>NC_073624.1:219510532-222010532 GCF_029407905.1 Bubalus kerabau
AACCCCTGAAGCAGCCCTGGGCCAGACCATCTTCCCCTCCTAGGGGTTGGGGAAAGCCCAGGGGTTGAGGCTTTAGGCTGGCGAGGGCCGAGCCCGAGGTCCCAGGTTCAGCTCCCTTCCGTGCCTTCCCAGCCCCCTTAGGGTCCACCTACTTCTGGGTCGCTGTGCCCACGGCCAGGCCCTGCCCTGAGGGCTCCCAGGCAGCACCGCTGTCCAGCTGGGTAGCAGCTTCATGTCACAGCCCTGAATCCAAAGGCCTATCCAGCTTCCAGCCCGTTGCTCCAGCCTCCAGCCCGTTGCTCTGCCTGCCTGTCCTCTCCTCTCCTTTCTTGGCTACTGCTCCCAGGTTCCCAAAGTTGTCTGACCAGTTCAAAGCCTGTACTCCTCAGCACTTTCCTCCCCACCCTCTTTTCCTCAGTACTCCCTAGGGGGCTGGAGAGACAGCCCCACCCTTTCCACACACTGTCCTTTGGTCATTCAAGTCTACCCAAACCACATACCACACACAAGGAGACAAGGCTGGCAAGTTGCACATGATCTCAGATACACAGTTGCACAAACACACCCAGAGTCTGAAGCCAAGTCTAAGTCACTTCACAAACACAGGACCACGCAGGTCCACATCACAGCTCCCAGCTCCACACCTGCTACTTCTGACGCCTCAGCCAATGCCTTGGACCCTGGCTCTCCCTGGGCTTCAGGGTTCTCTCCTGAGCACCAGGGGAGGGGCCTAGGGCAGGTGGAGAACAGGCAATGGAACACAGAGTGCTGGGCTGCAGGGCAGCTCAGGGAAGCCACAGTGGTCAGGGCCTGCCTGGGACACCCCCATTCCTCCAGCACTATCCTTCCCCCCACCCCTAAATGTGAATTCCCTCCCAGCCCTGCCACTTCACCTAGGACTCTGCCTGAGTCTTTTTGTTGTCTGAGCCAAGGTGTCAACAGAGTATTACAGTGTCTGTTCTGTCCACCTCCCAGAGATACAAAGGAAACTACAAGCTTGAGCATCACTGACCCCAGATACCCAGACTCAGGTGCAACCCAGGTGGAGCTCTTTCCTCTGCTGCTAAAAAAAGGGCCGCAGGTGAGAAGAATTTCTGGGGAGGACGTAGAGCCAAGATCAGGAATACAGCCTGTTCTAGGAACCCCGCCCTGCCCTGCCCTGCCCCAGGGCCCAGTCATGCCAGCTGGGTCAAAAGCAGAGTCTAGAAAGTGAGCAGCCTCTGGGCATAGACCCAGGGAGACTAGTGTTCTGAAAGGGGCACAGCGAGTGCAGCGGCTGCAGTGGGTGTGTCTGCAGGTGACGTGCTTATGGAGTTTTCCTTGGCTTTCGTTTTCTCTCGTGAGGGATCTGGGGTTCCAAACGTGCTGATAACTGATTTCCTATGCCTTTGTCAGCTCACTCACATTTTCAACCATGACAGATCTCACTTACCTCTGGGAAACTGTGGGGCTTGTCCCTGGCCTTCTCCAGCAGAAACACCAATGTTTATCCTCCCAGCCCCCCAAGAACCTTTTGCAGAGAGAAGGAGTCGAGGTCACTGGTTTTATTTGAGTCCAGAGGGAAAGGCCCTGGCCACGTCCCAGGGCCCCGAGGCGGGAAGAGGGAGGGAGAGAGGAAGAACAGATGAGTGAAGCCTCCCTGCACCCGCCCTCCAGGCCGCCTGCAGAAAGGAGGGAGGCAGATCAAGAGGGAGGCCAGCTGTCTTCAGGGGCTGACCGGGAAGGAGGAGTTGGACTAGAGCTCTGTCCTTGTGTCTGGAGCCTTCTCTGAACAGGCCCCCCGGGGGCCTCCACACAGCAGCGCCTCCAGGGTCCCTCGACCTTGTTGGTGGGCTTCATAGATCTGGTCTTCTCCAAACTCCCCCAGGTAGTGAAAGCAGGTCTTGGAGAGCCTAGGGGAGCCCAGCAGGAGCCTCAGACTCTGCCCTGCCTTCAATGGGCAGATTCAAGCCTGCAAGGGCTCCATCCCACTCCAACCCTCCAGTCATCACCTGGTGGGCCACAGCCCCTCCATGATCATCACCATGATGCTCGGCTGAGCCCCTGTGCTAAGTCCTGGGCCCATGAGACGTTTCACCTGGTCCACTTCTCCAACCCCATAGCTGGAGGTGGAGGGAGGAAAGGGAGACAGCATTAGTGGAGCCTGTATCTACCTGAAGCGGGGCACATGGGACATCTACCAAGTTTAGTGCCCAGATTCTGATCCTCTCTGCTGAAAAACTGAGGACCAGAAAGGAGAAGCCCCTGGCCCAAAGTCACACAACACCCTTATCCCCTGACCACCCAATCTTCTGCTTGCTCCCGGCTCCAGAGTTCAGCCTCTGTCCCAACCAGCCCCTACCCTTGGGCTGGAGACCTTGTGGAGTATGTGTGGTGTGAGTGGGAGGATGGGGACCCCCATTCATCAGCCTGCCCCTGGAGAAGTGAGGCAGGGGCCAGATTTTTCAACTCACCCCTGCCAGGTCTGAGAGCAGCTCTGGTCCAGGACATCTGTGTATACTGACTCGCTCAGCTCACGACGGCCCCCAGAGTCCAGTGGGAGAAGCTTGGCCTCAGCTTTTGTCAGATGTTGCCACATCTGGAATAAGGAGGGGTTCAGAACCAGGGCTTCAGAACTACTCAGTGCAGAAGGAGGGGCGGGGGAGAGCAGAAACCTGAGTCTCGGAGGAAGAACGAGGCAACGGAGCCTTTTGAGCAGGAAGCACCTGTGAGGCTGACTTCGTGGCCCTCCCCCAGGTCCAGAGAGCTGGGAACATGCCAGCTGAGGCAGGATCCACAGCCTTGGGATGAGGTGGGTGGATGGGCAAAGCTGAGCTGGCCTGGGCACTGGGGACCTTCCTGCAGGGCACACCTGCCCACCATCACCACACGTGATGTAAAACCACAAGAACAAGCAAAGAAAATAAAACCACTCAGTCATCAGTGACATATGTACTCATAGCACTTACACACACACACACAAGTACTCAGACATACTTGACAGGTTTGTATGTGAACTCAAGACACCCACACATGCTCATGGGCTCACGGACTCGTCAAACATGCACACGTGCACACAAACCCCTGTGCTCCCCAGGCGTGCTTTGGGAAGGAGTCTGGACTTCAGGATCGGCCTGGAAAGGGAGAAGTCTGAGAGGACTAGCTAGGGACTCCCTCATGTCCCAGAGATGGTCTGTCTGCTCTTTGCGGGGCAGACAGGTAAACTGAGGCACAGAGGTTCTGGTGAGGTGAAGATGGCAATATCATGGAAGGCTGAGTCTAGCTTGATGCCTGGGGGTGGACTTGAGGATCAAAGGCCAGTGGGGGAACCTGAGGCAGATAGAAGGGTCTGGCTTGAGAAGGGGCCTGCGTAGGGGCAGGAGAGCTGCTGGGGGACGGGGGACTCACCTGGTAGGCCACCGCCCTGCAGGCATCACATCGCAGGTGAGTTGGCATGTGAGTTGAGAACTTCTCTTCATCGTCCAGCTCAGGGGCAGTGGCAGTGAGTGAGGCCTCATCTCCGAAGCCCCCTGGGATGGCCCAGGTCCCAAGCAGCAGCAGCAGTAGCAGCAGTGAGAGCCTCATGGCCGGTGGAGCTGACTCAGTGAGCAAGGGCTGTGGTTGGGGTGCAGGTGTGTGGGTGCATCTGTGTGTGTGTGTGTGTAGTGGGGGCTGCTTCAGAACACCTGGCCCAGACCAATGGGGAACTGACACTTCACCCCTCCCATTCTCTCTCTTCCCCCAGGGCCCTGGAGACTCCACGTGTGCACCTTCTCTCGTGGGACCCTGGCTCCAGCCAATGAGGCAAGGAGAGGGGCTGGGCCTGGGCAAAGACATATGGGAGCTGATACCTCTCATGACCTGGGACAGGCCACATGGCAGGCACTGTGCTAAGCTCCTTGGGGGAGGAGATGACTGGTTACTGTTGTCTTAAATCTACCCCCAAGAACACAAAGGTTCAGAGAAAAGTGACAAATTCAAGGCCACACAGCTAGAAGGGCTATGCTGAGACTGGAACCCAAGCCTGGTTGATCCCCAAGGCCCACTGACCACTCAGCTGCCAGAAGAAATGAGGTCACAGGCGTGACTGCCAGCCTAGGGCTCGCTCCCTGAGAGGCAGGTTTGCTGAAGGATGGATGCCACAGTTTATGAAAGACACATGTGATACTCTCCCCCAAGCCACACCCAGGCATGGACGGCATTGTAGGGGGTGTTAAGAGGCCGCAGCAGGAAATCAGACACTTCACGCCAGTTGTTCCAGCCATTGGGGCCATTGGGTTTATTGCACATCACGATGAAGTGAGGGGCCCAAGAGTGGCCCAGGGCCCTCCTTGGCATCGGCATCTCTGGCCACAGAAAGATGTCCAGGTTATTCTGACTCATAGTTCTCTGTTTCCAATCCAAAGCGAGGGGGGCAGTGACTCCAAGAGATGCAGGTCCACCAGAGGCCTGGAATTTAAGAAAGGCATTGATCTCCATCCCTAACACTGCTTCTAATGGTAACTCTTCTTCTGCAAACTCATCACACCACGTATCAGTCCAGCAAGGCCCAGTCACTTCACTCAGTACTCTACACAGACCCCCCACGAAGAGCACCTCCCACTCTGTGCGTCCCCCTCTGCTCTCCTGGAGTCTCGAGGCAATTGGAACACACACTGTGGGGACTGTCCCTTCCTACGCTGTGACAGCCTGCAGAGCCAGCCCCTCTCTAGGCATGGTTGCCACATCTGTTACCAGGTGAGTGGAACCAGCTGAGAGCTCCACACAGGGGCATCCCTTCTTTCGCCAGCCCTAACCCACCCTCCACCCCATCCAGATAGGTCAAGAGTCTCCTGACAACAGCTCAACCATCCTCTCTGCTTTTAAGTCTTTCCCAATGACCCACTAATCTGCTCCTCCCCCCTAGGTGGGAACAGCCAGAACCCCCACTTATAACCCCAGAATGAGCCAGTTCAGTTCTGAGGGCTTAGACAAGCCAAGTCAGAGGCTGGAGTTGAGGAGAGAATGAGGGGCAGTACTCCCAGCTGCAGACTACAGTCACCTCCCACCTTCTCCCCAGTCCCCACCCCACTAAGTCCCAGGCTGACCCTCCATGGCCCCTCCCATACTACTTTCCTGAATTACCTCCACCTCCTGTCCCCGCAGCTACCTTTCTCAGATGATCCTCGCCTAGGGCCTTCTCCAGCCACTTTCCCCCACAGCCTCCCAGGCCAAGACTCAGATCCCCTTCCAAAGAATAATGGACTTGATACTAGTGTCCTTCTCCCTTTATCCCATCATTGCTCACTAGCCTGCTCCACCTCAGCTGGGCCCACCTTCAGGGAGAGACAGACATCTCCCTACCTGTAGGGGCAGCCCCTTCCTTGCAGTTCCTATTTCCTGCTGTCCCTGAGAAACCCCATCACCCCCTCAGGTCGGTTCCTGGGGCCATGTCCTGGGATTTTTCACACAGCCAACTAAAAATTGTCACTTGTCACCTGCCTCTACAAAGATGAAATCACTAGCCATTGCAATCTCTGACCTTCAACCCACCCTGAAAGTTCAGGGCAGAGATCAGGAATGAGGCCCTCTGTGCTCTGGGAGAAACTGGCAAAATAGGGCTTTAGATATTTATTTTCAGGAGAAGTTTTTATGAGTCCATTTCTTGCAATCTTCTCATATCTAGAAAAGCAATAAAATAGACATCTGCTCATTGTGACTAGCAGCAATCTTCTTCCAAAATGTGTGCTTGATTGCACTATCCTCCTTCACCAAAATCACATATATACTGACCTACCCCCACATAGACAACCTATGTGAGAGGTTGTCTCCCAGGCTTATAGTTTTTCATTTTGCCCCAAGTAACACTTAACTGTACTGAACTGAACACTTAATTCACAAATCTCATGTTGTGCATTTCTTTCAGCCCACAACACACACACACCCACACGCCCCAACACACCACACTCTGGGACTTGGGGAAAGGGTATAGGATTTTGCTGGGGTGGGGGAAACAGACAGCCATTTACTGAGCTCCAGCTCCATTAGCCCCACACGCCCCAACACACCACACTCTGGGACTTGGGGAAAGGGTATAGGATTTTGCTGGGGTGGAGGAAACAGACAGCCATTTACTGAGCTCCAGCTCCATTAGCCCCCACCCCCACCCCAACGTGTCTCAGATAATCTGAAGGTAACTTCCGGTCTGAAAAAAACAAAAAGGCATGAGATGGGTAAAAGAAGAGATGATTGAAGGAAAAGAGGGTAAAGGACTGGATACCAAAACCTTTAAGACCATCAATAGGCCCCAACATCATGCGGATCAGGCCCTGGGGCCTCACACCGGGAACAAGGAGCCCTTGTTGGGCTGCGAGGGACCCAAGCTGGAGGGTGGAGCACAGAGAAGAAGAGGAGGTGCGGGGCTGGGTGTCCCACTCACTGGCAGGTAGTACATCCCGTCCAGGGGCCCCGCCTCGGAGGCCCAGGGTAGCTGCGGGCCGCTGAAGGCCGGCGGGCCGGGGGATGGTGGCAGTGAGAGGCCGGGAAGGGGCCCATAGGCTGGCGGGTAGAGGCCGGGGCCCAGGGCCAGCGGAGTGTAGACGCGGCGGGGTGGCACCGAGGGCGAGGGTGGCAGCAGCACCTCCACGTACTGCCCGCTCTCAGGGTCGAAGAGCAGCCGCAGCCGAGGCTGCCGCGGCGCCTCCACAAAGTAGTAGCGGCCGCTCTCGGGGTCCACCAGGACCTTCCCCGGGTTTGCGGCCCCCGGCGGCCTACGCGTCCCCTGGGAGGAACCGTCCGCAGACCTGTCCAGCGGAGGCGCCGAGGCAGCGCGGGGCTGGGCCCGGGCCGTTCTACGAGCCGACGCCTGGGGCTCCCGCGGGAGGGGCGGCTGGACCGCCACCGCGGGCTCAGGGGCCTTAGGGGGCGTCTCCAGTTTGGATTCCATTCCAGATCTCGAGCTAGGGTGCGCCTGCGGGGAGCTGGGGCGGGGCGGTCCGGGAGGTTGGGTCTCTGCCGGCCCTATGGGCGACTGCTGGGGTGAGGTGCGAGCGCCGCCTAGAGGGCTGGTCCGACCCTTGTTGTCCGGGACCAAGCGCTGGGCCTCTGCATCCCGGTTCTTTCCGCCAGGACCGTGCACCGCGACTCCCCGGGTTCTCTCAGGCCGGCGGCCTAAGGCCAGGGCACCAGGCAGGCGGATCTCAGTGCGCGCGAAGGGTTTCGCCGTGCTGTTCTCCGCCCTCCGCCGCAGGACCCCGTTGGACTGGGTAACGTCCCGGGGGACTGTGTCTGGGGTTGGCTCTAGGGGTTCGTAGGGGTGGGACACGACCGGCAGAAAGTCCTTGAGAAAAATGGAAGTGTAGTGAGACGGGGCGGGGGGGCCCAGCGCCTGAAGTTCTTGTGTCTTGGATGCGCTGCCTTCCTCCCCGCGGGGTTCTGCAGGAGGGGCGGGGAGCCCTGAGTCTGGGGTGCTTGCCGCAAAGCTCGGCGCGTACGTGGTCTTCACCATCTTGCGTACGTCGCGGGGCCGCGGAATGGCCACGCGCGGGCGCCCAGAGGCCGCTTTTCCAGAGCCCACCGCTTCAGGGCGCGCATCGGCATCCAGGGTGCGACTGAGAGGCAGCTGGGGTGCAGCTACCTCTGGCGACAGCTGGTTGCCTCGGGAGGCAAGATCCGGTATCTCCCGCGTGGACGGACTTTGAACCTCTGTTAGCTTTGGAGTCCCTGGTGCAGACGGCGTGGGCGGACCCAGTTTCTCTTGGGCCGCGCCATTAATAGCTACCCGCGTAGACACTACCGATGAGCTCTGCACTGTGGAGTTCCACGTCTCCTGGGGCGATGGGCTCCACGTTCCAACAGGACGATCTGGAGTCTCCCACGAGGGCAAGGTCGGCGGGGACGGGCTCCTACTTCCCTCAACTGCATCCCCAACTGCCGGGTGCGGCACCTCCCACGAGGAGGGAGCTTCGGGGGATGGGCTTTTTGCCCTGGCAACACCCCGATTCCACTGGGAAAGGGTCGGAGGGGAAGGGCTCTTTCTGCTGACAGTTTCCGTGACAGCAGCATCCTGATTGTCCCATGTAGAGGATGCCTCGGGGATCGATGGGCTACTCACCTTCCAAATTGTTCGATTCCAGGGGGACAGGTTCTGGGGGGAGGTGCAGTGAGGACCCCGCACGGTCCCATTTGGGGCTTCCCACGGCGGGGATGGGCTCCTCGGTCTCACAGCTTTACTCGAAACTTCCCAGGGGGGCCTAGACTGGAAAGGCGGACCCTGTGCTCTCAGGACGGTTTGAGCCGGAGTATCTCGCGGGAAACGAACCTTCGGTTCTTTTTGGTGCACCTCCTCAGGCTTCTCCCCTGACTTCAGGAAGATGCTGGAACTAACTGGACCCAGAGGCTCGGTCCCGGGCGCGGGCTTGTCGCGCCGAATTGCGCGCTCCCGGAGGCTTGGCCAAGGTCTTGGGGCCCTGGCTGGGGCTGAACTATAGTTCACCCGAGGCGGCAGAGACTTGGCTTCCTCCAGGACCACCCGAGTACTGCGGAGCGTTTCCGGGGTCGCAAGCTCCGGCGGCACTGTGGGTCCAAAGGTGGCGTTGCTTGGGGCAGGGGGCGCCGGGCTCAGTTTTCTGGCTAGCGCCGTCTGCACAAGGTCCGCGGCAGCCTGCAGGCGGCTCAGAGACTCGTCCAGGGAGCCGGTGCGCAGGAGTAGTCGAGGGCGCGGCGCATTGGCCTCCCGCGGGGGACTCCGGGGCCGAGGGCGCAGCTCGATCTGACGTTTGGGCACCGTCCGGGGCCTGGCAGGCGCGGTATGCTCCTCCAGTGCCACCTCCACACACTCGAACTGCGATGGGGTGGCAGGACTCGCCGCGCGGGGCCGCAACTCCAGATAAGTGGCCCAGCGGGAGCCACCGTCGGGGCCCTGTGGCTGCGGTTCGTCAGGGATGGGAGACGCGGACCCAGGAGGAGAGAGGCTGCGGAAGGCCCGCGTCGTGAGCTGTTGCACTTCTCTATCCTCTGCGTCGGAGCGGCTGAATAGGGGCCCAGCGCCGAAGATGACTTCCATCTCCCCCGACGGCAGCATGCGCAGCTGGGGCTGGGGTGGTCGCAGGCCGGAGGCCGGGCCTCGCGGGAAACCCGAGCCGGGCAGTAGCTGCTGGCGGCTATTCTGGGCGCTGACGGACAGGCGAGGCTGCACGCCCGCCCCCAGCGCAGGGGCCACCCTGGGCCAATTCGCCCGGCCCTCTGCGTCCGGCCCAACGTCCGGGGGCTCTGGAGAACCCGGAGCAGTGTGGTAGGAGCCTGACGAACCGGACGAGTCCTGGCGCCGAGCGGGGGCCGCAGGCAGCCGCCCTGGGAACCCAGGCAGGGCTGGCTGGGCGAACGCGGTCAGCATGCTGGGGCCGGACGCGGCGCACTACCTCCCTCGCATTCGCCTCCGCTGGTGCCGCGGACGCCCGCATTGTCCCCGCCCCGCCCGCGGGTGCCGTGGGGGTCACCGCGCCTTAAAGCGGCCGCGTCCGCTCCTAAGACAGCGGTATAGGCAGCCAGAGGGCCTTGGGCCCTACCCTCCTAGATCCCTTTTCGGGCGTGAACCTGAGAGCTTAGGCTGACATTCCAGGCTTTGGTTTGGAAGGTGAGCGGAGGGCAAACATCCAACTTGGACCCAGGAGCCAGGGCCAACTCCACTCGTCCATCCCAGGTGAGGGAACTGAGGCTGAGCAGGTACCTGCTTGAGATCAAGTATCCTGTGTGGATCAGTGTGTGAGCCAGGAGACCAGACAACCCGGGTCTGGCAGTTTCATCTGTCAACTCCCCACGTCTTCCCATCACTGCAGCGCACCCCTCCTCTCTGGCCCTCACAAAGCCAGTCCCAGCCAGAGCTCATAAGGGAGCATGCATCACCTTCCGTGACCATCACCACCACCTGCCCCATATCTTTGATAGAGGAGCATTGCATGGAGGGATCCCCCAACTCCAAAAGTTGTACTGGGGCCTCAGAAAACACGTCCCTGGCTAGACCCACTGCTTTTGTGGAAACCTAGGCTGGAGGGGACAGTGCTAGCTTTTTAGGTTGTTAGAACAAGGCCCAGATGCTAATATGGCATCTTTTAGAAGGCAATGGCACCCCACTCCAGTACTCTTGCCTGGAAAATCCCATGGACGGAGGAGCCTGGTGGGCTGCAGTCCATGGGGTCGCTAAAAGTCGGCACGACTGTGCGACTTCACTTTCACGCATTGGAGAAGGAAATGGCAACCCACTCGTGTTCTTGCCTGGAGAATCCCAGGGACGGGAGAGCCTGGTGGGCGGCCGTCTATGGGGTCACACAGAGTTGGACACGACTGAAGTGACTTAGCAGGGTAGCTGCGGTCCCTTCTCTAAAGGCCTATGGTAAGAATAGCTCTGTGTTCCCCCAGGCACTCACAATGCCCTCATTCCAGGCCCCATCACTTCAGGACCTGTCCTGGGGACAACTGCTGATGGGGAAGCAGCTACCACCTGTTACTATCCTGGGACGATGACAATGGGCACCACTTGCCCTTAAACTTCTGGCTTCAAGGTCCTGCTATGACTCAGGCCCCAGCTGGCCCTAAAGCAAGAGCACTGGCTCCTCCTCCGCACTCAGCCTCACACTGACCCAGGAAAGGCTAGACTTGACAATCTGACTCAGCCTCCCCTGAGTGCGTCCCCTGCCTGGGTGTGTCCCCTTGATCACCTAGGGCACATTAGTGATGGCTTCTGTGAGAGGACCAAGCCTGGCCATCACATTCAGCTCTGTATATGCAACTTGACTAAGTCATAAAGTCATAACCCCTCCACAGACTTTTATCCCACCTTAAAACCAGACATAGCAGGGGGAAAACAAAAAACCACACCACCATCATAGCAGTCTTTTCCTCTTCCTCCATTTGTGCATATAAGCTTCTGTTTCAGAGAAGTCTAAGAAGATGCAAAAGTGATTCACAGGTATAACATTCTTGTTATGTGATGGAAACCGATTTCCCAAATTCACTGTGGTCCTGGAACCCACCATCTTTGAACTCTCCAGTTGGGGTGTCTCAGACACATAACACAGCACATACACATATAGCCCTTCAAGTTTGGAGGTTAAATTCACAAGGGTGCTGGGGTAACCAGGGCTGTTTATATAGGAAGGAATTTAATACCAAGAGTAAGAGGGATAGGGCCTACTAGACAACCAAGTAGTCCTTCCCTAGGCTACAACCCCATACCCCCACGGTCCCCACTATCATCCAAGGGAGGGAGCCAGGGGAGTAACAGGGGCTGGAGACTCGAGGTGTATCCTCAGACTTCTGAGCACAGGAATGGCCTGTCAGGTGGTGGTCCAAAAGGCAGGCAGGGAGGAAGAAAGGGGTGTCTTGCCTTTTACCCTGCCTCTTCCCTAGGGTCCAGGCCACTGTGAGGCCTGAGGGAAGTACCCACAGGGACAGGGTCAGGATGGGGACCTCCAGAGCAGAGAAGGCAGAGGTTGGGCATTACAGCAGATAACAGGAAGGCGAAAACCATTTTATTTTTCCCTGGGACGCTGGTGGCTCCGGGCCTGACGCGTCCCCGAGGCTTTCTTATGCTTCTGGTCCAGCACTTGGGCCATGTAGTTCTCTTGCTGCTTCTGGATCCGGAAGTCAGACATGTGATTCCTGCAACGGAGCCGGCTGGGCGTGGGCTGGGGACAGGCCAGGGTAGGGAGCAGAGGTCTGGCTCCCCACTTCCATCAACAACCCCCAGCCTGGCCCAGACCCCTCACCTGAAGATCTCTTTCTGCTGGCTGATAACTTGCTGCAACTCCTTAATCTCATTCTCTTTGCCATTAAGTATATCTTCTTGCTTTATAATGTGAGACTCAATTTCTGTGGGGGAGAGAGGCAGGGAGGAGGAGGGGTTCCCATCCCATGGGCTCTTTCCTGAGATAAGGCATTCCCTCGTGGGTCTTTTCAGAACTTGGCTCCCCCCGACCCAGGGGTTGTCCAAGAGTAGTTGCTAATGCCTGTGTAAGGATGAGTTTATTATAGAGTCCTGATGGGGTGGGGGTGTGTGTCAGTGACTTCACAACTCTATTCTGGACCAGGTGGCTCGCCTGTGTGCATGCAAAGGCCCTTGGAGAGAGATGGTCAGCCCTGCCCTCAACTCCTACAGCTCTTTACAGATATCACCTCCTTGGTGAGACCCTTCCTAGTCTAAAACTACAACCCTTCACTTCCCAATATTTCCTATCCCATTTTCCTGCTTTATTTCCCTTTTAGCACTTAAATCTCACAGACCTCATGTTTTGCTCATGTCTTCTCCTCTACTAGGTTATAAGGTCCACAAGGACAAGGATTTTTGTTTTATTCACAGCTTTAACCCTAAGGCCTAAAACAGTACCTGGCACATAGTATTAAATAGATGCACAATACATTTATTTGTGGAATGAATAAACAAGATGTCCCCTGGGAGTTTAAGTCTTAGAAACATCGCCTAGTTCAGTCATTGCAAACCACCCACCCACTGAGAGCTAGCAGGATGCCCAGCCCTATCTTAGGGCTTCAGGTGAGAAGACAGGACCCCAGGGAGATAGTGGTGGCAAAGCTTACCCCCAGATTAAGTGCAAGGATGAGTTTTGTGTCTTGGCTTAAAATCCAATGAGGCTGTAGGGATCTGGGGTTGCTTCATTTACATAATGTCTCTCAGGGAGCCCTGAAAAATTCTGATCCTCCAAGAAGAAAATCCTAAAGCATTTAAAGGCTAGACAAAGATTAACTAGAATGTAAGCTCTGAAAATGCAAAAATGCTGAAGCAGTTAAGGTTTCAGAACAGAAAATCTGGTAAAAAAATTACAGCATATTTTGAACAGGGATATGGGTGAAGGAAAAGAAGGAAAACCTAGGCTCACTGGGTCACAGGACCAGTGCTCTTTAACCTCCTTCCCCAGGTCAGTCAGTGAATCCAATCTGATTGCTTATGAAGTTCTTATGGGAAAAAAGCATAAGAAATTTGTTTGAATCTTAAAATAAATGAGAGCTATTTAGACTAAATGGCACCCAATGAGAGAGTGGTTAGAAAAGACTCTCAGGAGAGTAAGGAACTATGTAAGTGTACAACCAACCTGGAACCACATAAAGGCAGGTGTTGGGGTTAGAAGTCAGGCCAGGGGGTGGCTCAGGTCCCCAGATCTGCTCAGGTGAGGGCTTCTGCCCTTCTGGAGGAATTCAGAACATTCTGTGGGGAGGCAGCCAGCTCCTCCCCTATGACTCACACACACTTTCCACAAGCAGACGCAGAGCCCTGAGGCCATGGCTGATCTCTAGGAAATGTCCTAGAGGAAGGGCCTCACCACTAGGAGAGAAGCCTAGGTTCCTTTTAGGGAAGTGGGGGGAAACCCAGGGAAAAGGGAAGGACTAGGGGAGCAGCATCTTTGGGTATGGAGGCATTGCCTGCCTGTTGGGCCACAGGAGAGGCCATGAGGCCATGAGGTTGCCTTAGACAACCATGAGGCTTGTTAGTCCACCTGGCCAGATCAAGACGGCAGCCTGCTGGCATCTTTCCGGTGAAAGTACTCATCAGGGGAAAGAGAAGGCTGCATTGGTAGGTAGGGGGTGCCCAAGACTCCAGGTGAGGGCCCATCAGGAGAGACCCTAAACCTCTTTTGGGCTTGAACTCTGATCTACTCAAAATGAACACTGCAGTGAATGAAGGCAATGTTGCATATGGAATTCATATCTACTTCTTAAAGTAGGTAAGGGGAGTTTGGCATTCTGGGAAAATGAAAAGGAGTTCTAAGGTCTCAGGACACTGAATAGCTGACCGGAAGTGCCTCAAAACTCAGAGCACCAGCTGAGCCAACAAGTGGCCACAGACATCTGCACAGAGCAGAGGTGAAAACTAATGGCCCACAGACATATTGTCCTTGGGCAATACAATACTTTAAACATTTCTGAATTTTTAAATTTAGTGCCAACATGAAAAAGTCAGAAAAACTTCCATTAGAATGTGCTTTCCAGTTTCTTTTGTAAAGATCTGACTGTACTGGGCCCCTGTTCCCACAGCAGAGGTGCTAGGCCCTTGGGAAGGAGTATGGCTCTCCACATTACCACAGTCCCCATTTCTCCCTGTTGGGTCCCCAGCACTCAGACTAAGGATCAGCTTCCATACAGGACTATTCTTTCCCTGAAAACAGAGTTATGAGTAAAGTACACTATTTCTATTAGTCACCAAAAGTGGGAAAACAAAAAGGTGGACTAAGAAGGTCGTATGTTTCAAGAAAAATGGGAGCGAGCCCGTTCCTTTATGGCCATGAAGAATATTGTACACCAACCACTTCCCTCATTTCCGTGGCCTGCCTGGTCCCTGAAGGCCTTTGCGAAGGTGTGGCCCGCTTGGGCTGGCCTGTATCCTCAGCCGGGGACAGAAGTTGGGGTGAAACCCTGCCCTGGACACAGGCACTGGGCTGTTAGGGAAGAGCCCATGTAAGCAAGCGTGGGAGGGAGTGCGGGCCTCCCGCCTACCATTGCACTTGGTGATGAGCTGGTCCTTCTTGCTGGACTCCTGCAGGGCTCTGCTCTTGACACTGGAGAGCCTGAGTGGAGAAGATAAGGAAGGTGGGAAGGCTGATGGGCAGATGGGACCCCCAACTCTTCCCCCACTACCAAGGTCCACTCACGCCTTTTCAAAGGCCAGCTTCTCTTTCTCCAGCTGTTTAGACAGCACCTCTACCTCGCCGAGGGCAAACTGCAACTTCTCCTCTTCCTTGGCCAGGAGAACCTTGGTCTTGGCATGGGCTGCTTTCTCTTCCTGCAGGGGCAGCAGCAGTGACCTTATCACCACAAGCCACACTGAGTCTCCTAGGCCCCCTTGATCAGCCCCCTTTCTCACGACAGGCATGTAGAAGGCATGGTACAGGAAGATTCTGTCCTCACTATGGGGGCTGGAGGTGCTCAGAGACCAGTGCTCAAGGACTGCCCAACCACTAGGATCCTGGGAAATGGGGGAAGATGAGAAGCTGACAGAGGCCATTACTTACCACCAGCTTTTTCTCCACTGCCTGGAACTCTTCTTTACTGACAAAATTTTCATCCTGGAGAATCATCTGCAACAGAGCCTGGCTCAGGGAGGGCCTGGGGTTGTGGTGGGAGGGGTTTCTCTAGGCACCAGGGCCTGGGATAGATAATGGATGATGCCCAGGGCATGTACCATGACACTGGGGCCCAAGGAAGGGAGAGTTCATTCCACAAGATTCACTGATGCTCAACTCTAGGTCCTGCACACAAGGAACAAGTCTCATGGAGAAGACACCATGGCCACCATAATGTGCACTATGAAGCCTTTGCCTCAGCCTGTGGAAGGGTCAGAACTCCTTCAAGGGGAGGGATGTCACCCTGATATCTGACTGCTAAATGTGGGTGGGCCAGAAAAAAGGATGGAAAAGAGAAGTGTTCCAGATAATGAGAACATACATGTAAAGGCCAGGCATCAACAGAAAGGCCTGGGTACCTTTAGGTAATTCAGTGTTCAGAGCTGCATTCAAACATTGGAGTGAGAAATAGATGTGAAGTCAGTTTTATCTATGTCCTCACCTTATCAAGATTAAAAAAAACAGAAAAATCATATATGCCACTTGGCCATGGTTTTACCATACATGTTAAGGAAATTTGTGGCTCCACTGCTTTGTCCCAGCTTTGCATTTAATTGACAAGGCAAAAGCAAAGGGCATAAAGGGGCTGGAAGCCCTTAAGTCAACATGTGAAGAGCTTACAGCATTCAGCATGGAGAGCGGATTCCACAATAGGGATGATGTTATAGTTACTCTGTACACAGTGAAGTCATCTCCAATTAGAAATGGGGAAACTGAAGCTCAGTGAATAGGCTGCCATATCTACCAGGCCCTGGACAACCAGGCAAAAAGAGCAGGGAACAACTTGGTTTTCTCTAAAATTTCTGGGTAAATGTTCCTGAGACACAGTCCCTTTTGGGCTCTACCTCGCTACCAGCCACAACACATCGGGGCCCCGCCTCCTCCGGATGACGCCATTGGCAATGGGGTCTCGGCACGCTCCTGGCATAGGGACAGGGCCTGGCCCCGCCCCCACCACGTAGGCGTCCAGTCAGGCCTCCCCCAGCTCTCTGGCTGCGTACCACGTTCCTCAGCTGGTGGATCAGTTCCTCTTGAGACTCAATCACGTCCCGCAGTTGATCAAAGGCGAGACACACCGACCCTGACCCCCCCTGCGACCACCCGACGGGCGTCGCCATCTTTCGCCCCCGCCAGCTCGTTGGAAATGGCTGCTGCGGGCTGCTTCACCGCTGACGCCCACCAATGAGAATGCGACGCCACAAAGCACCCTGGCAACCAGGGGCGGGGACTTCCTTTGTTTGCAGGGATGGGGCCCGCCTCTTAAAAGAGTCGCTCTCTTACAGGAGCCGCCTCGGGCAGAGAACCTGCAGCACCGTTAGTAATTTAGGTTTATAGGGAATTTGCACGTTTGTTATATGGTGTCTTTTTTACGCAGTCCTGAGGAGCGGGCAGGGCCCGGTTTAAACTTACTCTAAGGGCTGAGGAGCAGGCAACATTCACACCGGCCCACAGCCTTCCCCCAGGACCCATTAAACTACATACAAGACCTTGAAGCAAGAGTCATGGACAACCCCTGCATGTGTCTTTATCCCACTCTAAACTCTGAATTTCCCGCATAGTATGAGACTAACGTGATCCCTCTTCGAAGCTCTTAGGAACACACTTAGTACTTAGGGGGCCTGAGCTTCCCAATGAAGGGAAGCTAAAAAATATTAAAGAAAAGTGACTTAATCTAAGATAAGAGTCCTCATATTCTGACCCCAGGCTTTGGGCAACCTGACGAGTCTGAAGATATTAGAACTGAAGTCAGGCTTTGAAGGAGACTTGTAAAATGGAGGCAAGGAAAAATAAGGTGATTACACATCCCCACCAATCCCCGATGAGGGTTTGTTTTGAAACCCAAATAAGATTATGCTTGGGGTAAACCAGATCTAATATTTATCAAGTATTCACTATTTCATGATACTGTTATGCCTTATTAGTATTATTTCATGTGACCTTCATAATAACCTTGTGAACTCGATTTTAATATCCCCATTTTACAGATGAGAAAATGTAGTTTCTATGAGAATGAATAACCCAGTAAGTCAAGGTCACCCAAGCCATTGAGCTTTGAAACAGTGTTTTGATGGGGGCAGTTTGATTTCAGAGTCCATGTTCTTAATCATGATGCTATGTAGTATTTTGTGAACATAATGGATTCTGAAGTTATGAAATTTGAAACTCCCAAGTAGGAAACAACTATATTAAGGAATTTAGGAAAATATGTTGTCAATGACCACAAAGGGAAGTTGAAATGGCAGGTAAGTCACTTAGGGTGCTCTCCTCAGCTGCCTGGGTATCTCTTTTTGGCTGGATGTTGTGACCTGACAAAACATGGTCATTCCTGTGGATCTCCCAGTGGTAATCCTTGTTTTATTTTTCCCTTTTTTTCTTTCCTTTTTTATTGTGTTTCTTCTGATGTCCTTGAGGGTAAGGCCACCTCTGTGGATCCATCTCTAAGGTCATAGATGGACCTTTCTGTGATGGAAACGTTCTGCGCTGTCCAGTGCCAGCAGCCACTAGCCTCACGTGGCTTGGCAGCACTTGAAATATGGCTCATGTGACTGAGGAGTGCTTTTTAAATATATAATAAAAATTCTAATTAGTTAACATTGACATTTAAATAGCCATATGTGGCTAGTGGCTATGGTATTGGATTATCATGGGCCTATAGGATGTTCTGTGATTTATGAACCTCAGGACAGAGCCCTCTTGGAACTTTGTGTTTCAAATGCGAATGTTCCTCTGAATCACCCTGGACAAAGCTGTACATTGCTCTGGGGCAGCGATCCCTGAGTTTCTCCTCTCTAGGGTCTTTCACGAGGTGATGCTTGATGTCCCTTGCCACTCAAAGATCACTTTCACCAGCTGCTCTCCATGTTCAGGGCAAAACTCTGGAGTGAAATAGGCTCCCGCAGCCAGTTCCTAGGGGATGGGAAGTTGTGAGCAAGAGAGAATCCTGGATCCAGGCCCACGGCATACTAGCACGGACTTGATCCGGGATGGTCCCTCTGTCCGGGGACTGCCAAGACTCCCACTCTGTGACAACAGACACTACAGGTTCCTCGCCAGCTGGGGCTCAGCAAGGCTCAGGATAACATGACATCACAGATAGCTTTGTGATCCTGCTCCAGGAAGGACTGCCTTTCTTCACAGGGCTGTCATCGTGGTTGATGTTCTGGTTATCTATTGCTCTATTAACAAACCACCCAAAATTAATAGCTTTAAAAAAAGTCATTTTGCTCAGAAATCTTCAGCTTGGGCAAAGTTCGATGGTGAAATCTTATTTCTGCTCTATGAGGACCAGGGTTCTTGGTGCCTCTCCACGGGCTGTTTGGGCTCTCTTATAGCATGTGACTGGGTTTAAAAGAAAGCATCCAAAGTGACGAAACATTCTGGTGGTCCAGTAGTTAGTTAGGACCCTGCGCTTCCACTGCTGGTGACCTGGGTTCAATCCCTAGTCAGGGAACTAAGATCCTGCAAGCTGAGTCTGCGGCCAATAAACCCTCAAAATGACAAAATGAGAGATGCGTTTTTCTTAAGCTCTGGGCCTAAAAACTGGGTTAGTGTCACTTCTGCCCAACTCTATTGGTTCAAGAAACCACAGAGTCCAGATTCAAGCAGAAGGGACACCTCCTACCTTTTGATGGGAGTAGTTTCAGAGAATTTGAGCTGCACTTCCAGAGGAAGTCCTGACAGGTGTCATGTCATTTCCTTCCAAGGTTCAGTTCAGATAAAACCAGACTGGAACTTAGTCTAATGGGGGAGACAGATAATAATCAAATAAACACCCAAATAAATCCCAATTTAAGTCATTATTCAAGCAAGAAAAAGAGGAATGAGAGTAATTTAAAAGGAGATTTAGCCCAGCCTGGGTGTCAGGAAAGGCTGTAAGGAAAAGATGTTTGAGCTGAATGAAACCTATTAAGGTAACCAGGAAGCACTTAACAAAGGCGGGCAGGGGCAGGGAAGTGGGAAAGGGTACCAGAAAGAGGGAAATGTGAATACAAAGTCCCTTGGGGAAGAAGGTTGGCAGAGTGTAGTAACTAAAAGGTTAGTATGGCAGAAAAGAAAACAATATACAGGACATCATGCTAGGATAGAGGCCAGAAACTTGGTAGAGGCTTGTTAAGCATTAGGCCATGCAGAAGACTTTACTGATTCTTATTATGAGGGCACAAGAAAGCTACTGAAATATTTTAAGCAAGAGGGTGTTATGCTGTAATTTATGCTTTGAAAATATGTCTCTGGTTGCAGCAAGGTGTACAGATTGGAGGGGACCCTGAGTGGATGCACGGAGACTACTTATACTTAGGAAACTCCTGCAGTGGTTTCTGTCAAGGTGGATGGTAGTTTGGGAGTCAGATGGTATCAGAGGAGACAGAGTAGATGGATTTGGGGTGTCCTGGAGGTAAAACTGATAGGACTTAACAATGGAAGGGATATGGGGAAAGGGAACCGAGGTGTTTGGTTTTTTTACTGCTGCTGCTAAGTCGCTTCAGTCGTGTCCGACTCTGTGCAACCCCATAGATGGCAGCCCACCAGGCTCCCCCGTCCCTGAGATTCTCCAGGCAAGAACACTGGACTGGGTTGCCATTTCCTCCTCCAATGCAGGAAAGTAAAAAGCGAAAGTGAAGTCGCTCAGTCGTGTCCGACTCTTAGTGACCCCATGGACTGCAGCCCACCAGGCTCCCCCGTCCCTGAGATTCTCCAGGCAAGAACACTGGACTGGGTTGCCATTTCCTTCTCCAATGCAGGAAAGTAAAAAGCGAAAGTGAAGTCGCTCAGTCGTGTCCGACTCTTAGTGACCCCATGGACTGCAGCCCACCAGGGTCCTCCGTCCATAGGATTTTCCAGGCAAGAGTACTGGAGTGGGGTGCCATCGCCTTCTCTGTTCTACTGCTGCAGACTACCACAAAATGTAATGGCTTAAAACAGTACCTAGTGTATTACTTGCTCAAGATTCTGCAGTTTGAACTGGGCTTGGTATGCAGCTCATTTCTGCTGTGATCATCAGCAGGGGTGGCATAACCAGTTTGGCTCAGATGATACATGTCTGGGTTCAGTTCTTGCTGCCAGCTCAGTTGTTCGGTTCTCCTCTGGATGGCTTCTCCATGCAGTTAGCTTAGTGGTCTCAGGGTGGTAGGACCTAAATGGAAGCTGCTGGTTTTGCCACATTCTATTGGTTAAAGATCAAGGCCAGCCCAGGTCAGAAAGGGGACTACACAAGGTCATGAATATTAGGTGTGATCCACTGGAGGATACCAAATTTAAAAGTCTACCACACAGAGTCTTCTGGGTTTCTGACTTTTTTTCTTGGATGGATGGTGGTGCTATTCATGGAAATGGGAGCATTTCAATGGTGTTGCTTCCATCCCCATTTTTAATCACTGCACTCTGTAAGAAGGATGATTACATTTCAAGTCTCTTTTCCCTCAGAATTGTTTTCATTGATCCTTCATCCTGGATTAAGTCCCATTGTTATAGATTCCTTTGGTCCCCCTTTGACATTCATCCCACTGGGGACCATTGTCTAATTGGCCTCCCTGTTAGATGAGAGCTCCAGGAGCAGTGGTGCTGGCTTTCACTGTTTCCTGATCTCCATCCCAAAAGCTCAGCTCACCTGGCACACAGTAAGTTCTCCATCTTTGCTGAATTGAGTAATCTTAATCTTTCTTCACATGAAAGGTATTACTATTACATTAACAATGTCCTGTATTTCTAAGCCATGACTAACCTAACAGGACCATGAGGAACAAAACCAGCAAGGAACTGGGATAACACATGATGTTCAGATGCTAAGTGGATTTGATGTATCTGTTGGTTGTAATAAGCTGCAGCTGCTGATATCCGATGGAAAACAAATATTTAATTGGTGGTGTCACCAATGCTATCTATTGTTCTAAACACCAATAATTCCATTGATGTATGAGGGAACACTGGAGCAGAGGTCAAGAGCTCTGGTCTAGTCTAGTCCTAAGTGGCTCCAAGGAGTCAGGCAATATGCAGGACCTAAGAGTGCCATGGGCAAAGGTAAAAGAACAAAGGAAAACTATAAAGCCATTCTTTTAATATAAAATCATTTAATTTCTTTCTCTGTTAAAATATACTCAGTCCAGATGCTGTGGATCAGGTGACCAGATTTTTCAGGATTCTCACTCCATCATAAGCTGATTCCATCTGTGTCAAACCTGGTTCTGGTCACAGAACATTCACATCTTTAATTACAAATACTCAATGTGATGCAAATGATATAATCAATATCTAACACATAGGTATATAGTTTCTCGGTGGTCACTGCACGAGGTATCAACAATGCAGGCTCAAAAAATAAGATGTATAGTAAGTTGGTCCTTTCCAAAAATATATTAGGACACTAAGCTTACACCTTAAAGGAATAAAAAATAAATACTAATTAAGCGCTAGCTCCTGTGAGGAACAGTGCATGCAGACAGTGAACTCACATGTGTGGCCAATTCATAAAATAAAGCTCTGGAATCCCAACAGTGTCTCCTCATAAAGCCAGTCCTGAGTGTGAGGACATAAATGAGAATAACACATAGCTTGGCCAGGCTCCTGGATTCCACGTGGGGTTTGGAGTTCAGCATAATTTCTAACAGTTTCCAACAGAAAGAATAGCAATGGTGTTTTCTTACTGGTCACTCTTCCCAAACTGTGAGGCCTGGAGCTGATCGAGGAAGTTCAGAAGCGTTCTAGTTTGAGCAGATGAACCCCAGGGTTACTAACCTGGGGATACAGATATCTTCAAATTGTGCTGCCCTTTGTAATGAGAAGGGTTTTTATCCCACCCTCCTCACTGCTGATCATGTGCTGCAGAAGGCACTTCCATTCTTTTGAGAGCTTCGGTTTCTGCTTGAGCCTCAAGCCCTACTTCTTAGCCCCATCGCCAGTCTGCATTCATGCTCACAAAAATAGTCGAGAGCTGCATGCCAAGTTCTGACAGCAAGAATAAGCCATAACTAGAAAGTTTATATATGATAAAACCTTCCAAATGATGTAGGCAAGAGGAAAACACTTATTTTACCACCATGCAAACAACCCATCTAAAAATGCAACCCAGGAAATTATAGTTTAACAATATTCTGGACAGTACCAAATAGATTAAACTATCCTCCAATCCAAAGCACATACTATCCCCTTGAGGAAAACCAGATGTGAGTGTTGTCGTCTATTAGGTAATAAATAAAACGGTATCATCAGTGCTATAAAAACAGACAATAGACCTGACATCTAATGAAGTGAGTTAGTATTGCCTCTATTTAGTATCATCACAGATAATTCATCTCTGCCATGAAATCCATAAAATGTGTGACTACACTATTCATGGGCACCTAGAGCAGGGACTTTTAATCTGTCAAGTCAGTTTAATTATGGCCCATTTTCTAGCAGAGTTTGGGGTTGGGGAGAGTAGAGCTTTGATTTTTGTATGTATAGGAAAACAACCTTCTACAGCCCATCTGGCTCACAGGTACATTTTACCATGTAAATCCCTTCAGTCACTCCAAGGGGAACAAGGAAGTCCCCCCAAACCCGGAAGATAGACCTAGTTGGCTGACAAAAATTTGGCCATCTCTGGAGCTGCTCTCCCTCCCTGGAACTGAGCAGGTGTCCCCTACCAGCCACGAAAGCCCCACTCTTTACCTCTGCGCTCATCTCCTGACCCTGTGGGATGCTCCCAGGTGGAACCATACTAAATACGTCTGCTTAAATCATGGCTCTGCCACTGAAAGGAGAAACTCTACTTTGGAAATGAGTTTTAATGTAGACTCTCCTTGCAACAGGAACTTTTCTTCCATCCTGAAAAAACATGGAGTGTTGACTACAGTCACCTACTGATCCTTCTAGGTTCAGATTCATGATAGAATCTGGGCAGCTCAATCCTGTAGCTCACCTCCACAGGAAGTCCCAGAACCACACAGTCCATGTGATGGCTTCCCTCTTCCTTGTCACCAGTGGGAAGAGTTGCCTCTTTTTGTTTGGTATGGTAAGTGGTGTAGTGAGGTGTGCTGAGTGGATGCAGGACTGCCATAGAAAGGATACCAGGTCCCAGGCTGGGAGGTGGTGCAGGAGGGGCATCCTTGGGAAAGCTTCTGCTTTTACCAATATGGCTAGAATCACCTGAGCAAGGGGGATGTTCACTCACTCTGTACTTGATAATCAGCCTACCATCTAGCTCTGCCACAACCAGTTGTGTGACCCAGGTCAACCACGTAGCCTCTTTGGGCCAATGGTCTCATCCATACCAGGCAATTAACAGACATTGACTACATGAAAAAAGCATCTCCTATCACAACCACAGGTCACTGGGTTAAACAAAGTGACTGCTGGGCCAATACCAGATCCCACCAGGCCCCAGAGCCACAGACTAAGGGTCTTTCCTATCTATCTCTAGGTCCGAGCAGCCTGGCTGGGTGGGAATGCCTCCTCTTAGGTCTGACCACTGTACCTCTATGGGGTATAGGGACTCAGCTCAAGTGTGATGCTGCAAGGAAAAATGACAAAGAACATTCTCTGTGTTCTATGATGGACTAGGAAAACTGCACTGAACAGCTGAGACTCAGACTTGCTTTTTACCTTCACCCCTGGCCCCTGTTTCTGTGTGTCCACTGAACTGTTTACTCAGTAACTCTTAATTTCTGGGCCCTCTGTAAGAGAAAGGGTTACGAAAGTAAAAGAAACTGAAATCAGGTAGTTTGCTAATGCCAGTAACTAAACAGAGATTAGGCAAATGGAAAACTGTGGACAACAGTTTGCGTTTCTCTGCATTCCCCTTTGAAAATGGAAAGCTGAGTTGTTACAACTGCATCTGGTGGGGAGATGACTCTAACAACAGGAGAGGTATAATTCTCATTGCACATTGTAAACAACCAATATTAAGCTGCTTTGGCTAAGCCTAGGAATGACTGGATATTGAGACTTCACTGAAGAAGGAAGAAAATATGAATCTGCTCTGGGATGCCCTGAACCACATTCCTAGAGCCAGGTAGGTACGGCTCAGGGGGCTGGATCTAATGCTTGGCTGTGAATTTAGATGACCTGCCCCTTGTTCCTGAAGCCAACCCCCAGGAAGGATTCTGTGATGACAAGTCTGGCTCCATGCTGAAGCACCTCCAACTCTGCCCACCAAAGTTAGCAAATTGTGAAATGTTCATCATTTCCTAATTTTGTATTATAAAATGGAATTAGGAACATAAACAGTAACATGTAGCAAAACCCCGAGCCTGCGTAGAACTATCAGCCTCTCAGCCACCTCTGCGTAGGCCAATAAGTTTGGAAAGTTTTTCACAGTTTTCAAGTTTCAGCGATTCTGCTTTCTGTTTCAGTCGTTCATCTCTGTATAATCCTGCCAAATTGGTCAACTCCGACTCTGAAAGATAAAAGAGGTAACCAATTCATCAAGAGAGTTGAGCTCCTTTGTTTCACTTCAATACTTCTGGAAGCAAAGCTCCTTTTACTTTAATGCTTTTTCTTTCAATTAAGTTTAAGAAAAAAACTCATTTACTCGAGAAACATGTATCAGGAAGCTATACCACACCAGGTGCTGAGGATTAAGGGACACCTGTGATCCTGGAGTCCGACAGTATCTGTGCTCCATTACAAAAGCACCGGACTTAGTTCTTATCAATAGAACATTTGGCACCAGACTTAGGGAAACTGCACGTGTGCAGTAAGAGGAGACTCTGTTTCAAGGCTTTCCTACGAATGGTATTCACATGGCAGTTGGGAGAGAATGGAGTCCGATCGCCTGTTCCTGTCATCTGAAACAGAGGCAGCTGCTTCACCCTTCCCGAGTCACTGGAGCATAACTCACACGCGCTGATGGACACAGAGCCCTCCTCTGAGGGCCTGCCTGCTCTAGGTGCCCAGGCTGCTGGCTGCATCCTTCATGCCCTCACCACATGGGGGGCCCCTAACTCATAGGGCAAAGGCAGCTGGATTCTTTTAAAAGTGAAATCATCTGGATCTGGTGACCTCTATCTCCTTGACGAAATGTATTTCATTTTCTCCTCATAGTGGAGAAGGTCATTCTATTTTTAACCAGAATATAATCTCTGCTGTCCTCCCGGACTCAGCAGCGGTTTGGCTACCTCTCTTTTTCATTCTTTTGTGTAGTTTCAGAGACACTCTGAGGAAGGAATGCCTGAAGAGAACCTCCAGAGACATGTTGTGTATTAACAGGAAGGCATGCTTGGAGGGCCTGTGTAGCTTCAACAGCAGATAGCTACTCAGTGTTTAAAGGCCCATACTTGTGAAAATGCTATTTTAATCATTCTTAAATATGCCTATTCATTCTTAATCATCTTGCTGACAGATTTTGTTTTTCTTGGTGAACGCGAGGCACCTGTCTGATTAATCAGCAAACTGACTGGAAACAGGACTTAATACTTAGCCATGGGGAACAATGGGCATTGGTTTCTGAATAAGTCTCTATCGACACAAAATACTGGCATTTTTGCTCACAATGATTCTGTTTACACCAAGTAAGGCCCAAAGTGCAGATTAAGTGCAGGACTTTAGGGCGAGGGGTGGGGATGCATGAAAACCCACCCTCTTCAATAGGGGCTCAGAGCCCGGGCCCTGGCCCAGCAGTTGCTTGGCAAGCAGCAAGTCTCCTAGGCTCCAGAACAATGTGCTTTCACCCCGTGGTGTGGGGCCTGCATTGCGTGCCAGCCAGAGCTTGCCTTGGCATGGGCATCCTCGCGGGTGATGCAGCTTTGTGGAGGATCATGGGCCGCACCCAAATGAGTGTCCTTGCTGCCTTGTTCCACCCAGAGCTGGGCACTGACTCCATTTGTCTGGCTGCTTTGGCATGTGGGAAACCTGTTCAAGAGGGCTCTGTGGTCCTCTGGAGTCACAGCTGCACCAGTATGTAGAACAGATTCTGTGGCTCAGCTTTTCCTTGAAATGATTTCCTTAGGGTTTTTTTGTTACTGACCTTATCCAAATGTCTCACTGCCTGAAATCTCATTCCAGAAAACATTAACGGCTAGTGATTCTTTCTATTTTCTACACTGACAACCACTGTAATAAGCTGATGAAAGAAAACATACGTGCATATATATGAATGCTTTCTCAAAACATGCTCCAAAGGTTTAGAACCCTGCTCCAGAGCAATGACCCTGCACAAGAACAGTGTTTCAAGGAACAATGCCCCACACCCCCACGATCATGGTTGGAGAAACTTCTCTCCAGATAGCCACTGAATCCTTTTGTACTTCAATGAACAAAAGCTCAACTCAATGAATATGTTACTTTTGACAAGTTCTGTTAATATTCAGTACCTTCTAAGGAAAAACAAAATCTTTGGCAGGGGCAGAATCCAGGGAACACTGTTTTATTCTCTGCATAATGTTTCCCCTGCCCCAAATGCCAGTGTAATAGGTGAGCAGAGCACTGAGCCTTCAGAGTAAACTGACTTGGGCAAATTGCCAAGAGAAGCAAGTCCCAGAGCCTCCTCTCCCAAAATACTCTGCCCAAAAGCCCAGATGGGAGTCCTGACAGATCCCAACCACCCACCACCCTCATGATCCAGCCCTGTGAGACAGAGCTACATCTAGTTGAGCAAGGCCAAACGAGGTCTGGATTCTGTTAGGATCCGGGCACTTACTATATGCTAGACTCTATGCTAAGTGTTATACTCATGTCATCTTCTATAAGCCATACAACCTCCTTGGGAGGAAGTTCATTTTTGGCTTCTGCCCTCTCTGCTATCCTGCTCCAGAGCTTGGACAGTTCTCCTCTGCCAGGCAGGGCTGGGGTCTCAGTCCCACTCAGACAGGTCAGAGGCAGTCCTGCCTTTTATTTCAGTCTGTCCCAGCCCAGGGCCATGGCCACCTCCCCTAGCATTGGCTTTATTATCTAGATGCAGCTGTGAAGGGGTAGACAGGGCGCCAGTGTTTACAGTAAAGGAGTACTCATAGAAATTCACTCTGATGAAGTATTCTAAGGAAGAGCAGAGCAAAGAAATTAACAAAAGATGTTAAAAGACAATGGCTAACCTTTGCTAAAAGCAGTTCCCATTCGGTATTTTGCCAAGACTGAACTTTGTTCTCAAGCAGGTTTATTTTTACAACCTCCATCCATGTGCTAAATTTAACCATGTTGGCTGCACTTGCTGCTGGATCCGGAGGGCAGATGCTGCCTGTTCTCAAATGGCACTTGGGTTGTGTGGAGGCTCCGGACAGCCACCATCCTTAAATGCCAGAAATAGATTTTTAAGGGGTGTGTGCTGATAACCCCCGGTTTGGAACTTGTGGGTACACATGTCATGCTCACCCACTTGATTATACCTGGAAGGTGCCAAAGCCCTGGAAGCAGGCCTCACGAGGATGGGGACACAAGGCTAGAAGCCACCTTAGGTGTAATCCTTTCCATGAAGGTGTTAGTCGCTGAGTTGTGTCCGATTCTTTGTGACCCCATGGAATGTAGCCTGCCGGGCTCCTCTGTCCATGGGATTCTCCTGGCAAGAATACTGGAGTGGGTTGCCATTTCCTTCTCCAGGGGATTCTTCCTGACCCAGGGATCGAAACTCGGTCTCCTGAATTGCAGATAGAGTCTTTACCGTCTGAGCCACCAGGAAATCCTAACCATGAGCTCTTTGCATAGATCTAGCTGGTGTGTGTGTGTGTGGCGGGGTAGGGTTTAGGAAATATATATTTTCACCAATTTATTGCATAAAGCAACATATTCAAGACCCTCTCATGGCCTAAAACAATGGAGACTCTTAGGACATACACTGACCCTCACCTGATTTGGCTTAGGTGATCAATTATAATGCCTTTAAGTCTAAGGCTCTATCTTGCTCTAAAATTATTTCCTGGTTTTTGAAACTAGAAAAACCTAGTTTAACAGTGGGGTAGGGTTACTTCCATACCCCTTGTTTTTTGTTTTTTCAATAAAAAAAGCAATCGCCTCCTCCTGCTGAATTCCCCCTTACATCCAAGTCAATGCCCACCATGCTCCTAAGGCACTGAGAGGTCAAGTGGGCTCCACCCTACAGGAGTAGACAGTGGACACAAGGTCCCTCAGGGCCAGGGTTAGGACACTAGCCCTGCTCAGTGATCCCTCAGCAGTTTCACTTTTTCCAGTCCCGAGAATCCACTCTTCAAAAGACATTTGTTGAGCATCTGTTCTGAAGCAAAGACTGCCAAGGGCTTGGGACACAAAATTAGTAAGACATGGTTCTTGACCTCAGAGAGCCCAGAGTCCAGCAGGGAGACTGTCCTATACCTAGAGGACACGAACACTGTGAGGGTGGTACTTCAGTAGGATGAGTGAAGGGCTTTAAACACACAGAGGAAGGAGAGATTAACTTGGGGTGGGGTTGGGATGCAGATGGGTCAGCAAGCGCTTAGTAGCACTGTGACTGAGGATCTAAATTTATCAGACACTGTTAGATGTTTAATAATACCCGGTGATAAGTTTTTTAAAATGAGTTAGTTTGCTTTTTAAAAATTAACCAAAGCCAAGTTTTATAAGATACAGTTACTAATGCCTGTGTGTGTGTGTGTGTGTGTGTGCAGGCGGGGGGGAATTCAAGTGGGAGGAAAGGGAGCCTGTTGGCTGAGGCAGGGCTGCCTTGTTACAGCACTCCCCATGAACACTCACTGGAGTCGTAAGCCAAATCGTAAGCCAACATCGTCACCCTCGCTGTCTCCAGACAGGGAAACGGTGTGGAGGGTCTGTTCCAGTAAGAGAGTCACTTTTGTTCTGTGTGGCCACAGCTGATTGGAGGGGAAGAGAAGGGGCACCAGACTCAATAACAACAACCTATCAAACTTTGGTTAGGCTGGAGCAGATTTCCTCTGGGAAATGTGGAATTAAGAAACCATGGACCAAAGCAGCGAGCTACTTAAAGAGGAACCTTGTGACGTAGAAAGGGGCCAATGACTGGTGGGGTTGGGGAAGTTGGGAGAACGAATAGGAGGGTGGCAACCAAAATAAACTAGGGCAAATCAAGGCTGTCAAGGAGAGCTTGAAAAAACGTAGGAAAGCAGTTGGCAAAGAAAGGACAGAAGGCAGATAGGCAGACAGATGCAGCAACTCAGAGACAGACAGACAGGAAACTAGTCCTGCCTAAGTCCCTGAAGATTTCAAGCCCTAGCCACACGTATCCTGTCATAAGCCTCCCTTTTTATCATAATATTTCTAATATCCTGAATGGGGCTCTGTCCTGTCCGTGTTCACATAAACATGAGTAGCTCAGAAAGAGAGGAGAGATCACTACGCTGGAGATACCTCAGGGTGGCACCAGCTAAAGCCCCTTTTAAGCATCTTACTTTGTTGTTTCTCCTTCCAACAACTGGTCTGGATGTAATCAATGTAATCCTTCTCTATCGTCTTCTCCAGGTCACGCAGAGATGAACCTCTGTAGGCCTTGTCAAAGTTTTTATCCACGAAGTAAGGCACCTGTAGGTTCTGGGTTTCTCTAGAAATGGTGTGGCCCAAGGTCCTAAAACAAGGAGAGGCTCAGGTGTGCTTGTTATATTTGGAAATATCACTCTTACCACTGGCCTCGCTGATATCATCATCACACTCACCTCTTCATAGATGCAGATACCATTTCTAACACATCAACATTTATTATTTCCCAAGCAAAGCAGTAAGTGCAATGTTGTCATTGTCGCTACTCTATGAGCATGTTCAAGTGGATTCAGTCTCACCATATTTACTTTATTCTCTTAAATGAGTCATCTCCCTCTCTTCTTTCTCCCTCTTTCTCTCTTTAAATTTAAGACATACATCATGATGGGTTTACATATATTGTGAAATGATTACCACAATGTCTAACATGTCTAATAGGTAATCCGCTAACATCTGTTTTCTCATATAGATACAATAAAAACAAAATAAAGACCAAAAAAAAAAAAAACCAGACAAGAATAAAGGAAAAAATTTTCCTTGTGATGAGAACTCTTACTACTTAGTCTCTTTAACTTTTCTATCATTTCCTATCATACAGCAGTGTTAACTACTATAACACTGTATTGTATGTGACATACATCATATTTACTAATATTTATCTTACAACTATTAGTTTGCACCTTTGACCATCTTCCTTCAATTCCCCTCCCTCTCTCTTCCACCTTTGGTAACCAGAAATTTGATCTCCTTTTCTGAGTTGTTTTTTTTTTAGATTCCACATATAAGTGAGATTATACAGTATTTGTCTTTCTCTGACTTACTTCGTTTAGCATAATGCCTTCAGAGTCCCTCAGTGTAGTCAGAAATGCTAGAATTTTCATTTTTTAGGGCTGAATAATATTCCTCTGTGTGTATATATGTGTGTGCACGTGTGTGTAGGCTTTTTCCATGTCATGGCTACCGTAAACATTGTTGCTATGAACATGAAGGTGCAGCTACCTGGATTCACCTCTCTTAGACTGTTTTCTCTGTTAAAAGTAGAATGCTGAAAGTTTAAAAAGCAATTTATATATTCTGTAGGACCTGGCATGGCAGATGGCACAGAATGGCTACTGGTAAATGTTGGTTGAATGAAATGATTGCTATGGTAAACTATTCACAAATAACGAGACAGCTTATACCAACTTAGTTCCAATTTTTAGGACACGATAAAAAGTACTTCACACATAGCTGTTAGATGAGAACTGCAAAAAACTGAGACAATAGATTTCAATTATACCTCCAGGCTAACTCTTAGTGATATCCAAAAGTCTCTGATGTTCAGAAACTTTAACAGGTCGTGGGTTAACTAAAGTCTAACCGTAAGAAAGTATAGAAGGGAGCTCAAATTCCAGTTAAAACAATGTGATGGTACTGTGCAAATCCAAGCTGACTTTGTTCAGATTGAACAAAGTCTATCTTAAAGGAGTTATATTTGACCTTTTCCTAGCTTTTCCTTTGATCTCTTAACTCATGGATCTTGCTGGATGTCTAAGAGATCAGGCCACGATTGCTCTTGCCTCTTTCTGGAAAGCTGAGGGCAGGTTCCTGCCTACCTCACTGGCCTAACAAGAAAGGAGGTGGCAGTAGCATATGGAGAAATATGGGAAGTCAGAAAAATCAGAGGGACTCAGGCCAGCGTGACCTGATAGCAATAATCTCTCTCTGAGTCTCAGCTTTCCTCTCAGTAAAATGAAGATATTGATCTAGAATGATAGCCTTAAGGCTATAGTGATCACCAAGAGCTCTTCCTCTTAGGTACTGTTCCACGACGGAGTCCACATTTGAAAGTTTTTTGTCTGCTAAACTCTAATTGTGAATAATGGCTCATTTCCCATTATTAATTTTAAAAAAACCAGTGATTCTCAAATTTAGCATGGACCAGAATTATCTGGAAGGCTTGTTAAAACTCATATTGCTGGTTCTCACCTCTAGAGTTTCTGATTCAATAGATACAGAGTAAGGCCTAAGAGTTTGCACTTCTAACATGTTGCCACTTAATGCTTGGTCTAGGGATGCTTGGTCTAGGGATGCTTGGTCTAGGGATCAAACTTTGAGAACTGATTTAACTGAAATACTTAATTGAAGAAATTTAAAAATTCCTACCAGAGCTCATATTTTTCATGCAATACAAACTTTATAATGATTTCTATATTTTTAGCAAAAGCAAAGAAATGAGATACTATGGTTTGACTGCACAGCCTTATGAATAAAAGTCCTAATCTTGCAGTTTCTTAAATTGGGCATAATAACTAGATCTTAGTTACTATGTTCTCAGATTCACAGGGGTGCAGCGATACTTTCACAAGCTCATTAAGGTCCTTTCTAACTCTAACATGGAATGTTAAAGATTTAATCTGAACCTGGAGTTAGTCTGTTAATCCCTCAGAAACCATCTGTTGCTGTTCCGCAGTTGACCAGATGATGTCGCTATAGAACAAAACAATCCAGGTCCTGAGTGCATGGGAAACTGCCTGAAGTTATTGAGTCTCTGCATTATTACTATCCAGCTGTTTCTTTAAATACAAAACCAGTGTTTTCCACAACAAAAGGTGACATGAAATGTTAGTAATGTACCAGCTTGTTGTTAAGAAAGATTTTAAGTATTTGACTTACGATTTATAGAACAGACTATATGGGGGATTAGCAGCTAGCAGCTGAGTAATCACAGATATGATCACAATCACCAGAACTGGAAGTAACTGAATAAATGCAGAATATGTAGTCTGAAAAAGAAAAAATATTTGGTGTAAGTACTCTTCATCAATATAAAGCTTACTGAAAATAGGACAGTTTTCCCAAAGAAAATATGCATTACTAATGCATTGCACATTGCCCATAGTTTTTCTGAGAAGGTTGTATTTTCTGCTGAGAAGTACCAAACAGCTCCATTCTGTCTGCTGAAAAGGCTGAAGGGGGCCCACCCACAACCTGGACTGACACTCAGTAATCCTGCAGCCTCCTTTTCCAAGACCAATGAAGCAGACACCTGTGTGCTAGTCTGCCCAGCCTGTGACCCTCACAAGGTCATGTTATCATGCAGTTCTGTTGCCTTGGCCTCAGCTGAGCAGACTGGGGGACATCTAGCAGACATCTAACCATAGCAGGGATGATCACATTCTCCTTCCTAAGAATCTGGGATTGAGATTCATCACCATCCACTGCTAGGCAGTCACTTGTAAGGACACATACTCAGAGGCACTGTAGACTGGACACTTGCAAGGAGAAGTAGAAAAACCAGGCTGCTTAGAGAGAACAAAGCAGATGCAGAGAGTCAGGAAAACTGGAGACAGTCTGGCCCCAAGAGTCACAGAGAGCACAGCTGCGTGATGCCTGACAGCACCCCAGTTCCTGGCTCCCATCTGTCACAAGGCCCAGAGTGCTTCCTGCCCTTGAGCTTCATGAGACTCCCTTGATCTCTTAATTTAAACCCCCTTTAGTACTGAATATTATAAAGGGGGTCCCTATTCTCTGCAGTCAAGAAAATCTTTTTCAAGACAGCCCCATAGGGGAACAGATTTCTCGGGATAGTCACCAAAGAATGGGTGGGGGAGGGGGTACCATTCTGGCCTATTTGGGCCAGTTATCCAGTTCTTCTTACCATGCTTCTGCTTTCCTAAAGCATGCTTTAGCACATATCTCAAGCTGAACTTCAAAAACCTGATCTTACTCCATAAGGGTCAGTTTCAGTATGAGTGTTTATGGGCCGCTATTGTCCTGTCCTCCCCAGGTACCTGAGGCTTATCTTCTTCCTCTTCCTTCCGTGTCTGCATTCTCTCATGTCGGTGCCGCCGGCGGTAATAGTGGGTGTCATCTGTCACATTTGAAAACATATGAATATTTCCTGGAAAAGAAAGAAAAATACTTAGCATGCAATATGGCACACACCTCTTCCTTGCCTTTTCCAAGGTCCATGCTTCCAACTAGGCTCTTTGAGGGTAGGGTATTGTCCCATATTACCCAATAGAAAAATAAGACAGTAGGTATATCAAGTGAACCAGCTGAAAATGGGACATGCTTAGCTCTCTCACCCTTATTTAAACAGTCCTTTGTAACTAGCGAGTGAGAGAAACCCAAGAGGCAGAGAAAGAAACAGCACTTGGGCCATGAATCCTGTCTGACATGCTCTTATCTGCCTTCTTGCCCAATATCAGATTATGTCACTAGTATCTTTAATTGCAGCTCCACAAAATTCAATCTACTTCCAAGGCATTTAATTAACCCAACTTCCAATTCTCTGGGGGTATTTTTCTAACCTTTACCTTTATATAAGTGCTAGTTTACAATAATTATAATATAGGAATTTTGCTTCTAATTTATAAAACACTTAAAAAATATCCAATCCTTACAGCAGCCCTGTGAGGTTGGTATTATCAGCCTCATTTTTTGGTAAGGAAACAAGATCAGACGGACTAAGTAAAAATCATGCATAGCTGGAGGCTGGAGACGACTTCAACTTCAGCTTATCTGATTTCAAAGTCTTGTTTCCACCATACCACAGCCCCTCTATTCAGATCCTGAAAATATATATGACTGTTTTTGGCCACACCACATGGCATATGGGATCTTAGCTCTCCGAACCGGGATCAAACCTGAGCCCCCTGCAGTAGAAGTGCAGAGTCTTAACCACTGGACCACCAGGGAAGTTCCTAAGACTTTTTAAATGAAAAAAGTTGGGATACTAACCTGTAGGAAAATGTCCTCCAAAGAAGACATTGAACAGCTCTTCTGGAGTGATGTCGGTTTCAAAGTCCCTGTAATAATTATAAGGTCTGGCTCGAGGGGCAGTGAAAGTCACCTGTTCATCTCCATATTCATCATAGCGGAGTCTCTTGTCAGGATTGCTCAGGACTGCAAAGGCATTTCCTATTGCTGCAACAAAAACAAAAAGCACCAGAGTACACAGTCTGCTGCAGCTGAGGGTAATCACAGTAGTAGCAGTGAAGAGCCCAGCATAGCAGTGAAGAGTTGGTGCTGGACAACTTCACAGTGACCCAAGGAGAGGTGCTTGGGCCTGGAAAGTTCACCGAAGTGCTTGCCCTTGAAATCTTCCCAAGATCTAGTTTGATAAGCCTTAAACACTGGAGTCAAGATAAACTTAGAAGTACTGTTCTCCCTCATCAAAAATGTGTTATTTCACTTGAGAGCAATAGTTTATGGTCAGAAACAGTTTATACATAAGCAATGGTATTCTAACATGAAGTCACATACAGTCTCCTGAATAAAATAATAAATAAAAATCCTCCTACTTGGTTAAAAGCAAAGTCCTCAGTCATCAGTCTTATTTCAGCTTACTTTTAAACATAGTCTTTAGAAATTAGGAAATGTATCTCCAGGGAATTCCCTGGTCGTCCAGCGGTTAGAACCTGTGCTTCCACTACCGAGGGTCCAGGTTCATTCCCTGGTTGGGGAACTAAGATCCCACAAGCCAATCATCGTGGCTTAAAAAAACAAAAAAAATATGTCCAGTGCCTCAGTGAGGGATCAAAGTCTGAATAGACTACATAAGCATACCATCACTTCTCCCTGTGCACAAATGTGCGAACTTTGTCCAATTTCATTTAAACATACAGTCAGTACCACCAATCAAAGAATCACCAAATAAATCTTAAAAAAAAAATCTTTTAAGTCATTCCCACCTGCCTACCTTTAATTCAGTCAACACTATCAGAAACATAGTCAGAAAGAGCATTTCCTTGTGAGTCTTCTAGTCAGGGAACTGTATTAAGTATTTATAGCAATAAAACAGTCAAGCAGAAAAAAACAAACAAACAGAAAAACCTAAAGAGAGTTCTTTAAACATTCACATCCCTTGAAATCTGGCAGATTTCTTAGAGAAATGGCATCAGTCTGTGACGTACCCTACATGAAAGTATGAGGAGAATGTGGTTTATCTGTTTCCTTATAGAAACTGTGGGGAGAATGAGATTCACGAAGGCACATCAACAAAGGTAGCTTGTCCTCTAAGGTAAATGCTGACTTTAAAAAAATGTCTCAGATCTATCGTTTTTTTACTTTTTTCTTTTTTACAAACATTTATTTATTTGGCTGTGCCGCATCTTAGTTGGGGCATTAGGGATCTATAATCTTTCAGTTGCAGCACGTGGGATCCAGTTCCCTGACCAGGGGTCGAACCTGGATTCCCTGCATTGCAAGCACCGAATCTTAGCCACTAGACCACCAGAGAAGTCCCTACTTTTCCTTTTGAAAAATTCCAATCTTTAGAAAAGTTGAAAAAAATAGTACAATACACAACTTTACCCTTATTCATCAATGTTAGCATTTTACCACTTTGCTTTTCTCAATGCTCTACACATACATGCATATATATATAATATGTATTCATTTTTTCTTGCTAAATCACTTGGAAGTAGGCCGAAGATATTATGACACTTCACTCCTAAATATTTTAGCATACATCTCTGAAGAAGAAAGATACTCTCCTACATGATCAAAATATAATATCACAGTTAAGAAAATTAACACCAATTCATTATCACCCAGTAAATCCATTCAGGGTTAATGTACTGTCCTTGGTTTCACATCTCTTTAGTTTCTTTTAATCTGGAACAGTCTCCCCACCTTTTTTGCTTTTCTTTTATTGAATTTTTTGAAGAGTAGTTCAGTGTTCTTTGTAGAATGTTCCATACTTTGATTGTTTCCTCTTTATTAGATTCAGGTCAAACATTCTGGCAAGAATACCACATAGTATTACAACATGTAATGTTAAATTGTTCTAGTAATGGTGATGATAAATTAGATCACTTGCTTAAAGTAGTAACAGCTAGCTATCTCCATTACTTAGAAAATTTTCCCTGTGCAATCTGGGCTTCCCAAGTGGCTCAGTGGTAAAGAATCTACCTGCCAATGTAGCAGACTGGGGTTCAATCCCTGGGTTGGGAAGATCCCTTAGAGAAGGAAATGGCAACCCACTCCAGTATTCTTGCCTGGGAAATCCCACAGACAGAGGAGCCTGGCGGACTATAGTCTATGGGGTCACAAAAGAGTCAGGCATGATTGAGCAACTAAATACCAACAAAATCAGTAAGTATTCTGTGGGGTAATACTTTGACATTATGTGAATATTCTATTCGACAACAACCTATTACCCAATGGTTTTAGCATCCACTGATAATCCTTTCCTGAATCAATGACATTCCTCAGGGTGAAGCTCTTAAGTAAAATTTTTATTTACGTATTGGATCCAAAATATTTTTTGAGAATATGTTTCTGAAAGTATCACAGAAATCAATGGAAAAAGCTTTGATCTATAACTATGTTTTTGCTCTCTACAAAGTCTTATAAAGCCTTTTTATACTAACCACATGTTTATAATGCAGGTTTCATGAACAAAGAGTTTCATGGTCAAAGAAGCTTTGAAACGCTATCTAGGTCCTGCCTGCAAGTGGCTACCAACCTTTAGGTTCCACAAGAGGAATCATATCAGTTTTACTTACCCTGCCACCGGACACATAGATCTTCAATAAATATTTGCTGAATCAAAGAATAAAAGGTTCTGTAAGGTATTACAGAGAAACCAATTTTTTTTCCCAAAAGAAATTGAAGTAATAAATTAAGGAGAGAGCTATGCTAATAATCACTACCTAAGAGGTGTGGCAGAAAAAAACAAGACCCTGCTTGTAGCCTTAGAAAACAATTACAAGAGAGGCTGGAAACAACTTGCTGTGACCAAACACCACAAGGAGGGTATAATTAAGCATTAGTTTAGGATCAGACCTTTGAAAGCATCTGTTGCTCCAGGGGCACAGTTCTTGTCAGGATGAAATTTCAGGGCAAGTTTTCTGTAAGCTTTCTTAAGCTCTTCATCACTAGCATCTCGTGAAACTCCCAGAATTTCATAGTAATTTCTGCATTTCTTGATCCTAAAAACACAAATCAGAAACATCTTTTTAGTATGTCTACAAAGGTCCCTTTTGTACAATTAACTGCTAAACAGTAAATCAATATCCAATCTGTGAGACCCAAAGCAGAAAGAGAGAAAAACTGGTGAACACATTAATGAATCATTCAATTTACTAACAATGTCCTCCTCCCAGTGACAGCTTAATTCCTTTCAAAGTATTTTTACATCTAATATGTTATTCTTTCTATATCCCTGTAAGTGGGTAGAACAAGTATACTAATCCTTATATTAAGGCCCAATCTAAGGTCCTCAAAGTTGAACCACAGGACAGCAAAGGCAGAAGAAATACCCTAACCATTTTTTAAAATGTACCTCTTTTTTATGGCTATCTTTTTAAACTTTGTTTTAAAAAGTTATAAAGGCACCTTACCTACCTCCTGAGAAATCTGTATGCAGGTCAAGAGGGAACAGTTAGAACCAGATATGGAACAACAGACTGGTTCCAAATTGGGAAAAGAGTACGTCAAGGTTGTATATTGTCACCCTGTTTATTTAACTTATATGCAGAGTGCATCATGCAAAATGCCAGGCTGGATGAAGCACAAGCTGGAATCAAGTTTGCCCGGAGAAATATCAATAACCCTTATGGCAGAAAGCGAAGAAGAACTAAAGAGCCTATTGATGAAAGTGAAAGAGGAGAGCGAAAAAGTTGGCTTAAAACTCAACATTCAGAAAATAAGATCATGGGATCTGGTCCCATCACTTCATGGCAAATAGATGGGGAAACAATGGAAACAGTGAGACTTTATTTTTTGGGGCTCCAAATTCACTGCAGATGGTGACTGCAGCCATGAAATTAAAAGATGTTTGCTCCTTGGAAGAAAAGCTATGACCAGCCTAGACAGCATATTAAAAAGCAGAAACAACAAAATTCTGTAAAGCAACTATCCTTCAATAAAAAAATTTTTTAAAAAGCAGAGACATTACTTTGCCAACAAAGGTCTGTCTAGTCAAAGCTATGGTTTTTCGAGGAGTCATATATGGATGTGAGAGTTGGACTATAAAGAAAGATGAGTGCCGAAGAATTGATGCTTTTGAACTGTGGTGTTGGAGAAGACTCTTGAGAGTCCCTTGGACTGCAAGGAGATCAAACCAGTCGATCCTAAAGGAAATCAGTCCTGAATATTCATTGGAAGGACTGATGCTGAAGCTGAAACTCCAATAATTTGGCCACCTGATGCGAAGAACAGACTCATTGGAAAAGACTCAGATGCTGGGAAAGATTGAAGGCATAAGGAGAAGGGGAAGACAGAGGATGAGATGGTTGGATGGCATCACTGACTCAATGGACATGAGTTTGAGCAAGCTCTGGGAGTTGGTGATAGACAGGGAAGCCTGGCATGCTGCAGTCCATGGGGTTGCAAAGAGTTGGACATGACTGAGCAACTGAACTGAACTGATGGTAGAAGAAAAATATCCAAAATACTAAACTATATACAGTGAAACAACTTCCTGCTTCCCCATTTTCTGTCCCCCAATCTCCTATGCTAAAAATAACCACAGTTAGAAGTTTTCTATGGGGATTTCCTTGGTGGCCTAGTAGTTAGGATTCTGAGCTTTCACTGCCATAACCCAGGTTCAATCCCTGGCCAGGGAACTGAGATCCTACAAGATGCATAGCACAGCCAAAAAAAAAAAGTTTTCTGATTCCCATGTACAGAGACAATACATGTATAAAAACTGCCCCATTTTTTAACTTTTTTTTCTTATTAATACCTAAATGTAAGCATATTATAATCATCCTTCTACATCCTTTTTTCAAACAACAATTTATCTTGGGGATTGACCAGTAACTTACAGAGATAAGAAGTACAGGGATAATAGTTTATACCACCAGAGCAGCAGTTCTGACCTTTTTGATATAAAAAGTCTTTTATACCCTTGGGCGACAGTGAGGAGATACCCCTCGTCCAAGGTAAGGAGCATTGGCTGAGCTTTGCTGGAACAGCCGTGAAGAGATACCCCACGCCCAAGGTAAGAGAAACCCAAGTAAGACGGTAGGTGTTGCAAGAGGGCATCAGAGGGCAGACACACTGAAACCATACTCACAGAAAACTAGTCAATCTAATCACACTAGGACCACAGCCTTGTCTAACTCAATGAAACTAAGCCATGCCCGTGGGGCAACCCAAGATGGGTGGGTCATGGTGGAGAGATCTGACAGAATGTGGTTCACTGGAGAAGGGAATGGCAAACCACTTCAGTATTCTTGCCTTGAGAACCCCATGAACAGTATGAAAAGGCAAAATGATAGGATACTGAAAGAGGACACTCCCCAGGTCAGTAGGTGCCCAATATGCAACTGGAGATCAGTGGAGAAATAACTCCAGAAAGAATGAAGGGATGGAGCCAAAGCAAAAAGAATACCCAGCTGTGGATGTGACTGGTGATAGAAGCAAGGTCCGATGCTGTAAAGAGCAATATTGCATAGGAACCTGGAATGTCAGGTCCATGAATCAAGGCAAATTGGAAGTGGTCAAACAAGAGATGGCAAGAGTGAATGTTGACATTCTAGGAATCAGCAAACTGAAATGGACTGGAATGGGTGAATTTAACTCAGATGACCATTGTATCTACTACTGCGGGCAGGAATCCCTCAGAAGAAATGGAGTAGCCATCATGGTCAACAAAAGAGTCCGAAATGCAGTACTTGGATGCAATCTCAAAAACGACAGAATGATCTCTGTTCGTTTCCAAGGCAAACCATTCAATATCACAGTAATCCAAGTCTATGCCCCAACCAGTAATGCTGAAGAAGCTGAAGTTGAACGGTTCTATGAAGACCTACAAGACCTTTTAGAACTAACACCCAAAAAAGATGTCCTTTTCATTATAGGGGACTGGAATGCAAAAGTAGGAAGTCAAGAAACACCTGGAGTAACAGGCAAATTTGGCCTTGGAATACGGAATGAAGCAGGGCAAAGACTAATAGAGTTTTGCCAAGAAAATGCACTGGTCATAACAAACACCCTCTTCCAACAACACAAGAGAAGACTCTATACATGGACATCACCAGATGGTCAACACCGAAATCAGATTGATTATATTCTTTGCAGCCAAAGATGGAGAAGCTCTATACACTCAGCAAAAACAAGACCAGGAGCTGACTGTGGCTCAGACCATGAACTCCTTATTGCCAAATTCAGACTTAAATTGAAGAAAGTGGGGAAAACCACTAGACCATTCAGGTATGACCTAAACCAAATCCCTTATGATTATACAGTAGAAGTGAGAAATAGATTTAAGGGCCTAGATCTGATAGAGTGCCTGATGAGCTATGGAATGAGGTTCGTGACATTGTACAGGAGACAGGGATCAAGACCATCCCCATGGAAATGAAATGCAAAAAAGCAAAATAGCTGTCTGGGGAGGCCTAACAAATAGCTGTGAAAAGAAGAGAAGCGAAAAGCAAAGGAGAAAAGGAAAGATATAAACATCTGAATGCAGAGTTCCAAAGAATAGCAAGAAGAGATAAGAAAGCCTTCTTCAGCGATCAATGCAAAGAAATAGAGGAAAACAACAGAATGGGAAAGACTAGAGATCTCTTCAAGAAAATTAGAGATACCAAAGGAACATTTCATGCAAAGATGGGCTCGATAAAGGACAGAAATGGTATGGACCTAACAGAAGCAGAAGATATTAAGAAGAGATGGTAAGAATACACAGAAGAACTGTACAAAAAAGATCTTCATGACCCAGATAATCACGATGGTGTGATCACTGACCTAGAGCCAGACATCCTGGAATGTGAAGTCAAGTGGGCCTTAGAAAGAATCACTACGAACAAAGCTAGTGGAGGTGATGGAATTCCAGTTGAGCTATTCCAAATCCTGAAAGATGATGCTGTGAAAGTGCTGCACTCAATATGCCAGCAAATTTGGAAAACTCAGCAGTGGCCACAGGACTGGAAAAGGTCAGTCTTCATTCCTATCCCAAGAAAGGCAATGCCAGAGAGTGCTCAAACTACCGCACAGTTGCACTCATCTCACACGCTAGTAAAGTAATGCTCAAAATTCTCCAAGCCAGGCTTCAGCAATACGTGAACCGTGAACTTCCTGATGTTAAGCTGGTTTTAGAAAAGGCAGAGGAACCAGAGATCAAATTGCCAACATCCGCTGGATCATGGAAAAAGCAACAGAGTTCCAGAAAAACATCTATTTCTGCTTTATTGACTATGCCAAAGCCTTTGACTGTGTGGATCACAATAAACTGTGGAAAATTCTGAAAGACATGGGAATACCAGACCACCTGATCTGCCTCTTGAGAAATTTGTATGCAGGTCAGGAAGCAACAGTTCGAACTGGACATGGAACAACAGACTGGTTCCAAATCGGAAAAGGAGTATGTCAAGGCTGTATATTGTCACCCTGTTTATTTCACTTATATGCAGAATACATCATGAGAAACGTTGGACTGGAAGAAACACAAGCTGGAATCAAGATTGCCGGGAGAAATATCAATAATCTCAGATATGCAGATGACACCACCCATATGGCAGAAATGAAGAGGGACTAAAAAGCCTCTTGATGGAGGTGAAAGTGAAGAGTGAAAAAGTTGGCTTAAAGCTCAACATTCAGAAAACAAAGATCATGGCATCCGGTCCCATCACTTCATGGGAAATACATGGGGAAACAGTGTCAGACTTTATTTTTCTGGGCTCCAAAATCACTGCAGATGGTGACTGCAGTCATGAAATTAAAAGACGCTTACTCCTTGGAAGGAAAGTTATGACCAACCTAGATAGCATATTGAAAAGCAGAGACATTACTTTGCCAACAAAGGTTCATCTAGTCAAGGCTATGGTTTTTCCTGTGGTCATGTATGCATGTGAGAGTTGGACTGTAAAGAAGGCTGAGCGCTGAAGAATTGATGCTTTTGAACTGTGGTGTTGGAGAAGACTCTTGAGAGTCCCTTGGACTGCAAGGAGATCCAACCAGTCCATTCTAAAGGAAATCAGCCCTGGGATTTCTTTGGAAGGAATGATGCTAAACCTGCAACTCCAGTACTTTGGCCACCTCATGCGAAGAGTTGACTCATTGGAAAAGACTCTGATGCTGGGAGGGATTGGGGGCAAGAGGAGAAGGGGACGACAGAGGATGAGATGGCTGGATGGCATCACTGACTCGATGGACGTGAGTCTGAGTGAACTCCAGGAGTTGGTGATGGACAGGGAGGCCTGGCGTGCTGCGATTCCTGGGGTGGCAAAGAGTCGGACATGACTGAGCGACTGATCTGATCTGATCTGAAAAAGATATAATTGGATATTATATAGCCTCTCAAGTGAAAAAGGCAAATATATGTTTGTATTATTATGAAGATATTGTGTGTTTTTTTTGGGGGGGGGGGCGGCTGCACCAAGCAGCATGTGGAACTTTCCTGATCAGTGGTCAAACCTGCACCCTCTGCAGTGGAAGCAAAGAATCTTAACCACTGGACCACTAGGGAAGTTCACAAAGATAGTTTAAAACTTGCAGACCTCTTTCCAAAATGGTCTTGGGATTCTCAAACCACACCTTTGACAATAACTACAGCATGAACCCTGGAGTCAAAATGCCTTGGTTGGCATCTGACTTTGCTGTGGACTTAACTCTGTGAATTGTTTTATCTTTTGAAATGGGCTAATAATTATACCTGTATTTCACAGAGCTGTTATAATTAAATTAAGTGTTCATTAAAATGCTTGATAGCATCTGACATGATGTAAATATTGGCTATTGTTAAAAATCTACCACATTCTACAGATGGCCAACAGGTACACAAAAAGATCTCAACATTGCTAATTACTAGAGAAATGTGAATCAAAACTACAATGAGGTATCTATCACCTCACATTGGTCAGAATGGCGATGATCAAAAAGTCTACAAAATACAAATGCTTGAGTGGGTGTGGAAAAAAGGAAACCCTCCTACATTCTTGGGAGGAATATAAATTGGTGCAGCTACTATGGAGAACAGTATGGTGGTTCCTTAAAAAAGCTAAAAATAGAACATATGGTCCTGGACATACATCTGGAAAAGATGAAAACTCTAATTTGAAAACATACATGCACTCCAGTGTTCACAGCAGCATTCTTTACAATAGCCAGATGAATGGATAGAAAAGATGTGGTGTATATATATATATATAGTGGAATATTACTCAGCCATAAAAAATAATGAAATGCCATTTGTAGCAACAAGGATGGATCTAGAGATTATCATACTAGGTGAGGTAAGTCAGACAAAGCCAAATATCATATAATATCCCTTGTATGTGGACTATAAAAAGATGACACAAATGAGCTGATTTACAAAACATATACAGACTCACTGACACAGAAAACAAATTTAGGGTTACCAGAGGGGAAAGCTGTCTAGGTTGGCCATAACTTCCCTTCCAAGAAGTAAGCATCTTTTAGTTTCATGGCTGCAGTCACCATCTGCAGTGATTTTGGAGCTCCCAAAATAAAGTCTGCCACTGTTGTCACTGTTTCCCCATCTATTTGCCATGAAGTGATGGGACCGGATGCCATGATCTTAGTTTTCTGAATGTTGAGCTTTAAGCCAACTTTTTCACTCTCCTCTTTCACTTTCATCAAGAGGCTCTTTAGTTCTTCTTCACTTTCTGCCATAAGGGTGGTGTCATCTGCATATCTGAGGTTATTGATATTTCTCCCAGCAATCTTGATTCCAGCTTGTGCTTCATCCAGCCCAGCATTTCTCATGATGTACTCTGCACAGAAGTTAAATAAGCAGGGTGACAATATACAGCCTTGATGTACTCCTTTTCCTATTTGGAACCAGTCTCTTGTTCCATGCCCAGTTCTGTTGCTTCCTGACCTGCATACAGATTTCTCAAGAGGCAGGTCAGGTGGTTGGTATTCCCATCTCTTTCAGAATTTTCCAGTTTGTTGTGATCCACACAGTCAAAGGCTTTGGCACAGTCAATAAAGCAGAAATAGATGTTTTTCTGGAACTCTGTTGCTTTTTCCATGATCCAGCGGATGTTGGCAATTTGATCTCTGGTTCCTCTGCCTTTTCTAAAACCAGCTTGAACATCAGGAAGTTCACGGTTCACGTATTGCTGAAGCCTGGCTTGGAGAATTTTGAGCATTACTTTACTAGCGTGTGAGATGAGTGCAATTGTGCGGTAGTTTGAGCACTCTCTGGCATTGCCTTTCTTGGGATAGGAATGAAAACTGACCTTTTCCAGTCCTGTGGCCACTGCTGAGTTTTCCAAATTTGCTGGCATATTGAGTGTAGCACTTTCACAGCCATCATCAAGGTCTGTCTAGTCAAGGCTATGGTTTTTCCAGTAGTCATGTATGGATGTGAGAGTCAGACTGTAAAGAAAGCCGAGTGCTGACGAATTGATGCTTTTGAACTGTGGTGTTGGAGGAGACTTTTGAGAGTCTCCTGGACTGCAAGGAGATCCAACCAGTCCATCCTAAAGGAGATCAGTCCTGAGTGTTCATCAGAAGGACTGATATTGAAGCTGAAACTCCAATAATTTGGCCGCCTGATGTGAAGAACTGACTCATTGGAAAAGACCCTGATGCTGGGAAAGACTGAAGGAGGGAGAAGAAGGGGATGACAGAGGATGAGATGGTTGGATGGCATCACTGACTTAATGGACACAAGTTTAGGTAAACTCCAGGAATTGGTGATGGACAGGTAGGCCTGGTGTGCTGCAGTCCATGAGGTCGCAAAGAGTCAGACACGACTGAGCGACTGAACTGAACTGAACTGAAATGAGGGGAAAGCAGGGGCGAGGGAGTGGGAAGGAAGGGGACAGGTTAGGACTTGGGGATTAACAGATACATACTACTTTATATAAAATAATCAATAAGGTCATACTATATATATATAGCACAAGGAACTGTACTCAATATCCTTAATAATCTATAATAGAAAAGAATCTGAAAAAGAACATATATATATATATATATATATATATATATATATATTCAGTTTTACATAATACTTTGCTCCACACTAGAAACTAACACAACATTGTAAATCAACTATACTTTTAAAATCTACCACATTCTTCTAAAGGGTGCATATTCTTGCACTGTTATGGATGTATGGGCTTCCCAGGTGGTTCAGTGGTAAAGAATCCACCTGTCAATGCAGGAGACTTGCATTTGATCCCTGGGTCAGGAAGATCCCCTTGAGGAGGAAATGGCACCCTACTCCAGTGTTCTTGACTGGAAAAATCCCACGGACTGAGGAGCCTGGCAGGCAACAATCTACAGGGTTGCAAAGAGTCAGACACAACTGAGTGACTGAGCATGCATGCATGTACATTCCCTACTGATGAGACATTTAAAGTACCTCCAGTTTTTTCTATCACACAACTCAGTTGAGCAGGCAGAGGCTCAGAGTGTTGCTGAAGAGTTCATAAGTTAGTAACACAGTCGGGACTGTTCATGCAGGGTCTGGAATGTCAGTCGGGGTCCTTCCCTAATAGCTGCTTGTGGGGATCCTATGGATTCCCCACCCTAGTTTCCAATTCCTGATTCCATGGCAAATACCCCTCTGCCTCTCTCTTTCTCTTTCCATCTCTCCCTTATCAGATATATAATTTGAAAATATTTTCTCCCGTTTTGTGGGTTGATTTTTCACCTTCTTGGTGGTATCTTTTGAAGTACAAAATTTGTAATTTTGATGAAGTCCAATTTGCCTATATTTTCTTTTATAATGTGTACTTTGGTTGTCAGCACAAAATCACTCCCTAATCCAATGTCACAAAGCTTTACATTTATGTTTTCCTCTAAGAGTTTTATAGTTTTAGCTCTTATATTTAGGTCTTAGGTCTTAGAATAAATTTTTTTATTTGTATAAGGAAGGAGTCCAAGTTCATTTTTTGCAATGTGGATATCCAGTTGTCCCAACAAGAAGACTAGTCTTTCCCCCATTAAATTGTCTTGGCACTCTTGTCAAAAACCAATTAATCATAAATATAAGGGTTTATCTCAGGAGTGTCAATTCTACTTCATTGATCTAAATGCCTATCCTATGCTAGTGCACACTATCTTCATTCTGAATCTTTGCAGTAGGTTTTGAAATTGGGAAGTATGAGTCTTCCAACTTTGCACTTTTTTCCCAAGACTGTTTTGGCTTCCCTGGTGGCTCAGATGGTAAAGAATCTGCTTGCAATGCAGGAGACACAGGTTCAATCCCTGAGTTGGGAAGATCCCCTGGAGAAGGGAATGGCTACTCACTCCAGTATTCTTGCCTGGATAATCCCATGGGCAGAGAAGCTTGGCGGGCTACAGTCCATGGGGGTCACAAAGAGTTGGACATGACTGAGTGACTAACACTTGGTTACTCTAGGTCCTTTGCATTTTCATATGAATTTCAAGATCAGATTGTCAATTTCTGCAAAAAAAGGTAACTGGAAATTTAATAGGGATTGTGTTGAATCTGTGGATCAATTTGAGGAATATTATCAATATGAAGATTGCTGGGAAAAATATCAATAACCTCAGATATGCAGATGACACCATCCTTATGGCAGAAAGTGAAGAACTGAAGAGCCTCTTGACGAAAGTGAAAGAGGAGAGTGAAAAAGTGGCTTATAACTCAACATTCAGAAAACTAAGATCATGGCATCCAGTCCCAACACTTCATGGCAAATAGATGGGGACACAATGGAAACAGAGAGAGATTTATCTTTTTGGGCTCCAAAATCACTACAGATGGTGACTGCAGCCATGAAATTATAAGATGCTTGCTCCTTAGAAGAAAAGCTATGACCAACCTAGACAGCATATTAAAAAGCAGAGACATTACTTTACCAACAAAGGTCCATATAGTCAAAGCTATATTTTTTCCAAGTCATGTACGGATGCGAGAGTTGGACCATAAAGAAAGCCGACCGCCAAAGAATTGATGCTTTTGAACTGTGGTGTTGGAGAAGACTCTCAAGAGTCACTTGGACTGCAAGGAGATCAAACTAGTCAATCCCAAAGGAAACCAGTCCTGAATATTCATTGGAAGGACTAATGCTGAAGCCGAAACTCCAATACTTTGGCCACCTGATGTGAAGACCCTGATGCTGGGAAAGATCAAAGGCAGGAGGAAAAGGGGAAGACAGAGGATGAGATGGTTGGATGGCATCACTGACTTAATGGACATGAGTTTGAGCAAGCTCCAGGAGCTGGTGATGGATAGGGAAGCCTGGCATGCTTCAGTCCATGGGGTCGTAGAGTTGAACATGACTGAGCGACTGAACTGAACCAATATTAAGCCTTTCGATTCATAAACACAGGCAAACTTCCCATTTAGAGTTTCTTTAATTTCTTTTAATGAAGTTTGTAGTTTTCAATGTACAATCTTACATTTGTTAAATTTATTCCTAAGCATTTTATTCTTTTTGATGCTGTTATAAATGAAACTGTTTTCATTTTCAGATTGTTCATTGTTGCTGCTGCTGCTGCTGCTGCTGCTGCTAAGTCTTGTCCGACTCTGTGCGACCCCATAGACGGCAGCCCACCAGGTTCCCCCGTCCCTGGGATTTTCCAGGCAAGAACACTGGAGTGGGTTGCCATTCCCTTCTCCAATGCATGAAAGTGAAAAGTGAAAGTGAAGTCACTCAGTCGTGTCCGACTCCTAGCGACCCCACGGACTGCAGCCTTCCAGGCTCCTCCATTCATGGGATTTGCCAGGCAAGAGTACTGGAGTGGGGTGCCATTGCCTTCTCCGTGTTCATTGCTAATGTATAGAAAAATAATGATTTCCCTATGCAAGTTTTCCCTTATAGGTGCCCCAGGGCATAGACCCATTGTTGCTACTGGTTTTTTCTAAGTTATATACCAAAGACTCCAGAAGGCTTTTCCTCGAAGAGTCAACCAGGTGGTGCCCAGGACCCTGGGGCAGCAGCTGGCTCCTAAAAAAGTCCATGACGTGGGCACCTCTGTCTCTACCCTCCATGGTCGTGACGCCACCTGGCCTTCTCTTGCACGTTGGACAAAGGATGAACCACAAGAGTTTCTTATCATCACTTTCAAATGAGGGTTTTTCTCAAAATAGCAGCAGCAGCCAGGGGAAGGGAGGGAGGTTTTATTCATTTCCAGTTTATACTGAACCTTTTGGAATTACTGTTTTTCCCAAATTTTTATCTGGCGGTGGATGTGTCATTGAGCCAGCCATCCCCCGAAGCCTTAGTACCCCAAGCTGCCCGCCAGGAGGGGGTCACTACCCTCCTGGAGCTTCTCTTGGATCTCTTTTAAAAGTTCCCCAACAAATAGGATTCTTGCTGGAAAAGGAAGCTTGGTTAAAAAATGTCAAATATGGCTTTATAAATAAAGTCCTGCCCTGTGATGAAGTGGCCATCCTAGCCCAGAGAGATGCTCAGAATTGGATATGGATGAGAGCGACCTGCCTGTGCTGACCCCGGTGCTCTGCCCCCATCATCCCAACCCTCTGGTTTCAGTAGATGTCCCTAGATGGGCTGAGCCATGTGCAATAAGAACATGGATCCGCTATATTTCTTGACTAGAATTCTGAAATTGTATATCTATAAATATATGTTTATTAAGTGAAAAAAATAATGATTTTTGTATATTGATCTTTGCTGAAGTCATTTATTAGTTCTAATAGTTTGTGTGTGAATATTCCTTAAAATTTTCTATACTAGATCATAACATATGTGAATACAGTTTTACTCCTTTTTTCCAATCTGGTTGGCTTCTTATTTTTCTTGCCTAATTGCCCCAGCTTGAACCTCCAGCACAATGTTGAATAGTAATAGCTAGAGTGAATGTAGTTGTCTTGTTCCTGTTCTGTTTCTGATCTTGGAGAGCATCAAATTATTCATCATTAAGTATGATGTTAGCTGTGGATTTTTTGTAGATGACCTTTATCTGGTTGAGGAAGTTCCTTTCTATTCCTAGTGTACTGAATATTGTTATCATGAGTGTTGGATTTTGTCAAATGCTTTTTCTACACCTATTGAAATGATCATATGACTTTGGTCTTTTATTTTATTAATATGGTATATTACATTATTTTATTTTCATGTGTTAAACAACCTTGTACTCCTAGGATAAGTCTCACTTGGTCAAGATATATAATCCTTTTTACATGTTTTAATGTTGCAGAAATCTGTATCCATCTTGTGATGCTTTCATCTGCTTTTGGTTATAGGGTAATACTGGTCTCATAGAATGACTTGGAAAGTGTTCTCTTCTTTGGTATTTTCTATAATAATTAATGAAAGATTAGTTAATTCTTCTTCAGACATCTGGTAGAATTCACCAGTTAAGTCATCGGTGCCTGGGCTTTTATTTGTGGGAAATTGAATTTATCCATTTAAGTTCTCTAATTTGTTTGTTGGCATATAATTGTTCACAGTATTCTCTTACATAATCATTATTTTTGTAAGATTGGTAGTGATATCCCCTATTTCACTTCTGATTTTAGTTATCTGAGTCTTCTCCCTTTTTTGGCTTGGTCAGTCTAGCTAAAAGTTTGTCAGTTTTGTTGATAACCAACAACTTTTGCTTTTGTTGATCTCTATTGTTTTGCTATCCTCTATTTCATTTATTTTCACTCTATATTATTTCCTTCTGTTTGTTCTTCTTTTTCTAGATTTAGTTTGTTCTTCTTTTTCTAGATTAGGTTATTGATTTGAGATTTTAGAAAAATAAACATTTATAGCTATAAATTTCCTTTAAGTATTGCTTTAGCTGTATCCTATATGTTTTGGTGTGTTGTGTTTTCATTTTCAATCATCTCAAAGTATTTTCTAATTTTCCTTGTGACTTCTTCTGTGACCTATTTGTTATTTAGGAATATGTTGTTTAATTTTTACACATTTGTGAATTACCCAAATTTCCTTCTGTTGTCAATTTCAAAGAACATACACTGTTTTATTTTAATCCTTTTAAATTTATTAAGGCTTGTTTTATAGCCTAACATATGGTCTACTCTGGATAATATCCCATGTATACTTGAGAAGATTGTACATTCTGCTGTTGTTGAGTAGGATGTTGTACAGATGTCTGTTATGTCAAACTGGTTTTCCCCAATTCTCTTAGAGTAGAAGCAGGGCAGTAACTTCAGATTATAGCCTAACACTCCACTTCCACCTAACTTTGCCTCTGAGGCCAAGATGTTATTGTGCTTCAATGATAATAATAATAATAGCAGTCATCTGCGCTAGGCACTCTACATAAAATCACTCATTTAATCCCACCACAGGCTCACCTTTGTACTCCAAGCAGTTGCTCCTCTGTATAAGTGGAGTTCCCCTCACCCTGTCGGGTCTGACTCCATTCATTCTCAGACTTCTTTTCCTTCTGTCCCTTCATGCAGTTACAGCAACCACAGGGGTCATGACTTTCAGGAGGTCTGTCTTCTGGGTATTTGTTTCTTCTGACTGCATCAATGTACGCTGCAAAATAACAGTACCTCCATAAGGGTTCACTCTGACCTGCAAATCAACTTTGCTACTGGCCTTAGCTATCTGGGAGGCTGCCTATAGGCCAGTGAATGTTTGAGGGCTAGGTTAGTGGTGTCATACTGACTTTTACAGATCCAAATCCATACAAAGCAGAAGAAACATCTTCCTTGAGAAAACAATACAGAAAATATAGACGCAATCATGAAAAACTTTTAATGTCAGAAACATGAAGCATTAAAATGTCCATCATCCCTATAGGCATCAGCCAGCAAATATTCTTGATTCAGGGCCAGTAAAGGCACTCCAGAGGCATCTGCCCAATACCTTGGATTTAGGGCAGCACCAGGGAAGTCTATTTCTCTGTGGTTCATGGTCAGAAGAGAACTGTTCATAACATATTATTTTTTGTTGCAATGTTTTCCACCACTAAGATTTAAAGTAGAGATGAGTTCAATGTTTAAATGGTTATAGAACTAATACATACAAGACATTTGGCTAGATAGATCAAGGAGGTGTATCAGTAAGACCTACTCCTGACCACAAAGAGGTTACTGTTTAAAGGGAGAGAATTTAATTAATCATAATGCCTGCAGAGTGTGGAGAGGGCCACAGGAATATAGTCAAAGAAGGCAGAATGCTCATGTCCTGTCTAGAGGATCTGGGTAAGACAAAAACCCCTTTTCTCCTGCTTAATAGCTTAGTGACTACCCATTGCTCCATGTCCAGATCTCTTCTCATGGGCCCAGCCTGTCTCTTTAGCTTCAAATCTCACCACAAGGTCCTCTGTACTCTACCTTCTACCACAACAATCTCCCTTCAGATCAGCAATGCCTTGTTTTCTCTGGGCCTTAGCACATGCTGTTTCTTCTGCCTGCAAAACTTTCTCTAAGTAGGTCTGGCTAGCTCCAGCGCATCCTTCATGTCATCATATGTAACGCTTTCTTCATGAGGCCTTCTCTGAAACCCAGGTCGTGTTGAGTGCCTTAACAGTATGCCCCCACCAAATCTTCAACCTTGCTGTGTAGCCCAGGACATTTTGGGCTTCTTTTGTAACTGACTGTTTACCTGTCAAACTCCCTCAGTAGACTGAGAGTTCTGTGGGCTCAGGGGACCATGTCTGTCAAATCCATAATGCAGAATACATAATAGGCATTGGTTCAGTCCTCTTTGCCTGACTGTAGGATGGAATGGGCTGGCTTATCCGTCCCAGTGCTGGATGCAGGGACAAGACGAAACCCAGGTCTAGGGTCAGGCAGCCCAGTTTGGAGGCGAGGATAAGGGCCGGGTAGGCAAGCTGCGGGAGACTGCGTTACCCCGCCCACCCTGGCGCGGGAGGGGCCTGATAGCTGCAGGCCCTGGGCGGGGCTGGGGGCCGCAGGCAACAAGTCGTCACAGGTGACTGTGGGTACCGAGCCGGGTCCTCAGCTTGAACCAACGCTTCTGGATTCCATATCCCGGTCCCCTGTACTAGACAGTCTCCTACCTCACCAGGAACCCCACTCAGGCCCAGCATCTTCTCATAGGCCTCTGTCCTTCATCTCAGGCCCAGGATCTCAGCCCTTTCAAGTGCCATCAGGAGTCCCATCCCTGATTTCTCCGAGACCCTGCCCTGTCCCACCCTCCAGCCAGGACCTAGTACCTTCCGTCCAGCGCTCCCCGCTGCCCAAAGTCGCTGCCATATCGATTCCCAGTCAGCAGGTCTGCCGAGCCTCCCCCGCGCCCGAGGCTAAATGGGAAGGGGGGGGGGGGTGGCCAAAAAAAAAAAAAAAAAAGCGCGAGGCATGCTGGTCATTGCAGTCCAATCCATAGGAACTGCGGCTCACTGGACTACAATCCCCGGCCTGCATTGCGCCAGGGGTCGCAGCTGCAGTGGTGTAAAGGGGCGCGACCCTTGAAAGGCCTGTGGAGGAGTGTTGCTGCCTGTTGACTGTTAGCGGCTCGTAGCTGCTACTGTGACAACTGCGGGCAGAGCTTTTCCTCATTTGTAGCGTGGGGATAGTGGCTTCCACGCCGCATAACAGCTGGGAAGTTCAAGGAGACGCGATGAGATTCACTGGGAAAGACATTGCAAACTATGGGCTAGAGGGTGACATTGTGACTATTTTTAGCCTCAGGGATGTCCTTTTAAAATATACGCTGACCCCCTATTCTGTGTAAAAGTGTGTGTTTGGTCCAGGACAAGTTTTGGTGATGTTGAACCCAGCTCTGGGAAGAATCAAGGAAATTAAAAGGTGAGAATTTTATGTGGTTAGAAGGGAGAGTCTCTGGCATAGTTTCATTAGAGTGTCCAGTAAGAGTAAGGCGTAGAGAAAGAAGAAAAAGTCAGGTTTTGGAGCTGGCATTAGATTCCTATATTTGCTTTTCCTTAGTCTTCATCCATCCCAGGATGTCTGAAGTCTCCATCAGACATCCATCCTTGAAGTCTCCAGGAACCCTCTGAGAATTCTCTCCTCCACCCTATTTGTTTACTGGGCCCATCCCCTTTTCTGAAGTACCAGGCCCTAGAAGATAAGTGAAAAGGAAATGAAGAATTATCCCTGCATTTTCCCAGTCAGGTTTGCATGGAGCCTAGTGAAGAATAAAAGCGATTCTTAAGTGTCCTTACTGATTCATCCCTGCAGGTGAGTTGTGATGGCCAAAAATCAGGTCTGCAGAAGTGAAACATGATCATGTACATCCCCAAACAAAGAAATCACCTGGAATTCACTGAGATCTTAGTCACAAAGACCAAATAAGTTATGTCAACTATGATATCAAATAGCAGCTACTTAGGTAGTTGGGGTGGAGTGGGGAGATATACAGCCCTAGACACAAACTAAAAGGGTAAATGCTTTCAGTTGTAAGCAGTTCCATCCCTTCCCTGCAGTCATGGCCCTGGGATACATGAACATCAGTGTGTACACAGAAGGCTGGGTCCTGAAGAAGCCACTTGTGCTCTTCAGACAAGGGGTCTGATCAGGGACATCCTTTAGGTGTTTAAAGGAAGCTTATTTGGTTTAGGGAAGCTAGACAGACTACTCTAGAAGATGAACAGGGAAAGGTGAAATATGTCTTGAAGTCCAGGGACACTGAACTAGAGTCAAAGATGTCAGAATACCATGAAGTCAGAGGTATCTGGTTGAGAGTGGGGATGCTAGAGCATTATATGGGAGAAATTGGATTGAGAAGAGTGCTATGAATTATGGGGCTACTTAGGAGTAGGCTCACAGACTACTAACCAAACTGATCACATTGACCGCAGCCTTGTCTAACTCAGTGAAACTTTGAGTCATGCCGTGTAGGGCCTCCCAAGATGGACGGGACATGGTGGAGAGTTCTGACAAAATGTGGTCCACTGGAGAAGGGAATGGCAAGCCACTTCAGTATTCTTGCCTTGAGAACACCATGCTGCTGCTGCTGCTAAGTCGCTTCAGTCGTGTCCGACTCTGTGTGACCCCATAGACGGCAGCCCACCAGGCTCCCCCATCCCTGGGATTCTCCAGGCAACAGTACTGGAGTGGGTTGCCATTTCCTTCTCCAATGCATGAAAGTGAAAAGTGAAAGTGAAGTCGCTCAGTCGTGTCTGACCCTCAGCGACCCCATGGACTGCAGCCTAACAGGCTCCTCCATCCATGGGATTTGCCAGGCAAGAGTACTGGAGTGGGGTGCCATTGCCTTCTCCTGAGAACACCATAAATAGCATGAAAAGACAAAAAGATAGGACACTGAAAGATGAACTCCCCATGTTGGTAGGTGCCCAATATGCTACTGGAGATCAGTGGAGAAATAACTCCAGAAAGAATGAAGAGACAGAGCCAAAGCAAAAACAACACCTAGTTGTGGATATGACTGGTGATGGAAGTAAAGTCCGATGCTCCAAAGAGCAATATTGTATAGGAACCTGGAATGTTAGGTCCATGAATCAAGGCAAATTGGAAGTGGTCAACAGGAGATGGCAAGAGTGAACATCAACATTTTAGGAATCAATGAACTAAAATGGAATGGATTCGGTGAATTTAACTCAGATGACCATAATATCTACTATTGTGGGCAAGAATCCCTTAGAAGAAATGGAGTAGCCATCATAGTCAACAAAAGAGTCCAAAATGCAGTACTTGAATGCAATCTCAAAAATGACACAATGATCTCTGTTTGTTTCCAAGGCAAACCATTCAATATCACAGTAATCCAAGTCTATGCCTCGACCAGTAATGCTGAAGAAGCTGAAGTTGAACGGTTATATGAAGACCTACAAGACCTTATAGAACTAACACCCAAAAAAGATGTCCTTTTCATTATAGGGGACTGGAATGCAAAAGTAGGAAGTCAAGAGATACCTTGAGTAACAGGAAAATTTGGCCTTGGAGTACAGAATGTAGCATGTCAAAGACTTATGGAGTTTTGCCAAGAGAACGCACTGGTCATAGCAAACACCCTCTTCTAACAACACAAGAGAAGACTCTACACGTGGACATCACTAAATGGTCAATAATGAAATCAGATTGATTATATTCTTTGCAGCCAAAGATGGAGAAGCTCTATACAGTCAGCAAAAACAAGACTGGGAGCTGACTGTGGCTCAGATCATGAACTCCTTATTGCCAAATTCAGACTTAAATTGAAGAAAGGGAAAACCACTATACCATTCAGGTATGACCTAAGTTAAATCCCTTATGATTATACAGTGGAAGTAACAAATAGATTCAAGGGATTAGATCTGATAGAGTGCCTGAAGAACTATAGATGGAGGTTTGTGACACTGTACAAGAGGCAGTGATCAAGACCATCCCCAAGAAGAAATGCAGAAAGCAAAATTGTTGTCTGAGGAGGTCTTACAAATAGCTGAGAAAAGAAGAGAAACTAAAGGCAAAGGGGAAAAGGAAAGATATACTTATTTTAATGCAGAGTTCCAAAGAATATCAGGGAGAGATATGAAAGCCTTCCTCAGTGATCAATGCAAAGAAATAGAGGAAAATAATAGAATGGGAAAGACTAGAGATCTCTTCAAGAAAATGAGAGATATCAAGGGAACATTTCATGCAAAGATGGGCACAATAAAGGACAGAAATGGTATGGACCTAACAGAAACAAAAGATATTAAGAAGAGGTGGTAAGAATACACAGAAAAACTATACAAAAAAGATCTTCATGACCCAGATAATCACGATGGTATGATCACTCACCTAGAGCCAGACATCCTGGAATGCGAAGTCAAGTGGGCCTTAGGAAGCATCTCTATGAACAAAGCTAGTGGAGGTGATGGAATTCCAGCTGAGTTATTTCAAATCCCAAAAGATGATGCTGTGAAAGTGCTGCACTCAATATGCCAGCAAATTTGGAAAACTCAGCAGTGGCCACAGGACTGGAAAAGGTCAGTTTTCATTCCAATCCCAAAGAAAGGCAATGCCAAAGAATGCTCAAACTACCACACAATTGCACTCAAATCACATGCCAGTAACAGAGAAGGCAATGGCACCCCACTCCAGTACTCTTGCCTGGAAAATCCCATGGACGGAGGAGCCTGGTGGGCTGCAGTCCATGGGGTTGCGAAGAGTCGGACACGACTGAACAACTTCCCTTTCACTTTTCACTTTCATGCATTGGAGAAGGAAATGGCAACCCACTCCAGTGTCTTGCCTGGAGAATCCCAGGGACGGGGGAGCCTGGTGGGCTGCCATCTATGGGGTCGCACAGAGTCGGACACAACTGAAGTGACTTAGCATCAGCACATGCTAGTAAAGTAATGCTCAAAATTCTCCAAGCCAGGCTTCAACAGTATGTGAACCATAAAATTCCAGATGTTCAAGCTGGTTTTAGAAAAGGCAGAGGAGCCAGAGATCAAATTGCCAACATCCATTGGATCATTGAAAAAGCAAGAGAGTTTCAGAAAAACATCTATTTCTGCTTTATTGACTATGCCAAAGCCTTTGACCGTGTGGATCACAACAAACTGTGGAAAATTCTGAAAGAGATGGGAATACCAGACCACCCTACCTGCCTGTTGAGAAATCTGTATACAGGTCAGGAAGCAACAGTTAGAACTGAACATGAAACAACAGACTGGTTCCAAATAGGAAAAGTAGTATGTCAAGGCTGTATATTGTCACTTTGCTTATTTCACTTGTATGCAGAGTACATCACGTGAAATGCCAGGCTGGATGAAACACAAGCTGGAATCAAGATAGCTGGGGGGAATATCATTAACCTCAGATACACAGATGACACCACCCTTATGGCAGAAAGTGAAGAAGAACTAAAGAGCCTCTTGATGAAAGTGAAAGAGGAGAGTGAAAAAGTTGGCTTAAAACTCAACATTCAGAAAACTAAGATCATGGCATCTGGTCCCATCACTTCATGGCAAATAGATGGGGGAACAATGGAAACAGTGAGAGACTTTATTTTTGGGAGCTCCAAAATCACTGCAGATGGTGACTGCAGCCATGAAATTAAAAGATGTTTGCTCCTTGGAAGAAAAGCTATGACTAACGTAAACAACATAGTAAAAAGCAGAGACATCACTTTGCCAAGAAAGGTTCGTCTAGTCAAAGCTATGGTTTTCCCATAAGTCATGTATGGATGTGAGAGTTGGATTATAAAGAAAGCTGAGTGCTGAATTGATGCTTTTGAACTGTGGCGTTGGAGAAGAACTCTTGAGAGTCCCTTGGACTACAAGGAGATCCAACCAGTCAATCCTAAAGGAAATCAGTCCTGAATATTCATTGGAAAGGCTGATGTTGAAGCTGAAGCTCCAAGACTTGGGCCACCTAATGTGAAGAACTGACTCATTGGAAAAGACCCAGATGTTGGGAAAGACTGAAGGCATAAAGAGAAGGGGAAGACAGAGGATGAGATGGTTGGATGGCATCACCAATTCAATGGACATGAGTTTCAGTAAGCTCCAGGAGTTGGTGATGGATAGGGAGACCTGCTGTGCTACAGTCCATGGGGTCACAAAGAGTTGGACATGACTGAGCGACTGAGCTGAACTGAACTGAACTAGGAGTAGGGTCCAGGTTCACGAATGCTGGACAAGATTTGGGAAGCTGAGGCCTCTTGGAAATGTCTGGTACCTCAATGACCTTTCCCGTTATCCTCTGAAACCTCACTTCCTCCACTTCTAGATGGCTCGGTGACTTCTAGATCAGTAAAAAATGGTTTAGCATTACAACTTTCTCAGATATTACCATGCAAATATATCCATCAGCTCATTTACACTTCAATTAACACTTCTGGGTGAATTTTTCTGTGACTATATCACCAGGACTAACTTAGAACTCCAAATCCTCAACATTTAGAACACGTCTGTGCCAGTTTTTGCTTAAGCACGCCAACTACACAACAAAAATAATTTGCACTGTCAAATTCAATCTCTGTTTGGTAAAAGAGGAAACTGTGGGCTTAAAGGGCTCAGGATGGAGATGCTGGGGAAAGTAATCAGCAGGAAGAGTGAGAGCACCTGGGAAGGAAATAAGGGACAAGAACTTGGCAGTCCTCAAAGAAAGGGAGGTAGGTGCAGAAAGAAGTTCAAAGAGATGAGAAAGGACATCCACAAATCAAGGGGGAAACTGCTGAGCATAGCCACACAATGTTTCCTAGCAAATTCAATAGAATTGAGTAGTACCAGCCTGTCTTGCCTGGAAAATCCCATGGACGGAGGAGCCGGGTAGGCTGCAGTCCATGGGGTCGCTGAGGGTCGGTCATGACTGAATGACTTCACTTTCACTTTTCACTTTCCTGCATTGGAGAAGGAAATGGCAACCCACTCCAGTGTTCTTGCCTGGAGAATCCCAGGGATGGGGAAGCCAGGTGGGCTGCCGTCTATGGGGTCGCACAGAGTCGGATATGACTGAAGCGACTTAGCAGCAGCAGCAGCAGCAGCCTGGCTTTGGGAAATTGTATTCAAGACCTAGGCTGGGAGGTCTGCAGTAACTCATCTGCTAAACCACTTCACCTAGAATCAGCCTCAGATTTTCTATCAGTTTCTCTACATTTAGAAAAATTTGTTGAACTGTAGTGAATTTTTTCTGGTGATACTGAGGTTTGCTGTGTCCCCTATATGATTGAGGTGCTGCTCCATCCAGCCCTGGAAGAAAGATACTGAATAAATCATCCTTCTGTTTGATGGAGCCTGTGCTCCTGAGATGACTTTTCAGTTGACCTCCCATTGGATGCAGGGAGAAGCAAGGGAAGAACACATAGCAACCAGCCCACCCCTGCCACCTGTTCCTGCCTTGGAGTCCTGGAGTCCTATGTTAGAATAGGGAGGAAGCCGTCCAGTAAATGACCACCATCCTGTTGTCTAGACATCAAGGAAGAAATATGGGCTCAGGAAAGCTGCAGGGAAAGGCTATGCTTGGATTTCCTGTCAGAGGTGGGGTTCTGTATTTACATAAATAGTAGGATTCTCCAGCAGAAACCCCTTTAATATAGCTTGCTAGAAAGCAGAATTCAGCATGAAGTGAATTCATCCTTAACCTCTTCCAAAAGGGTATTTATTTGACAACAGGAAAGTCAACTTGGCTAATGTGGTATTTCAATGTTAATTTCAGGGTAAAGGCTTTTAGTCTCTTGTTGATACCAGTTTACCCCATCTCTCCCACATATAAATTCCTTAGGACTAACAGCTCATATTTGCATAACATTGTCCAGAATCAGGGGGAAGTTTGTGGCCTTATAATGAGGATGTCAACTGAGTTACCTAGAATGAAAGCATGTCCTTAACCTAATTAGTCCAGCATGATAAGGAACTGAACCAAGTCCCCCTCCAGTCAGAGTAACAATAACAATTCAAAAAGAATCCAGTACTTCTAGACATTGTTAGGTCACCTGGAGAGTTCTATCCCAGTGAATGGATTTTTGTACTGGAACTGGCTAGGAAGTCATGTGTTTTTTGCATTGTGGCTTAAATAAAATATATCAATTATTTTTAAAAGCTATAGAATTGCTGTCACATGTTGGGTACTCCAGGAAATAGAGTCTCTGAGATTTGTATGCTGAAGGTTTATTGTTGAGTGTTCCTAACATTAAGTTGTGAGTTATAAGGGAAGCAAGATTAAGCAGAGGGAGAAATTGATATAAAGAGTCCAGGTCTTCACCCCTACCTCCACCCCCATTGACTGGTCATAAGTCAGCTATGAGCCCTCAGCAGCCAACACTCCCAGCAGTTTAAGGTCAAGAGTCTTGATCCTGAAGTGGGACCTGGGTAGTGGTACTCCACATTATCTGCTGCAGTTGCCAGCTAGCCCTTTTACTTTCCAAGTGTCTTCACATTTACTATTCCATTTTACCTACCAAGTAGCCTGTGAGATAGACAGGGCTAGGCCAGGATCATTCTTCCACATTGATGCACAACTAACACATAGGAAAATCTAAGTCCCAGAGTCACCCAATACTCGTCTCTGGCTCCCACCCAGAACGATCTCTGCTCAAAATAGTGTGTTAATTTTCTCTTACATCTTGAGTTTATCAAGTGTAGAATATAAGAACTAAAAAAGATAGGGAAGACCAAGTAGTCTACCCACCTTACTTTAAAAGTAAGAAAATAGTTTCAGAGATGGGGATGGTTTCACCCAAATCAAGCTGCAAGTCTGTGGCAGAGCCCAGCCTTTTGACTAGATTCTCTGCACTCACAAGCCAGTTTTTGTGACCTTTGATGTACTGGGCACGGTGTACCACATAGAAGCTACAGACATGAGCAGGTTACAGGCCCTGCCCTAGAGGATTTTACAATCCAGTCAGTTTCTTCAGACCACTTTAATAGTTTCATTGAGACAAGTAGAGTGAAACTTTCTGTTCTAAGCTTTCTCTCTCCTGTTACTTCATAGAGTCTAAATCCAGAAGAAAATAGCCTATGGTTGCTTCAGAATGGCTGATTTGTATTTTCTTGTGTTCTAAACTGCCATCAATCAGATGCTTACGGTGCTCCATGCAGACATACCCAGATGACTCTTCCATTGACTCTCCCCAACCAAGATTCACTTCCAAACCAGTGTCACGGTAGAGAGTACTAAGAATACAGATGACTTTCTTTTTCTCATTCTCTTTAAATGACTTTACCATGTTTGTGAACCTTCATTCTGTTTCTCAGACACAGAAATCATAGCTGCGTGGGGCAGAGGGGGTAGATTTAGGTTTATGAAGTCATAGATCTATCCTTCCCAGTGCTATTCCCACCGGTAGGATGAAAGTGAATCACGTCTACTTGGGGCAGGCAGAGGACGTTTGCCTTTATATTATTCAGCTCTTGTCACCGGAGTGTCTGAATCAAAATGCGTTGTACCTCTCGTGTTCTCACTCGGCAGACCAACTGGTGACAGTTGGTCACTGTTTATAGCTCCTTTTCTCTCCCTTCTATTGGAGTGGTTAGTCCTCATCACTACTTAATAAATCAATTAAAACAAGGCAGACCTAATAAAACATTTTCTCCACTTCCCAAGTTTCTCAGAGAGCTCCCTACAGGGGTAGAAATTGTACACATGCCTTACCTCCAAAAGGAGGCCCCAGAACTGCTAAAACACTAAGAAATACTCATGGGAGCATAGACCTTAAAAGAAATTAGACTGCAGGTCAGAAAATAACTTTAATGCCAAGGAAAAAGGATCAGTTCATTTTGTCATTCTCCTTGCTCTGGCTCCATAGACTCCTCCTTCCTGTGACTTTGAAATGGCAGGGAGGAGCAGGCTGTGTTTCTAGGCTGACTGTCCACATGGGAAAGCGTCTCTCATACTGGCAGCTCCCTCTCAGATCTCGAGGGATGCTAGTGTCCTTTCAGTCTGGGAGTAAATGGGAAACAATAATTTATATCTGGTTCATTGCCTCTACTGATTCCATCACCTTCTTCCTTACAGTCACAGGGCAGTTGCATCATCATCAGATCCATTGGGACCCAAGGTTGCTTTTAAAGAACCTGCAAAATAAATACATAATGAGGATGGGTGAAGTTATTAGCCATGGTTGGGTAGGGAAAGAAGAGTCTGGGCCTTCGAGAGTATCTCCTTTCTGATTAAGGAGATAGAGCCTGAAAGGAGGAGGGAGGAGAAGGAAGGAACCAGGGGAAAAATGCACCTTCTCTGCTGAGGGGCATCCTTTGCTGTTATTCATGTTGATGTTCTTCATCGAGATAAGAGTGATGCTCTCTTTCTCTCCATTGGCTGTGGAACCGCTGGGGAAGGAAGGGAACATGGGTTTTAGAGAGAAGGAGCCGCAGGGCATTGCGGGTCAAGGAATTGTTGGGGGGAGGGTATTGAAACTTAGACCTTTGTTTTGAGAAGCCTTTATTTTGGTGGTAGACTGTCATCAAATGAGTATGTGCTTTGAAGCCCAAAAGACTTGTGTTTAAATCTTAGTTTTATTACCTACTACTTGTGTCACCTGGACCAAGTTAAAACCTCCCCTGCGTACTAAGTTGCTTCAGTCGTATCTGATTCTTTGTGACCCTGTGGAGTGTAGCCCACTAGGCTCCTCTGTCCATGGGATTCTCCAGGCAAAAATGCTGGAGTGGATTGCCATTTCCTCCTCTAGGGGATTTTCCCGACTCAGGGATCAAACCCACGTCTCATGTCTCCTGCATTGGTAGGCGGGTTCTTCACCTCCAGCACCACAACTTCTCTTAAGTCTTATTTTTTTAATGCAGATATTTCTGCATTAAAATGTAGAATGCAGAATGTGTAAAATGCAGAAATATCTGCCTTGAAGAACTCTAAGGACTTGACATAATATTCAGTTCAGTTCAGTCGCTCAGTTGTGTCCGACTCTTTGCAACCTCATGAATTGCAGCACGCCAGGCTTCCCTGTCCATCACCAACTCCCGGTATTACAAAATACCTAAGATAGTGCTTGACACATACAAGGTGTTTAGAAAGTGGTTCCTTAAATATGTACCCTCTGTTTAAGGAGTATATTAGAATCTGAGTTCCTTCGCTTTTCATGAAGAGGCTAAAAAAGGCTTAGCCTTGGGGATAAAGGATTCCTTGGGGGTAAAGTCCATCTCCTCTCACCTGACTGTTTCCTTTCAGTTCCACCCCTATCCTGTCCACCCCCAGCCCTGGCCTCAGTGAGGCTGTCAGGACCCGTGTGTGTGTGTGGGGGCGGTGTGGGGTGTGGGTGTGTGTATGTGTGTATAAAAAGCAGGAAGCATTGGTTCCCTCTTGGAGTGGAGGAGTAAGAGGTCAGTAGATGATTCTTTCCTTGCACTTCTAATAGTCTTACCTTTCAGAGAGCCCTGAACTCCCAGGTTTCTGGGGATCTGTAAAAACCCAAAGGCACAGGTTAGAGGCCACAGACTGTAACTCAGAAGCCCAATTGGCCCTTCAAAGCCCACCTAAGTGGACCACCCCCGCCCCATTTCTCATTTCCCCTGCATGCTGTTCCTTCCCTCAATTCCGGGCTGGGTGTCAGGCCTAGAGTCTGGCTGTGGGTCCCTCATCAAAGAGAGGCAAAGGGGGCCCTGAGAGTCAGGGCATGTACCTTCAGACTCCTTGTTCTTCCGGCATTTAAACCTTAGACTGACCACACTGACCAGGACAATCACCACAACCACTAGGATGGCAATGAAGCTGATAACACCTGAACAGGGAGAAGAGTGGGGTGAGGGAAAGGCAGAGGAAGGGACAAAAGAGGGCAACAGGAGTCCAGATTCCCTTCCCAACTGAGTGCTGTTTATACGGGTTCTGGGAGCAAAGTGAATTCCCCTTCACTCCCAAATGAATGCGCTCTCAGCCTGTATCCCTGGCCAAAGTGACCTCCACAGCCCACCCCATCCTCTCTTAAGAACATGGAGTCCAGCAGAGTCCAAAAGAGCTGAGTGGAGGGCCAATGGAGGCTCCTTCCCCACCAGCATCTTCCTCATCAGTCAACCCTCCTGAAACAAATGGGCAAGATTTGAACTTGTGTTCCCAGACCCAGAGTTCAAGTCAGTTCAGACATGAGCCTCCCACCCGCCACTCCCCACCTTCTCCCTCTCACCAAATGCAGCCACAGTGAGCACTGTCTCTGACGTGGGGCTGGGTGGGACAGTGGAGTCTGCTGTCATCCTAAAACTCATGTTGGGTGATGTGGAAGTAACATTGTGAGAGGTGTCTAGAAAGGAGCAGGGAGGAATGGGGGTATCAGTGGAGGGACTGACTCAGCCTACATGAGAAAGCCAGTCCCTTCCCACTTCCCCCAGGTAGAGGACTGAGGAGAGAACTCCCACAAGAGACACCCTCCCACCCTCCACAACTGGGAGACATGGGATCACGGGAAGAGCACTGTGGTTGCTCATGTTCCTAGTTCCAGAGGACTTCAGAAAGTTCAGGATGCTTCCCCTCATTATGCTTTTCCCACCACACCCATGGGGCCCAGAAGAGGGCTGCAGAGATAGGGAGTCAGACTGGGCTCCTAAAACAAAACACAGGGAACCATCTGTGTTTTGCCAAATGTTGAACTGGGAGGAAGGAAGGGCACTGGAAGTTTGTCCCCAGGCACTGACCTAAGAAGTCAGGCTGCCAGTTAATGGACACAAGTTTCTGATGTTCTTATAATGCAGTACGGTTGCCCATCTCTGCCCAGCTTCAACACATTTACTGTAGGCCTGATTGCAATTCCACAATTCCACTTCCTTATCCTTACCCCCCCGCCCCACCAAATAAGTTGGGAAGTATAAAAAAAGTCAAAGAGCAGAGGGCTGGGACAAGAGAAAGGGTCAGGGCTCTCTGCTCTGTGAGCACAGACAGGACATACCTCCGCTCATGCTGTCGCTGCTCCTGCCACTGCTCGGAACATCAGCACCTGCACCATAAAACAGGGCCCAGATGGAAGGCACCCACCCACTCCTGGTTTTCTCCCATACTGCTGGGTGAAGGCCAACCTGCCCTGAGAAGTGTGTAGCCCTTTCCCAACCTTTTATGCCTTCCTTTCCATCATTTTGCATTTTCTTACCCCCGCTCCCCGCCACTTATCCCATCTATGTCTTTATCAATTCTGAGTCCAGGCTCCTTTTACCTTCACTGTGACCCATTCCCAGCTCCATTCTCCCCACCCTCAGCCCCAGGAAGCTCTAGTTGTCTCCCAAAGCAGGGTACCACTGGTGTGGATCCTGGTGTGAACCCTCACTGTGGGGCAGGACCCTGGGCCTCCTGAACAAGGAAGAAGGAACTCAGTCAGACATGACCCGGTGTTTTTCCACCCCCGGCCCTGGGTACTCACTGAGTCCTGACGTATGTTTCTGTGACTGGGACCAAGTCGGTCCCGGAGAGGACTGCAAGCGATCAGCCACGGTGCTTGAACTCAGAGTCATGGCTTCTGTGGAGAACTGTGAGGGCATCTCTGATGCTGCTGCAGATTAGGAAGCGCATGTGGCCTGCTTAGGGCCTCAGCCAGCATGTGACCAGCGAGGCTCTTTAGTCCCAAACCTGCCTTCAGTTCCTCTGGGCCTTTACCTTCGCAGTGCCCTCTGCCTGCGGTATGCCCTACCGCCCTCCAACCCACAGCCTCCATCTGACTGACTCCTTTTTGGGCCTCAGCTTCAGAGACCACTCAGTCTGGGATGTCTGGCCCTACATCTGAAGTGGTTGATGTTGCCTGGGTTCCCATAGCACCTTTGGCTTATGCCCATCATGGCCCTTCCCCGCCTCCTAACTGTCAATGTGAGGTCCTATTTACTTGTCTGGTCCCCTTCTACTCTGTATTGTCCTTTAGAGCAGACTCCGTGTCTGCCTCATTGTTGGACCCTGTCTGGATGACATCTATAACCTGAGCAGCGGGGTACCTGTGGTCCAGGTGCCGGACAGAGGGCTTAAGCTGTTGGCCTCTGTGGAAGGACCTGCAAATATAGGCGGAGGGCAGTTGGAGGCTGGGCAGGTTTGGTGATGCCACCACGCTCCCTAGCCCACCCAAGAACCCTTGGGCTCCAAGCAGGTCTAAGGGCTGGGGAGAGGGCAAGGGGCAGGCTTGGCCACTCAGCAGCCACACTCACTTGTTTCAGGGGAAGCTGGCTGTGTGGTTGAACTTTGACTGCTGAAGGCTCCTGAAACAGATCATCTGAGACTGAGGGTTCACTGCCTCTGACTGCTCTGTCTCCCTCTCTTCTTCACTAAGCTGGTGTTTTCTAGACTTGTCTCCCTACCCCACCCACCACCCAATCATCCATCTCTCTCCACTCAAGGCATGTGAGAGATTACTGCAAAACGGGCCTGGAGCTCTTCCTTCCTAAGCACCCAGCCCTGAATGACGGAGTAGGTTCTGTGAGCTGGAAGCTGCGGCCGGCAAGAGAAAGGCGAACATACAGACTAGCTTGGCGAGCTTTCTGCCCAGTGCGCACCCTGGAGAGGAACCCAGGCCTTTTGGCTTCCAGCCCCCTGTGCTAGAAGGCAGACAGCCTGGCAGAGGGCTAGAGGATGTGACTCCAGCTCGTGGCGCCCGCTTCCTCTGTGACTCAGCCGCACTGTCACCACCGCTTCATGGTTCAGTGTCCCAAAGTCCTTTCCGGTCTCTTCAACCCCACATGGGTTACATACAAACCTGACACGAATCCAGGGGAAGGTTGTTTCAAATTAGCAATATGTCCGAGGACAGAGGGCCAGTGACAGGACACGTCTAGACAAAGACCCAGAACTCAGGCCTCTCATTTAGCTCTCCCTACAGTGCTGCAGAGCCATTCCTTTTCTGTGAATGCTGTCATCCTGGCCTTGCCCCAAGGGAAGGGGATGAAAAGATGTGGTGAATAAGATGGAGTTAGGGGCTGGGCTTGGTGTCTGGGCTGTCTCTCTGTCCCTCCTGCTGGAGGTGGGGGCCTACACAGGAAGCAAGTTCTGAGGTACACACGGGAGGCAAGGAAATTCTAGAACGAGCAACCAGTGTACTCTAACAGGTATAGGCTACTTTGGAAATGGTCACTGTTGGCCAAACCCAGGGAGGAGGCAATTATCAGGAGGCCCCGGTCACAAGCCCTCATTCCCTTTTGTGTACGTACACGTGTGTGCTTGTGGGCCTCCACGCAGAGGTCGTGTGTGCTGGTGTGCCCATACATGTGTCCCCTGTGTGTGTGGAACCTCTTTGCTCATTTTCCACAATGAAATCATTCCTGAAACCTGTGAACAATGTGAAAGGAAAACATCGTGGGGAAGTGGAGCCGCCCAGCTGGGTTCCCGTCCTCCACTGGCTGGGCAGGGACTGCAGCCACTGGCCTGGCCTCCTGCTCCCTCGGCCCTCGTCAACAGGGAAGCACCAGGCCTGGAAGCCCCAGGGCCCGGGTGAACAGAGGTGGCTAAGGGCCAGGGGCCCGCCCAGCCTGGGGCAGCCTGCTGGTCTGTTTATTTTCTTTAACCACTGCCTTTTTCCGTGAGGCTACCACTCAGATGGAGAGGAATTAATTGCTTCCAAGCCCAAGCTTGCCCAAAGCCTGGGCCATGTTTTTCCAGGTCACCATCTCTCATAGCCCCATTCCCTCCTTGGGTGGGGGTGTCAAGCGGGGAGCTAAAGCTTCTAGGTGCCCCAGCCTAGAGAGAACTCTTCCTAGCTGACCCTGGGCGAACCCTTTCTATCTGAGGCATGTCTATCGGTAATTGATAGACATATATCAGATAGATCAATCTGTCAGTTATTGATCAAGCATACCTAAGGTACCATCTTAGTTCTAGAAAGTTATAACTTTGGTTTTTAGTGGGAAGGCACAGTTCACTGCCTTCTTGCACTTTTCTAGAAGCAAAACTAGTTAGAAGGAGTTTCAAAGTCACAAGCTCCAACTAGCAGTGACCTGCTCTCTCTTTGTCTACCGTCTCCCCTCCTCCAACCAGAACACTGTGTCAACAGTGGATTCCTCACTGAGGAGAGGAGGGACTTGGGGAGCTTGTGTTCCTACAGGTGGAGGTGCCTCAGGCCATTGGGCATGCAGAACTGGAAGAACACTGACCACAGGGATTTCTTATTTTCTTGTGTCCTCTCCCTTATCCCTACCTGCTTCATTCCCTTCTAGCCTCTCTCCTCTCTGTCTTCACCACCACCACACTATGTTCCTCAGCAGCAGAGTTAAGTAGTTAAAATCATGGATTTTATAGACTGATGGTCTTGGGTTCAAGCCCTGATTCTGTCACTTACTGTCTGACCTGGGCCTCAGTTTTCTTTAAAATGCAAGTGATTTTAGTAGCCCACAAGTGGTTGTGAGGATAAGAAAATGCACACAAAGCACTTAACATAGTTCCTGACAGCTCATGCTCAAGAAATTCTGGACATTTTAATTTTTGCCCCTTCTCTTTAATCCTCTAAGTTTCAAATCTGCCCTGAATCTGTGTCTCCACAGTCAAGTCTCTCTGTGAGCCTGAATATCCTCGAAAGATTCTCCAATCCAACAAAGAAGACAAGAGTGAGCGCTCTGAGATCCTGGGAGGAGCGGTTAGGATACTCAAAGGTGCTCATGGTTCAGGCAGAAAAACTAAGGACATTCCCAGCCCTGGTGCTTGCTTGGGGCAGGAAGGCAGGTGGGGGAGCTGGGAGAAGCCTAGCTTTGTGAAAATGTCCCCTCATGAGTCTCACTTTTTCATTTCCTCCTCTGCCATTTCTGCAGTTTCTACAACCACCTAGTCCCCGAGCCTCAGGTCAAGTGAGTGACTCTGTCCTCCTGGGAGGGGGTCGGCGGGCATAGGATTGGGATGATCGGAGTTTTACACTCAGTCTTTGGGCTTTCAGAGACATGTCTGACCTCTCCAGGAGACAGACTGTTGGAGTACTCAGGCCCTCTCACCCACCACCAAGAAAAAACCATCCTCCCTCCCCTCCCCATCCAACTACTCTAGAACTTCCTTCTGCTGCTTTGAGCACATGGTCCTAAATCCTCAGCGGAGGGCTTGTGGAGGGTGGAGTGGGGGTGGGGAGGGGATGACCAAAGGGAAGTTTCTGCCCTGTGAGTCAGAATCTCCTGGATTTCTCATGATTCCCAGCAAGTGCTCCCTAATTAGAAGACCCCTTATGAGCTACCTCATAAGTCATAAGCTACCAGAGCCCTGAGATGTGTTGTTCCCAAGTCATTTCTTTTGGGGATGATTTCATCTGGCCCCCTAGATGAAATGTGTATAGTTTCTTGGGCAAATAGTTCTTTCTATCTAACCTGAGTCCTCATTGCTGTGATTTGACTGTAAAGTCAATAATTGGAGATCCTAGGTTGTTATTCCTCATATGAAAGAAGAAAAAAGATCACCTGTGAAGCCCAAGGTACAGACCATTTTGTGCTAGGACAGCCTGGAGGGAGCTTTCCAGCTTGAACCTCACACCAAGACAGTCACTTCCCACATTTCAGGGGGCCAGCCTCTCTGGGGGGCCCAGTTCTCCCTGGAAAGTTTCCCACCAACGCATTTAAGAATATCTCTATTTAACTGCTGCCTGGGAATGACCAGCTCCCCAGCCAAGTGATCCCCTTCATAACAAGGCTCTGGAATTTCCCTCCGGGAGAGTGAAGCCCTGGATGGAGAGCTTGCGTGCTGTGCGTGTCCCAAAGGAGGGACAGGCACCCAGAACTGCTGGCCACTGGAGAAGAACTGCTGAAGGATGGTGGTGGGTGCCTCTTACCTTGGAGCAGGAGGAAGCCCAGGATGGCCCAGCGCAGCTGCGTTTCTCCGACACTCCCCATGTCAGCTCGGTCTGCGACCGGCAGGCAGCCTCTGAGTGGAAGCTCTGTCCATAGTGGAGAAGAGAAAGGGACTGCTGGGGTGGGGTGGGGGGTGGGGGCCGGCTCTCCAGGAGCTTCCTGTCAAAGAATAGAAGGAAACAGATTGGGACTGGCTCCAGGGGCCCTGCTCAGTCAGGCAGCCCAGCTAAGGATGTAAGGCCGAAACAGCGCAGCGCCTGCGCCCAGGCTCCTTGTGGCCTTGGCTAGGGCCACGTGGTCTCCACCAGGACCTGGGCACAAAAGCCAGTGATGGCGACCTGGCCCCGAACCCCCTCTCTTCCCCTCTGCAGGGGTCCATCTGTCCCTCCACACACCACCCAGAGGTTTTCTTGGAGTATCACTCTGTCTCACTGAGCCCTAAAGCTCAGCCGCCCACCCTCTGTAGACTCTGAATCCTCTATACACCTCTCCCTCCTCAGGCCTCCAGATCCAGCTGGGACTCCTTGCATCTTTCAGGGAGGCATTACAACATTCTTGCTATTCTGCATAGAAAAACTAAAGGACCACATTCTAAGCATCCCTCCCTCAGCCCTCCCCTCGTGTTGGGGTCAGGTGTTCTCTGTGCTCCAGCAGCACCCTGTCCTTAGCGTCCAGCCAGCCAGTTGATCTCACTCTGCAGGTCAAGTCAGAAACCCAGTGACCAGAGCTTAAGTGAGCTTGGAGGTTGAGTAGGGTCCCTAAAAATCAGCATGTGTAGCAGCTGGGCTGAGAGACAAGGAATCAGGAGGCTTACCTTCTGGGATCAGATCACAGGGTGAGAGGAGTTTCTAGGGGGTCTCCTGGTCTCCAGACTAGAATAAAGGGTGGTGGCTGCACAGTGAGGAACAGATTGAGGGATGGCTGGTCCTATGGAGTTAGTTGGGAACCAAAAGTTATCCTTATAAACTGTTTCCAGGGGCACTTCCCTGGTGGTCCAGTGGCTAAGACCCTATGTTCCCAGTGCAGGGGGCCTGGGTTCAATCCCTGGTCGGGGAACTAGATCCCACATGGTGCAACTAAGACCTGGCCCAGCCAAATAAATACATTAAAAAAAAAAAAAAAAAAACTGTTTCCAGAGAGAGGCAAAATTAGTGGGCACTTGTAGCTCAGAAGCATTAAAGCACACACATTCACAAATGAAGTTATAGACAAATGCAGACATAACAGAATTCATACTTGTAAAAACCAATGAAGAAAAAGCACAAAGAGAGAAGAATGCCTTGCATGGGAATGATAAATATCAAATTCAACAAGATGATTATCCCTAGGGTGAGAAGGAGGGAAAGAGGTAAGGAGTGAAGCTTCTATTTGTAATGTTTTCGTTCTTAAAATTCTTTGAAATAAATGTGACAGACTATTGAGATGAACAGAACTGGTGACTGGACCAGAGAGACTTAGTATATTATAGTCTGTACTTTTCAGTGTGCTTGAGAAATTGCTTTAAAAAAAAAAAAAAATCAAAGGATAATGACTTCAGGGAATCAGTTGGGATGTAGAGCCGGAAAGCTGGGGGGCGGGGGCGGGGTTAGAGCAAGTGTTTGGGATCCGGTGGAGGAGGGATGAGCAGGCAGACTCAAGCTCCTGAAGGTGGCAGGGGACGTGAAAGGAGGGGCCTAAGGTAAGATCAAAGCACTGTCAGAGTTGAGGGCCGGGCCCAGGGTAGTCCAGATGTTCAAGGAAGTGAAAGCGCGGGAGAGGGCGGTGAGGGTGTGTGCGCAGAGGGTGTGTGCCCTGTAAGCCCCATAGACGTGGCAGCTCCGGGTAGGGACCCAGCTGAGGCAACCAGCTCTCCTTTGCCCGGCTGGCCGCCAGTCCCAAGAGAGCCTTGCACAGCCGGACAATGCATCAGGTAGATTCTCAGCTCACCCCCTTCTGCCAGGCTGGTGAGACTCCCCCAATCAAGGGCCCCAAGTCCTGCACCAGCCTCTGCTTCCCTTTTCCCCCTGTACATCCGGAACTGCTTCCCCACCCCCTACCCTGGGAGCTCTGTGGCCAGGGCCCTAGAGAGCGCAAGACTTTCAAGCAGGGGAGGTGAGGCAGGTATTAAGCTTTAAAGATGCCAAAGGACAGGTGCTGGGGATGGGTGGGGTGGACAATGTGACTCAGGAACCTAAGGGAGTGGGTTTTTCCTGGCCAGCCCCACCTGGACCCCAGTTGCCTACCCATGGGGATGGCCAGGCTGAGGCTTAGAGTTAGGGGAGGGTCTCCACCCCAAGGGCCGCTCCTCATGGTCCAGCTGGGGAAGGGAAGACCAGGGGGAGAGCTTCTTGAGCCTGTGATAACCTTACCAGCTCTGGGGCCTATGGTTTGGAGATTTGCTACCTTGATAGTAAACCCCATGACCACCCAATACTTAGCAGGGTAGAGACAGACAGAGGTAGGGATCATGACCCCCAGCTTTAGGCAGAAGAATGCTGGGATCCTGAAAAAGAGACAGGCTGGCAGGGGGTCTCCTTAGTCCATCTTGGACGGAACCAGGAATCCCCCGTGAGTGTTCCATACCCTACCGCGCCTGCCACAACCTGATCCGGAAGTGGATATTATGGGGTGAGGTATAGATCTTACCTCCCCCAAGCCTCTGGGGTTCATGCCTCCTCTTCCTCTCTCCCTCCCCTGGAGTCCAGCCTTCTTCCTACCATGTGGGTGGGGAGTAGTGGGAACCTAAGAAGCTGGACACAATGACTCCCTTTTCCCGGGACTGAAAGGAATAGTTGCTCACTGAGCCCTGGCCAAGACTCGGGAGAGCAGTCCAAACTGCTAGGACTCCTGACCCGAGGCATTAGATGTATTTAGGAATTTTGCTAGAGACTTGGGAAGAGAGCTCAGTGGGAGAGGACTTGGTGGGGGAAGGAAGGATAAACTTTATGTGCTAGGCTGTAATAAAGCCCCTCTCTTTGTCCCTTTCTGAATGACTTTGTCTCCTGATCTCTGTTTTGTCCCCTCTGTTTCTGTTTCTCTGTATTTATCTTCACTTCTATCTCTTTATCTCTCTCTCCCTTGTATCTTCCTCGTTTTCTCTGTATCACCTTGTCTCTTTCTTTCATTCTATCTATTGCTATGTATTTATCTCTATGTTTTTCTGTCTCTGCCATCTCTTTCTATTTCACCATGTCTTTACTGTCTCTCTGTCTCTGTCTGTCCCTCTCTCAGTTCCCTTTGGGTATCTATCTCTCTCTAGCTTGGTCTTTCTCTGTGTGTACATGCCCATGTCACCCTCTCCCTCTACCGCTTCCCTTGCAGGCTGGCCACCATCCATGGCTTTCTCCAACTGTCAATGGTTCAGCAGGGCAGGAGCCCCAGAAGCAGCTTCCGGAGGTGCTGGGTGGGGCCTGGGAACCTCGTCCAGTGGTCGGGCTGCCCCTGCTCACCATCATCGTCGCTGTCTTTGTCTTGCTGGCAGTCTGTATCGTGGTGGCGGTCCACTTTGGGCCAAGGCTGCACAAAGGCCATGCCACTCTCACCACAGAGCCACCATCCCCAAAGCCAGAGGGCGGCATCTACCTCATCCGCTGGCGCATGCTGGGCCATCAGGACAGTCACGAAGACCCCCAGCAGGAACCTCCGGGCCCTGACTCCCGCCCTCTGCCAGATGGGCCCAGGTTCAGCATCAATGAAGTCACGTTTCTGTAGGAGGGAGACTTTGGAAAGTTGGCCTCAGCTGTGTCAGAACAAGAAACTGGACAGAATAGTGCATGCTAAGTTGCTTCAGTCGTGTCGACTCTTTGCGACCCTATGGACCATCACCTACTAGGCTCCTTTTTCCATGGGATCCTCCAGGCAAGAATACTGGAGTGGGTTGCCATGCCCTCCACCAAGGGATCTTCCCAACCTGGGGAATGAACTCGAGACTGCCTATGTCTCCTGAGTTACAGGTGGGTTCTTTACACACCGAGCCACCTGGGAAGCCCGGACAGAGCAGTAGGGCAAAATCAAACCGGGGCTTGGGCCTCAGAGCTTCAGAAGGGCACACCTGGACTCACTGGAGCTGCCCTCTCAGCAGAGTATTTGTAGAAGAAGCTCTGTGAGGACCAAAATAATAGAAGAAACTTGAGAGCGCTGCCCAGAAACACGCTGCTGTGAGCGTTCCCAGTGCCCAAAGCCACCCTAACAAACCTACCCCCTCCTCTTCAGGAAGCATCAGACCCCTGAACCTCCTCCTCTGAATTCCTACTCCCTCCTCCACTCCTTATCTCCCCTTTTGGTGTCACAGTGAGTTCAGGTGGAGAGATTCCACCATCCACCCCACCCTTGTGTAAGGATGTCAGAGGTTCCTGGTGGAGGCCCTGTCCCCATAGCCCCCAGGTCCTCTGAGGGCAACCAGAGAGAGCCAAGTCAAAGAACCTAGGGGTCTGCCTTCTCTGGGACTCAGGAAAGGAAGGCAGACCCACTGCCTTTCACTAACTGAGCTTTGGCTGTCAGGCCCCCGGCCTTGCCAACTTCCAAGGGCCCTAAAAGCCCTAAGCACCACTTGCATGTGTGCACGCTAAGTCGCTTCCGTCATGTTCAACTCTTTGCAACCCGATGGACTCTAGCCCTCCAGGCTCCTCTGTCCATGGGATTTTCCAGGCAAGAATACTGGAGTGGGCTGCCAAGCCCTCCTTCAGGATATCTTCCAGACCCAGGGATCGAACCTGCATCTGTTACGTCTCCTGTGTTGGCAGGAGGGTTCTTTACCACTGATGCCATCTAGGGAGCCCACTTGTAGATTCCCAAGTTGTTTTTGAATCACCTCCTCCATCTTGGGGCAAGACTCTATCTCACTTTCCCAGGATTGGGTAGGGGAAATTGGGGGGCTTTCATTACCTCCCACTTTCTGTGTGCATTGGCCTGCTGGAACCAGTCTAGAATTTACCACAGGACATTTCCCAGATCCAGAACCTTCCAGCTGGTAGGAAAACAGGAAATGAAAAGGAGCTCTGTGGAGGTTGTCTGGGGAAAGGAAGGAGTGGAGGTTCCTGCAGAGGGAGGGACATGGAGTTTGGGAAGATGCAGGAGGCAGGGAAGGCAGAGCTGAGCCTCTCAATGTCTCTCTGGAAAGGCTTCCCTTCCTTGGACACCCTTGAACGTCACTTGACTTGTGCAGTCAGGAACATGCAGACAGACATTTGTGGAGGGACTTCTGGACTTTACTCTGGGGAACACCTGAGTGCAACAAGTCAACCTTGGGGACTGCCCTCGGAAATACCCCAGTACAATCAAGGACTCTGGAAAATAACAGATGAAGAGGAACAGAGACTAATGTGTGCAGAGGACTGGCCTCCACTGGGATTGGTAAGAGGCAGCTATAATGTTAATAGTTGCTCCTTCTTGTGGGCCCATTATGTGCTGGGCTCCAGGCTCATCTGTGGACCTACAGATATTGTAATGTTTACTCCTCATACAGCCTTAGGAGGAGGAGGAGCCACTGTTATCCCCATTTACATTTGGGGATATCAAGACCCCAGCAGGACCCAGGTACTAAGTGGTAGAGTCAGGCCTTGAACCTGGGACTGGCAGACTTCACAGTCTGGGCACCATGTTGGGGGCTGGGTGGGTAGGTAAAGATCTTATTGGGCTGATTTTTAGGTATTGGAGTGACTGATGTGATGTTGGGGGATCCTTAGGGGCAGAATGGCTGGCACAGTGGGGGAGGGGTGGGGACTGTTTCCCCTTCACTCCCTTGGCTCTGTCATCCTTGGGGGCAGTGGGTTGCTTCTGACAAATGTGTGTCTCTGTGGAGTTTTTTTCCATAGTAATGCTGTACTCAGAAATTCATATTGAGCATTTGTGATAAAAACAAAGATGGGAGAGAGGGAATAAGTCTTGGGTGGAATGGATGGAAGTGGCAGAAATAGGCTGTCTGGCCTCCCAGATGGGGGCAACGTTGCCCCCACAGTGGTTGCCACAGTGGATCAGTTCTAACGATGATGGCACAAAGTGTGGCAGGTGAGTAGCCAGCTGTGTTGTCCAAGGTCTCCAGAGTATATCCCATCACCTCACACAAACTCTCCTCTGCCTTATTCAGGGGAGTCTCATCCAGGGACATTTATTCAGTGGCCCCTGCTTCTTTGAGCAGTCCCTTTGCCCAGGACACAGCTGTGTTTACTCCTTATGGCATCTCTGTGCTGGCTCAGGTCCCTCCCTCTCCCCCAAGTCACCCACTGAAGACAGGGCATTGAACGGCCAGGTGAAGTGGGATGCTTCCCAGCTCCATGCCCTCAGCCTGACTGGTGGGCTCTGTCTACATTGAAATGATGGCCACTATCCTACGGCCCTGAGCTAGTACGAGGAGGCATGTAAGGAACTGTGTGCAAGCAGATTCAGACATTGTAATAAAGGGCAACCGCTGTATCAGAGTCAGGCCAGAAAAAGATGGCCAGAAATTATAACCTGAAGAGTGTTTAAAAAGGGGACTACTTAAGAACTTCCCTGTTAGTCCAGTGGTTAAGACTCTGTTCTTCCACTGTATGGGACTCAGGTTATTTCCTGGGTCAGCTAACTAAAATCCCACATGCCGTGTGATGCAGCCAAAACATTTTTTTTAATTTGTAATTTAAAAAAAATTTAATAAAAATTAAAGGGGATTATTTAGAAAGGGCAGGTATAAGGAAACTACAAGTGAGAGGGAGCATTCCAGGTGAGCATCAGTGAGATGGCAGTACCATCGTCAGGCCTGAAGAGGGATGGGGAGGAGCAAGTTAATGAAACCTGGAGATAGACAGGGTTACTGAAAGGATCCTTTAGGTCTAGAGATGAGGAGAGCCCACAGTGACCTTGAAACTCCTGGGAGGGACGTGGGGGAATAAATATCCCAGCCTCACCCCCCTCCACTCCCTTCTCTCACTGCGACTTCCCATTGTCTGAATGTGAACAGAAGTCAGAGGGTGAGGGTGCCTGTTGATGCCATCCTAGGACAGAGGAGAGGTGGAGGGTAGGTCTGAGCATCCAATGGAGGACACCTGGAAGATCCCTTAAATTTACCTTATTTATTATAAGTAAATATGACCTTATAATAAGTTTACATTTTTTATTTTTTTAAGGATTTTTTCATTTATTTATTATTATTTTGGCTGTGCTGGGTCCTTGTTGCTGCATACACGCTTTGTCTGGTTGCAGAGAGCAGGGGCTATTCTTAGTTGCAGTGCATGGGCTTCTCACTGCGGTGGCTTCTCTTGTTGCAGAGCACAGGCTCTAGGCATGGCCTTCAGTAGTTGTGGCACATGTGCTCAATAGCTGCGGCTCACGGGCTCTGGAGCACAGGCTCAGTAGTTGTGGAGTACAGGCTTAGCTGCTCTGAAGCATGTGGAATCTTCCCACACCAGGGATCAAACTCACATCCCCGACGTTGGCAGATGGATTCTTAACCACTGGGCCACCAGGGAAGCCCCTGACCTGGCATTTAGAGTTTGCAGAAAACCCATACAGCCATACTACTCATAACTACCCTGTGAGGTAGATAGGGCAATGATCATAATCCCATTTCATAGATGAGGACACTGAGGCTCAGAGAGGTAAAACAACTTGCCCAAGGTCACAGGATTCATCTTGAAATGTCAAGTCCAAGGATCTTCTCTGAGAGGGAGGAAATCTTTTTATTATAGCGTGTTGAGCCACAAAGAATTCAGGTTTATCTATCCAGTTTTACCATTTTGTATGGTGTTCTGTGGTAAGTATTTTTGTAAAATAGAGGAAAAAAACCCAATAATAAACCAAGGACAATCAATGCTTATTAAACTCTAAAATATTATTTTCTACTAGGCTAAGTAAGGATTGCTCCTTAATTACAAATTGATTATATTACTGCAGCTTTCCCTTTCTGCAGCCAAAATATCCTTTTTCTTCCCTAAATGCCCTTTTTCCTGTGTCCTGTAAAGTGAGATAAAAATATAAGGATCCAGCATCTATAGCAACTTTTGATGGTGGTGTTTCTGGCTGTTAGAAATCTTTCACTAAAAAGTAATACGTCTATTTCAGAATAGCTAATTTAAATTTATGGTTAAACTACAAGTTCTACATTCCACAAATGGAAAATTAATGTTGAAACTAGTTTTTAATGCTTTATATACATTTATCCCTTCAAGACTCAGTCCCAACGCATATGCAGTTTTTAACGTGATTCACACCTCTGGTTTCTTTTGCTACCTTTCTCCATATCTCCACTAGGTCTTTGCAGTAAGTTTTTTACATGTGACTTCTAAAGTTTTATATTACTAAGCTCTGGAAAATATGAATTTTTATGTTGGTTTGGTAAATTCATGAATTGAAACTTTATTAACTTAAAGTTTAATTCAGAATGATTTGTTGGCTTGCTTCAAATATTAATCACTAAAAAAAGAAAAATCACTGGACTATGGAAGGAAAAAATGATAATTAAACTGGACCTGGAGGCTCATAAAAATGAGGGCATTAATGGTATCAAACTTTTTACTTAAAAAACAAACAAACAGAAAACCCTCCAAATTTATTAAGCAGCCTTCTTTGGTCAAGTATAAATATCATCTCCCACATCTCAGCTGTATGTACTCTCTTTAGACACAAACATACATATCTATATATTTGAAATATCTAAAGTACTGAACAGAGAAGGCAATGGCACCCCACTCCAGTACTTTTGCCTGGAAAATCCCATGGACAGAGGAGCCTGGTAGGCTGCAGTCCATGGGGTCACTAGAGTCGGACACGACTGAGCAACTTGACTTTCACTTTTCACTTTCATGCATTGGAGAAGGAAATGGCAACCCCCTCCAGTATTCTTGTCTGGAGAATCCCAGGGCCAAGGGAGCCTGGTGGGCTGCTGTCTATGGGGTGGCACAGAGTCGGACACGACTGAAGCGACTTAGCAGCAGCAGCAGGCCTCCAGCTGCTGAAGAAAGGAATCCTTTCAGAGTCTCAGGTTGGCCAGGTGCTCAGGAAAGGTGACTGGGGCCTCAGAAGACATCCGAGCGGAGCGGGAGAGGCTTTTCCAGGCCACTGATGAGGAGCTCAGGCTCTTGGGACAGTACAGAGGAACTGGGCATCACCGAGGTCTCTGTGCTACCCATGGTAACCTCCCTTTCCTCTTGCCGAAGGTGCTGGAGAATTTCCTGTGACAAGGAGAAGCTGCTTCCCTCTGCAGGTTCTGGAATGAGGAGGGGAATGTGTAGGAGGGTGAAGGCCTCACGCATACCCACTCCAGCACACCCAGAGGACTTGCTGGGGGTCTCCTCCAACCCTCCTTCTGCCACCTCCTCCCCACCCCTAGCCACTGGGACTGGAGTTTCATGAAATCCTAGAGCCAGCAGTGGTTTTAGAGACAAGAGAATTCTACCCTCCTACTTTTAGATATGATACATTAGAGATGAAAGGGACAGAGACGTGCCTAAGGTCACAGAGCAAGGGAGTGACACTGCTGAGGCTGCAGTCCTGGTGTCTTGGCAGGTGGCCGGGGGCTATCTGCTTCCTCTGGCACTCTAGATGAATTAAGAGACCCCTGGAGCCACCCCTTCATGCTCCACCCAGGACCCATAGCCAAAGACCTCAGAAAGCCATCGGGTGTCCCATGGTGGGGAGATAGGACCTTCTCCAAGGGAGACAGGGGCAGGGCTTGAATGCCCTGACCGCTCAGGAAGGCTGAGGACTGTCCTATCTCCTGCTGACCCCCTGGGAGGCCCTTGAGGCCCCCAACCCTTCCTGTCCTTCAGCTTGTCACCCCCTTACCCTGGTAGACAATGAGGCGGCAGTTGTTCTGAGACTCAGGGGCATTTGCCAGGATGTCTTCAAGTGTCCGGCAGAAGAGTTTGGCTTGTTCCAGCCGATCTTCCCGGCTAAAGCCAGCTCGGCCATCCTGTGACATGGCAAACAGGGTCTGCAAGGGGGTGGCATATTCCAGGACACAGACGCCTGCCTGGAGGAGGTAAAAGAAAGATAAGAGTCAGCCAGAGGCCAGGCAGACAGACTCTGGACTCCACTGCTCAATCTGTAGGGGTGGAGTCTGGGAGGTGGCCACCTGATGGGGTCGATGACCTTTGCCTGTGAACCCCACTCCTAAAATCACAGCCAGGGACTGCATTAAATGTACCCTTCCCAGATCCTTCGTCTAGGCTGTCAACTACTTCAGCTGGAAGTCAAGTCTGGGGACTGGACTCTGGGTTCAACTCTGCTTGGGTTCCCCACAGCCCACATGAAGTCCTTCAGACATTCTCTCGACCTTCATCTGGGCAGCTTTATGTTCCAGAGCATGGTATACTCAGGGTGAAATTGTCCACTTCCGCCCTGGTTCTCTGAGTCTCAGTGTCCTCTTCTACAAAGCAGGGGTCATAACAGTCCCTACACCACAGAGTGGTGGTGAGGATTCGATGAGGTGGTCAGATGAAGCACCTGGAAGAGCATCTGGCTTGTAATAAGTGCTCAATAAATGTTACTAGGAATTCCATGGTGGTCCAGTGGTGAGAACTCCATGCTAGGGTTCAATCCTTGGTCAGAGAACTAATATCTCGCAAGCCTCACGATACGGTCATAAATAAATAAATAAATGTTACTTAATCATCATCACTCAGAACCTAATTTTGCCCAGCCCTGGGACCGATCAGAGAAACTGAGGCACAGAGAAGGGCAGTGAATTTTCATCACGGCTTGGCCAAGGCTCGGAGTTCTGAGTCTCTAGGCCTGACCCCTTCCCAGTGCCACCTGCTTCCCTGCACACGCACCCGCTGCCCATTTTCCAGAAGCTCATAGATGCTGTTGGTGTAAACCCGGCCTTTGATGCCGGCACGGTCGGCACTCTGCTGGGGCAGCTCATGTAGGAAGCGAATGTTGGGGTCAGCCACGCTCAGGTCGTCAGGCACCCCACAGTCCAACGGGAAGAGGATGTGCAGCCGGTGGCTCCCTGCACCCTGTAGCGTGTTGTTGTGGAACTGATTGTAAATTTGGATCCGGGCCGGGAACCCTAGGGTGGAGAGGTCCAAGAAGTCATTTCCACCAACTCAGTCTCCCAACAAACTCAGGACAGAGATGCAGGCCCTTGCTGCCCTCACTGTATGGGTGCAAGAGCCCTGGGGGGCCAGCCCACAGGCATTGCCTGGGGGGCCAGGAGAGGCAGAGCATTAGGCAATAATGTTTCACCTACTCCCACCACCCCTTTCTCCCCCTCACTTCACCTTTGTCCAGATTTCTGTTAGCCCCATTCTTTCCCACTACAGCTCTCAGGGCTCTGAAAGGCAGGCAGAGCCCTGGGAGTTGCCATGCTCAGCAACCCCAGGTGCACTGAACCAGACCTCTAGCTGAAGCCCTGCTGTCTAGCAAAGGCAGCCATGAGATGGGGGAGAACCACAGCCCTGGCCAGCAAGTTAGAAGAATGAGATTCGATTTGTAAGTTTCCAGTGGGGTAGTCAAGGGTCCAGGGTCTGGACAGGCCTGTGTTCGAATCCTGCTTCCTCCTATAGCTAAGGTGTGTGACTTTGGACAAGTCACTTTATCTCTCAGAACATCTCTGATGTTCTTAACTCTAAAACAAGGGTGATGATTATCCTGTCCTCACAGAAGTGAAAGTGAAAGTCGCTCAGTCGTGTCCTATTCTTTGCGACCCCATGGACTATAGAGTCCATGGAATCCTCTAGGCCAGAATACTGGATTGGGTAGCCTTTCCCTTCTCCAGGGGATGTGAATTAAAAGAGAAACTGTAAATGAAGGGCATACAGCTTGCAGCAAATATTTATTGAAAGAATTCATGGGTGACTTGGGACAAGTCCCTTAATGGATCTAAGCCCCGAATTTCTTCCTGCAAACCAGGCATAACAGTAATAGCCTTCAAGCCTATAAGATCGCTTTTGGAATCATATGGTTTGTTAGACTGAAAATGCTTTGAAGGAAGCTCAACTCTGTGTTCTGTGATGACCTCGACGGGTAGAATGGGGGTGGCATGGGAGGGAGGCCCAAGAGGGAGGGGATATATGTATATACATAGCTGATTTAATTAATTGTACAGCAGACACTAACAACATTGTAAAGCAATTATACTCCCAACAGCAATAAATAAATAAAGTTTTGGAAAAATAAATAGCAACTGAGAACTCTTGGGGAAAGAAAAAGAAAATGCTTTGAAAAATATAGTGACTTCTGGAAACAAGGTTGCGTATCTTACTGTCTGTCTTGTAAATCTAGAAATGGGGGCATAGAGGACGGCCCACCTGGCAGGATCAGCCGCAGGTATCCAATATAATATGACCAGGCCAGCCCATGAGCCACGTTGAAGTTCCTTTTTTCACAGATTGCAGAGACCTCTGCTGGGGCCAGGCCCTGTGGACAGCAGGGTGGGGCCGGAGGGCCTCCATGAAGGATAACGAGAGCGCTCCTCCCCCAAGAAGATTTCCCAACCTCCTGCCAATTGGCTCCCTTCTCTGCCATTGCTGAACCCAGACCATTCTAGGCTCTAGTCCAAGGATCAGCTTCTAAACTGATCCCATTCCCAGTACTGAGCTCAGAGCAGGTCACAATAGCCGCACCTCCACCCGACCAGATCCTCCGCCTCCCTGTGTGTGATACCTGGAGGCCCAGGAGGATGTTAAGTGCCTGTGAGAGGCCCAGGAGAGCAAGCATCCAAGTGAAGGGCAGGCCAGCCATGTTTGGGAGGGAGCAGTAGAAATAGCAGGACAGCAGCAGCAGGACCCCGCAGCGCATGGAGGAGCACAGGCAGGCCCGCACAGCCCTCCAGTAGCTGCCGTGGTACCTGCAGGTGACACGCAAGTTCCAGACCCCAGCCTAGCTCAGCCAGAGAGGGGCAGGAGGTACTTCAGGGTGTCACCTGGAGTGGACGTGGCGCAGCTCCTCGGCCAAACTGCAGATCCCCTTGATCAGCAGTCCCATCTGCTGGGAGGCCAGGTGGAGCACCAACCACTTGAGAGTGTAGTCTGGTGGCTCCCCCAGGCCCCAAAGGGCCACCAGACAGGCACTTAGCAGGACCAAGGCTGCCTTTTGGGCCCTAAGACCCCTGGGCTGTGGGATGGATGGATGCAGGCTGGAGTGAGGCATCTGTGGGTACCAAGAAATCCATGGTTGTGCTCCCCTCACTCTCCTACAGTTCCAGGACTGAGGCCCTGAGTGGGCACATCCCCCAGCTCTCCAGTTCCCTGGTGCCCAGCCATACCCAGAAAATGCTCCTGGAGACACCTCTAGGGGACAGGTTGGGCATACAGCATCCCAGAGCTCCAACCCAAAAAGATTTGTTGCAAACAGAGTAGGTGGAGAAAGAAATGCATGCACACATGAGTTGGAGCAAACTCGGGGAAATAGTGAAGGACAAGGAAGCCTGGCCTGCCGTAGTCCATGGGGATGCAAAGAATCGGACATGACGTAGCAGCTGAACAACACATACACACCTCACCCAACCCCAGTGAGACCACAAGTGTGGTGAAGAAAGAAGACAGCGACTACCCCAGACCCAGACCTGAAAGTGTCCTGTGAGGTACCACTCAGCAGGGGACCAGGGCTTCCCTCTCCCCACAGTCCACCCCAGGGAGGACCTTAGGCAGCAAAGCTGTAAACCACAGTCCAGAGGGTGGAGGCACCCACCTCTGCCACCTCTGTAGGGTCCTCAGCCTTAGAGCTCTGGCTGGCCGGCTCCTGATCTTACCTTCTACCTCTCAGACTGCAGGTTGTTTCTGGAAGATGACAGGAAGAGAAGGCCCAGCACAGGGGCTCCCAGCAACCAAGGGTGGCCTCTCAGGGTAGAGCCTGAAAAATTAAAGGTTAAAAACAACTGCTGCTTCCTCCACAGCACTCCAGCGCTGGCATCTCACCAGACCACATCCTCACTGTGCTTGCTGAGGAGGTTATTTCCTGCCTCCCAGGGCGTTCTGGTCAGCCACGCCTGCCTTGGGGTGAGGGAGAAAGCATGAGAAGGCCGCCGTTCCATTGTCCACCCCTCAAATCGAGGATGTTCAGAAACCCTCTCACATTCTTCACAGCCACAACCCTGAACACCAGCTGTCCCTCAAGCCCCCCAAGTCAAACACACTCTACCAACACCCTCGTGAGACTCACACACCCTCGCGAGACTCACACACCCAGCCCAGCATACACACTGCACCATGCTGCCCTGCCTGGTGGTTTTATTCTGATTTGCAAATGCAGATCCTCTTTTTTTGAAGACTGTGACATCAGACTAGAGGCGGGGAAAATGAAGAGTTATTTCCTGTAACAATAGCCTTCTAGTAAAAAGACTTAGTGGGAGCCAAAGTGCTGCTGAAGTGTGGGGTTTTGGCTCTCTGTAGGAAGTATTACAGCAACACTTGTGACTTCCCAGAGAGAACCTGGTGCTTCCACCTAAAAAGGCAGTTGCGTGGATAGTGATAGTAATAATGATAGTAATAACGATAATAATGATAATGCTGCTAAGTCGCTTCAGTCGTGTCCAACTCTGTGTAACCCCATAGACGGCAGCACACCAGGCTCCCCGTCCCTGGGATTCTCCAGGCAAGAACACTGGAGTGGGTTGCCATTTCCTTCTCCAATGCATGAAAGTGAAAAGTGAAAGGGAAGTCGTTCAGTCATGTCCGACTCTTTGCGACCCCATGGACTGCAGCCTACCAGGCTCCTCCATCCATGGGATTTTCCAGGCAAGAGTACTGGAGTGGGGTGCCATCGCCTAATAATTAAGTGCTTACTGTGTTCCAGACATTATGCCAAGTGTTACAGATATTGTTTCACTTAGTCCACTCAGCCACCCTATCAGGAAGGTATAATACTATTCTCATGGACAATCTGAGCTTCAGTGAGGTGAATTAACTTGCCCCTGTCCCCACCGCTAGTAAAGGAGGGAGTGGGGACATGAATCAGGTGGGTGACTTCAAAACCCAGCTGGCTCTGTGCTTTGATTCCCCAGAAAGGGGTAGAAGGACCAGGGTCAGATTTCATGCTTGCATTTTTCCGGAGGGTGGAGAGTGCTTCTGGCCATTTTCTGGCACACCAGAAAGCTGATCAGATTCGAGAAGGGGGCAGGCTCAGGAGTGGGATTGGGACAGAAGCCACAGAGCAGAAGCGGTCCATATATTTCCAGGCCAGAGGGTACTTGCCTAGACCCTTCCCCACATCCCAACCAGACACAAGAAGACACACCATGTTCATAGATGCCACTGGCCTCTTGGGAGCAAGGAGGCTCCCAGAAAACTCTCATTTTTAAAAATAATTTTCCAAGAATGGAGAAAATTCCCTGCACTTTCTCTCCCCTACAAAGGCTCACAAAGGGGGCCCCCTGCGGTGGACAAGGGCTCCAGTGCTTCAAAACCAAAGAAAGTCAAGGTTGTCAAAGAAAACTTCTGAGCAGAGTCCTCCCAGAGTGGGCAACTCCACAGCTGTCCCAAACTCCCCATGTGCCAAGCAACCTTTGGCTTTTACTCTCCTGCCCTGCCTTCCCAGATGTTGGGAAAGATTGTAGGCAGGAGGAGAAGGGGACGACAGAGGATAAGATGGTTAGATGGCATCACCGACTCAATGGACATGAGTTTGGGTAAACTCCAGGAGTTGGTGATAGACAGGGAGGCCTGGCGGGCTGCGGTTCATGGGGTTGCAAAGAGTCAGACACGACTAAGCAACTGAACTAGTACTGATACTGATCCTGCCCAGCAGCCAGCACCACCTCCCCTGGGTGGTACCATTTCTGCCAGTTCCACTGCTCCACAATGGTCATCATTTCCGATGAACCTGTTCTTCATCTATGCCCCCTTCTCCTAGAGGAAGATTCTCTGTTTATGGGCCAGAATGGTACCATGAATCAGAAGCCTTAAAAGACACATAGAATCATAGACCTAGCAATTCACTTTTGGGAATCCTTCATCAAGAAATAATCAGGGCTTCCCTGGTGGTTCAGTGTTAAAGAATCTGCCTGCTAATGAAGGAGACATGGGTTCGATCCCCGGCTCGAGAAGATCTCACATGCCATGGAACAATTGGCCCGTGTGCCACATGGCCCGTGTGCCTAGTGGAGAAGGCAATGGCACCCCACTCCAGTACTCTTGCCTGGAAAATCCCATGGATGGAGGAGCCTGGTAGGCTGCAGTCCATGGGGTCGCTAAAAGTCAGACATGACTGAGCAGCTTCACTTTCACCTTTCACTTTCATGCATTGGAGAAGGAAATGGCAACCCACTCCAGTGTTCTTGCCTGGAGAATCCCAGGGACAGGGGGAGCCTGGTGGGCTGCTGTCTATGGGGTCGCACAGAGTCGGACATGACTAAAGTGACTTAGCAGCAGCAGCAGCAGCCACATCTAGAGAAAAGCCTGAGTGGCAATGAAGACCCAACACAGCCAAAAATAAATAATTAAAAAAAAAAAAATAATCAGACAAAGGCACAAAGATGCCCATTTTCAGATGTTTGTGCAAGTGTTGTTTATACCAGAGAAAAACTAAAAACTAAATGTCCAACAATAGGGGACTGATTAAATTTATCTTAGAATGTTAGGCAGCCACTAAAAATGAAGAAGTAATTTTGTATGTTGACTCTTAAATATTTTTAGCATATTGCTTCTTACTGGAAAAAAGCAGAGTACAAAATAGTATAATTGCATTTTTAGAAATACACATTGCAAGAGAAAAGGTCTGGAAGGCTACATGACAGGAAAAATGCTAACAATGATTACTCTGTGTAGCAGGACTATGGGTGATTTTTGGTATGTTTTTTCCTTTTAGCTCATCATGTTTTTAGGGTTTCTTTTCCTGACATTGAACATGTATTAGTTGTTTGGAGTATGCTGGTGTTAGAGAAGGACCTTTCCTTGCCTCTTCCACTTTCTGGCAGCCCCAGGTGTTCCTTGGTTTGCAGCTGTAGCACTTGAGCCTCTGCCTCCATCATCACAGGATGACGGTGTGTGTCCCTGTCTTCACGTGGCACTTCCTCTTCTTATAAGGACACCCGTGTTGTCCACTGGATTAGGGCCCACCCTAATCACCTCCTCTTAACTCAATTGCAGCTACAAAGACGTTGTCTCCAAATAAGATCACATTCACAGGTAGAGGGAGTTAGGACTTCAGTATCTCTTTTGGGGGACACAGTTCAATCCATAACAAGGTCAGTGCTGAAAGAAAGATTGCTAGAGAATTGTTTGGAGCCTTGTGGGTTGTGGCCAGGGCCTCAGGGCATGGGGAGTGTCAACAACTGCATGAAGAGGATTTTCCTCATCAGCTATGCTGATGGGCAGAGACCTCAAAGCTCTTCCAGATGGCCATCTGGCATCCAAAGAGGAAGCTGAGGACCACAAAGGGAAGTTAGGTCCAAGTGGTAGAAGACACATGGAAGCTGTAATGGGGTTGGAAATAGAAATGAAAGCCATTTCAGACCAGCACTTCCGGAGTGTCTAGAGGCAAGAAGCAACTACCAGTAAGTGAAGGAGAGGCCCCAGGAGCAAGCAGGCTGAGGAACAGAGTGTTGGCACTCAGAAACACTGACCAGAGGGCAGCAGCCTGAGAGCTTGGCAGTCTGCAACTTGAATCTAACTTCCCTCCCTTTGGCCTAGTTATTTAACGTCTTTGAAGTTTAGCTTCCTCATACCTAAGTGGGGGGAGTGATACTTTTTTTTTCTCATAAAATTATCATGAGAATGAAAGGAAATAATGTGTCTGTAGGCCTGACTTGTAAGCTCTCGGTGACAGCTAACTGTAATCACCATCACCATCACCATCACCATCATAACCACTGAGAATCACATTCTTCGAGTTGTCGGTCCCTCTCATCTTGGCCTCTGTCCTGGGCTCAAGCAGACACAGAGACTTGATGTCTCACCTGTGGGTGGCTCTGAGTCTGACCCCAGCCACCTCTTTATGTAACTTTATTACCCCATCATGCAGCTGTCTAGTGTGTCATGGTCTTTCTTGGACAAGACTATATCCTAGTAAATGTGATAGAAAAAGGGGCTGGATAATGCATGATTGGGGTTGGGGAAGCACAGCTGATTGAGCTACTGTATCTTCAGAGGATAAATAATGGCCCTACATCTTCCTGGAAGGTGGTATTCATGAGGGTGGTGAAATCTACAGTTGTTTTTTGTTAGGTTTAGGTAACAGCCTAATTGAGATATTCACATACCATACAACTTACCTATTTAATGCACAGTTCAATAGTTTTTAATATATTCACATCACCACAATCAAATTTAGAACATTTTCATCACCTGAAAAGAAATCTTGTAGACTTCAAGGTTGAATTCTTTCTTCCTTTTGGTTTCTGCCCTCCAAAGTTTGGTCCAGTGATTTGTGTAAGCTTTGTATAGGGTGATATTTGTGCTGAGTTTTTTTTTTCCCTCTGATGTGCAGGGCTGAGTGAGGTGGTAGAGCTCTCACTGTTTGCAGATGATGTGATACTATACAGAGAAAATCCTAAAGATACTGTCAGAAAATAACTAGAGCTAATCAGTGAATTTACCAAAGTCGCAGGATACAAAGTCAATACACAGAAATCACTTGCATTCCTATATACTAACAATGAAAAATCAGAAGGAGAAATTAAGGAATCAATCTCATTCACCACTGCAACAAAAAGAATAAAGTATCTAGAATAAACCTACCTAAGGAGACAAAAGAACTGTATACAGAAATAAAAGACACTGATGAAAGAAATCAAAGATGACATAAACAGATGGAGAGATATTCCATGTTCCTGGGGAGGAAGAATCAATATTGTGAAAATGACTACACTACCAAATGCAGTCTACAGATTCAATGCGATCCCTATCAAATCACCAATGGCATTTTTCACAGAACTAGAACAAAACTTTTCACAATTCATATGGAAACACCAAAGACCCTGAATAGCCAAAGCAGTCTTGAGAAAGAAGAACGGAGCTGGACGAATCAACTTCCTGATTTCTGATTATACTACAAAGGTACAGTCATCAAGACAGAATGGTACTTGCACAAAAACAGAACTATAGGCCAAAGGAACAAGATAGAAATGTCAGAAATAAACCATGCACCTACAGATACCTTATTTTTGACAAAGGAGGCAAGAATATACAATGGGGCAAAGACAATCTCTTCAATAAGTGGTGCTGGGAAAACTGGACAGCTACATGTAAAAAAATGAAATTAGAACATGTACTAACACCACACACAAAGATAAACTCAAAATGGGTTAAAAGCCTAAATGCAAGACCAGAAACTATAAAACTCTTAGAGGAAAACATAGGCTGACCACTTGATGACACAAATCAAAGCAAGATACTCTATGACCCACTTATCTGTCTTTTTGATTATAGCCATTCTCATTTCATTGATATGAAGTGGTATCTTATTGTGGTTTTGATTTGCATTTTCCTAATGGTAAATGGTGTTGAGTATCTTTTTATGTGTTTATTGCTATTGCACATCTTTTTTGAGAAAAGCCTACTCATATTTTTTGTCCATTTTAAGTTGGGTATTTGTCTTTTTACTATTATTTAATAATTTGTTATTGTGATAATCATAGGAGTTTTTTTTTTTTATTCTAGATACAAGTCCATTATCAGATAAATGCTTTGCAAAATTTTTCTCCTATTCTTTAGGTTGTTTTCTCACTTTCTTCATGGTGTCCTTTGAACACAAATGTTATTAATTTTTATAAAACCTAATTTAGCTTTTAGTTTGTTGCTTGTCCTTTTGGTGCTATATCTAAGAAGCTATTGCCTAATCAAGGTCACAGTGATTTGTATATATGTTTTCTCCTAAGAGTTTAATGATTTTGGCTTTTACATTTATATCTTTGGTCCATTTTGAATCTTTTTATATGTGATGTGAGTTAGGGATTCATGTTCTTCTTCATATAGATACCCAGTTGTCCCAGCACCATTTGTCAAAAACTAACCTTTCTCCATTGGCACAAATTGTTTTGTCTGTTGTCAAAAATCAGTTGACTCAAAACGTGAATTCTGCTTATGAATTCTCAATTTTTTCCATTGATCTATGTATCTATTGTTATCCTAGTCCACACCATCTTGGTTACTATAGCTTGTAGTAAGCTTCGAAATTAGAAAAGTTTGAGCCCTCCAACTTTGCTCTTCCTTTTCAAGATTGTTTTGGCTATTTGGGTTGTTTAATTTCCCATACACATTTTGGGGTCAGCTTGTCAACTTCTGCAAGGAAGTCATCTGGGATTTTGACAGGTATCGGATTGATTCTATAGATCAATTTGGGTAATATCATCATGTTAACATTATCAAGCCCTTGAACATGAGATGTCTTCCCATTTATTCAGGTCTTTTAAAATTCCTTTTAGCAATGTTTTATATTGTATACTGTAGAAGTGTTGCACTTATTTAGTATTTTACTCTTCTTTGGAATTTTTAAATTGTGGTAAATGTATATAACACAAAATTTGCTTCTTTAATCATTTTATTTTTTTAATTTATTTTTATTACTTTTTATCAGTCAGTTCAGTTCAGTTGCTCAGTCATGTCCAACTCTTTGCAACCCTATGGACTGCAGCATGCCAGGCTTCCCTGTCCATCACCAACTCCCAGAGCTTGCTCAAACTCATGTCCATCGAGTCGGTGAGGCCATCCAACCATCTCATAATTTTGTTTATTTATTTGGCTGCACTGGGTCTTTGTTGCTGTGCACAGGCTTTCTTTAGTTGTACACAGCGAGGGTTACTCTTGTTGCGGTGCACGGGCTTCTCTTTATGGTGGCTTCTCTTGCTGTGGAGCACAGGCTCTAGGGCACTCAGCCTCAGTAGTTGTGGCATATGGGCTTAGTTGCTCTGCAGCATGTGGAATCTTCCTGGACCAAGGATTGAACCTGTGTCTCCTGCATTGGTAAGAGGATTTTTATCCACTGTACCACTGAAAGATTGCTGTTGAGCCGTGAAAGATGCCAGGATTCTTGGCCTCCGGAGGAGAGGAATTCAATCCGGGACCAGTAATGAGGCTTGATCGCTCAGAGCTTTTGTGTAATAAAGTTTTATTAAAATATAAAAGAGAGAGAAAGCTTCTGACATAGACATCAGAAGCGGGCAGAAAGAGTGCCCCCCTGCTAGCCTTTACCAGTATGTTATATACCTATCAGCAAGCTGTTAATTAGAGAAAGGAGATGTCTCAAAACTCAGAGTGGCACCAGGCCCCTCACCCACAACATGCATTTTGAGAACCAGGTGAGTCATCCTGGGCCATAAAACAATTGACATGAATCTTGAAGAAAGGCAGGTTTCTAAGTAAATATATAGTTTCATTAACATAGATTAGGAGAGCAATGTATGAGTAAAGCATACAGGTTTGTTGAGCACTTATCAGTTCTGGGTCTTAAGTGGAACCGACTTGAAGAAAGACAGAGTCTAGGGTAAATACATAGTTCATTAACATAGCTTATGACAAACATAAGGTTTGAGAAAAGTTAAGTTCAGGTGGAGCCAGTTGTCATGGCAACACAGAATTTTAAGACAAACCTCTTTTTAAATTTGTATAGAGAAAGGGAAAAATCTAACACTTGCTTGTTTCCTCCTGCCACTTAAGAGAGAAATAAAAAATGTCTGATACTTGCAGCCTATTTCCTCCATTTGGAGACCCCTGGCCTTCCTGCCTGTTACCCTCTCACCACCAAGAAAGTCCTAAAATTCACTTGTTTATTTACTCTAGGCTAGGCTGGATCTTCGTTGCTGCACTCATGCTTTCCCTAGTTGCAGAAAGAAGGGGTTGCTCTCTAGTTTCGGTGCTTGGACTTCTCATTGCAGTGGCTCCTCGTGCTGGGAAGCACAGGCTCTAGGGCTTGTGGGCTTTAGTATTTATGGCCTATAGGCTTAGTTGCCTTGAGGCATGCGGGATCCTCCTGAACCAGAGTGTGAATCTGTGTCGCTCGCATTGGCAGATGGATTCTTAACCACTGGGCCACTGGGGAAGTCTACACTTGAACCACTTTAGGTGTACGATTCAGGTGCAGTAATTCCATTCACAGTGTTGTTCAATAGTCACCACTATCTATTTCCAAAATTTTTTACCATCCCAGACAGAAGCTCTATACTTATTAAGCAGTAACTCTCAACTTTTTCCTCCCTTCAGTCTCTGGTAATCTACTTTTTTGTCTCTATGAATTTGCCTGCCGGTGGTGGTTTAGTCGATGAGCTGTGTCTGACTCTTACAACCCCATGGACTGTAGCCCTCCAGGCTCCTCTGTCCATGGAATTTCCTGGGCAAGATTGCTGGAATGGGTTGCCACTTCCTTCTCCATGAATTTGCCTACCCTCTATATTTTATATAAGTTAAATCATACGCTATTTGTCCTTGGTGTCTGGAATATTCCACTTAACATAATGTTTTTAAGGTTCATCCACAAGTGGTATCATGTAGCAGACGTCATTCCTTTATATGAAGGCAAACTTCAGGGAGGGGAGCTAAGTGACTGAGAGCAAGTAAGAGAAGGAGACTCACTTTTAACTGCATTCCTTTTCATGAGTGAATAATATTTCACTCTATGTATGTATCACATTTATTTACTGATGAACACAAGGGTCGTTTCCACCTTTTGACTATAGTGAATCATGCTGCTGTGAATATTTACACACAAGTATCTGAGGTCCTATTTTCAATTCTTTGGGGTATGGAAAGTGGAATTGTTAGGTCATACAATAATTCTATGGTTAATGTTTTGAAGAACCCTCAAATTATTTTCTATTTTATTCTTTTTCATGTTATTGTAAATGAAATTGTTTTCACAATTTTATTAGATATATAGTGCTGTAACTTGCTTTTTTTAAGATGAGGGATCATTTCATAGACATATTTGTGGATCAATAAAGATAAAATTTCATCATAATACTAGTACTCCATGGTATAGAATTATGAATCATGATTTAGTCAGTGACCTATTTTGAGACATATCAGTTCAGTTCAGTCACTCAGTTGTGTCTGACTCTTTGCGACCCCATGGACTGCAGCATGCCAGGCCTCCCTGTCCCTCACCAACTCCCAGAGCTTGCTCAAACTCATGTCCATCCAGTCAGTGATGACATCTAACCATGTCATCCTCTGTCTTCTCCTTCTCCTCCTGCCTTCAGTCTTTCCCAGCATCAGGGTCTTTTCAAATGAGTCAGTTCTTTGCATTAGGTGGCCAAAGTATTCAAGTTTCAGTTTCAGCATCAGTTCTTCCAATGAATATTCAGAACTCATTTCCTTTAGGATGGACTGGTTGGATCTCCTTGCTGTCCAAAGGACTCTCAAGAGTCTTCTCCAACACCACAGTTCAAAAACATCAAATCTTCGGTGCTCAGCTTTCTCTATGGTCCAACTTTCACATCCATACATGACTACTGGAAAAACCATAGATTTGTCTAGATGGACCTTTGTCGGTCAAGTAATGTCTCTGCTTTTTAATATGCTATCTAGGTTGGTCATAGTTTTTCTTCCAAGGAGCAAGCATCTTTTAATTTCATAGCTGCAGTCACTATTTGCAGTGATTTTGGAGCCCAATAAAATTAAGTTTCTCACTGTTTCCATTGTGTCCCCATCTATCTGCCATGAAGCTTTGGGACTGGATGCCATGATCTTCATTTCTTGAATGTTGAGTTTTAAGCCAACTTTTTCACTCTCCTCTTTCACTTTCATCAAGAGGCTCTTTGCTTCTTCTTCTCTTTCTGCCATAAGAGTGGTGTCGTCTGCATATGTGAGGTTATTGATATTTCTCTCTGCAATCTTGACTCAGTTTGTTCTTCATCCAGTCCCTCATTTCACATGATGTACTCTGCTTATAATTTAAATAAACAGGGTGACAATATACAGCCTTGGTGTACTCCTTTCCCAATTTTGAACCAGTCTGTTATTCCATGTCCAGTTCTAACTGTTGTCTCTTGACCTGCATACGGATTTCTCAGGAGGCAAGTCAGGTGGTCTGGTATTCCCATCTCTTTAAGAATTTTCCACAGTTTATTGTGATCCACACAGTCAAAGGCTTTAGCGTAGTCAATGAAGCAGATGTTTTTCTGGAACTCTCTTGCTTTTTCTATGATCCAGCGGATGTTGGCAATTCGATCTCTGGTTCCTCTGCCTTTTCTATTTTTTTTTTTTTCTTTAGCCATGGACTTTATTGTTTGAATATTTGCAATAATTATTCTATACACAAATGCCAATTTCTTACAAAACTCTGTATTCCATATTGCTAGGTCACTTCACTCTTCATTTTATGTCACATTTCCATCAAGAATTATTTCCCCAAATCACAATCTGCCTGATCGTGTGTTGTTGTTGTTCAGTTGCTAAGTTGTGTACAACTCTGCAATGCCATAGACTAGCCCACCAGGCTCATCTGTCCATGAGATTTTCCAGGCAAGAATACTGGAGTGGGTTGCCATTTCCTTCTCCATGCCTTTTCTAAAACCAGCTTGAACATCTGGAAATTCTCCTTGCTTGGAGAATTTTGAGCATTACTTTATTAGCATGTGACATGAGTGCAATTGTGCGGTAGTTTGAGCATTCTTTGGCATTGCCTTTCTTTGGAATTGGAATGAAAACTGACCTTTTCCAGTCCTGTGGCCACTGCTGAGTTTTCCAAATTTGCTGGCATATTGAGTGCAGCACTTTCACAGCATCATCTTTTGGGATTTGAAATAGCTCAACTGGAATTCCATCACCTCCACTAGCTTTGCTCATAGTGATGCTGCCTAAGGTCAACTTGACTTCGCATTCCAGGATGTCTGGCTCTAGGTGAGTGATCACACCATCATAGTTATCTGGGTCATGAAGATCTTTTTTGTACAGTTCTTCTGTGTATTCTTGCCACCTCTTCTTAATATCTTTTGCTTCTGTTAGGTCCATACCATTTCTGTCCTTTATTGTGCCCATCTTTGCATGAAATGTTCCCTTGATATCTCTAATTTTCTTGAAGAGACCTCTAGTCTTTCCCATTCTATTATTTTCCTCTATTTCTTTGCATTGATCACTGAGGAAGGCTTTCCTAACTCTCCTTGATATTCTTTGGAACTCTGCATTCAGATGGATATATCTTTCCTTTTCTCCTTTGCCTTTTGCTTCTCCTCTTTTCTCAGCTATTTGTAGGGCCTCCTCAGACAATCATTTTGCCTTTTTGTATTTCTTCTTCTTGGGAATGGTTTTGATCACCACCTCCTGTACAATGTTACAAACCTCCATCAACAGTTCTTTAGGCATTCTGTCTATCAGATCTAATCCCTCAAATATATTTGTCATTTCCACTGTATAATTGTAAGGGATTTGATTGAGGTCATACCTGAATGATCTAGTGGTTTTCCCTACTTTCTTCAATTTAAGTCTGAATTTTGCAATAAGGAGTTCATGATCTGAGCCAGTCAGCTTCCAGTCTTGTTTGCTGACCATATAGAGCTTCTCCATCTTCGGCTGCAAAGAAAATAATCAATCTGATTTTGGTATTGACCATCTGGTGATGTCCATGTGTACAGTCTTCTCTTGTGCAGTTGGAAAAGGGTGTTTGCTATGACCAGTGTGTTCTCTTGGCAAAACTGTGTTAGTCTTTGACCTGCTTCATTTTGTACTCCAAGGCCAAACTTGCCTGTTACTCCAGGTATCTCTTGACTTCCTACTTTTGCATTCTACTCCCCTATGATGAAAAGGACATCTTTTTTGGTGCTAGTTCTAGAAGGTCTTGTAGGTCTTCATAGAACTGTCAGCTTCTTTGGCAATTGTCATTGGGGCATAGACTTGGATTACTGTGGTATTGAATGGTTTGCCTTGGAAACGAATAGAGATCATTCTGTCATTTTTGAGATTGCTCCCAAGTACTGCATTTCAGACTCTTTTGTTGACTATGATGGCTACTCCATTTTTTCTAAGGGATTCTTTTGCCCACAGTAGTAGATATAATGGTCATATGAATTAAATTCACCCATTCCATTCCATTTTAGTTCACTGAATCCTAAAATGTCAATGTTCACTCTTGCCTTCTCCTGTTTGACCATTTCCAATTTGCCTTGATTCATGGCCCTAACAGTCCAGGTTCCTATGCAATATTGTTCTTTACAGTTTTGGACTTTACTTCCATCACTAGTCACATCCACAACTGAATGTTGTTTTTGCTTTGGCTCAGCCTCTTCATTCATTCTGGAGCTATTTTCCATTCTTCTCCAGTAGTATATTATAGGGCACCTACCAACCTGGAGAGTTCATCTTTCAGTGTCATATCTTTTTGCCTTTTCATACTGTTCATAGGGTTCTCAAGGCAAGAATCAGTCAGTCAGTTCAGTCACTCAGTCATGTCTGACTATTTGTGACCCCATGGACTGCAGCATGCCAGGCTTCCCTGTCTATTACCCACTCCTGGAGCTTGCTCAAACTCATGTGCATTTAGTCAGTCATGCCATCCAACCATCAGGGCTAGAATACTGAAGTGGTTTGTTATTCCCTTTTTCAGTGGACCATGTTTTGTCAGAACTCTCCACTATGACCCGTCTGTCTTGGGTGGCCGTACATAGTATAGCTCAGTTTTGTTGAGTTAGAAAAGGCTGTGATCCAAGTGATCAGTTTGGTTAGTTTTCTGTAATTGTGCTTTCCATTCTGTCTGTCCTCTGATGGATAGGGATAAGCTTGTGGAAGCTTCCTGATGGGAGGGACTGGCTGTGGGGGAATCTGGGTCTTGCTCTGATGGGTGGGGCCATGCTCAATAAATCTTTAATCCAATTTTCTGTTGATGGGTGGGGCTGTGTTCCCTTCCTGTAGTTTGGCCTCAGGCCAAACTATGGTAGGGTAGTGACCTTCTTTAAAAGGACTTATGCCAGGACTGTTGTATTCAGTACCCCTGATCCCATGGCAAGCCACTGTCAACCCACACCTCCACCGAGACTCTTAAACAGTCATAGGCAAGTCTGGCTCAGTCTCTTGTGGGGTCACTGCTCCTTTCTCCTGGGTCCTGGTGGGCACAAGGTTTTGTTTGTTCCCTCCAAGAGTCTGTTTACCCAGTCCTTTGGAAGTTCTGTAATCAAATCCCACTGGTCTTCAAAGTCAAATTCCCTGGGGGTTCTCAGTCTCTTTGCTGGATCTCCAGGTTGGGTAATATGTTGTGTGCCCTAGAACTTTCACAACAGTGTGAGAACTTCTTTTTGGTATGATTGTTCTTTTAAATATTTCTCTGCAATAAGCAACTTTGCAGCAAGCATAGGAAGGTGTATCTTCGTGTACTTTTCTGATTATTAGGAAAGATTCTTAGAAGTGGGATTGATGGATCAAAGATTATGCCTATTTTTCAGGCTTCTGATGGATATTACCATAAAGCTCACTAGATGTATGCTGTTTGTTTTGGAAGCCACCACAAAAAAATAGGAAACAACTCAAATTTTCAACACCAGGGGATCAGTTAAAATAATGACAGTACATGATCAACAGCCACAACAAATTATAATGTTGCAGTAGAATTACTGACACTGAAAGACATTTATAGTCATTTTAAAGTCACAGAACTAGTTACAAAATAGTCCATATTAAATAAATTTGGTTGCTTCCATTCAATGAAATACTCTGCAAATCTTAAAAATGAGGCAGTTCCCTATGTACTGATATGGAAATATCTGAGTGCTGTAGAATGAGATCAAAGAGTAAGTTGCAGAGCAGTGAGTGTGGAAACAGAAGGATAGATATGTATGTATCTGATCTTCCCTGGTGGCTCGGACAGTGAAGAATCTGCCTGCAATGCAGGAGACCTGGTTTCAACCCCTGGGTTGGGAAGATCCCCTGGAGAAGGGCATGGCAACCCACTCTGGTATTCTTGCCTGGAGAATCTCCATGGATGGAGTAGCCTGGTGAGCTACAGTCCACAGGGTCCCAAAGAGTCGGACATGACTGAGCAATAAGCACAAAGCACAGCACACGTGTGTGTCTGTGATATGCCAGAATCAGGTGAAGCCAAACTTCAGGGAGGGGAGCTAAGTGGCTGAGAGCAAGTAAGAGAGGGAGACTCACTTTTAACTGCATATGCTTTTATATCTTTAAATTTTTAGAGTGTGAGTTATTACCTGTTCAAACATTACGTAAGATAGGAATTAACCCCAGAATGAACATTATGACAACCATTTTTGTTTTTTAAGGTTGATGTATATATTTGCGTGAGAAACATTCTGGTCGTAAATACAACAAAATGTTTGTAGTAGTTATTGGGGAAGGGAATTTGGGGTATCTGGAGGTTAAAAAAAAAAATCCACAAATTCTTTCATATTCTTGCCTTCAAAAGGTGGAACGTAATTCCCCTCCTAAGTATAGGATTAACTATATCATAAAAGGCATTGTTTACTTCTTCCTTGTTCTCTTTCTTGGATCACTTGCCCTGGGGACAGTCAGCAGCTGTGTCAAAAGCCTGTGCTCTAGAGCCCATATGCCGCAGCTACTGAGCAACAGCTAGAGAGCAGCCCCTGCTCACTGCAACTAGAGAAACCTCATGTACAGCAACTGTGTGCCACAACGAAGACCCAGCACAGCCCAAAGAAAAAGTTTGATACTGAATGGCAGTGAAGTTGCTCACCCTTTGCCTGACCACACCAGACTTGGTGAGAGCCTTGCCTCCTACTCCATGTCAGACCAAACATCCTCTATCTGGCCTTGTGCAAGATTTATCATTTCTGTTGGTTTGGTTGTTGGTTTCTTGGACAGACAACAAGCTGTGGGAGGACAGGTCTCAATTTGGCTTGTTCTCTGCTGTGGTCCTAAGGTCTGTCACACAGCAAATTCTCTGTATACAGACATTCAGAGATCAGATCAGATCACATCAGTCGCTTAGTCGTGTCCGACTCTTTGCGACCCCATGAATTGCAGCATGCCAGGCCTCCCTGTCCATTACCAACTCCCGGAGTTCACTGAGACTCACGTCCATCGAGTCAGTGATGCCATCCAGCCATCTCATCCTCTGTTGTCCCCTTCTCCTCTTGCCCCCAAGCCCTCCCAGCATCAGAGTCTTTTCCAATGAGTCAACTCTTCTCATGAGGTGGTCAAAGTACTGGAGTTTCAGCTTTAGCATCATTCCTTCCAAAGAACACCCAGGGCTGATGTCTGGGGAGGCCTTACAATATACAGACATTAATAATGAACAAATAAACTCAGGAGACCTGAGAAATCTCTTCTAATGCCTGAAGTGCTGTATGCAGCCAAAGAGCTCTTTTCTTCTGACCTACAGAAGGCAAAACAAGGACAAAGTGATTGTCAAGTTTTGGTTCTAAGTCAGGAAGGATCTTCTAATAATAAAGGCTACCTGTGTTACTGACCCCGGTTCTTGGAATCTTTAATCAATAGAAATTGATAAGAGGCCAGAGGAAAAATGCAGGCAAAGCTTTACTGGGACCGATGCTATAGCAGGAGGGAGTGAAAACAAATAATGGATTGTCTTGCTTACTCCCCTCAGTTGGGGTGGGGGAGGGTGTGGGGGGGTGGTAGTGGATGGGAATGGGGGTGTAAGAGGGAATGAGGAAGGGGAAGGTGGGGTAGTGGGGAGGTGGGGAAGCAGCTGGTCCCTTAAATAAAGTGACGGTATGGGCAAATTTGTGGGTCAGGCCAGAGGGATGGCTTAGGTTGGGGGTCCCCAACCTCCAGGATCTCATGCCTGATGATCTGAGGTGGAGCTGATATAATAATAATAGAAATAAAGTGCACAATAAATGTAATGTGCCTGAATCATTCCACAGCCATGCCCCATCTCCGGTCCTGGAAATGTTGTCTTCCACGAAACTGGTCCCTGGTGCCAAAAAGGTTGGGGCGCACTGGCTTAGGTGGTCTGCCCACCCGCTGGGTGGCTCCATGTGCAGGAATCATTCACAGTATGCTGCTTTTGCTCCCTGAACCCCAGAAGTGGCAGTTGGATTTTGGTTTTTTTGTATCTTGTTCACAATTTGCCCCAGCTGCAGGTGCACACAGTTATTTTCAGTCCCTTATAGTTTCTTGATATTCTGTTGCTCAAGGAGAAGTTTGTCCAGGTGTAGGAACTGCAGTAAAGGGTCCCAGATTCCAGCCTGTCTCACCTGAAAAGTGGTAACCAGTGGTCACCAAAAGGGTTTACAAGAAGTCTGGCGGGCTCGCTGTGAGGGATGGGCTGTAGAGAGAATTCCAGACTGAGCAGAGGTTATGAGTTGCCAATATCCCAAGCAAGCTGGGCTGCTGGGGAAATCATGAGGGTGTCTTTCTGGTGAGGGAGGGGCAAGGAAGTGGATTATTTTTGCACTTGAGGAACTTGCTTCTGATCCAGGCTGGCTGAGCAGAGCTGGGTGTTTTCACGGGTTCACACTTCCCCATCCCAGCCCCACTTTTCTTCTCAGGCCTGAGGGAGGCTGTGTGGCTGGCACTGGTGACACCTGGTGGCCAGCTGGACTAGGACAAAAGCAAGCCCATCATCTACCTGTCCTGTCCATCTGCTTCATAGCTGTCCTATACAGTGCTTGGACTGGGGGAGACCTGGCTTTTGAGGAATGAATGGATGAATGGATGAACACAGACAGTAAAGAGGAAGAAGAGATGCTGTCTCTCTCTGATCTGGAGATCTAAGCAGGTGGACCAACCTGGACTACAGGAGGGGGCCAGACATTTCATCCGTTCAGGGAAGTACAGACAAAACGGTCTCTGCTCTCTCTTTTGCCTCCCTCCTCTGTGCCTGTCCTGTGTCCTAGGGGAACATATGAGGTAGGGGAAGGGTCTATTTTGGGAAAAGGCTAAAGTTAATTATTAATAAAAGTTGCTCCTGCATCTAAGCTTAATTGTCCTATGAAGCTATGAATAGAGACCCATGGGCTGATTTGGAAGTTCCCGAATAAAGCTCCTTTCAGGGCAAAGACAATGAGGCACAGAGAGGGCAGGAACCTGCTTAAGGTCCCACAGCCAGAATGTAGCAGGGCCAGGACTCCCAGGTCCAGTTCCTTAGGTCAAATCATAGCATTTGACTACCTAACATAGAAACAGAGGAAAGGAACAGTTGGTATGGAGCCTAGAGGAGTGATTACAACAAGCACCTTAGCCTGGCAAGCAGGGCTTTCCCGTTACCTTATGACACTCCCGCACCCCCAGCACATACATGCCTTTCCTTTCAACTGAAGAAATGAGTGTGCATCACCTCCCAACCCACCCAGAGCCCTCCTCTCAACCACTCTGCTTTATATCCATCCCTTCCACTGTATGGATGGGCTTAACCTCCCTGAGCCTCAGTTTCCTAATCTGCAAAGGGATTGTTTGAGGTGTGAGAGAGGCTGCTAGACAAATGCTTAGAACAATGTTTGGCACAGGGTAAGCATTCAGTGGGCTTCCCAGGTGGCGTTAGTAGTAAAGAACTCTCCTGCCAATGCAGGTTAGACTTAACACATGTGGGTTTGATCCCTGGGTTAGGGACAAACCTGGTTGGGTTTATCCCCTGGAGGAGAGCATGGCAACCCACTCCAGTATTCTTGCCTGGAGAATCCCATGGACAGAGGAGCCTGGCAGGCTGCAGTCCATAGGGTCGCATAGTCGAACACGACTGAAGCAACTTAGCATGCACACACGCAAGCTTTCAGTAAGAATGACAGCTGTTATTGCTGTTGTAATTAAGAGCCAGTGGAGAAGGCAATGGCACCCCACTCCAGTACTCTTGCCTGGAGAATCCCATGGACGGAGGAGCCTGGTGGGCTGCAGTCCATGGGGTTGCTAAGAGTCGGACAGGACTGAGCGACTTCACTTTCACTTTTCACTTTCATGCATTGGAGAAGGGAATGGCAACCCGCTCCAGTGTTCTTGCCTGGAGAATCCCAGGGACAGGGGAGCCTGGTGGGCTGCCTTCTCTGGGGTCGCACAGAATTGGACACGACTGTAGCGAATTAGCAGCAAGTCCTTCCTACAACTAGATGGAGACATCTTTGAGCACAGAGGGCAGAATACCTTGATTCTGTGTCCAGAGAAGCCCTGGGACACAGAGAAGACCTCTTTTTGGCTCTAGAGGGCATCTGCTGACTGGTTTCTCTTAGCGTCTTCTCTACATGCTGCTATCGGAGGCTGGCTTTGCAGCTTTCATTCCTTAAAGCTGTAATGAGTCACTTGTCTGGACTGGTTTGAGATTTTTCTGATGGATCAAAAAGCCAAGAGAGACAAAGTGCTGCTGGAGTACCAAGATGCCATCCCCAGCTCCCCTGGGTGGCACAGGGGTTGCTGCTGCTGCTGCTGCTAAGTTGCTTCAGTCGTGTCCGACTCTGTGCGACCCCAGAGACGGCAGCCCACCAGGCTCCCCTGTCCCTGGGATTCTCCAGGCAAGAACACTGGAGTGGGTTGCCATTTCCTTCTCCAATGCATGAAAGTGAAAAGTGAAAGTGAAGTCGCTCAGTCGTGTCCGACTCTTAGCGACCCCATGGACCGCAGCCCACCAGGCTCCTCCATCCATGGGATTTTCCAGGCAAAAGTACTGGAGTGGGGTGCCATTGCCTTCTCCGGGCACAGGGGTAGGGGGGACTCAAAACCCCCAGCAGAAGAGCCTGGGTGGGTTCTTAAGGCCACAGAGAAGAAAGGTGATCCACCAACATAGGTTCTCCTTGGCATCCTTGGGAGGGGCTTGTGCCCTTAATCAGACCCCTCTGAGTAGCAGCTTGAGGGAACAGGAAGGACCCCTACTTTCTAACCCCTGGATACTTCCACTTCTCCATCTTCAGGGCCAGTTTATTCTTGGTTACTCTTCTCTCTTCCTGCACCATGCCAGATCCTTGAGCTTGGAATATGCCCAGATATTCATTCATTTGGGACTCAGGAAGTATTTATTGAGTCCCTTCTCTGTGCCAGGCACTGTACCATAGGAGGTTACATTCTGGTTGGGGATAGGAGTGGGGACAAAGAAGCAGACAGGCAAAATTCCACTTAATAAGTGTTGTTTTAGGAGTAAGCCTAGGGCCGGAAGGAGGTGACCTTTAAACTCAGTATGAAGGAAGTGGAGGAGGTATAGTCACCGGGCAAGAGGAAGCTGTGTACAGCCCAGGAGGAAAGAGAGTCTTAGCTTCTTCTTTTTTTTTTTTTTTTTTGAGATTTTTATTTTTGATGTGGACCATTTTAAAAGGTTTTGTTGAATTTGTTACAAGAGCCCTAGCTTTTGGAGGAGTTGCAAGAAGTAGGTTTCAATCATGGGAGGCTTATTAGACAGGGGTGCCAGTCTCAGGGATTCTGATTTGGTGGACTTGGGGGTGGGGATCCAGAATCTTCACATTTAACAAGCTCCACTAGTGATTCTGAAGTGGGTGGGGCTATGGCTCAGCATGTGAGGGAGACATTGCGGAAGACAGGCTGGGGATCGCAGGGACCAGGCTGTGAAAGGCTGGTGGGTCAGCCCGATGAGGTTAGTCTTTATACCAAAGGAATCAGAAGGCCACTGAAGAGCTTTCATCCAGGGAACAACAAGAATCTCTGCAATGATCCCTCCTCCAGCTGCAGTGTAGAAAGAGGACAGGACCGCTGGCTGATGTGACCTTCCAGCCTTGAGTGGGTGTTGGCCTGAATTGAGAAAAAGGCAGTGGGGCCAGAGAAGTGGCTGAATTTGGGAGAAGAGGGAGGCAGGCAGGAGCAACCACAGGACCTGGTAATGGGCTACCTGTGAGATAAGGGAAATGAGGTGGCCAGAGGGCAAGGAAATGGGTGGTGAGGGGCCAAAACCCGGTACAGGAAGTCCAAGGAGTGTGAGGAATCCCTAAAACCCAGTTCCCTTGCTGAATTTATGATTACCCTCTCTGTCCAAAGCTTTATTCCCTTTCTTGTCCCATCCCTGTCCCCCTCAGCATTGAGGACTATCAAAGAAAAGGGAAGACTGAAACTGAGCAGGACCCTGCGGGGCCTTCCCAGGTACAAGCCCCCATTTCTTGTTTGGCCTTCCCTGAGTTCCAAAGAGCAGACTCAAGCAGTTATGACTAGAGTAATGAGTCTGAAGGGATATAGACAAAAATGTGAGTTGTTCTGCAGAAACTCAGACTCCCACCCAGTGGAGGATGATGATGACATGCTGCCCGCAAGCATGTAGACTCCAGACTGATTGGAACCAGAAGGCTAATGATTGAGATTCCTGAAGCATCACCTGTTACCTCACCACCAGCCATTCAGAAAAGTGTCCAGGAGCTGATTATACTCCCTGTAACGTTCACCCCTTCTCGTTACCTTTTAAAACCCTTGCCCGAAAGCTACTGGGGAGTTTGGGCCTTTTGAGTACTAGCCACCTGGTTCTTCTTGTTTGATGCCCTGCAGGAAACACTGTAATGTCCTTCACTGAAATCAAGTATCAGTAGAGTGGCTTTGCTGTATTTCAAGCAAAAAGACCTGAGCTGGATAACAAAGGGATTCAATGTGGAATCTGAAGGGTCAGAGAGGTCAGATCATATTGTCAATGTCTGATGCCTAAGGGTAGGGAAGGTACAACCCCTCAGGAACCCCAGAGTCGGGGAAACCACACAGCCTGGTGCATCCCTCATCCATAGTAAGACAAAGACCACCAGAGAGGCCTGGCCTGCAGCTGGGTCCATACCCTTCCTCCATCCCTCTGGTGACCCGCCCCAGCAGCTGCCATTCCTGGCATGCTTCTGTGCAGTCCCCTCATGGGGCTTAGTTGCTAAGGGCCCGGGCTCTGCTAGATGGCCCTGCTCCAAGCATCCCTCAGCCCCTCCTGCTGCTTGGCTAGCACTGGGAAAGGACCAGGGAGGCAGGCCGCTTGCTCCTGCTATAGCGCCCCTTGTGTGGCTGATTTGGGCCTTCCCTGTGGACACGGCCAACCCATCAGAATGGGTCCGCTGACTGGCTGGCTCTGGCTCTCATCTCTGTACTTTGGCCCAGAGAATGTGTGCTTTTGCATGTGTTTCCTAGGTGTGCAAAACTGGGCATCATCCTTGAGAGGTTTTCATCCTCACTTCCACGTCCAGGCAGTCGTGGAGTCCAGTGGTTCATTCTGTCTCCCAGTCATCTCCAGGACTCTTCACTGATCCCTGCCCTTTCTCAGGTCTGATAGCATGACAATTAAAGGAATAGATTCTGGGATCAGCACCTTGCTATGGCTTGAGAAAACAATCTTCCCATACTCTGCTGCTGCTGCTGCTAAGTCGTTCAGTTGTGTCCGACTCCTAGTGACCCCATGGATTGCAGCCTACCAGGCTCCTCCATCCATGGGATTTTCCAGGCAAGAGTACTGGAGTGGGGTGCCATTGCCTTCTCCGTCCCATACTCTAGTTTCCCTTAAAATCATATGGAAATAATACTAGTTCATAAAATTGTTGGTAAGACTAAATGAAATAAACTCTTTTCATTACAAAGCAGGTGGTCAATAAATGTCAGCTATTTAACACTTCTCTTTGTGTTTCTGGTATATACTCACTAGCCCAAACTCTTCAGTGACTTCCAACTGCCCTCAGGATCCCATTCAAACCTTTAGCTTGGCCTGTAAGGGCCTTTCAGTCTCATTTCTTTCACTTCCCATCCTTTGGCTTTATTATAGATTCCTCTGTGCCTTGGCCTATAGACTCTTTCCCATTTTTCCTACCTGCTAAGACTCTCTTTGCCATCTGATGGTGGTGGTTTAGTCACTAAGTCGTGTCCGACTTGTGCGACCCCATGGACTGCGGCCCGCCAGGCTCGACTGTCCATGGGATTTCCCAGGCAAGAATATTGGAATGGGTTGCCATTCCCTTCTCCAGGGGATCTTCCCAACCCAAGGATTAAACCTGGGACTCTTGCATTGCAGGCGGATTCTTTACTGACTGAGCCACCAGGAAAACCCCAGATGCCATCTGAGACTCATCTCAAAAGCCTGCCTGTCACATACCCTACAATGACCCCAGAGCTCTAACATGCCTGAAACTGGAAGTGTTAGTCCCTCAATCTTGTCCAGCTCTTTGTGACTTCATGGACTGTAGCTCACCAGGTTTCTCTGTCCATGGAATTCTCCAGGCAAGAATAGTGGAGTGGGTAGCCATTCCCTTCTCCAGGGGATTGTCCACCCAAGGATCGAAATGCATTGCAGTTCAGATGCTTTACCATCTGAGTTCATCTTCTGAACTAAGGACAGTGAAGGAGGAGAGCTGGAGAAATGGCAGGAGGATAACATGGGAGGGGCTGGAAACTCTGGAGGAGGTAGCTCAGCCCTTGGTGTACCAGGGAACAACAAGGGACCCATTTTGTGGAAGGGGGCTTCTGGGAAACTTGTTTTGGAGGTCTACCTGCATAAGAATTAAAAGGCATCAATTATCCGTATCAGAGAAAGAGAGGGGACTCCCTCTCCCCAGCCCCCTATTGGCACTGCCAGGATCATGTCCCTGACTCTCCAGGTCATCAGAGATACAACTGCTAACACCAAAGAGTATTAAAAAAGAGACTACCAAGGTTCTTGGGTGTTCTTTCTTGCTACTGCTTTTCTTTTGACCCAAAAGTTTAAATCTGCTGGGGCTTCTTACTCTGGAGTTTATTGGGCCATGGGAGGCAAGAATCCATCAGAGGGTAAATATAAAGCCAGTCAAAGACCATTAACTCCCATCTCTACCCAAGTTTTTCCAAATATGGGCTTTTCTCCCTTTACTACAGGATTAATACATGATCATTCGCAAATAAATCAGAAACCACAGATAAGCAACAGCAAGAAATATTTAATGTTTTATCATTTTCTTCAAAACTATGAAAAGTTAAATAAAAGACATTCTAAACATTTGTTTCTGTCACTACAACCTGCTGCTGCACAATTTGTAATGGCTGTAGCCTGTTTTGTTGGAGATGGGGAACAGGGGGTGTGCAAGCATGTGCCTGCATGCGCGTGCCCCAGAAAGGATGGAGGGGTGGCTGGACTGGGAGGGATCGCTTTGTGACCCCAGAAGTGTCTTAAATAATTGGAGGGACAACGATAGACGATGGAGGGTACTGAAAATACCAGTGGGTGTCCTGGAGGTGAGAGAGGGGCCTGGAAAAAAGTTCCTGGTAAGAGGAGGTCAGGGGAAGCTGCAGCACTGCAGAAGGAAGAGGACTGACAGGTTTGGAAGTGCAGGCTGCAGGGAGGTGACGCATACTGGTTTCAGAATCCCAGCAGGACTTCAAATGCCAATCGGGCCCTTTGGTTGCCATAATTTTGAACTGTTAAGGACCTTCTGCCTTCTTTTCCTTGTCTGTGACAGTATCTTCTTCCCAGAATAGTTGTGAGGGATTTGGTACCTATTAAGTACTCAATCAATGCTAGCTATTATTATTACCAGGTGCTAAAGGTATGGTCCCTTCTGTGCTCTGTGCTCAGTAACAAGAGGCCACTGTTATGTATTACTGGTCCACCACTGGAGGGAGAGGGATCAAAGGAGGCCTGAGCATCTTGAATATGAAAGCCCCTCAGAAAGCTCCAAGGCCAGAAAGGCCTTTATGATGATTATTAAGCAATAGGCAGAGGCCCAATCCTAAACCTAGCCCCATCACCCACCCCCTCTTTCTCTGGAAGGGGTCAATAGTCGCCCTAGGGCTTTGTTAGGCAAAGTTTAAAGACCAGGTGGGGCACTTCCCTGGTGGTCTGGTGGTTAAGCCTCTGAGCTCCCATTTTAGGATCCCTGGTTGGGGAACTAAGACCCCACATGCCACACAGCATGGCAAAAATAAATCAAGATCCAGGTAGAACTCGGTGAAAGCCACATGCAGAAGCTGGGCCAGGTGAGAATGTTCTCCTCTCCCCACGCCAGCAGATAGCATGTAATCTCCAGACACAGGTGTGGGCAAAGAAAGAATGGGAGGTGCTGCTGTGAGCACCACCGCCTCTCATGCCTCCGTCTCTTCCCAAGGGTGTTTGACAGACTGTGCCTGGAACCAGAGGGAAAAGAGTAAGTTACAGAGGGTCTTAAAAATAATCTTCCCTAGCTACAGAACTCAAGTGAAGGAGCTGAATCAGCAGTAGGAGGGATGAGATTAGACTACAGAGGGATTTTATTTACCCACTGACAGCAATGTAAGAGAGCTACGTGTGTGTATGTGTGTATGTGCGTGTGAGTCACTCGGTCCTGTCTGACTCTTTGCGACCCCATGGACTGTAGTCCCCCAGGCTCCTCTGTCCATGGGGTTCTCCAGGCAAGACTACTGGAGTGGGTAGTCATTCCCTTCTCCAGAGGATCTTCCTGACTTAAGGATCAAACCCAGGTCTCCTGCATTGCGGGCATATTCTTTACCATCTGAGCTACCAGGGAAGCTGAAGCTACTTACAGAGAGGTTAGAAACCTTCTGTCAGAGACCTGTAAGAATAATAATAACTACCTAGTTACGTGCCTGGTGCCTGGCACATGAATTCACCAGATTCTGCAGCAATCCCATTGGGTCAGTGCTATTATTATCCCCAGGTAAAGAAGCTGTGTTCAGAGTTGGGGAAGCCACTGGTGCAATACTATGCAGCAAAGTAAATGGCAGTGGGGGCAAAACCTCCATCCGGTGGGTAACTCTGCCTCTTGGACACACACTTTCAAGGAGGGACTGGGTGGGCCCACTTTTAGAGCCTTCCTCAAGGCCTCTCAAGGATTCTTGTGTTTAATCTGTAACATTAAACACATAAGTTGTGTTTTTTAAGTTGACATAAAGCTGTGTCAACTTCTTACAGATGAAAGTGGATGCTGTTTGTCACTGGCTACCATCAGTGGGAGCTTCCAATGAGTTACAAATAAGGCTCAAGTCGGCAGAAGTCCCTAGTGTCCTCCCTTCAGGGCCAGGGGCTTTATTCAAAAAGGGAGCCATCTTGTGCGCAGTTCTCATCTGCAGGGTAGGGGGTAAGAAGGCAGGGACTGCACAAGCATTGCCCTTCATTTTTTTTTTTTAAAGATTTATTTATTTAATTTTTTTTTTGGATGCACGCTGGGTCTTCATTGCTGCATGCAGGCTTTCTCTAGTTTCAGTGAGTGCAGTTACTCTTCGTTGTGGTGTGCAGGCTTCTCATTGCAGTGGCTTCTCTTGTTGGGTAGCACAGGCTCTAGGCACCCAGGTTTCAGTAGTTTCATCAGGCAGTCTGAGTAATTGTGGCTCACAGGCTTAGTTTCTCCTCAGCACGTGGGATCTTCCTGAATCAGGGAATGAACCGGTGTCCATTGCATTGCAAGGCAGATTCTTAACCACTGGACCATCAGGAAAGCCCCGTTCTTTTCTTTTTTTCAATTGAAGTATAGGTAATTTACAATGTTTCAGGTATATAGCAAAGTGATTCAGTTACTCTTTTTCAGATTCTTTACCATTATAGGTACAAGATGTAGTTCCCTGTGCTATAAAGTAGGTCCTTGTGGTTTATCTATTTTACACATAGTAGTGTGTACCTGTTAATGCCAAATTCCTAATTTATCCCTCTCTGCATGTCCCGTTTGGTAGCCGTAAGTTTGTTTTCTATGTCTATGAGTCTATTTCTGTTTTATAAATAAGTTCACTTTAATTATTTTTTGATTCCACATGTAAGTGATTTCTATGATATTTGCTTTTCTCTGTCTGACTTACTTTACTTAGTATGATAATCTCTGGTCCAGCCATATCACTGCAAATGGCATTATTTCATTATTTTTATGGCTGAGTAATATTCCATTGTGTATATATCGCATCTCCTTTATACATTCATTCAACCTGAAGGACATTCAGGTTGCTTCCATGTCTTGGCTATTATAAAAAGTACTGCTATGAACACTGGGGTGTGTGTATCTTTTCAAATTAGAGCTTCTGACTTTTCTGGATATATGCCTGGGAGTAGGATTGCTGACTCATATAACTCTTTCTCTTTTTTTTTGTAGTTTTTCAAGGAATCTCCATGCTGTTTTCCATAGCGGCTGTACCAACGTAATTCCCATCAACAGTGTAGGAGGGGTCATTCATTCTTGATTTTGTAATTTTCACACTTGGGATTCCCACCTGTCTACAATCCCATTTTTACAAATGAAGACACCAGCTTGAGAGATATAGACATGCAGGTGTCTGAGCATAAAATATAAGTGGCCAAAAAGCATACGAAAAGGTATACCTAACCCATTTGTGATGAGGGATGTTGTTGGGTGTAGGGAAACATGTGGTCTTACTTATTAATACTGTTGGTAGAGAGTGTAAATCTTATGGCCTCCTTAGCAAATAATTTGGCAATACCTACTGAAAATTTAAATTTGCATATCCTTTCATCCAGTAATAATACATCTAGGATTTATCCTACAAATGTGTCAAGAAAAATTAACCTTAATTTTCTCCTTCAATAGGGGATTAATTAAATTACCTATGATAGAATCCTTACTATGAAAGATTCTATAGTCTTTAAAAAGAAAAGTATAGTTCTGAATGTAACATGTAAAGATGTCCCTGATATATTGACATGTAAAACAGCAAGTTGAAGCAAAAAACAGTATGCTTCTCTTTATGAAAAGAAAACACATAGTTTAAAAAAATTATTTGAGTAATTAAAAAATTTTTTTATTGGAGCTCCATTTTCACCCAGTTTCCTGGGTTACATGGGATGTCTTCCCTATATTTGGCACATACTAAGCCATCTCATCCTCTGTCGTCCGCTTCTCCTCCTGCCCCCAATCCCTCCCAGCATCAGAGTCTTTTCCAATGAGTCAACTCTTCGCATGAGGTGGCCAAAGTACTGGAGTTTCAGCTTTAGCATCATTCCTTCCAAAGAAATCCCAGGGCTGATCTCCTTCAGAATGGACTGGTTGGATCTCCTTGCAGTCCAAGGGACTCTCAAGAGTCTTCTCCAAGCATCACTGACTCGATGGACATGAGTCTGAGTGAACTCCGGGAGTTGGTGATCTACAGGGAGACCTGGCGTGCTGCGATTCATGGGCTCGCAGAGTCGGACACAACTGAGTGACTGAACTGAACTGACTGACTGAACTGAAGCACTTAATAAACATGAGCTGAGGGATTTCCGTGGTGGCTCAGTGGTAAAGAATCTGCCTGTCAATGCAGGAGACATGGGTTCCATCTCCGGTCTGAGAGGATCCCACATGCCACAGAGCAACTAATCCTGTGTACCTGCACCACAACTAAGGAGCCTGTGCTCTAGAGCCTGGGAACCACAACTACTGACCCCATGTGCCTCAATTACTGAAGTGTGTGCCCTAGAGCCCGTGCTCTGCAACAAGAGAAGCCTCTGAAATGAGATGCCTGCTTACCTCAACTAGAGAGTAGCCTGCACAGCAACAAAGACACAATACAGCCAAAAATAAATACTTAAATAAATAAAATTATTAAAAAGAAACATGAGCTGTTATTATAGTGCCACAGTACCTTTCAGAGTCTCATCCTCAGGGCACTCTTCTTCCCTTTACATTCAAATATTCAGCCTCTGGCCCCAGTTAGGGACTCAGTCTGCCAGGGCCAACCACCACACATAGAGAGCTTCCAGCAGAAGCCCTAGATATGGCAGAGCAGAGATAAGCCATCTACTCTGTACCCTGTCTGAATTTCTGACCTGGGAAATCCATGAGCATATTAAATTATTACTTCACTGAATTTTGGGGTAATTTGTTACATGGTCGGAGAAGGCAATGGCACCCCACTCCAGTACTCTTGCCTGGAAAGTCCCATGGACAGAGGAGCCTGGTAGGCTGCAGTCCATGGGTTCACTAAGAGTTGGACACGACTGAGCGACTTCCCTTTCACTTTTCACTGTCCTGCACTGGAGAAGGAAATGGCAACCCACTCCAGTGTTCTTGCCTGGAGAATCCCAGGGACAGGGCAGCCTGGAGGGCTGCCGTCTATGGGATCGCACAGAGACGGACACGACTGAAGTGACTTAGCAGTAGCAGCAGCAGTTGTTACCTGGTTACAGTAACTTTAAACACTCCTTCATTAGGATGTGAGCTCTATGAGGGCTGGAGCTTTATCTCCTTTACATCTTGGTGCCCAGTGTTGATAGCATAGGAGCTAGCACAAAATAGCTGCTCCATGAACACTTGTTGAAATAGAGAAGGTATCTTTCTCATTATTCTCTATAAAATAACTCATACAATTTGTCCTAAGGAGTTAAGGGCTGAAGTGTCCCTTTGCAAGGGTTGTTTATATTTTAGAAGGGAAATTTTGATTCCCTGGAGTAAACCTCAAGGTGGAGATTCTGGGGCTGGGGGAGGGTGTGGCTTACCAAGAAGACCCCACATGCATACATACATGCATGACTTCCAGTCTGGCTTTGGTGTTGGCAGCTGGACATGCTGATCTTACTCAGGCCACCCTGTGAGTGTGACAGGTCATCCATTCCCAGGGGCTGGGCAGTATTTGGAGTAACCCCTTATTCTCAAAGGGTAGTTTGGTTGCAGGGTCTGGTCTACAAGATGACAAAGGGGCCTTGGGGAGAAACAGGCAGAGCTGGCAGGGGACAGATGCTTGTCCTGGGAATTCTGGAACTGGATGCTGGTTCAGGGGAGAGAACAGCCACAATAGCTCCCCCAACTCACGAGCCCTTGTGCCTGCTTTTCCTATGCCTAGAAAGGCAGCACTTCTTCAACAAGGCCTGGTACCACCTACGTGTAACTCAGTTTTCAAATGAGAGGTTGTCCCCTCCAAAACTCCTTCCCTGAACCCCACAGTCTAAATGAGGACCCCTCCTTTGTGCTACACAACTGTCTGTGCTTATCTTTACCAAAGCCTTGGCTTCCTGATCTGGAAATTGTTTACTCATCTTAAAAGTAGTATCTGCCTCATAGAGTGGTTCGGAAGATTAAATGAGAATAAAGTTCAGAGTCAGGGGTCAGTAAAAATGATGACTGTTGTTGTTGTTACTGTTGCTATCGGATTTACCCCAGGGCTTCCCTGATAGCTCAGTTGGTAAAGAATCTGCCTGCAATGCACGAGACCCTGGTTCTATTCCTGGGTCGGGAAGATCTGCTGGATAATAGATAGGCTACCCACTCCAGTATTCTTGGGCTTCCCTTGTGGCTCAGCTGGTAAAGAATCTGACTGTAGTCCGGGAGACTTTGGTTCGATCCCTGGGTTGGGAAGATCCCCTGGAGAAGAGAAAGGCTATCCACTCCAGTGTTCTGGCCTGGAGAATTCTATGGACTGTATAGTCCATGGGGTTGCAGAGTTGGACATGACTGAGTGACTTTTACTTTCATAGGGTTTATCCCACAGGATTAAAATCACCTATATTTTTGTCTTGGGATTATTAATATGGTCCCAAATAAAAACCAAAATAAGCTTTCATTTCATGCCTACTAGGATGCCTATTTAAAAAAAAAAAGACAAACATTGGTCAGAATGTGGAGAAGTCAGAATCCTCTTACACTTCTGGTGAGAATGTAAAATGGTGCAGGTCTTTTGGAAAACAGTTTGTCAGTTATCCAAAACGTTCAACAGAATTTTCATATGACACATCAATTCTACTCCTAGGTATCTACCCAGAGAAATGACAACACAGGCCCACACAAAGACTTGCATGTGAATATTCATAGCAGCCTTATTTACAATAGCCAAAAAGTGGAAACAGCATTACGGTTGTCAATTAACTGATGAATGCATAAACAAAATATGGCATATCCACATAATAGGATACTATTCAGCAATAAAAAGGAACAAAATATTGACACACAGTACAACATGGATGAACTTTAAAGGCATGCTAGGTGGAACATATATTGTATATAATTTCACTTTCATGAAATGTCCAAAAAAGGCAAATCTATAGAGATAAGTAGATTACTGTTCATATAGGGCTGGGAGTAGAACTAAGGGTTGACAGTAAATGGACACTAAGTTTCTTTATGGGGTGATAAAAATATTCTAAAATTAATTTGTGGAGATGGTTGCCTAACTATAACCTATAGAGTGATGGTTGCATAACTTAGAGAGTTATGGTTGTATAACTATAACTAATGTACTAAAGATCATTGACTTGTACTCTTGAAATGAGTGAATTTGATGGTATAAAAGTTATATGGCAATAAAGCTTTTTTTATAAGAAAGGAAAGGATTGCTAGTGACCAATATTTAAGTGTGGGAAAGTATGGGAAAATAAGTAAGTGCAAGAATTTTCCTGGAAAACAATCTCTCCATGTATATAAAAATCTAAAACATTCACATCCTTTGACCTAACACTTTTACTTCTAGAAATTTATTCTAAGGAAATGGCTAGTTGGGCAGTTCGGTTCAGTTCAGTCGCTCAGTCATGTCTGACTCTTTGCGATCCCATGGACTGCAGCAAGCCAGGCCTCTCTGTCCATCACCAACTCTTGCAGTTTACTCAAACTCATGTCCACTGAGTCGGTGATGCCATCCAACCATCTCATCCTCTGTTGTCCCCTTCTCCTCCGGCCTTCAATCTTTCCAAACATCAGGGTCTTTTCAAATGAGTCAGTTCTTCGCATCAGGTAGCCAAAGTATTGGAGTTTCAGCTTCAGCATCAGTCCTTCCAATGAATATTCAGGACTGATTTCCTTTAGGATGAGCAGAGACAAAGATATTTCCTACAGCATTGTTTAGAATATTAAATATTTTGAAAGCAATCCAAATATCCTCTAATAGGGAATTGTTTATATAAGTATGGAAGTATATATAGCTCTTAAAAAGCATGAAATACAGAAACCTTTTTTCATGAAGATGGTGGCGAAGGCAAAGAAGGAAGCCCCTGCCGCTTCTAAAGCCGAAGCCAAACAAAAGGCTTTGAAGGCCAAGAAAGCAGTATTCAAAGGCATCCACATCCACCAAAAAAGAAGATCCGGATGTCACCCACCTTCCTGGCATCAGCCAAACACTGTGGCTCAGGAGGCAGCCCAAATATCTTCGGAAGAGTGCCCCTGCTGCTGCTGCTGCTGCTGCTAAGTCGCTTCAGTCGTGTCCGACTACTTGACCGCTATGCCATCATCAGATTCCCCCTCACCACCGAGTCAGCCATGAGGAAAATAGAAGACTACAACACACTGGTATTCATTGTGGATGTCAAGGCTGACAAGCACCAAATTACACAGGCTGTGAAGAAGTTCTATGACATCGATGTGGCTAAGGTCAACTCCTGATCAGGCCTGATGGAGAGAAGAAGGCATATGTTCAACTGGCTCCTGACTATGATGCTTTGAATCTTGCCAACAAAATCGGAATCATGTAAACTGAGTCCATCTGGCTAATTCCAAATATAAAAGTTTTCACTATTAAAAAAAAAAAGAAAGCATGAAGTACATCTCCATATATTGACATGGAAATATGTTCATTAATACATATTTTTATGGAAAATTTTCAACATACACAAAGGTGGACAGACTAGATTACAATAAGTTCTCATATCTCCATTCAGTTCAGTCCAGCCGCTCAGTTATGTCCTTTAGGATTGACTGGTTTGATCTCCTTGCCATCCTAGGGACTCTCAAGAGTCTTTTCCAACACCACAGTTCAAAAGCATCAATTCTTCAGTGCTCAGCTTTCTTTATGGTCTAATTCTCATATCAGCTCAGTTGGTAAAGAATCCACCTGCAATGCAGGAGACCCTGGTTCGATTCCTGGGTCAGGAAGATCTGCTGGAGAAGGGATAGGCTACCTATTCCAGTATTCTTGGATTTCCCTTGTGGCTCAGCTGGTAAAGAATCTACCTGCAATGTGGGACATCTGGGTTCAATCCCTGGGAAGATGGGAAGATCCCCTGGAGAAGTGAAAGACTCCCCACTCCAGTATTCTGGCCTGGAGAATTCCATAGACTGTATAGTCCATGGGATTGCAAAGAGTTGACATGACTGAACAACTTTCACTTTCACTTTCTCACATCCATACATGATTATTGGAAAAACCATAGCTTTGACTAGATGGACCTTTATCAGCAAAGTAATGTCTCTGCTTTTTAATATGCTGTCTAGGTTGGTCATAGCTTTCCTTCCAAGGAGCAAGTGTCTTTTACTTTCATGGCTGCAGTCACCAACTGCAGTGATTTTGGAGCCCAAGCAAATGAGTCTGTCACTGTTTCCACTGTTTCCCCGTCTATTTGCCATGAAGTGATGGGACTGGATGCCATGATCTTTGTTTTTTGAATGTTGAGTATTCAACCAGGTTTTTCACTCTCCTCTCTTTCATCAAGAGGGTCTTCAGTTCCTCTTCGCTTTCTGCCATAAGGGTGGTGTCATCTGCATATCTGAGGTTATTGATCTTTCTCCCGGCAATCTTGATTCCAGCTTGTGTTTCATCCAGCCTGGCAGAGCTCCATTACCCAACTTCAATAATTATTGTCATGGGAAATTATGTTTCATTTGTACCTTCACTTGTTTATTTCCTGACTCATTTTAAAACAAATCCCAGACATTATTTCATCTATAAAAATGTTTCAGTATGTATCTCTGAAAGTAAAAGGCCCTATTAAAAACCATAACTATCATCCCATTGTGTGATAACCATACTGTCATCCCACTTTTAAAAATAGTAATAAATTGAAAAGCAGAGACATTACTTTGCCAACAAAGGTCCGTTTAGTCAAGGCTATGGTTTTTCCAGTGGTCATGTATGGATGTGAGAGTTGGACTGTGAAGAAGGCTGAGCGCCGAAGAATTGATGCTTTTGAACTGTGGTGTTGGAGAAGACTCTTGAGAGTCCCTTGGACTGCAAGGAGATCCAACCAGTCCATTCTAAAGGAGATCAGCCCTGGGTGTTCTTTAGGAGGAATGATGCTAAAGCTGAAACTCCAGTACTTTGGCTACCTCATGCGAAGAGTTGACTCATTGGAAAGACTCTGATGCTAGGAGGGATTGGGGGCAGGAGGAAAAGGGGACGACAGAGGATGAGATGGCTGGATGGCATCACCGACTCGATGGACTTGAGTTTGAGTGAACTCCGGGGGTTGGTGATGGACAGGGAGGCCTGGCATGCTGCAGTTCATTGGGTCGCAAAGAGTCGGACATGACTGAGCAACTGAACTGAACTGAACTGAATAAATTTTTTAATATCCTCAAGTATCTAGTTAGTGTTCAATTTTCCAATTGTATCATAAATTTTATTTTTAATAATTTGAATCAGAATATAAATAGGATCCACATGTTGTGATAGATTCATATGCTTCTTAAATCCTTTTTAATAGTTTTATTGATATATAATCACATACCATATAATTCATTTATTTAAAGAGTAAAATTTAACACATTTTTGCTCCTTAGCCATTACCTCCCAAATTCCCCATCACCCCATATATGCTTTCTGTTTCTATGAATTTGCCTATTCTGGATATTTCACATAAGCAGAATCATACAATCTGTGGTCTTTCATGACTGGTGTATTTTGTTGAGCATATTTTCAAGTTTCATCCATGTTGTAGCATGCTTTTATTGCTGAATAATATTCTATTGCATGGGCATACCACTTCATCTGTTCATCAGCTGATAAATATTTAGGTTTTTCCATTTTTTTACTATTATGAATAATGTTGCTATGAACATTTGCACAAGTTTTTGGTGGGGATTCTTAAATATCTTTCAATTCATAAGTTTCCTCTGTGTGTGTGTGTGTCCTTACTTGCAACTTCTTGCTAAAGAAACTGTGTTGTTACTGTTCTCACAATCTGAATTTTGTGGTTGCATTTCTGAGGCAGTTTTGACCGGCTTTTCTGTCCTTTGTATTTCCTGTTACTACCTAGTTGGATGTAGAGATTTGACGGCAACACTGCTTCATAGTTGGTATGGTGTACTTCTACCAGAAGGCAAATAGTGTCTGATTGTCTCTTACTAAAAAATTAGCAGCCATTTACGCTCCATGCCTAGTTCAATTAATTCATTAGAGGTCACAAAATGCTGATACTTTCTCATTACTCCTTAAAATATTAGCTAGACTACTTTTATAAAGAAAAATTTCCCTTCATGTACTATTTTGTTAATAGGTGGCATGATACAGTTTTAACAAACAAAAGTACATTATAGAACATCCATATTCATAGCAGCATTTTTCACAATAGCCAAAGGTAGAATCAACCCAAATGTCCATCGACAGATGAATGGATTTACATACAATGGGGTTTTATTCAGCCTTAAAAAGGAAGGAAATTCTGACATGCTATATCATGGTTGACTGTTGAGGACATTATGTGAAGGGAAATAAGCCAGTCACAAAAGGATAAATACTGTATGTTCTACTTATTTGTGCTATCTAGAGTAGTCAAATTCATAGAGATAGAAAGTAGAATGGTGGTTGCCAGGGGATGGGAGAAGGAGAAATGGGAGTTATTTTTTAATGGGTACAGAGTTTTAGTTTTGCAAGATGGAGAAGATTTCTATGGATGGGTGGTAGTAGTGGCTGTATGTAAGTACATTAAGTATAATGTAAGTATACTTAGTGCCACTGAACTGTACACTTAAAAATGATTGCAATGCAATTTTTGTCATGTGCACGTATTTTACTACAATTTTTAAAAAAAGTTTTAAGTACATTACAGAATGGAATACTACACAGCAATAAAAAAACAATGAATGTTGAGACACGTAAATGGATCTCAAGGGTATTTTGCTGAGTGAAAAAAGCCAGTCTCAAAAGGTATCTCAGAACTCATACATACATACAGTATGAGTTCATTTATGTATCATTCTCGAAATGACAAAATTACAGAAACGGAAAGTAAATTAGTAATTGTCAAGGGTTAAAGATGTTGAGGTTGATGGTCGGTGGACATGGCTGTACCAGGTACTGTGAAGGAGTTTTGTAGTTTTGGAATAGTTCTGCATCTTGATTCCAGTGGTAGTCACAGAAATCTGCACATGTAATAAAATGACATTAAACTGTATATACACACTGTGCCAACATGAGTTTCCTGGTTTTGATATTGTACTATCATTATGTGAGATGTAACTATTGGGGGAAACTGAATGAAGGGCACTGGAACTTTCTATACTATTTTGCTACTCCCTGTGAATCTGTAAGAATTTTAAAAATTCATTTGAAATTACATTTATAGAACCACAAAGGTAGTATGAATCTATGTCTACAAAAAATTTTTTTGAAATTTTAAAAAGGAGCTATTATTTATTATTATCTTCAGTTTACATTTGAGAAAACTGATGTCTGGGATAAGGCTGAATTATCAAAGTTAGTCTGTATCTAACAGGCTAACTTTTTAGTGGTTAACCTCTTAACCACTACATCATAGCATATGTATATTTATATATACAATATTTACATTAAAAGATTTGGACAGACACACAGTATTTGTTATGGTAGTTATTTCTAGGAAGGTAGAATTAGGGAAGGTGGCTTTAATTTTCAGCTCTATAAGTTTCTGTATTGTTTGACAATAAATAAAACTTTAAAAATCAGACAAAAATATTAACAGGTAAAGCAGTAAAGCTACTGAGGCAGACCCTCTTCCATGCCTCACGATGGATCTGGGTTACCCTACTAATGTCAAAATATTATTCTGAAAGCTAAAGCTTGGCAGGTGAGCCCCCAGCCTGTTAGAACGTTCCCTTTCCTCGCCCTGTTCTGTGTCCATCTCTTTGATTATTCTGCTTTCTTTGAGCCCAATCATCCCTCTAAATCTGTGTGGATCCTGGATTTTAGGTGGGGCTGGATGCAGAGAAAAGACCAACCATTCGGGTTCGTCCCCCGCCCCACTTGGCGGGAGGGCTGCAGCTACCCGCAGCAGAGACACTGGGACCAGGACAGAGCTGCAAGCTGTGAGGAGGCGACCGGCTGTAGATGCAGCTTTCTCACTCGGGGCTGAAGATTCTCGAAACCAGTCTCGCCTCTCAGGTCTCTAGTTCCTGTTTCCCATTGGCTAAATTTTATGGGACCAAGAACCTCTCCAAAAGAATGCTTCTAGGGCATCGTCAAAAATAAGACATTTAAAAAGTGATAATGTTCACGCGGAGCTTTGCCGCCAAATCCCAGTTTTTTTCCTGAGAGACGTGTTAGTGTTAAAAGGTCATGAGACGGTGCCTAGCATTCAAGTTCGTCTGCTTTCTCCTTGAAACAAAAGTGACTTCAACCAAAAGTTCAGTTTCTTTAATGCAAATTAAAGGGGAAATCAGTAATAATGTCATGTGGACTGGACACAGTTTGCCTGAAGGCTTTGGACTGTTCTGACTTCATTTTCTTTATCCACTGAGAGGGAGGGAAGGCAGCAAAAATGTCCTTGAAATCAATGGAGTGATTTAGGGGACCCCATAGAAGACAAGGAATTTTATTTTTCTATTTGGTTTTAATAACAAAAGAAAATCATCTTGTTATCTTGCCCATCCCTGAGTCTTGGGGGACCTAAGTTCCCCAGACCAGGGATGGAACCTGTGGCCTATGCAGTGAAAGCTCCAAGTCCTAACCACTGGACTGCCAGGGAATTTCCATGTTCATTATTTTAAAATGTAAATAATATAGAGGAGTATGTAAAGCAAAAAGTGTAAGTGCCTTCCCTCACTTTCTTCAAGTAATTCCCCAGGAATAATTAAGTTAAAAATTTGGTCTTCATCTGTTCAGATATTTTCCCATGCACATTCTAACACATACACAGATATAACCAGAATTTCATAAAGATGAAAAAAAACTTCTATTCAGATATTCGTCAGGCACGTGCCTTGTGGTCCAGTGGCTAAAACTCCAGGCTTCCAGTGCAGGGGATCCAGGTTTGATCCCTGGCCAGGGAACTAGATCCCACATGCTGAAACCAAGAAAGACTCTGCATGTCACAACTAAAGACCCCACAGCTTAGACCTGGTGCAGTCAAATAAATATTTAAGGGAAAAAAAAGAGATATTCATTAGAATAAATTGTGAAAATCTCCAGTGTAAGCAGCTCCATGAGTTTTTATTGGACATTTTTAACCCACAAAAATGGAATTATATAAACTACATTTTGCTGCAGTTTTTGTTTTATACCTCAACAATATTATGATAGTTCTTCCACAGTGGGACATATGGATTTAATCATTCTTTTCATGATAGTATAGTATCCTGTAGCATTAATTTAGTACTCTAATTAACCTTTCTTAATTGGTGAATGGTTAGACTGTATCCAATTTTTGCTATTTCATGTTATAGATTTTAAAACTTCTTTTCTTTATATAATACATGCTCAGTATAAAACTTTCAACATTTCAGAAATGTTTGACTTAGAAAGCAAAAGTCCCTCATAATCCTATCTCAGAAACCATCAAACACAGATGTTATTTTCTTCCTATAGCACATCCATTATCTATATTGTGTGATCTCTACACACTATTGGAAAAAGAAATAAGTAACAAATACTATATAACTGTTAGGACTTCCCAGATGGCACTAGCGGTAAAGATTTTGCATGCCAATGCAGGAGACACAAAAGACAAGATTCGATTCCTGGGTCAGGAAGATCCCCTGGAGTAGGAAATTTTTCTTCTACAGGTAGTAGAGGAAAAATTAGATACTATGAGTAAATTTATTCTAATTAATTGGACAACTTAAATGAAATGAACAAATTCCTTGAAAAACAATGGACACAAGAAGAAAAAAAATCTAAATAGCCCCATACATATTAAAGAAATTAACTTATTATCAAACTCCTCCTGCAAAGAAAACTCCAGGACTAGATGGCTTCACTGGTGAATTCTATCAAATATTTATTTAAGGAAGAAAAAAATAACAATCCTACACAAACTCTTTCAAAACACAGAGGAAGGAACACTTTCCAACTTATTTTATGAGGCCAGGATAACCTTGATATGAAAAGTTGACAAAGATATAACAAGAAAAGAAAATTATAAATTCTTATCCCTCATGAACTTAGATGTAAAAATCTGATTAGTCTTTGACAGAGCAATTTCATTTCTAGGAATTTATACCCAAAAGCCCTCAGAGTTGTACAAAAATTAACTACAGAATATCCACTATACCAATATTTTTGTTGCTATTCAGTCACTAAGTCGTGTCTGACTCTTTTCCACCCCATGGACTGCAGCACGCCAGGCTTCCCTGTCCTTCACCATCTCCCAGAGTGTGCTCAAACTCATGTCCATTGAATCAGTGATGCCATCCCACATCTCATCCTCTGTCATCCCCTTCTCCTCTTGCCCTTGATCTTTCCCAGGATCAGAGTCAATTTTTTGGTGCTCAGTCTTCTTCCTGGTCCAACTGTGACATTCGTACATGACTACTGGAAAAACCATAGCTTACTAAACAGACCTTTGCTGCCAAAGTGGTCTCTGCTTTTAAAAAATATATATTTTTATATTTCAGTTCAGTTCAGTTCAGTCGCTCAGTCGTGTCCGACTCTTTGCGACCCCATGAATCGCAGCACGCCAGGCCTCCCTGTCCATCACCAACTCCCAGAGTTCACCCAGACTCACGTCCATTGAGTCAGTGATGCCATCCAGCCATCTCATCCTCTGTCGTCCCCTTCTCCTCCTGCCCCCAATCCCTCCCAGCATCAAAGTCTTTTCCAATGAGTCAACTCTTCCCATGAGGTGGCCAAAGTACTGGAGTTTCAGCTTTAGCATCATTCCTTCCAAAGAACACCCAGGGCTGATATCCTTCAGAATGGACTGGCTGGATCTCCTTGCAGTCCAAGGGACTCTCAAGAGTCTTCTCCAACACCACAGTTCAAAGGCATCAATTCTTCGGCACTCAGCCTTCTTCACAGTCCAACTCTCACATCCATACATGACCACAGGAAAAACCATAGCCTTGACTAGATGGACCTTTGTTGGCAAAGTAATGTCTCTGCTTTTGAATATGCTATCTAGGTTGGTCATAACTTTCCTTCCAAGGAGTAAGCGTCTTTTAATTTCATGGCTGCAGTCACCATCTGCAGTGATTTTGGAGCCCCCAAAAATAAAGTCTGACACTGTTTCCACCGTTTCCTCATTTATTTCCCATGAAGTGATGGGACCGGATGCCATGATCTTCGTTTTCTGAATGTTGAGCTTTAAGCCAACTTTTTCACTCTCCACTTTCACTTTCATCAAGAGGCTTTTGAGTTCCTCTTCACTTTCTGCCATAAGGGTGGTGTCATCTGCATATCTGAGGTTATTGATATTTCTCCCGGCAATCTTGATTCCAGCTTGCACTTCTTCCAGTCCAGCGTTTCTCATGATGTACTCTGCATATAAGTTAAATAAGCAGAGTGACAATATACAGCCTTGACGTACTCCTTGTCCTATTTGGAACCAGTCTTTTGTTCCATGTCCAGTTCGAACTGTTGCTTCCTGACCTGCATACAAATTTCTCAAGAGGCAGATCAGGTGGTCTGGTATTCCCATCTCTTTCAGAATTTTCCACAGTTTATTGTGATCCACACAGTCAAAGGCTTTGGCATAGTCAATAAAGCAGAAATAGATGTTTTTCTGGAACTCTGTTGCTTTTTCCATGATCCAGCGGATGTTGGCAATTTGATCTCTGGTTCCTCTGCCTTTTCTAAAACCAGCTGGAACATCAGGAAGTTCACGGTTCACGTATTGCTGAAGCCTGGCTTGAAGAATTTTGAGCATTACTTTACTAGCATGTGAGATGAGTGCAATTGTGCAGTAGTTTGAGCATTCTTTGGCATTGCCTTTCTTTGGGATTGGAATGAAAACTGACCTTTTCCAGTCCTGTGGCCACTGATGAGTTTTCCAAATTTGCTGGCATATTGAGTGCAGCACTTTCACAGCATCATCTTTCAGGATTTGAAATAGCTCCACTGGAATTCCATCACCTCCACTAGCTTTGTTCGTAGTGATGCTTTCTAAGGCCCACTTGACTTCACATTCCAGGATGTCTGGCTCTAGGTGAGTGATCACACCATCGTGATTATCTGGGTTGTGAAGATCTTTTTTGTACAGTTCTTCTGTGTATTCTTGCCACCTCTTCTTAATATCTTCTGCTTCTGTTAGGTCCATACCATTTCTGTCCTTTATCGAGCTCATCTTTGCATGAAATGTTCCCTTGGTATCTCTAATTTTCTTGAAGAGATCCCTAGTCTTTCCCATTCTGTTGTTTTCCTGTATTTCTTTGCATTGATCGCTGAAGAAGGCTTTCTTATCTCTTCTTGCTATTCTTTGGAACTCTGCATTCAGATGCTTATATCTTTCCTTGTCTCCTTTGCTTTTTGCCTCTCTTCTTTTCACAGCTATTTGTAAGGCCTCCCCAGACAGCCATTTTGCTTTTTTGCATTTCTTTTCCATGGGGATGGTCTTGATCCCTATCTTCTGTACAATGTCACGACCCCATGGACTGCAGCATGCCAGGCCTCCCTGTCCCTCACCAACTCCCAGAGTTTACTCAAACTCACGTCCATTGAGTCCGTGATATCATCCAACCATCTCATCCTCTGTCGTCCCCTTCTCCTCCTGCCTTCAATCTTTCCCAGTATCAGGGTCTTTTCTAATGAGTCAACTCTTCACATCTGGTGGCCAAAGTATTGGAGTTTCAGCTTCAGCATCAGTCCTTCCAATGAATATTTGGGACTCATTTCCTTTAGGATGGACTGGTAGGATCTCCTTGCTGTCCAAGGGACTCTCAAGCATCTTCTCCAACACCACAGTTCAAAGGCATCAATCCTTCAGTGCTCAGCTTTCTTTATGGTCCAACTTTCACGTCCATACATGACTACGGGGAAAACCATAGCCTTAACTAGACAGACCTTGATGATGCTGTGAAGTGCTGCACTCAAAATGCCCCCAAAATAAAAGCCCCCCAAAATAAAAGTCTCTCACTGTTTCTGTTTCCCCATCTATTTGTCATGAAGTGATGAGACCAGATGCCATGATCTTAGTTTTCTAAATGTTGAGTTTTAAGCCAACTTTTTCACTCTCCTCTTTCATTTTCATCAACAGGCTCTTTAGTTCTTTGCTTTCTGCCATAAGGGTGGTGTCATCTGCATCTGAGGTTATTGATGTCATCTGATAACAATAACAAATGGTGGTGTCATCTGAGGTTATTGATATTTCTCCCAGCAATCTTGATTCCAGCTTGGGCTTCATCCAGCCCAGCGTTTCTCATGATGTACTCTGCATATAAATTAAATACACAGGGTGACAATATACAGCCTTGACATACTCCTTTTCCGATTTGGAACCAGTCTGTTGTTCCATGTCCAGTTCTAAATGTTTCTTCTTAACCTGCATACAGATTTCTTAGGAGGCAGGTCAGGTGGTGTGGTTCTCCCCTTTTTTAAAGAATTTTCCACAATTTGTTATGATCCACACAGTCAAAGGTTTTGGCATAGTTAAGGAAGCAGATGTGTTTCTGGATCTCTCTTGCTTTTTTGATGATCCAACAGATGCTGGCAATTTGATCTCTGGTTCCGCTGCCTTTTCTAAAGCCAACTTGAACATCTGGAAGTTCATGGTTCACATACTGTTGAAGCCTCGCTTGGAGAATTTTGAGCATTACTTTACTAGCGTGTGAGATGAGTGCAATTGTGCAGTAGTTTGAGCATTCTTTGGCATTGCCTTTCTTTGGGATTGGAATGAAAACTGACCTTTTCCAGTCCTGTGGCCACTGATGAGTTTTCCAAATTTGCTGGCATATTGAGTGCAGCACTTTCACAGCATCATCTTTTAGGATTTGAAATAGCTCAGCTGGAATTCCATTGCCTCCACTAGCTTTGTTCGTAGTGATGCTTCCTAAGGCCCACTTGACTTCACATTCCAGGATGTCTGGCTCTAGGTGAGTGATCACACCATCATGGTTATCTGGGTCATGAAGATCTTTTTTGTATAGTTCTGTGTATTCTTGCCACCTCTTCTTAATATCTTCTGCTTGTGTTATTATTTATGGCTGTTCTGAGTCTTCATTGCTGTGTGAAGGGTTTCTCCAGTTGCTGAGCGCAGGGACTACTCTCCAGTTATGGTACATGGACTCTAGGGCATGCAGGTCATGCAGGCCCAGCTGCCTTGCAGCATACGGGACCTTCCTGGACCAGGGATTGAACCTGAGTCCCCTGCATTGGCAGGCAGATCTTAACCACTGGACCACCAGGGAAGCCCTGATGCCTCTGCTTTTTAATAAGCTGTCTAGGTTTGTCATACCTTTTCTTCCAAGGGGCAAGCATTTTTTAATTTCATGGCTGCAGTCACTGTCCACAGTGATTTGGGAGCCCAAGAAAATAACGTCTGTCACTGTTTCCATTTTTTCCCCATCTGTTTGCCATGAAGTGATAGGACCAGATACCATGATCTTAGGTTTTTGAGTGTTGAGTTTTAAGCCAGCTTTTTCATTCTCCTCTTTCGTCTTCATTAAGATGCTCTTCAGTTCCTCTTTGGTTTCTGCCATTAGGGTGCTATCATCTGCATATCTGAAGTTGTTGATATCTCTCCTAGCAATCTCGATTTCAGCTTGTGATTCATCCACCCTGGCATTTTGCATGACGTACTCTGTATATAAGTTAAATAAGCAGGGTGACAATATAATACAATACAACCTTGATGTACTCCTTTCCTGGTTTTGAACCAGTCAATTGTTCCATTGTTAATATTTATTTATTTATTTATTTGATTGCATCAGTTGTTAGTTGCAGCATATGAACTCTTAGTTGTAGCATGGAAGAATCTAGTTCCTTGACCAGAAATCGAACCAGGGCCCCCCACTTTGGGATCATGGTGTCTTAGGCACTGGATCACCAGGGAAGTTCCATATAGTAATATTTTTAATAGTAAAAATATTAAAACAACTTAAATGTCCCCCAAAATGTGACAATTAAATATGGTACGTTTATGATTGAATATACAACCATTAAAATATAAGAAAAATATGTCTTGACACAGGAAGATTTGCCATATATTTTTTATTTTAAAAGTAAGTTACCTGACAACCTAGAGTGGGATGGGGTAGGAGGTGGGAGGGAGGTTCAGGAGGGAGGGGACATATACATACCTATGGATGATATCATGTCGATAAGTGGCAGAAACTAACACAATATTGTATAGCAATTATCCTCCAATTAAAACAAATATTTTTTAAAAGTAAATTACCAAAATTTCAGGTGTTTTCACTACACACGCACAAAATGAATAGAGAAGTTAACTGTCGTGACTGTAATCATGCCATTATGTTTACGTATATCAAATCAACATGTTGTACACCTTAAGTCCATATTTTTTTTTAAACAGGTATATGACGAAATAGTATAATGGTATGATCCTACATTTTCAAAGAAAAATATATATTTATATATAATGGGAAAACACAGAAAGGACAAAAACCAAATGTCACAAATGGTTAATTGTTGGATGATGGGAGTATAGTAGACTTTTATTTCCTTCCTTTTGCTTATCTGTATTATTATCTGTATTGCTTATTTCCTTATCTGTATTTCTTGCAATGAAAAATGTAAATTATTTTTTAATGCAAAGTATTGTTGAAAAAAAGTTTTAAAAATGTGACCAATGAGCATTTTTGTACCTCCTCCATTACAGTTCTTAGGAAGAAAAGATTTAGGACTTTGGAATCTTCCTCTCCACCTCCAACCTAAAACCTATCCATCCTGGGCTATTGGACATAGCTTTGCCCTCCTTTGACACTGGATCCATGGTGGTCCTGCCTTATGGGTCCAACCTGTATTTAGTAGGTTAGGCGTTACAAGTTTTGCGGCTGACTTATGGCATGACTTTTAGAAAGATCCTTTTCCTTAGGGGCTCCAGTTTCTCCTCTCTTAATCAGTGATCTTTAAGGTGCCTTCCAGACAGAGGAAGAACAGAATCAGGAACCCCTGGGGGAGACTTGGGAATGTAGGCATCACTGCCCAGAAGAATATTACTTATTATTCTTTGTGTCTTCAGGGTCCTCAACCAGGTAAAAAGCACCTCCCAGACCAGGCCTTATAAAACCAGTCAGCCTTATATTTCTCTGGTCCTGGTTGCAGGGCTCCACACAGAGTAGTTGCTCAGTGAACTCACTTTTTGCCTCTATCTTTTAAAAGTAATCCCAGAATAGGTTTTCTTTTTTAAATTTTTATTTATTTTAATTGGAGGCTAATTACTTTACAATATTGTAGTGGGTTTTGCTATACATTGACATGAATCAGCCATGGGTGTACACGTGTTCCCCATTCTGAACCCCCCTCCCACCTCCCTCTCCATCCCATCCCTCAGGGTCATCCCAATGCACCAGCCCTGAGCACCCTGTCTCATGCATCGAACTTGCACTTGTGATCTGTTTCACATATGATAATTTACATGTTTCAATGCTATCCAGAATAGGTTTTCTAGGCTTGCTTTTGATGGTGAGCTGAACGTAAAGTTGGTTTTAATTATTGGGGCACACATTGTGCAAGTTTTTTGCTGAGGTATTGAAAAAGCAAGAGAGTTCCAGAAAAACTTACATTACAGTTCTTAGGAAGAAAAGATTTAGGACTTTGGAATCTTCCTCTCCACCTCCAACCTAAAACCTATCCATCCAACTGTGTGGATCACAATAAACTGTGGAAAATTCTGAAAGAGATAGGAATACCAGACCACCTGACCTGCCTCTTGAGAAACCTATATGCAGGTCAGGAAGCAACAGTTCGAACTGGACATGGAACAACAGACTGGTTCCAAATAGGAAAAGGAGTACGTCAAGGCTGTATATTGTCACCCTGCTTATTTAACTTCTATGCAGAGTACATCATGAGAAACGCTGGGCTGGAGGAAGCACAAGCTGGAATCAAGATTGCCGGGAGAAATATCTATCACCTCAGATATGCAGATGACACCACCCTTATGGCAGAAAGTGAAGAGGAACTCAAAAGCCTCTTGATGAAAGTGAAAGAGGAGAGTGAAAGTTGGCTTAAAGCTCAACATTCAGAAAACAAAGATCATGGCATCCGGTCCCATCACTTCATGGGAAATAGATGGGGAAACAGTGGAAACAGTGTCAGACTTTATTTTTGGGGGCTCCAAAATCACTGCAGATGGTGACTGCAGCCATGAAATTAAAAGACGCTTACTCCTTGGAAGGAAAGTTATGACCAACCTAGATAGCATATTCAAAAGCAGAGACATTACTTTGCCAACAAAGGTCTGTCTAGTCAAGGCTATGGTTTTTCCTGTGGTCATGTATGGATGTGAGAGTTGGACTGTGAAGAAGGCTGAGCGCCGAAGAATTGATGCCTTTGAACTGTGGTGTTGGAGAAGACTCGAGAGTCCCTTGGACTGCAAGGAGGTCCAACCAGTCCATCCTAAAGGAGATCAGTCCTGGGTGCTCATGGAAGGACTGATGCTAAAGCTGAAACTTCAATACTTTGGCCACCTCATGCGAACAACTGAGTCATTGGAAAAGACCCTGATGCTGGGAGGGATTGGGGGCAGGAGGAGAAGGGGACGACAGAGGATGAGATGGCTGGATGGCATCACCGACTCCATGGACTTGAGTTTGAGTGAACTCCGGGAGTTGGTGATGGACAGGGAGGCCTGGCGTGCTGCGATTCATGGGGTCGCAAAGAGTTGGACACGACTGAGTGACTGAACTGAACTGAACAGCTTTATTGCTTATTTGTAACAATTCAAGTGGAGCACCTCTCCTGACAAGCCAGAGACTGGGAGACATTCAAATTGTCACTTACTTGGGGCCTTCCTGGGGATAACCATCTCAGGGCTGCCGGCGGTGTGCATGTAGAACCATAGTCCCGCAGGTGCCCAGGCTGTTATCACGCGGCTTCCCGAGAGAGATTTGACCAGAATCTCGACTTGAGGGAAGTCCCAAGCTATGCCACTGTGGAGCTGTGTGACCTTGGACAAGTCCTTTCCTCCTATGGCCCTACGTGCTCTTCCCCGGTAGGTTTATGCTATGGGGACGGTCGAGTGATCTGGAAAACATTCGCTTTTAAACGTTTATTCATCTCATGTATTACGCGAATGAGAGCCGAGAGCCCACAGGCAAGGCGATCAAGGACCACTACTGGCAAGCCTCTGCGACCCGCGCCACAGGTCTCGCGAGATTTCCCCTCTGCGCTTCGCGGCGTCATCCTCTCGCCGGCCGCGGCAGCGACAGCGACGGCGCGTGAGGTACACAGGGGCGGACCGTATCCCTCCGCCGCCGGCGCGGCCCGGCCCTCCCTTCCCCCGGCCCGCCAATCCCCGCTCTCCCGACCTGCCCCTCGTCCTGGGCCCACCCCGCGCTCCGGCTGCCCCACCCCGGCGGCGCCGCCCGCCCGCGCGTCTCTCGGTCCACCTGCAGCAGGCAGTCCCTCCGGCTGTCCTACCCAGAGCCGCCGGCCGAGCCCGAGGCCTGAGCTCTTGCTCCCCGGCGGAGGGATCCGCGGCGGCTGAGGAGGCGGCGCTGAGCCTAGAAGGAAGAGGCAGCTACCGCGGTGGCGGCGGCGGCGGCGGCGGCGGCGGCTCGGGCGGCAGCGCATAAAGGGGCCGCCGCCGGGTGATGCGGTGACCGCTGCGGCAGGCTCAGGAGCCGAGTTGGCCCCGGCCTTAAGTCCGTCCCGCCGGACCCGCGCTCCGGAACTCCCCATCTCCGGCCGATCCGCAATCACCGAGGAGGCCTCGCGCCCCCTCGCCCCTTCCCCGTCCCTCCCCTGCCCCCGTCCCCGCCCCGGGGCCGCCGCCACCCACCTCCCACGATGGCTCTGAAGAGAATCCACAAGGTAAGCGGCCAGGGATCGGCTGTGTGTTCGGGCAGCTAGGCGGGTCGGCCGAGCTGGCTGCGGCCTGCACTTCCCGCCGTCTTCTCCGCCGGACTCCCGGCTTCTTCGGACCGGGTTGCTGGCGATGGCCCGGCCGGGCGGCCTTCACACCCCACTCCCAGTGATGGCGCCCGTAGAGGCCCCGGCGCGCTGCCCGCACTTAGGCCGGAGGTATGCTCGCCGGTTCAACGTTCCTTCCCGGCCTCCTTTCTAGGCCCCGCGTGGAATGGAGTCCCAGGGCCTCTCCCCGGCCTGGGACTGCTGTGCCAGAGGGCCATTGTCCGGCTGTGCCAGGAGGGGGTGCTGGAACTGGGGCGTTGGGAGGCCCCATCGACGGAGGTCGAAAGGGCTCTGTGCCCCATCTCCGCCTGTGCATCCCCTATCCCCACCTGCCTAGGTTCACTCCGCAGAACCCCTTGAGCTTGGGGCCCGTATGAGGAAACCTTTTTGTCCGATCCAGAAATATTTCTTGAGTTCGCTTGCCGTTTAGCGGCCGCACGCTTCCGTCCACTCTGCTCGTCCAGAAACTAAGTAGGAAGTTGAGGAAATAAGCATGACTTTTATGAGGAAGGAGGGAGGTGGAGGGAGAAGCATTTTATTCCGTGAGGTTGCCAAATGTAGTCAGAAACATACTTCAGTTTGCAGGAGTGGATTTAATAGAAAGGGTATTGTCAAGGGTAGAGGTAGAAACCTGAACATTTGAAAACCATTGGAGAGAATTTCACAAAGTTTCCTTTTACATTCTCTTCGCAAAATGGGTTTTAACGCTTAAATTAGGTGATGTTTTCTGGGAGATCCTTTTAATGTGGAAGGGATTTTGCTAGATTTTTCCATTAGAGAAGATTTCTTTGCCCTTTAAAATGAAGGGTTATCTGTAGTTGTCTCTACGGAGGCTTTTGTAATATTGCTTCTAGATTATGGACTTCGCTTAAAATTTAGGGTTTTTTCGCTTCCTTCTAATATTATAACCTCCTATTATCTCTCACTATCTTTTTTACTTAGAGGGGGGAAGCGGCACTGATGCTTTGTTTCGTGTTTGACTTGGCTACTTGGAGAGGCTGTATTAAACCTCTAGCCAGTAAGTAGTAGATCCTGGGATACATTATCTAGGATGGGATGGAGATGCAAGGGGGAAGAGAACTAATTTTCACCTTGCATTTAACTCAGTGAAAATGGAGATCTGGTCAGTTTAAACACTTGAGTTCAGCAGTTGGTCCTGGTTTTATTCTTGATCAAAGACCTTTCCTGTGGAATTAATCCCAGTGGTTATTGTAAATTAGGTTAGATCCTCACCAACTTCTTTTGACTCTGATTTCTATCAAATGAAAAAGGGCAGACTTTAGACAGTAAATCTTGTACTAAAGTGAAGCAGGTTGTTTGTTAAAAGAAGCTCATCCCTAAGTAGAGCTGTCTTGAAACTTTTTAAGGGGCAGGAGCACACTGAGGACAAGTTATGCAAGTAAATAATAGCATTTTTAAGGCTTTAAGGAGTTAATAGATTCTTGAGGACTAATTGAGAAGTTATCAACTTGAAATTATACTTGTAGAAGATTGTGCACTTTTAAAACCTGAAGAAGAATAAACATAATGTGTGATCACTTACAGATCAAGAGATACAGCCCTTAATCTCTACTCTGAGTGATATGTGTGCTATGGAGGTTTTTTTAGAGAAGGAAATAGCACTCAAAACATGCATTTTAATCGTCTTCTTTGCCTTCTTTTGAGATACTGCATGTTTGCTAGATTTTTCTCTAAAAGATACCTTTATTAAAATTTTAGTAAGAAAAATCAAGTGTATACCATGATTATTAGAACTTTTAAAACTCAAAAGTTTTTTTATTAACCTTTTTTCACCTGGTTTATAATCTAGAACTGTCCTCAAAGTATGGCTCAACTTAGACTGCCAGGGATTTGAAAAATAAACTTAATTTTTCGTGTACATAGTAGTCAATAATATTGTGAAAATAAAATGAAGATTTTTTCCCCCAAGCATTTTATATAACACTAATTTTAAATTGAATACAGACTTAACCTAGCTATGGATAAGACCAGTCCTATCTCACCCTCAGCACTAGTAATGTATCTGCGGTGCAGTCCCCCACAGACAGACTTGGCTTACATAATTGGTCTTAGTCTTGAATCTTCCCAGTTACTACTCTCTGAGAAAGTAGTTCTGTTTAAATACCTTACAACTTCGGATAGCATGAACTACTGCATCTGGGTTCTAATAAAATTTTATTAAGAACAAATACTTTTGACCGAGGCAGCTTCAGAAATTCTTTGTCTTGTGTTTCATTGACAAAGGGTAATAGTGTTGTGTGAATCTCACAGTCTTTTAAATGCCATGACTTTTTTTGGAAAAAGCTCTTGATGGACTTTATTTTGATAGAAACTTTAAGGTCGTATATGCTTTAACAGAGTTTACCAAAGAGTTTTCATTTTGAACATCCATTATGGTTCCATGAAGGGTTTGGGACCCTTTGGTATTGTTTGTATCTACACCAAATGGCCCCTGCCTGCTACATTTTGAGGTTTTCTGCTGACATTATGGGTCTTCAGCTTTGATTTTGATGCTTTGAGTGTCTGCCTCTAGCAACACCACCCCCAGCCTTTTTCCAGTTGGCTGCGTCTCATCTGTTGTGGGCTGGGAAACGAGATCACTGAGCTTATTAAAATTATGTCTAAAATAAGATCCAGTAGGCTCTGAGTGAAGAGGGCTTCATGTGTTTTGTGAACTGTGTGGTCTGTTTGACTGATCAGAGACCTTTTTTTTAAACTTGCTTCCTGTTTTTCTTCTTTACTTTTGTTATACAGTGCAGGAGGCTTTTTTGTGCTCTTACAGTGCCACAGTATTGAAATACAGGGTAAATTTCTTTATTTTGAGGAGGAGTAAAAGGCTAAATATCATGAGGAATTGAAGACAGACCAAAGTTAGGATACTAAAAGCTCTTAACAATAATAGTGACTTGTACATTTTAATGGTGTCCTGCTAGATATAGTTAACATTTGGTATACATAGCTTTAATGCCAGGACTACCGCTTGATTTACTGTATTTCTATGATTAAAGCGTCTTAAATTTCCTGAAAACCCCAGTCAGTTAGTTAATATTCCAGTAAAATAAAATTTCAAACTCTGATGGCTAGGCAGGTAACCAAAGTGAGCAAAGGGAATTGGAGGGAACTAGAAATTGCACGTGCTTTTAGAAAAGGGCACCTGTTATTCAGCTCCCTCCAAATGTTGCTATTGCCAGGATCTATGCCCAAAGTTACCAGATTTTTTATTTATTTTTTTTTTTTGAGGTAAGCCACAAAACCAGAGTTCTGGCAACCAATTCAAATTAAAAACAAGGACAGCAAAACCAAAAGACACCTCCACACTTTTTTTGGTAGATTGGTAGGTACCAGTTTAATGTATGAATTAAAATTAACAAAAGATTGAGGTTCAGCAAGTAACCAGGAGCGTAAGGATTAAATCATTTGAACCATACTTTCTGTCTTTTTCAAAGTTTGGAAGTATTGCTTTATGTAAATAGGCATAATTAAGTAATTTTTGGGGTAAACTTTTAGTTAACTTCTTCAGTGAAGTTTTGTATGGTTATGGTTGTAGGAAAAACCAGTTTAGTAGACACATTGATCCCAGGCAGATGCTTACAACTTACTCTTCATTGTAATCTGTTTCATGTTATGAATCATCTTTCTGTAGACTACATACTTTCAAAATATCTACGATTGCCAGTTACCAAAGGATGAATTTTAAGGATATGGGAAGGGAGTTGTAATATCATAATAGTACTAGTTTCAAGATTATTTTAAAATAGAAGTGTGATATGATACATTACATTAATCTTATCAGAGGTAAGGATTCAGTTTATTCCAGTCAAAATGATGAAACAAATTAGCAACTAGTCTTGTGGAGTATTTGGAACTTTAATATAATAAGTGGTTGACAGAAGATGACTGAATTAGTTATATATTGGAAAACAGACATCTCTTCTTACTCCACAAGATAAGCTTCTTGAAATCTCTGGGAAGATTTTTTTTTCCTTTAGAAACGATTCTTTGCTTCACAAAGGTTTGTTGAGTTGAGAAACTTTCTTTGGCTCTTTTGGGGTTGCTATTTAAATATAATTTAAACAGCCTTCATTAACTTCATAAATCTAGGGGTGTGTGGGGGTGGGGTGGGGTGTGTGTGTGTGTGTGTGTGTGTGTGTGTGTGTGTGTGTAAGTCTCCCAAAGTGGGGTGGGTGTGTGGGTGTTTAAAATCTCCCAAAGTGTATTACTATACTGCTGACTGACAAGGAGGAAGTTTTGACAAAGTCCAATTCTGGATATTTTAGTCCAGAGAGAGAAGGCTGCTAAAATATCCTAGGCAGTTCTCAGGATAGGAATACCTGACTCATGCTTGATGCTGCCAGCAACCTTTGCAGCCTCATCCCAAAATTGAAGGAGCACACTTGTTTTTTCTGTAGAAATAAAGTTTCGGTGGTGAGGTTCCCAGGCTAACCTTCAAAATCATGTTAAAAATATGACATAGAAAAATAAAGTACCGTTTCTTCTTCAGTATACACAATCAAGTGAGATTTCAAGTAATAGAATCATAAAATTTTAGCTCTGCATCACATCTCAGAGCTACGGCCTAAAAAGGCTATGTGACTTAGTACCTGGATTTCTTGACTGCTCAGTGTCTTTTCTGGCAGGCACTGTACCCTTACACAGTCATTAGGGGTGTAATCCCAGGGAATGCAGTTTTTTCTTTTGTTCAATGCTCTGGAACCAGAAGATTTTACCTTCGGCATCTCTTTTTATTGTTGGAGAGGTGTCTATGAATTCCCTTAAAACAATGCCATTTTTGTTTTGTTTTTCAGTGTTTTAATTCCCATAAAGCAGAAAAATAAGAAACTATGCAAATTTTGGGTGTTCTATCCTCCGTATATCTTTCATCATAGTCAAATGGGTTTTTTAATTTCTGCAAAAGACTAAGAATCACTGTCCTACCTCCTTAAACACTCTGTTTTAATCTCAGTAGGTGACCCAATTACCTATTCTGTAGAGAAAATAGAAATCTGCGTGAATCCTTTCAAATTTCCTTTGAAGACTTTAAAAAGAAAAAAGAAAAACCAGACCTCACAGCTACAATCTTGAGAGTACTCAGTGTGTATCAGAATGACTGAATCTTCTGAACAACCCTGTGAGAATTCTGTTCTCAGGTTAGAAGAGAAAATGGAGGCTTGGAGAAGTAAACAAACTTGCCTGTGATTGTATGGCTATGATATGAGGAGCCAGGATTCAGATGCATTCAGTCTTGACCAGGGAGCCAACCATTGCTCCAAATATACCTTAGCCATCACTCTTCTTCCCTGTTGTCTCTGGAGAAGCTCTGCTTTTCCCATTGCAAGCTAACTTTTGCTATTCATCCTATTCTTTTGCCAGGTCCTTGCTCTCTAGTAATTGTCCCTGTTCTCCTAGTTCTCTCTTCTTTGACTCCTCGCAGTATCCAAACTTATCTAAGACTTTCCTCCTTAAGAAAAACAACAAAAAAAGCTTTTAACCTCCTCTCCCCAACTAGAGCTGATTCCTTTGCTTCCTCTTCTTTATCGCTTCCATCTCTGACATTTTAGTGCCAAAATTCTTGACAGAATAGTGTCTATTCACTGTTTTGGAACTGTTCAGTAAGGTCACTGATGATTACTTTATTGCCAGATGCAATGGATACCTCAGTTTTTATTTGATTTCTGTAACAGTTGATGTGATTATTACTCATTTCCCTCGGCTTCTGATAAACTGTTTCCTCCTTCTGCATACCTAGTGTTCTAATAAAGTTAGTGTTTCCTAATTTTTTTAGAATAATTTTAAATTAATATTATTGATGGATACAAATAAGAGTTCATGAAATAATGTATACTTGGATTAAAATTGACAGCACACATGACCCCAGATAAATTAATATATAATATCACAAGCACAAAAATAGGGAAATTATTTACAAACAAAATACATTAAGAGGAAATATTGTTCACTGTCATTTTACTGTAAAGTAACAACTAAGAATAGTATTTTAAGAAAATAAAAGGGATCATCATCAGATGCTGCATTAAATGTGTTACTCTTGAGAATTCCCTGTGGTCCAGTAATTAGGACCCCTCAATTTCACTGCTCATTTCACACCCACTTTCACCTGGGTTCAATCACTGGATAGGAAACTAAGATCCCACAAGCCACTTAGTGTGTCCAAAAAAAGATGTGTTACTCTGTGTTGTTTTCATTACAGTATAATGCGAACATTTGTTTTAAACAGGTGCACTGCAGCAAAAGAAAGAATTAAAGTTGCATATTTTGCAATATTCATGCAGTTAGACTACTACCAACATTATTGTCTCATGGACAGACAGGTCACTTAATTTTAAAAAAGAAGTGTTTGCTTTACTTATCTTTATTTTAAAATAATCTGTTATTTTTGGGTTTAAGAAAGGACTCTGCTTTTCCTTTAAAACTTCCATATTCTAGCTATAGGCCCATAGGGAATGAATTGGTATAGTAGAAATATTAGTGTTCAATATGCTTTGATTAAATAACTTTTCAAATATGTATTATAATAAGCAGAATAAATCACTGAAGTTAAATAGATAATACCCATGGTTAAATGCTGTTTGTGCATCAGAGCATAGACATAATTTGCTTTGTAGTGTGCAAATTTCTTGAGGCATATTACTGCTTTAAATTAGTGTAAATATGTAGTATTTCTTAAAAACATGTATTAAAGATAGGTAAAATTTAGGACAAAAATATTGCCATCTTTATCCCTGTAATACATGTTAGCATCTCATAAGAAATACTACTGTACTTGAAACAATTCTCAGAATTATTTTCCTTTAGTCTTTGTGCTTTTCTGTATGCCTTCTCAACCCACCCCCTCCTCCTTCTGAATTCTTATTCATCCTTGGATATCCAACAGACCACTTCTCTGTGAAGCATGCCCCAGGCATGCAGGCAATAGGGTTCTGCTATAGAACTGTTTCTTAGTATATAGACATGATTGATTATTACCCACTCTAGACTGAATTCTTCTGGGCAAAGTCCCTGTCTTATTCATTATATTCCCAGTACCTGACACATAGTAGGCATTCAGTTTTTGCCAGCAGCGTTTAGTGAATGTCAACAGCAAGTAGTATGGTGGAAAAACTAGTAGAATTTTGGAGCTCCATGTCTACTCAGTCCTGTTCTAACCCTGTGTGTGTGGCCTTAGGCAAGTTACTTCACTGATTTTCTTTGGTCTCAGCTTTCTTGCCTATAGAATGAGGATAATGTCATATACTTTGCAAGCCTGTAAGGGATGAGTAGAAAAGAAATATGGACCACATAAAAGATAGTTTTTAATATTAATTACCACTGGCTTAATTGCCCAGTAATGTTGACCCGTGAAATTGGCAGAATCTTGAAATCTTAGATGGTGTCAGTGATAAGTGTTTTCCATTTTACTTTGTTGCCACCCCAGTCGAAAAAGAAGGAAAAAAATGTACACCCTGATGTTGTAAAAATTATGTTTTATAATACTTCTAATCGGAAAAAGGGATTGAATTCCAAATTTTTTCTTCAATAAACTATCTACTGTAATCTTCCAGTACATGTGATGTTTTTGTAAGCTTAGATGTTAAGAACAATTTTCTTAACAGTATCTTGCGATAGAAGTATCTGCTTCTGTCCTTTGAGCACATACCCCTCCCCACCCCTGCCACTTGCAGAACGTCAGTACCTGTTTAAATCATAACACTCCTTCGTCAACTTTTTAAGGGCCTATATCAGATAAAAAAATTTGAAATCAAAGCTGAATTTTACAGAAGCCACAGTGATAATAGTTTAGAAATAGATTTCTTAAAATAATAGTATACTATTGGGAGTGAGTGATTTTCTTTAGATTAAATGTCCTCATGTACACCAGCTGTATCAGCTTCGTAGGGCTGCTGTAATAAATTACACGATAAATTACTGAGTGGCTTAAAACAGCAGAAATCTATTCTCTCACAGTTTTGGAGGCCAAAAATCCAAAATCAGCATACCAGCAGAGCCACACACCCTCTGGAAGCTATGTGGGAGAATCCTTCCTTCCCTCTTCCACCTTCTGGTGACTGTAAGCATTCCTTGGTTTGTGGCCACATCACTTCAGTCTCTGCCTTCGTCTTCACACTACTTTCTCTGTGTGTGGTTTCTCTTTTGTCGTTTAAAAGGATACTTAGGGCCTATCCAGGTAATCTAGGATGATCTTATCTCAAGATCCTTAATTTTAAGTATGTTTAAAAGACCCTTTTTCTAACTAAGGTAACATTTATAGGTGATAGGAATTAAGATGTGTCATATGTCATTTTGAGGAGCGTTCAATGCAGTGTACCATCTAATCCCCAAATTCTAATAAATGACTGTTTTAGATTGTAGTTGCCTTTAGGCTTTTCTGTTTTTAACTTTCTAAAATTCTGAAACAGTTTCAGACCTACAGGGAGTTGCAAATACAATACCTAGAACATCTTTTTCTTTGACCATTTCAGAGTAAGGTACCAACATGATGACTCATCAACCCTGAATACTTTAATGTATGTTTCTTACAAACATGGACATCAAAATTAGGAAATTTCCATTGAAATATTACTGCAATCTAATCCTCAGACCCTGTTTAAGTTTTTCCAGTTGTTCCAATAATGTGCTTTATAGAAAAGGATCCAGTTCATAGTTACTCGTTTAGTTTCCTTCGGTTCCTTAGTCTTTCCTTTGCTTCATGGCCTTGACACTTTTAAAGATTAGAGTCCAGTTATTTTGTAGAATGTCCCTCAGTTTGTGTTTTTCTGCTATTTCCTCAAGATTAGGTTTAGGTCACGCATCTTTGATAGGAATGTCACAGAAGCATTAGTCTTTCCCTCTCTGCATCCTATCTAGTGATGCGTGGTTTTGGTTCATTTTTTTTCATTCCATCCTGTCAGATACTATTCAATTTTAGTTTGACCCATTATGGAGAATTTTCACTTCCGTCACTTGATTAAGGGGGTATCTACCAGGGTTTCATACTATGAAGTTACTTTTTTTCCCCTGTATAATGAGTAAATAATTTGTTCAGAGACACTTTGAATATATGTACTTCTTCTGTGTTTTTTTTTTTTTTTTTTTATTTTAATTTATCTATTACTGCATAAGAAAATACCCTAAAACTTAGCTGCTTAGAGCTGGGTGGTTCTGGCTCAGGGTCCCATGGTTATTGGCAGATCTCAGTTCTTTATGGGTTGCTGGACTTACAGATTCATTTCCTCCCCACATAACGTTTCTCCCACTGAGGGCTGCCTGAGTATACTTGAGACATAGCGCTGGGTTCCCTCAGAGTGATCTGCCAGAGATGGAGCAGCCAAGTGAAAGCTGGAGTATCTTTTATTAACTTAATCTCAGAAGCAACATACCATGACTTCTACTGTGTTCTGTTGACCTCACAGATTCCCCCCCGGGGCGTTGTGGCAGAGGATTACATATGGGAGTGAATACCAGGAGTTAAAGATCACTGGGAGCCAAGTTGGGTACCATGTACTTACTCAGAAGTTTTAATTTATTCATTTTAAAATTTACATTTGTGTGAACTCATGCTTTCTTTTTTTTAATTCATGTGAGTTATACTAGATTACTATCATTTACTTTAATGCTCAACTTGTCCCCAGTTTGCTTTTTTCCCCATCAGTTGAGCACTTCTTTAAGTTCTGGCACAAAAGATGTTTCCTGCTTTTTCTTACACTTTCCCTGCTCTAGCTCTGTAATCATCTAGGTATGCTGATTGCTTTTGGAATCTCACTGTTTCCACACTTTCTCAGTGTAATTAGTGGATGTAGCTAGGGAATATGTGAATGTGTAGATTTGCTTTTCTCTCTGTGTATCAGAGACCATGAATTTACACTGATGCATCTTAATTCCAGTCCAGTACCATAGGATTCATCCTGTATTTTTTCTTTTTGATATTGACATTCCTTTTCTTACAGTGAAAAACTTGGCTTTCATTAGTGTAATTACTCATTTGATCAGTTCCTCTGTGTATAATCAACTTCCCATTGCTGTGGCCCTCCTGCATAGATACTGTTCTTTGCTCCCCTCTCTCCTAGGGGTGCCCTTCTTAACTCTGTCCTTCCTGACTTGGACATCCTGCACTGAGTTATGCCTATCCCAGTGTGGATAGCCTCACTATTTTAAAAAAACAAAATACAGGACTTATTTGACATAAATATTTAGATTAAAAACTTTAAAATAGTAGTGCTAATTGTTTTTTAAAACAGATACGGAAAAATCAAGTCTAGTGACTGTGATCACATAGCACTTTTCCCAGTTAGAGAATATGGCATTTTCTGTAGGCCTTTTTTTGAAAAGACTAAAACCATAATTTTAGTTTAGTGTTATTATTATGAAACAATTTTGGTAATTCCAGAAGCCTGTGTAAACTCATCTCCATTCTTAGAAATAATTGGAAACAATCATAATTTAAAATCCTGAAGCTTAATCTTTTATTATGTAAGTTTTAGATACTGGTAATGACCAACACCTAGGCGCTTACTATCCAGCTTAAGATTCAGACCTACCTAATTTAGCTTCAGTGTTAAAGTTTAGTCAGCAACCATGGCTTCTCTTGGTAATTTATGAGCTTGGGGTCTTTGCATATATTTAGAAATAATCATGTTTTGATAAAAGTACATTGTTGTTAGTGATGGTTGTGCAACCTCCTCTACTTTACCCGTTATATCAAGGCAGTAATATATTATCACTGAGGTTATAGTAGGTCAGTTTCCTGAGGTTACATACAACATTAATACAAGGTTAAGAAAATTGTTCAAACTTTGAGGAACAAGTAACAATGTATTGGCATTTGAATGATGAACATGACTTAAATCTCAGAGTCTGAGGCACTCTTTTTACTTTAATATCAGTATTTTCATTATCTTCTAGCTTCTGTTAAGTCCAAAACTATTCTGATTCGTGATCCTATATATGTTACCACTTGCCTTTCTGGAAGCTTACAGATTTTCTTTGTCCCCAGTATTGTGAAATTTCCTGATGTTTGGTGTGTAGGTCAATTTTCATTTGTTTTGCTTGACATTCAGTTGGTCTTTTTGGGTCTGTCTATATGGATTTGCTTATTATGGACATTTCATATAAATAGAATCATACAACATATGACCTTTTGTATCTGGCTTCTTTCATTGAGGCAGTGTTTTCAACGTTATCCAAGTTGTAGCGTGTATCGGTACTTAATTCCTTTTTCTGACTAAATAATATTCCATTGTATGAATATACTATGTTTTCTTTTTCCGTTTATCAGTTGATGGGCATTTGGTTTGTTTTAATTTTTTAACTATTAAGAATAATACTGCTGTGAACATTTATCTTCAGATTTTTGTGTGAACATGTTTTCATTCCTCTTGGATATATACCTAGGAGTGGAATTGCTGGATCATACGGTAATTTTATTTAAAATTTTTTAAATTATTTCCTTCTAAGAGTTTTTTTAGCTATAACTCTTATATTTAGATCTTTGATCTGTGTTTTCCAATTTTTAATTTTTGTAAAATACATATAAAATTTACCATTTTCACTATTTTTAAATATACAGTTCATTGCTAGTAAATATATTTGTATTGTTTCTACAACCATTGCTATCTCCTGAATTCTTCATTTTTCAAAAGTTACCTATTAAGCACTGACTCCTCATCTTTCTCCCTAGCCTTTAAGAACCCACCATTGTACTTTATCTCTCTATGATTTTGACCTGGTTACTCATGGAAGTAGTATTTCTCTTTTTGTGACTGATTTTTTTCACTTAGCACAGTGTCCTCAAGATTCTTCTATAGTGTCAGAATTTCCTTCCTTTTTAAGGCTATTTAGTACTCTGTTGTGTGTTTATACCATGTTTGCCTATCCATTTATTTGCTGTTGGACACTTGGGTTATTTACACATTTTAGCTCTTCTGAGTAATTCTGCAGTCAGCATGGGTGTATGTTTAAAAGATCCTCCTTTCAGTTATTTTGGGTATATACCAAGAAGTGGAATTGCTGGATCATATGGTAATTTTTTTTTAATTTTTGAGAAACTACTGTATTGTTTTCTACAGTGGCTCTACTGTTTTACATTTAGCCCTTGCTCCCCCTCCCTGCTTGTGATACACAAGGGTTTCAATTTCTCCACATCCTCACCAGCACTTATATTTTCTGTTTTTGGTTGGTTCGTTGGCCCTTTTTTTTTTTTTTTTAATAGTAACCATCCTGATGGAATGAGATGGTGGTCTTTGATCCATTTTAAGTTAATGTTTATATCTAGTGTTCAGTAGGCATCTGAGTTCATTTTTGCATGTGAATATCCAGTTGTCAGCACCATTTGTTAAAAAGATCATTCTTTCCCACATTGAATTGTTTTGGCAGCTGTGTCAAAAACCAATTGGCCATAAATATATGGGTTTATTTCTGGACTCTCAATTCTGTTTCATTGATCTGTATGTCTTTTCTTATGCCAGTACCATACTGTCTTGAATACTGTAGCTTTGTATTAGGCTTTGGAATTTGAAAGTGTGACTCCTCCAACTTTGTTCGTTTCCAAGACTGTTTTGGTTTTTTAGATCCCATGCATTCCCTATGAATTTTAGGTTCTGCTAGGTTTTTTTTAATGGCAGTTGGAATTTTGATGGAGATTGTATGGAATCTACAGGTAAATTTGGGGAGTGTTTGAGCTAGTTTTCCTATATTTTCTGTTTTCCATGTTTATCTTTTATCTGTTTTTTGGAAAGACTTTCTCAGAATGTTTGCTTGCTTGCTTGTTTTAAGGATTTTCCTCTTATTTCATAGAAGCAGTAGCTTCTCTTGGCTTTAAAGATATTCATGATAGTTTTTCTTTTAACTTTTTTCTTCTTCCTGCATGGTCTTTGCTTTTTCCTGCTTTTTTTTTTCTTCACATTGTTTTGGTCTTTATATGTTGAGTGATGTTGAAGATGGCCAGTTTCTTTCACTGTTGTTGTTTATCCTTATTTTAGAATAGGGCATTAAAAAGCTGATTAAAGGGTCTGAGCATAGGGAAGTGAGGTTTGGCAACTGTGAAACTCTATGGTTTGCTGGCAGGGCTGTTCTCCAGATGAATCACTGATGTCAGTGAGTCATATAGCTCTTTATCTTGTGCTGGTCAGTTTTTCTTGAGAAGGGTCTTTTTATCTCCTGCCTGGAATGTACAGGTCAAACTTCCCATGTTTTCAGGACATTGTGTGTATGTTTTCAGGACAAAGTGTGTATGTAAATATTCACTTAACCTTCTGATTTCCATACATCATTCATGCCATTAACTATGCTCAGTGTCTCTGAGTTCTGAGATCTTATGTTTTATCTTCTCTGGAGAACAAACCTCTGGTTTGCTTGGATGGGAAGGACATTCACTGGTAGAATCAGGGAAGTGATCTAGATGTCATTTTTAGTTTTAAGTTATTTTCAGATTTTTACTCATAAACAACATATAATACTGCTTTGGATGTTGTCAGTTTACATAGATGTTATGGAAATGTATACATTTTAAATAGCATGCATTTTCAATGAATATAAATATTCCAACAATATATTTAAAATTTATTCCTCCTATAATAGACATTTTGTTTCCAAGTTTTTATTAGTAAAGATGTTGAAGCTCAGTGTTGCCTTGATGCACATAGGTGAGAGTTTCTCTTTATAGTCAGTAGGAGTGTTTGGTTGTAGAAAGAGGCTCTTTATTTTTGTAAGATAATGCCAAATTAACTTTTTTCTTTAAAATTTTTCATTATTTTGACCATAACATGCTATATAAAGGTACACAAAAATGTGAAGTCGCTCAGTCATGTCTGACTTTGTGACCCCATGAACTGTAGTCCCCCAGGCTCCTCCATCCATAGGATTTTCCAGGCAAGAATACTGGAGTGGGTTGCCATTTCCTTCTCCAGGGTATCTTCCCGATGCAGGGATCCAACCCCGGTCTCCCACATTGCAGGCATACTCTTTACCATCTGAGACACCAGGTGTCTAATAAATTTTAGTGAAAATTTCAGATACATCCAGACATTCAGTAGTCTACAACATATCACCATGTGTCCCATCACCCGTCATTTTGTGTTTATTCTTGATTACCTCTTCCACCTTTCTGGATTATTTCAAACTCAACCCCAAATGTCATATCATTTTATCTGTAAAGAATTCAGAATGTGTTACTTAGAGATAATGCATTGGTTCTCAGTAGGGATAGTTTTGCCTACCAGGTGACGTTTGGCATTGTAAACATTTTTAACTGTCACAGCTGGGAGGCTACTGGGTGCTACTGACATCTAGTAGATTAGAGACCACGGAGCTACTGAACATCCTACAGTGTGTAGGACAGGCCCCCACAACAGAGAATTATCCTTCCCCAAATGTCAGTCATTTCCCAGTTTGAGAAATCCTGAGATAAGGAAGTCTAAGGTACATTCAGTGATTCTTCCTGTATATATTTCTAAACACATGCTGTTGTATTACACAAAAATTTAATTTCTGGGAATTATAACTCTAAAAGAATAAACACTTTAAAAGTCATACAAAACTCCTGTGAATCTTACTATGTTTATGTGGCTGATAAAAGTATTGGACATTTACATATTTTTAAAATAGTTCATGAATATTATTTGGTGTTATAAAGAACCCTGGGCAATATATTGAAATGTCAGTTCTGAAGGGATGTGGATCACTTGAAATAAACTACTTTTGTCATGACTTTCCACCTTTCTTGGGCCAGTAACTTTCGGTAGCAGGGTAGTTTGGGGTGGGGGTTGTGTGTGTGTTTGTTTTCTAGTATGTTGCAGAATTAGAAGTTGGTATTGTTTTGCTGAGAAGTTGCTATGGTAATAATTGTTGGAAGGATCTATCATTGAGTCTTATTATTTTTAGAGGCTGCCTAGGGATATTTATCAGTTAGTTTTGCTGTATAACAAATGATTCCAAAACATAAAACAGCAGTGATTTATTTCTTAGGATTCTGGATTGACTTGAAGGTTTTGTTTCATGTGTTTGTTATCAGCCAGGGTTATTCTTGTGGCTGTGTTCAAGCTTAGAGGGTCCAAGAAGATCTCTCTCATGTGTCTGGGGCCTTGATGCTGACTTGGCTGCACTGTGCACCACTGTCCCCCAAATGGCCTTTCCAGCAAGAAAGCCTGAACTTTCTGTGTGGTGGCTTAGAGCTGCGGTGGTGGAAAGAGCAGAAAGAAAAGCTGTCAAGTCTCAACACTAGACTTGTAACTGACGCAGTGTCATATTTGCTTAATTTTTTTTTGGTTGAACAAGATCCAAGGCCAGCTGGGATTCAGGAGGAAAGGAAATAGACTACTTCCTAATAAGAGAAGTGGTATGTTCTTACAGGGAGGGAAAAATTGTTGGGATCTTTGGAGATTATTTACTGCAGGAGAAGTTGTAGTAAGCGTTGTCTTATACTGGCATATTTACTTCTTGGATAAGGTCCCTTGTTATAAATTTAATTCTGTAGTAGTAGAATTTTGCTTCTTTGGAGTCATTAAAAACAGTTCTGAATGGTTGAGTAATATTAAGTTATTAATAACATTTTTTCCAGTTTTAATTCAGAGAAGTTTTTTATGAAGATTTGTTTGGCCAATCAATAGGAGGGAGGAAGGGAAGAGTAGAGGGGAAGGGAAAGGCTTGTTGGATGTGAAATGTAAAAATGTGGTTGTTTTGAGAAGAGGTATAACCGTTTACTTGGGGGTTTGTCTTTTCCTGTCAAAATAACCTAAGTTGCTTTGTTTACCTGCTTTATTTTTAATAAAATATATAATTGATATATAACATTGTGTAAGTTTCTTATACAGTGTGAATTTGATATTTACATAGTGTAAAAAGATTACCACCATAGTGTTAGCTAACACTGCCATCATGTCCTATAATTATTTCTTTTTCTTTGTGGTGGGACCATTTTAAGATCTACTCTCTTAGCAAGTTTCAAATACATAATACAGTATTGTTAACTATAATTGCCATGTGCATTAGATCCCCAGAACTTATTTATCTAATAACTAGAAGTTTGTACTCTTGTTGTAGGAACAAATAATTTTATACTACCAGTCTTATTCTTTCCAAGACTGTCACATAATTCATGATCTTGATAACATAAGGCTGACTGCTGCTGCTGCTGCTGCTAAGTCACTTCAGTCGTGTCCAACTCTGTGCGACCCCATAGACGGCAGCCCACCAGGCTCCCCCTGTCCCTGGGATTCTCCAGGCAAGAACACTGGAATGGGTTGCGATTTCCTTCTCCAATGCATGAAAGTGAAAAGTGAAAGTGAAGTCACTCAGTCGTGTCTGACTCTTCGCGACCCCATGGACTGCAGCCTACCAGGCTCCTCTGTCCATGGGATTTTCCAGGCAAGAGTACTGGAGTGGGGTGCCATTGCCTTCTCTGAAGGCTGACTAGGATATGCTATTTTTTTTTTCTTTTCTACTTGATTCATAATGTTTTCATACTTTTCCTTTACCATAACAAAGAACAACTTCTGCCTGTCACCTCCTCTTTGTTAAAAAGTGCTCTCAGAATCCTCAAGTAGCACCACTATAATGCCTATATAGGTTAAACATTCTCTGTAGGTTAATTGGTCAGATCTGCCATATCAAAAACTGCTTAGGAGAACTAAGCTTTGTTGTTAACATCAGGAATTTAAAATGTTTTTGAAAAGGGTAATAGTACCAAACCTTTCTCCAGCCTAACTATCGACTTGAATTTTCTGTCTGGCCCTCCCCCAATCTTTGCTGCAGACAAAATGGAAATCCTTTTATACTGAGAATTTCATCATAGCAAAAAGGAAACCGTTGTTTTCTCTTACTGTCGTGATACTAGTACCGTCCCCAAGATAGTAGTACATGTTTCTATTATTGTGTAGCATATAGTTGATTAAATGGCATCTCAGGTGATTTTAATGTGGACAGAGAACTCTCCTGTCTCTAGGCTAACCTAAAATGTAACTTTGAAAAGACATTTCTTCAGATGTACCTATTCACGCTTTGGTTAATACTGTGTAGTGTCATGTTTTAGAGGTTGGACTGTTCTTGAGGGATGGACAAGTCATTTTTTTTTTATCTGTCTTTATAGTTGTTCTAAAGTACAATCCCAAGCAAGTATGTAGCAAGTCATCTAGCAGAGTACAATTTAAGTTTACTTGAGTGTTGGTCACATCTTACAGAGATTTCAGCCAGTAGGAAGACTGATTTAACTGTGGATAGATTCATCGTCTTGAACAGGTGGTGCAGTGGTAAAGAATCCACCTGCCAATGCAGTAGATACAGCAGACTTGGGTTCAGTCCCTGGGTCGGGAAGATCACCTGGAGAAGGAAATGGCAACCCACTCCAGTATTCTTGCCTGGAAAATCCTATGGACAGAGGAGATTGGTGGGCTACAGTCCATGGGATCACAAAGACTTGGACATGACTGAGCACCTGAGCACATGCTGATTCATCGTCGTGAACTCCTTGAGTTGTGTTAGAGAACTCATGAAACAGAAGCTGTGCTTTGAAGTAGTGAAGAGTAAAGTCCATGGAAAGTGTTATTTTTAAGTTTTGAGGATTTACAGTCTTGTGGTGGTTTACTCACTAAGTTGTGTCCGACTCTTAAGACTCCATGGACTTAGGACTCCATGCAGGACTTAAAACTCCTGCCAGGTTCCTCTGTCCATGGGATTCTTCAGGCAAGAATGTTGGAGTGGGTTGCCATTTCCTTCTCCAGGGGATTTTCCTGACCCAGGGATTGAATCCGGGTCTTGTGCATTGCAGGCAGACTCTTAACCAACTGAACTACAAGGGAAGCCCTAGTTAAATAGTATTTATATATTTCAAAGCATCTGAGTACCAGAACTTAACCATATGCTACTACTAAAAATAGTACATGTGAATTATTTTAGGGGCGAGTAGGGTCTCATGGTTTTATGGAGTATAATGAGAAAAAGGATGTTGTTTTTAACTCTTTTTAAGGTCCTCATTGTCCTGCCACTTGTAAGTAGCCTAGAAGCACACCAAGATAGTGATAATGTCATTTGTTTATTTCCCCATTTTCTCAGGCTTCGGGCTGTGGTACATGGTGATTAGTGCCATAAAAGAGTTCTTTAGGTTTCTAGTTTGTTGTGTAGTTGTTAACTGAGGTGGAATCAACTGGTGTAGATTCTGGTTATTCGAATGCCAAGAACAGAGCTCTTTTCTTAGTTATTTCAGTGTTTTCTTCTGAGCTTAGTACTGAAATCTTTTGACATGTGTAATAAGTGCATAGACTCTTCCTATCTACTTGGCTATATGCCAGGCTCATTTTGGAAATAGAATGTGGAAGAACACTGACCACTGCCTCAGTAACTAAAGGAGAGGTAATTTCAGATCCTGACAGAGACCCTGTGTGGAGTCTGACCTAACCTGACAATTTAGCTACCAGCCATCATCAGCTCCAAGAGCAAGAAGCCGCTACTTGCCTGTTTTGCTTCTGGTACCATTTGTACCTCCTTAATATTTTTGTTCCCTTACTTATTACAGAATTAGTCTTCTGGAAGACTTGTGATTTTCCTATCATAACTGTCATTTACTCAGGCACTTTCTACTTTGTCCTTGATTGCCAAAATTCTAAACTTGTTCTTTATTAGGTATTTATAGGATCCCTTGGCTGCAGTATCAGACTATTACTGCCTTCTCAAGTGCCTTACTTCATTAAATCTAAGATGCTATCCATTGAAAGATGTAGAAGTGAAGTCACTCAGTCATGTCCAACTCTTTTTCGACTCCATGGACTATAGCCTACCAGGCTCCTCTGTCCATGGGATTTTCCAGGCAAGGATACTGGAGTGGGTTGCCATTTCCTTCTCCAGGGGATCTTCCCAACCCAGGGATCGAACCCAGGTCTACCCGCATTGTGGGCAGACGTTTTACCGTCTGAGCCTCTAGGGAAGCCTTGAAGGTTGTACTACTAAGAAAAAAAGATATTGCCAATGAAGCTGACATACCATTGATTATAGTAGGCAGTTTGATGTCATGTATATTAAAAAAATCATACAATCAATGAAAGATAGTATTATCCTTCTCTAGGTACTTAAAGGAGAAGGAAATGGCAACCCACTCCAGTACTCTTGCCTAGAGAATTCCATGGACAGAGGAGTGTGGTGGACTGCTGTCCATGGGGTTGCACAGAGTCGGACACGACTAAAGTGATTTTGCATGCATGCATGCATTGGAGAGGGAAATGGCAACACACTCCAGTATTCTTGCCTGGAGAATCCCAGTGACAGAGGAGCCTAGTGGGCTGCCGTCTATGGGGTTGCACAGAGTCGGACACAACTGAAGTGACTTAGCAGCAGCAGCAGCAGCATATGTAAAATTACTGTGTGTAATTGTAACAATCTATTCTTCAACAGGTATTTACTGGGACTCCCTCTGTATAAGGAACTGTGCTGGATATCAAATTCCTATTTGTCATTGGGTCGAGAGACATTAAATAATCATACATATAAACTATCTTGAGTTGCTAAGGCAACGTGCACTTTTTCATCATAGTATTTAACAGAAAATGGGGGAAAGGGGCTTCTAGGAAACCTCTCAGCACATTTAAGTGAAGGCTAAAGGTGCGTGTGGTAGGAGGGTGCCTAGAGTATTCCAAGAACACTGTTCTGGAGTCTTGAACTAGTTGAAATTTAAAAGCTAATTGACGAAGAAAAAGCTTTGAAATGAGTAAATGGTAGTTCATATAGGTAAAATAAGGTCTTGAAAAGGTTCTTGATCCTCAGTAATGAACAAAGAATATTGTCTTTAATTAGAACATTTTCATCTAAGTGGTTATTGCTGAAGTGCTCAAAGAAATGAACTCCTTATTCTCTAGTGTTACCCAGTCTCACTCAAAACACCTATTCCATTCATGTTCAGTAATTAAATCTGAATATATTTTTGTCACTATAGACTTTCTATTTTCTGGCACTGTAGGTGATTAGGCTGAATTGGACTGGACTTCCTCCTGTAAGTTGTTAATGTACTTTTGTTTATCATCTCATTTGCCAGTGTTTAAACATCAGTTCTGCTTGATATTGTGCTAGACATTCACTCATCTACTCATTCAGACATTTGAGTGTCTCTTAAGTTCCACCCTGGAAAATGCGGTAAAGATTGTATTATACCTTGTCTCTAACTCAAGGAATTTAGAATGAAGTATTCCAGGGGTAGTGTTAAGGGTACACATAAATTTTGATAGTTGTGGATAAAAAATTGATCATAAGGTATTACTATACATGATGCTAGATTTGTATAGTATAGTTAATAATAAGCTGCTTGGAAAATGAAGGAAGTCCCTGGGAAATAAGATTTTTTTTCATCCTAAAAAAAGCAGTGTATGGACAGTAATCTTTTAAAGTGAAAATATTTAGTGTTGATGTGTTTTAAAATCATAACTGTGCTATTGTGAAAATAGATGAAAGTGAACTGGGCCTAGCTTTTTTAAAACAATTTTTTAACCTCAGATTCATAATTAGGTTAATCACATGCATTGTCAGAATTTCATATTGGTTTCTCCTTTGGGTGCCAAAACAAATATGAATCCTTATGACTCAGCTGTAATTTGTTTTATAGAAATTTCAGGGAATTCACTGGTTGTATAAGCTTTCAGTATTTGCAAACTTTTAGTCTGCAACAGATAAGATTATATAAATGACTAATTTTGCTAATATCTTTATATAGCATATCATTTCCCCTTTAAAAGATATGTGCTTCCCCCCCCCCCAACCCCTTTCTATACAGAAAAAGTATTTTAAGCCAGAAACACATCCGCTATATATTTGATCACTACTGGAAGCTATCAACATTGTCACACAAATAGCACTTGTAAGGATTTTCTGGAATTGGACAAAAGTAACTTCACAAACAAACAAAAAAACCTGTCTTTAAAAATTAATAAAAACATGTGATTGCCTTAGAAAGGAAATTTATATTGTGTTAACTATATCTGAAAAGCTATTGATAATGTGCTTTCTCTTACTATAAACATTCTCTTAAAACATTTTGATCACAGTGTTATTAATGTACTTAATACCGCTGAACTGTATATTTAAAATGGAAAAAAAATGGATAAGATGGTAAATTTTATGTTTGTGTATTTTACCACAGACAGAAAACCACACTGAAGTAATTTATAGTCCAGATTGGGGGTGGTGGGGGACAAGGTATAGATAACTTTAGGACAGTATTAGCCATGTTGGGTAGATTTCTTTATGTCATGTTTAAAAGTCTTTTATTCTACAACAACAAAATTTCTTTAGGATAAAAAGTGTTCTTGGTTCCTTCAGACTTATTTCTGACTTTCCTGCAGACATTAGGCATTTGTGAAAATAAAATCTTGGGTGGGGAACGTGGCATTGGAAGAATGGGCCACAGAAAGAAGCAAAGCCTGGTTCTGTGCCCAAACAATAGTGTCGCTTTTATTCAGGACTTGCTTAGAATCTTGAATATTCTTATAAGGATGTGGATTATAACATTTCCCAAATTGATTTGACCCTTAAACCTATAACCAAACCATGTTTTTTTAGTTTAACTTCATTGTTTTATAGATATGGGAGTTCTGATCTAGAGAAGTCGAATGACTTGCTTAAAGTTACCTAAGAGCAGAATAATAAAACATCAAGGGATGTTAAGACTTCGGAAAAACTGACTTCTGCCTGTTGCTCCTGTTGATATCAGCAGGAACATAAACAGTTGTAGAATAACCATTATAATCCTTATGAAGCTAATTTTCATTTAACATAATTACACGAGATGGTTAGTTTCCAGTATTTACAGAAGGCTTGTCAGATAGTGGTGAATGACGATTCACATGGCGGATAGTTTCTATCATGTTCATCTCTGTGTTCTTAAATTGTTGACAGGTGAATTTACCTCTTGGTTAAGCATGCTCTAGGAATAATTTTCCCATTTCTAGGCAGTGATTGGATTTGCAAGTTCCAGTGTGTTGAACAGTACAGTTATTTCTGCCTGGGTGTATGGGTTGAGGAAATAATTTTTTAAAACCCATACATAATCAAAGGCTTTGATACACAGTTTAAAAAGAGGAGGGGTACTTATTATTTATAGGGCTTCCCTGATGGCTCAGCGGTTAAGAATCCACCTGTAATGCAGGAGACGCCTGCTGGAGACATGGGTTCAATCCCTGTGTTGGAAAGATCCCCTGAAGAAGGAAATGGCGACCCATTCCAGTATTCTTACCTGGAAAATCCCATGGACGGAGGAGCCTCGTAGGCTACAGTCCATGGGGTCGTGAAGAGTCGGACACAACTGAGTGACTTCACTTTCACTTTTATGCATTGGAGAAGGAAATGGCAACCCACTCCAGCGTTCTTGCCTGGAGAATCCCAGGGATGGGGGAGCCTGGTGGGCTGCCGTCTATGGGGGTCGCACAGAGTTGGACACGACTGAAGCGGCTTAGCAGCAGCAGCGTTTAGATTGGGCTAAGCTGAGTAAAGGTCAGTTTTCATTCCAATCCCAACGAAAGGCAATGCAAAAGAATGTTCAAACAACCGCACAACTGCAGTCATCTCACACGCTAGCAAAGTAACGCTCAAAATTCGCCAAGCCAGGCTTCAACAGTACATGAACTGTGAACTTCCAGATGTTCAAGCTGAATTTAGAAAAGGCAGAGGAACTGGAGATCAAATTGCCAACATCTGCTGGATCATGGAAAAAGCAAGAGAGTTCCAGAAAAACATCTACTTTTGCTTTATTGACTATGCCAAAGCTTTTGACTGTTTAGATCACAACAAACTGTGGAAGATTCTTAAAGAGATGGGAATACCAGGCCAGCTGACCTGCCTCCTGAGAAATTCGTATGCAGGTCAAGAAGCAACAGTTAGAACTGGACATGGAGCAACAGACTGGTTCCAAATTGGGAAAGGAGTATGTCAAGGCTGTATATTGTCACCCTGCTTATTTAACTTATATGCAGAGTACATCATAAGAAACGCTGGGCTGGATGAAGCCCAAGCTGGAATCAAGATTGCCAGGAGAAATATCAATAACCTCAGATATGCAGATGACACCACCCTTACGGCAGAAAGTGAAGATTTAAAGAGCCTCTTGATGAAAGTGAAAGAGGAGAGTGAAAAAGTTGGCTTAAAACTCAACATTCAAAAAATGAAAATCATGGCATCTGGTCCCATCACTTCATGGCAAATAGATGGGGAAACAGTAGCTGACTTTATTTTTCTGGGCTCCAAATTCACTGCAAATGGTGACTGCAGCCATGAAATTAAAAGATGCTTGCTCCTTGGAAGAAAAACTATGACCAACCTAGACAGCATATTTAAAAAGCAGAGACATTACTTTACCAACAAAGGTCCATCTAGACAAAGCTATGGTTTTTCCAATAGTCATGTATGGATGTGAGAGTTGGTCTATAAAGAAAGCTGAGCACTGAAGAATTGATGCTTTTGAACTGTGGTGTTGGAGAAAACTCTTGAGAGTCCCTTGGACTGCAAGGAAATCCAACCAGTCCATCCTAAAGGAAATCAGTCCTGTCTATTCATTGGAAGGACTGATGCTGAAGCTGAAACTCCAATACTTTGGCCACCTGATGCGAAGACCCTGATGCTGGGAAAGATGGAAGGCGAGAAGAGAAGGGGATGACACAGGATGAGATGGTTGGATTGCATCTCCAACTCAATGAACATGCTGCTGCTGCTGCTGCTAAGTCGCTTCAGTCGTTTCCGACTCTGTGCGACCACATAGATAGTAGCCCACCAGGCTACCCGGTCCCTGGGATTCTCCAGGCAAGAACACTGGAGTGGGTTGCCATTTCCTTCTCCAATGCACGAAAGTGAAAAGTGAAAGTGAAGTCTCTCAGTTGTGTCCAACTCCTAGGGACACCATGGACTGCAGCCTACCGGGCTCCTCCATCTATGGGATTTTCTAGGCAAGAGTCCTGGAGTGGGGTGCCATTGCCCTCTCCCAATGGACATGAGTTTGAGTAAACTCCAAGAGTTGGTGATGGACAGGGAGGCCTGGTGTGCTGCAGTCCATGGGGTCGCAAAGAGTTGGATACGACTGAGTGACTGAACTGAAGCTGAGTAATAGGTTTTTGCTGGGTATTTTCTATAGTCTTAGTTGACTTGAATTTTTTAAAAAGAGTACAGACATTAATCTCAAATAAGGTTACCACTTCTGCTTATACTCAGTTCAGGGAAAGATTGCTATTGATACATTTTTATCAATTTGTCTTTAAAATAGAAGGTAGCATTATTAAGAGGGAAATAGAAACTATTTCAGAGTGCCAAGGGATTAAGTCTATCAGTACCAGATATAAAAGATTCTGTAATTTGCTGTTTTCAGAAATCATAATTTTTTTTCAAACTGATCTAGGATAACTGAGTTACTAATATTTCCAGAGTTTTAAAAATTTGTAATTTTAAATACTCTAGTAGTTAATTTTTAGATACTAACTTCAGATATTATGCTGGACACATGAGTTAGCGTTTCTGTTGCAACCCTGGTGAGATAGGGGTAGGGCAGGGAGAATGCAGTACTATGGTACTGCTTGCCTTCACTGTGTCTTGAAAATGTGGAAAACACCCCTTTCTTGAGTTCTTCATTCTGTGCTGCCATGTTTTCCTTCACCTTCCCTTCATTTTGAATCTTGCTGGTAATGAGTTTTCTAGCCTTGTCTTTTGTCTTTGATGCTTAATTCGTCAAACATAAAGGCAGTCAGGATTTAGTGTACATCACAATTTCCTGGGGGACTTGTTAAAATGCACCTTGTTAGGCTTTGAAACAGCAGAGTTTCTGATTCAGTAGGTCTGGTTGGAGCCTGAGAATTTGCATTTCTAATAAGTTTTCTTGTGATAATGATGCTGCTGTGCCAGGGTCTCATTTTTGAGAACTACTACTTATCTAGCTGTTCTTTTTTTGCTGTTTATTCATCTTAAAGGAGGTTCAGTTATAGATTCTCAGATATTCTGACTTGTACATTTCTACTATTTTAGATTCAGACTAAAGAAGCATGATATAATAGAACATATATAGTAAACCATGTCCTTACTCTAATTATAAGTTTTCCTTGGATTAGCTACTTTGTATCTTTTTATATATATAAAATGGGCAATTAGTCTAGATATCTCTTCTGATGTTGAATCACAATTTCTGCTTAAATCGTCTCATATCCTGATTTTCCACCAAAGACCTTTGATTTGTACAGGAAATTTTAGAACTATTAACGCTTGACTTTGAAGCCAATTTTCTATGAAAGTAACTACAATCTCTCATTTTCCCATCTTGTTCCTTTTACCATTTGCCATAGGGTAAGACCAAAATGGTGAAACAAATCTGTGTTCCATACTATGTATATTTTGCTTCATAATTGTTAAGACTGGGGAAACAGTTTTTTTTTAAAAATAGCTAATATCATTAAGTTTTCGCAATTAACGACCTATTTGAGTATTTGAGGATACAAGGAAAGCAAAGTCAGCATAGCCCTTGTAGGACCCCCTCCCCACAGTTAGGAATTCCTCTTTCTTTTTGCTATAGTGCTGTAATACAGAAATACCGCAGGCTTAGAGGCTTTAGTGTTTTGTTTTCTTTAACAGTGGTTCCTTTTAAAGAAGGGTTAATCCTTTGGAAAATAGGTATTCTTAAGATAATAATATACAAGGCATTATAATCATTCCTGTGTGTCTTTATTGGAAAACATATTCCTGAGCCAAAAAAGATAGTAGTAGGAAATGTATTTAAAAGTTTGAGGACTTCCCTAGTGGTCCAGTGGTTAAGACTCCACGATTCCACTGCAGAGGGCAGGAGTTCAGTCCCAGTCAAGAAACTTAAGATCCTGCATGCCACGCAACATGGACAAAAAAGTTTGTAGTGAATTAAACTTTACTTGAAAATAATTAATTGGTATAAGGTTTGAGGGCTGTTTGAACTAAATTAAACACTTGGGAAAGTTTCAGATAATCAAAATTGTCTATAACCCTTAATCTTTAAAAATAATGGTTCTGTATACCTAGAAACAAGGGGAGTGTACAATGTCAAAGAAGAAAGTCTTAATTGAGAACTCTATTAAAATCCACAGTTTTTTTTTTTTTTCACAGTTTATTTTGAAAATAAGACCTTTATTGTAATATTTTTTTAGATTTCAAAGTTAAGACCATAAAGTCGCTTTAGAAATTGAGGATCTTTACCTTAACTGTCAAACTTCCCTCCTCCCTTTTTTTCCCTAAATTTAATTTTATGTACTTTGTCTATAAGGGCTTCCCACGTGGCTCAAATGGTAAAAAGTCCACCTGCAATGCAGGAAACCTGGGTTCAATCCTTGGGTTGGGAAGATCCCCTGGAGGAGGAGATGGTAATCCACTTTACTATTCTTGTCTGGAGAATTCCATGGGCAGAGAATCCTGGTGGGGTACAGTCCTTGGGGTCACAAGGAGTCAGATATGACTGAGTGAGTGACGCTTTCACTTTCTCTCTATTGCTCTTTCTACAGAAAAGTTTTCCAATAAACAGAAAAATTGCTTAGTTTTGGGTTTTGTCCTAGCTCTACTCTCAATCCCAGTAATGTATGATTTGCTATATGATATACAAGACAAATCTGAGTACTATTTGGGGGGAAATAAAAAGTCAAGGAAATTAATGTATAGGTATAAAGCCATATGATAAAGCCAACAGCCTGATGTAATAGGGTATTTTTTTCTGCCCAGTGATTTAGCTAGATGTGCCTTTAATTTCAAGATTTATCTTTATTTTGTTTTCTTTTTGCCACACCACTCGGGTTGCAAGATCTCAGTTCCCCCAGGCCATGGTAGTGAAAGCCCAAAATCCTAACCACTATACCAGTAGGGAACTCCCTTCAGTTTTTTTTCCCCCTTCAGTTTTAATCATAACGCAGGGACATCAGATTTTGTGGTGGTGGTCGTATAGTCGCTAAATTATGTGCAACTCTTGTGACCCAGTGGACTGTAGCCTACCAGGCTCCTCTGTTCATGGGATTTCTCATGCAAGAATACTAGAGTGGGTTGCCATTTCCTTCTCCAGAGGATCTTTCCAACCCAGGGATCAAACTTGTGTCTCCTGCATTGTAGGTGGTCTTCTTCATTGCAGGTGAATTCTTTACCACTGAGCCACCAGGGAAGCTTCAAATTTTGTAGCTTCTGTGTTTATTTAGTCTAACTGGGTTTTCACTATTCTGATTACTGTTCAGATAGTCACAGCTTTTTCAGAATTATTTTTCTTTTATCCAAATGTATAGTCAGAACTGGTACGTTATTTTTTAAATAGACAATAAATATACTTGTTAAAGGTATAAAAGAAATACATGTAGTTCCTATTCTTACCCCTAAAGCAAAGTTTCCTTCTGAAGGCAAATACTTTGAACTAGTTTTGTATCTATTCTTCAGAGATACTGTATGCATATATGAAGATGAATGAATATATGCCCTTTTAGTAAGCAACTTTATGGTATATACAATAAAATCAACAATTTTAAGTATACAGTTTGAGTTTTAATGAGTATAATTCACAGTTTTGCAGTCCCTACCAAAGTCGTAATATAGAATATATCCATAGCCCCCCAGATTTTCCTCATGTTCCTTTGTAATCAGTCCCCTCCAACTCCCTCTAGCCCCTAAAACTATTAATCTGGTTTCTGTTGTTATAAATTTGCCTTTCCTAGAATGTGTATCAATGGAATCATACAGAATATAGTCTTTTTATGTCTCATTTCACTTAACATACTTAAGTGAGTGCCTTTAACCAAGGAAGTGTTGGAATGAGTATGTTAATTGTGAATTAGCACAAATTTGAGTTAAGGTTTTCTTTTTTTTTTTAAATTATATAATACTGACTTATGAAGAGGACAGGGATTTTATTTTTTCCCTTTAGCTTTTTGAGATGTAATTGGCATAAGTTTAAGATGTTCAGTATAATGATTTGACTTACATATATCATGAAATTATTATCATGATAATAAGTTTAGTGAACATCCATTATCTCACAGGTACAAAATAAAAGATAAAGAGAAAAATTTTTTTCCTTGGGATGAGAACTCTTAGGATTTACTCTGTTAAACTTTCATGTATAGCGTACAGCAGTGTTAATTAACCTGTTCTTGCCTGGAAAATTCCATGTACAGAGGAGCCAGGTGGGCTACAGTCCATGTGGTTGCAAAGAGTAGGACACAACTGAGTGCGTGCGTGTGTGCACACACGTGCACACACATACATACTACAGCCCTACCACTTACTTAAAAGTGTTAGTAAGTATAATTGACCTACCGCACTATGTTACTGTCTCGTATACAACATAGTGGTTTGATATGTTAAAAAGTGATCACCACCTGATGAATCCTTATATTCAACTTAGATGAAGTTAGTCAAAAGAAGTAGCTTAACTTTTGTGTTTCACATCAAGCAAGCTCACTAGTTAGAGTAACCTGTATTAGAAATATTTAAGAATGTGAACTGTACAGTAGGTTTTTTGTTTTTCTCCTTGAGATGGGCAAGGAATCTCTGTTGTAGAGAAATACAAAATCCTCAAATTGAGATGTGAAAGTAAATATTGTTAAATCTTTATCTCAATCCCAGCACTTAAAAAAAACTTAACAGAACTTTATTTCTATACTTTATGCTTTATCCTCCAAGCTTACAAATAGGATAAAACAAAATAATTGATGTAATGACTGGTTGATTAAGTTAACTCAGAAGAAGGAACTTACAGAAATATCTGTGTTGCAATTTAAAATACTTATATAACTCAATAAGATTTGAAATACTTCTTAAATGGTAGGTTTTACCGTTGTAGTTTTAAAAGATAATTAAAACTAGTCCTTCCTCAGAGTTTGTTTTTATCTCACATACCAAGCCAAAGGGAAAGGGAATGTAGTATGATTTCCTGCTTTGTGGTTTTTAAGGCATCCCCACCCAGTAACAAATCTCAAGTTTGTGGGTTCTTGTGTTAAAATAGCTAAGAAGCTGGCATCTTTTGTACAGCATGACTACATGTAATTCCATTTCTGATTTCAAGACTTTATGATGGGTTATATCCAACCAGCCTTTGTAATATATCCCTTTTAAAGTTTTTCCTACTACCTCTGGAAGCTTTGTAGTGGATATGAGCTGAAAAAATACCAGTATCTTGTCAGATGGTTCTGTATAATTTGGAACATTTATGACTCCTATCTGAAGTGTAACTTAATGGTTTTGAGGTACAAAAACCAGCTGTTGATCTTTATTGGAAAATAATAAGTAAAGTGTTTACTTAAAAACAGTTTTTGTGAGACTTCCCTGGCAGTCCACACTCCCAGTGTAGGTGCATGGGTTCAATACCTGGTCTGGGGGCTAAGATCCTGCCACATGGTGCGGCCCAAGAAAACCCAAAGAAACAGTTTTTGTGGCTCTTTAGTATATGATCCATGTTTACTTTCCTTATATTTAATACCCATTAAACTTCAAACAAGCAAAAATGATCTACTTTTAAAAACATACATTTATATTCAGGAATCCCAAATATTTTAAAGAATTAATCTACCTTTCTCTTCTCTGACTTTAAAGGAGTGCTGCTAAAAGCTTTACTGGTGAGACAGAGATTATTGGTAACAGTGATGGTTTTATTAATGGATAATAGTTACATTTATGTTAAATACATTTCTTTATTCTCTCCTTCTTGAAGGAATTGAATGACCTGGCACGGGACCCCCCAGCACAGTGTTCAGCAGGTCCCGTTGGAGATGATAGTAAGTATCTAAAAGGAATACTAAAACATAAAACAGCATAACAGTCTGCCTCTGGTGAACTCTGGTACTAATAAATATATATATGCCAAGATTATTTGTATGAAGAGTTAATTATGCAATTTACCTTTATTTGCCCATGAAAGGTGCAGTTTTATGTGTATCCCATCATCTTTTGTACTGTATTTCATTTTGAATGTCTTCTGCCAGATGTTGTCTGTGTAGTTGTTCTGGCTCTTCCTTACCTATCCTTTGTCCCTTCTGGGTATTTACCTAAGACAAAATATTCAAGCTTTTGTCTACAGTAAGCTATTGTTCTTTAGTAAGATAATAATAGTAAGTATGATTGGGGGGGCAGTGTGTATGTGGGTCTGTGTCTTTCTTTGTATTGACTCATATTTGTGAAGACAGCTACAACTTACCTTTAATGTCCAGTTTATCTTCTTAATCCTGTTTGAAATAATTTATTGTATCTTACCATACATGTTGGATAATAATTTTGCTTTTGTTCCACTTTGTCTCAAGACAGCTTTTCCCCCTGATGCCATCTTTCAGCCTTTTAAAAATGGAGGATATTTGAGCAGGCTGTGTAACTAATTCTCACACACAAAAATGCAATATTTAGCTAATAGGGGAAAAGTGGAATATACTTGGGAGTATATTTAGAAGCATTTGTGTAAGGGAAGTGTATAGGTTAAGAAAATAAATGAGGTTATATGGACTTGTGTGTAAGATTAATTTTTTCCTCATTTTTCTTAAGATTGTTGTTTTGGTTTGCTAAATCCTTAGGAATCAAAGCAGAATCCTTGTACAAGGATTGCTTTATAGATAAAACATGTTATAAATTATAAGACTTAAGTACTTGTTATGAAAAAATCCCATTTATGTTATGTTTAGATCTGTCCAGTATTATTGAGTATATATAGTATTTGATATCAAACAGGACAGGCCAAGTACTTAAACACATTATCTCATTTGCCTCACAATTCTTTAAGTGATTGGAAGAGAAATTGTTAACTGTTTTAGAGAAGAATCTAGTGAGAGCCTTGTGGTGGTTCTTGAAGTAGACTTATTCTCAGATTTTCTGATTCTAGTTTTGTCATTCCATGGTATCATATCCATCTGCATCAATGTGGTCATTCAGTTTTGAAAGAGTGTTTTTATTTCAGGTAAATTCCTCAGAGTTGAGAGAGGCTGATTTTTTTTTTTTTTTTTTTTTGAGAGAGACTGATTTTTAATTAAAAGTGTTTGAAGTCTGGGGATTAGATTTCATTTTTGAAGTTCAGTACTGTAGTGTGCTCAAGTAATTTGCCTTTGCTTCTACCATAGTTGGTACTACTACATTCCTTTCTCAGATTGAAAAGTGGTTACCCTGGAGAGTTAAACTCCCCTAAAGCATAAGCAATAAAAGAAAAAGAAAGATAAAGTAGACTTCATCAAAATTTAAAAATTAGGTACAGCAAATGATACTGTTAAGAAAGTGATTTTAAAGTCTTTATATTTCAACATTATTAAGATAAATAACCCAATTTTAAAGTGAACAGACGATCTGAGTAGCTTTTTCTCTAAGATATTCAAATGCAGTAAGAACATGGAAAGATGTTCAGCATCATTAATTATCAGGGAAATGCATATCAAAACCATAATGAGGTGTCATTTTACACCCACTAGGATGGGTAGAATCAAAAGGTCAAATAGTAAGTGTTGATGAAGATGTGGAGAAATTTGAACCATCATACTTTGCTGGTAAAATGCAAAATGGTACAGCCAGCTTGGAAGACAGTCTGACAGTTCCTCAAAAAGCAAAACACAGAGTTTACCATATGAACCAGTGAGTTCATTCCTAGATACGTGTCCAAGAGAAATAAAAACATATATCCCTATAAAAACTCACACATGCTTGTTCATAGAAATTTTATTTATAATAACCAAAAAGTGAAACAACCCAAGTGCCCACCAACTGATGAAGGGATAAATAAAATATGGTGCATCCATACAGTAGAATATTATTTGATGATTAACAGGAATGAAATACTGATACATGCTACAACATGAATGAGCATAAAAACATTGTGCTGAAAAGACCTATACTCTGAACACCATAAGATGCTGGTGAAAGAAATTGAAGATGACATAAACAGATATTGTTAAAATGACCATATTGCCCCAGGCAATTTACAGATTTCAGTGCAGTCTCTTTTGAATAACCAATGGCATTTTTCATGGAACTAGAACAAAACAAATTTAAAATTTTGGAAACACAGAAGACCTCAAATAGCCAAAACAATCTTGAGAAAGAAGACTTCCTGACTTCAGACTGTACTACAAAGCTATAGTAATCAAAAATAGTATGGTGGTTGCACACACAGAAAAAAGCATATGGATCAGTGTAACAGGGTAGCAAGCCCAGAGATAAACCTATGCATTTATGATCAATTAATCTACTGCAAAGGGAGCAAGAATATACAGTGGAGAAAAGTAAGTGATACTGGGAAAACCGAACAGGTGCATGTAAATGAATGAAATTAGAACATTTTTTCACACCATTTATAAAAATAAACTCAGAGATCTAAATGTAAGACCAAATACTCTAAAATTCCTAGAAGAAAATGTAGAACACTCTGGCACAAATTGCAGCAATATTTTTTGGATCTGTCACCTAGTGATGGACAGACAAATGGGTCATAATTACTTAAAAGCTTTTGCATAGCAAAGGAAACTAAACAAAACAGACAACCTGTGGAATAGAATATATTTGCAAAATGATGCAACCAACAAGGAATTAATTTCCAAAATATACAAACAGCTCATACAGCTAGTTATTAAAGAAATGCAAATCAGAACTACAATGTGGTATTATCTTACACTGGTGAGAATGGCCATCATTAAAAAGTCTAAACATAATAAATGCTGGAGAGGGTATGGAGAAAAAGGAACCCTCCTACACTGTTGGTGGAAATCTAATTGGTGCAGCCACTGTGGAGAATAGTATGGAGGTTTCTTAAAAAACTAAAAATAGAGTTGCCATATGACTCAGCAGTCCCACTCCTGGCATTTACCTAGAGAAAACTCTAATTTGAAAAGATATATGCAGCCCAGTGTTCATAGCAGCACTGCTTAACAATAGCCAAGACATGGAAGCAACTTAAATGCACTCCAGAGAGAGACCTAAGTCAGTGACTCTAGTAGGTTTTCTTATATGTAACCAGTGTGGCAGAATATGCAATTAAGATTTAAAATGGTAGGTCTCCAAATGGTTTTTGTTAATTAATATGGGGCCTTTAATAGAACCTTTGTTGAAGATACTAGGACTGATCTTAGTGACTCAAAGTAACTTTCTCTTTAGCTACTTAATCCATAAAAAAATTAGTTGGCAGAAGTTAAGAGGAATTTTTCTCAGTACTAATGGTGAGTAGTCTAAAAAGGAGAGCCTCAGCAATACCTACCCTTTATTTTTAATCCCTAGTAAACAGACTGCTCTTTGTAGCTTCAGGCCCCAGTGAGGGGCAAGCCAACCATAGGGGCAGTTCTCATACAGATGATCAGAAGGAATTTAAGGGTTTGGGCTGACATCCGAATGGATTTTTGTGTGGCTTTCTAGTCTTCACATTACCTCCTTGCATCAAGAGTTAGCTGGTTTGAGTTGCTCGTGTATACTCCCATTGACAGCTTCCTTTAGTGTGCTCAGATCCTCGTGTGAATGTTAAGTGCTTAGTAGCTTGCTTAGAAGTGAAGACTGGGTTTTTGATCTTTGTGTTGTACTTAGTGGCATCACCTTTGAAACAGAACATGCACCGTTTTCTGCAGTTTGAAGAGAAAATTTCCTTACTAAACAAGTTTATGATTTATTGGGATTATCCCTAGAGTTTGTAATCAAGCCTGGGACTTCCAGCATACGTTTTCTTTATTTATTGAGATACCAGTAATTCTAAAGATCTACACATGAGAACTCTTGGAAATTTTTTTCTCACTGGAAAAAACTAGCATTTCCTAATTTGAGTATTATCTACTTTAAGTTTACTGTTCTGCTCTATTCCAGTACTATAAAAGGAGTATATTATAGATATTTGTGTTGGGGAAATGATACAATCAAAGAATTGAATCTTGTGGTTCTTTTTTACCCTTTGCGGTAAGGAAGTGCCTGTTTAAAAGTGAAACTTTCGGCCTTGTCAAGAATTTTCTCTCCCTGTCATGAATTTTTAAGACGTTTTAGCCCAAATAACTTTCTTGTTGAGCACCTTATCAGTGTTCTACACCATGCTAGTCATTTTTGTTTTCTCAGACTCCAAGTTAATTTAGATGACTCACCATGTTTCTTATGAATGAACTGAGATTACATGGGGAATAATATGTTGTTATGGTGTAGGTATACTGTTGATATTACTTCATGGTGACTTTTTGTTGTTCTTTTTTCAGTGTTCCATTGGCAAGCTACAATAATGGGGCCAGTAAGTATTCAGATTAATTTCAAAATAAATAGTTTAGGTAATTCACTCATTTTAACCCAACGTTTTTTGTTATCAACAGAATGACAGTCCCTATCAGGGTGGAGTATTTTTCTTGACAATTCATTTCCCAACAGATTACCCCTTCAAACCACCTAAGGTAACTGGAATATGCAAACTGTTTTTTTTATCTACTTTGTACAATGCTAATGAAACTGTTTATAAGAAGTTTTCCTTGTTTTGATAGGTTGCATTTACAACAAGAATTTATCATCCAAATATTAACAGTAATGGCAGCATTTGTCTTGATATTCTACGGTCACAGTGGTCTCCAGCACTAACTATTTCAAAAGGTAATGGAATGGATATTTGATATAAAAATAAAGCCTATTTTTTTGTGTGTTTGTGTCTTTTTTAGGTTACTTATTCTTGAAAGGGTTAGTCAAATTCTTTTTTAAGAGAATGTAGTGGTCCCCCTTATTCTTGATCTGGGGTATAGACCCACTAGAGAGAGTTGGATTTTTAAGCATACGTGTTCCTTGGTGCTGTGATTGCTCTCTGTCCATTGTTCTTGCTCTTCAGGCATAGATTAGAATATGGCCCTTGTGAATCCGTTTTTTTAAGAGCATGGTTAATGTAGAAGACAAGTAATGTCTTTCCAGCCTTGAGATCCATGAATGGAAAGGATAGATAGTGTTCAGGAATAGCAAAAAAAACAGCCCTTGTAGAGGAATGTTTGTACTATAATTAAAATATTAGTTTCTTGAAGGACAAAGTATAGATGAATTCATATTCACATTATTTAAGGTTTTACCTGTTCTTGTCTTTAGGTTTCTATCAAGAACAGAATCATCATCTAAGATAATCAATTTAATGTATATTTTTATGTGAGCATCTTAGTCTGTGGTATATTGGTGCATGCACACGTGTGTGTGTGTGTGTGTGTGTGTGTGTGTGTGTGAGAAAATGTGTAGAGAAAGTTAGTTACTAACTTTGTGATGAAAGATCCAGTAGTTCTTTTAAATACGACCTAATTATATGAGTAGATTGGAGATTTTTTTATATCCCTGAACTGAATATTATCTTACTTGTTGATTTGAAATTGTACAACCTTTCAACATGAAATCACAAGAGGATTCAGATCAGATCAGTCGCTCAGTCATGTCCGACTCTTTGCGACCCCATGAATCACAGCACGCCAGGCCTCCCTGTCCATCACCAACTCCCGGAATTCACTCAGACTCACGTCCATCATTAAATGTTGTCAAAATACAGTACAAGAAATAGGCTACAAGTATGATAATGGGCTGATTGGATTGGGAAGATCCCTTGAAGAAGAGAATGGCAACCTATTTCAGTGTTGTTCTTGCCTGGAGAATTCCATGGATAAAGGAGCTTGGTGGACTACAGTCCGTGGAGTTGCGAAGAGTCCGACATGACTGAGCAACTAACACATACACACACGCACACACATATGATAATGGGCTAGTATGTTTAACAGATATGAAGAACATATATAAATCAGTAAGAGGTAAAACCTAGATCCCAATAGATGAATGGACAGAAAGGAACAGAATAGTCAAGGAGATACAAATTAAAATAAGTGCCCATTCTTCACCTTTTGGGGCTTCACTGGTGGCTCAGACGGTAAAGAATCTGCCTACAATGTGGGAGACCCGGGTTCAGTTCCTGGGTCAGGAAGATCCCCTGGAGAAGGGAATGGCTACACACTCCAGTATTCTTGCCTGGAAAATCCCACAGACAGAGGAGCCTGGTGAACTACATACAGTCCATGGGGTCACAAAGAGTCAGACATGACTGAATAACTAACATTTTCACTTCACCTTTTTAATTAACAAAGATCTTTTAAAAAGGAAACTAAACATTTTTTCTTTTCAAAAGAAAAAGTACATTGAAGTACTTTGTGAAGTACATTGGAATGATTGCTTATATATGCTACAGATAGATTTGTTTAGTCTGCCTGTATGTATTAAGAGATAAGGAGATTTAATCATTAATATTAACATCCTTTGACGCAGTAATTCTAGGTTCATTTGTTTGTACTAAGAAAACAAACCCAACTGCTAAAATCTACATCTGCAACAATGTTATTTCTGAAAATTAGAAATGACATATAGGTTCAACAGCAGAAAAAACACATTCGGTTCTGGCACATGCATTCAAAAGAATATTGATCCTTACAAATACTGTGCAAAATGGGAAAATACAGTGTTTGATAAAAGCAGGAAAGAGATAAAATGTTATACACTGTAACTTGCATTGTATAGAAAGTATATTAAATAGCTAGAAATAGTTTGGGTATTTGAGGCTGAAATTTGGTACATGAAATTTTTTTTTTCCTCTCTACTTAAATTTTATCATTTCTTTAACGCATACATTTAGACAGGAGGCAACATAGTTTCATGGTAAAGAACGTAGATTCTGGATGCAACTGCCTGTGTTAGGATCTCAGCTCCACATCTTATTGGTTGAAATTTGAGATGGATTAGCTTCTGTATTCCACAGTGTTTTCATCTATAGAGTAGGGGTGATAAAAACTATTTCACTATTATTCTGGAGATTAAAAAGCAGCAAAAATGCATAGTTAACTGATTCCTTGTAAGCGCCCAAATAACTGGGATAAAGGCACTATTGTAAAAAGTATTGGATATTTGTCATGTTATAATTACAGTAACACTTGTATACCCTTCCACATTAATTTTTTAAAGGCACAAAAACTCTGAGGCATTAAATTAAGATTTCTGGGGTCCTAGGCAAAAATGCGAACAAAAAAATCAAAGGACCACATTTTAAAAAGTTGTGACTGAAATAGTTTTACAGATAAGTGGCCCCTTTTGTTTTTGTAGGCCTCCGTGCCATTCAGTGGTTGCTTGTGAAAATATTCATATGCCTGTTGTTCTTGTGATTTCCTGACCTGTTTGTTCTTATTTTACCAAGTAACTGGAGATATAAATCTAGCTATAAATGGGGCCAAGAGAGGTGGGACTCTGTGTGTGTGTGGGTGGGTTGGGTGGGTGGATGGTGGTGGGGGGAGTCTGTCTGGATAGCTGAAATTGTTATCATAGCTTTTTTTCTTCCCTTCTGTGCCTAGTGGTGGTGTTTTTTGTTTTGTTTTGTTTTTCAGTTATTCTAAGTCATAAGGGCTGTTAATTTATTTGACTTGGTATGTTCTGTCTGGATAGCTATCTTTTAAAATAACTACAGTACCATTTTGTTGAATTTGGTTTTATCAGGGTACCTAGGTTTAGTGTTATAAAGACTCTTTTGTAAATTGAAGTATGGGCAAGCATTTCTGTGAAAGACCCAAATTCTATGTATGATATAATTATTCTTTAACATATTCTGTTTTAAAGGGCAATAATCTAGACCCAAAATGCCCTCCTCTTTGAGTATATAGGTAAGGGACCTAAATATACAGAAAACTTGAAGCAGGTTAACTGTATCGTAAAGCTACTTGGTTATATGGTTTTAGAATTGGAAGTGACTGAGTTATGACACTAATGAAATTGGTTATTTACTGAAGAAGAATATATATATATATAAGTGAAAATTTAGTTACTTCAGTAAAGAGTCTCTACAAGCTGTAGAAATAGAAGTTACTCTTTTTATAGAAAAAGAAAGTATAGTATATTATAAGCCAAAATCAATTTTCTACAAATAAAGGAACTAAGTAGTGTACTAAAAATCCTTTCACTAGATCCAGATAACCACCATCCTACCTTCCTTTCCTGGAAAGAAAGTGAGGAAGGTTATTTACTTAAAGCTTATCTTTTTAAAATGATGCAAATGAACTTATTTACAAAACAAACAGATTCACAGACAGAGAAAACAGATTTATGGTTGACACGGAAAGGGGGATGGGGAGCGATAAATCAGTAGGAGTTTGGGATTAATGTTATACACACTACTATATATATAAAATAAACAAGGACCTACTGTATAGCACAGGAAACTATATTCAGTATCTTATAATAACCTATAATACAAAAGGATCTGAAAATGAATGTATATGTATAACTGAATCACTGTGCTGTATACCTGAAACTAACACAACACTGTAAATCAACTATAATTAAAAAAATATCACTTTAAAGTTGCCTGTTTTAAATAGTTGGACAATAAGTAAAGGGAACTTATACTAATTTGGTAGTGTATCTAATTTTACGTGAAGAGTCAGTTGTATTCTTACCAGCTTGATAGGTCAGACAAGTTTCTTCTGTAGTCAATAATTTCATGAACAATCAAAAATCTATAACTCCCTGTTGTCATTTCCAGGAAATACATGAAATCTTTCCTAATTGCTGTTAGAATGTTCTGTGCTTGAAGAGGGCATCAGGTGATACACCTGACAATGGGAAGAGAAGATGTTTTGGGAATGCCATCTGCCAGAATTGTGGGCAACAGGAATGAAGAGTCAGAAAACATCTTTCCTGATGTTTTTTATTTTCCATATACTCTTAAGGCAAGGAAATAGCTTTTTTGTTAACAACTGAATGATAAAGGGCATGTAAACTTTCTTCATCTCTCAGAAGCCCTTGATCTCTGTAGGATAGATTTGATGGGAAAATGAATAAATTCCTTTTCCTGCTGAATTGATGTTTTGGGAGTACAGTGGGCTCTGAATTATTGTCTCTTGCTACAGAATTAGAGAGAAATAAGATAGCTGAGTTCTGTTAACATCAGAATAGGAAGATTGGAATTTATTTTGGTATGTCAGAGGCCACTGGATTTAATATAATTAGTGGCTTTGGCTTCCTCTTTGCCTTCAATAAAGGAATATGTAAGTTAACAAATTTAAACAGGAAATTGTACTATTGAGATTTGTCTGCCACATTTCAGGTTGCCGTTGAGGAAATGACTGAGATGAGATTTGAAATCGTTGCTGAAGATAATTTGAGACTTTTGTTTGAGATATGTCATATTATCCGTAATAAGTGTGGCCAGCCCCATTTGGGGACAAGTACTGGCCTCTGTGTTCTTAAACTAAATTGTTTTCAACTAAAAATGAAACAAATCCATTGCATCTAAATATGGTACCTGCCATCAAGAAAGCAATAATTGTTGGATTTCATAGTTGTCATTTCTTACTAAGAGCATTCAGTAGTGTGGTTGTCTTTAGAATTTTGAAAGCCATTTATCCCTGAACATGGGCTTCTAAAAATGGAAATTTATAAGCTGGGGAAAGTCTTATTGGTCTAGGATTTGAAAGACCTGTATTCTATTAATAATTCCACTCTGATTACTCACTAACCAGGGAAATGGGGCAAGACAGTTCACCAGCCTGGGCCAGCTTTCTTACTGGTTCAAGCTTAGAGAAGTCTTAGAATCTTTGTTAATTGCTATTACTGTAAACTTAGGCAGAGCTTACAAACCTGCTAACACTACAGTAAATAGGGTCTTAGAATTTTCTCGTGTGTTGGCATCTCATATTTCTTTGAGCCTTTTTGCTTTTATCCTCTACTAATTTTTATGTTTTTTTCATTCTAGTACTTTTGTCCATCTGTTCTCTGTTGTGTGATCCCAATCCAGATGATCCTTTAGTGCCTGAGATTGCTCGGATCTACAAAACAGATAGAGAAAAGTAAGTATGGTCTCCAGACAGAAGAGTGTCTGATAGGGTGGAGATGTTTGTGTCTAAGGTCTGAGCATGAGTCAGACACTTAAAACGAAGTCCTAATATACTCAGTTGGGGACAGGAAAGAGCAGTATTTGCATCAAGTATTATAAGTAGATGATTTTATCTCTGTTTTGTATGATTGCTACTGTCTAGAAGAACTTTTCTACAATATATTTTCCAACAGCTTTATGTCTTCTTGGTTTTTGACATGCAAAGATTTTGCATCAAGAGCCCAGTTGTCTTAGGTAGGTATTTATAAATTAATGGGAAAGAGAATTGATGTTCTACCATTTGGAATAATCTAAAAAAGAAAGTAAATAAATGCTACAAGACCCCAAAGCCCCAAATTTCCTTTAAAATAAAACTTGGAGAATTTGCACATTTTAGAATTGTATTATGAATTATTGAAAAGTGGTCAGGGTATCAAAAGATATAGTAAATGAAATGTTGTAATCTTTTGTTTGTTTTGCATACTATTCAATAAGATTGAAGGAGATAGATTGGGAGAAAATGATTCATTTTCAAAAGTTAAAATATAAAAGATTAAATAGTTATTTGAATTATTGATTAGAGAGGCATATAGATAAGATATTTTAAAAAGGAGCTGCAATGAGAATGGGGTATTCTAACAGCAGTTGGGTCTTAGTTTGTTTTTTTTTTTTTATCTGAATCTACATAGTATCTATAAAAATTAAAGATCCTTTGCCCTGCTTATTTTATTACTGGAATGTTCTTCTGAAGCAATAAACCCATTCATTTTAGCAACCAAATTGTTAAAATAAGTTCTGCCAGATCTGGTTGGTTTATTGATGCAGAAAAAGTATTATGTCAATTTGATCATTTTTATGTGATTTCAAGAACCATATAATATAGAATTATATTGAACTCCAAATAAGTAAAACAAGGGTTGAAAATCACCTCAGAAATAGGTCAATGAAGTAGAGACTGAAGATATGCCAGCAAGTGCTGAAATTTAATTAGAATCCTATATAGCATTTATCGGATATTTCTAACATTTATTAGAAATTTGGAGTAGGAATATGGCTTCACTTGAAGTTCTATAAGTTCTTCCCCTCGAATTACTAGATGGGATAATGAATGAACTCTGTTGCTTTCTGACTGACTCCTCACCTATGTTAAGCCAAGCTTCTCTTTGTGTGTACAGGTACAACAGAATAGCTCGGGAATGGACTCAGAAGTATGCGATGTAATTAAAGAAATTATTGGATAACCTCTACAAATAAAGATAGGGGAACTCTGAAAGAGAAAGTCCTTTTGATTTCCATTTGACTGCTTTCTATGAGCCCACGCCTCATCTTCCCCTGTGCACATGTTTACCTGATACAGCAGTGCTGCGTGTTGTACATACTTGGAACAACAAACTAGAAATACTGTACTTCTGTACCAACATTGCCTCCTAGCAGAGAAGTGTGTGTGTGACAAGCCAGTTCTCCAGGCATAACCTAGGTGTGAGACTAAAAGCTTTCCTTATTGACTTAAATTTGGATAACGGCAAGATGAGGGGTGGTGGGTATGGTGTGTTCTTGGATGGGGAAGAAAAGCTCCACTGACCTGTAGGAGATTGTTTTTTAAGTGAAATACTATTAAACTCAAAACAGTTATGAAAAGCAAGGTGAAAAACATGAAGCTGTTTCTGTATTCCTTTTATTCCGAAGGACTTACGTCTTAGGTGAAAGTTATGACCAACCAGATTAAACTCTACCCACATCCTGTATTTTAAGGTCTAAGTTTAACTGGTCAACATTTAAAAGGATTGGAGCTATTAGTAAGTAACGTGTGATGGGCTTTGCTCCCAACTCTTTTACATCTCCCCACCCTTCAACCTTCATCTTTCAGCCCCTCTTTCTCTCTTCCATATTCTTTGGTTTGTATGTGGTTTCTCAGTTAATACATAGCTAATAGCTCTTATTTTTCTTATGTTTTTAACTGCTTAGGTCTATCTGGATGTAAGGGTGAAAATTCATTTGATGGAAATACTTGTGTATATTTAAAGACCCAGTTGCTCCTCTGGAGCTTGTACGTTCAAGAATGATTAATCTGTGTAATAAACTGATTACTACAGTCATTACATATAATTTGTGTGAATAGGCTTTTTGATTTTAAGAACTCTGTCTAGCTGAGATTAGTGGTGGATTTTCTCCCACCCCTGAAATGTTTTCACTTATATTGGTTGCACTTCAAAATCATGAAACAATTCCTGTTTACACAGTAAAAAGTATATCTTGAAAGTAATTTTATTGAACAAGATAAACACATAAGCTTAAAAGAATTTCCATGAAACATATGTGCAGTATTCTAGGAACATGACTGTTACAAAAGAAATTTGCTTTATTATTGAAATTAAGCTGCATTTCACCAAAACCTTGTGACATTCCTTTGGTACATAGGACATAAAACAAAGGCATTGCTGTTTGGTAAGTTAAGCTTCTGTGATTGTGATTGTAAAAGAGCAACATTGACCAAACCCGGGAAACATGAGCACAGTCTTGTATTGGAGAGTCTACATAATTACTTTGCACTAACGTCGCAGGATGTTCATCCAATTTTAAATTGTACTGTATGTGGCTTTTTGAGGTCTTCCCTTGACGCTAGTAAAATGTAGTTTGAAACTTGTAAACAACTGTGTTTGCCAGAAACATCGTTCGTGTGAACTAGGCAAGTTACTGTTTTTCCCCCTACTTCTCCTAATCTAATTGTAACCAGGCTAGCCTGAAAGCCATGGCTGATGCTCTTTAGCCATCAGGTTCTTTCAAATGCATCTTTACACTCTTGCACAAAAATTGAGGAATAAATGTCCACTGCTTTTGGTTTTAAACTTGTTTAAGTTGTCTTATCTCTCAGTGTCACTATATCTCAGAACTAAAGTGTGATACACCAAACCTTTTAAAATGCTGCATTTTAGCTGCTGGCTACTTATTAGTATTTCTAGTATCCTTGACTTTGCAAAGAAGGTTTGACTGTTAATAGTTGTGGGTAAAGGAGTTAGAATTGAGCTCTAACCTAGAATTACCCTCATTCTCAGTATCGTGGGTAAGTGGGAATTCAGTTTTTGACTGTTGACCATGGATTAGTTGCACAGATCCTGAAAGCCTCATTCTGTGGTCATCTTAGAGACCAGCCAGCTTATTACCATTTATTAGGCCATAACATAGATATTTTTACAAGAGTGCTTTTAAGTCAAGTGCTAAAGTAAAAGTCATTGTCCTGATGTTCAGGTGCTGAATGAAACATAAGGCCTTTGAATGCAATTGGTCTTGCTCATTTGAGGTTGGAACATAAATTGTCAAGTTTGGTTGTATATTCCTTGGCCAGAATGAAGGCTCAGTGAGGGAGACCATCTTCCCCACTCACAAAAAAGTGTCATTTGGAATGGGTCTCATCTGGGATCACGTTGGTTTTTATAGAACTGTCTCTAGTTTTATCACAAAAGCTTGTTTGCAGTAGATTTGATTATCTTGGTGAGGCATTGGTTACAAGGGAATGTCAAGTGTATGGGTTGCTTTGCTTATTTTTTTTTTAATTGAAATATAGTTGGTTTACAATGTTGTGTTAGTTTCAGGTATACAGCAAAGTGATTCAGTTGTACATATATATTTATTTTTTCAGATTGTTTTCCCTTACAGGTTATTATAAAATATTGAGTATAGTTCCCAGTGCTATATAATAGGTCCTTGTTGGTTATCTTTTTTTTATATAGTGGTGTGTATATGTTTTTTGCTTCTCAACAACATGGAACACTTGATCAAGTTATGGTTGAAGCAGTCTCTTTCAGTAAAACTACATGATTTCAGATACTCACATACTCTGTTACTGGCCAGTGGCTATTGTCCGCTAGTTTCTACATTTTTGGTAATGTAAAGATTTGGAAAGAGGACTGTTGGGTAGGGGAGAGGCAGGGAGGTCTATAAGAGAGAAGGATATGGTGGTCAGAGAGGAGTCCATGTTCTCTGCACTAACTTAGCAAATGAAGCATTCTTTTTCTGCTTCCAGCAACTATAGTATTCCACTTTTCCAATCATTCCTCTTTGCCTCAACAAGTTATTTTGAGCCCTATTGTGAGGAGAAATGAATTATTTCTAAACTATAGTTGGAAAGCCTATAAATTGCCCCTTGACTGCAATTAAAGTGAAACTGGCCTTGTCTCATATGCTGTACCATACCCCTTAACAAATCCAGGGGGTAGGTTTTAGTGGAAGAACTTTCTTCAGTTCCTAGGTCTTCTGAATTATGAACACATCTTTCCTTCCTTCCTACTTAGGAACAGCATCTTTGTTACCCCTGCAGAAAATTGTCAGTCATGTTAGGAACCTGTCTCCTTTTGATTCCATTTGTAAAACAGTCATTAAGTGGTGGGTTATTCCAGTGAGTGTGGTGTTATATAAGAGAAAGCAGATTTTTTTTTTTTAATGATGCAAAACACAATGCTGATTTGACATAATATTCACATAAAGCTTTTTCTCTTACATTAATAATAGATTTGTAAATCCAGGGGAACTGTTATAATCACGATATAAAACATACTATATTCACATTTAAAAAGTTTTTTCCAACCCATTTCTTCTTTATAGTCTAAAACATCTTCATTATATGTAATAAGATAGAGCCACAAGAAGTTGGAGGTACCCAAGACCATTCCAGCTTTCAGCCAGTCAGAGTTTGTCATGTGGTAGCTCCCAAACATAGAACTTTGAACTTGCTAAAAAGCCACTCAGGATCCCGGCTGGGCCAGCAGCCTGGAGAAGTGTGGAGAAAGCAGATTTTTAATATGAGAATAACTATGAAGGTAGCAGTCTATCAGAACATACATCCATATTCACCCAAGAAGAGAAATAGACTTCCTTTGGGACACTCCTAGAGCCTGTTCCCTATTTCCTTATTACTTTTGTGTGCGCTTAGATCAAAAGTGGCTCTGAGTTCTCAGTACCAAACAAAAGCCTTCCTTAAAAACTTTTTCTTAACCTTCAGTTCAGTCTCTCAGTCGTGTCCGACTCTTTGCGACCCCATGAATCGCAGCACACAGGACCTCCCTGTCCATCACCAACTCCCGGAGTTCACTCAAACTCATGTCCATCGAGTCGGTGATGCCATCCAGCCATCTCATCCTCTGTCGTCCCCTTCTCATCCTGCCCCCAATCCCTCCCAGCATCAGGGTCTTTCCCAATGAGTCAACTCTTTGTATGAGGTGGCCAAAGTATTGGAGTTTCAGCTTTAGCATCAGTCCTTCCAGTGAACACCCAGGACTGATCTTCTTTAGGATGGACTGGTTGGATCTCCTTGCAGTCCTAACCTTAGCCCCAGCTTTTCCTAACCTAACCCCCAGCCTTCTTGATCTTCCCAACCCAGGGATTGAACCCAGGTCTCCCTCATTGCAGGTGGATTCTTTACTAGCTGAGCCACAGGGAAGCCCCCAGCTAATGTAAGTGGTTGCTGTTGAGGCCCCTCTGAGTATTTCCAGGTCAGTTCCTGGGATGGGCCTAGAAATAATGAAAACTGGCCATGGGCTCACTTTGTTAGAGTGATCCCAAAATAAATACATTTGCCCATTGTTGCCATATTTTACCCTAATCAATATAAGCGGAAAAACTCAAAGATTGAGACTGACTATACAACTTTTAAGGCCTTTGGCTTGTGTAACACAGTCACCAGCCAGCTTTGTCCTTTCTCAGTGCCTGTTCCTGGGCTGGTTAAAGAAGAGGTAGAGTCGGATATTTCTGTGACAAGTGATTACTTTTCATCTTTGAATTTTTTGTGGAGCTGCATCTGAACCAGAGCAAGCTTCAGATGCCTGTCTTCAAACTGCCTCTCATCAGATGAAGAACAGTATGAAGGTCTTATCACCAGAATAGCAGTTTAATAGTTTTCCGCTGCATGAGGGTTTGTTTATAACCTCCAGTGTGAGTCGTTAGTAGAATGGCCTTTTCCAGGGCTGGGGTTCATGATAACCTGATGGTGCACACTGAAAACAAATGGTTGATCACTTTGGGAAAAGTAAAGAAAAAAGTTACTAAGTGCCCAGGTCAGGCCTCCGGTGACTGATGTCCAAAGAAGAGCAGCACCCGCCCTAGTCAGTGTGCTGTGTTCCTTTTCAGACTTCTCCAAGGATATGAGTGGAGGCAGCCGCCATTCTCCCAGGCACCTCACTTCTTGCCCTGAGCCGCTTGTTCTCCTATTTGAATTTCTTCCTAAATGCTTGCAAATCTTGACTCTTAAAGGATACTCCCTTACCATAAATTGCAGGGCCTATTAGAGAACAAGAGTTAATGAGTAGGGAGGGTTTGGCCAGCTTTTTCACCCTTGATTTTCCATAGGAAATGAAGGTAGCTTTGGAAGCTCCACAGCTGCTGCTGCTTAGACCATCTGACTTGGAGGTTTCTAGAAACAGTACACAAATACAACCTGACAATTGGGCTCCAGAGCCAGCTCAGGGGTGAGAGAGGTTCCATGTTTGAGTTAGCAAGTCTAGGTTAACTCCCTTGACAGCAGGGGCATGGGATCTTCCTCCAGCTAATTGAGGGGCAGTACTGGTTCTTCTGGGCAGTGTCCCCTCTACCTACATTCTACATCTCTGCCATCTTTGAATGGTGTGGCTGCTTGCAGGGTGTTGAAGTAAGAGTTGGGAGCTGGCATTTCAGAGGTGCCCAGGACTTTCAGTCACCTGCTGCAGTGTAACAGAAGGAACCAGGGGAACAAAGGCTTTCTGAGACCTGCCAGAGAAGTTGAGCTTTCTCAAAGAATGGCTCTGGGTCATCTAAGCCTGGCCCTTCTTTGAAGGGGACAAAGAGCATAAGGCAAAGAGTAAGGGGGAGATTCTAGTGCATTGTAAAAGGTTATGGGGTGGGTACTGTTTTTAACTTCTAAGCTGGATAGAAAGGATACTTGAAGTTTTGGGTGTAAATTTTGGGAAGATTTGGCAGAATTCCTTTGTGATTTCTCCTCTTAACACTGTCCCTGGGTTCTTCCCTGCTTATCCTGACCCCTGCCACCCTCTGACTTTAACTAACAGTTGGGTAGGTTTAAGTTTCTGTGCCCTCAGATGGAGGAGGTGACTGAAAGGGGCTTTTTGCTTGGGTAGAGTGTGAGCTGTGTCTGAGTGGATGCTAGTACCTAAATTGCCAGCAGAGGGCAGTGGTGACCTATGTAACAATCATGAAGTGGGTGGTCAGTAAATCTGCTTGGACAGAACCTGGGAGGGGCTTTTGTTGGGCTGGGGAGGTCTGTTTGGGCTTGGCTTTGTTTACAGATTATCCAGAACTCGGTGGCCTGGTGCCTTGCTCAGTTACGTTCCATCATAGCCTTAATCCCAGGAAACAGGTTAGTATTCTAACCCAAGGTCTGCCAGAAGTATCAAGCCACCTTTTCCCCTCAGCACTGGTATAGTAGCCATGTACATGTGTGTGGACAGGTTCATAGGGACCAGGCCAGGGCCTTTGCCACCTAGCTTTAGGTTGCATGGGCACAAAGACCTGTCTGTTACTTCATGTGAACAAAGGGACCCCATATTTCTAGTACTTCTCTGCCTGTTGCCTACCATTAACCTTTCCCCAAAGATTAGGCAGTCCCTGTGACTAGCCACCTAGCATTGGCTGCCTACCTACTCGGGGCAACCAGGACATGACTTCATACCTGAGGGATGGAGGCTGAGGACAGGAGGAACAGAGCTGGGAATGGTAATAAGACCTGGGAAATGTTATTCCCTTGTCCTTTTCAATCTTATCTTGTGTTTAGGGGCCCCAGACTCCCCAGTCTTCCAGCCCAACAGCTGTGAGCCTCCAGGGCCACTACCCGGAAGCCAGCTGCCTCTTCTTGGGGAATTCTTTGAAATTCCAGGCTTGGCCATCTGGGTATGCAAATAACTCCAGATTTGCTGAGCCCGCCAAGTGGTTGCTCCCCAGGCAGAGCTGTGAGAATTTAACTGCTACTACCCCCAGATGGGGAAAACTGCTTAGGGGCTCTTGGTGCATGGAACCTATGCTTTTACCTATTTAAGAGTGGTAGAGAGAGGAGTCCTGGGGGCTCCCTAGGTCCTGCTTTAGTTACTAACTGTATAAGGGATTTTGCATCCAAAGGGTGAGTTGGGAGACCCCTGGAGTCCTCCTGGAGTGTGAAGCTCTCAGCTTCACAGCTTCCAGCTCTCAGCCCTGGAATAAGGAGGGAAGCCTTGGGTCTGGTGTGGCTGAAAGGATGGGGACTATCTGCAGGGAAAGCTTCTGACTTCCTACCATGCTAGATCTAGGGAATAGAACTGGCTTAAGCAGCCCAGAGTAGGGCCAGCAGTCTGGCCCCCAGAATGCCTTGCTTTCTCCCAGGCCTCCCCCTGGGGCTGGTTATCTGGCTGTAGCAGGAGGAATGTGTGCTGTGAGTGGGGAAGGGGGGGGTGGCAGGGTCAGGGCAGAAACCTGGGAATGTGGACTCGCTGCCTGCCACTGTCCCTGTTGGAGGGAGGGAGCCATGGAGAATGTGGCTGACAGGCCCCAGGCGTGGGAGAGTATAGGCCTGCTTATATCTGTCTGTGCGGGAGGGGGCTGCCCATGTGTGTAGGAACTTGTGAGAGTGTGAGAGAATTGTGAGCATGGACATTCCTTAGTGTTTATGCATATGGGTGTGAGCCTAAACTGTGTAGCCTTTGAGAAACAGAAGTCAAATCCGGATTTGAATCACAGGCCCATGACTTTTCAGTTGTATATTCTTGGGCAACAAATTTCTCTGTCTTTTGTTTGGTTTTCTCATCTAGAAAATAGGCACTTGACCCAACCTGGCCCATAGCAATGCTTGGTGGAAAATGACCTTAACATATTAAAGGGTTGGGGCTACCTGTGAATGCTCCTGGCTTCAGGGAAGTTGGCCTAGGTAGTTGCACATCTTTGCTGGACTCCTATACAAGCCAGAGGATTTTGAGCAGCAGCATCTCCCAGGAAACCCAGGAACTTGGGTCATGTTTTCTGGGCCCCTTTGAGGCCTATGCCTTACCCATTTGGGCAAGGCCTGCAAAAATTTACCCAAAAAACAGGTAGGCATTTAGATGGACATGCCTAGCCAGCCCGTGTGTCCCTGTACAGGGTCTGTGTCTGTTTCTTTTGGGGAACAAACAAGGGGTCCAGCTACCTTTTCTAGTGAGTAAAAGCCTGGAATGGAATGCTGGGAAGAGCAGCCTCCAGCCACCTGGGAGTGGAGATGATGTGGAAGGAGGCCAGACCTCCCCCGCAACTCTTTCTCCATCCTACCTGGAGGATGAGAATAAGGGATGAGAGGTAATTGTAGCACTGCCCACAGCCCAGGATCCTTGCTTTCCCCCATCCTAGGTCACAGGCTACCTAGTGGTTCTGCAGCTCTCTTAAAGAGTGCCTGTGTGTGTATGTGCACGCGTGCAGGAGGAAGGGAAATACCTGTTCTGGAAGGGGAGCAGGTATTGGAATCTTGGATCAACTGGCAAGATTTGGGATCCAGGCATAGAGGTTGAGGGATTAGTCAGATACACAGCCAGACAAGAGAATGTTTGAAGTCTTTACATTTAGGGGGCGCTCCCTGGCTGCAAGGGATTACTGGAAGCCCCTGGGAGGGCCGAGGCCTTAACTGGAGGAAATGAGGGCTCCAGCCCAGCTAGCCCTACAACTGGAACCACAGGAGTGGCTTCTAAGGGTTTGTGGAAGGATCTTGGCCTTGTTCCTACACACACGTACCACTAGGAAATGGTGTCTGGGGGTTGGGGGTTGGATTTTTTGATCTGGGGCCAGCACTCTTTCCTGATTTAGATTTGTAATAGGGCTCTGGACCTGATGCCTCCATTTCTATATGAGAAATGAAGCAATGGAGAGACTTGATTTGCCATGGTGTTTAAGGAGTTTGTGTGGGAGGTTCTGGGACCCTGTTGTAACTGAGTGTATCACTGTTGGGTGGGAGGCCCTCTGTGTTCTCAACCTTGTGAGAGTGGCAGGAAATGGGGCCAGTAACTATGTACTAGTTGAGTTGTACCTGATGAGAGATTGGAGGTGGTTTCCCCACCAAAGTCCCAGAGTGTGTGTGGCCAGTGTGGCAGTGTACTAAGGGAATTGATACGTGTGACCACTATGTGAATGAGTACAGCAGTTTGTGATGCTTGGATTGTGTTTCCCAGGTACGTGTAATAGCTGAACTAGTTTTGTTGCTGAGATGAATCAGATTTCTGGAGAGGGATGGACCTATCTGGAGAGAGTGATGTTATTAAGTAGTTATAATCATTATATTGATATGACTTAATTAGTATACAGACATTAATAATCCCAGTACCCACTGTGTTTTGAATGCTTACCAGGTACTTGGCCCAGCACTAAGTGCCTAACCTGCAGTAAGTAGCTCATTGGTTCTGTAAGAGCCCTCAGAGTTAATGCTGGTTTGCCTGTGCCACAGTGTTTATTTTCCCATGTTATATTCATATTGGGGTATGGGGTTCAGCTGCATCTGTTGTCTTAGTTGCTGAAATGCAACTTGTGGCAGTGTGGGGCCCTGTTGTATACCTGGGCTCTCTATCCTTTTGGGTTGCCAATATGGGGCACTGTTGTTTCTTAGTTTTAAGACCCAATTTGACAATGTTCTTTGAGGTGATGGTGTATAATTCGGCTGTGTGACTTTTTTGCTTTATTGTGTGACTTTGTTGTGCAGCCAGAGTATGTGACTCCCTTCTGTCATGTAGTTAAGAACAGCTAGTGGAATGTATGACTTTTGTGTCTTGGTGATAATTGTGGGTGTCTAGTGTAGGATCACTGGTTGTGGTGGTGGTGTGAACTGGTTGTGTGATACTGTGGCTGTATTGTTATTTGTGTGTGTCCGTGGGAACCATTTGTTTGACCCCTTGACCTCCTGCCATAACTTGTGTCAGACACTGTAGTAGTGTGCAATAACTCCATGTGGTGAGTGTGCTTCCTTGGTGGGGGCTGTGGCCCATAGTAACCCATCCCTGTACAGATTGTGCGTCCATGTGACCCCATGTGCCGCTGAGCCCCTTTTGGGGTCTGCGTGTTATGTGACCTCAGCCGCAGATGCCCCTCCCCCGCGCTGCCCGCCCGCGCCGTGCAGCGATCGATCGCCATTGATTGTCCCTGACGAGCTGCTCCACTTTCCAGCCAATGTCAGGAGGGGGGATCTCCGCCGCCCTGGCGGTGTCATTTCCACACACTCCCTGGGCTGCCGCCTGTGCGGGCGCCACTAAGAGCCGGCCTGGATCGCCCGGAGCGCGGACCGCGCCGCCCACACCACTCCAGGACGCCCGACGGCGAGGCCTGACCAGCGCCAGCGCCCCCCCACCCCCACCTCCGCCTGCCTGGCCTGCGGCCCTGCACCCAGACCCTCCTCCCTGGGTGGGTGGATGTTGTCGATACACCAGTTTGAGCTGGCCCCGGGGAGGGTGGGGGCACGCTCCCTTGAGCCAGTATGCTCGGGTGGGGGCGTGAGGGGCCGTTTCCGGCGGGCGGAGGCGCCTGCGGGCCAACTTTGCCTCGGCCCAAACAGATGCTAATGATTTTCCGGGAGGCGCCGGTTATCTCTGGCCCCAGCCAGCCAGTGCTCGGGCCTGGGCCGGGTGTAGTTCCCCACCCTCCCCTTCACCCTTCTGGCCCTCGCCAAATGACCACCTGGCCCCAAGTGGACAGTGGGGGTCGCAGGCTGCCCAGGGCGCCCCCAGAGCTCTGGCTACAAGGGGATATTTACTCCTGTTCACCCAAAATGCTGCTGCATCCTCCTCTCACCCCCTTCCCAACTCGGGCCTCTGCCCCTCAGCGCCCAATCTGAACAGGGGAAACTGAGGCTCGCGAAAGCCCGATGGAAAGTCATGCTGACACAGCGCCTGCCGGGCTGAGTGGGTCATGCTCTTTCGAGGCCACCCTGTCGGGGTCGGGGACTCACAGCCTTCCTGGTCCCCCTTTGCCCAGGGGCCAGAGCCAGTTTCCAGGCTCCCCTGTGGAAGTGCTGACGTGGCTTTGGGCAGCTGTCTGGGGCCTGGAAGCGGGGCAGATGTCACAGCCCAGGGGAGGAGGCGGCTCCAAGGGGAGGGCGGGCAGGGCCTCTTGCCTGGCGAGACACGCCTCCTCCCCTAGCCTGGTGTCTGGGGCTGGGGCACGGCCACTGGCCAGGCTGACCCGCCTCCAAGTGTAGTTCCAGCACCTCTGTGTGGCAGCTGACAAGCGCTGTAACTTTTCTGGTCTTCTTCCTTCCCCCTGGAGGAATAGAACAGCACCTGCTTTGGATGAGTGTGAACCTCAGGTGAAAGCAGAGGTGTGCAAAGAAAGCCCCCAGTCCAGTGCTCGACACACTGTTCCCGCTCAACATGTGTTATTTATTATTACTATTGTCATTATAAGTGGGACTTTGGCGTGTCCAGAAGCAAAACCGAGTCCTGAGAGTGCCAGCTGGCTTCAGAGGTCATTCCAGCCAGCCTCCTGCCTTGGTGCCCCTGGCCTGCTGCATTTCTCATGCCTGTCTAGCTTTGTTTCTTCTCATTGAAGTGTCAGCCCCCCTCAGCTCTGCCTGCTGCCAAGCTGCCCCCACCCCCTCTTATCGGTGTGGTTCCCGCCTATCTGGCCGCCACATTGGGTCCCTCGAGCAGCACAGCCCCCCTGGGAACAGCAATCGATGGGGCGGAACAGCCTCCCTGACAGATGGACCCACGGAGGCTGGGCTGCTTCAGCAGAGCTCCCTAGGAAACCAGAGACAGGAGCGGAGCCACCGTGGCTGCCTCCTAAATAGAAGTGGGAGGGGGCGGAGAGATGAGGAGGAGGCCAAAGCTTGCAGCCAGCCCAGGCTGAGCCAGCCCCCTGGGGATGGGCCTGGAGGGGTAAGGCAACCCCTAGGTTTTTCTATAGGCCCAGATCCTCTTGAGGGGAGGGCTCTGTAGAACTCCCTTGGTAGGTAGGATATGTCCAGAGTCCTGCTCTTAGGCAGGTGAAGTTTTGCCACACACACCCACCCCACCACCACGGGCACTTTTACTAACAAGCCCAGAGGCTGGTGGGTAGGTGGGTAGGCAGGCAGCTTACCACATTCCTCAGGCCACAAGGAGTCTGTTGCTCTGCCTGTGGGCAGTAAGAGATGATGAAGTGTGTGTGTGTGTCTGTGTGTGTGTGGAGAATGCCTCCTGTCTCCTACCAGACTCCTAGATAAGTCAGGGACTTCTTCCCAGGGTTTCTCAACCTCAGCACTAGTGACATTTTGGGCCATTTGATTCTTTGTCCTCTGCATTGTATGATGCTTAGCGGCAGTTGTGATGACCAAAAATGTCTCCAGATATTCCCCAGTGTCTCCTGGGAGGCAAAATCAGCTCAAGTTGAGAACTGCTGGTCTAACCTGAAGACCAAGCCCCTGGGTTGGAAGGTGTGGCTAGGACCTCATGGGTATGCCATATAGCCTCTTAAATATTGAGTGTAAAGGGAGGTTTCCAGAAAGGCTCTGTCCCCAGCTGCCTCAGGCCCAGGAGGATGGGAGACACCCTCCCCGCCTCCCCATGGCCCCAACTGCTAGGTTGGAGGGAGCCGAGCTTGCCTGAGACGGCAGGGCGTTTGGCGTCACTGCTCAGCTGCACCAGGCTTGGTGCCAACACCTTACTGCTGAGACTACATAGCATGGGGGTGGGGGAGTGGGGGCGTTCATGGGGATACTCAGGCTGCCTGGGAGACCTTCTGTCCAGCCAGCTTGAGATGAAGGGAGCCAACATGGATGATCAGCCTCCTCCCTTCCCCTGGTGCCCTGGCAATGTCTCTGCTGCCTCCCCTAGGCCTGTGTTGGTTTGGGAGTAGGTCTAGCAGGCCTGAGCCCAGTGGAGGCTACTGCCTGGAGTAGGAGGATTGTGGACACAAGTCCAGCAGGCCCAGCCAGCTGGGCCACCTGAGTGCTGAGCTCTCCCCTTTAGGAAAGGGAGAGAAGAATACATTGTGGGCTGGCTAAATGGTACCCGAGTCCCCTCAACCCACAAACCCTTGGGCCACGGGATTGGGGAGGGGACTCCCTCTGGAGTCATTTACCTTTTCCTGCCCAAGCAGACAGGCAGACATTGAGGAAAGGGAAAATCTTCTAGAACACAGTCTCACTGCTCCGAAGTCCCTACTTATATTGAACCTATTTCCTTTCTTCCTGCAGTATCTGCCCTATCCTAGCTTGCGTGATCTAACCCCAGCAGAGTCGGGGTGCAAGATTACAGGTTCTCTGGCCAGGGTGTGCCCTTATTCCTTGGGATAAGCACCCCACAGGAGAATTTTCAGTCGGAATAAAGGTCAATGGGTCCTGGTGTGGGTAGAGGGATGAGGGTACCTAAGTGGGCTCAGCCAAGGGATGGAGAGAGGCATCAGTGCTAGTTGACAGACCAGGGCCTACAGAGAGTAGGGGTGCCCCGACACATTGAACCCTAGAGCCTAGGGGGTTCTAGGGTGGGGAGGGGGAAGTGGCAGGGAGATGGGCAGTGGCTTTGTAACCAGAGATGGCAAGCCAAGCGGTCTGAGGCGGCAGCTTGGAGCTGGAGTTTAAAATAGCGCCTCGGCCTGGCCGGGATCGGATTCGGGTCACCCGCAAGGCAGTGTGGCCACCACCATCCGGCTCAGGTTTCTTGCCTTCCCTGATGATTTAATGGAGGAGGTGACTACCCAGGCAGGTAGACCTAAGAAAAGTGGTCTAGGCACTGCCACTTCAGTCCCCTAAGCAGGCTCTTGCCTGTCCTTTCTCCTCCACACCCACCCCCATGGGACAGATTGCCTTCATGCCCTCCCTCCTCTTCAGTAAATATTTGACACCAACTGGGAACCAGGTACTGGACAGAACGTGGAGGTGAGTTAGGCCTTGCCTTTTCTAAAGCCCACAAGTTTTGGTCCCCAGGAGGGGGAAGGTGATGAGTATTCCAGAGACTCTCGATGATGTCCTAGCCTCAATCCTGAAAGTCCTAGGCATGAGGAAGCAAGGGGCAGAAGGACCCCCACAGGCTGCAAGAGAGGAGAGTTGGACCTCGAAGAAGTCTTCTGTTTCTTCCTAAGAAATGGCTATGGCTGCGACAGAGAGGGGAGAATGTCTTCTCCAAAGCCAGTGATCATCCTTGAAAACTCCCCAGGGTGGTCTACTCCCCCAGTGTTCCCTGACCTGCCCCCTCCCCCAAGGCAGAGCCCTCAGACATAGATCTGAGAGCACATTCTGGTCCTTCTCTGTCCATATAGAGTGACCACTTCCTCAGGCCACCCCAAGGAATAGGGCAAGGGGTCAGGGGATATGAAGCAGGGAGTCCCCTCTAGTTTTTCGAAGAAAGTAGTTCTAGCCCTGCCACATCCCATTATGCTTTTGGAAAGTAGGGAAAAGCTACTTCAGTCAATAAAAAGTTCCATCCAGGGACTTCCCTGGAGGTCCAGTGACTAAGACTCTGCTCCCAATGCAGGGAACCCAGGTTCGATCCCTGGTCAGGAAACTAGATTCCATATACTGCAACTAAGAGTTCGCATGCCGCAACTAAGACTCAGCACAGCCAAATAAATACTTTAAAAGTTCTGACCATTATCCCTGTGCTCCACTCTCCCTGCCAGAGTCTTTGGGCCCCTAGGGGCAGTGGCAACCTCTGAGCAGCAGCTCTTGGAGCCCAGCAGGTATGGTTCCTCATCACTTTGCCCTTCTTCCTCATCTATGAGTCTGAGGAGGTGACACAGCAGGCCCAGAGAGCTCCAGGCCAGATCTCTCTAAGTGGAGCACTAGCCAGCTGTCCTGACAGAAATCACATATATCTAAAAAAGCATCTTGTATATCTTAATGATTTCTCAACAGCCCCTGATTGAAGCATGCTCAATTTAGCCGTGCCGTAAGTAACTTTTTATATTTCCTTGGGGAATCATTTCACTTATGAATCTTTTCTAAAAGTTGATTTTTTTTTTTTTTTCTTGTCTCTGTCTCCTCAGCTTCTGAGATGTTTCCCTAGTGAAAAGGGTGGTAGCACCATCAATCCTCTCTTGTTAGCCTGTCTGGGTCAGGAGAATTCTTCCTGAAGGGTCCTGGAAGCAGCAGTCAAGCCTCTTCTGTGATAGCACCTGGGGCTTTGTGACCTGATGGGGAGCTGCCCTGGCCGAGGGGCTTATAGAGAGGTTGGGCGCATTGCCAGTCTCCTACCCATATATACTCCCCTACCAGCCCCCCCTACACACAGCATTACACTGGGGGAACTATCTAGCCCATACTGCCTTTAGAATGTCTCCTCACTAGTAGTTTAAGAATTTAAAAAGGAGACAGAGAACCCTTTAAGGGTTCAGCTTGAGAGTCCACAGCAGGTTCAAATCCTGGCCCCGTTCCTGAACAACTGTCACAGCCTGGTAAGTCACATCTCTAGGAGCCTCAGTTTCCCTATTTGCAAAATGAGAATGTGATGACTAAATAAATTACCAAGGAGATAAAGAGTTTAGCATAATATCTTCAGAAAGGCAGCCTTTATTTCTCTTGAGGGAACCCCAGCACCAGGGAGCAGGGTTGGAACAATGCCGAGGGTCCTATCCCAGTTCTGAACAGTATCTAATTCTTTTCCCCAACCACTCATTATCTAGTCCTAGTGACACCCCTTGGGGTGAAGTGGTGGGACTGGCATAGTTATCTCCCTGAGATTAAGGGTCTGGTGGGGTTGGGACTTGCCCAGGGGCTGCCCCATGAGGCCCACCAAGAGTTTCTGCCTCTCCTGAGAGACAAAGGTCAGGGCTACAGTGGGAAGGCTGGAGGGCAAACTAGGGTGAGAAGCTCTGAAGTTAGAAGGGCCTTTGCCATAGACACTGTCCCCATATACTCCCCGCCCCCCACCTCCCTCCAATCAGGGGAAGGATTTGTCCAGGTGCTGGGACCTCTGGCTCTGACCTCTAACCTCCTACTCTGGCCTCCAGTGGGCTTTCTGAGTCACAACTGGGGGTGGGGCTGGGGGACACGGCAGCACAGGCTGCTCTGGGAGTTAACGATTTACGAGGGGCCCCTTCCTGAGGCCTCCCTTCTCACAGGCCAGGCAAGACAAGCAAGCAACCCCGTGACAGCCCAGGCAACTAGACACAGAACCAGTCCCGCCAGTTCAAAGAGCAGTTCATCCGGGGCTTACCCCCAGGCAATTGCCTGAGCACCCCATTCTCTGGAAAAACAAAGTAGGGCTTGGTAGGTGAGGTCTGGTCTGGGGAAAGAGGCTGGGTCCTGTTTTAAAGTCTCAATGCTCTGCCTTCTGGGGCTAGATCTGTGAGGGGAGGCTGAGCCCCACCTCTTCCACCTCCAGTTTTCTCCCTATCACCCACCAGAGCCAGTAGATCTTGGGTAGAGCACTTTCTGGCCAGGCTGGCTTCTGGATGCCCAGGGCACACACACCCTCACCCTTTGTTCTGGTCTACAGTCTCCAGATTTGAGATGCTGTGTCCTCCCGTCCCCCAAGGCCCCATTCTGTTACTTCAGGACCCCTCCCTCCCCATGATTCTGAGGGCCATGGAGCCACACAGCTTTGGCCTCTGAGTGCACCCAGTCCCTTCCCACTTCGCACAGGAGAGACAGCTGAACCATGATTGTGCCTAGAGAAGTCGAGAGTTACTGTCACAGACATGACACCCCCAACTGTCCCTGCCCCTCACCCCTCGTCACATTTGGCTGAGTTCCCTATTTCCCTGGGTCTGGCAGAGTATCGGGCTACTTCTGGTTGTGTGTGGCACACGTGTAGCTGTGCTTGGGCAAGCAGAACTACAAAGTGTGTGAGGTGCATGTATTGGCCTGGTCTCTGCTCCCTCCCAGCCTCACCCCAGAGTCATTTTGTTCTGGGACTGAAGAAGTAACCCTTCTGCTGATCTTTTCCACTCTGTTTGCACAGCTCAGGGCCGGGCTGGGCCACCAAACTGACTTCTTAGGGATGGACTGGACCCTGACCTCCTAAGAAACAGACCTAGCTTTTCTGAAATTTCCTTCTAGTTTCACACTTCTTTTGTCCCTTCAGAGGTCATGGGGACAGCAGTGGTACCTAAGGGCCAATGGTCAGTATGTGAGTCCTGAGACCCCAGAGGCCTGGGCCTATGCCTAGGCAGTCAGGCATCTCTCTTCCCCTGCCCATGTTTGCACCCCCAGCCCTTCTCTGGGTGAGGTGTAACCACCAGCCTGACCCCACTGAACACTATCCTGCACCCTGCCCTGAAGCAAGACTCCAAATGCCCTGGCCCTCATTTTCTGTGATAACAGATGAGGAAACTGGAGCCTCAGTAGAAGGGTATGCCAGGCTCTGCACTGACCATCTAAATTGGAAACCCTAACTCCTACACTCCTCTCCACGCAGCCATTCCAAGCCATTGGATGTTTAATCGGTGACTGGTGGCTCAGACGGTAAAGTGTCTGCCTACAATGCGGGAGACCCGGGTTCAACCCCTGGGTCAGGGAGATCCCCTGGAGAAGGAAATGGCAACCCACTCCAGTAGTCTTGCCTGGAAAATCCCATGGATGGAGAAGCGTGGTAGGCTAGTCCATGGGGTTGCAAAGAGTCGGACACGCCTGAGCCACTTCACTTAATGGAGAAGGTAGATCCCTCCTACAAGGCAGGGGTTTAAATCCTGGTTTTGCTACTCTGTAACATTAAACAGCTGTATGAGTCCTAGGATTAAGCATATTCACTGAAAGCAGTTAGTATGGTGCAAGACACATAGTAAGTGCTCAGAAAAATGTTGGCTACAGTCCTTGTTACTGGTACCTACTTAGTGCCAGGCTTCAGGCTCAAAGCAGGAAGGGGACTCTCCCTTACTCTCAACAAATGTTTGTGGATGGTAGTAGTGAGGGGACAGGAGACAAATGAGCAAATAAAAGCTATTTCTGTGCAGTGTGGTCACTGTGGCCATAGGAGGGGACAGATGTGGGGCCCCAAAGCCAGGCCACAGACTACAATTGCTCAGTACATGCACTACAAAAAAGCCAGCTGGCAAAGGGAGCAAGGAAGACTGGAAGACAGTTCATGACCTGCTGCCAAATGGGGGTACCTATACCTGCCAAAAAGTGGTAGCTTTTTCTGATTTGCACAAAGGCTAGTGCTGGCTCTGTAGAGAGAAGCCAAACTGAGGCAGGGAATAGAAGTCAGAGAAGATTCCCAGTGGAGTGATAACATGCCCTTGGTCTTCAATGAGGACTTCAGGAGGTGAGCTTGATTAAGACCCTTCTGGGCAGAGGGAACAATTTGTACAAAGACATGCAAACTTGAAGGGAAGTTTTGGGGTATCTGAAAGAACCACCAGTGTTGAATGGTGTTGGTCAGCAGGGCTTAGGAACTGCAGGGAAGAACAGGACCAGTTAGGGAAGCCAGACCAAGCTGGGGCAGGAGCTTGAGCTGAGCCCAATGGGCTCTGAGGAGTCACTATAGGATGATGACCAAGGTGAATCCCAGACAGAGAAGCTTCACTAGGCCAACAAATCTCAGGGGTTAGGAAAACAACTTTGGTGCCTGTCTCATGTCAGTTTCCTCATCTGAAAATTGGGAACGCTACCACTACTGGGGATGATGTAAGGATTAAATGAGATAAGGTGCCTTAACTGTTTAATTTAATGCCCTGTTCAGGGTGAAGGCTTTGTAAATGCCAGCTATGGATATTCTAACCAGAACCAGGAGAGCAGGATCCTACCCAGAAGACAGGGCAGGTGGCTGCATGGCTCTTCTCTCCCCAACAGGTACTGGAGACTTATGGAAATTGCTTCCTAAATCCTTAGATTGACTGATTGAATAGCAATGTGAAATTCAAATGCTTTTTGGGAGGAATAGTGAACCAGGATCCCTTTACTTCTTGTGGAAGGGGCATAGAGTGGGGATAGTCACCCCCAAGGCCAGAGACGTCCTGCTCAATCCTTCCTGGGTGTCTCCCTCTTGTCTCACTCGTTATGGTTAGAGTTCTATGCAGATGGTTTGCACATGGCATTTCCTGTTCATGTTGCATTTTCCATGTGGACAGTTCTGCCAGTCTCCTCTCTGGTTCCTATCTGGGGTGGAGAGGTGAGGATCTGAGTCTCCCTCTACTTAATTTCCAGGAGAAGGGGAAGACTCCAAGATTGACTCTAAACTGGGCCAGACATATGCAAACACCCAATCCCTGAGAAAGTCAACATTGGGATCACTTGACTCATCTCCATTGCAGCCTGCAGCCCTTGGCCTTTGCCAAGTTGGGGAGGGTGGGCAGACGTCCTTGAGGAAAAAGTGGATATTTAGTAGTAATTCCTAAGGTGGAGGTACTGTCCCCCACACCCCATTAATTTCAGCATGAAGCTTTTTTCAGGTGTGCAGGGCCTGATTCCACATTCTCCCCTGCTAGGCTGTAGTTCCCTGAGGACGGAGTTCCATTTCTTGGGTCCTAATCCTCTGAGGCCTGCTGCTGACTCCTGGGGAACAAGTCCCTCCTCACAGTCTGGGCCTGAGCTTCCTCAGAAAAGGTAGATCGTGGTGGGCTAAGTGTTTGGAGATCTTTGGTCATCTTGGCATGGGATGCTGCCTCCTTTTTCCTCATATAGTCAAGTGAGTGTCCAACACAGTACCTGACACTCAAGGTCAGCCAGAATGTCTGTCTTTAAGCAGTTTAGGGGTGATAATCTAGAGGTGTTCATTTGTCTTAAAACTATGTTCTCAGATCAAGTACCTTGCTTTCCTCATGTGGTATGTTTGGGGTGGCTTTGAGGAACATTGCTGGAGAGGAGAGGCTAAAGCCTCCCCCCCACTTAGGAGCCATTCCTTGACACACAGTTGAGAGAACACTTCTCAGCATTTGAGGAAGGGAGGGGGTGTCCATGAGAGTGTCACTCCCTGTGGCCTTGGAGGTCAGGGCAGGTAGACAGGCAACACATTCCAGATGAACTCTGCCCTCTGACACCTCCCTCACACCCCTATCCCCTGGCTGGGTCAAAGTCCCAAAGCCAAATTTAGAAAGCTTGGACGGTGGGCATCCACAGGCTGCTCCTGTGAGACCCAGGCCGCAGGTGCTGCAACACCCAGGCAAGCAACACCAAGGAGAAGAGACAGTGAGGTGGGAACTGCTTCCACTTCTTCCACTAAGACTGCTCCTGTGACTGGAGGCACCCTGGCTGCAACAGTTAACTCCCACTTATCTAGGCCCCAGGCTGTAACATTTAACCCTAGGTAGACTTCCCCAACCGCCCTGCCCCTTTCCTGCTAGGGTCTCTCCTCTGGGGGCTGTGTTTTTTCTGGCTCAGGAAGCACAAAGCCACCCCCACGAATTCCACAGAACTGAAGAAACTTTCCACTTGGGGAAAGACCCGGGGCTTGCGCTATGGGTCTCTTTAGTGGCGAGAGGTCGACATATGCAGCTTTAGGATTAGCCCAAGCTGGGCAGATGGAGGGGCCGGTGAATGACGATGAGGATGTGCGGGTCCAAATCTGAATCCACTGGGTTTTTATTCTTTCAGCCAGTGTCTGTTGAGCATGGCGCTGTGCTAGGCACTGTTTCAGGCTCAGAGTTCACAGGCCACCGTCTCAGAACACCACTGTGTGGTCTCTTTAGCTTCAGGACTCAAGTGTTCTGGTTGGGGGCGGCGTAGCAAACAAAATGTCCTTTCACGAATCAGTTTCCTCATCTGTGTAATGGGAACAGGGACGTCTGCCCCCTTTCTCCCTGGGAACTAGAGCCCACTGAGTATGGGAAAGCGCTCTGGGAAGAGTGAAATCTTTGAACATGCGTCTAGTTCCAAGAGTGCTCGCCTAGGAGTACCCGGCCCCACGCGCACCTGAGCTGAGGGGCGCGGCCAAACCCTCCCTACTGGTCCTTGAAGCTTCGCGGCCGGCTGGCGAGAAGGGGCAGAGGGATGGCGGATTTCCCCGTAAGGTGCGTCTTCAAGCCCATGCACTCCTTACAGAACGGGTGAGGTCCTCTTATTTTTTTGTAAAGTTGCGGGGAAAGAGGTGAAGACCGGGCGCGCTGGAGAGCTGAGCCTTGGCCGACCTCGTCAGAGCGCGGGGAGCTAGAGGCGCAGTGGCTGCGGCTCCGGCCTCAGAGCCTGCGGCGTCCAAGTGGCCAGAGCTGCGTCGGGAGGCAGGCGGAGGGAGGAGGGAGGGGAGCCGAGGTGGCGGGGGGGTGGGGGGGGGAGAGGAGGAGGGAGCGTGCAGTCCGGTCCGGGTTTTGCCGGCAGCCCCCGGGCAGCGTTCAGAGCTCCTGCCCGGGCGGGCGCGCGGCGGCGGAGCCTGAGCGGGGATGTAGAGGCGGCAGCAGAGGCGGCGGCGAGAGCAGGCGCCCGAGCCGAGAGAGAAGAGCAGCCGAACCTTGTTCCCCGAATCCGGGCCCCGCGTCCCAGCCCTGCCTAGCCATGCGCGCCGCCTGCTGAGTCCGGGCGCCTCACGCTGCGCCCTCAGCCAGCCGCTCCGCGCTACGCTCGGGGGTGATTAGTTGCTTTTTGTTGTTTTTTAATTTGGGCCGCGGGGAGGGGGAGGAGGGGCAGGTGCTGCAGGCTCCCCCCCCTCCCCGCCTCCGGCCAGCCGCGGCGGCGTGACTCCGGCTCCGGACCCGGGCACGGCGGGCGGCGCGGCTGGAGCGGAGCGCACCGCGGCGGCGGTGCCCAGAGCGGAGCGCAGCTCCCCGCCCCGCCCCTCCCCCTCGACCTCGCGGCGGCGGCGGCAGTGGCGGCTTGGACGACTCTGAGAGCCGGTAGGTGTCGGGCCACGGCCCTCCCCCGACCCCCCCAGAGGCCGGCCCCCTCCCCTTCCCCGCCTACCTCCCTCTCCTCCCCCGGGGCCCGGTGCGCGGCCGGGGCCGGAGTTCGCTGCAAGTCTGCGGAAAGTTTGGCGGCGCGGGCTCCCCCGAAGTTCAGGTGCGGAGAGCCAGGGACGGGAAAAGAGGGGTCCGTGTTTGGGTGTGGCGGGGGGCTCCCGTAATCTGAGCCTCGGAGCCCCGGGGGCTAGGAGCCCTAGCTCCAGTGATCGCTCAGTGGCCTCTTCTATACTCAAGCCTCCCCAAGCCGCAGTCAGCTCGGTCGCAGATCACTGAGTTCAGACAAAAAGAGGGGTTTTAGGGTCGGGGACGACGGCTTGGGCGCCTTGGGCGCCTTGGATTGGGGCCGGGGCTCTCCCTGAGGGGTACTGTCCCCTCCCCAAGTACTCGAGCTTGAGGGCACAGGGGCCGCGGGAGCCCGTGTCTTTACCTCTCGGCGCTGGGCTCGCGCTCCGTCTGCGGGGGCGGCTGATTGGAGATCTCCGGCGCGCACTCCCCCCAACAGACCCCATTCGTAGTCCTGTCTTTTGGGGGCATCACTCACTGCTCTTAATGCCCTAGACGACGCGCGGCTGAGTCTCCCCCTCCTTTTGGAGGGGGCGGTGGCCACTTCTACATTTCCCCTCAGGCTCCTCGCCCCCGCTGCCCGCGGGGTGTCTGGCGGGCAGATCAAGTTTGACCTTTTTTTTTTTTTTTCGTCAAAGTATCACCCCTGACCACCGCTGCTCCCCGCGGCCTCTCTCTCCCTTCCTCCCTAGCCTTAGGGAGTCTTTCAGCCTGTCTCCCGAGCCCCGCGTGGCCAAGCAGCATGCAAAGCCAGGGAGGGAAAATGGGGGTGTTCTTCTAGCTGCGGAGCTGTGGGAGGTGGGTGTCCCAGCCGCCTGCTTCTCTGCTCTGGCCCCAAATTTACCCATGAAGTTTGGCCCCGAGCCCCCCTCCCTCTTTGCTTCCCCAGAGCGAGGGGCCGAACCGCCGCGAGAAGAATGTGTTAATTTTCTTGCTGGGGGAAGTTGTCCTCGCCCGTAATGGGCTGCTTTCCGGCGGGGAGCGCGGGGAGCGCCTGGCTTTGTTTATTTGTAGGATCCACAGAAAGTGAGTGACCCCGGTTTTTAAACGGGGGGCCGCCTCCCGGGTCCTGTCAGAAGAGCTGAAGCGCCCAATGAGGGAGCAAAATCGCTTTTTGGTGGCCCCCCCTCAGGAATCGGAAGGGGTGCGCGGAGTTGGGCTGGTGCCACGGGCTGCAAGGAGGAACCAGCAGATTTGGGGGTTCTGTAGGGACTCTTCCGGGAAGACCTGCTCCCTGTTGTCTCCTGCGATGGCAGTCTGAAGGGTTGGCAGCCGCGCCCTACTTTGCCCCTTGGATCCTGGGTGGTCTGAGAGTCGCGTCTTCGGATAGAAGGGGCTGAAGCGGGGGGCGGGGGGTTCTGGCGAACCAGCCTCTTGACCTCCGCCTTTCCCTGCGCCGCGGCCGCTGTTCCGAACCCGAGGTTTTGTGGTGGGCCGGCTGCCCCCCACCCACCCCCGCCTCTACGCGTTTGCGCAGGAAGCGCTGGGGAGGGGGCGTGTGCGTTCGTTCGGCCCTCGCCCCCGCCGGAGCCGCCCCAGGGCGGCCGGCAAACAGAGTCCCTTTCAAGTTTTCCGCTGGGGCCGCCTGGCGGGGGCTGCGTGCGCGGTCGCTGCGGACTTGTTTGGAGCGCTATTTGAACGCCCGGCGCCACCTCAGCTGCCCCGGCCCGCGGGGGCGGGAGGCGGGGGCCGGGGGAAGGCTCTTCATGCAAGTGAGAGCATTTCAAATAGACGGTTTTAGGTGGCGTGCTGGCCGAAGCTTGCCCTAATCCCCCTCCCGAAAGACCCCCCCCCCCCATCCCGTACCCTAGGTGCCTACCGCCTTAGGAAACCAGGGACTGAGACCCGAAGCCGCCTCCCAAACGCCTTTTTGAGAGCGATGCGGGGAGACTGAGGCCAGCGCTACCTACTACTGCGTAGTGTTGATTTAGCAGTTTCCCTGGATGAGACTCAAGCAAGAGCTGGTGGGGTCGGACGGGGGGGTGGGGGTGGGGGGGCGGATAGTGGCCCGCTCTGCAGCTGTCACCCCCTTCCCAGAACGGAAATTGTCCTCTCTCCTTGGGGAGGAGGGAGAGGGGGTGATTTTTGCCCTGGGAAGGGGTGGGAACAGCTGAGGGAGGTTGGCCTCGTGAGTTCTCAGTTAGGCCTGGGGCCCTTGGTAGAAGCCCACCCCTCCCACCCCCCCACCTCCAATCTTGGCAGGAACCTGGGGCTCTCCCAGGGAAGCAAGAGCTAGCCTTGAGCCTCCCTTTCCCATGCCACCTCCCTTTCCAAGGTGGAGGGCAGAGGTTCCTTTGCAGAAGACAGATCCTTGACTGACTGGCTGTCCATTGGCGCCTTATTTATGTGTGTATTTGGGCCCGGCTGTTTTCCCGGCTCAGCAGGTGACCCTGGCCGGGGCCTCCTATCTCTCCCCCGACAGAGCCTGTTGACTTACCCGTGGGCCAGCGGCCTCGTCTTTATCACGTGAGGCCTGGAATGTCCACCCGGCAGGGCTGGGCTGGGTGGGGGAAGGGAAGGATTCTGCATCCAGGGCCCAGGCCAGATTAAGCCTGTGTTCCATGGGTTCCTACTGTGACCCCCAACTCTTGCTGCCTCTTTTCAGCTTCTACCCATTTGGCAAATGAGAAGCTGAGGCTCATAGGGTTGGGGGTGGGGTGCAGGTTCCATCTGGATAAAGAAACAAGTCTATGGGAATTAAATACCCTGCTTTCTTTAGGACCTCACCTACTTATTCATGGGACAGTAGAATGGAGATTGGTGGGGTCTCTCTGGGAGGGAGGGGTGTAGGCTGGGCCGGGGTCAGCTGACTTTCCAGGGTAAAGGATAGGGTGGAGGGATGCTGGGATGCTGATGAGCCAGACTCTGGCCTACTTGCTTAGATCCCCTGTCTTCTGGGGTGACCATGAAGTCAAAGCCAGTTCCCCAGCTTGGTGTTCTGAAGCATGTCTCAATTGGCCAAGGATGGGGTGGGGCTCACTTATCATTACTGTTGTTATTATTGCCACCCTTTATATGTGGTTCAGTTCTTCATTCATTGGCCCACTGTATATTTATTGAGCACCTACTATGTGTCAAGCCCCATGCTCTAGGCTTGCAGAAATGAATCATTGACTTTACCTCCCACCCCCTTGGACGTAGGCCCAGGGCAGAAACTCCGCCCTGTTTACCTGCCCCCTGGGCCCCTGAATGGAGCTTTCCCCTTTTTTATCTGAGGCTCTCTCTGTCTTACCGCCCCCCCCCCCACCTGGTCCCATCCTAGCCTCTGTGTATGGTTGTAGGGTGTGCGTGTGTATGTGTGTGTGTGTGTGAAGTGCCCTTGATTAAGTGTATTAATAGTTAAACTCTCACTCATAGCTGAAACTCACCAGACCACAAAAAGCCTCCCCAGTTACTCACGCGCTACTGCTCAACAAGAATATCCCACTCAAGTTTTTTTTTTTTTTTTCTTTCTCTTACTTCCCCCCTTATTCCCCCCCAACTTTGAGCCCACCTCCCAGGCTGCAGGCAATGAGAAAGGACTGCCCCCTCAAGGACCCAGGAACCTCCAAACATTCTACCTACCCCCTAAAGCCAAAGGCAGTGTCAGCTGCTCAGTGAGGCTGTGTAGGTCTAGTCTGTTGGTATGGGATGTGGGAATCTGGGCAGTGTGTGTGCTAATGACTCAAGATGGATATATCTGTGACTCTGTGTGTTGAATGTGTGTCTGTTTATCTTGGGGTGTTGGGAGTCTGAGCCTGTGTATGTTTGAATCAGGACATGTGTTTATGGATCTAAGAGTTGTGTCTGCATTGCATATATATATACCTGTGTGTTGTGAGGCTGAGAATCTATATCTGAAAGTTGGGTCTGTCTCTGTAAATCTAGGAACGTGTATATTCTGAGTTGTGTGGGCCTAGAATTTTGGAGAGGGTGTGTTCAGGATTTGTGTTTATCTGTGTGTTTTGTATACGCTTGTAAATTTGGGACTGTATCACTCCTTGAGTGGTACTGAATTGGGAAAGAGTGTGTAATTCTGGGAGTGGGCATATCTGAGCTATGCTAACAGTGGTCTATGTCTTTGGTAGCTGGTGTCTGTGTTCCTTGCTCTTTCTGTATCTCTGCCCATCTGTTTTTCTGAGTCTCTCCCTCCCTAGTTGAGGCCCTGAGTCTGTGAACGTGTGTGGTGTTGAACCTCTCCCACCCAGTCCTTCTCCTCCCCTGCCCTCCCCAGCAGTAACTGGGCAGCCTCCCTGTCTGCCTGCCTGCTGGGAGTTTGGAAGCCATGGAGGGAGACAGGCTGGGGCCGGGGTGACAGCGCGTATCCACGGCAATGGCAGCCTGTGATTACGGGAATAAAAGGATTTTAAGGTCATGGGTGTATTTTTTTGTTTTGTTTTGTGTTCTTCCCCTCTTTGGTGGAGCCACTGGCAACAAAGGGCCATTGCTGTGTGTCTGCAGGTTGGGAGCCTGTCCCCATGCAAGTGGACATGGATCTGTGGGTCTTTCCTGGGAGCATGAACACATGTGTGTGTATATGCATGAGTGGAGCCTGTGAGAACGTGTGTTCTCTCTGCCTGCTCCCCGTGAGAGAGTGCATAGGGCTGTTCCCTGGGGAAGAATTCTCAGGAAAACTTGATTTGGGTATTTCATGGAGCTGGAACCCTGCAATCCTGTGTGTGCTGAAGAGTGCTCTGGCCCCAGTCTTTGCCTACCTGTCTCCCTCTCCCCACCCCACTCCCCATAGGGTGTCTCTGGCCAGAGACTGGCTCAGCCCAGTCACCTGGGCCAGGCCACATCTCAGGGTGTCAGTGCCCCTGGCCCTGCTCCAGCCCCTGTAATTGCATTCTGCCGCCTAATCCCCCGCCAGCTCAATTAGATCGCAAATTCTTCTTCATTTCCTGCCTCTGATGCTGGCCTCCCTCTGGGCTCACAGGGCCTGGGAGGGAGGGAGGGGATCTTGCCCCCTCTTCCGCCTGCACTGGGGGCTCTGGAGGTGGAGTGTGATTAGTTCCTGGCACACCGGCCCTCGGGTGCTGGTTGCAGCCCTGGGGGCTTTGCTGACCGTTTATAGACCGGCCTCAGTAGCCCTATGCTAGGGGCAGTGGCTTGTGCTATCTGGTGCCTGGGCTCTGAGTAGACCAGGATCACTCTGGCCAAGCCCCTAAACAGTGTCCCCACAGGCTCTGCCCATCTCCTTATTCCCAGAGGAGTTGCCGACCACCCCTTGGTCTAGCAGTTGTGACTTTGTTTTTGACCTTTTCCTGGTGGCTGTTCCAGGCACCAGTAGGATCACTGAGCTCCCCCGCTACTGGCCCCTTCTAACTCCCAGCCTCTACCTCACCCAGACAGGTATATTTGACCACTGGCTCAGGAGTCAGACCTGGCTCCAAATCCTGGCCATGTCACTGCCAAGCTGGATATATGTATGACCTTTGGTCCATATATGTTCTGTGATCCTCAGTTTCCTTATCCCTGAAATGGGAGTATAAGAGTGCCTGCCTCACAAGGCTACTTTCACACGGACACAGGGATGGCTGTGCAGTGCCCACCATCAATGGCTAGCCCACAGTCAGCATTCAGTCAAAGTTGGCTTTTATGGTGATGAGGACTTCCTGTCCCCCACATGGCTCATGGTTAGCGTTTCTGTCTTTATTCTGCTAGTTGCCAGGTGTGTGACCTTGGGTACGTCACTCTGGCTGTCTGGGTTTCTCTTCCCCATCTGTGAGATGGGACCCACGATGGGCCTGACCTCATAGGATTACCTGCATCCTTGGCTCTAGCCCCTCTGCGGGTTTTCAAGGTGTTACTTGTACTCTTATTTCTTTTCCTCACACCAAGCCTGTGGTGAGGTGGGGCTGGTGAAGACACAGGCTCGGGGACAGGGGGACTAGCCAAGGTCATGAAGTTGATGGTGGGGCCTGGGGAGGGGGCAGTGGTGGGAGGGCTGGGGGATGACCTGCTGGCTTGCTCGCCCGCCTGTTGACTGGCTGGCTCAGCTGAGCTGTGAGGCATGGCCTTCTCTCCCGCTGGTCTCTGTGGAAAGTGGTGGCGCGGCTGTTTTTTTTGTTTTTTGTTTTTTTCTATGAAGGGGAAGCTGGATGTCTACCCCCTCCTTCTCCAGGAGGTGCCTGTGGCAGTGGCTGTGCTGACAGGCCTCCTGGCCTTCTGACTAGGGTGGCTGGCAGCTCTGGAGGGCCGGCTGTGCACAGATCAGCCGGAGGGAAGAGAGAACTGCAAAGGTCCCCTGCTCTCACTAATCCCCCGGGCCCCTCCCACCCTCAGTCCATCCTCCGTCTGGATGGAAAGACAGAAAGCAGCCATGGCAGGAGGAGAGCTGGGGGAGGCTGGCTGGGCTCAGGAGGTAGTGGAGGGGGACTGGGTCGGGGGGGGGGGGGTGGTCTGCTCCAGGGTTCCTGTATCTCCCTGGCTAGTCTCCTTATTTCTATGACCTCTGTCACTCATTGGCCTAAGGTCTTTAATATTTCATGGCCTTTGGAGCCAGCCCCCTGCCCCAGCCCACAGGCCCCCTTTGTCTCCTCGACCCCCCCCCCCCCTTATCCCTGTCACTGAATTGCTGAATTACTGACCTCAGGGCTGCCTGTGCCTCCTCCCCAGCCCTGATACCATCCGTATCACTCTTAACCTGCCCCCCACACACACCTCTGTCTGTCACAACTCGGTCTCTCCTGCGTGTCCTCTCCCCCTCTCTCACATCTCTGACTGTCCCTCTGCCCTTTTCCTCCATTTTTCTCTTTTTGTTGGCCTCCTTCTCCCCAGCAGGACAGAAACAGCGGCAACTGGTATGCCTGGCTGCCCCCCCCAACCCTGTCCACCCCTTCCTGCCCCCATCCCCCAAGCTGTGCTGGCCGTGAGAGCTGGTTTTATTTATTTTTCTGTTTGTTTGGGAAGAGGGCAGGGGCAGTTCTGGGCCCTGGCTGCTGCACTCTGCCTAGAGCAGCGGGCAGGCGGGCCGCACTGGCCTCCCAGGAATGTGGCCGGGACGCCCCGCGCTATATTTACTTCCCTCCAGCTGCTGGCCCCAGCAGGGCAGAGCCAGGCCTGCCCGGTGGCCCCGGGGGAGACCTGTGCCCACCCTCCCCTGTCCGGCAGACCCCACATGGCCCTTGGGCCCACTGTTCCCTCCCTTCACCGTGACCTCCCCTGACCTCCTCGGACTTGCCCGGTGTGCCAGCAGGAACGCTCATGAGCCATGCCGGGACAGGCATAAAGTGCAGGCACAGTGGCCTGACCCATGTGGGACTGCAGGCACCTGGCAGCCCCCATACCCCCACCTAGGGGCCTAGCCTAGGCCTGTAATCTGGTGGCCAGAACTATGCAAAGCATCTTTTCGGGCCTCTCCTCACTGGCCTGGTCCTTGCTCTTGCCACAGTCCCCTCAGCTCTGCTGTGATCACTGGCCAGGGTGGAGTGGGCTAGGGTGGGAGGCCTGAGCCAGCGTCAGCAGTTGTGTTCCCTTCACTGCCGTCTCGCTTCCCACCTCACCTGCTGGCCCTCCCAGCTTTCCTGTGTAGACATGTATTCATGTGCATGGTTAAAAGCTTGCATATACATGTGCGGCACCCATGAACACATGTTGGAGTAGACCTTCCGTGGAGGCGGGGCCATGCTTCTAACCATTGAGTCCCTTGATCATCAGATGCTAATGGGAGGTTACTGGGCTTGCTCCTTGCCAGCCTTGCAACGGGATGTGGCAGTGATTCCTTCCTGTCCCCTCAGTGTCTGGCACCAGCTAAGTGTTTGAAGAGCTTTAGCTGCTCTAATCACTTGCTGTCTCCCAGTTATTACTATAATAATCATAGTAGGTCTTAACAACGGTGATGACAATGGCTAAACCGTCCCAGCCCCTGACTGAGGGCAGGTACTATGTGGACAGCTTTCTAGCCTTCACTTTGTTCGTTCCTCACAGTAGGCCAGTGATGTGGGTGCCATTAGCTTCCCCATATACAGATGAGGAAACTGAGGCTGGAGCGTTTGGGACTTGCCACTCCTGCAAGTGGGATTGGGTCCTGGCAGAGCCCTTGATGGGCTATGAACACCACAAGGACAGGCAGGGTTGGGCTGTGCATGGCAGTCCATACTGCCTAGCACACAGCAGGCACTCCATCAATGCCTGCAGGGTACAGGCCTTGCTCTCTTTGCTTCTTGAGTCCCCCAGACCCCTGGCAAGGGACCTGGCATTTACGGGAAGATGGGCTGATTGGCTAGTTGGGTGAATGAAAGAATGAATTAATGAATGAGCAGGTGATTGGCTGTGGAATTGAGTGCTCTCAAGGGACACCAGGATGGGGGAGATGTACTTATGTTGGTGAGGAGACTGTTCAGGGGAGACCCACTGGCCCTGCAGAGGATTCTAGGAAGCAAGGTTGAGGGGCGGGACTGAGAGATGCATCCAGAGACCAATAGGCTGCCAAGGCTGAGCCCTTGGGGCAGGTCATGTCATCTTCTCCCCTGCCACCTCAGTTTTTCCATCTATCAAATGGGCTTGGGAACCTTGCCCCTACTGGCTGGCTGCCAGCTGGCCTGGGCTGGGGCTGGCCTGGGAGCCTGAGAGGTGAGGGACTGTGGTGGGAAGGAGGAAGCAGTGGGTGGTGAAGACTGGAAGATGAAGCGTGGAGCTTGGCTTGGAACCTGAGAAGCAGGGAGACCAGCCCTGACCTGACACCCCTCTTCCCTCTGAGCTCCAGGGTGGGGGCACAAGCTGACAAAGCCCCACCTACCTGCTTGCACTCTGGCGAGGTCTGGGCCTCCTGACGGCTGCAGCGTCCTTGGCTGTGTTTGCCACAAAGTGGTGGCCTGTCCTCCAGGACTAGACCAGCTTGATCCCCATAACCCCCTGCCCTGCCCCACAGCCTCATGTCCAGTTCCTGGTGACCCCGATGGGAGAGCCCAGCTCCTTTCCTGCCTGACCCACCTCCCCCAAAGCTCAATAGAAAATTGCTTAGCTGGGCCCCCAGCAGCAGGTAGGAGTGGACTTGGCCCCTCTTTCTTCTGGTGGTGTCCAATCTCAATGGCCTGGAATCTTAAGTCACAGGAGTCTAGAATCATAGAATGCTTGGAGCTGAGGGATTCTTGTCGCGTTGAGAGTCTAGAATCACAGAACCGTGGGCTTTACTGCTGGAAGGAAGCGTGAATGGTCATGTTTCAATCTTGTTCGATGCTAGGAACATTGAGAATCTGAGAGGAGGGGCTTCCCTGTGGTGCCCGCCAGTGACATGAAACCCAGTTCTGCCTCTGGTCTGCCCCTCTCTGGAAATAAATCATGCCAGCACGGGGAGTGGACTGTGTGGGCCCAGGCAGGCAGTGAGGGGACGCAGCTAGCCTACAGGCACGGGAGGGGTCCTCACGGCAGTGCCCGCCCGCCCGCTGCCCACGCTTCCCCAGGCACCAGTGTGAGGAGGAAATGCAGGCTGTTGCTTCCAGCGACAGCCGGCAGGGCCGGGCGGCTTCCCAGCTCCCCCTCTGATTCACGGCCGCCTGCAGCTCCCCCCTCCCCTGGGGGCCTCTGCAGCCCCATCTGTGCAATGGGGAGAGGAGGCTTCACCCCACAGTCTAGTCACAAAGACAGTACAGTTGCGATTCTTTTAAAGCCCACCCTAACACTTTGGGAGAGTTGGGTCAGTGGTCCTGAATAGTCAGCTGGGCATTTGGCCCCAGAGCACTGAGAAGTTCTGTTTAGAGTCACCCTGATGCCTGAGAAGCTTGGGAGGGCTGCATTGGTTCCTGGGGTAGAAAGTGTACCAGGTGGGAAACAATAGAGAAGGGCCCTGCCGCCAGGGGCATTCTTGCCATTCAGGAAGAGCCTGGATGGGAGCTGGGCTTGCTCCTGATCTCAGTATACCCATCTGCAAAATGGAGCATGTCATTCCATGTGGCCGGCCATTCATTCATTGTCTACTCAGTGCCTGGACATGTGCTGGGTACTGGGGACGCTGAGGCAAGTGGGAGGATGGTAGGGAGAGGAGGGGTGTCCTTGGCGGTTGGGTGGGAGTATGATATGGCTGAAGGGGTGACTCTAGGAGAAGGAATGAGGTTGGGGGGTGCAGATAAGGGGCTGACCTGCAAGGCCAGTGTCCAGCGGAAAATCCCAGCTGTTCTCAGGAAGTGTTTCCTCCACTGGTCCCCGGGGAGGGAGGTGAGGCAAGCAGGAAGGAGGAGAGTTGGGGGCAAACGAGGCCCCCAGCCAGTCCAATGGAGACGTCCCAGGCCTGGCTGCTGGGCGAGTGTACCCCTCACACTGCAGGAGGGCTGGAACGCAGCCCCCCCACGCTCCAGGGCTGGGCCTGTGGTGGGGGGCCGGGGCTCTCAGGAGGGGCCGGGCCATAGTCCAGATTTCAAAGCTTTCCCCAGGGGCCTTGTGGTGCCCTCCGCCCTGTCCTGAGCTGCCGCCGCGGGGGTGGCAGATGCTGTTTCATCGGCTGAGACGAGTGGGAGGCCTCCGGAAGGTCCTCCTGGGAGGTTCCGGGGGGCAGCGGGGGCGTCAGCAGCTGCCGCCCAGTTAGGGCTGGTTCACGGTGGCCTCCCAAGTCCCTTAGTTCCCCCAGGCCTGGGGATGGAGCACTGAGACTGATTCCTCCTGCCTTCACTCCCCCTACTGCCCACCAAGCTTCTTGCTCTGGCCCCCCTCCCATCCCTGGCTGTGTCTGCAGAGCCCCCCGGGGAAGGCAGGGGAGGAGGCGCAGCGGGCTCAGAACAGCGGGTGCCCGCGCAGCCAAGTATTTGCGCGAGCTGTCAGAGACAGACAGGCATGTAGGGAATTCGGTGCGTGTGGGGCTGGGGGAAGCAGCCGGGTGGGCAGGCAGGCAGGAGGGGGGAAGCTGGGGCTGCCTCCCCCGCCTGTTGAACCCTGCAGAGACCACCGTTCTCCCAGCCCAGGCCAGAAGGTGCATCTGGCACCTCCTTCCTGTCTGTACCAGTGCAGGGGACAAGAGGGACTGGGTGGGACCCTGGCTGATGACGGGGCTGACACTGGGGAAGGGGTGCCCTGCTGAAGGCCAGAGCCTGGGAGGGGCTGTCTGGTGGAGTGTGGAGCTGGGCAGGAATCCGGGTTGTGCCCAATTGTGGCCTCCAGGAAATAGCAGCTGTCATGCTCCCGCGTCTCCCCCCTCCCCAAGCCTGGCACAACTTGTTTCCTGGCCAGGGTCCGGCTGGGGCAGATTGGAGGAGCCTGGTATTGCCCAGCCTGGGCAAAGAACAAGCAGGATGAAGGGGACCATGTTTATAAGCCTAAAGGTACTTGGGGATGCTGGCGAGAGCTTCCCCTGGTATTCTTTTGCTGAAGCAGGCTGGAGTCATTTTGAAGGAGGGGACTTCAGCCCTTACGTCCCTGGACAAAGACCCCAATTTAGTCACTTGCATCTTCTCTCCGATAAGGCCTATTAGGCAGGTCAGGGCCTAGAGCTGAGTAATACTTCATGTTTCATAGCTGAGAGCCCAGAGAGAGGGATACACTGGCCTAGGCTCACACAGCGGGTTCTCCAGCCTTCCCCCTACCCTCATGTGGGTGGCGTCAATGGGAAGAGGTGAACATTGGGGGTTTGCTGGGGTGGGGGGCTATATTTAGTTCAGTCCTGTAGAGCCAGGGGGCCCCTGGGAGCAGCTGTTGGGGGGGTTGCAGACAGAGGCCTCGAGCTCCATTTAGTCTGGACAGAAATATCCTCCCCCCACCCACCCACCCACTGGCTGGGCGGCCAGGCTGCGGGCTTGTCCCCTGAGGGGCAGCTTGCCTGGGCCTGGCAGCCGGCGGGACAGGCAAGATGACCCGATAGGCTTTTCCCAGCTCAGGTTTCGATGAAACAGGAACCAGAGTCGTAGCCTGGGCTGTGGGGGCCAGGGCCGCCAGAGCTGGGGGGCCAGGACTGCCTCCCTCCTGCTCCCCACAGCTCCCCACCATGCAGCCTCCCCTTCTCAGAGGCCTGGGGAAGCAGCAGGTTATTTATCAAGCGGCCTCCCTGCCGCGTCTGCCCGCGCCTGCCTCCCTCCCACCCCCCAGCCCCCAGCGCTGGCGGCCATGAGCCCAGCAGAGCAGGGTGAGCTGGGCGGGCTGGCGGCGGGATGAGCTCAGGAGATGTGAGTCACCCCATCCCCAGCAGCCCCACGAGGCCCTGAGGCCTGGCAGGCAGCGCGTACTCACGCACATCCCACGCGGCACACCCAGGGGCACACGCTTGGGACAAACAGTCACTTAGCACACGACTCAGCACACATTGCTGACACTCACGGGCAGGGCTCAGTCACAGACGTTGTGGACACTCGCTGTCACACTCACAGCCCCAGCCTCTGGCACACACACACGACACATGCTGACACAAACACACAGACGGATGGACAAACACAGTCACACATGGACCCCATACATGACTCCAGTAAGGCGCTGGTATTTGTGCTCCATCCTGTCACAGGCTCAGGCCGTTTCTCTCCAGCCACAGCTCTCACCCAGATGGTGCGAAGAGCTGGGCACAGGGCACTGACCCCATGGAGCCTGGTGTGCACAGGCTCGCTCCCAACAAGGTTGGGGCTCCATTCACTGAAAGGCCCATGTAGGCTCACACAAAGGAGACCCACACTCGGCCGTGTAGAGTCAGCTGAATTCTGCAGGGTGGGCACGGGAGGGGAGATGTTTCCCCACCCCTGGGGAAGGAGGCCCCAGTCACAGGCATGGAAGTGTTAAACTCACTTGCCCTCCAGTATGGGGAACTCTAGCCCAGGCAGAGCCGGTTGCGGGTTGATGGGGAAGGGACGGGGTGGGGGTGGGTAGCTCAGTAGAGGAAAAGCTGGAGAAGGAAAGCCATGGAGAATCGATTTTCCTGGGAGCGCCAAGTGGCCAGCTGCTCCCCCCACTTGGGGAGCGGGGTCCTTGAGAGATTGCGGGGTGCCAGAGACTGGGGAGGAATGAGACTCCCTTGATCTAGTGGGCTGAGTACCCTCAGGAGTCTGTTAGCCCACCCTCCCTGGTCACCCTGGCCTCCTCTCCTGCCTTGCAGCCAGCACCCTAAGACTCAGAATTCAGACTTAGCCCCTGATTTTTAGTCCGTGGCCTGAATACAAGGAAGGGCTGAGCTGCTGGGTTAGGGGGATGCCCTCGGGGAGCCTCTGTGCTTCTGCTGCCCATTGGGGCTGGCGCTTGCCTTCCCTGAGTGAGCAGAACTGGGGGCATAACCCATATTTCACACACAGAAAAAGATATCCTTTTTCAGATGAGAGAATTGAGTCCAATGAGGATGGCTTCATTGCTCATGAAGGACTTTGGACACAGTCTCCTAACGCTCAGAGGGCAGCTCGTTCTGGTCCCACAGGATTGAGACAGCCTAGCAGAAGTCAAGGGGCAGGTGAACTCTGGCCCATGTTGGCTCCCACCTCCTGGCCACATAGGTCTCCCCCATAACGGCCTGGACAGTGGCTGGGGAGAAGAGAGGACCAGGCAACCTGAAGAAAACAAACAGCAGTGGCCAGTCAGGAGAACTGGATGTCCCCGAGCCATCAGCTCTAGAATTGCACAGGCCTGGGCTCCACACCAGGTTTGGTCACTGCCTGCTGTGTAATCATGACCTGGTTTACCAACCTCTCTGACTTCACTTTAGCCACCTGTAAAACGGGTATGATCCTTATCTCTGTCTTAAAACTGCAAGACCTGAAGTAGATGGTGGGGTGTGGTTTGCACCATGTCTCACTTGGATCTCCAGGTGAGTCCAGCCCTCCTCTCCACCTGTTGGCTCCACCAAAGCTGGCATTTTTCTGGGAGTGGTACCCCACACCAAAGACTCCTTAATTAGAATGTCATGGATTTAGCCTTCTCTAGGGCTGTTCTTAGATGGGAATGATGGAGTATGGGATTGAGGAAGCTGAGCTTGGGGTCACTGGGAGGGAAATGGTTGGGAATGGATGGGACCCAGGACAGAGGAACCTGGAATCCTTGGGTGCACACTCCTGGGGTTAGATACACAGAGAGCCAACCATGGTTCCCAGATTTTTTTTCTATCCCCTAATCCCCAACAGATAGCAAACCACAAGTTAGACTCAGGGATTTCCAGGTGGCTAATGTGGCCTTTGCAGGGTAGTGAGGGGCTTGGAATACACCTATGGAAGGGCTGTTGGGACTGTGGGACCTTGAAGAAGCATGGACATGGAGCAGGCCAGGCTAGGGTGGGAAGGGGACAAGGAAATAGGAGGAAAGGTTGGTAAGAAGTAGAAGTGGGCTCTTCCTGTGGCCAGAAAAGCACGGCTGAGTACTGCCCTCGCTGTAGCCCTCAGACCCCTTTCGTGTGTGTACCTCCCTGGGTTCCTGCAGGTAAGAGGGCAGGACAGGGTATGCTCTACTTGAGCCTGGGGAAACTGAGACATAAGGGATTGGCTCAGACTCAAACAGTGGCGGAACTGGGGCCACAGCCTGGGTTACCCAACATTCTTGGCTCGAGCAGTGCTTTCACTCATTCTGGTGTTGCCTGAGGATGACCGTAAAAATAACCACACAGCGCTCATTTATTGAGCACCTATGCATGTTGGCCCTGCACTGAGAACCTCACATTCATCCTGTCTAGGACCCTGGTCGGGGTCGGGCTATCATGATGGGCATTTCACAAATCAGAGAGTGGGCTCAGCAAGGTCAAGCCATTTGTCTGAGGTCTCCTAGCTTGAGGCTGCAGAGTGGGAGGGGAACCCTGGCTCCAAACCCCATGTAGACCTGTGCCTCAGGGGGGCTTCTACCCATCTCCCATAATTAACACAATGAAGAATATTCCTAGTTGGGCCAGCCCCCTCCCCACCTAGGCACCACCCCATGACTCTTCTAGGGCTGTCTGTTATCTTGGACCCAAAAACCTTGGGACTGCTGATCCCGTAAGCCCGGGGAGGGTAAGCCCTGTTGCCCTTGGCTTCTGCGGAGACATGATTCACTGGGTGTCGGGGAGGAGTCAAGGTGTGGCCCAGGGAGCAGATTGAGTCTCCCTAGGGTTGCAGGGATCTTCTTGCAGACAAGTTCTGGGAAGGTCAATTGCTAGGCTCCTGAGAACTGCTTAGGGGCCTGATCAGCACCATACACCTCTCCCATCCCTACCCTCCCACCTCCCTGGGGACGCCTTTCTCCTCTCTGGGGAGCCCTGCAGGGAGAAGTTAAGAAAGTGCCCTTGAGCTGGAGCTAGCCTCCTCTTCTGTACACAGGGGTGATAGTGACCACCCCACTCTGATCAGTGTACTGGTTAGCTAAAGAGAGCACCAGGCACAGCATGGCCCTGGGGCAGGTCTCACTACAGGTCACCGAGTTGGGTTTGTTTTGCTGGAAGTTGGTGCTGGCCTGAAATGGAGGGGCAGAAAGTCTGGGTTTGGGGCCCTGTGCAATGTGGCAAGTTACTTCCCCTTTCTGGTCTCAGTTTCTGCATCTCTGAAATGACTGAGAGTCTGCCGAGCACATGCTCTGAGACGGAGGTAAGCCACAGTCAGACAGCCACACTCACAAACTCTGCAGCTGGTCTCCGGGTCCCCCAGGCCCAGGGCTCCTGCAGACCTTGTGTCAGCATGGAATTCAGTGGGGAGCAAGGTGGGCTCTAGAGATGGGCCACTTCAACCATCCACAACTTGCGTGAGTTTTAACTCAATTCTGAGCCTCAGTGTTCTCATCTGTGAAATGGGAAGGCCATGGTGCCTACCTCTTTGGGCTGCTGGGAGAATAAAAGAAGAGGGTGTGGACAGAGCACGTGGCACGGACTCCATCATTGTGGCCCCCGCCCCCATCTCCGCCAGCTGTCCTGGTTGCTGCCCCTCCCAGTCTTGGTCTCCCGGCTTCTGGGAAGGCGACAGTGCCAGTCTGCTGGCTCAGCCGGCTTGGCCACTGACCTTCAGAGCACCCAGGCTGTCAAGGCCGCCTGACTGCCTGCTGGGCGGGTGGGGGGAGTGCCAGCCAGCTCCTCGCCTGACGCCACCCGCCCCTGCTCCCACTCTCTCTCTCTGCGCCTGTGAGCTAATTAATCTCAGCCCCTTTGGGAAATTAGAACGCCGCAGTCGTGGCCTCCTCAGCCTCGCAGTGCCTGTGCTGCTACTGGGCCCTGCCAAGACCCACTGTGGTTTGGGGGCACAGGGTGGGGGGTGGGGGCAGCAGGATGAGCTGGGTAGGCATAGGTGTCCCTGAGCCCTCCACCGCCTGGCTTGCAGGGGTGCAGGGCTCTGGTTTCTTGGCCCCCTCCCCTTCCATTCAGCATCCATAAGGATACCAGACCATCGCCCTGCCGGGGTTAAACCCAACCTCCAGTGTCTCTGACCTCTTCCTGGGGCCAGTATGGTCACCCCCTGGTATGGTCATATTCCATCTCATTGCGGGGTCATCTTGCCTGCCCAGCTCAGGCTGATGGAGACAGATGTAATTATGGAATTTTGCTTGGGAAATTAATTTGAAAAAGTTAATTAATTGGCGGTTCCGGAGGTGGCGGGCTCCACGCCCAGCTGGTCCTGCTGACGTCAGTGCTGACCCGCCTGAGATGGGCAGGCCAGGGAGAGGGACCCCAGAGACCTGGCTGGGCAGACCAATGTCCTGGCTCAGGGGGGACACCTGGGAAGTGGGTGTCGCCTGGACCTGCTTAGAGGCACTCTGAAGTCTGAGAACTCAGCCACTTGTTTGTATGTTTACCAAGCAGTTGTCAAGCTTCTACTATACAAGTGCCCCCAGCCAACATAGACCACTGAGTGTTTCATCCAGTTCTTCTGAATCCCTTTTCTCAAGGAAAACCTCTAAACCTGTTCCCAAAGCTTTTCCATAGAGTTTGGATCCACTGTACAGATGAAACAACTGAAGACTCAGAGGGTATGACTTGCCCAAGCCATTCAGCTATATTCTCCAGCAGAATGGAGTAGCGGGTGTATAAAGGTTAGGTTTCTTCCCTTCTTCCACAGGCAGCCCCCTCCCTAGTGTGTGATAGGAGCCTTAAAGTTGACTGTACCCAAGAGAGGGCCAAAGAACATGGCCAACCCCCTCCATCCTGGCATCATTGTGCCTCCTCCACACCCCTCCCCAGACATTTGTGGTACTCTGTTTGTATCTTGGGACTTTTCCCACCCAACCTTTGGGATGACCCAGCTGGGCTGAGGCAGGAGGCCCCGATACCCTAGGGCTCTCCGAGTATGTAGGGACCCCTGCTACCTCCTGGGCCCCCTGCAGGGCCCCTGACCACAACGGTCTGACCAAGATCTTGTGTCTGGAGGAGTGCGGATTCAGTATAGTTTTTGTCTAGATAGAACATGGGTCGGGGCTCGGGCAAGAAGTAGCTAGTCCTGGTTCAGGTCAGGGATGTGACCTCTAGGAGGCCAGCAAGGTGAGCAACGTGGTCTTTCAAGAGATTTGGGCCTGGGTTTCCTTAAGCTGTGTGGCCTTGGATAAGTCCCTTTAGCTTCTGCTCAGAGCCTCATTTTCCTCACTGGGACACAGGGACGATCACGTATGCCACTCAGAGGGCTGTGAGGAGGCACAGGGAGGAAGGAGACAGTGGGAGGTATAACCACTTGAAGCCTTGGTTTCGCTGCCTGGTGGAGGCCAGCGGGGTGGGAAAGCAGGGAGCCAATGGAACTGAGCAAGTGCCAGGGCCTGAGAAGGCAGTTTGTGGAGGGAAATCTGGTGCAAGTGGTTGGGACAGGAGCTGGAGGACACACGAAGAGGTGGTATCTATGAGGTACCCAAGAGCCGCCAGCTAGCGGCCCAGAGCCCTGGGGCCTCTAGGGGGAGTTAGTCCATACAGCATTTACTCTGTCACTTCAGTTGTGTCTGACTCTTTGCAACCCTACGGACTGTAGCCTCCCAGGCTCCTCTGTCCATGAGATTCTCCTGGGGTTGTGGGTTGCCAGGCCCTCCTGCAAGGGATCTTACCGACCCATGGATTGGACCCATGTCTCCTGCGTCTAATGCATCAAAGGTGGATTCTTGACCCACTGAGCCACCAGAAAGCCCCATATAGCATCTGCTCCTGAATTTGTTGAGTGCATTTCCTTACCTCCGGGATGTCCCCAGGAAACAAGTGGGCCTTGCAGATAATTGTGTAGACCTCATCTCTCATAGTTGTTCAGAATAAAAGTGACTGTCCTGGACAGACTAAGCTGGGCATTTTGCATCGAATATCCCTTTGATGTAGTCTGTAGTTCTGGGTTTCCTCAAGGTCTGACCTCTAGCCTAGGGTTTAAGTGGGCCACACCCATTCCCTGAGCATTCTGTGTGGGTTGTATTAGTAGCTCAGTTGTGGCCGACTCTTAGCGACCCCATGGACTTTAGCCCACCAGGGCTTCTCTGTCCATGGAATTCTCTAGGCAATTGGGTGGAGGCAATGGGTGGATTGCCATTTTCTTCTCCAGAGGATCTTCCTGACCCAGGGATCGAACTCTGGTCTCCTACATTGCTGGTGGATTCTTTACTATCTGAGCCACTGGGGAACATGCTTAAAAGGGAGATACTTCCTCTGTCCACCTCACCCCCAAGAAGCCCTCAGCAGGTGACTGGCTGAGTGCTCGGAGTTCTCTGCACAGACTCTACTAAGCCCTTCTGTGTACATCCATATTCGTTTAGACTGGGAGCTCCCTGAGCATGGGGTCCATGACATCTCTCTGATCCCATGCCCAGCACAAGTGAGCGCTGGGTAGGGGTCATAGGGCTGCTGTTTCCTGTTTGACAGATGGGCCAGTTAAGGGTGTGTGAAGACATTGTTCAGTCAAGGTCACACAGCCTTGTGAGGGACGGAGCTAACCTGGCCCAGGTGGATATGGCATCACTCGACCTTTCTGGGGTCTTCTGCAGGCTTCCTTAGGACCTGCAGCTCCTAACTCACTGGCAGTGTTCCAGAAGTCCAGCCCTAAGCCCCAAGCTACTGAGACCTTGGGGAGTGAGGAGTTTGAGCATCGGAGGGGCAGAGGAGAGACCTTAAGCTCTCCAAGCCTCAGTTTCTTTAACTGCAAAATGGGGATTCTGGTACCTCTTCCTGATAGTGCTTGGGGATTTAGGGTGGGTGGTTAAAAGAGATGTTCTTAACTGCATGAAACTTAAGTGTTCACCATCTTTATTATTACTATTGACACTTTTATTTTGTTGTCATTATATTATTATTCACCCTCCCAGGGCCGCAGCAGCTGCGCTGGCTCTGGGCCTGGCTGCAGAGCTCTGGTCTGCAGAGAAGTCACGGTTGCTAATTAGTTAGTGCCCTGAGGAGAGGGCCGGGGGGGTTTTATTTTTGCGCGAGGATCCCACCTGCCCGAGGCTTCCCCAAGCCCTTCTTCAACTGGGCAAAGGGTTGCAGGCCCCTCTCCAGCCTCAGGTAGGGGTCCTGGCTCCCAAATTCCCCCTGCCACTCCCTCCCCTTCCCAGACCTCCAGGGCCATGAATCATTTATGAGGCAAAAATGAAACCAATTAAGGACAAACTTTGAAAGCTTCTAATTGCTGCGCCTAGTGGCACCAAGGAATGAGGGAAGGCAGGCCTGTTCGGGGCCGGCATCTCCTCAGCCCGGGCCTTCCCAGACCGCCCGCCCGTCCCAGGGCGCGCGGCCTCCCGGCTCCCCGCCGCCTCCAGGCCGGGCGCGGACGTGCCTGCGCGGCTCCGGCGGCCGCGTCTGCCGCCCCGGCGCCCGCCCGGGTCCCAGGCAGACTAATTAGGCCCGGCTGCCCTCCCCGCGCCGCCGCCTCCCGCTCCAGGCCCGAGGTGATGGCGGCTGTTCCTGCCGTTCTGGGGCCTGTGCCCCAGAGCTGGCCGCCGTTCTCGGGGCGGGAGCCAGCCCTGCTGGCCTAGCTTAACCCAGCCGAGCCCAGGACGCCCTGTCCCCGAACGGGGAGCCTGGGGTTCCCAGCGCCCCCTCACCCTAGGATCCCGGCGTAGTTATGGGCTGGGCGGTGCTGGAGTAGCTGACTTGAACAGTCCAGTTTCAACTCAGGGAGAGAGCTGCTCGTGTGTCGTCTCCCACCGCCCCGCAGCCAAGAGCGGATGGGGCCGGGGGATGACCGATGAGATAGGGAAGCTGGAGGACTACAGGGGACGGGAGGGGATTGAGTTCCTGGGGTGGCCCATTGGTGCTGTAGCTTTGCCACAAACACCATAACCTTACACGGATTCCTTAGCCTCAGTTTCCCCATTTGTCAACTATCAGGACAGGCCAGTTTTCTGTTGGATTTGGAATTTGAGGAGCTGGGCTTTACATGTCCCCCACACACCTCCACCCCTGCTCTTGCGGGCTGCTGAGGCGGAAGAGGTGGGGGTCTGGACCCAGCTTACTGCTGGGAGCCTTGGGCACCAGTGACCAGCCTGCCCACTGTGCTGAGGGCCAGGTAGGCCCTGGGCACTCAGGCATGTTGTTTGCTGAAACAGAATTTCTGTGCTTGTGTTTTTCCACAATTATATTAGCAGGTGGGATTTTTCCTCCGGGAAGCGGTGGAAGGGGGAGTGCCATGGCCATGTCCCCACCCGCTCTGAGTGTGAGCTCACATGGCTCTGCCCGCCCGCCTGCCGTAATGATTTTTTAATTATGTAGCCAGTGCTCGGAATTGCTAATCTGCCTCCAGCCCAACAACCCCTCCTGCAGCTTGTACCCCAGCCCCTCACTGGTGTCCCCAGAGTGGTGACGTCCAGCCCCACGCCCATCTCTGTGCCTGGAGCACTCCTGCGGGTGAGAAAGGGGAGGCCAGGATGACCACAGGGCCACCTCTCCTCCGTCTTCTAGTGACAGAACTTGGTGGTAGCCAGGGATCAGGGTGCCTTTGGCTCTCTTTGCACCCCGCCACGCCTGACCCCAGCATGGGTTGCTCCTGCCAGGACAGGTGTGGCCCTGGAAGAGGGCAGGGGAGTGATCGGTGACCCCAAGGACACACACACACATACGATCTTTGTCATATCCACACTCATGACTTGCTTCTCTTAACCACACACTCTCAGCCTGATAGCTACACAAGCACAATAGTACGCTCTACGTCTTTCTCCTACACACACAGCCACGCCTGAGGGCCAGGGTGCCCTCCGGAGACCCCACTGCTGCCTCCCATTCCCTGCAGTGGTCCTGCCCCCACTCACTCTCTTTGCCTCCATCTCCTCCCTCTATCCCCTGCCTGACTGGGTTACACTCTGAGGTCCTCCAGCTCCCACCTGGTGGGGTGGCTGCCTGCGGCTGGGGCCTGCCTGAACCTCCATCGACCCGGTCTGGGGGAGGTGGCGGGTTGTGGGGGGGCTGTTCTGCAGCACTGTGGCGGCGGCTCCTCTCCAGGCGCCCAGCTGTGGCATCTGTCAAGGTCAGATAGCGACTCCGGAACCAGCCGGCTCGGCCCCACAGCCCCTCTCGCCTCATTATTTTTGTGTTCCGGGGCTGCGGCGACACCTCCCTCCCTCCTCCTGAGCCTCCTGCCTCTTGCCTGCCTCCCCCACGCCTCTGCAGGGAGGGCCTGCGGTCTGGGGGCTTTTGTTTTCCAGTTTTCTCCTCGCTCAGGCCAGGCACATGGGTTTAGATGCTGGCCAGAGCTGTTGGATCTTGAACGGCAGACAAAGCAGGTGCCTCCCTCAAGGCTGGGACAGCTTTTTGGCCAGGGGAGCCTTGGGTTGATTTCTCAGGGGTACAGACTGAACCTGGGTGGAGCCCAATCTCCACCACAGCCCAGGTGTTCCGGTGGGCAGCTTCCTGTTTCCATAGAGGCCCCAGCACCTGGCATGAGTTCCTGTCTGCGCCATCCCCATGCCAGTTGAGCCCCAGACCCGTATCTCAGAACCCCTCAGAGGTCCTGATAGAACTCACAGTGAGTGCATGCACACACACACACACACACACACATACTTGACAGGCTAGGAGAACCCACAGATATCCAGCCACCATGTAAACCACTCTACTTGGACACATGCACACTCAGTCATACACATACATCCACAGATGCAGATAGCCACACTCCACTCCTACACACAGGAGGTCACACAGAGACTTCCACCTCCACTGGTATCTAAGCCCCATTTGTATGTCAGTACTCAAAACCACAGAGTAATAACTGAGACTGTACACACACACCTGAGCACAGCCCCAGACACACATTCTCATGCATGCAATGTGCACAGGTTTCTGACACACCTCCCAGGTGGACACACACAGATATACTTGGCCCTAGTGCTGCTCCTCACCATATACACTCCAACTCGAGCATGCTCCCTGGGGTCCGGTGTTCTTGAGCAGTTGCAACACCCAAGGAGCTTTGGACCCCTGAAATGCTGAAGTGAGCTTGAGGCCTTCCCTTGGATGCACGTTGTATGTCCAGGGAGTTCCTGGAAAATAGGAAATGGTGATTGACAGATGGGTCACCCTACCCACCTGGCCAGCCTCCATGGATGTCCACCAGCCTGGGCACAAGTGCACTGAGATGGAATGGGATGGGAGAGTCCTGGATGGGTCAGGATGGGCTTGGTGACAGCTGGCAGGGAGGGCAGGCTCAGGGGGGTGGCCTCTCAGGCTCTGTCTCTGGGTCCTTTGCCCACCTCCAGCCCCTGATTAGGGTGTGTTGGGGGAATGAGATGTGGACACACATCAGGCCCCGGGGTCTCTGGGGTAGCCCTGGTCATCACTCACTTCCTCCTCCAGCTGCGGGCTGCTGTGACAGCCTTTAAGAGGGGGAGGTGGCTGGAGGTTTAGCAGTGGTGGGGCCCCCACCCCCCAGGAAACTCAAAACCCTGGGCCAGCCGCGGGTGGCGGGTTGGGGCCGGCACAAAGAGGGCCTCTGTGCAGGCCGGCTAGGCTGCCCACAGGATTCTGGGGGAGGAGGCAGGAGCCGGTTTCCGTCCCATTCTGCTTCCTGCGGAGGCCGCCGGAATGCCCGGAGCTCTGGCCCAGCCTGGCCCGTCCGGCCCACCCGCAGCCCCTTCCCCTGTCTTCCTGGGCCTTAGGGTACAGCTGCAGACTTCTCTGTGACAGCGTCCCAAAGTGTTTTGCTCAGAGCCTGAGAACTACCCACCTCCCCCTCAGGACCGATGAGAAACCAAGAGAGTTCCCCTAGGCAGATGGTGCCCCTGGACCTCACCCTCTAGCCAAAATGTGCCTCAGAGCTTTTGGGCAGTGCTGGAGAGCCAGGCCCTGGAGTCGCAGAGATCTGGTTTCAAATCCTGACTCTTGAGCTGATTGACCTAGTGACTTTAGGCAGGTGAGTCTCATATGTAAAAGGGGTTAATAGTAGTTAAAGAGTTAGAGATTTCAGTGAGAAAATACATGTGAAATGCTTAGCACAATATGTAGCAGAGAGTAAGTGCTCATTTTTGAGGTCTGCTATTATCATGTCCTCTGGGGAGATAAGAAAGGGAGAGGGCTGGATGCTCCTAACCCCAATCAGCCTCACATCCTCTGGAGCTCGGTCCCAACCCTATGGCCTGCTCAGAACCCTTTTCTTCAAGCCTCAGTTTCCCAATCTGAAAAATCTCCCTTCCTCCTGGGATTTGGAGGGTGGGTTGCTATCTGGAGTCTTTTTTCTGTATCTCTCCACCTCCTTCCCCACACAGGCCCTTCTGGGCTCATGGTTTCTGCAGCTTGGGGTGAGGAGCAAGAACCATTGATCTCTATTTTACAGATGGAAGCTGAGGCTAAGGTGGGGAAAGGTGTCAAAGTCAGTAAGAAGGGACAGGATGGAGCCAAGAACCTGGACCTGCTGACTCCATGCCCTGGCCAGTCCTGTGAATACATGCCCTCTCCCAGTGGGGACCAAATATCTCTGAGTTGGCTTTCCCTGGCTTGTCTCGTGGTGAGGCCCACCGGGAGAGAGGTCCTAAGAAAGTGTAGGCTCTGATCCCAGGCTAGTGTCAGCTCAGACATCTCCACTTTGGGAAACCTTAGTCTATGATCCAGGAGCTCCCAAACAGGGAGGCAATCATTTTCTCACAATTGCTTATCAAACTGTCTGTTCTAAATGGGGCAATCATAGTACTTCCTTCAGAAAGTGGATAGGAGGATTCTATGAGACAAGGCATGTCCACTGTCTAGCACATAGAAAGGTTCCCGTACGTGTAGCTGTTATCCTCGTGGTGCCATGTTACAGATGGGGAAACTGGCTCAGAGGCCATATGCCACAGTCACACAGTAAGGAGAGTCCTCCAGCTCCTATGACCTTTCTAAAGAAGGAACCTGGCCCAAAGGAGGTGCTTGTTGAGGAAGGCCTTGTCTTTATCAGAGGTGTCCCAGGATCCTTACCTCATTCCCTAGAGCCCCATGTCAGAGCATACCTCCTGCCTGGGGCCTCAGTGTTTTTGTCCATGAAATGGGTTGATCTCCTCCAGCTCCTTTAGGGCGCTCTGTAAGGGCAGGCAGAACCCCATATACTCCTGGGTTTTCTCAGCAGCATGTTTCAGTCCTTAGGGAAGGGGGTTGAGCCTGCCTGAGAAAAGGGGCATAAAAGGCCAGGGAGTGTGGAGTCAAGGAAATAGGACTGCAGCCTCCACCCCCATTCTGTCCTTGGCAGTTGGTCTTGGGATGCTAGTCTTAGGGAGACCCTAGTGGCATTGAGGGTGTGGCCCGCTCCAGACTATCCGCTGGGTACCAGCAGTGGTCAGTGTGTCCTTGTATGTGTGTCCATCCATAGCTGGCTGTGTGCCCTGGTTTCTCCAGGAAGGCCTGCATTTCTCCTGGCCTCCAAGACTGGTGTCACCGTGTGTATCTCCTTAGGCCTGAGTAGGGCTTTTTTTCCCCTCTGGAAACTCCCCAGGCTGAATCATGGAAATCAGAGATGGAAACCCCCACACATACCAGTTGCTCAGCTTAGTTCAACCACCATAGCCTGTGGTCTGGCCTGCCCACCATCAGTCAGTCTGTCCAACGCCCCCTCTCCATTGGAGACCAAGGACACCAGCCCATCAAGGTGGGTTGGAGGGATGTGAGGGGGTGTAGCATGCATGTCAGGAGTACACATGAAGTGTGGGGAAGGGTGCAATGAGCCAGGGTCTGCAAGTCTGCAATGCTGGTGGGCTCTGCCGGGCCATGTCTGGGATCCTGAAGGCCCTGATGAGCCTCTTCCAGGAAGCCCTCCTTCGGCAGGCGGGACGGTTGTTCCAAGCAGCAGAGGAGTAGGAGGATAGTTGCACAACTCCATAAATTCACTAATAATGATTGAATTACATACTTTGGAATGGGTGAATTTTGTAGTATGTCAACTATACCTCAGTAAATCTGTTTAAAAAAAAATCCTGTTCTTGACTTCAAGGCCCCGCCCAGTTGAAACCCTGCCAACCTCATAGCCACACCTCGCCCCCGCTTCCCCATTTCTTGGGAACCCTTTCAAGCTTGTGTCCACGTTGGTAACCTCTCCTTATCCTTAACTCACAGGCTAAGCAGCCCCTTCCTCCAGAAAGGTCCCGGTGTCCTGCTCAATCCTTTTCCCTCCCTCCCGTTTCACGTTGGTTCATGTGCCCATCGGCCCAGCTCCTTTGTAACCCTCCAGAGCAGTGCCAGTCTGGTCTGTATCTTCCCAGGACCACAAGGCATGGGGCTGCTACTGCTGCTGTGTGCAAGGTCTAGAACATCTCACCATGGCCACCTGTGTGCAGGTCTCCATGCAGACAGCTCCAGCCCACCCCACATGCCCTCCTGCCCCACCCCTGCCCATTGCTGTGTAGCCTGGAGGACCCAGGACAGAGCCCTGCTGAGGTCAGTTTGGGCTCCCCTGGCACAGAGGGTGGAGTGAGCGCTCTGCCACCACCTCTGGTGACCTCATTGCCAGCTGGCATTATGATGTCACCGGTCCAGCATTCCCTGTTCCTGCTTGGATATCTCCAAGCTCCCGGGTGGGGACACTCCCCTGGGGCCTGTGACAGCTCGTGCCCCCGACCACGTAAAGGTGACAAGCATGGTAACAACCCACAGGGAGGGGGTGAGGGCAGCCTCAGGGTGGCTGGGTCACCTTTCCCTGGTAAAGCAAAAGCAGTCACAAAGCAGGGTGACTAACACTTGGGCTCTGGGTTCAAGTTCTTCCCCTACAGGGAACCACTCTTTGACTTTGGCCCGACAGCTTGAGCCTCTCTGAACCTCAATTTCTTCATCTCTGGAATTGGTTCATAGTTCTGGTTCCTTGAGTCCTGGGGAGGAATCAGAAGGGAGAGAGAACATGTAGAACATGGGAGTACAGGGCCGGGGATGCAGTAGGTGCTCACTAAATGCTAGCAGATAGGGTCCCTTAGATAAGGGAGCCTGAGTGTCACTTGGCGAGAGCTGGTTAGGGAGGGGCCGTGTCCCATATTTTCTGGGGCTGGCCCGGGTCTGGGAGTAGAGGGAGGAGTGGCCCCAGCTTTGACTGTCTCTCACGTCCCAGGACAGCCAGTGAGCTCCAGCCCGTAGGAGGTGGGGCCCCACAGCTCGGCCCTGAGAGTGGGAAGCCCTGACCCCCAGCCCTCCTTCCTGTCTTTTCCTCCCGGGCCTTAGACCAGAGCGGGCCAGGGCTCATCTGGTCTCCCCCACATCTGCCTCCACTTCCCTCTCCCAGGGGCATGTCCAACTGCCTTCTCTTGGTCCCCAGGCCCTCAAATCTGGGATTCCCTTCAGGGTTCTGTCTCCATGTCTCTCAGATCCTCTCATCCCTGGGCTGGGCCAGGTAGCCTGTGTCTCTGAACCCAGTTGCCCTGGTCTCTGCTCCCCACGATGCTCTAACCTTGACCCTTTACTCTGTCCTTCCTCAGCCCCTTTCTCTGACGCACCCCTTGAGTTCTGTGTCTTGGATTCTCTGTCCCCACCACCTGTCTCTATTCTTCTGGCCCTGCGTCGGCCTCTGCCCCCCAGCGCTCCATGACTGGTTCCCCCCCACCCCCGCCCCCTGGGCTCTGTCCCCGCCCGTCAGCCCCTGGTCCCCGCTCCCGGCCGGCCCGGCTCCTGCATGGACAAAGGGGTCCTTTGTGGGCTGACCGCGGCTGGCGGGGCGGCGGGGCGCTGGCTCCGCATTGCTGATGAAACGGAGCCCTTTGTTGTCCCTCCTCAGGCGCAGTATTTCTTTTTGGGGGCTGGATGCGTTCCTGGCAGGGCCGATGATGGATGCGCCCGCCGCCACCCGCCTGCCCGCCAGCTTTCCCTCCCGCTCATTCCCGCTCCGCTTCAACGCAGCCCCAGCTCCTCCCCTGCCGCCTGGGCACTGCCAGGCCCTTTCTGGCCTGGAAGAGGGTTGCTGTGTGTCTTGCAGTAGAGACTGGGGCCTGGGAGAAGGTCTCCTCTTATGTCTTTCCCTTTCATGAGTAGAGCCCCTGAGCCCTGTGATCAGTGGTCTGCTGGGACAAGGGTGTCAGCTTTTCCCAGGGTCTGAAGGAGATGGGCCAGGTATGGGGCAGATCTGGGACAGCCTTGGTTGGGGACTAGGCCATGGGGACTAGAGGTTGGCATCTGCCCATGCTGGGGTTTCAGGACAGTGTTATCCTGTGTGCCAGTCCTCATGTACCCCCAACTTCACTTTCTGAGGCTGACAAACCAGCGTTTATTGCCTGCAGCACCTGTTCCATGACATATCACGTCCTCTGGGCCTGAGCTTAGCATGTCCCAGGACCTAGTTGTGGGGAGGGGCGGGGGGCTAGGCGAGGGGAGTCCCTGAGGAAGGACAGAAAATGAAAGATTGGAGAGATTCAAAGAGGGGACCAGAGACGAACAGAACATGAGATTAGGTCCCCACCAAGAGAGACTTGGTATGGAGACAAAAGCAGAGAGAGACTTAGCCTGAACACAGGCCCGGCTGTGTGGCTGTGTCTGTGTCGGAGGGAGCTGACTTCTAATTGACCTGCCCGCCCCACACGCAGAGCCAGATCCTGGAGCTGGGAGGAGGGAGGGAGTGGAGCAAAAGCAGCGTTAATGCAGCTATCGATTTCTGCCACCAGCCTGCAGGCCTCAGAGGCAGGGGACGCACAGAGGGGCTGGGGCACAGACTGCTCCCCTCCCCACCTCTCCAGCCCGCGGGCGCCTGCCTCCTCCTATCTTTTCCCTCACCCTGCATCTGGGGCTGTGGTCCAGGGCAGGGTAGTTGAGCTCAGATGGGCAGGGGCTGGGTGACTGGGCATGATAGTCACTGGCCCTGGTCTCAGTGGTCATGGTCCCCCACACCTAGCCAGGGTCCCTGATGCCTGGAGAGGCCCTAATCTCTGATGACAAGGGTCCAACAGCCAGCCTGGGCTGGAGTCTTGGTGGGTAGAATAGAGCATAGCTATCCTGGGATGCATATGCACTCCCCCTCCTTTCCTCTTACTATGACTCTGACCCCAGTGACGCCCCCCGGCCCAGTCTGGACACCTTGCCAGGCCATCCTGGGTTTGTCCTAGTGGAATCTGCCAGCTTGCCCAGCTCTTCCTCACCACTCATCCGCCTTCACTACGAAGGAGCTTAGATGGGCCAGTACCTGCTGGGGAGGCAGAGTGGCTGGCTGGCTGCTGATGCCTGCCCTTCGTCTCACCCTGGAGAACGGAGCTTTTTCCCTTGCCAGCACTTGCTTCTCCTCATGGCCACTCCTTAGTAGTCCTGCGCCAGGGGCCCTGCCCGCCCAGGGCCTCGATTTCCCATTCTGTCAGTTCACAGGCTTGGGCTGGATGACCTCCCAGGACAGGCTGAGTTCTGTGACGGGGATGGTGGGGTTGCCTGGGGACAGAGATGAAGTGTGCACCACCCCCAAGCCCAGGGCGGGACAGGCCCGGCCAGATGTGCGCCTCCCCCTTGTGTCGCCAGCTGCTCGTGGCGGGGCCCCGTCCTCCCACCCCTCTCTTGGGGGTTGCTGGGCCGCGGCAGGCAGATGCTAGGGAGCCAGGGCTGATGAGGAAACTACCACTCCGCTCCATCTGGAACAGTTTCTTCCAGAGCTCCGGCCAAGGAGCCTGGCTGCTCACATGCCTTAGTCTTGGGGCCTGAGCAGAACAGGCTCTGTCTTGGGAAGGGGCACCCCCACACATGGACATGGCCAAGGAACAGACTCCATTCCTGAGAGGGTTACACCTCCTCTTGGGAAAAGACTTCATTCCTGAGAGGGTCACACCTCCTCTGGGTCTCTTTGGCCCAGAGTCCACTCTGTGCTCTCTGCTCCCACTGGGAGCTCTCTCCAGACCCATCTGGGAGCCAGGCTGGGGCACAGCAGTGAGGCCTATCTAGAGACAAGAGTGGGTCCTGGGGTTTGAGAGGGAGTGGGGAGTATGTGCTGATGGGTGCACAAGGGTGGCCCCCTACTCTTACAGGAGGAGGCTTGTCCTCTGGCACAGGGCTGCCTGCCCTCTAGCAGGAGGGTACGTGCTCCTTCAAATAAGGGCTCTGTGCTCTATTTGGCAAATTCTGTGAAACAAAGTCACTTACCTTTACCTGCAGGACTTGACAGAGCCTTGAGATAATTAATGTGTATTAGGCATCTTGGGCTTCCCTGGTGGCTCAGATGGTATCTGCCTGCAATGCAGGAGACCTAGGTTCAATACCTGAGTTGGGAAGATCACTTGGAGAAGGAAATGGCAACCCAATCTAGTATTCTTGTCTGAAGAATCCTGTGGACAGGGGAGCCTGGCGGGCTACAGTCCACAGGGTTGCAAAGAGTCGAACACAACTGAAGGCTTAACACAAAATTAGGAATCTCTAATGAGCATCCAGAAGCAGCTTCCATACTTTGGTCTGTATTGCCAAGCTCTGTGTCCACCCCTCTTCTCCATAATTGGGTCAGTGAAAGATTAGAAAGCAGAGGGTAACCTCTGAGGTTAATGGAGCTCTCCCGCTCTCTCCACCCCCACTCCCCCTACAGGAAGGACCACCTGCCTCGGTGCAGTCTTCCCAGACCCTAGCAGGGGGACCTGGCTGAGCCTCCACTGCGCTGCTGAGTGGCCGTGTATCCATGGGACAGTCAGTTCTTCCCCCAAACCTTGTCTTCCTCACCTTATCAGATAGGATATTCCTAGCCACCATTTGTAGGTTTTTTATGAGTCTTAACTGAGATAGTACAAATGAGAAATTCCTAACTTTGGCTGGCACTTGATGAATACCCTGGTGAGGCTGTGGTGGTTGCCGTGGCGATGCACTTGGTGGCTGGGAGGTGTTTACCACTGCCCTGACCCTGTATCCTCTCATCCTGACAGAGTGAAAGCACTTCCACGTGGACACCCGACCATGTACCTGCGCTGAGGGGCAACTCCCACCAGGTCTCTTTGTCCTGGGCGGCAGGACCCGGTGCTTGTCTGTGGACCCCCCGCAGTTGGCAGGCTCCCCCGGCAGCGGGGTCCGGGCCTCGGCCCCACCATGTCGAGCCTCAGCAGTGGCCCCCAGGACACCGGCGGCAGCAGCAGCAGCAGCAGCAATGGCAGCAGTGGCAGTGGCCCAAAGGCAGGAGTGGCAGACAAGAGTGCGGCAGTGGCCGCTGCTACGCCAACCTCGGTGGCGGATGACGCCCCACCTCCCGAGCGGCGGAACAAGAGCGGCATCATCAGTGAACCCCTCAACAAGAGCCTGCGCCGCTCCCGCCCCCTCTCCCACTACTCTTCGTTTGGGGGCAGCGGCGGCAGTGGCGGTGGCAGCATGATGGGCGGGGAGTCAGCTGAAAAGGCGGCCGCAGCCGCCGCCTCCCTGTTGGCCAACGGGCACGACCTGGCGGCGGCCATGGCTGTGGACAAGAGCAACTCTACCTCAAAGCACAAAAGCAGTGCTGTGGCCAGCCTGCTGAGCAAGGCAGAGCGCGCCACGGAGCTGGCGGCCGAGGGACAGCTGACGCTGCAGCAGTTTGCGCAGTCCACGGAGATGCTGAAGCGCGTGGTGCAGGAGCACCTACCGCTGATGAGCGAAGCGGGCGCCGGCCTGCCCGACATGGAGGCTGTGGCGGGTGCCGAAGCCCTCAACGGCCAGTCCGACTTCCCCTACCTGGGCGCCTTTCCCATCAACCCGGGCCTCTTCATCATGACCCCCGCGGGCGTGTTCCTGGCTGAGAGCGCGCTGCACATGGCCGGCCTGGCTGAGTACCCCATGCAGGGAGAGCTGGCCTCCGCCATCAGCTCGGGCAAGAAGAAGCGGAAACGCTGCGGCATGTGTGCGCCCTGCCGGCGGCGCATCAACTGCGAGCAGTGCAGCAGTTGTAGGAACCGAAAGACTGGCCATCAGATTTGCAAATTCAGAAAATGTGAGGAACTCAAAAAGAAGCCTTCCGCTGCTCTGGAGGTAACGGCGCCTTAGAGGGAGGTGTGTGGGCTCTTGTGTCTGTCTGGCAGTCCAAACCCACCCCCGTCCCCATCCCCACCTTTCCTGCTTGGGCCTGTGTCAGAGATGCCCGGCTGTCCCTGGGCTCTGCAGTTTTAGGCCAGGCTCCAAGACACCAGTTCATTGCCCCGAGAGTCAGAGCCACATCCCAAGATGCCCTTAGGTTGTAGTCTGCAACCTAGGCAAGCACGTAATTCCACATGGGGGCCTAACATTCCCTCCAGACCCCAGGACTCTGAATCCCAACCCCCCACCCCCTGCCCCGCACCACCCAGAGTTCTGGGTCAGGTATTGAGATTCCCACACAGGTCCTAAGTCTCTGACTTTCAGACATGTCCTAAAGTTTCCAGTTTGTGACCTAAGATTCTGGGACTTTCCCCTGCCCCATTTGAGGGGTTCTGTCCTGTAGATCCTCTGGGTTTGAGGGATAAGCCCTCCGTTTGCCCCTTCAGAGCCTTTCCCAAGAATAGAGCAGCTCCAGTGCCAACTGCTCTGCCCTGAGTCCTGGACGACCCTAGCTCTGGACATCTAAGTGACAGACTTGGGGTGCCTGGAGGCCCCAAGTTCAGTCTGCCTGCATAGTTAATGGCCAGGGTTCCTATGGGCCTGGGAGGTGGCTTGAGCCTGGGATGTGGGCAAAGCTTGTCCACTGTGGATTGGTTTTGAGAAGGCAGAAAGGTTCCCGTGATGCTTTCTCTCCATCCTTGTGGCAGGGCCTGTCCTCGTGTCCCCAGCCATGACAGCTTCACTGTGATGCCAGACCTGGGTATAAAAGCATCTTTTCAGCCAGCTGTCCCTGCCCTGCCTCGCCCCTCTGCAAATGGGCTTGATGCAAATGTCCAAAATGGTTGCAAAATGATAATGGCACCCCAGCATGGCTATCCCCTTCACCTCACCCAGCTCTAAATCTCATATGTCTGCTCTCCTGCCCAGAGAACATACCTGGATGCACACAAAGGCACCCACTCTCCTCTTGTGTAGAGACAGACAGATACACACACACATCCTGCCTTGTACACAGTCTTATTATAGACGCAGTGTCTTAATAAACACAACAAGCATCCTTCCACCTCACCACAGCTCCAGACACACTACACACTGTAGCATAGCTCAAGGCACACATCCTTGTGTGTGTCCAGTGCACATGCGTACACGCTCATTCAACAGAAACGTGAACACAGCTCCTAGAGGCACCATGGCCACCTGGCGCTTGTGGCCTCTGGACCAGGGAAAGGGGTCTTCCTGGCTGGAAGGAGGGTTCCTGGGCACAGTGGCTCAGCTGGCCTCAGGGTGCTCCGGGTGCTCCAGGCCCTCCAGTGGCCAGCGGGCCAGGCTCCTCTGGCCTGGCCAGGATGGCAGGAACTCCACGGGGTGGCTGCTTTTCCTCCATGCCCATCCCTCCGCCAGGAGGCCATCCACGGGGGAACGTCTTTGCACCAGGCCCAGCCGGACCCTGACTGAACTCTCTCCTTGTTTTTGTCTCCCGCCCCCGCCAGAAGGTGATGCTTCCGACGGGAGCCGCCTTCCGGTGGTTTCAGTGACGGCGGCGGGAACCCAAAGCTGCCCTCTCCGTGCAATGTCACTGCTCGTGTGGTCTCCGGCAAGGGATTCGGGCGAAGACAAACGGATGCACCCGTCTTTAGAACCAAAAATATTCTCTCACAGATTTCATTCCTGTTTTTATATATATATTTTTTGTTGTCGTTTTAACATCTCCACGTCCCTAGTATAAAAAAGAAAAAGAAAAGAAAAAAAAATTAACTGCTTTTTTTGGAAGAACAACAACAACAACAACAAAAAAGAGGTAAAGACGAATCTATAAAGTACCGAGACTTCCTGGGCAAAGAATGGACAATCAGTTTCCTTCCTGTGTCGATGTCGATGTTGTCTGTGCAGGAGATGCAGTTTTTGTGTAGAGAATGTAAATTTTCTGTAACCTTTTGAAATCTAGTTACTAATAAGCACTACTGTAATTTAGCACAGTTTAACTCCACCCTCATTTAAACTTCCTTTGATTCTTTCCGACCATGAAATAGTGCATAGTTTGCCTGGAGAATCCACTCATGTTTATAAAGAGAATGTTGATGGCGCCGTGTCGAAGCCCCTCTGTATCCATTCATGCGTGTGGAGCTGCCGCTAGGTGCTCACAGCGCGGGAGGGGGCAGCCCACCTACCCCCGGGGCACCCAGGGGCCCCAGAATGGGAGCCCCCCCAACCCTAACAGTGATGATTTTGCAAAAATGAAAGTTCTGTTCATTTATCCATTGAGATCTGGGGAGCCCATGTCTCTATTTCTGATCCTGGCTACTTACCTTAGAGAAAATAAGTCCTTTTTTCTGGCCTCACTGATGGCAACAGAAGAAAGGACTTCTCTGCGTGGCCCCCTGCCGGTGGGGGTGGGTGCCCAGGGCCCCCCTGTGGCCTGGGCCCCCTTGCCCATGGCCAGCTTCCTGCTGATGAACATGCTGTTTGTATTGTTTTAGGAAACCAGGCTGTTTTGTGAATAAAACGAATGCATGTTTGTGTCACGAAACACCACTGGCTTCTTGCTGTCCGGGTTTGGGGCCTTGCTTGGGACTGTTGCCGGGCAGGGGTTGTCTGGGACTACCTTGGGAAGGAGGAAGAACGGCCTGGGGACACTGAGAGTGGGATTTCTCAGGAAATGAGGTCTTCACTGGATCCAGAAATGGGGCAAGCCAGAGCAGCCAGCCTGGTGGACAGGATGGAAATTCTCTTAAATCTAGAAGTGGCTGGTATTGGAGCACCTCACCTGCCTGATTGTGCTCCCCGCCCCCTGCTGAAACCTGGATCGCCAGGGACCATCACTTACCTGGGGCCACCTTCCCTGTTCACCTCAAGTCACCAGATCCGATCAGTGTAGGGTAGCCAGCAGTTCTGGCTGGGGGTGGGGCCTCAGCTGCCTGTTCAGGTTCTCACTTCTTCATCCTTGCAGGGATCTAAAAAAGTGAAGCTGCAGGGAGCAGTTTCAGCCCAGGTTCATGGGGACCTGGCTGTGCCCAGCACGCACACACAGACACCCCCCCTCCACTGCCCCTACACACCCCCCTTCAGAGCTGCTGGAGTAGGGCCTGGAGGTGTCCTAGGCTTTGGGCTCTTGTCCCCACACCACCCTCCCCTCTCCCCGCTCCCCCCAGAAAGACTTGGCACAAGGTTGTCTGGGGCCTCTGAGGCCAGGTGTCTGGGGCAGTCACCACAACCACATGGTCTAGGCCAGTGCAGCCTGAACAGGAAGGGGTGGCAGCTGCACGCCCCAGCCCTGAACGTCACAGAGGCTGGATGTGTGCAGGACGCGGCCATCATCCACTCGACCAGGAGGGCCTCTTCCCACCCAGCAGCTTTGAGTCTGGCTGACATGGAGCTAGATTGAAGGAAGAACTTCCTGACAACATTGGAGCCTGGCTTCAGGTGGGTGAGGGCTTTTCAAATGATGGAAGGGGCAACTTCTGAAGCTAAGTGGGCGGTCAGGTGGGGGGAATGTCTGCTATTGTTCCTGGGAGGAGAGAAAGCAGCCAAGTTGGGTGGGGGCTCTGAACCCCCGACCCCTCCCCGGGTGTCACAAGCTCCCTCGGAGCACCCGGAGCTCGGCAGCCTGGCCTGGCACAGCAGGGGCAGGCGGGGTAGTGGGAGGCAGCTTTCAACTTCATCTCTGCCTGGGAAAAATTCCCTTTCATGTGGCTGCCTGTGATCTCTCCAGGCGGCTCTGCCGAAGGGGGGCGTCCAGCGGGGAGCAGGGGGAGGTGTTACAGCCCAGGGCACCCTCACCCCTTGCACAAGGCAAACGGCAGCACCTGCAGAAGCTTCTGGGGACAGGGAGGGTCCTCCTCAGGGGAGTGGGGATGGGAAGCCTGGCCAGCAGGGGGCACCCGGGCAGGAGGCCCCAGCCTGCCCCCGCCTGGCTGCTGGCAGTGCATGGGCCGCAGATGGCCTCGGCCAGCCCTCGTTGGCATGCCTACAGGTGTGGGGTGGATGGCTCTGGTGCCAGCCCCGGGGGGGTATGCCGTGACTCAGCCAGCCTGTCCCCTTTTCGCGTGCCAGCCCGCAGCCCAGCTCCTGGGCTCAACCTCCATCACAGAGAAGCCTGGAGTCTGAGGCCCTGCACCTCTTCCAACTTCGTCCTCTTGAGCTGTGCTTTGTGGAGAGGGCAGGCCTAGGCAGGGGTGGGGATGACTGTGAGGTTGAACACATGATGAGACCTCAGTTACCTCATCTGGGAAATGGGGACAATCATAGTCTCTCCCCAACCAAGTTGCCTGAGGATGAAATGATATCACTCTAGGGAAGGGCCTGGCTCCTTGTAAGCACTCTGTCAATAGTAGCTGGTGCTGTTATTTTAAAACTGTTACACACCTAAATCTAACCAAGATGTCCCCCACCTCAGGGGGTGCATCCTCCCTAAAGCCCAGCCACCCTACCTCCCATCTCTCCACAGAGTGGCCTAGCTGCTGCCCCAGCCGTGGACCCTGTTCCCACATGTCCGCCTCTTTCTTTCTCTTTTTAATATTATCTTTGGTCGCACTGTGCAGCTTGTGGAGGTCATGGCTCCCCAACCAGGGACTGAACCCCAGCCCCAGTGGTGGAAGCACTGAGGGACCCCCCAGTCCACCAGGGGATTCCCTGTCTGCCTGTTTCTATCTGGCTCTGTGTCTTGGTGGTTCTTGCCTGCTTCTGACTCCCTTTTCTGTGTTTCGTCACCTCCCCATGCACCTCAGTCTCCAAGCGTCTCTTGTCTCTCTCTCCCCGTATCTCTCACTTCTGTCTCTCTGTTGTGGGCTCACCCCTGCTGCTCTCCCATCTGACAGAGAAGTTCTTAGAGGGGGCTCCCCTGTGGAGCTGAATGTCCAATTCCCCTCCCTGGGGGTGCCCTCAGCTCCCTTATGCTACAGTTGGGAACCTGACCTCCTGGTGACCTGGGAGCTTTACCTCAAGTACCCTGTACCCCCGCTTGGATGGCAGAGGGTGGTTGGAGAGGCTGGAAGTGAGCGTACCTGGGGCTGGAGATAAAACCAGCCTCCATGTAGCTCTGTGTGTGTATGTGTGTGTGTGAGAGAGAGAGAAAGAGATTCTTCCAGGCCCTGACAACCACATGAGGTCTTGCACAGCAGTGTGGCTATACGTGACACTGAGACATTATGAAAATGGGTCTGTGCAGTGTGTGGTAGACTGATGTGAGACCTCGTGTGGCCATGGATTAGAACGTGATGTCCACAGCCCCACACTTTGGGATGTCCTGTGACACTGCATGTATGATCCTGTGACATTGTTCAATCCTGTAACAGACCCAGTGTGATACCTGGTTGTACGGCTGAACGTGTGGCACTGGATGTGCAACACATGCTGTATGGTACGCGTGACCCTGAGACAATATCCTGGGTGGTTCTCTGTGGTTTGCGATGTTGTGTCTGTGTGGCCATCATGGGTGCGGCCCTGGGACTGGTACCAGGATTCTGTGTGAGTGTGTGCTGCCAGCCTGTGATTGTGCTGTGACCTTGTGACGCTGCCTGGGTGTGTGCTCATGGCATTGTGTGTCGGTGTGCACCTGTGCTCCCCTCGGTGATGCTCACGTTATGCGCCATGTGTCTTTGTCTACAGCATTTCCTGGGTCTCTGCCCTGACAGCCGTGCCACTCTGGGGACAGAGTGAGGGCCCTGGCAGCCCCTCTTACCCAGCCTGGCCCTGAGGCCCAGTCTGGGTGGGGGAGCTGGCGTGGGGGCAGCAGGCACGGTTCCCACGGCCACCACAGCCCCTCTCCCAGCCCCACCACCGCCGGCTTCAGCTCTGCAGAATATCCTGGCAACCCCAGCCTCTTTGTTCTCTGTGGCCGCCAAAGGCCTCTCCCCACCCCAGCCTGCCCAGAGCCTGCCAGGCGCCCCCTCCCCCCAACAGCAGTGGGGTTTGGCCTGACCTAGTCCCTTGCTGCCCTTATCCCCCACTCAAACTGGGGCCCCTGTTTCATGTCCTGAACCTGACTCAGCATGCCAGACTGGGCCTCTGACCCCCTGCTGTGAGCCTACTGTCCTTGTGAAGGAAGAAGGAAGCAGGACAGCCCCTGTAATATACTGGGTGACTGTGGGCCAAGAACTAGGTTCTCTGTGTGGGTACTTCTCCTTGGCCCAAGGCTAGTTGGAGGCTGTCTTCAATCTGGGATGGTTTCAATTTGTTCAATAAATTTGCTTCTTTGGCTCCAGAAAATCATCAGGATAGAGATTATCTGTTTTACAGATGAGCAACTGAAGTCCAGAGAGAGTTGCGGACACACCCAAGTCACAGAGCAAGATGGTAAAGGGACCTGATTAGAACTTGGACTCCTGGCTGTCAGATGCCTACGCCAGGCCTCTGGGAGGATCACTCGCTGCCATGGATGGGAAAGAAGGCAGGGCCTGGGAGTCTGAGTCTAGACACATTAGTTCTCCCCTCTTCTTGGTCACTATGTGTCAAAGCCATGTTCTGGGTGTGTGTGTGTGTGTGTGTGCGCGCGCGCGCCCTTGTGGATGACCTTGGCTAAATGCCCTTGCCTCTCTGTTCCCAGGAAAAAAAGGGCAACATAACCAGGGACCATAGGGTGAGGCACTCGGTGGGGTGCTTTGCAGAGCAACAAGGTCACCTCGAGGTGCCAAAACCCATAGCACCTCCAACAGGGACATGGGGCTACTGGGCCTGGAGGCAGATTCTGCTGTGGGGCCCCAGCCTCTACTCCCAGAGCCAGCCCAGGTCTGCTGTCACAGAGGCGGTGATGGTGGCCCCATGGCTCTGCTGCATTCAAGGCCACTTTAACCTGACCCGATTGCAGCCCCAGCTCCCACTCCCTCCCAGGTGCTGGAGATGGATGGATGGAGGTCACTGTTCATTTGGCCCTGGCCCCCTACCACCCACCCACCCGCCACCCTGTACTGACAACAGCCAAGGTGGGGGAGGAGCAGGCAGCCACCAGCATGTTATTAATACAGACCTTAACCTAGGCACCCTGCAGGCAGTTAAGCGACACAGAGAGGCCCAGCTGGCCCCCAAGCTCACACAGCCCTGCAGGGAATCTTGTCCCCCGAGGTCTACATCTCCCCCGAGGGCCCCTTGAGGGCTCCTCCTGCCACACCGAGTGGAGAACGGCTGGGGAAGACAGAGCGGGTATGGGAGGGTCCCCTGAGGCCACCGACCCAGCTGCCAGAGCGGACACTTTCATCTCTCTTCGCCTGTCGACCTGCCATCCCTCAGCGGCATTAAATTCCCCTCCTGCCAGAGAACAAGGGCTGCCTCAGATTCCAGGCAGCAGGGCGTGAAGCTGGGGTGGGCCCAGGGGAGGGGCGCCAGGCCCTCCAGGGCCCCAGCCTGGGCTGGGGTTCTGGCGGCCAGCGGCAGGTCTCCGTCCAGATGCAGTTTGTTTCCGGCAACCTTCTCCTCCCTGACTGATGCCTTCCTCCCCTTTCAGGTGCTACCTCCTCAGGAGCTTTCTTAACCCCTGCAGGCCATGTCTAGTGTCCCAGTGCCAGCCCCATCACTGCTGACCACTCTGGGTGGCATGGCCTGGCTTCAGGGCTGTGGTCTGCAGCTCAGTGAGGCATCCCTGGCACCAGAACCCTTCCGTGGACTGAATACACGCATTATCTCCTCTTTCTGGGCATGTTTTCCCTCTTGTGTGTTTCCAGCTCTAGTTGAAGTACCAGTCACAGGTGAGGGGAAACGTACCAGAAAGAGCCCCCTTTTCCCAGCCCGCTGGAAACTGCATATTCTGCATCTCTGCCCTCGGTCAGAGGTGCTGATGACATCGCCACCTCACAAGAGGCAGAGCTTGTTGCCTGTGTGCCAGGCATTGGGCTAGTCCATTGCATTTACCAGCTCACTCAATCCTCACAACCCTGTGAGGACAGCAGTGACCAGTTATCCCATTTTCTAGATCAGAAAGTTGAGCTTCAGAGAGATAGAAGTAGAGAGACATACACAATGTCACAAAGCCAAGTTCCTCTGCTTTCAGAAGCTGGCCTGTAAATACCTGGTGATGTCTCAGGCTTTGGCTGGAAGAACCCCCCACCCCCACCCCACATGCTGCCTGTGATCCTGCCCAGATGCGGGATTAGGGTCAGGCATTACTTACTTAAACTTTTCTGCACTTTTTGACTTTTTTTTTTTTCCAGTAAATATGTATTGCTTTTCAAATCAGAAAGCCCAGTAAAGTTCTCTAACCAAACCTTCTTAGGCCCAGGAAGGTTAGGAAACAAAGAGCACAGTGTGGAGTGAGGGTGGGGGATGAGAAGGGAACTCAGGATCACAGACCCCTCCCCTGGAATGACAGGATCAGATATAGGGGGGCCCGAAGTGGCTGCAGCCTGAATCTACAGAAGCCTCCGCCCTTCCACACACCCCCGCCCCTCCCTGACCTGTCCCCATCACCCTCCCAGCCGCTCACCCAGCTCTGAGGCTGCCCAGGAAGGGGCACCGCCTGTGACTGAGTTGGCTCGGCTGCAGTGGGATCCACAGGCAGCTGCCAGGGTCCGGGGGGAGTGACTGCAAGGGTGAGGGCAAGGGCAGTGCCCGCTGCCGCTGTTGATAAGACGACGGAGCCCTGGGGAGCCAGGACGCAGTGAAGCCATGGAAACGAGACTGAGGTGTGAGGCTGAGGCTGGCTCAACCACTTCCCCCAGGTGGCCACCTCCCAGGCCTGGCGGGGCCCCAGCGAGACAGGTCCACTGGCTCCCTGACCCTGGGGGCCGGGTTCTGGCAGGCCACTGGGTAGAGTTGATGTCACCTCAGCCCTCTTGCCCCAGGCCAGGCTGGGTTCAAGCCTTGGGCTTGAGTGGGGAGGGTTGGGGACAGGGGCAAGGGTGCTCTGAGCCCTTGGCTCCAAACCCCCCTAACCCCTTCAGTCCCTCCCCCTTTCCACCGCCCCCTCCTCCCCTATGAATCTGTGTGCATTATTTACCTTAAGCATTTTGATAAATCATAATAGGAGAGACATCTGCCGTCAAAACTGCAAACTGCATTTGGGGCTCAGCTGGCGGCTGAGGGCTAGAGGCTAGGGGGTGCACCGGCTCTGGTGGTCTGAGGTGGGTAATACGGACACCCCTCCCCTCCCCTCATCTAGGGCTGAGCCTTGAAGGGGACACAGGCCCCATTATTTGGGACTCCTCCTCACCAGCTGCTGACCACGAAACCTTCCCAAGGAGTCTATCCACTCCCCCCGCCACCCCTGCCTGCCTCCCTCTGCCTCAGAATTAATGCAGCCGTGACAGCGGCTGAGAAGTCCCCCGAGCGGAGATTAACTCCTGGGGCAGCGCGGGCGGGGTTGACCATGGGAGGCTGAGGAGTGGGGGGCTGACGCACAGGCCTCACAAGATTAATCGCCCTGCAGCCGGCCTCATCACGAGGGTGCCCAGTGCTCCAACCCCCACCCCCCAGGAGGGGCGCTGGGTCCTGTGTCGGGAGCCTGCCCTGCCTCCTGCAGCCCCCGTGGCTCTGACGAGTGGGAGAATTTGAGAAGCCAAGACTGAGTTCTTTCTCATTTTCTCTTCCCTTCCTTGTAGCCTTTGGGGATCCTGAGGACCAAGCAGCAATCCTGGGGCCTCTTTCCCTCCTCTGTTCCCAGCTTGGCTCAGCAGCTGGGGGAGGCGCGGCTCTGACCCTTGCCTGTCTACCTACCACCTGCTAGACCCCACTGATCCCCAAAGCAGAGCTGAGGGGTGGGGGGGCTCAAAGAGGGGTGTAATGGATCTGTTGGTCCTAGGCCTGCTGGGCCTGTGGTCCAGCCAGCCCCTTTGACCATCTTGGTGGGTCTGTGGAGACAATGGAGGGAGGGGATCCCCAGCAGAAACAGTGAGATCGCTGGTTGATACAGTGCTTGGGGCAGGGACCTGGGTTTTGGCCTTTCTCGGCCAGTTTTCTTTCAGGGGTTGCTGCCAGTGGGACTGAGGTTAGATATGGGAGTACAGTTTCCTAAGCAGGCAGAACCTAAGGGATGCTGAGCTGTGGTTGGCATCCACCTTGACTCCGTAGGTCCAGCTGGAGAACTCTCTTCTCTGCACCCCCTGCCCTGGGTGCCCCCATCACAACCCTGCTGAGATCAGACTGAGTGAACCCTCCTCTGTTCACTTGCCGGCTAGAAAGTGAGCTCCAAAGGGGATGGGCTTGTCTACCTGGAACATGTTAGGTACTCAATAATGTGGAATAAATAGCTGAAGTGGAGGTAGAGAACATGGGGTGCATGCCTACGTGCGTGCCTGCTCAGTCATTCAGTCATGTCCGACTCTTTGTAAACCCTATGGACTGTAGCCCACCAGGCTCCTCTGTCCATGGGAATTTCCCAGGGAAGAATATTGGAGTGGGTTTCCATTTCCTCCTCCAAAGGATCTTCCCGACCCAAGGATCAAACCTGGGTCTCCTGTGTCTCCTGCATTGGCAGGCAGATTCTTTACCACTGCAACACCCGGGAAGACCAGAGAACACGGGGTGGCCCTCTATATACAAAGAGTTGGAGAAAGACCTGAATCTCAGCTGGAGGATCCCAACTGCAAGGTCACAGGTCGGTGACTGCCAAGATGGGGCCCCAAGAGAAAAAGGGACTTGCAGCGAAGCTGACACTCGCAGGCTGCATACCCTTCTACAAGAAGCTTCTCTCTCTTGGCTTTGCTTCCCAGAGATACTCTGAGAATGGAATGAGACATCTTGGGTGATGTCCTTGTTATCTCTCAAGCCTTGTACCCCTCAGTGAACAAGAGATCTATGTGGATGGGAAAAGCCAAGAAGGCTTCTTAGAGGAGGGGTGAGTAGAACTGAGCCTTGAATGACTGTGTTGCTTACCTAGGAGACTTAGAGATTCAAGCAGTGAGGAGACCACACTGCACAGAGCCCACAGGACTGTGGTGTCAACCTCAAGCTCCAGGATGAGTGAACTGTGTTTTGTCTCGGGCACGGTGAGAGCCAATGATGGTTCTGGAACCTGGACAGTCTTTGAAGGAACTTAAGTCTGCAGTGAGGTATTCAGTCAACCAGGGTTTGTAGGGCAAATTCCCAACCTCATTCTGGGCCCCTGGGGCTAGGCTGGGGAGTCAGCAAGAGAACATGATCATGCTACCTACCATGCCCCCTTCCAAAGGAAACGTGCTCTTAATTAGGAACTAGGGGGCTGCTCTTGCCAGAAGTGACCTATCTGTTCTGGGGTCTTGACCACTCATTACAGGATGGGGAACCCAAGTTGCAGAATGGCCAGGTTGGAGAGCTTCCGGACCTGTTCACATCTTGGGGACACTGGGTCCCAACTCCTATCCCCCAAACCTTAGCCTTGAGGCAGCAGAGTCCTGAGCTGAGAGGCAGAGGGCTAGGACTTCCATCCAAGCTGTAACCTGGTAGCTGGCTTTGTGATCACACAACCAAAGGTATAACCAGTCCCCCTGTCTAGCCTTCCCAATCGATGCAAAGGAGTCCTTTCCAGTATCAATCAGCCAAAGTTCTAGGCCTTTCCTAGGGGTTTAAACATCACGAAGGAGCTATAATTTGGGGGTGCTTCAATACAGCCCCCTCTCCCACCTCCGTGCTGGGCTTCCTCCTTTCCTCTGCTCTGACACCCACACCTCCTCACCCCTGACCCTGTGGCCAGCAGCCTCAGCAGCTGTCATCCGTTGTCATGGGAACCTTGTAGCTCTGACCTGGCTGCACAGGAAGGAGCTGGCCTGGAGCTCCTAGCAGGGGAAGCTAAGGGTAGCAGGTGATGACATGGGGGTGCCTGTCCTTGCCAGAGTGGCTGGGTGGTGATGCACCCCACAGGAAGGGTGCATTGGAAGGATGACCTGGATGGGGGTGGGCTGGGGTGCAGGGTTTCAGGGCCTGATTGCTCCCAGCCCCTGGGTTCTGCTCCTTCCTAGGCTGCCCCCACTACCTAAACCTGGCTCCACACTGTGATGGTAGGGAGGGGTGGCGGGGACCTTCCCATTTCCCTCACTGCTGGTGGTTGCTCAGAGCCCTGAGCTCAGCTCATTCTCGAGGCTAAAAATACCAGGGAGGCGGCAGCGCCAGCTCCCCTGACACCCTGTCCGTCACACCCCACCCCCCCAACTAGCAACACACATACGCCCAGCCTGGACCAGGTGCCAAGGTGCAGCTTAACTCACTATGATCCATGGAGTTTCCTAAAGTCCCACCCCTGTGCAAGACTCAAATCTGGGTTCTGCTTCCCAATCTGCTTTGAGATCTACAGTAGCCCTCTGGCTTTTCTGGGCCTTGCTTTCCCTTTCCATATAATGAAGGTGCTATAAGGAAGAGGAGCAACCTGAGAATGAAGTAGATGGTCAAGCCCTGGCTGCCCCAACTCATTTCATTGCCATGGAGGTCCTGGCAGCACCCCAAACTAAGCACTGGGTCAGTATCTCCCTTTTCTGGATAAGCATGCTGAGGCTGGAAGGTAAATGTGGCTCAAGGGTGCTAATCAGGCCTTTGAGTTCTAGGGTGGCCCTCTCTTGTCCTGCAGTAGTAAGTGGAGCTTCTGGGACCCCTAGACATCTGCTGAAAAAGAGGTATGTGCCTGTGTAGTAGGGGAGGGGCTAGCTCCTTCAAATCTCAGAGGAGTCCCTGGTTCTGTGAGCGTGACTGGGATTGAGGAGGAGTCCACATGGCTCTCCACCTGCAGTCTGGCCATGCTGCCCATCTGCAGTTCTGGCCCAGGCCAAGGGGTCACACTGCCCACAAGGAGCTGAGGTCAAAGTGAGTACCCACCCCAGCCTTCTGCCCTGAGCCTATGTCTTCTCTCCACCAGCCCTGGACTCAGGCTTCATTTTAGGTTTCATACTCTTCCTTCTCTCCTAGACACCAGATTTTTTTTTTTTGGCCACACCACATGTCATGTGGTAGTTCCCTTACCAGGGATTGAACCCGTGCCCTCTAAAGTGGAATCTTAACCACTGAACCAGCAGGGAAGTTCTGGAAACCAGAATTTTTGCTCATCCACCCTGCTTTATTTATTAATGTATTTATCTTTATTTATTTATTTGGCTGCGCTGGGTCTCAGTTGCAGCCTGCAGGATCTTTGATCTTTGTTGTGGCATGCAGGATCTTTAGTTGTGGCATTCAAACTCTTAGTTGCATCATGTGGGATCTAGTTCCCTGACCAGGGCTGGAACTCGGGGCCCCTGCAATGAGAATGTGGAGTCTTAGCCACTGGACCACCAGGGAAGTCCCTACTCTGCCTTACAGAAAGCCTGGTTTCTTTCATATGGGGAGCAAAGGGGAAAAGAAAGATGGGTGCCCCTGCTAATTCCAGCACCCTACATGGAAGTCATAACCATTGGGTGCTGAGAGGCTGGGAAAGCTATACCCAGATCTCAGCAAGCCCTGGGGGTCCACGCTGTGAGACCTGTGTTATTGAGTCCTACTCTTCCCTACTCCATCCTGGCACCCAATTCCACTGACATCCTGAGAACCACAGGGCACACTTCCCCTAAGGTCTCAAAGGTTGGAGCTGGTTATCTGTAGGACCAGCGCATGTGTTTTCTGAGGGGGGGTCACTCAATCCTGCAGTGCAGAGAGTAGGCTTCAAGTCATAGACCCTAAGTTTGCCATGCTGGTCCTTTCTGAGTGACCTTGGGTAGGATACTTCCTCTTCCTGGGTTTGTCCATCTGTAGAACAGGTGTTTAACAGCACCAGTCTGTAAGGGTTGGTGAAAGAATTAAATGAGATATTCCCATAAAGTGCCTGGCAGAGTAAACGCTCAATAATCATCATTTCATTCTGAAGCCTGGAAAGGAAGGGGCATTTTCTGAGAGGGTTCTGGGACACCTATTTGTTAATTATTCCAGTGTCAAGAACTATGTTGGTTGCTGGGTCATAGGACCTAAGGCTCCAGCTGGAGACCCTGGGTCTGAACTAGGGGACTCCAAAAGAGAAGCGTTGCCCATTAGTTTTGTAAACATATTTTTAGCCCATAAATAGATGCTCTTAGGTAAAACATTAATAAACAGCATCACGTTGGTGGGGAAAATTAAATGTAAATTAGATAATTAAAAATGAAGCCTATGCCCGCTGCTTGGTGCTATTACTTCTTATTAAAAGTTATGAGAGGTGGATCTGGGTGAGGTGGGAGGCTGGTTGTGAGGTTTCAATGAGGGTACGGTCTGCAAGGGATTACCAACTGGAGCCCAGGCGGGTCTTTGGAAGAGTCGGACCTAGGGGATGCTGGAGGGCCCTAGGGGTGCTGTAACCAGAGCCCCGGGGTCCCTGAGTCAGTGCCTTCCCCTCACCAAACCTTAATGTTCCCTGATCTATAAAAGAAGGACAACAGGACCTACCCTCACAGGACTGAGGCAGGGCTGATGTGAGATAACTTCTAGAAAGTAACCAGCCTAGGGCTGGCAAGTAGTAGGTGTTCATTAAATAACTGTGGTTACTAGTAATGACATCACTACCATCATGGCAATTAGGTTTCTCTCAAGCAGCAGACAGACCCCAAGCTGAGGACCTTACAGACCAAAGTTTCTGCACAGGCCACCCTGGCTAGCAAGCGGGGTGGGTACTATAATCTTACTGTATTAGATGAAGTAAGGCTCAGACAAGGGGAATAAGGGATCCAGGGTCGCATAGCCTAGGAAGTAGGTGTTATTGTTTACTATTCCAAGGTCACTGGAGGGGAAGGCTGGAGCAAGACCACTCCTGTCTCATTGCCCTGCTTCCCAAAGGTAACAGGTTACATCGACTCCTTTCTCTTTTCTGCACCTGCCCTGTGTTTCAGGCTCTTTGACAGTGGGGACCCAGAGGTGAATGAGTCATCCCAGAGTGAGGGAAACAGCCTGAGGGGCTATGTCCCTAAGAAGCTAGACTCTAGAGCAAGACTGGAAAGAAGAGACAGGCCAGGGGAGGGGGTCTGAGGTCTGCCCAGGAGGTGTGATCTGGCTCAGCAATATGAGGCTGGTGGAGCCTGGAGGGCAGGCAAGGCAGGTAGCAAGACCAGCTGGAGCAAAGGCAGGGAAGCTGGGAAGCCTGCGGCCGGGCCGGCGGTGGGCTGTGGAGGGTGCACGATGAGGGGGTGGGAACACGAACACGGAGCGGGTGAGTCACCGTTTCTGGGCCAGGCAGGCGGCGGCTGCGGAGCGGGGGGCGCATTCCTGGCTGGCAGGGCGGCCGGCACTAATGTCTTTCCCACATGGCCCCGAATTCCCGGCTCGGCACGATCACACGGGCAAGACGCTCCCGCGGCCACCCCCGCCCCAGCTGCCTCCTTCCCACGGAGAGGGGAGGGGAGGGGGGGAGTGTGGTGGAGGCAGGCTGAATGGCGCCCCAGGGGCAGTGGAGGAGGGGGGTCTTCAGCTTGGCTTCCCAGAGGGCGGCGCCCAGCGCGCCTTGTGCACCTTGACGGAGAAACACTGCGGTGTTGGTCAAAGAGCAAGGTCCAGCCTGGGAAGCAAGCGAGGGAAGGAAGGAGGTCCTAAAGGGCCATAGGTCCTTTTGGACGCATCTCTGCTTCTCTGGTCCCATTCATTCAGCCCGCCCGGTGTAAGGCCCTGGCGGAGGGGGAGCTTTATTTACTTACTTATTTATTTTTCTTGAGCGTTTGGCTTGATCCAGAGCCACCTGCCTCCACCCCTCCTTCCTGCCCCTCAGGCTCCGCAGTCTGGGGTGGGAGATTATCTGAGGCTGTGGGGCATCCAGCAAGGGACTGGAGCTGGGGATCCTGGAAGAGGCCACACCCAGTCCCCCATTCCATAGGTCGAAAGACAGGCCCAGCTCAGACTAAGGAGACTGTGAGCCACTGCTCTCCCACACAGCCCTGTCGCTGGGCCAGGCCCTTGAGGGGAAACTGAGGCTGCAGGGGTGGCCCACCCACAGCTCCCTGTCTGCTGGGGGAAGATGGTGGTTGTCCCTCCCATCTGGGCTCAGAGGCGCTAATGAGAGTTAAATGTGGGGCGAGTCACTTCAGAGGGGGGGCTGGACCCACCTCCAGATCTGGATCCTGGGTGGAATGGAGTTCTGTCCAGACGGCTCGGTCTTTCCCCCAGTCCTCTGTGCTTTGGCAAGGAGGATGGATTTCTGCCTTAGCAGATCAGGCCCTGTCACCTGAGCCAACCTCTTCCAGATGGCTGGCTCCTTAAGGGCAAGGGGCCTATGGAACCACAGGGGGATAGAGATGAGGCTCAGTTCCTCAGGACTTGGGGATAGACCAACACCTGGGGTTGTCTAGTGATTATGAACCCTGAGGTACGGTGATGTGTTTGGGATGGGGGTGGGCAAAGGGCCCAGGCCACCCGGAAGGATTCCCTCATCCCCTACAGCCCATCTGGCCTCATTCAGACCACCAGGCTTTGACCACACAGGGTGACTGTCCTCCCACCCCCCAGACCTGACCTCAGGCCAGCACAGGGACTTCAGTCTGCAGTCCCGTCAGGACAGATTCTGTGTGTGTGTGTGTGTGTGTGTGCACGCGTGCATGCGCATGCTCCTGTGATTGGGTCTATTTGTGTGTATTTGTGACTGAAAGTACTTTTGTGAATATTTATGTGTGATTGGCTGGCTGTGTGGGTCACAGTATTGCAGGGAACTTGAGAGGGGATGGTGGGTTTCTGCATGTCTCTATCTGTTGTGTCCCATGTATGTTTTCATGGGTCTTTCCATGTGACTGAGTGTCTGTGTCAGGCTAGCCCCATCCACAAGTTCCCTGGCTTCTCCTTGAGCATCCTATCACCACCATCAGGAGCCACAGGGTTAGGGGAGTAGATCAGGAAGGGAGCTCTGGAGGGGGATGTAATGCCCACTGTTCCCAGAATGTAATGGCCTGGTTGGGTGGGCAGCACCAGGGGGTGGGCAGGGGCGTGGGCAGCCCCAGGAGAGAGAGGAAGGGGGACAGGGGAGGGCCCCTGCTCAGCAGTCCCCTCCCTTCTCCCTCCGCTCCCAGCCCAGAGCCTCCTGGCAAGAGCTTATTTGCATGGTATTTACATTTCATTTGCATCGCGTTCAATTAAAAACCTGACCAGCTCCCGCCTGCCTGGCGCTGCCTGCCCAGCCTGGTGAAATTGTTGGTTGGGCATTGCCTGCTGCCTTCCCTCCTGGCCCCCACAACCCACATGGATTGACTGATGTGGGAGGGGTCCTCTCCTCAGTGAGATCATCCAAGTCACCCATCCTAGAATTCAGAGGGCTGGAGGTCCAAATGAAGAAACTGAGGCTCAGAAAGAGTTGGTGGGCCACCCCAGGCTAAGGTCCAGACTTGGACAGAGCTAGAAGAATATTAGCTGCCCCTTTATGGCAGAATCTGTATGAGGAGGGGTGGTAGCACCTGGATGCAATATCTCATTTGAATGAGGGCAGGCCTTCCATTATCCCCATTTTACAGATGAGAAAACCAAGACTGGAGAACGCAAGCCCAAAGTCATTCAGCTGACCCAGAATTCAGATCTTTGTTGGTATGACTTACAAGTCTGTGCTCCAAACCCCAAGCGTGAGCATGCCTGCCAAAAGTACGGTGCCTCCCTCTCTCTTCCTGGTGAAAGGAGCGCGTTACCTCCAGAGTCATTAGCTCTAAGATGAGCTATTACAGCTATCACTCTAACCTGGGGGGCTGACCCAGCTGTTCCCTGTTCTCTGGCTTCCTAACTGACAGTCATGTCTATCCCTTGCTACAGGGTGGAACACTCTCCCTCTAGAAGTCCTTCCTGGAACCTGGCCATAGTCTTTTCTGTTGCAAGACTGCTCTTCTTGGCAGTCAGAGCTGGTGACTTTGTGAAAGGCAATTAAAGACCCTGCTAATGAAATAAACTCTTGTGGAAACAGCCAGGCTAAGGGTGAAGGATGGATGGAGAGATCAGGCAGGCCCATGGCGAGACATCCAAGAGACATCCAGAAGCAAGCCTGGACAGGGGGAAGTCTCAAGGCCCCTCCAGTCCTAGATCAAGAGGCTTCCTGGAGCTCCTTCTTACCTGGCCAGAGCTGGATTGGTGGATGTCATCTACCAAGGTAGGACTTGGGGACAGTGGAGGTCCTCAGGCTGCCCATGGAGGAGTCATTCAGGACCCAGAATCTAGCCCTATAAATGGGGAACCTTGGTGTTGACTGGCCCCAAATGCCTCCCCCCTCTGGGACCTCCTTTACCTTCCCCCTCCACCCTTAGGGCTTTAGAGGGACTCCACCTATCCCTGGATTAGTTCAGGGTCTGGCCAATCAGATTAAATCCTAGGGCTTTGGTTGGAATTATGGGGTGGGGGTTGTCTAGTATGTTGTGGAATTTGAGGCTGCTACCCCTTGGGGACAGTTATCCATGAGTGAAGCAAGAAACGGGAAAATGATCCTTGCTCTTGAAGCCAAACACTCTTATACTTGATCCTCAAAATGAACCAATAGGTTCTAATTTTGTTTAAGCCAGTGTGTGTTGGGCTTCTGTCCTGACCAGTTAATGCATGCCTTACCCAGTTCTGCCTTAAGCCTTTGCCTGTGCAGTGGTCTTCCTGGAACACCTTCCTCTTGCCTGTGTTAGAGGTCCAGCTCATCTTTCTTCCTCTAAAAAACTCACTTCCATTCTGTACCCATCTCTCCTGGCTCCACTCTTTTGGGAATGTTATCTGGAACTTGTGTCCCCAGCCTGGCACTCAGCATCTATACCCAGAACTGCTGTGTTAATTCCCTTTCCCAGGGCTTGTGTCTCATTGCCCCAAAGTGGATTGTAAATTCCTAAGTGGCAGGAGCTGAGTCTCCTCCTAGGGAGAGAAGTGATATACTACAGTGGTTAGACACTAGCTTTGGCATCAGGCAGCATCAGTGCAAACCTTAGGCCATCTGTGTGATCCAGTCCCTCCACCGCTGAGCCTCGTTTCCTATTCGTTAAAATGGGGATGCCCTGAGGATTGAATGAGTCTGCATAAAAAAAAAAAAATGTACTTAGCATAGTCAGTGATTAAATGTTTACTGGGCACCCACTCTGTGCCCAGAACTGAGCGCTCAGCTGTGAAGCCCCCACAGGCATGGCAAGGTCCCTGCCCTCAGAGCACTAAAGGTGGAGGTTGGGGCAGCAGGCCCCAGCTGGAGCAGCCAATCAGCAGACTGGGGCAGTCCTCCCCAGCTTGCTAAGGCTCTTCTCTGAAAGCTGGGGCCCTCTCCAGCCCCCCTTCCTTCCAAGGCACAGGGGGCTCTTGGTGGGGGGGAGGCTTGGTCATCCCCTCCCCCTCCCTGTTGTTGTCCCTGGGAGCCGGTGCCGCTCAGAGTTAATCTCCTCGCCCGTCAGGGGGTGACAGGAGGTGTCTGTCATTCGGAGCCGAGGCCGTCAGCCTCGCTGGCTAATTGGGGCGCAGGCGCCGGGAGCACGGGAAATGGCCGGAGGGAAGGAGCGGGAATAAGGGGAGGGAGGCTGCCCTCTCCTCCTTCCCGCCAGGCTCTGGGGCTGATCCACAGGGCTCCCTAGGGGAGGAGGAAGGCCAATCAAAGGGAGAAGGGGCTGTGGGATGGGGACTCTGTGACCTTGGGCATATTGCTATTCCTCTCTGGGCTTTATATTATTATTATTATTCACAATGACAACAGCCAGCCTTTATTGAGCAATTACTGTGTAAATCAATTCCTAGTGCATGCCTGCTGAAAACCTCCAGTGATTTGCTAAGGCCCTTGGAATTCAAGACAGACTCCTTCCAAGGTCTTTGAGGATCCTCAATGCCCATGTCTCTGCCTTAACTGTTCCCCTTGCTCTAGTCATACCAGCCTCCCCACAGGGCAAGCTTTTCCTGCCTCAGGGCCTTTGCACTTGCTGTTTCTGCTCCTTGGAACACCCGTGCTCTGCCTTTTAGCATGATTGACTCCTCATTATTCAGGTCTCAGCTCAGATGACACCTCAGAGACAAAGTCCCTGACCATCTTATCGAAAACCACCCACTGCTACATCCAGTGGTCCTGTTATGTCCCCTATTACATTATCCTATTTATACTTTCACAGCATTTGTCATAATGTGAAACATGTATTTGTGGTTTATATTACTCTCCCTCTCTAGAATGGAAACCCCTGAGAACTGGGGACCTTATCTCTGTGATTTACTGCTGAAATCCCAGTATCTAAAACAATGCTGGGCACATGGAAGGCACTCAAAGAGAAAATGATTAAATAAATGAAATTTAGGTCTTCTGTTAAGGACTTCACCCAACTTAATTCTTATAAGAATCTTTGAAAGTTGGCATTGTCTTCATCTGAGATGAGAAAACTGAGGCCCAAGGAGATTGTGTGACTGCAAGTTATGGTAGCGGAAGTTACGCCCAGGGCTGTGTGATACCAGAAGTGTAAGGGCTGTGGGGATGACTGTGAAGGTCTCAGCTGAGCAGAGGCTAGTGACAGGCACATGCACAGTGAGAGGCCAGGGTTCGGGAGAGGCCACACCGGGTGGCAGCATCCTCTGGGAGCTCAGCTGGAGCCTCTCCTGGGCATGTGGGCTAAGTCCACTTGGGCTGCTGTAACAAAAATACCATAGACTGCGTGGCTTAAACAATAAACATCTATTACTCACAGTTCTGGAGACTGGAAAGTTCCAGACCAAGGTGCTGGCAAATTGGGTGTTCAGTGAAGACATGCTTCCTAGTTCAAAGACACCATCTTCTCACTGTGTCATCACATGGTGGAAGGGGCAAGGGATCTCTCTGGGCTCCCTTTCATAAGGGCACTAATCCCATTGATGAAAATTTCCACCCTCGTGACCTAATTGCCCCCAAAGCTCCTACCTCCTTATACTACTATATTGGGGGTTAGGTTTTCAACATATGAATTTGAGGGGGACACAAACATTCAGTCCATCACAGAGGCAGATCCCAACATACTGTGCTGGGAGGTGAGTGTATGGAAATGATGGTGCACTGGGGGCCTTACAGGCCTAGTACTTTGTGTATCCCAGGGCAGGGTTAAGACGTGAACTGTAAGCCAGGGTGGCAGCCTCTTCCTTCAGTGTGCACCCACCTTTCACGTCTTCTACGGCCTGTCAAGGTGCCTGTGTCACCCCTCAGTCAGTATCCATCTCCCAGCCCTCCAAGGGCCTCATGTGAGCCCACCATTCTGAGTTCCTGTCTCTCTGGTTCCTGTTCAGCTTCCGTGTGCCTCCAACCCTAAAATCTCAACCCGGAGTAGGGGAAGGGGCATGTGTGGACTGCCAAGATGACTCTGCAAATCACAGTTCTCAACTGTTGACACCTCATGGCCCTTCAGACCCCTAGACACTCATTACAGTGATGTCTGAGTCCAATCAGGACAGGTTATCGTCCTCTGTTAACTCATGTGGGTCACACCTCATCGGCCAATCACAGCAGCTCTCTCCTCCTATGCCCCTGCACCGGGTCTCTTAAGAGTTCCTGATGTGGTTAAGAGCCCAGGCTGAAGCCAGGCTGGGCACAGACTCTCCCTCTCTTTTCCCAGGATCGCAGAGCCACAGTTTCCTTCTTTCCATTCCTTGCTACCATCCCATCGCTGGTGTCTCTATTTCTTCCTGTCCGTCTCCCCATGTCCCTCCAGCCCAGGCAGCCAGAGTAGAGGGGTTTGTAGGTGTGAGGCTGGCTGTGGCGGAGGCCGACTGGCCCTGTGAGAAGAGAGGTGGGGGCGTGAGGATGCCCAGCCGTCGCCACAGCAGCAGGGCCCCCTCTTTTCCCTTCTCCTCATCCTTTGTCACAGGGTGCTGAGCACCCAGACCCCAGATGTTTCCTGCCGCACTGCCTTGTGAGTGTGTCTGTGTGCGTGTGTCGCTTCTGCACAAACATTGCCTTCTGCCCCTGGTTCCCCTGCCCTGACCCAGAATTCCGCCAGGAAGGGATGTAGGGGAGGAAAGGATGAGGGTAGACAGAACTCTTCCCATCTCTGTCCACTCAATGTTGCAAATAGATATGGTTAGGTGGACCCTAAATGAGTACTCCCCAAAACCCTCACCCCCTTGTTCTGGTCAGCAGGTTGTGATGGGGGCAGTATTTCAAGAACAGGGTACCAGGGGGGACAGGGTACCAGGACTAGGCTTTTGTGTATTTTGATGTTATAAGAACAGCATGCAAAGCAGATGCAAATATTATGCAAACTAGAACTTTTCTTTTTCCAGTCAGCAGCACTGACAGGCTCTGAAATGGGATACAGGGGCCCAAGAACCCAAGGGGAGTGGTGGTGAGGCCAGGCATCAACACTGCTTTGTCAAGAGGAAGCTATGTTCAAGTAATACTACTGTATACCTGGCACCAGGCTGGGTTCCTGAGGGTTTAGATAAAGACTTGGACACAGGGAAGTTGAGTGAAGTAAGGGCAAAAGCCATGACCACAGGAATTTGACCGAAGGCCTTTCAGAGATATCCTTGCATTTAATAGAATCTGAGACCAGATAGTAGAATGTTTAAATTCTCCTGTTCTGACCTCAGCCGGACCTGAGTTTGATTCTCAGCTCCACCACTTAATTGCTGTGTAATCTTGGGCAAGGCACTTCACCTCTGGAAGTTTCTGTTTATTTGCTCATAAATTAAGGCTAGTAATAGTATGGACCTCATTGGGTGATTGTAAGGACTCAATGACATGCCTGCATGTACAGTGACTAGCTCTGGGTAAAGGCTCCATAAATGGGAGTTGTGACTGTACTAACTGCTTTCCCAACAGAGCCCCCTCCACCACCCTCTCTGGTCCTGCTCTAAGCTTCTGGAGCACAACATTCCCTAACTAACCACAGTGGAGTCAGCCCAGCATCTGCCTGAGGGCAGGGCCTGGGTTTGCTTTTCTCTGTCCCCAACTCAGCTTTGCCCAGAGGGGCACTCATCTGATTGAATGAATGATAAGTGAATGCTCTCAACTCTACTGGCAGGCATGGAGGGCAGGCCCATATGGAGACCACCGAGGGGCTTGGAGGGTTACCTGGATTGGTAAACTGGGGTCCTAGATGAGGGATCCCAGCAGTCAGTTTAGTGAACAACGACTGGGTTAGTCCTTTTCCTTAATTCCCCACCCAACTTCCTTCTAAATAAAGGTAGGGTTGGGGGGGAATAAGAGCAGGAGTTTCTACTCTCAACAAAAGAAAGCAAGGCCAGAGGTGGGGTAGGAATGCCAGGGAATGGTCCTGATACAAAGAGGCAGGTGGTGGTGGTGGTGGTGGTGTGGGGTGTGGGTGTGGGGGAAGTAAAGGCCCATAAAAATAGCCCAAATTTATTGAGCACCTATTTACCAGGCTTTGTGATAAACACTTTTCAGATGTTATCATATTCAAACCTTACAATGACAATCTGCTATTCTTTTTTAAATGCTTGGTGATATTGATAGAGACACTGCTCAAGGTCACTCGGCTGGAAAATATCTGTACCAGCATTTGAACCCTGGCATTCTTGCTCCATAGCTTTACCCTTCACCTCTGGGCAGCCCCTCCATGCTCCCTCCCAAAGGCTGATGTAGGTTCAAGGCCTGCCTCTTTCTCACCAGGCTTCTGTTGTTGCTTCACCTCATCTCCACATCCACTTCATCAGTCAAAATATATCACTACAGCAGAAAGCCATCCCTCCTCCCCATTCTTCCCCTCCAGCCCCATCCTCCCTGCTCCTCTCTGGTCTCTCTTATCCCTCTGCCTTCCTCTGATCTATACAGTAGCCAGAGGGATCTTTAAAAATGTAAGTCAGACCATGTCACTCCCAGCTTAGAACCCACCAAAGGCTCCCACTGCACTTTTCATAAACCCTGATGCCACACCTGGTCTGCAAAGCCCTGTCCTGTCTGCTTCCCCTTTGGACCAAAAGTCATGTCCACAGTGGCATGCTCCACACCCTCTCCTTTGCTTGACTGGTTCCTTCTGGTCTTTCAGGCTTCAGTTCAGATGTCACCTCCTCCGAGAGGCCCTCCCTGACTACCATAACACGGTCCCCTCCCTGAAATCCAGTCTCACATGACCTGTTTTAGTATCTTTATGGCTCTTTAGAATCTCCGAAATGATTCTTTTCAACTATTTGTTTACTTGATTATGGTCTGTCTCCCTGAATGAGAATGTAAGCTCTAAGAGGCTGATGTCCCCATGGTCTAAACTGCGCCTGGTACTTAGTACGCACTCGATAAACATCTGAAAGAATGTTGTGGTTGGTGTGACCTGGATCAAGAAGTCCAGCCCTTCTCTACCTCAGTTTCCTTTCTCTGTTGGGCTCTTGTCTCCTTCTCTCTGCCTCCCAGGGAGAGCTCCGGATGAGATCAGAGATGGCAAAAGCGTTGCTCCGGGGGTGGGAGGGCTCGATGCCCGCCTGGAGATGAGGTCAGCGTGGCAGGCACCTCTCCGCTGTGCAGGAGGCAAGGAGAGTTGCAAGGATCGTTTTGACTAGACCCCAGCCCCGAATGAGAGCCTAGACGGGCTGGGGAGGGTGCGCAACCCCTTCCTCCGGTGGGAAGCTCCTCCCGGCGGGGCCTCCAGTTCCCCCCTCCCCGGGGAGGCAGGTGGAGCTGCGTCCCCATCTTTGTTCCCATCTGGAGCGCGTTTGGCGCGGCGTGGCGGGGGCGGGGCTGCGCCCCCGCGGTGCCCGGAGAGACGGGCCCGCCCGCTTATCTGATCTGCGGCTAATTGAAACTCCCTGCTCGCGAAGGTCAGCTCGGTCCCCTGACAGCTGCCGAGCCGAGCCGGGCCGGATGGAAAACCCGGGCTGTGCAGGGCCCGGCCGGGCGCGTGGGGGAGGGGTTGTGGGGGGCTGCTTCTGCGGCAAAGTAGACAAAGGCTGCCCCTCCCTCCTAGTGCGCGCTGCTGGGGGTCGCCAGAGGTAGCGGCCTTCGCCCTCACCCAGCGGGGCGCTCCGGCCGGGATCACGTGGCCTTAGGCTACAGAGGCGGGGGTGGGGGCGCGCCCTTAATCCCTACGCGCCCGCCCATCCCGCTCCCACGCCGGGGCCTGTCTAGGGTCTCTGGGAGAGTCACCCCCAACTTCCTGCCCCTACCCCGCCTCCACGCCCCGGCTCTGAGACTTCCTGCCTCCTCGGCTCCGGGCTGCTCGGGCTGTGGGAAGCTGGCTGGGCGGGGGCGGCCGGGTCCCCTCCTCCCTGCGTGCTCAACTGGGCGCTGGGGGTCCGGGAGGAAGTGTGCGCGGTGGGGGGCACGGCCTGGCCCCGGGGCGGCCATCCGGTGGGGCAGGTGCGGCCTCAGCCCTGGGAGGGAGGGAGGGCAGGCAGGCCCGTTGCTAATAGGAGGGGGGTGGGGCGCGCACTGCGGGGAGTCCCGTCTCCAGGGTTCCGGGTGCGGATGTGGCTGGCTAGGAGGTCCCGCCCGTCGCGCCCCAGGCAGGCCCAGGCTCAGCAAAGCAGGCACATGTCCCCTCAACCTCCGGCCTGAGACTAGGCTAAGATGCTGGGAAGCTCCCAAGGTGTAACTCAGCCTTTGGGCTGACCGCGCCCTTGAGCCATGCTTTCTGGGCTTCGGCTTTTGCAGTCTGTAAAAAATAACCCTAGTGACAGCTACCATTTTTTCAGAACCACGTGCCAAACATAGTGTTAAACGTTTAACGTACTTTGTTTGTCTCAAGCCACGCGACAATTCCATTTTGCTGATGAGCAAGGTGAGACGCAGAGAGATTGCGACTTGCCCGAAGTCACATAGCTAGCAAGATACCTAGGCGGGACTCCAGTTCTTTACGGGTGGTCTTGTTTTAGCAAGAGGTCTGGAGTGGTGCGCCTATATAGGTCGATCGCCCAGGGCATTCACTAGTTCCGTGAGCCCCTTGGTGGCGTCTCGCTGCACGTGTTCTAGTCTTGGAGCCGGGCACGTGTATCTTGGCGCACTCCCGCGTGCCAAAGCCTGGGGACAGAGGCATAGCCTAGCGCACTGGTGCCCAGGTGCGCCCTTCCCGGTTAGGACCCGGCAGAGTCATATGGCCTGAGCCGCGGGCTGAGTGGAGCGGGGGCGGGGAACTCAGAGTAGAGTCCACGCGGGCCGAGGCGCCTGGGAGGCCGCAATCCCGGCGCCTGCAGCCGGCGAGGCTCGGGGTGACGCGAGGGGGCCCAGCTACCGTGACCTCCTCCGCGGTTTCCATGGAGACGGTGCACTATAAATAAAAAAAAAAAAAAGAGAAAGAGAGGAGGAATTTCAAACCCGTTTTCTACCGCGCTAGGCGGGAGGGTGGGGGGGAGGAAAGCTCTCTTTGAATCGAGTTTCCCATTTCACCTTCCCAGGCGGTGGGAGCGCTTCCCCCGCAGCCTAGCCGGGAAATTGCCGCCCCTCACGCCGCGTGGCGCCCCCCGAGGAAGCTAATTAGTGCAGCCCGGGGAGCTGGGGACTGGGGACCTGGCCCCGGGGGGCCGGAGCTTGCCTCTTGATGGGGGAGAGCCTACAAATTGCCGCCCCCCCCGAATCTCTCCAGGCGCGCACGCAGCCCGGCGCGGGCCGGGGCACAGGGCGCAGGCGGGAGGTCGCATCTGCAGCTTTGGCGCAATGAATCAGGCGCGGCCGCCGCCGCCGCTGCGGAGCGCGTCTGGCATCCGGAGTCTCCCGGGATCGAAAATAATTTGGGCAAAGCGGTGGGAGGTGTGTGCGCGCGCTCCGAGAGGAGGGCGGGGGAGCCGGCCGGGCCGGGTGCGCGGGGCGGGGGGAGGTGCCATCCGACAGCCCCGCTGTGGTGAGAACAGAGTTGACACTTCTTTCCTTTCCACTTACTGCGGCAAGTAACGCGAGGAAGCTTAACCCTCTCATTGCTTGGAGGATTAAAGATGCCGCGAGCGCCCTCATGAGGGCGCGCTAGTGTTGGGGGCCCAGGTGTGTGGGCTCTTTTGAGGCTGGTCATTGGGGCCTGCTGGCTTCAGCCCTTTGCCTCCTCAGACTGGTGCTTCCACCTGAACATTCCTTAAGGCATTCTCCTCGGGGCTTTTCTCCATCCCTCCTTTTGCCTTTTACAGAACAGCTAGCGTCAGCATTACGGCCTCAGTTTCCCCAGTTTTACAAGAGGGTCAGAGTCCTGTAGCAGCTTCCTAGTCTGTCTGGAGACCCAAGTTTTATGACCTGGCTGGAGCACTGGGCAGAGGCAAGAGTGGGTGGTTAGAGCGGTGGACGCAGGAGTTGAAACCCCACCCTCTTTCATCTCCTGCCTGCACTGTGGGCGCCCTTCAAGAAAATGGCCGAGTTCCTGTTTTTGCCTCTGACGGCAGAAATGTCACTGCCGCTGCATTAAGCACGCTCGGTGGGAACTCGGGTTTGGATGGAGAAGCTGGCGCTCAGTTCTGCCAAGCTGCCTGCCGCAGGGGGGTGGAGATGAGCTGGCTGGCCAGTAGGCCTGGCTGGGGTCAGCTTTTGTATGTGCGGCTTCCCACCTTACTGCCTGCCACTCCAGTACCCCCAGGCTCCCCCTCCCTCAGCTATGCTGGTTGGTCCCACCTCACTCAAGTTTTTTTTCTTTTTTGAGGAGGAGGCATCTATTCAGACCCTTGTGCCTGTCCATCTCAGGGATGGCAAGGAGAGCTGATTAAGGGGTAGAACCCACTTCTTCCTTCTCCCCACCCCCATAATAGGTAACACCTCTAGAATTTACTGATCTCCCCATTAGATGAGGAATTGTCCTTTGGATGAGAAAGGAATGGTAAGCCAGACCCCAGAGCATCCTCAGCCTTGTGACTTGAAGTCCTTCTAGCAGGGCTTGAGTTGGGGGAGCTTTCCACTACTTTCCTTCCTGTCAAAGGATCCCACCACCCCAGAAATTCTCAAACCTTGGTGCATGATTTGGCCTTGTGAGCTTGCAGATGTAGGGAGGGAGGGGTTGCAGTATGTTGAGAGTCTGATTCAGTGGGTTTTGGTTGTCCTGTCATCTGCATGCTTCACAAGACCCTAGGGGGAGGCCCTGGCTTCCACTCTGAGGCATGATCCCCTCACCCAAGGAGTCAGAGCTGGGAGTCCCACAGAGCTAGGTGGCCATGGCCATTAGCAGCCCCACTGCATAGACTGGGAGATGGAGAGAGGAGAAGGGACCGTCTAGGGTCACTCTGTGAAGTAAGGGTTCTATGGTTAAAGTGTAACTCTTGACTCAAGCTCTCTTGACTTTGCTGTGAATCAGCTGCATGTTGAGCTAAACTGTGCCATGTTTTCCTCCATTGTAAAATGGGGATAACAGTAATAGTCCCTAACCTCACTGAAACAGTGTGTGACCTCAGTGAGACAGTGCATTGAAAGTGTGAGCATAGGTCCAGGTGTGATAAATGTGAGCCTTTATTATCATTGTTATCACTATTAGAACTAGAACTCAAGTCTGAGGTTCAGATACTAGTTTTGGGGGGCAGAGACTCTGGCTGAGCTGTTGCTGATTCCCCAAGTCTTGTCCTTCAGGACTTCACCAAGTCTTAAACAGGGAAGAGTGTGTATGGATTAGGAGTCAGTCCACCCAGGGGGTGGTTTCATCTGTGAGTCTCCCCACCACAAGCCCTACACTTTGGTCCTTTTTCACCCTTGGAAAGTATTGGTCCTCTCATAGTTCCAACAGTTCCAGATGCCCAGTGGGCACTGGCCTAGTTAGTGCTTGAGGGCTTACCCCACACTAGGCCCATGTCCAGCCATGGTTCTTTGTCATGCATCAGATCCTGTGATGGTGGGAAATAGGCCAGGTAACTTAGTATTTCCTCCCCACCCAGGGAGTGTTGGTGTGGGGCCTTCTGGGGACAGGAATAGGATAGGAACAGGATACTCAAATTGGAGAGATCTTTGAGGGTGGGGAAGCCCACCTTCCTCTTTGGAAAGGCAGATCGGACCTGAATGAGGACATAGGACCAACATGTGCTTGGAACACAGGACTGATGGCTGTTTCATTTGGGAGCTTTTGGACTACTGGTTTCTGAAGTGTCACCCAGGGATTGTGGTTAGGATGCTGGAAGGACTTCCTGAAAACCAGGGGAGGGTTCTAGGGGGTCGTCCCTGGGCACAAGAGCATTGAAGTCTGATGTGGGGAAGGGGTGCATCTATTCGAGACCAGCTGGCAGATGGCCGAGATGGCCTCTCAGACCTCCTTATTAGACTGTAAGTAGTGGAGCACCAGCTTTGGGCCCTAAAGTTCTCACACACGCTTGCCTAAACATCTGCCTTTGCTCCCTCATCCAGACTCACACTGTGCCCATATGTTGTCATCCCCCACATGTATGTACCCAAGAAGATGTGTGTACACACATGTTAAAGCATCACACACGTGTGTAACACACACATATACTTCATGAATTCACACTGGTATGCAGTTGAGCTCCCAGATGCACAGATACTAACATGCACGTGCACACAGTATCCTGATGCACTCTATGCACACATTAACACCTATGCACGCACATATGCACACATCAACACTCATGGATGCACACATGGGGACTTCCCTGGTGGTTCAGTGGTAAAGAATCAGCCTGCTGACGCAGGAGACTTGGGTTCGGTCCGTGGGTCAGGAAGATCCCCTGGAGAAGGAAATGGCTACCTACTCCAGTATTCTTGCCTGGGAAATCCCACTGACAGAGGAGCCTGGTGGGCTACAGTCCACGGGGCAAAAGAGTCAGATGTTTGGAGCCTAAACAACAACAACAAATGCACACATGGACAAACCCCTAACCGTTTGCTCTCCCATCAGCTAACTTGTGTGTAAGTGGATTGTCTGTTTTCCATGAGGATAGTTCTATTTTCAGCCTCCCCCTTTTTCTTGTATTATCTTCCCTCTATATGTGACTGTGTCCGAATTTCCCCTTCTTGTAAAGACATCGGTCATATTGGATTAGGGCCCAGCCTAATGACCACATTTTAACCTGATTATCTCTGTAAAGGCCCTATCTCCAAGTAAGTTCACATTCTCAGATACTGGGGTTAAGGACAGCAACATACGAATTTTGGGTAGAAAGTAATTCAACCCAAGTGCTACCCAAGGTCACACATCTGGGAAATAGGGGAAGCAGGGTTTGATCCTGGGTCTGGAGTGTCAGAGCCCATAGTGCCATCCTACTGTGTGGTGCAGAGTGTGAGCACATGTGTATGTCCTAGCAGTCACTCTCCGTGGCTCCCCTCTCCCATCAGCACGTGGGCGTCCAGTGCCTGCTTGCATGAAGGTGTTGGCCTTTTGCAGCCCGGGCTCACTGACATGCTGGTAGCTTTAATGCTCCTTTGGCCATGATACGGGCACCTAGAACCATCCCCTGGGACCCTGGTGGCCAATGCTGCCCGACAAGTCAACATTGACAGGAGTGCCTGGAGATACACACAGGGGGCCGGGGGGCTGCCTGACTCCCCCCCCTCCCCCAGCTGCCAGTTTGGATGCTGCAGCCTCGTTTCAGAGGCTGCTGGCTTTGAAGCACTCAGCCCAGTCAGGCGGGAAGCTGGAGCCCGAGTCAGGGAAGAAGGGGCAGTCACGAGGCTTCTCTACATCAGCTGGGGCAGCTAGGACCAGGCAGGCCCTGGGCCAACTTCTGTCCACAGCCTGAACCTCTGCTTCTGCTGCGAGGAGACAGCAGGGCTGGACCTCTCCCCTTCTTGCTCCTCTGACCTTGGCTGGGGGTGGGTCTAAAAAAGAGACCTGGCCCCCAGGCCAGTGAGGGAGACAAAGTTTGAAGAGAGAGGCATGGCCTCAATTCTATGGGGAGCCCAGACTTTGGAGACATGGCCTCTGCCTTCAGAGAGTTTTCAGTCTGAAAAGTCCTAGGTTTTCTGAGGCCCAGGAAGTGGGGATGACATTGTTGTGAAGGTTCTGGAAGTTACTATGGTAGAGGATGGGCTTCCCTGGTGGCTTAGGTGGTAAAGAATCTGCCGGAGTACAGGAGACCTGGGTTCGATCCCAGGGTTGGGAAGATCCCCTGGAGAAGAGAATAGCAGCACATTCCATTATTCTTGCCTGGAGAATCCCATGGACAGAGGAGCCTGGCAGACTACAGTCCATGGGGTCGCAAGGAGTTGGACACGACTGAGCGACTAACACACATAGTAGAGGAGGACTGGGATTAGCATGAGTGTCATACCCCACACATAGCTACAACGTTTATGGGGATGATGATGGCAATGGTGAAGGGTAACAGTTACTGAGCACTTACTGTGCTGCAGACTGCTAAGTGTCCTCTTAACCCAGTTATCCCATTTAATCCTTCTGAGATATCTAGAAGACAGCTACCATCATCATTGCCATTTTAAAAACATTTATTTGACTGTGTGGGTCTTGGGCTTCCCAGGTGGCTCAATGGGTAAACAGTCTGCCTGCAATGCAGGACATGCGGTTTCAGCCCCCAGGTTGGAAAGACCCCCTGGAGGAGGCATGGCAGCCCACTCCACTATTCTTACCTGGAGAATCCCGTGGATAGAGGAGCGTGGCAGACTACACTCCATGGGGTCTCAAAGAGCCGGACAAGACTAAAGTGACTTAGCACACACACATACTGGGTCACGCAGCATATTCCATCTTCGCTGTGGCCTGTGGGATCTTTTAGTCACAGCATTAGGGTCTTTACTTGTGGTATGCAAACTCTTAGTTGTAACATGTGAGATCTAGTTCCTCAACCAGGGATTGAGCCTGGGCCTTCTGCACTGGGAGCATGGGTCTTAGCTACTGGATCACCAGGGAAGTTCCATCATTGCCATTTTTAAATGAAACTGAGGTTCAGTGAAGTGGACTTGCTCAAGGTCACACAGCTAGAGAATGAAGGTATGGTCTGATACTGCTCTTAAAATTTCACAGCAGGCCCTGCAATTATATGAGGATGGGGTCTCAGAGGGGGACCTTGGGGTAAGACTGTCATGGCTGGCAACGGCACTGATTTTGGGGTCTCCACACTCTGAGCCCTACGCTGGCATAGGTGACAGTGGCTGAGGTGTGTCCATGATAATGATGTTGATGATGGTAAAGTGTATCCTCTGTCAAGATGAACCAAGCATCTGCCTCCACACTTTTGAATTTGGTCTTCACAGCAGCCCTGTGAGGTCAGCAGGGTGGGAATTATTCTTCTTTTACAGATGAGGATACTGAGGCTCAAGAGTGTTGGGGTCAGTCTTCTAAGCAAGTCAGAAGGTGGTGAGTTGTCACTCAGATTTTCTGACTCCATGTGAATATTCCTTCTGTTAGACGCAGGTAAGCATCTTCAGGTTATTTCAGAACAGAAGCCCTCCCGGTTCTCTTCCCCACCTCTGCATTGCTGGCGCTGTGATTGAGGGCAGGGACAGGTGAGGAAAGGGTGCCGATTCCCAAGAATCAACTCCCAGTAGCCACAGCAGCGTGAACAGTTGACCTGTCCTGGCCCCTCACTTTGTGATGTGCATGGTGCTTATTGTTTGTGTGGCCAGTGCGTCGGGCAGCCCTGCCAGCCGACATGAGTAGGCACAGGAATTCAGTTCCAATGAGCCTGCGTCAGTGAGCACCTGCCAGACACCGAGCCCTCGGCTGAGACAGAGGGTTGCAGGTGAGAAAAGGGCAATGACTAAGAGGCGGATGTGAGACACCGGTGATAACTGTTAATGTTTGGGAACGGCTAGACTGTGAGGACACAGGCGCAGGTCTACCCGAAGGTCTACCTGAGGTGCTAGGAAAGGCTTCTCAGAGGAAGTAATGTCTAAGCTGAGGACTTAAGGGTTCAGGACTTAGCCAGACAAAGAAGAAAGAGTGGTAGGGAAGAGTTTTAGGCTGAGTACAGCCTAGAACCATGAGGCCTAAAAGGTGGAAGGAGAATAACATATCCCAGGAAATTAAGGATGCTAAAGGTGCTGGAGCGGGAAGGGGTAGAGGAAGGGTGGGCCATTGACTCAGGACACATCAGGCCAGGATAAGAGGTCTGGTATTGTCTCTGTGGCATGGGGGTCCACTTATCCTGCTTCCTGTCCTCTCTTCCACTTAGATAGGTACTCTCCTATCTTCAAGACCCTCTTTCATCAAGCGGATTCGCCCAATACCTCCTAGCAGTAGGTGGAGCCAGGGTCACCATATCCACTTTACAGATGAATAAACTGAATCTCAGAGGTTATTGACTTGGTCCATTTTACCTGGCTGGTATGAGGGGCATTGGGCCTGGGCCCTAGACCTCTACAGGCCAGTACTCAGCCTGGGCTATCTGCAGGACATCAGTGTAGATTCTGGGATGGTGGTATGCCGTGGGGTAGGGGCACAGCCCGGTGTGGGGAAGCCCTGGGGATGGAGAAAGGGTGGGGATCCCCCTCCCCAAAGCTCCAAGTTGGTGAGGACTGCTGCCGCCTCCCTCCCGCAGTCCCCAGAGGCTGGCTAAGGGTGAGTCAGCCTGGATGAAGTCACCGGCTTCCGCGCAGCCTGTGCCCCCTGACCTGGGAGGCGCCTGCCAGGGGCACCCGCTGAGCGGGAGGACAGGCTGGGCAGCTCTCCAGGTCTCTCCGTCGCAGCTGATTTAGGGGGGCCGGAGGTGTCCGGAGCCATCAGAAGCAGCTGGGCGTCTGGGGCTGCGAGGCCCATAAGTCATGCCGCTACCCGCCGTTCCCTGCAGTGCTCCCCGAGAGGTCTGTGATGAATCGCCCGGGACTGGGCTCATCAAAATCAGTTTATGCCAAAGAGAAATTAATTTCTGTCTCTCTGAGATGGGGAAGGGAAGGGCAGCTCCAGAGGCAGGCCAGTGACGGCAGTGCAGGAATGGGAGGGGTCCTCGTGTGGCCATGGTAGTCCCTGGATTGAGACCCTAACCCTGTCCCTTCTACAGAAGGAGTGACTGAGGCTTGCAGGAGCCTCCTAATCTTGGGGACAAGAACCCAGATTTTGTTCTGTGTTAATTCTTTTTCCCCTCCCTCCCGGCTTTTATTTACTGAGTACCCGCTATGGGCCAGGCTCTGTCGTATGGTGGGAACACAGCGAGCAAGACAGAAATCCTGCTTTCATGGGACAGACATTCTGCCTGGGTGAGACAGACACGCTGGTAATAGGTAAATAAGAAAATACCAGACAGGCAAGCATTAAAGTCAGGTGATGTGGCCAACTTCCCCAGCATGGTCAGGCAAGACCTCTCTGAGGAGGATACAGTTAAGCTGACACTTGAGTTTCAGAAGGGGGTGACCCTTCCTTTGTGAAGCAAATTTTCTGAAAATCTAGTGTTGTTGGGGGCTGGGGTAGGAAGAGTGCATTTCAGGGGAAGGAACCAGCAGATGTCAAGGCAGGCAACCCCCAGACAAGCATTCCCCTCATGATCCTGGGCCGCTGACTGCCATCACCTGAGCAGCTGTCCTGGGCCTGGCTGTTTGGGTGGCTGGGGGCAGGCTAGTGAACGGCTCTGCTTCCTGTATCTTTTACTGTATATTTTACTAGGGGGGAGATCAATAATTTAATATTACGATTTAATACAGTAGAAACAAGCCTGAATTGCTTATAGGGGAATTCACAAGACTCTTCTTTAAAGATACAACAGGAGATGTCAAAGAAACGTTGGGTGGGGCAACTCACCCTGAGTCAGTGATCTTAAAGCCGAGGGAGGGCTCCTTTGTGGTTCAGCATGAGCGGCTGGGTCAGTCCCTTCACAGCCGGGCTTGAATCCCTCTGTCAGTTCCTCTGTGGCTCCCCAGTGCCTGTAACAAGAACCTTAGGTTGGGTGTGGCACCTGTCTGAATGCTCAGAATGATGCTGTTAAACAACTATTGTTACTCCCATGTTACAGATAAGGAAACTGAGACTTGGGCAGGAAAGAGACTTTTCGAAAGTCTCAGGCTTAATTAGTGGCAAAACCAGGATTTAAACTCACAACTTGGGTCATTCCTCATCACTGCCTTCCCGGTAGCCACATCCTCACTCTTACTTTCTCTTGATCCACTTTCCATTATCCTGTGTTCCACAGATAGTGTACCCCACAGGTTCTTACCCCAGCACCTTTGTATGCGTGGTTCTCTCCGCCTGCAGCCTCCTCCCTCCTTATATCTATTTGTTGAGACTCTAACCATTCTTCTGCCTGCAATTCAGGGGACTTGGGTTTGATCCCTGGGTTGGGACGATCACTTGGAGAAGGGAATGGCAATCCACTCTGGTATTCTTGCCTGGAGAGTTCCAAGGACAGAGGATCCTGGCAGGTTACAGTTCATGGAGTCGCCAAGAGCTAGACATGACTGACTTTCACTAACCAGTCCTCATGGTTTTATTCAGCTTCTTCCTCTTCTGATGTGCTTTTTCCCACAAACAAGGGGCTGCCCTTTATCTCTTATGCCTCATACTTCTATTTGCCCTACTCTCTGAGCCATTATCACACGTATTTTGTGTGCCCAGGGATTGCAGTGTGACAGACCAGGATTTAGGTTCACGTCTCATTTCTTTCTTTCTTTTTGTGTATGGCTGTGCTGCTGGGCCTGCAGCATCTTAGTTCCCTAACCAGTGATCGAACCCTGTCCCTCGGCAGTAAGAGCGCTGAGTCTTAACCACTGGACTGCCAGGGAAGTCCCCACGTCTGTCACATATATTGGCTCTGTGATCTTGGGAGGGCAACAACTTTTATGAACCTCAGTTTCTTCATTTGTTAAAGTGAGCCTACAATGTGGAGCCAAGAGATGATGAATAGAAACACTCAGCATAGGGTCTGGATGTCTCCGAAAAAATGGCAACAGTTGTTACAGAGCCTTTCCTAGCCTCAGTTTCTTCATCTGTAAAATGGGATTCAATGTTCCCTTGTAGGTGGTCACAAAAGATGGCAAAGGGTGTCCGATGTGCCTGGCACACAGTGAGTTGATACTCAGCCAGAGAGGGTAGATCTAGGGCTTCCTCACATCTCTGTCCCTCACTGATCCAGCCCAGGGCTTTCTGGCTCGGAGCATATTTTTTCAGTTGAAGTTGAGGTAGATTTACATTTCCAAGCAGTGTGGGTTCATTCAGTCCAGGCAGCCCTCACGGTCAGCCTGGTACAAGAGGGGGAAGTGACTTGGCACCCACAAAGTCTCCGTCATGATCATCATAACAGTAATTAATTTTTTGGTATGGGCAATTGGCATTTTCATTTTATGTAAAGCACTTTTGGAGAATTTTGCTGTTTTTATTGATCTGTAATGTATTGTCTAAGTACAAACAGCAGCTGCACAGGCAGTTTTAAGCAAAGCCCTCAGCTCCCTTGCAAACAGACTGCTGCCTGAAGAGAAATTTGGGAGCTCCCTCTGTCCAACCATGCCCCCACTACCACCCTCCTTTGGTTATGAAACAAATTCTCTGGAAACTGCCCTTTAGTGTCTGGGGTTAGGAGGGTAGGGGTAGGTGAGGACCCCCAGCTCCTTTCACAGAGGGAGGGCTTGTCTTCAGTCACTTTCGCAGGGGGAAGAGGTCTGAACAGCAATAACAGAAAGATGGCCTGATCCAGGGGCCGGCAGGGAACTCTGCTTTGCGGTGACGGAGGGACTGCCCCCAGAGGTCCAAAGGTGCCTCTGTCCATATAGACATGTAGCCTTTCCCACTGTCTCTTCAGGCTGATTTCAGAGTTGGGAAGACTGAGATTGACATTCCAGTGGCTCCCATCTTGGGGCTACTTCTCTGGGCAGTGAAGGTGACTACACGTTATAAGTAGAGACACAGCCAATGCAAGGCGGGCGCTACGTTGTATGTCCTTTTGGGGTTGCAGCTGATGGAAACGGGGCTTCTCAGAGGAAGAGGCTCTGTCCAGAGGGCAACCCTGAAGCGTGCGGTGCCTGCGGTCTCGTGTGTCCCTCTCCACTGGTTGGGGTCTGAGCTTTATTTTGGCCACACTGAATGGGAGCTGGAGAAATGACCCAATAGTTTGGTAAACTGGATATAAGAAGAGAGAAATGGGGCAGCGGACCATAAGAAGGCTCTGTCTCTTTAGTTCATGGTGCCTGAGGATTTCAGGAGAACTTTGCCTGGAGGGGTGCAGAGCCCTTGGAGCAGATGGTCCTCCAGGTGTCCTGAGGGGCCTGACAGCCCCTCTACCCTCCCCAGTTTTCCACAGCCCCATATACTCAGGGACCGCAGAGGTCTTACTGTGAGTGACAAAGTAGATGGTGTGTGACCTCGAGAGGGGAGAGAACTCCTTAGCCTGTCTGGAAAGCCCCTACCTCCTCTCCCCTTGGGTGTTGGGAGTCCAGCCGTCCTTACTGAGCTTAAGATTATTTAGTCAACAGTGTTTCTTGAGAGTCCCCAAGGCCCAGGTTTGTGTTAGGAGCTGGACCACCAAGTCCCCTCCAGGGACTCACTGTCAAGAGAGGGGAGCCAAACTCATGGCCAGCTCATTCCATCTCAGACATTTTAACGTGGGGATGCTCATAGCAAAGGCCTTAATCTGGTCTGGTCTGAGAGGCCAGGGAAGGCTTCATGGAAATAACTTGCTGGGTTCCAGTCACAGCTCCACCACTTACTAGCTGTGTGACCTTGGAAGAGTTTTTTTTTTTTTTTTTTTAATGTTGCTGAGGATTCGGTGAATTAATACATCTAAATATCCCTGAAGACAGTGCCTGCCACACAGTACGTATTCTGTAAATGTTAAGTAAAAACTAAAAACCCCAACAGTCCAGTGGTTAGGACACTGTGCTTTCACTTCAGGGGCACAGGTTCAATCCCTGGTCAGGGAACTAAGATCCCGCAAGTCATGCAGCCAAAAAAAAACAAAAAACAAAAAAACCAAGTACCACTTGGGTGAGTAGGACTTGACAAGCATACGGGTAAGAAACAGTGTCCTCAGCCAAGAGAACAGGGATATGGATGTGGGAAAGCAGGTTCCTCCAAGGATCTCCCTTCTGTGTTACCTGGTGGGGGTGATGGTGGCTGTCCTGATCTATGATTTCGGCTGGTAACTCCTCCCTCCACCACCACAGAGTGGTCTTGGGGCATGAGATGCGACTGAGTCCCTGCTGTGCCCACTTACCTAGTCCTCTGCTGGTCCTGCCAGTGTCTGTGAGCCCAGCCATGGATGGGCAGTGCTGGGCATTCTCCTATGGGCATCTGGAACTCCTCATTTGGTTGGTGGGAAGCCTGGGGTTCAGGAGGGCTTCTTGAAGGAGGTGCTCTCTGAATAGTGTCCTAAAGGAAAACGAACCCTTTCCTAGACAGGGTAGGGGGGCGTTCCAGGCCCAAGGGCACAACCTATGCAAAGGTTGGAGAGATCCCAACTCTGGGAAAACAAAAAGACCTTGGGTGGAGTTTAGGCGCAGGGCCTGGGGAGCCCCACTTTGGATGGCTTTTATCAGGAGGTCTGGATTGTCCTCCCTTTGCCCTCCAGCCCCAACAGGCGTGGTGGCCTAAGAGGTTAAAGTCCAGTCTTGCTCCAGGGCCAGCCCAGGAGCTGGGGGTAGGGGCGCCAGTTGCCCCGTGCCTCCCTCCCACTCCAGAGCCGGGAGGGTTTGGCAAAGCAACAACGCAGCCTTTGTGCGTCTCTGCGGGTCTAGGCACGTCTGGCCCAGCCTAGGCGGCTGCCGGTTTCAGTGCCCTGTGATCCCAGCCAGGGGGGGCGGGGCAGGGCAGGGCGTCCTCAGTCTACACAGTGTGGCTCCTGGGGTTCCCCCGCCCCCCGGCTAGGGCTCCCCAGGTGAGGACGCCCCGTGGTCTAGGTTGGAGTACCTGGACATAGGTGGGGCTGGCAGTGAAGCTATAGAGCAGGTAGACGGTGGGCGGAGGTGGGCGGGAAGGTGGGGGATGGGAGCCCGGCACATCCCAAGGCTCCCGAGTGCTGCAGCATGCGGCCCGATGGGTACCCCGGGGTGAGTCTGAGTGTGCACTGGGGTGAGGACACGCTTCAGGGTGTGAGGGTCTGGGGTGGAGCACATGAGCAGCCCCCAGCCTGCTCAGAACAGAGCGCTGCTGTGTCTCCCCGTAGCGCCAACAACGAGGCCTCTCTCTCGGCACATAATGTCCCCTCTGTATTGTCTGCTGCTCAGTGGTGACGATAATTTTAAGGCTCAGATCCTTTTCGCGGGTGCTGGGGGAAGGATGGAGGCTGTCTGGGGGAGGGCCAGGGCTTCCAGGCTGAGTTTCAGCCTGTGCTTCGGGGGAGGTCTGTTGTATGTTTGGGGTCTCCCCCTAAATACCCACCACCCTCCAGGGGCAGCAGAGCAAAGTCAGCCTCTGCGGGGACCCCCTACCCCCGAGTCATGTGGCCCTGCCCAGCTCCAAGCCCTCCCCCATTTAGACGTCTCACTGGGGGCCGAGACCTCTTCAAAAGAACCTGCTCTGGTAACCTCTTTTGGTCACTGCCCTTGTCTGCTGAGCTAGATGTTTCTTCATGTCTGCCTCTAGTCTTTACTGCTGTGGAAGTGCTAGACCACCAGTTGTCAACCTCTTTGTCCTCAGGACTCCTTTTCGTTGTTCATGGGCTAAGTCGTGTCTGACTCTTCGCGATCCCGTGGACTGCAGCTCGCCAGGCTCCCCTGTCCTTCACTGTCTCTGCAAGTTTGCTCAAATTCATGTCCATTGAGTAGGTGATGCTCTCTAACCATCTCATCCTCTGCTGCCCCCTCTCCTTTTCCTTTAGAGGCTTGATAATTACTAAGGACACCAAAGAGCTTTTGTTTATGTGAGTTATATTCATCAAGACTTACCATATTAGAAATTAAAACAAAATTTAAAAACATGTATTTAATCAGTCATTTAAAAAATAATAATACTCTATTACAAGTTAACATAGACAATATACGTTTATGAAAAATAACTTTATTTTCTGGAACAAAGCAAAATTAGCAAGAGGAGTGGTGTTATCTATACACTTTTGCAAATCCCACTCATATTTGGCTTAATAGAGCAAAAGGCCCCCTTGGGGTTGGATTCTCACGTCTGTTTTTGCTTTCAATCTGTTGTGGTATGTTTCTGTTGTTTTGCTGAAGTGTATGAGGAAAACTTGGCCTTACACAGATTTCTGTTTGGAAAGTGATGAGCATTTCCCTCGCCTTTGCAGATAATTTGATACTACACCAAAACTTGACAAGTGATAGTTTCTTAAAGGTTAGCTGCTATGAAGAATCTGAAATCCCGTCAATGAGCCTTTTATATTCTGTTTCATTGAAGTCCATTTGTCTATCTTGTCCTTTGAATGGCTTTTTTGCCCATGCATAATTTTATAACATTATGCATTGGTCATTTAAAAAATATTAGTTCACTGAGTTATGCAGATCTCTCAAATGTTAATATATTTCATTATGTAATATTAAATAGTCACATTGATATCACCATCAGTTTCATCAGAAATGTACCAGCAAGATCTCAAGCTCATGGTGACCTATACAAGTATTTCCCGATTCAGATTTTCACTTAAAAAAATAGAATTTTATCATTGGCGATAAATGCTATAGTTGTTTTTGTTGAAGTGATAGGCTCACTTGGTTATTTTTGAGTATATCTGCCAGATAGCCAAGTCTAAAGTTTGTCTGTCAGTCTTTATTGTCTTTTTTTCTTTCTGTCGTTCCTTCTTTCTTCCCAACCCAGGAGTTGAGCTGGGGTCTTCTGCATTGCAGACTGATTCTTTACCAACTGAGCTATGAGGGAAGCCCTTAAAGTAAAGTGGTATTCCATAAAAAAGCAGCTAGTTCAGGTCATAACTCAAACAACTGCAGAACTGCTTCCCTTTGAGGTAGAAACCATACTTTGGTATGTTACAGACTGTTTTATGTGAATTTCCCAAATCATCACACACAATGTTTACTAGATGTGTATGCTAAGTTGAGATTTAATAAAATCACTAATTTTTTACTGCTTCACTTCAACAAGGACATTCTTAAGTGAAACTAGCTTCTTTTTTTTTTAATGGAGGCTCCTGACAGTGATATATACAATGACTTCTAGCACAGTTTGGTGTCACTGCCTTGATTTGTGCTAAGGCATGAACAATTTTACCCACTATTATTTTTGTACCATCATTGCAAATCTCAGCACAGTAAAAAGCCTTAGTATTATTGGTAAAATAATTTTGACCTTCAGTTCAGTCTCTCAGTCGTGTCCAACTCTTTGCGACCCCATGAATTGCAGCACGCCAGGCCTCCCTGTCCATCACCAACTCCCGGAGTTCACTCAAACTCACGTCCATCGAGTCGGTGATGCCATCCAGCCATCTCATCCTCTGTCGTCCCCTTCTCCTCCTGCCCCGAATCCCTCCCAGCATCAGAGTCTTTTCCAATGAGTCAATTCTCTGTATGAGGTGGCCAAAGTACTGGAGTTTCAGCTTTAGCATCATTCCTTCCAAAGAACACCCAGGACTGATCTCCTTCAGAATGGACTGGTTGGATCTCCTTGCAGTCCAAGGGACTCTCAAGAGTATTCTCCAACACCACGGTTCAAAAGCATCAATTCTTCGGTGCTCAGCTTTCTTCACAGTCCAACTCTCACATCCATACATGACCACTGGAAAAACTATAGCCTTGACTAGACGGACCTTTGTTGGCAAAGTAATGTCTCTGCTTTTAAATATGCTATCTAGGTTGGTCATAACTTTCCTTCCAAGGAGTAAGCATCTTTTAATTTCATGGCTGCAATCACCATCTGCAGTAAGAAGGTCTTAGATACTCCCAGGTTCTATGAACCCTGCTTTGAGAACCACTGTACTAAGTTATGGACTAAGTTATAGGCTTCCCAGGTGGCTCAGTGGTAAAGATTCCACCTGCCAATGCAGGAGACACAGGAGATGCAGGTTTGATCCCTGGGTTAAGAAGATTCCCTGGAGGAGGAAATGGTAACCCACTCTAGTATTCTTGCCTGGATAATCTCATGGACAGAGGAGCCTAGTGGGCTACAGTCTGTGGGGTCGCAAAGAGTTGGACATGACTGGGCAAAACTGATCAAACTCACGTGTACTGAGTTATTCTGCCTCATTCTGTTCTTGGTGGTGATGGGCCATGTTTTACATATTTCACCGATTAGGACACTGAGCCCCAGTGGAGCCTCACATGGGTCCTCATGTCTCATTCCAGCACCAAAATGAGAATTTTTTTCCTGGCAGGGATTGGGGAGACTTCTTAGGGGAGGTGGTGTTGATTTGATGGTTGGCCAGAATGCAAAAGGTGGGGGTGGGAGCCAGGGAGTACATTCTTAGTGGAAGGAACAGCACTGGCAAAGGCCTAGGGAAAAGAACACATAATGAGGCAAGATAACTAAGGATCTCGAATGCCAGCCTTAAGGCACTAGGCACCACAGAACGATGTTGACAGGGGAAGCAATGGCTGTTGTTTAGTCACTCAGTCGTGTCCAACTCTTGCGACCCCATGGACTATAACCCGCCAGGCTTCTCTGTCCATGGGATTCTCCAGGCAAGAATACTGAAGTGGGTTGCCTTTTCCTTCTCCAGGGGGGAATCTTCCCAACCCAGGGATTGAACCTGCGTCTCCTGCGTTGGCAGGCAGATTTTTTACTGCTGAGCCCCTGGGGAAGCCCAGTGATGGATGAGATGAACCCAAAGACAGACAGGGCCAGAGATGGGGCCCTGGGCCTTCACCAGGAGGCCTTTCCATGCCAGCTGGCCTCAGGACTGTGCCCTTAGAGTGGGGTGACATGTGGCTGCTTAGATGGACTCATCTTTCATGACCATGACTGGCAGAGTGTGGTCTGCTGCCCAGAATCCCCTGGTGAAAAGTGTCTCCCAGGTTTCTGCACTGACAGCTTCTCTCTTCCTTTGTATCAGCTGTCGTGGTGACAGTGACCAGCCTCGCCCGGTTTCTTGTGTCATGCGTGCACGGGAGGGTGACCTGAGCAGAGGTGACAGCTGCAGAGAGAGGTTGGTCGCGGTGGCCTGTCAGTGGGTGATAAGGGCCTGAGCCCAGGAGCTGTGAGAGTGGGGGCTGCAGCACTGGCCTTGAACAGGGATCGCCTCCCACCTCCACCCTGGGCCAGGCGTGCCCTTCTTCTCCTCCATGGGCTCCGTGTTCCTGCTCCAGCGTGTCCCCCTGTGCTGCTGGGGCTCAACTGGCCGGGTCTGAGATGGGGAGACAGACCTTAGTTTCTGCGTAAGACACGCCTCTCTACCCTGCTGTGCTCCTGGGTGCTGGGCCCGTATGGGTGTGCGCAGCTGTGCTGTGTGACTGTGTGGGAGTGTCCTATGCCACGTGTGTTTGTGACTGTGGCATGTGATGTGCCCTGTAGTGCAGACGCTTGTGAGCGTGTGTACCCTACCATGTTGAGTTGTGTGTGTGTTTTGTGCCTTTAGTTGGGTGGCGTGTATTTTAGTATATAGTTTTGTATATCTTTTGGGGGTGTGAGTGTCACTGTGGTGGGAGTGTGTTTTTGTGTGGTGGTTTGTCAGTGTATATCTTGGCCCAGTCCCAGAAGGCCTGCTGAGGCATTGGGGGTTGGGGGTGGGGCCGGTGCTGGGCTAGGGAGCCCACAGCCGGGAGGTCTGACTGGGAATGGACAAGTCTTCACTGGCTCAGTGAGCGTGTGTGCTCAGTCAAGTCTGACCCTATGGACTGTAGCCCACCAGGCTCCTCTGTCTATGGAATTTCCCAGGCAAAAATACTGGAGTGGGTTGCCATTTCCTCCTCCAGGGGATCTTCCCAGGGATGGAATCCGTGTCTCCTGCATCTCCTGCATTGCAGGCAGATTCTTTACAACTGAGAGATCAGGGAAGCCACACTGGCCCAGAGAGCATTACAAACCATCAAAGAACCCCTGTCCAGCTTTGACACCCCTGGCTAGTCAGGGTGGCTGGGTGGAAAAGTGGCATGAGGGAACCAAAACAGACTTGGCCCGCTGCCAGCACCTTGCTGCCACTTGAGCCTAGAGGTGGTAGCCCAGTGCCTTGGGCCCATCCTCCTAAGGCTCTAAGCACTTTTTGTTGTGGGAATTGGGAAGGGGCCAAAGGCATGGCTCAGTTTGGCTCTTGTGGTCAACTTCAGCTCGTGGTGGACCATGGAGGCAGAACTAGGCCCACACTGTGTTGGGCTGGGGCTGCAGGTAGGACTAGCTTCACTGAGTCAGGCCTGATGCTAAGTTCATTACATGTGTCATTCACTCAACAAATGTTTATTGAGCGTGTTTGAGGCCCTGCTTTAGTTGCTGGCAGTATAGCAGTTAGCCTCACTGAATCGGAGAGAGGAGAGAGGGCCTACTGCTGTGCGTGTTACAGAAGAAGAACCAGATCTTAATGGGTTAAGTGATTTGCCCAAAGTCACGACAAAGCTGAGATTGGAAACCAGGCCTGTCTTGTGCCAGAGACGCCCTCCTCCTGCCCTTGATGTTCACAATTGCAGCCTACATGCTCACTGAGCTAGGACCAGCAGGGCAAGGGGATGGGCAGACAACGCTTGGGTAGCCTTGTGCCCTGGGCTGTTGGCTGATGCTGGAGAGTGGGTACAGCAGCTAAATAGTGAGCTCCTAGTTGCTCTGCAGGGAAGGTGAGGTGATTGGAGTGGTCCCCAAAGGCTGTGCGTAGAGGTGGTCAGGTAGAGATTCAGGTGTGTGGAGGGACTGGAGGGTGTACCTTGTGTTTCCAGGGTGCAGTAACCCAAGGGAACACTTCCTCTCTGGCTACGTGAACTGGGATGGGGCTCTGCTGAGATGAGGTTCAACTGAGATGAGGCTCACTGTGAGCCTCAGCTTCTGCATCTGTAAAGTGGGCACAGTAATTGTCCCCTTCAGCCCCAGTGGGTACAATGCTCAGGGCTTGGTGGCTGGTGCACAGTAGGGCAGCTAGGGGGCTAGGGCAGAACTGGAAGTAGGTAGGGTCTCCCCCAGGGCTCTCTGCTCAGCCCCAGGAAATGGGTAGGGGGTAGGGAGGAGGAGGAGCAGATGTGCCCGCGTCTCACAAGAGCAGCCGCATTTAGCCACCGAGTTGGGATTGAAATATTCCTGAGGGAGAAGAACCCTGAGGCTTCAGGGCGGCAACAGCTCGTCAGTGGGGAGCGGGGAAGGGATGTTGTCACCATCTGCCTCGTGTCTGTCTGCGACTAAAATAATACTGGGGTGAGACTCGCCGCAGGCACGGGCCCAGCCACAAGGTTCCCCGGAAGAGGGAGGGGCCAGGGGGTGCTGTGAGGCTGGTGGGGGGGATCAGTCTCATGAGTGCAGGGCCACAGGACCCCCAGACCTGCCTGGGGTCTGCTCCAGAGGGGAGACCAAGCGTGTGCTGAGATCTCAGTAAAGCAGGGGCAAGGGCAACAACAGAAACAAAAGCAAGAGGGACAGACAAATTGCCTGATTCAGCTTCCATGAGCAGATCCAGAATATTGAAACCAGAAAACGTAGCAAGAAGCTATTTTAATTTCAGCCAACGTATAAGTTTCGAGTCTATGGTTTACTGTGGTTTTTATTTTGAATCAAATATGGAGGATGCTCCATAATCTGCTCATAGCTTAGGGCTCTGGGGATAGAGCACCCACCTTTCTCACTGGGCACAGCAGTCACGTCCCAACTGCCTCTAAGGGTTGGTACCCCGGGACGTGGGCAGACACCCCTTCAGATGGGGACCTGGCTGGGAGCCTGATGCTTGGCCTCTGGGCAGTGAAGCAGTCATGCCTGGTCTTCTTCTGTGCGTCTCACCAGACACGAGCTGTTGGGTATTTTTGCTTTTGCAGACAAAACAGACCCATGACCTCAGCAGTTTATTTTAACTGCAGAAGCACCCTAACTGCTGGTTGCTATGTGCTGACACGGTGCAGTGTTGTCCGTTCATCAGGCAACACATGAGCACCTACTGTGTGCAGGCCGTGGGCAGGGCAGGCTGGACCCACTCTCAGCATACAAGGCCAGCCACCTGGGTACCAGGGAGGGTGCTGGGGAGGTCAGTGAGGGGTGCTGGATATGGCAGGAGACCATGGCTGTTGTCTTGAAAGAGGTGGCAGATGCACTCAGCCTTGAAGAGGAGACATGGAAGACATTTGGCATCAGCAAGGGAGAGCGGAGAGGATGCCCCAGGCAGTGGGAACTGTGCGTACACAGACCACGACTTTGTGGCTGCCTCTTTATGGGAAATGCGTCTGCATCACAATCTAAGCTGAGAAGCAGAGCCCTTCCAGTAGGCCAGACCTTGTGTTTACTGCTTTACATGTGTTTTCCTGGTCATTCCTTACCAAGCCCCCAAGAGTTGGTACACTTAATGTCCGTCTTACAGATGAGGAAACTGAAACTTAGAGATGTCTAGTAACTTGTCCTGTGTGCTACCCCAGCACAATGCCCTCATTTGGGAGGCAGCAGTTAAGCACCTACTATGTGGAGGCCCTGAGCCAGGGGGCCTCCTGGAATCAGACCCAGCAGCACACTCCAGAGTTTTGTTCTCAGATGGCTGGGGTCTCTTATCTCTATCTGGGCACAGTGACCATAGGAACCTCTTTTCAGTATGTGTGCATGTGCGCACATGGGAGAGAGATGCAGGTGCCTGCATGCAGGAGCCTTGGGAACCCCACTCTACAGTCCTGAGCAAATTTCTCTGAGCCTCAGCTTCCTTATCTGTATAATGGGATATAGGACCTATGTGCAGGCTTCTAGTAAGGATTAAAAGTGAAAGCAAGTATGAGAAGCCCTCTGTAAATTCATTGAGTCCCCAATCAGGGCTGATTCTCCTCATCTTCACAGAACAATCCAGTCAGCAAGCTTTCCCTGCAGCTGACAGCACCCCTGGCCACTGCATCAGCCACCACCCTGAATTATTCAGGACTCTCACTCCAGGCCTCTGTGGCCACTCTTCCCCTCCTCTGCAAGCCTGGCTGTCAGCACCCACTCTGAGCCTCTGTTGGGGCTCTGCTGACCTCGGTTCCCCCAAACTTCAGTCTGTTCAGGTGGGGCAGTGAGTGTGATAGGGTGAGTGTGTGTGTCAGAGAGTGACCGGAGGTGTGTGAGAGCACAAGAGTGTGTGACAGTGTGTACAAGCATGTGAATGTGGGAGGGTTACAGAGTGTTTGAAGTGTGAGTGTTAAAGTGTATATGACCGTGGCAGTGTGTGTGTGTGGACACATGAGGGTGAGGACGAGTTTTTGTGTGAATGTATGTAAGTGTGAGGATGAGTGTGTGAGTGTTTGAATGTGTGTGTGAGTGTATGTGCAGGGAAGCCAGGCTCAAGAGTACACGATGACCTGGAGTCAGATTCCAGCCTGGAGAAGGAGGGGTAGGCTCACCTCTATTTCCAGGGTCTCTTCATAACTGCATGCAGTGGGGAGAGATGGGAAGAGGCAAATGTTTGGGAAGAAGGGTATGTAGTGGTTAGTTCATGGACAGGACCTGAATCCCATGCTCTATGGGGGCTTTAGCCCACTGCCAGACTGTTCCTGGTCTGCCTCATTTCCTGACAAACTGAGACCCTCAGAGGAAAGCAATTCCCTCTCACTGGTCATTTTCCTCTCCCTGAACCGGGGTGAGCTGAGAACCCCAGTGGCTGTGACTGGGGGACTGTTCTCTTGCTTCTATAGCTAGGTGGCAGCCCCCAGAGGTCTTAAGGGGGAGCTGTGGAGGGGGCAGGAATCTACTGGTACTCTTGCTGGAGGGCCTCCACCCATGGGCTGGAAGGACATAGCAGACCTTCCTCTGCTTGACCCCCACCCCAACCTGCATGCTGGTCCTGCCTGGAGCCTCACTGTCTAATGTACACAAATTTGGAGTACTGGGGTAGCCATGGGGATAGGATTTAGGAACTGGGAGCCTGCAGTGTATGGAGGTTGGGGATGGACTGTGTGAGAGAGGCCTTTAGTATGGGAGGGGTCTCTGTACTGGTGTGAGGCTATGGGTGACCGAGTATACGTTTGTATCTGTGAATTTTTCTGTGTGTATGAGCAATGTATGTGTGATTGTGCTTGTGTTTATCTGCAAGTTTGTGTGTGAGTACCTGTTTGTGTGATTGGATGAGCATGTACATGTACATGGAGCGTGTGTTTGTAGAAGTATCTATTTGCATGAGGGGGTGAGAGATGACTGATGGAGAGGGGGTGGATGGGGGGGCCACCCTAAGCTCCATGGCTTCAGTCTTCCTTAGGCCTTGCTTGGCATGGCCTGAATCTGAGTGCTGTGGGGCCATGCTGCTGGCAGTGTGACTGCCTGGCTTTGTGGCAGAATCTCACAGCCCCATGGCAGGGGGAGCTATAGGTTGGGGTGGCAAGGCAGGGTGAAAGATTTGATTTTTGTGGGGGACAGAAAGAACTGGGGACAGAGACCGAGTTCCTGGAACCTGATGCCTTGGGTCCAAGTCCCAGTTCCTTCACTCACTTGAGTGAGCTGAATGAGTCGCTTCTCTCTCTGAGCCTCAGTTTACTCATCAGAGCAGTGGGGATTCTGATGGTCATGAGACCTTGGGGTACAGGACCTGCACATTAAGTGTTACCCATCAAATATCCTGAGACTGGGTTTTCCCCCAGACACTGGGAAGTTGGCCATTTGAAGGCCTGGACACTGGCCTCCAGAGGCTGCGAAGATGGTACCTTTTCCCCTTTTCTGGGCCCAAAAGGCCTGGTTTGTCCCTACTGTCCCTCTCCCATCAGCGGATATGTGTGTACGTACATGTGGAGGGTGCAGAGGAGTATAAGTCAGCTGGTCATCCTGTCCATCCCCCTCCATTCTGGGAGGGTCAGTCCCCAGATCAGCGAGCATTTTTCATTCTGCTCCTCCTTCCCATGGTCAGAAGCAGGAATGGAGCAAGTCCTGCCCATTTCCTCTCTGGCCTCACTTTCTCCCTCTATTAGAGCCAGGCGGGTGGGAGGCCTGAGTGTCCCTGTTGCTAGGTCCTCAGAGCTGGCTAGCTCCCCCGGTGCCCCACACCCACTAGCCTGCAGAGCTGTGGCCCAGGCAGCTGTCCGGCTGAGCGGGTTAGCAACACAAGACAGATGGCGAGGGATTATCTCAGCTTCTCAGAGTGCAATGGCGGCAGCGGTTGTGGGGAGGGGGAGGGCCTCTCACACCCTCTCCATGTGTGTATCCACACATACAAGTACACATGCAGTTCCCCACTCCTGCCCCAGACCCAGCCCAGCCTCCTGATACTTATGAGGTAGGCAGGAAGGCAGGAGGAGAGAGGAGATTCTGAGAACTGGTGAGAACCGTGGGACTTGGCAATCTTGCTCCTGTCCCCCTGGACTCCTGGACCACAGGCTGAACCAGCTGGGCTTCTGAGAAGGCCCTCCCAGGCCCCTCTTGGACTGTGCCTCTGCTTCTAGGGTTTCTCTGCAGCTGCCCCCACTGGGAATGGTGTGTTCAGAACATGGACTTAAAGAGAAGCCTGAGGCTCAGAAATGTGTAAGCTGTGCCCAAAGTCACACAGCAAGTTTGGTGCATCAGCAGGCTGAGCCCTGGGGCTTGGCAAGTGGTGGAGGGCACCAGACTATGAGGTTCCTGAGTCTTCTGCAAACAAAATGTGGTTGCCTCAGCACTTGACGCCGCTGCCCAAGATCTCACAGGGATGTGTGTATGACCTGTCCCGGGAGAAGCTACATGGACACAAGGACTCAGGCACAGCCTCTTTCACATAGACTTCAGCCTGCATGCAGGCTGTTTGGAGTTGAATGACAGAGCTATGTCTCCAGGCTGTGTCACTGGGAAGGAACTGGGATGAGGTTAGAGCCCCACTAGAGTGAATTCTCCCACCTGTCCCCTAATTTGCCACAGGTGGACGGTAGAGAGCGCTTCAGCTAGAGACTCAGCATTAGTCCCCCAACCTTGCCTTTGGACACCCTTCCCTCCCCCCAGGCCTGAGTCATCAGTGCTGGGCCCCAGGGAGGGGTGTGGGCCAGGAAGTTGGGCCAGATTTGCAAATGACATCCCCAGGGGACCCTTTTCCCAGCATGGGGAGGGGGGAGGGGGCAGGCCAATGTGGAGACCTCAAGACAGAAACTTGGTCTCTAGTCATAGCTACCAAAGTCCAGACCTCTCCCCCCACCTCCCCCACAGTGACTCAGGGCCTGCTGGACCCAGTGATGTGGACTAGAGGCAGTGCTAGGCTGTGCAGGTGGCCTGGTTCATCTCTGCATGGAGCAAACCCACTCCTCTAAGCCCCTGAGGCTTCAGCTCCTCACTCTGCTCCTAGGGGCTCATGTGTGATTGTCTAGGACCCAAGATCAGGTTGACTGGAGAGTCAGTTGGGAAGCCAGTTGGGCCTACCCGTGAAGCTGCATTATTTGCTGGCTTGCAGAACTTGGCCAAGCACGCCGTGTCCGAGGGCACTAAGGCTGTCATCAAGTATACCAGCTCCAAGTAAATATAATATGCCTAGCCGCTGTTAACAGAGAAGGCAATGGCACCCCACTCCAGTACTCTTGCCTGGAAAATCCCATGGACGGAGGGCCTGGTGGGCTGTAGTCCATGGGGTCGCTAAGAGTGGGGCACGACTGAGCGACTTCACTTTCACTTCTCACTTCCATCCATTGGAGAAGGAAATGGCAACCCACTCCAGTGTTCTTGCCTGGAGAATCCCAGGGACGGGAGGGCCTTGTGGGCTGACGTCTATGGGGTCCCACAGAGTCAGACATGACTGAAGCGGCTTAGCAGCAGCAGCAGAACTTGGAGATACCACCCACACTGTTCCTGATATTCTGTGCACCACAGGCTCCTCTCTTGCAAGCCACATTAGCCCCTCTGTCTCCAGTCTGAAATGACCTGACTACACTTTTGGCTCTCTGGGGCAGGGTCCTGGCCAGTCTCTCTCTCTGACCCTTTCGGCCAAGTTGCTCGTCTGCATCCTCTATCCTGAGGGTTGGGTGAGCCCATATTTAAGCTCCCCACGTCCCTTCAGAGCTGGGCCTGGGGAGGTCCTACTTGAACTTCAGGGGCCTGAGCTTTCCCCCTCTCATAAGTGAGACTTTTCTCGTTCTTTCCTTAAGGTTTCAAAGTAACATTCTAAAGAGGGACCGTGAGAGCCAATCAGAGAGCCTATGTAAATAAGGTCTCGCTGATTGGCTGTCTCCTTCACGCCCTTTACGAAACTTCAACTTCATCAACTCAGCGAAGATTTTTCCCTTTGGCCTCTCGCGCCCTGGAGGAGGCGGGGCTGAGGGTCACCAGGGCCATTCCCCTGCTGTAGGGTGCCTGATCCACCAAGTCGGGCCACTTTGGGTCAGGCAGGGGCGAGTGCGCCGGACCCTGGGGGTTTATTCTGGCTCAGAATCCCGGCAGGGGCGGCCGAGGGAGTGTGCCCCCTCCTCTTCTTTGTAGGACAGCTGCAGAGAGGGCTGCAGGCCGCGGGTATCGAGCTTGGCTGGGCCGGATCGATATCTGCCCACTGGACTGATGCGCCGGGGAGTCGGCTCGACAGGGGCTCCGCGGCAGAGTGATGGCCGTGCAGCTCCCCGCCTCCCACCCGCACCCCGCCTTCCCAGGCACTCCCCGGGAAACCGAGGCGGGGGAGAGGTGTTGGGATCGAGGGCGCGGCGTGGGGCAGGCGACAATCTCTCGTTCCGGGCTGCTGCCCTCGTGGTGGGGGCGGGGGTAGCCGGGGGCCGCACCCTGCTCCCCAACCTACGCTTGTCCCCACCCCCAACTATTGCCCGCAGGTCGAGGCTGTCCCTGCCAATATCTCGTCCCCTTGTCCTATCCTTCGCCTTCCTCCCCACTCTCTTTGTGTGTCTCCTCCCTGGCTCTGAGGTCCCTCCCTCACTTCTGTCTCTGTGGTGTCTATCTCTACATCAGCGTCTCCATTTCTTTCTCTGCCTGTCTCTCTCTAGCTGCCCCTCGGTCTCTGCTTAGGCCTCTCCTCGCCTCTTGCTCATTTTCACTTCCTCTCTTTGTCTGGCTCTCTCTTCTCTCCCTCCCTTCAGGCCCCCCCTCACCCGCACACCTCACAGCCCTGTTTACGACATCCCCAGGGCTGGCAGGTGGGCGGGGCTGCAGCAGAGAGGGGGTGAGTGAGGGAGACGCAGCCTCCCCCCCAGCTGTTAACCTTCACGCTTCAGGCCTCTGCGGATGGCAGAGGAGGGGGAAAGCCCAGCTGCCAGCTTGGCGGAGGTGACCAGGCGGAGACTGGGGGCTGCCCCTCCCTTTGGGCTTGTCTCTGGGGAGATTTGGGGCCGGAAGGAATGTGATGGAGGGCGCCTCCGGCTGAGAGAGGCTATTAGCCCCCAAAAGCTTTTGCTGGCCAGGCGGGTACCCAAAGGGGGCTCTGAGCGGCGCCGACTCTGCCCGCGGCCGGGCCGGACGTGGGGGCCGGCGTGAGAATCCCGCCCATCTGTGAGCCGGCCTCACGCCGTCAGACCCAATTTATCTCGCCGCCAAAGTTTCACAGCCATCTGCTCGAGTGGAACGGCTTCCAGCGCTGGCCCCACCGGGCCCCCCAGCCAGCGCGGGGATGTTTTCCAATACGGCAGTATCGCAGCCCCCCCACCCCAAAGCAAGGAGGGAGTGTGGTGGGGGGGAGGCGGCAGAGCGCGGTGCGTGGGGCTGGCAGGCAGCCCTCTCCCGCGAGCGAGCCGACCCTGAATTTTAAGCGATTGATCAGGAAGCGCAGGCCGTTCCCATCACTTAGAGCAGCCAAATGCGACGGCGCAGGGATTTCAAGGGGCCTTTGCGGAGGCAGTAATGAGGTCACCGTCACCGCGCCAGCAGGCGGGCAAGAGGGGGCGAAGGCCTGCGGGTACACGTGTGTGTGCACACGCTCGTGTGCAGCCACACCTGTGTCCACGTGATCCCCGGGGCCCCAGCACTGACCAGGAGAACTTGGCATTTGGGTGTGAGCCGATCACTGTTCCCCAACCCCCATCCCCCACCCCCTAGCTCTGTCTTCGTGACCTCACTAGAACTCAGCCCCTGTCCCAACAATGATCACCTTAGCTTCAGCACAGGAACCCCAAGCTTCCTCCCCCCACCTCCATGTGCCTAAAATACAAATGTTTGGGCACCTGCCCATTGCACTTCTGAACAAGCCTGCAGGGACACATGTACCCTGGGCCTGGGTGATCACACAGGTGTGCACATTCGATTACTCATTTGACCCCAGTGCTCATGCATCCTACACTCCCACCGCACCGCCCCCCCTTCCCCGCCCCCCCCCCCCCCCCCCCCCGCCGCCACAACCCCACCACAAACATGCACGCAGAAGCTCCACCGTTCTCAGCCCAGCACCAAGGAACAGAGAGCCAAACAGAGACCCTCCACACCCCCTTCCCCAGGAAGCACACACATGTGCACACCGCTTCCCAAGACTCTGAGCTTGGCGCTGTGTCCGCGGGGTGGGCGCCTCCACTGCCCTCCAGCAGCGCGGGTGCAGACCTCAAAGAGAACAAAGGCCGAGCGGATGCAGGGAGGGGGGCACTGAGCCCCCGGCCTCATCCTCCTTGGCGATGCTAGTCTGTCTCGGCTCCACGGCCACCGCATCGAGCGGCTCTGATTGCCGAGTAAATCACAGCGATGATCTGAATAATTATCGTCTCCTGAAAAGCGGAAAAAAAAAAAAAAAAAAAGCCAGGGGAATAAATAAACAGAGGAGAGAGCAGCCACCTGATTTCTCGCAGCCCTGGGCTGGGGGGAATAGGTTGGGGTGGATGTCAGTGGTCTCCTGAAGATCCTAAGGCCTTCTTTTGGATGCTATGCAGGTGGGGGTGGGGTAGGCCTCAGGGCAGAAAGTCCTTCCAAAGAGGGTATAATGATCTGATCCCCTTCTTCATTCATCTCCCCAGGTTAAGTCATGCCAGTTCCCATACCCATTCCACTCCAGCAGGCCTGTCTCTGCCTCTCACACAATCAAGCCCACCTGTCCTGTAGAACTCCCTGCTGTCTCCAGTCCCATTTCGTTGTTCAAGCCCATCTGCCCCCAAGGATGCAGTCTCCTTTCTGCTCCAGCTTTGACTGACTCTCCCATCTCTGAAGGATGAACTCCAGGCTACTTCCTCTGGGAAATTCTTCCCGATTGTCCAGCCTTCTAGGATCCTCCCCTCCCAAGGGTTCAGTGTCTGATTCTACATAGCCTGACTGATTTGGGGATGTTTACCTGGTCTCCTCAGCTGGATGGAGAGCTTTGGTGGGAAACCTATGTTCTAAACAAAATAATGATTATTACCATAATAGCAGCTCTTACCCCATCCTGAGCATCACTGACGTACAGGCCTCATGCTAAAACATCCTTTCACGTGGATCCTCCCCAGAATCCTGTGTGGGAAATAACAGTCCAGTTTTACTAATGGGGAAACTGAAGCTTAGCAAAAGTGAAGCTTGGCTCAAGCCTTTCCTCCAGGACTAAAATGCTGATCTTCTGGATCCTTTCTGGAGTCATCCCTCCCCACCCCATCCTACAGGTTGGAGGAGCTGCTGTTCCTCTCCAGGTCTCAGCCCATTCCTGCTCTTTCCACCTCCCCCACCTTCGTTTTCCTATCCTCAGGAGGGGTGCCATCCATGCTTTTTGACCCCAGCCCCCTAAAGGGCACGACCCTTCCCCACAGCCCCAGCATCAAAGGAGGGGCAGCTCAGTCCCTTGCTTCTGCTGCCTGAAATGGTTCCAGATGTGGGGCCTGCATGAGCCTGCACAAGCTAGGGTGATGTGCAGCACATGATGAATTTTCTCCTGGAGGCTGCCCTGAGGGAGACCCATCTACCTTCAACTCCTGGCACCTGGTCAGTAAATGGGAGCAGAGCATGGTTCATGGAGGAGGTCTCCCCGGAGGCTGAGGGAGGAGGACCCCTTATGGAGCCTGGTTGTCCAGGAATATTCCACATACCTGTCTCGGAGCAACTAAGCCTGTGCGCCACAACTACGGAAGCCCTCTGGAGCCTGGTTGTCTGGGGCAGGAGAGAAGCCGAACCCATTGTGGGTTTGCATTCTACCCTCCATGGAGGGTAGGCTGTCGGATCTGGGGCCTAGGTTCTCCAGGCCAGGGAGGCCCAGGACTTAGCATTTCAAATCCTCTTGTCACTTCCACAGAGAAATGCTATTGTGGATGGGGCAAACTGAGTCAGGGGTCCCAAACTGACTCCTGGGTAATGGTACTTGTGAAGAGCTCTCCCATGGGGGTTCTGATTCAGGGCCTCAAGTGTTCCTGGGGTCATGGGTTTTGACTCAAAGATTTGGGATTATTTGACCTCAAAGATTTTGTCTGTGGCTTGGGTAAAAAAGGGACAGGTGGTTTTGGTCTAGAGACACATGGAGGTAGTCCCGCCTGAGGATGTGGAGGAAGATAAGGTTGGGCCGGCCTGGCTCTGGGAAACCCTCACTCCCTTCTCGTCAGGCCTATGCCTGGAACAGTCATAAACATTCACACCGGGGTACACACAGGCAAGAAGACATTCACACTAATATCCACACACAGGGGGACACACAGCACCTCTCGGTACAAACAAGTACATACAGACACACTCCATGACAAACACACAGGATATGCAAGCATGTTGCACACACAAGAATCCCCAGGCCCCTGTGCTTACCCCCACACACATGCATATGGAGAACAGACAGGTACATACAGACACGTGGGCAAAGACACGTAAGCACGTTTGCACAGCGATGCACAGGCACACACATAGGCACACACCAGATCACTCGCCCCCACCCCCCGCAGGGAGCTGGCTGCCCGCCAAGTGCCGTGCTTTCTGCTGGGTGTGCACAACCTTTCACAGGCTCTAATTGAGTCGAGGGTGATTTATAACTCGGCAGCGCCCCTGCCTGAGTGGGCTGCCCCCTCCTATTGCAGCCCTGTCCAGAGCCTTCCCCCATTTCTGCCCCAGCGTCCTCACAGCGGGGTCACACACACAGGTCCCTAAGATGGAGAAGAAAGGACTTTTCCCCCTTGCCACCAGCTCCTCTCTTCATTCTTGCCTTTCTCCGGGGCCAGAATTTCGGTACTGAGAGTTTTTGCCTCAACCCACTCACCACCAGCAAACCCAGCACTGCACAGTTCAGCTTCCCAGAGACTAGTCACAGCCTTTCTGACCTGCCCTGCCTAGGGACAGACAGGACTTGGACTGCACATCTCATGTGCCTCCTTTCTCTGCAGCGAGAAAAACTGAATTTAGACATGAGAAGGGATGTTCTCAGTGTGTTCGGGCTGGGGGGTGGGTTCTGGTCAACAGGGACTGGGAGAACCTGGGTTTCGGGTGGTGGGAGAAGGGGAGGTCACTGGGAATCTTGTTTCCTGCCCCTCCACCCTTTGGGGTAACTGAGCTAACTGTGACCCTCCTTCCCAGCTGTCCCCATGGCCTGTGTGCCTGGGTCTGTGATTAAGCGCGTTAATTAGGCTGAAGGTTTGGCTAATAAAGTCCCCTTGTCCACGTAAGACAGAGCTGCAGTAAGGGCCTTTGTCCTGGTGTGTGCGCGGGGAGTATGTACCCTGATCCCTCACCTCTGATCTCAACGTGGACTAACAGCCTCAGCCATGGTCTATGAGCTCAGCCTGAGAGCAATTTCATCCTCCCAGTGGCCTCCTGTGTTAGACGCTGATGCTGTTAACCCATTGGACAGTGAAGGCAAGCCAGGTTCAAAGAGGCCAAGTCATTGACCAAGTTATACACTTGGTTCATGGTGGGAGCTGGCATTTGAAACCAGACAGCAGAGCAAAGCAGGCCTAACCCAGACTCTGACCTCACCATGGAGTCCCATCTGGCCCCCAGATCCCCTGGTGTTCAGGGTGCTGTGGTTTTTTTTTCTTTTTTGGAGCAGGAGAGGCTCCTTGGAGGGGCTAGCCCTCTCCATTCCCAGGACTGGGCTTAGTTTAAAGCATGAGGGACTCAGATAAGAGGGATCTTCCTGGCAGAAGGTATGTGTGTGTGTGTGTTGGAGAGAGGCCCTGTAGTCTCTGGTCTGCCCCTAAGGGAGTCCACATGGTAATGGCAGCCAACATTTAGTACCTGCTTATTGCCTATTGACTCACATAATCCCCCAGGACAGAAGTTGAACCCTATTTCAGAGATAAAAACAACGGATACTCTGACATTTTAAAACCCATCTGCCCCAGCTTCATGGACTCAATGCAGCTGCACCCCAAGTCATTCCCCCACTGCCATGTTCTTTGGCCTCCGTGGCCTGGTGACCCCACTTCATCTCTGCTGTGGCCTTGACCCTCCAGAATTTGCTTGAATGCACTTGAGCCCATGTGAGTGAGGGTGTCAAGTGGGTGGCCTTGAGGGCATGGGGTGTGTCTCAGAGACTGCTGAGGTGCGGATTTGTGTGTGGATGCATGTGTCAGTGTGTGTGCTTTTGTGACCCAGGTCTGTTTATGTGTGGGTTATCTCTGGGAGTTGGTGTGCGTTTGTCTATAGATCTCAGTATGTATTAATTTACCTGTCTCTCTGCATGGCCTGTGTGGTGCGTTTGTCAGTATCTGTGTTTTCTCCGCATTGGTCTCAGTGTGTGTGTGTGTCTTTCCTGGCTTCTGGGTGTGTCTCTAGGTGAGCATTTCTTCATGCCCTGCTGCGTGCGTGCGTGCATGCGTGCGTGCGTGTGTGTGTGTGTGCTCCAGTGTAGCCCTGTGTCTGTTTCTGCAAGTGACTTTAGGTGTGAGAATGTGTGTGATGGTGTGTCCATCTGCTTGTCAGGGTCTGTGTGTGTGTGACCGTGGGTGAGGCTGTCTGGAGTGTATCCCCGTGCCTGTGAGACGCCGTGTGTGCGTGTCACTGAATGGTGCTGTCTGTGACCCTGTTTCAGGGCTGCGACTACGGAGGGCACCACATTTCTCAGTAATCAGGAAAATTCTTTCCGTGTAGTCTTTTTTCAAAAATCGCAATTAATGCAAAAACGGCACGGTGGAAAAATATAAAAATAGTAAAGGCAGGATGAGGTTGTGTGCGCGCGTCTGCGTGACTGTGTGTGTCCCCCCTCCCGCGCCGCCAGGTGAGCCCACCCCCTCCAGTCACGCTGCGCTAGGCTGAGCCGCGGTAATTTCCGAGTCGGCGGCGGCTTTGTGTGCACCGGCCGCTGTCTTGGGGGCGGGGATGGAAGGGAGGGTTATTTCTCCCCCCTCTTCCTTTTTATTGGGTCATTAACAACGGCCCGGACTGCCGCTGCGCCCCCGCCCCCCCTCCCCTTTCATGTCTGCCGCGCCTCCCGCCATTATCTCCCTCCGCCGCGCGGCGTAATTCGATGCCAATCAGGTTTGGGGCGCTGAGGCAGCCGGATCAAAGACGGGGCTGTGGCGCTGGATGGAGTTGGGTGGGGGAACCGGCTTGTGTCCCCCGCAAGCCCCGAGGTCGGGGCACCCACCGTGTGTCCGGCGCAAGTGCCCAGGGTCAGACTGGGAAGCCCCGCCGGACCCGGGAGGGGGCGTTCAGAAAACCACTTGCGGGGGACGACGTGGTCCGTGGCACCGGGGCCCCTCGTGAGCTAGAGCTCAGAGGTGGTTCCTTGAGGGGGTTGGTTGGGGGCGGCTGGCCTTCAGGCGAAACCTTGAAAGATTTTGGTAACAAAAGTGGAGCTAGCTGAGAGATGGCATTCTAGGTAGAGGGACTGAAGCTGGGAGACAGGGATCAGCGTGTTCGGGGAACAGAGAAGAAGCTGCAGATTGTTCTCAATGGATGGATGTTTGTGCGGTATTCCGTGGCACGGAGCAGTGGAGGGTTCTTGGAGGAGCAGAATCTCAGTTGGCCTTTAGGACAATTTATCTGATGGTGTCCTCTGCCAGCTGGAAGCCCTGCTGACTCAGTTTCCTCTTCTGGGAACTGGGGACCCTATCCCTCAATCTCCTCCGCAAGACGTTGGTAAGAGAGTGAACACTGATAAAACAAGCAAAGCCAGCACAGGTCACATTTATTGAGCCCTTACTCTTTCCCAGGCTAGGTCCCTGTCTTGTTTCATCCTTACAACAGCCCTACACGGTTGAAACTCATTTTATAGATGAGCAAATAGAGGCACAGAGAGGTAAAGTGACCTGCCCAAGAATCCACAGCTGGTGAGGGCTGTGCTTGGGATTTAAACCAGGTTTCCAGACCCAGAGCACACAGAAAGAGGCTCCTCCCCTGGGAGAGTCCCTGCCCCAGCTCTCCCAGGCCACCTGGGCCTTGGGGAAGGATGGGGTAAAGGTTGGAAGCTCCTTGAGTAGGGTGGTGATTCCACAGAGCAGGCTGAGTGGGGAGTGGGACCAGTATCATCCTCCCCAGACTCACAGCCGCCTCTGTTGCTTACAACACTTGGCCTTAGATACCTCAAGGCTACCTCCACCCAGTCTACTTCTGTAAAATGGGGTTAACATGTTTCTTTGGCTTGTCTCTGAGGAGTCAGTGAGTGAATGCAGCAAAGGGTATTTTGAAAGTAAGATGTAATAGAAATGGTAGTTTTTATTATTTTTGCCATCAGCCAAAGACTGGTGGAGGCAGGGTGGAGTTGTCTGCAGGACAGTCCCAGCAGGAGATGAAAAGCCCCTTTCTCCCCAGAGAAAATGCCGGCGTTTAGTCCCAATGTTTGAGGCGAGCTGTTCCCCTACCCCCGCTCCTGAGAAGGAGAGAAATAGATTTTCTCTCCCAGATAGTGCTGGGTCTTCACAACTCTAAATATCTCAAACCAGAGAATGTTCTGAGCAAACCACAGTATACATAATACATATTTCTGTCCTCAACTACAAACAGGCCTCTGGACCTTGAGGGCGCCAGCCTGCAAGGGTCCCCACCTCTGTTCTCTACCCCTAACCCTCAGGTCTGGGTTCTAGTAAGCACTGGTTGGGGAGAGGGGGGGGTAGAAGCCCCTGAGCCCTTGGCACCTTCCAGATGGTTTCCTGAGTACCTCCTTGGGCTGGGTCTGTGTTGGCACTGAGGAGATAGGTACACAGAGAGTGCCCATCCTGGTGGGGGTGGCCAGTGAGAGCACAGTCCTGCACAGGGGGCTCTGTGCTCACATAGGCCAGGCTCCTAGTGGGCCTGGGGGACACCATCTGTGCTTGGAGGGACAAATAATTTGGATTGAGAAGAATGAAGTTTACCAGATGAGGGCTGGGGGCAGGAAGCACACTTCAGAAACATGCAAAGCCTGGAGGCCTGAAAGAGTAGTGCACAGTGAATGTTTCTGGAGATGGGGAGGATGAGTGGGGTGCTGAACTGGAGAGGGCTGCTGGACTCGGGAAGGGGGGAACCTGAAGGACGAGAGGGTGCTAGGGACCCAGGGCAGCAATGCAGCGGCAAGTCCCGTACTTCAGCCTTCTCATCTGTACTATGGGCACAAGACAACCCCCCGCACCCTGCCACAGCCAGGCAGGCCTAGATGGAAGGCAAACAGAGGAGGGAAGGTGCTTGTGCTTTATAGCCCCTTCCACTCAGGGAACTAAGTCATGGGCAGAGGCTGGGGTGAGGAGGCAGGGATGCGGGGCTCTGTGCACACTGTTCTCCATGCACAGGGAGACAGCTCCTGAGCCCCTCCTCCCAGATCCAGTGGCCAGGATTTGCAGCCCCAGGTGATGTGAGCCTGTGGTTCTGGCAGCGGCTGCCACTGGGGAAATGGGATCTTGGTTCTAGCTTTCAGCTCAGGAAAGCTCCTCTCCGCTGGGGGGCTCTGTAGGGCCCGACCTCAGGCCTGACCAGGTTCTCTTTTGCCATCTGTTGGTTCTACATCTCTTTCTTTCCCACAGAGGGTCTGTCGCCCACCCTCCCACCAGCCCCCATCCCTTCCCAGGAGTCCCTGCCTGACCCGAGCTGGGTGCCTGTGTGCGTTGGGGAAGGGGGTGCCTGCGCTGCACACCGCAGATCCCAGCCGCCTCTGGACGCTGAAAAATCCAATTTTCTTCCTAATTGCCACCGCCCGCGCTCTCTCTCCCCTCACAGCCTACTTCTGCTCGGCGGCGCCCGTTCCCCCCACATTCCCCCTACTCCTGCCTCCCGCTGCCCACCCCACGGCGGACGCTGCCCCCCCTCGCGGTCACCCGTGTCGGGACGCACCATATATCATGTCCGCAGTCGGGAGGGGCTCGGGGAGAGGACAGCCCCCGCCCTGGCCTCCCTGACGAAATCGTCCTTTTCTGCGGCGGATGACAGGTTGTGGGAACAACAGCTTGAATTACGGAAAGAAGTTTCCCCACTGAGTTAATCTGCAGTGGCTGGAGGTGACCTTCTGGAGACGGCGATTAATCACGGGCCGTGGCGGGCGCCGCGCCACGCCGGGCCCTTTGGGGGAATACTAATTCCACTACAAGATAAATCATAATTTGACAATAATCATCTGCCCTAATCACTCCAATTCTTCCGTTTAATTATTTGTATACACTGTGTTTCTTCATCGAGGACCCTGTGTGCCCATGGGTGGGGAAGAGATGGCCACCTGGGCACAGACCCCAGTCTGGGCCCCTCAGCCTCTGGGTGCTGTGGGTGTGCCTGGGGAGGCCTGACTTAGAACTGCTTGGTGGTACACTGGGGCTGAGTCTTGAGATGGCATGACTGGGGAAACAGAGAGGCCAGGCCTGGCCCAAGGTTCCACGTCAAGCGTGGGGTGAGTCAGGCTGAAAAGACTTAAGCCTGTGATGGTCAGTCCCAGGGGGCACCCACTGCACCACTTTGCTGAAGAACTGGTCTGGAGAGCCTCCCCTCTACTGACCAGTGACCGCTCCCCCAAGTCTCCTGGGTGCCCGGCCCCACTCCCCATCTGCGGGCATGCACAGGGTTGCTGGCTGCTTCCACTCTCCTCACCTGAGCCCTGGGCCTGGCTGTCCACTCAGGACATGAGGATCAGGTTTTGTGGGCCTCTGAGCAGACATGGCCTGCCCTTGCCTACCAGGTGCTGTTTGACTGCTGGCAGATGACAAGACCTCTCCGAGCCTGTCGCCTTTACCTATAAATTGGGTAAGGCTCCCTCCTTTCCAGGGTGATAGAGACCCGGCCTGGAGCCAAATACAGGGTGCTCACAGATAGATAACTCCAACTGCTACTTCTTGTTCTGCAGGGCCCAACTACTAGGGCGCTGCATTTTCTACCTTTACCCTCCCCCAAATCTGGCCTCTGGTGCCCCAGAGCTCAGCCCCTGGTGGGGCTGCTAGGAGAGTTCCAGGGGTTTGGCTCCTCCCCAGTCATGTCTCCCTTGGAGGAACTGGCTAGTCTGTGCCGGTGCTCTTCCCTGAAGCAGGAATCAGAATGATGCAGGGTATTTCTTCTTCCAGGCCAGCTCCTGGCACCCCATGGGGGGGGTGGTAAAGAAGGGGTCCAGTGGGGTTGTTGGACCCAGCAAGTCCCCCTAGATGAGCCTTGTGTGGGAACCTTGGTGTGCCTTTGTGGCAAGTGAGAGGATGCCTTCCCTAGACAACAGCCAAACGCATCGGTGAATGCTGATGGGGCTACCACTCTAGAGAATGATATAGAATGACCATCAAAATGATGATAACAACAGTGAATGTTCGTTCCCAATAGTGGCCTGCCTGGGGATCTCCTGGTCCCAGGGATGACCTATGGTAGGCTGATGGTAGAAACACAGTGCCTGTCCTCAGGCTGGCCTAGGCTCAGGGAAGAGATGTGGCTCCTTTGTTCAGATCTGAGAGAGGAGAAGGAAGCTGGGGAAAATACAAACCACAGTATTACTTGCCTAGCATTTGTGGAGCTCCTGCCATGTGCCGGGCCCCCTGCTTAATACTCTGCCTTTTTCACATCTGAGTCCTCACGATCATGAGTGAGGTATGATGTCAGCCCATTTTATAGATGGGGAAAGTAAATCGCAAGGAGGCCCAGTCACTTGCTCAATGTCACCAAACTTGTGAGTACGAGGCTGGGATATGAACTCAGCCTCCACCTTTATTTCCTCCTGTCTCCCAGAAATCTTGACAAAGCCACTTCATCAGTGTTGTGGAATTTCTGGTCAGAAGATCTGGGGAAAGCTGAGTCAGTCTCTCCACCTCTCATGGCCTCAGTCTTCCCACCTATGAAAAGGGGTCTGGGGCAGTTGTGAGAATAGGGGTGTGAAAGGGCAGCTGATCCATGTTTCCATTTTGTAAGTCCCTTATGGGGTCTGAATTCCCTCCCTTCTGCTGTAGTTTCCCTTCACTCATCTTCGGTGGACAGAGGGCTCCCTCCTTGGTCTTTGGCTAGACCTGTGCTCTTGCACTGCAGCTTCTCAGTGACCCCTGCCTAGAGGAGGAGATACATGTGGGACTGGCCATGTCTTGTAGTCTAGTGGCCTCCATCTGATGCCATTCCCTGACAGCTCTTGGAAGAGCAGCTAAGACTTGTGACCTGTGGGGCCTCATGCTGGCTCTGTGAGATCAGTTTTGTTCAGGCACCCTCTCTAAACATCCTGCGGTCCTCACTCTACCCATCTGACCTTTTGGGGCCAGTATTTCCACACACCAGGAGGGGCTCTTGAGAGTGGCCATGCAGGAGTTCCCCAACTGTAAAGAACCAAGGAGCGGGGGGTCATTTTGTCTTTCTGAGCCTCAGTGTCCTTATCTGCAGACCAGAGGTAATAATAATAGGCACTTAATAATTGTTATTTATTGTTAGTATAAGGATCAGACTGCATGATGAGATCACAGGAGAGTTGGCCACTTGTCACCCTCTCCTGGCCTGACCCCTGAGTTACCTATTTGGAGTTCAAGAGGGGAGGGGCAACCACCTGCAGACAGCACTGGAGTCAGAAAAGCCAGGCTGCGGGGGTCAGGCCCTTCCCACCTGAGCTGCCTCTCTTCCAGGGAGGCGGGGTGGGGGGGGTGGTGGTTTGGGAAGCTGGCAGGGAGGTGGTGGAGCCGTGGCGGGAGAGACGCGAGCAAAGGTTGGAAGAGATGGCCTGGGGGGAGAGCGGCTGAGTCGCTGGGGAGGGAGGGAGGGAGGCCGTCGCACTATAAATACCTCCCAGGTAACAGGACCTGTAAATGAAGGGAGGGAATTAGTCACATTCCGCGGCGCCTCGGAGAGAGGACAGGGAGCAATGACCTGAATCCATGGAAGGGAAAAAATTAGGCTAACCTTGGCAGGGGGTGGTTAGGGCTGGATACTGTGCCTTGTCGGAGAGGTGCCCCAATGGGATCTGCCGGACGGGCCACGGAGTACCAGCTGTGGAGGAGGGGTAGCTTGTCCTCTCCGTGCCCCGGTGTGTGAGGGGCTCTTTTCTTCTCAAGGATTCCCTGGCTTCTCTCAGAAACTAAAACCCATTCCTCTGGGAAGTCCTTCCAGGGCTCTAGCCCTGGTCTTTCCTTATGTCACTCTGAAACATGTTCTCACTTGCTGCCCTCTTGAAGCGCTGGCTTTCCCTGAAGCCTCCACATTATCATGCATTTCGCTCTGCGGGGTCACTCCCCGGATTCAGGCAGAAAGATTCTTCAGGCAGAAAGACTCTTGCGTGGGAAGGCAAGAAGGAGGTGTCCTGCTTCCTAACTGGACCCCACTGCCAGGGGGCTGGATCCTTATCCCTTGTGGGGTGATGACCATAGCCTGCTCCCCAGCCTTCCAGCTTCACCCCACTCTGGACCAGCCTCCCCCACCCCCATGGTTGCCAGAGCAACAGTCAGTGACCCGCCCTCCCTTGCTCACACCTTCCTCCTCCTCTAGGAATGGAGTCCAGGCCCCTTGGCTTGGCATACCCAAGCCTCTCAGAGCAGCCTCCCAGCAGCTTTCTAACCACATACTCCGCCCGTGCTCTCCCTCCCACCCAGCCTGCCACTCTAAATTCACCAGGTGTTTGCTCTGGTTGTCATTTTGGCCAAGGATGCCTCCTCTTGCTCTGCCTGGTATAGATCTGCGTTTTCTCCTGGGCCTCCTAGTCTAAAATTCTCCCTGCCACCTTCACAGCTGAGTGGGGAAACACTTCTGGCAGGGGTCCTGTGGGGAAGTGGTTAGGATCCATACTATGTGGCCTTGGGTGAATAAATAAGTTCTCCTTGCCTCGGTTTCCTTATCTGTAAAAAAGGGTTCTTACAGTGCTTTCCAAGGGTCCTACAGTTTGGGTGAGATGCTGCATGAGGAGGGCTTAGCGCAGTCAGCGGGTGGCTGTTGTTGGGGTCACAGTATCGATCGCGGTGTTTCTGTGTCTGCTTCCTCTGTGGGCTGTGAGATGGGGAGGGAGGGGTGGCGGCGCTGCGTCCCCGTGTGACTCGTCGCAGCAGCCGCAGTGGCCATCTCGCGCCTGGCACTGAGACGGTCGGCAAATGTTTGCTGAATTAATGAGTAGGGGCTGCAGGGCGGGCTTGGGCTGCAGTTCCGCCTGGGCTGCTGCAGCTGGGGCGCCTGGGTACATGTGTGAGCCGTGGGAGGACGAGTGAGGGGTATCTGTGGGTGGGGGATTCGTATCCGTGTCCCAGGGGTCTGGCGGCGCCGTGGGCAGCCTGGCGCGCCCGCTCCCTGGGGTCCCCGCCGAGCGCCTGCCTGGCTGCGGGACCCCGTTGCCAGGAGCAGTCAGGATGCGGCAGCGTCTCCATGGTAACGCGGCATCTCGAGCCGCGCGCCGCCCTCCCCCGGCGCCCCGCAGTGGGCAGGAGGCCGAGCCTGGCAGCCCCTCCCGGCCCAGCAGCCAGCAAGCTGGGCCAGGAGGCCGAAGCCTGGTGGGAGGGATTGAGGAGGGGGTTCCTTATTTTTCTAGAGATGAGGGGCTGACCTGTCTTTCCTTCCCTCTCCATCTGGGGGAGGTAGACAACAGGAGGGTTCTGTCCTGCGTCCATGTGCAATATTCCCTCACCTCCCCTACTCTAGCCAGGAAATCAGGAACAGGTTCTGGTCAGAATAGGAGACACTCACGGGTCAAGGGACATCTCTGATCGAAGTCCATGCTGTGAAAATGGTACAATGATCCAGGCTCTAGAGGCTGTTTAAAGGGGGCACTGAGATACTGCTGGGGAAGTGCCATCCTGTGCAGGGTATGAGTACAAGCCCAGTGACTTCCAGTACTCACCCAGTGTCCACCAGTATCCCCAGTTCTCACCAGCAATGCACATATCCCCAGTACCCTGAAGAAACAAACTCAGTGCTTCCCACTGTGGGCTCCGGTCCCACCCAGTGTCTTTGGTACTCACCTGGTATCTTCCCAGGGTGAGTATTTCCTAGGATCCTGGCAGTAAATCCTTCCAGTATTTCCAAGTACCCACTTGACACTTCCAGTTGGTATCCATTAGCCCCCTATGTTTACTTAGTATTTTCAAATATCCATTCAGCCCCCCCTCATTGCTACCCAGTAACTATGTGGTGCCTTCCTTTCAGTTTAGTCTTGGTGCCCCTCAATATCCCCCAGGGACGACCCACTGTTCCAGGTACCTGTCTAGTGGCCCCTAGTGCCCTCCTCGTAACCAGCCAGTACCCTACAATCAGTACCTTAACAGTACTCCTATTCACCCAGTGCTAACCACCACAACCCAGTAAACTCCCACTGTGCACCACCTGCACCACTGTCTACTTACTGCTAAATCTCCCTTTCCTCCTTATCTGCGCCCCCTCCCCACTCTATCCTCCCAGCCAAGCTCCGCCAGACTGCAGTGCTGTCGGTGGCCAGGAGGGGGCGCGCGATTGGTCAGCCAAAGACCGAAGCGCGGGGCGCGGCCCGGGTGGAGGTCGAGAGGCTGCATCCCAGGCCTTTGTCTTCTGAGCCTCAGTCCGCGCCCAGGATGGGGCTGCATTTCAGGGAATTCTTCCGGGAGTGACCGCACCCCTACCCTTATCCTCTGTTAGCTGGGTCCGCCGCCGCCGCCGTCGTGCTTATGGCTCTGGGAGGGGGCGCGTGCCCTCTGGTGGTCATGGCGCAGCACTGCTCCCTGGGCTGCTGCACGGGGACAAGGCGGTGCGTTCCTTCTCTTCATCCTTCCAATATCTCAAGTTTATTGGGTCTGTCCGGGTGCTGGCACGAGGAGGGTTGGTGGTTGGAGGGTTGGGGTTGTTGGCAATCCAGGCGCCTCTCTGGTGGCAAGGCAGAGGGACTGGAGCCTGGGATAAGGGAGAGCATTGGCTAGGGAGCTTGGGACTGGTGGTGGTGGGAGAAGTGCTGAATTGGCTAAGAAATGGATCTCTACTAAAGGATTCAGCAGTTTGGGGTTTTATCCAGGGTGCACTGTCTGCAGAAGGACTGGGGAGTGGGTGGGCTCGGGGTAGGGTGGTAGGGTGAGGCAGCTTTATTCCAGGCCTGGCAGCTCCTGCCTGGCCCTAAACCCTTAGCCACGGGATCCCCATCCACCCACCTACTTCTGAATGAAGCCATTACTGCGTCTGTCCACCTGCCAGCCCTCAGTCCCCTGCCCACCAGCCTAGACTAGTTCCCCAGTCTTTGGTAGAACCGGGGTGCCCTTTCCTTCTCCCATTTTGTGAGGTTTTCTCTCTGCTGTGTATTGGGGAAATAGATGGAGTTATAGCAGGTAGGACCCAAGTTAGATTCCTACAGTCTGTCCTTGATTTGGGTGACATTGGTCTGTAGGACCATGTGGGATCAGATCTGTCATCTTGTAGTCTACTCTGATCTGGCATCAGGACAGCATTCAGTTAGCTGCTGCTCATCTGGTGTGGGAAATGGCACCCTACTCCAGTATTCTTGCTGGGGAAATCCCATGGACAGAGGAACCTGGCGGGCTCCATGGGGGTCACAAAAAGTCGGACATGACAGAGCACACACGCACACACAGGGCAGAAGAAGGAAGGATTCCCAGTGGAGGAGTTATCTAGACTGGGTGCCGAAGGATGTAAAGAGCCCCCATCAGTGTGGTTGCTAGAACCCTATAGACACACTGGAAGGGAAGGAAGTTGGTGAGAAGCACAGTGCCAACCTCATTTTTTTTTTTTTTAAAACGTCTTGTATCTTCCAATGGGGGCTTCCTAGGTGGCCAGTGGTAAAGAATCCGCCTGCCAAGTAGGAGATGTGGGTTCGATTCCCTGTGTCAGAAAGATTCCCTGGAGGAGGAAATGACAGTGCCCTCCAGCATTCTTGCCTGAGAAATCCCGTGGACAGAGGAGCCTGGAGGGCTACAGTCTTTGGGGTCACAAAGAGTCAGACACGCAAAGCATGCACACTCACAGCCTCTGCTCAGTGGATTAGTGAGTGAGTTCCCTTAGATTTATAGGTCCTTAGAGATGCCTTCTCCATCTTCTTCCTCCTTGTGTGGATTGGGAGACTGAGGCACCCAGCAGGTGAAGAATTATTCCAGAATCACCAAGAATGGATGGGTGGGAGGGCGGGTCCCAAGATGGCAGAGGAACAGGATGGGGAGACCACTTTCTCCCCCACAAATCCATGGAAAGATCATCTGCATGTGGAGCAACTTCGGCAGGAATGGAGGAGTGGGTGGCTGAGCAGTGAAGTGATGAAAACCACTGGTCTAGTTTGGGCTTAGGCTCAGTTTTGAGACTTTCTGAAGGTGCTTGGGCAAGTCATTTCTTTCTTCCTAAGCCTCAGTTTCCTCACTTATAAAATGAAGATTTAAAACCTCTGTCTACTTCCCAGGATAGTTATAAGGATTAAATAGGACGATGATGATGTTGGGGAGATAATGATCAGAGGTGCTGTCAGTTGAGCGCTTTCTTTGAGCCAAATGCTGTGTCAAGTGACTCAGCACGTGAGATCCTAGAGGTTGATACACTCGGTTGATGAGGCTCTGGGCCTTCCTGAAGAGGAGCTCGGTAATGAGCAACTCACAGGCAGAGTGACGAAGCCACTACCCAGGCCTGGTGCTCTGACTTCAGGCCTCCAGGATGCACTTCAGGGCTCCTCTGGCTGGAGGCAGAGGGAGGGACAAGATGACCTTGGGCTGTCCCCCGTGCAGAGCTCCCATGTTCCCTAGGCCTGGATCAGATTTCCGGCCCCCGGGGAGGGCAGAGGGGGCTAGTTGATGGAGGAAGCATGTGTCCTGGCCTGGGCAGCTGGACCTGGGGGCCTTGCCCTGGGTCCTGGGGCCTTTCCTGCAAAGGGAATATCCAAGAGCAGGAAGGAAGGAAGTGGGGAGGGGGAGGAAGGGGGGGGAGGGAGAGAAAGGATGGGACAGGCCCCAGCTGGGAGTGAGTTTTCTCTGGGGCTGGCTGAGAAAAGACATCTGGACTGGACTGGCTGAGAGGCCGTGGGTCTGGTCACCCTGGCCGGGGCTTGGATGTGGGTGAGGAGGTGGCGGGGCAGGGGGAGGCCAGAGAAGAGGATGAATCCCACCCTGTGTCTCCTCATCTGTGTCACAGGAATGAGAACACCCTCTTCCTGGGCAGGATGGGGAGTAAAGCATGAAGTCTAAAATGCAAATGCCACAGGGGCCTGATAGGTGCGGCGTGCCTGTTTGGTCCTTCCTGCCTGGCCTGGCAGCCTGACCTGTGATACACCATAGACCAGACTGGGGCCTGTGAACTCGGCATTCATTCAATAACCATTATGAAGCACCTACTGTCTGAGGAGCACAGGGCCTGTGATGGTCCAGGAGAGGTGCCTCACTCAGGCCAGGAGGCAAGGGAAGGCTTCTTGGCAGAGGTGATATTCATGCCAAGACTCAAAGGATGAGTGTGAGTTTGCCAGAAGAAGGGTACTAGGTGGAGGGAAAGAAGAGCAGGTCCTGAGCCCAGGGTTCAGGGCAGCAGTGCTATGGTGGCAGCAGAATGTGTGCCCAGGAGCAGAGGGAGGAGGGGAGGTGGGGCCCTGGGGCTCAGCAGTAGTGCTATGGATTTTATCCTGAGGGCACTGGGGAGCCACAGAAAGTTATAGGCAAGGGTGGCACAGTCAGAGTGGAGTAATGCCCAGTGGAGGGCACTCGGCGCCCACCCCTGTGCCCTCGTCTCTCACAGGCCCTCAGAGCAGCCAGGCCGGAGCCTCAGAGCCCCTGAGTAACTCCTCAGGTTTTCCCACCCCATCTTTGTCAGGGCTTCTTCCCCCACCTGGAAATTATTTCCCTGGTGAAGCCAACGCCCTGCCCTGGCCGTGAAGATGAAGCACGGGGAGGCGGAGCAGCCCTCAGGCGCCTTCCTTTCCGGGCTTCCCATCAGTGCACCAACAGGAGAGGGTTGGTAGAATGTGGCCAACCGAGCAAAAGAAAGACAGGGGACTTAGTTTGTGCAGTTAGTGTTCCTGCCCCTCAGGTAAGAATAAAATACACGTACATGCACAAGCTACAAAATGCAAACTGTGTGATTCTACTCCTGAGTGAAATGTCCTTATGTTTGCATTTAAAACTGGCCTTGCACAAGGTAAAGGTGAATGGTAAAAGTCATGCTAGTCATTAACATTTTTAATTTTTCTTTACTTACAATGACATTAAATAGCCAATAAAAATGATCATAACAAGTTGAGAGACCACACAGGAAAGGAAAAAGCTTTATGTATATTAATATTAAGCACTTCCTGCTTCCTTTTTGGACAAGGAAAGGGCTCTGCATTTCCATTTTTTGATGGGTCCTGCTCTGGGTGAAAGACCCCCTCCATGTCTGCTTTAGGGTGGGAGCTATGAGGTGGGGACCCGGGGCTGCCTCAGCCCTGGGCAGGCCTTCTGTGGTGCAGTCAGTGTGGTGAGTGAGGCTCTTAATTCCCTGGACCCAGGGGTGCAGGCAGGAGATGGAACCGCCTCCTTTTCCATCATGTCCCTCCCAGCTGGGGAAGACTTAGCCCTTCCTGGGGGTCCTGCTGTCTCCCTGTCAAGGGTTTGGGGCCAGGCATCAGAGGAGGCCAGCCCCCTCAGGCCTGAAGATGATGCTGTCCTTGGCCTGGGAGGACCTCTTCACTGATTATCATGCTACCATCCAGTCTGCAAGCCCCAGAGGACTCCTGGCTCCTTCCCCCTAAGACAGGGCTCCCCAAGGTCGGGACTTGCAGAGGGACCTTGGAAGCAGGCTGTTGTGAAGCTGTAGGGGCTTCTGTCTCCCCTCTCTGCCACCCCAACTGGGTGAACAAGAGAGATGGGTTCTTTCTCCTTGGCTTGCTTTTGAGGGGCAGTGAGTGAACTCCGGGTGTTGGTGATGGACAGGGGGGCCTGGTGTGCTGTGATTCATGGGGTCGCAAAGAGTCGGACACAATGGAGCAACTGAACTGAACTGAAAGGAGGACGTGAAGCCCTGTGGCAGGGATCAGCCAGCAACCTGGCTCCTACAGAGGTAGTGGGGGGTGGGAGTGCAGCAGGGTGGGGAGGAAGGAGCCTCCCCAGACTGGGCCTCTAAGAGCAGGTTGTCTGGGGTACTTAAGACTCCCTTGCCACTGTTTGCCTCCTGTTCTAGTCTCACCAACTCGCCCAAGCTCTCTGACCCTACTTCCTCCTTGATATCTCAGGATAATGACTGCACTTGCCCCCAAGGACTGCTGTGAACATTCTCTGAGCTAACGCACAAAGAGCATTTAGTGTGGAGCTTGGCACTTAGAAGCCACCACTCACAGAAGCTCATGTGTTGTGGAAAAGGAGGTTGGTGACTTGGTGAGACCTCCCTCCTCTGCCACCAAGAATGCCCTCCATCCCCTTTCCCTCCTGGGCCCACCTCCTTTCCCCTTTCCCCTGCTTCCCTGCCTCCTCTCCCTGCTGTTCCTCTAGCATACCAGGCTCACCTCAGGGCCTTTGCACTTGCTGCTCCCTCTCTCTGCAGCTCCGGTCTCTCAGATGCTTGGAGACTGACTCTCATTTCTTGGGTCCCACATAAATGTCCCCTCCTCCGGATGGTGTGCCTGGCTGTGCTAGCTGCTGTCTTCCTGCTGAAGCCACTCTTACATTTCCCTTGATAGGTGATAGTTTTGTTTACTTGGTTATTCAGCGTCTTTCTTCCTCCCTCTGCCAGGCGGTGAGCCTCAGGTAGGTGGGCGCCTCATCTCACACGTTCCCCAAGCCCTCAGTGACTGGCAGCACATAACAGATGCACTACCAAGACAGAGCCCTGCTTTCCTGGAGCTCACAATTCAGTGAGTGAGGTAGGATTAAATAAGCAAATGTTTCAATACATATTTTTATTTATTATTTTTCATAGTGGTAAGATATATATATATTGGAGAAGGCAATGGCACCCCACTCCAGTACTCTTGCCTGAAAAATCCATGGACAGAGGAGCCTGGTAGGCTGCAGTCCATGGGGTCGCTAAGAGTTGGACACGACTGAGCGACTTCACTTTCACTTTTCTCTTTCATGCATTGGAGAAGGAAATGGCAACCCACTCCAGTGTTCTTGCCTGGAGAATCCCAGGGATGGCGGAGCCTGGTGGGCTTCTGTCTATTGGGTCGCACAGAGTCGGATACGACTGAAGCGACTTAGCATTAGCATATATATATGTATAAAATGTTTGTAACCATTTTTAAGTATTCAGTTCAGTGACATTGAGCTTTTTCACATTGTTGTGTAACCATCACCACCATCTATCTCCAGAACTCTTTTCATTCTTCAAAACTGAAACTCTGTATCCATTAAACAGCTCCCCATTCCTTGCACCCTCTCCAGCCCTGGCAACCACCATTTTCCTTTTTGTCCCCAAGAATTTGCCTGCGCTATGTAGCTCAAATAAGTGGGATCATGCACTCTTTGTCTTCTTGTGACTGGGTTAGTTTGCTTAGCATAATGTCCTCAAGATTCATCCATTTTGTAGCGTGTATCAGAATTCCGTCCATTTTTATGGCTGAATAATATTCCACTGCATGTATATATTGCCATTTGTTTATCCATTCTTCTGTCGATGAACACTTGGGTTGCTTCCACCGCTTGGCCGTTGTAAATAATGGTTCTGTGAATGTGGGTGTACACATATCTTCCCAAGACCCTGCTTTTGATTCTTTCGTGTATATACTCAGAGGTGGAATGATAGCATCATATGTTACTTCTAATTTTTTGAGGAATCATCATATTATTTATTACCTCAGTGGCTGCACCCTTTTACATTCCCATTAACAGTGCAAAAGGGTTCCAAATTTCTCTGCATCTTCACCAACACTTGTTATATTCTGCTTAATTTTTTTAGTAGTCATCCTAATGAGTGTGAGGTGGTATTTCACTGTGGCTTTGATTTGCATTTCTTTAATGATTAGGGTACACATTCTGAAAGAATGTTTGGAGAGAATGGAGGGTAGGGAGCCTTTTAGCTCTGGTGGTCTGGATGAAGGTGGTATTTCAATTGAGGCAGAAGGGAAGGAGGCAGCCAGTGGAGGATCTGGGGGGGAAATATTTTGGGGAGAAAAAATAGTAAGTGAATGGGCTTGACGTGTGAGTGAGTGCTGTATGTTTTTGCTGGAGAAATAATGAGTAATGGGCAGGTGGGTGGAGGTGGGAGATGTGGTCTGAGGGGTAGACTAGGTTACCCAGGACTTTTAGGCCAGGGAAAGGAGTTTGTATTTGCAATTTACAGCAAGCACTGGTTTCCTTAGAGTGTGGGCAGGAGGGGGGCCAAGGGGAAACACAGGGGACAGAGGGGTGGATGGATGAAAAAGGGGGCTGATTGGGGGGTGATGTCATTGTATGTGAGTGGGACAGTGTGTGCGCACAGGGCTGGTATGTGCCTGTGTGTGTATGCATGTGGCAGCCTGAGCCATGTGGGTGTTTATGTGCACGTGTGTGTGTATGTGTGTGTGTGTGTACATCTCCAGAGGCCCTGAATCATTGCTGATCTTTCTCAAGAAGGTGCTATGTTCCCCTACCTCCTGCCCACAATGACCGCCCCAGTCAGCAGGGTGCAGTATTGCTTCCTGGGCTCCTCCCACCGGCCTGGAACCAGCAAGAAGGATCCAGAGCCATAGCTAGGGGTCGAGGCTGGCCTCTGTGCATGATGATTAGGCTTTGAAGGTTGGGAGACAAGAGGCTTGTCTGCCTGAGACCAGCAAGGCGGCAAAAGACCCCCGGCCGTACACTGGGTTAGCCGGGCAGGCTGCTGCAGTACCGAGAATGGCCACACGAGGGAAGCCGAGGACGCGGAGCGGAGGCGAGGAGGCGACGGGAGTGAGGAGTGGCCCTGGAACGGTGTGTGCTGAGGGTACAGAGACGCGCGCAGGGCTGGGGGGAACCTCCGCGGGACTCTGTGGCTTGTTACTGCTTCCAAGTGACTGTGTGATTAATTAAAGGCAGCCATGAGCTCCTCGCCATGCCAGTGGCTTTCATTTCATCCTCAGCAACAAACTCTCAGGCCCAGAGAAGTGGAGCCACTTGCCCAAGGTCACTCAGACCAGGCCGGCCTGACCTCACAGCCAGTGCTCTAACCACTGCATACCCTGCATACGTTCATCTGCACATGAGTGCTGGTTTGTTGGTATCTCTTGGCCTTACCTGACCCCAACATTCCCTGTCTCAGTGAGCATGCTCCCTCTTGGTCAGGGCCTGGACAGCCTGGGGAGGGAGACTTGGACTTGAGGCTCCTCCTAGAGGCATCTGGGGAGGAGGGGTTCAGGGGCTCTGGGATGAGCTCAGGTGTATGCCCCCATCACCATGGGAAAAACAACTTATAATAACATCAGTTCCCTTTCTGACCTTTTCCTTGGCTGAGGGCTGGGGGAGCAGTGGGGATGGGAGGCGGTAATGAGAGGCTGATCCCCTAGCCTGCCTCTGAAGCCCCTGCCCCCTTGGTTGAATCTCACCCAAGCATCAGGCCCAAGTCCCAAGGGCTGTAGGCTGGCAAACAACCAGGGTCTTCAAGAAAACCCGCCAGTGACTTCTCCCTGCATCTAAGTGTGTGACTGAAGCCATTTGGCCATCCTTGGAGAAAAAAATACGGATGGTTTTAACTGAGACCATTGAAGAGAGGGGCAGACTGAGGCCTAGAGAAAAACAGGGAGTCATTGAGGGTCATGCAGTAATGCAGCAGCTGAGGCCCTGTATGTTTTTATCTGGAAAGGGCTAGAGGACCCTAGACAGGGGAATCAGTAAGATATATACCCTCAAAGTGGAGATTGAGGGGCCAGAATGACAGTGATCTGGCCGCCTCCTCCAGAAAGTCCTCCCTGACCATCTCCTCTGCTACCAGTGTTAGAAATGGCCTCAGAGCTCTCCTGACAGTTTGTTTGGACAGGGAAGCTAAAAACGCCCTCTGAGTTACTTTAAGGGATCTCAGAGTCCCTTAGTCCATTCTCTTAGTCAGCCTAGAAATCTCTCTAACTCTCCTGACAGATGCCCATCTTGCTTGCACACCTCATGTGACAGGAAGCTCACTGCCTTAAAAGGCAGCCTGTCCCATTATAGGATAGCTCCTTCTACTGAATCCAAACTGGCCTTATTGTGCTGTCTCCTGGTTGGAACTAGCTCACCCTGTGGAGCATGGAACAGGTGCCCAACTGGCAGCAGAGAGTTCTGTGTCCTCCCACCCCTAAGCCAGCCTTCTCTCCAGCTTAGGTGGTCCTGCCTCCCCATAAAAACCTTTCCAGCCCTTCATCTTCTGAGCAGATCTCCACTGGGTTACTCTGGGTGGGAGCAGCTCCTTCTGTGGTGACTACTTCTTTCTCAGTTCACAAGAAAATATGTGTTTGTTGTAGGGAAATTAGAAAATACACAAAAAGAAAAACACCCTCAATCCTGTCACCTAGAGACAACCCCTTTTACTCTTTAGGAATTTCCTTCTGGACTGATGCCAGTCCATGTTCATGAAGTTGGAGGTCAAAGCTGGTGGTAGGAAGCCTTTTAGGGCAGAAACACAGGTTTGTTCAACTTAACACCTTGATGGGTCATTTGATTGTGAAGACAGTTCTGCTCTGGAAGATTGAGGGAAGGAACAAAGAGAAGGAAAAGATCCTGATAATAAAGAAAGAAGAATTTCCAGTTTCCGGGGGCCATGCTTGAGATGTAGGAGAGTGTTTCTGGAGCTCTGTCCCCAACCACCATTTGCTCCATCACCTTCCACCTCCCCGAGCCTAGGGCAGGCAGCATGGGAGCGGAGCAAACTGGGGTTCCACTGGCAGTATCCCCCTTTAAAGTGGGGGAGGGAATGAAGGCTGCAATCGTGCACCCCTGGGGAAAGCCTCCCATAAGATCCAGTGAACACTCCCTTTGCCCAAGTCAGGTTGTGAGTCCAGCAGGTGGCGCTGGAGTGTGACGGAATTAGGGAGTTCCCAAGCGGAGAAGGCAATGGCACCCCACTCCAGTGCTCTTGCCTGGAAAATCCCATGGACGGAGGAGCCTGGTGGGCTGCAGTCCATGGGGTCTCTAGGAGTCGAACACGACTGAGCGACTTCCCTTTCACTTTTCACTTTCATGCATTGGAGAAGGAGACGGCAACCCACTCCAGTGTTCTTGCCTGGAGAATCCCAGGGACGGGGGAGCCTGGTGGGCTGCCGTCTATGGAGTTGCACAGAGTGACACGACAGAAGCGACTTAGCAGCAGCAGCAGCAGCAAGGACTCCAGGGATTGGGATGACGTGTGGAGTATCCTGTGTCATGGGCTGGAACCTTAGTGAGGGGAAGGGTAACCCCAGAGAACTGCTTTTCCTTCTCAACTAGTATATACACAGAGAGCATGCCTTTCCACTTCACCAAATGTTTGTGATGCCCCATTTTCATTGCTGCACAATACTCCAGTGCTTAAAGATGCCATGATTTCTCTAACCCCTGCCCTGTTTTAGGATATTTAGGACTTTTTGCCATCATAATTAACGTTGCAGTGAACAATCTTGTAGCTACATCTTTGTCCCCGTCCATCTTTATTTTTTTAAGATAAATTCCTATCAGTGGAACTACTAGGTTGAAGAGCAGGAACATCTTTAAGGCTTTTGATGCCACTGCTGCTGCTCTTTAGTCACTAAGTCGTGTCCAACTCTTTGGGGCACCACGGACTGTGGCCCGCCAGGCTCCTCTGTCCGTGCGATTTCCCAGGCAAGAATACTGGAGTGGGTTGCCATTTCCCTTTCCAGGGGATCTTCCCAACCCAGGGATCAAACCTGAGTCTCCTGCACTGCAAGTGGATTCTTTACCACTGAGCCACCTGAGAAACATTTTGATGCGTGTTGACAAATTGGTTTCCAGAAGGTGGCAGGACTTTTGGCTCCTAGTGGGTAACAGCCTTATGAATATGTCCATTTCTCTAGACTTTGACCATCAGTTATCTTTTACCCCCAAATTTTACTATTCAGATTTTAAACATACAGAATAGTTGAAAACTTTTTTACAGCAGACACCCGTGTGGCCACCACTCAGACTTGACAATGGGCAGTATACTGTTTTTGGTCTCATCATCTATGCCTCTCTCCTCCCTCCATCAGTTCATTTGCATTTTGGGGGTGTATTTCAAAGTACGTTGCAGGTACCAGTACATTTCACCCTCCAACCTTCAACATGCATGTCACTAATAGAGTTCAATATTTGTATATGGTTCTATGCTTCTTTGAGATGAAACACAGATATATCATTTGTTGAGTTTTGACAAATGCATAGACTTATATGCCCTGATTCCTATCAAGATATAGAATATTCCCATCCCTCCAGAAAGTTTCCTAGCCTAGCTCTGCCCATTCTGGACCTTCTTAACAATGGAATCATATGGCTTATTTAATTCACCATGTTGTGGAGATTTGTCCATGTTTTGGCATCTAGCGATAGTTTGTTCTTTTTGTTGCTGAGTAGAATTCCACTGTATGGATATATAGCAATTGGTTAATCCATTTGCCTCTTGATGGACATCTGGGCTGTTTCCAGTTTGAGGCCATTATAAATAAAGCTGCTATTCTTTGCCCAGAATGAAGCAGGGCAAAGGCTAACAGAGTTTTGCCAAGAGAACGCACTGGCCATAGCAAACACCCACTTTCAACAACACGAGAGAAGACTCTACACATGGACATCACCAGATGGTCAATGTCGAAATCAGATTGATTATATTCTTTGCAGCCAAAGATGGAGAAGCTCTATACAGTCAGCAAAAGTAAGACTGGGAGCTGACTGTGGCTCAGATCATGAACTCCTTATTGCCAAATTCAGACTTAAATTGAAGAAAGTAGGGAAAATTGTTAGACCATTCAGATATGACCTAAATCAAATCCCTTACGACTATACAGTAGAAGTAACACACAGATTCAAGGGACTAGATCTGATAGAGTGCCTGAAGAACTATGGACAGAGGTTCATGACATTGTATAGGAGTCAGTGATCAAGACCATCCCCAAGAGAAAGAAATGCAAAAAGGCAAAATAGTTGTCTGAGGTGGCCTTACAAACATCTGTGAAAAGAAGAGAAGTGAAAGGCAAAGGAGAAAAGGAAAGATATACTCATTTGAATGCAGAGTTCCAAAGAATAGCAAGGGGAGATAAGAAAGCCTTCCTCAGTGATCAATGCAAGGAAACAGAGGAAAACAATAGAAGGGGAAAGATGAGAGTCCTTTTCAAGAAAATTAGAGATACCAAGGGAACTTTTCATGAAAAGATGGGCACAATAAAGGGCAGAAATGGCATGGACCTAACAGAAGCAGAAGATATTAAGAAGAGGTGGCAAGAATACACAGAAGAACTATACAAAAAAGATCTTCATGACCCAGATAACCACGATGGTGTGATCATTCACCTAGAGCCAGACATCCTGGAATGCGAAGTCAAGTGGGTCTTAGGAAGCATCACTGTAAACAAAGCTAGTGGAGGTGATGGAATTTTGGTTGAGCTATTTCAAATCCCACAAGATGATGCTGTGAAAGTGTTGCACTCAATATGCCAGCAAATTTGGAAAACTCAGCAGTGGCCCCAGGACTGGAAAAGGTCAGTTTTTGTTCCAATCCCAAAGAAAGGGAATGCCAAACAATGCTCAAACTGTTGCACAATTGCACTCATCTCACACACTAGCAAAGTAATGCTCAAAATTCTCCAAGCCAGGGTTCAACGGTATGTGAACCATGAACTTTCAGATGTTCAAGCTGGATTTAGAAAAGGCAGAGGAGCCAGAGATCAAATTGCCAACATCCATTGGATCATTGAAAAAGCAAGAGAGTTCCAGAAAAACATCTGCTTTATTGACTATGCCAAAGCCTTTGTGTGGATCACAACAAACTGGAAAATTCTTCAAGAGATGGGAATACCAGACCACCTGACCTGCCTCCTGAGAAATCTGTATGCAGGTCAAGAAGCAACACTTAGAACTGGACACGGAACAACAGACTGGTTCCAAATTGGGAAAGGAGCACATCAAGGCTGTATATTGTCACCCTGCTTATTTAACTTATATGCAGAGTACATCATGAGAAATACTGGATTGGATGAAGCACAGGCTGGATTCAAGACTACCGGGAGAAATATCAATAACCTCAGATATGCAGATGACACCACCCTTATGTCAGAAAGCGAAGAAGAACTGGAGAGCCTCTTGATGAAAGTGAGAGAGGAGAGTGAAAAAGTTGGCTTAAAACTCAACATTCAGAAAACTAAGATTGTGGCATCTGGTCCCATCACTTCATGGCAAATATTTGGGGAAACAGTGAGAGACTTTATTTTTTTTGGCTCCAAAATCACTGCAGATGGTGACTTGCAGCCATGAAATTAAAAGACACTTTGCTCCTTGGAAGAAAAGTTATGACCAACCTAGACAGCATATTAAAAAACAGAGACATTATTTTGCCCACAAAGGTCTGTCTAGTCAAAGCTATGGTTTTTCCAGTAGTCATGTATGGATGTGAGAATTGGATTATAAAGAAAGCTGTGTGCCAAGGAATTGATGCTTTTGAACTGTGGCGTTGGAGAAGACTCTTAAGAGTCCCTTGGACAGCAAGGAGATCCAACCAGTCCATCCTAAAGGACATCAGTCCTGTCTATTCATTGGAAGGACTGATGCTGAAGCTGAAGCTCCAATATTTTGGCTACCTGATGTGAAGAACTGACTCATTGGAAAAGACCCTGATGCTGGGAAAGATTGAAGGCAGGAGGAGAAGGGGACGACAGAGGATGAGATGGCTGGATGGCATCACCAACTCAATGGACACGAGTTTGAGTAAACTCCAGGAGTTGGTGATGGACAGGGAGGCCTGGCATGCTGCAGTCCATGGGGTCGCAAAGAGTCGGACACGACTGAGTAACTCAACTGAACTGACTCTTGTATAAGTCTTTGTGTGAACATATGTTTTCATTTTTCTTGAATACCTAGGAGTGGAATTGCTGGGTCGTAGGGTAGGTGTGTATTTAGTTTTATAAGAAACCACGCAGCCTTTTTACAAAGTGGTTATACCATTTTACACTCCATCCAACAAAGAATGATGTTCACCACTAAGTTCGATGCTTCAAACACAATGGGCTTGTTACCTCCTTGGTTTTGGATGCTATACCTCAGTGAATTCCACTGAAGGTCATAATGACAGGCTTGGCTGCCGTTGCCCGGGCAATCAGCTGGACACTGGGGCTGTTTCTCATGGACAGATGAATGGATGGGTGCCCAGCTAGGTCTTCCTGACCTTGAACTTGTATAATTGCTTTGTTGGAATTTGAACGTTGGCTTTTCCATTTGTCCTCATTAAATTTCATTTTGTTGGTTTTCACTTAACCATCCAGCTAGTCCTGATAAGGATGACGGTGGCAAACTCACACACACAACGTGCCAGAAAAAAAAGTGAAAAGTGTGGGTCATTCAATCATGCTTGACTCTTTGTGACCCCATGGACTGTAGCATGTCAGCCTCCTCTGTCCATGGAATTCTCTAGGCAAGGATACTACTGGAGTGGGTAGCCATTCCCTTGTCTAGGGAATCTCTCTGACCCAGGGATCGAATCCATGTCTCCTGCTTTGCAGGCAGATTCTTTACCGTTTGAGCCAGCAGGAAAGCCCCCACCACGTGCCAGATGCTGAGCTAACTCATTCAGGCCTGCGAACAATCCTACTGAGGAGCTGCTGTTATCCTCATTTTGTTGTTGTAGTTTAGTTGCTAAGTTATGTCTGACTCTTTCAACCCCATGGACTGTAGCCTGCCAGGTTCCTTTGTCCATGGGATTTCCCAGGCAAAATTACTGGAATAGGTTACCATTTCTTTCTCCAGGGGATCTTCCTGACCCAGGGATCGAACCTGTGTCTCCTGCACTGCAGGAAGATTGTTTACTGATGAGCCACCAGGGAAGCCCTATTCCCATTTTAGGCATCATGACATTGAGGCACAGGTTAAGTAACTTGTCCAAGATGACCCAGTCATTTATGCGGGGAACAGAACCACGTAGTTTGGATCCAGACATTGTAGTCTTAACCAGTCACTTTTTTGCCTCTTTTTGGCTTCAGATATCATTTCCCCCCATCTTCCACTTTCTCTTAGCACACTAAGCATGCTTCTAGGTCTTCCAGATTATTGGTTAAAAAGCAAAACCAGGGAGTTCCCTGTTGGCCCAGTGTTGGTTAGGACTCTGTGCTTTCACTGCTGAAGGGCTGAGTTCGCTCTCTGGTTAGGAAACGGAGATCCCGCAACCCATACAATGTGCCCAAAAAAGAAAAAAGCAAAGCCCCAAATTCTATGGACGAGATAAACCCAGGGCCCTGGACAGACCTCGGCAGCAGGCTCTAGGTCTCCTCTGCTACGCTGTGTTTCCCTTCATCTGTTGGGTTCTCAAGCTGTCTCCACCTTTCGGCTCTTATGAATAATGCTGCTGTCAAGCTTGTTAATTCTTATTTCATAATACCTTTCTCATCAGGTTCCCCTCAAGCATCCTCACTACGATGGCTCCCATCAAGGTCCTTAGTTAGGGACATCTGTTTTGCTAAATCCAGTGGTCAGTTCCCATCTCATGTGATCCATCAGGAGCACCTGGCTTGGTCCATCTCCTTCTTCCTTGATATGGTTTCTTCATGTGGTGATGGGATCCCACATTCTCCTGCTTTTCCTCTGCCTCTTGGGGTGTTCCTTCCCCACCCCCCCTTTTGGTGCTCTCCTTTCCCCCATCCACCTCTGTGTATGGGAAGCCCTCTGACATGCCCCACCCCCACTCCTTGGCGGCCTTCATGACTTTTCCCGAATGCCCGTCTCTAGCCCGGACCTTTCTGACGTATCTGCCTGTCTATTTGACATCTCCACTTGGGTGGCCAACTGATGCTGCAACTCTCACCTGTCCTCCTCAAGCCTTTACTTCCCCACCTTAGCTTCTGGCGACTCGATCCTTCCTGTTGTTCAGATCCTCACATTTTGTTCACTCTTGACTCCTTTTTCCTCTGATGCCCCAGACCCAATCCCTCAACTCATCTTATTGGCTTTAACTTCAAAATATATCCAGAGTCTGCCCACTTTTTACCAGCTTCCTGCTATCACCCTGGTCTGGGTTCCCACCAGCTCTACCGTGGAATTCTGCAGTGGCCTCACTGGTCTCCAGGCTCAGCCCCAATCCCTCCTATCTATCTCCAACATAGTGGCCAGAGGGATCCTTTAAACATATACATCAAATCAGGTTAGTTCTTTGTCCTAAATTTTGGGCAGCTTCCTATGTCACTCAGGCTCAAAGTCCTTACAGTGGTCTCCAAGGCCCAGTGTCCCCTGGCCCCTTCTCTGCCTCATCTCCACTCTTCCCTTGCTCCTAGCTGTTCCAGAAGCATGCCCGGCACTCTAACCTCAGGGCCTTTGCACCGGCTCTTCTTGTTCCTTGGGACTCTCCTCCCCTAGATAGCTACATGACAAATTCTTTTTACCTCTTTCATGTTTTTGCTTGAATTCACCTTCTCAGGGTGTCTAACAGCAGTTCTCCATTTAAAGTTTCAACACCCCTCACCCTGTCCACCCTCCTGACTCCTTCTGCGGTACCCTATTTCTCCCGAAGTTCTCGTCATTGTCTATACCATTATAAATTTCACTTATCTGTTGTGTCCATTGTCTCCCCCACATTAGCAGTGCTTTTAGGGAGCAAGGGTTTCCCCCTCCTTTGTTTACTGATATGATTTGCCAGAAGTGAATATGTAATGCCCTAACAACAGTTTGTTGAAGGAAGGAAGGAAGAAAGAAAGTAGGATAATTTAGGAAGGGGTCTGCAATTTAAAAATGAGTTGGAGTCAAGAAAAGGTGGGCTTTCGCCAGGGCCAGGTGTTGTGGACATCAGGGCTGTTTGCTGTGCAGCAGCAGGGATCCTGTGACTCCTAACCCCTGTTTCCCTTTGGAACCTGCCCCTTCCCACCATCAGTCCCTAGAGACTGCCTGGGGCTGATCCCACTCCTCACTCCAAGGCAGACAGTGGCTCCTTAGGCTACAGTGACTAGCTCAGGGCTGGGCATATTTTGTTGGCCAGGGCAGTGAGACTGAACCCTAAGACTTTTGCTTACATTCTTGGCATTGGGCAGGCTTCTTCCCTCAAAGCTAGACAGGTGCTCAGAGCTGCCTGAGCCACACTGGGCTGCAGATGTGGAAAAAGGTCACTGTTAGGGCCCGGATTTGATACTTCCTGAAGCTGGATCTACACCTGGACTTTTCATTTGAGCCCCATTTCACTGAGGCCAGTTTCCATCACTTGCAGCCACTGACACTGTGCCTGCCTGAGCTTCTGAACTACGAGGTGAGGAAGGGGCTGGGTAGGGTCAGCAGGGGTCCATCCCAGATGAGAAGGGTTTAGCACATGGAGGGCACCCAGTGATCAGTGCTGAAAAGGGGGAAATGGGAAGATTTGCCTTGATCCAGCCAGAGAGGAGCTCTCAAACTGTCAGGAGAGAAGGACATGGGCACTCATGGGGCGAGAAAGAATGAGGAATCCCTTCACACGAGCTGCAAGCTAAGCTGAGATGGATTGCACCTAAGGTTGGGGAGGGAAGTGGGAAGCGGGATGTCTTCCCTAATAGAGCTCATTCCAGAGCTGCCAGTTCCCCATCACCTCCAGTGCAGGAGGAAGAGCCCAATTAAAATACACCAGGGACAAAGTGCATACCAGGGGGTGGAGTGTGGGCTCTTTTCCACTAGAGGTATATTTTGCCCTGCTGCTGCTGCTAAGTCGCTTCAGTCGTGTCCGACTCTGTGCGACCCCATAGACGGCAGCCCACCAGGCGGCTCCCCCATCCCTGGGATTCTCCAGGCAAGAACACTGGAGTGGGTCACCATTTCTTTCTCCAATGCATGAAAGTGAAAAGTGAAAGTAAAGTCACTCAGTTGTGTCCGACTCTTCACGACCCCATGGACTGCAGCCCACCAGGTTCCTCCGTCCATGGGATTTTCCTAGGTCACTTATTTTTCCTAGCTTCAGTGCCTTTCTGGGTAAAATGGGCTGAATCATGTCCACCTCATAGGGTTTCCGTGTGGGTGAAATGAGATAATGTGTGAAATGAGATAATGCGAAGAACTTAGCATGAACCTGGCTCACATAACAGTCTTTTTTTTTTTTTTTTTATTCTTATAAGTCATTTTTGTAACACAATGTTCTTCAAATAATTTGCAAAATTACATTGTAGTTTGTCACTAATGACTTTATTGTGTTTCACCAAATTTTTTCACTATTAGCAGTATTCAAAGTAATTCTGCATTTTTTCAAGCTACCACCTCATCTTCTGCTTTTTCTCCTATTCTTTTTTACTTTTATTGACAAGATTCTACTCATATTTATTTCTTCATGATGCCCATGATTTGTTTCTTATTACTCCTTTCCTGAAAATTCAATATATTTTAGTGGAGGATGAATGGGTGAGAGGAAACCTGAGTCACTGCAATAAATATATTAAAATGTTTATATTTGTCAATTCATTCTTCTTTGGTAGTTGGTACTTTTTGAATAAGCAATGCTGATTAAGGAGCATATTCATGTGCAGTTACTTGGTCATTCTGGTCTTGTTTATTCAATTACTGACAGTATTCAGAAGAGATGTTGGCATATCCAGTATTCTTAGAAGAGAACATCTGCAACCTTGATGTACATACTTTCTTTTAAAAGACACAGAAAATCAACTTTTACTAACAATAATTTAATCACAAATCCAAAGTTCTAAGAAATCCTAGGCTGTTTTTTTTTTTCTCTCAGTCTTTTTAACTCAGTCCTTCAAAGACATCATCTGTATCTTTGCAATCTCTGGGTTCCTTCACACTCTCTGTATTCATCTATAGCTTTTCAAACCCTTGATATTTTGCTCCATCCTCACATGTCCCACCTTTTTCTCCAGTGGCCCCTCATGTGCCTCTCTGTGTTAACTCCCATAAGTCTGCAAGGGAATGGAATACCCCTTTCTTTCTTTAATATATTGCAATTTCTGTTCATCATTTTTTGCCTGTATATCAAGTTGCACAATCATAGAAACATTATTAGCTTTAAATTTCCATCTATTTAATACTTCATTTAATACTTTTTACCTCCCTCTTTGTAAACAATGCAGCCCTGCATGATTGTTCTCTAGTGGGAACATCTAACACCTATATTCTGAGCCAAGCTGTCAATGCTTACTTGTATTGTCAGTTCAGTTCAGGATTTTTTTTTTTTTTCCTTTTGGTGCTCCATAAATGTTGACCACTGAATTAAGACACAAGAGTGACCAACGCATGAAAAGCGAAAGTGAAATCACTCAGTCGTCTTCGACTCTTTGCGACCCCATGGACTGTAGCCTACCAGGCTCCTCTGTCCATGGGATTTTCCAGGCAATAGTCCTGGAGCGGATTGCCGTTTCCTTCGCCAGGGGATCTTCCCAACCCAGGGATCGAACCCGCGTCTACCGCATTGTAGACAGAGCCACCAGGGAAGTAACTTCGTGAAAGAATTCCCATTTTTGGGGTGGAAACAGCTACTTTGAATTATCATGGACTCTTCTGGTTACAAGAAATGTGCCTAAAACTGGATAAAAAATGGGAATTAATAAATTACTAAATTAAAAGTTCTAAGGATCTTTCTAGTGTCTTGCATGATAACATCAGGAACTTCATAGTAAGTTTAGTAATCGATATTTATACTTAGATTCCAAGGTGATCTGGTAGAAATAGTCTAAATTCCATATAAATTTTCAGGCCTAACTTTGGCAATTGTTGAAATAGAAAATAATTTCTAAGTCCCTTCCCATTTTTTTTAACATCTTTAATCTACTTAGATTTATCATTTTATCATTGCAAGTAGATTGGAAGTGATTCAAGGTTAATAATTGTGTCTTATATTTCTATATTCAAACAGTTCACAACATTGGGCATGATACAGGAGTTCAGTGAATATTTGATATATTTGCTAATATTTTGTCTACCTAATTGTTAGGAAAACTAAGAAAATAAATCAATATGTAGAAATGTCAATATAGGAAGCAAACATATGTGTTGACTAGCATAGGATTTTTGGGCGTTGGTGGGAGAACACACAGTTCTTGAGAAATATTTAATAGAAATGTCCAAAGTTTTACTAATGAGTATATTGCTATCTAAGAGAAAATATTTTGTCTATAAATGGTTGGATTATTCATCATTTTTCATCTATCTGCCAGTCAGTTTCACAGTTTTTCACATTTAAGTGAATTTATTTTAATCATATAAATAAAGTATTGAATAGATGTGAATTCCAAACTGATAACTGCACACAGATTCTGTTAGTTAGCACATAAAAATACATCCCCTGACTCTTGTAGATATTTGCCTTATTTTTTTTTTTTTCCCCCAGTTTTCTGGAATATTTTCTAAGTGAAACCACTAGGTGGCATTTCAGGGTCTCCAAAGAGCTGCTATTGCTAAGTCGCTTCAGTCGTGTCCGACTCTGTGCGACCCCATAGACGGCAGCCCACCAGGCTCCCCCGTCCCTGGGATTCTCCAGCCTAGAACACTGGAGTGGGTGGCCATTTCCTTCTCCAATGCAGGAAAGTGAAAAGTAAAAGTGAAGTCACTCAGTCCTGTCCGACTCTTAGCGACCCCATGGACTGCAGCCTACCAGGCTCCTCCGTCCATGGGATTTTTCCAGGCAAGAGTACTGGAGTGGGGTGCCATTGCCTTCTCCCATAACAGTCTTAATAAAAGTCATCTGCTGTAATTGTTACCCGAGGTCTCAGCCCATGGTTGTGCATGGTGGTGCAGGCGCAATCCTTATAAGCACCAGCAGATGGCGCCCCGACCTCAAAAGAACCCATTCCTGAACTGTTTTCTGAAGGGCTGCGAGAGGGGATGGGCGGGGCGGCCTCTGGTTTCTCAACCAGTTAGACTCCTGCCTTCCCGAGTCCGCTGGGGAGAAGTGACTGGCACGCCCCTCAGTTCCAAGAAAGAGGGGCCTGGATCACCATAGGATAATCAGTAGAGCCTCAGTTTTCCATCTGTATTGCGGAAGAGCATGGATTTCGGAGACAACCTGAACCAAGTTAAGGAAATACTTAGGTTGGTGCAGGTAAAGGACTTTCAGAATGAGCAAGCATCCCAGGACCGAGGCTGGTTACAGAGGTCCTGCGACTGGACCTTGGGGGCGCAGCTGAGCCTGGTGCTGAGGCAGAGCGATGGCCCATATGACCTCTATTCGCTTCCTTTCTGGATGGGTGAGAGAGAGAGGAAACCGGCTGCCCGGCACGGAGGACCCAGAACGGTGCGTGACCCTATGACGCGAGACGCTCTGGTAATTCTGAGTCGGGCCAGCAGAGGGAGACCGAGACCCCTTGTGGACTCCGCTCTGCTCCCCCTTCTAGCCCGGAGCTCGCCCTCCCTGGACCATCCCGGTTGGCCGTGCCTCCCAGGGCAGGAGTTGACATGTCCCTTTGCTTTGAAAAAGCCTTTTCCTCTTCTTTCTGGCTGGGCTTCCTGGGGCAACGTGTGGGGTGAGGGGAAGGGTCAGATTCAACCCTAATTCTCTGAGTCCCAGCTGAGCCCCATCCCCTGGACCTCAGTGACTTGGATGGGATCTACTGGCCATTCTCATCCTAGCAGCCCCCACTTCCTGAGATGGGGTGTTGTGAGCTCCCCAGAGGGTAAGGATTTGGGGAGCAGGAGATCCTTTTCCTAAGCCCACATTAATCCAGGCCTGGATGGCCAGCTGGACCTCCAGAAGCAGGGGGCACACCCCATCCCACCCTGGCCAGTTCCCGGCATTCTCCTTGGACTGGCTCCCAGAGGCCCACAAAGGCCCTCAGACAAAGTTCTGGGCCGGGCTTTGCCTGTGCCCGGGGCCTGGGGCCGGCTGTCTCTAGGCACTGAGAGTCCCTGGCACTCCTTGTGGGGCTTTGTCCACGGGCCCTGGACCAGTACTGGCAGGGCCACATGTGCTGGGGGAGGGAGGGGGCCAGGCAGTTCTCAGAGCCTGAGCGGCCTCCCTTCCCTCCTGCACGTGGCCTTGCTGTCCTCCAGGGGACCTTCTCTCTACCTCACCTTGCTCACCCTGCCTTCTCCTCTTGGCTGCAAGCCTCCCCTTTTTCTGGGCCTGCTCCTATTCTACTATTCACTTATTCATTCTACTCATTTATTCATACATTTGTCCCCATCATTCAATACCTGTTGAGCTCCAGCTACACTCCAGGTCCCTACTAGATGCTGGGGATCCAGTAGTAACAAGATACACAGTTCCTGCCCTTTTTGGAGTTCACAGTCTGGGTGAGACTGAAGGCAGGAGACTAGTAACATCCATACCTAAAATTTGTTTTCATCTTGTGATAAATGGAGAGAAGCAGATAAGCTGCCTGCCCCAGGAAGCTCCACCTACAGAGACATTTCCCCTGGGAAATCATCTGCTAGGCTGTGAGCTGTGGAGGGAAGATCTTCATTCAGGTCCTGTACCCCACCCTCCCGGGCCTGGCATACAGGCACACAGTAGGTGCCCAGTAAATGTCTGTTGAATGAATGGATGAATCATTAGCTTCATAGTTGGGGGGGGGGGGCGGCTGCCAAAGAGAATGGTCTTTTCACATTCCACTTCCTCCCAGTTAACCCAGGAATTGCAGGTAATATTGGGGGTCTACAGACAAGAACCTGGGGCTCCCAGGAGTCCACCTCTGGCCACTCTGATTCCTTGCCTGCTCCTCACTGCACAGCTTTCCTACCTTGGGCCCTGTCAGAGTCCCATGGGCCATGCATGCGTTTGTCCATCACCTCTCATGAATCCATTCTTGGGCTTTATCACCTTTTTGGTGGCTATCACGTGCTGGCCTTGGGCTCAGGAGGAGCTGGGGATCCAAAGAGGTGGGAGAAGGGTCCATGCCCCCCTGGACTATCCAGTCCAGACAGTAATGGCACAGTGTAGCATGTGCCATGATGAGGGAAGAGGATGGCACGGTTACAGAACCGTTTGTTACAGAACAAATTTCCTGCCCTCCTGGAGCTTATGCTCCAGTGATGGTAGTGGAGGGAAACAGACAGTAACCAGAATAAGCGAGGGAACACAAATGTGTGTTATGGAAGAAAGGGAAGCAGCTGAAGGGGAAATGTGGGTAAGGGAGGGAGTAGGATTTTAGATAGGGTGGCTGGAGAAGGTGACATTTGAGCAGAGAGCTGAAGGGGGTCAGGGGTGAGTCATGCAGCTACTTGGGGGAGGATGTCTTAGGCACCAGGAATAGCACATGCAAAGGCCCTGAGGTGAGAGTGTGCCTGGTATGTTAGAGGAACAGTCAGGAGGCCAGGGTGGCTGGACAGGTATGAGATTAGAGAGGTGACTGGGGGCAGATTGTAGTAGGACCTTGCAGCAAGACTTGGCTTGAGTCTTAGTGACAAGGGAGCCATTTGAAGATTTTGAGCAGAGGAATAACATGAGCTGACTTACACGGAACACAATCCCTTCAGCTGCAGTGTTGGGAATGTTGATAGTGGGGCTGTGTGGAAGAAGGAAGGGACCAGGTAGGAGGTTGCAGTAATAATCCTGGTGAGGGAGGATCGAGCCAGGCAGTGGCATTAGAGCTGATGACAAGTGGCTGCTCTGACACTGCTTTGAAAATAAATCCCGTGGGATTTTTTGAGGGATTGGATGTCGGGGCTGAGAGAAGGAGAGGCAAAGATAACTCCCAGGTCTTCTGCCTGAGCTGAGGGGGGGCTCAGCTGACATGGGCTGCGATGAGGAAGGTTTGGTTGGGATAAGTTGGAGCTGCTCTTTGGACATCCTAGTGGACCCTTCAGACCAGCAGTTGGGTGTGTGGGTCTGACTTCAGGGGGAAAAGGTTGGAGCTTAAGAATCATGCAGTGAGAATCATCAAGGTTTAGGTGGGCCTTGAAGCCAAGGTGGGCTCAGCATGGTAGTGCAAGGGGGAGAAGACAGAGGCCTGAGCCCTGGAGCATATTGGCATTTGGAGGTGGTGGGGGATGAGGAATCACCAAAGGAAAAGAAGAAGGCATAGCCGGAAGGAGGAGGAGAACCAGGGCAGTGTGGGTCCTAAAAGACAAGAGGAGAACGTATTTCTGGGAGAAGGGGGTGATCAACTATGTCAAATGCTGCCAATAACCTAAGACAAGGTTTGAGAAGTGACTTCTGGATTTGCATTGTACTGGTCACGTAGGACCACTATCGAGTCCCTTTGCACAAATACTGGGAAGAAGGCGGCCCTTCCAGGAGACCCGGCTATGCAGGCATACAAAGGGAGACCCCTCAGTGTAAAGGGAAAGGTGTCTCTCTCTCGGCCACAGGTAACTTTGCAGCAGGCACACAGCATGGTGAGAGGGCAGCAGGCTGGATTTCAGCTCTCTCCACCGCTTTGCACCATGGGGGCCTTGTGCAGTGCCCAACCTGGACATCTGTCCCCAGCAGCTGTGCTGGTGACCTTGATGAGTGGTGTTGGTGGAGTGAGTGTGGATGAGAGGATGAGAGTTGGCTTGGAGTGTGCTCATGAGGGAATGGTAGGGGAATTGGAGAGCGTGCACAGCTTTTTAAGGAGCTTTGTTGTAGCAGGCTGAAGAAAAGGGGACAGTGACTGGAAAGGCTACAGGGATGAGCGGAATCCACCAAGTGAGAGTGGGCGAAGGGGAAGACATCCAAGCCAGGGGACCCACGTACGCAAAGTGAGGTCATTAGGAGTGGTTGGGATGTAGCGGGATCCTAGAGTGTCACATTTGAGGTGGGAGGTATCAGGAGAGGATGCTGGACTGGTGGGCTTAAGCCTCTGTCTTGGGGGTGGGGTTGGAGCACAGCTAGGCATACAGTAGGTACTCATTGAGTGCGCTGGGATTTCTCGGGGAATCCCTCCCCAGTCTCTCCTCCAGGCCTCAGTTTCCCGGCTGGCAGATGGGAGAATTGGATGTTTCAAGTGTTCTCTGAGCCAGGGCTAGACCCGAATGCCTTCCCCCAGTTGGTAGGTCTCAGGTCCTGGCCTCTTCTCCTCCCTGGATGCCACACCTTGTCCAGGCTGAGGAAGAGCAGGAGGCCCTGAGGCTGGAGGTGAGGTAGAGGCCTCGCAGTGGCAGAGGCTGTGGTGGGCTGGGTGGGTCAGGAACTGCGTCTCCTGCCCCATCCAGCCTTTAGGAGCGCCTTCCTGAGACTCCCCCTCAGGAGGAGAGGGAGAAGTTGCTGATTCTCCCTTCCTAGAGGGATGTCAGGGAATACAGAGCATTTTGGCTGCTGGTTGGGGGGGACGCTGACCTTGTTCTCTTTCAAGGTAAAAGTGGCTACAAGGAATAGTAATAGTAACCCTCTCCCCATGCGCATGGCACCCAAAGCGCTCTCTCACTCAGAGCTCACCTGGGGCCTTGTGACTGTCCCTTGTAGCCCTTTGAGCTAGTCCCACCGGACATGGGAAAATGAGGCTCAGGGAGGGGATACAGCTGCCAGTGGCCACACAGCCAGGAAGCAGCCGTGGCCAGACTAGAACCTGGGTTTCCTGTCTCTGGCCAGCTCGTGCCCCCTGCAGCAGGCCCCCAGAGTTTGGAAGGTTGGGGAGCAGATCCCGCCCAGGGACTAGGTTCTGGTACCAATCTGGCCCAGATCAAGTGCAGAGAGAGCAGGACCTTCCCTCTGTTTTCTCTTTCCACATGTAGCTATTAAGCCGTACTGCGTATGAGGTGCTGAGGGTGCACTGTGAACAAGGCAGACCTGTGTTCACGGGGTCAGAGTCTGTTCAGGTAGAGATGAAATAATCCAATCCATAAGTTGTTGTTGTTCAGTCTCTCAGTTGTGTCTGACTCTTTGCAACCCCGTGGACTGCAGCATGCTGGGCTCCCTGTCCTTCATTATCTCCTGAAAGTTTCTCACTTTCTCTTGACATCTGTTTCTTTGCATGAGAAATAGAGATAGTGATGTCTGTACTGCAAAACCACTGGGAGGGTTAGATGGGGAGTCACATAGGAAGCACCCAGCATCACAGTGCAGTGTTCCACAGACAGTGGCCAATGATACTATCGACACGCTGCTGTTCAGTCTCGAAGTCATGTCCAGCTCTTTGTGACTCCAGGAACTGCAGCACGCCAGGCTTCCCTCTTAACTGCTCAGCTGTGTCTATAGGATCAGACCTCCTGGCTTATGCTTTTGGAGTCTTAAGTTTCCTCATCTGTAGGACTGTTTTGAGGGTGAACTCTAACACGTGGAAAGCATTTAGTATGGACTCTGGAACACGGGAGATGCACCGTTAATAGCAGAAGTGGCACCAGGGTGGATGGAACCCCAGCTCCAGCTGTACCCCAGATGAAGCAGGAGGAGACTGATTGCAGCTCAGACCCTGTGCCTCTAGTTGCTGGAAGCAGGGATTTGAGCATTGGGTAGGAGTTCGTTGAGCAAAGCGGGATCAAGGCCTGATGGAGCAGAGGGTGGAATACTTGCAAAGACGTGGAGGTGGGAAGGAGTTGGGTGTAATGAACAGTTCTTGGGGGCTGGAGTGGAAGGAGAGGGGTGGAGAGTGGCTTCCTGTGGTAGGGGTGGACTATAATCTGATCTCCCTTCTCTGTGGCACGGGGTCTGCTCACCCTCCCTGGCTTCTCACAGCTCCTGTCTCCCCAGATCCCTGTGCAGGGGGTGGGGGGGGAGGGGGCCTTTATCACCCCTCTGAGAAGTGGAATCTTGCTCTGTAGGAGGCTCACAGCCAGCATGTTCTTTTTAGTGTGTAGCCCAAGCACAATTCTGTCAACCACCTCCTCAGAGCTAGGGTCCTGGGCTGGGGGAGGGCTCCCTGGTGGTGACTAGCAGCGTCTGTGGGGCAGCACTGGGCTCCTGATTGGCACTGAGACTCTGCACTCCTCGCCCCCCCCATCTGTCCTCTTTGTCTCTCTCTCCTGCACCCCTCCTCACTGCATTCCTTCCAGCTCTGTCTGGAGCCCCCTTCTTAGCCCCATAGCCCAGGTCTGTCCATCCCTCTGTTTGTCCCAGTAGGTCTGGAGGGAGGGAGGGAGGGCTCAGCCTCTCTCTCTCTCTCCGGGATCTTCCACCATGGTTCCTGCACTCCTCCTTCCTCTCTGTCCTTTGGGTCTCCCTGGGCATCTGTGTGTGTGTGTGTGTGTGTGTGTGTGTGTGTGTGTGTGTGTGTGTGTTGGGGGATGTGGAGGGCAAGGAGTCAGACCACAGAGCAGGGGGAGGGCAAGAACCCGCTCTCTCCTTCACCTCGAGGAGGGTGGATCCCGAGGGCTCAGGGTCTGGGGCCCTAGGGTCCGGCTGAGCGGGCCGGTTGGGTCTGGCCGCCTGGCCGGGGGTTGGAGGACCGCCGGAGCTGCCTGGGCTCGTAGGGGGGGGTGGGGGGGCGGAACCTCGCAGCGCTCCCCTCCCCCACTTTCTTAAAGGGCCGGCGCGGGCTGGTGTGGGACGGGTCTGGCCGCCCCTTCTCAGCGGCGGGTCGGGTTGCGCGATCCGGCCCTCAGTGCAGAGAGGCGGGCAGGCGGGCGGGCGGCCTGGGTGGCCGCTGTCGCCTCGCGGATCCGTTCCTCCCGCCCCCCCGCCCGCAGTGCCCCCGCCCTTCCCCGCCCTTCCCGCTCCTCCCTCCCTCTTTCTCCCATTCCTTCCCTCCCTCCTGCCTTCCGTCCCCCCATCTCTGCTCTGCTTCTCCACAGCCGCGGCTCCGACACCTGAACGGGTAGCAGTGAGCGCGGGAGCCCCGACAGGCGGTGGCGGAGCGGGACAGCCGGTCCACGGTAGCCTCCTCATGGCCCCGCCGTGAGAGGCTGGACCCAGCGACCGGGAGCAGGAGCGGTGAGTGGGGCCGCGCGGGGCCACCTTGTCCCCAGGGCCGGCGTGTTCCCGGACCCCGCCCCTCCCGAAGCCAGGCTGGGGGCCGGGAGGGGCTGCTGGGGTTGGGGGGCTGCATGCTGGGTGGCGGCGCAGCCCTCCGCCCTCCCTGCCAGCCTGGGTCTGCTAACAAAGCTACATTGCGAGATCAATTCCGTGGCGGCTGGAGCATCCGAAGGATACGGTTGTCATGGAGATGGGGCCGAAAGAGGAAGCCCGGGATGGCAGAGTCTGGGCCAGGGAGAGAGGGCACCGCTAGAGAGCCCCAGGCCAGCCTGCAGGGAGGATTAGGGCTGGCAGCCCAATTGTCCCCTGATGCCCCCTCCCCATTTGTCTAATCCGAGTGTATATGTGTACCTTGATGGGGTGCCAGTGGGAGCTTGGTGGCCAGGGACCTGGGGTGTTTGGTGCCAGGCCTGCTGGCAGCCACCTTTACCACGGAGCAGCTTTGAGGATTTATTTCTCTTTCCAGTTTCCCAACTTTGACAGCCTGGCTTGGCGGCCAGGCCTCAGCGGCTCCCAGCTCTGCCGCTGGAGCAAGGCTTGTATGGGGGCGTGGCAGGCAGTAGCGGGCAAAGCCAGGAGGCACATAATGGCTCTGGCAGCTGCAGGGAAGGAGGGGTCCTCGGAGTCGCTGGTGGGGCTGGGGTGGGGCAGGGAGTCCAGATGTGGGGACCCTCTGCCTGATGCAATCCCCCACACCCAGAAGGATGTATTCTAACTCTTGCTGTCCCTGGAGAACCTGGGGGCTCCCTGAGTCAGAACTGGGGGCATTGTCTCTGCACCGGTCCAGGGGGCTGCTGCCTCAGCCCATCCCTTCATCTTAGGGCTATCGTGGGGGGGCCTGGGGGAGAACTGGGGGCATCAGCCACAATGGAAGTGGGTCTGAGAATTCCTGGCAAGCTCAGGATAAACCAGGCTGAACTCGATGAGTGGGTGAATGAGGAGCAAGGAGAGGGCTCAGGGCTCGGCCAGGGTCAGTGGGCAGCCTGGGCTCGGGGAGGGGCATTTGGACTTTCCTGGGTTCTCCAGCTCTTTCTTTCAGACCTTGGAAACAAGAGCTGCTTAATGGAAGATACTCAGACAGCTCGAAGTAGAGTGGGGAAGGGGCATTGGGATCACCTCCAAGCCTAGTCTGTTGCCCTGGGCAGATATAGTCATTTTCCACCTCTTCCTTGAGAGGTTAGAAATACCGCCTCCCAACGACACTGCAAATTCTATGACCTGTCATCTCTGAATCAGCAAAATGGGCCAGAAGCCCTCTTTACTCACCTCACATCTCTCACGTCACACCCACTTTCCCTCTCAAGAGCCCCCTATCCCCAGCCTATGGTGAGAGACAGTGCCTTTTGAATGGGGCTACTGCAGAGTTTGGTCCTGGTGGAAACAGGGCAGGTCCCCAGGTCATGGCTGAACCAGAGGGTTCCACACAGTGGAATGAGTGGGTGGGTGGTGGCCCAGCTCAAGAGAGGAGGGTGACTGGAAAGCCCTTGGAAGGCCTCCTTTGCTGGTGCCTTTGCAGGGAGGGACTGAAGCCACAGTGCTTGGGTGGCTTGCGCCTTGTAGTCCCAGAAGTGCCAGGAGCCTGAGGGGCTTCCTGACAAATGAAGGTCTCTAGGCAAAAGGAATGTATATATGGGTGTATATATATATATTCATACAGTGAGTGTCCACTGTATGATTAGGTGTGACAAGACAAAAAGTTACAGGGGAGGAAGGGAGTGGAGGGGGACACTCTAAAGAAGGGAGCTCAGGGCTGGGTGTGGAGGCACAGGGGTCACAGGAAAGGGCAGTTCTCACGTAGCAGCCCGAGGGGCTTCCCTCCTGCTTGTCCTGGTCTGACAGCTACGGGTGTGTGCTCCCCAGCTGATCTGACCCTGAGTGTTTCCTGAAGTAGGGGGTGGAGCAGTTAGCTGAAAAGAAGGACTTGCTGCTGCTCTTGACAGGACTGAGAGAGAGCTGGGGGGACATGATGTCACCCAGCTTCCATACTCGTGCATGGCCATGGTGCTCAATACTCTTGTACACAGGGAAGTACGCCCATTGTTTCTGTTTAGTGGATACTTAGGCTCAGGAGGGCTTCCCAGGTGGCTCAGATGGTAAAAATCTGCCTGCAGTTCAGGAGACCTGGGTTTGATCCCTGGGTTGGGAAGATCCCCTGGAGAAGGGAAAAGCTACCCACTCCAATATTCTTGCCTAGAGAATTCTATGGACAGAGGAGCCTGGTGAGCTACAGTCACCTGGTGTGCTATAGTCCATGGGGTCGCAAAGAGTCAGCTCAGGAAAACTTGCTTGTTCCAAGTCACCTAGTTAGTAAGTGACAGAATCAGGATCTGCACTTGGGCAGAACTGATGGCTCAGTGGGTAGGGATTCCGCCTGCAGTGCAGGAGATACATGAGACCTGGGTTCGATCCCTGGATGGGGAAGTGGTACCCTACTCCAATATTCTTACCTGGAAAATCCCATGGACAGAGGAGCCTGGCAGGCTACAGTCCATGGGGTTGCACAGAGTCAAAAATGGCTGAGCACAAGGCACACAGAACTGTTTGAAGCTGGGACTTCTGTCCCCAGTCTTCCTCTTCTTCCTTGGAGATGCAAGTTAGGAGGGTGATGGGACTGAACACCTTCTCTTCTGGAGCGAGGAGGTGAATTTGGAGAAAACTGAGGCACTCAGCTGGGGTCTTCTAGAGAGCCAGGATCAAGGCATTCCCATCCCGGACGACGTTGGCTTGCAGGAGAACGACACTGCCTCTCGCGACAGACGATGCTGTAGACATTCTGTGCCAGATGGTCTTTTCCAGGAAAATCTGTTTTGAGCGGCATCTTATGTCTGGGCTCCATATTTAGCCTGGCTCTTCACACAGGAGGATACACTCAGACTGTTGCCCCTTGGGGTTTTTTGGGGGGGGGGCTGGGCCAGACCCAGCTCCTTGCTATGGCTCAGGCAGAGGTGGGTTAGGGCCCCTGCTCCGGATAGCCTTGCCCCAGCTGAGGGCTGCCCTGCTGGTCTCCCTGGGCCCTGGTTGTTTCCCACAGGGCCTGTCCTTCTAAGCTGATGTGCCCATATGTTAGCTTGACCTCGTTTAGGGGGTGAGTCGCTCCAGGACTGTGTCTGCTTGGCCCGGGTGACTCCAGTGTCCGGGCCGGGCCCACGCCCAGTGTGCGGGCTGCTGCGTGAGAACTGCCCTTTCCTGTGACCCCTGTGCCTCCACACCCAGCCCTGAGCTCCCCTCTTTAGAGTGTCCCCCTCCACTCCCTTCCTCCCCCTAGCTTTTTGTCTCGTCACACCTAATCATACAGTGGACACTCACTGTATGAATATATATATATACACCCATATATACATTCCTTTTGCCTAGAGACCTGCATTTGTCAGTTATTGACATTTTGCCCACATTTGTTTCTCTCTCTCTGAAACTTCTGAAAGTAAGTTGCAGATATCATAGCACTTCAGCTTGAAGTACTCAGTATAAATTTCCTGAAACGAGAACATTTTTCTACAATACATAATATTGTTGTTTAGTTGCTAAGTGGTGTCCAACTCTTGTGCAGCCCCATTGACTGTAGTCCCCCACGATCCTCTGTCCATGGGATTTCCCAGGCAAGCATACTGGAGTGGGTTGCCATTTCCTTCTCCAGGGGATCTTTGCGACCCAAAGACTGAAGCTATGTCTCCTGCATTGGCAGGTGGATTCTTTACCTCTGAGCCACCAGGGAAGCCCAATACATAATAACTATATTGTTAATCATATCCAAGAAATTTTAATGATGCAATCTAAACTCATATAATTCCATATTCAAATCTCTCTAGTTGTCCCTGTAATGTCCTTTATAGGTTAAAAAAATTTTTTTTGATAAAGAATGGCACATTGCATTTAGTTATGTTTCTTTAGTCTCTCTTAACCTAGAACAATTGTCTGCTTTTTTTTTTTCTTTTGAAGTCTCTTATGACAGTATCAGTTTTAAAGAGCCCTGGTCAGTGTTCATGTAGAATGCCCCACATTCTGGATCTGTCTTACTGCTTCCTCATGAGTAGATTCAGGTTAAGCATTTTGGGGTAAGGATATCCCATAGGTGATGTCGTGTCCTTCTCATTGCCTCCCATCAGGAGGCACTTGTCATTAGCTGCGCTAAAATAGTGGTGCTAAGTTAGGTCACTCAGCTAAGGAGTCCCTTTGTTTCAATCCCGTTCCTCCCTCTTCCTTACCTCCAGAAGCTTCATCCACCTGGTTGTCTGCATTCAGACCATACTCTGGAGAAGGGTGCTTAGGCAGAGGCTGACGGGGCCTTCAAGGAGTTCACAGCCTCAGGGGTGTGGATGGGATGAGCTGCAACTCAGGGCAGGTGCTGTCAGAGTGGGGAAGAAGCCCCGAAAAAGCAGCGAGGGGCAGAGGCTGGGGGGACAGCGGAGAGCCTGAGGGGCAAGACAGAAAGAAAGGGGGTGGGGCCTGGACCAGCGCTGGCCTAGAATGTGGGCTGACAGCTGGCCCTTTCCCCAGGGCACCACGAGCTACTGAAGGGTTTTAAAGAGTGGAACAAGGAGGCAGATGTGAGTGCTTGGAGAGGCACTTTGCAGAGGGTGGCGTGGATGGCAGGGCTGGCATGGTGATAAAGATGGGCAGGAGGCCCTGCCGTGGTCCAACACAAGATGTTGGGGCACTGATTTGAGGCTGCAGCGTGCATGGGGGGCTGTGGGGTGGGGTAGGGATTCATGTGATGGCCCTGCTGAAATGGTGACGGGGTGGAAAAGGGATGGAGTAAGGAGAGATTAAGAGGCAGAGTGATGAGCACTGGTGTTGGTTGGGGAGCAGTCACAGGATGGCTTGAGAAGGCTGTGGAGAATGCTGTTTTCAGTGTGTGGGGTCTGGGGTATTTTCCAGGTCAAAGGAACAGTGTGTGCAGAGCTCCCCAGGTCTTGGTGGCCACCTGTGACCCCCTCTTAGGAGCTTGCTTAAGATGAGGGCGGAGGGAAGGCCTCACACAGCCTGCAGCAGGTGGCGGACAGTGGGGCTCTCAGGCACCAGCAGGGGCAGGCCTTTGAGGGGAGACAGGGCTGGCTCAGAGGCAGCTGCCACTATGAAAGTCAGGATGAACACTGCCTTGCAGGCCCCCCAAGTCCCTTACTTCATTTTGCTTCTTCATACTTGTTGGCAGAGCCCCCACCCTGGTTAAATCCAGTGCCTGGTCTGCCCTCCGTCCTCTGCGCTGCTGAACGGGGCTAAGAAAATCCACTGCCCAATTGGTCTCACTTGTAGTTCAAATCCATGAACCTCAAGTGGGTCTTTAGCGCTGCTGTGCAGTCCCACATGGGTCCAGGCCCACCCCCTCACTCCCTACGGTAGCTATTTCACTCTTTCTATTCTGCCTTCAGCCCTAGCCTCTCTCCTGCAGTCCACTCTCAAAGCACAGGACTTTGCCTCCTACTTCTTTGAGAAAGCAAAAGCAGTCTTCAGACTGCCAGTGCTGTGTTCATCCATCCATGGGCCTCTGCACCCATGGGTCTGCCTTTCCCCATCCCTGTGGGTGTAGGATCCCTGCTCCTGGTTTAGAACACCCTCTATTGTGCAAGAGATCCCGTCCCCTTGTGGAGTAGAGGGGGGCCTATAATGTGGGGGGCCCACACTGCTCCAGCAAATGCCCCCTCCTGCTTTACAGGTCCCCCTCGACTGGATCATTCCATCAGCAGATATCTTGTTATTGTTTCTCCTGTCTTAAAAGATGACTCCCATTTTCTTCAGCCAGCTATCCCTGCATCTCTGTGCTCCCCTTTGCAGCAAAATGCCCCAGAAAGGTTGTCCACTGACTGCTCTTCTCAGGGTGACCAGTGACCTCCATATAGCTGTATGCAATGGCCTCAGTCCTCATCTGTATCATCTGACACCTTCAGTCTCTCCCTCTTCCCTGAAATGCATTCCTTGACCTCCAGGACGTCCATTGTCCTGTTTCCCGCTGACCTCACGGATGCTTCTCCTCAGTCTCCTTCTCTCCCACTGCCACCTTATAACATTGGCGTGCCCGGGACTCAGCCCTTGAGTGGCTGCTCTTCCTCATTTGCATTCACTCTTGAGTTGACATCAACCAGCCCTGTGGCTTTACACACTGCCTATGTGCTCTCAGCTCCCAAATTTGTATCCCAAATCTTGATTTCTCTCCTGAGCTCCAATAGCTCACTCAGCATCTTGGCCGCTATGTCTGCTGGACACCTCAAACTCAACTTGTCCAAAACTGAGCTCCTTTCTTCCTGATCTTCCTTCCCAAACTTGCTCCATCCAGTCTTCTCCATCTCAGGAATGGTGCCTCCATCCTTCCAGATGCTCAGGCTCCAAACACTGGTGTCATTCCTGACTTCTCTTTTTCTCTCCTCCCTGTGGACTGTCCATCAAGAGGTGAGGCTTATACCAGCCCCTAGGTCTCCTATCAGTGGGCTATGGCTGAATAGGAGGGTCAGTTTCAGAGATGGGGACAGGAAGGCAATCGTGCAATGGCCCAGCACAGACCCTGTGCTGAAGCCTGAAGCAGAGACAGGAGAGGGCAGGGGAAGAGCAGGGGGAGGGGAAGAGGGGACTCCGCAAGGGAGGGGTTAAGTAGCGTGACATAATCAGGAGGTTGGGAGAGGGTGAGGAGGAAGGTCTCAGGACAGAAGGCAGAGAAGAGGCAGGGTAGACAGAGAACAACACGAGGCTCTGGAGGGTGTGAGGTAAGTGCAAATTGGGCAGGGAGAAGGGAGTTTGACGTTTCTTGGTTATGTCTTCTGGCTATTGAATCAGACTGAGGGGAAGCTGCTCAGGGTTGGAGCCCCTGGAGTCTGCCCTGACCCAGGCTTTTTAGCCAAGGCAGGACTTGTTGGGAGGACTTGCCCTTGGTCAGTTCACTGTAGAATTTGGGGTTCAACTCTCAGTCTGTAGGCTTATGGCTCAAATGTGACTCAAGAAGCAGAGTGAGTCCCAGGTGCCAACTGAAGTTCCAGGAAGACAGGCAGCAGCCAACTTAACCAGAGCAACCTTGTCCTCTGTTGCCCCTCATAACTGAGGGCTTGCCCTGCAGGGAAAGTTGGCTGAGGGCGGAGTCACCACCTATAAACCTGATTTGGGGTTTGACAGCAGGCGCTGTAAAGTTCATCAGTGTTGAGGGCTCTCCAGCCAGCATGCAGATGTATGCAAATGCTAAACAAATGAAGGTGCCAAGTGGCTGGAGGGTACAGAGTAAAGTAAGCTGGGGGATGTCAAAGAATGACCTTTGCAGAGCTGGGCCCAGGGGCTCCTAAAGTCCTAGCAGGCTGTGGGGCACATGCAAATAAGATGCAAATGCACACCAGCCCTAGGAACCTCTGCTTGCTGACCATGGGAAAGGAGGCCTTTTAGACCCCCACGACCAAAGGCAAAGCTGGTTCCCCAGGGGCCAGGCTGAGAGGCGGAAAGCCAGATGGTGCTGGGCTCCTGGTTAATCCCAGATTGACATCACCTGTAGGGGATGGGCACCTTTTAAGGGAGGTTCAGGCCTCTGGCCCTTGCCCAGTACCCCATGTGGCTTTTGTGCCTTGAGATGGAAAGATTGGAGGGAGCTTGGTCTGGGGACCAGGCAGGTGGGTCCTCACCTGCCTCAGGAAAGGGAGGGGCACCCTCTCTGTCCCACCCTCCTGGTCCCCACAGGAGCCATTCCCCTGCTTTCACCCTCCGGCTGAGTCTCTCATGCCGCTGCCTCAGTACCTGCTCTGATAGGCTGCCTGGGGCGAATGTCTGCTGGGACCCCTGGCTGTCCTGGACTGCTCTCCTGTGCATTCCGCCCCCAGCATGGGCAGTCAGCTTGCTTCCCTGCAGACCTGAGAGATGGTTCTGCAAGAGCAGTAGCTGCTGCCCATCACTGAGCACTTGTGCCCGACTCTGAGCTGAGCCTTGCACCCACAGCATCTCCTCTGTTTTCCCTACAACCTTGAGAGATGGATGCTGTTAGCACCCCACCACCCATGTTGCTGAGGAGGGGTCTGAGGCTCAGAGAGGTGGGCAACTGTCCCGAGGTCACACAGCTTGTGGGATTTGAAGCTAGGTCTGTATGACTGCAGGGTTAGGGCGCTGACCCACCCTCCTGGACTGTTCCATCTGGGGCACTTGTTGCTGCACAAGGTGGTCCAAGCTGAGAAGACCAGGTGAGTAGAGGGATTAGGGTCACTTTGGGGAACAGAAGCAGGGCAGTTCTCAAGGCTCCTGGCTAGACATGCCTATCCTAGACGCCTATCCTGCCCTGGGCAGGTAGATCATGGAGGAAGCACACGCCCAGCTGACCTGTGCCTAGGAGTGTGCTCATAGCTTTGGGGCGACAGCAAGGTCCAGGCCTCCAGACTCATCAGCTGGCAGAAGTTATGGGACAGCATGGTGAGCTGTGTGATCCAGGGGCCCCACCTCTGTGGTGCCTGTGCTGTCAGCGGCTCAGCAGGTTCTCTTGGAGGCCTGGAGTGCGCAGGGCTGGGCCGGCCCAGGCCCTGTGAGTGGTATGGGGTGCAGCTGGCCAAGGTCTGTTCTGAGCACTTACAACACACCTACCCTTTTCGCTGATTACCTTACTTAACAATCCTTGTGTGTGTGTGTGTGTGTGTGAAGATTCCAGCTTATGTGCTGAAATCTGGGTGAGCTGGGGAATCAGTTAGTGTCGTACAAATTTGGGGGAAGGACAGTGGAACCACTGGGGGTGTTCAGCTTGGGTTCCCAGGAGGCAGAGAATAGAGCTGAGAATGAAAGTTTTCCAGCTTTTTTTCCTTTTCTTGCAAGCAGCCTTCATGAAACTCTGAGTGGATGGTGTCAGAGGTGGAAGGTCCTTGGGGATTGTCCAGGTTGGGGTTCATGCCCAGTTTCTATGGATGGGCTTTAGGGGTCCATGAGACTCTCAAAACACACACACAAATGTTGTGCACTGTGCGAGTCTGTCTGGAGCAAGATCCAGAGCTCCATAAGATGCTCAAGGAGGTCTCAGGGTTAGAAATAGTTGGGAATCTCTGATGCACACAGGGAAATGAGGCCAGAAAAGGGTTTCCTTTGCCCAAGCTCCCCTAGCACCCTGAAGGGCAACACCTGAGTGCCTGGATCCCAGCCCTGCTCTCTGGGACACTGTGATCTTACTGTTGCCTCTACACTGACATTCCAGAATGATTTTCTCTGCTCCTGGTCCCCGTATATACCCTGCCTTGGACATCCCACCCACTCTTAGATTTGGCTTGTCCTGGGTAGTACTCAGCACCCCAGGTCCCCTACCCCAGCTCTGCCTCATGTTCTTCCATTTCTATTAAGTGGGCCTGTACTCCCCCATCTCCTCCCAAATCCACTCAGCTACCTGACGCCACCGGTGTGGCTGTGGTTGCTGTGGGTGCCTGTCTCCCCCACCCCCTGCTCTAGCCTGAAGCACTGGGTTGTCCCTTCCCTGCCCTGGCTTCTCCTAGAGCATAATGGTTTCAACGCCAGCTGCCCAGTGATGTAGGTCTAACTGCCCTAGACCTTGCCCCAGGCCTGAGGACTCCTCATCCCACCTCACGTCCCACTGGAGGACCACCTTTTGAGTGGCTGCTGCCTCCCTCCGTGTGTGTTTTTGTGTCTCAGTGTGTGTGTGCATGTGTGTTTGTGCCCACCAATGCTGTACTGTATGCTTTCTCACAGACATGTGCACAGGCGCCTGCACCTTCGCATCTGCCCTCTGTCTTATAGAACATGTTGGGCCCTCCAGCCCTTTTCTTGAGCTTCCCACACTCCCTGGCTTGGGTCCCAGTATGGAAGGCACTTTATGAAGTTATCCCTTTGACAGTCCCGTGTCATTCTAAGCAGACACCAGCCTTGTCCCTTTCCACCTTTGGGACCCTGAGCATGGTCCTTAACCTCTCTCAGCCTCTGCCTACAGTGGGGATGGTGGTAATTTCTAGGTTTTCATTTGCCAAATATTTAAAAAGTGACCACTGTTTCCCAGGCCCTGTTCTAGGCTCTGGGGCAGACAGCAGTGAATGTGACCTAGTCCCCACCCTCACTGAACTCACCAGCTAGTAAGGGAGACGGGCAGAAAATAAGGAAACAAATGGAAAATGGAGTTTCAGGTCTGCTAAGTGGTGCTTAGCAGACACAGTGCTCTGTGAAGAAATGTGAAAGAGTGCTAGGTAATCAGGGAGGACCTCTCTGAAGAGACAGCATTGGAGTTAGGCCCTGAGTGACAGAAGAGGCAGTCATTTAAAGATCTAGGAAAGGAGCATTCTAGGTCAAGGGTACAGCTGGTGCAAAGGCCCTGAGGTGGGAATGAGCTCAGGGAGCAGAAAGAAGGCCAATGTGGCTGCTGGGGTGGGGGATGGGCCGAGGGCCGTGAACCAGCTCAGGCAGAGCCTTTTTAGGCCATGCCAAGGAGGCCAGATTGGCGATGGGAGCCGATGGGCTTACCAGTGAGGGAGGGGGTGTGATGTAATTTGTGTTTTCACAACTCACTCCAGCTGCCATGGGAGAAGTGGGAAGGGGGCTAAGGTTGTTATAGGAACACCTGAGACCTGGCCCAACCACAGTTCTGTTAACCATCCTGGGTCCCATCTTGGTGCTGAAAAAGAGGCTGCTCAGCCCAAGGTTATCCCAAGGGCAGTCCACGGAGCCACCGCCTGGAGTGGGGCCTGGTTTTGGCTGAGGGAGGAGGCAGGGGATGTAGCCACTGCCAGCCTGTCATTTGCAGGCATCTCCTTGGCATGGGTGCCCTGTGGCCCAGCTGTCTCCCTGTCCCCTGCTCTTGCCGGCAGGGCTGGAAGTGGGCAGGGCCACTGCTTTGGGTAGACACTTCTGGTGGAGGATTTGAGCCCATGATCCCGTGGGAGGGTCTGGGAAATGGGGGCTCATCCTGTACTCCCAGCCCATCCCGGTGCAGAGAGAGGCTGCTCTTGAGTCTCAAGGCAGCTACTCACCCTGTGACCTCAGGCAAACCTTTTCCTGGTTCTGTGCCTCAGTCTCCCCATATGTCAAATGCGGTAGTAGAGAGAGTGGGCTGTAGCTGCCTCTCTCCTTGACCTCTGTAGTGTGTTTGTTCTTCCTTGGATCTCAGCCATCTCAGCACTCATGACCTTAAGTTCTGCCACCAGCCCTGGGGAAGGAGAGTAGAGGTGATGCCCCCCACCTGCAGATGGGTTCATAAAGATCATAAAGGTCAGATGGGACAGTGATGAGTCCCAGGGCACATGGTGATTCAGAGCAAGGATTTGGGGCATCATTTAACATTCTGCTTGGAAGACCCCCCTGTATGCACCCCTCCTTGGGTCTAGCAAGAGAGGGAGGGGTCCTGGCTCAGCTTTTTCTGGGCTCAGTTGGCCTTTAGCCCAGGCAGGGACTCTGGGCCCCTGCCCAAAGTGGAGCTCAATGTGCCCCTTGTCTGTCCACCCCAGAAGCTGAGGACACGGCCCCGTGCCCAGTGTTGGCAGAACCTCCATCACGCTGTCAGCTGCAGGAGGATGTGGCAGGGCAGGTAGGGCTGGAGCCAGCCTGAGGCAGCTGCTGGGCATCGGGGGTGACCTGGGGCCTCCCAAGAGGTCCTTGATTTGTCCACAACCCTGGCTTTGGGGCTGGTGTAGACTGAGCACCAGGGGAAGCCACTTATGCTCTCAAATGTCAGGCTTCCCTGGGAGCTCAGGCAGAGTCCTGGCCAAAGGGGAGTCACTGCGCCCTGCTGGGCTCAGCCTCCCTGTGTGGCTATGGGAGCCTGAGGGATCCTGGTGGAATTGGGTTTATGCTCTGTGCCCCAGATCCAGTGCTCACCCATGCCTGTGGGCTAGAAAGCAGACCAGAGGACCAGAACTCAGGCAGCAGGCCCATAGACCTCCTTGTCCCTCCTCTTTCCTTTCTAAATGCTTCCCTCCCTGCAAGGAGTCTCAGCTGAGGCAATGACCTCCTGTTCTCCCTCCTCTGAGCACACAACCTGAGGGAATGGATTGAAATAGCAACTGCAGCAAGGGATTTAGGGCAGACCAGAAAGAATCCCTCACTCAGTGCCAAGCCCCTTGGGGTCCCCAGCGTCCTAGGATCAGGGCCCAGATAGTCTGGAGCCTGGCTTGGCACTTTTTTTTTTTAAGTCTGTGGAAGTTTTATTTTTTTAGAGTAAAAATCTTCTGCTCACACAATCTTCAGAACTCTAGGAGGCGACACTCAGGGGTGGGGGTGCTGAGGCCCCAGATCCCCCATCAGTCCTGCTATCTTCTGCTCCATGTTTGAAAACCAAAGAGCATGTGAACCTTAAGTGGTCCTGTGGTGACAGACCTCCCTCCAATTGCTCAGGAGCCCCCAGAGTAGACTCACCTTCCTCTCCGGGCTCATCTCTAAGCGGAAAGTTTCTCCTGGAGTCCAACACAGTGTTTCCCAAACTTGCCGTATGATAAGAGTAACAGGTCACTAGACCCATTCTCCGGAGACTCTGATTCAGGAGGCCTGGGGGAGGGTCTGTATTTAACAAGTTCCTCCAGGTGATGACCAGGTGAGTGTAGGAAGTGTGGCCCTCCCTTAAATCCCTGTTGCTGTACCCACAGCTTGTTCTGCTGCAGCTCAGAAGGCTGACCAGTCATTCTCCTCCTCCAGCCTTTCCTGAACCCCCAGCACCTCTTCTCCAGTGGAGAGTGGGGGTGCTGGGGGAAGCTGAAGCCTGAAGAGAGGAGGAAGGGAGTTCTTGGGAGGGACTGGTCTGTGTTCTTGCTGGCAGAGGTCACTGGGGGTGGTGTGGGGCAGAAATGGCCACAGACAGAGAGGGCTATGGCACACAGCCCATCACTCCACCCTCCCACCTGAGATTGGGCAGGAAGCCTCTGGGAAACTGAGCTGGTTCTGATGTGTTTAAAAAGGGATGGGGTGGAGGTGGCAGGTAAAATGGGTCTCCTCGTTTTACAGAGGAGAAACAGACCCGGAGCAGGCAGAGGGAAGGGAGTGTTGGTCTGGGCGGAGCAGTGAGGAGTCCTAACCTGGACCCTCATGAGGTCACACAGTGAGTTGGGCTCCCCTGGAGGGCCCCATGGCAGCCTCCTCACGAGCCCCTCTTCAAGGCTGGGTGAGCTCTGGGGGCCAAGTGTCGAAGGGAACCCCAGCTCCCCCCGCCCCCTCTCCAGTTCCCTCTCGCACGGCCAGAGCGTTGGGCGCTGCATGGTGGAGGAAGCCCCGATCTTCGTTGAGTCTTCCGGGTGGCGCCGCCCCCGCTCAGCACCCTGGACAGCACCTCGTTCTGCGCCTCAGAATAGCCTCCACCGGGCTTCACTTTGGCTTCTCTGGGGTGGCCTCTGTTCTGATTGACATCCTTGCCTCCTTTCTTAACTCTCCCTGTAAAGGCAGACCCTAACCCAGAGTTCATGCACACTTCTCTGGCTCCTGGAGCCAGGGCGAGGGAACATGGAAAGAGGCAAAGTGGCTGCCTGCTGTCGGCCTGGGGTTTTGTTCCCTCACTCACCAGCAGGAAAGGAAGTGGTCTTGGAGGAGTCTTGGACCTGTCCCTAGTCCTGCCCAGCCCAGATCTTCCTTAGAGGTTTTGGTGACTTCTGAAGGACACAGCAGAGATACATAAGAGGTAACAGGGAAGGTAGGACTAGGGCACAGTGGTGGCTGGGGGTCAGGGGAGAGGTGAGTGGGGCTGGCCTGAGCAAGGCAGTGAGACTCAGACTCCTGACCAGCTAAGACATCCTGGGAAGATCATCTGGGCCCACCTCTTCGTCCTCAGGCAGGCTGCCTGGTGCTGGTTCTACTGGGCATTGAACTCCCAGCACCTGTTCTTTTTGATCCACCCCGTTCTCTCTCCATCTGTGGCCAGGTCTAAAGGAGTCCCTAGAGCGGCCAGCAGGGGGAGAAGCATGGATGAGGATACGCTTCTGTCCACACTGCCTGGGGAAGATGGTGCCACCTGGGACCCCAGCCTGGAACCCGAGGAGGAACCTGGGGTCCAGAATGGAATGGCATCCAGTGAGGACCTGAACAGTAGCCACACCAGCCCAGGGCATGCAATGAGGGGCCCCCTGGCAGGCACTGAGGGGCATACAAAAGGCCTGGACATGGCCCTCCATGGCCTCAGCCTTGGCCTCTCCCTCACCAATGGCCTAGCCCTGGGGCCAGACTCAAACATTCTGGAACACTGTACAGACCCCAGGCCCTGGAGGGCTGGTGGGTTGGCCGAGGGGGACGATGCCTCCAGAAGCCTCTGTCCAGACACTGAGGATCCTCCACTGGGGTAAGTGGGAGTCTCGGAATGGGGGTCACCATTTGCTCCAGTGCTGCATAGCCTGGGCCTTGCCACTTAGCCTTTCTGGTTCTTCTTTTCCTCATACATGAAATGGGAATTTGATGTCCCTGTTTTGGGAGGATAGAGCTATAAGAGAGATTTCAAAGGCCAACATGCCTGTTGTGTCCCCACTCTCAGTGCCCCTAATCACCAGCAGCTGTTTCTTTTTAAAAGTTTTAAAACTTTTTTTCTTTTCTTTTTCTTTTCCATTATTGCTTATTACAGATATTGACTATAGTTCTCTGTGCTATACAGTAGGATGTTGTTGTTTGTTCATTCTATATATAATGATTTGCATCTGTCATCCCAAACTCCCAGCCCATCCCTTCCTCACCTCCCCTTCCACCATGGGCTGTTTCTATGTAGAGCTTGAGGGCCACACTCCCTCCATCCCAGGCTGGGCATCAGAGTTCCAAAATGCCTTGATGTGGGAAATCACTTGGCCCATCCTTCTGCTTCCTGGAGATGAGAATCTCCCAATTCCACAACTGACTTAAAGAGAGTAGGCTTTGTAGATTAATCTCTGTCAGCTGTTCCTCCTTGAGTGCCATCCAGGAATTCGACGAGGAACTCCTACTTATTGGAGTAAGTCCTACTTCCTGGAGTTACAGCCCCATTTCTATTATCTCCAGCTGCAGGTGGAGAGGCTTGGCATCTTAGAGGTCCCAGTTGGCCAAGGAGGGTAGGGATGGTTCAGGGGAATGTTTAGAAGCCCCCAAGGTGAGCTGAGAAAAGAAAGCATATAGAAGGTTTAGTGTGCCCTGCTGCAGGGGCTTCCCTGGTGGCACTAGTGGTAAAGAACCAGCTTGCCAGTGCAGGAGACATAAGAGACACAGGTTTGATTGCTGGGTGGGGAAGATCCCTTGGAGTAGGAGATGGCAACCCACTCCAGTATTCTTGCCTTGAGAATTCCATAGACGGAGGAGCCTGGTGGGCTATGGTCCACAGGTTGCAGAGTCGGGCATGACTGACTGAGCAGGCACGCATGCACCCCATGTGTACTGTGTACTGATGCATGCGTGACAGTGTGTGAGCCTGTCGGTGTGCCTGGCCTGTGCATTAGGGGCACATTTGGGTGTGCATGTGTATGCATGTGTCACATGCATCCTAGCTGGAGTCACACACTCCTAGCTGGAGTGTGTCTAGGTCTCCAAGACAGGGTCAGATGCTTGCATGTACTGGGCGTGCCATATGAGAGTTTCCACCTGGGCAGGACCTAGTGTGGTGTGGGGCCTTGTGAGGTGCAGGCAGGGGGCTGGGGCTTCTCGGAGCTGCTGTTTGTGTTTAGGTGGTATAGTTTTGGAGGCTGGCTGAAGGTGGGGCAGTGGGAGTCTGGAGACTGGGCTAATGGTCTTCAAGCCCCTATTAAAACTGCCCTACAAGTGTGCTCATGTGAATGAAAGGGGGGGTATGTGGGGGAACCATTCATGGTTCTGACATGGGGTGAGCCCCCAAGGGCAGGACTCTGTCTTATTCTAGGACCCTGTACGGGCCTGGCAGAGAGAGCTGCTGGGCAGATTTGGGGTGTCTGCTCTGGCGGCCAGGACAGTGACCCTTCTCTTCCCTCCTGTCCTCCCAGAGATCAGTAGAGGCAGCTTCCACCCCAGCCCCCTGTTGGGCAGCCTACTTGTGACCCAGTGTGACACTTTTCCCTACTTCCTTTTCTAAATGAGACCGCCCTCTCAACTCCTGTGGGACTGGAGTGGGTGATGGCTGTGGTCTCAGTTTTTCACTCTCAGGTCAGTATTTCTCCAGGAAGCATGCAGGAATCAAATCTCAGGCATGGTGGTGGGGGGATGTGTGGTGTCCAAGGAGTGCCTTGAGGGGGTGGAGCACTGCCTCATCCTCCAAATCCGACTCAGTCTCTGTGAGGCCCCAGGGGTTGGGGGATAAGCGGGACATCCTCCAGGGGACCAAGGTGTGCTTCTTTGCAAATGGTGGGCCCTAATTTATCTGAAATGGGCCGGGCTCAGCCTGCTTCTTTCTTGTGCTGTTTCTTCCTCTTGCTGTTTCTGTTTCTCTCTGCCTCTCTTATTCTGTCTCTGTTTTCTGTGCTCTCTGTATCTCTTTTCTGCCTCATTCTTGTCTCTCTTATTTCTCTTCTTTTCTCTCTCTCTCTCTCCTTGTCTCTATTTTGATCTCTTTTAGTCCCCTTCCTCGCCTGACTTCCCTGCTCACTTGCGCGTCTCCCCAGTGGGTAAGAGGCCTCGCTTCATCTGTGTGTGTTGCTCTATTTTAGGTTTGGGGATAAATCAGTGAACAGAATATACAAAAATTCCTACTCTCATGGAGCTTATGGTCTAGTGAGGAGACAGATAATAAATCATAAAAATAATAGATAATTACATAGTATGTTGGAAGGGGGCAAGTACCTCAGAAAAACTGAAGTAAAAAAGAGGGACTCGGGGAGGGAGTAGGTCCCAGTTATAAATAGGGCAGTCAGTGTGAGAAAGGGATGTGGAAGGGAGGCTCCAGCTTGAGGGAAGTGCACTCTGGGCAGAGGAAACCACTGGTGCCAGGGCCTCTCTTGGGGGCAGCACAAGGCAGGGCTTAGGCAGCGGAGTGGGCCTCCAGGCTGACAGGCATCTGCTCATTCACCCAGCGCACCATTCGGCAAGGCTTAGAGGATCTCCTGTGTTCTAGGTGCTCCCTAGCCTTGTGTGTGGTGGGGGAAACAGATGTAAATAGGGGAATAAACAGAAGGCGACAGGCTGGGAGGGGCTAGGAGGAGATAAAGGGGCACCCTGAGGATAGACACTAATGAGGGGCCACTGTGGTGGGTGGCCTGGGCCTGCCTCCCTCAGTCTCTCCGAGGAGGTGACATTAAGGCAAGGCCTGGGCAGCCAAGCTAAGAACCACCCAGTTTGTGGGGACAGCAAAACTGTGACCCAGTAAGACACTAGCTGTGATGGGGAGCCTGGAAGGAGGAGCCCCCTCCCCCTCTCCTGGGCCAGTCAGGAGCGAGAGTCGCGCTCATTTAGATGAATGATACCGACTGGGGGCCAAGCCTGGTGGGCACTGGGGGGGGGGCAGGACCATGCCTGTCCTTTCAGACTGTACCCCAGTACCCAGCCCAGCATCTGGCACCTGTGCTCAGTAAGGGTTGGCTGAGAGAATAAACAGGACATGATCCCTGCCAGGTCCCCACACCCAGGGAGCTCCCAGACATGGATTGGTGCCATCCTAGCACCTGTAAGGGGCCATCTGGCAGGACGGTGACTGGTCCGCGCATCCCACAGGCCGGGTGGCCCTGGAGAGCCAGATGTGCGAGATGGCTTCAGCGCCACGTTTGAGAAGATTGTGGAGTCGGAGCTACTGCGGGGCACCCAGTACAGCAGCCTGGACTCCCTGGACGTGCTGAGCCTCACAGACGAGAGCGACAGCTGTGTCAGCTTCGAGGCCCCTCTCACGCCCCTCATCCAGCAGCGAGCCCGGGACAGCCCTGAGCTGGGCGTGGGCTTGGGCACTGGGGACATGGGGTCTGAGGGGGACATGGGAGCAGCCGGTGGTGGTGGGGTGCTCGGCAGCCCCCTGCGGCGCTCCATCTCCGGCAGCCGCTCCGAGAATGTCCTGAGCCGCCTGTCTCTCACGGCGGTGCCCAACGGCTTCCATGAAGACGGACCCCTGGGCCCACATGGGGATGAGGAGGACGATGAGGAGGAGGAGGAGGAGGAGGAGGAGGACACGGACAAGCTGCTGAACTCGGCCAGGTGAGGCAGGGCCCAGGCTGGGAGCCGAGAAAACCCAGAGGAGGCAAAACGAGTCAGGATAAGCCAGGGCCCGGAGTGAACGGCCCTCTGCACCCAGACCTCCCACCCCCTGCCTGAGGTTCCATCCTGCCCTTCCAGGTCTTTCCAGCCTGGGTGGGGTCAGGGGGCTGATCATCTAATGGTTTCCTCTGAGGGTTTTTCTGGAGGTCTAACTTGATTCTGTCCTGATGCAGTGGAGCTTCTTTCCCCGGTCTTGGGAGACCTTCCAGCCCCTGCCCAAGGGTCTCTGACCCCCTCATCCCCACCCCGCCTTCCCTTTTCAGTGACCCCAGCCTGAAGGATGGCCTGTCGGACTCGGACTCAGAGCTGAGCAGCTCAGAGGGGCTGGAGTCTGGCAGCACAGACCCACTGGCCAATGGGGGCCAGGGCGTCAGTGAGGCTGCCCGCCGGCTGGCGCGCCGGCTCTACCACCTGGAGGGCTTTCAGCGCTGCGACGTGGCCCGGCAGCTGGGCAAGAAGTGAGTTGCATCTCCATCCCCCACCCCAAGCAAACCCCGTGTCTTCCTCAGCCCAGGGTGATGTGGTGACTTCCCTCAGGGGTGCCTAGTGCTGGGGGCTCCCAACAGTCTCCAAGAACTGCCTCTGTCCTCATTCTGGGCCTTGCCCTAAATCCGTTTCCTTTCTGGGCTGCCTGGGCGAGGGCCCCTGCTCCTAGGGAGGGGAGGTAGGGTTGGGGGGCCCCTCGGGGCTGGGAGAGTGGCATGTGGCAGCAAGGACAGAGCAGCCAGGCAGGGTCTCGTGGGTGAACTAATGAGGCCAGGGACAGAGGAGCACCTGGTCTGAACAGGGACTGCCTGGGACCCTGGAGCTGGGCAAGGGGACCCTGGCCCTCACTGAGCCCCACTCACTGTCGGGACCAGCTGAAGAGGGGGACTGCCTCCATACAAGCCCCGGTCTTTGGACTCAGGGAAGGGAACTAGCCAGGCTGAAGTCCCGGGGGTGGGGGACGTCAGCTGTGAAGTCAGCCGGTGTGTCATGAGCAGGTCTGGTCACCAGCACGCCTGCCTCCCTTGTCTGTCTGCCTTGTCCTCCAGAGGGGCCCCCACACCCACATAAGCCTTCAGGTTGCACAGAGGCAGGCCTGGCCTCCAGCGAGGGCTGCTCCCAGGCTAAGAGAGGCAGCCCAGACTCTAGACCCCAAGTTAGAGTTGACGGGGCCTCGGGCCACAGGAGGTCCTGAGGACACCCCTCTTCTCCCCACTCCCACCACCTCCACCCTCCATAGCCCCCACAGTGCTCCTGCCTGAGCCTCTCCCCAAATCATGTTGCCCGCACCCTCGCCTCTCCCACTGGACTACAGACCCCCAACCTAATGACATCCTCCTTCATTAAAGTTGATCCCCACCCTCCCCTGTCTTTTCAACCATTCTGTCTTCATGAGTTTTCCCATCAGCATTTAATTGTGCTTAACCCTCTCCCATCTGAAACAAAAATCCTTCCTCAAATGTACTTCCTCTCCCTGCCTCTTCACAGCCAAAATTCTGTCTTCTGCTCTGGGTGGCCTCTGTCCTCACCCCTTCTGCACATTCAGCATCTCCAGGTTGGCTTCTTCCTGGTCCCCTCCCTGCCCTACACAAGCCCCTCTTGCTAGAGTCAGTAGCAGCCTGGTCTCTTTGAATATGGTGGCCTCAACTCTCTCCCCTTCAACAGCCTCAACACACCTGCCACTCCTTTCTTCTTCAATTAAACTTTCAATGATGAAAATTTCAAGCACACACGAAAGCAGAGAAAGTAATACCTTAAACATCCTTGTACCCATTATTCAGCTTCAAAGTTATCAACATTTTTCTATTCTTGTTTGATCTCTTCCCACCACAGCTTCCCCTCACATTTGCTGGAATATTTTAAACCATATTTCAGACTCTATCATATGATCCATAAATGTTTAGTATGTGTCTCTAACTGACTAGGATTTTTTTTAGATAGTCATAATTTCTGACAAAATTCCTTAGTATCTCTAACATTCAGTCAATGTTTAATTTGCTCTGGTTGTCTCAAAAATGTTTGTTCAAATCAGCACACAAATAAGGTCTTTGATTACATTTGGCCAGTATGTTTCTTAGGTCCCTTGTAGCCAACAGCAGTTGCCAGGCCCCCTCCTTTTGGTAATGCCATGTATTTGTTGAGGAAACAGGAGGGAGAGCTTGGGGCTTGATTGGACTGAGGTAGAATTATGTTCTGTCTCTTGGCGAGAATGCATCACTCCGGTCTTGACATTCTCTTCCTTGGCCTCCAGGACACCACACCCTACGGCTGTGGCTCCTGTCTGTCTCCTGCACGAGGTTTCTGTCTCTTCAGCGCACCCTGAGAGGGGCTCTCCTCAGGTTTCTGAGCTGGGTCTGCTGGCCTGTCTGAGCCCTTCCTACAGGCTTGTCCCCCTTCCTACTCTTACCAGTTAGGGTTAGACAACTCTCATGTAGGTGCTTCCAGACCCACCTGTTGTCCTGGGCTCTGGGCACCACCCCAGGGGCTACTTGGTCATGTCCCACACCCACTCCATCCCTCCCCGTGTCTTGTTGGATTCTGCCTCGGAAACATCCTTCCTCCCACCCTTTCCGTCTCTCTCGTGAACAGCTCCTGCCAGCTCTCAGTAGGTCTCCACTCTGCAGGCAGTGTTTCAAATACAGATCTGACCCTCTCATTCACCTCCTGCTTCAAACTCTTCCAAATCAAGTCTTGATCCTTGCCTTGGCCCAGGCCCAGGTCCCTGCCTCATCTCCTGCTGCCCCCATTCCTGCTTTCCAGCTCCTGCCACATGGCCCTGCTGGTAGCTTTCTGGATAGTGTCCTCTACTGGGGACACTGTATATCACCCCCACACCCTACTCCCTTCACCTGGCTGGCTTTTACTTTCCTGAAGGTATTTGATGAGACATCAGCTCCTCCAGGAAGCCTTATTGACCCTCTCACACCCTGGCCCACTGGAGAAGGAAATGGAAACCTAGTCTAGCGTTCTTACCTGGAAAATCCCATGGACAGAGGAACCTGGCGGGCTATAGTCCATGCAGTTGCAAAGAGTTGGATGCGATTGAGGGACTGAGCACACCCTGGCCCAAGGTTGAACTGTCAGAGTCCAGTTGGCCAGCAAGGGAGGCAGCAGAGGGATGGATGGACAGGTCTGGGTGGGTGGGTCAGGGTCCCCGGGGGCCCACTGCCCACGTGCCCCCACTGTTTGCTGTGCCCTGCTTCTAATGGACACCCCCTGCTCTCCTGGCAGCAATGAGTTCAGCAGGCTGGTGGCTGGGGAGTACCTCAGCTTTTTTGACTTCTCGGGCCTGACTCTGGATCGAGCACTCAGGTCAGTGCGGCTGGGCTGGGTGGTGCCCACAGATGATACATCTGGATCCTCCTGCCAGCTCTAGTGTGGACTTGCTGTGCAGCCTTGGGCAAGCCCTCTTGAGCCCTCTGGGGAGGCTGTGGGGAAGGGCCCATGAGAGCAGCACAGTGCAGAGACTCGCTGAGTGCTGGCTCATGGGGGGCACTGTCAAGGTGAAGGTGGGAGTGCAGAGGTGACCCTTCAGGAGGCATAGCCTCGACACACCCTGCTGACGGCACCTTAGTGACACCTCTGTGAGGTGGGTGGTACTGTCCCATTTATAAGCGGAGAAAGTGTGGGCCAGTTCCCTGAAATCACTGAGGGAGACATGGTCAAAATGACATTGGACATGGTCAGTTTGATCTCATGTCCTGTTGGTGTTTGGACCCAGGGAGTAGCCCTCAGGAAGGGCAAGTGCAGGCCCAGAGAGCAGAGGGCAGGCAATGGGAGGATGAAGCCTGGTGCCAGGGGACCTGAGCCCAGGCCAGAGCCCTCGCAGGTAGGGATGGCGGACTCTGAGCCGAGGGAGGGGTGGTCCATGTATGTTATACCTGTTTACCTCCCATGTGTCTCTCATATTTTTAGAAACTGTATTTTCCCTTTATTTTCTCTGTTTCCATTGGGATATTTTCTACTGACCTGCTTCCAATTCACTTATTCTTCCTCTGTGTCTCATATACTGCTAAACCCATTTATTGAGTTTTTACTTTCTTTTTTTTTTAATTTAAATTTATTTATTTAAATTGGAGGCTAATTACTTTACAATATTGTATTGGTTTTGCCATACATCAACATGAATCCGCCACGGGTGTACATGTGTTCCCAATCCTGAACCCCCCTCCCACCACCCTCCCCAGAGTTTTTACTTTCTATTGTTTCATTTTTCAGATCTAGAGGTTATATATTGTTAAAAAACTTTTTTGGTAGGTTCTAAATCACTGCCTTATCGTTGGTGAAGGGAACTTGCGTAACTCAATGAAGCTATGAGCCATGCCTTGCAGGGCCACCCAAGAAGGACGGGTCATAGTAGAGAGTTCTGATAAAACGTGGTCCATGGGAGGAAGGAATGGCAAGCCACTCCAGTGTTCTTGCCTCGAGAACCCTCAAGAACTGTATAAAAAGGCAAAAAGATATGACACCATCACCGATTCAATGGACATGAAGTTGGGCAAACTCCAGGAGTTGGTGAGGGACAGGGAGACCTGGCATGCTGCGGTCCATGGGGTCACAAAGAATCGGACACCACTTAGCGACTGAACAACCGCAGCAATTCTCTGGGGGGAGAAGTCCTCATCTTTTCATTTATTTTTACTTACTTTCTCCATCTTTCCCTCTCTTTTTGGGAACGTATTAGTCACAGTTAATATTTGAAAGTCCTTGTCTGCTTACCACGGTATCTGTGTCATCTGATTCATCTGTATCTGGTTTGATTGTTTTTCTCTTGGTTTTCCATCATCTATCCTATTTCTCTGTGTGCTTAGTAATTTTTTATTAGATCCTGTACATTGTACATAAAATTACAGTAGCTCTAGATCATTATGTGTTCCTCCGGGGGGTGTACCTTCTGCTTGTCCAGGCAGCTAGAGGAGAACAGGGGGGGTACAGTCCCAGTCTATCCAGGGCTGAGCTGGGGAGCAGCCGCTCTGAAGTGTGGTAAGGCTCAGAGTTCAACCCGATCACAGGGCAAGGGCTGCAGGGCTTTCCACTGGGATCCTGGTGTGTTCACTGGGGCCTCTCCCTTTGGTGGGTCCTAAATTACAATTTTGTCTCCTCAATGCGGCAAGCCTGTGCAAAAACCAAATCCATATGCTTCTCAGAGAGGCAGAAAGCTTAGCTTTTCAGCGTACGGCCCCTTCCATCTTTAGACTTTGGCAAATATCTCACAGGGAAAACTGGCCACATGTTTATAGCCCCTGAAGTCTCTCCAGCTCCGTGAAGCCACTGAATGTTCTGCCTCAGCCTTGTGTCCGTAATCGGCAGTGTCCCTGGGGAGAACTGCAGATCGGCCCACTTCCCTGAGGTCTCTACCCCCTGGGATCTTGGTCCCATTGGTGTCTGTTGCATCAGTGGTTTTCTGATAGCTTAAGAGAGATGTATTCTGTCTGGCATTTTTCACTGTTCTCAGTGGAAGTGTCTGTCAGCTCGCAAGCTGCTCTATCCTGAGCTGAGTCAGGTTCACACTGGATGATCCGGCGGGGAAGGTGTTTGGTGGGTCGGCTTGCGATCAGAGGCCTGGGTGCTGGGCTGGAGGACCTTGAATATACAGCCCAATAGATTGAGACTCGACTGCACAGGCCCTGGGGAGCCACAGCAGGTGCTGGGTGTAAAGCAGGGTTTGGGGAGGCAGTGGTGGCAATGCTGTGTTGGTGGCCTTTGATCCAGAGGCTCCTGAGGAGGATAAGGTGGGAGAGGATGAGGCCTGAAGTTGGGCCACAGGGCTCGAGGAATGATTGGTGTGAGAAGCGCAGAGGATAGAGCAGAAGGGCTGGTGATGATGCAGAGAGAAGGGCTGCCAAGATGCAGAGAGAGAAGTGGGTGGCCAGCTGTGAGGCTGATCCTGGGGATAGCCTGAGAGTTTGGTTGGAGCTTGGTGAAGACCCCCAAGGAAGGGGTGTTTGGGCTGGCGAGCCCCAGCTGGGATGCATGGCTCATAGGTAGGACAGGCTATGGTTGGGATGGGGGATAGTGTTAGTGGAGTGTGAGGAGAAGAGGGAGGGGCCGGAGGCAAGGAAGAGAACAGGGAACAGGAGAGACAGAGAAAGGAGGACCAGAAGGTGGATGGAGTGTTTTTATATAGCTGTTGACTGGGATTGAATCAGAGAGTGGTCTGCCGTTTTCCATGCTTTGGGAAACCTCTGAAGGTAAAGACTGGCCAAAATGGGGCTCATGGGTCCCAGGGTGCCTTAGAAGTAGTTTGAGGGAGGATAGAGCAAAGAGGGCATAACAGAAGCCAAGGGAACCGCAGCAAAATTGGGAACAAGCTAGTCTCATGAACCCAGGACAGATAGAGGCCCAAACTGTCTCAGCCTCCTGTTTCCCCTCCCAAGGAGGGGTGTGCCAAGGCGCCAGGTGAGGGACCCCAGGCCCATCTCCCGGCCCCTCTGGTTTTGGTATTCTCTGCCGGGGACCCCTGAGTGCTGGTGACCTTTGACTTTTGGCCTTGAGGGGAACTCAGAGCTCCCCAGCAGAGGAGGCTCAGACTTGGGGTGGGGGAATAGAGGGGGCCAGGGTGGTTGGGCCTGGGGCCATTGCGTGAGGGGTAGCGCATCTGGGAAGGGTGGGAAGGGCTGAGGGAGAGTGCTCCGGGGGAGCGGTGTGGGCGGCCTGGGCCCAGCCACGGACAAGGGAGTGAGGAGTGGGGCGGAGGCTGGCACTGGGGTGTTGGTCAGCCTTTGTTCTTCACAATCTGCCCCTGTCTCCTTCCAAAAGGGCCCTGGAGGGTGATGAGGGTTGAAACTCCACACTCCAGAGGCTGTCAGGGGGCTCAGGGTTTCCTCCTGGGCCTAGATGCTGGGGCTCTGGGGCCTCAGCCCCCTCAGGCAGGCTTGGGTGGTGTGTGTGTGGGGTGGGGGCTCCTACCTGGAGTGAGGATTCCGATGACTCAGGGGTCTGGGAGGCCCTCAGCACCCTTGCATCGCCCTCCAGAACTTTCCTGAAGGCCTTCCCACTGATGGGGGAGACGCAGGAGCGTGAGCGGGTCCTGACGCACTTCTCCCGCCGGTACTGCCAGTGTAACCCTGATGACAGTACTTCGGAAGGTATGCCTCACCTGGCGCCCCTGACGCCTCACCCCGCACCCCTGACGCCTCACCCCGCGCCCCTGACGCCTCACCCCACGCCCCTGACGCCTCACCCCGCGCCCCTGACGCCTCACCCCGCGCCCCTGACGCCTCACCCCGCGCCCCTGACGCCTCTCCTCACACCCCTGACGCCTCACCTCACACCCCTGATGCCTCACTCTGTGCCCCTGATGCCTCACCTCATGCCCCTCACACCTCACCCCGTGCCCCTTACGCCTCACCCCACATCCCTGATGCCTCACCCCACGCCCCTTACGCCTCACCCCGCACCCCTGATGCCTCACCCCGTGCCCCTGACACCTTGCCCCGCACCCCTGATGCCTCACCTCACGCCCCTCACACCTCACCCCGCACCCCTGACACCTTACCCCGCACCCCTGACGCCTCACCCTGCACCCCTGACGCCTCACACCGCGCCCCTTACGCCTCACCCTGCACCCCTGATGCCTCACCCTGCACCCCTGACGCCTCACCCCATGCCCCTGCCCCCCAGTTGGGCCCTGGCTTCCTCCTACCCTTGATCCATCTGCCACTTCTGTCCTGCTCGAGAAACATCAGTGAAGGCACAATGGCATGTGGCAGGGGGCCTGTGTGCTGGAAAAGGCACCTTCCACTGTCGGGCCTGTTGCCACTCCCTGTGCCTGAAGATCCTCTGGGTCCTCTGTGCCCTGGAGTCAGTCCTCTGTGCCCTCCTCCTCTGTGGTTCCCTGTCACAGTGCTGATCGCTGGTGTGGTGGGAGTCCTGGGTCCGGCACCCTCTTGTCCCATGGGTGGACCTGCATCCCAGGAACTAGGGGCCTAGGCTGGTTATTAGAGGAGACATGGGCCTTGGAAGGGGTATAGCCTGGGACCCAGAGCCTTTCCTGGGTATGAGATTCAAGGTGAGTTTGGCCATAGGAGGCAGGAATCTGGGCTAGAACAGGCCCAGGGTGGTCAGGTCCCCCACTAAGGGAAGAGTGTTTCCTGACCTGGGGCGAGGGAGTGGCTGTGATGCTGTAGAGGGGTGGGGCATGGAGTATCACGCAGGCCCTGGGCCCTGACATGCAGTTGGCAGGTGGCTGGCCTCTTCCAAGGCCTGAAGGCTGGCTCTGGTGGGAGATGAGTGGGTGGCTGCAGTTGAGAAAGAGCTGGGTGCTCACACTGAGGGTGCCTCTATCTCTGATTTAGATGGGATCCACACGCTTACCTGTGCCCTGATGCTGCTCAACACGGACCTGCACGGACATGTGAGTTGGGGAGGCCGAACCGGGGTATGTTCTCTCACTGACTTATCCCAGGTTGTCCAAGGGCCAGCCCTTTCTCCAGCCTCCTTCCTGAGACCTCTCGCTTGCTGGCCCATATTTCTTTAGCAGACTTGGGAGTCAGGCCACTTGGCTTCTAGACTTGGCCTTACTCTAGTTGTATCCACTTGAGACCTGCCTGGGTCCTCACCCCCAAGCAGGGCCATAAGAACAACTGAAGTACAGGAATTTAGGATGTGCTAAATAAGATATGTGCCCCTAGCCGTGTCCACGCCAGATGCTGCTAAAAGATTGCCTGCTCTTCCTACCCCTCGTGCTATAAGCCTGACTGCAGCCCTGCTGAAGGGCCATGCCCCAGGCATCCCCTTCCCCTCAAGTGGTAGGTTGCCATCAAGAGGCCTTTTCGTCACCTCCATCTTCCACTAGGCAAACAGAGAAGTGATGGGGGGTACCCTAGGCTGTGAGCCTGTGCCTCTTCTGGGCCCTGGGCATCTCAGTGCTGTTTGTGGCTCAATAACTCCTTCTTCTTTCCTCTGTCTGCTCCGGGGACCCCCTCTCTGGGCTCTCTTGCCCTCCCTCAGGTGGTAAGTGTAGCTGGTGGTCTGCATGTCCTGTGAGCTTAGACCCCCCATCTCCATCCTCCCCTTCTGTGTCCCCCATCACCCCGTCTGGCCTCACTGATCACTGTGCCGTCATTGCTCACCCTGGGATGGTCAGAGCACCTCTGCTGGATTGGGGATATTTCAGTGAGTCATGGGAATAATAGGCCCATGAGAACGGTTCCGGAGGTAACCAGGTTCCGGTTCCATCTCTTCTGGAGGTAACCAGGAAAGTCTAGGACACTTAGGGTGGAAGAAGGAGCTGGGAGAGACCCAACTTCAGATTCCACTCTTGCCTCCAGGTGGCACCTCTGTGACCCAGGGCAAGACTCCAGCACTCTGAGTCTCGGGTTCTACACCTGTGAGGTGTGAATGGTGATTTCCCCATAGTGTCCTGGGGAGGCCTGGGAGAGGTACCACCAAGTGTCAGGGTCTGGCACTTAGTAAAGTGTTTATTATGAATAATATTATTACATCATCATCACCATCATATTCATCATTAATATTAAAATTTAAATGATGGAGAGTCTGAAGGCCCAGCCTGCAGATCCCTGGAGGATCAAGAATATGAAGGACCTGCCCTGATGGCAGCCTGAGCAGGCGTGGGCACGCTGGGTGCCTGGCCTGGGGAGAGCGAGAGCCTCGATGGCCTTGGCATGATTAGTTGTGTGACAGCTTTGGTTTTGTCTGCCAGGGCTGTCAGCCTGAGTGTGGAGCGGGAGAGATGTGTGGGTTCCATGGGAATGTCACCAGAGTTAATGCTCACTAATGGGCTGATGCTCCCCCAAGACTGCTTACTGTTTGCAGAGAGCAGGTGTTGCTGGCATACCCTAAAAGGAGCTTTAAGCACACATTCCTCTTCCCATCCCTATGCTCAGCAGGGCCAAGGGCCATCTCAGGACCCAGTCACTGCTGTGTTAAGCCCTGGGTGCCTCTTCCCCTGGTTGAGAGCTGCTAACAAGGGCAGCAGTCAGTAAACCCCAGGTCGAGAATATTCTTGAGCTTGGTGGACCTTAGCTGCCCATGGCACCACCTTCTGCCTAAAGTTGAAGAGAAACATTACTACCTTCATACGTTAGATGTGGGTGCAGTAGGATTGTTCATACTCGCAGCCAAGAGACATTGAAGATCCATTTCTTTCTTAAGGTGGTATTGCAAAACACCAAAAGCAAGAGGTCTGAGTTGTAATCCTCTTTATTTTTCACACGATAGTGTGTGACCTGAGGTGAGTTACTGACTTCCCTGTACCTCAGTTTCCCCATCAGAAAGTCTCTGTGAGATTTAAGGAGACAGCAGTTGTGGAGTGTTTAGCCCAGAATCGGGCCATTGGCATCACTGGGAGCTTTCCTGGAAGTGGCAATGCCTGCTTTGTGCTCACCCCATCCCTCCCTCTTCTCATGCTGCCGTTGTTCCACAGAGACACAGTGCCTGGGGGAAGATGGGGATCTCAGGAATGTGGGGCCTGCTAGGGCCCCCAAAAGTGGCTCTGGTCAGAGTGGGAGCCAATACAGGGACTGGCAGAGGGAGTTGGTGCACACTCCCAGATGGGCACAGCCTAGTGGAGGAATTGGGAAGGCTTCCTGTAGGAGGGGCATTTGGACTGTAGGGGCCGACACCTTCTGCGTTCCATAAATGAGAAGGAAAGAGAACCCCTGCGTCAGGGTGCCTACCTTCTAGTTAAAGGAGATGAAAATAAACAAGTCAACAAGTGATTGCAAATAGTGATAGGTCTCTGAAGGGAATCAACAGGTGGGTGTGATCGTGGCTGGACTGGGGGTCAGGGAATGCCTTTCAGAGGAGGCACAATTGGGGCAGAGACCTGCAGGAGCCAGTCACGGAAAGACCAGGGACAAAGTCTTCTAGGCAGAGGGGCCAGTGGACTGGTTTTCATCTTTTGGCTATTGTGAACAGTGCTATGAACATTGGTATAAAGGTTTTTAAATTTTTTAAATTATTTTTAAACTGAATGAAAGATTGTTTAAATTCATATAGTGCTTACAATTTTCAGAAGTTTCCCGTGCATGACTTCATGTAATCCCATAATAACCCTTTTGTCTTCCTACCCCTCTATTGCCCTCCCCCTTCTTGGTAACCACTAGTTTGTTCTGTGAGTCTGCTGCTTTTTCTGTTTTATTCACTGGCTTGTTATATTTTTTAGGTTCCACATCTAAGTGATATCATATAGCATTTGTCTTTCTCTTTCTGACTTGTTTTACTTAGCATAAGTTTTTGTTTGAGAAGCTGCTCTCAATTCTTTTGAGTGTATACCTAGGAATGGATTGCTGGGTCCAATGGTATTTTTGCATTTAACTTTTGGAGGACGGGAACACTGTTTCATAGTGGCTGTTGAGTCCAGGAGGGAGGTGATGGTAGCTTGGGCTGACAGGGCAGTGAACAAGGGTAGAAGGGACAGATGAGCAAGATCAGTAGAGGATGAGCCTGACGGGACTTGCTGATGGGCTGATCAGGGAGAGGAGGAAGAATGGCTTCAGCATCTGGCTCGATGGGGGTGCTATTTCCTGAGATGAGAAGGGAAATTCTGTGGGTGGGTGGAAGGTGTGGTGAGTGGGAGAGCTGGGGCTCCAGTCCCATTTTTGACATATTGTGTTTGAGATGCCTATTGGACATGAACATGGGTGTTGCCAAGGAGGTGGTGGGATAAATGAATCTGGGATGCCAGAGAGTGATGGGGTGACAAGGTCGCTGTCATCCTGATGGAATGAAAGCCATGGGACTGGCCGAGTGCCTCAGGGAGAGAGGCAGGTTGGTGACCTTGTTGCGGGTCATGGCATTATTTAGAGGTCAAGAACTTTTCACTTTCATGCATTGGAGAAGGGAATGGCAACCCACTCCAGTGTTCTTGCCTGGAGAATCCCAGGGATGGTGGAGCCTGGTGCGTTGCCGTCTATGGGGGTCACACAGAGTCAAACACGACTGAAGTGACTTAGCAGTAGCAGCAGCAACAAGCAGAGCAGAAGGAGACATTTTGAAGCAGCCATGGAGATGGGAGGAAAACCAGGAGTGTGTGGTGTCTCAGAAGCCAAGAGAAGAAAGTGTTTCAAGGAGAAAGAAGTAGCCAACTATATAAAAGGCTGTCATGAGGTCAAGAAAGACAACAACAGAAAAACAGCCTTTGGGATTGGAATGGCCATTGGTGGGTCATTGTCATTGGATGGTCAAGGTCATTGGAGCCCTTTACAAAAGTACTTTAGGTGGAGTGGCCAAATGCCAGGATGGAGTGGGTGGAGGTGAGGATAGGAGGTGAGGAAGTGGAGGCTGTGGAGAATTCTTTTGCAATATTTGGCTTTGAATGGGATCCTGAAGTGAGCCACTGGCTGGAGGGGTCTAGCAGGGACTTTTCTTTTTTAAGTTGGAGTATAATTTCTTTACAATGTTGTGTTAGTTTCTGCTGTATAATGAAGTGAATCAGCCATATGTATATATATATATATATATATCCTTTCCCTCTTGGTCCTCCCTCTAACCTCCCATCGCCATCCTACCCATCAAGGTCATTGCAGAATACTGAGCTGAGCTCCCTGTGTTATACAACAGATTCCCAGCAGCTATCTGTTTTACACATAGTAGTGTGTGTTAATACACTAGTTCAGTTCAGTTCAGTCGCTCAGTCGTGTCTGACTCTTTGCAACCCCATGAACTGCAGCACGCCAGGCCTCCCTGTCCATCACCAACTCCTGGAGTTTACTCAAACTCATGTCCATCGAGTCAGTGATGCCATCCAGCCATCTCATCCTCTGTCATCCCCTTCTCCTCCTGTCCCCAATCCCTCCCAGCATGAGAGTCTTTTCCAGTGAGTCAACTCTTTGCATGAGGTGGCCAAAGTATTGGAGTTTCAGCTTCAGCATCAGTCCTTCCAATGAACACCCAGGACTGATCTCCCTTAGGATGGACTGGTTGTATCTCGACTCTCAAGAGTCTTCTCCAACACCACAGTTCAAAAGCATCAATTCTTCTGTGCTCAGCTTTCTTTATAGTCCAACTCTCACATCCATACACGACCACTGGAAAAACCATAGCCTTGACTAGATGGACCTTTGTTGGCAAAGTAATATCTCTGCTTTTCAATATGCTATCTAGGTTGGTCATAATATGTCAATCCTAATCTCCCAACTCATCCCGCCGTTTCCTTCCCACTCTGTGTACACATGTTTGTTCTCTGTGTCTCTGTTCCTGCCCTGCAAACAGGTTCATCTGTACCATTTTTTTTTTAGCTGCCACATAATATGCATTAAAATACAATATTTGTTTTTAGGAGAGACTGTTTTAAATCTGACTAGGGTGTTGTGTATATGCCACTAGGATCTACTAGTCAGGCAAGGAGAAACTGATGATGCAGGAGAGAGAAAGGAAAATCAAAGCTTTCCTTGAGATGAACAGCTGGGCATAGATGGAGAATGGCCTTAGCTGGGAGTAGGGAACGCTCATTCCTCATGACAGGGTGAATTGGAAGGGAAGGATGTCAGAGGAGGGTGAGCTTAGCCTCCAGACAAGAGAGGATGGGGGCTTGGGTTAGAATTGGAGATGGAGACAAGGAGAGAGATTATAAATGTACTGTGGATGTGCAGCCACTAGCACTGGTTGATGGAGTCAATGTCGAGGTGAGAGCAGGAGAAGTCTCGAGGATGAGGCCAGGAGAGGCGGGAGGAGATGGTGGGAGAAGCTGCGCTATGAACCTCCAAGCTGAAACAAAGATAAGTTGTTTTGCAAGAAAAGCTTAATTTCTCTCACACTTGGGCTGCTTGAGGTTAGCAGTGGGAGTGCTGGGGAGGTGGGTTGGGGCTGGATGGTGGAGGACTTGAGGGACAAATGCACAGGTCAGCATACTATTCTGAAGACTGGCAGCGGCGGGGAGGCCCTGCCCATTCTCAGATGGTGAACAAGCCTCATATATTAGAACTTGGAAGGAGCACCAAGTGCAACTCAGGTTTAGTCTAGATTTGCAAATAATGATGAGGGTTTTCCTGTCCAAGAGACTTTTGACTGGTCCCTTCCCTTGCTCTGAAGGATGACATCTACTTTCTTTCTGCTTGGCCTGTTTCATTCTGCTTTGAGAAGGGGAAGACTTAAAGACAGGCTGGGATTGTTCTGACCTCAGGTAGGTCACACTAGACCTGCAGAGAAGGCCTTGGAATGGGGCTGTGGCCCACCCAATCATAACTTTTTTTATTGGAGACAGAGGCTGTGGGAACAGATTTTCGGGTCAAGGGCAGGCTTGGAGGCCCTTTTGATCCAAGTGTTGGTGGGAGGAAAGGAGGAACTGAGAACTTGGAGGTCCCAAATCACTCCAAAGCCAAAACAGTTTGTCTTTGGAGTGTTCTAGGCATGTCTCTCTTTCTCTCTATCTTTCTTCCTGTCCTCCCTCCTTCCCTCCTTTCCTCCCTTTCTTTCCCTCTCCCCTCCCATTCCCTTCCCTTCTCTTCCGTCTCTCTTTTCCTTTTCTGGTATATAACTTTTGGCCTGGTGGCTGTTGTTCATTTACCCAGTATGATTTGACTTCTTTGCAACTGACTGTCTTACTTTCTCATCCAGAGAGAGATTGATCTTAGTAGCTGTTTCACATGGACTTGAAAGTGTATTCTGTAGTTGTTTGTTGTAATGTTCTATATGTGTTGATAAGGTCAAGCTTTTTAACTATGTTGTAAAAATCTTTTATATCCTTAATGATTTTTTTTATTGTGGTAAAATGTATAAGACATAAATTTACAATTTTAACCAGTTTAAGTTGTGCACTTCAGTGGAGTTAAGTACATTCACACAGTGTGCAACCATCACCGTTCTCTGGTTTCAGAACTTTTCATCACCCCAAAAGGAGACCTTGTACCCATTAGCAGTCACTTCCCATTCTCTCCTTCTGCCAGCCCCTGCCTCTTCTGGATATTTAATGTGAGTGGAATCATATAGTACATAGCCTTTCATATCTGGCTTCTTTCACTTAGTGTAATGTTTACAAGGCTCATCCATATTAGAGCATGTGCCATAATTTCATTTGTTTTTATGGCCAAATAATATTCCATTGAATGGGTATGCGACATTTCGTGTATCCATTTGTCCTTTAACGAATATGTGTATTATTTCCACCTTTTGGATACTGTGCATAGTGTTACTCTGAACATTTGTGTACAAGTTTTTGTTTGAGCACCTGTTTTCAATTCCTCGGAGAAGACCAGCTGCATCATATGGTAATTCTATGTTTAACTTTTGGACGAACTGTGAAACTTCCTTAGTGGCCGAACCATTTAGAAATCCCACTAGTCATGTATAAGGGTTTCAATTTCTTCACCTCCTTGCCAACATGTCTTTTCATCCTTTCCTTTTTTAGTGATAGCTGTTCTAGTCAGTATGAAGTGGTAACTCATTTTGGTTTTAATCTGCATCTCCCTAATGACTAATGACATTGAGCATATTTTCATGTGCTTGTGGCCATTTGTATATCTTCTCTGGTGAAATGTCTTTGCGAGTACCTTGCCCACTTGGAGGGGGATATATAATTATTATTTAAAATTGTGGTAAAAATATTAAAAATCATGGTAAAATATGCATAATATGAAATTTACCATCACTGCCATTTTTATGTATAGTTCCTGGAGGCTTAGAGGTTAAAGCATCTGCCTGGAATGCGGGAGACCTGGGTTCGATCCCTGGGTTGGGAAAGATCCCCTGGAGAAGGAAAATGGCAACCCACTCCAGTACTCTTGCCTGGAGAATCCCATGGATGGAGGAGCCTGGTAGGCTACAGTCCATGGGGTTGCAAAGAGTCGGACAGGACTGAGCGACTTCACTTTCACTTTACTAGTATTAAATCTATTTACATTGTTGTGCAGTGAATCTCCAGAACTTTTTCATCTTCTTAAAAATATTTAACTCTACCCCCCCCAAAAAAAATTTAACTCTTTTCTTTTTATTTTTTTATTGAAGGATAATTGCTTTACAGAATTTTGTTGTTTTCTGTCAAACCTCAACATGAATAAGCCATAGATATACATATATCCGGAGAAGGCAATGGCACCCCACTCCAGTACTCTTGCCTGGAAAATCCTATGGACAGAGGAGCCTGGTAGGCTGCAGTCCATGGGGTCACAAAGAGTAGGACATGACTGAGTGACTTCACTTTCACTTTTCACTTTCATGAATTGAAGAAGGAAATGGCAACCCACTCCAGTGTTCTTGCCTGGAGAATCCCAGGGACTGGGGAGCCTGGTGGGCTGCCGTCTATGGAGCCGCACAGAGTTGGACACGACTGAAGTGACTTAGCAGCAGCAGCAGCATACATATATCCCCTCCCTTTTCAACCTCCCTCCCATCTCCCTCCCCATCTCACCCTTCTAGGTTGATACAGAGCCCCTGTTTGAGTTTCCTGAGCCATACAGCAAATTCCCATTGGCTATCTATTTTACATATGGTAATGTGAGTTTCCATGTTATTCTCAACATACATCTCACCCTCTCCTCCCCTCTCCCCGTGTTCATAGGTCTATTCTCTATGTTTATTTCTCCATTGCTGCCCTGTAATTATGTTCTTCAGTACCATTCTTCTAGATTCTGTATATAAATACAATATTTATCTTTCTCTTTCTGACTCACTTCACTCTGTATAATGGATTCTAGGTTCATCCACCTCATCAGAACTGACTCAAATATGTTCCTTCTTATGGCTGAGTAATATTCCATTGTGTATATGTACCACAACTTCTTTATCCTTTGTCTGTCGATGGACATCTAGGTTGCTTCCATGTTCTAGCTATTGAATAGTGCTGCAATGAACAATGGGATACATGTGTCTTTTTCAATTTTGGTTTCCTCAGGGTATATGCCTAGGAGTGGGATTTCTGGGTCATATGGTGGTTTTATTCCTAGTTTTTTTTAAAGGAATCTGCAAACTGTCTTCCATAGTGGCTGTATCAATTTACATTCACACCAACAGTGCAAGAGCATCCCCTTTTCTCCACACCCTCGCCAGCATTTATTGTTTGTAGACTTTTTGATGATGGCCATTCTGACCGGTGTCTTTTGCTTTTCTTTAATTGGTCTGTTTGTGTTTTTGTTGTTGAGTTGTAAAGGTTCTCTATTCTAGATACTATACTCTTATCAGATATATGGTTAGAAAAAGTTTTCCCTTTTTGCAGGGATCATGTGTTTTCTCCCTGTCTTCCTTCTATTAATGTGGTGTATTATGTTAATAGATTTTTATATGTTGAACTACTCTTGTACTCCTGGGATACATTCCACTTGATCATGGTATATAATCCTTTTACTATGCTGCTATTTTGCTAGTATTTCATTGAGAGTTTTTACATGTATATTTATAGGGGATACTGTTCTATAGTTTTATTTTCTTGTGAATTCTTTGTCTGGTTTTTGTATCAGAGTAATGCTGGTTTTATAGAATGAGTGAGGAAGTATTCTCTCTTTTTCAGTTTTTGGATAAAGCTTAAGAAGTATCGTGTGCTCAGTTGCTCAGTCGTGTCTGACTCTTTGCGATACCATGGACTGCAGCCTGCCAGGCTCCTCTGTTCATGGAGTCCTTCAGGCAAGAATACTGGAGTGGGTCACCATTTCTTCCTCCAGGAAATCTTCCTGACTCAGGCACTGAACTTGCATCTCTTGTGTCTCCTGCATTGGCAGGTGGAATCTTTACCACTGCACCACCTGGGAAGCCCCAAGAAGTATTAATGTTAAACATAAGTTGCTCAGTCATGTCTGACTCTATGACCCCATGAACTGTAGCCCACCAGACTCCTATGTCCATGGAGTTCTCCAGACAAGAATACTGCAGTGAGTTGCCAATCCCTTTTCTAGGGGATCTTCCCAACCCAGGGATCAAACCTGGGTCTCCTGCATTGCAGACAGATTCTTTACCATTTGAGCCACCAGGGAAGTCCCAAGTATTAGTGTTAATTTTTTTTTTTTTTAATGTTTGGTAAGCTTCACTAGTGAAGCCATCTGGTCTTGGGCTTTTCTTTTGTGAGGTTTTTGATTGCTGAGTGAATGTCTACTTCTTTTGAGGTTTATTTAGGTTTCCTGTTTATACTTGAGCAAGTTTTAGTAGTTTGTGTGTTTCTAGGAATTTGCTTATTTTATCTAGGTTATATAATTGGTTAGCATTAATTGATTGATATTAGCAAACTAATTGCTTAGGATTCTTGTTCTTCTTGTTACCAAGAAAGCAGTGTTAAAATCTCTAACCAGGACTGTGAGTGTCTTTCTCTTTTTAGTTCAATTTTTGTCTTTTACTTTTTGAAACTATGTTATTAGGTACATACAAATTCAGAATGTTTATATCTTCTGGTAGATTGACCCTTTCATTATTATAAACTGTCTCTGTAGTAATGCTCCTTGCCTTCAAGTCTATTTTGTCAGTTATTAGTGTAGTTATACTGGAGTTCTTTTGCTAGTATTTGCATGCATATCTTTTCTATCCTTTTCCCAAGATTTCTGTCTCCTTATATTTAATAGATGTCTATTAATCTTTGCCTTTTAATTTGACCATTTAATAAATTACTAATATATTTGAATTCAAGCATATCAGGTTACTCTTCATTTTCTCTTTGACTCATCTGGTCTATATTGCTTAATTTTTTTCTCCTTTCTTGCCTGCTTTTGGATTATTTAAGTATTTCTTTAGAATACTGTTTTCCCCTGTTAGCTTGTTAGTTGTGAATTCTTTTAGAATTCTTTTGGTGGCTTGCAATATATATCTCTCACTTATTAAAGTACTTTAACCATGTCCTAGGAAATGAAATAACCTTAAAATGCCTTAATTTATTTGTCTTCTCAACTTACATACTACTGCTATCATCCTTTTAACTGTTTGTATCTCTTTCTATATTTTATTCCCCAGAAAACTTTATTATTTTTATTTTTCACAGTCAGTAGTTGTTTAGATTTAGCTACCCTTTTTGTTGCTCTTCATTCCTTTCTGCTTCGCCAGGCTTCCATCTGGGATAACTTTTCTTGTGTCTGAAGAATTTCCTTCCTTTCTTAATTTCAAGTTTTGAAGTGTGACTGGTGTGTTTCCCAAGGCCCCTGGTCCTCGGTGGGCCCTGAGTTCCAATTTTCGTTTTCTAGTCCTTTTGACCACTCAGTTGCTCACTCTTTTGTCCACTGCTTGAGAACTGACAGATGCTTTGAAGAGGAAGGCTGCTCCTTGTTGGCCTCCCCTCTCCATGTTTCTCTTCTTTGTAAGACCTTTGCCCTTGAAGTCCTCATTGCTCTTATATTTCTCGCACAGATGTTTTATTAATATTTTGACCAGCAGTTGTTTCTGATGGAAAGGCTCATTTGCAACAAGAGAGTCTGTCATTACTAGGATTATAACTCTTGCCTGGTAATTTTTTGATTTTGCACCCACCCCTTACTGATGGCTTGGGAATGTTCACTGTGTGTGTGTGTGGAACTCAGACAGTATGATCAACATTGCCCTCATATTCCTTAATTATGACTGTACACATAAATGACTATATTAATATATACATACATACATGGATGTACATGTAAAATATATACATAGACATATGAAACACATATTAAGGCATTTGTAGGATCATTTCTCCTTAGTCCTTTGGAAAAGGTGTAGAAATTCTTGTTCATCAGCTACTTATGAAACTTTCTGTCATTGTTTTCTGAATTATTTCCTGTGGTGTGTGAATGTCCCACATGGTGTTAATAGAATCGTTGCTAAAATGGAGCAATTGAGAAACTACATCGAATCCTCTCCTTGGAGACTCTCAATCCCACAGAAGCACACTGAAAGCTCTGAAACATACAAACTTATTTGATTATGAAATCCTTCAGGGGGAATTCCTATTCTCATCTGTAGGTGAATCTTGGGAAACACTGCCTTATAGCAAACCTAAATCCACCAGATCCTACACCAATAAATATCTAGTGTTCAAGGGACTTTGTCTTCTCAATGGTGAAGTGCCATCAGTGTTTCCTCAAGCATGGACACTGCAAAGAGAGTCTGAAAGTACGCACATCAGATGTTGGGTTTGGGGGGCTGGAGCCCCTCTTCTAATCATTGGTAAAAAAGGCAGAAATTTGGGGTACAGTCATTCCAGCCCTTTGTCTGTTTGTGCCTCCTGGAGTGAAACCATCTGCTCAGGTTCCCTTGGTCCCAGCGCAGCTCAGCATGGGGTACCCATGTATGTTGGTGGAAATTGATTTTTGATTCTCTTAAGGCCAAACTCTCCCTCACTTCACCTACCTCTTGGAGGTCTTGCCGCCCCTCTGTACAGGTGAGAGGGTGAGACAGTTGTGACGGAATACACAGAGCTTCTGCTCAGGAGTCAAGAGGCCTGGGTTCAAGTCTTGGTGCTGTGACCTTGGGAGAGTTAACCATGGAGTAGCGGGTGAGAGCACGGGCTTTGGTGTCAGACACACTCAGCCCTTCTACTTCCTTGCTGTGTGATCATGGGCACGTCACTTCACCTTCCTGCACCTCAATTTCCTTACCTTCAAATGGGGATAATAATAACACCCACCTGACCTTCTCTTTGTTGTGAGAAGGAAATAAGATAATGCATGTCAAGTACAATACCTGGAACGTGCTAGGCACCTGGCAAATGTCAGCTGTTATTTCATCTAACCTGACTCCTTCATCTGGGTTTGAGGAGAACCCCAACCTCTCATGATGCTTGAGGATCAAATAGAATCTTGAATGTGAAAGAGTTTTGTAAACTCTTGGAGTGACAAAGGGAAATTCAGGCAGTCTTTTTTCATTACTGCCCTTGATGCTGCCTCATCCCCTCTGGCCGGGCAGGGCAGGGGGTGGAGACCATACCAGGCTCCATCCCTACTCTCAGGCAGAACCATTCCTCCATTACAGAACATTGGCAAGAAGATGTCCTGCCAGCAATTCATTGCCAACTTGGACCAGCTGAATGATGGCCAAGACTTTGCCAAAGACCTGCTGAAGGTATAACTTGCTAAGGGTCCCCATGCTCCCAGCTGTGTTCAGGGTGGGTGGGGAGGAGAGAGGTTTCTGCTCCACTAAATCCTGATGGTCCAAGTTCTTCATTCTGAGGTCAGGGTAATGATGGCTTTGGGACAGAGGTAGAGACCATCCAGCTCAACACATGACTAGTTATGTGTTCCCTGAGTTAGGCAGAGGGTAGGCTTTGTGAGATTTGTTTTTAGTGCTCCACTATCTTTATTTCTGTCAAGATAGTGCTCAACACTGCCACCCATTGTCACAGCTCTCACCGCCATCACCTTCACCATCAGCATCAGTATCATCACCACAGGGCAAAGCCCACTCATTCCTTAAACATCACAAGGAATCTAGTTTTCTTTTGAAAACTTTTGAAAAGTTTCTTTTGAAAAACTCTGGCTTTTCAAGTTTGGTCAGCTCTCCACCTTGGAGGAATAGGAGCATATTTTGGGGGATAGGTGATGAGTTCAGTTTTAGAGGATGAGTTAGAGGGAACTGATGATATCAGGTGGGAAATTGGATAGTGAGTCTGGAGGTCAGAAAATGAACATTGCCTTCATCACTCTTCTTACCATAATTATGTTCTTCACTGTCAGGAAGAACTAGTTAAAAGTGTATTTTTAAGTAAAATAAAATGATCCCAGTCCTTTCACCCACCTACTCCCCTTCTACTCATCCACCCATCTACCCATCCTCCCATATATCCATCCTTCCATCCACATACCCACCCTGCAACTCAATCATTCACCTGTCCCTACACCTACCCATTCATCCATCACCGACACATACTCTCCTACACAGCCCTCTATACACACTCACCCACCTATTTCTCGGCTCATCTACCCACTCATCCTCAGTCTATCCAGTCATCTAAACAATACTCACCCACCCCATTCATTCACCTGTCCAATAAATGGGAAGCAAACACCCACTTTGCCCCACTGGCTGAAAAGGTACTCCCTCACTGCATCCACATCACTAGAGGTAGATGGACTCTGACTCTTCTTTGAACTCCTCTCTTTCCCCCTCTCCTAGACCCTTTACAACTCCATCAAGAATGAAAAACTGGAATGGGCCATGTGAGTAGTGCCCATGAGCACAAATACGGGGAGAGAATTACCAGGAGTGGGGCGAGGGAGTGGCTGATGGTACAGGGAAGTCATGCTGGTTACTCTCCATGGTGCTGATTTCTCCCACGCAGGGCCCTGGTGACCCCTGACCAGCTGGCCAGCTCCTGCTGTTGAGTTCCCCTTTGGATTCATTTTCTGTCTTGATAAATAGTGTGCAGTTTTACAGCTATGGAATAGATTAAACTGACTTAGTTTCATGATGTTCACAACAGATTTTCTGTTCAGGGGATATTGCCACTATTTTTAATGATGGTATATCTCTTTCCCCTTGGGGAGATAGACAGGCATGAGCTCTGAGTCCCTTTACAACTCTAGTAATATGACCATATTGAAGTGGTGACTGCTCTTGGCAATGGGGAGACATGACTGCCCCCTAACTTCTTCCCCTGGAGGTACCCAGCCATCTGGAAAGAGGTGTGGTGACCTTGCTGATTGGGAAGACTATAAGAGGCTTCTGGGGAAGTTGCCACCCCACTCTGCTGTACTCCCCAGGGCAGCCTGGGTCTTGGGGTCCATGTGAAGGTCCCAGGCAGGGATTATTAGGAAACCCAACCCAACTGGGGAGAGCTGGCATTTTTCTACCAGGGCTCCAGTGGGAAACCTAGACTTTAGGGGCCTAATCTACTGACCTTCTGTACCTTACCATGTCCCTGGGACTTGGGCAGTCTGCCCATGGGTTACTTCTCCCTGGGGCTTGGCTTTCAGAGAGGTGAGGGAAGACCAGGGGGTAAGTCTGAAGATGGTAAGGTCTCCAACTTTGTGATCAAAGATGAAGATTGGAGCTTGGAGGCCAGCCAAAAATCAAATTTCAGAGGACAAAGGTCAGAATTGGAGACTCAGGTCAAAGGCCTGGATCTATGGTTGGAATTGAAACCCCTTTGTCTCTGCTCCTCACCTCTAACACTCCAGAGGAGTGTTTGGTGGGGAAAGGGCATGTTGGCATGGGGATGAGGCCTCTGTGGAGGTGGTACTCAAGCCTAGTACTTTCCTAGTGATGAAGATGAGCTGAGGAAATCACTGTCTGAGCTGGTGGATGACAAATTTGGGACAGGCACAAAGAAGGTGACACGGATCCTGGATGGTAGCAACCCCTTCCTGGATGTCCCGCAAGCTCTCAGCGCCACCACCTACAAGCATGGTGTGCTGACCCGGAAGACTCATGCCGACATGGATGGCAAGAGGAGTGGGTGTCAGGCGGGGAAGGGGCATGGGGAGGGTTGCTAGTCCAGAGAGGGTCTGCACACCCTTGGCTGCTCCTCTGGGAATGCACATTCCAGCAGACATGTAGGGGGACACAGGGGAGGAGATACTGGGATGGGTGTTACGGCCACACTACCCACAGCCCCCCCCTCCCTAGCGCCCCGTGGGAGGCGTGGCTGGAAGAAATTCTACGCGGTGCTCAAAGGGACCATTCTGTACCTGCAGAAGGTGAGAGATTCCCCCAGAATCTTTATCCAGGAAGGGCCAACTCAGCCCCTGCCTTCTGGTGCCCAGAGGGTCTTGGGAAAGGCCTAGGCCTTAGGCAGATCTTGGATCCTCCCACATCAAGGACCTGACTTTGGCTCACCGAGGGCTTTGGTGGTTTCAGAGAAGGGCCTTTTAAAGGGGGTTTCAGAGGAGTAAGGCCTGTTCAAGCTTTTGGGGCCAACTGGGTGCTGGGAGTGCGTGGTGATTCTTGTTGAGGTGGGTATGGTATCAGAGTGGCAGCAGCTGAAAGATGGTGGGATGTGTAGGGACAGAGAGAAGGAGAATGACGGGGAGGGATAGTGAGGGTAGAGGTACGGGTCAGCAGACCAGAGCCTGGTGATGACAGAGGCTTGCCCACCCCTGACCTGGCCTGTCCAGGATGAGTACAGGCCTGACAAAGCCCTGTCCGAGGGTGACTTGAAGAATGCCATCCGTGTGCACCACGCTCTGGCCACCAGGGCCTCTGACTACAGCAAGAAGTCCAATGTGCTCAAGCTGAAGACAGCTGACTGGAGGGTCTTCCTCTTCCAGGCACCGTAAGTAGGAGTGGGCGCCCCCTTGCTCCCACCCTGGGCTCAGGACCTGCCCCACACCCTTGCCTCATCTATCTCAGGGGAGGTGCCCTTAGTTTCCCCGGCACAGCAGCCATGAGAGCAAGTGTAATTGCTTGGCACAAACAAACAGTTCAGGTCCCTCCTGACAGCAGTGTTTCTCAAGCGTGATCCCTCAGCATCTCCTGGAAAACTTGTTAGAGGGACTTCCCTGGTGGTCAAGTGGTTAAGACTCTGCTCCCAGTGCAGGGGGCACAGGTTCAATCCCTCATTGGGGAACTAAGATCCTGCATGCTGCCCAGTGTGGTCAAAAATAACCCCCAAACTCATTAGAAATGCAGTTTCTGTGGTCCCACCTTAGACCTCCGGAATCAGAAACACTGGAGGTGGGCCAGCAGTTGTATTTTAATAAGACCTCAAGGTGATTCTGATGTGCACTGAAGTCTTTAAATACAAGGCAGATGGACTCTTTCTAAATCATCCTGCACTTAAAGTTGGGGTGATGGGCATGGAAAACTCACCCTATGGTTTCTCCATAAGGCCTTCTTTCTACACCCCTGTACCTCATCCTTCTGTGACTTGAAATTCGGGTTTCATGTATCAGATGAACTTAAAAGGGGGGAGACTGGCAGGTGAACTCTGAGGATAGGAGTGGATGTGCCGGACCAGGCAGTGGGGCAGGGCTGAGAGGGCGGAGTCGGGGTGACCAGTTGCCCAGCTGCCTCTGACCTCCCCTGCTGGTCTTAGACTCACTAGCTCCAAGCCGTTAGCTCTGGACCTGGCTGGGCAGCTTCATGTTCACATGGAAATCCAGGTCTTGTCTGGGAGCTGGGACAGAGGGAGCTCCCTACGCAGACATGACCAGGCCCATCAGCCCCCATCCTGCCACCCTCCCTTACCCCTTTGCCCGCCTACACGGAGGTCTTTGTGGCCTCTCTGTGCCTGGCTGTGCTGGGTGGGGGATAGGAAGTCCTACTGTGAGAAGCCGGTGCGCCCTCCCCTCCCCTCTGGTCCCCAGGAGCAAAGAGGAAATGCTGTCCTGGATCCTGAGGATCAACCTGGTGGCTGCCATCTTCTCAGCACCCTCCTTCCCCGCTGCCGTCAGCTCCATGAAGAAGTTCTGTCGGCCTCTGCTGCCCTCCTGCACCACTCGCCTCTGCCAGGTACAAGCTCCTGGGCTCACGACACCACCTTCCCCGGCCCCTCATTCAGCAGTGCTTACCTGGTGCCTGGCCCTGGCGTGAGAGACAAGCCGAAGGAGCAGACATTCTTCTCCATCCCCCCGCCCACACTCCCACTTACACACAGGGAGACTGAGGTCATACCCCGCACGGTGGTGTGGGTGTGCTGATGGCGGTGTGTCCAGTGGATGTGGTGTGGTCTGTGGGTGTCCTGTGTGTCTGGGCATGAATGGTTGTGAGTGTGTGTGTTGTGAGGAGCGAGTGACAGGCAAGACTTGGAGAACCCAGCTGCTTCCCTCATCTACCCTTAAATGTTTCTTTGTAATCCTTAAAAATCTCCTGGGCTTCCCACGTGGCTCAGTGGTAAAGAATCTGCCTGCCTGTGCAGGAGCCACAGGAGACATGGTTTTGATCCCTGGGTTGGGAAGATCTCCTGGAGAAGGGAATGGCAACTGACTCCAGTAGTCTTGCCTGGAAAATCCCATGGGCAGAGGAACCTGTTGGGCTACAGTCCATGGGGTTACAAAGAGTTTGACACGACTGAGTGCACATGTGCACATGTGCACACACACACACATCAATACTCCATTTTTCAGGGATTTTTTTTTGAGAGGAGAGGATAAATGCTGGGCTACTACCTGCATGGTGGAGAGTGGGTCAACACCATGCTTTCCATCCTGTCAGGGCCCTTTCCTGATGGGCCAGTGTCCGGGGTCTTCTCTGTGGAGCCCCTGGGACTGCTGTCCACAGCTGTGCCAGCACTCTTGGTGCTCCCACACAGGCACACTTACCATTCAAGTACACTCATGTTTGTGTGTATACACACATACACACACACACATATGCAGCCCAGTGCCCATAAGGCACAAAAGGGTCTGGCTGTCCTGTGGTGGGTGGGGTGTACTGTTCACTTGTCTGGTAGTGACAGTGTCTCTGTCTGTCTTTGGGTGTGATCCTGGGTCTGTGGCCTTCAGATGTGTCTGGACATGAGTATGAGAGGCTGTGTGCTTCGTATGAAGCCTGGGGCGCCGGGCTGAGTTTCGGTGATGGTGTGTCTATGTCAGGGAGTGTGCACACACGAGAGTGAGGGCCTCGCATCTTCTGAGCCTGCTGGGGAGGCTCCGCGGGGAGCTGATGCCGATGGTAGGAGGAGACGAAGGAGGGCGGTGGAGGTGCACTTGTTCAGGCACAGACCTGGTTCTGCCCCTGCGTGTTGGATGGCCCTGGCAAGGCCTTGGTTTCCCCTTGGGGAAGCAGCTCTCCTTTGGATGAGACCCACCCATACAACCCCCTGAGGGTGGGACCTCACTGTCCACGACTGATCTTTGCAGGAGGAGCAACTGCGCTCTCATGAGAATAAGCTGAGGCAGGTGACTGCAGAGCTGGCTGAACACAAGTGTCACCCGGTCGAGCGGGGCATCAAGTCCAAGGAGGCTGAGGAGAACCGGCTGAAGGAGCATTATCTCACGTTTGAGGTAGGCCAATCACAGGAGGATTTGGAAGGACAGGGCTGGGGCAGGAGGAACAGGCCAGCTTCTCCTTCCACATCTTTCCACAGCCAGGGACTCCTGCTTTGGGAGCACTCCACTTTGGGGGCTCCCCTGAGGTCATGAACTGCAGTCACCTGTGGGCCAGTCTCTGCACAGCCCAGCTGCACAGACAACTCACTTGTGTATCTACCAGAGACCTCCCTGGCCCTCTGCATCCTTCTTCAAGCCCTTGCCTCACCTCCAATTTCTGCATAGGCCCAGCTTTTTGGGAAGCTTCTACAACCAAACCACAGAGCTCACAAGCCCTCTCCATGTGACTTTCCCCCCTCACATCTCAGTGCCCCTCTCAGTGGGTTCATCAAGCAGAGCACCTTGGTCTCTCCTTCTGAGCTCTCCCTTTCTTCTGTTTTGTCTCTGCCCCTACCCTGCATCTGCCCTGCAGCGCTCTGCCTTCATTGTATGAAGGATGAGGGTAGACTGAGGGGAGGAAGGCAGGAACCACTTGTCCATTTTGGATTGACCTGCACATGGGGGTGGACAGATACAAGAGAGCCCAAAACCAAGCCAGGAAATCCCTGGAGCAGAGGGGCAGGGAATCGCCCATCTCAGTCTCTAGATTTCCATGCTGACTTTCTGTTGTGGTATAGAGGAGAGAGGATAGATAAATCCTGCCTTTTGGAAAAACATGATGCTTTATAGCTTTTGGAAGCCTCTTCAGATCCACTCTCTCTGCAAGGTAAAAAATAACCATGCTGATTGACTTCATTTCCCTTATGTTGACTGATTTAATCCTCATATCAACTGTATGATGTGGGTTTGTTATCCCCATTTTACAGATGGGGAAATTGAGGCTTGGAAAGGTTGGACCATGTGCCTGAGACAACACAGTTAAGTCCAGGAGCCAGGATCCTAACCAGGCAACTGACTGTGCCTCCAAAGCCCTGGTCTTTCTCACCCTCAGCCTGACTTAACTGGGGGGTAAAGAGGCAGGGCAGATGGACAGTAGGGGAGGTAGAGCCCAAAACGAAGAGCTTTTCAGTTTCTGTGGCAGAGCTGGGTGAGAACAGAATCTTATGACCCTTAGTCCCTGCCTCTCCCGCAACAGTGGTGAGGGCCTGAAGCTCTGAGTCAAGACCTCAGACACTGCCAAACCTCCCTTCTAATTGTTTACCAATTTACAGCCCCTTTAATAGCTCATGAGCACACCTGTCTCTCCATACCCTCACCAACACTGGACGTAGTCTTCGTTAATCTGATAGGTTTAGCAAGTGGTGTCTTATTGATGTTTTAACTTGGTTTAAATTTTTTAAAACAATTGTGATTTAAAAAGCATAGCTTAAGATTGATCATGGTTAAGGTTAAGGAATCAAAGGTTAAGGAACCATTTTAAGATTTATAGTTCAGTAATGTTAAGTTGGAGAAGGCAGTGGCACCCCACTCCAGTACTCTTGCTCAGAAAATCCCATGGATGGAGGAGCCTGGTAGGCTGCAGTCCATGGGGTCGCTAAGAGTCGGACACGACTGAGCGACTTCACTCTCACGCACTGGAGAAGGAAATCGCAACCCACTCCAGTGTTCTTGCCTGGAGAATCCCAGGGACGAGGGAGCCTGGTGGGCTGCCATCTGTGGGGTCGCACAGAGTCGGACACGACTGAAGCGACTTAGCAGAAGCAGCAGCAGCAACAGCAATGTTAAGTCTTTTCATATTCTTGGGCAACTAATCTCCAGAACTTTTTCATCTTCCAAACTGAAACTATATAGCTATTAAACAACATACTCCTCAGCACCTTCCTCCTGGCCCTAGTCCTTGACTACCACAGTTCTACTTTCTGTTTCTATGAATGTGACTACTGCTCTAAGTGCTTCATACAAGTGGAACCACAGAATTTATACTTTTGTGACTGGCTTAAGGCTTTCAGGCTTCATCCCTACTGTATCATCTATCAGAATTTCTTTCCTTTTGCTCTTCTGTTGTATTTGGACACCACGTTTTGTCTGTCCTTTCATCGGCTGATGCACATTTGGGTTGCTTTGATCTTTCGGCTGCTGTTAATAATGCTGCCATGAACATGGGTATGCAAATGTTTCTTTGAGATCCTACTTTCACTCCTGCTTTTATGTCCAGAAGTGGAATTGCTAAACTGTATAGTAATGTTATTTTCACTTTTCGAGGAATAACCACACTGTTTTCCATAGTAGCTGTATCAATTTACATTCCCACCAATAGTGTACTTGGATTCTAATTTTTCAACATCTTTATCAACACACTTGTTACTTTATTATTTTTTTGGATAGTGGTTATCTTAATGCATGTGAGGTGATAATCTCATTGTGGTTTTGATCTGTATTTTCCTGATGGATAATGATGTTGATGGAGAAGCTCTATATAGTCAGCAATAACAAACCCTGGTGCTGACTGAGGCTCAGATCATGAGCTCCTTATTGCAAAGTTCAGGCTTAAACTGAAGAAAGTAGGGAAAACTACTAGGACATTCAGGTATGATCTAAATCAAATCCCTTATGATTATACAGTGGAGGTGACAAATAGATTCAACGGATAAGGTCTGGTACACAGAGTGCTTGAAGAACTATGGACAGAGGTTCGTAACACTGTACAGGAGGTGGTGACCAAAGCCATCCCCCCAAAAAAGAAATGTGAGAAGGCAAAGTGATTGTCTGAGGAGGCCTTACAAAAAGCTGAGGAAAGATAAGTGAAAGGCAAGGGAGAAAAGGAGATACACCCAACTGAGTGCAGAGTTCCAGAGAGTAGCAAGGAGAGATAAGAAGGCCCTCTTAAATGAACAATGCAAAGAAATAGAGGAGAATAATAGAATGAGCTAGACTAGAGATCTCTTCAAGGAAATTAGAGATACCAAGGGAACATTTCATGCATGTTGTGACATGACATTTCATGCAAAGATGGGCATAATAAAGGACAGAAATTGTAAGGACCTAACAGAAGCAGAAGAGATTAAGAAGAGGGGGCAAGAATACACAGAAGAACTATATACAAGAAAGGTCTTAATGAGCTGGATAACCATGGTGGTATGATCACTCACCTAGAGCCAGACATCCTGGAGTGTGAAGTCAAGTGTGCCTTAGGAAGCATTACTGTGAAAAAAGCTAGTGGAGATGACAGAATTCCAGCTGAGCTATTTCAAGTCCTAAAAGATGATGTTGTTAAGGTGCTGCACTCAATATGTCAGCAAATTTGGAAAACTCAGCAGTAACCACAAGACTGGAAAATGCCATTTTTCATTCCAGTTCCAAAGAAGGGTAATGCCAAAAAATGTTCAAACTACCATACAGTTGTACTCATTTCACATGCTAGCAAGGTTATGCTCTAAATCCTGTAGGCTAGGCTTCAACAGTATGTGAACTGAGAATTTCCAGATATACAAGCTGGGTTTTGAAGAGGCAGAGGAACCAGAAATCAGGTTGCCAACATTTGCTGGATCATGGAGAAAGCAAGGGAGTTGCAGAAAAACATCTACTTCTGCTTCATTGACCATGCTAAAGCCTTAGACTGTGTTCAGTTCAGTTCAGTCACTCAGTCGTGTCCGACTCTTTGCAACCCTATGAACTGCAGGACTCCAGGCCTCCCTGTCCATCACCAACTCCTGGAGTTTACCCAAACTTTTGTCCATTGAGTCGGTGATGCCATCCAGCCATCTCATCCTCTGTAGTCCCCTTCTCCTCCTTTCTTCAATCTTTCCCAACATCAGGGTCTTTTCAAATGAGTCAGCTTTTTGTATCAGGTGGCCAAAATATTGGAGTTTCAGCTTCAACATCAGTCCTTCCAATGAACACCCAGGACTGATTTCCTTTAGGATGGACTGGTTGGCTTTCCTTGCAGTCCAAGGGACTCTCAAGAGTCTTCTCCAACACCACAGTTCAAAAGTATCAAGTCTTCAGTGCTCAGCTTTCTTTATAGTCCAACTCTCACATCCATACATGACTACTGGAAAAACCATAGCCTTGACTAGACGGACCTTTGTTAGACTGTGTGGATCACAACAAACTGTGGAAAATTCTTAAAGAGAAAATTCTTACCTATCTCCTGAGAAACTGTATTCCAGTCAAGAAGATACAGTTAGAACCAGATGTGGAACTGACTGGTTCCAAACTGGGAAAGGAGTATGTCAAGGCTGTATATTGTCACCCTGCTTATTTAACTTATATACAGAGTACATCATGTGAAATGCCAGGCTGGGTGAATCACAAGGTGAAATCAAGAATTCCAGGAGAAATATCAACAACCTCAGATATTGGCATATATACATATACCTCAGATATTCTACCACTGTAATGGCAGAAAATGAAGAGGAACTAAAGAGCTTCTTGAGGAGGATGCATGAGGAGAGTCAAAAAGCTGGCTTGAAACTCAACATTTAAAACACTAAGATCATGGCATTCAATTGCATCACTTCATGGCAAATAGGAGGGGAAAAAATGGAAGCAGTGACAGATTTTATTTTCTTGGGTTCCAAAATCACTGAAGATGTTGGATGCAGCCATGAGAAACCTAGACAGCATATTAAAAAGCAGAGACATCACTCTGCTGACAAAAGTCCATATAATCAAAGCTATGGTTTTTCCGATAGTCATGTATGGATGTGAGAGTTGGACCATAAAGAAAGCTGAGTGCTGAAGAATTGATGCTTTTGACTTGTGGTGCTGGAGAAGACTCTTGAAAGTCCCTCGAATTGCAAGATCAAACCAGTCAATCTTAAAGAAAATCAACCCCAGATATTCACTGGAAGGACTGTTGCTGAAGCTGAAGCTCCAATACTTTGGCCACCAGATATGAAGGGCTGACTCATTGAAAAAGACTCTGATGCTGGGAAAGATGGAAGGCTAAAGGAGAAGGGGGTAGCAGAGGATGAGATGGTTAGATAGGATCATTGATTCAATGAACGTGAATTTGGGTAAACTCCAGGAGTTAGTAGAGGACAGAGGAGCCTGGTGTGCTGCAGTCCATGGGCTTCAAAAATTGGACATGACTTAGCAACTGAACAACAGCAGCAAAATGATGCTGAGCATCCTTTTTTGTGCTTACTGGTCATTAGTGTATTTTCTGTGGTGAAATGTCTATTCAAGTCCTTTATACATCTTGAAATTGGGCTGTGTTTTGTTGTTGAGTTCTAGGAGTTTTCCCCCCCTTTTAATATTCTGGCTACTAGACCCTTACTAGATTGCTGCTGCTGCTGCTGCTAAGTCGCTTCAGTTGTGTCCGACTCTGTGCGACCCCAGAGACAGCAGCCCACCAGGCTCCCCCGTCCCTGGGATTCTCCAGGCAAGAACACTGGAGTGGGTTGCCATTTCCTTCTCCGCTTACTAGATTAATGATTTGCAAATATTTTTCCCATTCTGTAGATTGCATTTTCATTCTATTGATTGTGTTCTTTGATACAAAGGTGTTTTAAATTTTGATAAAATCTCATTTGTCTATTTTCACTCTCATTGCCTATGCTTTTGCTATCATATCCAATAAGTCATTGCCAATTAACTTTGATTTTTAAAATTATGAGTTAAATTTCTGTGCGTGCCCTTTGCCTATTTTAAAAATTGTTTATCTCCTTTTATTGGTTGGTGAGAACTCTCTAAATATCAAGGAGAGAGTCTTTTGTCATATAAGGTATAAATGTGTTTTTTTTGCAATTTGTTATCTTTTGACTTTGTTTTTGGCCCTTCTCTGCTCTTTTCCCAGAAAAGCCGTTATGAGACCTATATCCACCTCCTGGCTGTGAAGATCAAAGTGGGCTCTGATGACCTGGAGCGGATTGAGGCCCGATTGGCCACCCTGGAGGGGGATGACCCTTCACTCCGCAAGACACACTCAAGCCCTGCCCTCAGCCAGGGCCATGGAACTGTGACTGGCAGCAAAGCCAAGAGGGATACCACTGGGCCTGATACTTAGCTGGCAAGGATGGGCAGGCCTCAAAGGCAGGCAGTGCCCCTGGAGGGGCCAGTGAGCACAATTCCAGCTAGGGGCCACTCAGACAAGCTGCAGACAGTTATTAGGCAGCCAGAGGGGTGTGGAGAGCCTTGTGGGCTGAGGAGATGGAGATGCTATTCATGGTGTCGGTCTTGCATCCTAGGGCTGCTCTGGGCCTTAGAGCCTGTCGCCAGCCCTCACCTCCCTCTCCACTCTGGAGCCTCAGTTTGTAGGCCAGTTGTGTGCATGCTCTAGACACCGTCTCACTGGAGAAGCAGGAAGGGTGGTTGGCTTTCCAGGCTCTCCTCTTCTCACAGTTCCTCCCCTCATCTCCTTTCTGAGGGCAGGTCTCAACCCCAGGTCTCAGTTTGGACTCCCACCCCTTCTCCTCCTTCCTCTGAGTTGACCAGCAGCAGGTCTGCAGACCACCAGCACTGTCCAATTCTCCCTCCACTCAGCAGCGCTGGGAACTGCACCCTGTTCTCCTGCCTTGCCTGGCAATAACCCAGCTCTCAGGCCTGTCCCTCAGTGCCAAGCTCACCTTCCATCCATCAAGACCACTCCTGCTTTCTTTTATAATGACATAAATGTATATATATAAGAATTATATACATATATAAACTACCCCTTTAGAGATGGTTTTGGAACTGATATCAGAGGATGAAATGAGGTATGGAAAAGCCTATCTCAGATACACTTGTTAGTGAGGAGAGCTGCTCTTTGGCCCCTGGAGGCTCTGACTCTCTGGAAGAGAAGATAGAGATAGTGTGTCCTCCTCTCTCCCTGTTTCCCCTCTTCCGGCTGACCTGTGATTTAAACTGCTCTTACAGTTAATGCTTTGGAATAAATAGTGTGTGTGCGTGCTGCCCCGTCTGTCCCACAGGTGTCCTGGGGTGTGAGTGGGATGGGACTGCGGCCCTGCTTATATTTTGGTCTTTGTGTTGGTGCTGCCAGGTCCCTTGGGCCCAGAGGTAACCTCTTGTACAGATCTACTGCTACAGGAATAAAAGACACTCTGCCTTGCAAATAGCCACTTGTCAACAAACCCAAAGATGTTTGGTGGGAGAAGCCTATGGAAGCCATTAATTCTTGGTCTTGGGGAAATGTGGAATGACAAGTTGTTGATTGTTAGGCTGATATTTCTTACACTCTTTGAGTGACTCAGAAATGCTAGTTAAGGACATGTCTGGAAAGGACAATTTGCCACATGATGATCGCAGACTAGCATCTTTTAAACCCTGCATTCCTCAGACTGACAAGTGGTGGGGGTGATGGCACCCTCAATGCAACTGTGATGAGTAAATCCTTTCTATTTTTTAAACAGATTACTGTAGTTTGGCCAGCAGTTTGACCTCAGTGGTAACATATTTAGATAATAAGATAAGCCAACCTTGCAACTAAGTACCCGACATTTACAAGCCCACTCACATTTGATGCAAGGGACCTGTGAATCTGTGGAGAGATGTAGTGATTTAAATACAGATTATTTAATTTGGATCAGCTGAGTATTTTATAACCAAACCATCTGGCACCTTCATTTTGCTGAGGGGAAGTTAATGTTCATTTAAGTGAAATTGAAAGAGCAATGTGGCAACATAAAAAGCTCTGTGTACTTTTTCTCTGTGCTGTCTCAAAGATCCTTTGAGTTTGGGGTCTGCCTCCCACCCTCTACCTCTTGAGGGTGGGTGAGTGAAAGCAGAGGAGCAGGCTCCATCCGCTGCAGACAGGTGTGCTTCCCTGAGCACAAGTTGTGCCTCCCATCAGTTAAAAAAAAACTTTTAGTTCACTTTCTTAATTGTATAATTATTTATTGTAAATTATATACATGTACTACTGTACTAAAATATTATGTACATTATAAAACATACACAAAATAGAAATTTTAAAAAGATGAGATGAAAATAAATCTAAAGCAAAGTTCTAATATTTTTTTCTGCATTCCAATGGACCACATGTTCCCTCTGCCCCTAATATGTCCATTTTCCAGGACTGTCCAAATCCAGAGCCTTGGAGGACAGCAGGTGAGATGTAATAAGTGGTTTGCGCCACCTGGTGGTCCTGGGAAGTGGCTGCAGGCTTAGGGACCCCTGGGGGCTGACCCTTGAGGACAGCCTCTCTCCAGCCTCCATACACTCATTCAGTGAGATGAACAGCGCTGCACATTGTGCTGGGTGCTGGGGATACTATTGTGAGAAAAGGATTGACCAGATCCCTGTCCACACGGGGCTCACAGTCTAATGGGGAGGGAGATGGTCAGTCACCATTCCCATCTGGGACTCTGGAAAGGCTGGGGAGACAAGACAAAAATGACCTGGCCGAGAAAAATTGGAGTGGGGAAGACTGACTCAGGAAGCTGCCTGAATGTCCTAAGTGCTCCTGGGGGATAGGATGGTAGTAGTAAGGCCCTTCTTAGGGCTATACTTCTTCCTGGTAGGCAATACTAAAGATGCCCCAGAGCGAAACTGGAGAGGCAGCGTGAAAATGGGGCCTCTCTGGCCACCCCAGCGCCTAGGTTCCATTCACACCTGTGAATGAACAGGTGGCTGATGAAGAGTCAAGGAAACTGATTAGATTCTGGCGTTAGACTCTCAGCAGGTATCTTAGAATTCAGATAATAAAGGTACCTAGTGGGCTCATGTGAGGGTCAATGAGTTTATCAAGAGGTTATTCAGAATTAATTGGGGTGACATAGAGATAGATGGATTTACTGCAATCATGGAGGTGGTTTCTGACTAAAAATTTAGAAGGTAAAAACTTAGGGCCCTCAGAAGGGTCAAGTGAGTGTACTAAACTGGGTCATGAAAAGGGCAATGGGTTCATTGAGAAGTCATAATTAGTTGAGGTCACAGAGAGGTCAGTGGGTTCACCAAGAGGTCATTCACAATTACTTGGGGTCATAGATCAGTGTGCTCAGAGTTCTGAGTCAAAATTTAGAAGGGAGGTAACTTGGGCCCTCAGAAAGGTCAAATGAGGACATGAAGCTGGGTCATGAACAGGGCAATGGGTTCACTGAGAGGTCAGTCACAATTAGTTGGGTCATAGAGAGGTCAATGGGTTCACTGAGAGGGCATTCATAATTACTTGGGGTCATAAAGAGGTCAGTGGGCTAATTTGAGTCAGGAAAGTGGTTTCTGAGTCAAAATTTAGAAGGGAGGTAACTTGGGCCCTCAGAAAGGTCAAATGAGGACATGAAGCTGGGTCATGAACAGGGCAATGGGTTCACTGAGAGGTCAGTCACAATTAGTTGGGGTCATAGAGAGGTCATTCATAAATTACTTGGGGTCATTAAGAGGTCAGTGTGCTCACTGGAGTCAGGAAAGTGGTTTCTGGGTGAAATTTTAGAAGGTAGGTAACTCAGGCCCTCAGAAGGGTCAAATAAGGACATAAAACTGGGTCATGAAAAGGGCAATGGGCTCACCAAGAGGTTCATTCAGAATTAATTCTGGGTTTTCATATAGATCATAAATCACACAGATATTACTGGCTCTCAGAAAATTTTAAAGCCAACAGCAAACTCAGAGCTAGCACAATGATCTGGATGAGATCATCAGGGGCTGGAGAAGTCAATGATTTGCAGCTTTGTGTAGCACTTAGTTCATTAATTTTGTTTCTTTGCAACAGGTTCTCCCCCCACGCCTGCTCCATGTCCCCACATAAATACATGTCTAGTTCTTTACTTTTCTATATCATCTCCCCTTCATCCAGTTTTTGCCACTCTCTGTGTGACTCAAGAATGCAAAGCACAGGATATGGTCATCACCATCATCAAATTTGCCACCAATAGGCATTTATCACATGCCAGAAGCAATCCTGGGTGCTTTATATAATCTCTACAGCAATGCTTTGAGGTAGGTATTAGCATCACCATTTCCCAGCTGAGGAAAGTGCAGCCTAGAGAAGTCACACAGCAGAGCTGGAATTTGTGAGTTCAGGCCCTCTTGATACCCAAGCTGTTTCAACCCTAGGCCTCTTCATCCTTCTTATCGGTAGGTCTCTGAACTGACCACACAAGTTCTGGGCTCATTGTGTGTACCCTCACACATCAACCACCTGAACTCTTTGGATAGCTGACTCCTTTGTGTCTGGCTTGAATCTAACGGTTCCTAGTGCTGGGTACTGACTTAGTAGCATTAGTCAATGAGGAAAAAGGCTCACCCTGGACCTCCATCTGCCTTCTCCATGCCTGAGATCATGTACTCTCCATCAGAGACTGCAAGTTTAGACAGGCCCTGGCTTTGAGGGGGTATAAAAAAACCCCAGCACCTCCTGGCAGCTGAGGGTACCCATTATGCCATTTTCATGTCCAGACTTTGCCTGTGACATGCCTGAGGCCCCAAGGGTCATCTTGCCTCAGCTGCTCCAGTGCCAACCTTACAACCCTTCCCTTCTCACCCACCTAGGCCCGGAAACTCTTGCCTCATTCTGCCCCCTGGAGCTCCAAGGCAGGAACTGGGCCAGCGTTCTGAGGCTGAGCTCAAAGCAGAGTAATCTGCATCAGCCCCTTGGCCAGGTTCCCCAGCAGCTATGGGGTGGTAGGGGAGAGGTGCTGGGGGACACCTGGTGAATGTTCTCAGAACAGGGAGGAGGGTTGGATCCCATTCTGGGAGTTGGCGCCAGGGAGGGTCTCTTTCCCACCAACTGCTTCAGACGGTAAAGAATCTGCCTGCAATGCTGGACACCAGGGTTCAATCCCTGGGTCTGGAAGATCCCCTGGAGAAGAGAATGGCTACCCACTCCAGTATTCTTGCCTAGAGAATCCCATGCACAGAGGAGCCTGGCAGGCTACAGTCCATGGGGTTGCAAAGAGACACGACTGAGTGACTAACACATTTCCTCCCAAGAACTGGTCTTGCTCTCTCCAACCTCCACACCAACATCCATCCATCTCTATCGCAGGTATTCATCCTCTGTCTTCCCTCCTCACCTAGGGGCTAGGCACACACAGTCAAACATGAGTTATTTCTGATTTTATTTATAATATAAAAATGTTCAAGTGTCAACAGTCAGGTGTTTGGACATTTCAAGGGGCAGGGTTCCCATTTGTTTAGGTTTTTTTTTTTTTTTTTTAAACAATTACCTTTTTGACAAATTAGCAGTGGATCCAGTTTTGTGGGGTGGGAGGTCAGGGCTGGAGAGGAAGTGGAAGTCATAGGTGGGGTGGGGGATGGGAGTCTGGCTGTGAGAAGGAAATGGTGTTTCTTTATTGCTAAAAGGGGAATCAAATACACTGTTGAGTGGCTCTTCTCGGTCCCAGTGTGACCATGCATCCAATCTAAAGAATCTGAAATGCAAAGGACATGCAGGCGTAAAATAGAAAAGACGACCTGTAAACGAAGGTGCTGCAGAGGACGGAGGGGCGTCCTGGAGGCCACAGGGGAGGAGCCGCGAACACTGGGGCCCTGGCAGAGCTGCTCCCTCCCCCGCAGAGGCTGTTGGGAAGACCTCTTTCTCAGAGCCCCCTTCCTTAGCAGCTGTGAGGAGCGGGGAGGCCCCCTCCCCATTCTGGTTGCTGTCGCTGGGCCTTAGTCTCCCCCTGGACTTTACCTGACCCCAACTCTAGTTCCAAGCCTAGGATCCCCACCCACAGCTAAGGGGGACCAGAACTCCAGATCTTACGAGGGGGCAAAAGCTACTCCGGACCTCACTTTCTTTCTTGGGACCCTCCTACCCATGCCCCCACCCGAACCCAAACACATGGCCTCTTTTCTCTGGTTCCTCTTCACCGCCCCCCACCCCTGCCCCCCGCCAGCTTGGGATCCTACATTCCCCCAACCCCACAATCCACACTTCTCTCCAGGAGCTCCAGATTAGCGTACAGCAAAAGGCACCACAATATAGGTTTCTATTAAAGAGTCAAAAAATTGGCCCATCTCTTTTTTTTGTTGTTTCTTTTTTTTTTTCCGAAGCTGTAAATCAGGATGTTACATATAAATAGTTTCCCTATAAAAACGTCTTTGCCGTTAGCTAGTATTATAAGACAATTTTTGCTAAAATGAAAATAAAACATTTTGTTATACCTTTTTCCTTTTATAGAAAATAAAAATATTTTTATTTCTTTTTTTCCTCCTTTCTCTCTCCAGTCGGCGGTCTCTGTTCTCCTTAAAGACAGTGGGGCGGGCGAGGCGGAGGGGGCGGCGGGGGCCCTACAGGGGCCCCGAGTCCTGCTTGCCCCGTGGGAGCGGCCCGCGGCTGTGTCTGCTGCTGGCTCGCGTGCTGTGGCTGTCCAGGGAGTAGTAAGTCCTGCTGTCGGCCGCCGGGCACAGCGGCGGCGAGTCCGAGCGCAGCGCGTCGTGCGCCGCGCGCAGGCCGAGGAAAGGCGTGCTCTCGGCAGCCAGCGCCCCGTCCGCGTCCTCCGCGTCGTCGTCCGAGGCCGAGGCCGAGCCGCCTCCAGAGCCGCTGCTCAGCGACAGCGAGTCCCGCGCCGCGCGTGCGCGTTGCGCCGCCAGCCCGTTGAGGCGCGAGCGGCGCCAGCGCCGAGGCCCCGCCGACGTCCTTCGGGACGCGCCGCGGGCCCGCGGCCGCGGCGGCGGCGGGGGCGCGCACTCCTGCGTGGTCTCGTACTCGTCGTCCTCCGGGATGCGGAAGGGGCTGGCGGGCAGGCTTCCCAGGCTGCCGCCCAGCGCGCAGGCCCCTCGCCGGGGTCCTGGCCCTGCTGCGGGGTAGTAGTAGCTGTCGTAGCTGCGCTGCATGTCCGCGCTGGGCCCAGGCCCCGGTCCCGGGCCGGGGGGCGCCGGTTGCCGCAGGAGCGGCTGTTGCTCCGCCAGGCGATAATTGATGGGCGCGGCGGGAGGCAGCGACACGGCGTGCGCCGAGTTGGGGGACGTGATCTCAAAAGTCGGCACCTGCGTGGCCAGCGAGTAATGGAAGTCCACGGGAGAGAGGCGCGCAGGCGTAGTTAGGGCAGACACGTACCTGCGGGGAGAGGCAGAGACATGGGCCGGTGGCCAGGGGATGGGGCAGACCTGACGCAAAGCAGTAGTCTAGCCCCGGATCCCTCCCGCAGGAGCCATGCTGGTATTCCTCAGTGACCCTAAGCAATTTCCTTAGTTTCTCTGAGCCTCAGTTTACTTATCTGTGAATCAGGAATAAACACAGTGGTCATTCCATAGCATTGTTGGGTGATTCCATACACATATCAGTGGTCCTTGGTTGTGGGGATGTTCACAGTCACCAGTGTTCCTGAATGGTTACTTTGGACCAGGCTTAGGCTGGGGCATTTTACGTGTACCAGTTCATCTAATACAGTAAATCTGTAAGAGGCGTCTGTTAATGCCATACTACTCCTTAGGAAACTGAGACTCAAAAGATTTAAGTGACTTACTCAAGGTTCACACAGCCAGGAAGTGGTCAAGCTGGGATGTGAACCCAGGCCATTCAGGTATGAGGTAAATCAAACCCCTTATGATTATACAGTGGGAGTAACAAACAGATTCAAGGGATTAGATCTGATAGAGTGCCAAAGAATATGGACAGAGGTTCGTAACACTGTACAAGAAGTGGTGACCATAACCATCCTCAAGAAAAAGAAATGCAAGAAGGCAAACTGGTTGTCTGAGGAGGCCTTACAAAGGCCACTGAGAAAAGAAATGAAAAGGAAACAAGAAAGGGAAAGATACACCTAACTGAAGGCAGAGTTCCAAAGAATCAGTTCAGTTCAGTCGCTCAGTCATGTCCGACTCTTGGCGACCCCATGAATCGCAGCATGCCAGGTCTCCCTGTCCATCACCAACTCCCGGAGTTCACCCAGACTCACATCCATCGAGTCAGTGATGCCATCCAGCCATCTCATCCTCTGTCGTCCCCTTCTCCTCCTGCCCCCAATCCCTCCCAGCATCAGAGTCTTTTCCAATGAGTCAACTCTTCGCATGACGTGGCCAAAGTACTGGAGTTTCAGCTTTATCATCATTCCTTCCAAAGAAATCCCAGGGCTGATCTCCTTCAGAATGGACTGGTTGGATCTCCTTGCAGTCCAAAGAATAGCAAGGAGATATAAGAAAGCCTTCTTAAGTGAACAATGCAAAGAAATAGAGAAGAATGGGTAAGACTAGAGATCTCTTCAAGAAAATTAGAGGTATCAAGGGAACAATTTCACACAAAGATGGGCACAATAAAGAACAGAAATGGTAAGGACCTAACAGAAGTAGAAGAGATTAAGAAGAGGTGGCAAGAATACACAGAACTGTATAAAAAAGGTTTCAGTGACCTGGATAACCATGATGGTGTGATCACTCACCATCACTCAGCCAGACATCCTGGAATGTGAAGTCAAGTGGGCCTTAGGAAGTATTACTATGAACAAAGCTAGCTGAGGTGATGGAATTCCAGCTGAGCTATTTCAAATCCTAAAAGATGATGCTATTAAAGTGCTGGACTCGTTATGCCAGCAAATTTGGGAAACTCAGCAGTGGCCACAGGACTGGAAAAGATCAGTTTTCATTCTAATCTCAAAGAAGGGCAAAAGCCAAAGAGTATTCAAACTACTGCACAGTTGTGCTCATTTCATGTGCTAGCAAAGTAATGCTCAAAATCCTTCAAGCTAGGCTCCAACAGTAGGTGAACCGAGAACTTCCAGATACACAAGCTGGATTTAGAAAAGGCAGAGGAGTCAGAGATCAAATTGCCAACATTTGTTGGATCACAGAAAAGGCAAGAGAATTCCAGAAAAACTCTAGTCCTGTTTTATTGACTTGACTGTGGATGGTAACAAACTGTGGAAAATTCTTCAAGATATGGGAATACCAGACCATCTTACCCGCCTCCTGAGAAACCTGTATGCAGGACAAGAAGCAACAGTTAGAACCAGACATGGAACAATGGACTGGTTCCAAACTGGGAAAGCAGTACATCACGGCTGTATATTGTCACCCTGCTTATTCAACTTATATGCAGAGTACATCATGCAAAATGCTGGGCTGGATGAATCACAAGCTGGAATCGAAATTTCTGGGAGAAATATCAGTAACCTCAGATATGCAGATGATACCACCCTAATGGCAGAAAGTGAAGAGGAACTAAAGAATCTCTTGATGAAAGTGAAAGAGGAGAATGAAAAAGCTGGCTTAAAAGTCAACATTTAAAAAACTAAGATCGTGTGATCTGGTCCCATCACTTCATGGCAAATAGATGGGGAAACAATGGAAACAGTGACAGACTTTATTTTCTTAGGTTCCAAAATCACTGCAGGTGGTGACTGCAGCCATGAAAAATAAAAGATACTTGCTCCTTGGAAGAAAAGCTATGACAAACCTAGACAGAGAATTAAAAAGCAGAGACATTATTTTGCTAACAAAGGTCCATCTAGTCAAAGCTATGATTTTTCCAGTAGTCATGTATGGATGTGAGAGTTGAACCATAAAGAAGGCTGAGCACCAAAGAATTGATGCTTTCAAACTGTGGTGCTGGAGAAGACTCTTGAGAGTCCCCTTGGACAGCAAGGAGATCAAACCAAGCAATTGTAAAGGAAATCAGTCCTGAATATTCATTGGAAGGACTGATGCTGAAGCTCCAGTTTACTTCAGCCATCTGATTCAAAGAGCAGACTCTGAAAAAGACCCTGATGCTGGGAAAGAGTGAGGGCAGGAAGAGAAGGGGGAGACAGAAGATGAGTTGGTTGCAGGGCATCATCGACTCAATGGAAATGAGTTTGCAGAAACTTTGGGAGATAGAGAAGGACAGGGAAGCCTGGTGTGTTGCAGTTAATAGGGTTGCAGAGTTGGACACAGTTGAGCGACTGAACAACAACAGGCAGAAACCAGGACTCATACTGCCCAATTACTCATTGTAGTCCCTGCATTCAGCCACCCCTGTGACTTGGACTCCCCTTCCCTCAGGGACAGTTCATCCCTTGGCTGATGGCTACAGTGGGGAAATATTCCTTTTTAAGGTGAAGCTAAAATCTGCCTCAGGGAAGTGACTGCTCCCACCTCAAGTAGGAGCTCAGCCCAGAGCACAGTTATCAAGACCACACTTAAGCATCTCTGCTTGGAGCTAAAGAGCACCAGTTCCTTCAAAAGTTTGCCCTTCCAAATACCTCCCAGTCTGGGTCCCAGGCACCAGTCCCTGTTCTTTCTCCACATTTCCCTTTCTGGGTAAACCAGCCTCTTGCCCAGCCATTGTCTATCTCAGGACAGGGACTCTCACCTCCTTGCCTCTCTTTCAAATGGTAGAGCTGGGCACCTCACTGCTTGCTCAAATCCCTATACTGTCTTTCTGAATCATCTGACTCCTCTGTCTTCCCTCTTTCACATTTTCCACATGTACATCCATCAAGTCTTACCCATTCATTCCCTTTCTCCTGGATCATACCCTCCACCCTGCTCTACTCCATCCTGGGACTGGATGTTCACTCTGGTCATGCCCCCACCCCAGGATCTTTCCTTCTTCAGCCTATGCACTTCCCAGAACAATCTTTTAAAGTCACATCTCTGCTTTAGGAGGCCCTTCCTGCTTACCCACCCAGGGCTGTCTATCTAGCCCCAGCCTGCCTGCTTATGCCCAGCTCCCCTCTCCCCATACCTCAAGGCACCTCACTCACCAGCTCTGTCCTCAGTGCCTCTGCTGGAACTGCTCATGGTGTTCCCCTCACCCAGAAGTTCCTCCCAACCTTTCTACCTCCACCCATCAAGGAGTCCTATTGCTCTTGTTACTGTTGACAACCACAGCTCCACCTAGTAAGCACCAGCTCCATGTCAGGTATCAGACAAAGAGCTTTGTGCTTGATCTTAGGTAGCCTTCATAAAAGCCATGAGACAGGTATAATGTTCACTGTTCTACAGCTGAGGAAACCAAAGCACAGAGGTGATCAACGTGCCCCAAGTCACACAGGTGGTGGAACTGGGCTTGGAAAGGTTAGTATTAGAAAAACCTAGTTGCTCCTCAGAGCCTGCGGTCAGACTGGCTTTCTCTGACCTAGTGGGGTGTTCTATGTTTAGCACTTTTCATGGGCAGCTGGGAGCTTCAGTGGTTTGTGCCCGTGGCTGGCATGGAATAGGCTGAGTTGAGCCTTCTCCACCCTAGCCTGGAGTTCCTTGTGAAAATGGAAGTGTTAGTCACTCAGTTGTATCTGACTCTTTGCGACCCCATGGACTGTAGCCCTCCAGGTTTCTCTGTCCATGGAATTCTCCAGGCAAGAATACCAGCGCAGGTAGCCATTCCCTTCTCCAGGGGATCTCTCCTACCCAGGGATCACACCCAGGTTGTCTGCATTGCAGGCAGACTCTCTACCATCTAAGGAGTTCCTAGTACCATGCCCCTTGTTCTTCTCTCCTCCCAGAGATCCTACTTGCCAAGGGGCCATGTAAGAGCTGAGCAAGAGGCAGCCTGGCCCCTGTGACTCCTGCCTGTGAGTCAGGGAAGAAGGGGATTTCCTGGTTCTCACTGCATTCATTGCTTGGGAACCCAATGGCATCTTGATCCATGGGGGCCTAGTCGCTGATGCTTCCAGGGCCTCAGGAATTCTTGGCTCATTCCTATCCTGCACTGATCAGTTTCCTCACAGACAGCCTCTCTTCCCACTCTCTCATCTGTTTGATCTTGGTGTCTGTTTCTCCTGGGACATGGGGCCTCTAGGTGACACCAGCATAGGGCAACCATATGTTCTGGTTTGTCCAGGACAGCCCCGGTTTGTTCCTGATGTTCCAGTACGATTATTACTAACATTCTCTTCTACTCTGAAAAGTGTCCTAGTAGGACAATTAAATTAAATAGTCATAACACATAACACTCTAGTCTACTGGCTAGAGTCCCAGCCTGTCATTAACATGTTAATGACCCTGAGCAGAACATTGAACTTTTCAGGGACCTTGCTTGCTCATCTGAAAAACGGGGATGAGGCTCTTTGGAGTGTTTCTGAGGTGACCACAGGATCGGCCCCAGGTCAGTGGTGCCAGCTCTCTGGCTGAGGTGGGTGCAGGTCACGGGGACTGACCTCTCACTGTGTGGGGAGTCACGCAGGGAGTCTATGGAGTCGTGGTAAGGTGGCACGGCAGCCCTGCGCCGCTCCTCCAGGCTGTAGGCCGCCGCCCGCCGTGCCCGGGCCTCCACACATGCTGGACTGTTGCACTTGCTGGTGCCCACTGATGACAGCACGATGCCCGACTGGGAGTCAGAGGTCAGGCTCTCAGAACGGTCCAGGCTCCATGTGTGGCTCTCATGCCTGGAGAAGCCAGGTGGGAGTGACATGAGGGGACAGGAAGGGGTAGGGCAGCCCAGCACGTGTGGTCCCAGGCCCACCCCTGCCCTGGTTCTTCACTCCTTCTCAGTCTCCCTCAGCTCACTGCCCTCTGCTCTGGGGTGATGTGTAATGCCGTAAATGCTAAATCCCAATCTGGGGAGGAGGCGAGCTGACGGCCTGTGGGTGGGTGGGCTGCAGTGCACACAGCCCTCTTCCTTTCCTCCCTGCAGCAACCTCCCCTTGGTCTCCTTGGCTGTGACCCCTCCACTCCCATGGTCCCGGGATACCTGCCTCAACCACCCAGCCCCAGGGGCCAATATACAGGGACCCCACTCCCCAGGGAAGAAAGGGGTCAACCATGTTCTCTTTAGAGCTGTATGACTTTGTGCTTGGGTAGACAGGCTTCCCTACCTCTGGAGAGGAGGCTAAGGTGGATTAGGTTCACGTGGAAACCCCAGGAGAGGACATTGAATAGCTGTGGGTACTTGAGGTACCAGGCACTTTTTGCCAGAGGAAGTGGTGCTAATGACGTCCAAACAGAACTAAATGTTAGGTGGGAGCACAGTGATGCTGTTGCTCCTCTGGGGCTGGTTTAGACTAGAAACGGGAATCCTGTTTCTTGACCTGGATGGACGTTTGGTGATGGGTTCTGGTTTGAAGCCTCCCCACCTCCATCCTCTGGCTCACTAGGACCCTTAATACAGAGCCCAGCCTGGCTGGGGAGTTTTGTGTGTGTCCCCAGGCAGGTGTGTGATGCGCATGTGCACGCCCACAGGGCGTGCACACAGGAGTCGGCCAGGATCTGTGGGCCTGGGTGGTGCCCACCTGTGGCTGGAGGTGGGCGTGGCTGTGGAGCAGTGGTGAGAAGGAGAACAGGAGTGGCTCCCGGAGAAGGTAGTCTCCGTTTCCCTCCGGATGACATGGTCTGTGGCGGGTACATTCTTGGAGATATACTGCAACAGAGAGTTTGAGGGGGGCAGTTAGCGACAGATGACCAAGTTGGCCTTCCTTCCTGGTGGGCTCGGGGAAATGAGACAGTAAGCTTCACGTGGTGGGGAGGATGGTCCACTGGATATGTAACTCGATGTTAGGGCAGCAGTGGCCCCTGGAAGTCCAGCCCCTGACCTCCCTTGAGGAAGTGGGCCAAGCGAGCCTAAGTCATCCTGGGGAGGCGAGGCCAGGCTAGTAGGCAAGGCTGAGCCCAGGATGGGCCGCTGCTTCCCTGGCCCATTCTTGCAGGGGGCATGAGAAGGCCGGCTCTGCTACGAGGGGTCAGAGTGGGGCCAGGGATCACCACTCACATCTGCCATCTGGATCTCCTCAGGGTCCAGTCGGGGGTGGCTGGGCCCGTTGGCCAAGCTCCGGTTCTGGTGGGCAGGGCACATGTTCTGTCGGAGGTGGTTATGCATCTGCTTCCGCTGTTTCCTGCAGGAGAAGGTGCATTAGCCTGGCACCCCCATACCCCACGACACACACAAAGCATGAACTCCCCTAGCTGTCACTCCAGGGAACTGGGCTACCTGTGCCCTGGACTGCCATGGCATCTCCTGCTACTGCTCTTCCTGGGCTCAGGCTGCCTTCAGCCAGGACCCCTTCAATCAACCCCTACATCATTACTACCAGCCTGCATTCAGCAGTACCTGAGTGTAGTGGTAATGAGCTTTGGCTCTGCTGAGACAGTAGAACTCTACTTTCTAGCTGTGTAACTCTGGGCAAGTTACTTAAACTCTCCATGCTCCACTTTCCTTATCTGTAAAATGGACTGATCATCTATCCATTTCCAAGACCACTGAGTGTGAAGAGTAGATAAGATATTCAATACAGTGCTGACCCACTTGCTCATTCATTCATTTATTTGGTATTGATTGGGTTTTTACTATGTGCCAGAACTCGCCTGCCAATTCAGTAGATGCAGGTTTGATCCCTGGGTCGGGAAGATCCCCTGGAGGAAATGGCATTCCACTCCAGTATTCTTGCCTGGGAAATCCCAAGGACAGAGGAGCCTGGTAGGCTGCAGTCCATGGGGTCACAAGGAGTCAGATGTGATTTAGTGACTGAACAAAGCAAAGATGCAGTTTTGGAGCAGAGGAGACAGATATAGTGTCTGCCCTCATGGAGCTTGCAGGCCAGTAGGAGAGGCAGATGATAAACACATCATCTGCCTCTCCTAATAATAATAAAAATAAATAAAAAATAATAAAAATAAATAAACAAGTACTTTCAGCAAAGTGCTATGAAGAAAATAAAACAGGATGCTGTGGTCAGGGAAACAAGACCTGTGGGGCCTCTTTCCTTTGGCACATGTTAAGAGCTCAGTACATCTGTTTTGTAATCGACAAGTCTAATCATGTCATTCCCCTGCTACAAACCCTTCATGGGTCTTCAGCATCCTGTCCCTCTCCCTAGCACTCTCTCTCCACACCCCCACTCACTGCATCCTTGGAGGGCGTGTTTCTGATCCGACACTGTGCCTCTCTGGCCTCTGGGCCTTTGCATCTAATTGCAGCACATTCCGTGCCCCTTCACCTGCTAACTTCCGCTCGACTCAGGCCCAGCTAAAATGCACCTTTTTTCAGGGAAATCCTTCCTGCCCTCCAGCTGAGGTTAGGCACCCCCGAAATATATCCCATGATCCCGCACCTCTTGCTTAGAGCCCTGGGCATTTGGCTGGTGCAGGGCCTGGTGTCTGTTCAGCAGGTGTTGAATGAAAATTTGTTGAAATGAGTAAATGTAGTACAGGTTAGAACATGGTGCTTGCTTCCCCGCCCCAGTTTTGGGCCTCGGTTTTCCTATGTGGGCTCAGTCTCCTCTCTGGGCTCCCTGGGCCCTAAATCTCAAGGTTGGCAAGGCCTTTGATCTCATATATAGGGGCAGCAGTAACCAAGACCCCAGGGCTCAGCCCCCAAATGGTGGTCATGCCCAGATTCCTGCTTTCTAGATAAGAACAGATGTGACAATCCTCTCTCTGCACTACATCACTTTACAACCTGCAATGGCTTCCTACCATCTGTAGGATAAACCCAGGCTCCCTAGTTTGACATTCAAGGTCCTATGGTGCCATGCAGGCTCCAGCTGTTCTTTTAGACTCATGCACCTTGTTTTCTTGACCCCCATCCTTTGCTCCAACTAGCCTGGGCTGCTCAAACTCCATGAACACAGTCAATACTCGCTGCCATTTGTCTTTTAGCTTGCTTTGTTTTGCTGGAACTGTCCAGCCCCGTTTCTGCCCCTTGCTCCAAGGTTCTGACGTCACCTTTCCTCTACTCAGGGGGGCCCCAACCCCACCTTCTCTGTGTTGGAAGGTGTCTTGCCTGGACTGCTCCTGGGTGGGGCCAGGCAACTCCCTTTGAGCTCTCTTTTTTCCCTGAGAAGGGGCCTCCCTCTCTGTGCTTCCCCACCTCCGACACTGCCCCAGTGTCTGCCTACTTGACAGGGCAGATGCTCCCTGCAGGATGCTCTGAGATACAATACTAGGATCATGCCCATTTTACAGATGAGGACTCAGAGAGGTTCATCAATTTCCATAGGGTTACAGGAAATGGCAGAGTTGGATTTGAACCCAGATCTGTCTTCTTTCGATGCTTGTGCTTATGACCACTCTTGTTCAGTCCTCTGGGGTCTGTCTCTCCCCTCTCTGCTCCTGCTTCTTGGCCTGGCCCTTTGGCCCCACACCAGCTGCCCCTAAGGAGCAGAGGGGAAGAGCAAGGGGGGCGCCAGGCCAGGCATGGTGGAGTGGAGAGGAGAGCCTGTCCCCACAGAAGCAGCCCCCGGTTGGCCTGAGTGCCGACAACTCACTTGGTCTTGCAGTAGGCGACCACGCAGACGATGCCCACCACCAGCAGAGCCACACAAATCCCAGTGATGGTCAGGACCCTCTTCTGGTACAGTTCCTCAGCTTCTGCAGGGGTAGAGGGTGTGAGGGGGCAGGCAGGGGGCAGACCCACAGAGGCAGGAGTGCAGACGCTCCCCTACCCCTCGTACCTTGGGCTTCCATCCATCTCTTCCCTCCCTAGCCAGTTCCCTCCCTCCCGGTCTCCCAAACACCACCCACCCATGGATCTGGTCACAAGTGACTACACCTGAGTTCACTTTTCCAAACCCTGCGCTCTACCTGATGAGTGGAAAATGCAGGGGGATGGAGGAGGTGGGATGAAGGTGAAGGTCCCGAGGTCATAGGGGAGGGTAACCCACTATGGCCTGATGGCTGCCAAGAGCCTTGATAGGCTGGGGAAAACTAGTCTTCACAGCGGTGATCATGCAGGCCCTGGGCAGAGACCTGGCCACTTTGGCTTCCTGAGGAAGGTGGAAAGTGGCTTGTTCAGGGCTAGAGAACAAGCTTGTTCTTGGGCTTGTTCTTGTTCTAGACACCAGGTCCAGAGCCTAGCCTTAGGAGGGGTGCCAGCATCAGGGACAGAGTGGGCCAGGCCTGCAGAGGTGGGCATGGGGAAAAAGGCTTTGGTTTATCCCTACAGCCTGGTCAGAGTTGTGGCCCTGGCCCACTCGGGCCCCCCGTCTCTGCCTGTGGGGAGCCCACAAGTGACAGCACAGCCCCCTAGGACAGCCGTGTGCTCAGAAGTGACCTCTACTCTTCTGAAGGAGCTGAGCTAGGCTGGGCCTCAGAGCCTTAAGAAAGACTTGACCATCCCCTCTACCCCCACTTTTTGGTGGGGCAGCCTTCTAGAACAGAGAAAGCCTAGAGGAAGAGAAGGAAAAAGGGGATAGCACACAACATGGTCACCCTCACTCCCACTTGCACCTGCTGGCCGGCCCTTCCACATTGCTCCTCCCAGCAGACTGGGATAAGTGGGGACTGGATCCAACACTTTGGTGGAACCCTGGGCAATGTGCCTAGGCCCCCAGGTTTGCAGTGCCTCCTGTGGCAAAGGTACACCCAGCAGCACAGACAGGGTACGGACGCCCAGACACACATACCTGGAGGACTACGCCTGGCTGACACACAGATCCTTCACAGGGATACAGGGATACACTCACGCACATCCGCCGTGCACGTGATCAGGCCCACGGACACACAGGCATGCAGAGTCGTAAAACAAACAGCCCTTTACCCAAGATCCCCACCTCTGGGCTCTGTGGTCCTCGTTCGGCCTGTGGTTCTCCTCCCTGGCCACCACTCAGTCCTCTAGTCAGGCCTCTGTCTCCGTTACTCCTTTGAGACCACTCTAGTCATGGTCACCAACAACCCCCTGCTGCCAAGCCTCTGGTCCATTCACGTCCCGCTCAGCAGACTCCCCCAGCTGGGCTCACTTCCCCCGCTGGCCTTCTCTCCTGGATTTCCTCCTCCTGCACTGGCTCATCTCTGTCTCAGTTGCTGCTCCCCGCTCTTCCATGTGGGCTTCAGGGTAGAAAGGCCCAGAGCTCTCAGGTGTCTTCCTCTCCCTACCTGCCCTCTCTCCCTCCATCATCTCACTCAGACTCAGACTGGAAATACCATCTGTATGCCGCTGAATCTCACATTTCTCTCTCTTGTAGCAACTTCTCCCCTAGCTCCAGATTCCTACAGCCAAGGGCCATGGCCAGGCAGATGCACTGACCCCCTCTGCCCACCCCGCCACCCGCCCTCTGCCCTTCCCATCTCTACGGTGGCAGCATCACTTTTCCTGCCGCACAGGCTCCAAGCCTCAGAACCGTTCATTCCTGATTTCCCCACCCACTCTGGTACCTGATCCATCAGCAGGTCTTCTCAGCTCTACCTACCAAATAGATCCCAGATCTGACCACTTCTTACCTCTTCCGGGGCTTCCAGCTTTGTCCAAGATGATGCCATCTTTCCCTGGACAGCTGTCCACTTTCTGACTGGATTCTCTGCTTCTATTCCTCCACATCCTGTCCCCTCACCCAGCCTATTCTCTGCCCCAAAGCCACACTGATTTCCAGTCATAAAGCAGATCATTTTACTCCTCATAAAGATCATAAAGCAGATCATTTTAAGGATGCTTAACAACCCACACTGGCATCCCCCTGCAATTCAAATACAACCTAAAAGCCTTACTGTGGCCCACAAGACCCAGAGTCACCTGGTCCCTTCCTTTAGATCCCATCTGTGGTCCTCTCCCCCATATCTGCTGTGTTTCAGAGTCACTGGCAGTCCTGCCCACCGAACAAGGCAGGCCCATCCATGTCATCCCTAACTTGCTGTATCCCCACAATAAACACTCTACCCCCACCTACTGTTTGCAGGGCTGGCTACTTTCTGTCAAGTTTTAGCCCAAACGTCACCTCACTGGACAAGCCTTCTCTGATCACTTAGTTAGAGTCAGTCCTCACCCTGGCTAGGTACTGTCCCATTCCCTTATATTGGTCTGGCCAAAAAGTTCATTTGGGTTTTTCTATTACGTCTTATGGAAAAATCCGAACAACCTTTTTGGCCAACCCAGTATTTTATGTATAATGCTTACCACCACCTGATATCTTTCTTGTTTGCTTGTTCTGCCAGGAGCGCAGCAACTCTGCGTGCTAGATCCCCAGGGTCTGGCCAACTCTGGGGCTCAGGAGTTGTTTTTGAGTCGGTGAGTGAATGAATATACAGACCACCTTTACAGACCGTCACATTACAGATGCTCACACTTGCCTCCACACCCACTGCTCATGCTCAACTCTTAACAACAAAGATTGCACCCACTGCACCCCTCCGTGTGCTCACACCCTGCACTGAGAGACCCAACAAGGTGTAAACACATCAGCACCCCCATGACAACACAGACACACACACCTACAGATTCACCCCTGTGTCCCCTGGCAGGATCACACGGACACCACAGACTTGACCCCTCTCCTCCCCACCCCATCACAGCAGATAGACAGACAGACAGACATACTCTTACACATAGACTCTCAGCTCCATCTTCTGAGAACAGCTGACGGTGGCTAGGTGGCAGGGGAACTAGGGCCTCCCCCAACCTGCCACATGAACAGCTTTTTCATAACTGCCAGCTCCACACACATCTGAGGTCTGACTGCATTGAAGCCTCAACCCCTCTTGAGCTCCTGCTTCTCTTCAGCTATATAACATGTATGGTCCAGGGTGGAGGCTCCCAGCACAAAGCCAGAGAGCGGGAAAGATGGACTTCAGAGTCCCTTCCTGCCCAGGGCATCTTCCAGGGGCCAGAGGGCAGTCCCAGGAGGGAGGTAAGGTTCTGAGCTGGGAGGCAGGAGGTACCAGCCCACCCTAGACCCTCGCTGGTGCTGCCCATAGACAAACACATGTGCCCTCATGGAGAGAGATCATGATAGGAGTAACAGCCTCAAGCAGATGGCAAAGCCTGGCAGACAAACATGAGGCAGGGGGCAGAGACAAATAGGTGTTATCAGCTGCCAGCCCGGTGCAGAATGAAAAGCAATGGAAATGGAAATGGGAAAAGGAAGGAGGATTAAAGTCAAATTGAAAGGGCTGCCTCTCTGCACAGTTCTCCGAAGCAAGATTCTGTGGCTTCTGGACACCCACTCTTCGAGGAACCTGGCTTTTTGGCCAACCCACTGGGCTGCATACAGCTCACAGGGCCTGTTCCCCTGAGTACCATGGTGATCAGCCCCAGGCAAGGGGGCGCTGCTGTACACTGGGCACAGTCTGAACCCCAGGGCACCCTGCCATGCATAAGCTTTTCTCGTCTCCCCCACATCCACGTAGTTTACTATAGAACATCCTGGCAGGGACAGGGGGATTTCTGAAATCCTCCCTTTTCCATTTTGGGGGAAAGGAAACTCAACATCCAGCACACATGGTGTCAGAGGCTGAGGAGAGGGGCTGTGTGGATGGTGCTGACCCATACACAGAGGCTCCGTACCCTTTAGTTCAAATCCAAGGTGCTCTGGCAGTGCAGGAGAGAGGAGGGTCAGAGGGGGAAGGGATGGAGGGAGAGATACAGACAGAGATGGGGGAAGGGCAGGAGAGAGAGAGAGAGAGAAACGTTGGTCAGGACTCTTCAGACACCAGCAGCAGCCTGTGAGGTGAAGGCAGGTTAGTGGGGTCCCCTCCCGGCCTCCTGAGCCCCTTCCCTGGCACCCAGCCCCCAGGAGCCCTTGCTGGGGGGTAGGGAGAAGAAGGGTTAGGCTCAGCAGGCAGGGCGGGTTCTTTAGAGATGAGCTGTGGGGTTAGCACCTGGTGGGGAGGGGCAGAAGTCAGTTGGCAGATGTCCCCGGGGAGGAAAGTGAGTGGGGGACAGGGGTCAGAGGCATCCCCGTACTCCCCTTCCCAGCTCCAGCGCCAGCCCCTCCTGGAGACAGCCTGCTTTGCTTGAGCTCATTCACGGGGCCCTTTTTTCTGTTCAGAACGAGCGCAGAGGGTACTCAGACTGGCCCCTTGTCCCTGTCCTGTCCCCTCGGGCCTCACTGGCCTGCCCACCTACTAGGAGCCTGGCATAGAGGCTCAGAGTCTGTGGGGAGCAGGAGTGGGGAGGAGACCAGGTCACTTCTCCACCTGACACCCCCAACATCCTAGAAACTTGCAGGGGTGAGGCCTTGGGGTATCAGCCTACTTTCACTAGTTAGGAAAGCAAACTTCAACTTGGAGAAAGAGACAGGTGTGCCACCTGTAGAACACCTGTGCCCCCTGCATGGCAGCCAGTTGTGCTCTTTGAAGTGGGATCATGTTGTGAGTGTGCAATCTCATGGCCCTTCGAGGTAGATGCCCAGGATATGGAAGGCTCGGATAAGAGGGCCCACCCAGGAATCAGCTCTGGCACTGACCTGCTGTGCGACCCCAGAGTTCCCTGCCTGTCTGGCTCTCAGTCTCTCATCTGCTGAGTGGGGATCAGGCCTGGCTACAGGATCCCTGGAAGATCTGCAACCCCTCTGTGCTTCAGAATCATCCAGGCCAATGGAACTGGGCTCTGGGGTGGGAGCCCAGAAATCTCCCCAATGCTTTTGAAAAGTGCACCTAAGGTAGCAGCCAGCATCTGAGTGTGGGCTTCGAGTCTCTGTTTTGTCCCCAGTTTGCTGTGTGCATGTGGGCAAGTCACAGTCTCTGTTTCCTTATGTGTCAAAGGTGCCTGTAGCCAGGGAGAAGAAGAGGGCAAGGTGGTGGGCCAGGGCCCTCTCCATGGCCTCCCCATGTGCAGAGCAAGCTCCCCCAGAGCACAGGAGGAGGTGGAGTTGTGTTCTGAGGTTCTCATCTCCTGTGGAGGGAGGGGAGCATGGGCACGTGTGTCCAGCCCTGGATTTCTCCTTTGCTCCATGACAGGGAGTCCAGAGGGCTCTGCCATTGGAAAAGGGCAGGCGAGCAGGACGGCTTTGACTGAAAGAGCCTTGAGGAAGATTCTGGGGCTCTGACCCCCCGATTCCATGCAGCGACCACACCCCTGAAGCACGATCCCCAGCTCTTTCAAACATGAACACTCCTGGGAACTCCTGTTAAATTTGACTTTGAGGGTGATCTCTTTGTGGTCTTACATGTACTGCTGGGAGGTAGGAATTCTTAACAAAGCGAGTCCTCTCCTCTCCTGGGACCTCCCTGGGCTGGCCAGCTGTGCTAAGCAAGCAACATAAACTTGACAGACTCAAGGGATCCTCAGGGGCAGCTCTCACTGAGCGGCTAATCCTGTAGCCCCGGGGACCCTCCGGGCAGCTCCAGAGAGCTCACAGCATTTGGATATGCACCCAGGCTCCCCGGAGAGAAGAGCCCACTTGGCCATAGCACCCCAGAGGCTGAGAGAACTACTTGTGGTGGTGTTTGTATTAGATGAGGCAGCTGGGGGCCAGTGGTGCCCCAAGGTCACACAGCAAATATGGAGGCAGAAAGGGGGCTAGAGGCCAGGTCTGTAATCTCTTGGGCCTAAGCCATGGCTATTCCTGCCCAATGAGTCCCTGGGCAGGCCTGACTGGCTAGTCCTCAGGACAACGACCACCTGGAGATATCACTCCTCTGGGAACCAAGCAGTACAGCAGCAGCTTTGGGGGCTCCTGACTGGCCTTCCCTTTGAGCCAAAGGCCAGTGCTGGTTATGTGACTGAGGGCTTGGCCGGCCACTAGAAGGCAGCCCTGCTTCCCTTGCCCCATGGGTGGATTCTGAGGGGCCTGCAGCTATGTCAGCCCCAGCAAAACAAAAACCAAACAAAAAACCAAACAGTCTTCTGCTCATCATATTCACTGATTGCCACTCAGCCAGCATAGAGTGACACCACCAAGTCACAGACAGGTCCTATTGGACAGAAATTTGCATACTGACCAGTAACCATGGTCACCTGCTGCTGAACTCCCAGCAGGGCCAGCTGATCAGACAACAGGCAAAGTCTCCATCCTGGACAGGCCCTGAGACACACAGTCTCAGGCTCCTGGATGAGGAGGTCCTGATGTGGACCCTAGAGCATGTGCTCGTGTGTGTGTGTGCCTGTGTGAGCAGGTGTCAGCACACGTGTGTGTTGGCGTGCGAGTGCAGGCATGTGCTCGTGTGTTTGTGAGTGTGTGTGCAGATTTGTGCTCTTGTATGTGAGGGGTATCCAGGTGCACAGGTTTTGATTCTTGGGAAGTGGAGGGGCTGTCAGGGGAAGAAGGGGAAGTTACTGTGGCTGCAGGTCTAGAGGCTGTCTGGATAGAGCTGGAAGGTCAGACACTTTGCTCAGGATGTGCTGAGAGTCAGCCTCTGGGGGGGCCCTCACCCCCAGGCCAGCAGTAGCTGGGAGAAGAGCTTGGCTTTGTTCAAGCAACAACTGCAGGTCCTCGACTAAGCCTGTCATGTGTCTCCCTTCGTTTCATCCTCACAGCAAGCCTAAGGGCATAGATGCCATTATCCCCATTTTACAGATGAGAAAATCAGAGAGGTTAAATGAGGCCCCCAGAACAGTAAGCTTAGCTGCTGGCAATATTATTCAGGTCCCTCTGAATCCAAGCCTGAACACTTAAGTTAGCATTTTACACTCCCTTCTCAATAATTATCTGATAGAGCAGTGCATGAAGTGCTCCGGGCGAAGTGCTTGAAGAGTATAAATCCTTTACCAAAAGGTGCCAGCAAGAATCCCAATAACACCAGGCAGAAAGTCTGCATTTTCAGAGTCTTTCCTGGGCTCCTGGAGCCCGGCTGACCCTCCCAGGAGATCTGAGCTGAAAGCTGAAGACGCCCAGCTGGCAGGGAAGCTTGGACGGCGGCCGAGTTCTGGAGGCTCCACTGCTCTGATTCAGGATGCACTGGGACTCCCTGTCCAGAACAGTCCCGTAAGCTAGGGAGGCTCTGGGCCGAAGGGGGAGAAGGAAAAGGCCCTCCACTGTCTCTCTCCTGGTCCTCAGCCCTGCCTGGCTGCTCTACCCTCCTGACTTGCAGTCCTCCAATAGGGCTGATCTGACTCTGCAGTTGGTCCTGGAGCCTGGGCTCAGGAGAATTCTGTTGGGCCGCGTGCCCACAGGTTCAGTTCCTATCACCATGGCCTTCTTCCCTGGCCTTGAATGGGAGGGGACTGGGGAGAGAGCTGCCCCCAACACTCTATTAAGATAGTTGATCATCTGGGCTGACCAGCCCCCACCTCCCTGGTGCCTCCACTCTCCTCTTCAAATCTTGGCTTCCAGGTTCCTGTCAGGGGGAACATCTAGCCTTTCACGCTATGGTCTGAGAAGGGTGGGGAGGCTCCTTTCTCTATCCTGAGCCCCAAATCCCTTTTTTCCAAGGGCTGCTTAAGCGGACCCCTGGGTCCTGCCCTCAGCCCCTTCATGCCAGGCACCATCAATCCAGTTCGAATTCCTCAGGGGATCCATCTGTCCTCCCTGGAGAGGAGGAGGTGGGTGGTAGGTTGATCAGGGGCCTAGGGTGCTCTGGAGGATGGGGGCCATGGACCATTGGGCCCCAGATGGAGTCCACGGCCAGTCCGTGGCTTTCTGCTCTGCTCCACTGCCACTTGACAGTGCTCAAAGGAACTGCTCCCAGCCCTGGATAAAACCCGCCACAGTCATGGCCTCATCCCCCAGCTCCAGGGCTCACACTAGTCTCAACACGCTGCAAACCAGAAAGTTCCACCTTCAGAAGCGGAAGAGAGGAAGGGAATGAAGTCCTAGATGGGGACTCAGACCAGAGATGACCTGGAGAGAGTCGCCAGTTCCCCCTCTGTCCCTCTGTTCCTTATTCCCTCTGTGTTTTAACAATCTTTGTTGTTTAGTTGCTACGTCATGTCCAGCTCTTTGCGACCCCATGGACTGTAGCCCGCCAGGCTCCTCTGTCCTTGAGATTTCTCAGGCAAGAATACTGGAGTGGGTTGCCATTTCCTTCTCCAGTGGATCTTCCCGACCCAGGGATCGAACCCAAGTCTCCTGCATTACAGGTGGATTCTTTACTGCTGAGCCACTAGGGAAGTCCATGTTAAACAACAAACAATAACCTCCTCCTCCTCCACCAACATTTAGCCGCATAGATGTCTCTAGTCTCCATGGAAACCCCTGCCCTGGGGCCTGTATTCCCTCAATCCTCCTTCCCCATTCTCCCCATCTCCCCAAATCAAACCAAAACAAACTCTGGCCAGATCCCAGATCCAAAGGCAGGCTTTCTGAGAACTTGTTTCTCTCTCAAACACACAGGCACACACTCACTGCCTAGCCCTGCACCCCACAGCTCCCTAACAGCCTGACATCCTCAAACAGGCTCTCAGAGGCAGGTGAGGGCTCTGCAAATGCTTCTTCCCATCCTGGCCAGGCTGCCTGACCCCCGGTGAGGAAGAGACCTGAGCCTGGCTCTGCCCAGCTGCAAAGAGAATCCAGTGTGACTGTGCACAAGCAGAGGAGGCAGGCGCTGTATCAGTCTCCTCTGCATGAAACTGAGCGGGGCCCTGTAGGTCCTTCCCCAGGAATGACCCCCCAGTCACCCCTGCCTCTTGTTTGTAGAAAGGCTTTAGCCTCCCAGGGCTTTCTCATCGAGTTCCAAAGAGCACATTTAATCAGAGAAGTGAGAAAGTGCAGAAACCAAGGAAAACAATCAAACAAGACAAAATAATACGAGTTTAGCCATAAAACAAAGTCTGGGACCTCTGGTATACCCTTGAGTTGTTTTTCAGATACTAAAACCCCCAGCAGGTGATGACCACCCCTACGCAGGCCCCAGGCTGAGTGGAGCCAGAAGGTTGATGACTGAGATTCCTGAAGCATCACCCTGTTCCCTCGCCACCAGCCAGTCAGAGACTGAGCACGAGCTGAACAAATACCTCATGACCCCATCCGCCCACAGTCTTTCAAATCCCTTCCCTGGAGTTGCTCATGTCCTCTGCTTGTCGCCCTTGCAACAGGCGCTATTCTTTCTTTCCCCTCAACCTGGTTTGGTAGGTTAGCTTTGCTGCATGTTGGGTGAGCAGACCCAAGTTTGGTTTGGTAAGACGCACAGGTGTCTGATGAGGACTGAGAGGACACCCCCGCATTCCCCTCCCCCAGTCTCTGAAAGCAAGGCCCCCATCCTTCCCACGGGGTGGGGGTGGGGGTGGGGAAGAACTGTCAGTTAGCAGGGAAGGAAAGAAATAGAAGAAAGAGACATACTGGAGAAGTTGACCATTGCGAACTGCTGACACCTGTCCCCGGTGTATCCCACAGGACACCTACCAAAAGAAAGAAAACCAGAAAGAGAGAGCCAGGATAGCAAGACACAGGCATTGCAACACCCCGGCACGGGCTCCTGCCAATGCCAGTTGGGTTCCTTGCCACTGTTAACCATTTGTACCGGCCTCACCACTCTGCCCCTTACCTGCAGCCCTGAACTTTAAACCCAAGGATTAGGCCAAAAATGAAAAAGCAAAACAAAAGAACTAACAAACCAAAAATACAAAAAGGAAACCAAAAACAGCCAAAGATCAAAACAACCAGCACCCCTGGCCCTATGTCCTACAATGGGGGGGAGTGGGGGGGACTGCACCCAGAAGCTTTCTAAGGAGCAGGGACTTGTGTTTGTATCTTCAAACATACTTTGCTTAGGATCTGGCATGTACAATCGCAAAGGCAGTTTCTCCAAACATCTCTGTCCGAAGAATCCGTTTGGACATCTGGAGAAGGAAAAGGGGAAAAATCACAGAACAAACTGGCATCATCCGCGAGGCTTAGGTTAGAAATCAAAGTGCACAGTGATGAATGAGAAAACCAAGTCGAGCGCTGGGGCACACTCGTTGCTGGAGGGGCTGGAGTCGGGGCTGGGTGGAGGGCTCAGAAGTCTCCTTCAAAATCTTTCTAATAGATGCAGCTCCAGGTGGTGGGGAAGCAGGGGTGGGGGTAGGGAAAAGATGGTTTGGGGAAGCTGGGTGGGGGAAATTGGGAACTTACTGCCTAAAGGTCCTAATGGTCCTTGAGACTTCCCTTCTGAAGTCTCATGCCTGGGGCCCCATGAAGCCAGACTTGTAGCCCCTTGGTGCCAGGCCGTCAGCAGGTGGGGTGTAGGGTGGGGAGGGTTGGGAGGCTGGGAGCTTTCTGGAATACCAAGTTCTGGGGAGCCATTCCTTCCAGGCCCTACCAAAGGGTTCTCGCCAGGGCCCTGGGTGGGATTTCTCATCCATGTAGCAGCCTCCAGAAAGCTCAAAGGAGAATGGGAATGCTGTTCCTAGACTGTGTGCCCACAACAAAAGGGGCCTTGGAGATGTCTCATCTGTTCTCTCGAAGAGGGGTTCTGTGGCCAAATAAGTTGAGGAAATCCATTGCCTGGTTTCCTGGTAGAGTTGCGGTGCACGTTAGTATATGAAAGGCCGTAAGGAATTTTTTAGGAGGAAAGAGCTGAACTTCCCAGTTTGTTCCAAACTTATCTGACCTTGGAAGTCATTTTTCTGAGGAATCATTGTGAACATGCAGTTTGGGGAAGGCTTCTCTGGAGCAGTATATATGGGGAAAGCTTAGTGGGGGACAAGTGAGGGTGGAGAGAAGCCTGAATTACCAGCATCCCAAAGATGGTGGGCCCAGGGTAGGTGTGGGGCATCTGGTCTCGGATGGCCAGAATCATGATGCCAGGGGACTAAAGCAGGCTCCCTGGAGACCCCAAAGCCTCTTCCACATCAGGGGGCCAACTGGCTGCGTGGGACGCCTGCCTCTCCCCATGACCTGCTCCTCTATCACTGCCTGGCTCTGGGGGGAGTTCATTATCCCTGGTTGCCTCCTACAGAGAACCACCCACTCCCATCTCCCTGACCTTGTCCTTACCCCCAAGGTCCACTTCCCTCTGCTCCCTAGCTGCCTTTCTCCCTCCAAGTGATTTCCTGTCTTGCAGATTTCTGGGAGACATGCCCAGCCCTGTATGCTCTTCTGAACCCCAGCAAGGCCAGGTACTTAAGGGAAGCTTACAGACAGGGCCAGACTGACCCCCCCACCCCCAGCCCCCTACTCAAAGATGGCTCTATGCTTTTCTGCCTCTTTAATTTAGGAAATTAGGTAAGCCCATCACCAGTGTTCCCTTAGTAACAGGTCAATACGGTTCATCAGTAAACTTCCCCAAGAGGTGAATGTACTATATACCTCTTAGCATTTTAGTGTATACCAACCATCAGTAGCCCCTTGAACTTACAGGGGGTGATGGCCATTGGCTGTAAAGTCCCTCACAAAAACCCTGTGGCCTCCAATCTAGCCTGGAGGATGGGGAGCGGTTGATGAGCAGACAGCTGGAGTCTCTGTGGGCCTTAGGGTATGTCCCTCAGGTGCGGCAGGAGGCTGGTCCTTGTAGTAGGGCAGTGTGTATGTAGGTATGTCTGGCCAAAGAGCGGTAGTAGAGGAGGGGGTGTCTGGAGAAGGGAGGAGGGGAGCCTACCAGGGAAGCTGATGCATGCTCATCCTGTTGAACAGGGTGCTTTGGAAGAGGAAGCTACAACTTTGTCAGTACATCCTTTTCTGACCCCCTTGCCCTCGTTCCCAATCATCCCAGCCCAGGAGAATGGAGGCAGTGGCTAAGGCTTTCCATTCAGCTTGCTTCAGGCTCAGCTTTCCTTTCTCAACTCTCAGAAACTGATTCCACTTGGGAATGGGAGGAGAGGTGTAGAAGTGATTTTTTCCCAAAGTGGAAGCACCTTTGGGGGTGGAAGATTTAGACCCAGGAAGCTGCCAAAATGACTCTTGGAATCCTTAAAGGAATAAGAGAGAGGCTTGACTGTGTCCAATGTCTGAGATTAGCCCGGCTCTGGAGACAGGGGAAACCTGTATATGTGTGTGTGTGTGTGTACATCTGTGTAAGAGAGAGAATGGGGAGTGCAGGAGCAGGAGGGGACAGAGGGGAATTTATTCCTATTGCGGAGAGCCAGGATGCTTTCCTGTGGCTCTTGGAGATGGAGGATAATTTGGTACATCCCTGTGTTCCTGGCCCCATACCCAGCCTGGACTACCCCGACCGTATCCTCCTATTTTTCATGGCCACAGAGTTGCACAACTCCAGGTGGTACCGTGGACACTGTCTACAACACAGAAAAGCCCTCTGTAGTTGTGCAATGTAGTCCTACCCTTCCTGCCCTGGGAGTGTGTTCCCTGCTGGCTGAACAAAGGAGAAGGCGGTGGGAGGTGGGCACCTCACGGGGTAGTGCCCTGGCTCCTTTCATTAGCCTTATTTGTTGAGGATGAACCACGTCCGGGAGGCTGGGGGCATCCCTGGAGAAGGCTCTGGGGGTGGCCAACAGCTTTGCCACCCTGCTCCCAGGACCTGGTAACAGGGAACAGGCTACATTAGCCTGTCAACCAGGAGCAGGGGCTGAACTTGGCATGGCTGGCTGGTAGTGGGTAAGTTCCCACTCAGACAGGGATTGACTCCCTGAATTTCAGGGACATGGGGTACAGGCTTCCTGGCCCTTAGCCCCACGCCATTCTCCTTGACTACGGGAAGGTTTGTGCTCAGGGCTGGAGAAGAGCAGGGGTGAGAGAGGGGCAGAGAGGAGAGCCCACGGGCTGCACCTGGGATGGGTGCAGAGAGGTTGGGACTCTGCCTCCCTGGTTTCCCACCCCACCTCCCGGGCCTCAGTTTCTCCTTTTGGTAGCCTGGGGATAATGCCATGTGTGCTGCCCTCACCCAGGGGAAGGGGAGGATGAGGGATGAGGGTGTGCCCCGGGGCACTGGAGGGAGTGAAGCGTCTCTGGCCTCATGAGCGGGGGGGAGGGCAGGGGGGGTGGAGGTGGAGAGGATGAGCAGGCAGATGGGGGTGGGATGAGGGATCACCTGGACAGGGGCGCGGGGGATGGGGGGATGGGCGGATGGCGAGGGGAGGCATGCCACTGGTATGTGCACAGGGCTGGAAAGAGAGTCTTGTTCTGTCATCATCCCCTGAACCAGTCCCCAAGAGTCACGCACCAACCGTGCTCTATAAAAACACGGAGAGAAGAGGAGAAAGCAGCAAGAGGAAGTGCGGAGGCCCCTGTCTGACCCAGACAGGAGGCGGTCACCGTGATTTGGACCCCCATTTTCAAATCCCCCTAAGTTTTCCTTTTTAAAACAAAATTCAGTATCAGTGACACTGTTTCTTTTGGCTCTGAATTCTAGAAAAACAGGAGGGATGGAGTGTGCCCGCTTTTCAACACTCCCCGCGGGGCTCGGAACCAATACACAACAACAAGTGTCAGAAAACCAGGAAGGAAAACTGATTTTTGTCGAAACTGGAATGAAACTGACCAGTTTAGTTTCATTATCCAAGCTAAGCGGAAATGCAAAAAAATCAAAATAAAAAAGTAAACAAACAGCACAAATGGTACGACGTGAGTTCCGTTTCCTAAGTTCTCTCCTTTTTATTCCATCCATTGCATTCAGGGTGTCATCAGGAACCCCAGAAGGCCTGCCCCCATTCCCTCCCGGCTCACCCACCCTCAGAATGGCCTCTGGGTTCTGCCCTGCCCCCTCCCCCCTGCCCTTCTCCAGCACAGCTCTGAGGACCTGCCCTCCTGATTGCCATCCCCACCAGTGGTTCCCCTCTCCTGGGGGTCCAGGGAGTCAGGGAAGTTGGTTCCAAGAGCCCTGGCTGGGGTTAAGGTGGGGAGGTGGCAGTTCTGGGTACCGAGCTCAGGTTCTAAGCAGTGAACACCAGCTGTCCTGGTTGGGGGGTGATAGGACAGCATCTTCACAATGGCTCAGGCTCCTGCACTCTGCTCCTCTCAGATTCAGCTGGGTGGGACCCAGAGGGTCCTACAGCCTTGCTGGCAGGGGTCCCCAGGAGCCCTATAGCTCGCTGTTCTCTTTTCCACACTAAGCTCTAGCACTGCAGTCCTGGGTTCCACAGCCCGCCCCAGCCCCAGCACCCGCCCTGCTTGGCTGCGACCTTTCCTGTCAGGAGCCAGGGCTGATCAGTGACAATGCTGGGTCCTTTCAAGGGTCTGGGGGTCCAAGGGGCTGGAGAAGATGAGAGGCCTGGCGTGTGTGTGTTGTAGGGGATAAGAGGAGGGGGTCCAGGGCTGGGCCATCTCTGTACGGTATTCCAGAACTCTTACACATTTCTTTAGATCTATTCCTAAGTGCTCAGAGCATTTTCAAGGCTAGAATGTTCCCAGGGTCTGTGACACTGTCCTAGAGGCAGAAAGGATGAGGGGCTGAGTCTGGACCAAGAACTTCCCAGGGGACCTGCTGTTTCTTTGGGGACTGTCCCTTGAGATCCAGGATGGGGGAGGCTGGAAGGCAGATGGCAGCAGGTAGAAGGTGGACCAAGACGAATGCCGGCAGAGGAGGCCAGCTGGAGCCCAGGGAGTGCCTGGCCGTCCACTGAGGGGAAGAGCGTGAAGGAGGCGTGGCCCCCGTTATCACGCTGTGAGGTGGGGGTGCCTTTGGCCAAGGTCATAACCAGGAGGGAGCTGGAGGCCAGAGGCAGGAGAGCTGGGAGCACTGACTGGACCTTGTCTGTGGGGCTGGTAAATGCCTCCCCCTGAATTTTCATCAATGCCCTGCTGGCCTGTGCCCAGATGCCATGGGGAACAGGGCAGCTTCGGCACCTCACTAGAGCCCAAGGCTGCTTTGAAACCTGGAGTTGCTAACTAGGCCTCCCTCCCTCTGCTCCTCTGGCTCGGAAGGTAAAGAATCTGCCTGCAATGCAGGAGACCTGGGTTCAGTCCCTGGGTTGGAAAGATCCCCTGGAGGAGGGCATGGCAACCCACTCCAGTTCTCTTCTTGTCTGGAGAATCCTCACGGATAGAGGAGCCCAGAGGGCTACAGTCCATGCAGTCGCAAAGAGTCGGACATGACTGAGCGACTAAGCACAGCACCCTCTGCTCCTCAGATCAGGCCAGAACCTGTGCTGCCCTCACAAGCTCCCCTACCTGTTCCTGGCTCGCCCACCAGAGGATCTGTCAAGGGGCAGCAGGCACCAGCTCTCAGAAGACCTGGCTGGGCCCCAACAAGCCCTCCCTGATCACTGTGCTCCCACCAGCCCTACTGGCTAAGGGTGGGAGCAGGGGTCCTCAGCTCCTGGGAGGTCCTACGAGGCAGCCCTTGGGGAGGCAGAGTCCCAACATGAGCTTTATCCTCAACCCTGACCTCGCCCACTCGGCTACACCCAAGTGATGTCCTTGCTGGTGGCCCTTCACACCCCAGAGAGGGACTAGGGACTTAAGTGGCATGGACAGCAGCCAGGGCGTATTTGGGCACTGGCTTCCTGCTGGCAGGGAGAACACAGCAGACCTCAGCTAGCATGGGCTCTGGGACGTGTACCCTGCCTGACCCTGCCAGGAGAAGAAAGGCTTCTCACTGCTGGGAAGATGCGACCCGGGCAGTGTTCATCAGAATAAAGTTTGGAAAGTTGCTGAGAGATGGGAAGGGAAAGAAAGAGAGAGAGAGAGAATCCAGTGCCCACTGCCCAGGGCAGAGACTGGTCTCGCCATCTCCCTAGAAGGTGTCGGTGAAAGCGGGGACACTGGAAAATTGGGTGGGTAGGGGCCTGGTACACTGGGACTGCAGAAGCCCTGAGCCCTTTGGAGCTTACATCTCCCTGTATTCCAGGAAAGGGCTAGGAAGTGGGGCAAACCTCCCTGACTATACCCCCCTTGGAGACCCCTTATCAGTGGCTTGAAGCCCACTTTTTCCTAGAGCCCTCCACTTCCGCCCCGGCCTCTCTCCCCCTGCTCCTGCCCCCACGCCCACCCCCACTGGTCACTTACTTGCAGGAGAGCTGATTGATGCCCTCGATGTAGTAGCAGACACCTCCGTTGACACAGTAGGACTTGGCTGTCTCGTTGCACTTCCGAGCATGCCCCGACCAGGATGATAGAGTGGTGCTCACTGGAGGTATGAGAGACATGTGCTGGTGACCCATGGAGACCACCGCTGGGCCCCAGGAATGACCTTCTTCATGGTCCTTCATGGCCCATCTCAGAGCTGGATGATTGGAGACTTTAGGAATGGCTGGGAGTCTCCCTCAAGTCACCAAACAAGGCCAAGGGGAGGCCACTGTTAGCTCTGATCATCTATCCAGCACCACAGTGCACTCACGCTCTGGGCAAACCTCCAAAGGCTGGGAAGATTTTCTTTTTTGAAGGGGAGGAGAGGCTGGCAGAAACTGCTCTGTTTTCTGAAATAAGGGTCCACCTCCACTGCTTCCTTGCATGCCTGCCTTTCTGGGGGCACCCCTGCAGGTGGGATGAGGCACCATGTCTTATGTGGGGGGCAAGTCACAGGGTGCAGGGAGGAGACAGGTACATCCATCTGCACCACTGGGGCTCTCATGGACCAGGGTGTGAATGGAGGAAACTGGGCTTTGCAGAGAGTGGCACCTTTTTGGACACTAATTTTCTAAGATCTTGGGAGATGTGAGGTGATCCCTAGCTCCCCTCTCTTCTTCCTTTGTCCCAGGGTGGGGACAAGCCTCCCAGAAATGCTACAAAGGCCACTATATCTCCAGGAGCATCCAGGGCCTTCATGTCCACTCTTGCCAGGCAGCTCCCCCACTTCTGCCCTCTGGGGGAGCCCCCAGGCCTTGGATAGTCTGGGCTATAAATCAGGGCTTTAGGTCGTTGGGGATAGGGCTAGGGGACAGCTGGGATGTGGAAACTAGGTGAGAACAAGCCTGGGTTCAAGGCTGCTAACCCAGACTGCACATCTCTGATGGATCAGATTCATCTGATAAATGAAAATCCCCAAAGCTGGGCTCCTCAGTGGGATGGCACCCAGAAGCCTGGTTTCAAGTGGAAATTCTTGCCCCCAATTTCAGTCTTTATCTGCTAGCTAACCCCTCAGACTGTGTATCCATACTGGCCATCAATGGATTCCTGCCCTCCCCCCACAGTCTCTGGGGCTGGGAGGGCCTCTCCTGCCCGCCCAGCAGCAGCCTCCTGACAGGTGGCCCATCCTACCTTGGCCAGTTCTGTCTCCTCAGGGGTACTGAGTCTCCACCATCCCCCTCAGTAAGTGGGGGGACAAGAGGAGGAGGAGGAGGCAAGCACTTGGCGCCCTGAGTGTTTAGACGTGTCGAGAGACAGATGGAGCGCGGGAACAGGAGTGTATACACAGCTCTGCCTCTGTATATGTCTGAGGAGTTCGCTGATAAAACCCAGCGGGCAGGGCCAACTCCCACCTTCCCAGCACACTGTGCCTGCTGCTGGTCTGGCATTCTTGAGCCCCACCCCTGCTGACGTCTCCCACCTCTGTACAACCCCACACCCGTCTGGGACCCACATGCTTCTGGGTCAGTGAGACCCAGGGAATAGAGAAAGGGACAGAGAAGAGAAACAGCTGAGATGACCACGCCTGTGAGCTGTAAAATCACATTGCTGGGAGGACCCTAAAGGTTGTCCTGCCCTTTGATTGCATTGCCAAGGCAAGAGTGAGGAAAGAGAGCAGAGAAGAGCCTTCCAGAGTCCAGGGTGTGTTGTAACAAAGCCTCAGGGCTCCTAATATCTGGCTGCATATTCTCACCAGACACCTGGTCCATCCTGGAAAAACATGTCAGCACCAAGGCTTGACAGATGGATGCAAACACGATGTGGACCACAGGCCCAGGTCCTTTATAGGGTCCTGGCCAAGCCAGGGAAACCTCAGGCCATCTTGATGCCCTCTGCGGTCAGGGGTGGCAGAACCTGCCTGATGCTGGGCAGGAGCGCACATGGTGGTGGGACCACAGCCATACACTTGGGTCTGCCCCATGCACGTCTGCACACACCCAGGACTTGGAAGGCAGTGGGTGACTCCTGAAGGAAGGAAGACGGGGCCCTGGCTGGGATCTATGGCTTGGGGCTTCCAGAACTGTGTCACAGTGGGGACTAGGCTGGGGCCTTGGAAAGGCAAAAAGGGAGGGCAGTGGAGGAGCTGGTTGAAGAAGGTGCGGGGGAAAGGCCTTTGCACCTCAGAAAATAGTACCTGGAGGCCAGCCCTATAACGGCGGGGTCCTCCCAAGTCACCAACTGTGTTGGTGGTGGAGGTTCCTGCCAAGAAGATTTCCACACGGAAGATGTGCAGTCATGCTCTTCCAGCATACTTGGGCTCCGAAGGCAATGTCTCACACTCCCTTCATATTTCTTCACTGTGTTCTCCCATGTTTGGGGAGGTGAAGATGACCAATGACCTCCAAGTGAGAGAATCTGGCCGCTCCTTAGACACCACCCTGGGGACGGTGCTAGGCTACCCCAAACGCAGCTCCCATTCCTGTGCCCTGCCATTTGCTCCTCTACCCTTGCTCACCTCTGTGACTAAACAGCAAGAACCAAAGGCTTGGAGGGAGTCTCTGATTTTTGGTCCCCCAGCTGTCTCTTGCTGAGGCCTGCCTCCATACCTCCTGGGGCTCTGCCACGTCTTACTACTGCCTCCCTTCCACCCCTCAGGTCTCTGTGGTCTCTTTCTTGGATGGCCACAGTCTCCTCCTCATAGGTCTTCCTGTCCTCACTCTTGCCTTCATCTCTAATCTTTCTGCTTTGTAGCTGCTGCCAGAGTGGTCTTTAAAATATGTAAATTGATCAGTTACTTCCAGTATCAAAACCCTCCAATGGTTTTGTACTCAGCCCTCCCCAAGTCTAATCTGGGCCTCATCACCTGTCCTGCTTCTTGTCTTGTCCCCGTCTTGCAGTATATTCAGACTCCACTGGCTTAGTTCAGCTCCTCTAAGAGGCCAAGTGACTCCTTGTCCAGGACTTTCAAAATATCAGTGTCTCAGAGAAGCTGCTCAGGTCTCCTCCCTTACTCTTTCTCTTAGTTTTGTAACTTAAACTTATAGTATTTATTCTAACAATTAAAAGACTAGTTGTGCAATTACTAGCTGTCTAAAGCCTCAAAGTGAAAGTCACTCAGCCGTGTCTGACTCTTTGTAACCCCATGGCCTATATAGTCCATGGAATTCTCCAGGCCAGAATACTGTAGTGGATAGCTTTTCCCTTTTCCAGGGGATCTTCCCATCCCAGGGACCGAATCCAGGTCTTCTGCATAGCAGGCGGATTCTTTACCAGCTGAGCCAAAAGGGAAGCCCAAGAATAATGGAGTGGGTAGCCTATCCCTTCTCCAGCAGATCTTCCTGACCCAGGAATCACCAGGGTCTCCTGCACTGCAGGTGGATGCTTTACCAACTGAGTTACGTCCAACAGAAGGTAAGCTCCATCTGGGCAGAGGCTGTCTGCTTCACTGGTGAACAAACTCCAGGGTCTAGCACAGCACTTGGCATATAATAGGTGCTTAACAAATACTGACAAATATCTCTACCAAGCAATTAAAGACATCCGATTCTTTAGAGAAAGGTACATTCCACTACCATCCCAGGGTCTAGTCTGGTCTCCTTGGCTGCTGCTGATATCAGCATTACAGCATTAATTCAAGCATTGTCTCTTAGAAAATACAAATACTCATGAAAAATCATTAAGGAAATGAAAATAAAAACCACAGAGGTACCACTTCACACCCCCTCAGATGGCTGTACTAAAAAAGGATGGATAATAACAAGTGGTGATGAAGATGTGAGGAAATGGGAACCCCCCTACTTTGCTGGTGGAAATGTTAAATGGTGCAGCCACTTTGAAACACAGCTGGTAGTCCCTCAAAAAATTAAACATAGTTACCATATGACCAAGCAAGTCAACTCTTAGGCATATACCCAAGAGAACTGAAATATAAGTTCACACAAAAACTTGGACACAAATGTTATAGCAGCATTGTTCCTAACAGCCCAAATGTGGAAACGACTAGAATGACGCAACAACCCCAGTTGATGCGTATATAATGTGTATATAATGCATATATAAATGCGTATATAAACAAAATGCAATGGAATCTGATTCAGCCATGAAAATGAAAGAAGCACTGATACATGCTACAACATGGATGAACCTTAAAAACATTATTTTAAGTGGAAAAGCCAGTCTTGAAAGGCCATGTATTCTATGATTTCACATATTTCTGTGAAATGTCCAGAATAGGTGAATCCACAGAAACAGAAAGTAAATTCTGGTTGCCAGGGGCTGGGGGGATTTAAAGAAAACACCTGGAAAGGTAAACCCAGGAGATCTCTATTAGGGCTCAGTGTCTTGGGGTGAGTGAGTTACTGGGGTCCTGAGGAGGCAAGGGCCAGGAGGGAGCTCATGCTGTGGAGATCTTTTCCCCACCATCAGCTACTGTAACTGCTGCCCTCCTATCCCTTGCCATGGACAAAACTTCTCATCTTTCAAGGCTGTGTCAATGCCCCTTGAGCAGCCGCTGCTCCCTGATGGCCTTCCTATGCCCTCTTCTGGTGGCCCCACCCCTGTAGCCCTGGCTTCCCTGGGGCCCAGGCGGGCCCAGTCAACCCTGGAATGAGTCAGAGGAGGGCAGGCACAGTTGCCCGCTACCCGCCCTCCACCCCCTCCTCAGGGTGGGGCTGCTGCAAGTCTTCTGGGCTCCATGGGTAAACAGGAGCTGAGCATCTCTACCCGGGTTAACGTTCCCCACAGGACCTCCTGGCCCCCTCCAGTGGCTTTGTCCACCTCCCCACATGAAGGGTAGGCTTGTGCCTGCCTGGACTGAAGGGCAGCTGAAGAGATGTGGTGTGAGGCTGTACATGTGTGGTGGTGGCGGTGGCTAGGTGCACAGGATGTCAGCCTCGACACAAAAAGCCCTGAGAATCCCAGAATTTTAGGGAGAAGGGGCTTAGAGATCACCTGGCTCAAACTCAGATGGGAAAACTGAAGACTCGGGAGGTGAAGCGACTCACTCAAGGTTGTACGACAGAACTGGAATGAGACCAAAGCTCGGGACTCTGTCCATAGCTCGGCTGCCCCACCGTCCTGCCTGCTGGAGGGACAAGAGGCACAGAGCCCTAAGGGCCCAGCCCAAAGCTCCACTGTCTGATCCTTGACTGATCAGAACCCAGGCTACTGGGGGCTCACAGAAGCCCACAGGCGGGGTGGGGCTGCATCTTATCTGAAGGATCTCACAACAGAACCCCGCCCGAGGCCCCAAGCCCTGTGCAGGAGAGAGGACATTACTGCGGTTTCCTTCATGGCATGGCAGCCTTTCTTCTTCCTCCACACCCCACCCCCTGCCTCCGATGTAGTTCTAGCAGGGATGTCACTCATGGTACTCTGCCCCTCAGGACCCCTTTGCACACACATGTGCGCCTGCCAGAATGGCATCGCACCCCCTGAGTGCATGACTGGGCCGAGCGGGGCACAGAACAAGAATCCATCCCCGTGACAACATAAATGGAGACAGACAGACCAAGCTATCTCTTTTCCCTGGGTGGTGCTGGGATGATGTAAACCCAGAGCTGTCTGAGGCCATGGCCTCCTCTTCTCAATCCTTTCTCTAAACGTGGGGGAAGCCCATTTTACAGGAGGAGAAAAAGAGGCCAACACATTGTGGGAGGGAGCACCCCAACCCCTGCTCTGAGGTCCAGGACTCTGTAGGGTCTAAGGTCAGTCCTACCTCTGGACTTCTCAGTTTTAAAAACCAATAAAATTCCTCAACATAGTTTCATGTTGGGTTCTTATCAGTTCTATCCAAGAAAGTCTTAAAATGTAAAACAGGAAACCTCAAATCCCCAGTGGATCTGAGAATGCCTGCCCACTCTGGCTGCAGGGGACGATGCCAGGCCCCAGCATGGTCCACTTTCCCAGGCTTGAGACAGGCTGGGAGTGGCAGGAGGGCACGGGTGCCCCCACTGCCACCATGCCCAGGCTGGGCCGCGGGGAGTCAGGAGAGGCCCTGAAGCAGGTCTGTGGTCCTTCTGTGTTTACCAGGTGCTGACCCAAGCCTGGTGCTATGGTGGGCCCCAGGGCTGGAGGGGTAAACAGGCTAGACATGGCCCCATGGAGCATGGGGGGCTCTGTGTTTGCCAACATCTTTCACATCATGTAGGTCTACCTGCTTGACTCTGGGCAGAATATGTAACCTCTCTAAGCTTCAATCTCCTAATCCATGAACTACACCATGGGGTTGAGTCAGGGCTCCAGAGGGAATATGGAGAGACCATTTGGGTCAGATTTGTGTAAGCTGGGCTGTGGGGCCAAGTTCTTGTTCTGTGGCTCCAAGGGTGGGGGCATGATGGAGTTAAAGTGCCTTCAGGGGCCATTGCTCTGGCCCAGGTGAGCAGGGCTGAAACCTGGGCCAGAGGTGCCCTCGAGGTGGGGTTGGAATGAAAAGAAAAGATGTGAGCGAGAGATCCAGAAAGAAGACTGACAGGGACTTGAAGACTCAGATCTATGAGATCCACTGGCAAGTGGAGGAGCAGAGAGGCTGGCAAGAGAGGGGGATCCCTCAGAACACAGGGCAGACCGGGTCTGAGCCAGGTTCTCCTCTGAAGGTGCAAGGCCAGGGTTGTTGTTAGACTGTACCGGGTGTGGGGAGTACCAGAAGGCTGTGTGGTAGAAACACAGGTGATGCATGCAGATGGAGGATTGGACTCTGTGATGGGCGGGACTGGAAGCAAACCCAGCAACCAGGTAACAAGTGGTACCTACAGGCCCGGTGTCAGGAGGAGGAATGAGAGCTGTGGGGCTCAGAGGAGGGGTGAGAGTGGAGGGGGCGCGACCTGAGGACAGATAGGCGTGGTGACTTCCCAGTCAAGGGCAACAACCAGAGGATGGCCCAGCAGGGGGGCTGCCTCTGTGGCAAGAGGCAGCTAAGGGTGCCATGGGCTCCTGACTGTGTACATTTCCCAGGGAGGGGATGACCGGTGGGAGAGGGGCCGGCCAACCCTGAGCAGAGGCTGCCCCCAGGGGTCCAGGGCACTCAGGCCTCCCCACTGTGGCCCCGCAGAGTGGGCTGCCTCCACTCGGGCGCCCAGCAAAGCCGTGGCAGGCGGCTCACACACACCCTGGGTCTGCCTCTCTCCGGAGCCCCGCTCCTGGCAGCCCAGCCTCCCATAATTGCCTTCTAAAAATATCCTTCTCCCACCCCCTATCTCTTGATTTCAAAATATTTAGTTTTCAGGGTATTTAAAATGAGAGCTGGCGGCTCTTCCAGGTCCAGATAACAAAGCTAAACATTTATGCTTCGACTGCGTTTCCCTGAATCGGCTCAGATCTCGGGCCTTGATATGGCAGCAGCGGGAGGGAGGGGAGTCAAGTGCAAGATGGATCATGTGTGGGCCTCTTCTCCAGGGCTGGGGGCAGGGTGACAGGGTCCCCCCACAGGACCCCTCTAGGACCCTTCCCTTGGTTGGGGGACCACCTACCGCTGTTGACGAAGAGCCGGCCCCTGACAGTGTCCTTCCCGAGGATGTTCTCAGCCTCACAGACGTACTCCCCAGCGTCCTCCAACTTCACCTTGTTGAACTGGAGTCGTGAGTTCTTTCTGGTTAGGGAGGGGATAAGAGGGGGTTAGCATGAGCTCCCCAGCCGTCACCCAGCGGTCACCTCTCCCTGCATGGCCACAGTGTCTGTGCAGGTGGATGGCAAGTAGACTTCTGCAGACCAACCGGTGCTGGGGTCTGGGTGGAATGCACAGAGTCCGGAGCTGGAGGGAGACCTGCACGCTCAGGAGAAACACAAGTTCTAAGTCTATGGATCCTCACATCCATCCCTTTTCCAGAACTGGACCTTCTTTGTAACCGCTTTTCCAGGGCAGGAAACTGGCATCCTTTGGGAGTCACAAGGACTTTAGCTTCTCCCAAGCCCGCCGTGTCTCCCCCACCCCCTTCCAGCAAAGCAGCCACTAACTCACAGCCTCCTCAGCCTTCCCTTAAAAGCAGCAGCCCCACCACTCTGGATAGATAAGGCCTGTCCCAGGAACCCAGGAAGGCCAATGATCTGTCAGGTTTCCATGGCAACTGCACCAGCCTCCCAGTCCTCACCTGTGGCTCTTCCCTGCCTTGATATTAGCCCTGCCACTAAGGGGCACTCTGTGGCCTCTTCAAAAAGTTTCCCTTCATTTACTCAACAGATGTTTATTGAGTGCCCTCTTTGTGCTGGGGGCTTGCATATCTCAGGGAACAAAAAAATCTTATCTTCAAAGCCTGACTTGACTCTCATGGCTAATCTGGAGGAGGACCAGGCAGGACTGATGGGAAAACTGAGTCCTTGAGGGGTTTCTGGACTTGTCTAAGAATGCCTGCCAACAAAGCAAAGGCAGAGGTGAATGAGGAGCTAGAGCTGGTGAGGACATGAGCGCCAGGCAGCTCATGGGCTGTCTCCTGGAGCTTGATGCTTAGGCTAACACCTCTGTGGAGGGCTTCACACCCAGCCTTGCATGCCCAGAGCCGTGGGGCCAGGCCTGGGCAGGGATTCCAGTGCTGTGTGTGACTCCAGGGCACCTGGCCTGGCCTGTCCTCTTCTTTCTGAAGACCATGCCAAACCTTCCTTCCTTCCGTCGGCTTCCCTACACTTGCCCGCAGGAGCCTGGGCTCTGCAGGATCTGTTCATACCTCTCACCCCTCCCTCTGCCCCAGTGCTCTTTGGGGCCAGTCTAAGCTCTGGATAAAACCCTGGGGACCCCAGGGGGGAACAAGAAGTAGCATGAAAATTTCTTAACATGATGTAACTTCCTCCTCTTAGTCCTGAGTTTAAAAAAATCAGATTCCCAGAACATGCCTAGTGGGCTGGGGAGTGGTGGAATGGGAACCAGGGTAGCAGAGCTATAACGGCCCTGAATCCAGGGCTGGAGAAACAGAGCCATGAAGCTCATGGGGAAGGAGGGCAGTGAGCAGAGAGGCTGCGCCAGGGATGGAGGAAGACAGCAAAATGACCCATATCTCTCCCTGCGCTGTGCTTTGGGGACCAGTCTCTTGAGCTCCTCCTCAGCCCCTGATGCTGGGCTCTTCCCAGACCTCCTAACTCTGGGATCCCCCAAACCAGCCTTCACGAGCCTGTCTAGTCAAAAGGCCTTGTTTCTGTGATGATGTCCACACCGATGATACAGTGACAGCTGCCCGACTCCCTTCCACCCCTCCCGGCTCATGCCGGTCTCTGTCTCCTTGGCCTGTGTCTGCTTACAACCCTCTTCTGTCAATCTGAGTTTCTTCTCTTCATTAAACAGACCCCTGGCTACGACAGCATCTCCTCTCTGGCTCCTGCCTAATTAGATGCCAGGGAGCCCAGCTGCCCCAGGACCAGGCTTCTCCAGCTTCCTGGCCACCAGCTCTTCCTTAACACTAGATGAGCAGGGCAGGGGCTCACCTGGGGGTCTCAGGGTCAAGGATGCATAGGGGAGAAGACGTGCAGAAATGGCACCTCGCAGGAAGAAAGAAAAGAAGGAAAAACAGGTCATCAGCCTCGGCCCTCAGGTGGCTGAAGGAGAAAACATGTTTGGTGTGCCACATCTTTGCACCCTTCAGTGATACTTCTGTCCACATCACGGATCTTTCTGGCCAGGAAGCCATCTGCTGTGTAACTGAGGGGAGGAAGGTGAAGGCTGACCGAGGTGAGCTCTCTCCATAGGCTGCCATGTTGGCTGCCCCGAATGTAGCCTAGAGATGCAAGGAGCTGGGCATCACTGCCCTTCACATCAAATTCCAGGTCACAGGAGGAAACAGGACAAGACTCCTGGACAGCCATTAGAGCCCTTGCCCCAGGGATGAAGATTGGGCGAACTGAGCAAGTCACCGTCACCCCCTCCAATAGCACCCACAGGAAGGGGGTTCACCATCTGTGAATAGGACTCCTCAGATTATTGTGTTAATAAATTGCCTTGATGTAAAAAAAAAAAAGAAGGTATAGGGGACACAGAGATGGACCCTCCTTGTCACCCACTCATAGTGAATTCAAAGAAGCGTTCCTTACACCACCTCAAATGCAGGAGAATAAGGTGGAGCCAGGCTCACAGTTACCTGGAAGGATGGAAGCTAAAACCAGAAGGAAAGGCTTCCTGCATGGAGGAGTGTGAGGTCTGTGAAAAGGCCGGGGTGCAGGGAGAGCCCCTCCCCTTTGAGGAATCAGAAAGAGGCTAGAGGACAGAAACCAGGGCCCCAGGTTTGCTGAGTGCAGGCATCTTGGTTTACCAGCTGTGTGATGATCGCCCCAGTTCCAGGAAGGTGGCCCCAGCCTGGCACAAAAGGTTCTGGGGTCAGAGCTGAAGGGCGGGGCTCTGCAGCTGAGGAGCGGGGCCACTACATTCTCCTAGCTCCCTGAGAAGCCCCAGGTGCTCAGGGCCCCCTCCTACCTCCCTGGCAGGCCCGCTGTCCCTTGCCGGGCTGACCCAGCTGTCCCGTGACAGGCGCCCTCCTCGCCTTTCTCAGCCAGCTTTCTGCTGGCAGGGACCAGTGATCTGGGCAGCTGCCTCCTCCACCCACCCGCACGTTTTTCCCCAGTGCCTACCTCCTGCTGCCTGCCTGAGGGGCCTGTTCCAGCCTGCCCCTCATAAACAGGGGAACACGTGGTTCCGCCGGGGAAGGGCTCCGTGCCCAGGGCTGGGGAAGGGGGCGGTCTTCTCTGGGCACAGGAAGGCTGGGCTGAGACACCTCAGCGGGGCTGCCCCAGAGACAGGCGGCGCCCAGTGGGAGGGGCGTCTCCATAGACCCAGAGTGACATTAAGACAGTGTGGCCTGGGCAGAATGGAGCACTGGGAGGGCTAGAGTGTGCACTGCAGTGTGCGCAGAGGAAAGATGATTTTGCCAGAAAGGAGACTCTTGCCCCCAGCCCCCAGACCCCACGCCAGATGAGGTGTATGTGTAAAGGTGGCGGTTCTCCGAGTCACAGTGAGGGAATGGGAAATGACGGAGTGAGGCGCTCTCCACCACAGCCCACTCTTCCAGCCCATAGACTCACTGCAGGGAGCAGCCCCGGGGCAGGATGGGTGGAGCCAGGCAGTTTGAAATGTGCCCAACGGGACAGGATGCTGACAGGAAGGGGGCAGGGGGCACACTCAGGCTGTCAGGAGGCCTTAGTACCCCCAGGAGACCTAGGGGATACATCCAGGCCTTGTGTGGGGACTGGGTGCCCCATCTGTCTGCTGACACCAGGGCCTGACCAGGACAGTCACTTGTTCGAAGGCAAGGTCAATGCAACAGGTGTCCTGCCCAATCCTACGCCCCCTGCACCCAGGAGAGGTGAGCAGATCCTGCAAGATCCTTGTCAGTTCACACGGAAAGCAGATGACCTCCGCCAGGCTACACAGGAGACAGGGTGTGTCTGGGGGTGGTCTCAGAGGTTCTCATGCTGGGAGAAACAGCCTCCCACCATGCGGTGAAGCCGTGTCTAAGGCACCATGGGAGGAGATGTGAGAGCTTGCTGGGGGAGCTCAGGAGGGTGACCCAGAGGGTGTGACATTTAAGCTAGGCCTTGGAGATTTTTGCGAAGGACAAGGTGAGAGGAGCGGGTGCTGCCAGCACAGGGAACAGTCTGGGCCCAAGCCTAGGAGTCAGGAGCACCGAGGGGGAGAACAGCGAGACGGTGAGTTATAGGCCAGGAAGGGGAGCATTAGAAGAGCACCACGGCCTAGGCTGTCCCTGGCATACAGCAGACTCTCAAGATCTGCCAAGTAAATGAATGAATGATCAGATATGTGCCCTGTTAGAAAGACCATCCCCTGTCAGAGCCACCGGGGTCAGTGAACCTGTGGACCTCTAGAACTGCAAACAAAACCAGGCATACGTTTTATGAAGAAAGGGTCTTTACCAGACCCTCCGCTAAAGCTAGACGAGAAACGGTGAAGATGGGGCCACGCCTGCTCCACCGCTGGTGCATTCCTGGCCTTGGGTAGAGTCCCCGGCACACAACTGACGCTCAGCACACATACGCGCAAAACAGAAGTGAATTCACAAAGGGGCCTGTGGCCCAGAAAAGGCGGGGAATGGCCAAGAGTGAGCTGGTGGAGGACAAGAGGCTGGAGGCAGGGAGAGCAGAAGTGGGCGGGGAGAAGGAGGCCTCCTTTCTGAGACCTGGTGTCCTCCTGGAGGGGACGGCATGAGGGCAGGCACTGGGCAGCAGGCAGTCTGGTTTCGCCACAGCCGAGAGGGAAGTGCAGTGGGGCAAGGCAGGGCCAGAGAGGATGGGGGAGAGGCAAGACCAGGGCGTTCTGGATTAGAGATGTCTGGGGCTTTTCCAGTAAGCAGCGGAGGTGACCTCTAAAAATAGTTTGCAATTCATTTGACCCAGAAATTCCCACAAAATTGTGCAAATCAAGAAGTTCCAATGTTTGTGTTCATTTTCAGAACACTCGTGAAGCCACGCAGGCCATTAAGTGTATGCATATCCGAGAAGCCACTAAGTATCAGAAGGATGTCATTTTAAAGAAGCTATGTGTGCCATTCCATTGTTACAGTGGTGGAGTGATAGGTGTGCACAGGGCAAACAGCAGGGCTGGACGCAGGGTCAGTGGCCCAAAATGAGCATTGAATTTTTACTGTACGTGCTCAAAACCTCAGAGAGTAGTGCTGAACTTAAGAGCTTAGATGTAGATTCTCTGCTCATTGAGCACATCCAGGTGAACAAAACCTCCAGCCTGTGGGGCAGGACTTAGAGAGCTCACCGTCAGATCAACCCATACATGAGCTCTCCCTGCCTCATAGAGATGGTCCTCACTGGAAAAGAACAGATTGTTCCTAAACCAGAAGAAAAGGTTGCATGGAAGAAAAAGATATCCCAGAAGAAACTGAAGAAACAAAAACGTATGGCCCAGGAATACACACTGCCAAAACAAAAAAAGCAAACAAAAGTGAAAAAAAAAAACAGATAAGCATGGGGAACCTCAGGGGTGGTATCTAGCTGGCAGTATGGATTTGGAACTCAGGAAAGGGAAAAAAAGCCATCAGACTAGAGATGGAGGCTTGGGGTCATCAGATATGAGAGGGTGAATTCACCCATGGGTGAAGAGCTCTGGGTGAAGAGCAAAGCCCCAGACACAGAAAAGTTCCAGCATTCATGATGCCTGAGAGAAGGGGCTCAGAGGCACAAGAGGATGAGGAGGAGGCGTACAGGGGCAAGGAAGCAGGTGGCACACGTGCCAACGGCTGCTGGGGGGCCTGGCAGCCAGAGGGCCCCGGGAGGGGCCTGAGGTCACCGGATCTGTCAAGAGCTGCAGCCACAGAGAGTATTGGGATTGTGTTTACAGGGCAGGTTCCTGTAGAGCAGAGGTATGGACGATGAGCCAGTGTGGAGTCAGTGGGCAAGAAACTTCCTCCACATGGTGGTGAACGGCAGGAGCGAGATGGGCAAGAGTCGGGGGAGGAGGAACAGGAGACGGCAACGTGGAGAGAGAGCTTTTGGAGGAGAGGCGGTGTTAGTGGTTTGTTGGAAGAGAGAGGGAGAATTCACCAAAGAGAGGAGTTTGTTGGTGGCCCAAGGGCTCTGAGGGTGCGTGTGCAGGAGGGTGTGGGTGAGTGTGAGGGTCACGTGTGGATCAGGAATGGGGGTGAAGACTGGCCACGTTGTGGACTGTTCGAGCGTAATGTGGGCAGCAAGAAGCACCCCCACTCCTGACTTCTGCTGTCTCAGGGAAGTGGGGGGAGGCCATCTTCCAGAAAAACAGAACAGGAGGGAGACAGGCCCCAACAGCCTGGGAAGCCAGTCTACTCTTCTCTCCAGCTTGCAGCCAGGCATGGCGGGGCAGCGGGAAGGGGTGAGGGGGCCTCAGAAGGTGACTTGATGGGCAATCTGAATTTCTTGCTAACTCCATTGACTGGTGACATCCCAGAAACCCTCCTCCCAATTTCCCTCAGAAAGCAGTGTTTTTTTTAGCTGTAAACCTTTGATCTGAACCAAAACCTTCTTAAATCACTTTCTATTTTCTGCCTGGACCACTTTCCAGGGTGATGGGTCCTGTCTTTGCTCCCTGCTCATGGAAAGAGGGTCAGAAAACTGCAAGCATCACCCAGATCCTGACCCCTTCCCTACACAGGTTCAGACACTAAGGCCAGACGGCAGGATGTATACATCCAGGGCCTCCCAGCAAACCAGGAGCAGCCTGAGCCCAGACATTTTTCCCATTGCTTTTGGCTGTGGGGCAGGTTGGAGGGTCCTCTAAAATCATTTGCATTTTGGGGGGTGAGGAGGGAATGACAGCCTCTGGGGAGGAGCAGAAAAGGCTGGGGTGCCCCTCAGCCAGAGAGGGAAGCCTACTGTACCCTCAGAATCTGCAGAGTGGAGGTCAAGCTTGTTCTGCCTTCTGACAGCCCTTCAGGGGCCGTGAGAGGCAGGAGAGAGGTGAGGGGCTGCCCTTGGATCCTTGGCTTCTCTTGCCTGCAGCCCCCTGTCTGACCAAGATGGAAGAGAGACCACCTTCCACAGCCCAGAGACCCTAGACCTTCTGATTCTCTTCCCTGGAGCCTTGACTCAAAGACTTGAGACAATTTCCAAGTCACAGGCGAGCTGTCTGAGATTTCTCTGACACCAGTCAAAGCCATGGGCCCCTCCCCTCACCTGGCTCCCTGCCCAGTGACAGCTTGCTGAGCTGAGGAACTGGTGCATCATCACCCATGACCTCCTAGACACATTATAGATCAGAGTCCTTTACCAAAGACTGCCCAGTGGTGGGCTTCAGACCCTGTGAGTCCTTTGAAAAGTTTTATGGACAAGAGGGGACTTCATAGTTAAAGCTGACTTTGACAATCAAATGGCCTTCAGCCATCCAGGGATGTTAATTAAGGGGCTACCATCTGCAAGACACTGGGGCAGCATGCCAGAGCTGGAAGGAGAAACTGGGAGCCACAAAAAAGGGAGATGGGAACTGGTTCCGTGCAGGAAGGAGGCAGGGCGGCTGGCAGACGGAGGGAGGGATGTTGCTCACCTGCCATTGCCATACTTGATGCGGATGTCCCGACTGCGGTTGAGCTCCTTGCCGTCCTTGAACCAGCGGTAGGAGGGCAGAGGGTTACCTGCTGCTGCCTCGCACTTCAGCGATTGCTTCTCACCCACCTGTCCCGTCTGGCTCTTCATCTTCTTCAGCTTGGGCCGAGTGGCTGTGGGGGTACAAGGCAGGAGGTGAGTGTGGAGGTGCTGAGACAGCGCCAAGCATGCACAGTGGGGAAAGGGCCACTGTTCTAGGGGAGGTGGGGTTTGATCCTGGGGAACCACCCTTCCTGGTGCCGTTTCCTAGTTCAAATCAACAAGCCTTCACCAAGGGTCTGTGATGCTGTCAGTGTGAGTACTACCGATGGAGAGTTTTCCTTCATGCCTGGAATGGTCTTCAGAGCTTTATACACAGTAACTGATGAAAATAACCCTGTGAGTTCACTGCAAGGATGAAATCCACTTACAGATGGGGAAAACTGAGGCTCAGAGTGAAGTCACTTCCCCAAGGGGATGAAGCTGGAATTCAAACCCAGGTCTCCTGGACTTCTAATTCTCATCCCAGACCCGCAGGCCCATGGTGGACCCAGAGGAGACAGGTGGACCAGAATGACGGATACAGCTCCTGCCCTCAGGAAATCCAGTCTGGCAGAGGAGCTGGAATCTAGCATCATAGCAATCATGGAGGCTTTGGGGTACTGAAGCCCAGAGGTGTGACCCCAATGGAGGCTGGGGAACAGCTAACTCAGCTCAAAATCAAAGGATGGGGGAGCTGGAAGGGAGGGAGGTGGTCTAAGCTGTGGTTTATCAGAATCACAGTGGTCGGTGATGTGAGCTGACCTTCATGTGTGAAGTGGCATGGCTGTGTGTGGGGTGGGGCCAGGGGCTACACTGGGGGACATGAGCCCAACCAGGGCTGCAGGGCTGCAAATGTCAAGCTAAAAGGCTTCTCCTCTTTGTCTTGAACACCATTCTATTTCCACATGCCCCAGTCTCCCATGTTTCATCTCCTTGCTCCCCTCCCTCTACCAACCTATTAAAAAAAGAAAAGAAAAAAGTACTCTGTTCTTAGGAAGGTGATGACAAGCCCATGTTCCCTGCTGAGTGTGTAATAATTCCACTGGGACAGCCCTTGACAGGACACCAATGCCTTTGTGTGTGCCCTCATTTGGTCACTGAGCTCTGTAAGGCAAGCGGTATGCTGACTCAAAGGGTGATGATGACATTCAGGTTAAGAAACTTGGCCAAGGTCACATAGCCAGGCAGCCCAGAGCTGGGACCAAAGCCCAGGTGCCTGGATGCGCAATGTATCAGGGTTGCACCTGGCTGGTGTCTGATTCTGTAGCCTCAGTATCTCTATTTGAGGAACCTAGTTGAAGGTAGGGTCTGCTGGAGCCAGAGAGCTGTCTAGTGACAGCAGACCCCATCTAGGCCACTGGTCCATCCCCCACCACCTCAGAGCCACAGCTTGAGCTGGCCCTGGATAAAGACAGATGAGAGGGCCTGGCTATAGATGGGGGCCTCTCAGTGAACCTAACCCTGGGCTGCTGCTTTCAGTAGGGAGTAGATGAGAGTAGGGGCCTTCCTGGTGGCTCAGCAAGTGAAGAATCTGCCTGCAATGCAGGAGACACAGGAGACATGGTTTCGATCCCTGGGTTGGGAAGATTCCCTGAAGGAGGGCATGGCAACCCACTGCAGTATTTTTGCTTGGAGAATCTCATGGACAGATGAGTCTGCCAGACTACAGTCCCTGGGGTTGCAAAAAGTTGGACATGACTGAAGCTACTGAGCATGCCACACATACAGAGAATGGGGTGCATGGAAAGAAAGGGATCCCAAAGCCTTAAAAAATACAGTACATAGGCTCAAAAAATGGTGCTTGTGGAATGGTTTTGTTCATTTTTGAAAATTAAAAAATACAAATGGATAAAAGAAGAAACTAAAATCATCCATTATCCTAGAACTCATAAGCAAAACACACACATACCACACCTACACATCTATTTTTAAACAAAGTGGGACCAGTGCCAGTAACATGTTTCTTTCATTTCATTAACCTTGGCATTAATTATTAATAACAAATAATTCCCAAATAATAACAAATAATTCCCAAATTATAAGGCAGTCATCTCCAGAGAGAGGATAAGAGACATTAACTAAGAAAATGGTTCCATGAGCAACTCAGTTTGGGAAACCTGAACTACGCATTAAAGAAGTCTCTTCATCAGCTTTGATATGATTCCCCAAGTAAGAGTCCTGGAGCTTTTGGGGGAACCCTTAATAGCATTTCAAGGAAGTAAAGTTATGTGGAATAAGTTCTAGAACTTAACTTGTGTGTGTGTGTGTGTATTTATAGGTATTTAAACATTTTAATAAATATTACATTCACATGATTTAAAATTCAAGAAGTGAAAAATGGTATATGACTTACACAAGTCTCCTTCTGATTTCTGACCATGGCCACACAGTTGCCTTTCTAGGAGGCAATCAATTCTATCAGCTCCTTTTATGTCCTTTCAGAGATCTTTTAAGCACAAACAAAAACCCCTAGGATTCACACACAGTTTTTTCTGTAGCACCATTTTCAAGGTTACATAATATTCCTATATGGGTACACCATAATGTAACCAGTTCCTATTGTGGGGGAATTTAACATACAGTCTCCCCTGCCTCCCTACACCTCATCACAAACAAGCCCAGAGGAATATTCTTGCAGCTCTATCCAGTGTATATATTCAGTGCACATTGTCCTTTGTATTGATACATATCCAGTGTATTCTGCTGTACGGGCAGTGAGGCTCCTGACTCACACTGCCTGGAGTCAAATCCAGGCGTTGCAACTTGTTAGTTCTATATCCTCTGTTGTTTCATTGTTTAGTTGCTAAGTCGGGTTCGACTCTTTTGCGACCCCATGGACTATAGCCCGCCAGGCTCCTCTGTCCATGGGATTTCCCAGGCAAGAATACTGGAGTGGGTTGCCATTTCCTTCTCCAGGGGATCTTCTGGACTGAGAGATGGAACCTGCATCTCTTGCATTAGCAGGCGAGTTCTTTGCCATCTGAGCTACTAGAAGTCCTCAGGCCATTGTCTTAATCCTTTTGGGCCTCAGTTTCCTCAGAAGTGATAAAAACAGCTCCTACCTCATGGGATGATGACTGGGAGGATTATATGAGATAAGGTATGTAAAGCCTGGTATGCATAGAGCATTTAAGAAAGGTTGGCTATTATTGTTATTATTATCTACCATTATTTCCTAAGGCAATCTTCCTAAAAGTGGAATTGCTGCGTCAGAAAGGGGTGGGATCTTCCTCAGTTTTACATGTTGCCAAATTGTGTTCTGGAAAGGCTGCACCAGTCTGCCCTCCCACCAGTGAATGATGGTGCCTGTTTTTTCCACACCCTCACCAACACTAGGTATTATCATGTATTTAATCTCTGCCAATTAGCTAGGCAAAAGATGATGCCTCTTTGTTGTTTGATTTGCATTTTTTTGATTCCCCCTGGTGAAGTTGACCGCTTTTCCTAAGTGTACTGGCTCATTGTATTTCTTCTCTTTGAATTGCCTGTTCTTGTCTGTACTCTGTTTTTCTATCAGGTGCTCATCTTCTTACTAATTTGTAAGAGTTCTTTATAAATATTAAGGTTGTTCACCTTTTGCTACAATATTTCCCTCTCATTATTTGCTCCTTACATTTTAAAATGCTAGTTTATTGTTTGTTTGTTTGTTTTTGAGGTTTTGTGTGGGTTTTTTTTTTTGTGAGGTTTTGTGTGTTTCAATCTGTGGGACTTTCTGGAACTTCATTATTCTAATGTGACTGAAGCCCTGCCTCAGCACCCTTCCCCCTTGCCTACACCCCACCATCCTCCTACTGCTTGTTCTGGGGACCCCAGTCACTCTTTATCAATAATTGTCAACCCTAGATGCTAATGAGAACCAAATGGTAGTGGTAGTAGTGAAAGTCGCTCTGTTGTGTTCGACTCTTTGCGACCCCATGGACTGTATGGTCCATGGAATTCTCCAGGCCAGAACACTGGAGTGGGTACCTTTTCCCTTCTCCAGGGGATCTTCCCAACCCAGGGATCGAACCCAGGTCTCCCGCATTGCAGGTGGATTCTTTACCAGCTGAGCTACAAGGGAAGCCCAAGAATACTGATGTGGGTAGCCTATCCCTTCTCCAGCAGATCTTCCCGACCCAGGAATCGAATTGGGGTTTCCTGCATTGCAGGCGGATTCTTTACTAACTGAGCTATCAAGAACTAACTAGGAAGCTAGTATGTTGGTGCCTGGGACGTTTTCTTGGACATTCTGAAGCAGGACCTGTGAGAGAGGGTCCAGGTATGCAGGTTTTAAAAGTACATAATAAATATGTAACATACTGTAAGCAAAAGCACATAAACGTGGAGCTCAGTGTCTGGCTGCAAGATGAACACATCTTTACAGGTGGCTTGACTCCAAGGCTGGGTTGGCACCTAGTGGTCTAACCTCTTGGTCACCTGGTGACCTGGTCACCTACAACTAGGCTCCACCCCCTCCTCACGAACTGAGGACACAGAGAGCTCTTCTCAGGTTCTAAGGTGCCTCCTTTCCTTGCTTGGAGAGTGTTGATATTCCTGCAGTTCTGAGATGAGGGAAGCCCCTGACCCTACCCTCCCGACCCAGGCCCGCTTCCTCCGAGTGAGCCAGGGTGGGGATGGGGGGATTATCTGGTGGGAAGAGGCGGTGCTTCCTGATAGGAGTCCTGGTGCAGTACTGAGCCCTGAGCCCGTGCCTACTGCTTCCCAGTCGCAGTGATGGCGGCACAGAGACTGATCCAGAGACAGCAGGCATGACCGCAACTCAGAGGGCCCGGGATCAGGGGGCTTCAAGGTTGTTCCCTTCCACCGTGGGAAACCCAGATCGTAAGGAGCCACCCCATCTGGTGAAACCCTTCTGTCATTCAGCTACTTCTTGACAGTCTTCTTACTTTAGAGCAACCCCATCTGGTTTGCTTGTTCCACATTCATTCATTCATTCATTTACCCTATTACATGCCAGGCACTGTCCTGGGTCCTGAGTGTATAGTAGTGAACAAGGCAGATAAACGTCCTGCTCTTAGGGAGCCTGCATTAGAGGGAGGAGAATATATAATAGCAAACAATCTCAGGAAACATGAGGCCAGAAGGAGCTCCCAGATAAAGGCCTTGAGCGGGGAATGAGCTTAGTGAATTTAAGGGATAATAGAGGCCTAGGTGGCTAAAAGATTATGGACGACAGGGGAGCCTTGAGAGTAGGCCCGGTGACTGACATGAAGCTGTGTGAGTGAGGATGTGAAGTCTGAGTTTGTTTTGCCTCACCACCCCCGACTTCCTATGTGCCTACTAGAAATTTTTAAATTACCTATGTAGATCATATTATATTCCTATTAGCACTGTTCTAAAGGATGACAAAATAAAAACAACCACACATTTGAATCATGCTGTGTTCTTTATGAAGAATCTTCTTTTATGTCCCTTAACGATTCCCCACAAGCATCCTCTGAAAACTATGTATCCTGCTCTAGCAGAGTCCAGTCCTGGTTGCTGTTCTCAGATGTTTTAGTTCATGGCTCTTTGAAAGTCAAGGATGGGTGTTTCGAAAGGAAGAGGACCATAAGAACAGCCTGTACTTTTTTGCTTCAGGCAAGACCCTTGGAGAGCCGGGCGGCAGCTCAGGGAGCACACTCTACAGGTGGCACTGGGAACAATGCCCAGGGGACCCCTGCACCCTCACTCCTGGGCCTGGAGCCCTGTCAGGCTTTCTGCCACGAGGAGTGTGGACACCCTGGCCAATATGGCCCTGGAGCTTTGTAGATGTGATGGAAAGTATCAGAACTTACAGGCTGGGGAATGACATGGTCTTACTTTCCTTTCTGCATTTTAAGCTTGTTCTAATCCTGAGCTGCCATTGCTTCTCCCACTGCATCCCATGGATTCAGTACCAGATGCTGGGGACACCTGGGACAATGCTAAGAGGCCGTGGACACAGCAGATCTTTGAAGGGCTGAAGATGGAGCTTATGGGGCATCAGACATGAGGGGGCCAGCTCCAGCCTTGGCCTGGGCACCCTGTCTGAGTGGGGTCTGGTATTGTTTGGATGTCTTTTATGGCCCAGGGCCCAGAGGGCAATGCCAGTTTGTGGTATGGGGACCACTGCTCTATGTCCCTAGAGTGTCTTGGGGTCAGAGCTGAACCAAGCAAAGAAACAGATTTCCTGGGGTGGATTGGATCTGTCAGGACAAAAGCTGAGGCAACCCAACTGTGTTCATGGAGTGCTGTGTGCCAGACAGAAATGACCCAGCCTCTTGTGGAGTATCCGCTCCCACCCACCAAGGAGCTTAGCTTGTCCCTTTCTGGTACTGTTTTGTTACATAAGAAATACATTTTTGTTGTAGAAAAATTACACAATACAAGGAAAAAGAAAAGCACATTTCGATCCATTCAGTTACCAACAGAGAGAAAACCACTGACAACATTTTCAAATACCTCCTGAAAGATTTTTCTCTTGAAAGCATTTTATATCCTTGTTTTCTTGGTTAGCATATTATAAAGGCATCTCCCCAAATCTAGAAATATAGATCTAAATTATTTTTAAGGTTGCATAATATTTCATTGTTCAGATGAATCTGTCTCCAACGTTCTGCTGATATTAACAATACTGCCATAAACTTCTCTATAAATTCAGCTTTGCGGCCAAAGGGAGGGGGTGTCACAGTCCTGAGAGTTTGTGAGTATTTCCCCACAAAGAGAGGGGATCCTCAAAGGCCCAGCACACAGGAAAGTGGACAGATGACAGGCATTAGGCGGAAGAAGAGGAAAATCTCTGCTTGAAAGAAGGGAGTGGAGATTCCCAACACCCTGCTTCCCTGGGGCTGTACCTTCCTCCCAGGGGAGGGGCAGGCAGCATGCTGATGATCCTTGGGTGTTGGTCAGCCTGCCCTTCATGCCCCTAATGTCTCCTCTGCAGACCAAGCCCTGAGCTCCCATCCTCCTTGAGGGGTCACTTTGTTCACTTCCTAGTCCTGTCACTTACGGGACCACCTAAACAGCAGGACTTGGGCTTCCCAGGTGGCTCAGTGGTAAAGAATCTGCCTGTCAATACAGGAGACACTGGTTCGATCCCTGAGTCAAGAAGATCCCCTGCACAAGGGCATGGCAACCCACTCCAGTATTTTTGCCTGGAGAATCCCACAGACAGAGGACCCTGGCAGGCTACAGTCAATGGGCTGGAAAGAGTCAGATACAACTTAGCTACTGAACAACAACCAAACAGCAGGACTAGGGCTCTCAGGGTGTGGGGGTATGGGGAGAGCTCCTCTGGCAGTTTTCTAACAAGAGGAAAGTCTCTCAAGAATGACCCATGGGTACATGATAAGCTGCTTCAGTTGTGTCTGACTCTTTGCGACCCTATGGACTGTAGCCTGCCAGTCCTCTGTCCATGGGATTCTCCAGGCAAGAATTTTGGAGTGGGTTGCCACGCCCTCCTCCAGGGGATCTTCCCGACCCAGGGATCTAACTCATGTCTCCTGCATTGGCAGGCTGGTTCTTTACCACTAGCACCACCTGGAAAGCCCGAAGGATGACCCAGGTCTCCACAAAAAGACCTCCCTTGAGGAGGGGTCCTGTAAAACCTTCAGGCACAGCTCAGCTGCCACAGTTGGGCCATGGTTATTTGGGGGCTTCTGCTTTCTCACCACCTGATGCCAAGCCAGGGCATCTGGCCCACATCTGTGTGACAGGGAGTCCCCAGAAAGAACCTCACTGAAGATAACAACACCAGTAAGGACTACCAGGGGTGCTCCTTTCCCACATCCCAGCCCCGAGGCCAGGAGGTACCGCTGCTGCCAGCAGCTTGACCTCATTCCTCTCGGCAGTGGGCGGTGGGTGCGGAGCCTGCAGAGATCTGAGAGCAAGACAGACGCCCGGGACAGGGCCAGGCAGCCCAGCCAGGAGGACCTGGCCCGGCCTTCCTTCCGACAACCATGGGGCAGGGGCAGCGGGCTCTTAAAAGGGTTAATGATCCTCACCTCATGACTAAGGCTGAGCAGTCCCCTTTGCGGGGCAACACCTAGAGACAATGCGACCAGCCTGCCTGGCATCAAAGTCTCCCACTGGCCTGCTGCTGGCAGACTCTGGGCCAGCCCCCCCGCCCCTCTCCCACCCAAAGAGTGACTGCGACCTATGGGAGGTTAATTACAGACTCCAAGTTCAAATGAGGAAGAAAGAAGAAACAACAACAACTAAAAACACAGCTGGCTTAAGGGAGCACAGAGGGCCTGCCCTGAAACAGGCCGTCAGGTATCTCTCCCCAGGGCTGGCGGCAGAGCCATTTGGTATCCACAGGCCAGGCTTCACAAGGGGAATGCGACTTGCTGGGCCTCTTGGCTTTCCCTGAGCCATCTTTCCTCAGCCAACCATGCCCAGCCTGGTGCCTGACCTTGGCTTGCCCTCTTCTCACACCATTCAACAAATGTCCACTTCAGTCCCTGTGATGTACCAGGCACCAGGGACACGGTGCTGAGCAAGGTAACATGGCTGCTGCTGTCGGGCACCACTGAAGCTGGAAGGGGGCAGAGCCTCCCTGGGTACGCCTGTGAAAGCCAGACCAGACCCAATGGGCTGTTAGCTTGGCAGGCCAGGGGCCTGGCACGTCAGCTATAAGGCAAAGAAGAGGGGCCAGGGCTGGCTGGGGATGGAGCTAGAGCAGGGAGGCAGATGCTGGTCTATGAGTGAGGGTAAGAAGAAGGGGAGGACATGAGGCTTGGCAGCTCCAAGGCCAACAGGATGGTTCCTGCCTTAAACATGGGATGGTTCCTTCCTGCCCATACAGAAGTACCCACCCACTGATGCCCAACCTGACAGTGTGACGGCAGGGTGAGAACAGGCCTGGCCCAACCGCCAGGGCTGACACTGTGTCCATCCAGTCCCCCAGCCCCCTCTGCCAGAAGCCCGGCGGCCTCACAGGAACGCCACCTCCTGGGGACCCTCCCAAGACAGGGATGCCTAGCCTTGGGAGTCAGGCTGGTATACCCTGCAGTTCCTCACCTAGGCCCAGGGCTGAGACATGGGGACACGAGCAGCAGAGATGGAGGCTGCGGGGGACGTCACCTATGTCTGGGGAGACTGCACACGTTCACAGAGCAGAGGTGCCACTTCCTGGGGTTGCATCAGCGTGGATGCACAGAGTCCCTGGTTCTTACTGGTGCTTGGGGCACAGGCCAGACACCTAGAGTTGGCAAGAGGAGGCCGTGCTAACAGAGGAGAGAGTGTCAACCCAAGACACCACACATCTCCCAATCTTCTAGCTGTCTGCCTGTAAATAAGTTGTTTAGCCTTTCTGGGTCTCAGTTAACTCATCTATAAACCATACTCTGCCTGTTTTAGAGGCTGGAGTAAGATAACGCTCTCTATGCTGCTGCTGCTAAGTCGTATCAGTCGTGTCCGACTCTGTGTGACTCCATAGACGGCAGCCCACCAGGCTCCCCCATCCCTGGGATTCTCCAGGCAAGAACACTGGAGTGGGTTGCCATTTCCTTCTCCAGTGCACGAAAGTGAAAAGTGAAAGTGAAGTCGCTCAGTTCTATCAGACTCTTCGCGACCCATGAACTGCAGCCTACCAGGCTCCTCCGTCCATGAGATTTACCAGGCAAGAGTACTAGAGTGGGGTGCCATTGCCTTCTCCAAATGCTCTTTATGGAGGGATGGAAGAGACTACCATCTCTCTGGCTTCTGGTGGCAGAGGGAGGGACAGAGCAGAGATGACAGTGTGGGGAGGACTTTACCAATTGCCCAACTCTGTTTAATCTCCTCACTGGAAAAGGATGGGCCCTGGCCTCAGGGAACACTGTGGAGAAGGCCTGCTGCTAAGGGACTAGGCCATCCCTTGCTCGAGGAAGCCAGAGAGAGAGAGAGAGCTGAGGAAGGGATCCCAGAGCCCTGTTCCCCTCTGGGACAGGTCTGCACTTCCCACTTCATCAGCCTGGCTGCAGAAAGTTGTCCCTGAGGCTCCAAGTCAGGGGAAAATGAAGTGGGGGTGGAGAAAAGGGAGTTACTTTATACACCAGACAAGACTGGCTTCTCAAACTGGGTTGCAATGCAAAGCCGCACGATGACCTCAGGGCTTCTTTCTGAAGGGTTTGCCAAGCTCATTAGTAAGGAAAAGCAGCATCTTTGTATTAAAACAAACAGACCTATGATGGAGTACAATGTCAAGTTCATGTGGATTCTTAAGATAAAATAAAAATACAGGAAATCAGAGAAATGTTGGGTTTTAGGGGAAAGGTCTTAGTTAGCCTTATACAGGTAAAGCCTACGTGTGCACCAAATGCAGATGCCTCAGTGGGTGTAGGGGGTCCACGATGCCAAAGGCCTGGCCACCCTCCCTGCAAGTTATCCTTGGAGAGTCTTGGCCTCTGGAGTCTGGGAGAGCTGAGATGCAGTCCTTGTGGTCCAGATTAGTGAGACAGAGTGGGGCTGGAAAGAACCTACCCTAAAATATATGATGCCTGGATCTTCATCATTAGCTCATGCACAGCGTGTGGAAAACCAGTTTCTCCATTTTTTTTTTCTCCAGAGACGGTTCTTAATCCTCGGTTCCCTCTTTCAATCACCTTGTCATCTGTGACAACTCTGTGTTTCTCTTGACCTTCCCCAATGGTGGAGACCAATCACCTTCCACCAAGCCTCACACTCATAACCCTCCATTGTCTGGGGTTCAGGTTACACTGCTCCTCATCCCCCAGCACCACTCCACTAGCAGTGGACATGGGGAATAGTCACCTCTGCGTGCCTCTCCAACACTCAAGAAACCTTCTTTGGCTCCTTGATGTCTGTAGAAGGGAGGCTGCTGGTCTGCCTTGGCTGGAAGCCAGGGCCTTCAGAGGGAGCTTGCTTGGTCAGTGAATGGACCCCTTCCCATACACCTCTGTGCTTCCCCCAACCCATCCCTGTAGGAATTGTATATTCCAGGCTGATCCCCAAAAGAACTTGCTCTGGATTCTGCCTGCCCCCATGCCCCCTGTGCATGCCCCCCTACCATGGCCTTCCCCACAGAAGCACAGCTGAGAGTGTCAGAGGCTGGGGGTCAGACTGGTCTCGGCTTACATTCTGGTCTGCCCAGTGTCCTGTATAACTAGACAAGTTACTTAACCTCTCTGAGACTTTAGTTCCTTGTCTGTAAAACAGAGATAATCTCACCCACCTCTTAAGATTGTGGTGTGAATTGAATGGGGATAATGAATGTCAAGAACTTAGCACAGTGCCTGGAAAAGAGAGACAGCTCAACTGGCAGGTCTTAATCTAAATCCCTTGAGATCACCTCAGATGCCACTCTAATCAACTTCTCTAATCTTCTCTAAACTTCTGCCTTCTCTAATCAACCCAGCCAGGCACAGCCTCCGCCTCGCACAGACTCTCTGCCCTACAGGGTGGCTTTCTACCTTGGAGGGACCTGGGTTCTGATCTTTCTAGACTATGGGGCCCTTGGGGAGGGGACATGTGGGAACATAGCTAGATTCCTGGTGTCTGGCACCAAGCAGGTACTCGCTCACTCATCACTGGCTCAACAGATGAATTAATGATGTAAGGCTGGGCTGTGACAGATGAGGCCTCACAGTGGTCCAGATCAAGACTGCCGCCAGCACTTGGGAGGGTGGAGTCCTTCGATGGCTAATCCCAGGGCCCTTTCCCACCTGATGCTCCTCCACAACTCAGTCCTTGCCTTCCTCCTCGGCCAAAACAGGGATCTGCCCTAGGACCACAGAGCAGATGGTGCAATCAGGGCCTGCCTGAAAGACTATGCACTCAGCCCACCAGGCTGCTTGAGCGCTGAGGGGCTCGTGGCCATGGGCAGGGGGCTCAGTCAGGGCAGCCTCTTCCCATGAGACTGCTCCTCGTCAAATTGGAGAAGGTGCCAGAGGTGTGCATCTACAGGGGTGAAAGAGCTTGTTAACAGCCTCCTTCACGGGTTCACTCAACCATGTACCAGGTACTCACTTCGGGAGCTGAGGGTCATGTAACACAGTCTCCCTGGTGGAGATTCTAGCTGAGTGGGGGCACTGTGATGGGGGGGGCACTGGGGGCCGTGGGGACACAGACATACACCTCCCTCTTCACCCTGAGGGCCAGGAAGGGCTCTGCAGAGGAAACAAAGCCTGTGCTGGGCCTGAAGGGTGACTGAGAGGAGGAAGACAGTGTTCCAGGCAAATGGTTCAAAGGCTGGCCAGGGCAGGAGACCACGTGGCCCTCGGGGAACTGAGACACGAGGCATGGTGGGCAGGAGAAGGGGCCGAGTCTTAGGAGCTGTTGTTCTTTCTCTGGCCTGTCTGTGTCTGTGCTCAGTCGTTCAGTCGTGTCCAACTTGTTGTGATCCCATGGACTGTAGCCTGCCAGGATCCTCTGTCCATGGAATTCTCCAGGCAAGAATACTGGAGTGGATTGCCATGTCCTCCTCCAGGGAATCTTCCCATCCCAGAGATCGAACCCAAGTCTCCCGAATTGCAGGCAGATTCTTTACCGTCTGAGCCAACAAAGAAGTTCTCTGGCCTGGTAGCTGCCAAACTCTTTACCTCATTGGTCTGTGAACTTCTCTGGGCCTCAGTTTCCCCATTTGCACAGGGAAGGGACTAGCCCACGAGCCCAGATCCAGGCTTGCCCAGCTGCGCCAGAAGTCACAGACCTCTGGCAAGGCCCAAACTCCAGCCAGAATCCTTCTAGACTGCTGCCAGCTGGTGAGCTGTCCGGAGGCAAAGCCTGCATGCCCTCCACCCACCATCACCATGCCCATGTCCTGACTGATTGGCTGGGAAGTGGAAAGAGCCCTGGGTGTCCCCTCTCCTTGCCACTCCTTCTACAAACTGGTGGTGGCTGACATGCCTCAAGAGCAGCTCTGGGAGACCAGGTCGGTCTCCTGCTCAGAACTCTTCGCTCCATGTGTTTTCAGAGAAGTCTGAACTCACCAGCCTGACACTCAGAAAACCTGTTTGACTCTGTGGGTCTCTCTCTCTTACACACCATTTAGCAGTGTATCTTTGGGATTGCACTGTATTTCCCAAATACCCTCTGTTGCCCCCGTCTTTAAAATTATTTATTGCTTTGGCTATGCCAGGTCTTAGCTGTGGCATGTGGACTCTAGTTCCGCAACCAGGGATCAAACCCCAGGCCCCTGCCTTGGGAGTGCAGAGTCTTAGTCGCTGGACCACCAGGGAAGTCCCTGTTGCTCCCTTCTCAGCCCACAAGGTGGCGACCCCATTCCCCATTCCCCTGGCAGCCCCCCAGCATGATGCCTGGCACAGTTGCTGCGGGGCTGGCTCTGGTCTGGGAGGCTGGGCCACAGCTTAACCAGCAGTTCTCATGCTTCAGCATGCATCACAGTCAACCAGAGGGCTTGCTGAAACACACATGCTGGCCCCCATCCCCACTGTTTTGATTTAGAAGGTCAGGGGGTGGGGCCCATGAACTTGCATTATTAGAAAGTTCTAAGTTTATGCTTTCCACCAGGTCCCCACCGACTAAGACATTCATCTTTTGCACAGGGGTGCCAAAAAAAAAAAAAAAAAAAGGGACCTGAAAACTGCCCAGACTGATGCTAGATCCCACTGGGCTCTCTGGACCCTGAGCTTGGTTTCTGGCTGGACTACTCGACATTAATACCCTCAGGCTTCCCAAGAGCTCCTGACTGTTGGTGCCACCTCAGGGCCCTGCGCTGCCCCTCGGGTCAGTGCTCCCCTGTTCCCGCTCACACTTTGCTGCCACAGTCACACTGCAAGCTCCCTGTGAAGGCAGGGACTCAACCTGCTCATCTCTGCATCCTTCAACCCCGCCCCAGAACCCAGGAAGTAAATATTTGACCAGCTGTTTGATAGGAAGGACCTGCTCCAACAAGTGGACCAACAAACAGAGCCACCCATGCCCCTCACTGGTTCTTCTTGGGGGGCCAGACTGTGGAAGAGCCCGGAGTCAGGTGGACTGTGCAGGGCAAGGCAGGGCAGGGGGCAGACCTGAGCCTACAACCCCATGCTGCCACTAAGTCATGCTGGATCACAGGCAAGTCATGGACTCGCTCTCTGCCTCAGTTTTCTCATCTGTAAAGTGGGGATGATAAAATAGTACCTAAACTTCATAGAATCAGGACTGACATGTAGTAAGTGCTCAGTAAATGACAGCTGCCTCCTTTCTCCCTGCTCCTCTCCCACCACCCAGCTGTAAGCAAGTTGGGCATGAAATGTTCCTACCTCTTGGAAGGCCCTTTCTCACCCTGGTGAATTCCGGCTCACCATCCAGGTTCAGCTCAAACGTCACTTTCTCTGTGAAGCCCTCCCTACACCCTCCCTCCCTTTCCTCATCATACATCGCATGTATCTCTGGCTTTACACTTGGTTCCAATCACAGGCATTTGTGTAAAGCTCTGTCTGAGCTTCTTGAGGGCAGGGGCTCTGGTTTACTCACATAGGAGGAACTCCGTGAATGTTTGCAGAACTGAACACACTACAGGAATGAGAGCACATGCCATTTGTATAGTTCCTGCGTGGCCAGGACCTGGAGGTATTGGTGAATGGATGGCTGGCAGGGCCAGGCCTGGGCTGGAGGAAGACGGAGAGCATATGCTTCACTCGCCTCTGCAAAGTTATAAATGCTGTGCTGCAGGCTCAGACACAGTGGGAAAACATAACGGCCATGGTTCTGATGGGCCCCAGGTCTCAAGTTTTGGCAGTGCTTTGCCAGCATTAAAAAAAAGAAAAAACAATAACAAAACAAATCTCTTCCCTATACCAACTATCCATCAGACCAGGCTTGCGGGCCTGAATGCAGAGCAGACTCGGAAGACTGAGTGGGGCTAGGACCAGGCCTGGTAGCCCCACTGGAGACCCCACCCCCAAGGCCAGGGCGAGGGCCTGCCCATGCTGGGCCAGCACTTTTTCCTCCATATATCCTCACTCTGACACCACCCTAAGGTCAGCCAGCCCTGAAGCACCCAGCACCAAGGGCAGAAGTGGGGATCACTTAGGGATCCTCATCAATATCCAAGTCCAAGGGCTTCTATTCCCAAGAAGCTGCTGTTTCTTTTCCAGCAGCTCACAGAGCACACAGACCAGAGGGCCTGAGAGAAAGAAGGGCCCAGCGCATAGTCTCTTAAGGGAGACTCTCCCCTTTGTTTGCAACCTGAAGCCCTCAGTCCAGTTTTACTTCCATCCCAGACCTACTGGCCACCTGATTTCCCACCATAGATGACTCCCTGTTTGCTCCCAGCCCCACTGCTGTCCCGTCTGGAAAAGCTAGAGCTCTCCGTCCCATCGCCCCCATCACTGGGTGCCTGGGACCTGGGCTGAGGACCGATGAGTCTTGGTATGTGAACTGCTTTGAGCTCTCAGGATGAAAGCCTGCTGGGCAGTACAAAGTCACTCTCTGCTTGTTGTTCTTGTTCCTAATGAACCCCGAGGTGCCAGGGAGCCGGAGCAGAGTGTGAGGCACAGGCTGAGCCCCAGAGGGCCGGGAGGACCGCTCCAGGTGCCCGGCACAGCGGGGTCAGCCAGGGGCCAAGGCCAGAGGTGGCAGCTGCCAGAAACAACTGCCAGATGTGGCTTAGCCACGTGCACTCAGGCAGGCACATGACCACCTCTGACCTGACCCTGGACAGTCTAAAGACAGGAGTTTATCCTAGGAGTCTGGGTGCTATCTTCACCAAAGGCAGGAGATAGAAAAGATGAAAGAGAATGACCTTGCAAGGATTTCTTTGCGCCCACTCAAATGATCCGTGTCCAGAGTGCTCAGCTAGTGATGCTAATCCACCTTCATACTCCTCTGAAGACCAAAGCCTGCCCCCTGCCCTGCTGTGGGCAGACACAGAGTCCAGTTCACACGGGAGCTCCAACAGAGGGACGCTTTCCATCAAACCCTGACTGGCCTTCCAGGGGGCACACGAAAAAGGCCAGTGACTTAGAATCAAATTCCAAAGTCATTCTTCAAAACAACACAGCACTTTCAGGGGTTATCAGTGTCTTTGGGGCCAGCTTTCCCCCTCCTCTTATCCTAATCCACAGCTCTCCCCCTCTCGGGATTCTCAGGGACACAGGGCCTGAGAGCTGAGGTTCTGTCCTGGAGAACTTGAAAGCTGAGAGCATAGCACATCTCCTGAGGCCCAGAGACAGCAGCTCCTGGGACACACAGAGGCTGGACCCCAGGGACCAGAGTGAATTTATTATCCACCCCTCCCCACAACACTGCTGCCATGGCTGGCAAGGCTAACCAGCCACCCCTACCCCAGTCCCTGGGGATCAGGGAAGATGGGAGGTGAGGGGAGCCCAGTCCCAGGTAGGGACACCAGGCGTCAGCCCCACCATCTCTCAATGAGTCACGGAGCAGAGCTCATACCTGCAGTTCAGCCCCGCCCGTGCTCCTGAGTTGAGACAGAGGAAAAGTCCATTTCCCCATGATGACCTGGGTCTGTTGAATACAGGGGAACCCCTTCTGCTATTTGCCAAGGAGCAGATGGGGGCTACTGGACGTGTGGTCAGGGACAGGGGAGTCAATTAATTAATGTTCCCTCCTTTTTCCCTCCCACTCTCCAGCTATCCTCCCCTGTCTAAGCTGAAGATTTTAATGGATAACTTGCTCACACTCTCCATATCTTTACCTCCCAATCTTTCAACCAAATGTGGCCCCGCCCTGGTTAAGACCCCTCTCCAGCTGCCCAGTGTCTGTTCTCCCTGGCGGGGGTGCTCTAAACATGAAAGAGGAGGACCCTGCAGCCTCAGATGAGCCTGGAGGGCAGTTGTGAGGGAGGCCGCCAGCTCTGAACACCACTGTTGACTTAAGCACTCATCCTCCGCAGTTGGAAATTAGACCCCCGCCCTCCCCAGTGACATAGCAAGGATTTAAGACTGTTGCTTCTTGCCAACATGGTTTCTTCTGATATCTTGTTTCAGAGCATGACCCTCCCCCAAGATCTCCCCATTCCAGAGTGTCCCAGGTCTCCAAAATTCCTCTAGCTCAGGCCTTGGGTCTGTTTGGTATCTGCTGACCAGCCAATTTCTTGAAAGAAGCCTTCTTAAGAACTACCCACCGGGAAGCAGGAAACAAGAGAAGAAAAGATAGCAGGAGAGATTACAGTTAGACATCAAGAAAGACTTTCTTACGGGAGTAGAGGATGCTGGAAGAGATCCTTGAGAGGCTTGTGACAGCTCCTGTTGATAGCCCTCTGCCACCTCTGCCCCAATGCTTGGTCCACGCTCGCATGCTCCACACTCTGCAGCTGCTTGGCTTCTGACACTACTGATTCCCACCTGCTGAAGCCCATGTGGCTTGCTACCAGCTCAGCTCCTGCAACCCTGACATTGCCCTTATGTAGCCAGCCTTCCAAGGTGCCCACACTAGGATGTGCATGATAGGGTGGGGAGAAGCAGGGTGGCTCAGTGAGTCAAATACATGAATTCTGATTCTGAAAATAGGCACCCTGAATTCCTTCAGATCTCAGATGGGAGCTCATCCCACACGACATGAACCTAGCTTAAGCTGCCTCACATTAGTACCATCAGGGCAGATCCACAATGTCCATTACCTTACGGAGGACTCCCAGACACAGCTGTCCAGCAGAAATGGGCCAAGAGGCTTTGTTCAAGAAGAGAACACAGACTGGGCTTTAACTTCTCTTAGTTTCTTCTCTCTACTGGGCTGAAGGCAGTATTTAACTCCTAGTCCCTTCTCCCTCATTACACAGAAATTCAGAAAAGGAAAGTAATTTGGCCAAATTCTCAACCACAGTTAAAGTTTCCCATCTCCCAATCCAGTGCTCTTTTGATGACATTTTTATGTTGCAGCTCTGGCAGGAACCCCAGTGAGGGACAGAGATCCAGTAAAATGGGCATCATTGTTCAGGAATGCTGATTTGAAGCCCAAGAGCTTTCTCTGGAACTTACTTTGTGACTTCAACCTCAGTAAGCCTCAGTTGCTCCCTCTGTACAATGGGGCTAGGATTGCCCACCCCAAGGCTCATTATGACGAGTCAATGGAGATGAACTATTTGAATATGCCTGGCCTGCTGACTAGTACAACATAGGCATTAATAAAATGCTGGCCTGAAGAACCAAAAAAAGAAGCAAGAATCTGAGGTTTCCCAACAGCACCCCAATAATGCAAGCCTAGTCCTAGAGGGGAGGACGTGCACACCTTAAGCCCAGCCCTGAGAAGCCCAAGACCAGTCACTGAATGGGGACCCCTCCTTCACCCTGCAGCTGCCCAGGGAGGCCACCAACGTGGTCTCACAGGCTCTGCTGAGAGCACCTTCTCACCTTCCAGAAACCAAGGCAGTCACTCTCCTGAAGGTTAAAGGGGGACAACTGCCTGATGCCTGGTCCAAATCTAAAGGAAATACCTGTCACAGAAGCAGTGGCTCTCTATTCCCTGGGCCTCTGCTGGACAGGGCATCCCTTCTCAAGAGCTGGCAGGCGCAGCTGCTCCTGCTCCAATGGCTGAGCAGAACTCCTGGAGGTGTGGCACATGGGTGGGAGCTAGCCCTGAGCACACTTTGAGGACGGGAAGGCAGTGACAGCTCCCTGAGCGCTGCAGCCGGGCCAGCCCCCTCAGCGTCTGCCAGTCCGTGGTCTTTCGGCCATCGCTCCTAGCCCCACTTTGCTAGCTGCGGGCTTCTCCCCTGCAGGTCGTCCCGCAAGTCGCGCCTCTTTCCCGCCCCCTCCATCAAGACGCGGTGGCCGGTGGACAGGCGCTCCCAGGCACCGACCGGTTCCGGCGCTCAGTCCCTTGCCTGCCTAGCCGCAGAGACCCGCTTGCACGCGGGCAGGGTGCCTGTCACCTCAGCGGCCACTCGTCCAGTCCCGGACTCACCCGCGCGGCGCTGGGGGCGGGTGAGCGGGCGGCAGGTTTCTCCCAGGGAAACAGGGTGTCTGGGCGCGCCGAGGTAGTGCCCTACCTTCCTCCCCGGGTAGGAGTTCCTGCTTGCGCTCCCGCTTCCTCCCCTCTCGGTGCTTAGGGTCACGGCCTCGGCCCCTCCTCTTGGACTCCGACATTCTGCCCCGGGGTCCCGGCCGGTGGGACCGATGCGAGGCGTGCGAAGCGCCGGAGGCAGGGACTGCCTGAGCTCTCCGCAGCCGCGCTGCGCCCCCGCTGCCTGCAGCCCCAGTGCCGAGCGCGGCGCCTTTCTTATAGGCGGTCACACCCTCCGGGGGAGGGGAGCGGCGAGCCTTAACTCTTCCCCTCCCGCGCCCAACGCTCTCACCCGCTCCGGCTGCGGGGGGCTGTGGGCGGCCGGGTCTGGCCCAGGACCCCTCCCGGGGCCCACGGCTGGAGGCAGGACCGGCGCCCAAACGAAGCACCACGACCTCCTCGCCAGGAGAGAGGGCTGGAGCTGGGCTGGGGGCCTGAGCCAGGGTTGAGGAGGGGGAGTAGAGATCCCCCAGCGAGGGCCAGGCTGAGGACAGCATGGGGGTGGGGAGACAGCGAGAGCAGGGCCCAGGAAGGGACCGAAATGAAGCCCGCTGGCCAGCCCCGCGGAGTCGGAAGAGCTCCTGCTTTTTGCAGTCTGTCTCCACTGCTTTAGTGCACCCCACCGGCCCGCTCGCCCACCCCACCTGACGGGCAGTTTGCCTGTGCCTCCCCATCCCTGAAGGTCTAGTTGTAACCCCCTAGGACACCACCAATGTGGGGGAAGACTTTTTATGGAGCTACCATTTGTGCCTGGCTTCAGGAGTCTGTGGCCCAGGAGCCTCCCAGCCAGGGCAGGCTGCAGTCAGAGAAACCTGGGTGTCCCAGGTGGCTAGTAGCGTCCCCTCCCACACACTGACAGCCCAGGCTGCCGGCACCAGCTGGCTCTTTTTTTCCAAGGCCAGAGACAGTGAATTCAGACACTGGAATCCCCCCTCTCTAGCAGCACACCTCTCCCAAGTCAAAGGGCAAGGGCTGTCAGAAAGGACAGCGTCCTGCCTCCTGCCTGGGCGTGGTGCTGAAAGGGTTACATAGCAGAGGCTCTCCCTCTTCTGGCTCCCAGAAAGCCTGAGCCTGCGGTTTGCCTGGCTCTGCCTGAGGTGTCCCCTTACAGCCATCCCAACTGGAATCCGAGTCAAAGATCATCTCAGCCAGTCCTCTGCCTCCTCAGGAGAGGGTCCCAAAGCTTCCCTGGACAGTGTCCTCCTTAGGAGAGCCTGGAGCAGGCTAGAACTCTGGGTCAAGGCCAGAGACTCTGAGGCTCCAGGGCTGCCTGGGGGCCTGACCGGACCTTGAGGCCAAATGGGGAGGGGGGCAGTGTTGGGGGAGTGGGAGGGGGTGGACATAGAAAGAGAGAAGATGCAGGCAGTACCCACGCAGGCGGCTGATGTCCTAGGGCTCTTGGGACCTCAAGCCTGTCCCATCGGGGGCCAGCTCTGGGAAGACCAAGTGTATGAGATCTCCCTTCTTCCACATCCCAGCTGAGGTGCAGGGAACACTCACTTCAATTCAGGGAGCACTGCTCTCTGAGAGGTGGGCAGCCAGGGGTCTGGGGCAGAGCCAGAGTCCAGGTCTCACTCCTGCTCTAAACCCTGACCCAGTCATTCAGCTTCCAAGGTGGCATTCACACCCATCCCTCCCCAGCCACCTGGTCACTGACTCAGTTTACTCTCTCCTCCTGTCCCACAGACTCTGGTCTCTTTTCTCAAAGTCTTGCCCTTTCGGTTCTGACCTCCTCAAGGCCATCAGAGTGAGCCTGCTAAAACACAAACCAGATCACTTCGCTTTCTATTGCCTCTGGGTTAAACCTAAGCTCATGATTGATATCCAAAGCCCAGTTCCATTGGGCCACAGCTCAAAGCCTTCTAGCCTCTAATCCTGCACCCCAGCCACATTTACTTACAAGTCAAACACACCATATTGTCTCCTCTCCATGTCTTTGCACGGACTAATCTCTCTTCCAAGAATGGCCTTCCCCCCTTCCTCCCTGCCTGCCCTGGCCTGGCCAACCCCTCTGTTCAATCATTTAGCAAATATGTAGTAAGGCTTATTGTGTTTCAGGCCCAGGGTGATGTGCTGGAGATTGGATGTGAGCAAACCAAACATGGGCCTACCTACATGAAGATTACCGTCTTGGTGAGGATGGACAAACAAATAATTACACAAATAATGAATTAATTAAAATTTGTGTTAAATACAGAGGAGACACTGGGTCAACAAATATTTCTACATGTTGACCTACTGGTTGATAGAGGAAACAGATTGTAGTGAGGGAAGTCTTTCCCTAGGAAATATTTAAACTGGGATTCAAGGAATGAGTGGAGTTGGCTGGACTAAAGGAAGGTGGGAAAGAGCATTCCTGGCAGAAGCAGCAGTATATCCACTGGGGCAGGAAGGAGCTTTTGTGCCTTTGCGAAACCAAGAGACAGTCAGTGTGCTGAGGGGTGTGTATGAGTGTGTATATGGGTGTATGCATTGGAGTGTGTGCATAGGGTGTGTGTATCTGCATGTAAGGCAAGTGTGTGTGCACACAGGGAGTGTGGGGGTGACATACATGTAGCAGGGGCCTGGGGAGGAGGCAAGCAGGGGTCAGATCGAACAGGGTGCTGCAGACCCAGTAATGGCACTGGGGTTTATCCTAAGAGCAATGGTCCATTTCCAAAAGTTTTTAAGCACAGTTTGTGAGGGGTGGGAGAGGGCAATCATTTGATTCTCTGCTTCCTAGTGCTTTCTATGTATCTCTGGAAGAACACATCACTTTGCATTGTTTTCAGTTTCTACCTGTCTCCCCGGCTAGAGTCGGGCTTCTTTAGGGCTGGGAGCCCAGCACCTAGTACATGGGAAGAGGTGGGTACCTTCCTGGGGTCAGATGAGTGACCCCTCCCATTAGTGAACAAAGGCAAGACAGTGTGGCTCCAAGTGGGAGCCTGCAGCCAGAGCTCTCATGGCTCAGTATGGATGCATGATAGAGTCGGCAGTGCCACGTCAACTGCAAGAGGCATGAGCACTCTTCACAGGCTGGGGTATCCATGTGTGCTGCTGAGGGAAGTGGGGTTTGAAGAAGGTCTTCCAAAGTGGGGAGATTTCAATGGGGTGCAGGTGAGGGGTTCCAATGGGTGAGATACGGCAAAGACCTAAGGGAAGCAGTCTCTAAGGGAAGTTCCTAAGGGCAGTTCTCTAAGTTCCTAAGGGAAGCACTGTGACCAGACCAGGTTGATGTGAGGAAATTACGGGAGCTATGAGTCATGAATACAGCAAACACTGAGCACCTAGTGTACACCAGAGCTCACAGTGCTCAGTACGTTATGCACGTTATTTCTTGTAATCTCCACAACGCTCCCAGTGAGGTAGCTTCGGTCATTATCCCTGCTTTACAGTAGAGAGAACAAAGACCAGGAATGATGAGATTACTCATTCCAAGTCATGTGACTGGGATGCTGCAAAGCAAGGACTCAGAGCCCCTTTCATAGGGGCCTGTGCTCCTCCCCATTCCACTACCCTGCTTGTGCTGGGGCCAGAGATGCGCCCTGACTGCCAGGCTGAAGTTTTTGTAAATAAGAGGAATTCACTGACAATTTTTTGAGAAAGAGTTTTTTTTTTTAGATAATGTGAATTAGAGAAATTAATCGGAATGGAGTGTGTAGGATGGATGGACAGGGGAAGGGAATGGAGGAGACAAGGGAACCTGTTAAGTAGGTCAACCATTAACTACCTTTATTACATAGAGCCAGCTAGACTAGGTGTCAGGCTCTAAATATTGTGAGGGTTAAGTAAGGAGGGCGGGGCTTGACCCAGGGGGCAAAGGCAGTGAAAGGAGTAGTAGTAAAGAATAGCTAAATTTATAGTACCAACTCACTTAATCCTTCACAACAACACTATGAAATAAGTCTATCATTATCTCCATTTTGCAGAGGAACACCACTCCCCGCCACCGTCTGTCTGGACCAGGGCTCCTGCCAGAAGCCTGAAAATGACCCTGGGAGCCAGACCTGTTGTCATGGGAACTCCTTCCTCTTACCGCAGGTTGTGCAATGCCCTGATCAACCTCATGCGGGAGTGAGCCGAACCTGGGGATGGGCCGAGAGACCAATAACCTAGAGAAGAAGCCTTTCCCCTACCCTGGTTTCACAATGGGACACTAATAGTAACATAACAAGTTAATTCAATTCCTTTAAGGAGCAACAACACAATGTTTAACTGGCTTACAAACTTTTTTTTTCTTTTTAACATTTTCCCCTCCACTTTGAGGCTGTGCCATGGGCAAACTTTGAAGTTCAGCAAAGTTTAGACTTGTTTGAGTCATGTGCAAAAATGCCTTTGAGTGAAAAGGGGGAAAAAAATACTACCCCTTCCTCCACCTGAGACTTTGGGGCTCCAAAAGGATTACCAGTAGCGATCTCTTGAAGCGGGGTCTCAGTGGGGACTGAGACCCCTCCCCTTGGACTCACTGCTTGGCAGGTTGTCCAGTGATCTCAGGCCAGGGAGAGCCTGCTGCACTTCTTTAGGGCCACCTCCAGCCCTAGAAAGGGCACCCCTGAGCCAGCCCTGAGCTTGCATGGGAGTTAAAAGTCCTTGGAGAAGATGAAGCTACCCTTACTCTCAGCCACCCCTATGTTAGTGCCTCAAAGTCACAAGGCTCTTCTCATTCACTCCCCACCCAGTGAGGCTGCCAGAGGAGGAAACAGATCAATATGCCACTCCCCGCAGGACCGGAGAGTCTCCCAGCCACCCTGGAGGTGAGCCCGTTACCCCATGACTCTGGGAGACAGTGGGATCCTGGCTGGAGCCAGGCGTGCCCTGAGAAACGCCAGGGGCCCAGTCCCAGCCCACCAAGCCCAGCAAGTGCCTCTCTCAGAAGCTGCACTGGGCCTGCAGCTTCAGCATCTCTGTAAACCACAACCGATTTCTTCTCTCACATACAAGCTCACTCATGCCTCTCTAACAGCCTGCAGAGAACTAGGTAGCCAAAGAGAAGGGAGCTGCATGGTCTGGACAAAAGGGCCTGGGTTAGAGGTTAGGACACCTGGACTTGGGCTCAGTTTTGCCCCTGAAATTAGGTTCCTCTGAGCAGGTCAGTTTCCAGATCACCAGGGACTCAGGCTACAAAATGGGGAGAAGTGCCCCCAGATCTCACCACCATACCCCTACTCCCAGTCTGGGAAAACCACTAGAACCTGAGAGATGGAAGGATTAAGAAACCCAAAAAAAGTGCAGAAAAGCACTCCATTGCCAGATAAGAATGCTTCTGGAGCCACACACAGCCCTGTAAACCCTGGCTATTCCCCTCTGAATTGTGCCTGCCCACTCAGCACACTGGGGCTTCCCTGGTGGCTCAGTGGTAAAGAATCCACCTGCCAATGCAGGAGATGTGAGTTTGACCTCTGGGTTGGGAAGATCCCCTGGAGTAGGAAATGGCAACCCACTCAAGTATTCTTGTTTGGGAAAGCCCATGGGCAGAGAAGCCAGGCAGGCCAGAGTCCATGGGGTCGCAAAGAGTTGGACACGACTTAAGTGACTAAACCACAACTCAGCACACACACTTATATCTACACCGACGTACATGAACTCCCCTGAGCCCTGGTACTGCAGAGAGATTGAAATCAGTCATCCATCCCACCCAGGCTCCAAACCAGTCCTCTTACACTGTGATGTTCTGAACACGAGTTGGTTTCTGCTCAGAAAAAAAAAAAAGGCCCACAGGCTTTTCTCACAGAGATTCCACTAAGTGGAGGAGGAAATTCATTTCTGACCTAGAAATGAGGACATTTGTAAAGGGCCCAGCCTTTCCACAGCTCCCTAGGCTCAAAGGCTGGCGCCAATGGTGCCAAGGTACAAGGCCACACCTCCCACCATGCCCTTGTGACCTGCCCCCTTGCCCTCAGCTCCTGGGGGGACCACAGGTCAGCTGTTCCAGAGCCTGAGCTGGGCCTGGCTGTGGGGGCTTCTGGGTGGGCACCTCTGCTTCTACTCCCATCATTTTGAAACCACTTCCTGCCTCAGCCCACCCAGTCCCAAAGCCAGGAGAGAGTTCACGCTCCCTGCCCAGGAGTTCATCCTTCCTTTCAACACCTCTTGAGAGAGGAGGCGGAAGGAAAGGGGCAAGCCCAACTCAGGAGGAGCCCCAGGACAAGCTGGGAGGGCCCAGGAGAGGGAAGAAAGCACTGGCCAAAGAGAGGGTGGGGAGGCTCCCCTGGCTCCAGGAGCCGGGAGAAGAAAGACAAGGCAGCAATGGGAGAGTAAACCAGGGGAGAGGTGAGGCGACAGGCAGGCCTGGGCAGGGCTCGGAGCAGGATGGAGAGAGGAAGTAAGAAACTGGAGCAGCCCGGTGATGGGGCGGTAGCAGGGGGAGGGTGACCAAGACGATGAAGAAGCATGGGGCTGCAGGGAGGCCAGCCAGCTGCCACTTCCAGTGTCCCCTGGGGACCTGCTGGGGTGCCCCTGGGCAGGTCTCTTTCCCTCTCTGGCCTGTCTTCCCATCTGGAAAGCAGGAGATTGGACTAGATGGTCTTGAGAGGTCTCTCGTGTGAGGAACCTAAGGGTTCCATGCTTGCCAGCAAGAGGGGAGCGGCTGGGAGCAGACAGGTGAGTGGCACCAGTCTGATGATGGGGAAGGGAGGTACACAGGCCCTTCTCCCAATTGCACGCTGTCCCTCAGCCCTTTCCTTCTGTGTCCTCTTGGCCTGGCAGAAGCCCTGAGTTGTTACCTATAGCCCCTCTGTTCTGCTGCAGGGAGGGAGTCAGGGGTGGGCACAAAGCCTGGGGTACGGGTGTCAGGCCCCACGGCAGGAGGTCAGGAGGTCCTGGATTCCTATTGTCAGCCTCTTCCAGGGCACAGCCTGGGGGCAAATTGCCTGTTTGCCTGGAAACACCTGGGAGATTCTGGTGCTTCATCTCATGTGACCCAGAGCCACACTTCTCCCAGGGGTGAGATGGGGGAGCTTGTCTACCATTCCCAGGGTGTGTGTGTGAGGAATGATTCAGTCCTTCCGCTTGCCTCCTTCTTCAAGCTAACTGTGTAATTACACAGCAATAATAATAACTGGCACTTACACACCAAGACCTGTGAATGTACATAGTTTATTTATATAACGACATAATGGTTCGCTTGCTGGCCTGGGGACCGTGGAGACCACGCACAAGGGCTTAGCTGCTGTCTACACCATCTGGGGGACACAATGACTGCGTGGATCAGCAACCCATGAGAGTAAGTGCCCCCAGAAGTAACTGTCCCGACCCTGCAGATCCTGTTCTGGTGCAGCATGGGTCATGAACGAGGAGCCAGCCTTCTTAGAATAGGCTCACGTATCTCTGTCCCCTCTGGGAGGTCAGGCTGGAGGAGCCAGAGTCTATTCCCAGTCCTCTGAGGACTGAGAGGGCTCATCTAGAAAGTTGCAGTCCCTTTCTAGGTTGAGGGAGACAATTTGAGCCAGGCTGGTAAATTTGGAGAGGCTCCTGATCACCACCCAAGGAAACAAGAGGCCTTGCCCAATATAGGCATTTATGAGCCTGGAGGCAAAAAATTCTCTCCTCTCTCTTAGCCCTGCCTAGCCTAGCCCTGCCCAGCCCAGCCCTGCCACCCCAAACCTAGCTGCTGTTGGGACCACAGCCCAGCCTCCCTGCTCTGGTCTGGGTGCTAGCTTGCATGTCAGACTCAGCCCTCTTGGGGACTCCCAAAGGACAGCTTCACAGACACTAATTTCACAGTGGCCGTGGTGAGTCTCAAGGATCCTGAAGACCCAACACTGGCCCTGTCCTCTTTCTTCTTCCTATCCCAAATCATCCCTTTCCTTCTCCTCAGAGCCCCTGTTCACAGCTTATGGAAGTCCTCACACTAACCATAAAAACTATGAAAACTTCTAGGCTCTTCTTGACTCTTGGAGCACCTTGGAACTGTGAATACCATAATTCACTCAGAAGCAAGGTCTTACAAATTCCAGATATGATGTCAAGAGAAGGCCAGGAAACCTGAGTTCTCCTTTCAGCATGACTAGTTTTCTTCCTGGTGGCCCCTGGGAAAGCCATATTTTCCTTTTGGGCCTCAATGTCTGCTTGTCTGTGGAAGGGAAGCCGAAATGCTCTCCAAGGGCCATTCTAGCAATAAACCTTCAGAGAAGAGCTAAGTCTCCAGATATGTTCCCATCTCTGGGAACTTCATTCCTTGCCCCTACAGCAGCCTCCCTCCTATCTTCAGAAGATCAACCATTGGCTGCTGGAAAACTCTACTCTTGTAAGCCCAGCCCATGGGTGTATATAGAGATCCCCATGGGAACCAGCGCGCACCTGCATGGCCTCAGGAGCACTGAGCACCTGCCCTGGCCATTGGATGCCGCCGAATTCCTTGCAGTCTTCCTAAGACTGCAGACCACAGCACTGACTCACCCTCATCCTCCCAACACCATGACAGAATGACAACCATGAGGAGGAAGATGTCAGTGATGACTTCAGTAGCCCTCTTTCACCCATCCTCACCCCCGAATCTCTTTCTGACACCCTGTCCCAGTCACACCCAGGCTTCTGATGAATCTGACTCCTTCTCCCACCATCTCTGAGGTGGAGGCTTCTGAAAACTGTGGTCAGTGAAGTGCTTACCGCAAGCCTTTGTCTAATTACCTACATTGTTCTGGGTTCTGAATGATGTACAGCCAAGAGCTTCCTTTATGTCATTTTATACACAGTCTGCCCCCCAAATCAGTCCAGCACCACCCACTCAGCCTCTAGTCTCTGGGGTTCACCTTGTGGCCAGTGGCTTCAATAGCTTGGCTGCCTAAGGGGGTCTCCATCAGAGCCTTTGTGTCTTCGCTGCTTTGCATCTGTCTGCTCCGTGGAGTCAGACATTGCTTGTTTAGCACCTGCTCTGTGACAGGCATGGTGCTGGGCACCATTGGACACAAAGGACCTGGCTTTAGGGGTTCGCAGTCTAGAGGGAAGATAACACTTTCACAGACGGACAAAAATCGCAGCACAGGACAGCAGCATGGATAGTCTCCTACGAGAGGATCAGACAAATTCCTGGAATTTCCTTGGGGAGAGTCAATGTGACCTGGGGTGGTCAGTCAAAGCAGGCACTTCCGATAAAGGAAGGGGAAGATTCCAATTAGCAGAAAGATTGGAAGTGGGATGTGAGCAGGGGATAGGAGGATAGTTGCTGATGTATAAAGGAAGCCAGGATACTTCACACCCTCCACCCCTTCCTGGACCCTCTTGCCATTTCCCTGTCCCTACCACTTCAGGATCAGGGACCCCGCACATGTGGAGTGGCCTTGAGGCCACCGTGGGCCTGGAACTCCACCCCACTTAGAGCTGCCTTCTTCTAGCTGCCTTCCAGGGATCCATAGAGAACGATGCCCCCTCCCCAAAACGCACATGTCCACAGGTGCACACCCACCCTAAAGCAGCTTCATGAGCTTTTCTGTCAAATCCCCTGGGATCCTCCCATGGGTTCATCCCCCATCTCTCTTCCTCATTCACTCCAATCCGTGTATATTACACCTCGCAGCCTCACCCCTCCTCGCACAGTCCTCCCATCATTACATAACTCTGTTTGGGATTATTTTTGCCCAGAGGTATGAGTTGCATTTCTGCATATTTAAGCTGTCCTTGATTCATTCCTGCCCGTTCCTTAGTTCTGTTTGCCCAGGTGCCCGCCCCACCCACAGGCTCTGAGGCCCCTGGGAACATGCCCACGTCGGGCTCAGCTTGCTGCTCAGCGGCTGCTCCCCTCCGGCCCATGACAGCGGACCGCACGGCAGAGCCATCCAGGGCAGCACTTAGGTGGGCGCTAGGTCAGGGTAGGTCCTGGAGCTGTTATACCAGTCACAAAGACTCCGATACCTGTCATCGCTCTCCCTGCCTCCCTCCTAGCGAGTCTTGGTCCTTGTATCTCCTAATGTTTTCCACCCCCATGGGTAGCACTCCCAGTCTCTGGCCCCAGGGTGAGGCCCCAATAACTCAAGGGGAAAGGGACAGTGGGAGGAAAGACAAAATGCTAATTAATGGTTTGTTTCCTATTAGCTTCTCACAAATAGAATGGCTTAATGTAATTACTGAAATGGTTACAAGGGGGCTCTTGTTGCACTGTAAAATAATTATCTGACAATCATTTTATTTTTAAGAGCTCATTACCAAATAGACTGGAACTCGCTCTCCAGCCTTCTCTCTCCTGCTGTGGGATGAGGTGATTGGGTGGACAATAGGGTGGGGGGACTTTTTGCTCAAGGTCACCAGTTGAGATGAGGATTCAACCTGCAGTTTCCAGCTATTGGGAGTAGCTGATGCCAGCTGAGCTGCCAAGGCTTGTTGGGCTTCGTGATGGCCAGGAACCCCCCAGGTCCTATCCATATGACAGTGACTCCTGCATGCCCCTGATGGCTGGGTCACCAGGGAGGACACTGAACTCCTCAGGAGAGTCTGCCACCTGAAGTTTGCTCCTCACAGGCAAACTTGCCTCCAGACCTGTATCCTATGCTTGGGGGCTCTGCTCCAATGCTCCCTGCATGGTGGCTTTGCTCCTCCCACATGCCAGGCTGCGCTGATGGATCTGCACATGTCCCTCATAACACTTTGAGTGTCATTATCTGATTAACAGGCAGCAGAATGACATAGCCTAAAAGTTTGTGAAAGGTTATGTGGTGAATTTCAGATGATTGGCCAGTTAAAGAAAGACTCATAGTAATGTTTGTACTGCAAAGATGTGATGGAAGTATAGGAAAGACTTTTCTGGAACATGAGACAGCCTGGACAGAGGCACCGAGCAGGAACTGGCAGAATGGGTTCAGAGAATGATGACCATTCCAATGTAGCTGACATCAAAGACACAGATGGGGAGTCAGGAGACAAGGCTGGGAAAAGTGGGTGGGGACCAGGCAGCCCAGAGCTATTGGAGCGCATGCCAAGGGAATGGGAGAACATAGAGGGTTTCTGAGCAAGGAGGTGACCCAACCTCAGTGCTCCTTTTAGAGGCTCATCTGGCAGCAATGTGCAGGGCAGAATGGAGCAGGAGGAGTCTGGAGGCAGCAGGATTACAGCAACACTTTTACACAATGGGCTGTGGCCACCTGCTACCAACTCCCTGGGGTGCTTCCTACAAACTGGAGTACTGATCCCATCCAATACATTCTGAATTACAGTCTCGGGGGTGGAGCCAGGCTTGGTATTTGTAGCTATTCTGATGCAGATGGCATATGAAACACACTTTGAGAAAACTGGCCCTAGAGAATCCAGTCACCACTCCTCAGCTTGGCATTTAGAGTTTTCTGCAACCTGTCCCCACCATTGATTTTTTTCCTTACAACTATATTTTTAAAAGTTAATTGGGGGATTTCCCCATTGGCTCAGTGGTAAAGAATTAGCTTGCTAATGCAGGAAACATAGGTTCAAACTCTAGTCCGGGCAGATTCCACGTGCTGAGGAGCAACTAAGCCCACACGCCACAACTACTGAGCCTATGCTCCAGAACCTGTGAACTGCACTTACTGAGGCCCGCATGCTCTGGAGCCCAGGCACTGAGACTGGATAGGGGCCTGTGCAGCAATGAAGATACAGTACAGCCAAAAAGAAGTAAATAAACAATTTTTTTTAAAAAGTTAATTGAGACAATTCACATACCATACAAACGACCCATTTAAAGTACAAATTTCACTGTTTGTGGTGTGTGTGGGGGGGTGTATATTCACAGAATTGTGTAACCATCACTACAATTAGTATCAGAGCACTTTCATTACCCCCAAAAGAAACCCTGTACTCTTTAGCACCCCTATTCCCCATCCTCTGAAACCCTCTGAAGCCCAGGCAATCACTGATCAACTTTCTATTCTAAACATTTCATACAAATGGAATTATACATGTGGTCTCTTGTAGCTGGCTTCTTTCACCTAGTATATTGTTTTTCAAGGCTCATACATGTTGTAGCATGTATCCATACTTCATTCTTTTTTTATGATTGAATAATATTCCACTGTATAAATATACTACACTTTTTAATGTATTCATTGATGAAGGAATGATGGTCATTTGGGGGTGTTTCTACTTTCTGGCTATTGTGAATAGTATTTCTATGAACATTTGTGTATATGCTTTTGTGTGAATGTATGTTTTAATTTCTCTTGGGTATCTGGGAGTGGGACTGCTGGGACATATGGTAGCTCTGTCTAACCTTTTGAGGAAATACCAGACTGTTTTCCAAAGCATCTTTACCATTGTACATGCTCACCAGCATTTATGAAATTTCCAATTTCTCTATCTTTGTCAACACTTGCTATTATCTGACATTTTGATGTTAGCTATCCTAGTAGGTGTGAAGCTGTATCTCACTATGTATTTTTTTTTAAGTAGCTTCATTGAGATATAATTCATATATCTTACAACTCACCTACTTATACATTTCAATGGGAACATTACATTATTTCATTGTGGTTTTGATTTGCATTTCCCTGATGCATAATGACATTGAGCATCTTCTCTGGTGCTTATTGGCCATTTGTTTAACTTCTTTGGAGAAATGTCTATTCAGATTCTGTGCTCATTTTCAATTGGGTCATTTATCTTTTTATAATTGAGTTGTAAGAGTTCTTTATATATCACAGATATGCATCCCTTATCAGATACATGACTTCCAAAAATTTTTTCCTAACAGTGGGTTGTCTTTCACTTTCTTGATGGTGTCTTTGAAGTACAAAGTTGTAATTTTGATGAGTTCCAATGTATCATTTTTTCTTTGGTTGTTCGTGCTTTGGGTACCCCCCCCTTTTTTTAAAAGAAACCATTACTTAATTCAAGGTTACAAAGATTTATGCTTATTTTTTCTTGTAAGAGTTTTGTATTTTTAGCTCTTACATTTTTATATTTGATCCATGCTAAATTTTGTATATGGTATAAGGTATTCTCTCCAATTGGAGAAGAAAATGGCAACCCACTCCAGTATTCTTGCCTAGTAAATCCCATGGAGAGAGGAGTTTGGTGGGTTATAGTCCATGGGGTCGCCAAGAGTTGGACATGACTGAGCGACTAAGCACAATTCTTTCCCATGTGGATAGCCAGTTGTCCCAGTGCCCTTGTTAGAGGGACCATAATTGCACTTTTCATCATTTCCTCTCAGTGGTTCTTATGTGGGCTGCATGCAGTCTGAGGACCACTGAATGAAACGACACAGACCTAGGCTAGGCGATGGGTGACAGGGTTTAAACTTTGGTGGTCATATTAAGAACTGAGATAAAAGGATGGATGAGAGATACAGAGATGAAGGAAGTGGTGACACAAGGGGACAGAGTGACTGTAGTGACCCACAAAAAGCTGAAGATGACAACACTGTGAGTACACCTTTTCTCTGTACTCTTACAGCTTGAAGCGTGTTCCCACAAACCTTGTTTTATCCTGTCCTCTAAGTGAGGTAAGAGAGGGCATTACCACCTCCAGAAAACAGGTGAGGAAACTGAAGGTCCAAGATGGGCTTAGTGAGCAGCGAAGACAAACCCCGAGATTATGAACATCGGTGACTATCATGCTGATGGAAGTGGGGAAACACGGCAAGAGCTGCTTGATCTGCTTAGACAGGTTGGATTTAGTCTGCCAGCAGGACATGCCTAGCAGACATCCGAAAACACAGCGCCGGAGTGGGCTCAAGAGGTTAGCTCTGAAGATAGAGTTTGAGGAGTCACTGTTGAAAAGTATCGTTAAAGCAACAGGGGCAGGCAAGCCTTTAAGGAGAAAGTGTAGACAGAAAAGAGGAAGCCTGAAGTAGGCACTTGTGAGAAGAGACCTATATTTAGAGGCTGGAAAGAAATCACCAATGTAAGAGGCCATAAAGGATCAAAATAGTGGATGGGAAAAGAGCAAGGAGAAAGATTTCCTGAGAATAAGAGAATAGGAGGGTGGGTCAACCAGTAGTAAACACTGAATAAATAGCTAGAAGGGAAAAAAGAAAACTTACAAAAGGCAAGTTGGGGGAGGGATGGAGGGGTCTGGAGGAAGTGTCACAGATCATTGTTTTGAAGAGTTGGCCAAAGAATCACATACTTGAGTGCTTGATGGGACTTTGTTACTGGAAGGAAATGCTTTGTGAATCATTTTGTAAAGCAAATAATCAACCTAACCAACCAATGTCTGCCAGCTTATCTATCTCAGAGAATTTTCACATAAAAGTTTTGCTTAAAGTTAGCTATTTCTGCCTATGGAAGGGATCACAATGTGTTTCTGAAATGATTACGTTTCAGGGGCAGAGGAGCCAGGCCAGGTTTCTACAGGATGAGTACAAATTAAGCAAGCAGTTCTGTGTTTCGAGCTTGTATTCAAAGTCATGTACAGGGAAGAGAAATGGCAGGAATGGGGCCACTAACCCTCCCTTCCCCAAACCCCCCTGATCAACCACATGGCCCTGTGTTACTAAGAGCAAGAAGCACTTGCTAGGACCTGGTCCTTATGTTTAGCTTGTATGCATTAGCTAGATGCCTGAGAAAATGGTCTTCAAGGTTCCCTGAATCTCTGTAACTAAGTGATACTCTGGAGAGAGGAGGGACCACAGGAGGTGACAAGATAAGAGATGCAATGTTAGAGACATCAAGCATCTGGAGAAGGGTACTGGATACTCTCTTGTTCCACGTCTTAGCCCTTATGGGTTTAGTTTGTATCAGGGTAGAGGTGGGTGGTGAGTTACATGGCTAAATGCCTGGCTTCGTGATAGTTGGATTCAACTGAGCAGGGCATCTAGTACAAGCAAGCTAAGCACAGTGGGGAAGACAGTGATACTGAAGACAAGCTGGTCTCAGGAGTTCACAATTACCACAATGACAGACAAAAGATGTGGTCTCTTGCACATACTTGACATGCAAGTATTTGTGAAAACAAAATTGAATTAAAGTATACAATGAAAGTGAAAGTGAAGTTGCTCAGTCGTGTCTGACTTTTTGCGATCTCATGAACTGTAGCCCATCAGGCTCCTCCATCCATGGAATTCTCCAGGCAAGAGTACTGGAGTGGGTTGCCATTTCCTTCTCCAGGGGATCTTCCCAACCCAGGGATCGAACCTAGGTCTCCCATATTGTAGGCAGACGCTTTACTATCTGAGCCACCAGGGAAGTCCTAAAATATACAATACAGGGCTCTAAAAAAGAAGCAATGAATATATACCATAGAATACTTGGTAACCACTTCAATGACAAATATGTTGGCTATGTCAATGTACAAAGATTGTAAATAAAATATAGCAACTGAACAGGGCAGAGACCACATCAGTGACATCTATGCAAGGCTCTCAACCAAAATCAGAGAGACCACAGAGGGCAGAAAGGATTTACCTGTTTAGTGTTCCATAAGTTTTCTTTCTATAAACTGTCTTCGGTTCATAATAAAAATGAATGGTCTGGAAAACAAGTGCTATAGAACCGTGGAGGATGGAGTGGTCATGGAAGAATGAGACTACAGCTGGGCTTGATGGATGGGTAAAGTTCCCCAAGTGAAAGAGGGTAGGGAACATTCTGAACAAGAAGAACAACATTCGCAAGGGTTCAGAGGCAAGAACAAGCATATTGTAACAAGGCATAGTGAACAAACCAGCTTAGCTTGGAAAAGCAGAGTAGACCCCAGTGTTGAAAGCTTACATGCCAACCTAAGGTATCTGGATTCTATTTTATAGGCTGAGGAGAGTTCCTGAGGGTATTGGGCACTAATTCTCAATCTTCACATTTGTGAGGATTAAATGAGTTAATCTAGGTAACCTCCTTATATCAGAGCTAAATGCTTGTTTATTATTATTATTATCATTTTTGTGGTTTGTCTTCCAAGCAAACTGTAAGTTTCTGAGGGCAGGGATTCTATCTTCCACGGAAGGAGGGAGGTGGGGGGAAGGCTGATGAGCTAACCCAGGCTCACAGGGTCAGAGAGGGCTTCCCAGCATAAAACATGGCTTCCCTGGGACCTTGAAGACATTAATCAGGTATAAAGGAAGGTACACCTGGAGTGGAGACTGAAGGGAAAGAAAAGAGATAGTTTTGGACGAGGAAACAGCATATGGGAAACTCCAAAGGAGAGAAAGTACATGAAACTAAAAAAAGTTTAGCTACCATCCTCTGAGAAGGTTTCTGCTTTAAAAGCAAACGACAAAGAAGTTATAGCATAGTTGTAGGATTCAAGGTTAATATACAAAAGTCAGTCACTTTCTTATGTACCAGCAATGAACAAGGGGAATTTGGAATTAAAAATGCATTACCATTTACATAAGCATCCCCCTTAAATGAAATACATAGATATAAATCTAACAAAATGTGTACAAAATATATAAAACTCTGATGAAAGATATCAAAGAAGAACTAAGTAAATGGAGAGAGACTCCATGTTCATGGTTAGGAAGGACTCAATGTTGTCAGGATGTCAGTTCTTCCCAACTTGATCTTCATGTTTAACACAATCCAATCAGAATCCTAGCAACTTATTTTGTGGATACTGACTGACTAATTCTAAAGTTTATATGGAGAGGCAAAAGACCCAGAATAGCCAATTCAACATTGAAAAAAAAGAACAAAGTTAGAGGATCAAGATTACTCAACTTCAAGATTTATTGTAAAGCTACAGTAATCAAGACAGTGTGGTATTGCAAAAGAATAGACAAATAGATCAATGAAAGAGAGCCCACATGAACACTGTCGGCTGATCTGAAAAAAAGAACAAAGACAATACAACAGAGCAGAGATGGTTTTCTCAATAAACGGTGCTGGAAAAACTGAACATCCACATGCAAAAAAAATCAATTACATCCTTCATGACAATTAACTCCAAATAAATTAGAGATCTAAATGTAAAATGCAAAACTATAGAATTCCTAGAAGATAATGTAGGAGAAAATCCAGACAACCTTGGGTTTGGTAATGATTTTCAAGATACATACCAAAGGCACAACCCTTGAAATAAATAACTGATAAACCAGACTTCCATTAAAATTGAAAATCTCTGAATGTTCCCACCACAAAAAAGAAATGATAATTATGTGATGTGGTAGAGGTGTGAGCTAAAACTACGGTGGTGATTATATCATAAATGTGTCAAAGCAACACTGCTGAATTTCTTAAACTTACACAATCTTGTATGTCAAATATATCTTAATTTAAAAAACGACAACTAAAAACTTTTGCTCTGTGAAAGACAATGTCAAGAGAATGAGAAGACAAGCCACAGACTGGGAGAAAATATTTGCGAAAACACATCTGGTAAAGTACTATCATCCAAAATAAACACAGAACTATTAAAACTCAACAATTTGAAAACAATCACCTTGATTTTAAAAATAGGCAAAAGGCATGAACAGATCATTTACCCAAGAAGTTATACAGATGTCAAGCAAGTATGTGAAAAGATATTCAATATCATATATCATTAAGGAATTGCAAATTAAAACAATGAGGTACCACTCCACACCTATGGCCAAAGTGGCCAAAATCTAGAACCTGACAACAACAAATACTAGTAAGGATATGGAGCAACAGGAACTCTCTCATTCGTTGCTGATGGAAATGTAAAGTGGTACAGCCACTTTGGAAGACGACTCAGCAGTTTCTTATAAAACAAAACATACTCTTTCCATATGACCCAGAAATTATGTTTCTTAGCCAAGTAAACTGAATACCTGTGTCCACAAAAAAATCTGCACAAGGATATTTATAGCAGCTTTATTCATAATAGACAAAACTTGGAAGCAACCAAGAAGTCCTTCAGTAGATGAATGGATAAATAAACTGTGATACATCCAGATAATGGAATATTATTCAGTGTTAAATAGAAATGACCTACCAAATCATGAAAAAACACGGAAGAACCTTAAATTCATTATTACTAAGTGAAAGAAGTCAATCTGAAAAGGCTACTTACTGTATTATTGCAACTATATGACATTCTGAAAAGGCAAAACTACAGAGACAGTAAAAAAGATCAGTGGTTGTCAGGGGATATGGGGAAGGAAGGGATGAATAGGCAGACTACATAGGATTTGGGGGCAGAGAAACTACTCTTTATGATGCTACAATGAGGGATACATGTCCTTACACACCTGTCAAAACCCGCAAAGTGAACAACAACAATGAAACCTTGTGTAAACTATGGACTTTGGGTGACAGTAGTGTGTCAGTGTAGGTTCACTGATTGCAACAAGTAGACCGTCGTGGTGGGACATGTCTGTTGATAGTGAGGGAGGCTGTGGATGTGTGGATGAGGGTGTAAGGGAACTCTATACTTCCTGCTTAATTTTGCTGTGCACCTAAAACTGCTCTAAAAAAATGTATTAACAACAACAAAGCAAATGACAATTATGAAACAATTTGTGCCACATGATCTCCCAGTAGAATGAATCTTGTGTTCTTCAGAGGTCTCCTAGGTGTCTGTGGTAGACAGCCATGAAATAGAAAGAGCACAGGGAATATAGTGTGGAAGTGAGCTCCCAGGACTTGCTAAGAAACCTTGGTCTCTGTCCTGTTCAGTGACTAGTTTGCTCTGTGGCCTCAGATGGGTCTCAGGCTCTCCCTCTTTCTAGGGTCCAGTCTCCTCCTCTCCAACAAGGAGTTTAGGTGGACTACCCCCTCGGCGAGGTCTCTTCCAGCTCTAGTGTCCTGTGTCTGTGCCAAAGAACTTGGGGGCTCTGGTTCTCTGGTTCTTAACTAAAGAAAAAGCCCTTAGGAATCAACCTCCAAGGGCTCAGCCAAACCCAGAGTCCCAGTTGTAATTCATAAACTCTGAGGGTTGATGAGATCCATTTGGCCTCCCAGGGACAGCCACGCGTGGGACCTCTAAGCTCCCTGAAAGGGGACAGCGGCTCAGATATGTAAGCTCCACACAAACTAGTGGTTCCCAGGCCTCTGTGACCAGCTCTCTGTGCTCCAGCGGCCGTCCTGTTGATCATTTCCCTCTCACGCAGGCTGCCCACAGGGCTCGCCAAAAAGATGGGCATCGACAGGTCCAGGGAGCATGTCTTGGGTCCAGTACTCCCAACTTCAGGATGGCCAGGGGAAGCAGAGAATAGAAAGATGGTGAGCACCCCAGGTCTGGTCCAGCCCTGCCCAGGATCACTGGGATGGATGCGTGAGCCTTGTCCCATCTCTACTGCCATGTCCCAAAGCTCTGCAGGTTACACACTGAAAGCATCTTTGAGGGGCCTCTCATCTTGGATGGGGGAATGGCCCTGGCTGCCTGGGCTCCAGCATCCCCATTGCTGTGGTTCTCCATGTCTCCTAATCGCCCTGGTGCTAAATCAATTAGGTTTTGACAAGAATACATCTTTTTGGTTTGCAAGACAATATCAAAAGTGCAGAATTTCTGGTAAACGAGAAAAAGAAAAAAACCCTGAATATTTTTTCTTGAGGGCAATGAATTATGCCTTCCTTGTTGTGTCCTACAGAAGGAATTACTCAACCAGTTTGTTCTGTTTTAATTAACCCAGCTAATAACTTCCCTGCTGGATTCCCTTGTTCATAACTTCTTGGTTTCACATAATAACGTGTTTGTTTCTTCCTTTGTGTTCTAATGAAATGATAATAACCTTCCCTGGCATTCATTTCATCCTTAATATCCGGAGATTTCATTAATATAAACCCTCTTTCCATCTGCTCCTGCTCCCTTTTAAAGGAAATATTTCTGTGTTCTCTTTACTTGTCTTCTTTGAGGAGGCTCAGCTAATCTCCTCTTTCCTCCAGAAAGAATCTTTCCGTAAGGTTTCCCTGGGCCGATGGGGCTTGGCACAGACTCCATCGGCCACCTCCCTTTCCAGGGCCTCACTGATGTCTCTTTACTGCTGCTTCTGGGACAGAGACAGTGGCTCACTTGGAGTCAGTGCTTGGAGGAAGGCAATGGCACCGGGTTGCTAACACCTTTGGGGGCAGGGTAGAGGTAAAAGAGTAAAAATGACCTGAGAAGAGGTGGTGACCAATGCCCCAGGGCTTGCCTGAATCTCAGGTCCCTGGACAGTAGGAGATGTCAGGACTAGGAGCAGCCCATAGGGAGGACACAGGGAGGCAAGAAACAAGAGGAGAGCTCAAGGTCAAGGAAGGTGTAAATTTAACCAAGGCATTGGGATAAGGTAGGGATGGCATAATCTGTTGGTTCATCATCAATGACTTCCACGGTCTGATTGTCCATCTCCTTTCTTGTCTTCTTGCTCAGGAGCTAAATCCTGACTACAAACTAGTGTCAAGGTAGAAAAATCCCTATAGACTGAAAGTCCTGTGTTTGTGATGCCACACTGAAGAACCTACTGGGTGACTACCTGCGCTGCACAGACTCGGCTGTTCTTTGTACGAGGGCTTCTCCTGCTGTTGCCACTGTGCTGGGCTGGGGGAACCCACTTCTGTCCTCAGTAGTTTCTATGCTGGTGGGAAACTGAGTTGAAGCTCTCCAAAGCACTAGCAATTCCAGGTCCCAGGGGCTGGGCGTGGGGCCTGTGCCCACCGTGAAGGTTACTGGAAGGGAAACCTGAAGCCAATTGGCCGGGCAAGGCCTCCTCTCGTTCTTGGTGACTTTTTCCTGATTGCTGCTCCAATGCAGACTAGCCGCCTCTCCAGAGGTCCTCCTACTCTGTAGGTCGTTTGGACCCCTGGAGTGGGGGGGCGCCACTGGGAGTTGAGGCCTGTGAGCCAACCCATGAGGGGAAAGGCCCAGGCCCTGCAGCTAATCCAAGCCGTGGAGACAGTGCGCTGGCAGAGACTGCAGGCAGATGCCTGCAGGAAAGCTCCCGAGGCCTGGAGAGGGCTCTGCAGTGGCCGAGAGCTTGAGGGATGAGGAAGGGCACGGTTCTGGTACCATCTTTCCTCAGCTGTCTGGCCCCCAGAGCCCAGCAGGCCCCACCAGTGCATCCACTCCACGGGGTCCTCTCAGCGGCCACTCGTGGGTACAGGAGGCTGCAGCCGCCTGCTGGCAGGGCCCATCCTTGCTGCCCGAGGTGCCTTCACCTCGTTCCTTCCACCTCAGCCTCTGTCATGCACACCCAGCAGGCGCAGCAAATGTGGCATTGTGGCCCCTGAGTCATCCCATCACCCCTAACCTAACATGGCAGCAGGGGGTAGGGACAGCCAGAGTTTTCTTCTGACTGAAGAGTTTAGAGAAGAACCTTGACCATCCACAACAGAGTGACTTCTCTGGGTCCCAGGTGACAATGTGCCATGTCACACATGCTCTGGCTGCCCTGCTGGGATCAGTATGCACTGGTATGGGCACGTTGCCTTTCTGCATTTAACAGTTGCCTCTGCTCAGATGGTAAAGAATCTGCCTGCAACACAGGAGGCTCAGGTTTGATCTCTGGGTCAGGAAGATTCCCTGGAGAAGGGAATGGCTACCCACTCCAGGATTCTCGCCTATGAAATCCCATGGACAGAGGAGCCTGGCGGGCTACAGGGTCACAAGAGAGTCAGGCACAACTGAGAGACTATTTTATTTTCCTGCACTTTCTGAGCTGGGCATAGGTGCCCACCAGGGATGACGCTACAGAGGTAGCACTAGGGCACGAGTCCTCTGCAGGGAGCAGTGCACACAGGACCGGAGTGGTCATGCTGAGTCACGTATGATTGTACAAGCCTGGCTCTCAATGCTTCCGAAGTAGCTTCCCCTGTCTGATTTCCTCCTGCTTCCCAGACCCCAGGTTGGTTGTGACAAGTGATGGTGCTGGGCTTTCGGCCTTAGCAGCCTGCCGCCTGCCTGTGCAGTCTGTCCAGAGGACAGGGCCATGGCTTCCATCAAGTGTACCACTGGGCAGGAATGAGCATGGCTCCTGTGCAGAAGTATGTCTGGGGAGGAAGACCATCTAACTGTGCTTTCTTCCTTACTTCATTAGCCTAGAAGTGGTCAGCCTCCAGGTTCTGGGCTCAGGCAAGGATGCCTCCAGCCCAAAGGTGATAAGTGAATGCTCAGTAAGTCCCTCCAGGGATGGAACTCCCTCTCCATCTTCCTTGGCAGGTCTGATCAAAGTGGAAGCAGTGGGCCCCATCCATGACATCACCTGAGCTCACTGCCAAGCATGTTCCATCCAGAACTTTCTCCAGGCAGTTGGACACAGCATCCTCTGTGACCGTGGAAGGAAAAAAAGTTTCCTGGCTCCTGAGAGGATGGAGCTCAGGGTCTGGGCTGGTCCCCTCTACCATGACTCCATGTTAGGATGTCCCCAAACTTTGTGTCTTGCACAGAGTCAAGATTCTCATACAGCCCTGTTCTAAGAAGCCAAGGAGAGCCTAATAAAGAGAAGGGGTACCTGGCAAGGGTCACAGCTGCCTATCCAGGAGACCGTACTGGGAGAGCTTGCAAGTGAGGGTGGCCTCTCCTCCTGTCCCCTCCCCGCCCTGGTTATTCTTGGTTCACTCTGGGCCCAGGCGCTTCAGCCCTGCCCTGTTGTCCCATCCTATTCAGAGCCTTCACTGCAGGGAGTTCCAGGTAGCTACTCTCCCTCCCTCCTCTCATCCCACTTTTACCCTCCCTTCTGTACCTGAAGCCCTCAAGATTCCTGCTTAGAGGCTGTGGGTTTGTTCCTTAAAGAAAACAGCAGACAGGAAAATAAAAGTTATAGAAAAGAAATCTGGGAAAACCTACAGGACAAGTTTTGAATATTCTCTGGCCTCACTCTCCCCTATCTCACATCCAAAGAAAACCATCCCTAGAATTGCTCCACCAACCTTTGAAGGAAGGGATGGACACCAGCTCACAGCTTTGTCCACCCTCTCTCTGGGAGGTCAAGAAGTGGTCTTCACAAAGATGGGCTGCTATGTCCCTATCCTGCCCTTGCCCTAGGAAAAGCCATCTCAATCCTCATATTGTCACCCCACTGCATGCTCTATAGTCTCCACCACTGGCCAAAGGCAAGAGACAAAGAGGAACTCCCTCGCCATCACTCACCCCCCAATATTCCTGTGACTGGAGCAGGCATCATGACGAAACAGGGAAGATAACAAGATGGGCATGAATGTCTGGGCCCTGAGTCCCGTCACCAGCATGAGCTATGGGACTTGCCCAGTTCATACCAATGTAGCCAGCTGTCTTGACAGCTTCCCGGGATCTCCATTTTTTGCAACAATGAATACTGTGGGTCTTCTCCTTCCTGAAAGTCTCCCCTTCTTCCTTTCTCAGGGCTCCTCCCTCTCCTGGTTCTCCCAGGTCTCTGAAGGCTGTTTCTCCCTCTCCTTCAATGACAAGCCATTCTTTTTTCTCTCACTCAGTACATATGAGTACTTCTCAGGATTCTGTCCTTGTCTCATTCATCTATTCATTTATTTCTCTCTTCCACAAAGATATGAGAGCTGCTCTGGGCCAGGTATCAGGCTGGGCATTGGCCATTTACTTCTCACTTGCCTCCCAATGACTTCCATAACCCTCACAGCAATAACTGTGGCTTCTCAGAGGACAACCCAAGTGTGTTTTCAATGCTGGTTCTTCTGATGGTCAATCCTGTGTTCTTAACTTCAGCTGTGTACTGGAAGATAAAGTCCAGACACTGCAATGGGACTTAACATCTCCTCCCTCAGCCTGCTCCTCCTTCCTCTGACTCTGACTTCTATTACCTGACTCCAGATTTTCTTGGCTACTGGCGCTGACCTCCGGGAGATGTCTCTAACTCGCATTCAGTCACTGGCTGTATCTGGCTAATTCTGCCAGCACAATGTTTGCCTAACGCCTCTGCCCCTTCCTCTCTACCCTTTCTCATCACTACCACTACAGCCTAGCCTTTCACAGTCCCCCAGCCTCTCTTCTTCATCCTGACTCTTGAGTCCACTCCCTCCCTCCAAAAAAGTCCCACATAAAGTTGCTGGATGAATCCTTCCAAATAGCTTTTATCTTGTTACCCCTCTGTTCAAAGGCCTTTGAGTTCTCCATCAACTCTTAGTAGTGTCCAAATCCTCCATCCATATTGTGTCTTTTCTCATTGCTCTGGTCACCTGGTTCTCAAACACACCCTGCTCCTTCCCAGGAATGCTTACTCTGGCTCCTAGACTCTTTATGCCAACTCTTATTTCTAAATCCACCATCCCTAAAGAACCAGATCAGATATTGCTTCTCTCCAGTGAAACATGCCATGCCTTCTACCACAATGATTCCTGTAGCCTCACTGGCCTCACTTGACCATCACCTTCAGCTCACAGGGACCTTTTCTCCTTCACTGACATCCCAGTCCCTAACACAGTGTGTGTTCCCAGTGCTTGTCGGATGAATGAAAATGTAATCTTGCTTCCTGGGGAATAAATGGAGAATAAATGGAGATCATGTTGGGCTAGGAGTTCCTCAGAAGGAAGGTGTGAATTATGGTCACATCTACCAGTAGGTCTGCCAAGCAGAGAAGCCACACTTCCATCTGAGTACCAAGGAAATGGCACCCCCGGGAGGCTACTTGTAGATTTTTCTTGAAATACTTTTAACTGCAGGGTTGCTTCTCCTCTTTACCAAAACATTAGATACTATAACTTCTTAAGGGTCCCTCCAGCTCTCAGACTCCTTCTGACAGGGCTTGGCATCTCATAAGTCCCTCATACAACAACCCTCCCTCCCATTAGCTGCTGGGTAATTCTGTTAGTGAAAGAATCACCTCCATATTCCAGTCAATTATGATTCTACCTTGAGGACAAAGGCAAAAAACCAACAGGGACACATTCATTTTGTTTGAATACATGATGGCACTCACTATGAGCCATTTCAACGTAGTTAACCCAAGACACCCCCTTCAGCTTCAGAGAGGGTTTCTGTACCAACACGTAAACATGGTTATTTGTGGGACAAACCAGGATTAGAATATTTTCCCATAGCATCCTCCCCCTCTTTCCAAAAATTTTCCCACTCCGAGTCAGAACTGAATTTATTCCCTCTCAGACCTAATCAAAGAACCAGCTTAAAGCAAAACTGGATTCTTTCTATAAATCCACTGTTTCACACCTTCCCTGGGGAAAGGGAAGTAAATGAATCTTAAAAAAAGTTTTCACTTCCAGTTTGTGGATCTTGGGGTAAACCAAAGGACTTGACTCGGCAGTGCAGAGGTGACCATGTCTATAAGGCACCGAAAGCAAGATGTTTCATAAAGAATCCCTGCAAAGAGATGGCTTGTGTTTGATCTGTTTTTGCCACGTGTAGGGTATGTTTGAAAAAGGTTTCAACAAAGAGAACTAAACCCCTCCAGATCTCAGAGACAGAAAAGGAGCAAGAGTTAAGTTCAGACTTTTACACAGGTTCCCTTTGGTTTGTGTTTCTTCTCCTGGCAGGAGGTCTGCTTTCCATCTCTACAGAACACACTCCTGCTTCTGATGATGAAGTACATGCTTCACTGGCTTCCATATACTCACTGTCTGCTGCTGGCCTTGTTCAGGGCCCCACCTGGCAAAGATGGCTAGGGTAAACCCATTAGGGGACAACAAAGGCCATGTGGGCTACCAAGTAGAGATTCCGGGAGTGGCAGCCCATGGGTGGATCCTGATAAAAAGGGTAGCCTGTACTACAGCAGACAAGCAGGCCACGGGCTTCTATCTACAGTGACAAGAGGTTTACAGAGAATGATGAGCCACCAGATACCATCCAAAGAACAAACAGATTTATCTGGGTCTGTTTCATATGGTGACAGTTGGACTAGTGACCAGCAAAAAGAAAGAGATTACAAGTTCAACTAGAATAAAAAAGCTGAGGGTACATGGGCTTTGAGTCAGATGGATCTAAGTTTGAATGCCAGCCTAGTGATTCAGTCTCATTAGCTGATACCTTTGGATTCACCATCTAACCTTGCTGAGCCTTGTTTCCTCATGAGGAAAATAATACCTACCCTTATAAGGCTGTTGTAAAGATGAGATGAAATGATCATATAAAATGCCCAAGATAAGACTCGACATGCAGAAGGAACTCAATTTGCTTATATTATAGAGGGGGAAAGATAATCCTAATCCTGAAGGAGTTTTTAATCTAGTTAGTAATACAAATTATATGAACATTAGCAAACAAACAGGATATGATCAAGCATTAGATTGTGGGGGTATAACTATGTAATGTTATATATGTTAATGCAGCTGTTCAGAGATTAATAAGATCTCTGAGGGCCACAGTCAACAGGGAAATCAATCTGGAGAAGGAGGGATGAGAGTAGGTCCTTGAGAATAGGGTATGAAGGAAAGAAGTAGAGAAGTGGCCTTCCCCTACTCCCATGCCATAGGGGAAATACTGGAGCCAAGTTTAAAGAATGAAGTCCAAAGGGCCAAGTATGAGTAAGTCATTTTGAAGATTGACAAGGTAGGGGAAGACAATGTTTATGGCCTTGTGTCAAGTGCTGAGAGTACAGTGATGAATGATGATTCTTGTGCATGAAGCAAGCCATGTAATAGGTGCTATGATAGCTTTCATAAATTGCTGGTGAAATGTAAATTGTTGCTTGATTGCTAAGCCATGTCTGACTCTTGTGACCCCATGGATTCTAGCCCACCAGGCTTCTCTGTCCCTGGGATTTTCCAGGCAAGAATACTGGAGTAGGTTGCCATTCCCTTCTCCAGTGGATCTTCCTGACCCAGGGATCAAACCCAGGCCTCCTGTATTGAAGGCATTGGCAAAGCAGATTCTTCACTGCTGAGCCACCAGGGAAGCAACCTATATAGAGGGACATTTGGTTAAATCAAAAATTTAAATACACATAACCTTTGATGAGGGCTTCCCACGTGGCCCTAGTGGTAAAGAACCTTCTTGCCAATGCAGGAGACACAGGAGATGTGGGTTTGATCCCTGGGTCAGGAAGATACCCTGGAAGAGGGCATGGCAACTCACTCCAGTATTCTTGCCTGGAGAATCCCATGGACAAAGCAGCTTGGTGGGCTACAGTCCATAGGGTCACAAAGAGTTGGACACAATGGAAGCAACTTAGCACACACAAACTTTGATGAAGCAATTTTCATTTATAGGAATTAATAATATTTTAACAGCAAAACATTGGAAATAACTATCCACTAGAACAAAACCAAAATACTCCTAATTAACATTCATGGAACACTCCAGTGAACAACAACAGATTGCATGCTAGGCCACAAAACAAGCCTAAATAAATTTAAGAATATTGGAATTATATCAAGCATCTTTTCTGATCACAACAGTATGAGACTAGAAATCAATTATAAGAAAAAAATCCCTGAAGTAAAAGAAAGCAAATCAGTGATCACCAGGGGCATGAGGAAACTTTTTGAGGTAATGGAAATATTCTATGAGAGTGTCAGTGTTTTACACGGCTATATACATTTGTCAAAACTCATAGACTTGTACCCTTAAAATTAGGAATTTTATTAGTATGTAAATTATGTAGTTTATTAGTATGTAAATTCTATCCCAAGTTTTAAAAAAGCATGAGGCAACTGTATCTAATACATATGGAATAAACTCTAAAGTTTCCACTTCAATGAAGGTGGGGGGGGAGGAACAAAACTAGGTGCAGAACTATGTATATAGTATGCTATCATTTGTGGGAGGGGGGAACATATATGTATATCTCATATAGGTAGAAAATATCTCTAGAAGATACCCAAGAAAATTTAATAGCAATAGCCTCTAGAAAGAATTGGCAGATGTCATTATCTATCATGCATTCCTGGACTTTCTGCCATGTACATTTTTAAAAAGATTACTGATATAGGATGCTGTGGAATTTCACAGAAGGGATAGCTAACTTACATTGGTGAGGGGTGTTGGAAAACACTTCCTTTAAAAAGTTATACCTAAGCTAAGACTGAAGTACAATGAGAAGTTAGTCAATGGAAGCGGGGAAGAAGAGGAAAAGCATTCCATGCAGAAGGAATAGCATGTGCAAAGGTCCCAAGAAAAGAAAGAATGTGAATTAGGTAAACAGATAGCAGCCAGGTTTTTATCATATAACCTAGAGGTCAGGAAACTTTTTCCATAGAGAGCCAGATAGTAAATATTTTATTTGTGAACCAAGAGGCAAAATCCAGGATATATGGTAGGTACTTATATGATAAGGGAAAAAAAATAATATCCACAATTTTATTGATAAAATTCAAAATATAATAATTGAGGACAACATTTTGTAAAACAGGTCTACTAATGAAAGTAATGGAAATTTTTCAGCAGGGGGAGGAATAACATTTCACTTAATTGGGATGCAAAGTTAGTGTTCCCAATAACATTTCACTTAATTGGGATGCAAAGTTAGAAATTGATTGCAAATGTTCACCTATTAATACTGATCTGTAATGAGATTATATGTATTTCATCTTTGAAAACGTCTTTTCACAAGCATAAGTACTAACAAATAGTGCTAGCAGTTCATGAGCACGTGATTTTAATTGAGTATATTCATCACTTGGAAGGTATTTATAGAATTCTATCAGATTCTTCTCTTGATATTTGCCTTTTAGACTGTCATTACATTGCAGATTAATCACTTTCAATTGAAAGTTAGGTGGAAGCTCCTCAACTGCACATTTAAATTAATTTTGAAATATGGAAATTTCCTTTACACTTGCATCAATGTTGGAAAAAACATGATGGAACTATAGTTTGAGCTCAAAAAATACTTCACTGCAAATGTCTGTGGGAATGGAGATCCCGTTTCTTGTTTCAACTTCTGACAGCGTAGGAAGTATATAAAGCAGCTTGACATTACTTGTGATTCAAACAACATAAGTTGTAGTTGAGATTATTTTACCACCATATAAATTTCAAAAATAAGCATTATTTTTGCCTTGTAATCTTAGGTTTAATTCATTAATAAATATCAAGTCTGCAGCAAAAGTTAAATTCTAAAGCTATCCAGGGTTTGAATAGTAGAGAACAGTTTTTCTTATCCAGAAAAATTTCTGTCTCAGCTCTGAGCTCAAAAAATCACAATAAAACTTTATTACTATTAAGCCATCAAAGTGCTATATAGTAGGAGAAGTTAATGTATTCAGCTCTTATATCTGACAAAAAGTTACAGAAATATCAATAGTTAAGTTTCCAAGAATGTATGTATCATAGCTAGATCTATATCTACATAAATAGAAATACAAACTTTACTGCTGTCACTACTGGTTGAACAACACATGATAGATTAAAACATTTTTCTCAAAGTATCTGCCAACAAACAATGCGAAGAAAAATGATATGCTTTAAACACCTTATACATTTTTTAAAGTTTTGTACATTTGTCCAAGTAAGGTTTTTTCTGTTTTACATGTATTTTTGCCATCATTAGTTATATTCATAACACATCTTAGCAGATTCCACTTTAGGTTGTACTAAATTAGTGTTTTCTCAACTATTCTCACCTATAGTTGCTCTATGCAAACTATACTTAGAGGTTAATTTTCAGTCACTTCAAACTTGGCATCCATTCCTTGAATAAACAATAACTGGCCAGTATCATTAACATCTGTCAACTCATCCAGAGCCAAGGAAAACCACTTAAAATCATTTGCCTTGTGTTTTAGTTTATGATTTACATTGCTCCTAATGTCCTCAGCTCTCTGAATGACTGTTTTTGCCTAAAGGCTAACAGTCTTTGAGTGAGTTTATTTTCTCTGGACACATTCTTCAGTTGCTACAATCAAATCCAATTTAATTAACTCACCATTTGTAAACAGCTTTCCTTGCTTTGCTAACACATGAACCACTTGGAAACTTACTTTGGCTGATTTTCATTTTTTATTTTTGTGAAGAATTCTGTAATGAGATATTCCATTTTAAATTTTCTAATTTGTCTAACCATTGCTCTCCTGTGAACTGAAAACACTGCAATGAAAAGTTGTTTGGTAATGTTGATGTATATATTGTATTTTTTTAGCCTGGCTATAATGTTGCACAATAAATAATTTGTTATTTAATCTCATAACAAAATAATCCACAGTATACTGTGGCCTCAGAAGTCTGACATTCAAAGTTCACTTTTCTGTTCTTTTCTCTTTTTGACCCGAATGTGCACTGGTAATAAAAAGTAACATGTCACAGGACAGTGATACACATGTAACTTGAAACACTGACAAGTTATAAGTGAATCCTGATTTATAATGGATCATAATGATGCCAGCATCATATATGGTCTTTATTGCAGTTACTCAACTCTGCCATTGAAGTGTAACAGCAGCTATATGTAAACAAGTGGGCATGGCCATATATTCCAAAGAAACTTTATGGGCATTAAAATTTGAATTTCATAAAAATTTCTCATGTAACAAATACTGTTCTTTTATTTTTTTCAGCAAATATGTAGATAAGAAAATTAAATAAAAGCCATCCAGATTGGAAAGGAAGTAGTAAACTATATTTATAGATGACATTACCCTAAATGTAGAAAATCCTAAGGAATCCACTAAAAAATCCAAAACTATTAGAATAAACAAGTTTAGCAAAGTTACATTATACAAGAAATATATATTTTATATTTGCACGAATAATGAAATATATATCATATTGTAATCAACATTCTATGTTATATATTATAAAATACAGTGGAAGTGAGAAATAGATTTAAGGGTCTAGATCTGATAGATAGAGTGCCTGATGAACTATGGAATGAGGTTCGTGACATTGTACAGGAATCAGGGATCAAGACCATCCCCATGGAAAAGAAATGCAAAAAAGCAAAATGGCTGTCTGGGGAGGCCTCACAAATAGCTGTGAAAAGAAGAGAAGTGAAAAGCAAAGGAGAAAAGGAAAGATATAAACATCTGAATGCAGAGTTCCAAAGAATAGCAAGAAGAGATAAGAAAGCCTTCCTCAGCGATCAATGCAAAAAAATAGAGGAAAACAACAGAATGGGAAAGACTAGACATGTCTTCAAGAAAATTAGAGATACCAAGGGAACATTTCATGCAAAGATGGGCTCAATAAAGGACAGAAATGGTATGGACCTAACAGAAGCAGAAGATATCAAGAAGTGGTGGCAAGAATACACAGAAGAACTGTACAAAAAAGATCTTCACGACCCAGATAATCACGATGGTGTGATTATTGACCTAGAGCCAGACATCCTGGAATGTGAAGTCAAGTGGGCCTTAGAAAGCATCACTATGAACAAAGCTAGTGGAGGTGATGGAATTCCAGTTGAGCTATTTCAAATCCTGAAAGATGACGCTGTGAAAGTGCTGCACTCAATATGCCAGCAAATCTGGAAAACTCAGCAGTGGCCACAGGACTGGAAAAGGTCAGTTTTCATTCCAATCCCAAAGAAAGGCAATGCCAAAGAACGCTCAAACTACCGCACATTTGCACTCATCTCACATGCTAGTAAAGTGATTCTCAAAATTCTCCAAGCCAGGCTTCAGCAATATGTGAACTGTGAACTTCCTGATGTTCAAGCTGTTTTAGAAAAGGCAGAGGAACCAGAGATCAAATAGCCAACATCCGCTGGATCATGGAAAAAGCAAGAGAGTTCCAGAAAAACATCTATTTCTGCTTTATTGACTATGCCAAAGCCTTTGACTCTGTGGATCACAATAAACTGTGGAAAATTCTGAAAGAGATGGGAATATCAGACCACCTGACCTGCCTCTTGAGAAATCTGTATGTGGGTCAAGAAGCAACAGTTAGAACTGGACATGGAACGACAGACTGCTTCCAAATAGGAAAAGGAGTATGTCAAGGCTGTATATTGTCACCCTGCTTATTTAACTTATATGCAGAGTACATCATGAGAAACGCTGGACTGGAAGAAGCACAAGCTGGAATCAAGATTGCCGGGAGAAATATCAATAACCTCAGATATGCAGATGACACCACCCTTATGGCAGAAAGTGAAGAGGAACTAAAAAGCCTCTTGATGAAAGTGAAAGCGGAGAGTGAAAAAGTTGGCTTAAAGCTCAACATTCAGAAAACGAAGATCATGGCATCCAGTCCCATCACTTCATGGGAAATAGATGGGGAAACAGTGGAAACAGTGACAGACTTTATTTTTGGGGGCTCCAAAATCACTGCAGATGGTGACTGCAGCCATGAAATTAAAAGACGCTTACTCCTTGGTAGGAAAGTTATGACCAACCTAGATAGCACATTCAAAAGCAGAGACATCACTTTGCCAGCAAAGGTCCATCTAGTCAAGGCTATGGTTTTTCCTGTGGTCATGTATGGATGTGAGAGTTGGACTGTGAAGAAGGCTGAGCGCTGAAGAATTGATGCTTTTGAACTGTGGTGTTGGAGAAGACTCTGGAGAGTCCCTTGGACTGCAAGGCGATCCAACCAGTCCATTCTGAAGGAGATCAGCCCTGGGATTTCTTTGGAAGGAATGATGCTAAAGCTGAAACTCCAGTATTTTGGCCACCTCATGTGAAGAGTTGACTCATTGGAAAAGACTCTGATGCTGGGAGGGATTGGAGGCAGGAGGAAAAGGGGATGACAGAGGATGAGATGGCTGGATGGCATCACTGACTCCATGGACGTGAGTCTGGGTGAACTCCAGGAATTGGTGATGGACAGGGAGGCCTGGCGTGCTGCAATTCATGGGGTCGCAAAGAGTCAGACACGACTGAGAGACTGAACTGAACTGATATAGTATTTCTAGACATTTGAATGAATGATCAAAAATGAAATTAAGAAAACAATTTCATTTATAATAATATAAAAAAAAGTAAGGAAAATTTAACAAATGAAGTGCAAAACTTAAACTCTCAAAATTACAAAATACTTTATTGAAATAAAGTAAGGAAGATCTAAATAAAACAAAATACATCTTATGCTCAGAAATCTAGAGGCTTAATATTGTCAAGATGACAATACTCCCCAAATACATAAAGAATGCTTACAATTCAATAATTAAAAAAAAAACCAAACTATTTTTAAATGGGCAAAGGACAACTCAACAACAACAAAAAGCAATCTAATTTAAAAATAGGCAAAAACAATTAAAATTTGTTTAAATGGGCAAAAGATTTGAATAGCCATTTTGCCAAAGAAGATAAACAAATTGCCAGTAAGCAAGTGAAGAGACGGTCAACATCATTAGCCATTGTTAATTGCTCAGTCATGTCCGACTCTTTGCAACCCCATGTACTGTATGTAGCCCGTCAGGCTGCTCTGTCAAGGGATTATCCCGGCAAGAATACTGGAATGGGTTGCCATTTCCTCCTCCAGGAGATATTCCCAACCCAGGGATCAAACCTAGGCTTCTTGCATTGAAGGCGGATTCTTTACTATCCAAGCCTCCAGGGAAGCCCTTAAGGATATGCAAATCCTTAGCCATTAAGGCAATGCAAATCAGAATCATGAGATGCCTGGTATGACATAGGAAACAAAAACAAAAATAGACCAACAGGACTACACCAAACTTTAAAACTTCTGAGCATCTAAGGACATAGTTAATAAAATAAAAAGGCAAGCTATGGAATAGGAGAAAATACTTGCAAATCATATATTGATAAAAAATTAATATCCAGAATATTCAAAGAGCTCTTACAACCCAACAGCAAAAAAAAAAAAAAAAAAAAAAAAATCAAATATGGACAAAGAAATTGAATGAGCATTTCTCCAAAGATGATACGCATGTTGGCCAACAAGCATATGAAAAGATGCCCAGCATCACTAATAATCAGAGAAAGGCAAATCAAAATCACAATGACATATCACCTCACACCATTACAATGAGTACGATTCAAGAAAACAACATAGAAAATAACAAGTGTTGGTAAAATGGTGCAACCACCATGGAAAACAGTATGATGGTTCCTCAAAAAATTGAAACTAGAACTACCATTTGATCCAACAATCTTACTTCTGGTGGTATTTGCATACCCGTGTTCAGAGCAGCACTTTTCACAATAACCAAGAGGTGGAAGCAGCCCAAATATCCATCAATGGGTTAATGGATAAATAAAAATGTGGTATATACATACAATAGAATATTATTTGGCCTTAAAAAGGAAGGAAATTCTGACACATGCTATAACATAGATACCCCGAGGACATTCTGCTAAGCAAAATGAGCCAGTCACAACAAAACCAATACTGTATGATTCTACTTATTGGGTACCTAGAGTGGTCTAATTCATAGAAACAAAGTGGAACAGTGGGGGTAGGTGGGGAATGAAACTTGTTTAATGTGTATAGAGTTTCGGATCTGCAAGATGAAAATGTTCTGTTTCACAAGAGATCTGTGTAAATCTATTTATAGTTACACCATACACTTAAAAATGATTAAGATGGTAAGTTTTGTTGTATGTTTTTAGTCACGATTTTTTTTTAGAAAAAGTCATCACTGACAAGTGACAAGACAACTTAAAATGGGGAAGGATGAATGTGAATTTGAGTTTCAAAGAAGCAGAATCCAACTACAGGTACATCAGGGAAAGTTAAGGAGACTTTCGGAATATCAATACCAACCCTTTATTTACATGTGACAGCCTCTGCTGTCCTTGTGGACTTCTGAGGCGTAAGACTAAAGTCCTGAAGTAACAAAGTCCATGTGTATGTTCTAGGGAGGAGTTTTGATGCTAAGAGGCTCAATGTTAAAGTTTAAATTTAGCAGTGATTGATACTAGTCAAGAATTAATGCCGTGTATCCAAGTGTTTATTTCTTGAAATCTTGCATTATTACAGGTCACAAATTTAAATGTAATGAGTTATAATTTATGTTAATACTTGTGTCAAGTTAATCTGATAAAGAGTTCTACATTAAAAAAACAAACAAACATAAGACACTACTTCACATCCACTATGATGGTTAGAATAGAAGACAGGTAATAACGAATGTTGGTGAAGATACAGAGAAACTGGAATTCTCATACTGCTTCTGGGAAAGTAAAATGGTACAACTGCTTTAGAAAACAGTACAGCAGTTCCTCAGAAGGTTAAACTCAGAGTTACCATATGGCCCAGCAATGTCTCTCCCAGGTGTATAAATATACACTCAAGAGAAATAAAAACATCTGTCCATACAAAACTTATACACAAATGTTCATTGAAATATTGTTCATAACAACCAAAAGTAGAAATAACCCAAATATCCTTCAACTGATTAACGGATAAATAAAATGTGGTATATATACATATGGGCTTCCCTGGTGGCTCAGACGGTAAAGAATCTGCCTGCAATGCAGGAGACCTGAGTTCGATCCCTGGGTTGGGAAGATCCCCTGGAGAAGGGAATGGCTGCCCACTCTAGTATTCTTGCCTGGATAATTCCATGGACAGAGGAGCCTGGCAGGCTACTACAGTTCATGGGTTCACAAAGAATTTACACACAATGGAATATTATTAGGTAATAAAATGTAATGAACTATTGATATAGTTACAACATGGATAAACTTTGAGAACATTAAGCTAAGTGAAAAAAAGTTCATAAAAGACCACATAATGTGTACTTCCATATATACCATGTGTATGAAACGTCCAGAAAAGGCAAATCTATAGTGACAGAAGGCTGATTTGTAATTGACTATGGCAATGGCAACCCACTCCAGTGTTCGTGCCTGGAGAATCCCAGGGACGGGGGAGCCTGGTGGGCTGCCATCTATGGGGTCACACAGAGTCGGACACAACTGAAGCGACTTAGCAGCAGGGGGTGGTAAGTGGCTAAAGAGTATGGGGACTTTTTTCTGGAGTGATAAAAATGCTCTAAAATTGACAGCAGTGATGGTTGTACAACTCCATGAATATATTAAAAACCATTGAGGGACTTCCTTGGTGGTCTAGGGGTTAAGAATCTTGCAATGCAGGGGTCACAGATTTGATCCCTGGTTAGGGAACTAAGATCCCACATGCTGAGGAGCAACTAAGCCTGCACCACGCCTAGAGTCCATGTACCACAATGGAAGATCCTGTGTGCTGCAACTAAGACTCGACACAGCCAAACACATTTTTTTTAAATTAAACAAACAAACAAACATCGAACTGTATACTTTACATGAGTGAATTGTGTGGTATGTAAATTACATCTCAATAAAACTGTTAACCACCCTCTTACTCCACCCAATGTACAAAATCTAGTTTACTGGACCATACCAAAACAGGCAGCAGGCTCCTTTCCTGGGGGAATTGAACAACCTGAATTGAACCAGGGCCCACACAATCTCATTTCACATGACAGCTGCTCACACCCAACCACAGGGATCCTACCTACAGAGCCCTTTCATTCCAGTGGTGGGAGAGAGGTTCAGCTGTGGGCTTCCTAAGAGAACTAACCTAAATGTACCATACTTGTCTCCAAAACAGGTCCACTTCACAAATCCTTGTTACCATCACTTTGATTTTCACTGCCACCATTATGGTCCATCATCTCAGCCCCTATGCAGCCAGTATCATAGTTGCATTCCAGCTACTAGTATAGCCAGTATCCTGGCCATTGCTGCCAGTAGGAGCTCCCATTTATTGGGTACCTCATATGCTGTCCCTAATCCTCATTGCAAATCTGCATACCAAGAAGATTCTGGACTTTATCCTGAGTGCTGTGGGAAGCTACTGGATGGTTTTCAACAGTATAATAATAAGGTCATAGTTGAGTGTTAAATGGCCATTTACTCTGGCCAAAGCCTGAAGAATAGATGAAACACTGGATGTTAGACCAGGTAGCAGGCTGTTGTAGTAATTCCAGGTAAGAAAGGATAGTGACTGTGAGGACGAAGAGAACTGGTATGATTGAGAGATTCTTAGGAGAGAGAATTTCTAGAATGTAATTGCAGGTTGGACAAGAGGGATAAGACAGAGGCTAGAGTCAAGATTCCCTGAACACAGGTAAGCTCAGCAATCAAGGGTAGCCATTTCCCATTAACTATCAAAGTCTTTGAGTCTCAATGACCCTGAGGCTCCCAAGACCAGTCAAATTTCTATCAACAGGGTTCCCCAAAGAGCTGGACATGACTCAGCAACTGAACAACACAACAGAGATATTACAAACATGTTAGCCTATGTCTTACTAGGCTCTTATGGTATCTCTTTTTTCTCTGTTTTATCTTAACTAGGGAATTGACATTTTACATAAGAAGGATGTCTTAGGCTAAGGATTGACCCCAGTATAGCTGCTATATGGGGCAAAGAACTTTCCTCAAGGCCTCAAAGGTCACATCTCTCAGGTTTTCACATAGGTGGTTGCTTCCATGTGAGACCCTGCCGGGTATCTTGCCAGGGATCAGTTCAGTTCAGTTGCTCAGTCATGTCTGACTCTGCGACCCCATGGACTGCAGCACACCAGGTTTCCCTGTCCATCACCAAGTCCCGGAGCTTGCTCAAACTCATGTCCATTGAGTTGGGGATGCCATCCAACCATCTCTTCCTCTGTCGTCCCCTTTTCCTCTGGCCCTCAATCTTTCCCAGCATCAGGGGCTTTTCAAATGAGTCAGTTTTTCATATCAGGTGGCCAAAGTATTGGAGCTTCAGCTTTAGCATCAGTCCTTCCAATGAATATTCAGGACTGATTTCTTTTAGGATTGACTGGTTTGATCTCCTTGCAGTCCAAGGGACTCTCAAGAGTCTTCTCCAACATCACAATTCAAAACATCAATTCTTTGGTGCTCATCTTTCTTTATGGTCCAACTCTCACATCCATACATGACTACTGGAAAAACCATAACTTTGACTATACGGACCTTTGTCAGTAATGTCTCTGCTTTTTAATATGCTGTCTCGGTTTGTCATAGCTTTTCTCCCAAGGAGCAAGCGTCTTTTAATTTCATGGCTGCTCACCATCTGCAGTGATTTTGGAGCCCAAGAAAATAAAGTATGTCACTGTTTCCATTGTTTCCCCATCTATTTGCCATGAAGTGATGGGACCAGATCACACAATCTTAGTTTTTTCAATGTTGACTTTTAAACCAGCTTTTTCACTCTCCTCTTTCACTTTCATCAAGAGGCTCTTTAGTTCCTTTTTGCTTTCTGCCATAAGGGTGGTGTCATCTGTATATCTGAGTTTATAGATATTTTTCCTTGCAATCTTGATTCCAGCTTGTGCTTCATCTAGTCTGGCATTTTGCATGATGCACTCTGCATATAAGTTAAATAAGCAAGGTGACAATATACAGCCTTGACATACTCCTTTCTCAATTTGGAACCAGTCCATTGTTCCATGTCTGGTTCTAACTGTTGCTTCTTGACCTGCATACAGATTTCTCAGGAGGCAAGTAAGGTGGTCTGGTATTTCCATCTCTTTGTTGTGATCCACACAGTCAAAGGCTTTAGCCAAGTCAATGAAACAGAAGTAGATGTTTTTCTGAAATGTCTTTGTTGTATGATTCAGTGAATGTTGGCAATTTGATCTCTGGTCCCTCTGCCTTTGCTAAATCCAGCTTGAACATCTGGAAGTGCTCAGTTCATGTACTGTTGAAGCCTAGCTTGGAGAATTTTGAGCATTACTTTGCTAGCATGTGAGATGAGTGCAATTTCGCGGTAGTCTGAACGTTCTTTGGCATTGCGTTCCTTTGGGATTGGAATGAAAACTACCTTTTCCAGTCCTGTGGTCACTGCTGAGTTTTCCAAATTTGCTGGCATAGTGAGTGCAACCCTTTAACAGCATCATCTTTTAGGATTTGAAATAGCTCAATGGGAATTCTATCACCTCCACTAGCTTTGTTTGTAGTGATGCTTCCTAAGGCCTACTTGACTTCGCACTCCAGGATGTCTGGCTCTAGGTTAGTGATCACACCATCGTGGTTATCTGGATCATTAAGATCTTTCTCGTACAGTTCTTCTGTGTATTCTTGCCAGGGTAGGTGTTCATATTCACCAGCTCCCTCTATACAAGCCCTGTCCACCTTGGTTTTGGAGACTAAGGAAAGGGAAGTAAGAGATAACTTCAAAGGCAGGTTAGGGGGTGAGATCTCCCAGAGGGCAGCTAGAATTGCTACATTCTCTGCATGGCTCCTGTCCCTGTCTAAATGGCAAATTGCTGCTAGAACAGGCCTGTCTATAACAAAGAGACCAGTGAAAATGTGTTAAGAGAGTGGTGTTGCAGACTCTTCCTAGAGGAAACCTGATTAAAAGGATTATTTCAAAGGCTTATTAGTAGAAAAAGAATTTCTGGCTCCCCAGGGTAAAGCTGCTTTGAGTCAGGCTGTTTCAACACTTCTAACTTGCTCCTCGAAAGGTCAGCTGGAGTGAGCCACACAGCAGAGAAAAGATCCCAATGCCAGGGACACAGATGGTTCACACCAGCTCATCCCCAACTGGTTGGACCTTCCTGACCCACCCCAGGGGAGAGCTGAAGGGTCTGCCCATCCCCGGGGAACTGCAAAGCAGCACTAGAAGTTCTAAGACTTGCCCCACAGTTCAGTTCAGTTCAGTCGCTCAGTCATGTCCGACTCTTTGCGACCCCATGAATTGCAGCATGCCAGGCCTCCCTGTCCATCACCAACTCCCGGAGTTTACCCAAACTCGTGTCCATCGAGTCGGTGATGACATCCAGCCATCTCATCCTGTGTCGTCCCCTTTTCCTCCTGCCTCCAATCCCTCCCAACATCAGAGTCTTTTCCAATGAGTCAACTCTTCGCATGAGGTGGCCAAAGTACTGGAGTTTCAGCTTTAGCATCATTCCTTCCAAAGAAGGAATGATCTTGCCTCACACCCTGGGGTATAACGTGCCATCTGGAGAACATTTAGCTTCTTCCAAAGTAGACCTCTCCTGATGCTGAGAGAGATGAAGTCTGTCCTTGCACTAAAATCTAAGAGCACCTTCCCAGTCCCACCTTTTTGAAAAGGTGCTAGTCTTAAGGCTGTGTGGTGACCTGCTCTTTCCCAGGGAACCAGGGAAGAGGTGGTTTAGGCCATTCCCAGGCTGACATTCTTTCTGCAGAGGCCTAGACTCACAGCTGACTCCTTCCCTGGGGAAAAGCTCTCCACAGCCAGAACTAAACCAGGTCTACACAGTCTCACTGCACCTGACATCTTATCATATCACATTCAACCCCAGGGCTCTCACATATAGAGTCCTTTTTTCCAACTCAGGTAAAGAAGTTCCTCTCTGGACTTCCTGAGAGACTTAACCTGAATGGACCACTTTTGTCCCCCAAACAGAGGTTCCCTTCACAAATCATTGTTACCGTCGCTTTGATGATCATTCCCACCATTCCAGCCCAGCATCTCAGACCCTATGCCAGCCAGCATCCTAGCTGCATTCCACCTACTAGCATAGACAGTATCCCAGCCACTGATGCCAGTTGTTTTTGTTGTTTAGTTACTCAATTGTGTCTGACTCTTATGCGATGTCATGGACTGTAGCCTGCCAGTTTCTTCTGTCCATGGGATTTCTAAGGCGAGAATACTGGAGTGCATTGCCATTTCTTATTCCAGGGGATCTTCCTGACCCAGGGATTGAACCCGCGTCTCCTGCATTGGCAGGTGGATTCTTTGCCACTGAGCCTTGAAGGAAGCCCTTTGCTGCCAGTAGCAGCTCCCATTTGCTGGACACCTGCTACATTGTCTTTAATCCTCACTGTGAACTTAGAAGTTCACTGAAGAGGAAACTGTGGCTTCAGGAGGTTGAGTCACAGCACAGAGAAGAGGCACTGCTGGATTTTCAATCTAGTCTGGATGATTCCCCCAACTGGTACTGTTCCCACTGCCCCGTGCTGCCTCACTATGGCAGGCCAAGCTCGGGATGCACACTGAGAAGGAAAACATACACATGTGCCAGCTATGTGCTTTTGGGCAGGTCACTCACCCTCTTGGTGCCTTAGTTTCATCTCTGCAGTGACCGTTTTATACGGGGGCATAGATATGGAACAGTGTTTGTGAGTGTCTGTGGGTAGAAAAGGAGCTGGTTCTATGTGTCTATGGCTATGTACTGGGATCAGGTGAGGTGAGGTTGAGGCCATTGTTCCTGCTCTTTAAGCCCAGGGAGGCCAAGTATGTACTAGAACTGCCATGGGGACCTAGTCATTCATGACCAGGCTGGAGGGTGCCTGTCCACCCCCTTACTGCCTCTCAAGGATGCCACACCCTGTGGTCAGGAAGAGGGGTTCCAGGAGGGCCACTAGAATGTGCCATCTGCTGGGAGTCCTTGGAGAGCTGATGGATAATAAGGCAACAATAGCAGCCTGGGTTCTACAGCTCCCTTCTCTCCCTCTTATGAGGCTCCTTCTGCCCTGTAGCCATGGAAAGCTCCCAAGTTCCCCCCAGATGCCTCCTTGGCCTATCTGCCTGCCTTTCATCCTATGCCACCCAGTTCTCCCAACTTTTAATTCTGTTTCTGAGGCCTTAGTGACTGTGCCCCTGACCAACCATGCAGAAAAGCCACTGGTTACAACACTGCAACTTCAGCCCAGCACCCCCCTCTCTGTGCCCCCTACCCCTCCCTGGCTTACCCCAGCAGTCCTGCCTGGCCTGGCAGGGAGGCCAAAGCTCACAGCCTCCGGGTCTCGGCTCTGGAAGATCCAGAGAATACAGTGGCCAGGAAGGAGGACCTGCGGATGCGTACAGGCACTCACCAGCTAAGTTGCCAGGGAGACAGCACGGCATAAGGGCATACGATTTGTAGTCAAACAGACAAGGTTTAGAATTCTGGCTCTGCCTCTTCCAGGCCATGTGACCTTGGGCAAGAGATTTAACCTTTCTGAGCCATGCTTTCCTCATGTGTAAAACAAAGATAATAATAGCTACCTTGCAGGGTGGTTGCAAGGATTAACCAAGATAATATATTCAAAGCACCTAGCTCAGTGCCTGACACATATTTGGCACCCAATAAATGCCAGTGTCCTTTCCCTCTCCGATCCCCCCGCTTGGTCTCTGCCAACACCAATGGGCAAACAAAGTTGGCAGGTCACCTCTCAATTATTTGAGGGTCCGGAGCTCAGCCTCTGCACCTTTCACACTCCACAAGCTGTGGATTACCAAAGGCAGGAAAGAGGAAGACGAGACAAGGTGGGAAGGAGGTGGGTGGGTGGGTGGCCAAAGAATGGGTGCATAGGGAAGTCTCTGCATGAGACGGGAGAGTTTAAGACCTGGAGCATCTCAAAATAAGTGCACAAGAAACTTGTTAAGAGCAGCTGGCCCCTGGGGAGGGTGGGGGTCGGGTCCAAGCTCAGAGCCTGGTTTTTAGCAGGTCCTTCACACCAGCCTGTCTGGGCTGGAAGTGGGGAACCTGATATTTACATACCTCTGCAGATGTGTCCCAACAGCCTGCCTGCCCTACCACGGAGCAGCAGGAATGATCCACCAAGGCCGAGAGCTCCAAGCTCCCCGCAGAGAGCCGGATGACCTCAGTGCTTCAGTGCTCCAAACAGAGGGGGTGGGCTGCGGTGTGCATGCGTGTGTCTGTGTGTGTGCGCGCGGCTCTAGCCCTTAGCAGACGAGGCTGCAGGCCGGGGTTCATGGGGATGCAACATCTGGCCAGCTGTGAGCCTGAGCCAGATGCACGCTGGCCAGATGTAGGGCAAGCTCCCCTGGGTGGGGGCTGCACAGGAGGGAGTCATAACCTCATTGTGCGGCCTAATCCTGAACATATTACTCTGGAATATGTGCACCATCAACTGTATCGCCATAAAAAAAAAAAGGCCTCAATAAAGAGAGAAGAAGAAAGAGCAAGGCCTCAAGAGTCCCAGCGGCCTCTGACACACTTTCTGGGGGAGGGGACAAGTGCGGAGAGAGTCTGGACTGCACTTACCCCTGGGCCCCAGCAGTGCAGGGGCTGGGGAGGAGTGGAGGGTTGAGCCAGGAGGTATGTCTCCCACCCTGCGGTGAGAGCTACTGAAAGCTCAAGGCCACAAAGAGCCTTTGCAACTGAGGTTTAAGGGTTAATGGATCTGGGGGAAGGGGGCGCCTGAGTCTGGGAAGTGCTGGAAGAAGCGAGCCAGAGAACAGCTCTGGGCCTCTTTCCCTGGCCTTCCTGAAACTAGGTATTCTGGATGCTTCCAGCAGGGAAAGCACTAGAATGAATGCTTGCTCCTCCCCTCTCCACGGTCCCCACTCCCATCTGTACTCCACCCCCTCACCCCCCACCCCCCCAACCTGAGTGAACCAGCCAGACAAGCCACAAAAGACACAAAGCCAGGATATCAGGGCTGGGCTGCCTTGCCACCTGGGGGCATTGGGCCTGGGCCCAGCCAGCTTGTTCTGGAACAATGACAAGGTGGGGTGGTCACAGCAGGCTTCCTGGAGGATGCAGGGTCTCAAAAGATAAGAGGGATTTGGCTAGATGATGAGATGAGGACACAATGTGTCCTGTGCAGCTAAGGAGGGCCTCAGGGCCCTGAAAAGCTGAGGTGGAGATGGAAACACGGAGAAAGGAAGAGTGTAAGAGAAAAATCATGTGAGAACCAGGAGGAACTCAGTGCTCCTGTGGCTCCAGCTCTTTACCTGACAACAGGGAGAAAAAGAAGGAAGAGGCATAGAGAGTAGGAGTAGGCTATGAGAGGGGTCTTCAGCCATGGGCTTGCAGGCCCTTGGGGAACTTTCACCCTAGGCAGCTTTCCTGCCCTGGAAACCCCAAGAGATCCAGAAAGAATGGGCAGAGTTGAGGGCAGGTAAGTCTACCTGGACAGTGGTCCAACAGGCTGTTAGGGGAGGTGGTGGTTGGAAGCTGATGAGGAAGAAGACCCAGGGAGGGTGGGAGTCACGCAAGAGCTAGTGAAGGGCCGCCCCGGGCTCTCTCTCTCTCTATCTCCTACGTGTTTGAGGCAAGCACAACTGCTTCTCATTAGCAAAAGTGACCGTGGAGAAGTCCAGCCCATCCTAGGTCACGGTCACAGCCCTGAGCAGCCAGCTTCAGTCAAGCCAGAGTGGAACAGGCAGGGGCCCAGGGGACCTGCAGCTGCTGTCCAGCCCTGGGGTCCCCAGGCCACCATGTCAGTGCTGTGTGGGCAGCGATGAGAGAGAAGAATGAAAACGGCTGGAGGAGCAGGGAGCGAGGGGGAGTTATGCCAACACCCTCCTTCTGGCTGTCTTGCCTGTTTTCTTCCTCCTAATTCATTCATCAACATCAAGGCCAAATCTGACCCCACCAATCTCCCGCTGAGAAAGCGGCAATGGCTTCCCAATGCCTGAATCAAGACGAACTTCTGAGCCCAGATATAAAAATTCTCAGATTTGGCTCCCCTCATCAATCCTCACTTCCATGCTCCTGAACCAAGCTCTCCAGTCCAGCTACTCTTCGAAAAGGTCCCCTCGTGTCTCCTGCCAAGTCCTTCTGTATCTTTACTTTTCTTAGCAGCAAATGCCTTTTTGTTTGTACCAACTCATTATTATTCTCCTTTTACATTCCACTCATCTGTAAAATTGGGAGAGCAATAATGCCCACCTCACAGGGTTTTTGTAAGGATAAAATTAGAAGGTGCTTGGAACAGAGCCTGGCGCAAAGTAAACGTTTGCTACTCATATTGTTCTATTCATTCCCCTTCCAGTCCAGACTCCAAGTTCAACCTTCTCTACTGAGCACCACCTCCCTGACCTGCCGACCTGTCATTGTGATCACGCTCCTTCTTGCATTTACCAGCTCAACTCACTTCTGTTCAAAGAATGTGTTGGGCACCCTACCCCATGGTAGGCAGCAGGGATGAAATGGGGACAAAGATAGTTATTGTCCTGCCCTCAAAGAGCTTACAGCCTGGAGGGAACCAAATAAGCAAAAGGCTGTTAAAAGAGGCATGCATTTGCGAGTGGTGGACTACCTACTCACACAGCACTGTGGGAGGCCAGAGGCAAGACTAGCACTGAAGATCAGGGAAGGCTCCTCAGAGGAGGTGACAAATGGGCATCTGTAAGCTGAATAGGAGTTAGTAGGGGAGAGGGAGGAAGAAATGTTGCAAACAGTAGGAACAGCATGAGAGGAGGAAGAGGGTGATGAGTTTGGAAAGTGCAGTGAGCTCAGTAGGGTTAAGCATGGACCGTGAGGAGGAACGGTGAAAGCTGAGGCTAGAGCAGTTTGGCAGGAGTGAGATCTGGAAAGGCTCTGCAAGCTGAACTAGGACGCTGGGGCCGAGGCCTGTGGGCAAGGGGGAATCATGGGAGGGGCTGTGCTGCTCACTTTGGCCCTTACCATATGTGCCTGCAACTATTTTAACTGTTTCATGTCTGTCAGAACTGTCTCCCAGGAGGTTACAACCTGGCACCTTTGCACATGCCTTTTTTTGGAATTCTCTAGGCAAGAATATTGGAGTGGGTAGCCATTCCCTTCTCCAGGGGCTCTTCCCCACCCAGGGATCAAACCCAGGTCTCCTGCATTGCAGGACGATTCTTTACCATCTGAGCCACCAGGGAAGATTTAAGAACAAGAAACAAATGTGTGCCTCTCAGCAACTTTCCCACCCCATCCATGTTGCTCTCTCTGTCCACTTCTGTCTCTCTCCAGCTTGTGAGAATCACTGTTGACCTGGAAGCTGCCTAGTTGCCCTTTCCCCAATACATCATGCAGTACCTGGGGACCTGAAGCAGGTTAGCCAGTTCTGGGCTGTCCCTGTCCTGACCAGTTTGCACCTCCTTCAGGAAGCCTTCCCTGACCCCCAACTCACAGTACTCCCTCCCTTCTCTGGCTTTCTGCACTTCCAGACAGCACCATTCATGAAGTTCGTGACTGAGAATTCCTTCTAAGGGTTATCAGACCTCATGGGCTCCTCCCACTCTCAAGATTCTAAGCTCCTTGAGGGCAGGATCCGGCTGCTGCCTCTCCAGCATCTCCATGGTCCTCAGCATGGGCTTCCCAAAGATGTTGGGTTGCTGGTTCCTGCTCCTTCCTTTCTGAAGCAGAGGAAAAGGATCTGAGGGTCCGGATGGTCCAGAGCTGGGTCCCAGGGATGGAGAAGGGGAGAAAAGTGGCCTCTCCTGATGTACATCCCCTCCGCTTTCACCAGGCGAAGGCCATCAGCAGGGAGCAACAGTCATGTAACTGTCAGATGGAAAAGCTAAAGCAGCTGAGCAATAAGTGTCAAAATCCCAATCGGCAGGACATGAAAGTTCCAGAAGACATAGTGATGGGGCAAGGTGGGGAGGCCAACAGCTGCCCAGCAAGAAATTTAAATGCACTGTGAACTCCAGTGGGGGACCATGGGTTTAAGGCAAGGCCCTCCAGGCAGTTGCCCCCAACCCCTCCCCAGCTTCACAGTCCAGTGGGTATGTCCAGGGAAGCTCAGCTGAAAAGTGGGCTGCCATCTGGAGAAGATGACAGGGTCTGGAAGACAGTGTCACCAAAAGGCTTTCTCCCTGAGGCAATCAGGGCAGGCCTCATCAGCTCTTTGCAATGAGCATCTGGCTGGATCCAGATGTGGAACCAGATGGGAGAAAATGACATCCTGGCACTGACTGGTAGGGAAGTTCAGGGCCCATTCTCCATTCTCTCAGTTGGCAGGGCCTTCTCAAGGTCTTTCTGCCCATGCCCCTGCCTGCATACCTTCCTTGGTCTCATATCGCCTGGGCTGCAAGAGTCTCATGGTTGTTCAAGTGGCCCAAGTCTGGCTTTGGTCTGCCCCATAATCAATTTATTGTCTTGTTCCATGGAGATGAGAACTAGCTGGTCACCATCCCCCAGTCAAAAACATGGTGTCTGTGTGCATGCACGTGTGTGCACATGTAAATATGCATGTGTGTGCACATTCACATAAAGAATCCTGAGAACACAAGATCAAGTCAGATCCCTGGCCATGAAAGGGGCATGGGAGAAGATGTAGCCTGTGCCCTTGTTATTCAGGTAAGGAAGCCAAAAAGAAGGAAGGTCTGCCATGTAGGAAGAGGGAGTGGATCTAGTAGACTTAGAGCTTAGGCATCAGTTTCCACAAGTCTCTCTGCACTGACACCTCCCTGCTCCCCCCGCAATCCACCCCGTAAACAGGTTCAGCTCCAATCGCTGTCTTGATCTGCAGAGTGAAGAGGGCCTATTTCCTGGGGTTGAGGCTCTCACTGCCAACAGCTGCCAGTGTTGACGTGCAAATGTCAGAGGGAGAAGGAGCAATTGAAGGATGAAATGTCCTCTGCCAGGTTGAAACAAGCGGGATTAAGAAGAGCTTGAAAGAAGCCAAGATGGATTTGGGAGGGGGGCAGATGACAGAAGAGAGCCCCTGGACAATGGTTTCTGAGGGATGAAGCTCAGGGAGTGTAGCCTAAGAGGGGAGGGTTCCCTTGTTCAGCCAAAGGAGAGCCCCTCATCTCTTCTGGATGCTTCACCATATCTATGCAGACCCCTGGTGGGTCCTGGGACTCCAGAGTCAGTGACTGCTGTAGACTATAAAGTGTCTCCTGGAAGTTTCCTGGGACAAGGACCTCAAACATAAGCTTTCCAAAGATGGGATCACTTCACCTTACAAAGCAGTGTAAGGCCTGACTCCAACTTTGCTCAGGCTCAGCCTCTCAGGCTTCGAACTAGGCAAAGACCACCCAGGGTGGGAAAGGAAACAGCATCTTTAGGTAGAAGGCATGGCCACCTCACTCCTGAATCACCTGACGTGAGCTACAGTTTGAGACTGGGGGTCTACCCTGGCTTTCTTGGGAGGGGGCTGCTGTGGAGGGGTGAGGGGCCAGCAAGCAGGAAAAGAATGCAGAGCTTTTTCAAGCATCAATGACTTTCTGAATTTGAAACTTTTTTCCAAAGTTTGCAGAGCACATACTGTACAGTCCCCTTCATTAAGGATTAATTACTAGCCAAGTCTGAAGTCTTTGGAGTTGTTTGGGAGTTATTTGAGCTGAAAAAGAAAACATAACTATGTTGTTGTTTCTTCTAAATGGAAAAAGAATATTTTTTTGTGGCTGTTTGCAATGCTTACAAACAGCTGAAGGGGTTTTTACCCTATCTTTCCAAAAATCCTTGCTCCAGGCCATGACCAAATATGGAAAAATGACCAAAAAAAAAAAAAATCCCCAAATCATGAACTTTTCAGAAAGTTACAAATAGCTGAATAGAAGCATGTAATAGAAAAGGCCAATGGCTTTGCCTAGCACAATTTCCCAGTATTTCCCGGCCACCCTCTTATCCTCACCCACTCACTCGCCTGTTAAGTCTGAGAAGTACCCAGGCATCTCTCAAGAGACTTTCCCTTCTAGGCATTCAAGAACCAAGAAGTCAGGAGCACAACTGAGTGCTGGGGAAGATCTCAGCACTGGGTTAACATTCCCATTTCATAGGTGAGGAAACTGAAGCCCATCAAAGGACAGAAGTGACTTGGCTTAGGCCCCACAGCAAGCTACAGCAGAACCAGATTGCCAACGTGACTTTTCCCTGGCTGTCACCCCAGCCATGTTGCAGGGCAGACCAGGGCAGGGTCTCTGGTCCTTGGGGAAGCCAGGACAAGGAGCCATCTGTGGTTGCACTTGGGCCCTGCAGGTCTCTGGGAGTAAGGTGGGCATTGTAGAGGAGAGAGTGTGGGGACAGAGACATCTTTCCTGTCTTAGAAATGGGGATGGTAGGCTCTCATGAAGAATACGCTGATTGTGCTAGCCACTGTCCCAGGTAGCTCCAGATCCCCGACCCCACCCCCTCCCAAGCTCCTGGAGACAACTGGCATAGAGGAAACAGTGAGGAGGGGTTGGTGATGTGGCGCCCCTTTCCCTGGATCCCAGGCTCTGATTCACTAGAAATTATTCCAAATCAGACATCCCTCCACAGCACCCCTCTAACCAAGCCCAGGCCAAGGCTCTGTCATTCCCCAGACTTATTTCCTCCAAGGAGGAAGAGAGGGGCCAGGGCTTCTCCTCTCCTTAGGACTGAGGGTGGAGTTCTGACTTGGCACAAAGGGTCTGCCCTAGGTAGAATCCAGAATAGTAATCAAATTTTGAGGTTGAAACTCTGGCACCAGACTACTGGGTTTTAAAGCCTGACACGGTCACTTCCCCACTGCCTGAACCTGAAAGCTGCCCAACTTCTCCATGATTCAGTTTCCTCATCTGAAAAGGAAAATAATTCTAGCACCTCCATCCTTTGGTTCCCAGTACAGGCTAGGGAAGTTGTAGCTAGTATTATTGTTGTTCTCTGCTCAGTATAAGCCACTTATGGGAGAGAGAATAAACAAGTGGATCCTTAAGAACCCAAACCCATTCCCTAGAGGGACAGAACCTGCCCCTTCCCAGCTCCTCCACAAACCCAGAAAAAGTTGCTAGGCTCGTCTGGGCCTTGGTTTCTCCTTTAGTAATGTGGAGATAATAGAGCCCTTTGCTCTTCTCTCAAGTTCTTTGAGAGGCTTGGATAAAAGGCATCTGCATCGGGGTGAGATGCTGCTATTATAGCTAATGACAGAACCAACGCGCTCATAAGCTGCTGCCCAGCTCTGACTCAGGCTGTTTACGGTTCTGGGTCTTGCTTGTGGGGGAGCCAAGTGGGTCTGTGGTTGGGGTGATAAGGTGGGGGGACCCTGGCTGGTGCCCTCATCTGCCCTACTGTATTAGTGCATCTGCTGTGATCTAGCTTCCTGCAGGCTTCCTCTCCCTGGGTTGAACCCCTCCTGTCTGGTTTCCCTGAGAATCCCAGCAGTCCTCACCCCATCGTCCGTTCCCTCCCCTCCTGCCAGGACTCAGGCTCCTGCCCTGCGTGTGACACATTGCTCCAAAGGACAATCAAGCCTGTTTAGAAACATGTGGAAGCCATGGTCTTAGGCTGCGGGAGCCAGAAGAATAAGACATTCCCCAAGGCCAGGCCCTCCCTCTCCCACCAGCCCAGGGACAGTGAGTGACCCAGAAGGGGATGCTCAGCATAGAGCTGGACTCCCTCTGTGACCTCCACATCTGGTCAGATTCTGCATGTCCCTCCCTCCCCCAGGAAGCTTCTAATGGGAGGCTGACCAGGGAAGGGAGGTTTTTGTAAATAAGACCCCCTCCAGAAGGCCCTGCTGAGCACTCCTGTTACACATCACCAGTTTAGTTTCTAGAATGGTAGAGGGCCCCCTGGTGCCTTCTGAGAACTGGAACTGAAAGGGGACTTGGTAAAGCCATAGAGAGCAGATACCAGGCCATCTCCAGCCCCCTAAAAGAAGAGCAGCAGCCCAACACAGTCCAGGAAACCTGTACAATAGCCTCTGTCCTAAAATGAGCACTGCTCTGAGGACAGGCAAACTCAGCCCACAGGGACCCCAGGGTAACGGGGGGTCAAGGCAGCCCTGAACAAATGTACCTTGGCTGTCCAAAGTGTGTGCTCCTCACCAAAACTCTTGCTTTCCTGACGAATCCAAAAAAGCAACATGTCACTCTTCCAATTGAGCTATCTCTCTGGCCCCAAGAACTAGTCCTTGAACCCCTAGCATCCTTTCCACTTCACCACGCTCCCTCAGGCTCCTGTTACTCCCAAGACTAGCTCCTGATAGTCTTCCCTTCCACTGATGCTGCTAAGCCCCAGTGGCAGACCATGTGTGGCAGACACGGAGTTGGGGCTATGCCAAGCCAGCATCGAAAGAGGAACGTCATGCTGGAGGCAAGCTCTGCAGGATGGAGAAGGGAGGAAACTGAACTTCCAATTGGAGAAGGGCTGATCAGAAATCAGCAGGCTTGAAACAGTCAGAACAGAATGGGATCCACTGGGAGAAAACTGGGAAGAGGATTCTAGGCAGGGGTAATGGCACCAGCAAGAAATTGGGTGGGTGGGGGGAAAGTCACTTGGGATCTCCAGGAGAATCAGCTCCTACAGGGCACACAGTTTGAGGGGAAATAGAGAGTGACCCCCAGATTATGCTTTGGGGATCCTGGGCAGTGAAGGAACCGTATGGACTGGGGGGTAGGGTGGGGGGTGTAGCCAGGGAAGTCAGCTCAGACTATCTCCACAGAAACTCCCTGGGATTAAAAGATAGGAATCTCTTCTTCGGAAATCAAAGCAATGTTATGGAAGTGGGCTCCTCTCCCTGCCCAAGCCTCGGAAGGCAGGGAGGAGCCATAAAGAAACACTCCTGTCACAGTTCAACAGAGAGGGAAACTGAGGTTCATTAGTGCTGAGTCATCTGCCCAAGGTCTTAGACTAAGTCAGCATCCAAGCCAGTGGAATATTCTAGACGCCTGGGTGTGGATGGGTCCTCAAGAGGTCACCTACTCCACCACTCGCCCCAGGCAGGCCGGATACCAACAAATGGGGCTTCTGACCATGCTTAACCATGTCAGGAAGCCTTTTTAATTTTTTTAACATCAGTGCCAAGTATTTGTTGAATTCAAATCTAGCCTGAATCCTTCCTGCTGAGGTTTTCAATGTACACCTTCTCTGGTTCAGGCAAGATGGAGCTCTCGCTGGACTTGAAGGTTATATTTGGGCTTCACCTCAGTTTTCTCTTGTCCAGAGTCATTATCAACATTTTTCTTTCTCTCTGGGCTCAAGCCTCCCATAAGTGACGTGACATACATGCTACATGTTCAGTAACTATCAAATAATTGGATGGTGAGTAAATGAACAAACAAACCAATAATTTCCAGATAAGCACAAGGACCTGCATGAAATAGATCTCCTAACACCCCTAAATTCGCTTAACAACCTGACACAGTACCTGTACAGCCACTCTCAGGGTAGTCTGGAGATATTCTTAGGCCATATTCTTACCTTAAAAACAGCAGGGGGAATAAATTAGGAATTTGGGATCAACAGATACACATTAATATATATAACATAGGCAAACAACAAGAACCTACTGTATAGCACAGGGAATTCTACCCAATATCTTGTATAACCTGTACAACTTGTATTACCATATATATGCTTATATGTGTGTATATATATATATAACTGAATCTTTGCTCTACACCAGAAACTAACACAATATTGTAAATTAATTATACTTTGATTAAAAATTTTTTAAACTAAGTTAAATAAAAACATGGGTCCCTTCCATCCTTATCTACCATAGTGCTTTTCCACTTTCAGAGCCTTTGCTGGGCTGGGGAAACACATTTTCTCATTGCTTTCTAAGCCCCACAACACATGCACACACACACACATGCACATACATACACAAGTGCTTGTGTGCATGAATAAAGCATAGACACCGCCCCTGTGGGAAAACCCATCCCCATTTTAACTAGGTTGGCATCTCTGCTGGGGGTCTTTTGATACAGAGGGTTACCTCTGCAGACAGCCAAGACCTACGTGGGCTTCCAAGGTGGCTCAGTGGTAAAGAACCCATCTGCCAATGCAGGAGATGTGTGTTCAATCCCTAGGCTGGGAAGATCCTCTGGAGGAGGAAATGACAGTCCAGTGCTCTTGCCTAGAAAACTCCACAGATAGCAGAGCCTGGCAGACTGCAGTCCATGGGGTCACAAAGAGTTGGACATGACTGAGCACAGATGCTAGACCTGTATCCCTACAAATCCCCCTTATCTTCACCCTCAGGATGCTGACACACAGAAAAAACCAAGTCCTATGCCTGTAAGTGCCATTTACACTCATCACTGCCAGGCACTGTGCCCAGCACTGTGTATACATTTTATCACTTGGTTCCCAAACCACCATATAGATTATAGAAGAGGAAATGGAGACCCAGAGAGGTGAAGTTTGAATAGTAAATAACAGAGGCAGGCTTGGACGCTGGTCTGCCTGACTCCAGAGCCCTCTCATACCTCATTTGCTGTCCTGCCTCCACCCAGGCCTGGTGGTGAAGGGGAACTTGGATGTCCCCCGTTGCGCCCTGCCCTACCCCCACCCCAGCACGCAGAACCACATCTAGGTAACAACGCTGCATCGCAACAGGGGAGGGGGAGGTGGGGGGAGTTTTCACGTCCAGTCACTTGTCTTTGTTCAAACTGGTTCCTTTTCTGGTTGTTTCCTTTTCTCCTAATCTCAGATTGAAGACCTATTATTTCCAAGCCAGGAAAAAAGAACAAGGGGAAAAAAAAGGGACCTCTGTTCCAGGAACTGTAACATCTCTGTGCTCTGCCCAGTTTCTCACTTCTCTGACTCTCAGACAAGCCCAGCCATGCCTGGCCCCCAAGTCTGGCAGGACCATTGGTCACAAAGCCTTTTCAGGGTCCTCTCTTCCCCCAGAAACCTCCAGGACAGGACTAGGGTGAGAGAACAGGAAGGAGAGCAAGGAAAGGGACTGGAAAGTAAGACGTTCTAGCTCCCAGCTGGGCCTTGTGACATGTATCCTACTCTCTTGGAGCTCTACTCTGTACCCCCTTCCTGGCCTAGAGAAGTAGCTCTAGAGAGGATGTGTGGTTAGTCACACACATGTACACATGCATGTGGATGCCCACACCAGAATGGCAGACTATTATAAACACGCATCCCAGCCTGGTCTTATTCACAGAGGCACTCAGAGCCTCAAGAGACCCAAGTCCCCCTGAGGCTAAGACACATAATCGTGAGCACATGCGCTCCCAGTCACATGTTTCCAGCGCTGTCATAAACATGGCCTTTTTCTTAAGCACAAACATTGTAACATGCACGCTCAGGGAGTGCAAACCAGGTCTCTCGGCACAGGCCTTTGTGGACAGGCCCAAAGAACACAGGAGGCTGGAGCTAGACCCTTGAATCAGAGGGGTTCCCAAAGTTCATGGGCCTCTCTTTCTCGGCCCACCAGCCAATTCCATTCATCTCTAAAGTTCATGGATTGGCTGGGTCTCATCCAACCCAGGGAGTGGGGAGGGTCTTTTCCAACTCTCCCCATTGCCCCCACCCCAAAACATGGCCCGTCTACCCTGAGCTAATAGAGGCCAGGCTTCTACTAGGAGGGATTGCTTGTGGCTGAATGTCAAGAGATGCCACTGTGTCTCCCTGGGAGAGCAAAGCTTCTGGCCTCGGGCCACCAGGAGCCTCTAACCTGCAGCTGGAATCTATACTTGCAGCTGAAGGAGAAACAAAGGTTTCTCCTTGATGCAAGGGTACCATGACAGTAGACACCACAAATCAGCACCACCTGGGGCAGGAAGCTGCCAGCACCCTGTTAACCCCGCAGAGTCAGGCTCTCCAGCCTCCCCACCCAGCTCCACAAAGCCATCCCCTCTTGCTCTGGATACCAGTTGGCAACATTCCCCTCTAGGACCTCCAGGAGCCAATATGAGTGACCCAGAGGGGAGATGGGTGGAGGAGACGGGAACATCTAGACAGCTTCCTATGTTCCAGGTTGGGTCAGGGGAGGGTACCCCAGAGGGACACCCCAACTCTTTCAACATGAGGTCACCCAGAACATAGCCTTTCAAGATGGCAAACAGCTATTCTGAGGAGAAAGCAGCCCAGGCCAGCGCAGCTGCCAAGAGAGCTAGAGGCAGTGCATTGTCCAGACCGGGTCAAGGAGCAGAGTGATACAGTCTTCATAGGCAGCGCGTGCGCCTGCCATGGAAAGAGATGGCTTCCACACCACCCACACAAGTCCCGCTGACATGCCAGTGCATTACCAGGAAGTGAAGATTTCCTGCCACCAGACCTCAGATAGGAGTCTGCCACTCCTGTTGAGGAATCTGGGCCCTCCTGAAGGCCTCCCCAGCTGCAGAAAGCCAGAGGCTGCCCTTTCTGCTCAGACACATACTTTCCCACCCTGGAGATTCCCTCCATTCCAGATGTAGTCAGCACTAGAACGGGAAGTTCCCAGAGGCACTTATCAGGATGACTTTTACTGAGAATGTGACTCTGAAGTAAATCCAGCAGAGGAGGAAATGTGGGGCTTAAGGTCTCTGCAGAGAAAGCACGTGCTACCCCAGCGGGAGAGAGGATGGTGTGGGCACAGCCGCTCCTTTCATTCTGTCATAGCACCCACATCAACCCATCCGCTTCCTTTCTAGGACAGATCACACTATATGATAGTGTTATTTTCATATTTGCTTCCTTACTCTTGGTTTCCTCCACCAGGATATAAGCTCCGTGAGGTTAGGGATCATGTTGTCTGTCTTATTCACTGTTGCATTTCAGTGTCGGCCCAGCGCTGGGCACACAGGAGGTACTCAGGAATATTTATTGAATGAATAAGTGGTCTCTGCCCATAGAATCTCTGCCCACTGAGTTCCATCACCCAGAAACACAGGAATGAAGTATGTAAAAACTCAGAGAATCCAGATCAGAAATGGCAGGAAGTGCTTCAAAGAAGGCCCTCCTGCTCCCCCCATCCACCCCATCAGCTTAGCCTCGAAATTTGGCAGGACCCGATCTATTCCAAGCACCTTATTATATGACAGTGGGAGCTGAGGACACTCCATGGAATTAAAAAATAGAAACAACACCTCAAGAAACCTGGCCCCTTCCCTTGAGGAGACATTGCCACCTTGGTAAGGAAGGCTGATCAGGAAAAAACAACTCAGTTTGACAGGGGCCATCAGAGAGATAAGAACAGAGGCCCTAGCCCAGTCTTTGGGAGCTGGAAGGTTTCCTGGAGGAGAGACATCTAAGATGAGCTCTAAGGAGTGGTATGAATTAGCCAGCAACACTTGGGGTTGGGGAGGAAGAGGAATTCATAAAAAGTGATTGGTATGTGCAAGAGTCCAGAAGAGACAGAGAGTGTGGTTTAAACAGAGAGAGAAGAGAGTTCCGTGTGGCCAGTGATGGTGAGGAAATGCCAAGAGAGGGGGCCGACAAGATCCTGGAGGATCTGGAAAACGGTGGGGAAGCTGCTGAAGCACTGTAAGCAGGAAAGGAAAAGAGTCTAAGCTTGCAGTGTAGATAATTCCCTAAGTTGTCAGAAAGGGAAGCACAGAGCATGTTGGCCAGGCAAATAGTGGGTGGTGCTCCCTCCAACCTTAATGGATGGTCAGGAAAGTATGATAGCTGCTCAAAAAGAGACCTTGGAAGAGACAAGGCCATGCAGGGTGCCCAGCCTTCCCCAGCAGCTCAGTCAGTAGATCCTCCCTTGCACCTTGCTTCGAGAGGTAACCCCTGGGGGACAGCAGGAGACCGGAAATGCCAGTTATGTGGGAGCCATGTGTGAGGGGGCCCTGCTGTATGGTCCATGGGAGCAGGGTGAAAGGAAGAGCCTGGAGAGGAAGAAGGGCCACGGACCATGGCAGTCACATGAGCTATTGAGAGTCAGACTCCTCCCTAGATCCCATGTACCTTCAGAGACCAGTGCCACCCAGTCTCACAATCTGCTTAGTCTCAGGCTCGAAGCAGAGGCCCACGAAGTGTTTCTTGTGAGCAGAGGAAGAGAAAACCCACTCAGGCATTCTCAGGATACATCACTCCCTCCCCTGAGAGTCCCGCTCCTGAGGAACCAGCCCCTGCCCTTCCTTCCACCTCCCACAGCCCACAAAGGCCACAGGTGGTCAAATGCGCCCTCCCACAGGTCAGAGCAAAAGCTGAGGAAGATGCCATTGCCATTTATGAGGTGGGCCTGGAAGAAGAGAGTTGGTAACCCAGTGTGGAGAGAAGCAGAAACACATATAATGAGAGGCTGATAACTCAAGGCCTCTTCAGAGACGAAGAAGGCCTGACTCTAGTCAGAGATCAGTCACCGACCTGTGGTGTAACTCTGGAAATGTTTTCAACCCTGAGCCTCAATTTTCATACTGATAAAAGGAGAGCTGGACCACGTGATCCCTCAAGTCCTTCCAGTACCTTGATCGAGGGGAGAAGAGGCTGTGTGGATCCCCGAGGCTGAGGGAAATGCCTGTGGTTTCCTAGTGGGCAGGGCAGCCTCCTGTCAGGCCTTTCTACCTCGATGCAATATCAAGGCGGGGCCCCCAATCATCATGTCTACTGTGTGAGAAGGAGTTAGAACGGAGGATATGAAAGCAAGAAGCAGCTGTTGACAGAATACAAAAAGAAAGGGACTCTATTGGCCTGGGCCCTCAGCTGAGAGGGGCTGGGTGAGTTGGGAGCTGGGGTCTGGAGCCTCAGTAGTTGAGGAGCAGGCCCAGGATTTGAACGGGGTTTCTCAAGTGGTTCAGTGGTAAAAGACTCTGCCTGCCAATGCAGGAGACACAGGAGATGTGGATTCCATCCCTGGGTGGGGAAGATCTCTTAGAGGGGGAAATGGTAACCCACTCCAGTATTCTTGCCTGTAAAACCCCACGGACAGAGAAGCCTGGCAGGCTACAGTCCATAGGGTCGCAAAGAGTTGGACATGACTGAGTGACTGAGCACGCAGGCATCAGGATTTGAACAACCTACCCACAGAGAAGAGGCCATAGAACACATACCTTAGCCAGTTCTGCAAGCCATCCCTAGGCCTGGCTGGTCTCCTAGTTGTGTGAAAGGAGGAACATGGTAGATCATCAGAGAAGGGGGAGGAGGGGCAGTGAGACAACAGCAGCTTCGCCCCAGGACCTGCAGGGACTTGGAAGGGAGGAAGGAAGGCTGGAAAGGGTAGGAGAGGGGCTCCTGAGCTGGAGCATCCATCAACCATCTACCTGGGAATCTCCATCCCACTGAGTGCACTGAGGACCTGATCTTGGCAGGCTGCATCCTAGACACCACTCCGGTGAGCCTCAAGGTAACTTCCCTCCTGGGGAAGTCCCTGCAGGACTCAGGCAGCAGGGCCACCAAGGTCCGGGTTCCACCACCCCCAAGTGGCAGCAGAGGCATCGCCAGCCCTAGCAGGGGAGAGAAGCTGGAGACCTCCAGGAGCACCTACCGCCAGGTTAGGCTCTCCAGGTAGCCTTGGCCCAGGAGGAGGCCCCCCCCCCCTCCAGAGGGCAGTGCGGCATCTGAGACAGCCTGCCCCGCCACCTGGTGGAGAGGAGAGGAAGGTGCTGGAGACGGCGCTCAGACAGGTAGTGCCCTGCCACCTGGTGGAAAGCTGGGAGGGCTCCGGGGCTCCCGAAATGGGCCAGCGGCTGACCACCTTGAACCACTCAGCCCTGTAGAAACCTGCGGTGCCAGGCTAGAGGAGGAAGGACGCAGCCTTCTGGGGCGTGACCCTGGCCCTTACGTCATTTGGGAAGAGGCAGAGCTCATTTACGTGAAAGATTAGACAGTACCATTATATACGCTCAGTCTTTCAGTTCAGCTCATTCACCCATCTAATTGCCCATTCATCTATCTAGACAGTCAAATACTTTAGAATCTCTTACTAGATGTAAGGTACTGTGGCGATTATGCAGGGGAATAAATTACTAGACTTGATTCCGACCCTCAGGGAGCTTAAGCTCTATTATCCTTATCCAAACAAGGCTTTTTTTTCTCTCTCTCTAGGACTTTTTCCCCAAAGACTTTCACATATGTCATCTCCCTTAATCTTTGCAAAACCCAGAGAGATATATATTTTTAGTCCCATCTTACACATGAAAACACTCAAGTTCCAAGGAATTAAATGATTTGTTCAAAGTTTCACAACTGTTAGGTGGCAGATCCTAAATAGAAACTCAGGGTTTTTCATTTTTTAAACAAACATTCCTCCAGTGCCTGATATATGGCAGGCACTGTGACAACAAAAATGATTGAGGAATGGCCCTTCCTCAAGGGGTACTCACAGTCTGGTGAATGACAACAAAAGACACCAAGAAACACACACAGGGTTTGGGCAGGGCTAAAACAAAATTTAATACAGAATTCTCTCTATAGCATGAGCAAGAAAAGTTAACAGTTTTAATAAGGATAACAACAGCTAACATTTATTTAGTGATCAGTATATGTGAGGCACTGTGGTCAGTGCTTTATATGAAGTAACTCATTTAAGCCCCTATGAGTTGGGGCAAGGGGTATTAATCCTGCTTTGCAAGTGAGGAAACTGACAGAGAGAAAGGTTAACTAACTAACTGACAGAGGCCAAGGTGTAAACCCAGGCATTCTGCCTGCAGAGCTTGCACCCTCGACCATTGTGCTATACAGCCCCAAGGTGACGGTTGCAAATGATCAGCACATGCTGCTGGACTGATCCAGGGGAGGAGGAGGGGAACTTGCCAGAGCTCAGAGGCTGTGTCACAGGCTTCTGACCCGAGCAGCAGACTCTGGCTCTGAGGCAGTGCTGGGAAAGGACCATTCTGATTTAACCCTCCAAGATCACGACTAACATGCTTGACTTTTAATGACCTGTGAAGACTCTGACACAGCCTCCTACAGCTGTTCTGAAGTGAGTTCTGGATCTGGCAGAGGAAGTAAGGAATGAGAGCTATCTTCAAAGGGACAGACATAAGACTAGAGGGTGGAAGTTAAGGGGAACAGGCACGGCAGGATCACTGGCTGGTGGAGATGCTAGAAGGGGATGTTAGTGTCGCTTCCAACGCTGAGATGTCATGCTGCCTTCTCCCTCTCTCTCCCTTTCTTTATAAACATGCATTGATTCAACCCTATGGAGATTTCACAGGTGACACAACACTTGCCTTCAAAAATTTTAGAGTTTAGTCTAATGAGCCTCTAGACCCATCCCAAATGACATATGATGACCTTTAGCTTCCCACATTTACCTCTCTAACAGGAAGGGAGAGGGACATATGTGCCCTTTCTATCCTTCTTGGGACAACTGTATACCTTCGATTAACATGTGAAATTAAATAATACTGAAAATCAAGTATGCTATCGTGACCTAAGAATAGTGGTATAAATAACAACATTAAAAACAACTGACATCATTTTACTGTGTACAAGGCAGTGCACACCTCCCTTAAGAAGTATCATTTTTACTTAGTTGTGCTGGCTAAAGTTCAAAGGAAAACTTAATAATCCTTCAATATCCTAAAGGGCTCTACTAAAAAAGAGTGTCTGCCTGTTTTCCACATTCTTTAAGTTATTTGATGGGATAATGGTTTTTTGCAAGGCTGGTCTAACGGTAAAATAGAACATTCTGGGAACAAGATAGCCCAAAACACTGGAATAAAATACCAACCAAGGTGGCAGTGTTTCCTTCTTTGGAAGACTTGTAAAAGTACATGGATTTCCATCTAGTTCTGGTGGTAAAAGGACAGGAATAGAGGGAATGACCTGGTTTGGATAAGGTCTGAGCACATGGCCAAACCTTTAAGACCTGGTTGATAAAAGTCTACATAATAAGGAGGTGGCCTTCATAGGACCACCAAGTCTAGAGTAATGTCCCCACCTTGACTGGAAGGACACTCAGAGTGAGGCACCAGACAATGCAGGCAAGGTTTGTTTGGGTCCTGCCCTGAATAATACCAACCACAGAGTCCTAAGCTACAAGTCCCATTCTAGCCCGCCATGTTCATATCCATGCCCATGGGCCCCCTGCTCCCCCTCCATCCGTGTCTCTCCCTGACTGTTCCAGCCCTATTTCCCTCTGCTAGGCTAATCTTTTCTGGCATACTTCCGGGGCCATCTTCTCCTCCAGCTTTCAACCCCAGCAGGGAGCAAGGAAAAGTGGGGATGGTGTGGCAGGGAATGGTGGAAAGGTGGAAGGATTGGGAGGTTGTGCATCACTGGGAAGCAGCCCTAAGTGCTAAAATGCAAAGAGAAACTGCAGAGTGAATCTGTTCATTCAACCAACGTAGACTGAGCAAAACCCGATGTGACTCCTTAGTCTCCATGGGACTCCTACTTTCCATGACATCTTTTCAAATGTGTTTGCTTCGGACTTAACAGTGAGCCCAGTTTCCATAACTAGTTTTTATTGTTTGGCCCTGCAGTTTTGAAGGTTAATGTATCTCTCTCCTCCTTAAAAGGAGCACACAGCCACAACACCACCATCCTGAGATCTGTCTGACCCCAGTTTCTCTAACATGGGGAGAAAAGAAGTTGATCCAGTCCTGTCTTGGGGCCACAGTAAGGACAACCCCAGATGCCTTCAGCCACCCCAGACACCAAGCATATGGCACGTATACAGCTTCCTGAGAGCTCCCAGGGGTGGCACCAAATTTAATCTAAACACGCTACATCCCCCATGATCTCTCCGCCTGCCTCCCTGGATGGTAAGTTTCCCAGCATCCAAATCGCTGGGCCTGGAGTAGGAAAAGAGCTAGGCAGGCATCTGTTCCACAACAGGTCCATCCTTAGGAGGCAGCTGACAGGGAGCAGACTGTGCCTGCCATTCCTTCCCCAATCCCCATGCTACCGCCACCGGGGATGGCAGGGAGGAGCTATGGCCCCAGTCCAGAAGGAAATTAAATAGCCTCAAATTAGGTCAAACATGTTTTGGCACCAAAGGAAAAACTGAAAGATAGCATGTTTCCCTTCTAGTTATAAAACCAATGTATAAAAATCAAGTGCTTTCCTGTATATGAACAAAACACGACTAGAAAATACAGCAACAAAAAAATCCCATTAACAATGTCCATGAAAACATAAAACGATAGGAATAAAGTCAGTAAAAACATACAAGATCTACCAATAGAAAGCTATACTCTAATTATACTAAAAGAAAGAAAGAAACAAACCAAAAGATACAAATGTATAGAAAAGTGCAGTACTTTACAATATAAATCTTTCCAAGTTAATCTCTAAATTTAATACTCTTCCAATCAAAATCCCAAGAGCATAGCTGATTCTCAAATTCATCTGAAAGAATAAACATACAAGCATAGACAAGAAAAATATCAATACAGAAAAAAGAACCAAAAAGGAACTTGTATTGTCAGATATTAAAATGTACTATAAAGCTACAATAATTTAAAATCTATGGATCAGGCATCAGAATAGATTGATCCATAAAACATATTATAAAGATGAGAAACAATTGCAGTGCCTAACAAAAGTTTCATGAAGGGTGCCAGTGCTTATATAAAATGTAATATTATAAATACATGAAGGATGAAAGTGACATTTCATATTGTCTAGTAACTCTGCTGCGATAGCAAGTTAACTAAAATTTTAAAATACCATGCTTATAATACATAAAAATAAGTTGTGGATGGTTAAAAGATTTAAATGTTAAATAAAACACTAGAACATTTACGTGGATGTTTATGTAACATAGGAGTAGAAAAGTCTTTCTAAGCTTCATCAAAAGGCAGTCCAAAAATAAATACTGATATGCTTACTACATTAAAAAATGTAAATCTTCTGTATCAAAGATGTCACAAAACTAAAGGCAAATAATAAAGTGGAAAACTATATGCAATGTTTATCAAATAAAATAAAGGTAATATTCTTGATATAAAAAGAACTTTGTAAAAAGATAAATACCTCAACAGAAGACTGGGAAAAGACATAAATGAAACACAAAATGCTAATAAACATATTAAAGTGTTCAGCCTTTAGGAAGCAAAGTAAAATAACATTCTTCCATTGTATGACATCCCTTATATGTGGAGCTTAAAAAGAAATGATACAAAAGAACTTATTTACAAAACAGAAACAGACTCACAGACTTAGAGGAAGAGTTTGTGCTTACCAGGGGAAAGGAACAGTTAGGGACTCTGGGATCAATGTGTGCACACTGCTATTTATTTAAAGTGGACAACCAACAGGGAACTCTGCATATGTGGCAACCCGGATGGGAGGGGAGTTTGGAGGAGAATGGATACATGTATATGTATGGCTGAGTCACCCTGCTGTACACCCGAAACTATCACGACATTGTTAACTGGCTGTACTCCAATATAAAATAAAAAGTTAAAACAAAAAAATTCTAAGTATCAATATGGAAAAAGCACATTGGTGAGAACATGCAGAAATGGGCTGGTAAATTACTGGTGGTAAGGTAAACTGATATCATCTTTTTGAATTATAATTTTGTAAGAGGTATCAAAAGCCTTAAAATGTACATAACTTTAGTCCCAACAGTTTCATCTTAAAACTTTATAAAGTTCAAGCTTTATCAAGAAGCACAAATATAAAATAAAAAACTGAAAGCAAGGTTAATTTCTAATTATAAATAAGTGATAAAATAAATTACAGTTGTATTTATAAAATGAAACATGATGTGACCTTTTAAAATGGCACAAAAATACAACTATTGCCACGGAAAGATGTGTCTAATATACTTTTAACTTTAAAAAAAGGAAAATTATGAAACAACAGGTAGAATATGATCCCATTTTTAGAACAATTTTTTATACATAGCATAAGGTCTGGAGAAATTTACTCCAAAATGTTTGGTTTTGTTGGTATTGGTGAGATTTTGAGTATTTGTTTTTATTTTCTTCTTTTGGCACTTTCTGTGTAATTTTTAAATTAAAAAAAAAAAAGAAAAATTAGGAGCCCCTGGCAATTCCTAGATATCCAGCACTCTGGGAGATAAAAAGGCTTCATTAAGGAGGAAGATGCCATGGCTCAGAAATATATGCCTCCCATCCTGAATCGCTTAATACCAATTCCTCACTTGGGTTCCTTCACATCAGAAGAACTGCCGCAAAGGTTATAACACAAGGACTCAGCCTTTCCCCTTTATCTCTGCCCTCCCCCGAATTCCCAAAGTAGGGACACACTCATCTTTGGGTCCTCTGAGAGGCATGAACCACATGGGTCATTCCACAACAGAGGAAGGGGAGGAGACCCTGGGCCAGCAAAGAAGGGCTCTGGGTTCGGTTGGCAGCACACAAATCTGAGGGTCATGAGTGGCCACCTTGACCATAAAACAGCAAGTGGGGAGGTAGCAGAGATCAGGGCTCCCTAAGGGCTGGGGACAGAAGCAAGGCAATCCCACACTCAGCTTGGGTCATAATCATATATTTTTCATAGAGTGATTTACCAATAACTTTTTGCTATCAGTAAGAGCCTAAATTAAACATTTCACAATCCAGCCTCCTCCTCTTCCCCAGCTGTCACCACCCCCAACTTCTCTTCTCCACATCAGTCTCAGAAATGGCCTAATCCTTGGTCCAGACCTGAGGACCAACCATTCTCAGCACCACGGCTGGGGACAGCGGCTCTCTGAATGAGCCCTCACTGAGGGCTCCTCCCCTTACAGGGCCTGGGCTGCCAGGCCACAAGTCCAGGCCTCTTCCTGCCTAAAGCCGGAGGGGGCAGGCCCACGGAACGACTCCTCAGATGCGGTTAGTGTTCCCTGGATGTGGAAAACCCATTTCCTGGTCTATATGTGGGCTAAGGGCCTCCTAAGTGGGCTGGCAGCCCACTGGAAAAAAGGTTTCTTGATTGCAGATACACCAGCGCCTCACACGTGTGTTACACATGTCTATTTATCATGTGTACCACCTAGGTATGGACGTCCTGGCCACCCTGTACGTCAGTAATATCTGTGAACCTCCCCATTCTTAAATCTCTTGGCATCACTCAGCCAATTCTAACTCCAGGCAACAGTGGACTTGGAATCCAAATCAAGTCCAGCTTCTCTGATGCTATGCCTTCCAGTAAGGCGGTGGGGCGGGGGGAGGTGGAGTAAGAGGGAAAAAAAGAAGGACCTGGTCTAAACACCTTCCCCAGCACTCCAAGAACTCACAGTGAGCTCCCTGTCTCTATTCTGCTAGGGAGAGGCCCAGATGGGAGCCTCCTGCCAGAGGAGTTGACCCATCTGTGTGGCACAGCTAGGCCTCTCCTTCTGCCTTGCTCCTACTCTCATGGAGGGCCTGCTCTCAATCACCCCGGTTAGCCTGGTATCCAGGACCCCAAGCTGGTACACAGCACTCAAGTCTGTCTGTGGAGAGCCAAAGAGGCCCACATAGAGCCAGGTGCCAGGTCTAGGAGGTGCCCTGCAGGGGAGCCCTGTAGGTGGTCCTCCTTATCTCACTACCCAGGGGAGGGGCCCCTCCAGAGCCCAAGGGCCATCTGGGGCTGGAGCAGTCAGGGCTGAGCTAGGTTTGTCCTGCCAAAGCTACAGGATTCCTTTGCAGCTGGTGGAGAAGGAACTAGATGGAGAAGCTCAACACACTCCTACTTCAACTTCAACACGTTAGAGCAAAGTCCTCCATCTCCTAGGGTTGCTCTGCTTCTCAGTAACGGGTACCTTCCGGCTACTTGGAACTCCAATAGGGCAACACACCTCAGAGTCAAAGAAACAATCATTTTTAAGCTGGAATTACAGTTGGTCTACTATTCAAACAAATCCTAAAAATAACTACCATTTGCTAAGTATTTATTTTGGGTTTAATGTTTACATAAATTATTACATTTCATCCTCAGAACAACTCCATGAGGTAGCTATCCTTCTATTTTCCCCATGTTGCAAACGTGGAAATGGAGACACAGAGAGACTGAGAGACCTGTCCAAGGTCACCAGATCATAAGAGGCAGGTCAGGTCTGTGTGACAGTCGAGCCCATGTTCTTCCCCACTTGGAGATACTGCCTCTAGGGTCCTGACGAGCCACCATGTCTATGAACAAATTCTTGGTGCAGTGCTTGTCCTCCTCAAAGAGTAGATGACTTTTATGTTTCAGAAAAAAATCTTACTCGGAGTAACTTCTCTAGAGGCCTTATTCCTTAAGGTCCTGGACCAGTTAAGGGCAATGACATCAAACACAAAGCCCTGGGCTCTTCACTTCATGGACAGCCAGGTGGCTGGGTTTTATACAGTGAGGGATCTATCACACCCACTGATGTCAGTGGCATTCCGTGCTTGGGAAGTAGAACCCACCTCCTTCCCAACTTTCCCACCAGCAGCCCTCAGATCTTCTGGACAAGAGCTCTGGGATAGAGCCACAGGGTTACTAAAAGTCAAAGACACAGGGTCATTAATCTAACCCCTATCAGCCCACAGATGAGAAAGCTGAGACTAAAGGAAGAGTTACTGAAACACAGTCTCCTGGTATCCTCTTATCTTCCCTATAAACTTAAGCCCTACAAACAGGGCCAGATGTTCATGCTTACGTGTATAATTCCCTTCCTAGAAGCAGGAGTCAGAGGATGAGAGAGAGGAAGAGATACATAAATAGTTGAGGGCATGACATAGGGGTGAGGGAGACCACAGTTCAAATGTTTACTTGGCTTCTGTACAGCTCTGTGATCTTGTCAAGTTACTTAATCTCTGTGACTCACTTTCCTCTTCTGTCAAAAAAAAAAAAAAAAAAAAAAGAGAGAGAGAGAATAATAGTGCCAACCTCATAGCATTGGTCTGAGAATTAATTAAAATAATGTATAGTCCAGTGCCTGACTCAATTAAACAGGAGTATTAAGGAATTCTGAATAAAAGGTAGACTTCAGTTAACGATAATGTGTCAATATTGGTTCATTAATTGTAACAAATGTACCACACTAATATAAGAACTTCAGTTCAGTTCAGTTCAGTCACTCAGTTGTGTCCGACTCTTTGCGACCCCATGAAATGCAGCATGCCAGGCCTCCCTGTCTATCACCAACTCCCGGAGTTCACTGAGACTCACGTCCATCGAGTCAGTGATGCCATCCAGCCATCTCATCCTCTGTCGTCCCCTTCTCCTCCTGTCCCCAATCCCTCCCAGCATCAGGGTCTTTTCCAATGAGTCAACTCTTCACATGAGGTGGCCAAAGTATTGGAGTTTCAGCTTGAGCATCAGTCCTTCCAATGAACACCCAGGACTGGTCTCCTTTAGGATGGACTGGTTCGATCTCCTTGCAGTCCAAGGGACTCGCAAGAGTCTTCTCCAGCACCACAGTTCAAAAGCATCAATTATTCGGCGCTCAGCTTTCTTCACAGTCCAACTCTCATATCCATACATGACCACTGGAAAAACCACATCTAGCCACCATCTAGCCTTGACTAGATGGACAGTAATAGGGAAAACTGGGTTAGGATATATGGAAACTCTTTGGCCTATCTTAGGGCTTCCCTCCTAGCTGAGTTGGTAAAGAATTTGCCTGCAATGCAGGAGACCTGGGTTCAATGCCTGGGTTGGGAAGTTCCCCTGGAGAAGGAAATGGTAACCCACTCCAGTATTCTGGCCTCGAGAATCTCCATGGACAGAGATGCCTGGTGGGCTACAGTCTATGGGGTCACAAAGAGTCAGACACAACTGAGTGACTAAGCACACTGGCCTATCTTTAAAACTTTTCTGTAAACCTAAAACTTCTAAAGATTTACTTAAAAAAATAAAAAGGAGTACAGTAGAAGTTGTGCTTGTTATAGAAGAGAATGATGGTGAGCTATGTCCCTGAGAATCTGCAAACGACCAGAAAGAATCAAGCAGGAAATCTAGCAGCATCAAAGCCCCTAATACCCAGTCAACTCAAGTCTGCTCCAGCTCGTAACTGTGGGCAGTGGGTTTGACAGGCATCTAGGCAACAGAGAAACACACTAGATCTGAAACCAGACGAACACTGAGATTCAAATTCTAATCTACCACTCGGTACCTCTGTGATCCTGGACAGATGCCGTCCCTCTCTAGAGCTCCTTTTCCTGCTGACTTGCGGGCTATTTCTCCTTGTTGAGAGCATGGAGTGGTTGTAAGGCTGAAATGCAGTTGTAAGGCTGTAAGGTTGTAAGGCTGAGATGCAACAGCCAGCTTCTACTAATCCCCACCTCCTGGTACTCATGCCCTTGTGTGATATTCTCTCCTTGGGTGTGGGCTGGATTTACTGACCCACCTCTAACAAACATTGGCAAATGACAGGATGTTGTATCTGAGATGAGGGTATGAAAACACTATGGCTTCCCTCTTGGATCGTGTGTCCTGGGGAAAGCGGGCTGCCATGCTGTAAGGGAGCCCCGTGAAGAGGCTCCTATGAGGGAGCTAGGAAGCAGGTCTTCTGAAACATGCCAGTAACATGTGAATGAGCTGAGAAGAAGATCCTTTGGCCCCAGTTGGACCTTGAGATGAAAGCAGTCCTGGACGACAGCTGCACCGCAATCTCAGGCGGCGCCTTGAGCCAGAAGCACGCAGCTAAGTCACACCTGGAGACTCAAAACACAGAAACTGAGGATAACAAATGTTTGTTGTTTTAAACCACTGAGTTTTAAGGCTATTTTTTTTTAAATGGAGGTATAGATAACTAACAGAGGGACTATCTGTGAAAATATTTTGTTGAAAACTAAGAAATTTGGTAAAGCCAGAAACAAAACAAAACCCTAAGGCCCATCAGATTCTGAGGATGTTCCCTTCATATGGTCACATTCACGGCATTTCTGAGGATCACTGTCTCTTTGTTCCCCTCCCTCCCCGAACATCTGGAGGCAGATGAATTTGGTGATGACAGCCCATGAGATTGTCTCAGCCTTTCTGTAGGCCAGGAACCTCAGGTGAGGCAGCTCAGCTTTCCCTTGACTCCAGGCAGATGCTCTACCTCAGATCAAGACAAATGATTGTCCCGAAGTAATTCATCCCTACTCTTTCAGGGGATTCCTCTTGTTAATTCACAGGATATTCAGTGCATCACCAAAATACCCAAATTCTCCCTTCTACCTTATTTTGCGCCCTTTAAGGCTGTCCTTAGGATAAAGAGCCTAACCCTTCGACATGCAAGAATGTCTAGGTGAAGGAGCTCAAATCCGCTCCTAGTGCACATCTGTTTCAGGGTGTCTTCTCTGGGACAGACACCCTACTCCTATGCCCACGCTTCCCAGGCAGATGTCCTTAAAAGATGAGGAACAGGCAGATCATCTGCCTTCCAAGGAGAGTCCAAGCCCTCCAGAGGCTCTTTAGTGACCCACCTCCACTGAGCTCTGGGGAAAGAATAGCCTGGAAAGGATGGGGGCCTCTCTGGAGAGACCCATTTGTTCAGATGTGATGGACTCCACCTGACACCAACCTCACTCTCCATAATTGTTTGGCTCCAATACAGAATCCACCCCGTTTCTTTCTCTGTCCCTTCCCTCTACCACTCCAAATCCAGCCCCAATCCCAAACCAGGCATCTCTTTTTCCCTAGGGAATCTCCCTCCTATTTTTGTTTCCCAAGTGGCTGAAATCTATGCATCTCTTACTTGATTACCCCCTATGAGGAGCCTGGTTGTGCAAAGAGGTTTCTGCAGAGGCTTCTCCGTGGGCGCAGGAGTGGCACGGAGACTAAGTCACAGCTCCCCGGGTGCAGCTGTGGCTGCAAAGAGCTGGCAAGAGCATCAACAGTGGCAGCAGCTTCCCACCGTGGGGCACAGAAGGGCTTCCTGTGGTGTGTCTGATCTAGAAACGAGAGCCCGGAATAGAGGCAGCAGGATTCAGGCGGGGCTCCCCGCAGGCACTGTGGCCTGAGAGAGCGTGCTGCCCATGGGGCCAGTCTGAACTTGGCCCCCGCCCCACCCCCAACTGTCCTGTTCCTCCAACAGCCCCCTTTCCCAGAAGGGGGCCTGAGTCATTTTCCCCACATCAACAGCTAGAGTTCAAGGCAAGTAAATGTAGTCTACCCACCTACAGAGCCATGAGAGAGGGGGCCAGCATTTCCAGCAGCCGCTTCCCTCCCTGCTCAGCCTCTCTCTTGCGTGAGCCTTAGCACACCATGCTGGCCAGGGTCAGCATGCCTGCGGCTGTGCCTCTGCGGCCCTCCCCCTTCCCTGAACACAGGGGGACCAATCCAGAGAGTCCGGGAGCTGGTAGAGCCTGGCTGAAGTTCTGCTTCTAAACCACATCCCTCAAGAATAAGGAGGTTAAGAATTGAAAAAGACACGTGTACCCCAATGTCCATCACAGCTCTGTTTACAATAGCTAGGACATGGAAGTAACCTAGATGTCCATCAGCAGACGAATGGATAAGAAAGCTGTAGTACATATACACAATAGAATATTACTCAGCCATTAAAAAGATTGCATTTGAATCAGTTCTAATGAAGTGGATGAAACTGAAGCCTATTATACAGAGTGAAGTAAGTCAGAAAGAAAAACACCAATACAGTATACTAACGCATATATATGGAATTTAGAAAGATGGTAACGATGACCCTATATGTGAAACAGCAAAAGAGACACAGATGTATAGAACAGTCTTTTGGCCTCTGTGGGAGAAGGCGAGGGTGGGATGATTTGCGAGAATAGCATTGAAACATGTATATTATCATATGTAAACAGATCGCCAGTCCAGGTTTGATGCGTGAGACAGGGTGCTCAGGCCTGGTGCACTGGGATGACCCTGAGGGATGGGATGGGGAGGGAGGTGGGAGCGGGGTTCAGGATGGGGAACACATGTACACCCATGGCTGATTCATGTCAATGTGTGGCAAAAACCACTACAATATTGTAAAGTAATTAGCCTCCAATTAAAATAAATTTATTTATTTTAAAAAAAGAATAAGGAGGTTAAAAAATATAAAAAAGAATAAGGAAGTAGTGGAACATCCATAGTTGTCCACTACTTCTCTGTTTCCATTGCAGGGGGCACAGGTTCGATCCCTGGTCAGGGAACTAAGATCTCACATTTGGCACGGTGGGGCCGAAAAATTTAAAAACAAAAGAATAAGGAAGTAGTAAAGAGGCAGGTCCCAGAACTTCCAGAACTTCACCTAGAATGTCCTAGTTCCATGATGCTGCCTTCCTTACAGCTCCGAAGGCTTCAGGAAGCCTCAAGGGAAGCTCGTCAAGCTCTGCATGAGGCTGGGTCCTGTTTATGTCTGCTCAGCATAGAGCTGAGCTCCAAGCAAGCACCTAATACGTCTGCCCTCCCTTCTGCCCCCAATGCTGACAAACCTTAGCCTGCCAACCTCGAGCCAGGAGTGCAGGAAAGAGTTCAGGGAGCCACCTATAGAGGTGCTGCTAGAGAAGGAGGGGCTTGCGGCCACCCTCAAGGCCATGCAGGCCTAGTACAGCTCGGCTCTCAGAAGATGCTTCCATGGCTTGGGGGAGCTGGGAAGCCTCGATGAGGGCAAAATGAATTACTTCCGTGGGAGTAATCAGCAAGGCATGGCTTTCTACACTTCCTCACAATAGGGATACTTCCTACTCTCTATTTGCTGTAAAGCAAAGACTAAACTCCTCTGCCTAGAATTCAAAGCAATCTACAATCTGGCTGCCTCCCCCGCCCTCCCACTGCTCCCCAACCCCAAGTGTTCCCACACAAGCCTGGGTACCAGGCGGACTGGCCTCATCAGCTTCATCGCTATCTGGGGATGCTCTCATCTTCACTAACACTGCTCCCTTCTTCCTCCCTCCCTCTTTACAACAGATCTGAACCTTCAAGCATTGGGCCCTGGCCCTGCTCTCTCTGAAGCCTGTTCTGATCCCTTCAGCCCACGCAGATTTTTGCCTTTTCTGAACTCCTACAGTACTCCTAGCCTGCACCACATGACTGAGTGCATTTATAGTGTCTCCAGTTGCTCATTAGATGCTTTTCCAGAAATTGTAGTCAGCCAGCACAGAGAAGTGGCACAATGACCAGCAGATGACCACCAAGACTGGGGAGCCAGGTTAAAGCTCTTTGAGGGTTGGGACCGTGTGCTTCCATGTCTCTCCCAGCTCAGGATGGGCTCAGTGAATGCCGGTAATTCTTTCCAGTTCATAGGTTCTACCTTCCTCCCACCTCCCTACAAGGTGCCTGCTTTCCCCCAGGACAGAGAGCTGGGAGGACAGACTTTGAAGACCAGCCCTTCTGTCTACGGATTCTCAGCTGACTAAGAAGCAGCCACACCCAGGGGTGACTTTTATGAGCTGCCTCAACAGGGGTACATACCATCCACTCTGCATCCATGTCCTCCCATGGCTCCCCTTCATCAGGCTTTATCAGCCCCATTCCCATCTCTGCCAGGCCAGGCCAGGCCCTGACGTCTGGGGGATTAACTGGCCCAACTGCTCAGTACCACTGCCTCTGTTTATGACACTTGGTATCTGGCTGATGAGGGTGGGGAGTGTTGCACATTCCTGCGGACAGGGAGGAACCACCTCACCCAAGATATTCTGGGATGATTCTCTCAGATTCTGTGCTTGAGGTAAGCAGATGGATCAGAGTGGCCTCCCTGCCCCATTCCCACAGCCCAGGACCCAGCCTATCTTAAGATTTGAAAGAGAAGGTGGCTGTGAGTTTGACCAGACAAGCCACTAAAACTGCCTTCCAGAGGGTGGAACCCCAAGGCACCGAGGGACAAATGAGGAGGGTCCCTGTTTCTTGTGATGCATCAGCGCTTTAAGCTGGGAGTGGTTCCCCAGGGCAGAGCTGACCCAGGGCAAGGCCCAGCCTAAAGGGGGCCCTGGCCCATCTGGTGCTGCTCCCTCTCAGGGCGATCCTATGCTGGGCCTCGAACATGCTCCCTGTGAGGCTTTCCAGCCTCACTGCCCGCTCAGTCCCTCAGAAACTGGCCTTCTTTGCCTCTGTTTCTTTGTTGTTTCTCCTCCTCCCACCAGCCCATCATCTCATTATAAAAGACGGTGAAATAACCTTTCCTACACTGTGACACCTTCAGTGAGTTCACACAATTTCATGACATCTTTACAACATTCCTTCATATCAGATAGGTTTTGTCTCCCCAAGCCCCAGAAATAATGTGACCTGCTCGTGTTATGAACAATTTATGTAGGGTGTGGACTGGAACCCACAGTTTCAAACACTTATGCGAGAGCTTGTTTGTTCGTTCCTTTTTTAATGATGCTTTGCCTAAACTCCCTGCCCTCTCATACTGAAAAGTTTCTTACCATAAATGATTTGTTTTTCTGGCATAAGACAATTCTAAAAAAGAAAGAGAAATAGGCACTAATTCTATTGCAAAATTCTACCCCTACCCCTATCTCCCCACCAGGATCATGGAAATATTCACTTCATATATACAGAAATGCCTATTGCAATGGGTGTATAAGGCTATACATTCATGATGAATGTATTCATCCATTCTCATCAATGCCTTGCAGATGTATCATTACATATATAAATATATATATATAATATCTAAGAATTTACTATAAAGAGAGAGAGATGAATCAATGATTTAACTATAAGATTGTTCAACACAGCATTTTGTTGTTGTTGCTTGTTTGTTTTCATTTTTTTTGGCTACACCATGCATCTTGTAGGGTCTCAGTTCCCTGACCAGGAATTGAACCCAAACCACAGCAGCAAAAGCCCAGAATCATAACCACTAGGCCACCAGGGAACTCCCAACATGGCATTCTTTATAATAATGAAATATTTAGAAGCAGTTTATAAGTGGCTTATACTTGGGGATTTGTTCAATAAAGTTTTGACTCTTTCAGATGATGAAACATCAGCCTTTAAAAAATCAGGTTTCTGAAGAATAATTAATGACTTGGGTAAATAAGCACATTGTGATAATGGGGGAGAAAAGCAGTATATAAAAGTATATGAACATTAAGATCTAATAAGGAAGAAAAATATATATACATGGAAAAATGACTTGGAAGGAAGATTACTAAGGCTTCATAAAAGGATGTATTTCAGCATGGTGAAATTGTGAATGATTTTTCTTTTTTTCATGACATGTTTCTGAGTTTTCCATATTTCCTACCATGAGCATATATTAGCTTTAAAATGAGAAAACACAACAAAGGCTAATTTATATTAAATTCCTTTTCATTTTTCAAAACAGCCACTGTCAGTATCAGGGCAGAGGAAGTTAGCCATTCTTTTTTTTGGCTATGTGGCATGTGGGATCTTAATTCCCTGACCAGGGATTGAACCCGTGCCTCATTGGAGGTACAGCGTCTTAACCGCTGGACTGCCAGGGAAGTCCCCAAGTTAGCCCATTTTATAGACGGCATAATAAACACAGAGAAGCTAAGTGACAACCAATGTCACAACGTGACTGATTTAAGGTCGATATCAGAATTAGGACCCAGGTGCCCTCAGCCAGCCTAACAGCCTTTCTGCTTCCCCAAATGGCTTCCTCAGATGACTGTTTTCACGGTGCGTGCACTCCTGCCTTATCTTCTGGGGTGTGCACACATAGATAAAATCCTCATTTGGGGCCAAACATCTGGGAGAAGCAGACCTTAGGGGTAGGAGATGAGAGATGAAAATGAGCCACAAAGTATTTCAGTTCCACCCCAGGGGCCTGACAGTGCTGGGTCATTGGTACAGACTCATTAAATACTTGCTGGCCAGGCCCTTCTGCATGGGTTGTTCTCAGAGCTTCACTCAGCAGAGCTGCCCCCTTAGCTCTGGGGAAGCCTGGTCCTCACTGTTCCTCCCCAGGCAGGAAGGGCAGCTCCTTCCCTCAGCACCCAGTAGGGCCAAGCAGTCAGACCTCCGAAGGCTGTAATTTAGAACCTCCTGACGGTTAGCTTAACTCACTGAGAATATGATGAAAATATGGACCCTCCACAGAAAAATGCATGCACACTTGTACCCGCATACTCTCGTTCATAATTCAAGGAAGTGTACAGATCTTCTGAAGCTAACAGATCCCAGGCTTCCAGACCTCAGCAGAGAGCTCTCCTGGGCAGTGTGAACACTGGGCCCCTCCTCTGAGCCCTCACTAGATCCGCTCCTTCCGTCATCCTTTCGGCCTGCCACCTCTCTGCCTCAATGAGCCCTAATTATCTCTTCTCTGGGAGGTGACTCAGGGCCATGGTCCTCCCCCCACTCCTGGTGGCCCATTAGGAGGAGAGGGGAAGTGACTTACACAGTCATATCATGAGTCAGCGTACAAGCCAAGACTCCAATGTGGCATTCGGGGCTCCCAGGCCTATATTTAGGCCATTGGGAAGGGCTGCTTCTTATAGCGGAGTTTGGACATATGCAGGGTATGGACATGGGCAGCGGACATGGTGCACAGCTCTAGGGCGGTAAAAAGATAGAACCTGGAGCTTCTTGCACCTTAGGATGCAGCTTCATCCCCATCCTGCACAGGAAGAAACTGAGGTAACCGAAAGGAATGAATTTCTGGCTCCAGTCCAACATTCGTCCTTAGGACCAGTGCAAACCGTGGAGAAACCTCAGGCTGTTGGCACATCAGGCACAGCCCCCATGGGATTTCCCTTCTAGGACTTTGCACTGGAGGAAAAGGGCTTTGGCTTGGTTTGGTCAATGTCGTGAACTGGTCATCAAGGTTTTTCTTATAAAATACACATAATCACAGGTCTTAAGACATAACAATAGTAGAATTGGAGTCCCTTGTTCAGGGCCAGTGAGGAAAAGGTAAAAAGAACCTAGATGTGATGAGAACCTATTTCTGGATCAGCAAAGAGAAACCTAGCAAGTCATATTGGTTGATACCAATAACTTTCACCCACTCTCACTGACCATCCTAACCCTGCACCTAAAAGGACCGCTGGGAATATTTCCTGAGTAACCCAGCTTCAGCAGTGCCAGCCAATAGAACTTAGTGTGGCTATGGAAATGTTCCATGTTTGTGTTGTCCAGTATGGTGGTCATAGCCACATGTGGCTACTGAGCACTTGAAATGTGATCAGTGTAACTGAGACTCTGAATGTAAAGTTTTATTTATTTTTAAGTATTTAAAATTCCAATTTAAATTGTATCTAATGGCTACTGCATTGGACAGCACAGCTCCAGAGGCTCTGGGGGGACATGAATTTTAGTCATTGATTACTTGTCTCACATGCCTGCTTAAGCTTTACCTGAGTGAGTCAGAAAAACTCCTAAATTTGTTAGAAATCCTCGAGGGTCTTGAAGGGTTGGGGATGGGCAGGGTCTGAGTGGAAGACTCTTGCAGAAAAGAAGGGAAGGGATCTCTCTGAGCCACATGTTATGAGCCTTTCCCAAGGAGAGGGAGATGAAGTCATCTCATGTCCTGGACTGCATGCTCCAGAGAAGGACCCCTTGCAGGAGTTCAAAGCTCTAAGGATGTCCGCTGCAGGAAGCAGGGAATGCTCTCTGAATGTTAAGGATCCTGGCCAAAGGGAGACCAAACAAACACACAAAAATTATCCCTGGGGAAATTACTAGGAAGATACACATGCCTTTAGCTGCAGTGAGACCATTCTGAGCACAGAGCTCTTGAAGGAGAAAAGGATGGAACAACCCTCCCTGGTGGGTAGCGGTTCATACTGCTAGCAGGAGCTACAAGAGCACAACCTTTCAGGAAGATAATTCGGCAACAGGTATCAAAAGCCTTATTAAATATCCTTTGGTATAACAATTTCACATATCCTTTGGTATAACAACTTCACTCCTGGAAGCTGAATTTAAGAAATTAATTCAAGATAAAAAAAGAAATTAATTCAAGATGTATGAAGATTAAGTTACAAGGATGTTCATTTTAGACATGTTTGGGGGCAAAAAAAATTGTAAACAATCTAGACTACATGAGCAGATTGCTAAATAAATGATGGAGCGTCATGGAATAGATTATGCCTTACTTCCCACATCTAAGCCAGTAGAGCAAGTCCCCCCTTACCTCCCAAATGTGTTCTGATTCCATCCATTATTTTCAAACACACCTGCCACTATCTGAGTTCAAAGCACCCCCTTCCCCCAGACGACTCTGCAGCCTCCTAACTGGTCACCTTGCTTCTACTTTTACCCCCTTCAACCACACAGCAGCCAGGGCTGGCTAGCTTGATGATTGGCTACCTAGGTAACTGTTTTTGTTTTAACATAATAAGCATTCATAAACCCACCACCTAATGTAAAAGCTAGGATCTTGACAACCACCAGCATCGAACCATTTGGCTCCCACCCATCCTATCTCCTTCTCCCATACCAGACAGCTATCATCCTGAATCCTCATTCCCTTTTTAAATTTTGTATATATTGTTATTGCATCTATGAAATTCCTAAATATGTATATTTTATTAAAGTTATTTTTTATTTAATGAAAAAAAAACATGTGACATGCATTATCTTTTGAATGTCACTATAGTTCATTCATTTAAACTGCTGCCTAATATTCCGTTGTGTTTATAGACCTAGTCTCTCATTAATGGGCATTTAGGGGGTTTTCCTAAATTATTATTATTGTAAATAATGCTGCCATGAACATTCTGGTCCACTTACTGTATATATGCAAGAGTTTCTCTTAGATATGTATCTAGGAGCAGAATGTTGGCATTTTAGGGTATATGAATGTTAAACTTTAATTGTTTTCCAAATTGTTCACTAATTTACACTCCCATCAGCAGTTTTGAAGAGACTGTGGATCTGCCTCCTTTCTGACACTTAATATCACAAAACTTAAAAAATTTTACCAATCAAATAGGTACCAAAAATTATCTAATTGAAGTCTTAATTTGCACTTCTCTGATCACTGATGACATTGAATATCTCTTCATATTTGTATGGATCTTAAGTGCTTCCTGTTCTGTGAAATGCTTTACATCATTCATCCATTTTTTTTCGCTTTTTTTCATTTGGGTTGTTAGTGCTTTTTGTACTTTCTAGGAATTGTTTTTATGTATTTCTTATTCATTTATTTGGCTGTGCCGGGTCTTAGTTGCAGCATGTGGGATCCAGTTCCCTGATCAGAGATCAAATCTGGGCCCCCTGCGTTGGGAGTATGGAGTCTTAGCCACTGGACCACCATGGAAGCCCCTGTTTTTATGTATTTCTAACACTAACCTTTTGCTGATTGTGTGTGGCGCAAAAATCTATTCCCAGTCTGTAAATTATCTTTTCATGTTCCTTAAAATGTTTTTTGATATATAAAAATTCTTAATAGTAATATGGTCACATGTATCTATTTTTCTTTTGTAGTTGACATTTTTGTGTTTTATTTAAAAATCTTTCCCTACTCAAATTCTAAAAGACAATCACCTATATTTTCTACTAATAGTTTTAAAGTTGTAGGTTTTTTTTTTTTTTTTACATTTCAATCCTTAAACCATCTGGAGTTAACGGTTTTTATATGGTGTGAGGAAGGGATCCAATTTTACCTTTTAATATACGATTATTTTCAACCTCCATTTATTATATATTTCTTTATTTCTCTGCTGATTTGGCACTCTACTTCTACCATAATCCAAAGTTCCATATCTATTTGAGCCTGTTTCTGAACTCTATTGTTTTGGTCAATTTGTGTACCCTTGTGCCAATACCACACACTGTCTTAGTTAGCTTAGTTTCATAATAAGCCCTGATATCTGGCAGGGCAAGTCTTCCCTCCCACTTTTCTTTTTTGGGAATTTCAGAAACCCTTTCAAGTAACATGAAAAACCCTGTTGGGGTTTTAATTTGAATCTGCAGATCAAATAGGGAAGAACTGGAGGATTGACATCTTTATGATATTAAAATTTCCTATCTATAAGTATGATATCTCCACTTATTTAGTTCTCCTTTTAATCCCTCTTAATGAAACTGCAACTTTTTTTTTTCTTGTAGAAGACTTGTACACCTTTTGTTGGATTAATTCTTATGTATTTCATTTTGTCTCATCACATTTTAAATTCTTCTCTCTTTTGTAGCTTGTTTTTAGTGTATGAAACAAATTAGTTTTCCATATTAATCTTATATCAAGCTAACTGGCTAAATTCTATTATTTCTAGTAATTTGTATACTGTTTGGGATTTTCTGTACAAATGAAACATAATGCACATAATGACTATTTCATTTCTCCCTTTCTAATTTGTATGCTTCTCACTTCTTTTTCTTATATTTTTGCACTACTAATAAAGGGAACCTTTGTTTCTTTCCTGATTTTAAAGTGAATACTTCTAACATTTCCCCACTTAAATTGTTAAGGCTTTCCTGGTGGCTCAGTGGTAAAGAATCTGCCTGCCAATGCAGGAGACACAGGTTCAATCCCTGATCCAGGAAGATCCCACATCCCTTGGGACAACTAAGCCTGTGTGTCACAACTATTGAGCCTGTGCTCTAGAGCCCATGTGCTACAACTACCGAAGCTCTGGAGCCCTAGAGTTCATGCTCCACAGCAAGAGAAGCCACCACAATGAGAAACCTGCTCACCATAACTAAAGAGTATCCCCTGCTCGTCGCATCTAGAGAAAAGCCCATGCAGCAGTGAGTACCCAGCACAGCCACAACTAACTAACTAACTAACTAACTAAATAAAACTGCAAACCCCTACCATTAAAAGAAAAAAGAAACTGTTTGCTCTAGTATTTTTATAGTCACTCTTATCTGGTGAGGAAATTCCCTTTCATTCTATTTTATCAAGACTGGTTATTGAATTTTTAGAACTTTTTTAACAGCTAAAATAACACAAATGTAGAAAACAGTACAAAAAAATATACAGTTTAATTATTATAAGACTAGCATTTCAGCAAAGTCTTTCCTTGGTTCTGAAACAGAGAGAGCAAGCAAGACACTAACAGCTCTGTAAACGACACCCATGGAAGAAGACAAAGCCAGCCACCCCAGAAGCCTCACTTGGGTCCATGCCCTTATAAGCCCCTTCTTCCGCCTACCTAAGAGTAACTGTTCTGTTGACTTTTTGGTAATCACCTCCTTATTTTGGGAGGTAGTTTTATCACCCAAAAATGAATCTCTAAACACTATGGTTTAGAATTGCCTAATTTCTTTTTAAAAAAATAATTAAGACTCCTTTTAAAAAATTATACAAATGAACTTATTTACAGAATAGACTCAGGGACTTAGAAAACAAACTTGTGGTTGCCAGTGGGGAAGGGTGGGGAGGAGGGATAGTTTGGGAGTTTGGCATTGACATGTACACACTGCTGTATTTAAAATAGGTAACAGCAGAGACCTACTGTAGAGCACAGGAAACTCTGCTCAATATTTTTATAACACCTAAATGGGAAAAGAGTTTGAAAAAGAATAGATACACGTATATGTATAACTGAATCACTTTGCTGTATATCTAAAACTAACACAGCATTGTTCATCAACTATACTCCAATGTAAAATAATTTTTTAAGTTTAAAGTAATAGAAGTGTTTTTTTTTTTTTTAACTTTTTTTAAAGAGCTTTTTAGGTTCACAGCAAAATTGAGGGGAAGTTACAGAGATTTCCCATATACCTTGCCCACATACATGTATGACATCCCCCAATATTATCAACCCTCACAAGAGCGGTACATTTGTTACAACTGATGGATATGTTGCCATATTGTAATATTTTGACACATCATAATAACCCAAAGTCCACAGTTTACATTATAGCTGACTCTTGGTGTTGTACATTCTATGGATTTGAACAAATATACCAAAATAATGACAATAGCCATTGCTGTCGTGTCGTACAGAGAATATCAATTGCCCTAGAAATCCTCCATGCTCTCCCTATTCATTCTTCTCTCTGCTCCAGCCCCTAGCAAACAATGATCTTTCTACTGTCTCCATTGTTTTGCCTTTTCCAGAATGCCATATAGTTGGATTCGTGCAATCAACATGGAGACTTTTCAGATTGACTTCTTTCACTTAGTGATAAACATTTACCTAATTCTTAAATATGCTTTTTGAATCTCCTTTTTTCCCCTCTTGTAATCTACTTGGTGAAGACACCAGATTGTTGCGTGGTATTTTTCTCTTTTGGGTGTTGATTTTTATCAAAGTTTTATCTGAATCTAATGAGATAATGAGGTGGGGATTTCATCTCTTTTTAATCTGTTAATGAGGTGAATTACATTTATGGAGCACAATCTTCCTGAAACAAATCTAATCATCCCAGTTTCCTCCAACAGCTTCTCACTGACCTTAGAATAAAATCCAAAGTCTTGACCAGGTCTTACAAGGCCCAATAGGAGCCTATAAAAAGTCTTATCTACACCCACCTCTGACTTAATACACAATTTCCCCCTCTTCTCACTCTCTTTTAGCCACAGTGACCTTCTCATAGTTTCTCAAACATGCCAAGCTTATTCCCAAGCTTTGGTCCTTTATTAGCTGCTCTTTTTTTCTGAAATGTTCTTCCCCCTGATCTCTATATGGTAGCTTCTCAGCATCATTAAGATCTCAGTCCAACATTTCCTTCTTCAGAGAGACTTTCCTGGACCATCTGATCTAAAGTAGTGCCCCAGACAGCCTCACATCACTTGTTCTTAATAACCCTTGTTAGCATCTGGAATTATTCTGTTCATTCATTCATTTTATTAGCATCTCCTCTAACCCCAACCCATAATGTAACCTTCAAGAGAGCTTTCTTCATTGTTTTATTCCTAACATCTAAATGGGTGCCTGCCACAGTGCTGTTGTCGTTTAGTTGCTATGTCGTCTTCGACTCTTTTGTGATTCCGTGGACTGTAGCCCACCAGGCTCCTCTGTCCATGGGATTTCCCAGGCAAGAATACTGGAGTAGGATGCACTTCCTTCTCTAGGGAATCTTCCTGACCTAGGGATTGAAACCACATCTCCTGCATTGGAAGGCAGATTCTTTACCACTGAGCCACCAGGGAAGCCCCTGCCACAGTATAGGTCTTTAATAAACATTTGCTGTATCAAAACTATATTATAGAAATTTGTCTGTTGACAGGTAAAGATATTTAAACCATACTACACTAATAAAAGGAGTATGTATCCATGATAGGATTTTACTTTTGTTTAAAAATGCATCGGTATATATGTCCAAGTCTGAAGAGTCAAATATCTGGAAGGACAGAGCACAGAGTGAACAGCAGTTACTCTGGGTGAGTGAGACTACATCAATTACTGGTATGCATGTTCCTTTGCTTGTCTGTATTTTCTGCTCTGCTTTCTTATTTCTTTGACAAGCACACACTGTGTTTATTATAAAACAAAATAATAAGAGTAACCTTGTTATGAAGAAAGAACAGACAAGGTTCTTTCTTTTAAAATAATTCACAGTCTAGCTAGGAGCACAAAAAGACCTCTCAAATAGCTCAAGAACACATTTACATCAGCACATGCAATTACCGAATAACACATGGTAAGTGGATGCCTAGCTTTATCCTGAGTGTCATAGGGAGGCCAGGGACTAAATCTATTTAGTATTTATTTAGTATTCTGCCTTGCTCCAAACAGAAATTGTTGTGGTTCATAGGAAGAGGCCACCCAGATCATCTATTTAAGGAGATGAGATATACAAAAATGACACAGAAACTCTTCTTCCACAACAATTGTGAACGCTTTGTGTTTGACGGCTGTGTCTCTTCTAGCTTCGGATTGCCCTAGACCCTACTGAGGACTTACCTGGAACACTGGAGCTCACTGAATGCTACTTCAAATAAATGGTTCAACATTTATGATATCACAACAGGATCCTTGATAAAATGCCAAATAAAGCAAAATGGGGTATAGAGTTTCAGTTTTGCAAGATGAAAAACTCTAGAGATCTGTAACACAACAATGTGAGTGAACTTAGCACTCCTGAGCTGCACACTTAAAAATGGTTAAGATGGTGGGACTTCCATAGTGGTCCAGTGATTAAGACTTCACCTTCTAACACAGGAGGTGCAGGTTCTATCCCTGGTTGGGGAGCTAAGATCCCACATGTCTTGTGGCCAAAAAAAACCAAAACATAAGAGAGAAGCAACACTGTACCAAGTTCAATACAGACTTTAAAAATGCAGCACGCACGCACACACACACACACACACACACACACAGAAACCTTTTAAAAAATGGTTAAGGTGGTAATTTTTCTGTTATATGGTTTTTACCCCAGTTTTTAAAAATGCCAAATAGAGTGGTACAGACAGTAAAGCATTTAGCCCAGGAGGGATCACTGTAGGAAAGAGCTGAGCTGGCCTGGGAATGAAGAGTAAAACTGACAAGAAGAGGGCAATTCAGAGAAGGGGGACAGACAGGAGTCTGCATGCAAATGTATTGGGGGCCAGAAAATAAACGGAAGGGATCTGATGAACTGCAAAGGGTTAAAGGAGGCCAGTAGTGGGAATAAGGGTGTGGAGCAAAGGTAGGTTAGAATGTGGAAGGCCTTAGATGCCAGGCTGGGGAGTCTGGACTCGAGCCTAGAGGCATTGAGGAGAGACGGAAGGTTTTAGATTTGGGAAATGATGTGATAAAAGGGGTATTTTTAAAATACTAATTAGCATTCAAATTAGGATACTGTACACATTAATCTCAAACCTGTTGGAAGGGAAGAAAATGCAAGCACCCAAATCTCCAAATGTGACATTCATATGACAGCCACTGCAGACACAGCATCCAGACCAAACAGGTTACCAGAATGAGCTTTTCAGGGAACAGAGACGCTATCTCCCACCTCTACTGCCAAAAGATGGCTTCTATCCCCCCTGGTCTTGTAAGCTCAGAGGTTTGGAATCTCAAAAGCACCTTTTTATTCCCAGCACTGTAATTAGCTAGACAGTGGGCAGCGCTGATGCCCTGACTAGAATACAAAGTATGAAGAAGACTGGATTGAAAACACAGGGCTCCCACATACGCCAACAGGAGCCACTCAGCTCCAGCTGCCGCATGCTGGGGGAATGTGTAGGTTCCCACAACTAGAAGGAGCATTTAGAGGCTTTCTCTCAGGCACTGCTCTCTGGCCCAGAAATGAGCAGGCTACCCAGTGCCTCCCATCTCTGCCAGATAACTTATCTTTTCAGGAACCGAAGACCAGAGTGAACTAAGGGCCATCATCTCCACAGAATAAGGGATAGGTGACTCCACTGGACCAGTCCACCCAAAATTGTTACAGAACATTCCAATTCTTTTATTGAAACAGAGGGAAAACATCAGAAATTATTTACTGAATAGTCAATGGACATGCAGCAAAAACAGAAAATGGATAAGCCAAAAAATTAACAAAACCATCATGTTCTAGCATGTTACTATGTTAACAAATACAAATTTGTATTTGTCCTACTGGACATAGTATTTTGAAACCTGATATATTTTTTGTCTCTGACTAATCTATTGTGAATATTTTTTAATGTCAATTAGTGAATTTCTGCAAAACTGATGTGTAATGGTTGCATGGTTGTTCCACAATATGGTGACTATGGGAGGCCATAAGCTAGTGAACTCATGTCTCATTGATGGATATCTAGGTTGTCTCCAATCTTTGGCATTATAAACAATGCTCTGATGAACACCTAGAAACTAAACAACCTCATTCCTAGGATTCTTACATTGGTGATGAACGTGTTAAAAAAATGTGCAATAAAGACTTATTCCGAAGGGAGACTGCTATAACACCTACTGTAAGAAAATCTCATGCCCTTCAGGGACCTGACTCAAATCTCATTTCTTCCACGAAGGCTTCTCTTGACCAGATCTATCCATAGTGCTTTCTCTCCCTCCTGAGAACTCTGATATGCTTAGCAGGCATGCCCTTCCTCTGGCACGAAAAACCTGCCTGGCCTGGCCTCTACCATGTGTCCCCTGTCTCTCCAATTATAACAGAAGCTGCCTGAAGACAGAGATCACTCTGAGACTGCTTTGAAGTCCCAAAATAATGGCATATGTGATTAGCACCCAATAAATATTTGCTACATTATCTCATTTAAAAGCCCAAGGGGAAACTGAAGGAAAACCCTCAAATTTTAATTTGAGGAATGAAGAACTAAAACATAAAAATGACCCCCCCTTTCCTTTGCCCCTCCAAAGGCACTGCTAGAGCTCAGTCCCTGCCTTTGACTTGTTTCAACTCCCTAGCCCTAAACATTCAAAGTTCTGACAACTCAAAGAACAGAGGGAATAAATGGAATGATCTTCTAAAGATCATCAGACACATGGTCTAGCAACACTGCTCTGAGGGGTTATGCAGTGAGCTGACTCAGTCTCCAAACAGCACTTCCCAGGCTCTTTGGTGAAGGAGATGGGAGAGCAAAGGTCAACAAAACAGACCCACTGCAGAAGTTAAGGGAAGGTACCACTCACTCTCTAATCCCTGGTGAAGGACAGACACAGCAGAGCTACTTGGCCATATGGGGTGGCGTCTGCCACAGAGCAGAAATAGATGAAGGCAGCCCCTAGAGTACAGGCTTAGTGGTCCTAAAGAAGATGCCCTCCCTCAGCCAGAAACCAGCCTTAGGATGGAGCAAATTTCCAGGAAAAGTAAGCAGATAAACTTTGCTTATGAAGAACGGCCAAGCCTGCCGCCTGCAGGCCAAGGTCTGCCACACAGAAACACAGGTCCGCTCTAAAGGGGCCAGGGTCCCACCTGCGGAGGGGCCGAAGTTAATCCTTCCTGGCACTCAGCTACTCTGAGCATTGTCCCTCCAGGGAAACCAGGACACTTTGGCTGAACATCTCTGCCTAGACCTGAGCTAAGAGTGGTGAGGGATGTGGGGAAGAAAGCCTGGGCCCTCTCTGTATAGTGCTACAACCTGGCTAGAGGTCTGAAGTTAAAGATAGAACAAGACAGGTGTGGGGGTGGGGGTGGTGGTGCGTATATTGTTTCTGTGTCCTTGGCTGATGGGGGGCGATGGGAGGTGGAAAGTCAGGAACTGGAAGTCAGAAGTCAGGAGGCCTGGCTTTAGCGCCCTCTGCCACCATGACAAGTGACACAGCTATGAGTGAGTCACTTAACCTCTCTAGGCCTCTAATTTCTACACGAAAAATGAGAGACCAATCCTAATTCAGCCCCCAAAAACTTACACGTCAGAATACTGTTCTGAAAAAAACCACAGAGGTCACAGAAAGGCCTTTAGCGTGGTCAATGCTTACATATTTAGACCAAACCAGAAGCCCTGGTGGATCACCTATGGCTCCAACTCAGGCACACACAGGTAAGCCTGTGCTGGGGTCTCCTGGTAGACCAAGCCCAGACCAGCGCCCCACCAGATCACCTCTACATCCGAATCAGAACTACCCAGTCAGGAGGCTGCAGCTCAAGAGAACCTGCCTCTCCTCTTCTCAACCCTGTCATCTTTGAGTCTATCTCAACCAGTGATGTGGCAAGAAGTGCAGAACTCAAAATCACATGAGGTAGACAATCTTGCTTCTCAAGAGGCCCAATGCTTGCTCCTGAGCAGGCTAAAATCACAATTTTGAGCTAAAGGTTTCAGAATTGGGGAGTTGGCTGAAAACAAACAACATCTACCATCCAAAGTCAAAGAAACATACTGTCACTCAAAATATGGGATAAAAGCAGAGAATTGTAGGAATAGGGGAAGAGAGGAGGAGGAGTTAAGACAGGGGAAAGAGTTTGCTCAAATCAGCAACACCAAGAAGGGTTCTAAAATGTGCAAGTCCTAGCATAACCTCTGTCTGATGTCCCACATCACTTTCCCCGGCCCACCTGATATTACTGCACAGCTGTTCTGTGTGAGCTCAGGCCCATCCCTGCAGACAGAGTCACACCTCAAGCACACAGCCCCATGGGGCCATTTCTGACACGTGAGGATGCTGCTTAGTCAATGGGGAGTGGGAGCAAGTGGATAAAAGCTCCAGGCTTGCATCTTGCCAGCAGACAATCCCACAGGGCACTCTGTGCAGTTCTCAGGAAGTCCTGGTAGAAATGAGTCCCCACTGTCCACAGTAGGCACCTTAATGCTACCCACTTGTATTAGCTCCCCCTCCTCCTCTGCCTCACTCCCATGCACACTGTTTCCTCATTTCTGCCTCCTGGGATTTCTTCTCAAATAAACTGTACCCATGTCCTCATATCAGATTCTTTCAGGTGAACCCAAACCAAAAACATCAGCAGAGAATCTGCACCTTACAAGCTGGTTAGAGAGGCCTATGGTGACTTGGTATCTTTCTTCAAGAGATGCCCATTACTCTGAAAAGCTTTCTTGGTAATGCCCACAGCTCTCTGCTCATCCACCACGGCTGGGTACTCAGCTCGAGGGCAAGTCTAGCTTGTCATTGCCCCATCCAGCAAGGCTCACGGAGAAAGGGAAGGGACTGAAAGTTCTCTCCTGGTACCCTGTGGCTCTTTGGAATTGAATTGTTCAGGGGGCAAGATTATTATAGCACTGCAATTTCTCCTTCCCCACTGCACACTGTCCCCTGCTGAGTTTCTCCAAACATCACCCCATCCTAAAAAAATTAGCCGTCTTTTTACAAGAAGCGTGATTTCATTTTTGAAAGAGGAGAGTCGTAGGAGGGAAACCACCCAGACTACATGGGAAATACACTCTGAGTGAGAACACTTTGAAGTGGAGGGAGTATGCCGCGCTGTTCTAAACCCACCCAGAGGGAGGGAGCCTGGGCAAAGATGACATGCATGCACACACACAAGCCTATGCACACCCTGAAAAATATACACATACATGAGCAGAAAACAACAACAACAATATCAATGTATTGGCCAGAGTTCCCTTTGAATAATGGGATTATTCTATTCTTCTCATTATACTCTTGTGTATTTTCTACAATGAATGTATAATACTCAGGTTTTTCATTTTAAAAGAATGACACTTGTCCCTTCCACATGATATCTGCAGGGCCTTAAACATGACCTATAAATGCCCACAGATTTAGCTAGGACAACAGCAGATCTTGTGTCCGGAGGTTCTTAGATGAGATGTGGAAACACAAAATATTATCATTAGCAGGCATTTTCTCCCTCGGTAATTTGGTCTTTCAGAGGAAGTGAAGCACAGAAACGCAAGTCAATTGCCTACACACCTCTGTGCCCGAACTCTGACACTTCCTATCACCACCTCTCTTTGCTTCCAGGTTCTGCACCACCCTTTCAGCTTCCTCTGTTGAAGAGCCATGCAGGGAGCCAGCCTAGCAACCTGGCCACTCTGCTGAACATTGAGGGGACCGAAAGGCAGCACTCAGTGAGCTCAGGAGCCCCCGAACCCAGCCAGTTGTTAAGTAGGCGTGAGAATCCATCAGCTGGAAACACTGAAGGCGGGCGGGCAGGCGGAATGATTCTGGGTGAAGGAACATTGTAAATGTTGTCACCCAAAATAGAGCTGAGCTGAACTTGGCTCCCAGGCACTGCAAGCCTCCTTTCTGTTTCCTGTTGGCTGCCCTCTGGGCCCTTGGAGATGTCCTCAGGCACCACACCTCCTCCTCCTCCTCACTGCTGGGATTGGCCTGGTCTGCACCGCTCCTTGACGCTGCAGGTACTGGGCAGAGGAGCAGCTGTGACTTGAAGCTCCAGGAGTCAGCCCTGGGGACAGGCTCAACACCTCCTGGCCCTGCCACTATTCATATTCTATAGGCGGACATCAGGGAACTCAGTGAGGTCAAGGGCAGACCTACCAGGGTAATTTCCAGGCAAGGATAAATGCTATGGACAGAGGAGCCTGGTGGGCTACAGTCCACGGGGTAGCAAAGAGTCAGACACAACTAAGCGACTTCACTTTCACCAGGATACTAACAGGGACCACCTATCTCTGCCATCACCTCTACCCTCCCTGCTTCTGCCACTCAACTCAGGCCACATTCTCCTTTCTCTGTTCTATGAACCGTCCAGTCACCCAAGTCGGAAACCACAGCATTATCTTCACCAAACCCTCCTCTTCTACCCTCAGAGTAATTACTCACCTTGATGCACTGACTCTCCCTTCAAACTCTCTCCAGTCCATCACCTTCTTTCCCTTTTCATAGCTCCTGTTATACTTCAGGCCTTTGTCATCTTTCACCTGAATTAGTATAGGAACTTTCTAACCACTCTGTGACTTCAGTCCTTCCTGACCTATCATCAGGTCTAAGCTAACATCACACATGATCACATCAATCCACTCTTCAGAAGCTTTTCAGGGGGCTCCTCCCCACCTACAGAATGCAGTTCAAACTCTTCAATAGGACTGAAGGGCCTTCACCAACTCTCTGTGATCCACTTTGCTAGCCTCATCTTCCCTCTTCCCTACCCTCACACCCCATGTTCTAGCCACACCAGACCTCTCTGAATTCCCTGGGTTTTCCAGACCCAGGTGTTAAGGTGAACCCTGCTGCCTCTGGCCTCTCTGATGAACCCCTCCCACCTGATCTCCCATCAGCATCTGTACCAATTATTGGGCACTTGCTCATCCAGTTGGGTATAGCTTGTTTTCCTTTGTGTCATCACAATTAGCCTAGAAGAGCTTGAAAGAAGGAACTGTACTTTCATATTCATTTGTCCCTAGTACCTGCCACTGTGCCCTCTATGTGACAAATTTTAATATACCTTGCACCTTATAGTGATGGAACCATTAGTTATCTTCTCACATGGATATCTTTTACCAACCAAATTATAAGCAACTTAAAGATATATGCCACATCTTAAATTTCTTTTTATCTGCCTAAACATAGTGCCTTGTATACCTCATCAAGCAATTGATAAATACACAGCTCAATGATAAAAGCACATATTCACTCATTTCACAAATATTTCTTGAGCATCTGCTATTTCCAGGCACTATTTTAAATACAAGATATGTGACAGAGAACAAAAAAGACAAAAATCCTTGTCTTCCTCTCCAGAAAGCAGGAATAGAAGGAATATATCTCAACATAATAAAAGCTATATATGACAAACCCACAGCAAACATTATCCTCAATGGTGAAAAACTGAAAGCATTTCCTCTAAAGTCAGAAACAAGACAAGGGTGCCCACTTTCACCATTACTATTCAACATAGTTTTGGAAGTTTTGGCCACAGCAATCAGAGCACAAAAAGAAATAAAAGGAATCCAGATTGGAAAAGAAGAAGTAAAACTCTCACTGTTTGCAGATGACATGATCCTCTACATAGAAAACCCTAAAGACTCCACCAAAAAATTACTAGAACTAATCAATGACTATAGTAAAGTTGCAGGATATAAAATCAACACACAGAAATCCCTTGCATTCCTATACACTAATAATGAGAAAACAGAAAGAGAAATTAAGGAAACAATTCCATTCATCATTGCAACGGAAAGAATAAAATACTTAGGAATATATCTACCTAAAGAAACTAAAGACCTATATATAGAAAACTATAAAACACTGGTGAAAGAAATCAAAGAGGACACTAACAGATGGAGAAATATACCATGTTCATGGATTGGAAGAATCAATATAGTGAAAATGAGTATACTACCCAAAGCAATCTATAGATTCAATGCAATCCCTATCAAGCTACCAACAGTATTCTTCACAGAGCTAGAACAAATAATCTCACAATTTGTATGGAAATACAAAAAACCTCGAATAGCCAAAGCGATCTTGAGAAAGAAGAATGGAACTGGAGGAATCAACCTACCTGACTTCAGGCTCTACTACAAAGCCACAGTTATCAAGACAGTATGGTACTGGCACAAAGACAGAAATATAGATCAATGGAACAAAATAGAAAGCCCAGAGATAAATCCACGCACATATGGACACCTTATCTTCGACAAAGGAGGCAAGAATATACAATGGAGAAAAGACAATCTCTTTAACAAGTGGTGCTGGGAAATCTGGTCAACCACTTGTAAAAGAATGAAACTAGAACACTTTCTAACACCATACACAAAAATAAACTCAAAATGGATTAAAGATCTAAACGTAAGACCAGAAACTATAAAACTCCTAGAGGAGAACATAGGCAAAACACTCTCTGACATACATCACAGCAGGATCCTCTATGACCCACCTCCCAGAATATTGGAAATAAAAGCAAAAATAAACAAATGGGACCTAATTAACCTTAAAAGCTTCTGCACATCAAAGGAAACTATTAGCAAGGTGAAAAGACAGCCTTCAGAATGGGAGAAGATAATAGCAAATGAAGCAACTGACAAACAACTAACCTCGAGAATATACAAGCAACTCCTACAGCTCAACTCCAGAAAAATAAATGACCCAATCAAAAAATGGGCCAAAGAACTAAATAGACATTTCTCCAAAGAAGACATACAGATGGCTAACAAACACATGAAAAGATGCTCAGCATCACTCATTATCAGAGAAATGCAAATCAAAACCACTATGAGGTACCATTTCACACTAGTCAGAATGGCTGCGATCCAAAAGTCTACAAGTAATAAATGCTGGAGAGGGTGTGGTGAAAAGGGAACCCTCTTACACTGTTGGTGGGAATGCAAACTAGTACAGCCACTATGGAGAACAGTGTGGAGATTCCTTAAAAAACTGGAACTAGAACTGCCTTATGACCCAGCAATCCCACTGCTGGGCATACACACTGAGGAAACCAGAAGGGAAAGAGACACGTGTACCCCAATGTTCATCGAAGCACTGTTTATAATAGCCAGGACATGGAAGCAACCTAGATGTCCATCAGCAGATGAATGGATAAGAAAGCTGTGGTACATATACACAATGGAGTATTACTCAGCCATTAAAAAGAATACATTTGAATCAGTTCTAATGAGGTGGATGAAACTGGAGCCTATTATACAGAGTGAAGTAAGCCAGAAAGAAAAACACCAATACAGTATACTAATGCATATATATGGAATTTAGAAAGATGGTAACAATAACCCTGTGTACGAGACAGCAAAAGAGACACTGATGTATAGAACAGTCTTATGGACTCTGTGGGAGAGGGAGAGGGTGGGAAGATTTGGGAGAATGGCATTGAAACATGTAAAATATCATGTATGCAACGAGTTGCCAGTCCAGGTTCGATGCACGATACTGGATGCTTGGGGCTGGTGCACTGGGACGACCCAGAGGGATGGTATGGGGAGGGAGGGGGGAGGAGGGTTCAGGATGGGGAACACATGTATACCTGTGGCGGATTCATTTTGATATTTGGCAAAACTAATACAATTATGTAAAGTTTAAAAATAAAATAAAATTTAAAAAAAAATCCTTGTCTTCATGGAATCTATAACTCTAGTGGAGGAAGACAGAAAACATTTATAAGTCAGTCAAATATATTGTTAGGTAATAATAAGCAGTGAGGTGAGAAATAGAATGGCAAGAGGAATAAGAAGGAATGGGAGTTGCAATTTTAGATAGGATGGCCCAAGAAGTCCTCCCTGAGGTCACAGTGAGGAGGGAACATTGATGAGGTAAAGGCACTGAGGGAACGAGCTGTGCAGAGTTACAGGTGACGCATATTCCAAACCAAAGGGTTATTGTTACTATCTTTATAAACAGAACAAACTATAGCTACAAAGGTCCAAAGGCAGGAACACAGCTGGCAGTTTCAGAAGATGGCAAGGACCAGGAGGGGTAAAATGGGGGGAGATGGTAGGAGCTGGGGTCAGAGAGGTAACGGAAGAGAATATACAAGGAGGCCTTTAGTCATCTCATGCTGGGTGAGGAAGAAGGCCAGATGCGGCTTTGTGCAGAAGAACCACACGGGCTAACTTAGCTTTCACTTTGGGTTAATCTGACTGCTGTGTTCACAATGGATTGAAGAGGGGTGAGTGTGGAAGCAGAGAGACCAATCTGAATGCTATTAAAACAAGAGATAATGGTGGTTTGGATCAAGTGGATAATTGTGAAGGTGATGAGAAAAGAGGAGTTTCTCAGTTAATGGATAAAACTGCCTGGCTATCTCTGGTAATCATTCCCAACCTCCACAATGGCAAGGCCAGCTGTTCAGGTCAAAAATTGTGGAGCCATCCTGCACTCCCCCTCTCCTCTCTCAATCCACATCCAATCCTTTTACAAATTCAGTACACACTACTTTCAAAATATATCCAAAACCCAACCACTTCTCATCACCTCCCCAATTATCCACTTGACCCAAGCTACCATTATCTCTTGCCTAGTTATTTTTATAGCTGGCATATAAACTAGGTAATTTCCTACTTTTGATAATAATACCATGGTTATGTAACATGTTACTATTAGGGGAGGCTGGGTAAAGGGTGTATGGAAACCTTTTGTATTATTTTTGCAAGTTTTCTGTGAGCACAAATAGGACTAATAGAGGCCTAAGGAGATACATATATCATATTTTAGAAAGAGTTACTGCTCTCAAATAAAAAGAGAATAATAGAAAATAAGGAATAATATATTTCATCAAAATTATGTCTCTACATAGATGAAGAGAACAAACACATGGACACTAAGGGGATGGGAAAATTGGGAGGTTGGGATTGACATATATACACTACTTTGTGGAAAACAGATAACTAATGAGAACGTACTGTATAGCACAGGGGGAGAAAAGATGGCACAATCTGTTTGTAGGCCATATAATAAGTTAACATTAAAAATGCATTGCAATATATAGTTGTTGTTTAGTCACTAAGTTGTGTCCAATCTTTGTGACCCCATGGACTATTGATCACCAGGCTCCTCTGTCCATGAGATTTCCCAAGCAAGAATAGTGGATTGGGTTGCCATTTCCTCCTCCAGATGATCTTTCCAACTGTGTCTCCTGCTTGGCCGGCAGATTCTTCACCACTGAGCCACCTGGAAAGCCCCCAGATATATACAGTAGGTGCAGACAGATACTGTTTGACTCCACTTATTCCAGGTACCTAGAATAGTCAAATTCATAGAGTCAGAAAGTATGTTGGTATTAATAGATGCCTGGGGCCAGGGGATGGGGAAGGGGAATAGAGACATAGTCTTTAACGAGGACAGAGTTTCCCTTTAGGAAAGTGAAAAACTTGAGAAATGGATGATGGTGAGGGATGGGGAAGGGGAATAGAGACATAGTCTTTAACGAGGACAGAGTTTCAGTTTAGGAAAGTAAAAAATTTGAGAAATGGATGATGGTGAGAGTTTCACAACAATGTGAATGTACTTAGTGCCACTGAACGGTACAGTTAAATATGGTTAAAATAGTATGCTTTATATTATGTGACTTTTAAACAAAAAAGCACATTAAAAAAAGATTATGTCTGTAACTCTACCTTACATTAGATACAAAATAATATTCTATAATTAGTAAATGCAGAAAGAACAGAGGAAATAGAAACCATCAGGCATACATGCAAACAATTGTTGCAAATAGAATCCACCAATGGATGCTAGGACTAGTGGTCAAAAGTCAGAAGAGAAAAAGTTTACATAGTTTCAAAGTATATAGTCCAAGATATTTGTTAATTACAAAGAGAGAGATAGTAACTTTACAATGGAGCAGTTGGGCAGACACCCAGGGGATCAAGGTTATCACCAGGGAGATGTAGTAGGAAGGAGACAACCTCATTTCTGTGGAAATTTTGTCAAAAAGGCATGATCGCATTTCAATAATGAGAAAACATTAGACAAATCCAAACTGTGGTTCATTCTTCAAAACAACTGATCAACACTCTTCAAAAGTGTCAAGATCATGAAAGACAAGGAAAGACTGAAAAACTGTTACAGATTATAGAGGGAATGGAAGAGGAATAACAAAATACAATGTGGGATCCTAGGTACCTGGTGGATCAGAAATGGGACATGAGTAGGAAACTGCTGAAATTCAAATTAGGTCTATAGTTTAGTTAATAGTACTGCGCTGGTGTTAATTTCCTAGTCTTGATGATTTTACTATGGTTATGCAAGATGTTAATATTAGAGGAAGTTGGGTGAGAGGGATGCAGGAACTCTGTCCTATTTTTATAGATTTTCCGAGACTAAAATTACTTCAAAATTAAAAATTGAAAAATAAAGAACCCCACAACTCCAGTCACTTTTTCCTCAATTCTACCTGTAAAATAAGATGAACCTGCTATCCTCTAGTAACTGGATCATTGAGTGGGTCTCTCCGAAAAAGTATCTATCAGGCTTTGAGCTCTCTAGGGTCAAAATCAAGGATTTGAAAGGAAAGATTCCCAAAGCTTTAAATACCTCTCTTTGATGTATAAGAACTCCTCCTGTGAACATCAAAGGACCTGACGACATATCTGAAATTGCCATTAATGAGCACCAGTTAGCAGTTCACCAGAGATCTCTACCCTCAGTTCCACTGGCCAGAGAAAGGTGGTCAGGGACTAGAAACTGGTGCTCCCCTAGACACAGGCACTGCAGTAGCACAGCAGGGCCAACACTGCCCCCATTTGGTTGTCTCATACACCGCTGACATGAAATGGCACAACCATTCTGAAAGATAACTAAACAACATGTATCCAAAGTCTTAAAAGTGTTCCCACCCTTTGACCCAGCAATTCCACTTCTAGAAATCCTCTGAAAGAAATCAAAGTTGCACACAAAAGTTGCCACCCCAGTATAAACTCCAGCAGTAACAAACTGGCTACAGTAAACACTGCACAACCCAAAGCTGATTAAATAAAATATAGGACATCCATAAGATGGTCTTCTGTGTCCATTTCTTAAAAATCACCTTTTTCAAGAACAGTTTGCTGTATATGGGCTTCCCTGGTGGCTCAGAGGGTAAAGAGTCTGCCTGCAATGTGGGACACCCAGCTTCGATCCCTGGGTCGGGAAGATACCCTGGAGAAGGAAATGGCAACCCACTCCAGGATTCTTGCCTGGAGAATCCCCGTGGACAGAGGAGCCTGGTGGGCTACAGTACATAGGGTCGCAAAGAGTTGGACACAACTGAGCAGCTTTGTTTTTTCAAGAACAGTTTGCTGTATATTACGACATGATCCTGACTTGGTGTGTCTGTGGTATGGGAGAGCACAGGTATGCAAATTTAAAATGCAGGGGGAAAATATGTCTTAATTAATAGCAGTTAACTCTAGGTGGTGCGGGATGCTGACAAACCTTTAAATTTTCTTCTTTATACTTTTCTGTTGCTTCTAAATTTTATCCAACAAACATATTACTATTCTAATACGGAAAACAGCCCCTCCGCATCTTGCAGGTGAATAAACAGAGTTACAGAGAACCTCATTAACTTGCCCTGGGTTCTTCAGTGAGTCAGAAGTGAAACCAAAAATAAAGACTCTGGTTCTCAAAAGCCTCGCTCATCTCACAAGCTGTCAGCATGTGTGCAGCGGTAGTTTGGGGACAGTGGTTCTTAACTGGGACGACTTTGCCCCCTAGGGGACAGCTGGCATGTCTAGAGACATTTCTGTTTGTTGTAACTCAGGGAGGGGCACTACCACTGCTAAGCATCTTCCATCACACAAGGATAACAGGGTTAACATTTGGCTCAAAACACCAAGAGGGCTACTGGTAGAAGCCCTGTTCTAGGAGAAGGCAGCCACAAATGTATACCCCCCGCCCCCCTCCTCCCCATATTGGACTTTGGAAGAGCTCAGGTGGCTCAAAAGTATATCAGGAACCTCCACCTGCTTCACATCCTGTGCGAGCTGTGGTACCTTCTGTTTCAAAGAGGATCTGACTTGGCAGTTAACAGGCCCCAGGGTGTAAGCACCAAGGACTTTATTACTCACATTAAGCAACCTTCCTCTTCCAACTGGAGAAAAATAAATTGTTCATTTCACACAAGAGCCGTAACAGACACAAAGAGAACACAGCTTCAGATAGAGTTCAACTACCAGAGTCGGGCCAATGCAGGGAGAAGGAGAGGCATCCTGATGTCATGAGGCCAGTCAGACCGAGGGGCAGGAGGCCTGTCTGCACGTGTTTCCCCTGCATTTTCACCTCTGAGACCTCAGGAGTCCTGAGTGACCATGCCAGGCTTACCTTCCTTCCAAGTATCTTTAGAGAAGGAGAAAAGGAAAGAGCCCCAACCAAACCCTGAGAGAGGTGCTTTCCCCTCTCAGGAAACTCTCTCCTCTATCCAAGGGGCCACCCGCTTAGACTTCTCTATGGGTTTCAAGGGGACAGGGACATCATGCCAGCGTTTCCTGTGCCCTTGAGTCCAACTTACAATTCCCATACTCAGGAGCTGGCAAGACTGCAGATATTAAGAAAATAAACTTATGGCTGTTAGGGGTATCAAGGGGTGGAAGTATAAATTGGGAGACTGGGGTTTACATATGCACACTGCTATAAATAAAATAGACAACTAATGAGCACAGCGAACTCTACTTATACTCTGTAAATACTCTTCCCTTACAGGAAAAGAATCTTAAAAAAGAGTGGATATATGTATAACTGATTCACTTTGCTGTATACCTGAAATTGATACAACTTTGTAAATCTACTCTAGTAAAATGTATTTTTAAAAAAAGAGCTGGGAAAAATGTTTGCCAATGTACCCCCTCCCTTTCTAGATCAGGCAACAAGTCACAGAGGATCTACGGATCAAGCCCAAGTCATACAACTATGACAGAGTCAACTCCTGATCCCAGACCTCCCATTCTCTCTCCTTTAATAGCGTCTCAGCCACCAAGAAGTCCAGTGCTGTAGGACCACAGACACCAGCCCTGTCAGAGGAAGCATCACTCACTCCTGGCATTTCACACGAGAGGTCCCATAACAGGTGTGAATCTTTAGTGCTGCTACTGCCATATCCTTCAAATATCCTGATTTTAGCCAAAACAATAGGGTTCTGTTCCCACTGGGGTTGTCGCTGGCCACTTTCACTTGATAGTTGACTATACAACTCTTGGCTTTGTTTATTCAACAAATATTTATTGAGCACCTATTTTATGCTGGAAACCAAGCCATTTGGGTCTGATCTAGTCTCTCTAAGGTCCAGTTCAGGCCAGGCCCTATTCATGGATTGCTTTGCAATCCCAAACTCCTCCTAGGGTAAGCTCATCTTTACCTGAACTAGCTTCAGAGAATCTAACCCTGGTTTGTGACCAAAGAACACAACTAAAACCAAATGAAATGTACATATACTGCAATGAATCCCATATGGGTCAGCACTTAAATGCCAACTTAAAACCTAGAAGGAAAAATAAAAGCCTATTTACCCCAGCAGTGGAGGGAAAACAATCTTACGACTAATGAATATGTTCAGAGACAAGAGTAATGGGCTCAAAAAATAAATAAATAAAGCATGAAGACAGGGGAGGGGGGCTAATATGGTTAGAACACAGGCTCTGAAGTCAGACAGGCCTGCCTCTACTTCTAACTAACCGTGTGTGTGTGTGTGTGTGTGTGTGTGTGTGTGTGTGTCGCTCAGTCATGTCTGACTCTTTGTGGTCCTGTGGACTGTAGCCCACCAGGCTCCTCTGTCCATGGAATTTTCCAGGCAAGAATACTGGAGTGGGTTGCCATTTCCTTCTCCTTCAGCATATTACTTAACCTCTCTGAGTCTCACTTTCCCATATGAAAATGGGATAATATGGCAATAGTACCACCTTCCTAGGGTTATTGTAAGGACTAAGTGAGATAACAATGTGCCAAACTATAACACGACACTATTCAGTAGCCATTATTTCTGGTTTTTAGGAGCAACTTAGCTCTCACATCCAGAAGCAACTTAGATGGCGCCATAAACCTCCCTGGGCCGTGTGGCTCACTGCCCTGTGGATTAGTGCCACCGTGTCTCTCCGCCCTTTCAGGAACCAAATGTCAACTTGGAACCCAGAACCCTTTTGGGGTAAACCGGACTGACCCACAAGTCCCGGGAGGCTGGCCTGGAAAGTGGTAAGGGGAGGAGGAAAACCTTTGCCTCACCAACACGAGTGGAAGCTCAGTGGCCTGGCTACACCGTGAGGATTCACCACTCGTCAAAGACCCATGGAGAAATCAATGTCTCAGAGTGCCGATGCTGCGGCAGGGCGGGGGCACGTGAAGCATCGCACCTTCCCTGCCTCCAGGGCCAGTGTCCTCAGAGTGCCAGTGGCCTAAATCTAAACCACATTTCTTTCCCAGAACTAGGCTGAAGGTTCTTCAAGAGTAGAGTCTTGTACTCTGAATTTCCCATAACACTCTAAATAGGATTCTATGCACAGGAGGCACTTTTGAAAATGCTCTGAACTAAAAACTCCTTTACTGTTATCAAACAGAACCAGGAATGAGTTCCTAAGTTCACAGGTGAAGGCCAAGTATGCCAGGGCTGTTTCCCTCTCCCACTCACAAGGGGCAGTTGAAGCCAGAACCCTCAGTGTTCTAGGTGGAGAACTCCTAAAGCATCTGATAGATGGGTGCTCTACCAGGAGGTTCTCCAAGACCTGTTAATTATTGTCTCGATATCCTTGGAATCTGGCCCCACTTCACAAGGCCCACTGCCACCGCCTTGGTTCAGGCCCTTCTATCCACCGGAGAGTGCTCTCTGTCACCAACTCCTCCCCGCCCCCCACTCCCATTTGTCCCACACACAACCATCAGAGACCAAAAACTAATCAGGTCACTTTCCTATACAAAAGCCTTCAAGGGACTTTTCTCCTGGGACAAAGAGCAAAGACCAAACTTCTCAGAGTAGCATATAAGACCCTTTCCAGTGGGCTACAGTCTATATCTTAGCAGCAGTATCTTCCACCACTCTGGACATAGCGCACTGCAGGCCTTCATATCATTGCCCATGTTACTTCCTTGTCCTTAAAGTTCTTCTGTACCATCTTCTCCTAGTCAGTCATTCCTCATTTCTTCTGGCAAACTCCTTAGTCTCCTTCAGGACTGCAGGAAGCAAGCAGCATCTGAGTTGGTTTCTAAAGATCTTGCCTCCTAATTTCCCTGCTCCTAAGCAATATCTTCCCTTTGAGTGTGCACTGGGCCTAAAGACTCACTTCTGATAAATATAATCCAACAAAAGAGATGAGATGTCACTTCTGTGGCTGAGTTACAGAAAGACTGTGTCTTCAATCTTGTTTGCTCCCTCTTACTCTCTTCCTTGCTTGCTTGAGGGTAAGTCAGCTGCCATGTCATGAACCACCCTATGGTGAGATCCATGTGCTCAGGAATGGATGTCTCTGGCCAATAGCCAGTGAGTACCTGAAGCCTGTCAATGACCATGTGAGTGAGCTTGAAAGCCCCTTGTTGAGTCTTGAGAGGACTGCAGCTCTGGCCTGGCTGACTCTTAGTTGTAACCTGATGAAAGTCTCTAGGCCTGAGGACTCCATCAAGTCCCATCTGGATTCCTGACCCACAAAAAATAGAAAGCTTGTTGGGAGAAAATAGAAGTCTTGTTTTAAGCCACTAAATTTTGGAGTAATTTGTTACATAGTCATAGACAGCTGATATAAGGGCCAACTCAAATGTCACTCATTTATTAAGCATTCCTAACACACTCTTCAGAGAAGGCAATGGCACCCCACTCCAGTACTCTTGCCTGGAAAATCCCATGGATGGAGGAGGCTGGTGGGCTTCAGTCCATGGGGTCGCTAAGAGTCGGACACGACTGAGCGACTTCACTTTCACTTTTCACTTTCATGCATTGGAGAAGGAAATGGCAACCCACTCCAGTGTTCTTGCCTGGAGAATCCCAGGGACGGGGGAGCCTGGTGGGCTGCCGTCTATGGGGTCACACAGAGTCGGACACGACTGAAGTGACTTAGCAACAACACACTCTTCTACCCCCTAGTCCATCTCCACCTCTCTCATTGCTCATAGGATTGATCCAAACTTCTTAATATAGCCCTCAAGGCCCTACATAATGATTCAATTCAACCCACCTTGCCAAACTCATCTTTCATCACTACACATGGCACCTGGGATAAATGATCTTCTTTAAACTGCTCCAACATACCCCAGTCTCACCTTTATCCCTTTGCACATACTATTTCCACTCTCTGGAATACTTCTTCCGTCTCCCTTTACCTAGTTCATTTACATTTGTTCTTCAAAGTCCCAGCTCATATCTTTTTCCTCCAGGAAGAAACAACTTTCAAGGCTGGGTTTAGGTATCTTCCATTTGTGCCAATGCCTTTCCCTGTACTTTTCTACTTAGAGCACTTATCACTTTGTGCTGTCAGGACCTTTGACTCAATCTTCTGGCCTGGACTGCAAGCTCTTTGAGGGCAAGACACCTTTCTGTCATTCATTTATGTGTGTATGCTAGTCCTGTCTTAACTTGTTGTTAGCTAAATACACTTGCACCTATGCAATTGAATGTAGCTGGAAAAAGGCACAGAGCCACGTACTCTGGTCTCACTTTAATTCATGACCATGAACCAAAGATAGGCCCTTAAAGATCCCTGACAATACTGTCCCTCCCTAGTTTATTCTATTCACTCACCTACTCTCCTTGATGACTGCTTCACACCTTTCTTCTTAAACCTCTCACACTCCACCCCTACACTCTCAGCTGATGACTTTGTTTTCTACTTCACTGAGAAAACTCAAATCAGAAGAGGATTTCCAGACTCCCACCACATTTATGTACCTATCATCATCCATCCACACTAACTCTGCCTTTCCTGCTGTTACTCAAGATGAACTATCCATGGTCCCAGGGCCAAAACTTCTATTTGTGAACCAGACCTCACCTCTCCCCTACTCTAGAAAATCATTCCAACAATCTCCCCTCACACTCCAACAGCATTCCTTTCCCTTTCTCACCCAGATTGTTCCCACCAGCATGTAAACATACTGTTACTTCTCTCATATTAAAGAAAAACAATAGAGTTTCAGTTTGAGAAGATGAGGTCCTGGAGATGGATGGTGTTGATGGCTACATGTGAATATAATTTATGCCACTAAGTGTACTCTGAAAAATGGTTAAAATGATCATTTTCATGTGGCTTTTGGCACAATAAAATAAGAAAATAAAAACCCTCCTGATTCCACTCCCCCTACCAGTTACCTCCCTGTTGCAGTTTCCCTCTGCACCGAACTTGCAATAAATTCTTCTCTTTCATTTTCTGTTAAAGCCACTCAAATAAAGCTCTAACCTCCATTACGACCCTGAAACTGCTGGTCAAGATCCTCGTTGACATGCACGTTGCCAAACTCCATGGTGAATTCTCACTCCTCATCTTCCTTGACTGATCAGTAGCATTAAAACCAATCCATCTCTCCCCACCAACATGCTGCATTTTTCTCTCTTGGCTTCAGGATCACCACACCCACTTGGCTTTCTTCCTGTCTCACTGGTCACATCTTCTCAGTCTTCTTTGCTGATTCCTTCCTTCCCCATCACTTCTTCTTCTTCTTTTTTTTTTTTTTTTTTTTGCCACACCACATGGTATATGGGATCTTAGTTCCCAACCAGGGATCAAACCCACATCGTCTGCAGTGGAAGCTGCTGCTGCTGCTGCTAAGTCACTTCAGTCGTGTCCGACTCTGTGTGACCCCATAGACGGCAGCCCACCAGGCTCCCCCATCCCTGGGATTCTCCAGGCAAGAACACTGGAGTGGGTTGCCATTTCCTTCTCCAATGCATGAAAGTGAAAAGTGAAAGTGAAGTCGCTCAGTCGTGTCCGACTCTTAGCGACCCCATGGACTGCAGCCTACCAGGCTCCTCCATCCATGGGATTTTCCAGGCAAGAGTACTGGAGTGGGGTGCCATTGCCTTAGCACACAGCCTTAACCACTGGACCGCCAGGGAAGCCCCTCTCCTAACCTCTTACCACAGTAGTGTTCAGGACTCACTTTGGTCCTTGCCCTTCCTTTCTGCTCTACCCATATTCACTCCTCTGTGATCTCATTGGGAAAGACTAGAGATCTCTTCAAGAAAACTAGAGATACTAAGGGAACATTTCATGTAGAGATGGGCAAAATAAAGGACAGAAGTGGTAAAACAGAAGCAGAAGATATTAAGAAGAGGTGGCAAGAATCCATAGAAGAACTATTCAAAAAAGATCTTAATGACCCAGACAACCATGATGGTTGATCACTCACCTAGAGTCAGACATCCTGGAATGTGAAGTCAAGTGGGCCTTAGGAAGCATTTCTACAAACTAAGCTAGTGAAGGTGATGGAATTACAGCTGAGCTATTTTAAATCCTAAAAGATGATGATGTGAAAGTGCTGCACTCAATATGTCAGCAAATTTGGAAAACTCAGCAATGGCCACAAGACTGGAAAAGGTCAATTTTCATTCCAATCCCAAAGAAAGACAATGCACAATTGCACTCATCTCACACGCCAGCAAAGTAATGCTCCAAGTTAGGCTTCAACAGTACGTGAACTGAGAACTTCCAGATGTTCAAGCTGGATTTAGAAAAGGCAGAGGAACCAGAGATTAAATTGCCAACATCCGTTGGATCACAGAAAAAGCAAGAGAATTCCAGAAAAACATTTACTTCTGCTTTATTGACTCCGCTAAAGCATTTGACTGTGTGGATTACAACAAACTGTGGAAAATTCTTAAAGTGATGGGAATACCAAACCACTTTACCTGCCTCTTGAGAAATCTGTATGCAGGACAAGAAGCAACAGTTAGAACTGGACATGGAACAACAACGGACTGGTTCTAAATTGGGAAAGAAGTACGTCAAGGCTACATATTGTCACCTTGCTTATTTAACTTATATGCAGAGTACATTATGCAAAATGCTGGACTGGATGAAGCACAAGCTGGAATCAAGATTTTTAGGAGAAATAACAGTAACCTCAGATATACAGATGACACCATCTTTATGGCAGAAAGCAAACAGGAATTAAAGAGTCTCTTGATGAAAGTGAAAGAGGAGAGTGAAAAAGCTGGCTTAAAACTCAACATTCAAAAAACTAAAATCATGGCACCCGGTCGCATCACTTCATGGCAAATAGATGGGGAAACAATGGAAACAGTGACAAAGTATCTTTTCTTGGGCTCCAACATCACTGCAGATGGTGACTGCAGCCATGAAATTCAAAGATGCTTGCTCCTTGTAAGAAAAGCTATGACCAACCTAGACAACATATTTAAAAACAGAGACATTACTTTGCCAACAAAGATCTGTCTAGTCAAAGCTATGGTTTTTCCAGTAGTCATGTATGGATGTGAGTGTTGGACCATAAAGAAAGCTGAGTGCTGAAGAATTGATGCTTTTGAACTGTGGTGTTGGAGAAGACCCTTGAGAGTTCCTTGGACTGCAAGGAGATCCAACCAGTCCATCCTAAAGGAAATCAGTCCTGAATATTCTTTGGAAGGACTGATGCTGAAGCTGAAGCTCCGATACTTTGGCCACCTGATGTGAAGAACTGCCTCACTGGAAAGTCCCTAATGCTGGGAAAGATTGAAGGCAGGAGAAAAGGGGATGACAGAGGATGAGATGGTTGGATGGCATCACTGACTCAATGGACATGAGTTTGAGTAAGCTCCAGGAGTTGGTGACGGACAGCGGAGCCTGGCGTGCTGCAGTCCATGGGGTCACAAAGAGTCAACATGACTGAGCGACTGATCTGAACCAAAATAATACTACCTGTATAATTAGATGATTCCCATAGTTATACTTCCTGCCCAAATCTGACTCTCCACTTAACACATGAAGAAGATCTAAAACCTTATCTCCTCCTAAAGGTTGATCCACCCAGTCTTCTCCAACTCAATAGCAATATCACATTTCCAATTGCTCAGGTTAAAAGCTTAGAATCATTTTTCACTTCTCTTTTTCTCTCCCACTCTATATGCTATCCATCAGGAAATCCTTTGGGCTCTATCTTTTTAAAATATCCAGAATCCAGCCTTTTCTCACCCCCTCCTTTACCTCTGCAATACTTCAAGCCACCACTATCTCTTACCTAGTCTATAATGGCCTCCTTGTTCATGTCTCTCGTCACCCTGGCTCCTGCAAATCTATTCTCAACACAACAGACTTTGTGATCCCTTTCAAATATAAGTCAGATAACAACATCCCTCTACTCAAAACCCTTCAGTAGATCCTTTTTTTCACAGAAAGAAAAAGCCAAATCTTCACAATGGCCTACAAGGCCCTACATGATCTGATGCTCATTGCTTCTCTAACCTCAGTTCATTTCATTTCAGACATATGGGCCTTTTTGCTGTTCCCCAAACATGCCAGGCATGCATCCACCTGAGGTGGAATTCCCTCTGTGTGAAATTCCTCTCCCCAGGCTATCCATATGTTTAACTTCCTCACCTCTTTAAGTCTCTGCTCTTACATCACTTTGTAAATTAGGTCTGTCAAAACCACCCTGTATAAATTACAAACCACATCCCCCTGTACCCCTTTCACCCCTTTCCATCCTTTTTTTTTCTTTTTCATAGTATTTACCACTTCTAAACACTACTTAATTTACTTATTTTTTATGTACATTCCATTTTATTAGTCTCAACCAATAGAAAGCTAATTCCACAAGGGCACAGACTTCTGTTTGTTCAATATTTCAAGCACCTAGAGGTCTTGATGTACAGGGGGAAGTCTGATATTGTTGAAGTAATAAATGAATAAGCCCAGCACAATACCTAGAGCATAATAGATGACTACCAAATATTCAATAAATGAGTGAATAAATAAATGAATGGTCCATCTATCACTAAGCTGTGAGCTTTTCATGGGCAGAGAAATGACTTATCTTTGTTTCCTCATTACCCAGGACGTAATGGAGATTCAATAAATGTTGGTTAAATAAAAGAAAAAAAAAAACACCTGAACACAAGTGAGGTGAGACTGGAAATGTGAGGTGCCAGCATGCTGAGGTTCATATACTAAGTATCCTCTTTCTTCCATGGCCACTCCCAGGTTGGCGTGTTCCACTTCTGGATCTTTCAGGACATAATTCTCAATGACTAGGATGCAGAGATCAGGTAAATGTGATAAAGGAAGGGCCACCTTACTGAAGAGGGCTTTCCTGTAGGTCCTAACTAAGGCATCACCATCGGACCACTCATGCAGGTTGGGCGCACTGTGAGTCCATAAGTAATGGATGCAAACCAGGCTCCTTCGATGTCAGGCTTCCAGGTCCCAAATTCTGATAATCTAGAAACTGGAAAATCAAGTTACTTCAACAAACACATGCCTTGTATTCCTCCTTTCAAGGCTCACATCTCAATGGGGAAGGCTGGCATTGGCTCAGATACCTTTGCAACCCATCATTCATTTCTAACACGGGGAGGAGGAGGGTGAAATGACTCCTTATATACCATCGTTGGGTCGGCTGCTCCTACCTGCCACACCCTCCAGTCAAGAAGGAAGCAATCGACCTTCCAGAGCCCTGCTTGCTCTAGAGAACACAGAGGCAGAGGAGGCAGGAAGCGGGTGGTGCTGAAGGTAAGCTGGTGCCAACCTGGAAGTCAGGCGGGAGGACTGAGGATTCTGCTCCTGCCTCATTCCATGACCTTGGGTGAGTGAGTTCACTCTCTGGGCCTTGGTGCTGCTGCTGCTAAGTCACTTCAGTCGTGTCCGACTCTGTGAGACCCCATAGATGGCAGCCCACTAGGCTCCGCCATCCCTGGGATTCTCCAGGCAAGAATACTGGAGTGGGTACATTTCCTTCTCTGGGCCTTAGTTTCCTCATATTTAAAACTAAAAATTTAAGCCAGATAATCTAACTATTTGCTTGTTATAAAAACTTAAACTATTATTAACCACTCTAATTTGATCATTTGACAGGACAACATTGTTTGCATATACCTCCCAGCAAATTCATCTTAATCTCCTCATCCTCAGCTCAGCTGTCATTTACTCATAAAACTAAACAATCCTGGTGCCAGCTATGTGCCAGGCATTGTGCTAGGCCTGGGTGTACAGCTGTGAATATGACAGACACAGTCTCTGCCGTCAAGAGTCTATGGCCTAGCAGGGAGTAGATATTTGACCTCCAACGATGTTTCAGTCACTGCCATGAATAAATTTGAGAGAGAGTGGAAGTGACTGAGGTGGTGCTAGAGATGGAGCAGAGTTATGCCTAGTCTGGGGTTTCAGAAAATCTTCCTGAAGGAAGTAACTTCTGAGCTGAGCTCAAGACAGACGGGAATGAACTAGAGGAAAAGAAAGGGCATTTGAGAGACAGAAAAGAGTGCACACAGGTGCCCTGAGCAAGGAGTCATATCTTGTCAAGGCCAGTGTTGCCCAAGAACAGAGTGAGGACCAGATGGGCAGAGAAATGGACTAGAAGAAGTCTTGATATACAGGAGGAGTGCCAATATTGTTGATGGAATGAATGAGCCCAGCACAATGGGCCACATAGGCAAAAGTAAGCCCACATGAGGCCTTCAAGAGAAATGTGGCTTTTAATGACTTTTTTAAAAACTCATTATTATCATTGTTTTTTTGCCATATGGTACAGCATGCAGGATCTTAGTTCCCTGACCAGGGATCAAATGTGCATCCCTTGCATTGAAAGTGTGGAGTCTTAACCACTGGATAACCAGGGAAGTTCTAGATGTTGTCTTAAAATATGTTAAAGTTAGTGAAGGAGGCTGGAGCAGAGTAGGGGCAGCAGAGTGAAATGTGATTAGACAAATGGAGAGAGCAGCATGGAAACATACACCACCATATATAAAATAAATAGCCAGTGGGAATTTGCTCTGTGACTTAGGGAGCTCAAACCAGTGCTCTGTGATAACCTAGAGGGGTGGAATAGGGTGGAAGGTGGGAGGGAGGGCCATGAGGGAGGGGACATATGTATACCTATGGCTGATTCATGTTGATGTATAGCAGAAACCAACACATTATTATAAAGCAATTATCCTTCAATTAAAAATAAATGATTTTTTTTTAAAGTTTGCTATGTGGAGAATGAATTCAAAGGGGCACAGGTTAACACAAAAGAGCCAGTAATGAAGCAACTGCAGTGAAACAGGTAGAAAATGATCAGTATTTGATATGGGTGATATCAGTGGAAAAACAGATAAATTCAGGAGAGATTTAGGAGGAAAAAGTGATAAGATGAGAGGAGCTGTGAGGGGCAAGTGATAAAGAAGAAAGTACCAAAATGCAACCTAAGTGGTTAAGTTAGGAAACACTATCAGGGGACCAAGTTTGGGAAGGGGGTGATACTATTAGTTCAGTTTGGGACATGCTAAGTTTAGGACTGCTGTGAGATACCAAGTAGAGAAGATGAGTAAGAAGGTAAATATAAATCTGGAGCTCAAAGGTCTCCAACTACCAAATTGAAGGTGTGAATTTGAGAGTCCTCATAGACACAATGAGTAAAGCCATAAAAACAGCATATGGAGACAGTGTAAGAGACATAAAGAAATAAGGGCTTCCCTGGTGGTCCAGTGTTAAGAATCTGCCTTGCAGTGAGGGGACAGCGGTTCAATCCCTGGTCCAGGAGGATCCCACATGCTGCAAGGCAACTAAGCCTGTGTGCCACAACTATTAAGCCCACGCTCTAAAGCCCATGAGCTGCAACTGCTGAAGCCTTTACCCCCTAGAGCCTGTGCTCCACAACAAGAGAAGCCATTGCAGTGAGAAGCCTGTGCACCACAACTAGAGAATAGCCCCCATTCATCCCAAGTAGAAAAAGCCAGCACATAGCAACAAAGACCGGCACAGCACCCCACCCCAAGAAAAGGAAAGAAAGAGAACCAAGGATGGAGACTTCAGAAAACCTCACATTTAAAACCCAAATAGAGAATAAAGAGCTAAAACATAAAAAATAAAAAAGAGAGAGAATACAAAGGAATGGCCAGAGACAGGAGGAAAAGTAAGATTTGACATCATGGTAGCCAAGGGAACAACATATTTCAAGAAGCCAGGATTAGTTAATCCTATTAAAGTGCTGAGAGATGAACTTAGAACATTTTTGATGGAGGGGGAATTGGGGAAGAAGCCAAAGGGTTGTGAGAGGAGAGGTCATGAAATAGAGACAAGATATTAATATATAGATTGTTCTTGCCTCTGTGAAAGAGGAGAGAATGATAGGCTGTAGTTGAAGAGGGGAGATACTTGAATATGTTGAGAAATGGATAGAAACGATTCGGCAAAGAAAAAGACAGAGGAGTGACAGTGGAGAGAAAGAAAAATAACAGTATCAGGAGCCTGAGAAGGTGACAAGGACTAGACTATACGGCAGAGCTGGAAGACTGGCCTCAGATGATGAGACAGCTCCTCTGTGCATCAGAATGGAGGGAGAAAATGTTCACAGCTGCATTACTTACAATTGGCAAGGTATGAAGCAACATAGGTGTCCATCAGCAGATAAATGGATAAAGAAGATGTGGTGTGTGTGTGTGTGTGTGTGTGTGTGTGTGTGTATAATGGAATACTAGATATATAGACATATAGATATATATAATAGAATACTACTCGAGCATAAAAAAGAATAAAATTTTGCCATTTGTAGCAACATGGATGGACCTGAAGGGCATAATGCTAAGTGAAATAAGTCAGATAGAGAAAGACAAATACTCAGTTATATCACTTATATGTGGAATCTAAAAAATAAACCAAAAAAGAATCAGACTCACAGATACAGAGAACAAACTATTGGTTACCAGTGGGGAGAGGGAAGGGGAAGAGGGGCAATACAAGGATAGAGAGGAAAGGGTTATTATAGGATTATATGAAATCATGTGTGTGAAACTTTTGAAAATTGTAAAGCACTATAGAATTCAAAGAATCATTCAATTAATAAAAGAAGAAGAAGGGAGGGGGAGAGGGAAAGAGAGTATGAAGGTCAGTGTATACTCATCCCTCCAAACACACAGTCATAAGGTCAGTTCTGCTAATGTTTTCCAGAGAAAACCTCAAAGTCTACAGGCCCTCATACTCTCGGTGAGTGGTGTAGATCACAGGAAGCAAACAATCCCTGTCAGCCCTGTCTTGACACCTCATACAAATCACACTGCCTCCTCTGCCCTGCTCACGAGTCTGAACAAGGCCAAATGGGAGCTGCTTCCAGCCCTGAGGTCCACGGATGATGTGATAGGATCTCTGAAAGAAGGCCCAAGTGTAACCAGATCAAACCTGGGGACATGACTGAAAATAGCAGTGAAGGACAAGAGACGTCACAAAGTGCCAGCCATATCGACAAGGAATCAGATGGGTGTGTTGAGAGGGAAAAACAGCCCCATTCTTTCATGCAGTGACTTTGGAAGGGGCAGAGGCTGCCCAGCTGCCTAGCAGACTAAGCTCTTATTTTGCACCCTGTGGTCCTTAGGGAGCTGCCTCCCATGTCACTGCCCAAGCACCTAACCTACCACTCCCCCAAGCCTGGAATCTAGAGGAGTTTCTCCAGCTTACTGTCCCATAACCATAACTGTGACTCTAGGACAAGAATTCAATCAGCATCTTTTAGCCCAAAGTGCAGAAACAGCACTAGGACACACAGCTTTAAGAAGACCAGTGCTTACCAAGGTCACAGGAAGGAGAAGTCCAACACACAGAGGCTGCCAAATCCCTGGTCAGCACTTGACCCCTCCAGATCAAAACCAACACTCCCCACCTTCTGCCATCCAGGCCCTGCTCCCCCAGTCTGCTGTCTTTCCAGCCCTTTGGACACTCCTTCCATGAACCGTAGAGAGAATACTTGCTTACAGTGCCAGTGCTTCTAACAAAAGCTCATTCCTTGGGGAAAATCAACACAAAAGCTTAATTCCACACAAAGAACTGTAGCAGGAACCTATTTAAGAATGCTGCCTCTTAAGTCCCTGTCATCCAGAGTCTCCAAAGCACTAGGGAAAAAGACAGAAGGAGAAGAAAAGGCAGGGAATCATGGGGAGGTGATAACTGACACTTAGCCGACTGTCTATAATAAGCAAGTGACATAATAGAAATAAACACAGCTTTGGGGAGAGATGCTGCAAACATGGCCCTAGCAGGTCCTGGGGCTCCGGGGAGTCACGCTGGGCTAGAAACCCGGTTATTTCTAGGGCACCAAGCAGCATCTGACCTGAATCAGGAGCCTCTGGAAGCAGGGCCAGAAGGCCAATCAGAGGCTGAGAAATACAGCACAGCTCCAGCCAGGGGCCTTGGTCACCGGCCTACATCCAAGGTTGTGCATGCGTGCTCAGTTGTGTCTGACTCTTTGTGACCCCATGGACTGTAGCCTGCCAGGCTCTTCTGTCCGTGGAATTTTCCAGGCAAGAACACTGGAGTGGGTTGCCATTTCCTTCTTCGGGGGATCTTCCCAACCCAAGGATCAAACCTGACTTTCCTGCATTGGCAGGTAGATTCTTTACCACTGTGCCACCTGCGAAGCCCTTTTCCCAACCCAGGGATCAAACCCAGGTCTCCTGCATTGCAGGTGGATTCTTCACGAGCTGAACCACAAGGGAAGCCCAATAATACTGGAGTGGGTAGCCTATCCCTTCTCCAGTGGATCTTCCCAACCCAGGAATTGAACTGGGGTCTCCTGCATTGCAGGCAGATTCTTTACCAACTGAGCTATCAGGGAAGCCCCAAGTTTGGGCAGGGGAAAAAAATAACAAACAAACAGAATTCTTCAAAGAACTCCATCCAGTGATGTCTTGAGTCTCCTCATCAGCCAGGAAGAAATGCCCAGGTAATCAGTAAGAGCAAGTAATCCCCTTATCGTTCCTCTTTGTTTCCAAACTGGCTCTGCCTAGAAAGCATGGTTCAGACGAGCATCATCACTTAGAACCCAGTGCGGCCAGCTTGGAACACACCTCAGCTAGTGTTTCATTCCTAGCTGTAGCGTAGGGAAGGGAAAGTCCACTTTTGTAGGTTGTTGTGAGAGTCAGATGAAGTCATATCTGCTTGGAAAATGTTAATGCCTCTTCCTTACCCCTCTTTACCTGAGGATTTATATTCATAACCACACATTCTCAGTCTACATTCCCTGAACCTACAGCAAAGGACAAGGCTGAGGGGGGTTGGGGGTGGGGGAAGTGGCTCAGAAGGCTCTTTGCCATTCAACTTAAAAGATGGAAAGTCCAGGAACTTCCCTGGTGGGCCAGTGGTTAAGACTCAAGCTTCCACTGCAGGGGGTGCAGGTTTGATCCCTGGTTGGGGAACTAAGATCCCACATGCTGCACCACGGTAGCCAAGAAAAAAAAGGGTGGAAAGTCCACACTCAGATGCTCAAGAAGATATTGAAGTAAGAACTGGTATTAATAAAGAAGCTCAGAATTTGCAATTGTGTCCAAAGAGCTTCCAAAAGGTAAAAGAAAACAAGAATAGAATTTATTCTAAATAGAACCTTTACAGACAGTGTATTGGTAGTCCTGTCACTTAGAGGGTTTATGTTAGAGGTTTACAAGACAGGGATAGGAGACCCAGCTTCCCACCTTCTAACACCGCAGGGTCCAAGACAGTCAAATCCAGGGTAATATAAAGTATCCATGAACCAAAACACATCTCACCTTCCACTTCTAGGTAGAAGCAGAAAATGACAACAAAATTGTCACTAGAGATTTTTTCTTTAATCAACAGGCAGGATAGGTCCTAAGATCAGGACATATATATTCAAACCAAACTTTTGCTTGCAGAGATCTGTGCAATGAGAAAAGATGATGACATATGACAAGATATTCAAGGACAGAAGCATTCTATAATTACTGAGACAGCAAAATGTCCCAACGTATTTTAGCAAGATCTTCTCTAGTAAAGGTTGAGAGAAAATAGTGTTTCATCTAGAAAAAACTTTGTATAAGTGGCCCACCTAGTTCCCAGAAAAGAATTAGCTGGTTTCATCACATCTACTATGCTGTCAGTTGTAAGGCATGGCCAAATTTCAGAGATGTTAATGTATGGAGTCGGGGGAAGTGCATCAGAGAGCCAATGAAACAGGATATACCTGCCGGAGGAAATAGTCTATGTTGCAAATCATATTCCAACTCTGTGGCCTTGCCCTGTAAGTCCTTGGCAGAGGGACCATGAAGAGGTTATGCAAAAGGCTCTCCCAGAGCATTAATCTTTAAGAGTTAGCAAACTGGTTAGTCATTGTAATAATAACAGCACACTCTGATACGGCACCTTGCAACCTCAAAGCACTTTCACAGACATTATTTCCTGTAAGCCTCACAATATCCCTGCTAGGAAAGAAAAGCAAATATCACTAACCTTCTTTTTCAGTTAAAAATAAAACAGATGCCCAAAGTTCAGTTGTCCTAAGGTCACAGATCTAGTAAGTGGCAAACTGAAGTTTAAAGCGCCATCTCTCTCCTAGGACTGTGCTCTGTGTTATGAGACACAGTCTGAGGTTAGGACCATTCCTGCGTGTCCACTGAAAAAGTCAAAGACTTAATATCTGACCTCTGTACTTTTAAGTTCCATCTCTACTCAACACTTGCCCTAAGAATGATGCTTAAAGGCCTAAGAGGGGGCTTCCCCGGTGGTCCAGTGGTTAAGAATCCACCTTGCAATGCAGGGGACACCGGTTCAATTCCTGTTCCAGGAAGATCCCATATGCTGCAGGGCAACTAAGGCCATGTGCCAGAACTACCAGGCTCTAGAGCCTGCGAGCTGCAACTACTGAGCCCACATGCCTAGAACCCATGCTTTGCCATGAAAAGTCACCTCAATGAGAAGTCTGAGCGCCACAACAAAGAGTAGTCCCTGTTCACCTCAACTAGAGAAAGCCAGCACAAAGCAGTGAAGACCCAGTGCAGTCAAAAATACATTTAAAAAAAAATTTAAAGGCCTAAGGGATATGGAATACTAGAATGGACCATGCTTTGACTCTCCACTGGGGGTCACCATCCATGATGTCTTGATCTAAGAGAGCAATCTCCACCACTGAGGTATCCCATCACACAGGGATTCCCTGAGATAATCATCTCTGCACCCATAACAGGAGTGTGGTCTCGTGTCTTGTCAATTTCTCCTTTCGTCCACGCAGAGGGGTCCCAGGACTCCTGTCTTTATCTACTTAGGAAACAAAGACCTTAAGAACTTTATTTACCCCTGCCCAGGGTATGGTAGCAGAGGGGCATGGGGCTAGGAGACCCTTGAGCAAAGTCAGAATGGTCTCCCCATCTAGGAGAGGAACGACCACAGCCTACAAGCCAACAGGCCTTATTTTAGGAAATATTTAGGTTGATCCCCAAGTAAGAATAGCCTAGATGTATGTATACATAAAACAAACGGGCTCTCTCCTCAGCCCTCCACCCCTCCTTTCCTACAGTCTTCTATCCAAGAGTCCTCTACTCTTCCAGCATCAGCTATGCACTCCTCAGCCATGGACCTGGGATTCAACGTCTCCAGTCCGATCCTCTCCAGACCTCCACCAAGGAAATGTCAGCCTTCTCTGGTACTATTTCTCCAACTCATGCTTTATGTTGCAACCTAACGAACCACTTATCTCCCAAGCTTCTTCTCCTTTTCTCATGTTTCTAACCAGACGTGTCTCTAATAAATGTGGATTTATGATACATGTATTTATCTTCCCTATTATTTATGTGCTGCCCTCTCCTGTAGCACAGAATCTAGTATCCTTAACAACAATTTGACCATCTGCCATTCCCTCACTAGAGCTTTACAAGCTCTCTGATGGTATATCCACGTCACACTCATTTTTACTTTTCCTGCAAAGACTTCTGCACTAAGAAAGCACCCAATAAATGTTTGGCTTTCTATTGTCTATTGTATTTTCTAGATGGGTGTCCCATAAACTGGAGGAAGCCTAGAATAATGGTCTGGATTCAAAATCCTGGCTCTGCCATTTATTTATAGCTTCATGACCTTGGGCAAGTTAGTTCAGCTCTCTTTATGCTTGCGTTTTCCCCTTTGTAATAAAGAGGATAATAACAGTATTTATTTCATACTGTTATTATGAGAACTAAATGAGTTAACATTTATAAAATGGTTAGCACAGTGCCAAGTACATCATAAGTGTCAAATAAGTGTTCATTAAGTAAATAAAATCACTACCAGACTCATTTTCCTCCATAAAATTACTTTTCCTCACAAGTTCTCCATTTTTGCTAATGGCACTATGATTTTCCCCAGCTTCCAAGATTAAACCTTGACCCCTTTTATGCCTGCTACCCAGTCCCTCACCACATCTCACAGAGTCTGGGAGGAAACAGAATAATTTACCTGCCTCTTCTCCCAGGTTCCCTGCTTCAAAGACTCTATAATTCTCTCCTTGATCTCTCAAGCATCTGTCTCTCCCCAGATCCAGTCCACTCTGAATTGTGTAGACAAAGTATTTGCAAACATTCCTCTCTTCATATCATATCTCTGTACCAGTACCTACAATGGTGCCATATCACCTCCAGACCCAAGTCCAGACTCCTCAGCCAGTCTCTGGAGACCCTCCTTAATCCAGTCCTGCCCTAATCTTATCTCTCCTATGTCTCTACCCCACATTAATCTCCTCATGGTTCTGGAAAGACTTCTTGCTTGTCTCTGCCTCTGCTCATATTGTTCTTTTGGCCTAGAAGCCTTTCCCTTATCCTCCTAAATCCCCCAAACCTATTCATTCTTCAAAACTAACCTTTAACCCTGTACTTCCCTGATGGTACAGTGGATAAGAGTCTGCTTGCCAATGCAGGGGACATGGGTTTGATTCCTGGTCTGGGAAGATTCCACATGCCATGGAACAACTAAGCCTGTGCACCACAAATACTGATCTCACATGCAGCAACTACTGAAGCCTACGCCTAGAGCCTGTGCTCTGCAACAAGAGAAGTCACCACAATGAGAAGCCTGGGTACCACAACAAAGAGTAGCCCCCCACTCACCACAACTAAAGAAAGCCTGCACAAAGCGAGGAAGACCTAGCGGCCAAAAATAAATAAAATAAAATGCTGATTAAAAAAAAATAACCTTTAGATCCAACACTATCCTAGAAATTTTCAGCCCTCATAGATCTGATTGAATCATCTTTGAATTCTACAATCTATTTTCCCTTTTGCAATTATTATATACCTTTTGCTTTACATCACTTGTTATTGATTCATGTAAATCTGATATTCCCCAACTAGACTGTAAACCTCTCCAGAACAAGATACATGACTAATAGACATTCCCCGGCATCCTTCAAAGAAAAGAACAATGGAGGAGCTAAAAATACAGATCTATTAGCCAACATTTGATGATGAACTTGCCTCTCCCTTTCTTTGGGAGGCAGGGAGAGGGAAAGAATGGGACCGCTTACCCATCCAGCTGATCCTATATGCTGTGTTCACAGATGGTGTGGGCAACCCTACCTGGGGAATTTGCTATAGCCAAAAAGCCTGCTCTCTCTGTTGACAAACGCCAACAATCACTGTAATCTAGGCTGCCATATGGTTCACCCAGCCCTGTAGCAAAATCGGTTTCTCGGGGATATGAAGAGACCAAGCAGGCTAGCCCTCTGATCTATGGCATGGAGGGAGGTCGCCTTGAGCCAGCCCCGCCACAAACGGGAAAGCACAGAGTGTCCAGGGCAATCAAAGCTCAAGAAGATGCAAAACCCGCATTCCTGAGACCCCTGGCCTGGAATCCTGCAAGCTGAGCCCAACAACCCCCCTCTCTCAAGACTCTTGCGACTCTCCAAGAGAAATCCACAGGTGGCCAAGGGCAGACAGAAGATGTGGCCCTGCTCCCACTGTCTAGAGACAGTGGCCCAAAGTTGTCATTTAATTTCTGTTTTCCTAGCATCTGGTCCTGAGGGCCATTAACAGAGTAAGAAAATTTCATCCCTGAGCCAGCTGTCTTAATTTAGGAGGGACACTCCCCATTTTTTGATCAACTATTCATCATTTTCCCCATTCTCCCTCCTTTGTGGATTTCAAAGACAGGAAGAGGTCAGGCCTCATCATCTTCCTAAATTGCCCTAACCCCTCCCATCTAATTATCACAATCATAGACTTGGGGAGGCTGTTTGCACTTGATACTCAGAATGGAATATAGGGCAAGTCCAGCTTTAAGAAAGCAATTTCGCACTCCAGGCATCCATACGGTCCCTCAGCCCAGGATTTGCTAGAATTTTCAAAGTGAAACTATAAACCCAGACAGGCTCTATTTTGAGGGCATGACTTACCCAGTTGGCTGGAAACAACACTGTCTCCACCCTACTTCTCACAGCTGAAGAAGAAAGCCTCATTTGTCAGCTCAAAACAAAGCCCAGGGTATAAGAACAGCCTGCACAAGGTCATACAGAAAGCTGTGGGCTAAGACTGAACCGGGAGGCTGATTTCAAGGAAGGACGCTCATCATTTAAAAACAAAACAACAAAAACACCTGACAAAGCCTAAATAGTCTCCTCTTCCTTAACTAGGGACACCGCCTAGATTCTCCTCCTGGCCACCTAAAAGCAGCTCCTGTCACTTTTGACTGCTTGATTCAGATTGCAATTCTGCCCCCTACTTGTCCCTAGTCAGCCTGTCTACATCCTAAAGTCCTAATAGCTCCTACTCTTCTGTGGCAAAGCAGAAAGCTCTGGGTACAAAGAGGACCCTGGATAAATTATTTGCCTTCTCTTAACTTGAGCTAATTTTGAACCAGTTCTCCTGGTCATGCTCCTTGGGTATAGCACATGTAGGTACCTAAAATCACATAGGAGTAGAAATAATTTCTTCACTCATTTCCCCCTCAATTCATATTTATTGAGCTCCTATAGCATGCCACAGAAAACTAGTCAATCTAATCACACTAGGACCACAGCTTTGTCTAACTCAATGAAACTAAGCCATGCCTGTGGGGCAACCCAAGATGGGCGGGTCATAGTGGAGAGATCTGATAGAATGTGGTCCACTGGAGAAGGGAATGGCAAACCACTTCAGTATTCTTGCCTTGAGAACCCCATGAACAGTATGAAAAGGCAAAATGATAGGATACTGAAAGAGAAACTCCCCAGGTCAGTAGGTGCCCAATATGCTACTGGAGATCAGTGGAGAAATAACTCCAGAGAGAATGAAGGGATGGAGCCAAAGCAAAAAGAATACCCAGCTGTGGATGTGACTGGTGATAGAAGCAAGGTCCAATGCTGTAAAGAGTAATATTGCATAGGAACTTGGAATGTCAGGTCCATGAATCAAGACAAATTGGAAGTGGTCAAACAAGAGATGGCAAGAGTGAATGTCGACATTCTAGGAATCAGTGAACTGAAATGGACTGGAATGGGTGAATTTAACTCAGATGACCATTATATCTACTACTGCGGGCAGGAATCCCTCAGAAGAAATGGAGTGGCCATCATGGTCAACAAAAGAGTATGAAATGCAGTACTTGGATGCAATCTCAAAAATGACAGAATGATCTCTGTTCGTTTCCAAGGCAAACCATTCAATATCACAGTAATCCAAGTCTATGCCCCTATCCGTAACGCTGAAGAAGCTGCAGTTGAACGGTTCTATGAAGACCTACAAGACCTTCTAGAACTAACACCCAAAAAAGATGTCCTTTTCATTATAGGGGACTGGAATGCAATAGTAGGAAGTCAAGAAACACCTGGAGTAACAAGCAAATTTGGCCTTGGAATACAGAATGAAGCAGGGCAAAGACTAATAGCGTTTTGCCAAGAAAATGCACTGGTCATAACAAACACCCTCTTCCAACAACACAAGAGAAGACTCTATACATGGACATCACCAGATGGTCAACACTGAAATCAGATGGATTATATTCTTTGCAGCCAAAGCTGGAGAAGCTCTATACTTCAGCAAAAACAAGACCAGGAGCTGACTGTGGCTCAGACCATGAACTTCTTATTGCCAAATTCTGACTTAAATTGAAGAAAGTAGGGAAAACCACTAGACCATTCAGGTATGACCTAAATCAAATCCTTTATGATTACACAGTGGAAGTGAGAAATAGATTTAAGGGCCTAGATCTGATAGATAGAGTGCCTGATGAGCTATGGAATGAGGTTCATGACATTGTCCAGGAAACAGGGATCAAGACCATCCCCATGGATAAGAAATGCAAAAAAGCAAAATGGCTGTCTGGGGAGGCCTCACAAATAGCTGTGAAAAGAAGAGAAGCGAAAAGCAAAGGAGAAAAGGAAAGATATAAACATCTGAATGCAGAGTTCCAAAGAATAGCAAGAAGAGATAAGAAAGCCTTCCTCAGCGATCAATGCAAAGAAATAGAGGAAAACAACAGAATGGGAAAGACTAGAGATCTCTTCAAGAAAATTAGAGATACCAAGGGAACACTTCATGCAAAGATGGGCTCGATAAAGGACAGAAATGGTATGGACCTAACAGAAGCAGAAGACATTAAGGAGAGGTGGCAAGAATACACAGAAGAACTGTACAAAAAAGATCTTCACGACCCAGATAATCACGATGGTGTGATCACTGCCCTACAGCCAGACATCCTGGAATGTGAAGTCAAGTGGACCTTAGAAAGCATCACTATGAACAAAGCTAGTGGAGGTGATGGAATTCCAGTTGAGCTATTCCAAATCCTGAAAGATGATGCTGTGAAAGTGCTACACTCAATATGCCAGCAAATTTGGAAAACTCAGCAGTGGCCACAGGACTGGAAAAGGTCAGTTTTCATTCCAATCCCAAAGAAAGGCAATGCCAAAGAATGCTCAAACTACTGCACAATTGCACTCATCTCACACACTAGTAAAGTAATGCTCAAAATTCTCCAAGCCAGGCTTCAGCAATATGTGAACCGTGAACTTCCTGATGTTCAAGCTGGTTTTAGAAAAGGCAGAGGAACCAGAGATCAAATAGCCAACATCCGCTGGATCATGGAAAAAGCAAGAGAGTTCCAGAAAAACATCTATTTCTGCTTTATTGACTATGTCAAAGCCTTTGACTGTGTGGATCACAATAAACTATGGAAAATTCTGAAAGAGATGGGAATACAAGACCACCTGATCTGCCTCTTGAGAAATCTGTATGCAGGTCAGGAAGCAAGTTAGAACTAGACATGGAACAACAGACTGGTTCCAAATAGGAAAAGGAGCTCGTCAAGACTGTATATTGTCACCTTGTTTATTTAACTTATATGCAGAGTACATCATGAGAAACACTGGACTGGAGGAAGCACAAGCTGGAGTCAAGATTGCCGGGAGAAATATCAATAACCTCAGATATGCAGATGACACCACCCTTATGGCAGAAAGTGAAGAGGAACTAAAAAGCCTCTTGATGAAAGTGAAAGTGGAGAGTGAAAAAGTTGGCTTAAAGCTCAACATTCAGAAAACAAAGATCATGGCATCCAGTCCCATCACTTCATGGGAAATAGATGGGGAAACAGTGGAAACATTGTCAGACTTAATTTTTTGGGGCTCCAAAATCACTACAGATGGTGACTGCAGCCATGAAATTAAAAGATGCTTACTCCTTAGAAGGAAAGTTATGACCAACCTAGATAGCATATTCAAAAGCAGAGACATTACTTTGCCAACAAAGGTCCGTCTAGTCAAGGCTATGGTTTTTCCTGTGGTCATGTATGGATGTGAGAGTTCGACTGTGAAGAAGGCTGAGCACCGAAGAATTGATGCTTTTGAACTGTGGTGTTGGAGAAGACTCTTGAGAGTCCCTTGGACTGCAAGGAGATCCAACCAGTCCATTGTGAAGGAGATCAGCCCTGGGATTTCTTTGGAAGGAATGATGCTAAAGCTGAAACTCCAGTACTTTGGCCACCTCATGCGAAGAGTTGACTCATTGGAAAAGACTCTGATGCTGGGAGGAATTGGGGGCAAGAGGAGAAGGGGACGACAGAGGATGAGATGGCTGGATGGCATCACTGACTCGATGGACATGAGTCTGGGTGAACTCTGGGAGTTGGTGATGGACAGGGAGGCCTGGCATGCTGCAATTCATGTGGTCGCAAAGAGTCGGACATGACTGAGCAACTGATCTGATCTGATAGCATGCCAAGAACCATGAAGGCGATAAGGATACAGTGATACACAAAACAGTCAAATTCTTCTATCCCTGGATAATCTTCCTAAGATACTTCCCATAGAGGTTAATAAAACCCAGACTCCAATCCACACATCAGAAATTTGGTATTTTTTGTTATAAACAGCAGCAATGATGATGGTGTAAAAATCCAATGTAGCACTTTGTAACTAAACCAGCCCTCCCATTATCATCTGAAGTGGCTGCCTCAGTTTACCACCTTCATACCTCTACCAACATATTACATACCTAGACCAATGTCCTTCCATGCACCAGATATTTATTCCCAATTGCCAGTTCTAATCCCAAGGTAAGATCCATTCTCTTAAGTCACCAAGCAGTTATTAGTCAGTAACTTATATAAGTCACCAAAAAATAAGTGAGATAGAGCCTTTGCTACAGTTCCATATTGTACTCAAGAAGCTCACCATCTAGAGGACCTTACACACATACCCTTTCCCTACTTACACATACCCTTTCCCCAACCAATTACACTAAGCAGTAGGATAGAGCATTATGATCACAGAAGGAGTATGAACTGCTGCAGAAACATGCCATGGTCTGTTTGGACTGAGGGGATCAGAAAAAGCACTGAGGAGAAATGAGACCTGAGCTCAACCTTGAAGAAGCAGGAGGTTAGCAACTGACAAGAGAAGGAAAGGAAGAGCATACCACACCAGAAAACATAATGTGCAAAAGCACCTCTTAATGTGTAAGAGGTGTTCAAAATTTCCAAAATAGTACATTTTGGCTATAGCAAAGAGTAAGTGTGGAAAAGTGGGCTAAAGGCTTAATGGCAGGTAGAGGTTAATTGTGGAAGGAGTTTTGTCTTTATTCTATAGATAACAAAAAGCTATTGAAGATTTCTGGGCTGGACAGTGAGAATTACTTTGTTTTAGAAAGCAAATTCCATCAATAGATGGAAGACAGCAGAGATTCTGAAAATTGGAAATTCCATTTAGCAGCCACTGCGGCAGCCTAAGTGAGATTTAAGTACCCACCCAGAGCCTCCTGAATGAAAAGAATTAGATTGAAGATACCGGCAACAGTAAAAATCGTCACCACTTGACAGTGTATTATATACAGAGGATGGAAAGGAACCAAAGATGATTTTGCGGATTCTTTTTAAGACTTTTTTTATGAGGACAATTTTTAAAGTCCTTATTGAATATGTTATAATATTGCTTCTGTTTTATATTTTGGTTTTGTGGCCGTGGGGGCATAGGGGACGTCAGCTTCCTGACCAGGGACCAAACCCACACCCTCTGCATTGAAAGGTGAAGTTTTAACCACTGGACCGCCAGGGAAGTCCCAAGTTTGCAGTTTCTAATGACTTGGAAGAGTAGACGGATTGTTGTTATCTAAGACAGGAGTGTCCTAGACAGAACAGGATATAGTAAGGACACTATACTGAGCTTAATTTGAGATGTGAATTGTATCCTTTGTTCAGACCTCAGAAAGGTCAAAGGCAATGCCTCAAATAATCTCTGGGACTTGTTTCTGAGACCAGTCCCTTTCCATTAAAGAACAGTGACTCCTTTAGCCTGAAGAAGAGTGTCCCGCAGCAGCCTACAGGAAGCTCACAGTAGAGAAGAGCTTCTCTTGATAAGATTTGTAGGTATGGCTTTTGTCTAATGTAAGGAACCTTGATAAGATTCATAAGCACCACAGATTTTTAAAAAGAAGTATACTATAGGAACACTACCAGCTTAGACTAAAAGGGACCAAACAGAGCAAAATGAAAAGCCTTTGGGCCCCAAAATATCTACAAGTAGGAATCAAGCTGAGTGTACTGTTCAAATTTTCTATGTATTATGATGTTTTGACATCTTAAAAAACCATTTCTGGCTGGAGAGGGATTGCCCCTTCTAGGGCTACCCAATTCTTAGAAACAGCAAAGGACTCAGCCAGGAGCATGCCTTTGATGTGTGAACTAACCAGTCCAGAGCCCTGCCTCCTCCATCTGCCCTTTAATCATCCCAGGGCCAGGTACCAGGAAACCAGGGACCACCCCTATAACTTAGAGCCCCACCAAAATCATTCAAACTAGCCAATGCTAATCTGTTCACCCTGCCCTGACTTCCACCCTCCAAGGAAACTCCAATAAATTTCAACCTAATGTTTTGCTCTCGTTCCAGTCTTCTGCCACCTGACCAAAACTTGGTACTCTCCCTGTGACCCTGTGTGGCATGCAGGGACCCCCATCTCTAGGAGCAATGAGTACAGTAAACTTGTTCTTTTGTGTGCCTCTCCTAAGTCTCCTCCTCTTGTGGACACATTTGACTAGATACCACCTAAAAGAATACAGAACTGAGAAAACTGCTTAGCTGCAAACACAGACTACATTTTATGGAAAAGGAAGGATAATTAGAGGGCAACACCATGAGCATTGGGTAAATCCAAGAGCAGTGGACACTCATCCCCAGGCAACAGGACTGAGCCCTACTTGTGTGCCAGGCTGGATTTCAGAACTGCTATGGACCACGACTGCTGGCTCTTCTCTTTCTAAATGAGAACATCTACCCAGATAGAAGACTAAGGAGACAAAACAACTAAATGTGATATGGGATCCTAGACTGGATCCTCTGTCAAGTAAAGGCCATTGATAAGACAACTGGCAAATTTTCAACAAGATCTAGAAATGAGTTAATAACATTATATCAATAGTATTAATTTCCTGGTTTTTATCATTTTATAGCTGTCTAATTTGGGGAAGCTGAAGAAAGAGGATCCTTTATATTTTTGTAACTTTCTTATAGATTACTTAAAATTTCAAAATTTTAAGTAAAAAATAAAGTCATTTAAAAACATTCAAGTATTACTAGTTTTTAAAAGGAGGCATATGTAGCAGTTATCCTGTGTCTATACCACCATTGTATTGGAGGGCAAATGATTTATCTCTTTAGTTGACAGTCTTCAGGTCAAGAGGAACAGCATTTGAATTGCTGTCCCCAAAGAACCTCATGAAAGGAGTCTCATCTGCACCAGGATCTAATTTGGATGATGAGACCCTGGCTCTTGAGCCTGAACTTGATGCCATATAGATGAGACTTTTTGAGGGAGGAGGGTCTCGGTGAGGATGAGTTTTGTTTTGTTTTAATAAGTAAGTATACTACTACAATGGACTGTGAATGCAATGGCCAGGATAAGCATATTTTTCATGTGCAAGGAATATAAATAATTTGTGACCAGAGGGAAGACTGCAATGGTTTCAAAACATGTCCACAAATTCTTTGACAATCCTTCCATCAAGAGGTCAAGTCTAATTCTCTTCCCTTTGTATCTGGTCAAGCCTTGGTAAACTCTCTTCCAAGAAACAGAATGTAGTAGAGGTGATACTAGTCACCTCTGAGGCTAGATCATAAAAGCAATACAGCTTTTGCCCGGCAATCTCGTGGGATGCTCACTTACGGACCTTGCCACTATGTTGTGAGGAAACCCAGGCAAGGTTGGTCCCTAGCCTTCATTCCCAGCTAAGCTCCCAGATGAGAACCAGCCAGCATCAGTTGCTAGACATGTCAGAGAGGAAAATGGGAAATGACCCAGTCTCACCCACTGTTTGACTGCTCAGCTACCATCTGACCAAAAAATACATGAAAGACACTAAACTTCCTAGCTGAGCCCAGTCAATTCCCAGAACTATGAATAACAATAACGAATAAAGATTGCTATTTGAAGCCACTATATTTTAGGTTGGTTTGTTATGCTGCAATGGATAACTGAAACAACATGCCATAGGCAGTTGGAAACTGGAACTCAGCAAAATTAAGGGACTTTTTCCAAGTTCACATTGCTGGGAAGGAAGAGTCAGGATTTTAAGAAAATATCAGTCTGAATCCAAAGCCATTCTCTCTCAACTAATAATAAACATGACAATAATAGTAATTGTAGCTTGTCTGCATTGAATGTTTTCAATCTAAGCAGCCACCAATCTAAGCACTTTACATAAAGTAAACTTTAAAGTAAAAGTAACTCACTGAATCCTTATCACAATACTATGAGATAGGTATTAAAATTAGCCCCACTTTACAGTTGAGGAACCTGAGACACAAAATGGTCAATCAACTTGCCTAAGGTTATTTGCAGGTCAGACGGTGAAGAATCCACCTGCAATGCGGGAGACCTGGGTTCGATCCCTGGGTTAGGAAGATCCCCTGGAGGAGGGCATGGCAACCCACTGCAGTATTCTTGCTGGAGAATCTTCATGGACAGAGGAGCCTGGCAGGGCTAATAGGTGACAGTCCATGGGGTCACAAAGAGTCGGACACAATTGAGTGACTAAGCACACACACACATATATAGCTAATAAGTCATAGAGACAAGATTCACTCTTCACAGTTGGCTCCAGAACATTCGGCCTTAACCACTACAGTATACGGAGCTGAAATTTCAAAATGGATTAGGTAAATTGAGAAGAGAACCAAGGACGATCTGTTAGGAAACATAACCTTTACAAAGTGCTGAAAAGAAAAATAGTGATGGAAGGATCTGTGAAGGAAGCGGGAGAGAAGAGAACCAAACATTATATCTCCAAAATACTGGAGCAACCACAGCAGGATCCACAAACCAGCTTCAGTCTTTATGGTTGAACAGTCAGACACAAATGGGCACGCCGCATGTAGACAGCAGCACCACTGGCCCTTTCTCCTCTTTCTCTGTCAGTGGCAATGCTCACCCCTACTCTGGAATTATGAGGCTGTTATTTAACTTAAGAGGTGAGAAAAGTAAACTCTTATACTTTCTTTAAAAAACATGGTTCATGACCTTGGCCCAGTGAAAACCATCAAACCCACTGGACATGTGTGCATGTGTGCTAAGTCACTAAGTTGTGTCTGACTCTTTGTGACCCCATGGACTGTACCCTGCCAGGCTCCTCTATCCATGGAACTTTCCAGGGAAGAAACTCGAGTGAGTTGCCATTTCCTACTCCAGGGGATCTTCCCAACCCGGGTATTTTACCCCATCTCCTACATTGGCAGGTGGATCCATCAACAGGGAAGTCCAAACCCCTTGGGAACCTTTATCAGCTTGATGTTTTCTTCCAGACACAGCACAAGTGATCCCTTCACAGAAGTAATGTAAAACCAAATGCTTTAATTCTTACTTCTGTACAACAAGCTCTGGGCCTGGTGCAGACCCTTCACCAGAGGCCCTGAGGCTGTGACACCACACATGAGAAGCACAAAGTCCATCTTCTGTGTGGGCAAAGGTAGAAGCTGGGGTAAAACTGGCCAAGGTGAAAACAGTATCCCAAGGGAAACAGACTCAGCTCCAGCTCCCAGATGCCCTCTCAGTCAGCTGAGTGCAAACCACGAACAGCGGAAACCTACTAAGAAACAAAGACGGCAAACTCCCAATCTGAGGGCCACCCATGTGCCCATGTGCCTCTCTTCATCCTACAAATTACCTTCTTTCCCAGCAGCAAGGAGTGTCTCTCAGAGCTGGTTAAATCTTGCTCTGTCCGAAGTATTTTATGAGGCTCCATATCTTAGGATTTTCCCAGTATTGACCAGAATCACTTGGGCCGAGCCCCAGCGGTGCCATCTGAAAGGGTTTATTGTCAGTACTTGGCCAAGACAATTTAATCTAAATGTTACTAAGAGGACAGTGAACGCTACTAGCCTTTTTGGAGAGAGCATTTTCTTTTGAAAATGAGACCTAAAAATATGGGGGAAGTTTTTCTTGGAAAAGCCCCATATTTTGTCTAAAAGAATTGGACTTAACAGAAATTTAGCCCAAGTTGTTAGGTACAGTTTTACCTGCATACGTACCTATCTCTTGCCTTGTTCCTATTTTCCCACTAGGTCCATCAGACATAAAGTCCAAGGAAAGACTGGGAACTTTGTACTAGAAATTTCTGGAAACTTCTCTGCTTCTTGGCTGAGGGATGGCTGTTACATTTATGACATAGCAAGTATGACAACAGGCCTAAGTAGAAGGGCTGGAGCAAGATGGGATATGGTGGGGGGATAGAGCGCCAGGTAAGAAGGTCTCAGAAGTGAAACTCATCTAACAGACTGAAAAGGAAACCCTTTATGAGTGAGCAGTCAGACAGACTGCCTTTGGAAGCCCCAGTGTCCTTTGAAAGAAACACTTCATTTGTGATCCTTGGTTTCACTCTGTAATAAATGAGTCATTTCATGGTGTGAGACTCCATTCTTCCTTTTAAAAACATTATTCTCTTTCAAATTATTATTATTTTTCTCTGAAATACAATCAACCAATGACATTGTTGGGAAAGCTGCACTGGACGCGGCCCTGCTGTTACTTTATTTCTCACTCAGAAACAGGAATTCAGACATAGCAGATCATCTACTTAATCCACCTGTTCTGTCCTGACTGCTAAATAAACTCTCTTCTCTAAAGCCATATAAAATTACTCCAGAGAAGAGCCATCAACTGGGTAGCGCTTGTGAAATTCATTAGTGGCTTAAGCAACATGGTGAGGAGCTATACTGAGATTATGTGTACGGCCACAGGCACTAGTGAAAAGGACTCTGACTTGAGGAAGCTGAGGGCCACAGCCTGCGACAAAGTGATGACTGAGAGCCCTTAGGAGCCCTGAGCTGGAAAAGAACTTGCTCTAGTGAGGACCCTCCCACCCCCACCCAGTAATTTAGCCGAGCAGATATGGCAGAAAATGCCTCGTTTTAAGGAAATGGCGAAAGAATGAACATGCTAAAAGAGAGATATGAAGAAACACTGGGCTTCTACTCCATACACTTTCAGAAAAAAAGAATGATCCAAGAACCTGTACTGGCCTCCAGAAGCCCCCAAGCTGCCCAAAGGCAAAGAGGTACAATCACTCCCAATTTGTGATCTCAGTTTACCTCAGTAAGATGCCTCTTACTTCTTTAAGGTATTCAGCCTGAAGCATGAACCAGCCAGAGTAACAGAATCCAACTGGCCATTCCAGTGAGAGACCAGGAGAGGGAACATCCAAAAAGCTCACATGGCAAGTAAGACTGAAGAATTTTGCAGAATGCAAATGAACTAAAAGACAGGAATGAAACACAAGCAAAAATATTGACATGTATTAGGAAAACCATCTAGAGATAGTTCTAAAACTCAAGAACAGAGAATTACTCACAAGAAAAAGAAGAAACTATAGACTATCAAGGGAAAAAACAAAACAAAACCCTGAAACATAACAAAGCAGCAAAATTCTGCCTTTTATCCAAATGTCTGAAGACGTTTTCCATAGTTAGTCTAGTCCCTTAGCCTGAGCTGACATTTGAGGAATCTCAAAATCTATCTGGGACAAAGTGATCTTACTTTGTGATCTAAAGCAAAGGTCTAACTGCTCCCTTACTTAGCAATAGCCAGTAACCAAATATTTACAAAACCATATCTTAAGTTTCAGGCCCCAAAGATCTTATAATCAGGAGAAGGAGCTAAGACACTGACCCTAGCAAGATAATTAGCAGTCCATGGCATTAAATGATGTGTCATACAAGTGATATAGGCCATAAACACTTAAAGTCCAAGAATAAGAAAAAACAATACTTCTTGAGGTCAAGAATGTGTGGCCAGTCTAGGATCTGAGGGGTAATAATACCCAGCAGATATTTAGAGGAAGCAGAGTCTTTGTTCTAAAACATTTAAGGAGCAAAGCTTCATACTTCCAATGGGTTCCAATGGGTGCCACACATCAATTAATTAATTAAAATTAAACCCCACAAGCTCCCCAAATGCCACCTCTTACATGCCACCACCTGTACCCTCTCTGACCCAAGACAGCCACCAGACCCAGCCCAGCCCAGTGTAGAAACAAGGAAAGAAAGAGTATGAATGATTCAGTGTAAACCCATCCCCAACTCTGGAAACCCCCAAATCAAATCAGGATGAATCAGGAACCTACTTTCTTTGAAAGGAAAAAGGACGCTTTCAGCCATTTTCCAGGGACTTTCAGCAACTCCTCCTAACAATACAATTTAAGATAAGACCTGTCAAAGTAAAAGAGCAGCCTGGCAGGACTCCTGAATGTGAACCCTTGGTTGACCCCACAAGCATGATGAAATTTTGAAAGGGTCAATTTGGAGTCTGAGTCTTAGTCCTCCCATTGGTGAAACAGAGAAAAGCAGTTTCTATCCATGAGCTTCTCAAAAAATTGACTACATAGACCCATGGACACATTAAAATTTGTAGTCTACTTGGGAGCTCCATAGGCCCAGCATTCATATCCTGGAGTCTCATGGGCTTCCCTACAATGAGACCACAGATATAATACAGTTGTCAATAAAAATTTCTCCCCTTGTCTGCCTCCAGTCCTCCAGAACTTAGTATTTTCACTTACTAGTTGCTCATGTTGGTCTAAGTTAAGAAGATTTTGTTGATAACACTTATTGAGCAAGTGCTGTATTAATTATTTTACATGCATTATCTCATTTAATACTCATAGCAATCCTATTATGAGCAATCACTATCACCATTTATAGAAAACTGAGATACAGAATGTAATATGCCCAACATCACCTAGTCACAAAATGTAGAAGATGGTTTCTGAACTCAGGTTCACTTGGCTGTACAGCACAAACTCTCAGTCATTACACTATAGTTAGCAGACTTTCTTTTTAAAAGAAGAAAAACCTTCAGCTAACATCCTTAATAGTGAAAGTCTATAAATGTTTTCCCCCAAAGAATAGGACAAGGATGTTCATTTTCATTACACTTATTCAACATTATACTTGGCAGTTGCAGCCAGTGGAATAAGGCAAGAAAAAGAAATAAAGGCAAACAGATTAGAAAGGAAAAAGCAAAGCTGTCTCTTCTTCACTGACAATATAGTCATGTACATAGAAAAAAATCCTTAGAAACTCTACCCCCCAAAAAGGGTTATTCAAGTGAATAAGTGAATTTATTAAGGTCACAGGATACAAAGTCAATATTTTAAAAATTGTTTTTCTATATGCTAGCAATGAATAAAAAAAAAAAAACAAATTTTTTCTATATGCTAGCAATGAATAGGAGAAGGCAATGGCACCCCACTCCAGTACTCTTGCCTGGAAAATCCCATGGATGGAGGAGCCTGGTAGGCTGCAGTCCATGGGGTCGCTAAGAGTCGGACATGACTGAGCGACTTCACTTTCACTTTTCACTTTCATGCATTGGAGGAGGAAATGGCAACCCACTCCAGTGTTCTTGCCTGGAGAATCCCAGGGACAGTGGGGCCTGGTGGGCTGCCGTCTATGGGGTCACAGAGTTGGACACAACTGAAGCAACTTAGCAGCAGTAGCAGCAGCAGCAGCAATGAATAAGTGGAAAACAAAATTAAACAAAAATGCCATTTACAAAAGCATCCAGAAAACATGAAGTACTAAGGAAAAATATGTAAAAGACTCATTTACTGAAAACTACAACACATTACTGAGCTGCTTTTAACCTAAGCCTTCAAGTACTACTTCCATAATTACAAATAAACTCATGAGTCTAGCACTCAAGGTGGGTGGAAATATCATCCTAATTTACCTCTCTAGATCCTGTGCCCATTTGTCCCTTTCTTTCTGGTTGTTTTGTATACTACATACATGCCCCTCTGCTACTGAGAATGCTATTCTGTTTATAGGAATTGATTTAATCAATTAGCTCATCTCTATCCATAAACCACCTCCACCTCATCTATCTGACTCTTAAAATCCCATCTCAAACTACTTATCAAAGAAACTTTAATCCTCTAACCAGATCTTTCTTTTATGACTTTTGCCCTCCTTCCAAAAGCACTACATTGGTATATCTTATGGCATTTATCATATGCTAGATTGAATTACTGTTACATCTTTGTACTTTTAGATTATAAGCTCCTTGGTGACAGGGACTGTGTCTGATGCAGCTCCCCTAAAGTATCTAGTTCTTTACACAGAGCATACATTCCAATACTTGTTGAAGCAAACACTTGAAAGATGGAAATGAAAGGAAGTTCTTTTAGTAATAATACAAACTCTAGGATACCAAATTGCATCACTGTCACAAATTAATGATGTCCTGACTTTCCCACGGGCTGGACCAGGTATTTAGCCATGTGGTAACCTTACTCTCATTCAATCCTAAGTAATGTTAGTTCAGCTTGGCTTCTGTTTAGACCAAGATCAAGACCAAGTAAAACATCCTAGCCTAAAGAACAGACAGATCCTCAATCTGTACAAAGAGACGAGTGAGGGAAGGAGGTGGGGAAGCCAAAGTCCTCAGTACAAGGCAGGAAACAAAGAAAAAAGAGAACCATTAGAGATTCTGTTTCAGAAGAGAGAATAAAAAGAAACCTGAACATCACATCTTGGGGGTCTGTGGTGCTAATGGAATAAGGAAACTCTCTAGGATACCTGTGCCTCTGCTACTCTGGAAACATCGGCAAGGGCAAATGGAATGTTAACTGCCTCCAGCCCCACCCCAGGAGGCAAGCAGCACAATCAGGTTCTGAGCTGAGGCACAGACAAGACCTACAGGCTCTGTCCCAGAGAAGGTCCCTGGAGAGGCTGTTTGGATCTCACTGCATGTACAGAGCAGGAAGGGAATGTTACTGTAGAATGGAGCTTGCATGCCACATTGTGCCAGCAGCAACTAGCCAGAGCAAGAAGGCTCCTTAACTCAACCTCATTTCATAATTACCAAAAACATCACAGCTGATTAGCACCAAAAGCTCTCAGTCAGTGTGACTCTCTGTCTTCTGATCCCAGGCTGGCAAAAGCTTCCCAGCTCTTGATGTGGGTACAGCACATCCTCTTTCATGTCATACTAAAGCCTTTTAATCATCCTCCAGGTTTGCTTCAGTTCCTACAGGCTTGCTTGAAACGCTGCTCACCAAGATCATCCATGTGCACTGTTGTTTTTAAAGGAGTCTACTTGAATTTCACATGACAGTCATTTTTCCAAACTTGTCATAATGCCCAATGTTCATTTCATTTACTGTCCCAATTTTCTAAAGAGTTCCCTATATCATCTCTTGAAATTCAATGTACATATTCCAATAAGTAAGTGGGAAGGGTTAATTCACAGGAAACAAGTAAGACAAAAATCCCCATTTCACACACATCCTTCCAAACTCAAAATTTGGAGGGAAATTCCTTTTACTTTTGGCGTAAATTATACTAACAACACCTCAGATCCTGAAAAGAAAGTCCCAAGAACAAGTGTCAAAGACTACACAGGGGAAAATTCACTGATACTGAGATCATCATTCCTTTTCTAAGTCAGTGTTCTGTGCCACTAACTGCCATGTGCCACTAAGCCAATAGGCTTTAGAGGGTTAAGAATGCCCAATGTTTAGGTTTGCATATTTGCTTTAAACCCTACTTATCCAAATGGCAATTCTTTGATCCTCTGAAAATTTAACACTACATTCAAGTCAGCTACCTTAAACGTACTTCAAAATTGTATTCGAGTGGCCCATTCACTGTGGATTCCTACCAGTTTTACACGAATATGGTCAAAATCAAATTCTTTCTCTGCAACTGGGGTCTTTGGCTTCTAAATGAGAATTAAAGCAATCAGGCACTGTGGAGTTTTCTCTTCCCATATACGGGATCATGTGATTTCCCACATGGACACTATTGTGAGATGACCTACCAAGAGTGCAAACAGCAGCAACTGCTGTGTGAGTAGAGCTGCTGCCCTAAAGCTCAGTGACAAACCTCTGCATCTTCCTCTGAGCATCTCAATTAAGACTCACTCGCAAAATGCACTGTCATGGAAAACTTCTTAATGGCAAAGTATCTGAAAAATAAGTTGGCATTTTTATTCCTTACCCTAGGGTTATATTTGTAAGGCAGGATACTGGTTGAGATCTTGGATTAGGTTTAAAAAAAAGTTATATATATACTACTGGGGAAGAATTTACCATAACATTGACTTAATGGAAAAATAACATTCTCCATCTGTTAAGAAAAAATACAAGATTACTTTGAAAAATATTTTGCTTTTAGGGAAATACACATTTCAAGATATGTAATAATTGCCTAAGATCTGGGAAGCTGAGGACAGGGGAAAAGAAGGAAACTTTTCACTGTATATTCTTGTGTGCTTTCTAAATTTTGAGCCATATGAAGGTTTTACATATTCAAACTATATATACAATCTTATAAGAGAAAAGTTAATGACATGTTTGCTATTAGAAAATGAAATTAAAATATCCCAGATAACAAAAGATAGTTAAGAGCACTGGGACCAAGAAGAAGTTAGTCACCTACTTAGTTAATATACCACCCCCTCTAGCTCCCAGATCTTTTGTTAATTCAAGCTGATAGTTATTTCTGTTCAGACATGGGAGTTGGGGGAGGTGATTAACTGCCCTCTAAAAAAAAGGGGGAGTCTTCTCCAACAAGATGTAGATTCTCCACAAATCCCATTAACACTAATCAGCATAATGATTAAGCACATTGTGGTTAAGTACTCTAGTTGATAACAACTCCTTAAGAAAAAAAGGTTCCCATAGCGACAGGTAAGGGCTTATCATCAAACACAGCTTTTCAGCACCACACTTGGTGTCACAGATAGGAGAAATAAGACTGGTTTAGTATTAATCTGGAGGCCTGCTTTTTGAACTTCACTTGACTTCACCCATTCAAAAGACACTTGGGAGAATCCCTCTGTAAACCAGGGGCAGTACCAAACATTAAAGGGCAGGAAAGGAGAAAGACCTCAAAGATAAGATATGGTTCCTGCCCCAAGAATCCCTATCGGCTGAGAAACACAGCCACTGAAAGAAATAATGACATTATAATGATAATTCTACCCTTAAATCTATAACCAAGCCTGTCCTCACTACTAGGACCGGTCAGTTTCTAATCTACTTTCACTTTCCCATCTTCTAGCTGCAGCACAGCTGGGTTTCCAGCTGGCTGGGGAAGAAAAGATTCTTTAAATAAACAGCATTTTAAAAATATGCAGTTGCTTTTGCTATACTGAATGTTGTGGACTACCTTGCTCTAATATGTGAATCTGAGTGCCACATTAATTTAAACTATTCTAAAGAACATAAAGATCCCTAGGAATACACCTTTTCTATCTTTAACAACAAAGTACACTATATATTGGAAGAAAACGCCAATTCAGAAAGTCCCAAAGGAAGAATGATCTTTCTTTAAGAAAAAAAAAATTATATTTATTGCATCTATTTAATAATGAAACAATTTAAAAGCCATATACATATAGGAGAGCAACAAGAAAGGGTGTGATTAAGCCAAAATATATGCAGCCATCATTAAAAATGCAGGACTATTTGCAGAACAGGATGCTTTCATAGCATTGTACAGAATTTCTAACCCCTGAGAGTCCTTTTTGAATCTTTTTCCTGTTCTTCCCTCAGAAGGTGCAGAAAACACATCCATGTATGTAGTCTTCTGAGAAATGCAAAGATTTTACTCCACTCTTTACCACCAGAGGTAGTAATTTGGGATGAATGATACACATTAGATCTATAAAAAAGGCCTCTGGCAAATACTGCTATTCCAGGAGGATTTCACAGGTTTCAAGTCAACATTTCATACTTGTGGTAAAATTACTCACTTACGAAGACCTTCATCTCTCCATAGGGCACCTTGTCCCCAGATCCTGGCCCACCAAAATACAGCTTTCTGAAAGATCTCCCTAGGAACCATACCTCCCAGAATCCAGACAGTTCAGAGCTGAAACTGGCTAAACAAAGTAACAATTCAACCACAGTTGCTCAATATAAGGGCCATGATGACAGTTTCCAGGTGCCAGTTTCCCTATTTTGCAATGGGCAGATCTGCTCCAAGGAGAAAATGTTCCCAATGACCCTTTGGCCCAGAGGGTTTTCTTTAGACATAGAAAACAGAAAATGAATTTGTTAGTTATTTCCTGCTGAACACAAGGAAGGTGTTGTGGTTAGTTAAAAAGATTTGCTTCCTTATTTAATATACCATTACTAGTGCATGTTTTCTTTAAAAACATTGTAGAAAATAAGAAAATGCCGTTTATGCTCTTCTGTCATATTATCACCAGTTCCACACGTTTTCTCCAGAAAATGTCCTTTAATTTCTAATCTGCTTACATAAAGCTCCCCCCAACCTGATGTGTATCTATTTACCATCAATTCAAAGCAAAAATTTTTGTATTCTAAAATGTTTACTCCCATACATGTTCCTGCCCCTTGATAATCTGTGATGTGAGGGCCTTCTCATGAGCAGTGCTTGCAGCCCTAAATTTACCTTTCTGAGAACTACATTACACATGCTATGTTTACGAGATGATCGCAACCTAAAAGTGGACTGTATTTCTGACCCCGAGGTCTTTCATGATCTCCACATTCAACTATTAAGCTATTAAACACTCACTAAAACAAACAAGGTATAACTGAAGGAAGAAGGGGGAACAGAGGAGCAAGACAGGGGATGATGACCACTGGGGCTTGGTGCACCAGCCTGGGGATTAGGTGGTGATGTACACAGTGCACACTCAGGAGCAACTCACTGAAAACCCAAACAGAAGCTGTCCTTGGACAAGGTTCAATAAATGTTTTTACTATCTATTTCTCGCTGCATAATACAGTTCCACAGCTCCCCCAAGGAATCTCAGGGGGAAAAAAAAAAATCACTTAACAGAATAAAAAATTAGAAATTCTTAACTGGTCTCAACTTATCATAAAATGTTTCAGAGCATAAAACCAACATTAAAGAGCAGTCAACAATATTCCTCAGAACAATGTCAGAGAGAGAAACTGCTGTTACCACCAAAAGTTTCTTTCTTCCTTATTAAGACACTGCAAGATTCTTCTGATTAAAGTGATCACAGTTTAACATAATACCTAGATATAGTTCCCACCACAAACTAAAATTTGTCTTCTGAAGGACAGGGGCAGGGAGGGGGCAGGGGACATGCGGAAGAAAAGAAGCTTCCAAAAGTCAAAGGCATTGATCTAGGAAGATGAGGGCAGCAAAACTTCCTCCGAGCTGTTACACATTCTTTGCTACTCAGTCTTATTTACACTACTCAGAAGCAGTTGGTAAACTAGTAAATATACCAACTTCTATGACAGACCAGGGTATCTATCACAATTCAGTGACTGCACAGCTCAGATGCACACTACAAACATCAAATTCAGCCTTAGTTGGGACGAAATGAAACCTCAATATGAATAAGCACAAGACAGGCTAACACCAAACACTCCAGTCCAGCCACAATTTGGTTTGAAATAGCTTCCTGAGAAGTAATTACTGGATTCAGGGACAAAGAGGAAAAGATCTTAAACTGACATTTCTTTGACTTTTGACATGGGAGACTCCATTCTCAGCTGCACACATCGACAGACTTCAGTGTTGTTTCTCATCACCTGCATTCCTGTGCAGCACCCAACATCATGAAGATGAGATATGCAGTCAACACATCCTGCGCGGTAAGATGTCAGAGCTGAACTTCCCAGCATTCAGGAGAAGTTACTCTATTTCACCCGTCATCACAAGCAACAGACCTAGGAAGATCTCGCAGAAACAGCCAAAAGAGCTGTCTGCTCACTAGTACTGGAGGTTAAGAGAGGGCTGTGCAACCAGCTCAGCAAAGACAAGCAATCACGATGGAGGAAAACAAAACAAAACAAAACCCTGAACCACATGGGGGACAGAAAACAGTAGCAGAAAAAGTCCAACTCTGCCTGCGCCAGCCAGCGGTGTGGATGAGCTGAGCCCGAAGCCCAGGAGAGGAAGGAGGGGGCGGGGGCCATCATTCCCTAGGAGAACTTGTAAGCGGAGGCCTTCACAGCCTGGGAGTCTGCCCAGCTGCTCCTGCAGACCCTGCCAGCCTGGGCAAGGCAGGCCCTTGGGAGCAGAGCGGGCAAGGCCTCCGAGGGTCACTCCTGACTCACTGAGCTTCGGGCCAGCAACACGCGGACCTCTCCGTTTTTCCTGCCGCTACTGGGCTATGGTGGCAGCTTTCCAGCCCCACATGCCATACATCAGCCGCAGATCCCTGCTGGCACAGGCCAGCGCGTCCCCCCGCCCCCCAGCCCTGGCACACTTCGAGCCTAATCTTCTTTCTCCCCAATACCAACCTCGTCACCCACCATGCCAAAAGCCCTGCCCAGGGGCAGCCCCACCACCCGTTCTCCCGCCACTCCCCACCCCCACCCCTCACCAGCGGCCCCGGGCGCTGCCAGGCCCGGGCACCTGCAGATACCTCCCGCCCCACCCCCATCTTCCACCACCTCGCCCCTCCCCCCTTTCTCCAGCAGAGAGAGGGGGCAACTCACCGCAGTCAGTGCACAGGATCTTGCCCACCTCTTTCTTGAGGTTTTTGCCGTTGGTGTTGAGAGGGGCAAAGGCTGTCTTAAAGACCAAGGGCTGCTCCGTGGGCTCCAGGAAAAAGATATAGCGCTGGTTCCTTTCGAGCGGCGCACAGGAGCCCACGCTGATCACCTGCTCGCGCTGCAGTCCCCCGCTCCGGAGCGGCCACTTGTCCAGCACCTTCACCAGCGCCACCCGACCCGAGGCGGGCGGCTCGCGGGTGCTGTTGGAGCTGGAGCCGCCGCCGGCCGGGGCCAGCCCCTGTACCTTGCCCTCCACCACCACGGGCGCCTTGTACGCCTGGTCCTGCACCGACTTGAGGCTAGGCGAGTAGCAGGCGAGCGACACACCGAAGAGCAGCATAGAGAAGCCGGGGGCCGGGTCGCGCCTCATGCCTCCGGCGGCTGCGGCTCGCGAGCGGGCGGCGGCTCTCCGGGCTGCGGGGCTGCGGAGCTGCGGCTGTTGCGGCGGCCGCGGCTTTGGGGGCGCAGCGGGACGAGAGATGCTGCTGCTGTTGATGTGGCTGCTGCTGCTCCTGCCGCTCTCGCCGCTGCTGCCGCTGCCGCTGCTGCTGCTGCTCCTCTCGCTGCTGCTGCTGTCGCTGTAGCTGCTGCACCGAGCCTTCTCCACTGGCGGCGGCGGCGGCAGCGCTAAGCAGCAAACCTGCCGCATCTGGCCAGGCCATTTGGGGGGCTCCGCCGCTCCGCCGCCGCCGCCGCCGCCTTGGGAGGGGAAACCAGAGCCCGCTGGAAAACCGGAAACAGCGTAACGTTAGCGCCCAGTAGCCCTCCACCGGCGGCCCGGGGAGGTGGCCCAGCTAGGGCAGGGGGGCAGGCGGCGAGCGGGCCGAGATGCGCAGCGCGGAGCGGCGCAGCGCTCCCACCCTGCGCGCCGGGACCGGGAGGAGGATGCGGAGGATGGGACGTCCTCCCACTTGCTCTCTCGCGCCCCCTCTACCCCCGAACCGAGTGGGGAGCGCGGCTTCTGCAGGGGAAGCTTGGGACTGCACTGCTTTAGTGCCCAGCTTCAGGCCCCGCAGGGAAGCGGGAGGAATCGTGCTACCCTGTGCTTTAGGGATTTATGGGCAAGACAGTGGGGGTAGTGAATGAGCAGAGGGCGGGGTAGAGGTAGCAGATTCTGGTACCGTCCTATGAAGGTGGGAGTGGGACACAGGGTGTGTCCTGCCTTTGGACATCGGCTGTGGGAGCCAGGGAGATGCCACGGCCCGGGTGACTGACCTGCCTCCTGGGTTGTATATTCCCTTCCCCGGCAGGACCCTAGGGGCCAGTCCCTAATTGAGCCCACGGGCTTGGCCCTCCACCGCCTGCTGAGTGGCTGGAGATTCGAGTCAGCTGGGGAGGATCCCAGCCCCGTCATTTGGGGGAAGAGTTGAGGCTATATGGAGTCTTGGCTAGGCGTTGGGGCCACCCACCCAGGGGTGGTGGTTAAGCCTCTAAGTCTCTGGGCTTTCTCCAGCAGCCAGGCAGAACCAGGCTGCATGCTACACAACCTCATTACCTTCTTCTTTTTTTCCCCCTTAAAGCCGCTCCCTAAGCAGGTGGGGGCTTCTTGGGAGCCAACCTGAGAGCCAGAGACGGTCAGGGCCAGAGCTACCCCCACAGGAAATGGTTTCTTTCTCAAAGATCGTTGCTTGCAAGAGGCAGGAGAGTTTGCTTCACTGAAGCCAGCATCTGATTTTAAAAAGCAAGTTAAGGATCCTTTCTCACTCTATCATTAAGGATCCGGAGAGTTTTTAATACCCAGCTATGTCCTTGAAGGATACGGGAGCTCAGGAATTCCAGTAAGGTCTTGGAGAATCTTATCCTCGATTGAGGACTGCAGGAAACCAGCCGGAGGATGGAGGACGTCTGACTTGAGCTGGGAATGCTATTCTGGAAAGGGAGGAGGGAGCTAGAGCTTTCCCTCCTGGCTGAGAGACATCCCAAACTTAACATACTCAAAGCCAACATCATTATTTCTCCCATTCAACTCCAAATTCCATGTAATTATTAAGGGAACCATTTTATACTTGGCCAGCCAACCCGGCACAATAAGACCCTCCGTCTCATTTTATTATCCCTTATCCAACCAACCTTTAAGTCCTTCTCCTCTACCTTTAAAAAAAAAAACAAACCCTACCTTTAAAAAAAAATCCCCAATTTATCTAGTTCCTTTGCAACTCTGTGGGAATACCTGAGGTACAGGTGTTCCTCATCTCTTCCCTGACCACCGCAAAGCCTTCTAACCGGTTTCTACACTTTTCACCTCATCACCCTCCTCCAGTTCTACCACTGCCAAAGTGATCTTCTAAAAATAAAATATAAATATGATTTGGCCATGCCACTGCCCTCAGGAGTAAAGTCCAAACTCTCCAGCATCGCTCTTCATGGGTTCCTTCTACATAGTTCAATCCTCTGGGAGCCAAGACTCTGCCCTAGCAATCATCAGCACATTGTGCTGGTTCTGGGTGTGCTCTGGACATGATGTCTCTTGTATCCAAGAAGTCACAGCTCTGCCTTGTCCACCTGGAAAACTATTCTAGCTCTAAGGCCCAGCTCAGCAGTATGCCGCATCCCTCCCTGGCTATGTGTGTACCACCATCCCCACGACCACACACACACAAGAGAGGAAGCTAAGCCCTTCCTCTTCTGCACTACCAAGGGACATGTACATATTACTATTATGGCAAAGACCTGTACTGTACTTCAAGCAGCTATTAATAGGTCTGCTTTAGACCCATCAGGCCGAGCACCTTAATGGCAGGGACTTATCCTATTAGTCTTTGGATGCCAAAGGGGCCCCCAACACAGTGCCTGGCATAGAGTAAAGATCAGCAAATCCTCAGAAGGAAGGAAGGTAGGAATTATTGAATGGAAACTCAGCTCTCTTAAAGGCATCAAGCCCATCTTATTGACCCCTTCAGTGTCTCCTTTTCTGTTTTCAGCCATCATAGCTATAAGGAAGATTACTAACTCCGCCGTCTCATTTTTTTCAATGGAAGAGACAATCCCAGGGAGGAAAAGGAGATTACTCAAGATCACACACAACCAAGATTGTACTCAATCTTCTGTTTCTGAGACCAGAGTAGTCAGAGTAGACCAGTGGAGAGCTTGCATTCTAGGGTCAAGCAGTGCTGGGTTTCATACCAATTTTGTACATTACTAATTTGGGCTTGACTCTATTTCCCTCTCTAGGGCCTAGCTTCTTTATTCATATCATAGGGATCATACTGAGGTCTACCTCACAAACTGTTTTTTGCTCATTATGTATTTAGTTCAATAAATATCTGGCTGAGTGTCTCTTCTGTGCCAGGCACCGAAGCCTAGGACTCAGTGGAAATAACTGCAGTGAGCCGAACTGACACAGTCCCCACCCACAAAGCTCTTACTCCATCTGGGGAGACAACAGCAAACAAGCAGGTGAATAGGTAACTGTCCTGATGGAAAAAAAAAAAAACCAGGATGAGATAGTAGGAAATGATGGGAAAAGGGGAGAGGATAGGTCTACTTGGATAAGGGAAGGTTTCTCTGAGGAGATAACATTTAAACTAGGATTAGAAGGATTTGAAGGATGTGGATTATGTGAGATAATAAGTGTAAAGTGCTTAGAACAATGTCTGGTGTAGAGTAAGGGCCAAAATTAATGCTGAATGTTATTGATATTTTACTTATATCAGTGTATAAGTAATCTCAGAGCTGAGACTCTCTATGTGGTGTGTAGTTATTGCACACTAGGACTTTCTGTATATTAAAAATGAAATGAAATTTTGCAATACTAGATGCCAGTGTAATGAATAAAAATACATATTCTATCTCTTTTTTTTCACATATCCATTTTCAAGTATAACATGACATGGTTAAGTATGCAGAAGCGTGCAACAGGTGAAGAAAAGTGGCAAGATATGCTATTATTTGATCTTTTATTTGATCTTTTCTTAAAGGGCAAATAATTGAAAAAACATTAATAAAAGATAAATACATAAATATTTGTAGATTCTAGATTACCTTTGAGTGGACACAGCAGAAATGGAAACAATAGTATTTTTCTGGAGAAGGGCAATAGAGGAATGGTGTGCAAGAATACTTGTCATGATGTTCCCTTTTGTACCTTGTGAATTTTTTATCACATTCATATAACATCTATTTTAAAAAAATGTTAGATCTTCTAATCATTTTTAGTGGTGCTTGTTTTTTTATCATGCATTGTCTAAATCAAAAGCTACTGAAAGTAGAACTATTATTATATGGAATTTCTTGAAAATTTTTTTAACTTTAAAATAAGATTCTGGGGCTAAAAAAAAAGGGGGTTGAGAATTATTGCACTATAATCTTATCTTCTTTAGAATACAAAAATGTTTTGAGATCCCAACAGTCCACTAGAAATCCTGTGACCACAAAGGGTGGAGACTTAGGCAGAGATTTCTAAAATGAAGAGATGTCCTTGTCCAGATTTCCCCAAGGTGTGGTGTGTGTGAGCTTTCAGAGTTAACATCAGCCGTTTAGTAAAGAAGATCAGGGTGTCTGGTTTGCTAGGACAGTTCGATTCTCTTCTGGCTTTTCCTTAGGGATCAAAGTGAATTGGTACACAGTCTTCAAAAGTAAAGCTTGATATTCTGAACATGCTAGCTCTTCAGTGTAATTCAATAATTGCTTGTCAAAATAATAATAGCTACCATATTTAAATGCCCCCTGTGGGACTTCCCTGGTGGTCCAGTGGCTAAGACTCTGAGCTCCCAATGCAGGGGGTCCAGGTTCCATCCCTGGTCAGGGAACTAGATTCCATGTGCCACAACTAAGAAATGGTGCAGCCAAATAAATTATCTTTTAATTTAAAAAATTGTTTTAATTTAAATGGCCCCCTGTATGTTAGGAACTTCGTGTTTCCTAAAGCCATGCCCCCAACGACTTTGCACTTGCTCAAGTGGTAAGCAGTGTTGGGATGCCCGTTCAGGCTTGCTTTGTGTTCAACACCACCATGTCTCTCTGAGGAAAGGAGTCTTACAGCCTCCCTTTCACTGTCATCTGAGAGGTCGCCAGTCTCTCTAAAATACTTCCACCAATGTCAGACTATCTGAAATCTATGACACTGGAGAGCAGATGGTTTAAGCATCAGTTAAAAAAAAAAAATGAGGAAAACTGAGACTCTGAGAGAACCTGTGACTGTCCCAGGATCACAAGCTATGGATAGGGCCAAGGTTTCTCACAAATCCAAGCTCACATTTTGAGGCCTTTTTTTTTTGCGGGGGGCGGGGGATGGTTCTTGTTTTTTCTTCTGTACTTATTTTTCTTTATTGATATAATATAATCAACCAAGTTGTCATATATTTAAAGTATACCATATGATACTATGATACCTGTATACATTGTGAAAGGATTCCTACAATTGAGTTAATATTAGCATTTCCATCACCTTTTATATTCCCCCCCTTTTTTAATGAGAACATTAAGTTCTACTGTCTTAGCAAATTTCAACTATAGAATAATTATTAACCATGGTATACATGATATCCTAAGAGCACATTCATTTTATAACTGAAAGTTTATACTCTTTCCTACCAACCTCTCCCCGTTTTCCCTCACTCCTCAGCCCCTGGCAGCCACCATTTTATTCTGTTTCTATGTTTTTTTTGTTTGTTTGTTTGCTCTAGATTTTAAATATAAATGATACCATGTAGTATTTGTCTTTCTCTGCCTGGCTTATTTTACTTAGCATAGTACCCTCCATGTTCATCCATGTTGTCACAAATGGTAGGCTTTCTTTCTTTTTTTCAGGCTGAATAATATTCCATTATATATATATATATAATGTGATATATATTTATCACATTTATCCATTCATCCATTGATGGACACTTCAGTTGTTTCTGTACCTTGGCTACTGTGAATAATGCTGCAATGAACATGGGAGTTCAGGTATCTTTTGGAGAGAATGATTTTGTTTCCTATGGATCAAATTAATACTTTTGAATAGAATCAGACAGAGAAATGGAAGGCAGACCTGTTCACTATACAGGCTCCCCACAGACTTGTGAAAAAACTGGTTCATGGTAGCAGTGGGCTGTGTCACTACATAATAATCACTGAGAACAAAAACAGAAGTAGACAGAATGGTATAGACATACTGAATCCAAGATAGAACACCCACATGAAAAATTTGGCTTCTTCTCCCAGATCCCTCCCACACGAGATGGATTTCTTCCAGCTTTAGCCGATTCAGTGGCCAGAAAGGGCCACTGAACCAGGTTACATGACTTATTACATCCAAGAGAACTGGGCTGTCAAAGTGATGAGTATGGCCTGTCTGGGGTCACTGGGGCTCACAAATCAAGCCAAATAATTTGCAGGACAGTCTCATTTTCTAAATAAAGATATTTTGTAAACTTTTTTTTTCTCCTTTTGAGATCTGTTTTCTAAATTTGGCTTCCAGAGTCACTTTCAGGTTCTGTGTGGTTCATATCTTTTCCTCCAAGGATTTTCTAAACAAGGGACTAAATAGAAAACAGATATTGAAAATCTGAGGATATTAGCATTGAGAAGGAATCAATGTCAGTGTAGCCCAATGGCCTCCTTTCACAGAGGAAGACATAGAGACCATGGGGACTCTTTGATTTGTTCAAGGTCACACAGCCCAGTCAGTGGCAGAAACAGCCCTAAAACCCTATTGCAAAATCCTGGCTCCACCTATACTTGGGAGCTTGGGCAAGTCACTTTACCTTTCTATTCCTTCTGTCCGCCCCAGATAAAATCAGGATAATAATACCTCTAGGGGTTTTGTGAGGATTCAGTGACATGGTGCACGCAAAATGCTTCAAGCATCTGGCACAGTACCTGAAGCTCCAATACTTCGGCCACCTGATGCGAAGAGCCGACTCATTGGAAAAGACTGTGATGCTGGGAAAGATTGAAGCCAAAAGGAGAAGAGGGCAACAGAGGGTGAGATGGTTAGATAGCATCACTGACTCAATGGATACGAGTCTGAGCAAACTGTGGGAAACAGTGGAGGACAGGGAAGCCTGGCATGCTGCAGTCTGTGGGTTGCAAAGAGTCGGACACGACTTAGCGACTGAACGACAACAATCTGGCAGAGAGTAACCGGCTAACTGCATGGGCAGTGGACTCAGGCTGCCTACATTCAAGTCCCAGCCCTGCCACTTCCTTTCCTTTCTTTTTAAATTAATTTTTGCCTGTGCTGGGTCTTCGTTGCTGCACACTCAGGTTTTCTCTAGTTGTGGCTCACGAGCCCTAGGGTTGCAGGCTTGGTAGTTGTGGTGCACAGGCTTAGTTGCCCCACAGTATCTGGGATCTTAGCTCCCAGACCAGGGATCGAACCCATATCCCCTACATTGGCAGGGGGATTTTTAACCACTGGACCACCAGGGAAATCTCATGCCACTTACTTAACTGACATGTTGATCTAGTTACTTAACTTCTCTGGGGCTCAATGGTAAACGCCTAAAGTGATAATAGTTCCTACCTCATTAAAAGTGCTGTGAGTCTTATAGTCAAAAAAATTATATAGCAAATTTAAACATTGCTAAGAAAGTAAATCTGAACAGTTCTCATCATAAGAAAAAATGTTTTGTAACTTTGTGTGGTGACAGATGGTAACTAGACATTGTGGTGATCATTTCTCAATGTATACAAATGTCGAATTACGGTGTACACCTGAAACTAATATAATGTCACATGTCAATTATACTTCAATTAAGAAATTGTTGTAAGTATTAAATAAAAGAGTATATATAGCACACTTAGAATAATGCTTGCATACTAAGTTGCTTCAGTTGAGTCCAACTCTTTATGACTCCATGGGCTGTAGCCCACCAGGGTCCTCCATCCATGGGCTTCTCCATCCATGGACTTCTCCAAGGAAGAATACTGGAGTGGGTTGCCATGACTTCCTCCAGAGGATCTGCCCAAACCAGGGATCGAACCCACATTCTCCTGCATTAGCCGGGTAGGTTCTTTACCACTTGTGCTCCCTGGGAAGCCTCAGAATAATGCTTAGCACACGTTAACTAGTATTGATCAGACTAGAATAACCATTTTCTTCCTTTCAGTAGCTATATTTTACCCCCAATTCAACAGTTTTAAAACCACTCATTTTCCTATTTTTGAACGCACGCTAAAATTCTTAAACATAGAGCCTGATATTCTACCACATTTATTTATTTATTTAAAAGTCACATCATTGGTAGTCCCAGCTTCCAATCAAGAGAGGACATGATTCAGTAATTTATAGCCTAGGGCTGCATCAGGAGTCCAAGGGTTTATACTCTCCAGTTTGCTGAAGAGGTCAGCAGCCCCTCTGTCTGCATTGTTCCATCTGGGATAATAATACTTATTTCTTTGCAAAGTGCTTTGAGACCTTTGAGTGAAAAGCGCTGTGTGAGCACAAATTATTATCTGTTTTCCAGATATCAATTTTAGATTCAAATTCAGAAGCTCCCTAAAATAGACCACAGCATAAGCACAATCTGGACACAGATATATCTATCCTGTATCTTTGCGATCAGATAATACGCTCATGATTCACACCAGCATTTGTTTTCTTTTCTGCATCATAGCCTTTCTAATTTTGATTGAGAAAAAGTGAGATGTCTTTCAAACTGAATGTTTTTGCTGTTTAACAATCAAAGATTTTCCTCTCTGTTTTCCTGATTTGTGTATTTGGAGTTCTCTCCTGAGGTCAACAGGAACTCAGGTTGATTCAACTCTGGGGGCGTGAAGCAGGATGAGAAGAAATTAGCCTCTTACTCCCAAATCCTCAGGCTAGTGTACCTTTGAGTGTTCAGTTCACCCTTGTTTCTACCTCATAATTTATAGTTCATGTGCATTCTTCATTTGCTTCCCAGACTCTTCCAATATCATCCAAGGTCAGAAATTTGAAGACTGCACTTTTCCTGAGTTTTCTTTAAAATTCACAAATTTATTTATTCTACCAAAAAGTATTTATGGAAAACTGACTATGCATACTGACCTAGATGCAAAGAAATAATACCCATTGTTGTTGCTAGAGTTAAAATCTAGGCAATATTAGAATCAGGATCTATTATCTGTTGAGCTAGCACCTACCTAGGCCTCCCCCAGACCCCTGTACTTCTCTTCTTTAATGTCGTCCCTTTGCCTCTCAGGCTCAGTGTTCCACTGTTCACTCAGCTCTCCCAGTTCTGAGGGCATAGAGAGTAGGCTTTGCAAATGCTAGGTCTTCAATATATTCTGAACATGAAAAACTCAATCACACTAAAGGATTAATACCTACTAAGACCCAAGGAATAGCTCCTTAAGTTATGCCTTAGTTTCTAAATCATTCCATATTATTTACCCCAAAATGAATCTTTTTATTCCCCCAAATAGTTTTGTTAATTCGTTCTTTTCAAAAATCTATTTGATTAAATATTAATTTTTCAATATATCACTCAAAACTATTTTTAGTGTCTACTCTGGACCAAGCTTCATACCAGATGCTGAGAATGCAGATACAAATAAGACCCAAGAGGTTCCTGCTCTTAAAGAGCTTATACTCTTCAAGGGAGAGAGACACTAGAAAGGAAACAAATATAGAAAATATTTCTTTAAGAGAAAAAAAAGAAGAAGGAAGAAAGAGAGTATGTGGTATGCTTAGATTGAAAGTGACTAGGACAGAATACTACTTGCAAGGATGGTCTCTCTAAGCAGGCAATATTTGAGCTGAGAACTTTAGGATGGAGAGAAGTCAGACACACAAAATTCTGGGAGCAGAGCATCTGAGGAAGGACTTGAGGCAATAGCCAACTTGACATGATCAAAGTCTGGAAGGAAGGCCAATGAGGTTGGAGGTTGCTATAAGAAGGGGAAAGAGTAGCATGGAATGAGGTTAGAGAGATAAGTAAGGATCAGACTTATACTGGGCTTTGCCAGCTATGGTAGGTTGGATTTTACTCTAAGTACAATAAGAAGTCATGAACAATTTAAGCAGAGACATTACTTTGCCAACAAAGGTCCGTCTAGTCAGGCTATGGTTTTTCCAGTGGTCATGTATGGATGTGAGAGTTGGACTGAAGAAACCTGAGTGCTGAAGAATTGATGCTTTTGAACTGTGATGTTGGAGAAGACTCTGGAGAGTCCCTTGGACTGCCAGATCCAACCAGTCCATTCTGAAGGAGATCGGCCCTGGGATTTCTTTGGAAGGAATGATGCTAAAGCTGAAACTCCACTACTTTGGCCACCTCATGCGAAGAGTTGACTCATTGGAAAAGACTCTGATGCTGGGAGGGATTGAGGGCAGGAGGAAAAGGGGACAACAGAGGATGAGATGGCTGGATGGCATCACTGACTGGATGGACGTGAGTCTGAGTGAACTCCGGGAGTTGGTGATGGACGGGGAGGCCTGGAATGCTGTGATTCATGGGATCGCAAAGAGTCAGACACGACTGAGCGACTGAATTGAACTGAACTGAACAATAAGAAGTCATGAAAAACTTAAGTAGAGGTATGTCATGATCTGATTTACATTTAAAAGAGATCATTCTGAGATATGAAGCAGAGACTGTATTGGGGAAATAGTGGAACAAATTAGAGCAGTTATGAAGCTGTTACAGTGGTCTGAGTGGGAGATGACAGTGGTTTACACTGGGGTAGCGGCAGTAAAGATGAATGGATGGAATTCAAAACTTATTTGAAGGTGGAACCAGAAAGACTTGTTGGAAGATTAGATGAAGTGGGTACACAAAATAGAGTGATCAAAGATGACTCAATTTTTGGTTTGAACAACTGGACAGATGGTGGCACCATTGATTGAGACACGAACCAGCAGGGAATATAATAGGGCTGGAGAAAAGAGAAAATTTCATTTTTGACATATTAATATTGAGATCCCTTCAGACACTCAAATGGAAATTCAATATTCAGCTGATATGTAAGTCTGGGCTTCAAATGAGAGGTTAGAGTTAGAAGTCTAAATTTGGGAGTCAACATACAGATGGAATTTAAAGCTATGGCACTAGATAAGATGAAAAGAGGAAGTTGATAGGGGAAGAGGATCTAGAAGAGCATGGCCCAATAAAATATATGTGAGCCACATATGTAATTTTTGAGTTTTCTAGTAGCCACATTAAAAAAGTAGAAAGAAACAGATAAAATTAATTTTATTAAGTCCAATATATCTAAAATATTATTTCAACATGCACTAATATAAAAATTATTAGATATTTTACATAATTTTCATGCCAAATCTTTGAAACTTAGGGGGTATTTTATGCTTACAGCATGTCTCATTTCACACTAGTCACATTTCAGGTACTCAACAGCCACATATGCATAGAGCAAGTTTAGAACTTAGTCCTGGGGCAACTCAACATTTAGAGGTTGAACAGAGGAGGAGACAGAAAAGAAGATTGAGATAATGGTGCCGTGAAAGTCAAGAGAAGAAAGTTGTTTTTTTCTTTTTTAAGAGACTGGTTAACTGTGTCCAATGTTTATAAGAGTCTGAGTAAGATGAGAAAGAGCCAAAGAATTCAACAACATGGAGGTCACTGATGACCTTGACTAAAAGCTGTTTCAGTGGAGTGATGGCTTCCTGGAAGGAAGCCAGAATGGAGTCAGTGAAAGGTAAGGAAGTGGTGACAGCCAGTATAAACAACTTTTTCAAAAAGTTCTGCTGTGCAGACAAGCAGAAAAAATGAAGCACTAGTTGGAGGAGGATGTAGAGTCGAGGGAGGGTTTTTCTAAACCAGGAGATGCTAGAGCATACTTGTAAGCTAACAGGAATGTTCCAATAAGAAGGAAGAAATTGTTGTGGGGGAAGAGGGGGTAACTGAAGAGGGAAGCCAAAAGAAGACAAAAGAGGATGAACATAACAGCATAAGAAGAGGGGCTGCTCTTGGACAGAAAAAGTGATTGTTCAGTTATAACGGACATGAGTTAGAGCAAACTCCAGGAGATAGTAAAGGACAGGCAAGCCTGGCATGCTGCAGTCCATGGGGTTGCAAAGAGTCAGACATGACTTAGTGACTAAACAGCAACAACAAGAAAAGCTATTACAATAGGAAGGAAGTTAGAATATGGATAACATATCAGAGTAGAGATATATATATTTTTTAATAGATCTGGGTAATGGGCAACTTCATTTTAATACAGAGCTGAAGCCATAAGCAAAAAAAAGATACATATATGCAAAATGCTAGCCAGTAAGAAAAAAGATAGTAGAAGTGGAAAGGTGGGTAACTGTATTCTTTTTCTTTTCATGATTAATATAAGCGAAGACTCTACTTTTCTCAGGGTCTGGATTATTGGTTGTCCACCCTCCAGGGTATCCTTTTCTCTGGATCAAGTTATCTGGGAAACCAGTTCAGTGATCACAAGGTCTCTTGATGATCAGAGTCACAGGGCAAAGGTAATGGATAATCCTAGGTCATTTCATTCAAACTGTAAAAAGAGTTTGAAGAACCATCTCTGAACATGTAACACGGTACACACATTTGTCACATTCAGAGTCTCTCTATCCAGAATAATCTTGGAAACAAAGGATAAAATCTCCTGATCCAATTTGCAGGACAGTCTGCCTGAGGCCTATTCAATCTTATCCCTATTTGAAAGTCCAGGCCTCTTCCATGCCTTTAAGAGTTCTGAAAGACTTTTAAAGGGGAAATGTATCAGGCAGGGTCCCAAGCAAGAAATAACATTCTATTCAAAAGAGTTCATTGAAAATAATTTTTAAAAAGGCCTATTTACAAAGATGTGGGCAGTTCAGGATATAGCAAGCATGTGGAGGCAACCTGGGATGAGCAAGAGTTTGCTAAAACCTTCCCCTGCCTAGACATGCAGGGACAAGGTAGAGAAAGTGTTTTGGAAACCCAGTGAATGCTGGAACCATGTAGGAGAGGCTGTCAGGCAGCTACTGCAAGAACATAGCACCAAAGGAGGGAGAAAGAGGGGAGAAGAAATGTCCTGATCTCTCTTCCTCTCTTCTTCCCACTCCTGTGCCAAGCTTCTGCTCAACCCATTTGAAGCCAGAGGGTAGGGGAACCCAGGTGATGTAACCCATAGAGGTCAGTGCTACATCATTCAAGCCAGGGTAGGGAAGGATGGAGAATGAATCTAGGAATGGGAATGGGTCTGAGGCAAGCAGAGTGCAACTAGCACAGGAATATAAGATATCCTTACCTGAAACAATTAAAGAAACAACTGTTAGAAAAATATATCAACATTAGGAATATCAACTAAATAGGACTACCTGGTGGTGGTGGTTTAGTCACTAAGACTCTTGAGACCATATGGAGCCTGGTGGGCTCCTCTGTCCATGAAATTTCCTGGCAAGAATACCGGAGTGGGTTGCCATTTCCTTCTCCAGGGATCTTCCCAACCCAGGGATCAAACACACATCTCCTGCATTGCAGGTGCATTTTTTTTTTTACCACTAAGCCACCAAGGAAGCCCAAATAGGACCATGTATAGAGCACAAGATGGGGAAATAGATGGGGAAACAATGGAAACAGTGACAGGCTTTATTTTGGGGGGTTTCAAAATCACTGCAGATGATGACCACAGCCATGAAATTAAAAGACGCTTGCTCCTTGGAAGAGAAGTTATGACCAACCTAGACAGCATGTTAAAAAGCAGAGACATTACTTTGCTAACAAAGGTCTATCTAGTCAAAGCTATGGTTTTTCCAGTAGTCATGTATGGATGTGAGAGTTGGACTCTAAAGAAAGCTGAATGGCGAAGAATTGATGCTTCTGAACTGTGGTGTTGGAGAAGACTCTTGAGAGTCCCTTGGACTGCAAGGAGATTCAACCAGTCCATCCTAAAGGAAATCAGTCCTGAATATTCCTTGGAGCACTGATGCTGAAACTCCAGCACTTTGGCCGCCTGATGTGAAGAACTGATTCATTCGAAAAGACCCTGATGTTGGGAAAGATTGAAGGTGGGAGGAGAAAGGGATGACAGAGGATGAAATGGTTGGATGGCATCACCGACTCACTGGACATGAGTTTGAGTAAGCTCCGGGAGTTGGTGATGGACAGGGAGGCCCGGCATGCTGTGGTCCATGGGGTCGCAAAGAGTCAGACACGACTGAGAGACTGAACTGAACTGAACTAATAGAGCACTAAATATGTGATAGAGATGAACGGAGGGGAGAGGGAAAGCTGAATAAAACTTTTAGCTTCCATTAATCTTTCTTACCAGACCAGAGGTTTGGAGAAGGAGGGGGGAGGATTGATTATTTTGTATTTTGTTTTATCAAAGACAAGTCTTTATTTTCCCTTTATTATGTACAAGGCAGAAAATCCTAGAGGCAGAAATATTTGTTTGGCTTTTGGAGAAAAGGGATCCTGTGTAGATTTTCACATCCTCTTATCCCAGTCTCTCTCCACCTGCACCAGTGGAAAGAGACCTAAACCTCCAGGAGACGGTGGCTTACTGAAGCTTAAATGTAGACAAGAGCATGATGCAGACATCTGAGTCATTAAGCTTCTGTCACCAGATGGACACAATCAAACAGAAAGCAATACAGCATTGTGATTAAGAAGGTAAGCTCTGAAGTCAGATTGCTTAGATTTAATGCTTGCTCTACTACTTACTAGCTATATGGCCTTGAGCAAGGTACTCCTCTTTTCCTCCATGCCATCTGTAAAATGGGAATAATAATAGTATTTATTCCACAGAGTCATTTTATGAAAATAATATAAAACACTTCACAAAAGCGCTTAGGATACTGTCTGGCATTTAGTGAGTATTTTAGGTTGGTGCAAACGTAATTGTGGTTTCTGACTGTGAATTTTAAATCATTATAACTAGGCTCAAACACATCCTATTAATCAAAACAGGAACCATTGAAATCACCATATTATTGCCAATGAGAAATGTTTGTTTATTCTTGCAGCATAAAAATCTGTGCTTTAGGATTTGACAAACTCTTGGAAAGCATTTTCTGCCTTCTGCTGGTTGTGGAAGTGTTCCTTACAAAAAGTTGTCAAGATGCTTGAAGAAGCAGTAGTAGATTGGCGAGAGGTCAGGTGAATATGGCGGATGAACCAAAACTTTGTAGCCCAATTTCTTCAACTTTTGAACCATTGGTCGTGTGATATGCAGTTGAGCATTGTCATGGAGAGGAATTGGACCCTTTCTGTTGATCAACGCCAGCTGCAGGCATTGCTGTTTTTCAGTGCATCTCATCCATTTACTGAGTGTACTTCTCAGATGTAATGGTTTTGCCAGATTCAGAAAACTGTAGTGGATCATATGGGCAGCAGACCACCAAACAGCAACCTTGATTTTTTTGGTGCTTTCTTTTGGAACTTCTTCTCAGGCCAGCCACTGAGCTGATCATTGCTGGTTGTCAGTATAAAATCCACTTTTCATTGCACATCACAATTCTATGGAGAAATGGTTTGTTGTTGTAAAGGATAAGAGAAGATTACACTTCAAGACCATGATTGTTTTTGATTTTTGGTCAGCTCATGAGACACCCACTTATTGAGCTTTTTCACCTTTCCAATTTACTTCAAATGCTGAATGACCAGAGAATGGTCAATGTTGAGATATTCAGCAGCTTCTCATGTAGTTGTAAGAGAATTGGCTTCAATGATTCTCTTGGTTAGTCATTGTCAACTTCCGAAGGCCAGTCACTATGCTCCTCATCTTCAAGGCTCTCATCTCCTTTGCAAAACTTCTTGAACCACCACTGCACTGTACAATTATTAGCAGTTCCTGGGCAAAATGCGTTGTTGATGTTGTGAGTTGTCTCCCCTGCTTTAAGACCCATTTTAAACTCAAGTAAGAAAATCTCTTGAATTTGCTTTTTGTCTAACATCATTTCCATGGTCTCAAATAACTATAAAATAAGCAGCAAGGAATGTCATTAGCAAAAAAAATAAAGCAGGAAATGTGCATTAAAATGATGTATAACATAGCCACATTATTTAAGAATGTATTACCATATCAAATAGCAAACCTCAACAATGCAAAACTGCAGTTACATTTGCACCAACCTAATACTGAAGAATATTATTATTAATAAAGTCAATTTTCTGATTATAGAGTATTTTGCAATCAATTTTATTTCTCTTGAATAACCTGGTCTTGGTACCCTCGCCACATCTTTAGATTTGTCTCTGGAAACCTCTCTGTCTCTCTCTCTGTCTCACTCTTTTAAGCACACACATGCACACACACACACAGTAAGTAGACAGTGGAGTCCTCATTTATACAAAAGGTTAGTATACTTTCTTTTCTTAATTCATTCATGTGCTCATATATTTAACTGAGCACCTATTATGTTCTAGGTACTGGACTAGCAAGGAGATCAAACCAGTCAATTCTAAAGGAAATCAACCCTGAATATTCACTGGAAGCACTGTTGCGGAAGCTGAAGCTCCAATAATTTGGCCACCTGATGCAAAGAGCTGACTCATTGGAAAAGACCCTGGTGCTGGGAAAGATTGAAGGCAGGTGGAGAAGGAGACGACAGAGGATGAGATGATTGGATGACATCTCCAACTTGATGAACATGAGTTTGATCTAGCTCTGGGAACAGGTGATCGACAGGGAAGCCTGGCATGCTGCAGTCCACGGGGTCGCAAGAGTCAGACACAACTAAGCAACTGAAGAACAATAGCAACTGGACTAGGTGCTGAGCACAACATAAAAGTGAGAAAAAAACAAACACAGGCCCTTGCCCTGAGGAGTCTGTGATCTGATGAAGGATACAGACACTAATCAAATTACTACAAGTAAACACTGAAAGATAGGTCAATGACAGGATCATTAGCAAATCATGATATTACAGCTTGATTTTTTCAGTTTCTAGAGAAAAGGAGGTAAGCTTCTGTGCTGTGCTATCCAGCAGGGGAGCCACTACCTACATGTGGCGGTCTACATTTTCATTGTAAGCAATGAAAATTAATAAATAAATTAAAAAATCTGCCCCTCATTTGTCCTTGCCACATTTCAAGTGCTCAAGTACCATAAGTGACTAGAGGCTACTGTATTATACAGTGAAAATACAGAAGATTTCCTGTAGAAAAAATGTGCAAAATGCATGAATAGGCAATTCACAAAGAGATATATAGTTTTTAAACATATAAAAACCTATCCAACTTCATTCATGATAAGAGCAAAGTCAACTATTAAAGCATATTGAGATATCATTTTTTGTTCGAGTCACAAAACAATCAAAAGCTTGACCGTGCACTCTGTTGGGTGCAATAAAACAGATACTCTCATACATTGCTGGAGGGAATATGGCAAAGCTACATGCAAATTAACCCTTTAACATAGCAATCCCATTTGCAGAAATTTATCCTGAAGTCACACCTCTGATAAAAACACACATGAACAAGATTATGCATTATAGAATTATTTGTAATTTCAAGATACTGGAAACTCCTTAAATATCTAAGTGAAGGAACTTGTTTGAATAAACGATAGTGCACCCATACAATGCAGCTGTAAAGAATGAGCAAGATCTGCAGAAGAACTGGCATGAAATGATTTCCAGGAGATATTAAATGAAAAAAGCAAAATGCAAAAGAGCACATATAATATGCTATGTTTTGTGTAAGAAAAAAGGGAAAAACAAGAAAATATGTATTATCATCACAAAAAGAAACATATGAAAGATAAACCAAAAAACAACAAAATATGTTTCCTATAAGGAATAAGGCTGAGGGAAATAAATGCAAAGAAGTCACCCTTCTCTGAGAGTAAATTTTTATATAGTTTTGACTTTTGAAAGCAAGTTAATAGCCTACATACTCAAAAATAAATCAATGAGAGGGGAGGAAAAACTAAAACCAAAAGCCAGGCAAACAAATGAACACAATTTATTTCAAATGAATACCTCAATCACACTAAATGGGAATAAAATTAAAAAAATCACTAATCCAAGGAACTTATGGACACAGTATATCCTAAGCTTTGAAGAGGGGGAGAGAGAGAAAAGTGCAAACAAATCTTGAATTCTTTTTAGTAGGATTGTTATAGTGGTATAGGCAAAGCAATTCTGAAATTATTTTAGATGTAACCTAAGATTGAACAAATTGTTGGGAACCAAGTTTCTCACTGTGGAAGAAGGGATATGTAAGTATAGAATAGGGAAGGCAAGAATCCTGTGGAGATAGGTTAGAATTAGAGCAACTGGTGTGAACTCATTATTACAAACATGAATATGTGTGTATACATGTTTATGTCTGTTTCCTGGATACACACACACATATTTAAGTGAGTACATGTGCGTGCATACATGCTCAGTTACTCAGTTGTGTCCGATTCTTTGCAACCCTATGGACTGTACCCTGCCAGGCTTCTCTGGAGGTAATTCTCAGGATTTCTCAGGAAGTCCACAGGATTTCCCAGGAAGAATACTTGAGTGGGTTTACCATGCCCTTCTCCATGGAATCTTCCCGACCCAGGGATCCAACCCATTGGGTGGATCGAACCCACCCAGCACCAAACTAAGTAAACACAATAATGCAGGATCAAGCCCTGCATTAGTAGGTGGATTCTTTACCACTGAACACTTGGGAAGCCCTGTGTGTATCTATACATGCCTATATTTCCTAGCTCTGGCTGTTCAAAGGGAAAAATAGCCAAAGAAACAAATACAACCAAATAGAAATGAACATGTCTGGTTACCAGATTTTGGCTTCTAATACCATTCCCCACTGAAAGGAACCTGAACTCCTTTGAGAAATGACTGATTCCAGGGCTGGGACAATGTAGGTATTAATATAATTGGAGCATCTTGTTATGCCAGATAGTAAGTGCTAGAAGGTTATGGGAACACTTTGCAAGGACATGGTGGCCAACTTGAAGAGGTTCCCATGGACCAAATTTGGGACAATTTGAGCACTAAACTAAGTAAAAACAATAATGAACTATATAGATCACTGAAAAAAATAGCAATCCATGAGTCCACAATCATGGATAGATGATAGATATCAACAGACAGATAGATAGGAGAGTGTGATAAGTCACTTCAGTCGTGTCCAACTCTTTGTAACCCCATGGACTGAAGCCCACCAGGCTCCTCTGTTCATGGGATCTTCCCAGCAAAAATACTGGAGTGAGATGCCATTTCCTACTCCAGGGTATCTTCCTGATCCAGGGATCGAACTTGGAGATAGATAAATAAATGGGGGAGGAGGGAAATCTCTTGCTTAGAGCAAACTACTGAGGGCTTAAAGTCAACTTATCCGTTAGACAAGTGTCTAAATCCCATGATACTTTTAAAGGCCGTTTTTTGTTTCTTTTAAAAGAAACCAAAAGAAAAATAAATGTAATAACAAATCCAGCTTGGATCATATTTTTATACCAACACAGTAGTAAAATATATGAAATTAAATTTTTATGGAGTAAGGGACCCATGAAGGTGAAAGAGCATAGGGCTCATGAAAGTCATAATGCAGCCCTGTGGGAGACAAGTGGTAAATGTGGATAGGGTGCTAGATGGAAAATCATTTGGCAACGTTCATGGTAGATTCAAGCAAGAGTCATCAATAGATGCTAAATCCAAGAGAAATTTTTGGTGAAGAATAGGATATTTGCATGGTCTTAAATTATCTCCACCCTCTACTTTTTATTAGTTGCAAGGCAAAAAAATTAAAAGATAATTATACAGTGGAGAAAGTGGGTACCACCTTGACTTCATGGTCAAAATTAATGCGGTATTACCTGTGAGGGACAGACGGAAATCATGTGCCTCCAGCTGTAGTATCCTGAGAAGGTTACAACATCATCTAGCAGGATCCCTACTACAAGTGTATAATAGTCCTGAGGAAACATCAGACAAACAGAAAACAAAAGGCGTTCTATTTTTTTTTAAATGGAGGCATGGACGAGTTATATTCTTGAAAAATGTCAATGTCAAAAAAGACAAAGAAAAGCTGGGAAATGTTCCAGATTTAAGGCAGCTGAAGAGACATGGCAGCTAAATACTGTTGCATAAAAACTGACCCTAAAATTGAACCTGTCCTAGGAGGAGAAAAACCTATAAAGAACAGTGTTAGATTAATTTTAAAATGTGAAACATAGACCATAAATTAGATAAAAGTATTCCATCAATGTAAATTTATGAAGTTATTATCTATAGAGCAAAGCCCTATTTCGCAGAAATATATGCTGAAGTATTTAAGGGTAAGAACTATGATGTATGTAACTTACCTCAAATGGCTCAGGAAAAAAATTGTCTCCTTAGACAGTAAGGAAATCAAACCAGTCACTCCTACAGGAAATCCACCTTGAATATTCATTGGAAGGACTGATGCTGAAGCTGAAGCTTCTGAAGAGCCGACTCACCAGAAAAGACCCTGATGCTGGGAAAGGTTGAAGGCAAAAGGAGAAGAGGGCGGCAGAGAATGAGATGGTTGGATAGCATCACTGACTCAATAGAAATGAACTTGGACAAACTCTGGGAGATAGTGAGGCACTGGCGTGTTGCAATCCATAGGACTGCAGAGTCAGACACAACTTAGCGAGTGAACAACAACAACATGTGTGTGTGGAGAGAGAGAATAAATGACAAAGCAAAGGAGATAAAATTACAATAGGTGACTCTTTGTGTAAAGAGTATATGAATGTTCCTTGTACTACTTTAAATTTTGTAACTTCCTATAAGTTTGAAATTATTTCCAAATAAGTTTTTTAAAACTTATAAAATAAAAAACATATAGAGTGTCACATATAGATGTATAACTCATACTGTATGCATAACATTGGCTGGACTTTTCACATTATAGTTTCCCATGTTATTACATAACCTTTTAATCTATCTTTTTAAATGTCTGCATAACATTCTATCACACTGACACTCTACAGTATACTGGGCCATTTCCTTATTGTTAAACATTTAGACTATATTCAATTTTTCCTGGTTTAAACCATGTTTATAATGGTTAAGCTGAAGAGCTGTAGAACCATATTACCTATATCCAAGTCTCAGCTCTGTGCTCTACTAGCCATGTAGCTTTTGAGTAAATTACTTACCCTTCTATCCCTCAATTCCCTGAAGTCAGCCATAACAGTATTTACATAGATGCTGTGAATATTAGATGATATGCTCATGTAAAGAACTTACAGTGGTGCCTAACACATAATAAGCACTCAACAGATATTAGCTTTTGTGTAATTTTTGTGTATTCAGCTTTTTTTGTTTGGGGAGAAATCTTTTGAAATATTAATAGTTTAATATAAAGGCAATACTGATACTTTGGGATATGGAAAAAGATGCATAATATAGACATGATAATGGCAATATTGTGAACAACACAACCAATCCTTGCTTTCTTTTTTTTTTTAAGTGCGAGTCCATCTAATAAACAAAATCACATCTTTTGCTAATCCTAAAGTATACCACTAGATGGCAGTATAACCAATTAATTGACAATATTAATTTAAGTACATTTCAAACTCAAATTTACAAATTTCCAAAATAGAAACAGGTTCTTTGAAAAGAAGTGTGGTCACAGCAGACACATTAAATCTATGGCTGGTGAATCAGTTGAGGTACATCTGTCTTAATACCTCACTAGGTGTTAGGTTGGCCAGACATCTCTGAACTGATTTCATCTTTCCTCTGACCCATTTCCACCCAGCTTAAAAACATTTTCCTCTTTCAGGCTTTCCCATCTCAGTAATGGCACTATTACCATCTATCTATGTGCTTAAGGCAGAAACTAAAAGTCACTCTATTTTGGGGTGTGGGACTTTTTGTTATTGATTTTCTAGTTTTGTTATAGTAAAAAAAAGAATGTAGTCCATATGATGTCAGTTATTTTGCTATTTCTCTGCAGAAATGGCAGAGACTGGCTTTGCAGTTAAATGTTGTTAAGTTTTCCATGTGTACTTAAGAAGAACATGTAATATCTGTTAGGTAAAGGATTCTGACTATATCCATGAAATAAATCATGCTAGGTGTTATTCATATCCTCTGTATCCTTATTAATACTTTGTCTGCTACTTCTGTTCTGTAGGACATGTAGTTTAAAAAAACAACTTTCCCACTGTAATTTAAAATTTACTTCTTAAAATTCTGTCAATGATATTTTTGCTTTTTAACTGTTGAAAATAAATTGTAAGTTCACATATAGATTCAGAATTGCTATATCTCCTTGGTAAGTTATTTTTTATTACTTTTTAAATCAGTTTATTCTTAACAATGCTTTCTACCTTAAAGTCTGTTCTGTCTGGCATTAGTATCACTGCACTAGCATTCTTTTGGGAAATACCTGTCCATCATGTATTTTTTCCACTCATTGGCTTTCAACATTTCTATGCCTTTATGTATTTGATGGCTGGATGGCATCACCGACTCGATGCACTTGAGTCTGAGTGAACTCCGGGAATTAGTGATGGACAGGGAGGCCTGGCATGCTGCGATTCACGGGGTTGCAAAGAGTCGCACACGACTGAGCGACTGAATGGAACTGAACTGAATGGTAAATACATAGAGCTAGATTTTTTTCCTTGTTATCTAATATAAGTAGTTATGATTTTAACTGATAAGATTAATGTATATATGAACTGAACTTAAATTATTGACATATTTGGACTCATTTCTACAATTCTGTGGTGTGTTTTTTATTTATAATGCATTTTAACTCTTTTTGCTCCTTGCATGCCTTTTATTGGATAGTTTCAGTTTTATTTATTCCTCTTTCTTTACCTTTATTGATTTACAGCGTTTATATTTCTATCCTTTTGGTAATTATTCTCACATTTTTAACAGGAACATTAGAAAGTCTAAAGTTAATTTATTAAAACTTTATCTCCAATGACTTTTCCTCCTATTCTGCTCACTGTTGCTATCTAGTATTTTAGTTTTAACATCTTCTTAATCTAGACTTTAATATCATGGTTAATGTCATTTACGATAAGTGCTTATTTAGATATGTTCACATGTTTAACAATTTTCTTGCTTACCATAACTTCTCAATAAAAACTCTTCAGTAGCTTCACATTAGAAGGAATAATATCCAAATCCTTTGCCAACACTTCACATGATCTGGTCCCTGCCTGCTTCCCTAACTTCCTATCTGTCACTCCTCCCCCTTGATCACTGCCCTCCAGCTATAATCATCTTTTCTCAGTTTGCAAACATGCTATCATTGAACTCCAGTTTTTTCCCATACCTCAAATCCTATGCATGTTCTTCTCCTTCAGTTCAGTATGGTCTCCTTTCTATTCTCCCTATTGCTGGCTCTCTCTCTCATTCTTCTTGGCTTAAATGTTATCTTCTCAAAGAAGTGCTCTTTTGCCACTCTACATGGATTAGGTCCTCCTCATCCCATAATTCTCTGTAACATCCCTGTTTATGTTTCCTCTATGTACTTATCTCAGGTCATAATTACATATTTGAATATGTGTTTTCTTGTTTGGTATCTACCTCTCTGATTATATTTGACTGTATAAGAATAGCAGTGGGAGTTTAAAAAAAATGTAAATGTGAATGAGAATTATTTCAAAAGAAGGACTGAACATTTTTCAGATCAAATTAGATGAGAGGGCAAATAGAAGGAGATGTTAAATGTAATTAGGTTTCCCTTTTGGAAGACTATAAGATAGAGATACCACTTGACAGAAACAGAATAATTGGGAGAATAATTCAATTTGAATGAAATTGAGGAGGGAGAAAATTACTTCTGCTTAGAAATATATATTATGGCTAAAATAACAGTGGGGCATCTCTGTGAAGATATCACATAGACAATCTGAATTATGGTAGTAGAACATAGGTATGAGGTCAGAAATGGAGACATAGTTTTGGGAGTAACTTACATCTTTTTCATCGCTTATCAATTTAGTATTCAATTTCTCCTTGAGCCATTCCAAACCTTCTGCTTTATATTATTCAATAAGCATTTTTCCTGGCTCTGTGCTAAATATAAGGACACAATAATTAACTAAGATGGATGCTATTTCTGCTGTCAGAGTCTACAGCACAAAAGGGGAGAAACGATTAAATAAGCAATTGCAATAGAGTATGATACACTACACACCACAGGGATTCAATAAGCATGTTATTAGGAACTCATAACAGGAAAAATTAACCTAGTCTTGGGGTCAGGGAAGGTTTTTCTGGGGGCGGGGAAGTGATGCTTTACTGAAATGCAAAGGAGAATAAGGAGTTACTCAGGAAAAAAAGGAAAGAGGGAGGCTCCTTATGTGAAGGAAACATGTATGCAAATCTTGAAAGCAAGAAAAACCGTGCAGCTCAAGTATTCCTACTTTCGCCCAGAAACTATTCTCTACCCATCCATTTAAATTTGTTTTTCAAGTTCATTGAGATATAATTTATATATAGTAAAATTCATCCTTTTTTGATATAAGGTTCTATGAATTTTGGCAAACTTGTGCTGTCATGTAACAATTTGACAATCAAGATATGTCATATTTCTATCACTCTAAAAAGTTCTGTCACACGTCTTTGTACCTCCCCTACCTCAGCCCCCTTGCCACTGCTGATTGCATTTCGATCCCTATGGTTTCCCTTTTTCCGAACGTTGTATAAATGGAATCATATAATATGTAGTCTTTCGAATCTGGCCTCTTTCACTGAGTGTAATAATGGTGCTGCATGTATCAGTAGTTTGTTCCTTTTTTATTGCTGAACTGAATCCATTGTAGAGGTATACCACAATCTGTTTCATGTTAATGGACATTTGGCATGTTTCCAGCTTTTGTAAACTATGGACAAAAGTGCTATAAACATCTCCTTAGAGGTTTTTTAATGAAGTATAATTGGTTTACAATATTGTGTTAGTTTCAGGTATATAGAAAAGTGATTCAGCTATATATATATATATATATATATATATATATATATATATTTCAGATTCCCATAGAGTTTTTTCTGTGGATGTAAGTCTTCATTTGTTTTGAATAAATACCTCGGAATGGGACTGTTATATCATAGAATAAATGCATGTTTATCTTTATAGGAAATTACCAGAGTGGCTGTACCATTTTGCATTCCCAAAACCAATGTATGAGAGTTCCAGTTATTTTGCATCCCTACCAGCATTTGACATCAGTTGTTCATTTATTTTTAAGCCATTCTACTAGGTATGTAGTGATGTCTCATTGTCATTTTAGTTTGCAGTTTCCTAATGACTAATTGTCTCGAGCATCTTTTCAGGTACTTGTTTGCCATCTGTGTATCTTCTCCTGTAAAGTGTCTGTTTAAATCTGCTGCCCATTTTTTTTCTTTTTTGGATTGTTTTCTTATTCTTGAGTTTAGTGAGTCTTTTACGTATTCAGTTTACCAATACTTTATCAGAGCTGCAATTTGCAAATGCTTCTTCCTACTGTGTGCCTTGTCTTCTCGTTTTCTTAGACTGTCTTTTAAAGAGCAGAATTTTGTCTCTTATAAAGTCTAATTTATTAATTTCCTCATTTCTACCCAGTATTTTAATCCCATTCCTTTCTAGAACAATCTTTTTCTGCCTACCATCATGCAGAAGTCTCCCACTTTTTGAAAAAATCTCCCTTTACTTCCCTGGTGGCTCAGACAGTAAAGTGTCTGCCTACAATGCGGGAGACCTGGGTTCAGTCCCTGGGTCTGGAAGATCTCCTGGAGAAGGAAATGGCAAACCACTCCGGTATTTTTGCCTGGAAAATCCCATGGATGGAGGAGCCTGGGAAGCTACAGTCCATGGGGTTGCAAAGAGTCGGACACAACTGAGCGACTTCACTTCACTTCACTTCCCATTATCATCCATCCCCCATCATCACTATCCTTTTTCTCCTTCATTCCCCTGCCAAATATTTGGGATGTATGTTCTCTACAATGCTCCATTTACTTACCACTTAGTCATTCCTGAAAATCCCTGAAAATTTGCTTCCATCCATACCACACTACCAGAGCTAACCTCTGGATGTCACCAAAAAGCCTCTTACGTGTCGATTCCAATTTCTAGACCCTAATTCTCTACTTTCTTTTAGCTTAACCCTTCCTTCCAAAAATTAGTTTTTAACCTCTTACTTTCAACGTTCCCAAAAAGTCAATCTAAGTTTGTATAGTAGAGGGCTTCCCATGTGGCTCAGCTGGTGAAGAATCTTCCTGCAACGCGGGAAACCTGGGTTCGATCCCTGGCTTGGGGAGATGCCTTGGAGAAGGGAAAGGTTACCCACTCCAGTATTCTGGCCTGGAGAATTCCATGGACTGTATAGTCCATGGGGTCACAAAGAGTCGGATATGACTAAGCAACTTTCACAATCACTTTTCATAGTAGCCCCTTAGGGGTTAATTCAGTTGTGGAATGCCATAAACAAGGGTTTCTTTACTGAATAAATTCAAGATTTTTTTGTCCTGAATTCAGACAGAAGCAGTAAATATGCAATAGGTGTTACATTATTTACAGATAATTAATTCTCTTAAATGAGTTGACTATCACCACTTATGTTTTTCAATGACTTCATTGTTTTTTTAAAAATCTATACTCCCAATAACATAAATTTCAGCACAACCCATGACTGATTTTTTTTAAATAAATTCTGAATTTAGAGTCCACATGAGTGAAATTTGACTCTAGCTATTTTATTATATTATAATATATATGTTCATTTATATTCTGTATTTGGAAGAAATACAATCCAGGAACAATCTCCAAGCACAGGGAGAGAAGTAGTTATAAAATTGTAAAGTTTGTTTCCAATATTTATTAGGTAGAGAAGCTGAAATACAGTAAAAGAATTTTCCCCCCAAAGTAAAGTCATAAACAGGCAGTGCAAAGAAGTTTCGGTTTTGGTTTTACCTCATTGGAACCGTAAATAGCAATCAGTTTATTTCTCTCAGGTATTCCCCTAACCACCATTCTTTTCCTTTCCATTTGCCTTCTCTTCCTTTTTTATTTCCTCTAATTAGCATAATGACCAGACAATATGACTAAATTAAGTCATTCCATTTCTCTCCACTCTAGGTCAAGGTAACTACTTCTGGTTACCCTATTTTCTGCTGGCTTCCTTTTACCTGCTGAACAGACTGCTTTCAGATGGACAGCTCCTGCTTTATTCTTGGACAGAGCAAAGGCTGAAATTTTCCTGAAGCTGATTCATGTCATAAGGCCAGGCTCAGGAAATCAGTGGTCTGAGGTCTTGTATGTTTGTAGCGTGAGAATATCAATACACTCTGAGCATACTGGGCAGCAGCATCATATAGTGGACACAACTTTGGTGTTAGAAAGATCTCAATTCAAATTAATCTTGACTGGTAAATAAAGTCAATAGATCCTCTGGAGCATATTTCTTCATCTCTGAAAGACAGATTAATAATATCCACTTTAACTTCCTGTTAAAGAATCTGATACTTAGTAAGCACTCAATACAATTTGGTCCCTTCTTTTCCTCTTCAAGTTTTTTTAATTGAAAATAACTTTTTAAAATGTCATCCTTTCATGGTCCATTGATGCAAGGCCAATCCTTTGGCCCTTTCCATAGGATACATTGATGTGATAGGGAGATGAGGGGATATACTATCTCCTGAATAGATTTGTGTTCTAAGGAGGACTGTCAGGAAAGGAATTTTGATGTAGCAAGGGCAGTGCTAGTGGCAATTTCAGTATTATGTTCTGGGAAATCTAAAAGTTCTATGAGGCTTCTCTGAAAACATGAAAATAGGAAACATTTCATTTCTGCCTGCTCTATGATCTATAAACACCACCTAACAATATACATTGGTCATCAGCATTCAATTGTACTACTTGACATAGAAAGAGCTTAACAGGTTTCTATGAAGATCGCATAGGAAATACAAGTCTATAAAGTTCAAAGCACCTTATAGATCTTTATTTTGTCCTGAAATATTGTGCATTTATTATATGAAATAAATTACACACTAACATTAATTTGAAATTCTTTTTGTCATATTAAGAGTACACATGATCTTTGACTTGAGCGACTTCACTTTGCTCTTTGAATTAATTATACTTCTAGGAATCTCTCCTAGAATATGCTCATATGTGTGTACAAATATGCATGCAGAACCATATTTACTGCAGAGTGTTTGTACCAACAAAGAGTAGTAAGAATTGCTTAAGTATTATAGAATAGTCATATAATAGAATACTATGAATCCATTAAATGATAAACAATTATTAATCAGATAGCAACTACATGCTCAGAACCTTATTGAATGCTGAAGGAGAATAAAAAGAACTATATGTCATGATTTTTATCCTGGAGGAGTTTATGACTTGGTTGAGAAGGGTCCAAGATGCAAAGATCCCCAGCTTAAAATTGTATGTCTTCGTGCTCACTTCAGCAGCATATATACTAAAACTGAAAGGCTACAGAGATTAGCATGGCCCCCTGGGCAAGGATGACATGCAAATTCATGAAGTGTTCCATATTTTTTTAAAAATAGAAGAATAAAATGAAAAAAAAAATGTCTGCTACATGAGTCAACTTTTTGGTTTGTGTTCTTGAAGAAGAATCTTCTGGACAAGAGGATGGCAAACTACAGCCCATCAGCCAAATCCAACTCCTTGCCTATTTTTGTAAACAAAATTTAATTAGAACACAGACATGCCCATTCATTTATCTATTGTCTAGTTTACTTTCCTTTTATAAAAAAAATGCTTATTTATTTATCTGGGTGCAGCGAAGTGCTGGGTCTTAGTTTCGGCACTGGGGATCTTGAATCTTTGTTGCAGCACGCGGGATTTTGAGTGGTGGCATGTGAACTCTTAGTTATGGCATGTGGGATCTAGTTCTCCAACCAGAGATGGAACCCAGGCCCCCTGCATTGGGAGCATGGAGTCTTAGCCACTGGACCACCAGAGAAAGTCCCTAGGCTACTTTCTTTATACAGGGCTGAACAGTTGTAACAAAGATCTTATACCCCACAAAGCCAAAAATATTTACTAACTGGTCCTTTACAGGAAAAGTTTAATCCTCTTGTAGGCCTTAAAAAAAAAAAAAAAAACTTCTTAAAAAAGGGGTTGGTGGTGCCCTGTGACTACCTAGAGGGATGGGGGGTAGTTGGAGATAGGTTCAAGAGGGAGGGGACATATGTGTACTTATAGTTGATTCACGTTATTGTGTGGCAGAAACCAACGCAACACTGTAAAGCAATTATCCTCCAATTAAAAATAAATTAAAAAAAAAGCCCAAGATTCACTGGAAAAAAAATGGATTGGAATTAAGGATGGTGGTTTGAAAATATGTCCTTAAATTCTTTTATATGTTTTCCTTTACTAGATGAAGCTGAATCCCTGGGGCACCCATGTGTGGGCAATTTGTGCTTGCTGGTGGTGGCCACGTTGCTTTCTGATAGAGGTGTGGAATTGGTGGCTGTGGCCTCTGGCTGGAATGAACCACAGTCTCTGAGGAAGCAGGGGAGCTGAGCTGGAACTATGGCCAATATAGTGGTAGCAGTTAGACTGACCATTGTGCAGGTCGTTATGTTTTGCAAGCCGTGACGCATATGGACTCTCAAGTAAAACAGATTTTTCACAATCTATCCAAGTCTGCCTTCACTAGTGACCATTACAGAGATGAGTTTGAATGCAAAGTGACAAAATGGGAAGCAGCATTAATACTAGGTTTAAGTTCTACTGCCAATAAAGAAAAAATAAGAGATGCTCATCGATGAATTGTGCATTTAAATCACCCAGACAAGACAGGATCTCCTTAGATAGCAGTCAAAATCAATGAAGCTAAAGATTTACTAGAAGCTCAAGCTAGAAAATGAAGTAAATGTATGATGAATTTTAAGTTCTTATTCATTTGTGTACGTGGGTACCAGCTTTTTATCATAAAATACCTCAAAGCTCCAAAAAATAAATAACTAAAAATAAAAGATGAAGCTTAATTTTCTTCTGAGTATGGACTGAACTTAGTAACTTCCTTCTAATAAATAGAATAATATGCAAATAAGGGTGTGTGAATCCTGACACTAGATCATAAAAGATGTTACAGTCTTCTCCTTGCCCTCAGATCACTTGTTGGAAGAAAGTTGATTGCTATGTTGTGAGGACACTCAAGTAACCCTGTGCAGAGGTCCACATGGTAAGGAACTGATACCTCCTGCCAGCAACTAGCAAGGAACTGGGCCTTCTACTAATGGCCACGTGAGGAAACCCTCTTGGAAGCTCCAGCCTTCAGCTCCAGTCAAGCCTTCAGATTGCTGGAGTCTTGGCTGACGTCTTAACTGCAACTTCATGAGAAACCCTGACTCAGAACCACCCTGTTAAAACCACTCCTGAATTCCTGACCCACAGATAACTGGGAAATAATATCTCTTGCCTTAACCTGCTGAATTTTGGGGTAATTTGTTATTTGACAATAAATAACTAATACAAACTGAAGGCTATAGATGCTCTAGAGCAGCAGGTCTGCAAACTCTCTGGAAGGGCCAGACAGTCAATATTTTAGGCTTTTGAACCATCTGGTCTCCATGGCAACTACCCCACTCTGCTGTCATAGCAGGAGGGCAGCCACACACAATAGGTAAACAAATGTGCATGGCTGTGTTCCAATAAAACTTTATTTACAAACACAGGCATCAGGGTTGTGGGCCATAGTTTGCCAGCCTCTGCTCTAGAGAATCAAATTTTAATGACATTAAGCAATGATTAGAAAGGAGTTGTAGAAGCTGGGGAATTTCTCAGCTGAAGGCTGCAAAACCAACTACCAAGGAAACCCCTGATTAGAAAAGGGTATGTGCACAATATGGTCACAATTCTTTTTTTATCTTTCCCTGTAAGTTTTTGCCAAGAGAAGAAAAATAAAATAATTGGAAGGGTGATGAGATTTTTTTTTCCCCCTAAGAAATTCTAGAATGAGGACTGAGCACCCACTAGGGAAGAGAATGAGAAAACTGAAAATAGGAGGAAACTGCTCTTATGGTCTTTTTGCCAAGCTGCTAAGACCTGTGAGCACCAGTGCCAAGGCTAGTGTTTTAAACATGCAAAGCAAGTTTGTTAATGATGGAAGATTATCTTTCATTAACACCTGGAAATAGGACAAGGAACTAAAATGTAGTTACTGTTAGTGGAAATTAAAAAGGGACCCAGACTTTACTTAAGTTTATTTTATACCATTTTGCTCCAAGTATATCACATTTTCTTCGTGGTCCTTAGGACTTAGAAATTGTTCAGGTCTGTAAACTTAGTAAACATAATATTATGAAAAAAAAAAAAAAACCTCATAACTTACTGGAATGATATGCTACCAATGTCTGTTAGAAGAAAGCCTGACTGGATCTTACCACCATAGTCAGAAGTCACTATTTTTAGTGGCAACTCCTCAAACTGCAGGGTCACCATGCAGTCATGCAATCCCAACCTATTATCATCACAGCTAAGATTTACTGAATTCCTACTAAACACCGGGTGCTGGGCAAAGCACATTATCTGCATTATTTCATTTAATCCTTTCAATAACCCTAAGGGGTTAGGTTTAGCATTATCCTCATCTTACAGATGAGAGAAAAACAACAACAACTGAGTGCAGTAACTTACACAAAGTCATTCAGTAATAAGTGGCAGAGTTAGAGTTTGAACCTGGCAAGTCAGCCTACAGAGCCCACAGCCTTGATCTACCCCTGCTGCAAACCCTGAGGAGAAAAGTTTAAGTGCAATATTGTGTGATAACTATGACCTCACATTTTCTTTCAAAGATGATCAGTTTGATTGGGTAAAGAGAATTCAAATGCGTTAAACAATTGAAAAACACTCTGACAAAACACAATAGTAACAATCATTCATTGCTTTTGGTAGAATAGCCTCTAATGGGGGGTTGGTTTCTAAATCAACAAGTAAGGAAAAAACTAAACATAGACAAATTACTCCAAAATGCCTTAAAATTGCTCATGAAGTACATTTTGATAGACACAGCTTTGTAAGGAAACAATAGATTCACCTCTCCCTTCCCATGCTCCCTCTGGGGTGTATCCACATTTAGAATGGCTAAGCTTTACCTTCAAAATGTAAATTCTCTCTCCTCTCTCTCTCTTCTTTCCTCCTTTCTTTCATTGTGTGTATTTTAATGTACATAATTTTAAAATATGTATGATGTTACTCCAGGCTTCCCAGATGGCTCTAGTAGTAAAGAACCCATCTGTCAATGCAGGAGACATAAGAGATGCGAGTTCAAACCCTTTGTTGGGAAGATCCCCTGGAGGAGGGCATGGCAACCCACTCCAGTATTCTTGCCTGGAGAATCCCACGGACAGAGGAGCCCGGCAGGCTACATAGAGTCCACAGGATTATAAAGATTCGGACACAACTGAAGCGACTTGTAATTGTAATTAGAGTATGATGTCAGTCTATTGTACAAACCTAGAATGGAGAAGGCAATGGCACCACTCCAGTACTCTTGCCTGGAAAATCCCATGGACTGAGGAGCCTGGAAGGCTGCAGTCCATGGGGTCGCTGAGGGTCGCACACAACTGAGCAACTTCACTTTCACTTTTTCACTTTTATGCATTGGAGAAGGAAATGGCAACCCACTCCAGTGTTCTTGCCTGGAGAATCCCAGGGACGGGGCATCCTGGTGGGCTGCCATCTATGGGGTCACACAGAGTCGGACACGACTGAAGTGACTCAGCAGCAGCAGAATGGAATATAAATGTGAAGGCCACCCGAAGTAAAGAAAAGTAATAATTTTTCTTTTATAAACACAGTATCTCAAGGATAGTCTAACATGCCAGTGTCATGGCATATACACACTCTCCATTCTTCTAAGAAAATCATCTTAGTCTACCCTGGGCATGGACATGATTCAAGCACAAGCAAATTTCTCACAAGAAGAGCAAATTTCTCTTTCATCCTAGTTGTCTAAAATTAGTACAAGAATTGAGGTGCTTTTTGAGATGACAGAACTTGGAAAGCTGAGACCAAGAAATTTAGGAGATGGTGCTTGGAAAAAGAAACATGAAGCAAACAAGAGGAGAGGAAAGGACAATAAAGAATGCTCTGCCAGGGAACTCATTTCAGAGAAAGAAGGCAAACAGGGCAGGTGGAGTGAGAAAAAGCTCTCTGCAAAATCCAGCACATCATGCATATTCCCAGGTCTCATTATATTGAGCCAAGTCCAGAAAGGAGCTTATTCGCAAACAATTGTCATAAAGTTTAAAAAGAAGAGGAGAGATTGAAACAAGGCTATAACTAGAGCAGGGTGAGTGACACTAAAAGATGATGCTGTGAAAGTGCTGCACTCAACATGCCAGCAAATTTGGAAAACTCGGCAGTGACCACCGGACTGGAAAAGGTCAGTTTTCATTCCAATCCCAAAGAAAGGCAATGCCAAAGAATGCTCCAACTGCCGCACAATTGCACTCATCTCACACACTAGTAAAGTAATGCTCAAAATTCTCCAACTCAGGCTTCACCAGTATGTGAACTGTGAACTTCCAGATATTCAAGCTGAGTTTAGAAAAGGCAGAGGAACCAGAGATCAAATTGCCAACATCTGTTGGATCATTGAAAAAGCAAGGGCATTCCAGAAAAACATCTATTTCTGTTTTATTGACTATGCCAAAGCCTTTGATTGTGTGGACCACAACAAACAGTGGAAAATTTTTTAAGAGACGGGAATACCAGACCTCCTGACCTGCCTCTTGAGAAATCTGTATGCAGGTCAGAAAGAACAATGGACTGGTTCCAAATAGGAAAAGGAGTGTGTCAAGGCTGTATATTGTCATCCTGCTTATTTAACTTATATGCAGAGTACATCATGAGAAATGCTGGGTGGATGAAGCACAAGCTGGAATCAAGATTGCCAGGAGAAATATCAATAACCTCAGATATGGAGAAGACACCACCCTTATGGCAGAAAGTGAAGAAGAACTAAAGAGCCTCTTGATAAAAGTGAAAGAGGAGAGTGAAAAAGTTGGCTTAAAGCTCAACATTCAGAAAACTAAAATCATGGCATCTGGTCCCATCACTTCATGGCAAATAGATCAGGAAACAGTGGAAACAGTGAGGGACTTTATTTTGGGGGAGCTCCAAAGTCACTGCAGATGGTGACTGCAGCCATGAAATTAAAAGATGCTTGTCCCTTGGAAGAAAAGTTATGACCAACCTAGATAGCATATTAAAAAGCAGAGACATTACTTTGCAACAAAGTTCCGTCTAGTCAAAGCTATGGTTTTTCCAGTAGTCATGTATGGATGTGAGAGTTGGACCATAAGGAAAGCTGAGAGCTGAAGAATTGATGCTTTTGAACTGTGGTGTTGGAGAAGACTCTTGAGAATCCCTTGGACTGCAAGGAGTCCACCCTAAAGGAAATCAATCCTGAATATTCATTGTAAGGACTGATGCTGAAGCTGAAACTCCAATACTGTGGCCACCTGATGTGAAGAACTGACTCATTTGAAAAGACCCTGTTGCTGGGAAAGATTGAAGGCAGGAGAAGGAGGAGACAACAGAGGATGAGATAGTTGGATGGCATCACTGACTCAGTGGACATGAGTTTGAGTAAACTCTGGTAGTTGGCGATGGACAGGGACGCCTGGCGTACTGCAGTCCATGGGGTCGCAAACAGTCAGACACGACTGAGCAACTGAACTGACTGACTGACACTTGCCTTGAGCACCAGATTTAAGAGGTGCCAAAAAACTCAATCATGAAGATAAATAATACTTTAATTCAATAGTCTAAAAAATCAAATTGGCAAGCTACAACTAGACACCTGCTTTGCCAATAATGTTTTATTGGAACCAAGGTCAGTTTCAGGGTGATGTTATTCAGTTACTCACCCATGTCTGATTCTTTGTGACCCAATGGACTACAGCACACCAGGCTTCCTTGTCTTCACTATCTTCTGGAGTTTCCTCAGACTCATGTCCACTGAGTCTGTGATGCTATCTAACCATCTCATCCTTTTCTCCTTTTGCCAGCATCAGGGTCTTTTCCAATGAGTCAGTTCTTCGCATCAGGTGGCCAAAATATTGGAGTTTTCAGCTTCAGCATCAGTCCTCTCAATAAATATTCAGGGTTTATTTCCTTTAGGATTGACTGGGTTGATCTCCTTTCCATCCAAGGGACTCTCAAGAGTCTTCTCTAGCACCATGATTCAAAAGCATCAATTCTTTGGCGCTCAGCCTTCTTTATAATCCAACTCTTACATACATAACTACTGGAAAAACCATAGCTTTGACTATATGGACTTTGTCAGCAAAGTGATGTCTCTGCTTTTTAATACACTGTCTAGGTTTTCATAGCTTTCCTTCTGAAGAGCAAGCATCTTTTGATTTCATGACTATAGTCACAGTCCACAGTGATTTTGGAGCCTGTTTCCCCTTCTATTTGCCATGAAGTGATGGGACTAGATGCCATGATCTTAGTTTTTGAATGTTGAGCTTTAAGCCAGCTTTTTTATTCCCCTTTTTCACCCTCATGAAGGGGCTCTTTAGTTCCTATTAACTTTCTGCCATTCAGTTCAGTTCAGTTCAATCGCTCAGTCGTGTCCAACTCTTTGCAACCCCATGAATCGCAGCACACCAGGCCTCCTGGTCCATCACCAACTCCTGGAGTTCACTCAGACTCATGTCCATCCAGTCAGTGATGCCATCCAGCCATCTCATCCTCTGTCGTCCCCTTCTCCTCCTGCCCCCAATCCTTCCCAGCATCAGAGTCTTTTCCAGTGAGTCAACTCTTCGCATGAGGTGGCCAAAGTACTGGAGTTTCAGCTTTAGCATCATTCCTTCCAAAGAAATCCCAGGGCTGATCTCCTTCAGAATGGACTGGTTGGATCTCCTTGCAGTCCAAGGGATTCTCAAGAGTCTTCTTCAACACCACAGTTCGAAAGCATCAATTCTTTGGCACTCAGTTTTCTTCACAGTCCAACTCTCATTGGTATCATCTGCATATCTGAGGTTGTTGGTATTTCTCCTGGTAGTCCTGATTTCAGCTTGTGATTCATCCAGCCTGGCATTTTGCATGAGGTACTCTTAACTCAGTTGGTAAAGAATCCGCCTGCAATGCAGGAGACCCTGGTTCGATTCCTGGGTCAGGAAGATCTGCTGGAGAAGGGATAGGCTACCCACTCCAGTATTCTTGCACTTCTTTTGTGGCTCAGCTGGTAAAGAATCTGCCTGCAGCGCGGGAGACCTGGGTTTAATCCCTGGGTTGGGAAGATCCCCTGGAGAAGGGAAAGGCTACCCACTCCAGTATTCTGGCCTAGAGAATTTCATGGACTGTATAGTCCATGGGGTTGCAGAGGGTCGGACACAACTGAGCGACTTTCACTTTCACTTTCACTCTATATATAAGTTAAATAAACAGGATGACCATATACAGCCTTGATGTACTCCTTTCCCAATTTTGAACCAGTCTGTTGTTTCATGTCCAGTTCTAACTGTTGTTTCTTGACCCACATACATGTTTCTCAGGAGACAGGTAAGGTGGTCTGGTGTTCCCATCTCTTGAAGAATTTTCTAGGTTGTTGTGATTCATAGTCAAAGGCTTTAGCATAGTTGATGAAGCAGAAGTAGATTTTTTCTGGAAATCCCTTGGTTTCTCTATGATTCAATGAATGTTGACAACTTGATCTCTGGTTCCTCTGCCTTTTCTAAATCCAGCTTGAACATCTGGAAGCTCATGTACTGCTGAAGCCTAGCTTGAATGATTTTGAGCATTACCTTACTAGCATGCAAAATGAGCAGAATTGTCCGGTAGTTTGAACATTCTTTGGCACTGCCCTTCTTTGGGATTGGAATTAAAACTGATCTTTTTAGTCCTGTGGCCACTGCTGAGTTTCCCAAATTTGCTGACATATTGACTGCAGCACTTTCACAGCATCATCTTTTAGGATTTGAAATGACTCAGCTGGAATCCCATTACCTCTGCTAGCTTTATTAGTAGATAGTAAAGCTTCTTAAGGCCCACTTGACTTCACACTCCAGGATATCTGGCTCTATGCAAGTGATTACACATCATGGTTTTCCCAGTCATTGAGACCTTTTTTGTACAGTTCTTCTGTGTATTCTTGCCACTTCTTAATCTCTTCTGCCTCTGTTCAGTTCAGTTCAGTTACTCAGTCGTCCAGCTCCTTAAGACCCCATGGACTGCAGCTCAGCAGGCTTCCCTGTCCATCAGCAACCCCCGGAGCTTGCTCAAACTCATGTCCATCGAGTCACTGAAGCCATCCAACCATCTTATCCTCTGTCGTCCCCCTCTCATCCTGCCTTCAATCTTTCTCAGCATCAGGGTCTTTTCCAATAAGTCGGCTCCTCACACCTGATGTGAAGAGCAGGTGGCCAAAGGATTGGAGCATCAGCTTTAGCATCAGTCTTTCCAATGAATATTCAGGATTGATTTCCTTTAGGATTGACTGGTTGGATCTCCTTGCAGTCCAAGGGACTCTCAAGAGTCTTCTCCAAACCACAGTTCAAAAGCATCAATTCTTCTGTGCTCAGCTTTCTTTATGGTCCAACTCTGACATTTATACATGACTATGGAAAAACCATAGCTTTGACTAGACAGACCTTTGTCGGCAAAGTAATATCTCTGCTTTTTAATATTCTGTCTAGGTTTGTCATAGTTTTTCTTCCAAGGAGCAATCGCCTTTTAATTTCATGGCTGCAGTCACCATCTGCAGTGATTTTGGAGCCCAGGTAAAGAAAGTCTGTCACTGTTTCCATTGTTTCCCCATCTATTTGCCATGAAGTGATGGGACCGGATGTTAGGTCTGCCTCTGTTAGGTCTTATGTTTCTGTCCTTTATCATGCCCATCAGGATGATTGAGGCAGGGTCACAAAACTGCTCAATAGCATTCTGTCTTCATTTAAAAACTAGAATTTTGTTCAACATAGATATTTTGCATTAATTTAGAATTTTAAAAAATACTACACTAAAACATTGTTTATTTTGATTACTGATTTTGGGGACTCCTCTTATATGTTTTGCCTTATTCACTGCACCCTAGTCTTGGCTTGGGTTTTAAAAGTGAGGGGAAGGAGGCAGCAAGAGATAGTCAGTGGTTTAAAGACATATGCAGGGATTTGGGGTCAAGACTTAAAGCAGAAAAGTTGGAGACTCCATTTTATCCTGCTGTGTGCATTCTGTGCCCTGGGCACCCTCACACCAGTGAAGGCCGTTCTTTCATTGAGCTCCTTCTCTTGCCTTGGCAGCTGCACTCACTTTTATATGCAGGTTCTGGAATGCTGGGAGCTGTATGGCAGCCAACATCTCTCCTCTCCCTTCTCAAACATGACGTTCTCTGTAATTCTCTTACAGACACCTCTTTCCTTAGCCCTTCTCACCCAGGGAGCCTGATCAAGGAATCTAAAAACTAAGCCTCATTTGCCTTCTCTGGGTATGCAAGTGAATTTGCATATATCTTGTGTCCATTTGCATTCCCCTCACATGGGGCATTTAGAATAAAAACAACATTCATGAATCAAAATGAAGCTTGTTCCATTCTTTCTCTGTCAAAGTATGGCGTAAGTAAAAGGATACCACAGTGTGAGAAAAGGGCTGAAATTATATTTGCCAGGGTTATGTGTAGTTTTAAAAGCAATTCAATTTAGTGGCATTTACCACCACAAAATTGGGGTTTAATATTTATAGGTTTAGCCCAGGAGAATACAATCATTCAAGACCGAAATGGCCACCCTCTTCCTCTACCATTCTTGTAGAAATTTGAGCTAAAGGCCCCTAAAAGCTGAAACTGCCCTCTTTCCCTCCCCCTGGTCACTGCTTAATGGGTGGGAAGCCTGATGATTCCAGTCAGTTGACTTCTCCATTTGAGATGAAATGCATGAAGACCAACTAAAAAGGAGAAAAGGAAGAAGGAGTGATGCTCCTTTATCTTTCCTCAGCCTCTTTGGAAACTTAAAGAACTAGGGAAAAGAAAAAAGTAGCTTGATATGAACACTGCACAGAATTTCATCTAAAGAAACAAACCAGTGAACAGAGGGCTACTGGTCTAAAAATGAGAAGGAACCCCAAATAGTGAAAACTGACATGATAAACAAGGATAAATTCATTGCAGAGTTGTTGTTAGAACTGTTAAATAAGAATATGTCAACAAGCTTTCAGCACCAAGAGTAAAAGCACCTAGCTAAACGGTAGAGTTTTGCAATCAGTGTGACAGGTAGATAGTTCAGTGAAGAAGGATGACTCAAGCCTTCACAGCTCAAGAAAAATTCACTTAGTGCATTTCACCTCCTTATTGTATAATACTCAGTTTTTGAAGCAACTTTCTGGTCATTGGATGATTAGTAACCAAGAGAAGGGGTATTTTGGAGAATGGATTTCTAGTTTCAAACAGATATACCTCTTACTATAACTTTCCAAATTGGCATCCTAGTTTGTAATTCAGAGTTTTATAAATTTTGTTGTGTATGAATTAATGTGTAATTCAACTCTTGACTGAATTGAAAAAATCAGGCTTCTTAACAAACCTGTCAAAAAGTCTTATCACTTCTGCCTTTAAAATATCATATGCATCTGGAGAAATACTATGATAAGCTTGCAGATATATATGAACAGAGGAGCTCCATTACCATTGTTCTGCTGCTGCTAAGCTGCTAAGTCGCTTCAGTCATGTCCGATTCTGTGTGACTCCATAGACGGAAGCCCACCAGGCTCCCTGGTCCCTGGGATTCTCCAGGCAAGAACACTGGAGTGGGTTGCCATTTCCTTCTCCAATGCGTTAAAGTGAAAAGTGAAAGGGAAGTCGCTCAGTCGTGTCCGACTCTTAGCGACCCCATGGACTGCAGTCTACCAGGCTCCTCCGCCCATGGGATTTTCCAGGCAAGAGTACTGGAGTGGGGTGCCATTGCCTTCTCCACCATTGTTCTACTATTACTACTACTACTACTACTACTACTACTAAGTCGCTTCAGTTGTGTCCGACTCTGTGCAACTCTACAGACGGCAGCTCACCAGGCTCCACCGTCCCTGGGATTCTCCAGGCAAGTATACTGGAGTGGGTTGCCATTTCCTTCTCCAATGCATGAAAGTGAAAAGTGAAAGTGAAGTCGCTCAGTCGTGTCCGACTCTTCCTGACCCCATGGACTGCAGTCTACCAGGCTCCTCTGTCCATGGGATTTTCCAGGCAAGAGTACTGGAAAGTTGTCATTGCCTTCTCCGACCATTGTTCTAATAGCCATTAAAAAAAAAATCTTGGAAGTAACCAAATGTCCATCACTAGGAGACTGGTTAAATATATTATGGTAAATTCATACAATGTGGAACACTACCATATGTAAAAATAGATAGCCAATGGGAATTTGCTGTATGACTCAGGGAATTCACACTGGGACTCTATAACAATCTAGAGGGGTGGGAAGGGGTGGGAGGTGGGAAGGAGGTTCAAAACGGAGGGTACATATGTATACCTATGGCTGATTCATGCTGATGTATGGCAGAAAGCAATATGATATTGTCAAGCAATTATCCTTCAATTAAAAATAAATAAATTTTAAAAAATTCACACAGTGTAGAACTCTGACAGCTATTAAAAAGAATAAGATAGATTTATATATAATGTATATATGATATTTATGATCAAAATTTTCTGGAATGATATCAATGTTGGTAGTTGTTTAGAGTAGGATTGGAGAAAGACTAGGGGAACAGTAGACTTTTATAAAGTACTTCAATAACCATTAAAATTTTTACAATGGTCATATAGTTCTTTTATATAAAATATTAATTTATAGTTATTGATGTGTAATAACTAAAGTAATTAATATATTCTATAACTATATGGATTTACTAATTCATATATATCACATACACACAGAGTGAGTGTGAAAGTAAGCACTAGCACATGCAAAAGAAAACATGCTAATTATAAAATTTCTCATTAAGTAATGGGATACTAGATTTTTATTTTCTTCTTTAAAAAGTTTTTTTAAGATTTTTATAAGGATGTTGGTATAGTTTTCTTGCTGTAAATAGCACTCATTTATTCTTTCAAGTTACAAAAATTATCCATTTTCAGAGTAGAAAACTTAGAAAATACACACAAAAATAAAAGAACACTATCAAAATTTACCTGTAACTTCAATATCCAAAGTAACTATTGTTAACTTTTTGGTTTATAACTTTCTGGTCCTTTTGCAGTGTTTTTCTTACTAAAAAGATGATCCTTGTATTTGCTCTGTGATCTGTGTTTTTGTTTGTTTGACATATTTTCCAGAATATTTCTCCATGTCTGTAAAGTATTCTCCAATATGATTTTTATAACTGCATAATATTCCATAATAGGATATGTTATAATTTACTAAGCCAACACTCTACTTCTGGATGGTCCCACTTTTTTTAACATTCTAAATAACTCACCACTGAGCATTCTTTTGACTGTATCTTCACATCCATCCCATTGTTTCTTCTGGGTAGATTCCTAAAATTGAAATTTCTGGACCAAAGAGTAAGGCATTACATTTTTATTGTGGTAAAATACATACAACATTCAATTTACAATTTTAATCTTTTAAAGTTTACAATTTAATGCCATCAGTTACATTTACAATGTTGTGTAAACATCATGACCATCTAGTTTTTCATCATCCCAAACGAAAATCTCATCCCCTTTAAGCAGTAATTTCCTGGTCCCTTCTTCCCTCAGCTCCTGGCAACCACTAAGCTGCTTTCTAACTCTTTTGGGCCATACAGACTGATATATCTCAGTATTCAGATTTTCCTGTTCTAGATATTTCATATAAATAGAAATATTTGGCCCTTTGTGCTTAGCTTCCTTCATTTAGCATAATATTCTTAAGCTTATCTATTTGTAATATATATTATTACTTAATCCTTTTATATGACTGAATATTATTCCTTTCTATGGCTAATGCTAAGTCACTTCAGTCCTGTCTGACTCTTTGCAACCTATGAACTGTAGCCCTCCAGGCTCCTCTGTCTATAGGATTTTCCAGGCAAATACTGGAGTGGGTTGTCATTTCCTTCTCCAGGGGACCTTCCCAACCCAGGGATTGAACGCAAGTCTCTTATGTCTCCTACATTGGCAAGAGGGTTCTTTATCACTAGCGCCACCTGGGAGGCCCCAACACATTTAGTTAATTAAGTCATTTGTTGTTGCACATTTGGGTTGTTTCCACTTTTAGGCTGCTATGGACATTTTGGTACAAGTTTTTGCTGGAACATCTGTTTTCAATTCTTTTGGACATACAATTGACCCTTGAATAACACAGGCAGGTGAAGATTCACATATATCTTGACAGTCCCTCCATATCCATGATTACACACCCTCAGATTCAACCAATCATCTTGGTTCCTGTTCTGTTGTAATACATATTTATTGGAGGGAAAATCCATGTATAAGTGGACCATGGCAGCTTAAACCTGTGTTGTTCAAAGGTCCACCGTATATCCAGGGGTGCAATTATCAGATCATGTGGCAATTCTGTATTTAACTTCTTGAGGAAATGCCAAACTGTTTTCTACAGTGGGCTATACCATTTTGCATTCCTATCAGCAATGTATAGAGTTCAAATTTCTCCCCATTCTTATCAACATTTGTTATTTTCTATTGTTTTTATTGTTGTTAAAATGACCATTCTAGTACATACGAAGTGGTATCTCATTTCGGTTTTGATTTTCATTTCCATAATGACTAATGCCAAATGATTCCTTTTTGCCAAATTCAGACTGAAATTGAAGAAAGTAGGGAAAACCACTAGACCATTCAAGTATGACATAAATCAAATCCCTTACAGTTATACATTGGAAGTGACAAATGGATGCAAGGGGTTAGATTTGATAGATGGATTGCCTGAAGAACTATGGATGGAGGTTTGGAACATTGTACAGGATGTGGTGATCAAGACCATCCCCAAGAAAAAGAAATGCAAAAAGGCAAAATGGTTGCCTGAGGAGGCCTTACAAATAGCTGAGAAAAGAAGAGAAGCAAAAGGCAAAAGAGAAAAGGAAAGATATAGTCATCTGAATTCAGAGTTCCAAAGAATAGCAAGGAGAGATAAGAAAGACTTCCTAAGTGATCAATACAAAGAAATTGAGGAAAACAATAGAATGGGAAAGATTAGAGATCTCTTCGAGAAAATTAGAGATACCAATGGAACATTTCATACAAAGATGGGCACAATAAAGGACAGAAATTGTATGGACCTAACACAAGCAGAAGATATTAAGAAGAGGTGGCAAGAATACACAGAACAGCTATACAGAAAAGATAGTAATGACCCAGATAACCACGACATTGTGACTACTCACCTAGAGCCAGATATCCTGGAATGCGAAGTCAAGTGGGTCTTAGGAAGCTTCACTGTGAACAAAGCTAGTGGAGGTGATGGAATTCCAGTTGAGCTATTTCAAATCCTAAAAGATGATTCTGTGAAAGTGCTACACTAAATATGCCAGCAAATTTGGAAAACTCTGCAGTGGCCACAGGACTGGAACAGGTCAGTTTTCATCCGAATCCCAAAGAAAGGCAACGCCAAAGAATGTTCAGACTACCGCACAATTTCAATCATATCACATGCTAGCAAAGTAATGCTCAAAATTTTCCAAGCTAGGCTTCCACAGTACATGAACCGAGAAATTCCAGATGTTCAAGCTGGATTTAGAAAAGGCAGAGGAACCAGAGATCAAATTGCCAACATTCACTGGATCATAGAAAAAGCAAGAGAGTTCCAGAAAACCCTCTACTTCTGCTTTATTGACAACGCCAAAGCCACTCACTGTGTGGATCACAACAAACTGTGGAAAATTCTTAAAGAGATGGGAATACTAGACCACCTTATCTGCCTCCTGAGAAATCTGTATGCAGGTTAAGAAGCAACAGTTAGAACTGGACATGGAACAATGGACTGGTTCAGAATTGGGAAAGGAGTATATCAAGGCTTCCCAGGTGGCACTAGTGGTAAAGAACCTGCCTACCAGTGTAGGAGACGCACGTTTGATCCCTGGGTTGGGAAGATCCCCTGGAAACTGAAATGGCTACCCACTCTAGTATTCTTGTCTAGAGAATTCCACGGACAGAGGAGCCTGGGAGGCTACAGCCCATGGGGTCGCAAAGAGTCGAACATGACTGAAGCGACTTAGCACAGCACAGTGCATGTCAAGGCTGCATATTGTCACCCTGCTTATTTAGCTTTTATAAAGGGTTCAGTTCAGTTTAGTTCAGTTCAGTCGCTCAGTCGTGTCTAACTCTTTGTGACCCCATGAATTGCAGCATGCCAGGCCTCCCTGTCCATCACCGACTCCCGGTGTTCACTCAAACTCACGTTGGTGATGCCATCTAGCCATCTCATCCTCTGTCATCCCCTTTTCCTCCTGCCCCCAATCCCTCCCAGCATCAGAGTCTTTTCTCTTCACATGAGGTGGCCAAAGTACTGGAGTTTCAGCTTTAGCATCAATCCTTCCAAAGAACACCCAGGACTGATCTCCTTTAGAATGGACTGGTTGGATCTCCTTGCAGTCCAAGGGCCTCTCAAGAGTCTTCTCCAACACCAGAGTTCAAAAGCATCCATTCTTCGGCACTCAGCTTTCTTCACAGTACAACTCTCACATTCATACATGACTTCTGGAAAAACCATAGCCTTGACTAGACGGACCTTTGTTGGCAAAGTAATGTCTCTGCTTTTGAATATGCTATCTAGGTTGGTCATAACTTTCCTTCCAAGGAGTAAGCATCTTTTAACTTCATGGCTGCAATCACCATCTGCAGTGATTTTGGAGCCCAAAAAAATAAAGTCTGATACTGTTTCCACTGTTTCCCCATCTATTTCCCATGAAGTGATGGGACCAGATGCCATGATCTCAGTTTTCTGAATGTTAAGTTTTAAGCCAACTTTTTCACTCTCCTTTTTCACTTTCATCAAGAGGCTTTTTAGTTCCTCTTCACTTTCTGCCGTAAGGGTGGTGTCATCTGCATATCTGAAGTTAGTGATATTTCTCCCGGCAACCTTGATTCCAACTTGTGCTTCTTCCAGCCCAGCATTTCTCATGATGTACTCTGCATATAAGTTAAATAAGCAGGGTGACAATATACAGCCTTGACGTACTCCTTTTACTATTTGGAACCAGTCTGTTGTTCCATGTCCAGTTCTATACAGGTTACATCATGCAAGATTTCCGGGAGAAATATCAGTAACCTCAGATATGCAGATGACACCATCCTTAAGGCAGAAAATGAACAGGAATTTAAAAGCCTCTTGATGAAGGTGAAAGAGGAAAGTGAAAACCTGGCTTAAAACTCAACATTCAAAAAACTAAGATCATGGCATCCAGTCCCATCACTTTGTGGCAAATAGATGGGGAAACAATGGAAACAGTGACAGACTTTCTTTTCTTGGGCTCCAAAATCACTGCAGATGGTGACTGCAGCCATGAAATTAAAAGACCCTTACTCCTTAGAAAAAAAGCAATGACCAACCTAGACAGCATATTAAAAGGCAGAGACATTACTTCGCTGACAAAGGTCAGTCTAGTCAAAGCTTTGGTTTTTCCAGTAGTCGTGTATGGATGTGAGAGTTGGGCCATAAAGAAAGCTGAGCACCAAAAATTGATGCTTCTGAACTGTGGTGTTGGAGAAGACTCTTGAGAGTCCCTTGAACTGCAAGATCAAACCAGTCAACCCTAAAGGAAATCAGTCCTGAATATTCATTGGAAGGACATGCTGAAGCTGACACTCCAATCCCTTGGCCACCTGATGCAAAGAGCTGGCTCATTGGAAAAGACTCTGATGCTGGGAAAGATTGAACGCAGGAGGAGAAGGGGATGATAGAGGATGAGGTAGTTAAGATGGCTTCACTGACTCGACAGACATGAGTTTGAACAAGCTCTGGGAGTTGGTGATGGACAGGGGAGCCTGGCGTGCTGCAGTCCACAGGGTCGCAAAGAGTCAGACATGACTGAGTGACTGAACGGAACTGAATGACTAATGATGCTGAGCATCTTGTTGTGTTCTTGTTGACCATTTGAATATATTCTTTGGAGAAATGTCTATTCAAATTCTTGGTCCATTTTTAAATTGAGTTGTCTTTTTATTGTTGATTTGTAAGAGTTCTTTATATATTCTGGATACTAATCCTTATCAGTCCTGGGTGTTCTTTGGAAGGAATGATGCTGAAGCTGAAACTCCAGAACTTTGGCCACCTCATTCGAAGAGTTGACTCATTGGAAAAGACTCTGATGCTGGGAGGGATTGGGGGCAGGAGGAGAAGGGGACGACAGAGGATGAGATGGCTGGATGGCATCACCAACTCGATGGACGTGAGTTTGAGTGAACTCTGGGAGTTGGTGACGGACAGGGAGGCCTGGCATGCTGCAATTCATGGGGTCACAAAGAGTTGGACACGACTGAGCAACTGAACTGAACGGAACTGAATCCTTGTCAGATATATGATTTACAAATATTTTTCCCCTTCTGTGGGTTGTCTTTTCACTCTTCTGATAACGTCCTTTGATGCACAAAAGATTTTCATTCTTACGAAGCCTAATTGTCTATTTTTTCTTATATTACTTGTGCTTTTGATATCATAATTAAGAAACAACTGTCACATCCAAAGTCATGAAGGCTTGACATTTTTTCCTCAAAAAGTTTCATAGTTTTAGCTCTTATTAAATATAATGATCCCTATATTTGATTCATTTTGAATTAATTTTTGTATATGCTGTGAGCTAGGGGCCTAACTTTATTCTTTTGCATGTGGATATCCAGTTGTTCCATTACAGTTTACCAAAAAGATTATTTTCTCCCCATTGAATAGTCTTGGAACTCTTGTTTAAAATCAAAGTATTGCTTTGAGATCAGAAAACAAAATCAAAGTAATACAAATGTATATATGGAATATGTTTCCTCTTTTCTTCTCTATCACTTCTATTACCTTTCATCAGGTCTTATGCCCTCATATTCAGATTAATGAAAGAGTCTTCTAATTATACCACCTCAGTGACAGAGCAATATCTCTTTACTGCTACTGTGTTATTTCGTTGCTCAAGAATGGGTCAGGTTGCTACTGTCTAAATATCAGTTGGTGACTAGACCTCGGAGTATAGTTATCTCATCAAAGTATAGTCAATGGTGTCTCTTGGCCTAAAATAACCAGCCAGACTTACCCATTGCTTATACTATAAATGGATTTTAAGGAAAATCAAGTTAAAATATATTCAAGACTGAAGGAGTAAGGAGATATATTCTTTTTAGCAGGTTATAAAAGTAGTATTTTGATCTCAAATTTTGTCCTTTATTCTTTCCATCAGCATTAACTGGACACCTACTACATCTCAAGATTACAAAAAGGAAGACAATTCAGATGTTGTGCTCTGACTACCCAGAGTTTAGGAGACAGTTATTTAAAAAGATAAATTATAATCTAACATTGTAAGCGCAATAATGAAAGTGTGAATAAAACATTATGGGAACACCAAAGTGCAGCAAGTTTAATAATAGGAAGATTTCTTTTTTTCCTTAATAGATCTGTTAAATTGCCACTATAATTATCTAGAACTATTTTTTGTAGTATTTCCCATCATGAATTTGTCTTTTAATTCATTCATTTACAAATATTTATTAACTGCCTATTCAATGCAGACAAAAGCACAAAGAAATTCCTAATCTGGTTGGGACTGAGATATGACATGTGAAAAGCTAAAAAGCAATATAGGTGTGAATTTTTCAGTAATATTTTCCAATTTTGTGATATGTTTTAAAATCATATTAAATGAATACATTAGAAAAATAATACAGTATGAGTCAAAGGCTCAGACTTAGGAAAAACCACATGAGTAGTAGAAATTAGCAGTTCTTAACTATGATGCCTCAGAACAGCGATGTGTTACTATACCTTGTGTAGCATGTCAGACTAATGTGTATGCATAATCAAGTTCCATAACTTAACCATTATCAGTTTGCACCTTATTTCACACACACACATACACACACACAGAACTGAAGATTATTCTTATGATAACATCATTCTGATTTATTTGCATCCTGATATACTTACTTCGGAGAAGGTAATGGCACCCCACTCCAGTACTCTTGCCTGGAAAATCCCATGGATGGAGGAACCTGGTAGGCTGCAGTCCATGGGGTCGCTAAGAGTTGGACACGACTGAGCGACTTCTTTCACTTTTCACTTTCATGCATTGGAGAAGGAAATGGCAACCCACTCCAGTATTCTTGCCTGGAGAATCCCAGGGACGGGGGAGCCTGGTGGGCTGCTGTCTATGGGGTCACACAGAGTCGGACACGACTGAAGCGACTTAGCAGCAGCAGCTTACTTATTTGGGCTTCACAGGTAGCGCTAGTGGTAAAGAACCCACCTGCCAATTCAGGAGACATATGAGATGCAGGTTCAATCCCTGGGTCAGGAATATCCCCTGGGGAAGGAAATGGCAACCCACTCCAGTATTCTTGCCTGGAGAATCCCATGGACAGAGGAGCCTGGCAGGCTATGGTCTGTAGGGTCACAAGAGTCAGATGCAACTGAAATCATTTAGCACACATGCATGCATACTTACTTGAGTAGTCTAGCTATGAATTCTCAAGAGGGAAAGATCGACAGATCCATGAGAGACTCTGTGATAAATTTTAAAAATGAGTGGTACTTAGAGATAAATTGGAGGAGATCATAACCCTCTGCGTGGAAAAGATGAGAATGTGCATGATGTATCAGGAGAAATAAATAGACTGACCTAGATGAGCAGAGATTTATAGAGGGAAGTACAGCAACAAATAAGTTAGGAAGTCTTAGAGAAGACAACTGTTTTTGCTGCTCTGCATCCCTTTAAACTTCTTCTGGTATTATGACCCTAATTTCCTCTTGCAAATCACTCTCTCCCTCTTTTCTGTCTAGATGAATTTTGGGTAGCAACCCACTCCAGTATTCTTGCCTGGAAAATTCCATGAACAGAGGAACCTGGAGGGCTACAGTCCATGGGGTCGCAAAGAGTCAGCCACAACTGAGCGCATCAGCACAGCACAGTTCAGGAGTGAATATGTGACTTAGAACTGGTCACGTGTTAAGTGAATGTCATAGTTCTCAAATTGCAGAGATGACTCAGGAATAGGCAATAAGACACAATAAACCTTTACTAAGAGAGCCACACGGTCTGGTCTTTTCTTCTGAAATTGCTAATAGTAACAATGCTATGAACTTGGAGCTGCTGAAAGGGGCATTTTGTGACGGGACATGATTCAATACAGCAGAAGAAAGAACCGAGAAATGAAGAGAAGGAATAAGTCCCATTGATACTACCCAGTCCCTGGATCAAAGCATGACTGAAACCAATGGACCCATAGTCTTTGCAGTTATATTAGCCAATAGGTTTCCATAACATGAGCCATTTTAAGTTAGGTTTTCTGTCATATGCAACAAAAGATTCCTATATTATTTAGGTCTGTTGGGGCCAGTTACTAATGATCCTATGTGACAAGGTTAGAAATTAAGATTTTCCCTATGATGGGCCACTGGGGAAAAATAGTTTTTAAAGCAGATGTGGGACAGGATGAAAGTAATTTAGTGAATGTCATTTTTTTTATATCAAGGGAGCACATTACCACTAAGAATAATTTGAGCATATGGGAGTAGAAATGAGATTACAATCAGACATCTTAGACTATGGACCTAAACTGCTTGCCCTCTAAGTGTTTCTGTTGTAGCTAGAACTTAGTACTTCTCAAATGTGTAATCCTATCTTTTACTTAGTTCAAGTTAGACATAGAAATCAATTAGGCTTTGATCAAGTGAATTTCTTAGAGTATGGTCCATCTTCATAATATGTTCAAAATACTCTGGCTTTCAATGAATACAGTAGTGATAAAGTTGTCTACCTTAACAGCCAAAGAAATGTAGCAGAAATACAGAGTCATATGTATGATGCATCTAAAACTGCTCCCCCAAATATGCAATCCATGCTTCCAATGCATATCAATAACAATATAATACCAATAACTGATCTGCAAAAAAGAAGGAGGTGAGGGGGAACTAAGAGATTTGAGCCTTACTCGAGGTTCCTTGACAATTTTGTATGGGCTTCCCATGTGGCTCAGCAGCAAAGAATCCCCATGTCAATGCAAGAGACACAGGAGATGCGGGATCGATCCCTGGGTTGGGAGATCCCCTGGAGGAGGAAATGGCAACCCATTCCAGAATTCTTGCCTGGAAAATTCCATGGACAGAGGAGACTTGCATCCTACAGTCCATGGGGTTGCAAAGAGTCAGACATGACTGACCAACTGAACACATGTGGTCCCTTGACAGTTCTACGTGACTGAATAAATCACATTTCCTTCTCTATGACTCAATTACTCTACTTAAAAGATAGGAAAATAATAATATTGAACTTAAAATACAGGAAGATTTAAATATGGCCTTGACCATCTTCATCTATGTTCATTGGAGACTTGAAGATACATAGTAATAAAAATAAAAGTTAAAATTGAGTACTTACTATGTTCTGGGCACAATTCTAAATGTTTTGCATGTATTAAACATTTTATGCCTTACCTCTTAGAGTCCCATGAGGTAAATATTATTATTATCCCCATTTTGTTCAGGCTTACAAAAGTTATGATTGTCCAAAGCCCAAATCTAGCCATGATTTGAACCCAGGCAATTCTATACTATCTTTCTACTTATCTAATAGTGTGGTAGATAATATAGAAACAAATATGCTGAATATCACTCATAATAGAAAACTGCAAATTAAAACTTCAACAAAATGCCACTTTCCATCCATAGGATTAGCAAAGATTATTCACAAAGTCATTGGCAGGTCTCAGTTTCTCACTGGCTGTTGGCTGGAAACCTCATAAGCCTTTCCATGGGTAGGGCATCTGAGTGTCTTCAAGACTTAGCTACTGGCTTCCTCCAGAACAAGTGATAGAAGAGAGAGAAAGTCCATGAGAGAAGGTGCAGGTTTTTTTTAAAAACAACTTTTTGTTGTTTTTCAGTTGCTCAGTTGTGTCTGACTCTTTGTGATCCCATAGACTGCAGCAGGTCAGGCTTCCCTGTCTTTCACCATCTCCTGAAGTTTGTTCAAATTCAAGTCCATTGAGTTGGTGATGCCTTCCAACCATCTCATCCTCTGCCATCCCCTTCTTCTGCCTTCAATCTTTCCCAGCTTCAGGGTCTTTTCCAATGAGTCAGCTTTTCGAATCAGGTGGCCAAAGGATTGGAGTTTCAGCTTAAGCATCAGTCCTTCCAATGAATATTCAGGACTGATTTCCTTTAGGATTGACAGTTTCAATTTCCTTGCAGTCCAAGGGACTCTCAAGCATCTTCTCCAGCACCACAGTTCAAACACATCAATTCTTCAACACTCAGCCTTTTTTATTGTCCAGCTCTTACAACCCTACATGACTACTGGAAAAACCATAGCTTTAACTAGACAGACATTTGTTGGCAAAGTAGTATCTCTGCTTTTTAATACTCTATCCAGGTTTGTCATTGCTTTTCTTCCAAGGAGAAAGGAGCGTCTTTCAATTTCATGGCTGCAGTCACCATCTGCAGTGATTTTGGAGCCCAAGAAAAGAAAGCCTGTCACTGTTTCCATTGTTTCCCCATCTATCTTCCATGAAGTGATGGGACTAGATGCCATGATCCTAGTTTTTTGAATGTTGAGTTTTAAGCCAGGTTTTCACTTTCCTCTTTCATTTTCATCAAGAGGGTTTTTAATTCCTGTTCACTTTCTGCCATAAGGGTGGTGTCATCTGCATATCTGAGGTTACTGATATTTCTCCTGGCAATCTTGATTCCAGCTTGTGATTCATCCAGCCTGGCATTTTGCATGATGTACTCTGCACATAAGTTAAATAAGCAGAGTGACAATATACAGCCTTGACATACTCCTTTCCCAATTTTGAACCAGTCCATTGTTCCATGTCCACTTCTAACTGTTGCTTCTTAACCTGCATACAGGTTTCTCGGGAGGCAGGTGAGGTAGTCTGGTACTCCCATCTCTCTAAGAATTTTCCACAGTTTGTTGTGATGTACACAGTCAAAGTCTTTAGCATAGTCAATGAAGCAGAAGTAGATATTTTTCTGGAATTCTCTTGCTTTTTCTATGATCCAACAGATGTTGGCAATTTGATCTCTGGTTCCTCTGCCTTCTAAATCTAGCTTGCACATCTGGAAGTTCACAGTTCACATACTGCTGAAGCCTAGCTTGAAGGATTTTGTGCACTTCTTTACTAGCATGTGAAATGAGTGCAATTGTGTGGTAGTTTGAACATTTTTTGGCATCACCCTTCTTTGGGATTGGAATGAAAACTGACCTTTTCCAGTCCTGTGGCACTGCTAAGTTTTCCAAATTTGCTGGCATACTGAGTGGACTTTCACAGCATCATCTTTTAGGATTTGAAATAGCTCAGCTGGAATTCCATCACCATCTTCATTAGCTTTGTTCATAGTGATGCTTCCTAAGGCCCACTTGACTTCACATTCCAGAATGTCTGGCTCTGGGTGAGTGATCACACCATTATTGTTATCCAGGTCATTAAGATCTTTTTGTATAGTTCTTCTGTACAAAAACAACTTTATTGAGATACATATGAAGTTACACACAAGTTTCTGACTGTGTGGGGTGGGGCCAGCATGGGGAAGGAGCAGAGGTCAGCACCCCAACTCCTTGTGTTTTTCAAGGGTCAACTGTAATTCATATGCCATACAATTAACACATTCAAAGTGTACAATCCAACGGCTTGTATGTTTATAGAGATTTGCAACAATCATCACAAAAATGTTAGAATATTTTCAGCACTTCTAAAAGAAACCCTGAACGAAGCTATCACACACCAAACTCCCCCACTCCCAACCTTTTCAGTCTAGGCAACTGTCATAATACTTTTAGTCTCTATAGATTTGCCAATTTTGGACATGACATATAAATGGAATCATACAATATGTGGCCTTTTGAGACTGGCTTCTTTCACTTAGCTTATCTTTAGGGTTCAACAATGTTGTAGCATGGATCAGTATTTCATTTCTTTTTTATTACGTGCTCTCTTTTTTCCACTATTTTTCAGTGAAATTCCTACTTATTTCTAATTATGTTATGTTATGTCCAGGTTTTTCTCTCTCTCACTTTTTTAGGTCCAAGAAAGACCTGGGCCTTCTTGGCTCAGGGTCTAAGTCTCAACCTCAGTTCCTTCTTGAACTAGCTGAGATTCTAACTTGGCCTGCATTCCCTGGGTCCTTGAAGTCTTTTATAAGCTAATCTTGCAAGTGACATGCCACTATTTCTGCCATATTCTCTTTACAGACAGACAATCCTCATACAGTGAGAAAAGTGTTAGTCATCCAATAGTATCTGACTATTTGCAACCCCATCAACTGTAGCCTGCCAGGCTCCTCTGTCTATGGAATTCTCCAAGCAGAATACTGGACTGGGTAGCCTTTCCCTTTTCCAGGGGATCTTCTCGACCTAGGGATTGAATCCAGGTCTCCCACATTGCTGCCAGATTCTTTACCATCTGAGCCACTAGGGAAGGTCCCATACAACGGGGAAGAGGGTATAAATACCAGAAGGCAGGAATCAGGGGCTCCTTGAAGGCTGCCTGTGGCAGTGAGGATGTTGTCATGTTGCAATCCATATTAGAAGTAAAAGCTTAAACCTCTAGCTTTGCCTTGTATATCACCACTTACGAGGTAACAAAAACAAACATAAAGCTCACTTACGTGGCTTGGTATAAAGGACCCCCTCTCCCCTACTCAGAGGGAACTTTGGCAGGAGTCATTCTTACTTCAGCAGCACCTGATGTCCCTTGATCAGTATGGAAGTGAATATCTGGACTTGTAGGAATAAGGAAAGGAGGCTTAACACTTGGTTTTAAAAGAGAACACTGAAAGAAACAAATGACTGACAGCAACTTGACTAAAAAAAATATTAGCTATATAAAAAAAGTTGAAAAACACTCACCTGGCATAAATGCAATCACTCAGATGAATGATTATTTCCAAAAATAGCTATAGTACAATAAAGAAGAAAGCAACTGCAGCTTTCTCATGCTTTGGTCATAAATATTTACTCAGTTATTTTGTCAGTCAACAAATATTAAAGCTAGAGATGGGACTTTGGCATTCAATTAATATTCTCTAAGTTTCCCTTTGAGATATGACACTATATTTAATGATATAATAAAGAAACATAAAACAAACACACAGTCCCTGCCTTCAAAAATCTTTCATTCAAAGGCAAAAAAAAAAAAAAAAAAAAAACAGACAAATGACAAACTGATATTTTTATTTGATATTTGTTTTTAAAGATAATAAACACAAAGAGCTATAAAAGTTCTTCTTTTTATATATAATAAATCATATATAATATTATTATATTATATATTACTTATATATAATTATATATATTTGCCATTTGTTTTGAATTCTTTTTCCATCTCCATGTGTTTTTAGTTACTGATGAAAACCATTTATATACAAGATGACTTTTTCAATTAAAAAACACACAAACACATTTTAGGGTACCATCTGTTTGGACTTTATTTTCCTGGTTATTGTGTGTGGGTCAATTCAGTGGTTAACAGTAGTAAGATGAACATTTGGAGTTTTGAAATTTCTTTGAGAGATTAATTTGCATTGCATCATGTAACCGTGTCAAAAGAGGGCAAACTGAATCTCTGGTAAATTGAAAATACAAGAAAACATACAAAGATATCTTTACTAAACTTCATTCAGTGAAAATATTCCAGATCAACACATTGCAGAGCTTTTTACTTAAAATAGTTTTATAGACAGGTATAAATTCAAGACTAGATTAATTTATGATGAGTCAATAGTAAAGAATACAATTTTGTATATTTCCATTTCTACAGAGTATTAATAAAAAATATTAGTTTGTGTATAATTTGGTATCTACACTAGATCAACTGAAAAGCAATATTCAAACTATCCAGTTAGCAGTTTTTATACCCTTGCAAACTATCACACAAATAAATGACTTTCTCTCAAAGGAACTCTCAGGCACAGTAATGTCAAATGAGGCTGTAAGTTCTTAATATAAAAAGGAAGAGGAACTTTAAAAAGCTTTAGGTAAAGATGACTTTCTTCCATCCTATAAAAAGTAGATACATACCATTTTACCTCCACTAAACCTGTAAAATATTAAGGGTAATAATACCAAATATTAAAGAGTAAGTAGAGCCTCATGATGAAAGTAAAAGAGGAGAGTGAAAAAGTTGGCTTAAAGCTCAACATTCAGAAAACTAAGATCATGGCATCCGGTCCCTTCATTTCATGGCAAATAGATGGGGAAACAGTGGAAACAGTGAGGGACTTAATTTTGGGGGGCTCCAAAATCACTGCAGATGGTGACTGTAGCCATGAAATTAAAAGACACTTGCTTCTTGGAAGAAAAGTTATGACCAACCTAGACAGTATATTAAAAACCAGAGACATTACTTTGCCAACAAAGGTCCATCTAGTCAAGGCTATGGTTTTTCCAGTGGTCATGTATGGATCTGAGAGTTGGACTATAAAGAGAGCTGAACACTGAAGAATTGATGCTTTTGAACTGTGGTGTTGGAGAAGACTCTTGAGAGTCCCTTGGACTGCAAGGAGATCCAACCAGTCCATTCGGAAGGAGATCAGTCCTGAGTGTTCATTGGAGGGACTGATGTTGAAACTGAAACTCCAATACTTTGGCCACCTGATGCGAAGAGCTGACTCATTTGAAAAGACCCTGATGCTGGGAAAGATTGAGGGCAGGAGGGGAAGGGAATGACAGAGGATGAGGTGGTTGGAAGGCATCACCGACTCAGTGGACATGAGTTTGGGTAAACTCCAGGAGCTGGTGATGGACAGGGAGGCCTGGTGTGCCACAGTCCATGGGGAAGCAAAGAATCCGACATGACTGAGAGACTGAACTGAACTGAAGAATTCTTACAAATGTTGGGAAGAGTAGAAAACTGTTTGAAATTAATTATCTCACAACAGTAAATATTTGCATACTCTACAGCCCAACAACCCTACTTCTAGATATACGACCAAGAAAAATACTTGCATATGTGACCATGAGGTGTACGTAAAAATTTTTATAGCAACAATGTTTATAATTATTTAAAAGTCTAGAAAGAACCCAACTATGTATCAATATGAAAATAAATTGTGATATATTCACACAATAGAATGCTATATGGTACTGAAAATCAACAATCATTATACACAACAACATGAATGAATCTTGGAAACAAAATGTTAAGTTAAAAGGGCAAATCCCAGAAAACTATATATTGAATGAGTGCACTTTCATAAAGCTCAAAAAATACAAATCAAACAATATAGTTTCAGCACATATACATTTGTGATAAAATTAAAAAAAAAAAAGCAATGGAATGATCAGCATTAAGTTTAGGATACTGGTTACCTCTGAGTGCAAGGGAAGAGATAGAGGAGAAACACAATTGTAGATACAATTTTGGGGGAAATATTCTAGTTCTTGGATTGGGTAGTTCATTATATGATTAAGCTTCATACCTCAAATATGTTACATATATTATTATATATTAATATATATTATTATATATACTATATACATGTACATATATTGGCCATGCCATGTTGTGGCTTGTGGGATCTTAGTTCCCCAACCAGGGATTGAACCCAAGCCCTCCACAATGAAATCACCTAGTCCTAACCACTGGAGGGCCAGGGAATTCCCAGTGTTACATATATCTTTTGCATGTATTAAAAAGAAAAAAATTTATGAGCATGATCTAATTTATCCTCATCTCTTCCAAGTGAGAGCTGAATCATATTCTGCATGTAAAGAAACTGAGAGTAATGATATCACTTACACATAGAATCTAAAAAAGTTAAACCTGTTAAAAAAAAGAGAGCGTTAAAATGGTGGTTACCAGGGTTGGGGTACGGATAGGGGGATAAGAGTGATGGTGTTTAAGGGTACAAGCTTGAATGAGTAGTAAATAAACCATAGAGTGTAATGCACAATAGAGTCTAATGAATATAGATAGTACTATTGTATTATATGGGAGAAGGCACTGGCGACCCACTCCAGTACTCTTGCCTGGAGAATACCATGGATGGAGGAGCCTGGTGGGCTGCAGCCCATGGGGTTGAAAAGAGTCGGACACGACTGAGCGACTTCACTTTCACTTTTCACTTTCATGCATTGGAGAAGGAAATGGCAGCCCACTCCAGTGTTCTTGTCTGGAGAATCCCAGGGACAGGGGAGCCTGGTGGGCTGCCATCTATGGGGTCGCACAGAGTCGGACATGACTGAAGCGACTTAGCAGCAGCAGCAGCAGCAGCATTGTATTATATGGGCTTCCCTAGTGGCTCAGTGATAGAATCTGCCTGCAATGTAGGAGCCACAGGTTCAATCCCTGGGTCAGGAAGATCTGCTGGAGTCAATGGCCACCTACTCCAGTATTCTCACCTGGAAAATCCCATGGACAGAGGAGCCTGGTGGGTTACAGTGCATAGGGTCACAAAGAGTCAGACATGACTGAAGCAATTTAGCACCCAGGCAGGCACTATATGATATAGTTATAATTACTGCTACCTTGGCAATCATTATTACAATATATAAATGTATCAAAGTAACATGTTGCACACCTTAAACGTATACAATGTAACATGTCAAGTTTATTCAAAAAAAGAAAAAGAAAGAAATTTAGGGTGATATGGCCCTATCTTCAAATAAGGAATGAGACAGAGTTCTCCAAAACAGTACCCCTCTCAAAAATACTAATAGATTTTTAAAGACAGTAATCAGTCTAGGGCTTCCCTGGTGACTCAGTGGTGAAGAATCTGCCTGCTAATGCAGGAGACACAAGTTCCATCCCTGGTGAGATGGCCATGAACCCAAGGAGGATCCACAAGTTATGTGGCAAGTAAGCCCATGCACCACAACTACTGAAGCCCAGTTCCCCAGAGCCTGTGCTCTGCAACAAGAGAAGTCACTTCAGTGAGAAGCCCACATACCACAACGAAGAGTGGTAGCCCTGGCTCATCACAGCTAGGGAAAACCCATGTGCAACAACAAAGACCTAGCACAGCCAAAAATAAATAAATTAATTAAATTTAAAAAAATCAATCTAACTGGAGCCAAAAGAATTTTAAGAGAAATTAAATTCTAAGTGAATTAAATGGGAATCTTTTAATGCATGAATGGATTGTGTGATAAACTGAATCTCTTACCTGAAAGGAAATGATGATCCAAGATGGGACTCTAGCATCACTAGGTGAAATTAAAACTTCCAGCGATAAAAGGAGCAAGACATTTTGCAGGAAAACTGGAGGTTCAGAATACAATACTCAGGATAAAATGAACAAAAATATACAAAGGCTAAATGGGTTAATTCTTTTTTTTTTTTCTTTTTCTACTTTTTGCACCAGGGAGGTGGAAGGGACAGAAATAATAGAGATAATTAAGACACAGTCTGAACTCTCAAGGAATTCATATTCTAGTAATCAGAGAAAAACTTTACAATGTGTAAATGGAAGAGATACTTCTTTACAGAACCTGTAAAGAGTTGTTTAGATAGAGTAAATGGCCCAAAACCTAGAAAAGGAAAGAATACTTGGAGGTTTTCAAAAACAATGTAGTTGGCTAATGTAGTAGTTGAGAAAGAGGACAGCCTTAATCTCAGGCCAACACCCGTGAGCCTGAAATCAGAAGGGAAAAAAAAAAATGGAGAACTTGGCTTGGACCTTGAGTGAAGGCCAAGAAGAGTTGGTGCTACAGTGGGTGGGAGTTCATATTTATGGAATACTCACTGTATGCCAGATCCTCTTCCAAATGCTTTTTATGAATTAATTAATTTAACCCATACCATATACCTATGAGGCAGTTGGTATTATTACCCTCATTTGATAAATGAAGAAAATGGGGCCTACAGAGGTTAAATAATTTGCCAGTCACAAAGTTAGGAATTTGAAAGCAGAGTTTTATATCTAGGAAATATGATTACTCAGCCCACATTCTTGACCACTACACTGAATAGAGGGCTTCCCTCGTAGCTCAGTTGGTTAAGAATCTGCCTGCAGTGCAGGAGACCTGGCTTCAATCCCTGGGTCGGGGAAGATCCCCTGGAGAAAGAAATGGCAACCCACACCAGTATTCTTGTTTGGAAAATCTCATGGACAGAGGAGCCTGGTGGGCGGCAGTCTGTGGCGTCGCAAAGAGTTGGGCATGACTGAGCAACTAACACTTACTTACTAACACTTACACTGAATGGAGGAGGTTTCCCCTAACTAAAAATTACGGGAAATAGAAGAGCTAAAAAAGTAGTTCATCACATGAGTTCATTAAAGTTTGTTTATATACAGTTGAGATAAATTGTAAATATTAAGATCTTTACCCCAAAACATTGTTACATCTTGATAAATATTAGTGGTGTGCCTCAAATTTTTGTACTGGGCACTAGGAATATGGAATATTGCAGAACTAGTGGAGAAAGTTGCTCAGTCGTGTCCAACTCTTGGGGACTATAGCCTACCAGGCTCCTCTGTCCATGGAGATTTTAGGCAAGAATGCTGGAGTGGGTTGCCATTTCCTTCTCCAGGGGATCTTCCCAACCCAGGGATCAAACCCCAGGCAACCACATTGCAGGCAGACTCTTTACCCTCTGAGCCAACAGAAAGCCCAAAAAAGATCTTCACAATCCAGATAATCACAATGGTGTGATCACTCACCTAGAGCCAGACATCCTGGAATGTGAAGTCCAGTGTGCCTTAGGAAGCATCACTACGAACAAAGCTAATAGAGGTGATGGAATTCCAGTTGAGCTATTTCAAATCCTAAAAGATAATGCTGTGAAAGTGCTGCACTCAATATGCCAGCAAATTTGGAAAACTTAACAGTGGCCACAGGACTGGAAAAGGTCAGTTTTCATTCCAATCCCAAAGAAAGGCAATGTCAAACAATGCTCAAACTACCACACAATCGCACTCATCTCACACGCTAGCAAAGTAATATTCAAAATTCTCCAAGCCAGGCTTCAGCAATACGTGAACCATGAACTTATAAATGTTCAAGCTGGATTTAGAAAAGGCAGAGGAACCCGAGATCAAATTGCCAACATGCTCTTGATCATAGAAAAAGCAATAGAATTCCATAAAAACATCTGTTTCTGCTTTATTGACTATGCCAAAGTCTTTGTGTGGATCACAATAAACTGTGGAAAATTCTGAAAGATATGGGAATACCAGACCACCTGACCTGTCTCTTGAGAAATCTGTATGCAAGTCAGAAAGAACAATGGACTAGTTCCAAATAGGAAAAGAAGTATGTCAAGGCTGTATATTGTCACCCTGCTTATTTAACTTATATGCAGAGTACATCATGAGAAATGCTGGGTGGATGAAGCACAAGCTGGAATCAAGATTGCCAGGAGAAATATCAATAACCTCAGATATGCAGATGACACCACCCTATGGCAGAAAGTGAAGAAGAACTAAAGAGCCTCTTGATGAAAGTAAAAGAGGAGAGTGAAAAAGTTGGCTTAAAGCTCAACATTCAGAAAACTAAAATCATGGCATCTGGTCCCATCACTTCATGGCAAATAGATCAGGAAACAGTGGGAACAGGGGCTGACTTTATTTTTTGGGGCTCCAAAATCACTGCAGATAGTGATTGCAGCCATGAAATTAAAAGATGCTTGTCCCTTGGAAGAAAAGTTATGACCAACCTAGACAGCATACTAAAAATCAGAGACATTACTTTGCCAACAAAGGTCCATCTAGTCAAGGCTATGGTTTTTCCAGTGGTCATGTATGGATGTGAGAGTTGGACTCTAAAGAAAGCTGAACATCGAAGAATTGATGCTTCTGAACTGTGGTATTGGAGAAGACTCTTGAGAGGCCCTTGGACTGCAAGGAGATCCAACCAGTCCATCCTAAAGATCAGTCCTGGGTGTTCATTGGAAGGACTGATGTTAAAGCTGAAACTCCAATACTTTGGCAACCTGATGCGAAGAGCTGACTCATTTGAAAAGACCCTGATACTGGGAAAGATTGAGGGCAGGAGAAGAAGGGGATGACAGAGGATGAGATGGTTGGATGGCATCACCTACTCAATGGACATGAGTTTGGGGAAACTCTGGGAGTTGGTGATAGACAGGGAGGGCTGGCATGCTGCAGTCCATGGGGAAGCAAAGGGACATGACTGAGCGACTGAACTGAACTGAAGTGGAGAAAAGCTGTGTCTCCAGGGCATGGTCTTAAAAAAAAAAAATCTCATCTTTTGGATCCCTCAGCAGACAGCAAGTTACACAAGGTAAGCCTTGGTAAAGCCCTCAATTTCTCAAATAATAAACTGATGTACTTTATAGCCAGTCTCAACAACACACACATATTTATTCAGTCTCTCTACCTTCTCAGCAGTTTAATAACTGACTTCTTGGCTCATTTGCTTAAGCAATATGCTAATGAGGTAAAATTGATGGGTTTAATTCCTTTTTAGATCTAGTGGCCATGAACTGCACCCCTAAACTTAGCATACATGAGTTGTTGAGTGACCCCAGAGAAATTGTGTTTGGCTCAGAATGTCTATCAGCATTACACAGAAGATAATGCTTTACTCAGTGTGTGTCAGAACCTTCATCTTTGTATTCAAGGACAGCACATTAATTTTCACAGAGAACAACTAAAGTGATTTGTTTAATGTTTTACAATGGTTCTCTGGAACAATCAAGAATAGATTCTTGGAAAGTTCAACATAATATACTTACTTAAATTGACCCTACCTATAATAGAGTCTTTGCCCAACTTCATGATATATACTCAATCAATCTTGTGATTTTAGGTACTCAACAAATAATAAGTAAATAAATAACAGGAGAAACTATTGCAGTTTGTAATTATTTATGGAGGAAGTCTTATCTGAGGACAAACTAATGAAAACATAATTCCAACCCCAAAACATAAACTTAATATGCCTAGAATAAAATGATCTGAAGTAAGCTATGTAATTCATTGAGTGAGAGAAACTTACAATGCAGTGACAGAGGTTTATTTGGCAGATGCTACTGCTCAATAAACTAGATCCAAACTTTTTATGTGAACTGACATCTGACAAGACCACAATAATAAGGGAGGTGTCTCATAATTGTCCAAAGATATTCAAGTGAAAAGATGGTGAAAGATGATGTTAATCTGGAAACTTATCAGAACGAGAACGAGAATAAGTAAATTTCCAATGTCAACTTGAAATAGATACGGCTGAAATTATAGCAGGAGCAAATAAAATGAAAAAAGTTATTGATAGATATTTGCTTGTAAATAAAATGTAAAGTTGAGATATCTGATACTTCAGAGTAGAAGGGAGAAACCACGCTCTTAGAAAGAGCTTATAGTTGAAACTTCTCCAAGGAAGAAGGGAGGGTGAAAAGGATAGAAAAAAGGGAGAGTTAGTTTAGTGGCAAAGATTGCAAACTATGAAGGAAAATTGTCTATGTTCAGTTCTTAGCTTTGTCACTTAGTGCTGTGCTTAGTTGCTCAGTTGTGTCCGACTCTTTGCAACCCCATGGACTCACCCCTAGGCTCCTCTGTCCACAGGGATTCTCCAGGCAAGAAAACTGGAGTGGGTTACCATACCCTCCTCCAGGGGATCTTCCCAACCCAGGGATCGAACCCAGGTTTCCCACAGATTTCGAACCCAGGTTTCCTGCAGGCAGATTCTGTACCATCTGAGCTACCAGGGAAGTGTCACTTAGTAGCTGTGTGATTTTTAGCAGGTTTCTTAATCTCTGTGTAGCTCAATTTTCTCACCTATAAAACGAGAATAATAGAACTTACTCATAAGGTTGTTGTGAGGATTTTATGAGATAATAGAGAGTATTTACACAGTGCTAGGCATATAATAAGAGCATTATATAAGCACTGTACTTTTGAATAAAAAATATCTAAAGACTAACATCAAGATGATATTTAATCAGAGAACCAAGAAGAAATCTGATACAGGTCTACAATCTTTTATCCCAAATCCTTGGGGCCAGATATGTTTCTGAATTAAAATTCCTTTCATATTTTAGGAATATAAGGTATTATATTACCTGTTTTACTTAACTTAGATTGTCCTGGGCAGCATACCTTAATCAAACACATATTTCCATAATGAAATGTATCAATAGCCACACCAAATGGAATTAATGAAGACTTCAAACAGTCATGTCAATTCAGATCCATTTTTGCCACAAAATGAATTAAGAAAAAAGTTTTATGATTTTAGAACTGCAGATAAGGAGGGACTACGAAGCTTTGTCTGTAGAGCCATAAGTCTTTATTGTATTAAATAATGGAATAATAATCATGGGAAATCTAGAGCAATGCTGGGATTAAATGAAAAACTTTTCTGAAAACCTAATGAGTTTTTTTCTCTTTAGAAAAAAAAATGTATATCTAATATGATGTATATCTGGATTATACATGTTACCTGAATTATACTTGAGTGACTGACTTTATGTGGCATAAATATACATCTAGAATATAACACCTGAAACATCTCCCCAGATCTTCCCATGACTACTTCAGGTCTCTGATCATATGTTACCTCTTCAGAGAGACTTCTTTGATCACTCTATTTAAAATGTCAAGTGGGAGACATGCACATACACATTCATACACAATCACACAGAAAACTCGTTCCTCTTATCTGTATTTTTTTCTTTTTAACACTTATTATTTAGCACCATATTATATATGAGTTTATTACATTATTTGTCTTGCTAGACTGGTAACGCTACGAGAGCAAGGATTTTGTTTTGTTCAAGCACCTAAAACAATGTCTGGCAAATAGGTATTAATACTGTTCAATAAATGACTCAAGGAAATAAGGCTGATTGATAAATAGCAGTGGGTTCCAAGAACCAGTTCTGAAGTAGCAGCTAATATTTATTGTCCAAAAGGAAGTTCAAAGGAAAAAAAGAGCCGTGTAAATTAAGCATTAGCTGTAATATGCTTATGTAATATGTATATTAATGATATTCTAAAATAGTAATTAAAAACATTTCTTTATTTACATACTTATCAAGTAAAATTGATTTATCAATAATATCTAGAAAGTAAAAACTAATCATTTCAACTATATTTACAGTTAATAATTAATTTTGAGTAAGCAGACAAGAAAGAGGAGAGTGAAAAAGTTGGCTTAAAGCTAAACATTCAGAAAACGAAGATCATGGCATCCGGTCCCATTACTTCATGGCAAATAGATGGGGAAACAGTGGAAACAGTGGCTGGCTTTATTTTTCTGGGCTCCAAAATCGCTGTAGATGGTGATTGCAGCCATGAAATTAAAAGACGCTTACTCCTTGGAAGGAAAGTTATGACCAACTTAGACAGCATATTCAAAATCAGAGACATTACTTTGCCAACAAAGGTCCATCTAGTCAAGACTATGGTTTTTCCAGTGGTCATGTATGGATGTGAGAGTTGGACTCTAAAGAAAGCTGAACACTGAAGAATTGATGCTTTTGAACTGTGGTGTTGGAGAAGACTCTTGAGAGTCCCTTGGACTGCAAGGAGATCCAACCAGTTCATCCTAAAAGAGATCAGTCCTGGGTGTTCATTGGAAGGACTGATGTTGAAGCTGAAACTCCAACACTTTGGCCACCTGATGTGAAGAGCTGACTCATTTGAAAAGACCCTGATGCTGGGAAAAATTGAGGGCAGGAGAAGAAGGGGACAACAGCGGATGAGATGGTTGGATGGCATCACCTACTCAAAGGACATGGGTTTGGGTGGACTCTGGGAGTTGGTGATGGACAGGGAGGCCTGGTGTGCTGCAGTTCATGGGGTCGCAAAGAGTCAGACATGACTGAGCGACTGAACTCAACTGAACTGAAAGCAGACAAGAAGAAAAGTTCTACTTGAAAGACAAAAACTCTACATGACACAAAGTATTAAAAGAACTCCCTCTGTATTTTTCCCATGATGTATTTAGATCTTCCCCTTGACATATTTTACTCACTACAGAAATAAACACAACTGATTTTCATCGAATTGCCAAGTGCTACTGGACTGGGTTGTAAAAATGGCCTAAATTGGCCTCAGATGTATGTACATACCTACTCATGAATGTATGCATTCAGGCTTGCTCCATGTAATAAAATGGCAACATGTTGATAACCTCAAGTAAGCAAGCAAAGGAGTTTTGGGGTCACCATAAAATATGCAACAAAGTTCAGTGGTACTTTCTAGTCCAATAGATCCACTCTTTGAAAGGCCCAGCTTTCTTTGCCAACTCCAACTTCATTCATATGTTAGAGCTGGGAATTACTTTTTTTAAAAAAAATTATTATTATTTCTGTTTTATTTGTAGCTGCACTGTTTCTTCATTGTATCTCACAGGCTTCTCTTCTAGCTGTGGTATACAGGCTTAGTTGCCCCATGGTACGTGGGATCATAGTTCCCCAACCAGGAATGGAACCCAAGTCTCCTGCATTGAAGCCATATTCTTTTACCATCTGAGCCACCAGAGAACCCCTAACAGCATGCTTAATGGCTTTCAAATTCTTTTACCTCAGACTACACAAGGATTTTTCTATTAGAATTACTTGAAAAAAAAAATAGAAACTGAGATTGTTTATATACATTTCCAACAGGACAAGGGACTTTTGAAATAAGACAAATTAGCACACATATCTGGACCAGGTGTTGTTAACCATAGACTTCATGAATGAAGGAGGTAGGTAAAAAAGCTGAAGTTAGACAATTGATACAAAAAAAGATTAGAGACTCACAGTTACATATAAGTTGACAAAGGGGTCAAGCTTAAATAGTTACTGGCCCTTTTGCCCTCAAGTTGCATATTATTATTTAGTGGGCTACATTTTAGTGATATTGTGGGTAAGAGGATGAGGAGTGATTTTTCCACAGCTCTATACCCTCAACAGAGAGAATCCTGAGAACTGCTTCTGGGAACTGGTTGAATATCATGTGAGCACTTAAGGCGTAAACTAAAGGGTCCACTTCAATAACTCAGACACAAACAAAGAAAGCTACTCTTGTTTAAGTGAAAATTCAAGATCACTAGCATAGTCTGTTTCAGGGCACACATGAACTATACAAGCCTCATGCTTCTGACCCTTGTCTTCAAGTCCCTAAACTGGAATAAAACCAATAAATGCCTGAGGAACCACTTCACACCCCAAACACGTGCAAACTTTGTTCCACACAACACTTTACTGCCAAAATGGAGTTGGCAGAAGTTTGGAGCAAAGGCCCCCAGGCTGCATGATTTGCTGGTGCAAGAGAGCTTAAAAATCTTAACATAATACTGCTGAGTTTGAGTTCTACCAATTTGCTTGAGACTCCTCCAAGTTTGATTTGAGAAAAATGGAAGCTGCCATCAAGAAAGATCTATTAACACTTTATTGCCTACTCAGAAATGATTTGATTTCCCACTTCTGATGGTCATACCTCTATATTTTTTTGGTGGTTGTATTTATAATTGTAAATTTAATGCAGTCTATTTTGAAATGCATGTAAAGTCAATTTTGGTTTGTTGCTTGGATATAGGGGTATAGGAAGAACTACTGTAAATATACAAGATTAATTACAATAAAGTTCTACTTAGGAAACACTGGATCCAAATAACCCCCATATAGCCCAATTTATTACCCTCAAAAAAATATGGGAGAAATTAAGATACAGAATATCTGTAAATTGCTATCATTTTACACTTGTTTTAGTTTGTCTTTTCACTTGAGTTTGAGCAATGATTTTTTTTTTTTTTACATGAAAAATACAGGAAGCAAGAAAAGGGGCCAAGATGAGTTATTCTCTTCCACAAGGGTCAACAACAAGGTCCCATTCAGGATCTTCATAAGTTTGATGCAATGCAATTAGTGAGGAAAATTGCAACTGAATTTAAAAATTATAGTGAATACTGGCAACTATACCACTCACAACTCTAAACTTCTAAATACTTGAAAAATATGTAATATTAAGAAACTATGGTTTGCTTTGGAAGGTTATCTTATGCTGTTTCAATATGAGGTCTTTAAAGAGGCTACTTTCTCCTCGTATAGCTAAAAAATAAAAATAAATTTGTAAGTTAAAAAAAAACACACACCTTTATAATCTTTTCCCTTAGTAACTCCATGTATTTTATTCATTTCTCTGAAAACCTGTTTTTCCTCCTCTGGAGCCTCCTAAGTATTCTAATTCTCAGCTATGATTTCATATTTTCACCAGCTTCTAATCTTCACAATATACTTGGAAGCACTTAGGACAAAACACTCTAGGATACCAAGCTGCAGAAGACTGTAGTTTTGAACATATTTATATAGTAGTGCTGCCACCTAAAGATGAGGTGAATTAAGAAGCAATTCAAAGGAAATGACCCACCATTCTGAAGCCTGTCACTGAAATTTTCTCATTTCTAACTAGGAATTAATAACCATTTTGCTATTTTGTTAAAATGGAAGCTTGTTCCACAATAAATTATTGCTGAGTTGTAATTTTCTATGGCAGAAATTTTCTAATTCAAACTTTTTAGTGATAGTGATTTGGGGTCTCCAGGAATATGTCTCCAAACTTGTTTCTGTTTCTCTCAGACATGAGGTACTGCCTACAATACTTAAGTGTGTGTGTGTGGGGTGGGAGGGGGGGGGGGAGGATCAAAAGATAACCAAGAAATCTCTGGTTTAGTGGATAAAGCAGGTATTTATAGGCCTATGGTGCTTCCCGTCATCGGTGACAGACTGCTTGCAACTCTCAATAACTGACATATTTCTGCAGCTCCATTTTCTCATCAATAAAATGGGGTTAATTTCACCTTTCTCTTACTTGCCTCTAAGGCTGAGCTAGATAAGTTTCTTGGGAAAGCCCTGAGTTTAGAAGCCTGCTCTTAAAAACAAAACATAAAAAATCTATTGCCTAATAAAAAGAGTATCTCAGTGTATTGCAGTTACCTCAAAATAAAATATAATCAAATAAGCTAAAACATTGACTAAATTTTCTTAAATCACAGATTGACTTTTCATAGAGCTATTTAAATAATAAAGATCTAAGGCTGTTTTCTGCTTCTTTTGCAGCCAATCATTTTCAATAGATCCGTCTTCTGTGTACGCAGTGTTGCAAGAATGAGATGTAACAGCATACAAAGTGAAGGAAAAAGTTAACTTGTACCAAAAGTCTTGTCAAACCTGGTAAGATTTCAATAAAACTTTTAGAAGGACATTTTGTAGTTTTGCATTTAGCCCTAGCGTAGCAATTTATGAAAATTAACTCATCTGTTTTACTCTCTCCCTCTCGGCCCAAGGACGCATAAATATTATTTATCAGGGTTTTGTCCTTAGTCACAGTCCCTCAAAAGGGCCCAGTTTCACCTACACTGCGTGGGAGGCTGGGCAGCAACCCCACGCTTCCTGTCAAGGATTCCTGGGGCTAGAGCCTAAACCTGGTCTAGCCCCTTTCTTCTTTATGCTAATCCTGCCCTTCCAGCCCCTCTCGGCTGGCGTCTGAAGGCCAAGGTGAGACCCTCCCGGGAGATGAAAGGCCTGTCGCCTCCTAAGAGATGCAAGCGGAACAGTGGAGAGTTGGGGGGGGGGGGGGCGGGTGACAGGGTGGTAGCGACACTGACTACGACGCTGAGGGCCCTAAGTTGGAGCTGACGCAGGCTCTACAGGGTTCCGTCCCCGCCTGAGCCTGGCTTCCGCCCTCAGAGCCCAACAACCGAGAAGTCCTCCCGGGGGCGCTACAGGCGGTGGTTGGAGGAAGGGCGGGCAAAAAGGCCGCAGGGAGCCCCCTCCTCAGACGCGCCTTAAGGCCTGGGCCGTGGGCTGTTGACGCGCCAACGGCTGGGAGGGCGCGCGCACGCGCGAGATGGAGGGCGGAGGGAACGCGCTCGGCGGCCGCCGCCGCGGCAACTGAAACGGAGGGACGCGAGGGCGGAGGGCGCGAGCCACGGGAGGAGGGTGGGGGGGGAGATGGTGGGTAGCGGGGAGCGCGCGCTGACGTCGCCCGGAGTCACGCACAGAGCGCCGGGTTACGCGCCGACGTCTGGCTGCCACGACTTGCCGTCTGCGGCGGCGGCGGCGGCGGCAGCGAGCGGATCCCGCAGGGGAAGGAGGAGGAGGAGGGAGAGTCAAGGGGGCTGTGAGTGAGCGGGAGAGGCAGGGTGTGAGCCGGACTTGCCAGCGGGAGGGAGAACGAGCGAGAGCCGAGCCAGCCATCCGAGCCGCCTCCTCCTCCTCCCCTCGGCGTCCCGCCCCCGCCTGCCAGCCCGCCCTTCTCCCTCCTCAGCCGGCAGAGCCCGAGTGAGGCGCAGCTCGGCTCGCGCCGCTGTCCAGGACAGGTGTGCGCGCGCGCGCCTCCTCCCCTCCCCCTTTCCTCGCGCCTGCCTAGCGCCCGCCTCGCGCGCGCCCTCCCTCCCTCCAGCCCGCGCCCTCCCTCACCTGCGGCAGGACAGCGCCCGCCCGCCCGGGTAAGCCCCTCGCGACCTTCTCTGCTGCCACTGCCACAGTTTGAGGTGCCGCCCACCTTGTTCCCTCTGATTGCCCTCTTATACCCCAGGAATAATTACTGTACCGTTGTAGACATCCCCTCACCCTCCCTCCGGGGACCCTGGCAGTGCAGCAAAGCGCCCCCCCTTCCTCCGGAGTGCACGAACGAACGAACTCCCTCCCACCTCCAAAAAAAGAAAGTCACACGCCCCTTTAAAAAAAAGAAAAGAAAACAATCCTACCTCCGCTGGCGCTGGAGACCACCAGTGGTGCCGTTTGCTCAGAAATCCCTAAGCCTCATTTCCCTTGGCCACCTTAGCCTGGGGCCTGGGACAGTGCGCCAGACCTGGCCGACACTCCCTGCACAGCACCCCTGGCTGGAGGGGAGAGGAAGGAGGGTTCTAGGCTCCACTACCAACCCCTCCTTTCTCTGTTCAATCCCCACCCCACCCCCGCAATGCATACACCCGCCCAGTATGCGTTGCAAAAATAAAGAAGAATACATTGGTGCTGACAGCGCAGATGAAGCCAGGCCCAGGGATGGGTGGCCCGGACAAGGCATTTTTGCTGCCCCACAGAGCTAGGTCAGCTCCATAGTCTCCTCTGCCTTTTGTCCGAGAGCAAAAGGGGACGGATGTGAAGTTGGAGGGTCTTCCCTTTGAGCGACGGTAGGCCCCGGCAGCGGCTGAGATGTCAGTGGGGAAGGGACCCCCACAAATCTATCTGCCTTGAGCCTGAATTCGGATAGAGAAAGGCCAAGAGTCCGGCTGGGAGAACGTTGGTTCGTTGCTGTCTACCCTTGAATAAATGCTACTTTAATTTCCGTTGTCTCTGCGGGACCCTCTTGAGGCTTCTAATTTCGTTCTTGCCTGGGCCCCTTACGTTTCGGTCGGACCAGGCGTTTGGGGACAGGTTTTTGCAGTGGTGTCTGTGCTTGAGTCCCGTGTCCTTGGAAGGGAAGCCCCAGTGCTTTATAACAGGCTGAATTTGGTTTGACATCTTTTGGTAGACTGTCAGAGGAGGAAAAGGAATTTTTTGATTACTTCAAGACCCTCACTGCTCCCCGCCCAAACTGACGTTTTCGAATTGCGGCTTTGAAAATTGGAGTGTTGACTAGAGTGTGGAAAGAGTTGCTGATTTCATTCCTTTGGGTACTAGTAAAATCATTTAAGAATCAGACGAAAGAGAGTTATTGACATTTGCATCGGTTCTGTTTGGATCTTTTGGGTATATAAAATGTCGGGTTCTCTGAATCTTTTATCGAATTTAGACTGTGTGCTACATTTATTTAATTCTTCTGCAAATGCTTAAAATAACATTTTGTGAAACGTGAGGATTCTGTCACATGGATTGTTCTCTTCAGATTTTAAATGTTTAGTTCATATATTTAACCCTAAACATTGAAATAGCATTGGAGAGGCATAGTTTTAAAGATTAAGTAAGCTATACAAAGGGGATAGACTTTTTAAAAATGATCATTGAAATACTATTAGTCGTTGTTGTTAAAATGTTAAGATTTACTTGAGAGTTTCCCTTAATTTTCCCGATAGCTAGCCATGAGAAGAAATGGGTAATTCCTCTACTTTGAACAGTTGCTGTACAACATTCCAGTTAGTTTTAATGATTTGGGTATTGAAGATAATTGTTGTCTGGTTTAAGATAGGCATTTAACCTAAGCAGCACTTGAAAACACAAGTACTAATGGTTTTGCTTCTCTTTTATTTGGGAAATCTGTGATTCTGTGAAATATTAATGAGCGTGTTATTTCTGTTGGAAACTCCATAATCAAAAGAGTTTATTATCCAGAGGTAGATTCCCTCTCTCCAAGTTTATTTTGTAAATGTGTGTTAACTTTTCGAATTAGATTATTTCAGACTCATCTGTAGTTCAGGCTGAGGAAAATGAGGGTGTTTTTTTTTTTTCCTTCTTGTTCAGCCTAGTATCTATTTCTCTAACAAACAATTTTTTGTTGTTAAGAATTTGTTAAAGATGTAGAAATAGAGGGATTAAAAATAAAGCAATCTCAATTCTCTTCAAAATGTATGTGTATTGTTAATAAGAGAGCACACTAAATCTAGAGATGTTTATCAGGTTTTAAAAATGTAAGCAAACTTTGAGGAGAAAGGGAATTTTTTATGGTTTTTTCATTAACACAGATATTTTGTGCATATTAATGTATTTCGTTTTCCCTGTGTCTTTCCTACATTGTATTGAAACTATAATTTTAATTCTGCAACTATTTGTTTTAAAATAACAATGCAAACATCTAGACACTAGAATTGGCTTTTCACTTACCAAGTTAGCATATTGTCTTGGTAATTAACAAATGGCTAGATGTGTTTTTAAATCCACAAGTTTGCTCATGGATTTTCTGTATGAAAATAGTATGAAAATCTAACTTTGAAATTCTATTTAAGGTTCTAACCTCTTTGTTTTAAGACTTTTCTCTCAGACAACCTTTTAAGGGTACTGTATTCTATAGCCTAAGGAAAGCCGCCTTTCACCACCTTTCCCCTTCTGACCAAAAGTCCACACTCACAGGCTTATCCTGAAATAAACTCTCTTGTTTAAGTAGTGAAAATGTGTTAAATATCCTATTTATCATTGTATTATTTTGGGAAAGGCATTATTAACCTTGGTTGCTTTTAGATACATTTATAAACTAGGCAAGAAGCTAATATATAATGGCAAAATTTTATACATATATAATAAAAGGCATGAAATAAATACATATCTATGTGGAGAGTTCCAGGTCTCAGATGTTAGCTGATTTGAGCTTAAAATTCCAGTTTATGGGTGCAAATGATATTTAACTTGTGTTTTGTCTAAAAACTTTATCAGTTGCCTCTGTGCTAGGAAACTAAGACATCAGTTCCTGGTGACTATCATTTTTTCAGAAAATAAGGGCATTCCCAAACTCAAACCACTTCAGAACCCTGGACATAAAATAAACATTTGGGACAGGGAAAGAAATTTAGACTCCAGAATTGGTTCAAGAAGGCGGGCAGTTTCAAGCTTTACTTTTTGGTTCTGGGGGAAGCGATTTTTTTAGTATGGAAGAGTGACAAGGACTGGCAGCCGCATGCTCTCTCCTCACAGCCCCACTGGTCTTTGCTGCTTTGAGCTCTCCAGAGGGGGACAAGTGCTCGGTTCAGTGCGAGGTAAAATCACGAGAAAGAATAGCGGCTCTTCTAGATCGGTCTTAACCTGGTCGTAGTAGTCTCAACTTACAGGTGGGAGCGTAATGCCCCGCCCAGCTCTGTGCGGAGACTTGCCTTCGCGACCCTGTTTGGGACGGGGTCTATCCAGGGTCCTGATCGCTACCATGCAAACCTAGAGGAGCCGCCGCTTCTTCACACATGTTATTTTTGTGTGGTGGGCAGTGCACCAGTTGTTCCTATATCTCCTCCCGACAGACCTGGGGACAGGGGCGGGAGCGCAGAAAAATCAGCAATGAAAGGGGACTACTCAGTGCTACAGGATGCCCCTAAACTAGGGGGAAGTTCTTTATGGGCCCCCAAACCTGTGATTTCCGTCTCTCACAGTGGGCCTCCTATTCAGAGAGCCATTTCAGGGACAACTGGACAGGTGGGTAGTTCTGAGACAGGTTCACAGGACTATCCCAGTTTTCTTTTTCGGAAGTCAGAGTGCTCTGCCCTATTTCTTCATTTTTAGCGGGAAGTAGTGAACGTCAGCCCAGAGCTGAAGTAGCTACTACAGGGTTGAATGGAGCCCTTGGAAGAGAAAAAGGAAGCTGTGAATACTTAGCAGGCAGGTTTGCCCAGGAGATGAAGGGATGTGTCAGGGAGCTTTAAGGTCTCAGGCGTTGACAAGACTTATACCCTGGGCTGGTCTGGGTATCTTTATCATTAGCCCCCTCTTTACCCCTCTCGTTTCCAGGAAGCTTGGGCAACCAGGTACTCAGATGTCTTGGGGGTTAAGAGTGAGGGAGGCAAGTTTCCTTACTTTTGGGGGCAGGGCTGGGGGATGTTCAATGGGAATGGAGCCTACAGATGAGATGGTCGTACTCTTCTCAGGATGGAGGCAGCAATCCATGCTTAAGAAAACCAGCAATAGGGCTGTGGGGTCTGTATCCTCTAAGCCCCCTGAAGAAGGTGATGGGGCCATCTAGGATCACAGGTAGGAGGTGCCCTGGAGATAGGCCCTAGCTGTCCCACAGCTGCTAAGACTGAAGACTGCAGTGAGGGAGTATAAGCATTAGCTGTCTATCTGGGAGAAGGAAAATAGGCCCTGGATTATGCTTCAGATCTAGAAAGACAGAAATCTATTTCTGAGCCCCTTCCTGAGACCAGAGAAGACCCCTTTTTGCTGTCACTGGTTTAGCTGTCATTGGTAATGGTCAGTAACCTGTCTTCCTAAAAACCAGCGATCATTTAGTGTTTTACTTTTTGAGAGATGGGGGATCTCCTTGACACTTAGGAGTTTCTGGGAGGATGAGTGAAAGGGGCGAGCGAACCTGCGTTAATGAATCCCGTAAGGAACTGCGTTTCCCAGGAAATTCCTGACATTTTTAGCTCGTGAATTTCCTAAAGCCTGCTTGGTTTTCTCCTTCATTCTGGGTCCTTCCAGAGAGGAAGAGTGGGGCTAGGGGCTGAAGGCTCAGCAGGGCCTGGTTTATCCGCAGAGCTGGCCGGCAACCCGGGCTGGGCTCAGCCCTGAACTGGGTGCCCCCCTTCCCCAAATCTCAGAAGGAGGAGGGGGAGGCAGGCGGGCAGTCTTGGTCCCAAAGGGGGCTCTTTGAAGGTTTTGGGGGTGAGTGCGGGGTTTCTTTTTGATTGTTGGTTGGGGAGAAGGGCAGAGCCAACGGAAAAAGGCACTGCGGGCACCCCGGCCCTGGTGCGGCTGCCGTCCTCTGCTCGGCTCCCCCCTACCGGTGAGTGCGCCCGCCCGCCCAACTGTGCGGGGCTGCGGTTGGGGGGAGGGGGGAGCGGGATCATCTGAGGCCAGAGCCGCTGTCGTGCACGGGGAGGGGGAGCGGCGGGAGCGAGGGGAGGGACGGGCTAGGTGTCTGCTGCTCCGTGCCACTGCTGCCGGCGCCCCGTCCTCATCCCTGGCAGCCCCTTCTGCAGCTAAGGGTTACAGCCGCACCACCTCTTCCTCGGCCGCCTCTGCGGCCAGGGCTCTGCGGTAGGAGACGGTCCAGCCAAACGACGGGTGGGCCTGTCTGGGTTTGGATCTGAGTCTGGATGGGGCCCGCAGAAGAGGGGGTTGCCGTGACTCGGTGTCCCCTCTGCAGCAGTTCGACTGCGCTACGCAGGCCCCTCCTCCTACATCCTCTTTGGGGTCACTGGAAAACAGAGCTCAGGCCCGCTCCCTGTGCTTAGTATGGCAGTCCCCTTCCTACCCCTAGTCCCCCAACTCCCGGGGCCGAGGCTGCCCAGGGTCTGGCCAACAGCGACAGCTACAGTGGTGGCGGCCGTGGCGGCAGCAGCTGCGACGCGGCGCGTCCTGATCCCCCCCCACCCCCCAGCCAGGGGTGTAGGGTGAGGGCCGGTGGGTGGGCGCCGCCTGGCGGGCGGGCGGATGGGGGACTGGCAGCGGGGAGGGGGCACGGGTCACGTGCCGGCGGGCGGGTGGGCGCGTACAGTAGGGCGCCCTGCTACTGTACTGGGGAGTCAGTGCCCTGTTACCGGGTCTCGTCTGTCTCGTCTCTCCCGCAGATCTCGCGAGAGTGGCTGACTGGCTGTGGGGGTTGCGGCGGCAGCAGGCGGAGCCGGGGAGGGAAAGCAGCGGCGGCTGAGGCGACTGAGGCGGCGGCGGGCGGAGCGGCAGGCGGCGGCGGCGCGGCGGCGGAGCGCAGCATCATGGCGGACCGAGACAGCGGCAGCGAGCAGGGTGGTGCGGCGCTGGGCTCGGGCGGCTCCCTGGGGCACCCAGGCTCGGGCTCCGGCGGGGGCGGTGGTGGCGGCGGGGGCGGCGGCGGCGGCAGTGGCGGCGGCGGCGGCGGCGGGGCCCCGGGGGGGCTGCAGCACGAGACGCAGGAGCTGGCCTCCAAGCGGGTGGACATCCAGAATAAGCGCTTCTACCTGGACGTGAAGCAGAACGCCAAGGGCCGCTTTCTAAAGATTGCTGAGGTGGGCGCGGGCGGCAACAAGAGCCGCCTTACTCTCTCCATGTCAGTGGCCGTGGAGTTCCGCGACTACCTGGGCGACTTCATCGAGCACTACGCGCAGCTGGGCCCCAGCCAGCCGCCCGACCTGGCCCAGGCGCAGGACGAGCCGCGCCGGGCGCTCAAGAGCGAGTTCCTGGTGCGCGAGAACCGCAAGTACTACATGGATCTCAAGGAGAACCAGCGCGGCCGCTTCCTGCGCATCCGCCAGACGGTCAACCGGGGGCCCGGCCTGGGCTCCACGCAGGGCCAGACCATTGCACTGCCCGCACAGGGGCTCATCGAGTTCCGCGACGCTCTGGCCAAGCTCATCGACGACTACGGAGTGGAGGAGGAGCCGGCTGAGCTGCCCGAGGGCACCTCCTTGACTGTGGACAACAAGCGCTTCTTCTTCGATGTGGGCTCCAACAAGTACGGCGTGTTTATGCGAGTGAGCGAGGTGAAGCCCACCTACCGCAACTCCATCACCGTGCCCTACAAGGTGTGGGCCAAGTTTGGACACACCTTCTGCAAGTACTCGGAGGAGATGAAGAAGATTCAAGAGAAGCAGAGGGAGAAGCGAGCTGCCTGTGAGCAGCTTCATCAGCAGCAGCAGCAGCAGCAGGAGGAGACAGCCGCTGCCACCCTGCTTCTGCAGGGTGAGGAAGAAGGGGAAGAAGATTGATCAAACTGAATGGAAAAAACCCACACATACATGCACACACACACACACACACACACACAGCCACACAGAGAAACTATACTGTAAAGAAAGAGAGAAAATAAAAAGTTAAAAAAGTTAAAAAAAAAAAAAAAAAAACCTGTTAACTCCAAGGGAGCACCACCCACAGAACCTCCACCAACTGACAGTTTCTCTTCTTGACTTGCCACCCATCGCTGGATGTTGTCCACTTTATCCACCATATAAAACAGTAAGCAGCTGCTAAAAACAAAAAACAAAAAAAAAAAAATACAAAAAGTAATAACATTATATGAACTGTGTTTCCTACTTGATTAAAAAATATAAAGAACTGAGTGTTTATTTCCCTAATTAACCAAGAACTTTTGTACACGTTTAAGCTATTATTATTAAAAGTGTTTGCAAAATGGTCAAGATTATAATATTGCTGAATTATATAAAAGTCCTTTTCATGTTGAGCTAACATTTGACTTTAGCACAAAAAAGAGATATTTTAGAACACGTAAAATAATATTTTTAGTTTTTCTCATTTTGTTACCAAATTTCAAACCTTACATGGAGGTTATTATAGTATATTTGACACCCTATATACCTGTGATTAGAGATGTGTATATATATGAGGGCTAGGCATGCTGTGTGTCTGAGCTTTGTCTAAATGTTATGCAGAAGTTTGTAGAGTTAAAGGTACGTAGGTTTAATTCATGCAAGGTAAACAATAAGTGCTCTCTTTTATACAATATGCATTGCATCTGGACCTTAAACATATAAAATGGTCAGTGAAACTTCTGTGAACATGAAGAAATTATTAAAAAAGGCATTTAAATGAAATTTGCTAAGTTGTGATTTTTACGGTTGGAACCAAAGTTATTCAAATAGTAAAAGAAAAAAGAGAAAGAAAGAAAAGGAAATCTCCCATAATATTTTTCTGCATCTGTTTGCTTTGAGTAGGCATTTTGTCATTATTGTGTATATGAGATGTACTTGTATCGTTCATAATATATTTTTTTTATTATGTGTAGAAAGATTTTAAAAACTTAACTAACGTGCAGCAATTTCCAGTGAACCTGTACTTGGACATCAGGTAGTGAGTCTATTTGTGGTCACTAGCACTGTCTCCTAAACTTGTAAGAGGTCTGAAGCTATCCTTTGATTTTTGCCAGTGCTATTAACTTATGTAGACCTGTTAACAAGCAGAGCAACACAATTATAGTTATCCTACTGAGCCATGGATTCTGAGCTTCATTTTAAAAGTGAAAGCCAAGTTGGTGTATGTAAAGGATTTCCATGTAGCTGTGGTGCTAGTTATTACTGGCTACATTATATGCTAAGTGTATTTGTGTTCCCCAAGTGTACAAGCCTTCTATCAAAAGTATGTTCTATAACTCATATATTCAAGGTGTAGGGTATGAAAATGCAAAGCTTAGGAGAGCACTTTACCAAGCTGGTGTCCTCCAAACTGAAATTGTTTGTAACGATAGTCTTTTACAGGTTTTCATTTAAAGATGTTTGTGTGCTTTTAATTGACAACTAACTTCTTGCTGCTGTATAGTAAAATATTAATATATTTTTATCATTAAACTGCTGCATGACTATCATCTTTGAGTGAAGAGAAAATGTTATAAAAAAAAAAGATGCCTTAAACAGTACATTTTGGTTTGGAATTCTGTAGAAAGTATTTTGGTTTTTAAAACAAAAAGGGGTCTTGTCTGACATAGAGTGTTCTGGGGATGGAATTGTTATCTTGGCAAATCCAGCCATATAGATCTAACTGCTGTATGTAGAAGACACCACCTGTAGGAGCTGGAAGGTATCAGTGCTTCTCACATTGTAAAGCATTGGCCTAGGAAGGTGAAACAGTTGTCTTTTTGAAGGGTTTTTTTTCTGCTGGTTCTTTGGGTTTTGATTTGGTATTTTTAAGCTCCCTGGTTGAGTGTGTTGTCTTTGTTTTTGAGATCTACTGTATGTGTTGAATAACAAGCTATTTCCATTGTACTGTGCATTTTCCCATTAAATTGTTTGCTTTTAATATTCATACAATGTTTAATATGAGGTGACCGTACAATAGTTAGGAGTTTCTTTACTTACAAAATCACTGGAAATGATTAAATTGCTTTTCCCCTTCCCCCAAGGTGCATTTTTCTTATTTCCACATAGTAAAGTTGAGCTTTTACAGTGCATAATGTGACATTTGGAATGCTTATCAACTGCATGTAAACATTAATAACCTGCACTTTTTTGTCTTAAGGTTTGTTGAGCTGTTTTGTTCACTGTACTTTAACTGTGATATGGAAAAGACTGCATTCTCTGTGCTGTTATTAGTTAGGAAAGAGAATTGCTTTGATTTTGTCTCTTGTTTACTATAGCTTCTTAAAGTTAAGCCTTGTACTACAGGTTGTTGGAGTACTCCTAGATCAGTGTTTCATAGTAGCCAGCAATAAGTAGTGCAAGTCAACAAAAACACAGCAAACTTAGGCAAAGTGTCCTTTTCTTTGAGATGCGAGTTCTTTCATGAGGTTTTCTTTAGGGTCCGAGTTACCTAAAGTGAAGCCTTTCATAACTATAGACTTCAGATTCTGCTTGGAATCCTACCGGATCAAGAAGCACATGTATTGTGCAATTATCTTTACACTATAACAGTTAAACACAATCTTACTAAGATTTTGAAACCAGTGTCTGATTTATGGTCAGTGGATTTTAAAAGAAATTCACATTCAGATCTTTTAAGACTTAAGACGTGATCATAGAAAAGACTAATGACTGTAAAGATGCTCTTTTTTTTGCATCTCACTTTACCTCCCCAAGTACCCGAAACCTTCCCTTTTCCCCTCTCCTGTTTCATCCTTTTTCCACCCTTGCCCCCAGGTGCTCGGTACTTTACCAAGGTTCTATAACTCAGTGTTTTATGTTGGAGTTTTTGCTTGTTTTTATTTTACTAGTTGGTAAACCCTGTTTGTGCTGAAACAAAAAAGGAAATGGTATATTTGACCATATGTGTTATTCATAGAAGACAGTATGATCAAATGTGCCAAAAACATGTAAACAAAACTTAATTCATGACAAGTATGCCTTATTTTTAATGATCTGCTTTGTCTTACAATTAAGGTCCAAGAGCTTGGTTAAACTATACTATTTGCCTAAGTATGAAAGAACACTTGAAATGCATTACATTCTTTAAAATGAGAGACATTGTCAAGTAATTTAATCCAGAGATCAGCCACCAGATTTTAAATGCCCATATAAGTGTGTGTGTTTGGTATTGTTTGTTTTTTTTGTTTTTTTTTTTTTAAGTCACCAAATCTTTTTTTAAGCTACTTTTTATTTGTGCCTCCTATTTATCATGCTGATGTTGGAAGCAGCAGTCATCCAGCCACAGAGGGAGCTAAAGTTAACTAACCAGAACTGTAGAAATCATTATACATGCCTTTGACAACAAAGGAAGTTCATAAGAAAAGCCATGTTGGCTTTTCCTCCACTAGATACAGATTGAAGGTAGATGAATATTTGCCAAATGGAAAAAAAGACAATGTGAGTCAGAAAGACAGACTTTTCCAGCTTCTCAAAAGCCATGGAGAGTAGAAACCAAAACCAACAGGGAAATAAAAAACCTGACAGTCTCACTTTGTAGTTGTCCCATGCAGGGGTTGAAATTTGACTCAAAGTGAGAAATATATCAATGTATTTTATAGGTCTTCACATCTAGAGATGGATAACTATCGCAATTTGGTTTTTCAGGTGATGGAGAAAGCTGCTAGTAATTTTAACCCCTGCCTAAAGAAGACAGATAATTTCATTTGGGAGCAAGTACTTGTTGCCTTGAAAAATAGCACTGTAATAGCCTATGATAATTAGTTATAGAATAACCTTTTTCCCTTTTAAACTATGCAAATTATTAAATAAGTGTAAATTAGGACTCAATTAAAGATAGTTGATTATATTGCAATCAAATGGCATTCACAAACTTAACTGGAGCATATACAAATAAAATCTATTAGTCTAAGAGTTTTGTATGCTAACAGAAAAAATATAATTTAGCTACCTATTCTAAAAATGGTGAATATTATTAATATTGTACAATAGGACTGGGAAGACTGCCTCCTTTTTTGAAGAGAGAGATTAAGGATTTTTATAATTGTTTTTCATCAAATTTTAATATTTTTGTCAAATTTTTAGGTATTTAATTTGTAAAACAGTTTGCTTTGTACTGGCATACAGAAAATAGGGTATTGATTTTAAACTTTTTGAAGCCAAGTGATCAAGTACATTTGTAATAAAAGTCAATGGATATATATCAGTTGTACTCACTGTTTTCATTTCTTATACTTATTGATATAGGAATGCTGTACATTTTCTGCAGGAAACAACTAAATTTGGGTGGAAGGGAGGGGAAAAGATAAGTCCATTGATAATGAGAGTATGGGTGGGCACCATGACCCAACTACTTTATATAATCTTTAAGTCAGTTAGGATTTGGTATATTAAAAAAGATGTATAGGTCACTTTTTTCCTGCCTTTTTTCTTACGAAACTTGATGTTTGTGGGGGTTGTCTCATTCATTTTTTTCTGTGCTTTTAACATTTTTTATTTAGCAATGTTGAAACTCTCTAAACTTCTTTCTTTTATATTTTGGGTTATCTGCCAGCCATGATTGACCCCACCATGGGCATGATTATTTTTATCTCCCACACATGGTGGAGCAAATGGCAGCCCACTCCAGTGTTCTTGCATGGAGAATCCCATGGACAGAGGAGCCTGGAGGGCTACAGTCCATGGGGTTGCAAGAGTCGGACATGACTTACCAACTAAACCACCACCACATATGGTTCACCCTGTCTTCAGTATTCCCACTCATTTTTTCATGTTACACATAGACACATTTCCATATGATTTCAGAGTGGAGATTTCTGAAATTGTTGTTCTGGTGGCTTTCGTAGCTCCCTGATTTGTCTTATTTTACATGTGAACATACTTTTAAGATTTTTTCCCCCATAAAAAATGAGATACCAAATCTGATGACTTTTTTCATTTTCAGTATCAGAATGAGATCCTGCTTGCTATAAAAAGGTTGGTGATAACTGAATATAACATTTATAGTTGATGATTCCTAAAATTGGATATCAACGATTTGTAGATAGATATATATAGATATATATATATGCACACTTCCCCATGAGAGTGAAATGAATAGGAAAGAGAATTTATTAGAATTGCTTAAGTGAATAAATTCACTAAAGTAATTTGTGCAAAGTTGTTTGTTAAAGTTTATCTACTTTTAAATCATATAATATTTATTTTCATTGAAAGTTAACCAAATTTAGACCATTCATAATGAAATTATGTGAAACTTAAGTGATCACTGCTATTAAAATCACTATTTTTACCCAGCAACATTAATATAAAGGATTTGCAATAAATTTTTAAGAAAAGCTGATTTTAATGTTTGAAGAGTTATTTGCTCCTAAGATAAAACCTAAATTTAAGGCCTAGGCCCTTTGACAGGCTCTTTTAGAGCAGTAATTTCATTACTATGGCGATCATCTAAATTAGCATTAGCATGAGTCAGGCAGAACTTCATAATGCAGGAACCAGGTAAAAAGTGAAATATATGATTGGTTTCAAGCCAACAGTTTGTTACCTTTCAGTTGCTAAACTGAGTACCAAGTTTTGATGTTGGATGGTCCTAGGCAATTTATGTCTTTAGGAAGGTTGAATATGGCAAGGTCACTTGTTAGAAATATTTTTCTTAAAAAGAATTTCACAGCTACTCATTTTTATTTTGTCCCCATATTGTGTTTGGTATTTATTTTCTTTCTTTTTTCCTGATGTGCTTTACTTTTGTGGAAAATTGTCTTGTTTGATAGGTAGAAACATGGTGGTGATCCTCTGTGTAAAACAAAGTTACTTCTTATGGACCAGAAATATTTTACACATTTTGGAATCGCAAGATTTTTGCATTTTCATGAATATATACTTTGTTTTGGTGGTTAGTAGTAATTTGCTTATAAAGTTTTATAACGTTTCCTAGAAAAAATTTAAGCTAAAGAGTTTAATTTTTTTGATTTAGGGTGCACTTTAATAATTTAAGAAGCCTCCAAGTTCAAGGACCAAACCTTTATATTCCAGAATTGTGAGAAACCTGGAAAAACTCTTGTTAGCATGTGTTTTGCTCTAAACTGGATTAATACAGAAAAATCCTAAGAGGACTTATGTTCTTACTACAAAGTAGCAGTCAAACTTACGGGACAGGTGACCTAGGTATTCACATTGACCAGCTCAGTGATGGCCATCCGCTGATGAGTTAATAGTCATGTTGGGGAATCGATCAAACTCCTCTTGAGCTGGAGTGGATTGGCAGTTTCCAGTGCAGATAGTTGTTGGTGACATTTGACCTACCTCCCTACCCTATACACTGGAATTTTCTTTTTCCCATCTTCTTTTTTCCTTGTTTTGCTCTCTTTTATACTTCTTGCCATCGGAGAAGGCAATGGCACCCCACTCCAGTACTCTTGCCTGGAAAATCCCATGGCGGAGGAGGCTGGTAGGCTGCAGTCCATGGGGTCGCTAAGAGTCGGACACGACTGAGCGACTTCACTTTCACTTTTCACTTTCATGCACTGGAGAAGGAAATGGCAACCCACTCCAGTGTTCTTGCCTGCAGAATCCCAGGGACGGGGGAGCCTGGTGGGCTGCCGTCTATGGGGTCTCAGAGTCGGACACAACTGAAGTGACTTAGCAGCATACTTCTTGCCAGTGGCACTCCAGTTTACCTCCTCAAGAAGGAAGTAAAGAAATTGCTGACTCCTGCCTTAGAAAAGAACATAGCTAACTGACCCCAGAAAGATTTCTGTATTATGAGGTAATTGGGCAGTTTTTTCTGACTGCTGTCTTCCCTGTAGTATTAAGTTGGCAGTTTGAAGAGCATTGACATTATTAAGATAGGTATGAATTGAAGAAAGTAAGAAGTATGTGTATTTTAGGTAAGTTCCTGGAGCTGAGACTTACTGGTTTGGAAATTTGAGAGCAGAAATGGGGAGAGCTGTTTGAAGTGTTTATGAATGGAAGTGTGAGAGGTATACAAGGGAACGGTTTGGAGGTAGGAAAAGACACTGAGAGTTTAAATGAGAGTTGTTTGCTAAGGACAGTGAAGCTGATGTTCACTAAGGAAGTTTTCAGAAAAAATGGGTCCCTTGTTGGTTATGAGAGAGCTATTGGTCTATGTTATGATGATGATGATGATGCAGTATATGAATCTGTTTTCAGGTATAGGATATTTGCTTTTCTGGACAAATATAAATAGCACAATTGTGGAATGGCAACTTTTCTGGTTAAGGCAAATGGTGCTAGAGACTTATTTTGAGGGGAAGAAATTTTAAAAGTTTCAAACTTTTTCATATTTATTTTTAAACTATCAGAAATATTTTATCATACAGACTATTCTCCTGGACTCATGTTACAATGTAGTTTACATTTGCTTTTCAAAATGTTCTTTAGATCAAATTATTCAGCTTTGCAATCCACAAAGATTCATATTATGCCTTGCTTTATAGAACCTTGAGCCTTTGTTCCACATAAATTTTTAGAAGTACAATAAACCAGGTTAAAAACATTGAATTGAAATCTTAGGTGTCTTTTCTATTTGTTTTCTGTTTGCAGTCCTAGCAACTATTTAACATTGTGGCCCTTATGAGACCCTCAAGAATATATATTTCTGAAATTAGGCAACATACCTGCCCTCAAGCTCAAGTTTCTGTTTATTTTTCCATTTTCTATATTACTTTAAAATTGTATCCCAAGAGTTCATTGGTGGCAAATATTAATAATATAATTTAGTATATCTTAGAAGTTCTTATGTCCTTTACAGGGTGAAACTGATTGTGTTAAGATTTCTGTTCTCAGTATCCCAGTAACATTTTGATAAGATGAAAAGTTGCTATAATACTTGTTTTTAAAGTTACACAATTCAACTATATTTGAATTAACTGTTTTCTAGTTTGGTATGAACTTAATCTCAGTGATTTTGACAGATTACTTTAATGTTTCATTTTACCCAAATCTGTATATTTTAGTGATAAAACCTCTTAAAGATAACTTTTAAAAAAGAGGTTCTGATTTTGTATTTGGAATGTAAGTTTTTTTATAAATGTCAAATACATTAATAATAATTATTTTTATTTTAACTTATTTTGTAGAGTTGGCAGTTAGTATGATTTTCATCCAGTAGTATTATATGTCAGATTTTAAATTATGATGGTTACATACTATAACTTAAGTCAGTGCAGAGCCTTCTTAAACCCCTCCCTTAGGAATTGTTTAAAAAGAAGTGAATTCCCAAACCTGTGTCAAGAACCAGTGATTTAAATAACTGTGAGACAAGTCTTTGAAAGGCTTCCTTGAGTCTAGTCAATGGAGATAAATGATAGCCCATTTCCATGCTGCATACAGTTGTTAGGGTTTATAAAGTTGTCAATATGTAAAAGTGCAAAAGCAGGAAAGACTGTAAAGTTGCCTATAAAATTTCTAGTTTTCATTATTTGCACTATTTATCTTTGCACTTGATTTTTTGAAAGTTAAGACTAGTCACTTTCACTTTTGTTCTAGTCTTTTCTAATTTCTTACATTTTCAATATCCCACCCAAAGCAAAACTTATATGCAATTAAATATTCTTTATAAGTCCAAGAAAATATTTCGTAGTGTTAGCTATGTAGAACAAAAATTTGTTTTGATAAAATTTTTAATATGGGCCTTTATTTGCCAATAAAATCCTTTGTAAATGTGAGTTTTATTAAACTATTTGAATAGACAAAGTGAAAGTTAGGGTAGAAAAAATATATATACATACATATATATATGAAGTGATGTCTTTGAGATCCAATTTCCAGCCTGAAATGGCCTGATTTTGGATGTTAATTTGTTTTCAGTGAAGTCAATGAGATTGGAGTCTAGCTGGGCATTGGCTTAAAAAGCTGAAAGTGAAGTGGGTGGCAAGTGGCAGCTCCCTCTTTCATGTAGTTTTCCATAATACTCATGGAGTTTCCTTATGGTCTATGTGATATAACTGGTGTTGAAATAACTATATTAGATGAATATTCCTTTTTGGAATTCAAGGTTGACTCACTTTTTGAGGAGGGGGGTAGCAAGGGATAAAAGACTTTATTTTAACTAGAGGCATTCTTATAACCTCAAGATGTACTCTAGAAAGAGTAGGAGAACAAAAAGCGTACCTGTGAACATATTTTTTGTCTTAGATTGCGCGACAGTGTTTGGAATTGCAAAAAAAAAAAAAAAAAAAAAAAAAAAGACAGTTTTGTCAATAGAACAGAAATGTGTTTTAACTGAAATTATTTTTTGTAAATTATTATTTCATTTTATACTCCCTCTCCCATAGCCTTTTAGGAGCTTCATACTTAAAACCAACAAGCTAGAGGCCTCTCTTCAGAGCTGGTTTATTTTTGGAATGCCTGAGTGTGTTTCTGGATGGAAGGGGTGCGGCAGGGGGTGGTGTTTTAATTCTCGACATGTTCTTCTCAGCACGTTTGCTATTTATTCTGGATCTTAAGTTTGCAAATTCTGTTGAAAATTCAGTGATGTATTTGAAATGAGAAAGTTCTCTATGACATAGTGTGAATGTGTATGGCTGGACTCTATTGTGGAACTTTGTGGCTTTGTTTTTAATTGAGGTAGAAAGTTATAAACTTCCATTGTTCAGATTTGAGGTTTATCTAGTGGAAATGTGCCCGGTAGTTATCTAAATATGGACCAATTTTGGGAAATGAATGTTGACAAATGTGTATTTGACTCTAGATAATCCTTTATTCAAAACTGTAACTTAAAGGCTTACATCATTATAGTTGTCTTAGGTTTTATGTTGTCTTGGATTAAATGTGGATGATGATCAGTAGTATATCTATGAATTTTCTTTGAGAAAAGAGAAATATTCAGTCTCCAAACCTTTTATTGGAGACTAAATTTATCATATATGGAAAATGAAAAAATTTTAGAAAGTGGCTTTGATTATTTTTAAATAGGGCTTAATCAGCTTAATTATTTTTTCTAGTTTGAAGCACTTATTTCCCAAATATGAATAATGGGAAAAGATCAACAATATGCCCCCCTACTTTTTGAGGACATTTTTAGTTTTTTTGACCCCATTTCCCAATCCTAGAATAAAACAAATTACGGGTAGCCCTCTTAAGTCCCTGTATCATCTTTTTGGGGTCACAGATACCTTTGATTATCAGATGAAAGTGATAGACGCTCCCCCCTGAAAGAAAATACCACATACAGTTAATTTTGCACACAACCTCAGGGGCATCACACATCTTCTGGAATCCAAGTTAAGGATCTCTGCTCTAAACTCCATAGAGAAAATTTTAATGCAATTAATTGATAAAATTAGGAACTAAGTATTGGCATAAAACATTTCAGATTGGAATTACTGTTAGATGGTAGCCCCTACTCACAAAATGTAACATTCTAGACAGCTTTGCTAGACATTCTAACAACCAGACAGAAGGAAGAGAGCAGCAAAGTTCTGAGAGCGATTTCTAAGGAGTTAGGGCATCTCTAAACATGGGAGCCACTCCTGGTTCAAGGCAGGGGTCAGGGTGCCTGACAGCTTCTAGCAGGGTAGCGTTTGATAAACCACAATGCTCAGGATGCCAAGGGGTAAGCCATTATCTTAACCCCTTCCTCACCAAAAGATTTTAGTTTTGTCTATTGGGAAACAAGATGTCACTAGGGAAGAAAAAGATTTGCCTTACAACTTTGCTGGAACACATCAGTTTGGTGACGTATGGGACACCAGTATTGTTTTTGAGAAAGTACATAAAACCAAAGTAAATTATTCTCTATGTAGAACCTTATTTACTAGTAACATTTGTTTGGATGTATTAGCTTTGACAATTTTTACCAGTAAATATTGGTTTTATTTCAAACTGAGAATCCAGTGTATGAATAGGATAGTTGATATATCTGTCCTTTCCCCCTATAAAGAATAGTTTTAAGGTTTATGCATACTTTTTATTTTTCTCTCTTGATGCCGTGGAGTGGGGTGGGTGGGTGGGGAGAGATCTTTGAGTCAACAAACTGACAAAATGTCTTCTTCAAATTGAAAAATTGAAAAAGCAGCACCTTATTTAAGTCTAACTGTATACCATTTTAGTGCATGTATTAGTTTTAATAATGATTTTTGGTGCATGCCTTTGGGCTTATTCAAAAGTGTACAATAGGAAAGTATACGTATTTCCTTTCTTAGAAAGGAGATGTTTTTCTACTTTGCAACATGTGATTACAAAAATCTTCCTCTGTGGGAAGATTAACCATGTATTGAACTACTGAAAAGTATATATTTTTAGATATACAGAAGGAATCTACATGGAGCAGCATTCAGACCTATATAGAAGTCATAGCATTCTGTATAGGACCACAAAGGAAATAACATTAAACAACTTAAACAGACTTTGTTGGGTAGAAATACCTTTAGATCTTGCATTGACATCCAAAAAGAAAATGCCACAAAAGTTTGCTGAGAACTTTTGTTGTTTGAATTTTCTCTGTCAGTGTATTTAGCCCAAATAGAACAGCTTTGGGTTAACACATACATAGGAATCAAAAAAACAAAGCTAACTAAATAAATCAGTCTGGTTTGCCAATCCAGCTTGACTAAATAAGTAAACTAATCACTTACAACATGAAAAACTGTCCAACTCCTCTAAGGTTTTGACAAAATAACCTTGGCTGATGTGGGAAAACTCCCACTTTGATTTCTGACCTGACAGTGAAGGTTCATGCTTGACATGATTTCAAACCTGACAGTGTCTGTTTAAGGAGCTATGGTACAGTTTGCTAATTCAATCTCAGATACCTGTTGATTACCTGTGAGATCTAGAGTCCAAAGTAGCCAGCAGCCGTATCCCTGAGTGCTCTGTGCCCATCAGATCTCTTAAAGTTAAGCAGGGTTGGGACAGGTCACAGCTCTGATGAGTGACCTCAGGAGCTGTGGACAGCCCCAGATTCAAGAATTGTATCTGCTTTCTTGGGAGTCATCACTGAACTAATGTCCCACATGGTGTTACTTCCTGTAGATGCTCTCTCTTGGAGGAGGCCCAGAGCACACATCCTAATCGCTTGCGGTACTCAGAGAGGGGGTGCTAACTCTGATGCCCTGGCCAAATTCCAGTTTAGGGATGTGGGTCTTCTTGCCATTCTAATCGGAAATGTGCATCGCTTCCCATTTTCCCTGTTGATCTCAGTGCAGACTGCACTGGTATATTTCTTTGCCCTGATCCCAAGTCTTTAAGATGCTGGTGTGTATTATATGGGCCAAATTCATGCCTTATCCTAATGCTGGAAGGTTGAGGAATGAGTGAGCTTGGTATCACAGTGCCCTATAGTTGGAGGGTAAACTCTTGTGATGATTTAGGGATGAAGTTGGCCCTCTTTTTAGCATAAGTTGGGAATGTACACTGGTCAGAGGCTTCCAGCCATGAGGTGTGAACTGAAACCTACTTTCCCTCTTTTCTTATAGCATGTTGAGAAAATCTGTTGGGTTTTTAGCAGTCAGGGAAGGCCGGAGTTCTGCAGCTTTAATCTGGGTAACTGAGGCTGGTTTGAGCAAGACTTTGGTTAATTAACTAGGTTCTCAGATGCCACAGACTCCGTGAAAAGTCACCATTATTTTCAATGGTTGTGATAGAATTTCCCTCAGTAGCCATTATTTTAAGATTATATTGCAGAGTTGCTTTATTTGAGCTTTTTGTGTATACACAATCCCAAACTGGAAGAAATAATAATTTAAAAAAAAAAGGAATCCTGCTGTGAAAGGTATATATTACTCTAGATTTTTCTTACTGTAAATATTGTAAGATTGTAATACTGTCGATATTTTATTAACCAACAAATGTTAATCTATGTGAATTCAGACTTATTTTAAATGTGCTTCTTATTTACTGTGTGTGGTCCCTGTTGCTGACAGTATTAAGTTATATTCTGATGTAAGATTAACTTTATTAAAGAATGTAAACATTAATGTTTCCTTATGGGAAAACAAATAAAGTATAAAGAAGACAATTCTTTTCATTAAAATATACTGTGTATTTACACTTGCTAGACCCAGCACCACTTATAAATTTAGTACACTGTTCAAAATTTTAGTTAACACAGCTGACATGGTTGTGCTCTGAAAGCCTAAGAGTAGGTATTGTTGGAATATGAACAGTTTGTATTTGTCTGCTGTGAATCATAATCTTGAAATTTCTAATCAAGTTTGTAAAATTTTTATAGTAAAACATTTTAATGACAATTTAAAAATTTATCTTCTCTAAAGAATGGTCAAAACAATATCCTTTCAGAAATAGAATTGTTCTTTAATATCTTTCCAAAATGACTTTGGTTAAATGGACCAGATGTATATTAGTTAAAATTTAGGACAAAGTTGTAATATTCTTTGAGTTTACAAGTTAATCCTTATTGGAGATGTGCCAATTATATAGTAGAATATCATTAATTTGCACTGTTTGGGGACCCCATTAAGAATGCTGAATTTTGCCAACTAAGAAGTAAGCAAATGCAATTTAAAAAGTAAATTTGAGCATTCTGTATTAAATCTGTGCAGCTATTATCACATGAAGAAGCGCAGTGTGTCGGGCTGTAATATAACCATACTTGCTGTTGTGTTCTCCCATCTCAGTGCTGGGAACTCACCATGTGGAAACCAAGCAAATGTGTTGTGCATCAGCCGGCTTGAGTTTGTTCAATATCAAAGCTGAAACTAGCGAGGTCTGCTGTACTGCTTATTGAAGTATTGTGATTCTTTTAGGCATTGATTCTTAAAAAATATATACTGTAACAGTATACTTTGTACAGATTTAAATTTTATTTGAAAAAAATGAAATAAAGTAGGCAAAAAAATAAAGATGTTTATTTTTCATGTGACCGTATAAACAGATCAGTCTTTTGTTTCAGTGCCTTTGGTGGGGGGTGGTTATGGTTGCTCTTGGATTTTTTTTTTTTTTTTTTTGGATAGACAAAAACCATTTTAAGTGTTCAGTAGCAGGTATATTTGTCTGATAATTGATTTGCTTCAGGCATTAGGTGTGCTGTCTCACATTGGAAAACTTTCCTCTTAAAACAAATTAGATTTTATGTGAATGGCTTCCCTATCTTGCTTCTTAAGTCCATTTTAAAAATTCTCTGGTGGTGGGATGGTTAACCAAGCCATCACATAAAGAGAAGGAAAACTTTTCCCATAGACTATGCCCCTTTTCCACTGGAAACTTTGTTTTTTGTCGTTTAAATTTGAAGTTGGTTTGGGTTATAAAAGAGTCATGACAAAAGATGAAGAGAATCCTCTGCAGAAAGTAACAGTTGTGCTTGAAAATAAGATCCTTTTGAAACTGCTTTTTTAGTGAAAGAAGTTACCAATAAAAATGTGCCACAGGAGTGATCCTTCAGAATAGTTTTAATGGAACCTTCTCATAGAAGATTAGATTATCTGACCAAAAAGAGCTATCTCAGTTTTGGCCTCTAACTCAAAAACCAGCAGTGGCTTCAGTTGTATGGTATTTTCCTCAACCTTTAGAAATGGAGTTGGAAGTTTGGATTTCTGCTCTCTCCTCAAATTATCTTTTCTGGTACTTTCAGTTACTTTTAGGCTGGATATGAGAAGGCTTGGAACAAGTGGTTGCAGAAACAAAGTTTCTGCAAAAATCACACTATAAAAGATTTTTTCTTTGCGCTTCGAATGCAAGGAGCATGTGTTTAATCCCTGGTCGGGGAGCTATTTTGGTTGGTACAAAAGTAATTGCGGTTTTGAAGTGTGAATTTTAAATCATTATAACTAGACTCAAACACATATTTATTAATCGAAATATGAATCATTACAATTAACACATTTTTGCCAATGAGAAATAAGTTTGTTTATTCCTGTAGTGTAAAAATCCATGCTTAGGGATTGGACAAACTCCTGGAAAGCATTTTCTGCCTCCTGCTGGTTGTGGAAGCATTTCCCTGCAAAAAGTCGTCAAGTTCTTGAAGAAGTGGTAGTCGGTTTGCGAGAGGTCAGGTGAATATGGCGGATGAGGCAAAACTTCGTAGCCCAATTCATTCAACTTTTGAAACATTGGTTGTGCAACATGTAGTCAGGCATTGTCGAGGAGAAGAATTGGGCCCTTTCTGTTGACCAGTGCTGGCTGGAGGTGTTGCAGTTTTCTGTGCATCTCATCGATTTGCTGAGCATACTTCTCAGATATAATGGTTTCTCCGGGATTCAGAAAACTGTAGTGGATCAGACAGGCAGCAGACTGCCAAACAATGACTTGACCTTTTTTGGTGCACGTTTGGCCATGGTAAGTGCTTTGGAGCTTCTTGGTCCAACTACCAAGCTGGTTGTCGCTGGTTGTCATATAAAATTCACTCTTCATTTCTTGTCACAATCCAACAGAGAAATGGCTTGTTGTTGTTACATAGAATAAGAGAAGACAGCTCTTCAAAACAACGGTTTTTTAAAATTTTCGGTCAGCTCATGAGGCACTCACTTATTGCGTTTTCACCTTTCCAATTTGCTTCAAATGCTTCACGACCATAGAATGGTCAACATTGAGTTCTTCGGCAACTTCTCATGTAGTTGTAAAAGGATCAGCTTCAGTGATTGCTCTCAGTTGGTTGTTGTCAGCTTCTGAAGGCCATCCACTACGCTCATCTTCAAGGCTCTCGTCTCCTTTGCAAAACTTCTTGCACTACCACTATACATTTGTTAGCAGTTCCTGGGCCAACTGCATTGGTGTTGCAATCTGTCTCTGCTGCTTTATGACCCATTTTGAACTCGAATAAGAAAATCGCTCAAATTTGCTTTTTGTCTACCATTTCCATAGTCTCAAATATATATAAAATAAACAGCAATTAATAAGTCATTACCAAAAAATAAAGTGAGAAATTCACATTAGAATGATGTAGAACATAACCACATTTATTTAAGAATGTATTCCAATATCAAATGGCAGATTTCAACAATGCAAAAACCGCAGTTACGTTTGCACCAACCTAATAAGCTCCTGCATGCTGTGCAGCATGGCCAAAAAAAAGAGAGACAACCAAGTAAATAAATATACGTATATACATGTGTATAACAGTGAAGTGAAGTGAAGTCGCTTAGTCGTGTCCGACTCTTGGCGACCCCATGGACCGTAGCCTACCAGACTCCTCTGTCCATGGGATTTTCCAGGCAGTAGTACTGGAGTGGATTGCCATTTTATTCTCGAGGGGATCTTCCCGACCCAGGGATCGAACCCGGGTCTCCCACATTGTATACAGACGCTTTACCATCTGAGCCACCAGGAAAGTCATATACTGTTATACATATATACATGTGTATAACAGTAGTTATATTCTAAAAACTGATGTGTGGTCATTGAAATATCTCATGTTCACAGTAACACAGTTTCAGGCTTCCTTGAGTAAATTCCAAGAAAGCTTTGTTGCTGTTTGGATTTTTTCTTACTGAAATGGCTCTCCTTTGTAGAGAGCAGCAGACTAGCTATTGGAAGACAGCTAGTCACAGCTAGCCAGCTGTTGGACCAGCTTCCACACTTGACAACCACCAACTCCTGTAAAAATAACAGACTTAAAACGGAGGGGCCTCTGTTTTGCATGGGTAGGGCAGGTGGCAGTGCCTCTTGATTTAGGTGGCACGCAGGGGACAGGTGGGTACTTCCTAAAGATTCCCCCTCTCACCTCAATGTAGAGTCAGACAAACTCCTGGGCTTGTCCCAGAGGAGGACTCTCTAGTATTGGAGATTGTGGTAGAAACTCCAGCCACGATTTGTGGTAAGGTAAAAGGGAGTGAAAAGCCGGAAGCCAGGCCCCTTCCTAACTGTCTTTGAAAGATTCCAAATGGGAATCCCTGACCTCGGGGAATATGCCCTGAGGTCATTTTGGAGAGGTGGAGGTGAAGTTCTGTTGCAGGGCTGCAGGGGGAACATCCCAGACTTGGAATGGGGCTGAACTCTAGGGCAAGAATTATGGGCCCATGGGAGCCCCTGAGGAAGGGGGCCCAGCATGGTCAACAGAACTGTTAGCCATTTTTATTTAGCAGTTTTCTAAAGCGATAAAATCAGCAATCTCTCCCCACTCCCACCTCCAATGGATGTTAACTTTTATTTAACCATGTAGTATGTCATTTACTTTGGCTCTTTTGCATGATTTTTTTAGAACTGTGTTCCTAGTGCCAGTAACAGTTTCTTTCTAAGCAGACAGGACTTTTTGATTTGGGGTACTGAGTTTTGGAAGAGGTTCTGCTCTTACGGGATCAGAGGAACGAGAGAGCTCTTTTTGTCTGCTAGCTAACCTCAGGGTCAGCACAGGCACTACTGCTTCACTTCAGCATCGACCCCCACACTTCAGGAACTTGAGAAGGAACCACTGATTTTTCCCTCTGAAAATGGGGATTTTACCTTATTTTTGCAAATCTCTGGAGTGTTTCCAATAACATCATTCCCATTTTCCTACCAGCTTTGATTTTCATTCATTTTGATTTGTTCAAATCAGGCCATTTGGCACTTAGGTTGGCAGTGAGAAAATGTCACAGAAAGGCTCACTGAATGTTGCAATGTTTAAAAGAGCAGGATATCCCCACCTCACAGCCAGCAGAGTTGTCCAGTTAACCCCACCATCCTAGGAATCCTGACTCTCCCTGCTTGCTTAGCTCACAACTCAGACCTTCCCCAGGAAGCAGGAATTTGTTTGTCAGCCTCCCAGGGAGACTGGCAGCAGCTCCAGGCTCGGCCAGCCCTCTCTTTCTGCCTCTGGCAGTGACACTGAGGGTGAGTATGTACTGCCACCATCCTAAATTTTTCCAAGCCCCTCACTTAAAAAAAAAGCTCAATGTTGAGTGCTTAAAATATGCAAGCTAAGTGTTTTGTCTAGGTTATTTCATTAAATCTTTATACAACCCTATGAAACAGGCACTATTATTACCCCCATTTTACAGAAGAGGAAACTAAGACACAAAGAGATCAAGTAACATGCCCGGGTCACACAGTCAGAATTCAAGTCACACGTCCTGGCAGATGGTGCCCAGGAGACTGCGACTTGGTCTCAGTCACTCTAGCGCCTCCTCTTTTCCCCTAACTCCTAGGGACTCCCTGACTCTGACAGTGCCTTAGCTCGGGATGTATTCAGCTGGAGGGCAAAACCAACGTTCCCTGAAGTAAAGGAAGATTTCTCCGTATAGCTCACAAGCCACACTTCCTGTTCTGAAGGTTGATTCATGAATGAATCTACATTTTCATTTCCCCCTCCACTTTCATGGGGGAGTGACTTACTCAGACAAGGTCTGAAGAAACATGGCGAATGGCCCTTCCAGGCCTCTCCCCACTGCTCTTGCTTAAAGTACAGTGCTAGGTACTATTCCTGCCTCTTCTCATCTTCATGACAATGACCTGATCAAAAAGCCCTGTGAATGAGCCCTTCAGTTCTGTCCAGTGGAGCTGTTGATTTCTTTCTTGTCCCCAGGTTATACCCCCAGCAGACACCCTCTGTCTTCCTTATGGCTGACCTCCTATCTGGGCCCACTTGGCTGCAGATACAAGCTCAAAAGAGAACAGGAGGCAGCTTCCAGGAGAGGATCTGGGTCTGCCCAGATTCCCTAAATCTCACTACTTGCCAATAATTGGCCCAGTAATTGGATCCGTCAGGGCCAGCCATGTAGTTTCCAGCTTAGAGTTTTGCTTGGGCTTGTAATGTTTCTGAAGGCACTTAGCATCCTCTAAAAATGCTATTTCCCAGATGCTTCCTGAGCTCTAAGGGAAGGTCCTGAGTGTCACTCTCCTAAGGCTTCTTCCAAATACAAAATATGAAATCCTTTGGGACTTAGGGCTGGTTTAGAGGGCTATGGTATCTATTAGAACTCTTGTCTGAAAAGGGACACTCATAATCCCTCATGTTTCTTGTATCCTCTAAAGCAGTGATTCTCATGGTGTGTTCCCTCACCCAAGAGCATTAGCACCCCATTAGAAATTGTTAGAAGTGCAAATTCTTGGTCCACACTCCAGACAGAACTGAATCAGAACCTGCTGAAATCAGCAGTCCCTGTTGAAGCAAGCCTTCCAGGAGACTCTGATGCACACTAAAGTGTGAGAACCCCTACTCTCTAGAACAAAGGTTCTTTATCTTTTTTGTCGTTTTTGGTTTGAGAATCTGATAAAAGGTTAGGACCCTCTCACCTGCTTCACAGACCTCCTCAAGTCTGAGTTAAGAATCCCTGCTCTGGAACTGAAAGCTTGTCCATGACTCTCTGGCTTCCTGCCTCTCCACACTGCCTTGAGAAGCAGTGGCCATGCACTCCCTGTTAGCACTTTCATTCCTGTCCTGTTGGTTGTTACTGAGAGTGGGCAGCCCCCACACCAGGGGAAAGGGCTTCCTGCCCCATTTGTGCTGCAACTGTAACCCGTGGCCTCTAGACAAAAACCAAATGCTCAGGCACGGGGCAGCAGGCCAGGGCCTGGGCAAACAGAAAAGTGATTCCATCTCCTGGAGCTGGGAGCTCTGTGTCAGAACAGAACTGCTAAAAACTGCGGCACTTCCTGTGACAGTCCTGGCTGGGGAAGATGACTGCAGCTAGAGCTTTGTCAGTGCCGAGGCCTGGTTATTCTGGTTGTCCCTCTTTGATTATTTGTGGTACCCCTGTTCGCTTGTACAAGTATCTTGGTTTAGACAACAAATCGTATATGGTCACCCCTTTTCTCACCTAACAGCCTCGTCACTGGTCTCCCTGTGGCCATTTTTGCTCCCTACAGTCCATTCTCCATTCAGCAGCTCGCCCATAAATGTGGTTACAAGGCCCTTATGACCTGGCCCCTCCTGACTCCCCTGTTTTGTCTCCTTCCTTTCACCTCTGTGTTCATCTCTCTTAAGCTAAGCTGGTCATCTTCCCGTGTCTTAAATGCATGAAGCCCATTGCCACCTAAGAATCTTCAGCCTTGCTCTGCCCTCTGCCCAGAACATGCTTCCCTACAGGTCCTCTCATATTGGCCCTTTTTCATAAACAGGCATCACCCTTCATGTTCTTTCAAGGAGGCCCCCTTCCAATCCCTCTCCCTCACAGCTCCATTTCCATTTTCTTCCCAGTGCTTATCACTGTCCAAAATTGTTTTTTTCTTTTTCTGGGAGGCTAACACTGTGAGGGCAAAACTAAGGCATTCCCAGTGCCTGGATAAGTCTGGCACACAGCAGATACTCAGTAAACATCTCTTAGCTAAGCAGCTGGACTTCAGTGACGCCCAGAGTGCTTCTGGGGCTGACTTCCTTATCCGTGTTAAATGCAAGTACTGTCATCCTGTTTTATCTCACCTCTGGCCCACAGGTGGCATAGGACAGGGACCCTGAGTATGAGATGATTCTTCTCTGCCCGCTGCCAACTCTCCCTAGCTTCATGTACCTCCCATCTCTGAATGGGCCTCAGCATCTCCTCTCCCTAGGTATTTCATCTCCAGGTGAGCTTCTGGGGAAAGGGCAATAACCCTGGCTTCAAAAGATCACTTGATGCCCACTGTGCCCCCAGCTGCCCGCCAAAGCACTGTTGTTTGGGGCTCTAGCCATTCAGTATGCACTTAGGGAGGCCCTCGGCCACTAAGCTTGTGATGGGCAGCATTCTTCTGGGCTTCTTGATGAGCTGGGAACTCAGTCTCCCTGGAATCCACTAGCTGAGGGAGTAGAGGAGACTAGCTCTTCAAGGAGTTATATTCCCTATTTTCCAGTGCCACAAGCTGGGAGGTGTCTAGAGAATTATGGCTTCCATAGAGCACCAACATCATTGGTGACATTTTACCAAATCCTGGCTCTTCTATTCTCTGTTCCTTGGTCCTCCCTCCGATCTTTATTTTTTATTTTTAAAATACTTATTAATTTATTATTGGCTGTGTAACATCTTAGTTGCAGCACGCGGGCTCTTTGTTTCAGCATTCCTGCTTCTCTCCAGTTGTGGAGTGCAGGCTTAGTTGCCCCAAGACATGTGAGATCTTAGTTCCCTGACCAGGGATCAAACCCAGGTCCCCTGTATTGGAAAGCAGATTCTTAACTACTAGACCACAAGGGAAGTCCCATCCTCCCAGTCTTTAAAATGAGAGTTGTGACAATGAACCCCTCCCCCAATAGCATTCCAGAGCAGCAGTGAAAAAGAACCTCCCTCCTTCATTCTAAACCTGAAGAGGAAATGAGGCTCCTGAGCTCAGCTGAGTTTAAAATAAATTTAGGCTCCAAGATAAATTTAGGGCTATGGAATATGGACTCAAATAGCAAAGTCATACAGAGAGAAGAGAGAGAGTTCGATGGTTTTCAACCAACTTGCCGTAAAGTGAGTCCTTGATGAGAGCCAGGCTGCTGCATGGTGGGCAGAGGACAGGGAAGGGGAAGCAAGGACTTGGAGACAGACCATCACTCTGGAGGATTTCCAGGGTCTTTGTCTGAGTTCTGGCCTTTGAGGAAGGAGCATGGAGGTGGAGGTTAAAAATATTAGTTTTGACATCAGATCTAGATACAAATGCAGACTCTGCCACTCACTAGCTTTGTGGCCTTCAGCACCTCTACCTAACCTCTGCTGGTCTCAGTTTCCTCATCTGTAAATGGCATAAGAGTGCCTGCTTCATCTGATCATCAGGAAGATTAAATGAAATAATTCATGTGAAGAAATTACAGCACAGAGTAGTGTTCAATAAATCCTTTCATCATCCTTTTCCTCGTTGAGGTTGCTGGTCAAAAGGGAAACAAATGTAGAACTTGTGTAGTTGATAGGAGCACTTCCTCCAACAGCCTCTGAGTTCCCAGGTAGAGGAGCCAGAGAAAGAGTAAATTCCTCTTCTAGAGTGATCAGCTAGTCGGCATTTAGCTAAAAGGAGGGGAACCCATTCTGACCCCTTCCTGTTTCTGCTTTGGTCTTTCCTACATTCGTTTCCCTACTAGCCCAAGGAGGATCCAGTCTGTGATGCCCTCTTCACAGACCTAGTTGTGTACCAGACCAGATTGCATTTTGGTTTCCCTCTCACTATCTCTGTTCCAGGCCTGGAGTGTCTGAGGTTTTTTGGCGATGGTGGAGCAGAGTGCTGTTTTGAAAAACAAAATGAGGTCTCCGTCTAGGCGCTCTGCTTCCTTCTGGCTACAAGCAACAGCAGAGAAGCTGCCATCTGCTAAGGGCATGGGATGACTAGAGGTCAATGCTGAATATTAATTCACCTGTTGGACATCTAAGATAGCAGTTAATCAGCCCTGGGGAACAGCTCTTGCATAAGGAAAGGAGACATTTGCCTTTGGCAGACATTTTTACGCTGGGGCTTTCGGGGGTCTGTAAAGCTCCTGAAGTTTTTAAAAAATATATTTATTTTTAATTGGAGGATAATTACAGTGTTGTGTTGGTTTCTGCCATACATCAACATGAATCAGCTATAGGTACACATATGTTCCTTCTTGAACCTCCCTCCCAACTCCCACTCCGTCCCACCCCTCTAGGTTGTCACAGAGCACCAGACTGAAGCTCCCGAAATTTTACACAAGTTTATACCTTTATGTGCAAAGTACATTTTTCTGAGAAGAGGATCCATAGTTTTCTTCAAAACTCTCAAGGGAAGTCAGAGCCCAAATAGGTTCAGAATCACTGGTCCTGATCTGAGAGTAGAAATAGAACCGTCCTCTAGGGGGTCTGTAAGAGGCTGCATCCTTCAGCTTGGCTGATCAGCAGGACTGTTAATGAAAAGCGCCTGCAAGTGGGGTTGCTGAGGCTTGGAGGAAAGAGAGTTATTCTCTTTATTGGACCTGGGGTGACTGGTTAGAGCCTGCTCTATCCATTTGGGAAGTTGGGGACTTTGAGCTAGGTTAATATCCCTTGTTTCCCTGAATTTTGGTTGCAATATTATAAAGCACTCTAAACTGTGGTATTTTATGCCACATGAGGGGACTAGTCCAATGTTATCTCAGAGGTGAGAAACAGGGTTGAGTGACTGTGCTGGGTGTGCGCTGGGGGTTGTAACAGCAGGGTCTCCTTACGGGGTCTCTTTACATGGCCCTAATTTGGCTGCTTGTTACATAGTTGGTACTCAGCCACAGTTTTTACATTGCTTTGTCTTTGTATCCTTCCTCTTGGAGACAATAAATCTAAGTTCCATAGTCCATTTTTTAAATTTACCCGGGGCCAGTGGCTTCTCCTTACCCCTGTGGCATCCTTTCATGAGAGGCCAAGTGCCCCTGTCTTATCCCCAGCTGTGCTTATTTACTTCTTACCCCTTACCCTACAAATCCTGAAAAATGGCTCTGAAGGCCAACTTGGGGCCTTTGAGGTTGTCTGCTGCTTCTTGGAATATGATTCCATCACTGAGTCTATTTCAGTTCTGGCCAGTCCTGGTACTATCTCCTGCTCTTCTCAATACCCATCATTCCTTGTTTCAGCTACTTGTTCCTGTTCACAAATGGCATCTCTCTCCCTGCTCAGAATTTTCTCCCTCCTCTCCAACCTCAAGTCCATGTGCTCAAGCCAGCTCCCTGGATGGCCTCAGAATGCAGCAAGGGTTTCCTAAGACGTGGATGTCTTCCTACCTGAATCAGGCAAACATGCTCTGAGCTCAGAGTCAGTTCACAAGTAGGAAGTACGAGCTGAAAGTAACTGAACGCAGTGGTTCCCTGGACTCCCCTAAGAGCACAGCATGGTCCCTGTAAGGTGAATTTACTGACAGAAGCTCCATGAGACAAGTTTCAACTTTGCTTTTGGAATATTCTCCAGACATAGGCCTATGATTTGGAGTCATCAGACTGTGTAAGGTCCTCCAGCTCCCCCAAGAACATGGGTGCTTCCATCCTCTCTGCCACTGGAGCTCTGGGCAGGGCCATCACCCCAGGACTGCTGTGATCCCCACAGAGCTGAGGGTTCGGATGGAGGTATTAAAGGCCACACAGGCCAACATTTTCTCCAAAAGCTCTTCCAAAAAGGTTCTCTATACAGGGAAAATGAGGTCCTGCGAGGAGCTGCCTGAGCCACATTCCCCTCTTTGAAAGGTGGGCCTACGGTCTGGAGACCATGCCGCCTGACAGAGGGTCAGGGCTTCCTCCCCATCTTCACCCAGCGCCGGCAAAAGTGTTTCTGCTCCATCCATCTTGCTTCACTGCTCCCCTCCTGCACCCTGATGCCCTTCACCCACTCGTTTTGCGCCGGTTCTGAACAACTATGACTTCAGATGCCTCTTGATTATAGGGCTCTAAGGATGATAACAATGGGAGCAGCTACCCTCTAGTGTTTGCTTCCTCCTGAACCCTGACTTCCATGTAGGAATTGCGAGGGAAAGGAAAGGCCTCCGAGGCCATCCGGTCTCTCACAGTCTGCTCCCAGGCAGAATGAACTACCCCTCGGCCCAGGCTGACTGGTCCTTCTAACCTCATAATAGTTTCTTGGGTTATTACAGAGGCTTTTTATTTTGATCAAATTACCTATCCTTTCTTTTATGGCTTTGTATTTTGTGGTTTTTAAAGAAGGTTTCTCCATCCCCAGATAGTAAACATATTCTCTCATATTTTCTTATATTTCTTTTATAGTTGTATTTCTGTGTTAGTCCTTTATGTGGAATTTATTTTCATATATGGTGTGAGCTAGGGATCTAACTTTTTTTTTTCCAGAGGGAAATTCTGGCATGCTGCCCAGAATTATCTATCCTGTAGGCCATCTTCTCACCAGTGACTCAAAACACTACTCTTCTCATATTCAAGTGTCCCATGAATTCATGTGACTGTCTGGATTCTGTATTTTGTTGCATTGAACTTTTTATATTCCTTGTACAGTTCAGTTCAGTCGCTCAGTTGTGTCCAATTCTTTGCGACCCCATGGACTACAGCATGCCAGGCCTCCCTGTCCATCACCAACTCCTGGAGTTTACTCAAACTCATGTCTGTTGAGTCAGTGATGCCATCCAACCATCTCATCCTCTGTCATCCCCTCCTTCTCCTGCCTTCAGTCTTTCCCAGCATCAGGGTCTTTTGCAGTGAGTCAGTTCTTCACATCAGGTGGCCAAAGTATTGGAGCTTCAGCTTCAGCATCAGTCCTTCCAATGAATATTCAGGACTGATTTCCTTTAGGATGGACTGGTTGGATCTCCTTGCAGTCCAAGGGCCTCTCAAGAGTCTTCTCCAACACCACAGTTCAGAAGCATCAATTCTTTGGCACTCAGCTGTCTTTATAGTTCAACTCTCACATCCATACATGACTACTGGAAAAACCATAGCTTTGACTAGATGGACCTTTGTGGGCAAAGTAATGTCTCTGCTTTTTAATATGCTGTCTAGGTTGGTTATAACTTTTCTTCCAAGGAGCATGCGTCTTTTAATTTCATGGCTGCAGTCACCATCTGCAGTGATTTTGGAGCCCCAAAATAATAAAGTCTGTATACCATTTTAATAGTTGTAGCTTTGAGTGTGTCTTGATACAATGTATTTTTCTCTTTTGCTCTTTTTCCAAACACTGCTTTTTGTTATTCTTACATATATTTTCTTTCCAAATGTACTTCACTTCTTCCTGTGGGAAGTTTGTCAGATTTCTTTTAACAAGTACTATTGGAATTTTGGTTGGGATTTTATTTATTATGCAGATTAAGTTGGGAGAGAGTCGATATCTTTATGATATTGAATCTTCTCATGCAGAAGTAGAATGTCTCAGATGTGTTCCTAAGGGCCTCCAGGGGAGACTCTCTCTTCTCCTGACCCCCACAGTCGCTCAGTGGCCATTGGCTAGTGCCCTGAGCCTCCAGAGCCTTGTGCTGCAGTGTACTATGGTTCTAGTTGATTCATTCCCTCTTCCCCTCAGAGAAATGAAACAGTTGAATATTTGATTTTGCTCAGGAATTCCAAGTTTTATTTTTCCAAGACCTGAAAGTACTCAGGGGAATTGTCCCATCTCTTCTACCTTTATATCCCATTCCTGGAATCCCCCTTCTTGTCTTGCTGTCTACTCTTTAGAGTAGAACTGATTAATGGTTTCTTTAGTCCAGATTTCCCCAAGAATCAGGTTGGCCTGAAACACCATCCCTCATTCTGACCTTCTCTTTTTCACATTGTTCCATGTACTTTCTAAGCTTCATCCAGACAAGATGATAACTTGGAAGGAGAGCTCACAGGTATCTGAGGATATAGCAGTGTTAGTGATTCTGTGCCTGTTGCCTACACAAGAAGCAAGAGCCCGTTTCCCCAGATTTGCCAGCAGATATCAGCCTGTGACTCTACTCACCACCTTCAGCTTTACAAAGGGTCCAGGAATTCCCAGCCATTTGTGACTCCTGATTTCTGTCATGTGCAACAGCTTCAAGAGGCAGGTTGTTAGATTCGACTGACTGCCAGAGGCCTAGGGGTGAAGCAAAGGGTCCTAGCCCTTCCACTCAAAACTCTTTCAGGAATAGCCTTTTCCAGCTGTCTTGTTGCCAGTGTGAAAGCCTAAAGGGCCAGAACTAAAGTTCTGTGGGCTCTCACAGCAGGTGTGATAGCCAGGAAGAAGGAAAACAGGAGCCTGACTGGGGTCTAGGGCCTCACCTCATTCCCCAGAATAGCTGAATGTGCTTTAAGGGCAGGTACAATGGCAACACAAAGACCTAGGCAGTTTGCCCAGAGTTTGCATATGCACCTGGTTACCAAGAAAGGCCACAGAGTCCCGACTGTCAGACACGCTTTGCTCAGCCATGTTCCTCTTGTGTTTCTGCATCCACTTGGCTGTCTCTGCATCACCTCCTCCTGCTTCCAGGTGCCACTGGGCCAGGTCAGCACCAGTTAGCACTAAAATATCCCCTTGACACATCTTCACCTGCCGCTTATCCAGGGGATAAGATTTCAGGGTAAGGACTGCAGAATTCGTCACAGTGGTTGGAAAGTCACTCCCACATAAGACTCTTAGAGAAAATGATTTCTAGACATTTATGTTTCAAGGGACAGAAGGAGCCACTACAGCACAGTGAACTGATTTTAGGGACAGGAAATCTGCCACAGGGGCTGAAAAGTTCTATAACACAAACATAAGTGCAGTATCTAATTCCTAGAGATCTCGCTTCCAAACACAAGAGGCTACAAAGAGTTTTCCCTGGCCATCTCCCACCACACCCCCCAAGTTGCTCAAGGCCCAGCCAGCCACCCAGTTTTACATGTCTAAATCTGAAATCAAAGTCCCAGGCAGGGAGAGGGATTGTCACAAGTAATTGCAACATCCCACAAGAATTTGTTTAGGAGTTAAAAGAAGCCAAACCTGGGCCTTCTCCAAAGCTTGCAAGTCTGAGCTTTTTGAGAACCACATCTGACCCATTCCAGTGTGTTGAATGTAAATGTTTGTCTTGTGCCTGCTTGGCAGTTCTGGGGGACTCTGCAGGGCTTCTGTGGCCCACCATGGTGACCCGTGTGGCTTTCTCTAAGAGATGACAGTGTGGGGGACTACCTGCTATGAGCCACAGGCCCCTAGAGTTGGCAACACTATCCCAGGGAGAAAGGAGGGGTGAGAGCTCTGAGGGGCAAAGGCTCCAACGTGGCTGCAGGAAGGGGCTTACATGGGATGGGAAGGGACATGGGTGTCCTGCCACACCACCACATTCATTCTCAGCAGTTTCTGTACTCACTCTGCCCTTGCCCTCACCCTTACCTTATCTCACTCTATTCTTACATGTTAACTTCATGACATTATTTTGAGATGCTGTTCTTTGTTTTTCCACATAAAAAATATCCATCTTCAAAGTGACAGCTTAGGGCTCAAACACAGTAGCTACTCCAACTACATCTCAAGACAGACCAGCATTATTAGGGATACAGTTGGTTGTTAGGAACCAGAGACAGTTACGACTTACTGAGCCCTTACTTTGTGCACAGGCCCCTGTGAGCCTGACATTACTATTTCCCTATTTAATGGAGTAGGGCCAGGCCTGGTGAGGTTAAATGGCCTGCCCCAGGTCTTCCAGTTGGTCAGAGGAGGATCTGGGCCTCCAGAGGGCCTGGGCCATTGCCATGGCTCATTATCTTCAGGAAGAAGCAGAAGGAAGCAGAGCCCAGCAAGGCGCCTGCCAGCCCCAACAATCTAAAACTGCCAGGAACAGCTGGAAGGGGCTTTCAGAGCCTGTCTTTCCTAGGCCCCAGGTCACCTGCAGCCAACCCAGGACCACAGGGACATGACAACTCAAGATGAGGATGAATGGGAGGGGAGAGGGAGAGCTGGGTGGTTCTGCTTTGTTACTTACAGAACTCTCCTGTGGTTGCTGGCATGGGGGCCCCAGCATGCATGTGTGTCCTGCCTCATTCCTTCTAGTTCTCCAGAACTTCAGAGGGGAGGCTTTCTCTAAGAAGGGTAATTCCTTATCCCACCACTCTGGCTCAAGCTTCAAAGAACGCAAAGGGAGCCAGAGCAGGCCAAGATCAACTTCTACTTGAAGGCCAACAGTCCTACTATCCCCCAGCACAATTTCTCTTCAAAATAGCCTATTGTCTCTCTGTCCCCTCTGCTGATTTACATGGCAGTTTTATTTAATTAGCCAAAGGTAAGTTAAAGTGCAGTTTGTCCTCAAAGTTAATTAATATTTACTGAGCCACCCCACAGCGAGTGACGCCAAAACTGGACTGTGTCCTCTATATCAGCATAGGGAACAGACTTCAACCCCTTGTGCCTGGCTGGGATTGGGAACCGGAACTAGTCAAAGAAGGGATGATGGGGCCCCAAGCTACTCAGAGGAGCAGATGAAGCCATGCACCGAACGTGTTTGCTATGGTGCCTGGCACATAGCAGGGACTTAGATATTGATGGCTGTGTTTGTAAATTTTAAAAACACGTTGGCAGGGAAAGGTGGCTCCAAGGGAGAGCAGGGTAACGGTAGCCAGGGACACAGACCCTCAGCCATGCCCCCCATCCCCACCCCCATACTGCCCATGAAGAAATGCACATGCTTCTCCCTGCTTTCACCAGGCCCCTTTAGAAGATGGGGGAAACTGCAAGTGGTTGACCCTGGAGAAATTCAAGCAGAGCACGTATAAATGGAGGTTCTCCTTTAATTGTGATTTATTAGCAAAGGTGAGGAAATCTGTCCTGGGCAAAAGAGTACTACTGACCTTTGCAGTTCTTCAGTTCTTGCTAGGCAAGGACCCTTCCCCTCCTCTGTTCCCCGCCCCCCAACCCCGCCTGGTCTCTGCACACACCAGAACCGCACTCCACTCTTAATCCAGAATACTTTTTTTTTCTTTTTTTGGCAGTGACATGTGGGAGCTTAGTCCCTCAACCAGGTATTGAACCTGTGCCTCCTGTATTGGAAGCACAGAGTCTTAACCACTGGACCACCAGGGAAGTCCCACCAGGAGACTTTTGACCCTGGCTTTTCTTTCAAATGGTGCTTCCTTGGGCCCTCACTGGTGGAGTGCCCTGATCACAAGGGCAGAATTTGGTGACAGCGCTTGGCCCTCTCCCTCTCCCGCATCAAGGGCTGCCCCTGTCTGACTGTGGGGCTTCAGGGGAGCCCATTCCCAAAGCCTTCTTTGCAGCTGGTGGCTGGGGCATCGTGCTCCTAACTCTCTCAGTTCAACATCTGGGCATTCTCAGTCCACCTCATGAAAGTGCTGGTATAGCCAGTGCCTGGGTCTGTGGGCTCTTCACTCTCTGTCTGCCAGGCTTGACTCTCTGACCCTATCGGAGCCTGCCCCAGAGTGAGGATGAGAGGTTACCATGAAGCAACCCAACCCCAGGCTGGCTTTCCTAGATGCTGGGGCCAACTGGGAAGACCACATTACTGATCCATGACCCAGTGACTGTCTCCACTGCCAGAAAGATAGCTTTTCCAAGTCAGAGATGGAGGCAAGATACCAGCAGCTCTAAGATCTAGACAGATTTGGGAAGGAGGGCACACTGAGGCTTAGAGGTTTCATCCTGGGTTTGCCACATCTTCAGTGCAAAGCCAGAAGCTGAGTGGGACTCCTTCTTCTGAATTACCTGAGATGACTTTGGTAAGGAAAATGGAATGTGCAATGGGGCAGAAACTGACAAAGCCAGACTGTCAACTACCCTTTGGCTCTGGTGGGCCTGAGGTTCTGGGGCCCCTGCGCCACCTGCTGGCCCCTCATAGGGGCTTCTACCCTTCGGCTTCCTCCTCCCCAGGACGCAGCCTGACGCTTCCTTCCTATCCCAGTGCTTCTTCATCATCCCCTCCCGCCTCACTCTCTTCCTCTTTTCACCTTTGGACCTAGCCTACAGCTGCTCCTTCTTCCTTGCATAACCTGGGCTTCCTCCTTCTGGACAGAAACCTCTGAGTGCGACCCGGGACTTCATTTTTGTAATGTATGACCCAGCCTCTTGAAGAAGCCACTCAGAACTGTGCAGGTGGCAGCCTTCCCAGCCAGCACCTCGGAGCAGCCGCCTCTGCTGCTCCCCAGAGGGCACCTAGCCTCAGCGCTGCCTTCTCCCTCTGTGTGTCCCACTGCAGAAGCTGACGCTTCCAGCAGAAGCCCACCCAGACAGACAGAGCCTCTCCCGGCTCCCCAGCGCTCCCAGACCAGCCCTCCACACCACTCCACTGGACTTGGAACAGCTTTCTCTCTTTCCCTCCCTCTCCCTCTGCTCTTCCAAACCCCGTCCACTTGGCAAGTTCTGCTGGCTCTGGTGTTCACACGCTAGCCCATCTCCACGATGTCCACTCCTGAACCTCCTGCTGCCAGGTCACTTGCTGTGACAAAAGTCTCCCAAGCGTGTTTGTCCTCTGAGATTGGCAGCACCCAGAAGGCAAGGAATTTTACCTCCTACAAAGCTTAGGCCAGCGCTCACAACCGCGCTGAACGCTGATCCTCTTCGAACCTAGCGCTGCCTCAGGTTTCCGCGCAAGGTCGGAGGAGTGGCAAGTCCGGGTGTGGTTGGGCCTCCGAGGCGCCCACTGCCAGCTCACTCGGGGAAGGAAGACAGAGGAACTTTTCCTAAAACGGGTGAGGATAAGAGGGAGGCTTTTATTTCCAGGGTGAAAGGAGGGAGGACCAGTCGGGAGTCAGGTCCCTGGGTGTTAGCCACCTCGCTGGTGGAGAAGCGCACGCGGGTTGCAGAGGACGTGGATCCCAGGAAAAGCCCCAGACCTCATAGTTGCCTCCATCCCTTCACCACCCCTATCCCTCCCAAGGGCTACCTGCCTCCCTGTTCGCAGCCCTGGGACAGATTCTTGCGTGACTTCGGGCGGCGCCCAGTGCTACTGTGGACAGCTCATTCCGCGGCGGTGGCGGTGGTAGCGGCGGCGCCCGCCGTGTCCCCGGCGCCGCCAGGGGGCGAATAGGGTGCCCGCAGGCTCTCGGGACGCCCGGGGCGCCGACGCAGCGCTCGGGAGAGGCCCGGTCAGGGAACTCGCGCCCGCCAGAACCTCCCAGCTTCCAGCTGGGCCGTGCCGCTACTTCCAGCCCCGCCTTCGGGCTGGCTCGGTCTTTCTGGGCGCCCCAGGCCTGGGCGGGGGCGCAGCCGCCGCGCGCCTGCACAGGTGGCAGGGCCGCCAGCGCGCTCAGCTCCGCGCGCACAGGGCAGTGCCCCGAGGACTCGCCGCACTCCCTTCCCGCCCCTCCTCCGCCCTCTTGGCAGCCCTGGCTCTGCTCTCGAAGCCGCCCCGATTTGGGGGCCGGTGACTGAATAGGCCGCACCCCGGGCGCAGCAAATGGAGGACGCTGGAATTTAAGGAGGGGGCGAGGGAACACGCATCTCGGCCTCCCGCCTTCTCCCCACCCCTGCGAAGCGGCCGCGGGCAGTGCGCAGGCCGATCTCTAAGCCCTGGGGCTCCGGCCCTGCCCGGGGCCGGTGCTGGTGCGGGTGCTAGGGAGAGACCCCGCGCGAGGTTGGCCGGGCGCACCCGTGCCGCACCTGTTGGAGCCGGCCTCCACCCGCTCGGACCCGAGCCGGCCCGTGGTACACGCTGCCCGGGCGTGTACTGAAGGGCCACAGTTGGCTTCAGGAAAACAAAACGAAATCGTGGGTTCACAATTACGTATGTCTGCTCCTTCCTGGGTCAGCCAGTTAGGACCACATTTCGGTCAGTCTAGGCCTGCCGGCGGAGACCCCGACGGCTCAGGACATGCGCCCTGGCCTTGGCTTTGCTGAGGCTCTTCCGACTCGATGAGATGCTGTTTCCGTAGAAAAACAGTCTGTTCTTTGGAACCCAAATCAGCCTTTATCAAAACATGTCGGGCCTGACAGAGTTGGTGATAAACATGTGTGTGTTTAAATCCTCTTTGTGCCCACACACTGGCCTGCATCCATTCTAGGTAAGTATTTCTACCACTGAATAAAAGGAAGTCAAGTTTATGTTTCGTTTCAGCGAGAGTCTTGGAAACAGTACCTCTCTACTCGCCGCTAGTCAATCACACACACTTAATTTTGCTTTGATTTGGTCAGTTTCGGGGGTTTTGCGACCCTGAAAGTCAGAATTAAAGGTTAAATTATGTCTCAAGCTGCACATGAGCTCTGTTTTCAAATCTGCATACGGCTGTATTTCTGCTGGCTTGATATACGCTGAAACAAACCGCTGGGGGCGGAGATCCGGAGCGAGTGCGCTCCTCTTCCTCTAGAGAGTTGGAAATTCACAAGGCCTGACCTGTGTGTCGGCAAAGAGGGACCAGCAGTAGTCTTAAGTGGCTTTCAGGCTCTGGGATGTGGGGTTGGGCTGCAAACTCCAGACTCTAAATCTGTTTAGCATCTGGGACCTGCGTCCCAAGAGACCCTCTGCCTCCTCCTCAGTTCATCTGGACATGAAAGGTGGGTCCAGAAATCAAGCCATTGTCAGAGAGCCTGGGTGATTCTGCAGCCCTGAGGGAACCTCCCCTGGCCCCTGGCCCCTGACCCCACACCTTCCCAGGACACAGCACTAAGGCTCCCTGAGCCACCCTGTGCCCAAGGTGAGATCCCAGCCCTGGTCCCCCAGTCATTCAGTGTCTGAGACTTCCTTGCTCCATGGAGACAAGGAGGGCCTACAGTCCAGAGCCTCACACCTGAAGAGCAGCACTTATGGGAGCCCTGGCCCCCATCCCCACCTCAGGAAGCTCTGGAGATGGATGGGGTCAGGTGAACCGTCTGCCTGACCACAGCCTCTGACCTTGGCACAGACACCTACCCTGCTGCCACTCTGTCTTCTCTGAGCTTCCCCAGAGGGGAGTGCTTGCCACGTATGCCTCCCACAGTTTCCCCATTCACTTGCGGAAGAGCACATCCTGTCCTCTTCTCAAGTCAGCACTACCCTTCCCGCTGCCCAGCTCTGCCAGGGAGCCCTCTGTTCCCAGGAGACCTACCCAGAGGAGAAGGCCATGTCCTCACTACCTCGCAGGTGGAAAGGGGTAGACAGGAATATACCTGCCAAGGCTCCCCTTGACCTACCTTTAGTCACAGAGGGTCTTCCATCTCACACTGTTTAGTGGGTACCTACTTTGTGCCAGGCACCATGGCGGAGGGTGGGGGTACAAAAATAAATGAAGCCATTCCTGCCCTTAGACAGCTCACCATGTCTGATAAAGGAGTTTATTCTCATTCTTTCACCAAATGAATGAGGCCCTGTGCCAACTGCTAGGGAGACAGCAAAGAAGACAAGCACAGCACTGGCCATCCTAATAGTGCCACCTTGTAGATCCACAGTCCATAAGGGATACAGACTTTAATCAAGCCATCTGGCAAATAGAGAATTATAAGCCATGATGAAGAGAATCACAGGATGCTTGTGAAGGGGTGGGGGGGAGGGAAACAATCTGAGGGGGAGGGGAAGTGGGAGGGGACTGACCGGGACACAGACCCCCTGCAGAACCTGGTATGGTGCTTATCTTCCTCCTGAAACATGACCCCAGAGCTTTGAGAAGGCTCCTCCCTGTACCCTATCCCTCACCCCCAACACCCAGGAATTCTGCCAGCCTCTCTCCCTGAGGATGCCACGCACTTTTCCTTTGCTGCCAGTTGGTGGCAGGAGGCCACAGTGCCCCTTGTGGCCACTGACTGAAGTTTCCAGGCCAGTGGCAGGGCGGGGTTTCAGCCTGTGGAGCCGCTGTATCCCAGCCTCCTGAGCTCCACCAACTAGCCTCAGTCCTTGGGCAGAGTCTCTCTCTCAGGCTTCTTGGTGTCACCAAGAGAGACCTCCAGGGTGGCCTGCTGGGAATGCCAGGCCCCCTCAGCTGACACACAAGTACCTATGCCGCTGCCACGGGTTAGCGGGCAGCAGCCTGGGGTGGATGAGGTGGCCTAGACCCACAGGCAGCTGTGGCCTCTGCATTTGCTTCCTTGTGTCTTTACAGATGTGCTGGATATTAGCCCCTGAGTGCTCCACAGGATGAGGCCAGAACCTGGGACCCAGGGGAGTGCTCTACACACCTGCTGCCCTCTTTGGGGATGTGGGGCTCTCAGCCTCCCCCTTCCCCTCTGCTGGCCACTCCACTTTATCAGCGGCTACAAAGCTCCACAGCTAGATTTGGTCGCCTCTGAGACCCCAGCACAGAGAGGCCACTTCCCCTGCTGGTATCATTGCCTGTGAGTTGTGTCTGTGGAGAGGAAAGTCCTAGAGTCCTCATTGGAAAGCCAGAAGCAGGCATTAAACAGAGGTATGATCCTTGTTAGCGCTTCCTGGCCAGGCATGCATCCCAGCCAGGGTACTTGGGCCTCAAGTAGCACGGTAGCCCTCCTGCCTGAGTTTTCACATCAGGAAAGTGAGGCAAGAGCACCTTGAGCTTTTAGACATGGAAGAGCTAAGGCCAGCAGCAGGGTCACTGGGGCTCCAGGCAGGAGTTGGGGCAGAAAAGGAGAGCACCCCATGCCTTAGAAGCTGGTGGGCCCCTTTCTCCTTTCATTCAGTTGACTGAACTCCTCTTTAAGGTATTATAAATATTTATTTATCTGGCTGTGCTGGGTCTCAGTTGAGGCATGTGAGATCTTCAGTTGCCACATGAGCAATCTAGTTCCCCTACCAGGGATTGAAGCCAGGCCCCCTGCATTTGTAGCGCGCAGTCTTAGCCACTAGACCACCAGGCAAGTCCCTTAGGCATTATAAATGTTGAATGAATTCCAACTCCATTAGTTTGGACAGCATTAAGGTATCCTGAGTAGATGCTGGGAACACAGCAAGGGACAGATAATAATAACAGTAACATTACTATGTATTGCTCACTTGATAGGGGCCCTCTGAGCTGCATGAACCACCTAGGTTATATTATTTCATCTTTACGACTTTCTCAGCAAGAACTGCTCCTGTCACCCCCATTTTATAGCTTAGGAAACTGAGGCCCAGAGAAATGAAGTCATTTGGCCACATTCACACACAACCAATTAGGATTAAAACTGAGGTCTCTGTGCCTCCAGGGTTTACACCTTTCACTCCTACAGACCATCCCCCAGAGCCCGGGCTGAGCTCCCCAGATGCCTGTGCTCCCTGATATGCTTAGGTGGTGACTTCCCAGAGTCAGGCACCTGGCAGGCAGGTGGGCTTAGGAATAAGGATGCACCTGTGGAGCCAGAGGTACCCCCCGAACCCAAAGCCAAACACAGACAAGTGGGCAGAAACCTGCCACTGAAGCCCCGCCCCAGAGTTTGCTCCATGTCCCGGAGCAGCCCTGGCTTCTGTGCTCTGAGAAAGTGTGGCCCTGGGGAGGGAACAGGGCAGGGGTGAGGGATGTAGAGCTGCGGCAAGCAGGATGGGTGCCAGAATGCAGAGCCGCCCTCCCCTTTCCAGAGGAGATCAAGGCCTCCAGGAAAGAGAGTCACCAGTTAGGGGAAAGGGGCTTCTTATGGGGATTATCACATTCAGTCCATAAAGCCATCCTATTATCCATTTTACAGAAGAGGGGACTAGGGTCAAGGGCTTTTCCAGCTGGGAAACCTGGGTCCTTCAGTTGCCGTGTAGCCCCGTGTCATCTCCTCGGTGGGATCATCTCCATGGCCTTTATCAGGTGGTGATGGGAGTGGGGCCAGTGGGGAGGGTTTAGGAGAAGAGAAAGGGGTCCTGAACCCCAGGAGTTAGAGAGGGGAGAGGCATTCTTTCTGTAGATAAGGTGTTTGACCTAAAGCCTAAAGGTGACCACCACTCATTAATCAATTCCAGTTGAGCCCTTCCACATGTAGGTCCAGCGATGGCAGTGTCCCTGTCCTGGGGCAGGTGAGAGGGGACAGACGCTTTCCAAGGCAAGTACTCTGGAACTAGCATATGGCAGAGTGGAGGGACAGCCAGCTCAGCCTGGGTCAGCAGGGAGGGGAGGGGTCAGCAAGACTTCAGAGGGGAGTCCTAATGAAACAGTAAAAATTAAATCAGGGAGACAGAGGGATGACTGGAGGTAGGGGCAGAGGGGACCACAAGAGCGACGCCCAGGGAGGCCTAAGCCCTTTGAGGGCTGCTGAGAAATGGGGGCGAGGGGGATGGGGATGAGGTGAGCAGAGGCAGGAGGAGAGGGTGGGTGGGCAGGTCAGAAGTCACAGACCCTGAAAACGGCCTGTGGGTTTCCAAGCTGAGGAACCAGAGACACCCTCCCACAGTCTCTCCTGTTGGACATTAGACATTGCTGCGAACCGGACTGGGAACATTCCAGCCTAATCAAAGATCAGATCATGAACTCCAGAGGCTCCACACACATATGGGCCGGTCTCCCTGGGGAGCTCACCTGTCCTCTCAGGCCAGTTCCCAGGGGTGCTGACAGGTCCTCAGGGATTCAGACCCTCAGAAGGCAGGAGGCCCAGAGTTTTCCCTCCCCAGATTCTGGGGGATCTGGATAGGGATGGAGGTTAGGAGGTTAGGAGGATGGAAATAGAGCCGGTGGGGCTCACCTACTGGAGGGGCTGAAAGACCCTGCCTGAGGATTGGGACTCCAGAGCCATCCTGGCTCTCGATCGGCCCTACTCAGGCCAATGTTTAGGAAAAGGTCTGAAGGGCAGGATTTCAGTCCCAGCCTGAGCCCAAGCCTGCACGGCTGCCTTTGCAAGGCCCAGGCCCGCCTGCTGTCAGGTTGAGCAAGGATACAGGCTGGGATATAGGAGCAGCAGCCCCCAGCCCTGGAAATGGGGTGTCAGATGGCCGCCTGGACTGGAGATTCTGTTGTTGGAAAAAAGTCATTTTTACTTCTTCATTAAAGCTTCCATTCTTTTACTTTGCCAACAGCATCATGCATAGGAAAAGAGCTAAGGGGATGGAAGGGTATGGGGACAATTACCTCATTTCAGCCTAAAGTAGAAGTGGCCCCATCCTCTTTATACACTGGAGAATCTTCTCTATTCACCCACCCCCAGCTCCCTCAGCCTTCTACACACTCGACTCCTGCCCCCCCCCAACCCCAACCTTACCCCACCCCACCACCCACCGCACAGGGAAGCAGGTCTCTGGCACTGGCAACAGTTAGAGAAGCAGTGAGAGGAAAGGAAGAGACACCAGGCTGCTTCAGGATAAGAGGTCCCCATGCCATCTCACAGGCTGGCAGGACACCACGTGATGGGGGGGCAGGGTGCAGAAGGGGAGGGGGACTCCCCCTTCCAAGACCTCTGAGCTTCCTCCTTCAGGTCCAAGGACCTGGTGTCATCAGCAGGACCAGACAAGGAGGAAGCTTCCCCCTGCCAACCTGGCTGACCCTCTTCCAGAGGTTGGCCAAACTCTTTGCGTGGCCTTGTTCCCAAGCTGTCATCAGTAACAGCAGCAGCAGTAAAGGAGATCATGTATGGAGAGCTGACTAGGTGTCTGCCCTGTGGTCCCACATTTTTAATGCATTAGTTTTTGAAGTCCCCATAAACCTCAGGTGAGCTTAATAACCCCATTTTACAGATAAGACAACTGAGGCTCAGAGAAGTTATGGCTTCCCAAAGTCACATAGTTTATAAGTGACAGTGTCTGGACTCAGATTTGGTCTCATTCACTCTGGAGGGTGGGCAAAGCTGGACTGCCTCTTCCCTTCCCCACCATGCCCACTCACTCCCAAACCCAAGGCCTCACAGGGCAGCATCTTCTACACTCCACAGCCCTTTTCATCTCTTTTTCCTCAAGCTCAGTTCTGCCCCAGCTCCTGGCCCACCTTTGCAGAGCAGGGGAGGAAGCAGGATGGCTCTACTGCTGGGGTGGAAGAGCCTGTGCACCCTGGCATGTGGGAGGGGGCCTGAGCTCAACTTGGCACGCTGATTGGCCTGGGCTGACCAGCAGGCGTCACACACGTGTCAGGGTAGCCATGGTCACTTTTGTTAGTCAAGATGACTGAATTCTGGAGGGAAGAGGAGAGAAGGAGGGGCCCAAGCCCAACGGGACAATGTGGGTGAGTGGGGGCCACAAACTCCTGGGGGTGATGTGAGAGGAGATTTGTGGCTCAGGCTGGCTTGCCAGGCTCTGTAGGTGGCCTCAGCACCTACCTGCCCTGGGGGGTTCCTTCCCTCTCCTTTTCTGCCTGCTCTGACCCCATCATGCCTCAGGCACCTGGGACCACTTCCCTCACCTGCCAAGAGCACAGGCTCTGAGATCAAATCTGGGTTTGAATCCTGTAACCCTGAGCAAGTTACTTTACCTCTCTGGGTCTCAGGTTCCTTATCTCCAAACTGGTGCAACCTTGTGATAAAGGAGCTAAAGAGCGAGTGTTTAATGGTAGTAACATTAATGTTACTAAGTGCCCACAGTGTGCAGGATGTTTTATGTGTTAGCTCACTAAATCCACAAAACCACCCTAGGAGTTCAGCGCTATTATCATTGCCCCAATTTTATAGGCAAGGAGGCTGAGGCTTAAGGAAAATGATTTGGCAACACTGGTAAGCCACAGAGCTGGGGTAGGCCTCCAGAGTCTGTGCTGTCAGCTACCCCAGTGTGTGAAGTGTGGGTGCTTATGTGTTTGGGCCCTCAGATCCACTGTCTCACTCCCCAGCGCATTTTTGCAGAGGGGCTGCAAGAGTCCCTGATAGCAATGGGGACTGGAATGCTGCCAGGATCCCCTTCCTAGGCCTTCTGAGTCAGTGGCGGGCTTCTCCTGGTCACCTCTCTGAAAGGCTCTTCTTCCTTCTCCAGGGCTGGGGTATGGTGTGGGCACGTCTCCCGGTGACGCAGTGAGGATGGCAGGTCTCAGGAGGACCCTGTGTACCGGGTGCACTTGTTTTGAATCTTCTCCTATCCGACCACTTGCCTGGCCCAGGAAGGGCCTGAGGTTCCACTGGGTCAACCGATGAGGAAACTGAAACTCAGAAATATTAAGTGATACATGTAAAATTGCCCATCATATGCAGGGTGGAAGGGAGATTGTGGAGCCAGGCAGCTGGAGCCCAGCTCATTTATTATGTTGACAAATATTTGTAATTTTATTTATTTATTGTTGGCTGCTCTGGGTCTTCATTGCTGCACAGGCTTTTCTCTAGTTGCTGCAAGTGGGGGCTTCTCTCTAGTTGTGGTGCTCGGGCTTCTCATTGAGGCGGCTTCTCATGTTGCAGAATTCAGGCTCTAGGGTGCCCAGGCTGCAGTAGTTGCCCCATGTGGACTCCGTAGCTGCAGCTGGTGGGCTGTAGAGCATGGGCTCAGTAGTTGTGGCACTGGGGCTTACTTGCTCCTTGGCATGTGAGATCTTCCCCAACCAGGGATTGAACCCATGTCTCCTGCATTGGCAGGCAGATTCTTTACTATTGAGTCCCAGGGAAGCCCCCATGTTGGTAGATATTTATTGAACACCTACTGTGTGCAGAGAATAGATGCTTTCAAACTGTGGTGTTGGAGAAGATTCTTGAGAGTCCCTCTGACTACAAGGAGATCAAACCAGTCAATCCTAAAGGAAATCAATCCTGAATATTCATTGGAAGGACTGATGCTGAAGCTGAAGCTCCAATCCTTTGGCCACCTGATGCAAACAGCCAACTTATTGGAAAAGACCCTGATGCTGGGAAAGATTGAAGGCAGGAGGGGAAGGAGATGACAGAGGATGAGATGGTTGAATGGCATCACTGACTCAATGGACATGAGTTTGAGCAAACTCTGGGAGATGACGAAGGACAGGGTAGCCTGGCATGCTGCAGTTCATGCAGTCGCAAAGAGTTGGACACGACTGAGCAACACTGTGTGCCAGATCCTGTACGAGGCACTAAGGATGCATTGGTAAACAAAAGTGGACCTGGTACCCGCTCTCCTGGAGTATATACCCACGTGGAAAAGAACCAAAAAAACGTGTCCAATTACTAGTTGTGATACATGACAAGAAGCAAAACTACAGCGGATTCTAAGGCACAACAACAGGGGGGACATAATTTACAAGGGGAGGTGCGGTGCGGAGCAGCAAGGCCTTTTGGAGATGATGTCTATTATTACGCACTAAATGGCAACCCACTCGGGTAATGTTGCCTGGAGAATCCCATGGACAGAGGAGGCTGGCGGGCTACAGACCACGGGGTCGCCAAGAATCGGACACGACTTCGCGACTAAACAACAACAACCAATCAATCAGCCAGTTGATAACCCAGGTCGGAAAGGCTTCACCTGCAGTGATTTGCAGAGTAAAGAAGTTCCCACTTGTCTTTCCTCTCCATTAAGGAAAAGTGCTGCAGTCTACGGGCCATTTTTCCGTTTGCTGAGAGAAGAGGCCTTGAAATTTCAGGTCCGGTGACCTCAGAGTAAAGGTGAGGGAAAGCATAATGCGACTTGGTTTTTTGGATAAAACAGGAAGTGCTGGGTGCCCCCTCGCCCTGATGGGTGATTGAGCGCCGGCCCCTGGCCTCGCTGCCCGCCCTCAGAAGTGCGGTGCTCTATCGCCACCTGGTGGACATAGCAGGCCTCCGCACGGGGCCGCCCGGCCTCGCGGGTCTGGGGTAGGATCCGGAATGCGGCTGCCTTCGGGCGGAGGTTGAAAAGGAGGCAGTAGGTTTGGGTGACTTCCTGGCAGGGGGCGAGAATGGGGGGAAGGAGCTTGGGTGGATGGGGAACTGCTGCTTGAAAGTCAACTGACTGGAGACCGACAATGGCCCCATTGTGTCCGGGGCCTTGACCTTGATTTCCTGCCGCTGTCGTCTCCCGGCGTGGCATCACCCGGGGCTGATTGGCCCGGAGTCCGCTCGGTGACAGTGGGCGGGCCCCGGGGCTGAACGGTGAGCGCTGGGCTCCCGCGGGGGCTGATACGCACGACTGGTCCTGTCCTGCGGGGAATCCCAGCGAGGGCGGGTGGGGCAAGGGGCCGACGTCTCTCAGAACTCGAGTCCTCTTGGCTACTCCCTGTCAGGAGTTTGGGGGCAAGAACTCAGGACTTTGTTTGAAAACCTGTGCTGCCTAGTGGTTAAGGGCTACGATCTGCAGTCTGGGAGAACCGGCTTCGAATGAGCTGCGGGATCCCTGGACACAGTCTTTAATACCGCCCACCTTTTTCTCTTTCTTTTTTCCTTCCCTCCTTTTTTTTTTTTTTTTTTCTTTCAGCACACACACAGGGATATACATTTCCTTGTAAAAAATATGAAACGATACAATTAAAAAGCTAAAGCTCCGCACCCTTGTCATGCTCACCCCCTCCCCCCACCTCAGATAATTGCTCCTGTTAGAGTGGTGATGTGTGTCCTTCCTGACCTGATTCAATGAATGTGCACGAGCCTGACGTATGAAAATACGTGATTTCGTGTATGTACTCTCTAGGCCTCAGTTTCCTAATCTGAAAAAATGGGAATGAAAATAATAGTAGTTAAGTCGGAAGAGTTACTGAGAATGTTACCTGAGATGACTCGTGTGGGGCGCTTAGTTTAGCACCTGGCGCACAGCATCTGGGACTATTGTCATCACTCACCATCCTTATTATCATTATCATTGGGCCCCAGACCCAGTTCTAAGGTCTGGATGGGAGCCCTGACTTCCTCTACAGCCTGCTCTTCCCCTCCCCCTCTCCCTCCCAACAGCCTGATAAAAATCTGTGTTCCCTAATGCCTGTGTTTTTTTAAACCTAGAGAGAGCATCTGGTGTTTTCTGCATGTTCTCCCCTCCCTTCCCCTCCCTTCACCCCCACCCGCCCCTTGCCTTCCGTATTTGACCTAAATGCCACCGCTCACCCACTGCAGAGAGAACATTCCATTCTGTGTTCGGAGAGGAGTCCCAAGGTCCCGTGCAGTGTTGTTGGACCCACAGTGCTTGTGCATAAAGGCTGTTCCCTGGGTAGGGGAAGGGCTAGTGGCTGAAAGGGGGTGGGGGTGGGGATGCTCCGTGAAAGATAACAGTAAAGCAGGTAAGTAGGCATAGGGTTGGTTGTCAGAGCACCCCAGGGTGTGGCCAAGGGCAACTCATTTCACCTCTCTGAGTCACAGTTATCCCACTTGTGCAATGGGGCTGCTAACAATAGCCACCATATTCAAACCCTATGAGGATAACACAGAGCCTGTGAAGGAACTTGGCACTGAGAAAGCCGGATAGTAGTTATCAATGTTATTATGTTGGAAGACTAAGTGTCATGTTTGTTTAGCGTTTGATGTTTGCAAGGAGAATTTCTAACTTATTTTTTCTATGTAAAATGAACTACTCTTTGCTACATGGAGAAGGAAGCTTGGTTTGGATTTACAAGTCTCAGGAATAAGGTAAACACCTTTTCCTGGGTCTCTGTTGAAGCAGTGCCATTTCCTGGGGTTGTCGCTGGCCCCTCAGATGGCCACAGAGAGCATCAGGATACATGAGACCAAAGGACCTCACTGTTCCCAAGAATACAGCAGGAAATACATCAAACCTATGTGAGTAAGACAAGGCCATATCACTCATAGAGCCATAGAGCAGAGCCTACACAGCTGAGGCTCCCCAGGCTATAGGGGTTTTATTGGGGGAAAACCTTACTGCACATATGAGCTAATGTTTATTCAGTGCTTATTAGATGCCAGGTGTGTTATAAGGAAAACAAACAAGACTTAAATAAGATCTTTGCCCCCCAGTAGCTTGTGTTTTGGGCTTCCCTGGTAGCTCAGCCGGTAAAGAATCTGCCTGCGATGCAGGAGACCCCAGTTCAATTCCTGGGTTGGGAAGATACCCTGGAGAAGGGATAGGCTACCCACTCAAGTATTCTTGGGCTTCCCTGGTGGCTCAGACAGTAGAGAATCCACCTGCAATGCTGGAGACCTGGGTTTGATCCCTGGGTTGGGAAGTTCCCCTGGAGGAGGGCATGGCAACCCACTCCAGTAATCTTGCCTGGAGAATTCCTGTGGACAGACGGGCCTGGCAGCCTACAGCCCATGGGGTCGCAAACAGTCAGACATGACTGAGGGACTAAGCACAGTACAGCTTGTGTTTTATTGTAATTTTATTTTTTTTTATTTTACTGAAGTATTGTTGGTTTAAAATGTTGTGTTAATTTCTTCTGTTCTGCAAAGTGACTCAGTTATATGTGTGTGTATATATATATATTCTTTTCCATTATGATATGTTACAGGATATTGAATACGGTTTCCTGTGTGATACAATGGGACCTTGTTGTTTATCCACACTATATGTAATAGTTTGCATCTACTAAGCCTAAACTCCCAGTCCGTTCCTCTCCCATGCCCACGTGACAAGCACATGTCTGTTCTCCCCGTGAGTCTGTTTTTGTTTTGTAGACATGTTGATTTGTGTACTTTAGATTCCCCATATAAGTGATACCACATGGTATTTGACTTTCTCTTTCTTACTTTGCTTAGTATGCTAATCCTTAGGTCCATCCATGGTGCTGCACCTGGCATTATCTCATTCTTTTTGATGGCTGAGTAATAGTCCATCTTCTTTATCCATTCCTCGTCAGTGGACGTTTAGGTTGTTTTTGTGTCTTGGCTATTGTAAGTAGTGCTGCTATGAACATAGGGGTGCCTGTATCTTTTTAAATTATAGTCTTGTCTGGGTATATGCCCAGGAGTGGGATTGCTAGATCATATGGCAACTCTATTTTTAGTTCTTTGAGTAACCTCCATACATAGTGGCTGCACCAGTTTACATTCCCATCAACAGTGTAGGAGGGCTTCCTTTTCTCCACACCCTCACCAGCATTTATTATTTGTAGACTTTTTAATGATGGCCATTCTGACTGATAGTTTTGATTGTAGTTTTGATTTGCATTTCTCTGATAATTAGCAATGTTGAACATCTTTTCATGTGCCTATTGGCCATCTATATATCTTCTTTGCACAAATGTCTATTTAGGTCCTCTGCCCTTTTTTGATTGGGTTGTTTGTTATTTTGTATTGAGCTGTGTGAGCTGTTTGTATATTTTGGAAACTAAGCCCTTGTCAGTCACATCATTTGCAAATATTTCCCCCCAGTCTGTAGGTTGTCTTTTTGTTTATGGTTTTATTAGGTCCTATTTGATTTTTTTTTTTTTTTTTTTTTTTTTTTGCTATTGCCTTGGGAGACTAACCTAAGAAAACATTGGTAAGATTTATGTCAGAGGATATTTTGCCTATGTTCTCTTCTAGGATTTTTATGGTGTTATGTCTTATATTTAGATCTTCAGTAGCTTGTGTTTTAATGGTTTTTCTATACATGACACTTCCCTTTTGGAAGGGTATAATTTACACACATTAATTTTTACCTTTTTGAGTGTATAGGTGTATGAATTTCAACAAACACAGTCATGTAACCACCATCACAATCAAAATATAGAATATGCCCCCCTACACCAAATTTTTCTTCTGTTCTTTAGTGATAAGACCTCTCCCCCTAGCCCAGCCACTGGAAGCCAGTGATCTGATTTTGTCCTTATAGTTTTGCCTTTTTTTCCAGTTGCAGAATGGAATCTTGCAATTTGCAGCCTTGTGCCTCTTTCATTTACTGCAATGCTTTTGAGAGTCATCCATATTGTTGCATGTATCAGCAATTCATCCCTTTTCTCCTTCTTTCAACTTTTCATCATAAAATGTTTTCAATACAAATTTAAAAGAATAATAAAGTGAATACCTATAAACGTACCACCTAGTTCAATAATTGTTTGCATTTTGCTGTATTTTAAAGTGACATCTACAATAGGTATGTATTTGTTGAACCATTTGAAAGTAAGTAAGAAATGAACAACTGTACATTTCTAAAACTTCAACATATATCACCTAAGAATGAGTGATGAGGGACTTACCTGGTGGTTCAGTGGTTAAGACTCTGCATTTCCACTACAGAGGGTGTGGGTTCATCCCTTGTCAGGGAACTGAGATCCCTGCAAGCCCCAAGGTGTGGCCAAACCACTCGCCCCAAAATAGAATGAGTGCTGACCATACGTTATCTTACCTAAGAGGGTTGACAATACATTCCCAGATGTCATCTACTCTCCATCATTTGCAAATCTCCCCTATCTCAGAGAAAGCCTTTTATAGTTTTTTTATGCACTTGCTAGAGTTTTATTTCTAAACTTTTAGTTTTGAAATAGATATACACTCACAGGACCCTGCAAAAATAATAGAGTCTCAGACATCTTAAATTGTGCTGCAGTAAAATATCAAAACTAGGACATTTGCTGCGATTCATGGGGTCGCAAAGAGTCAGACACGACTGAGCGACTGATCTGATCTGATCTGATCTGAGGACATTTGCATTGGTACATTACTGTTAACTAGACAACAGACCTTACACCACGTGGCTTATGGGATCTGAGTACCCCAACCAGGGATTGAACCCTCACTCTTGCAATGAAAGCAACACAAAGTACTAACCACTGGGCCACCAGGGAATTCCCTAGTTTTAACCAGTTTTTAACCACATTCATTTGTGTGGGGGGAGCTGTGTGTGTAGTTCTATGCACTTAAATCCAGAGTAGAGATTCCTGTAACTACCACAGCCCGTTGAGATGGATAACTGTTATATCATCATGGAAGAACTCTCTCATGCTCGCTCTTTGTAGTGACACTCACTCCCACCTCAGGCCTCCCTGGTCCTCCTCCCTGACCTCTGGAAACCAGTAATCTGATCTCCATTTCTATAGTTTTGTCATTTTTAGAATGTTGTATAAATGAAATCATATAATATGTAACCTTTTGAGATTGAGTTTTTTCACTAAGCATAAGGCTCTTGAGGTTCTTCCAGGTTGTTGCATGCATGATTAGTAGTTCATCCTTTTTTGTTACTAAGCAGTATTTTTACCGGAGAAGGCAATGGCACCCCACTCCAGTACTCTTGCCTGGAAAATCCCATGGATGGAGGAGCCTGGTAGGCTACAGTCCATGGGGTCGCTAAGAGTCGGACACGACTGAGCGACTTCACTTTCACTTTTCACTTTCATGCATTGGAGAAGGAAATGGCAACCCACTCCAGTGTTCTTGCCTGGAGAATCCCAGGGACGGGGGAGCCTGGTGGGCTGCCGTCTATGGGGTCACACAGAGTCGGACACGACTGAAGCGACTTAGCAGCAGCAGTAGCAGCAGCAGTATTTTTACATGGACTTGCCACCTTTTAGCCTTTTATCAGTTGAAGGGCATTTGAATTGTTTCCAGTTTTTTGGTGATTATGAGTCAAGTTACTGTGAACATTTGTGTAACAGGTTTGTGAATATAAGCTTCACTCCACTCCGGTAAATCCCTAAGAATGGGATTGTTGGGTTGCATGATAAATATAAGTTTATCTTTGTTTATCTTTATGTGAAATGACTGAACTCTTTTGCCAACTGGCTCTACCACTTTGCATTCCCACCAGCAGTGTATGAGAGCTGCTGTCACCCTACATTCCTGCTACCACTGGGTATTATCATTTTTAATTTCAGCCATTCTAATACATGTGTCATGGTAGCCCGCACAACTTTTAAACTGTAAATAAGACTATGCCATGACCCTTCTTAAAACCCCCAATGGTTTCACACCACACTCAAATAAAGTTCAAATTCACTTCTGAGGCCAGCCAGACCCTCTCTCCCAGGCTTTGTGCCTTGAGCTCCCGTCGCAGTGACTTCCCTGTTGTTTCTCTAACACCCTAAGCTGCTTCTGCCTGGAATGTTCCTGCTCTCCGTATGCAGATGGCTCAGTTTCTCACCCCATTTACTCTGTCTAATATCAGCTTCTCAGAGGCCTTCCCTGACGGTCCAAAGGAACCCCATCGTGCCACTCAGCCTTACAGTTCTCCTACCCTGTTTTATTTGTCTTCGTGGTACTTTGCTTGATAAAATGTTGTATCAGTTACCAAACTGCTTACTGTCTGTCTCCTGTTGGCTTTTTGATGACTGTCTCCAGTGCTTAACACAGGGCTTGGCACAGAGGAGACAATGAGTATTTGTTGAATGAATGTGGGTCGGAGCCCTCTCGTGGCGCTTCTCCCATCCTTCTGGCCCACCACCCTTTACTCAGCCATTGCCATGGCAACCAGCTTCGAACAGGTTGGCTTAGCTGCTCCCCACAACGTGTGCCTTCTTGCTTGTATCTGGACTCAAGCATGATGGTCTGAAAGTGTGGGCGAGTTAGCCCTGCTGGGGTAACCCTGGACCCATAGGACTGGTATTGGTGGATGGATGCCCGCTGCTCTGATGCTTGGTGGACAGTTCTGAGGTGCCGTCTGTGCTGCTCCTCAGCAGGCCCCCGCTGGATTGAGCCCCACGGTGGCCACCAATTCCACAGCACATGTCTTGCTTTCCTTCCTTCCCGTCCCACACCCTACTTCTGTTCCCAGGGTCATGTCTAAAATTAACTGCCGAGTAAACCTTACTCTGTTTCCTCTCCCTGCAAGGGGGTAGCAGTGATGGAAAAGAGCCCAGATTCAGTTAGAACAAATATATGGAGTTTACAGTCTAGTGGGAGAGACAAATAATTAAATGAAAAATTCAGTAATTAAAATGTAAGTAACTACAGGTGAAGAGATAGACTTTCCAGCAGATGGTGCTGGAATAATTGAATATCCATATGGAAATGAATGACTCTCAGTCTCTACTTCACAATATACTTGAGATGGATCAAAGAACTAAATTTTTTAAAAAGAAAACTTTAAAACTTGTAGAAGAAAGCATAAGAAAATCTACATGACCTTGGGATAGGCAGAGATTTCTCAGATCATGGAAAGAACTAATTATAAAAGGGGGAGTGAGTTGGAAGACAGCATTAAGAACATGAAAAGGTAAGTTGCCAACTAGAAGAAAGTTTTGCAATCACATTTTTGACAAATAATTTGTATCTAAAATACATAAAGAAATATAACTCAATATTAAGAAGATAACCAAAATAAAATATGGGCAAAAGATTTTAACAAATACTTTAAAAAGAAGAGACACAAATTCCATAAACACATGAAAAGCTGTCTAATGTCATTAGCTGTTAGGGAAATACAAATGAGATAACACCATACATCTATTAGGATGGCTAAAATTTAAAAGACCAGTAATAAGTGTTGTCAAAGATGTGAAACAACTGAAACTCATATCTTGCTGGCAGGAGTGTGAAATGGAAAATCACTTTGGAAAGAAATGTGGCAGTATCTTTTAAAGTAAAATATACACTTACCATATGCCCAGCAATCTCTAATACAGGTATTTAGCTGAAAAAAATGAAATGTATGTCTACACAAAGACTTGTCACAAATTGTCCAAGCAGCTTTATTTATTTAGATAATTAAAAATTGAGGTATACTTGATTTATAATGCCGTTTTAGTTTCTGGTATACAGCAAAGGGATTCAGATAGATATAGATATATTCTTTTTCAGATTCTTTTCCATTATATTTTATTACAAGATATTGAATATAGTTCCCTGTGCTATACAGTAGGACCTTGTTGTCTATCTATTTCATATGTAATAGTTTGTATTTGCTAATCCCAAACTCCTTATTTATCCCTCCCCAACTCCTTTCCCCTTTGGTAACCATAAGTTTGTTTCCTGTGTCTGTAAGTCAAAGCAGCATTATTCATAATAGCCTGAAAATGGAAATGGCCCAGGTGTCCATCAACAAGCAAATAGATATATTCATACAATAGCTTACTACTCAATAATAAAAAGAAACAGGTGCTGATAACTGCTACAACAGGAATGGACCTCCAGAACATTTTGCGAAGTGAAAGAAGCCAGGCAGGAGAGTACATGCTGGTAGATAATAACATTTACACTGTTCTTTTTAGGGGGTGCTGCCTCTGCCCAGCTTGTGGGATCTCAGTTCCCTGACCAGGGATTGAACCCGGGTCACAGGAGTGAAAGTGCTGAATTCTAACCACTAGACCACCAGAGAACTCCCTGGATGATTGCATTTAAACGAAGTTCTAGAACAAGTAACATGAAGCTATGGGAACAGAACAGAAAGCAGAGTAGAGATTGACTGGGACTGGCCCTGGGGAGGGGGAGTACTGACTGGAAGGGGGAATCAGTAAAATTATACAGATTATGGAAATATTTTACATCTTGAGTAGAGTGGTAAATATTTGGGTATTTGTCAAAACTCACATAACTGTACACCTTAAACATGTGCATTTTATCATATGTAAATTGTACTCCAATAGGGCTGATTTTTAAAATGAATTAACTATAGCTTATGGTAAGTGCTATAAAGGAAAGAAAATATAGTATGCAAGAGAAAATGGAGGGAGGGAAGATTACTTTTGATTGGTTGGCCAAGTAATTCTTGAGGAGGTGACATTTGAGAGGAGATCTGGAGGTCAAGGGGCTTCCCAGGTGACTCTCGTGGTAAAGAACCCTCCTGCCAATGCAGGAGACATAAGAGACGTGGGTTCGATCCCTCAGTTGGAAAGATCCCTTGGAGGAGGGCATGGTAATCCACTCTAGTATTCTTGCCTGGAGAATCCCCATGGACAGAGGAGCCTGCTGGGTTACAGTCCATGGGGTCGCAAAGAGTAGGACACGATTAAAGTGACTGAACATTCAAGAGAGACAGCCATGAAAGATCTAGGGGAGGCCATTCCAGAAAAAGGTCACTTCAAGAACAATGACCCAGAACAGGAAGCAGTCTGGTAATCTTGGAAACAGTTCGAAGGCCAGAGTGACAGGGTGAAGTGGGTAGGGCAGAGTGATAGGAGTCGGGGTGAAGAGGTAGGTGTGAGCCAAATCATACTGGACCTTATCAACCCTGATAAAGGTTTGGAATTTGAAATTAATGAGATGGAAATCCCTCATGGGTCTAGAGGGGCAGAAACACACAAGCAAATAAAGGCAATACAGAGTCATGGGTGATATTTTTAGGGCATGTACAGGAAAGAGGAGGGAGTAGTCAGCACTACCTGAGAACATCTGGGAAGGTGACAGATGTTCTATTTGTAACCTCTCACCAGAGGTGACATTTCAGCTCAGACTTGAAGGAAGAGTAGCAAAGAAGACTGTTCCAGTGAAGGGTGCTGTGTCTGTAGTAGCCCAGAGGCAAGCAGCTCCATGGAAAATTCAAAGATCTGGGTATCAGATAAGTCCAGCTGGAGTTTTCCTTCTAGGGGAGTGGCCAGAGAGATGAAGCTGAGGACAAAGGCTTTTAACTGCCTCAGACTGGATCCTGCAGGGTGGGAAACCACTGGAAAATTTTAAATACGGGAATATTAGAGCCAGGTGTCCATTCCAGATCAAGACCTCCAGATTAGACAGGTGAGAGCAAGACCACTGGTTCTGGCGTGAAATCAAGGGGAAGGCCTGAACAGGTCTGGGGGTGAGGACAGGGGGAGGGGAGAAGGGCCAAACTCTGCTATGAGGTGATGGGGACGATCCCAGACTCAGGGGACTTTGTAGCTTGAAGGCCTGGCTTCCCTGCATGACAATGACCCAGTTAAGCAGGACACATGAGGAGAGACAGGTTGAGGAAAATGTCTGCAGAGTTTGAGGGACCAGAGGGCCATAAATGTTAACTGTGACGTGAGTCTGAGTGAACTCTGGGACTTGGTGATGGACAGGGAGGTCTGGCGTGCTGCGATTCATGGGGTTGCAAAGAGTCGGACTGATCTGATCTGATCTGATAGGCTCTTCTCCCTCAGAGGGTTTGTTACTTGAAGATTCCTAGGCCCTGGCCCCAGTGATTCAGAAGCAGTGAGTCTTCCATGGACTGTAGTATGCCGGGCTCCTCTGTCCATGGGATTTTCCAGGCAAGAATAATGGAGTGAATTGCTGTTACCTTCTCCAGGAGATCTTCCTGACCCAGGGATCGAAACTGCATCTCCTGCTTGGCAGGCAGATTCTCTACTACTGAGCCACCAGGGAATCCCAGAACAGGCTCGTCCAGGACACCTTAGGATAGTGCTCTCCAATAGAAATATAATGAAAATCATACATGCAATTTTAATTAAAAGTAAAAAGCTCAGGTGAAATGAATTTCAACAATATATTTTTCACCTACGTCCAAATATTATAAGTTAATATATTCAATAAAAATTAATATATTCAATAAAAATTAAAATATTCAATAAAAATTAAAATATGGGGGAAAAAAAAAGAAGCAGTGGATCTAGCCTGGAGCTGAGGAAACTGCATGGCCACAGTGCCCCTCCCTCTCTGATGCAGGTGGACTCCACACCCAGGGAACTGCGAGTTTGGCCTCTCCAGGGAGCGGCCTGGAGCAGGAGGTAAACAGACTTACTCTCCTCTGGCCTGTGGCCAAAGCAGCCCAGAAATTCAGGTAAAGGTGACACTTAAATAAGGCTCCGGGTGTAATTGGTACCAAGGTCTCCCCTGCAGCAGCCAAAGAATTGCACTAGAGGTAAACCACAAGGCCCTACTCTACAGCGCAGGGATTCACTATCCTGTGATAAACTATAATGAAAAAGAATGTGAAAAAGAATATATAATGAGTCAGTTTGCTCTACAGAAGAAATTAAACATAACATTGTAAAGTGCGTAACTATGTGCTACGCATGCTATGCTAAGGCACATCAGTTGTGTCCGACTCTTTGCAACCCTATGGACTGTAACCCACCATGCTCCTTTGTCCATGGGATTCTGGAGTGGGTTGCCATGCCCTCCTCCAGGGGATCTTCCCAACCCAGGGATCGAACCCGTCTCACATCTCTTGAATTGGCAGGCAAGTTCTTTACCACTCCTGCCTCCTGGAAAACCCAAATTAACTATACTTCAATAAAATTTTTTTTTAAAAAAGAACTGCACTAGAGTAACCCTGGTCATCATGCAGAACTCCTGATCACCTGACCAAGGAGTCCCAGAAAAATTAGTGGTGGGGCCAAGGTGAAGCAGATGCCTAAGGCAATGGCACCCCACTCCAGTACTCTTGCCTGGAAAATCCCATGGATGGAGGAGCCTGGTAGGCTGCAGTCCATGGGGTCGCTAAGAGTCAGACACGACTGAGCGACTTCACTTTCACTTTTCACTTTCATGCATTGGAGGAGGAAATGGCAACTCACTCCAGTGTTCTTGCCTGGAGAATCCCAGGGATGGGGGAGCCTGGTGGGCTGCCGTCTATGGTGTTGCACAGAGTCGGACACAACTGAAGCAACTTAGCAGCAGTAGCAGCAGCAACCTAGGGTGTGGATGCTGGGGGTCAATGGTGGGGATACATGGAGGCTCCTGTGACCTGGAGAACTTGTTCTGTGCAGAGAGCAGCTTCTACTGCCCATACCATTTAACCCTTGTGACAGCTCTGTGTGTCTGGGCCTATTATTATTCCCACTCTACAGATGAGGAAATTGAGGCCCCAAAAGATTTAATAAATGGTTCTGGGTTCCAAAACAAGGATTTAGGGGAACCAGGGCTAGAATGCAGGTCTCTGGACACTCATAGCACTGCCCTGCCTCCCTGAGTGGGAGAAGTCACTTCTCCTCTTAAATGATCTTTCAAGTAAGGAATGGGGGAGTTTTCCTTCTCCTATTCCTTTCAGAAAGTGTCTAAGTCCTTACTAGGTGTGTTTTCCAAAGAAAACAAAAACAAGGCTTCCAGGGCCCAGGAGAGGTAGGATTCAGAGCCTTGCTGTACAAACTGAGTTGTAGGGCCCCAGCCAGGAACAATTGCCTGATCTTCTAAGAATCTCACAGCAGTGCCACATGCCTCGGCTTTCTCCAGGCAACAGAAGGAGGTGGTGGAGGCGGCGGTGGCAGCAGCAGCCTTAGCAGCAGCAGCAAATCTGTCCCCAGCGCACGACAGCACTGTTGTGCTGTGATGGAATACACGTGGCATATGTCTGCAGAGTTACTATCTTGAGAACGGATAGAAAGGGGATTTTTCATATGCCAGATTTCACTTTCCTTTTTGAAACAATCCTTGTAGTAAACAGAGGTTTTCTGATCTTGTGAAGATCCAGGAGATGGGAATTCCTTTACTCATTTTAAGCAAAACTATTGTCTTGTAGAGTCTCAGCCTATTGATGGTGCAAATGTTTTTTTTTTTTAATGTGGAAGCTCTCCTGCCCTCCCTCCAAAGGCCAGGACAGGAAGAGGCGCACCACCAACAGGTGACCAGCCTTGTTCTGGTCTCAGACCACCCCAGTGATGGGACCACCATCTGTCCTGTGACTGCCAGTCGTTGGGGTGGGTAAGAGGAAAGGCTTGCTGAGCATGGGAGTCCTGGGGCAAGAGGAGACAAAGAAGAACCAGGAAGCGAGCAGAATGTAATTTTTAGGAGGAGAATTATTTTGAACTGCGTCTTGTGCACTGACAGCATAATCATCATTATTAGGGCCTCAGATGTAACATGGAGCCCGCCCTGAAGTTAAATTTTCCCTTTCAGATAAGCATGGCCTGTCAACCCAGCCTAAGATGGCTCACTGCAGCCTCCTCCATGCTCGTGGGTAGGAACGCCCCAGCTGCTCCCTCACTGTTAACGTTCATTAAGGACATTGCTTTACTGGTAAACAGGGGCACCTGTTTAACTTAGCCTTATCAAATCAACCTGACAACTACATCATGCAAGCCCCCAGAGCTGTATTTTTCAACCCACTTTTCGTTTTGGGGTGCTTTCTCATAGAAGGGCAGACCTGTGGCCTGAATAATGCTCAGACAGATTGTGTTTAGCTTTCACCAGTATTTTAAAAAATACTTAGCTTAACCAGTATTTTAAAAACTGGTTTTCACGTCAAAATTCTGTTTGCTAGCTTCTCTGGAAAAAAAATCATAAGACTTGGCTACACCGGGCCAACTCCCCTGTGCCAAGTGGCTAGATAGTGGCTCCCTTTGCACAGAGCTTGTTCTCCAGTTTGCCATAATCCCACCACTTCGCATCATCCTCTTTCCACACTCGAAGAAAGGGTACAAATTAAAAGGCAGATGTGAAGGGACTTTCCTGTGGTCCAGTGGTTAAAACTCTGTGTTTCTAATGCAAGGGGCTCAGGTTCAATCCCTGGTAGGGGAACAAAGATCTCACATACCACATGGCATGGTCAAAAACAAATAAATAAATGATACAACCGTAAGAAATAAAATAATTTTTAAAAAGGCAGAAATGGATAAATGAGTTTCAATCTTGGCTCCACCCCTTACTTTCTAGGGCCTCTTAAACAGGTGTGTGCATCTCTCTGAATTCTGTTTTTAATCCCTAGGAAGAAGAAAATAACGAGAAAAGAGCGTTGGCCAAAAGCCTTGCCTTAGAGGACGCACTCGCAAAGAATTTGTCCTGCATGTTTACTGGTGATTATGACAATCCCTGTGAGTGACACAGAGGAGACCCAAAGCTGTATATGAATGGACACAGCTACTAAAATGTAAGTTTGATATAAGCAAGGATTTTGAAAATTTTGTTTTGCTTATTCCTACATCTCCAGAGCTTAGAACAGCCCCTGGCACGTGGTTGGTACTTAATACATGTGCTGAATGAATATGTGGATTTATTGTTTTCCCTGAGTTCATATTCTTCATATGTCAAGTGCTAAATCATCATTTGTTATCGTTTAGTGGCTAAGTCGTGTTCAACTCTTGGCGACCCCATGGACTGCAGCATGCCTGGCTTCCCTGTCCTTCACTATCTCTCTCGGAGTTTGCTCAAACTCGTGTCCTTTGATTCAGTGATGCCATCAACCCATCTCATCCTCTGTGGCTCCCTTCTCCATGAATCACTGGTTCATTGAATAAATATAAATGCAAACAGACATATAGGCTGAGTATCTCAAATTTATAGGTGCTGATTTTTTCCCCCTTATTTTCAAAATATCAGAAATCAGGGAGATTCTTAAGAGTTGATGAAAACTTCATACTCACTTGAGTCACAGCCTATGAGAAAAATGTGTTTTCCTCCAGGGCTGGGTTTCTAAGATCATAATCTAAATGCCAGGCCACTTTAGGAATCAGTGCTTCGAAAAGTCACAATTAAAATTGCACGCCTTTATGTGGTGCTTCTTGAGAACTCAAGGTGCTGTGCAAACACATTTAAAGCATGAAGTGCTCTCTGAAGCACTTTCCTCAGAAGTAATCCTTCCAGAGAAGAGAGTGCACTTAGGTAAAACCAGTGGTGGGTTCTATACCATGATCTCAACAAGGCTGAACCTCTCAGTGCTGGAGTTTGCCCCCCAGTGGATGCAATTTTCCTGGAAATACCGGAGGTGAGTTGGCTCCCAGTTAGAGTCAAAGCTACCCTTTTGGAATAATACTGGAATTTCATATTATTGAATACATGTGCCTACAGGACTCTTCAATAAGCTTGTGGTTTTGGTATCAGTGGCCTGTAGGGGTCAGCTGTGTTTTTTGTTTGCTAGGCATCTGTTCTTCCTAGTTCTGGTAACTAAATTTCAATTTTCCTGGGGAAGCTGTTTTTTCCGCACTTTCCAATGTGGGGTTTGAGAGATGGCTAGCCTTACCCCCAGTTCCAGATGACAGCACAAACTAGCCAAGATGCCACATCCCCTGGCCACAACCACACATTCAGAGAGAAGCAATTTACCCCAAGCCGATGCAAACAGTAAGACTCCAATCTGGAACTTTTCTTAGTAAAAAGTTCTCTGGGAAAGAGAAGACCTTTTGTCTGATTTGAGAATGTGCTTCTAACACTCTCAGAGGGGCTGCACTCTCAGAGAATGCACAGAAAAGAGAGCCGAGAGATAGAGCAAGAGAGATGATTCCTGGTGAAACTGTTTGAGTGCCTGGATCCAGCTATACCTGAAGTTCAGATTTGTGTCTGGACTCCTGGTTTCAAGAGCCAATAAATTCTCTCTCTCTCTTAAACTGATTTGAAGAGCATTTTAGTTCCTTGCAATGGAGACAATCCTGACTAGCAGATTGGAATCTGAAAATGTAAATCAGAAAAAAGATGTGTAAAACTGAAACTCATTGCTCAGGTGAAACCCCAAACCTTGAAGCACGGCCAAAAGCAGACTGACACCTTTCTCCTTCGCATGCACCTCAAATTCTGTTACAATCAGGCAGACCAATGAGCTAGCAAACAGAAGTGAAGCTGTTTTCCCCTTTCTTTAATATCCTCAAACATGAAAAGAATCTGATTTGTTTTTTTTTCTGGTTTTTGTGTATGTACTGGCCACATTCACTGGCTTTCCTTTCACATGTGTTCATTTGTCTGTTTCCACAGGAGGAAAGCCAGAAGCCAACTCTTAGTGGATTTCCCAGTGCTTTAAAACTCTGTTTTGAGAGGAGTTCCACAGTGTTTGCCACTGAGCCTGTGAGCTCCAGAAAGACATTATTTCACTTGTGCAGCATGTAGAGATGTTCATTTTAATAGGGTTTCTGTGCACCTCCACCTGCCAGGCTCCAACTGCCACACACATGTGAGCAAAAGACAGCCCTCCTCCTCTCCAGAAGGGGTGGTTTCTAGTCCTTGGTCAGCCCTTCCTCAGCTCTTGGGGCTGCACCTTTGCCCCTACTCTCCCTTCTGACCATGTCGGATGCTGCTGTTTCTTTACAAAACACTACATCCTCCAAAAGGAGGGGATATATGTACACATACAGCTGATCCACTTTGCCATACAGTAGAAACTAATACAACATTGTAAAGCAACTATACTCCAATAGAAATTTTAAAATAAATAAAAATATATTCTTAAAGAACAAACACAAAAACATTGCCTCCATTCCCACTTTCCATTCTGAGGAGCTTCAGTAGATTCCTATAGTTTTTGTATTGAATCCATACTCTTCTTCTCATGCCTTAATAAAACCAATACCAATAATAAAGAAAAGTGAACAGTTAGGAGCGCTTCAGTTCAGTCGCTCAGTCATGTCCGACTCTTTGCAACCCCATGGACTGCAGCATACCTGGCCTCCCTGTCCATCACCAACTCCCAGAGTTTACTCAAACTCATGTCCATTGAGTCAGTGATGCCATCCAACCATCTCATCCTCTGTGGTCCCCTTTTCCTCCTGCCCTCAATCTTTCCCAGCATCAGGGTCTTTTCAAATGAGTCAGCTCTTCGCATCAGGTGGCCAAAGTGTTGGAGTTTCAGCTTCAACATCAGTCCTTCCAATGAACATTCAGGACTGATCTCCTTTAGGAGGGACTGGTTGAATCTCCTTGCAGTCCAAGGGACTCGCAAGAGTCTTCTCCACCGTGGCGGATTCATGTTGATGTATGGCAAAACCAATACAATATTGTAAAGTAATTAGCCTCCAATTAAAATAAATAAATTTAGATTTTAATAAAAAGAGTCTCCAATACCACAGTTCAAAAGCATCTTTTCCAGTAGGAGCACTGACTAGGTGCCAAGCTCCATGTCTAGGTTTCATACACATCATCTTAGTTAATCTTCAAAATAACACTCTAGATACACTGTGGGTAGCGATGGGGTGGGAAAAAATCTATAAAGTAGATAACAATGTAATCCATATTTTTTTTTCCAAATGAGGACACTAACACAGAAAGAGGCTAAATAACTTTCTCAAGGACATGTGGCCAATAAGTGATAAGAGTTCGAATGCAACCCTGTCACCCTGGCTCCAGACCCTGTGCTGCTACCAGAAGATTCTGCTGTTTCAAAAGCTCCTCTTACAGTCTGCCCTGTCCCTACCTTGTTTCTCACAACTCTCCAGTTTCCACAGCCGACCTAGGCTGGGCTTATGCCTGGGCCCACCATTCCCTAATGGTATGGCCTTTGCTTATTTGTTCAATCTTTCATTCATTCATTTATTCACTCAGCAAATATTTACTAAGCCCCTGTCCCAGGTGTTCATGTCATCTGGATGACATGACCAAGAAAGCTCTTTTCTCTCACCACTTCTCCAAATCTTGCCTTTCCGGCTGTGTTCCAGACCCTCTCTTTCATACATCCCACCTTCCAATGCGGCCAGCATGGTGTCCCTCTTCGTGAATGCTAAGGGCAGAGAAGGGCATGACATAGTTTAGCCTTCAGTTTCACAGGGTCTTTGTGGAGCTCTCATACTGTCCCACTGTCCTGTCAGGAGTCTGAAGTCTGGAGGACCAAGTCAGAGAACTTGCTCCTTTCATATCCATCACAGTGTAGTGTGTGTATTAGGCATCCAAGAGACATTCTTTCATCTAGTTGGTGAGTGAACAAATGGGGCCAATGAAAATAGAGTGATTTTTTAAAAATATTTATGTATTTGGATGCATCAGGTCTTAGTTGCAGCATGCAGGATCTTCATTGCGCCATCCGTTATCTTTTGTTACGGGGCATAGACTCTCTCTAGTTGTGGTGAGTGGGCTCCCATGGGCTCAGTAGTTGTGGCACGGGCTAAGTTGCCCTGTGGCATATGGGCTCTTAGTTCCCTGACCAAGGATTGAATCTGCATCGTGCTCATTGCAAGGCAGATTCTTAACCACAGGACCACCAGGGAAGTCCCCCAAATACAATGAGTTTGAAAATGGCCTTCTGAAAACCTGAATCTGTGTCTTTCCTTTGACTTAGAATTCACATCGAGTTAATGACAGTCTCACGAAGTAGGTATTGTACCCATTTTACAGATAAGACTGAGGGACAAGGAAGGTGGATAACTTGTCTGATTTCACAAAATGGATAAATCACAGAGCATATGTTCCCCACCCCTGCATTATGCTGCCTCCACAATCCTTGGATGGTTTTCCTGAGCTCACAAATGTTGAAAATCCTTTGCCATTTCTGTGGCTAATCCATTCACAAAACTTTGCGTTGTCAGGACCTTCAGTTCAGCTCAGTTCAGTTCAGTCGCTCAGTCGTGTCCGACTCTTTGCAACCCCACGAATAGCAGCATGCCAGGCCTCCCTGTCCATCACCAACTCCTGGAGTTCACTCAGACTCACGTCCATTGAGTCGGTGATGCCATCCAGCCATCTCATCCTCTGTTGTCCCCTTCTCCTCCTGCCCCCAATCCCTCCTAGCATCAGAGTCTTTTCCAATAAGTCAACTCTTCTCATGAAGTGGCCAAAGACTGGAGTTTCAGAACCTTTCACACAGGCATTTTTCTGTATTTTCAGGAAAGAAAATTTGAAGAAACTCCAGCAACTTCTACATCTGGCTGACTATTCACTTCTGGGATTGGAAGTCAAATCCTAGAAATGGCCATGCTCCTTGGCCATGTCTCAGTTCTGGATTGCTGCCAAGTAACATTCCTTGAGTTTGTATTCATGATAGCGCTCCTTCCTCAAGGGAGTGGTGGGAATGAGAGTGGGGAACATTCTATTTTTCCTTTGATGGTTATGCCCCATCACACCCAAGTTCAGTTCAGTTCAGTCGCTCAGTTGTGTCCAACTCTTTGCGACCCCATGAATCCCAGCACGCCAGGCCTCCCTGTCCATCACCATCTCCTGGAGTTCACTCAAACTCACGTCCATCGAGTAGGTGATACCATCCAGCTGCCATCTCATCCTCTGTCATCCCCTTCTCCTCCTGCCCCCAATCCCTACCAGCATCAGAGTCTTTTCCAATGAGTCGACTCTTCACATGAGGTGGCCAAAGTACTGGAGTTTCAGCTTTAGCATCACCCAGGGCTGATCTCCTTTAGAATGGACTGGTTGGATCTCCTTGCAGTCCAAGGGACTCTCAAGAGTCTTCTCCAACTCCACAGTTCAAAAGCATCAATTCTTCAGGGCTCAGCTTTCTTTATAGTCCAAGTCTCACATCCATACATGACTACTGGAAAAACCATAGCTTTGGCTAGACGGACCTTTGTGGGCAAAGTAATGTCTCTGCTTTTTAATATGCTGTCTAGATTGGTCATAGCTTGTCTTCCAAGGAGCAAGCATATTTTAATTTCATGGATGCAGTCACCATCTGCAGTGATTTTGGAGCCCCCCAAAATAGTCTGTCACTCTTTCCACTGTTCCCCCATCTATTTGCCATGTGATGATGGGACCAGATGCCATGATCTTAGTTTTCTGAATGTTGAGTTTTAAGCCAACTTTTTCACTCTCCTCTTTCACTTTCATCAAGAGGCTCTTTAGTTCTTCTTCACTTTCTGCCATAAGAGTGGTGTCATCTGCATATCTGAGGTTACAATCTTGATTCCAGCTTGTTTTTCATCCAGTCCAGCATTTCTCATGATGTACTCTACATATAAGTTAAATAAGCAGGGTGACAATATACAGCCTTGACGTATTCCTTTCCCAATTTGGAACCAGTCTGTTGCTCCATGTCCAGTCTAACTGTTGCTTCTTGACCTGCATACAGATTTCTCAGGAGGCAGGTCAGGTGGTCTGGTATTCCCATTTCTTGAAGAATATTCCACAGTTTGTGGTGATTCACACAGTCAAAGTCTTTGGCGTAGTCAATAAAGCAGAAGTAGATGTTTCTCTGGAACTCTCTTGCTTTTTCGATGATCCAGTGAATGTTGGCAATTTGATCTCTGGTTCCTCTGCCTTTTCTAAATCCAGCTTGAACATCTGGAAGTTCTTGGTTCATGTACTGTTGAAGCCTATCTTGGAAAATTTTGGGCATTACTTTGCTAGCATATGAGATGACTGAAATTGTGCAATAGCTTGAGCATTCTTTAGCATTGCCTTTCTTTGGATTTGGAATGAAAACTGACCTTTTCCAGTCCTTTGGCCACTGCTAAGTTTTCCAAATTTGCTGGCATATTGAGTGTAGCACTTTCACAGCATCATCTTTTAGGATTTTGAAACAGCTCAACTGGAATTCCATCACCTCTACTAGCTTTGTTCGTAGTGATGCTTCCTAAGGTCCACTTGCCTTCTCATTCCAGGATGTCTGGCTCTAGGTGAGTGATCACACCATTGTGATTATCTGGGTCATGAAGATCTTTTTTTAATAGTTCTTCTGTGTATTCTTGCCACCTCTCCTTAATGTCTTCTGCTTCTGTTAGGTCCATACCATTTCTGTCCTTTATTGTGCCCATCTTTGCATAAAATGTTCCCTTGGTATCTCTAATTTTCTTGAAGAGATCTCTAGTCTTTCCCATCCTGTTGTTTTCCTCTATTTCTTTGCATTGATCGCTGAGGAAGGCTTTCTTATCTCTCCTTGCTAGTCTTTGGAACTCTGCACTCAGATGCTTATATCTTTCCTTTTCTCCTTTGCCTTTTGCTTCTCTTCTATTCACAGCTATTGTAAGGCCTCTCAGACAACCATTTTTCCTTTTTGCATTTCTTTTTCTTGGGGATGGTCTTGATCATTGCCTCCTATACAATGTTACGAACCTCTGTCCATAGTTCTTCAGGCACTCTGTCTATCAGATCTAATCCCTTGAATCTATTTCTCACTTCCATTGTATAATCGTAAGGGATTTGATTTAGGTCATACCTGAATGGTCTAGTGGTTTTCCCTACTTTCTTCAATTTAAGTCTGAATTTGGCAGTAAGGAGTTTATGACCCAAGCCACAGTCAGCTCCCAGTCTTGTTTTTGCTGACTGTATGGAGATGACAAGAGTGAACATCAACATTTTAGGAATCTGCGAACTAAAATGGACTGGTATGGGTAAATTTAACTCAGATGACCAGTATATCTACTACTGTGGGAAAGAATCCCTTAGAAGAAATGGAATAGCCATTATAGTCAACAAGAGTCAAGTACAACATATACAGTACTTGGATGCAATCTCAAAAATGACAAAATGATCTCTGTTTGTTTCCAAGGCAAACCATTCAATATCACAGTAATCCAAGTCTATGCCCTGATCAGTAATGCTGAAGAAGCTGAAGTTGAATGGTTCTGTGAAGACCTACAAGACCTTCTAGAACTAACACCCAAAAAAGATGTCCTTTTCATTATAGGGGACTGGAATGCAAAAATAGGAAGTCAAGAAATACCTGGAGTAACAGGCAAATTTGGCCTTGGCGTACAGAATGAAGCAAGGCAAAGGCTAACAGAGCTTTGCCAAGAGAATGCACTGGTCATAGCAAACACCCTCTTCCAACAACACAAGAGAAGACTCTACACGTGGACATCACCAGATGGTCAACACTGAAATCAGATTGATTATATTCTTTGCAGCCAAAGATGGAGAAGCTCTATACAGTCAGCAAAAACAAGACCAGGAGCTGACTGTGGCTCAGATCATGAACTGCTTATTGCCATCATCCCAAACAACTCAGTAAAATGGGAGTGGCCAAGGACCTTACTGAAAACACCATTCTTCTCCCACAGCATGGCCCTATATGTCCAGCTGCCCTCTCTTCCAAGGCAGTTAACCCTGCCCCCACTCTCATCTCACCTTGCTCTGCCCACATTACAGCCTCAGAAGCTCTGAGCTTTCCTGTAGGGCCTCCATCAGGTTCTTCTCACTGCTCCTCCTTCCTTGCAGTCCTCATTTTCGTAATCTCCCTTTCCTTAATGCTGTTAGCACACCCTTCCTTTCAGTAGTCCCTCCTCAAACCACTGTTCCTTCTTCCTCTAGATCCCCTCTCCATTCTCTCCACTCCCAGACTTCTCCCCTCTACTGCATCCCTCAAACCTCATTCCAGCCCAGCTCTTCCCCCACGCATCCCTAACCTGCACTTAGAGCTCCTCTCCTCAGCCCAACCAGCCACCCCAGGTCTGGCTGCCCCTGCTCTGCTCCCACCATCTTCCTGCCTCCTAATCTCTGCTCTTTGGGACCTGGGCTCATGTTTTAAATCTCTCTCCTTTTAGTACAACTCTGTCTGGAGCCATGATTCTTCTCTTTCACAGCTGTCTTCCCCCCACCCCATTTATATGCTAGTTTCTTTTTTAAATGTAAAAATAAACAAGTGTTTATTTTTTAATTTTTTTAATGTTTTTAATTTTTTTAATGTTAATTTAAAAAAATTTTTTTAAACTTTTTTAATGTTTCTTTTTTATATGCTAGTTTCTTTTTTAAATGTAAAAATAAACAAGTGTCACTTGAAACAAAACTATTAAGTAAACAGTACAGGTGGTACTTGGATATGAGATGCACCACTCATAAACTTTTAATCTTCAAGGATCGTGCCTTAAGCACCCATTGCCAGTCAAAGATGCTCACTAGAAGTTATTTATAAAGTAACTTTTGGGTTTAAAATCCCATACTCTAAGAGGGAAGGACAACATATATGAAACTTCCATAGTGGTGCAGGGTGTAGGAGAGTAAAACTTAAATGGAACTCAGAAAGAAGTAAAGGGATAGAATAAGCAGTGGCTCTCAAACCAGGACCTCCACAGGATCTTACATTTTCATTTTGAAACTGACGGTCTATGTCTAGTGACTGGAAAGTCACAGAGATGTAGGCATACCATTATAGTGAGCTAGGGGAGGAAACTGAAGGGAAAATCAATTTCTAAACTGAAAATAAATCGGACTTCAACTAGGACTTTCAGAGTTGTGCTAAGCTTTGCTCTGGGTGTTTCAGTGCTTTCTCTTTCTGTTGGCAGAGAAGGAGGGCTGCAGGACTGGAGGACTGGGCTGGCCTACAGCCTGTTCTTCATCCTGAGTGAATGGCTGCACTACTTGTTGTGAGGCTTATGGGTAAAGTTGCCAGAGAGCAATCCAGTTATCAACCTCAGCCCCAGTCCTCTCATGTACAGTTTTCGAAGCAAACCCTCGAACCTAGTTGGATCTAGAAGAAGACGCGGAGAGAAGCGGCCCACAAGCGAAGCCTGCAGCACGCTTAGCACTGAATCCCTTATGGATTCGGTGCGGACACAGGCCCTGAGGCCAGGCACTTGCCCTGACGGCGAGGGGATAACGTCTGGAGTCTCGGAGCACTGATCCAGCCTGAGGTGACTGCCTTTTGGAGCCTCGGGTATCCATGCCCACTTATCCGTGCCTACTTTAAGGCCAGAGCAGGGAAGCCGGAGCCGGACGGCCGGACCCGGACCTCGAGTTACCGTAAACCTCTCGGGAGCTCTCTGGGTGGCGCCTTCGGGCCTCGCTGCTGGGGGCGGGGCTCGCGCTGTGACACCGCCCCCCGCCTCGCCCCGCCCCGCGCGTGTTGCCAGGGTGATCAGGTGACTCCGCGCTCGCGGCGCTCGGGGAGGCCGTGACGTCAGGCGAGCCTAGTGTCCTCACTTGCTCCTTGGCAGGTGCGGCGCTACTTGTGCGGTCTCGTCAGGTTCCAGCGGGTCCCGGCCGAACCAGTGCTCAGCGGATTCGTAGAGAGGAGAGGTGAGGCCCGCGGTGGACCCGGGCCCAGCCAAGCTGGGACCAAGGAGGGGGTTAGGCGCGGGCAGCGCCCTTCCGGGCTTTTGCGCACCCCCGAGATCCCCAGAGGGCGCCGGGAGAGCGACGGGCTCCCGGGCGCGATGGGCGGACTCGAGCCGGGAAGCGAGCAGCTGGGGGAGAGGCCGGGAGCCGGCGGAGCTGTTGGAGCCGGCCTGATACACACCCCAGCGCTTAGCGGCTGCCCCTCCGGGTCCAGTCGCAGCGCCGCTGGCTGAGGCTGGGAAGATCCCGCACTGCCCGCCGGGGCCTCTGGGCCGAGGACTTAGGGGCTCCGCGTAGCGAGGAGTCGGCTGACTGAGAGCTAGGCTTGCCACACCCGGTCTCGAGGGACGTCTGCGGGAGGCGTCCGCGTCTCTTTGCCTTGAGCTGCGATTTCTAGAGTGCTGCGGGCGACCCACTCCATGCGCAGAACCGAGCCTGCTGGGGACGCGAGGCCGGGTGGGAGCTGGGACCAGAGGTGTTCAGAAAAGATGTTTCAATCCTGTTGAGTGCGGTTGATAGAAATGTGAATAGACCTGTTGGGGGGAGTGAAATCTGAGCGGAGCCCCAAGGGATGGGGCTAATCTCCGGCAGCTGTGGGGGTTGGAAGAGTAGGGGGAGGGAACGGGGACCTCTGGGAAAGAGACCTTGAGCTGGAAGTAAAGGAAAGACTTACTGGATTGAGTGCTAGGGCGGTTTTGGGGTCGGAGGAGAAGTTTGGAAAGTTAGGTTAGGGCCCATTTGAAAAAACTCTTCTGAGTGCTTAGCTGAGGGTTTGTGGGTGGGAGCCCATTGAAGCGTCGGCTGGATTGCGGTAGGGGGAATACTGGTATGGGGAGACTGAGGAGGCTGTTGTGACAGCCTGGAAAAGAGATGACAACGCCTAGAACTCTAATCTGTTGGGATTCTGGAAACCTTGCTTCGGAAATGTTTGTAGGAGACAGGGATGGGGGCGTAGGCAGCCAGGTGCCAATTATCCTAGAATTTTAAATAATTCCTTCTTCTGAGGGAAAAGAAGCACCCAGCTGCCTTCTCTTATCTCATTTGATCCGATCAGTTATGACTGTTTACGGGATTTGCCTTCCTCCATTTGCATTGAGGTTGTATTGTCCACAGCACTTACCCTTTAGAGGTTTCAGAGTGTTCTACAACACCTCTTATACCTTGCTGCTGCTAAGTCGCTTCAGTCGTGTCCGACTCAGTGTGACCCCATAGACGGCAGCCCACCAGGCTCCCCCGTCCCTGGGATTCTCCAGGCAAGAACACTGGAGTGGGTTGCCATTGCCTTCTCCTAGGTGAAACCCAAAGTCCAAGTGAATGATAGGAGATTTAATGGCACAGAAGTTCTTGAAGGATAATGAGTGCCCAAAACATGAATATGGGGGCACTGGGGAAGCTGAAAGGAGTTCCATGCTCTTTGTTAATTGTAGAACAAATTCCCCTCTTCCTACCTACTACTTTCAGTGTGTGGGCTTTCCAGGTAACGCTGCATAAGTGTTAATTGGCCATTTTTGTCTTAAATTCTTAAGAAGTGAAAAGAAGATATTTTGATTATTGAAGAGGAATGATTGATGTACAATTTTTTCCAACTCTGAAATTTACTGATCCTGTGGGGGAAAAAAAAAATTAAAAAAAAAAAAACCAGCTGTCCCTTTTATATTGAATCTTCCACAAACTTCTTTTTTCTGGAGGAAGTGAAATAGCTGAAACTTCTCACCAACTTATTTTGTATTTGCTTGACTCCAGAAAACAGAATTGAACCTCCAGGGATCCTGTACAGTAAAAGCCAGTTGAGGGAATTGCTGAGAACTTGGCAAGGTTTGTGTATAAATGGAGAAACCAGCACAGCACCCAAGGGAGGACAAATTCAGAGTGGTGGTATCTGGGGAAAGTGAACTTCCAGTCAGATCAGCAACATCATTCTCTGTAAATGACATCTTAAGACAGGCCATTTGAGCATTGAGCAATGTGTGTTTACAACATATTTCTACTAACCCGGAGAACTTTTCCCCTTGTGTGCTTATTCATTGGTAGGGTTTGTTAGTGTTTTTTATTGGGCTCTCCAGGAGCCCCATAATTTTAAGAATCACTGGAGATTAAATTTCTGGGCCACATTTTTAAAAAATTGTTATCAATTTTCTAAATCTCTTTGGAAATATTTGAAACAGCCAGTTAATCATGCTTTCTTTGTAAACGGTCCCCCCACCCTCCAAACACGATAACTAATAGGGATAGAGTAGGATAATCCCCTGGAGTAGGAAATGGCAACTCACTTCAGTATTCCTGCCTGGAAAATTCCATGGACAGAGGAGCCTGGTGGCCTGCAATCCATGGGATCGAAAAGAGTCGGACTGAGCGCACATGCAAGCAAGCACAAGGATAAGCAAATAGTTAGCTTAGAAACCCGGTTAGGGAATTGTAGATAGAGAGGGAACTTCAGGGGGCTTTGGGAGACTACAGTAAGATTAATGATCACTCAAGAAAATAATGGGAAGATTCTGAGACCATGTGCGCTTGCTTGACTCGTAAAGCAAAACAAGTCACTTAGCATCAAAGCCAGATTGGTTGGCTTAACAATAAAATCAAATCTAACCTGCTTAGCAACAAAACCATGCAACAGAAGCACAAGACATGCCCCCAGACAATAAAGCAGTGGTGGCTTGAGACCTACCTCCTACCCAGTGAGCTCAGTGAGTTAATGATCCCTAAAACATACTTTTTGACCCCTAAGACATGTTCATTGCACAGTGCCCCCCAAGCAATAAAACAATAGTAGAGAATAAGGCCCATAACCTACCCAGTAGCGTCATCAAGTTAATGACCCTCAGGACGTGCTCTGTGCACACAAAAACAGTCATTTATGGAAAGGTGACTTTTCAAAATGAAAGACCCACATTGTACTGAGACCCGAATAACTTCTCCAAAGTGCTATGACAGTCCTGGCCCGATCAAATAGGGACAAGAAAACTTGCCTGCTCTACCTGGGGGAAGAACTGATCATGGAAGTGTGACACTACTCAAGAAAGACAGAGATCTTCTCCCCCACCCCTCTCTTTTTCTGATTATAAAAATGTAACCCACTGAGTACTCAGGGCAGTGCAACACTTGCCTGCCTGCTTGTAAACCTTACAAGCATCTTGTTCTAGTAAATCTCATCTGTCACTTTGCCTCTCGCTGAATTCTTTTCTGTGCTGAGGCATAAAAGACTGGGAGCTCTTCGGAGGCCCCTGAGACGACACCCAGCGGTTTCCAAACTATGTGCTGTCAGGGCAGTTAGGTAAGCCAAGAGTTTTGGGAAATTTTCCGCTTTCATTCACCCTTGCTACCTCCACAAGTTTTCTACTGGTAGAGAATTTAAGACTCTGATAGGAAGAAAAAATAGTGTTTCCCTAAACACAGTCTATGATAAACACCAGGGCTGGTTGTTCTGTTGAAGAACAGAAATAACCTCCCTTAAGGGAAACTGGGCCCAGGTGAGAGGCAGGGCTGGGGTATGAGCCCGAGACCCCCATGGAACCTTCTAGGCCTGTGCCTTTGTCAGCCAACAGCAGGCCCTCCTTTCCTGGCTGGAAACATTCCTCACCCTTGAAATGGGGTAATGGGCAGTGCTCTCTTCACAGAGATTCTGAAGGAGTATTCATAGGACGCTTATATGAAATTTGAGCTCCTCCAAAGCAAATATTTTGCTTTGTTGGATGAATGGTATTTTTTTGAGATACCGTGAAATAAAAAAAAGAGGTGGACATTCTGAATTTTTATAAAAGCTTCATTGAGCACCCTAAGGTTTTTTTGTTTTTGTTTCCTGGTATATTTGGGTTTGGTCACCAGTAAACCAATAGTGTGATCTGGAGGCCTAAGGGTAAGTTCATGTTTGCATTTCATATGTAAATAAGTTCAGACTGTTTTACATTGTATCCAGCTGGTTTAGAGTGCCTGAAGTAAACCAGTAACCTAGCAGCCTCTTGGGCTTTTGACCCAGCATCCTTTCAACCCAGGAGTTAGTTATTAAGCTCTTCAGAGACTGAAGTGAGCAATAATGCTCACTAAATTGAATGAGGAGTGAAATAGTCACCTTTTAAAATTCCCCTCTCCTACTATGTCACTCTGCCAGTTCTTGGTCAGGTAGGGATTCAGGTGCTTGCTGAAGCATCCAGGGACCCTACAGAACTACAAAATCCATCTCTTAGACTTGTGGAGTAGTTATCACATGAGGGAAGTTGCTGACAGGAGAGGCTTCCTGTTTTTCTCATGCTGAATTGAAAGCTGTATTCTAGGCCTCCAACCTCCTCACACTTAACCAAGGCTACTAATTGACTTGGCTGTAAAATGGGAGTCAGTAATTAAAACCCAGCAGTTTAGAAGCAAGGGGAGTGGGCATGAGTTGACCCTCCAAGCTCTGACCAAAAAGTTCACACCATCTTGGATACTGTATATAAAGGGCTCTTCAAAAGGAAGTGAACTGAGAATGACTTCTTTTGTAGTTTTTGACGCACATGTGGAATATTACTGCAGAATCCGCCTGCAATATGGGAGACCTGGGTTCAATCCCTGGGTTGGGGAGATCTCCTGGAGAAGGGAACGGCTAACCACTCCAGTATTCTGGCCTGGAGAATTCCATGGATTATGTAGCCCTTGGGGTTGTAAAGAGTCGGACACGACTGAGCGACTTTCACTGTGCTGTGTGGAATATTAGTACTTATTTAAGCCTCAGAATCAGAGCTGGGAAACTGAATGGGCCCTCCCTTCTAAAGCAAGGGAGATAAATGCTTTGCATCCAGTCTCTGTGGGCAGGCAGCAAGTCTTTTATGTCTTTGCCAAAAACAAGAGATAGTGTCTATTTTTCTGAACCTTTCGATTATAGTGTCGACTTAAAAAATATTCACAACTTAAAGTTGAGTGTTATTTGGTGGGAATTTTGAGGACTTTTAAGCCCAGAAAACAGCTTCTGAAGTAATCCTGAGAAAATTGCTCCAAGGAGATGAGAAGGGGAGCCAGGTTATATAGAAATTTTGCAACAAAAGGCAGGTAGTCTGAACATCAAAAGGTTATTATCATTTAAAGAAAACCAGATAACCCAAGTTAAGGAATATATCTATTTTCTGTATGTGGAAGATGTGAGAGGCTGAGCTAACTGAGATTATTCCTTTGATATACACCTCAGCTATCAGGCCAGTATCCTGTGAATGAATATCCTCAGTTCATCAGGGCTTACTCTCACCGTAGGAAGAGGCTTGAGTCTGAGGGAGGCTGGATGGCAGGCATTCTCCTTCCTGAGTTCCCTTGGGGCTGCCTGGCTCAGGCTCACGATTGAGGGCTGCAATTGAATTGCTAATGATGGTGATATCCCTGTTTACTAATCGGGCAGGAAACACTCCATTTCTCAATAGGCCTCCCTCATTTTATTGTACTTGGCTCCGTTGTGCTTTGCATATACTGCGATTATTAGGGATTGAAGGTTTGTGGCAACCCTATGTCTGTCAATGTCATTTTTCAACAGCAGTTGTTCACTTTGTGTGTATGTGTCACATTTTGGTAATTGTCACAATACTTCAAACCTCCACCAGCAAAGAGATTACAATTTGCTGAAGGCTTGGATGTTTGTTAGCATTTTTCAGCAATAAAATATTTTTAAATTAGGTGCGTTCAGTTCAGTCGCTCGGCTGTGTCCGACTCTTTGCGACCCCATGGACTGCAGCACGCCAAGCTTCCCTGTCCATCACCAACTCCCAGAACTTTCTCAAACTCATGTCCAATGAGTCGATGATGCCATCCCACCATCTCATCCTCTGTCGTCCCCTTCTCCTGCTTTGTCTTTCCCAGCATCAGAGGTTGTACATTAAGGTGTGTACATTGTTTTTTTAGACGTAATACTTTTGCACCCTCAGACTATCGTATAGTGAATACATAACCTTTATCTGCACTGGGAAGCCAAAAAACTTGTGTTAGTTGCTTTATTGTGATATTCAGTTTATTGTGATGATGCAAGTAAATGATATAAGGGAGTCTTGGTAATCATGGTGAGAAGAGGGTTTGATTTACCTGAATTTACTCATTAGAGAGTAATACCTTATTCACAGATGCCTCTTATCACTTCTCTGATTTGTGCTAAAGAGTTATTAGTGTCAAGAAAATTGGCCCAGAAAATAGTTTTAATGACTGAAAACTATCTGACCTCGTGGCCAGTGTTCACAAAAAAGTAGGGGTTGGGGGCTGTTGAGTTGTAAAGTTCTCTGGGACGAAGAAGACCTGGGAAGTGGTGCCTGGCTTCTGGCCTCAGTACTTTGCCCATCAGCTTTCAGTGTTGGGACCTTGGGTAGGATCATGTGGGTACAAGACATGTGAAGAGGGGGACTTCTGTAGGAATGTGCCTAGCTCATGAGTCCTTATCTTTCAGCTTGTTTTTACTGCTTTCCTGCTGCCTGCCAGCTTCCCATAAACCCCAGACCCAGTGTCCCTCCTTCCCCCGCCCCCCAGCCTTTCTTCTGCAACACCCTAAGATTGTTTCTTCAGTCTCTGATGCAGTTTCTGCATCCTTCCGGTTCTGCTGACTTTGTGGAGCTAAACCTTGGCAAATCTTGATATGTGATGGTGGCAGTAGAAACACCAGTGATGGCTGTTGTTGCTATTTAGTTGCTCAGTCATGTCCAACTCTTTTGCAACCCCATGGACTGTAGCCTGCCAGGCTCCTCTGTCCATGGGATTTTCCAGGCAAGAATACTGGAGTGGGTTGCCATTTTCTATTCCAGGGGATCTTCCCAACCCAGGGATTGAACCCACGTGCACTGTGGATTCTTTACCACTGAGCCTCCTGGGAAGGCCCCAGTGAGGGCTAGTTGCATGCAAAGTCAAAGGGCTTGGAGGTGGATGCTTTACCTCTTTCTCACAGTTCATTTGTATTCCACCTGCATGATTTTTGTCTTATTTCTTTGCCATCAGTACTGTTAACATTTTTTTCTTTAAAATGTGCCATTTAAAAAAAAACCCTCCAGAAGTTATTTCAGGGGGGAACTATGATTGGCTTAAATTGGAAACAGCTATCACCTGACAAAGGCAAATCTTAAAAAGCATAACTGTTACAATTGTCCACATTCCCCACACCTGCCGTGTATCCCACTTGGAAAAATACTGCCTTCATCCAAAGATACGACTCACTGTGAGTTTTTTCGGGCGGCAGTAGACAGGTGATAGGGATGGTTTGAGGGTAGCCAGGTTTCAGAGCGGGCCCCTTGAACCCCACCTCTTGACACTCCTAGTGGCTCTGTGATACCAGGAAGACAGCAGAGTGAAGGGTCTAGGAACTAAAAAGAAATGCATGCAGTCAGTTGAAACCACTGCTGTTTTGATAGGTTTGCCAAAAGGAGGTCTGGGTGGTGGTGAACCTGTATACTATATCATCAATAAGTTCTAGGCCCTCTGCCAAGGATGTGACTTTATTGGTGCTGTGTTCTATTGCTCTTCCTGTGCAAGTGTGTGCTTGGAAAACTCAAAATTTTGCTCAGGGTGGATGCAGTTTGTGTTTTTTGTTTTGGTTTCAAGTAATTACCACCCCATACTCCTTTGATCTCCTTGGCTTCCATATATTAACATACAGTTGCTCTTGGTGGGTGTAACTAATGATAGAACTCTGAAGTTAGCATCTAGCCTCTGTTTTGTGTAACCTTTTTGTCTGTAATGCCTATTTTAAAAATTCTAAGAAAATGAAGAAAAGAAAGGAGGAAGAAATGAACTGCCCTGGGTTGTCTGGTCCTTGGGGTGACCACATGGCAGGTGTGACTGGTACTTGCTGGTGCGCAATGAAATCCACTCTTGTCCTTTGAAGCCGCCCTGCGGTGCTGACTGAGCTGCGGCTCCTGCAGAGGGTCAGGAGAGCTTGCTTTAATGATGAAGCAAAGCCAGGGCCGGTCTGGTAGCCGGCAGGAACCAGGAGTGCTCAGTTAAATTACCAGCACATGAAGCTGTAGGGGCCTCTTTCTAAGCTATCAAGATTTCAGCTATCCCACAAAGCCTAGTCTAATGCTCTGGGAGGGGGCAGGCAGAGCCCGTCTTTCAGGGGCCGTGCTGGTGGGGGACCTGGCCTGGGAAGTGGCCTCGTCAGCTTGTAGGAGGGACGGACCTGTGCCTTTCTAGTGTGTCCTCTCAAGTTAGCAGGGGGCAGAGTTCCTCCCTTTTTTCTCTCTCCCTGCTCTAACCTGTCCTTTCATCTCCTCAACTCACTTTCTCTATTAACAGCTTTCTTCCCTTTTACTTTTCCTTCTGTTCACTGCTGCTTTCGCTTCTGCCCTCCCTCTTGCTGAACTCATTTTCTCTCCATTGTCACTTTGAGGACTGGCTGTTTGAAGTTGCAGAGTGACAATGCCATCTTGTACATCCCAGTGACTAGATGTAATTCAGAGATCCCAGCCTTTCTTCCTGAGGAGGAGCCAGTCTTCACTTCCCCATGGCTTTCAGATAGCTACATTAGTGGGGTACTGACCAGAGTCCCTGAACTTATGGCCGGATGAAGCTGGACATTGGAGTTCCAAAGGAGGTAGTGAGAGGTGGGGGAATTGCTGGCATTTGGGGAGCTGTCTGTCAGACAAGGGGCTGAGTGAGGTCCACCTTTGAGGAGTCCTTCCAGAAGCTGAAGACAGTAGTCTGCCCTGCATTCAGGTGTCCTGTGGTTTCTGCAGAGAGCCATCCAAGATTAATAAAGGCTGGAGAAGGAGCCCTTGGTGAGGTTCGCCTAGAATCTATGGGTCTGTTCACAGCTGTGGATCCTGCCCTGAAGCTGGAACAAAACATATTCTCAGTAGTAGTTGGATGGTTGTTGGAAGCATCTAGAAGCGTGGCTTTCCAGCTCAATAAGTTAAGAAATAGGTTGTGTGCCTGTTCAGTCGTGTCCGACTCTTCACGACCTTATGAGCTATAGCCCGCCAGGTTCCTCTGTCCATGGAACTGTCCAGACAAGGATCCTGGAGTGGGTACATTCCCTCCTCCAGGGGATTTTTCCCGTCCAGGGATTGAACCTGAGTCTCCTGTGTCTCCTGTATTGACAGGTGGATTCTTTTCTACTGCACCACCTGGGTTCTCCTAAAAGCTATGAATAGACTTTACCTAAAGATAATTTCCATTTTTTACCATGTATAGTCACCTCTCAGTAGTTCCAGGACCCTCTCACCAAAATTATGTGGATGTTCAAATCTCTTAGATAAAATGACATAGTATTTGCATATAACCTATGCATATCCTCTGAATACTTTAAATTATCTCTGGATTACTTGTAATACCTAACACATTGTAAATGCTTTATAAATGGTTGCCATTCAAGCTTTCCTTTCTGGAACTCTCTGGGATTTTTTTTTTCTGAATATTTTTAATTTGCTGTTGGTTGAATCCAAGGTTGTGAAACCTGCAGATACAGAGGGCCAACTGTGTAGAAAAGTGTGTATGACAAAAAAAGTACAGTTTAATGAATAATTATATTCACTAATATAACTGTAACCTATTCAGGTCTAGAAATAGAACTTTATTTTTAAACCCAAATGAGATAGTAAGAATGCTTTGTATTGTAATTTGCTTTTTTCACTGTGTTCGCACTTTTCCATTATCAGTGCATATAATTCTACCTCATTCTTCTTAAGGGTCAAATAGAAATTCTGTGGTTTGGAAATTCCATTGCTTATTTAACTGTCCCCATATTGGTGGACCTTTAGGATGTTACCTATCATTTATGTATGTGTATGTATTTTATATATAATATATGTTATATAGTTATTATAAGCAAATATTATAATAAATATTTGTGTTTGTGGTGGCAAAGAATCAGCCTGCCAATGCTGGAGATTCAGGTTCTATCCCTGGGTGGAGAAGATCCCCTGGAGAAGGAAATGGCAACCCACTCCAGTATTCTTGCCTGGGAAATATCATGCACAGAGGAAGAGTTGGACGTGACTTAGTGACTAAACAACAAACAAATATATATGTATTTGTATGTATTTTATATATAATATGTTATATAGTTGTAAACAAATGTTATAGTAAATATTTGTGTTTGTGGTATAAAATTGTGTAAGTGGTGGGTTTTTTTTTTTTTGGCATACTGGCACTAGTCTATACCTGTAGGATAAATCCTAAAGGAGGAATTTCTCGTTCATAGAATAGACTTCTTTTTATTATTTGAAAGTTTCACTTAAAAATGAGTCTTTATTGAAGAATTTATAAGGAAAAAGAATGAACTCTCAATAAAAAGAAAGGGTGTTTCCTCCAAACATTAGAGAGGAATGGGATTCTGATGCCTGGATGGTTCAGCATACACTATTTTAGTTGTTGGTAGATATTTTCAGGGAGCGATTTTTGTTGTTTTTGCATTTGCATTTCTCTTTTTAAATTTTATTGAGGTATAGTTGATTTACAATGCTGTGTCAATTTCTGCTGTACAGCAGAGTGACTCAGTCATACATATATATTCTATCCATATTCTTTTCCCTCATAACTTGTCACAGGATATTGAATATAGTTCCCTGTGCTATTCAGTAGGACCTTGTTGTTATCCGTCGCATACATAAAAGTTTGCCTGTGCTAATCCCAGACTTCAGTCCTTTCCTCCCCTACTCCCTCTCCCCATTGGCAACCACAAGTCAGTTCTCTGTATCCGCGAGTCTGTTTATGTTCCGCAGATATGTTGACTTGTGTTGTCTTCTATATTCCACATGTAAGTGATAGCATATGGTATTTGTCTTTCTCTTTCTGATTTGCTTCACTTAGTATGGTAATCTCTAGGTCCATCCATGTTATTTCATTCTTTTTGATGGTTGAGTAATTCAGGAAGCTTTTTTTTTTTTTGAGGGCTGTTTAGTAAAGGTTATATATCTTATTCCTTAGGGAGTGACAGGCCTAGGATCCAGCCAGAGATTCTGTATAGAAAGCTTTATGCAGTGAGATTTTAGCAGATGATATGTTTTCTGTGTTGAGGGGAACTTCTCTGGATTCTCACAGTCTCCAAGGCTGCAAGTTTATTGTTGGAGGGAGATGAGATTGGCTATAGCCAGGTTTTCAAATAATATTGACCTATTGTGGATTATTAACGTGTGTATGACTTTTCAGACTTCATTGTTCTTCATCTAATATATCAGGACAAATGGAGAATGCTTATATCTTTGTGTTAGTTTAATTTTGGAGATAGTGGCTTAAAGCAGTTACCTGAGTGGCTTTAGCAAGCCATGTTACTAAACAATTTGTAGATTTTTTTAGTTTCATGTGTAACTCAGTTATATAAGCAATAAATAGTTTTTATAGCCTTTGTAAGAAGGGGAAACAAGACAGTCTGTGAAATTCTTCATTACTCTAGGACAGGGCCTCCAGGGGTGGATGATTCACTATTATTTTTTTGCCTCCCTTGTTCATTTTGAGGCCCTTGTTCAGTGAAGAGCCCATTTCTGAGCTCTGTGTCATTGTGCATTCCACTGAGAGGCTACTATGCTAAAGCCACAAGCCAAAATGCTGATACAAAAGGCATGCCCTGGTTTATTCATTCATTCATTATGTGAGGACAGCTCCAGGCCCAGTTAACTCTCTGGCAAACAAAAGATCATGAATGAAGTAGGGATGGTTAATAATATTTGGGAGATTGATACCAGAATCAGTATTTAGACAGTAATGAATAAAACAGCAGGTTGTCTCCTTCCCACCTGTTCCCCAAAGAAAAACAACTTAGGAAATGGTAACACAGCCAAACGTGTTACCCATCGTGAGGAAGTCATAAAAACAAAGATCTTGTCTATGTCACAGTATCAACTGTCAGAGTCTCCTGGTGTTGCTCTGTTATCGTGAATGTCACTGCCACCTTTTAGAAGGGAATCCTGGGAATTCCCTGGTGGTCCAGTGGTTAATACTCTGTGCTTTCACTGAGGAGGCCACAGGTTCAATCCCTGGTCCAGGAACTAAGATCCCATAAGCCATGCAGCATGGCCAAAAAAAAAAAAAATTCAGTTGAAGTGAACCCTTGCTGTTGCTGTTCCCCAGGGCCCCAGTGTGAAGCTTGCATGTCAGGAGTAGGTTCTTCCTAGATGAAGGCTTGTGGCTGTGGAATGCCTGTTCTTGTGGCTTTGGGGTTCAGATTTGATGCCGTTGCTTCTTTTCTTGGCCCACAGCAGACTCACACTATGTGGCCCACTTCCTCTGTTGGCAGGGTCATTCTCTACTTGTACATGAGTTTCAATAAACTTGAGTAACTCTTTGAAATAACTGCCCTCTGAACCAGGCAAAGCATCTGGTCTGTTTAGCCAAACCACCCACACCATACTCTTGAAATTTGGTGAACTTCCAGACTTTTCCATATGATGCAGTAACCAACAAATGGAAAAGATAATTTTATTTTTATTACCAGAGGTACTGAAGAGGAAGAGCAAGCCAGCCAGAGTTAGTTCTTCCTCTGATATCCTCATTACTGGGCCTGTCAGGTAGTAAATACTTAATGTTGAATAAACAAATGATCAGGGTTGCCTATAGTTTTCTGCAAAACAAAATTGCATGAATCCTATTAAAAGATATAAAGAATACCTAGAAAAAGTTATAAAAATAAGAGAAAAAGAAGCTGCAATGATCCTGAAAGTTTACTGTTAGCAAGGTTGTTTTTGAGTGTTGTCTCTGACAAGAGTGTGAGGTTTGAGTAATCTGAATTCCTCTTTCTGCCTAATTCTCGGTGTGATCGTTGCTTCTTCTTAAAAGCCTTCTCTGACTCCCCTGACCTGTTGTCTCTGCTTTTTTTAGAATGGCCAGATGACTGTGAATAGAATAAACAAACATGTCAACACCAAAATTAACGAAAACTATAAACCTGAGATGATAGAGCAGCACAGAACTAGTAATTCTAAAGCTTTTTTTTAGCACAGTCATACCCAAAATTATGGGTATGAGAATAAAAAAAAAACCTGAGTGACCTAGAATACAAAATAATCTATTCACAAAGATCCTATTAAAAGGCCAGCTAATTAGGGAGTTCAAAAAAAGACACAGAGGTCTTTAGAATAAGATCAGCTTTCATGTTTTCAAACTTTGCAGTTTTGTAAAATCCCCAAAAGGATATGTAAAGGGAGAGGGATAAGCATAACTTCTGGCTTTGAATGTAAGAATAGTTCCAAGGTGGGGAAAGTCTGTATGTAACCTAGAGAAATTTTTTTTTAACCCCAAGTTTGTTACTTAGCCAAATGACTTCTCAGTTTGAAGCAGAAGAAAACATTTAAACAGCTTAAGGAACTGTGGTGTCTTGTGAAGAAAAGAATCATGGGACTTGCCTGGCTGTTCAGTGGTTAAGACTCTGAGCTTATACGGCAGGCGGCACAGATTTGATCCTTGGTTGGGAACTAAGATCCTATATGCCTCGTGGTATAACCAAAAAAAAAAAAAAATCACAATTACAAAAATCACTGTAAAAAGCAGTGATGAGCAGATATAAAGTAGTTTATCCATAAAGGAGAATTTTTAGTAATAGGAAGGGAAATTAGTACTAGAAGGAGACAGAAGGTTTACAGAGGCATTCTAGCTATTAAAAAAAAAATAGGTGGGTAGCATGAAAACACCAAAAAGCACTAAGAAAACAATTTTTTTCTGACTGAAATGTTTAAAAATACAGAATAAATAACAATTGCCTGTAATTCTGGCACCCAGGGAAAACCACTATAAATGCTTTTTTTTTCCCCATCTAGCCAAATTTTATTTGTCTACTGTTACTGTACACTTAAAGCATGAAAATCTTAATGTACAACTCCAGGGGTATTCATGTAATCATGACTCAGCTTAAGATGGGAACATCTCCATTATCCCAGAAGTCACCTCCAGTGCCTCTTCCAGTCAATATCCGTAGATTCGTTTTGGCTGTTCTTGAACCTCATATAAATGGAATCTTAACAATATGAAGTCTAGGTTCTTTCATTGATCATTATCTGTTTGACTCATCCACGTTGCTGCAGATAGTAATCATTCTTTCCTTATTGGTGGGCAGTTTCTATTTGATAGACTATACTGTAATCTTTCTGTTCTGCTGTTGATGAACATTTGGATAGTTTCCAGTTTGAGGCTATAATAAATCAAGCTGCTTTGACCTTTTTTTTTTTGGTCCGGATCACACAGCATATGGGATCTTTAGTTCCCTGACCAGAGATAGCACCCACACCCCCTGTATTGGAGGTGCAGAATCTTAACCACTGGACCACCAGGGAAGTCACTGACGATTCTTGCATATGTCTTTGGTGTGCTTATGCACTCATTTTACTTCAGTGTATTTCTAAGAGAAAAGTTGCTAGGTCATAAGGTAAATACTGCCTGAGTCATGAATATATTATAAACTTTGTTCTAAAGGTATGATTGCTTTAGCTTTTATATAAAAATCCATGGTGTAGTATGAATTATTCATGGTTTATAAGGATGGAGATCATTTTTTTTTCTCCCATAAGAATAGTTGGCACTATTTATTGAAAAGACTAATTTTTACTTTCTGAGTTGCAGTGGTACCTTTCTATTAAATTAGGTGACTACTATGTGGGTCTCTTGTAGGATTCTTGATTCTGTAACATTGATCCTTTATTAATATTTATTTTAAAGAAAATCAGGATCATGCTATTGCATTTTTCTTACACTTAATATTATATCATGCTTTGAAAGCAAATTAAAAATAAGTGCAAAGAAACTATTATATAGATATACCATAATTTATTGTTTTGGTTTTTTTGGACATTTGGGTTTTCTTTCTTTTTTCTTTTTTGTTTTGCTCTTTTATGTTGCAGGCTTTCCGCAAATGTCTTGATAATCCTTGTTCATTCATTTATTTATGAGGCAATAAAAAGTCGATTAGAAGTTCTCTGTTCATGGGTTTTATTGTGGAATAACTGGGTGAGTCATTTCTTTGCACTCTCGAGTATCATTATCAATATATTTTTCCCCTTGGGGCTGCTCAGTTTTTCCAGAGGAACATTCTCCACCCTACTGCCTGCAAGGTCAGTGCCAAGATACCAGGTATCTTGTCATTTAAAAACTAACAACTTTGAAAAACTGTTCTTTCCTTCATCTCTACTTTACTGAGGTCTTTGACTGTTATCTCCATGGACCACTTTCTGAAAGAATAGTTTCTACTCTTCTCATTTTATGGTTGAATGACTGAAAATCCTGTGACTTCGAGCATGTCTTGAGTGGGATCATCAGATACTGTTCAATGCAGTCTTTTAAAAAAGTTTTTATTTTATATTGGGTTATAGTTGATTTATAATGTTGTGTTAGTTTCAGGTATATAGCAAAGTAATTCAGTTATTCATATTTAGGTATCTGTTCTTTTTCAGATTCTTTTCCCATTTAGATTGAGTAGAGTTCCCTGTGCTATACAGTAGGCCCTTGTTGGTTATCTATTTTAAATATAGTGTGTATATGTCAATCCCAAACTCATGTTTCCCCTTCAGTTACCATAAATTTGTTCTCTAAGTCTGTTTCTGTTTTATAAATAAGTTCATTTGTATCATCTTTTTTTAAGATTCTGCATATAAGCATTATCATATGATATTTGTCTTTGTCTGTCTGTCTTACTTCACTTAGTTATGATAATCTCCAGGTCCATCCATGTTGCTGCAAATGACATTATTGTTTTTATGGCTGAGCAATATTCCATTGTACGTATGTACCACATCTTTATCTGTTCATCTGTTGATGGACACTTAGGTTGCTTTCATGTCTTGGCTATTGTAAACAGTGCTGCAGTAAACATATGGGTGCATGAATTAAGACATGGGATTGCAAAAGAATCAGACATGGTTTATAACTAAACAACAAATCCTTGCAAACCGTGGTTTTCTCCAGATATGTGCCCAGGAGTGGAATTGCTGGATCATATAGTAGCTCTGTTTTTAGTTTTTTAAGGAACCTTTGTACTGTTCTCCTTAGGGGCCGCACCAGTGTACATTCCCACCAACGGTGTAGGGAGGGCTTCCCTTTTCTCCACACCCTCTCCAGTATCTGTTGTTCATAGACTTTTGGATGATGACCGTGCTGACTGATGTGAAGTGATAGATAATTAGCAATGTTGAGCATCTTTTCATGTGCCTATTGGCCATCTGTATGTCTTCTTTGGAGAAATGTCTATTTAGGTCTTCTGCCTGTTTTTTGATTAGGTTGTTTCTTTGATGTTGGGGTACATGAGTTGTTTGTATATTTTGGAGATTAATCCCTGTTGGTCACATCATTGGCAAATATTTTCTCCCATTCTGTGGGTTGTCTTTTCACTTTGTTTATAGTTTGCTGTGCAAAAGCTTTTGAGTTTAATTAGGTCCTATTTGTTTATTTTTGTTTTTATTTCCATTACTTTCAGAGTCAGATGAAAAAGACATTGCTGTGTTTTATGTCATAGAGCATTCTGACTGTTTTCCTCTAAGTTTTATAGTATCTGGTCTTATATTTAGGTCTTTTAATCTATTTTGAGTTTATTTCTGTGTATGGTGTTTAAAAAAAAATTATTTCATTCTTTTACATGTAGCTGTCCAGTTTTCCCAGCACCACTTATTGAAGAGACTCTGTTTCCTCCATTGTATATTTTTGTTTCCTTTGTCATAGATTAATTGACCATAGTAGCTTGGCTTTATTTCTGGGTTTTCTATCCTGTTCCATTGGTCTATATTTCTGTTTTTGTGCCAGTACCATATTGTTTTTATGACTCTAGCTTTGTAGTATAGTCTGAAGTCAGGGAACCTAACTCCTTCAACCATTTTTCTTTCTCAAAATTGCTTTGACTATTCAGGGTCTTTTGTGTCTCCATAAAAATTTTTAAATGTTTTGTTCTAGTTATGTGAAAAATGCCACTGGTAATTTAATAGGGATTGCATTGAATCTGTAGATTGCCTTGAGTGTTATAGTCATTTTGACAATATTGATTCTTCCAGTCCAAGAACATGGTATTTCTTTCCATCTGTTTGTGTCATCTTCGATTTCTTTCATCAGTGTCTTACAGTTTTCAGAGTACAGGTCTTTTGTCTCCTTAGGCAGGTTTATTACTAGGTATTTCATTCTTTTTGATGCAATGGAAAATGGGATTGTTTCTTTAATTCTCTTTCATTGTTAGTGTAGAGAAATGCAACAGATTGCTGTGTGTTAATTTTGTATTCTACAATGTTACCAAGTTCCTTGATGAACTCTAGTAGTTACCCAGTAGCCTCTTTAGGATTTTTTATGTATAGTATCATGCCATCTGTAAAGAGTGAAAGTTTTACTTCTTCTGCAGTTTGAATTCCTTTTATTTCTTTTTCTCCTCTGATTGCCATGGCTAGGACTTCCAACACTATGTTGAGTAACAGTGGCAAGAGGGGACATCCTTCTCTTGTTCCTGATCTTAGAGAAAATGCTTTCAGCTTTTCACCATTGAGTGTGAGGTTAGCTGTGGGTTTGTCATATATGGCCTTTATTATGTTGAGGTTAGCTCCCTCTATGCCCACTTTCTGGAGAGTTTTATCATAAATGGATGTTGAATTTTGTCATAAAGTTGTTCTGCATCTATTGAGATGATCGTATTTATTCTTCAGGTTGTTGATGGTGTATCACATTGATTGGTTTGTGTATATTAAAGAGTCTTTGCATCCCTGGGATAAATTCCACTTGATTATGATGTATAAGCCTTTTAATATATTGTTGACTTTGATTTGCTAGTATTTTGTTGAGTATTTTTGCATTTATGTTCATCAGTGATACTGGCCTCTAATTTTCTATTTTTGTAGCATCTTTGTCAGGTTTTAGTAGCAGGGTGATGGTGGCCTCATAGAATGAATTAAGGAGTGTTCCTTTCTCTGAAATTTTTTTTGAATAGTTTCATAAGGGTAGATGTACAATTTTCTCTAAATGTTTGATAGAATTTGCCTGTGAAGCCATCTGGTCCTGGACTTTTCTTTGTTGGGAATTTTAAATCATAGTTTCAGTACTTGTGATTGATCTTTTCATATTTTCTATTTCTTCTTGGTTCAGTTCTGCAAGTTTGTACCTTTCTAAGAATTTGTCCATTTCTTCTAGGTTGTCCATTTTATTGGCATATAGTTGTTTGTAGTCTCTTATGATCGTTTGTATTTTTGTGGTGTCAGTGTAATATCTTTTTCATTTCTATTTTATTGATTTGAGCACTCTCCCTTTTTTCATGATGAATCTGACTAAAGGTTTATCAATTTTATCTTTTCAGAGAACCAGCTTTTAATTTCATTGATTGTTTCTGGGTTTGTGTGTGTGTGTGTGTCTATTTCATTTATTTCTGCTCTAATCTTTAGGATTTATTTCCTTTTATTAACTTTGGGTTTTGTTTGTCCTTTCTCTAGTTGCTTTAGATGTCAGGTTAGGTTGTTAGATATTTTTCTTGTTTCCTGAGGTAAGATTATATTGCTATAAACCTCTCTCTACTTCTAGAACTACTTTTGTTGCATCCCGTAGGTTTTAGGTTGTTGTGTTTTCACTGTTGTTTGTCTACAGGTGTTTGTTTTTTTTTTTTTTTTTAATTTCCTCCTTGATTTCATTGGTGATCCATTGGTTGTTTAGTAACAGTGTTTAGCCTCCACGTGTCTGTGTTTTTTACAGTTTTTTCCCTGTAATTGATTTCTAATCTCATAGCATTGTGGTTGGATAAGATGTTTGATATTATTTTAATTTTCTTAAATTTACTGAGACTTGCTTTGTGGCCCAGCATGTGATCATTCTTGGAGTATGTTCCATGTGCACTTGAAAAGAATGTGTATTCATCTGATTTGGGGATGGAATGTTCTATAAATATCAGTTAAGTCTTTGTAGTCTAATGTGTCATTTAAGACCTGTGTTTCCTTTTAAATTTTCTGTCTTTATGATCTGTCCTTTGATGAAAGTGGGGTCTTAAAGTCCCTCACTATTATTGTGTTACTGTCATTTCCTCGTTTTGTGGTTGTTAGTATTTATCTTAAATATTGAGATGCTCCTATGTTGGGTGCATATATATATTTACAATTGTTATATCTTGTTCTTGAATTGATCCCTTGATCATTATGTAGTGTCCTTCCTTGTCTCTTGTAACAGTCTTTATTTTAAAGTCTATTTTGTCTGCTATGAGTATTGACACTCCAGGTTTCTTTTGATTTCCATTTGCATGGAGATTTCCGTTCCCTCACTTTTAGTCTGTATGCATCCCTAGATCTGAATTGGGTCTCTTGTAGGGAGAGAAAAATAGGTCTTGTCTTTTTTAAGACAGGCAGTTTCTGTCTTCTGTTGGAACATTTAATCCGTTTATATTTAGGGTAATTATTGGTATGTATGTTCTTATTGCCATTTTGTTAATTGTTTTGGATTTGTTTTTGTAAGTCTTTTTTCCTCTTTGTTCTTGTCTCTTGTGATTTGATAACTAACTTTAGTGTTGTTTTGGATTGCTTTTCTTTGTGTGTGGGTTGGTTTTTCTTTTTTTTCATCTATTGTGGATTTTTGGTTTGTGGTTTCCATGAAGTTTTGATACAGTGGTCTATATATAAACAAAACTGTTTTAAGTTGCTGGTCTTTTAATTTCAAATGCATTTTCAATATCCTGCATTGTGCTTTCCTCTTCTTATGATTGCGGGTTTTGATATCATATTTGTATGTGGATGATTTCCTACCTTTACTATATGTTTGCTTTGCTGGTGAGCTTTTCCATTCATAATTTTCCTGTTTCTAGTTTAGCCTTTTCTTTTCCACCTAGAGAAGCTCCTTTAGCGTTTGTTGGAAAGTTGGTCGGCTCGTGCTAAATTCTCTTAGCTCTTGCTTGTCTGTAAAGCTTTTGATTTCTCCATCAAATTTGAATGAGAGTCCAGCTGGGTGGAGTTCTTGGTTGTGGGTTCTTCCCTTTCATCACTTTAAATATAGTGTGCCACTCCCTTCTGGCCTGCAGAATTTCTGCTGAAAAATCAGCTGATAACCTTAGGGGAATTCTTATATATGGTTTCTTTTTTTGGTTTTGTTTCTCCACTGTGCAGCTTATGGGATTTTAGTTCTACCAGGGTTCTTGAACTCGGGATATGGCAATGAAAGTGCCATATCCTAACCACTGGACCAACAGAGAACTTCCCCCTTGTATGTTATTTGTTGCTTTTCCCTTGTTGCTTTTAACAACTTAATGACTGGAGACATATTAATATATCTGTTATCCAAGCATTATTGACTGGAAACATTTCAGTATTCACTTACATAAGAAATTGCCAGCCACAGGCATTAGTTTCTGCAGAAATCTCCCAGTCAATAATGTATTAATATTTTCTGTCAGTTTGATTACTATGCCTCTCAGCACACTCTTCCTTGGGTTTATTCTGCCTGGGACTCTCTGTGCTTCCTGGACTTGGGTATGACTGTTTGCTTTCCCACGATAGGGTAGTTTTCAGCTATTATCTCTTCAGGTATTTTTTTCAGGTCCTTTCTTTTTTCCTTCTGGGACCCCTATAATGCAAGTTGTGTGTTTAGTGTTGTCCCAGAGGTCTCTGAGACCATCCTTTTTTTTTTTTTCCATTATTTTTTCTTTATTCGGTTCCATGGCAATAATTTACACTGTTCTGTCTTCCAGCTCACTTACCAATCCTTCTGCCTCATTTATTCTGCTATTGATTTTTTTCTAGCATATTTTTCATTTCAGTTAGTGTTCATCTCTGTTTATTCTTTAGATTTTCTACCTCTTTGTTAAACAGTTCTTGTATCTTCTTGATCTGTGCCTCCATTCTTTCTCTGAGACCTTGGATCATATTTACTGTCATTACTCTGAATTCTTTTTCAGATGGATTCAATGCAGTCTTAATTGATCCTGGCTGCTGCTTGCTTTGAACGGTCTTTTTTGGAGCTCTGCTGCTGCTGCTGCTAAGTTGCTTCAGTTGTGTCTGACTCTGTGCGACCCCATAGACAGCAGCCCACCAGGCTCCCCCGTCCCTGGGATTCTCCAGGAAAGAACACTGGAGTGGGTTGCCATTTCCTTCTCCAATGCATGAAAGTGAAAAGTGAAAGGGAAGTCGCTCAGTCGTGTCCAACTCTTAGCGACCCCATGGACTGTAGCTTACCAGGCTCCTCTGTCCATGGGATTTTCCAGGCAAGAGTACTGGAGTGGGTTGCCATTGCCGTCTCCGTTTGGAGCTGTGAACTGTCCTTAATGCTGCAGTTTCCACTGTTTACATTTGATCTTCAGTATAACACACTCTCCCAGAGCAGTGCTTACATTTCACCCAACCAAATTTATAATGGAAAAATTCATGTTTTAAAGTTTTGTATCATACCTTAAATTTAAAGCTCATTTATATTTTTGTTATGTTAAATGGTTTGTACTAGACTGTGTTAATGTGAGGGAATCTTTCTTTACTTGGGTTTGCTTCTGTGCAAACTTGGGAACAATTGATTCCCACTGGGTGAACTCCTGCTTTTCAAAAAGATGCCAGCTCTGGAATCCTTGATCTCAACATAGATGGAGTTTCTGTGATTTTTGATGTTCTCTTCTTGGAATTTTTTTCCAGCCTAGAGGACACTGAAAATAAATCCAGATTTTATTGCCCTAAGATGATTGTGTTCTGGGAAAACAGGGACAGAGTGTGCAGTAGGGTTGGGTCGTGACAGTAGAGCACTGTTGGGTTTATCCTCTTTATAAGTGCCTCTGAGTAGCACATGAGGTTCCCCCCAACCCCAGACATCAAGCAATTTGTCAGGCAGGAGAAAGATATGCACCAAAAATGAGGGGGAAACATGATTGAGGGAGAAGAGGGAAGATACATTTATTTGAGAGAGTTTTGAGGGTCCCAGGAATAGTGAGGAATACATACACAGAAATCAATCAAGAAAAGTCATGAAACATTGAGGTGTGAGGTTGTGATATTTCTAAATACTTTGTTCTCTTTTCCTTTTCACTGCTCATTGTTTTTAGAAGGGCAGTGTCTTCAGAGAAATATAGGTCTAGATTTTGCTAGAGGGAGAACAATCATTATTACAGGGTCTTGTTGGATTAATGAAGTTATTAAACTAGTTTTGATGGAATTAGGTCAATTCAGAGGATACCCACTGACCCCACCCCCTATACACACACACTGAATTTTAGGAAAGAATAGTTATGATGGCTGTGTTCTGTAACTAATGGAATAGCCATAGGGGATTAATAAGACTGATTACTGTATTAGCCAGGGCTCACTAGCTTTACCACAGCCTTCCAGGTAGGAGAGAGGAAATGCAGAAGTAGTCAGCAGTTAAGTATGCTCAGATTCATGTGATGATTGCGGTGTTAGTCACCACCAGCCTTTGCCTTAGGTTAAAGGGAAAGTCATTCTCAGCTCAGAGTATGATGCCATGTTGGAATAGGCCAGAGAGCAAAGAGGGAAAAGAACTCCCATTCTTTTCTGAATCCCTGTTAGGCCCCTGGAAAAAGAAGAATGGAGACAGAAGACAGATGTGGTCAAAAGAGAGAGTGTCCAGCCATTCTGACTCCATATTATAAAGTTTCAGTTTATTATCACCTCCTTCAAATGACAGTCTCCTCACTCACACCTCCTCCTACTGGGTTTAAGCCCCTACTCCAGCCCAGTAATCTGTTTACCACCTTTTCTAAAAAACACCATCCTTATGTTTCTCTTTTTAACCCATTGTCCAGGGAAGGATTTGAACCATGTTCATTTCTATACCCCGCTGCTTAGACCAGTGCCAGGCATAGTCAGCACTACATAAAAGTCTGCTTGCTTGAACATCACTCAGGGATTCCTTAGCTTACCTTACTATTGGCTCCTAGCACTGGAAATTCTACAGAGGTAGTAGCTTAGGTTAGGTTTGGATTCAGTCTGATTTATGAGCTATTATAAAGTCATCTTTTAATTTCATGGCTGCAATCACCATCTGCAGTGATTTTGGACCCCCAAAAAAATGAAGTCTGACACTGTTTCCGCTGTTTCCCTGTCTCTTTGCCATGAAGTGATGGGACCAGATGCCATGATCTTCGTTTTCTGAATGTTGAGCTTTAAGCCAACTTTTTCACTCTCTTCTTTCACTTTCATCAAGAGGCTTTTTAGTTCCTCTTCACTTTCTGTCATAAGGGTGGTGTCATCTGCATATCTGAGGTTATTGATATTTCTCCCGGCAATCCGATTCCAGCTTGTGCTTCTTCCAGCCCAGCGTTTCTCATGATGTATTCTGCATATAAGTTAAATAAGCAGGGTGACAATATACAGCCTTGATGTACTCCTTTTCCTATTTGGAACCAGTCTGTTGTTCCATGTCCAGTTCTAACTGTTGCTTCCTGACCTGCATATAGGTTTCTCAAGAGGCTGATCAGGTGGTCTGGTATTCCCATCTCTTTCAGAATTTTCCACAGTTTATTGTGATCCACACAGTCAAAGGCTTTGGCGTAGTCAATAAAGCAGAAATAGATGTTTTTCTGGAACTCTCTTGCTTTTTTGATGATCCAGCAGATGTTGGCAATTTGATCTCTGGTTCCTCTGCCTTTTCTAAAACCAGCTTGAACATCTGGAAGTTCATGGTTCACATATTGCTGAAGCCTGGCTTGGAGAATTTTGAGCATTACTTTGCTAGCGTGTGAGATGAGTGCAATTGTGTGGTAGTTTGAGCATTCTTTGGGATTGGAATGAAAACTGACCTTTTCCAGTCCTGTGGCCACTGCTGAGTTTTCCAAATTTGCTGGCATATTGAGTGCAGCACTTTCACAGCATCATCTTTCAGGATTATGACCAACCTAGATAGCATATTCAAAAGCAGAGACATTATTTTGCCAACAAAGGTCTGTCTAGTCAAGGCTATGGTTTTTCCAGTAGTCATGTATGGATGTGAGAGTTGGACTGTGAAGAAAGCTGAGCGCCAAAGAATTGATGCTTTTGAACTGTGGTGTTGGAGAAGACTCTTGAGAGTCCTTGGACTGCAAGGAGATCCAACCATTCCATCCTAAAGGAGATCAGTCCTAGGTGTTCTTTGGAAGGAATGATGCTAAAACTGAAACTCCAGTACTTTAGCCACCTCATGCGAAGAGTTGACTCATTGGAAAATACCCTAATGCTGGGAGGGATTAGGGGCAGGAGGAAAAGGGGACAACAGAGGATGAGATGGCTGGATGGCATCACCGACTCGATGGACCTCAGTTTGAGTGAACTCCTGGAGTTGTTGATGGACAGGGAGGCCTGGCGTGCTGCAATTCATGAGGTCACAAAGAGTCGGACACGACTGAGCGACTGAACTGAACTGAACTGATAAAGTCATCTGGAATTCCATTTCTTTCCTTCTTCCTGCTGTACCTTTCTAAAGTACCTACTTCATCTTAAGGCTGGTGACCCCCTCAGGGCTGAAGATTGGCTGTCAGCAATTTGTAGCCCATGTCCTTGGTGGACTATGTGTTTGCCTATGTTAAGGCAAAAGGACGTTTGGGAGCGTGTTTGAAGAGCCCTAAGATTTTAACTGATCAAACCACTTTAGAAATAATCCGAGTGGCCAAGGGTTGCCATTTGTGATTGGCTTAGTCCTAAATTCCTTGAATCAATCTTGATGGAAAAGAGGAAAGGGTCACCTGGATTGGCTTAGGTTAGACTGGGTTTACCCTGGAGCTGGTAAGGAATGAGCTTCCTATGAAGCACATGAACTGCAGGAGGAAAGAATGGATCCGTAACTGGAAATCTGACTTCTTATGAAGGGGTATATGGTTGTTGTGTGGGCAGCCAGCAAAGTCCACTATTTTAATCCATATTTTTTAGGGAGGCTTACCTTATTTATAAGTAAGAAAAGTAATTTATTACTTTATAAGAAGTTGTTCTCTTCTTTTTATAGAGTCATTTATGAATTTGTTGATTGCATGTTATAAAGAATTAATGGTGAAATTATTAAATTTTGAGCAAGAGACTCTTTCCTTTATTAACTTAGATAAAACATTACATATCAGCACAGGAGAGGGGTAAAAGTACCAGGCAGCAAGATGGCAGTATCCGATTCATCCAGCGTGTGTGGACTTTGCATTCCGCAGTAATGCTTTTAATCAGGAAGTCCTTGATCAGGCACTTCGGGGGCTACAGAGATGATAGAAAGGAGATGCTGACCCCCTCCAGACTTCAGGCCTTATCAAGAAAATGGATAAAAGGCTCTGGGTGCTGGGAGGAAGTGGCCTCCCTCACAGAAGAAAGCACCCAGAACAGGAACTGTAAGACAGTGGGGGTTCCTGGTGAGCCCTCCAGAGTCCTGGGAGCCTGGATGGTCAGAGAAGATGCTTGGCATCCTCTGTAAATAGCTCTACCCTTTGCGCGGTGCCACCGAGCACACTGCTCAGCTGCGCAGAGCTGGGGTCTGGGGCGAGCGACCAGGCCACCCAGCGCCCGGGGCGGAGCAGCCCTTACCCCGTCCCTGGTCACTCACTGCTGGCGTGGCTGCCTGGCCTGATTCCTGGGGTCACAGCCTGTCGTCTAGTGAGGCAGGCAGACAGAAAGCAATCAGATACTTAAGATATTTGCCAGTAGTGAGAAGAAAACAAAATGGGCAGAGCTGAAAGTGTGCAAGAGGTTTAGGAAATCTCTAAGGCAATTTGTAAATTGTCTCATGATTACAGTTTTTTTCTAATGATTTTGTCAGGTTAAAAACAAATAACTTTCACCGTTTATCTCCTAGGTGTACTCTGAAGTCCCTGATGAACCAAGGGAACCCTCCGCCGTATCCAGGCCCCGGTCCGACGGCCCCGTATCCCCCTTATCCATCGCAACCGATGGGGCCTGGGTACTACCCTCCAGGACCTCCAGGGGGACCCTACCCACCTCCTCAGGGCGGGTACCCCTACCAAGGATACCCGCAGTATGGCTGGCAGGGCGGACCTCAGGAGCCTCCTAAAACCACAGGTACTATGACGTGAATGGGGTGGGTGCACAGTCGGCCCTCCATGTCTGTGGGTTCCGTACCCATGAGTTCAGCCAACCACCAGATTGAAAATGTTTGGGGAAAGAAATTCTGGAAATTTCCAAAAAGCAGAATTTGAGTTTGCTGCACTCTAGAAACTACTCCCATAACATTCCTGTTGTATTTACAACTATTTAAACAACGTTTACATTGTGTTGGGTGTTATAAATAATCTATAAGTGATTTAAAGCATGCAGAAGGACTTGTGTAGGTTATATGCCAATGCCTTTCATATAAATATGTATATATAAGGCACTCGAGGCACCACAGGTGTTGGTGTCATGTGGGTCCTAGAACAAGTAAGTCCCCACAGACACTGAGGGACGACTGTGTGTGCCTGGGTGCACATGTGCAGTCCCACGTCACCAAAGGAGATGTTTGCTTTGCATGTTTTCCTTGGCAGAGGAGAAACTCTGGCCTTTGTGTGCTGTGGTTGACATTCCCAAAGCTTGCTGACTGCATAGGTTGGCTTCTAACTCAGGAGCGTTGACTCAGTTCTGCTTCCTTCTTCACATCTCTTGACCCCTTCCTTCCTTCACATCACTTCCTGGCCGGCATGTTTTCTGAGGGCACCTCCTCAAGCAGCGAATGGGGGCAAATTAGCAGTTGGATTCTTGCTCTGGCAGCCAGTTTTGTTTTCCAAGTTTAGCCTGTTGGGATTATTTTATCTCTCAACTTGTTGACCCTCAAGTCATCCTCTTGCCCCTGCTGTTGAGGTTGGTTTTCTTTGCTAACGTGTCTTCATAATTCTGTGTAACCTGCTGGCTGAGTTGTCAGCAGGCTCGTGGTCCGTCTTGTGTGCCAGAACAGTGCTTCTCAAAGTTTACTCCGGAGACAAGGGCCAGTCCGTGAGCAGCTTTCAGGCTGCCATGAGGTAAATACAGAAAGTGCAAACATTTTTAGAGTAAACATCTAAAAGCTTTGAAAATAGTTTGACATTGCTGTGACATTCAAGCCTGTAGTCCTGCATTTTACAAAAGTAGCCGCCTGTGAAGGGCTGGAAGGAAACACCTTGAGAAGCGCTGTGTGTGTCCGGGTGACTGCTGTGACTGCTCTATAACCTTGCGGTTTGCAGAGTTGCTCTCTTAGAGCTTCCAGCTTTTGAATATAGCTCATTCTTACCGAGTGCTTATTATGTGCCGGGTGCTTTCCTAAGAGCTTTATATACATTCACATTTAATCCTTGCAACAGTCTTACGAGGTTATTCCCATTTTCCAGGGAAGTGATTGAGGCACAGAGTGGAGTAATGACTTGCCCAAGGCCCCCCAGCTAGAAATGGCAGAGCCCAGATCTGAATCCTGACAGGTTAACTGTGGACTCTGTACCTGTATCTTGTTGCTGTTGTCCCTCTCCTCTCTTTTCTGAACTGCCACATTCGTCTGAATTTTAGAACCTTAAGCTGCCTCAGAGATTTTCTGAGGTTAATTTACAGTTTAACCCCTAAGGTTTAATAGTTTAACCCCTAAGGTTAAATTTTATAGTTTAACCCCTCACTAATCAAAAGTAGTAACAGAATTGAAGGTTATTTTTATTTCAGAATTTGAGGGTTCTTTAGAATGGGTGGATACCAAGGAAGAAAAATAGGTTTAAGAGGAGTTGTGGGCTCAGTATGGGAAAGATTACACTTTTATGGTATTAAGTCAGAGGCTATATTAAGGTTGAATAGATTTGAATACCTTTAAAAGATTTAGTTTATTTTGAAGAAAAACTTCTACAATCCAAGGCTCTGTTTTAAAGTGTTACAACGTGTGCTTGGAGGAGTTCAGGAAGTACAACCAGTATAATCAGAATAGTTGGCATCCAGGTCTGTGACATCAGAGGGGGATTTCCTGAAAATAAAGCTCAGTTTCTAGGTTTCTGTTTCAAAATAAGGTAACCCTGTGATGAATGAAAGAAGGCAGTCTGAAAAGACCACACAATGTATGATTCTGTTTATGTGCAGTTCAAGACTAAGCCAAACTAACCTGTGGTTCTGGAGATCCAAATAGTGGAGTGGGGGGCTAGGGTGGGGTTTGTTATTGACTGGGAAGGGACCAGGGAACCTTCTGGGTATTAGGAGTATGCTTTTATCTTAATCTGGGTATAAACATTTTACAAGCCTCAAACTTTATATCTGTGCACTTTAGTATATATGTCAATTAAAAAAAAGTCAGCCCAGCATTTGTATTAAACAATAGACTCAGTCCAGTGCCTCCCTAGGTTGTATCTTTCACCCAGAGCCCTTCTGGCCTATATAATACAGGCAGTACAGGCCTTCCAAACATTTCCGGGCCTGTATTGTTTGTACTGATTATAAGTAGCATTCAGTGGATAGGAATGTTCCAGAGCTTGTCTAGAATAAGTGCTTCCTGGGCTCGGTGGACCTTGTCCCCTCATGCAGAAAATATTTATGGGTTTGGCCCTCTTTCTTAACTTTGGTGTCATTTAAGTGTTAATATTATGTCAGCATTTTTGAGGAAAAAATAGGATCTTAATTGTTCTTAGGATTAAAAGGTTCTTTTAGTTCAGTGTTATCAGTTTGTCATGATTTCATAAATGCAGTTGAAAGCTGTTGAACATCCTTCTCTACAGGATTTCTCGCTCACATCAGTCTGGGTATTGTTAATTGCCTACACCCATTCTGCACCAGACTTGGCAGGCGATGCCAGATGGTGAAGTCCTTCTCTCAGCCTGGGTTCTGGGGGATCCAGATTCTGTGAATGGGACCCCCTGACCCCCCTCACTAAGAGATGCACCTTTAGGGAACCCGTTTCATTTATTTCTCTCTGTTGCTCCTGGGATTCTCAGTCAGAATCATTTTTGGGGCCTATATTCTAAGCACGAGAATTTGAGCGCCCTGAAGAAATTTAAAGGGTTTTTTTTCCTCTAGCAGGATGATTTTAGATGTATCTACTGCTGCATATGCCATCTCTCAGCTGGAGTTCTAGTGTGTAGTCCATTCTGTTAACAGCCACCTAGGTGGAAATTATTCTAAGGTCTTAGTGAAAGTGAAAGTTGCTCAGTTGTGTCTAACTCTTTGTGATCCCATGGACTATACAGTCCATGGGATTCTCCAAGCCAGAATGTTGGGGTGGGTAGCCTTTCCCTTCTCCAGGGTATCTTCCCAACCCAGGGATTGAACCCAGGTCTCCCGCATTGCAGGCAGATTCTTTACCAGCCGAGCTGGAGGGGGGTCTTAGCTATTCTTAATTGATGTTTGGTAATTAGTAAGGATTTAATAAAGATGTGTTGAATGTACAAGAAGGTAGGTAGATGCCTGATCTAAGCAGACCCTTTTTTGGTACTCTGTTTATAGTTCAAATTTCATTTTCTCAGATATTATATTTTTTTAAGCCTTTGTTTTTCTCAGCAAACCAGCTTTTCGGGAACCATGTGATTGGAAGGAGCAGGTGTTTGTGAGAATGAGGCTTCCCTGGGGAGCACACCCTCAATATGTCAAGGATCTCCGGGGATGATTTTTAATAATAATAGTTAATATTTCTTGCATTGGCATTAGCTTCCCATGATTGTCACAGTGACCCTCTGGCATTAGTCCCATGTTATAGTGGAATATGAGGCTCAGTTACTATTGTATAACATATCACTCAGAAACTAAGTGGCTTAAAACAACAGTGATTTATTATTTCTCATGGTCCAGTGTGTTGGCTTTAGGGGATCTCTCCTGGGGTCACTTGCATGACTTAATTCAGCTGTCAGCCTGGCTGGAGCCGAAATGTCCAAGACGACCTCACTCACATGACTAAGACCTCGTTTACCTCTATGAGGCCTCTCTCTGCACATCTCCCTGTCCTTCAAGAGTCTGAAAGCAGCAGCTGCCAGGCTTTTAATAGTGAGGCCTGTATCCTGTTGCGCAAAGGCTGGCCAGGTTCAGCAGGAGGGGAAATAGATGCCATCTCCCCCACTTCTGCTTTTTTGGTAACAGTTTGGTTTAGATACAATTCGCGTAGCATACAGCTATCCTACTTCAAGTGTACAGTCCAATGGGTTTTGGTGTAGTCACAGAGTTGTGTGACCATCACCACTAATTCCAGAACATTTTCATCACCCTGAAAAGAGACTCTTTGGCAGTTACTCCCCATATCCTTAAATCTCCTCCTCCATTAATTTATTTTCTGTCTCTGTAGATTTGTCTGTGCTGAACTTTGAATCATGTAATATGTAGTCTTTTATGACTGGCTTCTTTTACTGAGTGTAATGTTTTCAAGGTTCATCCACGTTGTAGCAAATATCAGTGCTCCATTCCTTTGCCAAATAATACTGTATGGATATACCATATTTTATTCATCCTTTCATTAGTTGATGGATATTTTCTTTTTAAATCTTATGAATAATAAATAAATGGCTGTTACAAACATTGGTGTAAAACAGACTTCATCTCACTAGGAGGAATAGGGGCTTCCTAGGTGGCTCAGTGTGATAAGGAATCTGCAGTGTGGGAGACGCAGGAGACGGGTTCAATCCCTGGGTCGGGAAGATCCCCTGGAGGAGGAAATGGCAACCCACTCCAGTATTCTTGCCTGGAGAATCCCATGGACAGAGGAACCTGGCGGGCTACTGTCCATAGGATTGCAGATTTGAATGCAACTGAACAGGCACACACTAGGAGAAACAGCATGGGAATCCAGGGTGAGAGGAGCTGTGGCCGTCTTGGCAATTGGTCCACCACGCTCTGGTCTTTGCTTTTAACAGTTCACATCCCTCCCATGTGAAAAATATACCCACCCCCTTATTAGACTATCAGATGTCTCATCCAGTAACTACCCTGGCTTGGAGTTAAGGCTCTCACCACTGAGGATGGCCTCAAACCAGCCATGTTGCTCCCTTCAGTCCCTGCTCCTCATTCTCATTCTGCCCAATCCTACAGAGAGATCACACAGAATATCAGTACCTCCATGAAACTTTCCCACCTGAATCCCACAACTTCCGTAGACTTACCACTCCTAGGTGCTTCAGCTGCACTCCATACAGACTTCTTTCAAAGCACTTCCTCTCAGCAAATTCAGTTAGGTTTCATGTTCCGTAAAGAACCTCTTAAATGACTGACTGCAGTCAACCTTGCTCTTACTGTTTTAGTTTAGACTTCACCATTTGTGTTAGTCAAGACTCATAAGACTGCAAGTAATAGAATCTCAGCCTTAAATATTAACGAACAACAGAGGATCTTCAGAGACCTGAGTAAAGGCCCCAAATGATAAGACGGGAAAAAGGGTCACTGAGGGAACAGAGGCAACACAGGGAGCAAAAACCTTGCTAGAAAAAGAAAGGGAGGAGAGGAATCTTATAGTATTCTTAGATATGCAAGATTTCTTATTGAAATAAGAGTAGGGATGCTCTATAAAAAGCAACTCAGGAAACAAAAGCACTTGGGCAAGGAGCTATATCAGCCCAAGGATTTGGTTCAAAGACCCTTTTGGAAAGCCAGGTCTTACCAAACCAGAATTTAAGGCTTTTTCCCTCAGGTGGAAGTTTGACATGTGTTTTGGGTGTCTATTACTATGTAGTCAGTCACTTTAGTCGCTCAGTCTCATCCGACTCTTTGTGACCCCGCAGACTGCAACACACCAGGCTTCCCTGTCCATCACCAACTCCCGGAGTTCACTCAAACTCATGTCCATTGAGTCAGTGATGCCATCCAACCATCTCATCCTCTGTCGCCCCTTCTCCTCCTGCCTTCAATCTTTCCCAGCATCAGGGTCTTTTCCAGTGAGTCAGCTCTTCGCACCAGGTGGCCAAAGTATTGGAGTTTCAGCTTCAGCATCAGTCCTTCCAATGGATATTCAGGACTGATTTCCTTTAGGATGGACTGGTTGGATCTCCCTGCAGTAATACACATTCAGTTCAGTTCAGTTCAGTCGCTCAGTCGTGTGCAACTCTTTGCGACCCCAGGAATTGCAGCACGCCAGGCCTCCCTGTCCATCACCCAGAGTTCACTCAAACTCACGTCCATCGAGTCGGTGATGCATCCAGCCATCTCATCCTCTGTCGTCCCCTTTTCCTCCTGCCCCCAATCCCTCCCAGCATCAGGGTATTTTCCAATGAGTCAACTCTTGCATGAGGTGGCACGAAGAGTCAGCTCTTCAGCATGAGCTGAAACTGGAGTTTCAGCTTTAGTATCATTCCTTCCAAAGAACACCCAGGGCTGATCTCCTTTAGAATGGACTGGTTGGATCTCCTTGCAGTCCAAGGGACTCTCAAGAGTCTTCTCCCACACCACAGTTCAAAAGCATCAATTCTTCGGCACTCAGCTTTCTTCACAGTCCAACTCTCGCATCCATACATGACCACTGGAAAAACCATAGCCTTGACTAAACAGATCTTTGTGTAGTAAATTACCCTAAATTTTGCCATTAATGATTCTATAATTTGGCAGAACTTAGCCAGAAAGATGTGTCTCTGCTCGCTGGGGCTGGAGCATAGAGGATGACCTAGAGGGGGCTGGGCTGAGTCTGTGTGCTTTCTACCCTTGAATGGGATTTACACACTTTCCTTCTTGGCTTTCATATTTATAGCTGTCTAAAGGGATACTCTTGGTTTGGCTTACACCTGTATCACAGAGGAAGAAGCTATTTGGTTTGGCAGATTCTTTGGAAGGGAGAGGGAGGTAAGGGCATGACTGGCTGTCTCACTGCTGGGAGAGGTCAGGTGATGCACAGGCTGAGAAGTTACTCTCTTCATCTGTATGCAGTCCAGGCTTGGGCTTTTCCACTCCTACTGGCTTGATCTGACCCTTTTATTTCCCATGGAAGTTTAAGTTTTGTAGCATTCTGTCAGTTGTTTCAGTTTCAGTGAAATCTTATACTTCTGCTTCATTATAACAAGAAATTGTTCTTTCAAATGCAAAAATGAAACAAACAAAAAACCCCAAATGCATCTGGTGTCCTTTCCGCCTCCAGCTGCCTCCACATGGCCCCTCAGTGAGGCTGACTGGGGCCACACAGTGTGACAGCCTCAGGAGGTCTGGGCTCCTTTGGCATCAGAGTGCAAAAGTAGCAGCTCCCAGGCCTTCCTTACAAAAAAAAGAAAAGAAACAAAAAACTTTTCATTTAACTTCTAATTTTGAAAAAATTCCAGACTTTATAAAAGCTTTGCAGAAATAGTACAAGCAGTTCTGTGTACCTTTCACCCAGATTTCCCCAAACTTTATATAACTTCAGAGTAATGATCAGCCTGGCTTTTTCACTGCCCGGACTGACAAGTCTCAGCATGTCACTTCCATCACACTCTCTCAGTCAGAGAAGGCACAGGCCTATGCAGCAAAACTTCAGTGTGTGTGTGTGTGTGTGTGTGTGTGTGTGTGTGTGTGAGCTCATGTTCAGTGAAGCATTCTAAATAACAAAAGTCTTTCTAGGTTCTTGGGCATATGCCATAGTAACAAAACTATTTAAGGTGGCAGTTAAACACAGCAGCATCTCCAGTCTTATGTCAGAAAATAGGCCATCTGTCTTTTTAAGGAAAACTCTGTGAATTGGTTAGAAAGTCAGGAAGTCAGAGGTTTTTAAATTCTGTCACCAAAATTGAAATGGCTCCCACTCGGATACCTCAAATCATCAAAAGTGTCGGGTTGCCCAGCTTATCACTCTCCCAAGCTCATGGGAGATGTCACTCACCAATTCCAGCTCTATCTGCTCAGCCCAAATGTGGCTTCAGAAGCCTCCTTACCAAAGGGTCCTAGGCAGCAGCTATGAACAAGGCTTAAATTGTTTGTTAGGTAGGATGCGGCCATTTACCATTCCTTGTGCCCTCTTTCTTCAGTTCAGAAGAACTGTCTATCAGCAACTCCCGGAGTTTACCCAAACTCATGTACATTGAGTCGGTGATGCCATCCAACCATCTCATCCTCTGTCGTTCCCTTCTCCTCCTGCCTTCAATCTTTCCCAGCATCAGGGTCTTTTCAAATGAGTCAGCTCTTCGCATCAGGTGGCCAGAGTATCGGAGTTTCAGCTTCAACATCAGTCCCTCCAATAAAGACCCAGGACTGATCTCCTTTAGGAGGGACTGGTTGGATCTCCTTGCAGTCCAAGGGATTCTCAAGAGTCTTCTCCAACAGTTCAAAAGCATCAGTTATTTGGCGCTCAGCTTTCTTTATAGTCTAACTCTCACACCCATACATGACTACTGGAAAAACCGTAGCCTTGACAAGACAGGCCTTTGTTGGCAAAGTAACGTCTCTGCTTTTTTTTTTTTTTTTTTTTGTCTCTGCTTTTTAATACTGTCTAGGTTGGTCATAACTTTCCTTCCAAGGAGTAAGCATCTTTTAATTTCATGGCTGCAATCACCATCTACAGTGATTTTGGAGCCTTCCAAAATAAAGTCAGCCACTGTTTCCACTCTTTCCCTGTCTGTTTGCCGTGAAGTGATGGGACTGGATGCCATGATCTTAGTTTTCTGAATGTTGAGCTTTAAGCCAACTTTCTTATTCTCCTCTTTCACTTTCCTCAAGAGGCTCTTTAGTTCTTCTTCACTTTCTGCCATAAGGGTGGTATCATCTGCATATCTGAGGTTATTGATATTTCTCCCAGCAGTCTTGATTCCAGCTTGTGCTTCATCCAGCCTGGCATTTTGCATGATGTATTCTGCATATAAGTTAAAGAAGCAGGAATACAGCCTTGACATACTCCTTTTCCTTTTTGGAACCAGTCTGTTGTTCCATGTCCAGTTCTAACTGTTGCTTCCTGACCTGGATACAGGTTTCTCAAGAGGCAGGTCAGGTGGTCTGGTATTCCCATCTCTTGAAGAATTTTCCAGTTTGTGGTAGTCCACACAGTCAAAGGCTTTGGCATAGTCAATAAAACAGAAATAGATGTTTTTCTGGAACTCTCTTGCTTTTTCAATGATCCAACAGATGTTGGCAATTTGATCTCTGGTTCCTCTGCCTTTTCCAAAACCAGCTTGAACATCTGGAAGTTCACGGTTCACATATTGCTGAAGCCTGGCTTGGAGAATTTTGAGCATTACTTTACTAGCGTGTGAGATGAGTGCAATTGTGCGGTAGCTTGAGCATTCTTTGGGGTTGCCTTTCTTTGGGATTGGAATGAAAACGGACCTTTTCCAGGCCTGTGGCCACTGCTAAGTTTTCCAACTTTGCTGACGTATTGAGTGCAGCACTTCCACAGCATCCTTTAGTATTTGAAATAGCTCAACTGGAATTCCATCACCTCCACTAGCTTTGTTCGTAGTGAAGCTTCCTAAGGCCCACTTGCCTTCACATTCCAGGATGTCTGGCTCTAGGCCCTCTTTCTTAGAGATACTGAAATACAGAGAGGTTTAGTGACTTGCTGGGTGCTTGTGTTTTGACAAGGACCTAAGTCCTGAATCCAGGCTGAATGCATTTCCTCTTTACTGCATGCTGCTGCGATCCAGCACTGATCCGCAGCAGCCCTCAGACACCCATCCGAGGAAAGTACCTTCTTCTCAGCCTATTTCTTCCCCTGTCTCCCCCTCTGTTTCCTCCCTCCCCCTCGCCCCCCAGCCACAGAAAGAAACACAGAAAGCTGGTAGTTATAACAGGGATAACCACTTTCCTAGTAGACAGGTGGCAAGTGTGATAAAAGCTGAATTTAAATCCCCTTATTAGTGCTAGGACCTGGGTAGATGGGTTAACCTCTCAGATCTTTGAGTGTGCCTGCTTCCCCTTGTAAGCTTCAGGAAGGTGATCTTTTTCTCTCAGCCTCTGTTTCCACAGAACCTAGAACAGTGCTAACTCATGGTATACGCTCAGTAAATGTCTGCTGAATGGATGGAAATAACATCAGTTCGAAAGATGTTTGTGAATTCATGTTCCATTTCTGGTCCCCTTTCCCTTTGAGACTCTTCCCTTGCTATTTAACTGTCATAGGTCCAGATACTGGGGTTTTATTCATGTTCTTCTGGGTTAGGACTGACATTTGGCAATGTATGGATGTAAATGAAATCTGCTTCAGCAGAGTCCCTAGGATGTCCCCATGGAGTTCAGAAGGCTGATTGGCCTTTGCACGGGGTTTCTGAGCCTGTAAAGTGTGCCTGTTTTTGCTCTTTGTAATTTGAAGATGCAAAGGTGAGTGCTTGCGGGAGGAGAGCCCTACCCGGGTCACTGGCCAACCAGCCGGCCTGTCCCCAGTCCACAGTCGGTGCAGGCTGGCGGCACAGCCTGGTTTGCCTGCGCACCACCTTCATGTCTGATGCTGCTCTTTCAGCACAGGGGTAAACAAAGAAAGACTTGAACGATCCAGAATCTCTGCTAAGAAATTACAGCTGGCTTGTTTGAGCCATTTATGCTTTTTTTTTAAAATCAGAAACTCTGATGAGGCATATTTCATTGCCCCGGGAAGCCTTTCCAGGGTAAAGCCCAGCACAGTACCTTCTTCACCAGGTGTCAGATGACAGAATGTCCCAGCAAGGACTCTGCGTGGAGCCACCAAAAGCCACACTGGCTCAGGAATCTAGGTGGAGTCTCTCCAGTTCCCTGAGCTTCCGCTTCCTTATCTGTCATACTGTGATCGCGGGACTGAGGCGAAACATAAAGTCATATACTGTCCAGTGTACAGGCAGGGAGGACTCAGCACCCTCCCTTGGCCCACACCACTATTCTGAATTTTTGCTTGGGGGTGGATGGGGCTGCTGAAGACAGGAAGCTGTCAGGGGAAAGGTGGGGATCCCAGTTGGTGAGAGTCATTCCGGATCTCCCCGCCAGAATCCCCACCGGCCTGAGGCAGCCATGGGACCCTCAACTCCAGAGTCACGTCATCCGCCTTATAACTGGTCTCCCTCCTCCTGCTCTTGCCCCTGCTGTCTGCTTTCTCCCCCAGACCCTCTAGATGCTTCCCTTGTCACTCAGAGTAAAAACCAGTCCTTAGGTGACCAGCCAGGCCCTCCATGGGCAGGCTGCCACTATGCACTGCTCCAGTACTCCTTGGTATTTGTGGTATTTGCCGTTCCCTTCCCCTCTGCCTTTCTCTTTGCTCCGAAATCCACCCGGCCTGTGTTCTCTTGATTCTTGCTCAGCTGTCACCTAGTCAGAGAGGCCTTCCACCCACCTTCCCTCTCCCCACCGCATCAATCGTAACACCCTAGCCTGCACTCTCTCCCCACTCTGCCCGCCTCTTTTCCCTTCCCAGCACATTGCTCGCGGGTTCCTTGGCTGCCTTCGTCCTCCTGCTGGAACGTAGGTTGCTTGAAGGCAGGGCCTTTTGTACATCATGTTTTTTACTTGATTCCAAGGGTGTGTTGGCTGGCAGGCTGTCCCCTCCAGGGTCCTCTGCCTGCACAGGTGTCTCTGCAGCACCCTCCTTGTGACGTTACCTTGGGTTCCTCTCCCTTCTCATCTTCTCTGTATAGAATCCTGGGAGTGGCTCTGAGTTTTTGCTGTGGGTCAGACCTGGTGCTGAACACTGTATATCCTTCAGCTTTTAATTAGGGGACAGCTCCATGAGGTAGGTCTTATTAAAGAAGAGTTTGCCCAAGGTCAGAGCTAGTAAGTGGCAAGCAGTCATTCTAACACCATGTGTGACCTGAGACAGACCCAGTGACCACAAGGAGGAAGGTCTCTAGAAAGGGAGGAGGAAGAAGAGGATGAGCAAAGAAGGGGTATGAGATGGAGACAGTAAGGTGCCCAGAGCTGGCACAGTAGCTGGTAGTGAGTAGGGTTTCCAGAAAGAGCTATAGAAAGCATCAATCCCAGGGCCTGTCCAGACAAAGGCACAGAAATGGGGCAAAAGGGACAGCTGCCTGTGGTCTGGGCCAGCCTGAACACGCTCACCCCTTAACCAGGAGGGGGTGGGCTGCTTGTGGGGTCCTCCGGGGATTTGTGGCTCTTGACAAGGGCTGTGGCACCAGCTATTTCTCTCAGCACTGCAGACCTCCCCTCTCCCTGATGCAGGGGGGGCCAGGACTGCGGCCCACTGGGCTTTCAGCTTGCTCATCCTTACTTTGGAGAGAAAACTGCTCCTCCTTACTTTTGGTCATGGTCTCTTGGCTTCCATTTAGTTTGAGGCTTTGCTGCTGGCCTGGGTTTCTGTGTGATAGGCCAGAAGTTTTGATTTACCTGAAGATAAAGAGGTTTTGGGGAGAGCTGTTCCTCACCTAACCCTTGAGTGTGCCAGAGTAGAACCTATAAAAGTTAAGGGTTTAAACATTTCTTTTCCCTTCCTATTATTAGAATAAAGACCAACATTTCCAAAGGCCTTGAGAGGTCCTTCATGTTCTAGCCTTGCTAGCAGATTCTGTTTCCACTTCCTCAACCTCCCTAGGCCTCTCCTCCCGTATGGCTTTTGCAAATGGTGTTTCCTCTGTATGGCTTGCAAAATCATACCTTTCTTGACTCAGTGCGAGTAACTCTTATTAATCCTTCCCATCTCGCTCTTGCGTCGCATCAGTGACACTGAGTGGTACCTCACCCTCACTCCCCAGCGTAGCCTGGGTCAGCTCTCTGCCCTTCATAGCATGCTCTAGGTTTGTAATTTTACAGCCTTGGCTCTAGTTAGAGAATTAAGGTCTCCACCACTGTCCAAAAGTGTCCTGATTGCAGAGACCTTGAATAAATTGACTGACCCCTTGATTCCCCGGTGAGTACTTGAGTGATTAAAGATGAAGAGGAGTTTGAACATACACAGGAGAGAGGACAGAGTGAGTTTCTGGAGTAAGCTTTGTCAAGTTGTTAAACTTTAAACCTGAATTTGCAGAAAGGATCATTTACACCCCTTTCCCCTCCCTCGTGTAATTCATTTGTTGGTCTGGGCTCTGAGCAGGATATTCAGAGTCACGGGTGTGTGAATTATCAGAACTGAGAGGTGCAGCTTTGGGTCATTTTTGCTTCCACTGAGTGGTCTGGTCACTGAATATAGTAACAACTCTCATAGAAAAAAATTTTTTCCACTCGTAGTCCAGATACCCCATTATCTCAAATCATTTTTGTGTTCTCATTCGCCCAGCAGTTCTTGCTGAGATGCGCGTGTTGTCTGCACCTGGCGGCCACTGTCGTGTAGAGCCCGTTGTGTGTCGGGTCCCGTCCTCCACCCCACGTACCTGTATAAGCAGATTCCCTGTAGGGCAGGGTGTCTCACCCTTGGCACCTTGATATTTGGGTTGGATGGTTTTGGCAGGGGGAACACAGAGCTGCCCTGTGCACTGTGTGGTTGGCAGCATCCCTGGCCTCTGCCCACTATGTGCCAGTAGTATCCGCTCAGTTATGACAACCAGCAGTGTCGTCCAGACGTTACCAGATGTTCCTGAGGGGCTCAGATCACTTGCCTTTGAGAACCACTTCTATAGAGTCTTTCATATGAAAGCTGTAAGTTGGGCTTTTGAGCCCAGTGGACGAAAAGCTTTATCAGCAGCTAAAAAATTCATGACGTTTTTTTGGTGGCCAGCCCAGGAAAAAGCCTCCAGGAACCTGGAGCTTTAAAGAATTCACTCATGACTTCTTACTGGATAGACAAGCTTTGTTTCTGAGCCTCTCTGCAGGTGGGCCTGGAGAATCTGGGTGTCTGAAAGCAATTCCTAGGTTAAAACTAGCAGGACAAGAAGAGTTTGAGGCCAGTGTTCTTAGTTTTTGAACATTTAATATTAATTATTAATTGTTGAATAATTAATAAAAGCTAAATAAAAGAACGAATAGTTATCAAGTGGTTATGGTGTATCAGGCATTTTTATGAGTCAGCTCTTTTAGTCCTTGTAACAACCCTGTGAAATAGGTTTCTTACCATCCCCATCATACAGATCAGAGGTCCCCAAGCCCCGGGCCCCAGACTGCTGCCAGTCTGTGGTCTTTTAGGAACTGGGCCCCACAGCAGGTGGTGAGCAGTGAGTGAGTGAGTGAAGCTTCATCTGTATTTAAAGCCGCTCCCCACTGTTCACGTTACCACCTGAGCTCCACCTCCTGCCAGATCAGCCACATTAGATTCTCAAGTTCAGGCCCTACTGTGAACTGAACCTGCAAGGGATCGGGGTTGGGGGCTGCTTATGAGAATATGAGAATCGTCCCAAAACCATCCTCCTCGCCCCATCCATGAAAAATGAAAAATAATTGTCTTCCACGAAACTGGTCCCCAGTGCCTAAAAGCTAGGGACCACTGGTATAGATGAAGGAACTGAAGCAGAGAAAGCATGAACCTTGTTCATGGTCCTACAACTAGGAGGTTGTAGGGCTGAGATTCAGACCCACCAGTCTTAACCCCAAAGCCTGTGCTCCTCTGTGACTACTGAGCACCTAGTGAGGTACCCCATGCTGGGCTGGAAGCTCTATGGACATGGCTTTGATTCTTTCTATAGTCCTCCTGGGTAAGTTATCCCAGACCTTACAGTCAGGGAACCTGAGTCTTAGGCTGTGATGGCTTGACCATGGTTCCCCGGGGATCTGACCCAAAGCCTGACACGCTTCCATGTATCATTCGGCCTCCCATGAATGAATGTAAGTTTTTTTCTGTTTTTTTTTTTTTTTTTAATAACTTTGTCTTTCACTTTTCCTTGGAATCTCACCTCTTGCTCCAATAGTTGTTAAATGCCTTGTGTAATTTAGTGCCAAGCACTAAGTAAATGTTGCTGTTTCTAATTAGATCTTGTTCAGGTGTTTTGTGTATATTATCTTATTTAATCCGTACAGCAGTCCTGTGCTGGTGGTTTCCTATTTCAGAGATGCGGACACAGGTTCAGAGAGATGAATTTAACTGGCCTAAAGTCAGAGAGTAACTCCCTGAGCCTTGAATTGAACCCACGTCTGTCTGGTTTCAAATTGTGTTCTTAACTTGCATGCTTATTTACATTACATTAGAAAATGCCCTTGAAATACTTCAAAATATTAATAATATCTATAATAGTTTAAATATAAAATGTATAATATTCATAACAATAACATACATTGTTAACAGCAATGAAGAGGCAGGCTCACCTCTTCTCTCTGGGACCCTCAGTTGCAACTCTTCACAAAAGCAGATGAGACTAGTCTTTAGTGAGTGGGCTCTTGGCACCAGTTTTGATTCTGAGTCCCCAGGTTTGTGACCTCAGGCTTTGACTTGACAGATCTGCTCCGGTAGGCCTGCGCTTAAATGAAGCCCCATGCCCTGTCCCCCACTCCCTAGTGACAGCCCAAGGTCTGGGACGTGGCGTCACATGAAGACAGCCTGGTCACAAGGACACTGGGAGACCACAGGCTCCTAAAGATGGCCTTGGGCTTTTAATTCTTTTTGGATTTAGAGACACAGTCTGTTTTGGTCAAGTGCTTAATGCAAAACACTTTTGCTTTTTCAAAAGCCTTGGCCCGCCCAGCACTCAGGGGTAATGGAGTATAAAAGGGCGGCTGCTCTTTGCAGGTCCAGTCTGCTCAGCTGGCCAGGGGCATGTGGCAGGGGTTTGAAGTCCTGCCTGCCCCCAGACAACTCTGCCGCACTGCTTCCTCAGCCTCCCCCGCCCTCCAGATGCAGCTGGGGTTTTCTGCTCTAATACTGCTCTCATCCCGGAGAAGGCAATGGCACCCCACTCCAGTACTCTTGCCTGGAAAATCCTATGGACGGAGGAGCCTGGTGGGCTGCAGTCCATGGGCTCGCTGAGGGTCGGACACGACTGAGCAGCTTCACTTTCACTTTTCATTTTCATGCATTGGAGAAGGAAATGGCAACCCACTCCAGTGTTCTTTCCTGGAGAATCCCAGGGACAACAGAGCCTGGTGGGCTGCCGTCTACGGGGTCGCACAGAGTCAGACAAACGACTTAGCAGCAACTGCTCTCATCCAGTCTTGAAAGTTGACAAACGCCTTTCCTTCACATCTCACATAAGCCTTTTCAGTTAGGTTGGTATAAACAATGAGGAAATTGGTTTGGCGGGCAAGGAGAGGAAGGCTGCTTTTGGTGAAAGGTATCCAGGGAAACTGGGAGGCGCGGGTGGGCTTGGAGCCAGCACCAGGGTGTTGGGACTGCCCTGTGAGTGTGAGGCCATTAGAGTGGCAGGGTCTTTCCCTAGGATGAACCCTTCCAAACAGAAGTAAGACTAGCCTTGTTGAGAGGCGGCCCAGGCCCGAGCACAGGCCCTGAGGCTCTGCCTGCACCCGTGCTGCTGTGGCCCTGTGCCCACGGGCACCTGCTTCCCCGCAGTCAGTGTGGTTAGCCACCGGGGAAAAAATCTATATTCGGTTTACATTGTGGCTCCCCAGAGTTGAGATTCTCTAAAAGGTGGGATGCAACATGGGATGGTTGTAACTAAAATGCTGGCATTGAAGATGGTAAGGACTGACAGCCTCATTAGTGGATGAGGGCTTTGCCCAGCAGACGCTGACACGTGTGTGGGGATCAAGCCCAGTGTGGTCAGGGGCCAGAGTGGCTTTCTCCAAACCCTGACTTGGTGCCGCTTATCCAGAGCCCAGGCCGCTGCTCCTGGGGACAACCAGGTTCTCACACAGAAAAACATGGCTTTGTTTTTAAAGAACTTTTTAATTTACAGAAATAGCTCTTCTTTATAAAAAGTAATATGCCCATACTTTTGCTATCCAGAGACAATAGTTAACATTTTCATGTAAATCTTTTGGTCTGTGTTTAGTTCTTCATGATGCAGCCCTTTTGAAATTTGACTGTTATGTTCATCTCTGTCCAGGAGATCTATTTGTAGCTGATATAAATGCTGCATAAAAGTGTGGTTGGGTGTTCTGAGTTTTTTTCCTTCTTCTTAAATTCATTAAGTCTGTATCTCCTCAGCTGCATCTTGGCCCCATACAATGTGGGAGTCTTGTGAGCAGTGAGCAGTGGCTCTCAGTGAGGTCTCCATGCAGATGTCAGTCTCACCATGCTGACTTAATGCCTGCCCTCCACCCAGTCGCCAGAAGTGCCTTTCCTTCTAGCCCTTTATTTTTTTACAGTAACAGTAATACTTACAGTATATTATCCACTTACTTCGTGCCTGGCACTGTGCTGCTTTTCAAGTTAGTCATCTAATCTTTATAACAATCCCAAGAGGTGGGTGGTGGTATTGCCTCCATTTTTCAGATGAGCCACAGAGAAGTGAAGGGAAATAAGTGCATTTTATTGAAATGGGCTATTTTCGGTGTGGCAGGCTTAGCCCCAGAGCCAGTGAAGCCAGATCTGCAGCTGCTGGATTGGGCCGGGGGTGGGGCACTACAGGGATGAGGAGAGCCCAGCTCCTGCCCTGAGAGCTGGTCTCAAACCCACCGAGAACCGCCAGCGAGCGGATCGTGGCAGTATTAGTAGCCTGCCCTGGCCTTCTGGCTGTTCCACACTTGGCCTTGGCTCCTTGAGGGAGTGGCTTCCTCCTCCAGGAAATGCGTTTTCCTATCCACTCTTCTGGGAAGCCTTATCAGCTTGCAACCAGGAAGCTTGCTGCAGTGTGCTGTCAAGGCTGCCCACCCTTGTAGAGAAGATCAGGAGCGTTCAGGGTGGTATGGCTGTAGATGCCAACCCTTTTAGTTTCGAGAAGCCAGTACCGCTTGCCTCCTTGTCCCAGTGCTGGGCTTGGTGGCTTTTTCCTCAGATCTGTGGTGCGATGAAAAAGGTGACTCCCTCCCTCCGGCTGCCCTTACACATTCTCAGCCTTTTAGACTCTAGAGGTTTTCTGAAGCTGGAGAAGGGCAACCCCACCCCCCACGCACATGTACAAGTGCAGGCACACGCACACACTTTTCCTCTAGAGGTTATCCCTGGGTGTATGTGGTGACATGGAGAGCTTTGTTCTTGGGATCCCAGGCATCAGAGTCTTTTCCCAGGGACATGCCTGCTTCAAGACTGTAAATCAGAAATGGTCCAGGGAAGATTCTAGTGCCTTTCAATTGCATTTTCCTTAGGGGAAAAAAAGAATTCCATTAGATTTTCTTTTTGGTAGTGTCTTGATTCCCTCTGAGCTTTTCCATTTACCCCTGAAATAAGTCCATTTGGTAGCCTGGGATACCTTGTCAGCCTGGAGGATTTTAGAGTGGACCAGATTGCTTTTGAGTAAAAATGGATTTTTGCTTCTGAGAGTAGGCATATCATGGGTAGTTTATAAAGGATCAGTATTCCCCTCTCCACCCCAGTCCCTGTCCAGCACCCCGGGCAGCCGTGGGTAACCATGAATTCCTCACAGCTATGGGCGCAGTGCCCTAGGCCTACGGATCTGAAGGAAAGGCTCTCAGGAGGGTCCCCCTCTTGAGAAGGTGAAGCCTGGGGCTGTGGGGCCCACTCTCCCCAGCCCAGCCAGGCCTGGCATCCTGAGCTGTTTGTGCTGGCTTCACTCATTCCAAGATATCCTCCTAGTCACATGGATTCCTTCTGGGATAGAGTGATGGCCCTGATACCCTCAACCATTTCAGAGAAGTTCAGGATGAGCCAAGATCTCTCGAAGGATTTAAATTGACCAAAGTGAGAGTGGCACCTTCCTTCAGAACTTGAGACTGACAGGATATTCATATCTTTTCTTAGTCGCACTCTGCCATTGCTTCAGAGAGGAGCCAGCTGAGGCTGTATCTGAGCTTGCCTGCAAGGCCAGCTACAAACAGCTTTTCCAGCTGAGGTAAAAGGTGCAAGACACCTTTTGTTCAGTCCTCCATTCATTCACTCATTCATTCCATGTCTCCTGTACCTCAGGTCTGTGGAGTAGACTCGGGGCGTGGTTAGTAACGTTGGCGTGTGCAGCATAGAATCGGGAGCTAAGGGTCACCAGACTTCATCTTGGAGACCTAAAGGAATTCCTCCTGGACTGGGCATTTCCACTTTGCGGGCCTAGTGGAAGGGGCAGGAGAGTGAGGGGCTGGTAGGAGGATTCTTGGGGGTCGCCGGCTCCAGCTGCTGCTGTGGTGGGGTGGGGGGTCGTGGGGATGCCTAGTGGTTGTGCCTCATTAGGCGGCTGTGCCCCCTGCCTTCCTGGGTCATTGCCCAGCAGCCTGGCATCCACAAGGAGGGGGTCTAGGCAATACTTAACGGAAATAGACACCTCTTTTACCCGATTTCCACATCACTTGGTTGTTCTTCAAAAACCTCAGTTCATCAGGTAGAAGGAGAAGCTGTCTGTAGGCTCTCCTAGCAGCTTCACATAATGCCAGGGCCACTTCCAGCTGTCTTGGCACCTCTGTCCTTCAGGTCTCTGTCTTGAGAGTAGTAATGGCAGCTGACAAAAACTTCGAGCCTGCTGTATACTAGGTGGTTAGTGTGGCTTAACTAAGTCCCCGGGACGAGGTGCTGTTATTATTCCCATCTCACAAGCGAGAAAACCAAAGCTGAGAGAGGTGGTCACCCTTCAAAGTGGCACGTAGAGTGGACCCTGGGGTACCCGACTCTACAACCGCCTTTCCTCATCCCCACAGGGTTCCTTGGTGCGCTGTTAGGAGGCCAGGGTCTGTTTGTGTGGTGACCTCGGGGTGCTCCTGACTCAGGACGACAGCTGGGCAACAGGAGGGGGCCCTCGGCCGAGGGGGCTGGGCTTTCTGACTTTGCTGAGAGGCCTTGCGTTCTCCAGACCAGCAGGTCTATGAATAAACCTGCCACTTTGGGCAACTGAACCCTGCTCAGCAGATGGGGAGCAGTCAGCTGCCTCCGTCACTCTTGACACAATGGGGCTCCCTTTGTACCCGCTCCATCACCAGGTCTCACCTCACCTAGCTTCCCACCTCAGCCTTTCATGGCAAGGATTAGCCTGTCGCTTCCTGTTTCACTGGAAAGGTGGTTGGTCACGATGTTGGGAGACTTTTTGGATCTAGCTTCAGTGACAAGCTGGCTAGAACTATTAATATTAATAGTAGAGTTGACCATGGAAAGAAGCTTTTCTATGGGCCAGGTTCCCCCTCTGCCCGCCTTTCTCCACTAGGGACGTCTCTGGCCTCACATTTGCCGAGGGGCACATCTCAGCAGGTTGGGTGGTGGTTTTCAGGGCCCTTCCTGGTTGACTTCTGGGTGGATGCTGGGTTGTGGCAGTTACAGAGCAGGAGGAACTGTTGGGGATTACTCGGCAGAGCCCAGGGGCCCCTCACAGTTCTTTCCATATCTACAAGGACAACCTTTGTTGCTGGGAAATGGCTGGTGGTGTGCTTCAGGTAGTAGAGGCCTGTGGAGGAGACAGTCGTTACAAGTGAGGTTTGCCTTGCTGAAATCACCACTCAGCGTGCTCACTGAGAGTGGTCATCCTGTCCCGCCCCGCCCTAGAGGTCACTGTGTACCAGGGCTCTGCACTGGAGTGCATTCAGGTGAAAACCCAGCTATTTTTACTGTCGCCAAATTAAGCTTGACCAAGGAGGAAGAAATCAACCTGGGGCATTTTGCATAAATATATCTGCTAGGACTGTTAATCAATAACGTAGGAACCTGGTACCTGCAGAAGCCAGTTGTGGTCTGTATACGTAAGATAAAGATACACTTGGTGTTCGATAAAAAACAATAGGGTGGTGTTTGCCTTGTGAGAAAATGCAGCAAGACCTATTTGAATGAGACTCCCGAGGCCGGTGCTCAACGTGAGTCAGGCTAACATTGCCGATAGCAGAGGGGCCTGTGCCCGTCTGTGCCTGGACACTAATGGGAAGGGCCCAGCAGTGACCTCCATGCTGATCTCTGTCCATCTGGGCCTGTTCCAAAGAGCCAGTTCAGTTCAGTCACTCAGTCGTGTTCGATTCTTTGCGACCCCATGGACTGCAGCACACCAGGCTTCCCTGTCCATCACCAACTCCTGGAGCTCGCTCAAACTCATGTCCATCGAGTCAGTGATGCCATCAAACCATCTCATCCTCTGTTGTCCCTTTCTCCTGCCCTCAATCTTTCCCAGCATCAGGGTCTTTTCCAGTGAGTCAGCTCTCCATATCAGGTGGCCAAAGTATTGGAGTTTCAGCTTCAGCATCAGTCCTTCCAGTGAACACTAAGGACTCATCTCCTTTAGGATTGACTGGTTGGATCTCCTTGCAGTCCAAGGGACTTTCAAGAGTCTTATCCAACATCACAGTTGAAAAGCATCAACTCTTTGTCATTCAGCTTTCTTTACAGTCCAACTCTCACATCCATACATGACTTAGGGAAAAACCATAGCTTTTACTAGACGGCCCTTTGTTGGCAAAGTAATGTCTCTGCTTTTTAATATGCTGTCTAGGTTGGTCATAGCTTTTCTTCCAAGGAGCAAGAGTCTTTTAATTTCATGGCTGCAGTCACCGTCTGCAGTGATTTTGGAGCCCCCCAAAATAAAGTCAGCCACTGTTTCCATTGTTTCCCTGTCTATTTGCCATGAAGTGATGGGACTGGATGCCATGATCTTAGTTTTCTGAATGTTGAGTTTTAAGCCAACTTTTTCACTCTCCTCTTTCACTTTCACCAAGAGGCCCTTTAGTTCTTCACTTTCTGCCATAAGGGTGGTGTCATCTGCATATCTGAGGTTATTGATATTTCTCCTGGCAATCTTGATTCCAGCTTGTGCTTCATCCAGCCTGGCATTTCTCATGATGTACTCTGCATATAAGTTAAAGAAGCAGGGTGACAATATACAGCCTTGACGTACTCCTTTCCCGACTTGGAACCAGTCTGTTGTTCCATGTCCAGTTCTAACAGTTGCTTCTTGACCTGCATACAGATTTCTCAGGAGGCAGGTCAGGTGGTCTGGTATTCCCATTTCTTGAAGAATATTCCACAGTTTGTTGTGATCCACACAGTCAAAAGCTTTGGCGTAGTCAATAAAACAGAAGTAGATGTTTTTTCTGGAACTCTCTTGCTTTTTCAATGATCCAGTGGATGTTGGCAATTTGATCTCTGGTTCCTCTGCCTTTTCTAAATCCAGCTTGAACATCTGGAAGTTCTCAGTTTACGTACTGTTGAAGCCTGGCTTGGAGAATTTTGAGCATTACTTTGCTAGCATGTGAGATGAGTGCAATTGTGTGGTAGTTTGAGCATTCTTTGGCATTACCTTTCTTTGAGATTGGAATGACAACTGACCTTTTCCAGTCCTATGGTCACTGCTGAGTTTTCCAAGTTTGCTGGCATATTGAGTTCAGCACTTTCACAGCATCATCTTTCTGGATTTGAAATAGCTCAACTGGAATTCCATCACCTCCACTAGCTTTGTTCATGATGATGCTTTCTAAGGCCCACTTGCCTTCTCATTCCAGGATGTCTGGCTCTAGTCCAGTCATCACACTATCATGGTTATCTAGGTCATGAATATCTTTTTTGTATAGATCTTCTGTGTATTCTTGCCACCTTTTCCTAATATATTTTGCTTTTGTTAGGTCCATACCATTTCTGTCCTTTATTGTGCCCATCTTTGCATAAAATGTTCCCTTGGTATCTCTAATTTTCTTGAAGAGATCTCTAGTCTTTCCCATTCTGTTGTTTTCCTCTATTTCTTTGCATTGATTGCTGAGGAAGGCTTTCTTATCTCTCCTTACTATTCTTTGGAACTCTGCATTCAGATGCTTGAATCTTTCCTTTTCTCCTTTGCCATTTGCTTCTCTTCATTTCTCAGCTATTTGTAAGGCCTCCTCAGACAACCATTTTGCCTTTTTGCATTTCTTTTTCTTAGGGATGGTCTTGATCATTGCCTCCTGTACAGTGTCACAAACCTCTGTCCATAGTTCTTCAGGCACTCTGTCTATCAGATCTAATCCCATGAATCTATATGTCACTTCTACTCTATAATCGTAAGGGATTTGATTTAGGTCATACTTGAATGGTCTAGTGGTTTTCCCTACTTTCTTCAATTTAAGTCAGAATTTGGCAATAAGGAGTTCATGATCTGAGCCACAGTCAGCTCCCGGTCTTATTTTTGCTGACTGTATAGAGCTTCTCCATCTTTGGCTGCAAAGAGTATAATCAGTCTGATTTCTGTATTGACCATCCGCTGATGTCCTTGTGTAGAGTCTTCTTTTGTGCTGTTGGAAAAGGGTGTTTGCTATGACCAGTGCATTCTCTTGGCAGAATTCTAGTAGCCTTTGACCTGTTTCATTTTGTATTCCAAGGCCAAATTTGCCCTTTATTCCAGGTATCTCTTGACTTTCTACTTTTGCATTCCAGTCCCCTATGATGAAAAGGACATCTTTTTTGGGTGTTAGTTCTAGAAGGTCTTGTGGGTCTTCATAGAACCATTCAACTTCAGCTTCTTCAGCATTACTGGTTGGGGCATAGACTTGGATTACTGTGATATTGAATGGTTTGCCTTGGAAACAAACAGAGATCATTCTGTCATTTTTGAGATTGCACCCAAGTACTGACCCAGGAGAAGGGAGCAGTGACTCCACAAGAGACTGACCTAGACTTGCCTGTGAGTGTCCAGGAGTCTCCGGTGGATGCCTGGCTCAGCAGTGGCCTGCTGCAGGGTCGGGGCCATTGAGTGTAGCAGTGCGTGCGTGGGACCTTTTGAAGGAGGTCACCATTATCTTCATCACCTCCACCATAGTTTGGTCTCAGGTCAAATAACAGGGAGAGCACACAGCCCCACCCTTCAACAGAAAATTGCGTTAAAGACTTACTGAACGTGGCCCCACCCATCAGAACAAGACCCAGTTTTCCCCACAGTCAGTCTCTCCCATCAGGAAGCTTCCATAAGCCTCTTCTCCATATCCATCAGAGGGAAGACAGAATGAAAACCACAGTCACAGAAAACTAACCAAACTGGTCACATGGACCACAGCCTTGTCTAACTCAGTAAAACTATGAGCTGTGCTGTGTGGGGCCACCCAAGACGGGTGGGTCACGGTGGAGAGGTCTGACAGAATGTGGTCCACTGGAGAAGGGAATGGCAAACCACTTCAGTAATCTTGCCTTGAGAACCCCATGAACAGTTATGAAAAGGCAAAAAGATACGACACTGAAAGATGAACTCCCCAGGTCAGTAGGCGCCCAGTATGCTTCTGGGGAAGAGTGGAGAAATAACTCCAGAAATAATGAAGAGACGGAGCCAAAGCAAAAACAACACCCAGTTGTGGATGTGACTGGTGATGGCAGCAAGGTCCGATGCTGTAAAGAGCAATATTGCATAGGAACCTGGAATGTCAGGTCCATGAATCAAAGTAAATTGGAAGTGGTCAAACAGGAGATGGCAAGAGTGAACGTCGACATTTTAGGAATCAGTGAACTAAAATGGACTGGAATGGGTGAATTTAACTCAGAAGACTACTGTGGGCAGGAATCCCTTAGAAAAAATGGAGTAGCTGTCATAGTCAACAAGAGAGTCCAAAAAGCCAGCTCCCCTCTGATGAACCTCTTTTTTTTCCTGCAATGGCACCCCACTCCAGTACTCTTGCCTGGAAAATCCCATGGACGGAGGAGCCTGGTAGGCTGCAGTCCATGGGGTCGCTAAGAGTCGGACACGACTGAGCGACTTCACTTTCACTTTTCACTTCCATGCATTGGAGAAGGAAATGGCAACCCACTCCAGTGTTCTTGCCTGGAGAATCCCAGGGACGGGGGAGCCTGGTGGGCTGCCGTCTCTGGGGTCGCACAGAGTCGGACACAACTGAAGCGACTTAGCAGCAGCAGCAGTGCCTGAAACCAAAAAAAAAAAAATTTTCCTAGTTCTGTTTAGCATCCAAAATCATGGCAGTTGTTTTCTTATATTCAGGGGCAGCGATGTTGGGAGTTTGTGGGTTCTGAGTCTATTTCTGTTCTCTTACCTTTTCTCTCATCACTTGTTCCCCCGATTGCCTGGTTCTAAGCGTCTTTCTTGCTGCTCAGCAGGCTGTGAAATAACAGATCCTGCGGTCAGGCCCCATCACCACCACTCCCTCCTTGGGAGTTCAGGCCATGATGACTCTTACCAGTCAGGAGAGGTCGGGGCTGGAACACAGCTGGGCCAGCCTACAACACTGCCTGTTTGTAAGTGAGCCGCTCAAAGCCCGCGTTTCTCTAGGTTTTCTTGTGAAGGAAGGAACGCAAGGACAGGGCAGTAATGGGCTGGCATTCCTGTCTCTTCAGCTCACCAAAAGGCCTTGTCCAGGCTCTCTGGTGATTACTGGTGCCCCCAGCATGGCGTGCCAGTGCGCTTCCTCAGCTGGCTCGTGGGCTTTTCCGTCCAGGCTGTCTGTGAGCCGCCTGAGTCAGGCCCGGTGTCCTTTATTCCCAGACTCCCCTGCAGAGTTGGCCATGTCAGGGAAATGAGAAGTGAGCGTGTGGGCTGGGAGGGACCCTGAGCAGTGTCTCTGTCTCCTCTGGCACATCCTCTGTCTGTGAGGTCCGGCTGGAGCGTTCTGGAGGGGTCTTCGGGCCAGAGGGTGGGCAGGCACCTGACTGGCAGAGCATCCCTCCTCTGAGGGGTGGCAGGATCCACCATACCACCAGCCCAGGAGAATGGCCACAGCTGCTGGCGCAGAACGGCCCTGGGGCACCAGCCCACAGAGCTTTGCCTGCTGGGAAGCAAAGCTCTGATCCGTATCCCTTTCCCCAGGTGTTGATATGCTTGGAACCCTCTCAAATAAGCAGAGGATGAGAGTGTAGGCTTTATCGTTTTAACCACTCTTAAGTGTACAGTACGGGTGGCAGTGAGCCTGTTGACATTATTGTGCAGCCGTCACCACCATCTGTATCCAAAACTTGGTTCATCACCCCAAACTAGAACTCCTTACCTGCTAGCCCCTGGCAACCACCATCCCACTTCCTGTCTCTACGAATTTGACTCCTTTAGGTACCTCATGTAGCAGGAGTCTTACAGTATTTGTCCTTCTGTGACTGGCTTACTTCACTTAGCAAAATGTCTTTAATCCATGTTGTGTCATATGTCAAAATTCCTTTCTTGGATTGAAGAGTATTCCATTGTATGTGTAAACCGTGTTTTGTTTATCCTTTCGTCCACCGGTGGATACCTGGGTGGCTTCCACCTTTTGGTAATGCAAATACGCTGCTGTGGACATAGGTGTGCAAATACCTGTCCAAGCGCCTGCTTTCAGTTCTTTTGAGTAGGAGTTGTAAAGCACAGGAGAAGGATGTCTTTGAAGGTCAGTTTCTGATGACTCACCCTTCTCCACTGAGAGCTGGGCTTATGGGCCAAAAGGAAGCTTTACTCATGGCCTAATTTTAGACTATAACGCAACCACCACTGGTCACTCATAACATCAGGCTTCCTTTTGATATTTGATAGGATTTCACAACATGTTAAAATTCCAGTTTTATGTATTAGCTTTTGTTGACTACACTTAGCTGGCGACTCCCTTGTGATTGTGGCAGCCCCTTGTCACTCAGTGGTGGGCATTGACCCTCGGCAGTGCGCTTCCTTACAGCTGGCTTGTTCCAGGGGTGCAGGCTCTTGCTGACTTCGCCCCTCCTCACCCGAGTTGAGCTGGTCTTCTGGCCTTGTCCCCACCCCTGGCTCCGTCTTGGGACCCAAAACCCTGAGCCTCTGCCAGCTGAGAATATTGAAGTCACTTGTCTTCAACTCCCAGCAGCTTTGGGCAGTCATGGTGTTATCCCCCAGGTCTACTGGTTCTCATCATCTGTTTTTATTTGATCCGGTTTTCTTACACAACATTTAGCATTATTCGAATTATATGTCATTTTTTCCCCCAGGAAAATAAAATGCTTTTCTGAAACAGCTTGGCATTTGGAGTTGCCACAGGAAGTGGTCTTCCCCGCACCAGCTTAGACCAGCCTGAGGCCCACGGTGTTGGTGAGGTGGACACATCCAGGGATGACAGGCCTTCAGCGGATTCACCTGTCCTGTCGTGGGTCCCTCGACCTCTAGAGGAGACTTCTTTGGCCAGTGCCCATCTGTATTTGCCAGACCAGTTAGGAAGTGGACATGGGAGCACTGGGAGAAGACCTGCTCCCTGCACTCGAGGACCTTTATAGTCCTTTATAGTCTGTTAATAGCTATGGCACTCAGAAACCCTGAGGATAAACCAGCCATTTCTGAGGCAGTCCTGTTTTCTTACCTGTTCCAGCGCTTCAGGTAAACAGAAAGCACTGCTGGCCCACAAAGGGAAAGGCCGAGCTCTTAGCCCCAGGCTGCGTTCTAGACACTGACTGACTACTGCGCAAGCAGCCTCCCCTTTTCATCTGAGGACTGCCCTCGGGCCTGTCTCTGTCTCTGCTTGGTATTTCTCAGACCAAGGTTTCTGAATGATTGTACTGATAGGTGATAGCAGCAGATCCGCGTCAGAAAGATCTGGGTTGGGCTGGACCAGGTCGGAAAGGCTTCTGGGAGACGCAGGGAGCCCCAGGTGAGGGTGCTGTCCTGCAGGCGGCCATTCTAGTCTCCTGAGGGTTGCCTTATTTGGCTCTGGTTTTAGATGCTGGAGGAAGAAGGGAGGAGTTTACCTTCAAACAAACAGATAAGATGCTTCTCAGAGCGTCTGAAAGATCTGTGTGTTGAGTCGAAGGGGAGAGCCTTTCACATAGTAACCCAACCTTGAGCACTATCTCTGGCCTGACCCTGGGAGGAGCCTGCAAGTGGATCAGGCCACTATTCCTGGCGCTGACGTGGAGCACAGGGGCACTTCTCTGCCCTGGGGCAGGCGAGCAGTTCTCTGGCAGAGAGAGGAGGAGAGTAAGCTGTTCATGGGGTGCACAGCCAGACCTGGGAGGGGGGCTGGCATCTCTGCTCAGGTGTCACAGGCTGGATGGGAAGGTGGATGACTGGCAGGTGGTCTGGGAGGTCCTGTGCCACCCACTGTGGACTCTCCCGCTGGGTCAGTGCCCGGGTCTCAGCAGGCGGGGTGGGTTGTCGCTGGCCGCGGGTCTGGCAGTCAGGACGCAGGTCTGTCTCTGGTCCTTGGGTTACACCTTGTACTGTTGTCCTGTTTATTCCCCTGCTAACCAGGTCCCTCTTCTGTCCCAGGCTCCCTGTCCTGGACTCGCTCTGAACTTCCCAGAGTCGCACCTCCCTAACCCTGAACTTGGGCTCTGATGCCTTGTGGTTGGTTGAGGCCGAAGGAAAAGTGACAGGGAATGACAGAGAGAGAGAGAGAGTGTGAGTGTGTGTGTGTGTGTGTGTGTGTGTGTGTGTGTGCGCGCGCGCGCCTAAGTTGGGGTGAGAGCAGGGCCTAGAATTGCGGGCAGCTCTCCTCCAGCAGTCTTCCGTCCTGCTGTGGGGGCCGCGGAGGTGGGGGCCTGACTCTGTTCTGCCACTCCCCTCCTCCGGGCTTTGGGCACACCCTCCCTCCGGCGGGACCTGTTACCCTCTGCACAGTGAAGGACTAGGTGACCTTGCAGGCCCTTGGCTCCCAGAACAGCCTGTAACTGCCTCCTGGCCTCTGGTTTATTTCTGAGTCCGGGTGAGCCCCCGAACCCCTTCTCTCTACCTGTGTGTAGGCCACCTCTTTAGTCAGTCCTGGGAGGGGTCTCCCTGAGAGTCAGTCATTTTAACATGGTAATAACACCAATGAGCATTTATTGAATAGTGACAATGTGCTGGGCACTGTGCACGTCTAATCTCCTTTTTTCCCTGCAACCCTGTCGGGTATAGATTACTGGTGTCACTCTTATTTTACAGCACAGGAAGCTGAGGCTAAGAGAGGTTGTCACCTGTTTGTTACATGGCCAACCAGTAGATAAGCCTATATTTAAATCCAATTTGATACATCTTATTAAAAATCTCTGTTCTGAAATTCTAATTGTGGTCTCTCACTAAATTGGAGCAGAGTGTCTGGGAATTGAGACCTGGACTGGGGCAGCCATATCTGATAGGGAAGTTTCTGCCCTGCTTCTCTGAACTTCCCCATCTCTGAAATCTGATGAGAACTCACTGCCTACTTACCCCACTCCTACTCCTGTTCAACCTCGGGTTCCTAGGAAGAGACACTGGAACCTCTGGGGCTGCTTTGGGGGGGACAGGGGTCTGTGCTGGGGGGCTGGGTCTGTGCTGGGGGGCCGGGTCTGTGCTGGCGGGGGGCGGGGGCAGGTCTGTGCCGGGGGGCTGGGTCTGTGTGGGGGCTCTGCTGAAGTGGTGGGAGCAGAAAGATCTTGATGTTGGCACTCAAAGCAGTGTATGAGAGGGGAGCCAGGAGGGGTGGTGAGGGACCTGAAGGCGGTCCCTGGCAGATCACGGGCTCCCCGGGGTTTGTAAGGCTAGACCGACTTTACCTGCTCCTCGGCGCCCTTTATGCCAGACCAGGCTCAGGTGGGCTCCTGACTCCCTCCTGCCCAAACCCGGAGTGGAAGAGAAGAGGCTGGGGTTGGTTTGGGAAATGCCAGCAACTCCTGTCACTGGAGAGGGAAGAGTGCAAAAGGAACCCTGGAAGCGGGGCTGTTGGGGACCTGGTATGGTGGCGGGTTTTCTGGCTCATGGGGCCCAGCCTTAGGAATTGCACCAGCGTGAGGACCCCCTGGTCTCCAGGCTCCTTGTGGGGGGAGTGGTGATCTGATCCAGCCGCTGCTTGCCAGGTTGGCCCAGCAGAAACCCTAGCTTGTGCCTGGGGCTGAGTCAGCAAGGCCTGAGGGAAATCAGAATTGCGTTGAAGGCAAATCTGATGGGTCAAACTCCAGGTCATAGGGGCCACCAGGCCCAGCTGTGGAGGGAGCAGCATCACTGGGACCACAGGTTAGGGGAGCTGGGCCGAGGGTGGTCTGTAGGTGATCGTGACACTGGGGAAGACATCCGGGACTGAGGCCAGCGCCACCAGGGAACCCGGATCAGTCGATGCCAGCTGCCCCCAGAGAAAGCCCCAGAGCTAGCACAGTGGCAGAGGCGAGGGGGGGTCTAAGCTGTGCTGAACCTGGACAGCCCTCCCTCCTGCCCACAGGACCCCAGCAGTGGCATGGAGGAGCAGCAGCTTTGAGTGGGACTTTGGAACTGGACGAGCCTGGATTTGAGAAAAACATAAAATGCAAAAGCAGAGTAAAAGCCCCTCCCCCCCCACATTCTGACCTTTGTTTCTTATATTCTTTCAGATATCTGTCTGTATGTCTGTGTGTATGTGTATCCTTTTCATTGTACAAACATAACAAGCACACTGCTGTATACCTTGCTTTTATCCTTTGCTTAATTTATTGGCAGGATGGAAGAACCATCTCCTTCTTCTTAATGGCCATTTAGTATTCTATTCTATGGGATGTATTAGCTTACCTAGTCAGTCTCCAGGTGATGGACATCAAGGTTGTTGGTAGCTTGGGGTTATTTTGATACAGCCGCAATCACAATGTACACACATTTTTGAACAATGAAACAATTGTTTCTATAGAAAAACCCTAGATACAGATTTTGTGGGTCAAAACTCTATGCAGCACCCTCCCCCCCACACACACACATTCTCTTTCAAAGGGCTTCTATAAATTCACACTCCTGCAAACTGTTTGAGAGTTACAAATGATAGTAACAGAGCTGTTGTGAGGATTAAATGAGACAATGTGTAAAGCTTTCAGTCAGTGCCTGCCGTATCTGGCTGCAGGGCGGGCCTCACCACAAACTTTAACTTTGTCCAGGCAGGTACTGGGTCGTGTTTGGTGGTCAGCTTGGGGAAGGGGAGGTGGCAGGCAACAGTGATCTGACAGCTGACTTCGCTGGTGGCTCAGACGGTAAAGCGTCTGTCTACAATGCGGGAGACCTGGGTTTGATCCCTGGGTCGGGAAGATCCCCTGGTGAAGGAAATGGCAATCCACTCCAGTACTCTTGCCTGGAAAATCCCATGGACAGAGGAGCCTGGTAGGCTACAGTCCATGGGGTCGCAGAGTCGGACACGACTGGGCGACTTCACTTTCACTTTCAAGCAGATGCCACCTTCACTCCCACATCCAGGAAGCTACCTGACACGTGCAGGTAGTGACACCGGGGCGGGGCGGGCAGATAGGCGTGGCTCCCCTTCCCGGAGCTGACAGTCTGGAGAGGGAGGGAGACTGGAATCCGGCTCCTCACGTGCGCTAGGTGCTTGAGCAGCACGGGCCGCCGCGGCTCACAGTCGCCTCTGACTGGGTCTCTCTCTCCCCGCCCCTCCCCTGCCCCCCAGCGTACGTGGTGGAGCGGGAGAGGAAGACGGAAGACACCGGGTGTCAAGCGGCCCTGGCTGCGTGCTGGGCCGCTCTCTGCTGCTGCTGCCTCCTGGAAAGCCTGGACTGAGCAGCGGCGCCCCAAGTGCTCCCTGCAGGCCCGCTACCTTCTGTTACTGGAATAAAAAACTAGTGCTGCACAGTTGACAGTTTTTCTTTCATTAAAAATTACCTCATCTGCAGACTTCAACATTTTAGCATCTGGAATGGGTGTGAAATGGTATCTCGCTATTTTACCTTCCCTGCTTACTAGTGACCTTGAACATAAATATGTTTTTGACTTGTCTTTACCAATCTTGTGACTTGTTTGAGTCTTAGCCCATTTTTTCTACTTGTTTGTCTTCTCTTACTGATTAGTAGGGAAACTTAAAAATTCCACACACTAATATTTGTCACTTTCATAGGTTTGGAAATATCTTCTGCCTGTTTCTTAACATTTTTATAGTGTGTTTTCTAGTATGAAAGTTTCTAAATGTTATGTTTATCAATCTTTCCCTCATGCTTTGTGTGTTTTAATCTTCGATGCAAAGATAAGTCTATATTTCTTCTAAAACTTTTTAACAGTCTTTAGTCCACCTAAATTGGTTTTTGATTACGGTGTAGGATAGGGTTCTGGTTTTTTCTGTTTTGATAGTTCCAATACCATTTATGGATTAGGTCACCCTTTCCCCATTGATTTAAAATAAGATTTGTCATACACCAAATTCCCACATACAAATAGGCTAGAATGGGGAGTCTGGTGTGATAAGCATCTTCGCTGCGCCCCCCCCCCCCCCCCCGCCCCCCGCCCCGGACATGTGTACCCACATACCCTTTTCTTCTTTAGAACTTTCTTGGCCTTTTACTCATTTAATCAGGACTTTAGGATGCGTGTGTCATCCTAAAATGACACACTGTCATGGAAAGCTGCCATGTCTGACTTTGATTTAGAATAAATGGAGGAGAACTGACGTATTTAGAGTGCTGTCTTCCTATCAGGAACATGATTTCTCTTAATTTTTAAAAAACTGTTTATTTACGGCTGTGCTGGGGAGGTCCTTCTGAACAGCAGCAAGTATAGATCCTTCATAACCATCATTTCAGTCTGATAGATTATTCTAGTATAAACTGTTCTGTAAGAAACTCCCCATGTAACTGCAATGTGGAATAGATACTGTGGAACTGCAGTTGAGGCAAGGAGGGGCCGTCACCTGCCTCTTGTCTAGAATCCCTGGGACCTGAGGAATACATCTGAGAACCTTAGTTGGTCTGGATTTTCCAGCACATTTGGCCAAGGGAGATTTGGGCTGAATGGTTTCTCTGCCCTATAATGTCCTTCCGAGATACTGCCTTGTAAGCAGAATTAATCAGTCTGAAGATCTGGGTGTAGTATTCCATTGTCTGGAGGTAACAGTTACCTATTGTTTACCTATTCATTTACCTATTGAAGGACATTTGGGTTGTTGCCACTTTTAGGTGATTATAAATTTATGTACAGGTTTTTGTGTGAACATAAGTTCTCATTTCTCTAAGAAGTATGATTTCTGGCTTAAATGATTGTGTATTAACTTTAAGAAGCTGTTTTTCCGAGTGGCTATACCATTATGCATCCCTGTCAGCAGTGACTGGGGGTTCCAGTTGCCCTGTGTCCTTGTCAGCACTTATTGTCAGTGATTTTAATTTTAGCCACTCTGATAGGTGTGGTTTTAATTTGCATTTTTTAAATGGCTAATGATGTTGTCATGTATTTGTTCTTCTCAAATCCTGTTTGGTGACATGTCTGTTGACTTCTCACTGTGGAGTTTTGAGAGTGTTTCTACATTCTAGATACAAGGTTTGTACTGGATGTTATTTCCATGTATTTTCTCCCAGTCTGTAGCTTGTCTTTTCATCTCAACCATGTCTTCCATAGTGCACAAGTTTAAATTTTGATTAAATCCAAACTATCATGCTTTTGTTGTTAGATTGGAGAACTCTTTGCCTAACTCCGGGTCATGAGGAATCTGTCTTCTTCTAAATTTTTATAGTTTTACATTTAGATCTATGAGCCATTTGGGGTTGTTTACATAAAATGTGAGGCTTAAAATGGCTGAAGTTCTTGGGGTTTTGTGTGCCAGTCATTCGTTTGGAAAGACTGTCCTTTCTGCATGGAGTCGCTCTCGCGTTTGTCAGACACAGTTGGCGTGTTCCTGTGGCGCTGCTGCTGTCCTGTGCTGCTCCTGTCATCTGGCAGTCCCTCCTCCTGAACTGACTGTCGTGACTCCTGTAGCTTTATATTAACCTTAAAATAAGGTAGCATTAAGTCCTCCAACTTTATTCTTTTTCCATATTTTTTGTTATTCTAGTTCTCTTAATTTTTTCCATATATTTTAGAATCAGTTTATCTATAAACAATGGTTGGGATTATGATTAGAATTGCATTAAATCTATAGATTATGAGGCTTGGCGGGTATTTAATGGCACGACTTGTTCCCTCCTGGGCTTCCCTTGTGGCTCAGCTGGTAAAGAATCCGCCTGCAATGCAGGAGACCTGGGTTCAATCCCTGGGTTAGGAAGATCCCCTGGAGAAGGGAAAGGCTACCCGCTCCAGTATTCTGGCCTGGAGAATTCCATGGACTCTATAGTCCATGGGGTTGCGAAGAGTTGAACACGACTGAGCGCCTTTCACTTCACTTGTTCCCTCTTATATGCCATAACCTCTAATGAAGCCAGGCAGCCTGCTCCCTCATTTGCTCTGTTGTGGTAATTCTAGCTTATGATTGATTGTATTGGTGTCTTTTGAAGCTTTGCGGTAGAGGTGTGTCTACATCGAACTGAGTAGGAACAGTCATGAAAAGATGACCAGTATGTTGAGGGGCTTGTGGGCCAAGTCATGCTCTGAAGCAGGTCAGCCACCATCATTAGCAACCTTGATCTCTGCCTCCTTCCTGAGTAGGTTGTGAGCAAGACCTGCTGGTCATTAAAGGAACCTCCCTGCCTTGGGGTCTTTAAACTGCAGCCACAGGGTCATAGAACTGTCCTGTACTGGGCATGATCTGAATTTTTTCTAGATTCTCCTTTAATTTCTTCTGCCTGGCATAGCAGCCTCACTCGTATTTATTTCTTAAAAACCCACATTAGAAATATATTCATGATGCATCACAATATAATGAATTGCGTCCTCCTGTCTGCTGTAGTAACATCAGCCATGATGTCAGGACTTCTCATACTCTTCCCTTTGACCTTCCCTAGGTCACACCATGGTTCCTCTCACCTGAGGCAATGGCACACACAGACTTGGAGCAGAATAGCTGGTGCTGAGGGGTCGCTGTGTGCATTCTCAACCTGCGTATTCCCCCCATCACTGTTCTTCAGTCCCCTCCCTAGTCTCTTGGCTGAATTCAGGATTCTAGAACACCGGCTGTTCTGTCTCTTGGTCTCAGGGTATATAAGGTCACTCACTGAAGTCTTTTGCCATCACCCTAGCCAATCATTTGAGTTTCCCTTTTGATCACCTATTTTCTTTTCTCATCAGCAGAAGCAGTAGCTCTTGATTATCTTCTCAGATTTTTAGAAAAAATAAAAAACAAAAGATTTATCTAGGTTTTTCATTCTATAAGCTTGGATAGAGCACCCGTCCCCTAAGCTGTTCAGCCCTTGCGTCAGCCTGGGGCATTTCTGTAGATGTGGGCCCGAGGTGCTCACTGTGGCCAAGTTGTCAAGACGAAGCTTGGTGCACACTGCCAGGCAGCACACGTGGTTGCAGAGGCTGCACTGGAACTCCTGGCACCTCAGGTCTTCAGCTCTGTGGACATAAACAGTTAGCTTTTCAAATTGTGAAAGATAATGTGTGAAAGCTCAGTGGTAAGGAATCCACCTGCCAATGCAGGAGACGTGGGTTCGATCCCTGGGTCATGAAGCTCTCCTGGAGAAGGAAATAGCAACCCACTCCAGTGTTCTTGTCTGTGAAATCCCATGGACAGAGGAGCCTGGGGGGCCGCAGTCCCCGGAGTCACAAAGAGTCAGACATGACTGAGCACCAATGATATGATCTCACCCCATGGTGAAACCTGGCTGTAAATTGATACTTCTTTTTTTGACCCATCTTAATGATATTCACCTTTGTCCACATTACATTTTCACATGTCCTCTTAAGGCAGCAGCTTCCCCTGCCATCTTTCCTTCCCATAGAGGAGGATGCAGGGGCTCCAAGATGTCAAGTGACTTAACCCAAAGTCACCCAGCTACAGAACAGAGCCAGGGCCTCTCAACTCAGTTCTGTAGGCCCTGGTCTTAACCTCTTCTGTCGCTACAGGGAAGAAAGGAAGCCTTTTTTGTGTGTTGTGTAAGTGCAATGAGTTCCTGTCTCCACACTCGTAGAACAAACAGCCTGGCCCTACTGACTAGTGAGCACGGCTGGATCTCCACCGCGTGCACCCAGACTGGCAGCTTCCAGCCCTGCGTCGAGTCCCATCGGAGGAAGAGGGACAGCACTCGTGCGTTCTCGGTCACATGCCCTCTTCAGGCTCCTTAGCAACCTCCTTGCCTTTTGCAGCATCTCCATCTGGGAGGATGTCCTTTCACTTGAGTATTTTACGACTGTGGACAGAAGTCTTTTTGAATGTGTACATGCTTTGTTGACTGTTCTCTCTTGTATTATGTTCTCCTGCGGCCCTTAGTGTGTGCATTGTCTCAGGGACAGCCACAGACGCATCACATCCAGGCAGACGCTCACCCGTGTACGTATGAGGGTCTCCTTACTCCCTTTATCTCGAGAAATGGGATGTTGCTGAATATTTCTCTATTCTCTTGAGGGGCCTCAACAGCTAAAGCTGTTTGTATTCAGCTTTCCTAGCCCCTGCGATACACACACACAGCCCCTTGCTTCTCCCTGGGTTGTCTCTTCCTTCCCTTTTCTGAGCAACTGTGCTTCACGTGGACAGCTGGTTCCTCTGCTTTTGTCATCCCGTGATTTAGTGCTACAAGTACGAACCCCAACCTGAATATGGACTGGTGGGAGGAGCCCCTCCCTGCACACAGACTGAGAATAAGGAAACAGACTACAGTGATCTTCTTAAGGAAACAGACTTCAGTGATCTTTCTGTAGGATACTGTCACACTGTGGTTCCCATTTATTGAGTCCTCCCTGCTTCACTCTGTGCCAGGCCCCAGGCCAAACATTTTATGTTTTTGTCACGAAACGTAGGCACTATGCCCCTTCCCCACTTCGCCAGCCAGAGGCTGGGGCATGGGCAAGCTGTCACTTGTGCAGTGCCCTGCAGAGAGCCCATGTACACGGCTGTTGCCCTCAGAGAATAAAGTAACAAGTGGTGGGGGCTCAGGGGAAGTCTGAAGTCGATTTCTTCAGGGGGACAGTCCAAGTACACCTCCCCCACACGCCCCCAAGAAGTGCCTTGTTCTGGGCCGAACGGCTGCCAGGAGGGACCCTGGAGCTCACTCGTCTCCCGGCTGGCTGCTGCTGCGCCAGGGCCATTCTGCTCTCTTTGGGGACACACTGTGGGGAGGGTGAGGGCTAGATCTTGCTCGCACACAGACCCTGGATTTCAAGGGAGAATGGGGCAGTGGAGGAGAGGCCTTTTGCCTCTCCACAATCTGGGTTTCAGGTCACCTGCAGGCAGCCTGCCGTCTCATCTTAAGTGAGCGTAACCTTGATGTGCAGACAGCACTGGGCCAGGAGTGCTGGGTGACAGGCCAGGGCCTACCATCAACTCACCATGCAGCCTTGACTACCACCTGCCTTCTGAGCTCAGGATCCTTTTCTTACCAAAAAATGACTGCCACATGATCTCCAAAGCAGTTTCATTTGCAATTCTGGCATCCAGGATGTGCTCAACTGCCCCTGTATCCACAACCACCTCTGTCCCAGTGGCCCCAGCAGGTCTAACCCAAGGATAGGGTCTCAGGAGGTGGTGGCAGTCCAGTCTTACTTACCAGACTGGTGTGAGATGTCCACATGTACTTAACCTTTTTGTAGTTCATGAAAAAATTTTACCATCAGGTCTGCTATTCATAGGACTGACTGTGTTGGACAGGACGAAAGTACAAGCTGGCCTGCGACTGAGCACTCTGGGTGCTCTGGCTGAGGCAGGCTAGGGTCGCCCAGACCCCCAGAAGGCTTGGCCGTGATGGCTGCTGGGTTTTGTCCAGCAGCTCCTCCTCAGAGGATGGTGGTGGCTGCACTTCTGGAGATCTCGGGACAGGGACCCACAGTCAGCAGACTCCCACCCTTTCCAGACCAATCCGCAGCAAAACTTGGCACTCAGTGTCTGACAGTGATGCTGGACTGGCTGGCTGCTCAGTGGGGCGGCAGGCAGTAGGCACGTGAGTGGACAGATGAACTGGTGGGCCAGCTCCCAGCCTGCCGTGCCTTAGAGTAGGTGTCTTGGGACACTGAAGCAAGGAGAGGGACAGAGTCGTGGCAGACATGGCTGAAGTGGCAGGAGGAGCAGGGCAGGCGTGAGGCCCGGGAGGGCCGGCGTTGTCACAGCGCGAGAGGACCAAGGCTGTGCTGGTGCACCAGCCCGCACCCCTCCTGCCGTGGAGAGAGGAAGCTGCGCCTCACCTCTCCTGCTCTTAACCTCCAGGCTCCAGTGAAAACCACACTCCCTTGACTGCCTCTATGCTCCTGGCCGCCCTTCATCCCCTACGGCAGCCCTCCCCCAGCGTATTTACCTGGTGCTCGTGGCCTTCAGAGCAGGTGGCAGAGGGGTACTGCCTTTAGGACAGCTTCCGTCCCAGGTGCAGCCCCCTTGTGCTGAGTAAAAAATGGTCCCACCGCACGTGCACACCCAAGGAAAGCTCGAGTGCATCCTCAGCCAGCAGTGTGTCCTCTCTGGCTGCTCGGAAGGCGCAGGAGCTGTCCTGGGGCCGTCTTGAGATTGTACTTATTCCTCAGATGCATTAAGATTTTTCCCTCTTCCTACCTCTTGGTCTGAGCAGGAGGAGGGCTGTTCGGCATCCTCTGATACCTCATGGAAGGCTGGCCTTATGTTGTTTTGGATGCTGGTTTAGAAGACGGGGTGAAGACAGCTGAGCACTGACCACAGGCCTCCTGCCTCTGGCAGCGCTGTCACCTCCACTGGGGGCACTCCCGGGGCGGCGCTGGGCTGTGGTGGTTTCAGCAGTAAAGCAGCAGCATGGGGTGCCCACCACTGGTCTGAGCCTGCACAAGAGGCCAAGGTGCACCTTCCTTCGTTTCTGGAGCAAGAAGGCCTGAGACGTCAGAACTGTCTGGAAGGCCCCAGTCTGTTGTATTTGCTTCTCCTTACTAGCTTCCTGGGCTGGGACTGCAGATAGATGCAGGCACAAGAACTCAGAGCCTGCTAAGGCTCAATTACCACTTCAAAGCCCTTGATTAATCATTTAAAATGTCTGAGCTGAGCAAGTCGAGGTTTCAGATTCCAGGATGGGGCTGACTGAGAACTGGAGCCTTTGGCTAAGAGTCTCCACTCACATTCCTGCCCGGGTCCCTGTGTGGCCTGGAGCCTGCTTGCCCACTGCATGCCCAGAACCAGGGTTCTGAGTAGCCCATGTGAATACCTGTTCCCTGGGTGTACACTATGGTAGTCCTAGAATTTGGGACTGCTGGTTGGTGTGGCTGGTGGCCCTGGAGAAGACCCCAGGGCTTGGTGAGCAGGCAGCTGGGCCCAGGGGGCTGTGTGCCTCCAAGCATCTTGCATTTGTCTTCTCTGCTTCCAGCTGAGGCAAGACAGTGGATGAGGATCCTCTGCCACAGTCTGCTCAGCGCCCCTGGGCCTTTCTGACCGAGGCTGGGCCTCCAAGTCACACACATGCTCACACACCCTTCCCTCTACATCCCCCAACCCCTACACCACCACTACTCACACTGTCTTTTGCACCGCATTCACGTGGCAACTCTGAGTATTGGCCCCACCCCTGGAATGGGGCTGAGGACACTGAAGGTTGGTACCAAAGAGCCGTGTTGGGGCAAGGCAGACAAGCTGGTGAAGGAACCTCGAGACCTGCTCTCCAACTCAACCACAGTTTTCTGGAAATTGAGAGTCTGTTCAGTCCCTTTCCTGGGACCAGGGCACAGGCTGAATAAGGTGGCCTTGACTCCTGAAATACTACACAGCAAATGGTACGGTAAGCCTTTTGGCTGCTATGTGCGTGGGCCCATCTGTAAAGGCCTGCCTGCGTTAGCAGGAGCTGGCGCCCAGGCTGGCCACAAGGGGGCATTGGACCCCTCAGTAGGAGCGCTGTGTGAGCAGCCCCTGCACACACCAGACCCGGTGCCCCTCACTGGGCACTTACTGCTCCCACTGCACTTTTGATCCCTCTCCATTGTTCCTTCCTTTAAAAGAAAAAAAAATTTTTTTTAATTCTGGAATAATTGTAGATTTACAGATGAGTCAGAAATAGTACAGTTGCTGTATACCCTTGATCCAGCCTCCCTTAAAGTTTAACATCTTACATAACATGGTCCTGCCACCCCCCACCCCCCCATGCTCAGCTTGCCAGTACAGGCCAGTTGCCAGTAAGGCTCATGTGGCCTGGGTGTGGAAACACCTGTGTTAGAATCCTCTACGCCCCAGCTCCTTCTGGGGAACCAGTACGGCCAGCGAAGCTGTGGTGTATATACAGTGCCCTGACTTAAGGTACCCAGGGAGGCTGTCCTGGCCCAGGACTTGGGCAGCACGGCTGCATCCTGACTGCTGAGCTAGGGCAGTGTGGGAGCTCTCGGGGGGGGAAGGGGGGTTCACCACTGCAGGGCAGGGATGGGGAGGGGTGGCAGAGTAGAGGATGTGAGGAGCAGAAGCCTCGAGGTGAGGTGGGGCCCTGGGCAGACCAGACCCCACTGCTCAGTGCAGCAGGCCCCTCTGAAGGCGCAGTACCTCAGACTGCGCAGGTAGGCAGGGCACCTAGGAAGATTCGGTTATAAAATACACAGTTTCCGGGCCCCACAGTGGGTGCTGTGAGGCCTTCCTCAGAGCTTTCTCCTGTGCCCGTCATCCCTGTTTTGGTGATGGAAAGAAAGCAAGGAAATCACTTCACTCCTACCTCCAGACCTACTTTACCAAACAGACTCCTCCACACCCCCGCCCCCCGTCTTCTCTACAGTCTGGGGGGATAGGTTCTGTCCTCAGCTAATGCGAAGGAAAAAGACATAATAAGGGCTTTGGAAGACTCAGTGCTCCAGGAAATAACTGACCGGGTTTCTAAGGTAGGTACAGCACTAACTACCCCCATCAAGGCTGACGCAGCCCTCAGGCTTGAAGTTCTTTTTTTTTTTTTAAGCCAGACTGACTATTTCTAACCTCTGTAACCACTGTCTGGGGGTAATCAGCTGAGTCTCTCCACTGCACCAGGCTGTGGAGGACGTCATGTGAAATAAGCCCTGGCTAGGACAGACGTGGACTAGAGGAGGAAGGTGACAGGAGGAAGGGCTGGGAGTGGGGAAGCCTGGAGCAGACAGGTGTCCTGTGGGGCTGTGAAGGCCTTAAGCACGGGTTGGGGCACTTAGTAAGCACCTCGTAAAGGCAGCTTGAGAGAGACTGCAGGGCCCAGCACACAGGAGCCCAGTGCTGGGCTAGGTCTCTGGCCTGGGTCCAATAGGCTGCGTTTGCAGGGGAGGGAGCCTTTCTGTCCTCAGCCTGTCAAGGAGAATGCAACCAGAGATTAGGCAAGGGAAGCCACAGCCAACCCCTGTCCAGCGCTACCCATGCAGGATCAGGGGAGGCTGGGAACCTGGGTCGGTCATCAGGGCAGAAATGGCAGGTCGCCCTGCCTGGGGCTTTCCTGCTCTGGTGACCCGAGTTGGGTGTGCGCTGGCTGGTGAGAGAAGACTGTCCTGGAGCCCATTCACTCCTGTGCTCCTCCTGGTCCCTTTGCTATCTTAGCTGGGGCCTGGGCTCACATTGCTGCTCTGGCTGTTTCTGTGCTTGAACAAGAGACTTGACCTCTCTGAACCTCGAGTTCCTTACCTGTGAAATGGGAACATCCACCACATAGTTCCACATAGGTCATGTGCCTTATCAGGCTGTCTTCTTTTTGACTAGGTTGACTAGGCTCCCCTGGTGGTGGGTCTTGACTCCCAGACCCTGAACAGCTTTTCCTGTGTTGCTGAGTGGGGGCCAAATGAGATTTAGACCTGTGCCGTGAGAGAAGGGAAAGGGCTATCTCTGTGGAGGGCAGCTGCTGATACAACAGAACTTGGACAAGCTCACACTACCCAGCGTGTTCTAGCTACTATATACCAGGCTCTAGAGAGAGGAGCTGCCAAGCGAGGAGGTATAAAAACAGATAAGCAAAAACAGAACTGAAAGATGATTGCCCAAGGATTGGTTTAACTTAGAAGATTCATGTATTCATGAACTTGCAAAAAAAAAATTTAAGATCCTTACTGCTTTATAACTTGAGTTTGATGATGGTAGCTGTTTTGAGATTGTCTTAAAAGTGTCTGCAGATCAGGCCACAGTCAACCATCAGATATTCTAACAGGAAGTGAGGCTGATGTCAGCCACAAGTCAGTTGATGAGTAAAGGGCGGCTGGGGGTCCTTCTTGATCTGGGGATTGTTTAGCACTCATCTCTCCTAATAGAGCACTTAGCCCTGACAGGGCTCCAAGTTCCTACTCCATTCAGAGGAAACACAAGAGTACCAAGCTCCAGCCATACCCTCCCACTTGCCCAGGTTTTCATCCTGCCTTCCATTGCTTTGTGCAAAAGTTTAGAGGCTGGAGCACATTCTGCATTGGTCAGGTATGAAAAAAACCAAGATTCTTAATTAATCTTTTACAGCCTAAAGCCCCTTTAGATTATAGTTACCCTCTTGCTCTTGAGAGATGGCTTAGGTATATCTGAGGAAACCCTACCCCCACCCCCCAGTTCCCCTGTAAGATTTGGAACAGGGTGCTCCCTGGTTTATAAACCCAGTAGGGTTAGCCAGCTCTGGCCAGAGCACAACGGACATTCCTTACTTAACTCAGGCTGGCCTGGTGTGAGGCCACTGTGGAGGTTCCCCTGGGCTTGCCCTCCTGCGGGGATGACTGTCCTTAGCAGGAAGGGCGACAGTCCTAAGCTACCCTTCCTGCATTCATCACCGAGATTGCCTCCGTGGCTCTGGCTGCTGTATGGAGCTCTCCCTTGGTCTGGGTGGTGCTGGCTTTGTAGGGCCTGGGGTTTATTGTTAAGTTACTATTAGTTCATTCTCACCCTCTGTGCCCTTCCCCCTGCAGTGTACGTGGTAGAAGACCAAAGAAGGGATGACCTGGGCACATCTACCTGCCTCACAGCCTGCTGGACGGCCCTCTGTTGCTGCTGTCTCTGGGACATGCTCACCTGACCAGCCCAGCTCTCCTGTCCTGCCAGCTCTGCCACCACCGCACACGGGTGTGCCTGCCCCGCCTCTTCTGATTGATTGCTGAAATCAACGACTAGCTCTGCACAGACATTTCTACCTTCAACTCAGTGGGATTCTAGATTAGCACGGGTTGCTGCTGTTTAATTCAGTGACTTGATCTTTTTAATGTTCAAATCCATTCTTATTGGCCTTTCACAAATGTCCTAAATGACTTTTCTCTTTATTTTTTTGGCCAATGCCTTAGTTATAAAATATATATTTATAATTTTAGAATTATATTCAGGTTTGATGTAATTTACCACTGAATGATTTCTCTGCTCACATCCTGTATGTTTCAATAAATTTGTCTAAGCCTCAACTGTCTCAGTTATTTCAGATAGAATCTAAGCCCTGGATTTCTCAGCCACTGACCAGTATACAAGGAAGCTGATTTACCTGTTCATCCTGGCAGCTCCTAGGAAGGCAGGGTCCAAAGCCAGGTGTCCTTCAGTTGGGTCATGGGGCCCTCGCCAAGCGAGCATTCTCTCCCCAGGCCCACTGAGAGACGGCCTCACCAAGGAGCCACGCTGGCTTTTTACCTGAGCCTAGAGCAGGGTGTCCTGGTAACCATGGCTGCCCCCAGGGCCGGACAGACCTGAGTCTGTCTGTTCCTGCTATGCCCTCCCAGAACCTACCCCCTCCGTTGCCACACAAGGAGAGATAGCTGTCACAATATTAAATACAAACTAGCCGGTCAGGCCATCCATCTCAGCTTTGGCCACAGGGTGGCGCTGGGCCGCCATAGCAGCAAGTCTCATTTTCCTTCAGAGGCCCATCCTGAGGCACAGCTGACAGCTCTCCCTGCCTAACTGCGCCTGCCCACTTTTCTTCTACAGTTGCTGACAAATATTTAACTATTAGCTCTCTTGCTTTAAAAACAAAAATATGTAACTACCATCTCTCTCTCTAAAAGCAAAAAGCCATGACTTTGTATCATCACCTGATTTCTGTGGAGTAAACGGTAGGTACCCCCATGGCTGATTTGAAGCTACCAACGTGGTATCTTGAACATGGAGTCGGGAAGAGAAGGGCAGGCTCACACTGCTAGGTTGTATTTCCACCATCCAGACACAACAGACTGTCAACCTCAAAAACACAGATAATGGTCAAATTCAGTAAAGTAATTCAGAAAGGATAAGTTCTTAATAATTATTAACCTTACTTTTAATATAATAGTAAATTTACAAATGTAATTTTTAATAACGACTATTGTTTAACCAACTCAGTGGACCTGAATTTGAGCAAACTCCAGGAGACAGTGGAGAACAGAGGTGCCTGGCGTGCTGCAGTCCATGGGGGTTGCAGAGACTCAGACATGAGGACTCTAGGCAGACTGCCACTGAGCCTGCTCTCCCTTTTTCCTCATCTGCATACTACTGATACATGGAGGCTCAGAAGTTGAGGGGTTTACCTAGAGGAACAGAAACAGAAAAAAGGGCAAGACTTCAATGCATAAGGAGCAGGGCCACAGCCCTAGAGAGGCAACATGGAGAAGTGAGGTGGAGACACACTTTGCCTCTCTGGTCCTCTGTTCTCATCCATCAGCTCAAGAAAAGCAGACTTAGCAGAGTGGGACAGATGTCTTTTATTGGTCTGACTGGCGTGACCAGCAGTAGGCCCCGGAAGAACTCCCCTGTCTGTCCTGGCTCCCCTCTTCCCTTCCCTGGAGTTCATGATTCAACCACAGGGGAGAAGGGTGGCAGGCAGAGCCAGGATAAAACATACAAGGATGAGATCTGAAAGGGGCTCCAGGCCATGCATAAAACATAAGGTTACTAGACCATCCAGATAAAATGTCCCTCAGGCAGAGCAGTTTCCCTACACAGGCCCCTCGCCAGGAATGGCAGGGGTCAGAAGGAAGAGGTTCCTGAGAGGCTGCCTACTGTGCCCTTCGCGCCATCAGCATCTCCCGGATATTGTCCTCAGCTTCCTTCACACTCCGCTCCAGATAGGATTTTTTCTGCTGCAATATGAGAAGGAAACAAGGGTTAGGATCAGGGTGAATGTGCCAAGCTGACAGATGCTGCTTTTATGCCCAAGGGTTATGGCTTCTCTGTGACTAGTGACTTCCAGGAGCCTACTGTCTATTGACAGCCAGGTGTACACACCTGCTCCAGAGCGTTCCCCAACCCCGACGCCTGGGCACCGGGGAGGGTGTCGCTCAGTTCCGGAAGCAGAAGTGCTCTGTAGAAAGCAACAGCACTCTTCCCCAAGAAGGAAGCAGACTCTAAAAACAGGCGTCGTGGTACATGAAGTTACACCAGACAGACAAAGGCCAGGAAATTCCAGGACAAAGCTCTGGCCCCATAACAGACTGTCTCTCAAGGTTTTCCAAAGCCCAGGCCAGGCGCCTGTAGCTGTCGCTGCTGCAGAGCGGACAGCGTGCCCTCCGCTCTGTCCAGCGCGACGGGAGACCGGCTGCCTCACGGACTGAGAAGCTGTATCACACGGCTCACCGAGGCAGATGAGTCAGGATGAAATCTGTTTTTCTAATGAAACCACTGGCCTACCAGGAATCCAGGACAATGACACACTGAGTAAAACAGACCTTCTGGAAGTGTACCTCCTACCCCATCTGGGTCCTAAATTAAAAATCTTGACTTAGACAAAGAACTTCACTTTCAGGAGCCACATCTGGACCAGGATTACGAAAGATTAGTCAAAGGAAATGATGTCTGTGCGTTATTTGCCCCGTGGCCACCCCAGAAGCCTGGCTTCACCACTGGCCCCTGCCCTGAGGGCACACTGTGGCTCCGCCCACTGAACAGACATGACAGCAAGTCTCCCTTTTGGGGAGTGCTCAAAATAACCCCCTGCCAGGGCGCATGGGATGGAGCCACACTAGAGTCAGAGGTGCAGAGCCCTAGCCCAGAGACAGCCACTGCCCCTCCCTCACCCCAGCAACTGAGGGTTTTGACTGCTGAGGTTCCCAGATAACCCAGGGAAGCCAGGGGAGGGCGGCGGCAGAGGGCAGGTAAGCAGCCTGGTTTCAGGCCTTGCAAAGACCTGATCCCCAACCTCTGAAGCAGAAAAATGGAAATGAGGGCTTCTACTGCCCAGGGCCTTCACCATGAAACCTCTCTGGCACCCCTTCTCCATACCCCTGCCTCCAACTTCTCCCACTCTCTGTCCAGACATTTATTAAATGATACACTGGAAAGTACAGTTTCCTTTAGGTGCCATGTGCTGAGGCAGCCACAATTTTAAGTTAGTTGATTCACAGCGCTGTGCCAATTTCCACTGCATGGCAGAATACCTCAGTACACACATTCATGTTCTCTTTCATATCCCTCCACCGTGCCCCTCACAGGACATGGAGCACACTTCCCGGCTCTACACAGCAGGGCCCACCATTCATCCATCCTGTGTAACGCTCTGCATCTGCTAATCCCACAAATCTTTATCACAGTTCTTATGTGAACTTCTGGTTCCTGTTTGTCTCTGAACTTTAAATTTCTTGAAGGCCAGGAAGAGCCCTGTCTCTTTACCCATCTCCCATCCCTTCAACTTGCACTCAATTCCTTACAAAAGAACAAGATCTCCACAAAAACTCCTAGTGACCATGGTGATTCTATGGCCACAAGTGTGTTACTGCCAAGAAAATTTTGTGCACCGCTAAACCTGGTACAGTCCTATCTATCACTGTGATATCAGAGTGGGAACTTAAACTTCCTCTGATAAACAATTGTTAGATTTACTTGTGAGTAAAAAAGGCAAATACTTAGTAACTCCTGACACACCACTGAAGAATGTACATGTACCAGCTGTTGCATGGTAGCTAGAGAGTGAGTGCCACGCACCATCCGGGCACCTTTTGGGTCCCAGCCCGGTAAGGAATCCAAGGAAGAGGAGAGGCGAGCAAGTGGGGTTCTAGCCCTGCAGTTCAGCCAGAGCTCAGGACCCACATCTGCTGCATTTCATGTCCACCCACTTGCTGCCCCAATGAACAAAACCATCAAACTGAACACCAGCAAGAGCCTTTCTCCCTACAGCCCCAGCCTCTGGCCAATCGAATCCAGGTTGTAACTCTCAACTTTAAAATTCTTTATTCTGTCACATCTCTTCCTTCCATCTTCCACTTCCAATTTCATTACTTTTTCATTATTTTTACTACTGCATATCCTAAAGTCTTCAAGTTTCAAAATAATGTAAAATGAACTTGTCTATCTTTAAATCTTCAGTTTAAACAGACTTACTGGACAGTAAAGAATTTTTTTCATCCCAACAGATGGGGCATCTCTAGCATAGTCCTGCCTTCCAACTGTATTTCAGTTGTCTCATCCTCAAACACGTAAACCCAGCAGACCCTCACAGTCAAACCTGTCCCAAAGCACATGAAATGGGTTGAATTGTGTCTCGTGAAGAGACATGAGGCAGTCCTGACCCCTGGTATGTGTCAATGTGACCTTATTCGGAAACAGGGTCTTTGCAGATGTAACCAGGTTAAGATGCGGGCACGCTAGGTTAGGGCAGGATCTATATCCAATGACTCCTGTCCTTGTAAGAAGGCCACACAAAGACTAAGGGACACACGGGGGAGACGCCGTGCAGAGAGTGGGAGGTGCACCTCCAAGAGGAGGAAGGCCGAGGGTGGCCCACAACCACCATCAGCCAGACAGCAGGAAGGAGTCTTCCCCAAACCCTTCACATGGAGCACAGCCTGCAACACCTTGATTCTGGACTTTCACCTTCCAGAATTGCAAAAAAAAAAAAAAAAAAAAAAAAAAAAAAATCAATTTCTGTTGTTTTAAACCACCCAGTTTCTGGTAACTTGTTATGCGGCCCTAGGATACCAACACAGCACCTGAAGTGAAGGGCGCTCCCAGAGACAGAGTGTACCCCAAGGCTCTTGTGGACCATACATTTCACCACACCGCATCACAGAGGCTTAGTTAAGGAGCCCTGAAAGTGAGAATGCTGGGGCTGTATTTATCTCAGAAATAATTGTTGTAGAATTGACCCAAATACAAATGAGACTATCAGAGAGAATGGATAAAATTAAGGAACCAATGATTAAGTTAAACCTTCTCTTCCTTGAATTTCCAGTTTAAAACCATTAGTCAAACCAGAAACCGTGTGGACCTGGCTCTTCCTCATTCCTGTAAATAACTCCATTTTCGCAACTCAAGGCAAAAACTTCAATGTCATCCTTGAATTTTCTTTCTTTCACACCTGACATCCAATCAAACAACAAATCCTGCTAGCGCTATCTCAAAATCTCCAGACTCTGACCTTAATCAAGAGCTTCCTAAGTGGTCTCCTTTCTTCTATCCTTGACCACCCCTTTCAGTTTCTTCACAGTGCCCAGAGTCATCTTTCAACATTTAAAACCTTCCAACGGCTTCCTGTCTCTCTCAAGAGGCAAAAGCCTTTCAAAGAGCCACGTACAGTCCTGCTCTAAGCTGACTCTCTGGCCTCCCCTCCCACGTCTCCCTCTCTCACTTCGGCTCCAGCCCCCTGGCCTCCAAGCTGTCCCACAGATCCACCAGCCATGCCCCTGCCTGTCCTTTGCCTTTGGTTCTCTCTGTAGGGCCCTTCTTCCCCAGATATCCGCATTACTTGTTCCTTCAGGTCTTTCTCAAATGTCACCTATGGAAAGGCCTTCGTGACCACGTGTGTAGCTCCATACTCTATTCTCCTCACTCTGTGATTTTCCTCCTTAGGACCTGTCCACCTGAAGGCGAGTATATGTTTGTCTGTCTTCCCTATGAGAAGAAATGGTCCTTGATGGCAAGACTCTGCTCATGATAGAGTCCCAGTGTCTAGAAGAATGGCTGGTTCATAACAGGAACTCAGTAGCTGAATAATACATTTATCATGGGAAACGAGGCCTTTCTGATTTCCTTGTATGCACACTCCGTTTTTGTTTCCCTCCCAATCTGAATGAATAAGGAATACCCACCAGAGGAAGCAAAGGCAGAAAATGATCATTCTCTTTCAAGGTGGTTCTCAGTTTCTGGCATTGCCCTCTAACCTCTGCCTCAAGAAATACACAGGTTTAAAACTCAGACCTCACTGATACTGACATGGATATCAAAACCTCGCTCCCGTGAACAGGCCCTACATACGGGTCAAAGCCCTTATGCTTTAACTGGTTAACTTGTGAAACCATAATACAAACCATCCCCATTTCCCGCATCCTAGAGTCAGAAATCCTTGAGAAAGGGCTCCACGTGATGTCTGTCAGGGCTGCTGTGTGCAACAAGGGCATAATGACTGCTGTGGAAACTCTAGGAGGCATTTTCAACCCCCACCTTCCATCCCGAGTCCTGGGAAGGCATTTGCTTGCCTCACTGCAGCACCTTTCGGCCTTACTGAGCACTCCCTCAGAACCCTTTCCGTAGGAAATTCTCTAGTGGCATCAAACCACAGGGCTCTGCGCGCAGCAACATTCTTGTGGGCCTTGTCCTGACGCAAAATTCTGAGCTTTCCTGTGGGGCTCAGCATGGCCAGGGAAATGACATTGTTGGCCTTCTTGCTCATCAGCGTGAAGTCCTTCTTTCCGGAGTCAGACTGAGGGCCTGGAGTTCATTCTCATCCTCTCACAGAGGAAAGAGGCTCAAGTCCTCTAGAACTTTTCTGACATGACACAATCTCTCAAATAGACTCCTGAGGTAATGCATCTTGTGACACTATCTCTATAGACTTTTCTTAGGAACATTGTTTTCCTTTCTTTCTCGAAAGTAATGCTTTTCCTGTCTGTCCTACCTTGGGGTATATAAGTTTTTTCCTCTCTCCCTTTTTATTTTCCAACTTATTAAATGAGGATTTAGACAATACCAAATTAAAAACTCAAGAGATTCAATGATTCTCCTGTTCTCTCAGTTCGTGGAACCATAAAATGGTCAGAGGGGGCCGGTTGCCCATAATGGGGAAATTTAGCAAGAGGCCAGCATCTGAGGCTGAGAAGGCATGTTTTGGCAGATGGGGTAAAATGTGAAGAGGGCAGGGAAACAAGAGGAAGAAGAGAAAAACAAAGGCCATGCAAGGGCACAATGAGAGAAGTCAGAAAGGGAAATGAGACAGGGATGGGCAGAGGTCTGAAAGTGCAAGTGCGACGAGAGTCTGCATGGGTGAGGAGCACCAGAGGCAGAAAGGGCAGGCCAAACCTGACCAGGACCTGGAGATAAGAGACAAGTGATCCAAGGACACACGTCCACCTGTGAACTCATCTGCGTTTATCCACTTCACCATTAGGAAACAATGAGGCTGCAAGGTAACTGCTGAGCTACATATGGCCGGGAGATGAGCTCAAAGAACGAGAGAGCAATTTTAGGCATGGAGCACGAGAATAAAAAGAAGCCTAAGAAGCGGTTACTGTCTCCATATCTTTTAGAAACTGCTTTCAAGACACCTTTCAGAAGTTCCTCTACTGAAAGACAGGGACAAAAGGCTTGGATTAGTTGAGCAATGACCTTTTTTTTTCTCCCAGATGTTCTTTTAAAGAGAACATCTAAAGAGATTCTAACACAGCTACCATATGAGGCCAGACTCCCATATCCCACCTATGATCACATGGCTCAATCTACCCAAGGCAGAGCAAACTCAAGTTCCTTAGAGCAGAGATATACCAGGGTAGAGGCAGGGGGAGGAAAGGGGTCTTATTTCCTCCAAATAATAACGTTTATTAGCATTTTAATCTACCTAAAGTGTGTGATCTCTACCTACTATTACTCTCCCTACCACATCAGTTTCATTTAAGTCTCAGAGAAAGACCCGTACATTAGACAATGTGAGAAACAAGAGAAACAAAGAAAACAAGCTCACAGGTTAAGTGAAGAGCAAGGTCGGGCACCTGTTCCAATGCATGTGGCAAAGATCAGGCTTTAGCCAAAGAATCATTATGTTCACAGGCACCAAGCTTAAAGGGGGTAAGATAAGACAATGATCATGTTAAAGAGATATATAGCTAATGGAGGTAGGGAACTTGGCTCAAAGAATATTAAGCAGAGAAGGAATCCAATCACTAACTTAAATATCTAAAACAACGGCTCTTGAAGTGTGGTCCCCTGACCAGCAGCACCATCAACACCTGGGAACTTATTAGAAATCCACGTTCTTAGGTCCCAACCCAGACTTACTGAATCAGCACCTCTAGAGATGGAGCCTGGCAATCTGTTTTCACAAGCCCTCCAGGTGATTCTGATGCACACTGAAGTTTGAGAACCTCCTTCAAAAATGGACTCCAGCAAACTCCTTCAATAAAGGGCTGCTGCTGCTGCTGCTAAGTCACTTCAGTCGTGTCCAACTCTGTGTGACCCCATAGACGGCAGCCCACCAGGCTCCCCCATCCCTGGGATTCTCCAGGCAAGAACACTGGAGTGGGTTGCCATTTCCTTCTTCAATGCATGAAGGGCTAGAGAGTAAATATTTTAGGCTTTGTGGAACTGCCTCTGTCACATCTACTCAACTCTGCCACTGTAGTGCAAACGCAACATAAAAAATGTGTAAGCAGGACTTCCCAGTGGCCCAGTGGTTAAGAATCCCTGGGCCGGGAAGATCCCACATGCTGATGGGCAACCAAGCCTGTGCGCCACAACTACAGAAGCCCATACACTCTATAGAGCCGGTGCCCCGCAATGAGAGAAGCCACCACAATGAGAAGCCCATGCACCGCAACTAGAGAGTAGCTGCCACTCATCACAACTAAACAAAGTCTGAGCACAGCAACAAAGATCCACCAGCACAGCCAAAAATAAAAATTTTTTAATATGTAAACAGATGGGCTAGCTGTGTTCTAAAAACACAAAAACAAGAAGCAAGCCAGATCTAGCCAGCAAGGTTTGCCAACTTCTCTTCTTTATAAAAAGAGGGAGCCTTAACAAGGTAGAACTGAATCCAGCAAGCAGAGATTTTAACTTTCAATGAAAGCTGCCTAATAAAAGCATAAATCTCCATCCATCCAGCCTTCCATTCATTCATCAAGCCTACTGCCAAACCATTTTCTTTTTTCCTCCAAAATCCCTGGTCCTTGAAGTCTGTGGCATCACAGTGTGCCACCCTCTTCTCCCCTCCTTGCTGCCGCAATCTACCAGTAGTCTGGGTGCGGCCCCTCATTCATCGATGGCTCACCGTCTCCCTCTCCACCACACCTGCACCGCTCAAGGTGACTTTAACAAGAGTAGAGATGATCCATTTAATACTATGACCTTCTCTCCCCTCTCACAATTTTTACTTTACCCCACCTAAGTCACCCACGCCATAGTCATATCCCAGAGATACTGACACCAGTAACTGTACCTCCTCCAGAATTTCAGTTTCACCACCACCACTTCATATTTTTCCAGGTCATTTTGATCTGATAACTCTCCCTCCAGCACTTCTTCAACCTCATCACTCAACAAATTTTTCATTATCCACTCTGCTTCCAGGACTTTCTCCCCTCCCACCCAGCTCAGCTTCCACAGTCAATCATTTATATTTATTCCCCTTCTGAACTCCCTTTTGCCCCCTCTCTCCCTCTGTTGCACTCCCCTGGCAAAATACTAACAACCCAAGCTAATCCAACCAGCCATCTACTCCACATTTGTACCCGACTAGCTGAACGTAGCTGGAGAAAAACACGGAACTGTGCTACAGTTTCACTTAAATTCAAGACCATGAATTTCAGCACTCACCCAGTGTCCAGAAGCTCTATTAAATTTCCTTAACATATTAACTTCTCTGCTCTCCCAAATAACTATTTCATGCTTTCCTGTCTCCTCAAATTTCCTATACTCTTTCTTCCTCTCTCATTCCCAGCTCAGAGAAAACAGAAGCAATCTGAGGAGAATTATCTCTTTTCACTACCAAATCCATCACCTGACTTACACCTATACACATACTCTCTTCTTTCTCCATGTTGGAGACGCTCCAAAATGGACAGAGTGTCTCTGTTTTTATAAAAACACAATTCCACTTGGGGGTTGAATCCATCCACTTTTCAAAATTTTCACTCCCACAGTTATCCTTTTTCTTTCTTCTTAATCTTCAACTTCTCTTTCTCTGCAAGGTAACTATTGGTAAGGCAAGTCACACACCCAACACACAACCACACTTTTCTTGACCTCACATTCCCCTGTAAGTACTGTCTCCTTTCTCTCCTCTCCGTCTTGCAAAACCTCCTGAACTAACTGTTCAGCAGCTGCCTTCACTTCCTCACTTCGCATTATCTCTTCAAACCTCTCCAATCACGCTTCCCATCTACTCTACTGAACTGACTGAAGTCCAGGTCGCCAATGATCTCTATGTTACCCAAAGCAGTGGCTACTCTCTGTTCTCTTCTTACTCAACCTGTTCATTCTTACTCATCAACAGCATTCAACACAATTCTTCAAATAACTTCTTCTCTTAGCTTTCATGACACCACACTCTTATCTTTCTCCTACTACTGGCTACTCCTTCTAAGCTCTCTTTTGCTGACTACTTCTCTGCTCAACTTCAAAATGTTGGTATTTTCTGGGAAGCTGTCCTTAACTTCTCTTCTCTTCATCACTCTATCTTAGAAACCCTCATCTACTCTCAGCTTTAAACATCATTATGATTCCCAAATCTGTATCTCCAACCCAGACTCCCCTTAATTCCAGATTTACACATCAAATTGCTTATAAAACGTATCTTCCTGGTTGTCAAACCCAAAATTAACATGTCTAAAATAAGCACAATTGATTTATACATTCAATTGCTCAATTTAAAAACCAGAGAAACAAAAAAATACAGAAGCCACTCTTTTCTTCTCTTTTCCTTGAATCCAATATCCCCCCTTCCATCCACCCATCAGTCTTAACTTACTTCCAAAGATATCCCCAAACCATCCTCTTCTTTCTATCCAGCACCACAGCTACCATCCTAGCTCAAGCCTCTATCATCCTCGCCTGGATGTTTGTCATGGATATTTTAACAAGTAAATCAGGGTTACTTTCTGCTCAAAACCCTTGAATGTCTTCCCATTACACTTCAAATAAAATCTGAACTCTTCACCCCAGGAATAAGGCCCTGCATCATTTGGTCCATGCTAACCACTCCAACCTTATTACAACTCTTTCCTTTTCTCACTTGCTTAAACAATTCAAAATGTTTTCTAACAAGACATTTGTATCATCTGTGCCCTCCACCTGGAATGTTCTTCCTTTGGATACTTTTAAGTGGCTGGCTGTTTCCTCTCATGCAGACCTCAGCCGAAATTTCATCTTTTCTGAGAGGCCTGCCCAACAGCTCTCTAAAACATCACTTTACTACGTATTTTCTTGCTTACATTGTCTTCTTGCTTATATTGTCATTGTCTATATCTGAATATGAGTTTCATAAAAGTAAGGATTTTCTCTGATGTGATTAATCCTTCATCCTCAGTACCAAGAAGTGACACATAATTTAACCAATATTTATTGGGCACTCAATACATGTTATACCCGAAGAGCACTGGGCTTAGAGCAGTGAACAAGTCACACACTTATTCACAGAGGTCACACTGTTGCTGGACACACAGACACTTAATCACCATTGCAATAAGGGCTCTGAGGGGAAACCACAGTGTCTAAGAGAGGAAGGGGCTTCCCTGATGGCTCAGCAGTGAAGAATCTGCCTGCAATGCAGGAGATGTGAGTTCGATTCCTGGGTTGGGAAGATCCCCTGAAGGAGGAAATTAGTAACCCACTCCAGTATTCTTGTCTGGGAAACCCCATGGACAGAGGAGCTTGGTGGACTACGGTCCAAAGGGTCGCAAAGAGTCGGACACGACTGAGTGTCTGAGCATGCTAACACAGGAAACACCTGGTATAATCAAGGAAATCACAGAAGCACTTTTGAATAAGCTATGAAGGATGAATGGAAATTAAGTGGAGAGGTTAGCAGGGGGAGAGAGCAATTCCAGGCAAATGGAGCAGCATGTGCAAAGGTCAAATGAAGCAAGACACGTCTGGGAACTAAATGACAGCAAGTGAGGTCGAAGTACTGAAGGGGGAGGGAGGGATAGATAAGACAGAAGGATAAGGCTGGTGAGGTTGAGTCAGATCACAGAGGGTCAAAAGCCATATTAAAGATCTTAAAGATGATGAAAAGCCACTGGGTCTTAAGACAGAGTAACAAAAATCAAATTTCCACTGGAAACAAAAACTACTCTGGCTGCAACACAGAGAATGAGCTAGAGCAAGGCTTCCTGCAGAAAGCCCGGTGAGTAATGAAAGGGTAATAGATGTATCCATGATATTGATCCCTTTAGTCCCTGGAGTAGCCAAAGGGCCCCCCATCTCCCCTGGGCAGTTGCTGCCACCTTGAGCACCCTCTGTCCCCTTATCCCAGAGAACCATGCAAATACTATTCTCTAGGTGCTGTGATGTGAAAAGGGTTGGGAAGCACGCGGTTAGAGAATACAAGTGTGAATGCTGAGAAACCTATTAGGAAGCCATTGTAATAATCTTGGAAAGAGATGACAGTATCTTAGTGATGGCAATGGAGCTAGAGAAGATTTTAAGAGAAAAAGATATCAGAGGACTTCACCATAACCTTCATTATTAATCAGAAGGTGGCGGGGGGGGGGTGTCAAGAACACCTCCCAAGGGGATCAGGTTTGGAAGGAAAGATTCTAAATTTAGTTTTAGACATGCCGAGTTTAAGGTACTTGTGAAACATCTAAGTGAGATGTGAAAAGAAAACTAGATTGCATCCCTGAAGTTCACAGAAGTCTGGGCTAGAGATACAAGTTTACATATAGGTACTTGAAGCCATGAGAATGATTGGAATTCTTTGAGAAAGAACTCAGAATACAAGGACTTAGCCTTATAGGAAGTTAACATTTAGGAAGAATGAAAGGAAGAAGAGGCACCAGCCAGTAATATCTAAAGAGGAGGGGCACTGTTTCACAAAAACCAAGAGAAGGGTGGTTCAGGAAAAAAGGATGAGATGACTAGAAATCACTGCTGCTGCTGCTGTTGCTGCTAAGTCACTTCAGTCGTGTCCAACTCTGTGCAACCCAATGGACGGCAGCCCACCAGGCTCCCCCATCCCTGGGATTCTCCAGGCAAGAACACTGGAGTGGGTTGCCATTGCTTTCTCCAATGCATGAAAGTGAAAAGTGAAAGTGAACTCACTCAGTCGTGTCCGACTTTTAGCGACCCCATGGACTGCAGCCCACCGGGCTCCTCCGTCCATGGGACTCTCCAGGCAAGAGTACTGGAGTGGGGTGCCATTGCCTTCTCCGAGAAATCACTGGATGTGTTCAAGTAGGAACCACGACAACACATCAGAAATGTTGAGGGCAGTGGGGGGAGTGTTCCATCAAGGGGCCTCTGGAATATCTTCCAACTTTAAAACGTCCGGGAACCCCAGGGACAGGGGAACCTGGTGGGCTGCCGTCTACAGGGTCGCACAGAGTCGGAGACGACTGAAGTGACTTAGCAGCAGGAAATGTCCTGGCAGTCCAGTGGTTAGGACTCCTTGCTCTCACTGCTGAGGGCCCGGATTCAATCCCTGGCCGAGGAACTAAGATCCCACAAGCCAAGCAGCACAGCCAAAAAAACTGAAAATAAAAATTAAAAGTCTATAGCTCTTTGAGACCTGACCCTAAAACTTCATGAAGGGAAACCACCTGGTATTTTAATTGTCACAGATGAGCCCTAAGAGTACGTTAAGTGTCAGGACAAATTAATTTTACCTCTTAACTTCAAAGGAGACACTGGGCTTCACATAGGTCTAACACAAGAGTTGCAGAGTATCAGTACACCCAAGGAAATTATTAGAAGGGCCGAATTGCTATATTCAGGAAATAAACACACAAAGAAAATATCCTTCAGAGATCACGCAATGCCACAACTGAGAACTGTGTGTTGTACAAATCTCCTAACAGTATACTAAACATGCTAAGTGTTTGATTCAGGGCCTGCAGGAAAGAGATCAGAAAAACGATGGGCAAAGACAACTACCAATATCACAACCCTGGGGTCTCTGATTCCTTAGAGCCCAACTAGAACATTATTCTAAGTTTCATCATATTTGAAAAATAAATGTACACAGTACATAATAAATAAGTCTCATGAAAACAAGTTTTACAAAAGGAAATTTTCTAATATGCATTAGTTTCTTCTGCTTCTCCAGGGTCAGAAAGCCTGACCTATCAACAGGACTATCGAAACTATCCAAGTCTTCCAAATGAGCAAATAAAACAAGTTTTACTATTTCAGTTTGTCTTTAGTTTGCCCTCTTACAAGAAGAGCAAGAGGATCAAATCAACAGTGTTTACTATGGAGTTTGGCCTGTAGGCATGGTAAAGGGTTAGGTGAACAAAGGTGTGCCTTCTGAGAGCGGAAGTAAGGGCAACACCTTGCATTCTTAGAAGTGGAGGTGTAACTGACTCACTTGTGGTGGCAAGACTAACATGCAAATATGTGTGGCAAAAGCCAGAAGTCAGTCTGATTCTACTCTTTGCTCCAAGCAAGTTAAGAATTTCTATTTTCTTACAACTCAACAACAAAAGATACACAACCCACTTAAAAAACAAACAAGGGACCCTCAAGTAGACATTTCTCCAAGGAAGATATATTAGTGGCCGATTAGCACATGAAAAGATGTTCAACATCATTATTCACTGGGGAAATGCAAACAAAACCACGATGTGATACTATTTTATACCCACTAATATGGTTACAATCAAAAATGGCAAATAAGTGTTAATGAAGACACAGAGAAATCAGAACCCTCATATATGATGGTGGGAAATGTAAAATGATGCAGCCGCTATGGAAAACAGTTTAGTAGCTACTCAAGAAATTGAAAAGACAAAATAACCATCAGACCCAGCAATTCCACTCCTAGGTATATATCCAAGTAAGAAAAATGAAGACAGGTGTAGTACCAGAAACTTGTGATTGTTAGTAGCATTACTCATAATAGCCCAAAAGTAGGAACCACCCAAATGTCTATCAGTTGATAAGCAGATAAACTAAATGTAGTATATATCCATATAACTGAATATTATTCAGCCATAAAAGGAAAGAAGTACTGATACATGTTACAACACAGATGAACTTTGAAAACACTAAGCTAAGTGAAAGAAGCTAGACTCAGAAAGCCACATACTGTGTGATCCATTTATACGAATATCCAGAACAGGCAAATCTACAAAGACAAAAAATAGATGAATGATTACCAGGTGCTGGGGGAAGGGGAAATGGGAAGCAAATGCTTAATGATTTAGGGGTTTCTTCTGGGGGGTGATGAACATGTCCTAGAATTAGACAGTAATAAGGCTGTGTTTAAAAACAGGCATAGCAATGCAAGTTCCGAAGGAATTAATTTTCAGAGCAAATTAGTCTTTACTCCACCCAGAGGCTGACAGTAACACATACACAAACCAGGCAGGATAAAATAAACTGATGTATTAATTTCTGAAAATTAATGTTATCAGCAGAAACATTAACATTTCATGAGTTTATAAGGTACTCTGGGAGAGACTATGGACAAACAAAGGCAAGGAAACTTCTATGTGATCACAATATTACTTTCCAATCGAGTAACATATTTATACAACTAAAAAAATAGAGATACGGCAACCGGAAACCCATAAAAGGACCAGGAGACAGTGAAAACAAGTAAGAGCTCAAAGCCACTAAAAGCACAGATGCATGACTCATGGGCACCTCCTCTGCTGATTTGTACAGGTCATCAGAGGGCAGAACCAGAGAACTACAAACTCACTCTAACACCAAAGGGTTATTTTATAAAGCTTTCAAAAAACCTCAGCTTTCTTTTTACTCAGAAAGAGAAAAGGGAAACTGATAGTTACACCTGTTCATGTCACCAAGAAATCACTGCTCTCTAACTCTGAGCTAAACCTCTAGGTCGGACAAGCAGCCCAAGACCTTGGCTCATTGCTCTGAGGGCACTGGAAAGTCAGGTCACATTGCCCAGTGACACTTCTCCATCCAGGCTGATAAAGGGGCTCGTATCATGATGAAATCACTCCACAGACCAGACGTTGCAGCTGCCACTTGTCCCAACTCCACACCCACCCAAGTTACCATGGAACTGGTACAAACAGAACAGAGTTGAACATGCTATTAGCTCTGATCTAAGTAGCTGACATAAGACCAATTAAATTTATAATGACACTGGAGTAATAAAGAGCACTTGGCACACTTCTCTTTGCAAACATGATTCAAGGGGTGGTTTTTCTTTTGCCCTTCCTTCAATTTCCAGACACAAGGCCACTTAGAAGCCACTTTATCTCTTTACTCAAAGAGTTGGTGTTTAGGGGTTTATAATTTTATAAGAAAAGGACCACTAATATTAGACGACCCAGCTATTGGAAGTATCCAACCATGGCGAGGAATCCTCATTTCTTTCACAGCAAAAGTGGTTGGAAATGAGAATCTGGAATCCTGGGTTCCCACTAAGGCCTGCCCTCTCTTTCTCATCAATTCTGATTCTGGCTCTGTGAAGGACATGTGATCTCCATTTCTAAAACACTGGCAGAGGCCAGCTAGTTGCAGTTAGTTCAGTCACTTGGTCGTGTCTGACTTTTGCAACCCCCAAAGACTGCAGCACGCCAGGCTTCCCTGTCCATCACCAACTCCCAGAACCTACTCAAACTCATGTCCATTGCATTGGTGATGTCATCCAACCATCTCATCCTTTGTCATCCCCTTCTCCTCCCGCCTTCAATCCCGCCCAGCTAGTTTAGGAGATGGCTTCACCACAGAATCCATGGCCATTAGGAAGTGAGAGCAGGAGATCTCACCAACCTGTTGGCACTTACATCCTTGAGCCCACTGACTAGCCTTAACATGTCTGTATTTATGCTACATGTGAAAGGAGTCATCGGGTCCCTTGCCCACATTTACATGTATACACTGAAGCTATCAACAATGGATCCTTTGAATAAAATACAGAAAGTTACACGTTCTTATAGAATACCCTACAGCAAACTGAATAAATTACATATATTTATTAGTGTGAACAGAACTCAAAAAAAGGCAAGTTACTTAAAGACATGAACAATATAATGTCATTTGTTGATTATAGGATGTTATGAAACATGGCTTGGAAAGTTATACCTAATAGCTCAGAGTAGTTTCTCCTAGTTAGTGGGAATGAAACGAATGTATAGCCAGGAGGCAAGTTACAAAGCAGACTTCAATTTCATTAGTATGGTTTTATTTTTGTAAAAAAACAAAAATAAATAAACATTACCGTATGCTAACATTTGTTAGCTCTGGGTGATGAGTACACAGGTGTTTGTTGTATTAGTTTTGTACATTTGTGTACCTTTATTTTTTTCCCAATTAAAAGGAAACTTTTATCTTATAAGCATGTGGTGGCAAAATGCTCCATCAGTAAATAGTTACTGAGCATCCATCATATGCAATTAACAAAACCCTGCATTTACCAAGTAGTTAATGGGTGCCAGCCACCAAGTGATTTGTCTGTATCATGTTATGAGGTAGGTACTTCCTGTAAGAACGAAGAAATGCTGATTCTCTTCACCTCCGGTTTTCACCAGCTATCCATCCTGGTCTCCCCAGTCTACTCTCAGGAAGACTACTGGCTTTTCTGACTGGTGTGTTTAGAAAAAGGAACTATGGCTTGGCTCCTGCCACTTTGCCAGGATTTACCTGCTTGCAGAAGGTACACATTTTCCTCATAAATTTAACCGATATGCTCTCCCTGCCTCTGCAGGAGGCCTGTGCTTGTCCCAAACTTCCAGAGATTTGCTGGGTAACTTAATTCTGGATCAGTATTAGAAATCATTATTACTGCTGCACATCTAAGAAACATCCTTCAACCTAATCTTCACCAGTAATAACAGATGGTGACTGCAGCCATGAAATTAAAAGATGCTTACTCCTTGGAAGGAAAGTTATGACCAACCTAGGTAGCATATTCAAAAGCAGAGACATTACTTTGCCAACAAAGGTCCATCTAGTCAAGGCTATGGTTTTTCCTGTGGTCATGTATGGATGTGAGAGTTGGACTGTGAAGAAGGCTGAGCGCCGAAGAATGGATGCTTTTGAACTGTGGTGTTGGAGAAGACTCTGGAGAGTCCCTTGGACTGCAAGGCGATCCAACCAGTCCATTCTGAAGGAGATCAGCCCTGGGATTTCTTTGGAAGGAATGATGCTAAAGCTGAAACTCCAGTACTTTGGCCACCTCATGCGAAGAGTTGACTCATTGGAAAAGACTGATGCTGGGAGGGATTGGAGGCAGGAGAAGAAGGGGACGACAGAGGATGAGATGGCTGGATGGCATCACTGACTCGATGGATATGAGTCTGGGTGAACTCCGGGAGTTGGTGATGGACAGGGAGGCCTGGCGTGCTGCAATTCATGGGGTCGCAAAGAGTCGGACACGACTGAGCGATTGATCTGATCTGATCTGATATTTTAAATTTTCATATCAATATGCCCAACTTTCAGTTGATTCCATACTTAAACAGGAAATAAGAGGGTTATTTACTGTCCTTATGCATCAACCCTGCTGTTGTTGCTATTTTATAGAAAAGTATATTCAGGCTTAGAGACACTAAGTAATTTACCCAAGGTGATAGTATGTGGCAGAGTTAGAGTTCAAATTCATATTTACTGATTCCAGAGTTTATCTTCTTAATAATTACGTCAAGGCATTATGCTGTGCTTATCAGAGCCAAGAAAAGCAGTGCCAATTACTTGCTAAGAATTTGTAAGAGGAACTCGAAACATATTCTAAAGGTTGAAGTTATTTCTTAATACACACTGAAAGAGGGCAGGAAACTGCACGTTTGTATATGCATGTGTGTTGAGTGTATATAAACACCAGTGAAAGTACTGTATTATAAAATCCTTTTAGGGAACTTTTATCCTTCAGCACTGGCAGGCACGCTTGCTTCCACCCATGCAAGCACACTCCTCCATCAGGTCTCACCCAAGAAACCAGACACACACAGGCAGTGTTAAAATCTCCTGTGCTTTAAAGGAGCTATGCTGCACCACTCCCTGCAGTGCAGCCCCCAGAGCCCGGTCAGCTCTGAGATGAACTAGATGTCGGTCTCTACATTCTGCAATGTCTCCCCAGAGAAAGCAAACTGTCCTTCAACAGACCAGGCCTGCCCAGCTCCAGGTCAGTGCTAATGAGAGAAGGCCACAAAGCCGTAGAAACTTAGGGCTAACTGGGCTGACAGCGACTGCTGCAGCACAAAACCAGGGGCCGCACAGCCCCCTAACCATGGAGGAAGCCGGTCTCATCACTGCAGCTTGGCCCCTTCACAGCAGAGGCTTGCCCATGGGGGTGCTCACTCAGTTCTCTGAATTCACACTGCACACGGTCCACACCTCTGTACAGAGCTTTTACATCCTGCTGCAGTGCCCTTGGTTCAGTACATGACCTTTTTTATACCTCCTATAAGCAGCTACCTTTTCTCCTTAGTTGATCTAATCCAGTTCTATGACTTTAAATGCCACCTACAAACTGACAATTTATAGACAATTCTCAATTTTATTTCACTAGCCTGGAGTTCCAGATTCCTATTTCCAACTGTCTATTCAACATTTCTACTTGGGTGTCTAACAGTATCTCAAAGGTTAACAAGGCCCAAAACAACTTTCAATCTGCTTTTAAAATTACTTTTGAAACTTGAAAATTGACTAAGAAATACTGATCTATGCATTATCAACAGCATATATGTTCCCATAAACATGCAGAATCTCTGTGGAGCCCATCACACATGGAGTGCTGTGTGGAAACCAGAGTGAATGAAGAGCATTGCACTGGGAACAACTACTCACCCAGAACAAGGAGAACTTAAAGGGAGTATACACCATACTGATTTCATTCATTTTAGCCTCCACTTCTTTCCCTTAGGCCTTTCCAGCTTCGTTTTTCACTTTAACTCTCCATTCTACCACTCTACTTTCAGACTTCTGGTCATAGCATTTTTTTGCTTTGAAATGCTGACCCCCCTGAACCAATCCTATGTATTAATAATAAAATTCTAATTGATCTTCAAGGCCCAGCTAAAATGCCTCCTTCTCTCATGAACCCAATCCAGATCTCTACAACAGGTGATGAGTGATATATGTGGGAGGAAGGAAGTATGATTCTTTTGTGACAGGTTCAAAACTTTCAGTCTCTTTCATCCCTACACTCAGTTGTTTTGGCTCTACCTTAGAATATATCCAGATTCTGATCATCTCCACTGCTACCACCATGGTCCAAGCCACCATCAATCTTAATGCAACAGCCTCCTGACAAGTCTCCTTGCTCCCACACTTACTCTCCATAATCCATTCTCACCAAAGCATCCAGAATGGTGAAATTTAAAATGTAAATGTAAATCAGATAATATCATTCCTCTGGTTCAAAACCCTCCCAAAACTCCCAACTTCAGACCATAATACAAAATCCTTAATATGGCCTACAAAGCCCTATATAATCTATTCCCTGATACCTCTCTGATTTCATCTCCTACTATTCTTGCTCACTCAGCTCCAGCTGACATGGCCTCCTTGCTGTTCCCACAACTCATCAAATATGCTCTCACCTCCAGCGTTTTTATACTCACTGTTCCCTCTGCTTGGAACCCTCTTCTCCGAGATGTACTCATAGCTTGCTCTCTTACTCTCTTCAGGTCTCTCTGCTCAAATATCACCATGTCAGAGAAACCCTCCCTGTCAGCACTACATAAGACAGCTTATATCTCACCATTCTCTCTTTATCCTGTGTTGTTTGTTTTTCTAACATTTATCAATTATTTATTATCTGTCCCCTCACTCCCATTCTCCAGAATATAAGTTTCATGCCTTCAGGGTCTTTGCTAATTATGTTTTCTTTGCCTATAATAGTGCATGGCACACAGTATTACAATAGACTGTAGGTTTCTTGATGTATAAAAATAAGAACAAAAAACCTCCATAGTTAGTCAAAACACCAAAGTATACTGTATAATCAAGACACCCAGCAAACATTTAATGATGCATTTTTTTTTACATGCATACACTTCTTCTGGCCAACTTATTACTGGCCAGAGTCTTAGCTCATGAATCTTAGAATTGTTTACCCAGGTGGCACTAGTGGTAAAGAATCTGTGCCAATGCAGGAGACAGAAGAGATACAGGTTTGCTCCCTGGGTCTGGAAGATCCTCTGGAGGAAGAAATGACAACCCACTCCAGCATTTTTGCCTAGAAAATCTCACAGACAGAGGAACCTGGCAGGCTACAATCCATGGGGTCACAAAGAGGTAGACAGGACTGAGTGCACACACAGCCCAAAGGAAGGAACATCCACTGTAGGTGGGAAATTCAAACCCTGATACTGAAAGCATCAACACTTAAAAATTAAGGCAGCTGACATTTTACAATTAATTTCAAAACTTGATCCATTTCAAGGATCAACTCTAGTACCAGAAGCTCCTCTTCCTCTTATGTTTTCCATCACCATCTACCTTTTATTTCCCTCTCATGCCTTCTCTAAAGAGATAAAGACACTAAGCCTGCCTTAATGAAGAATCTGAATTTGAACCTCAAAAATCCAGAAGTGCAAAGTGATTTTTTTTTTTAACAAATTTCTAGAGCTGATTAAACTTGGCCATAAATGATATCAATCTTGAGCTACTTGTAACGGTTTTAAGTGCTGCCATACATGTCATTCCACATGAATCACAAGACTTCATCATCAACTATATAGCACAGGTAGTGCTGAAGACTGTGCTCTAAATTGTATCTCTAAGACCCTTTAGTTCAGTTAAAATGATTACGTGTTTCATTAAATTAGGCAGTAAGGCAGGCTGGTGACTTAAGAAATGCCTAAAAGGAGTAAGCATTCCCAAAGCTTGCAGTGTCCAACCGCTCAGATTTCAAAGCTTTAGGTAAATATCAGGATCTTCATTAAAAACAGGCTTTCCCAAGATACTCCTTAGCAAGAATCTCTAATAAAAGCAATCCATTCTTTCTTTGGCAGTAAAGTGGCCAGATTCAAACCAAAACAAAACACACACAGAAAAAAAACAAAACAATTATTACACAAAGGGATTTCTGGATAGGACTTCAGACGCAAAAATCAATAAGCAACTTCAGAATATAAAAATCAATAAATGCTCAGGTGAGTCAACAAAGAATGTGGAATACCAGAAATATAACTGCAAATTTGCTTCCAATTTTCACACACTCTACTGCTGGTAAATGCATAACAGGGGACAAGAAAGACACTTAACTCATTCCTTCAGTTATCATCAATTCCTGGGTGGGGAGATCCCCTGCAGAAGGGATAGGCTACCCAACTCCAATATTCTTGGGCTTCCCTTGTCGCTCAGCTGATAAAGAATCCACCTGAAATGCGGGAGACCTGGGTTTGATCCCTGGGTTGGGAAGATCCCCTGGAGGACAGGAAGGCTACCCACTCCAGTATTCTGGCCTAAAAAATTCCATGGACTGTATAGTCCACGGGGTCACAAAGAGTCAAACACAAATGAGCGACTTTCATTTCAGTGATCTTCAATACTTTACTAACAAGTACTAGATTGCTTTCATTCCAATCCCAAAGAAAGGCAATGCCAAAGAATGCTCAAACTACCACACAATTGCACTCATCTCACATGCTACTAAAGTAATGCTTAAAATTTCTTCAAGCCAGGCCTCAGCAATACGTGAACTGTGAACTTCCAGATGTTCAAGCTGGTTTTAGAAAAGGCAGAGGAACCAGAGATCAAATTGCCAACATCCACTGGATCATGGAAAAAGCAAGAAAGTTCCAGAAAAACATCTATTTCTGCTTTATTGACTATGCCAAAGCCTTTGACTGTGTGGATCACAATAAACTGTGGAAAATTCTGAAAGAGATGGGAATACCAGACCACCTGACCTGCCTCTTGAGAAACCTGTATGCAGGTCAGGAAGCAACAGTTAGAACTGGACATGGAACAACAGACTGGTTCCAAATAGGAAAAGGAGTACGTCAAGGCTGTATATTGTCACCCTGCTTCTTTAACTTATATGCAGAGTACATCTTGAGAAACGCTGAGCTGGAGGAAACACAAGCTGAAATCAAGATTGCCAGGAGAAATATCAATAACCTCAGATATGCAGATGACACCACCCTTATGACAGAAAGTTAAGAAAAACTCAAGAGCCTCTTGATGAAAGTGTAAGAGGAGAGTGAAAAAGTTGGCTTAAAGCTCATCATTCAGAAAACTAGGATCACAGCATCCGGTCCCATCACTTCATGGCAAATAGATGGGAAACAGTGGCTGACTTCATTTTTGGGGGCTCCAAAATCACTGCAGATGGTGATTGCAGCCATGAAATTAAAAGATGCTTACTCCTTGGAAGGAAAGTTAGGACCAACCTAGAGAGCATATTGAAAAGCAGAGACATTACTTTGCCAAAAAAGGTCCATCTAGTCAAGGCTATGGTTTTTCCTGTGGTCATGTATGGATGTGAGAGTTGGACTGTGAAGAAGGCTGAGCGCCGAAGAACTGATGCTTTTGAACTGTGGTGTTGGAGAAGACTTTTGAGAGTCCCTTGGAATGCAAGGAGATCCGACCAGTCCATCCTAAATGAGATCAGTTCTGGGTGTTCATTGGTAGGACTGATGTTGAAGCTGAAACTCCAATACTTTGGCCACCTCATGCGAAGAGCTGATTCACTGAAAAGACCCTGATGCTGGGAAAGATTGAGGGCAGGAGGAAAAGGGGACGACAGAGGATGAGGTGGTTGGATGGCATCACCGACTCAATGGACATGGGTTTGGGTGGACTCCGGGAGTTGGTGATGGACAGGGAGGCCTGGCGTGCTGCGGTTCATGGGGTTGCAAAGAGTCAGACACAACTGAGCGACTGAACTGAAATGACTGACTAGATTGCTATCTCCACTTTACAGAAAGTTATTTCTACTACTAGAAAGAAGTTAAGGTGAAGAAAGATCAAGAGCCAAATCCACAGAAAGGTTTATGCTGGCAATGTGAGTTAAAATTATCAATACATGCAGATGTACTGAAGTCACATATGTGATTAATTTTAAACAACCTGACTCTCTGGGAACACTGAGTTAGTGTAGTAGAGAATACTATATAGATGTCTATTCTTACAATATCCATTTCTAATCACCATCTTCTCCACCTCACCCTCTCTCACAGGCTAACTGCACATTTCCACTGTCAAAAACCACATTAAAGTTATGCAAAAGACCACAACCACTTGGTTAATCTCAAGCATAACCACTGATTAGAACAAGCTCTTTGAGTCCCCCAGCTCCGGCTCTCCACTATAAGTGGATGTGCATATGTGAGCCCTATGGGCTTGGGGAAAGAGAGAGCTCAATGTACTTGTCAGCACTTCAAACAAAAAACCCATTCAATGAGAATGGCACCATGTTACTTTTGCCCTTTCTCCTTAGGAACTAAATTAAACAGATTACAGACAGTGGCAAGAGCTGGTCTTATAACAGCCTCCCCCTTATTTGTTATTTTTAGCAATTTAGTCCGACAACGCCCGACAACTAAACATGCCTAGAATAGCTAAAGGGAGGGGGGATTATCAGATACTACCAGCAAAACACTAGTCATCACTTCCTCCAACCCTAAGAAAGAATCATTTTCCATGTCTTTATAGCATCACACAGCATTTGAGCTTTTAGAGTCTCATATAAAAACAGAGCACGTATAAAACATCAGTGGAAACTGATAATGCTTCCTGACATGAAGTATTGTTCCACCCTCATGTGTTTTCTTAAAAACAAAAGCAGAATAAAATGAACTAAACTGTTTTATACAAAAGTTAGGAGTTTAATGCATGTGTGTCCATTTTGGAAAAATTCCCTCACAAGATAATTACCTACCCAAAAGAACAGCCTCATGAATAGTGATGGAATTCAAATATTTTTATTATCCTGGTGGCAAGTGAGAGATTTGTTTGAAACAAGACAAAGTGAGATGGGAGAAAATCCTCTAATTAATCATAATTAGCAAGACAGCATCAACCATCAACAGTACTTTTAAATGAAATAATGGAGTAAAAATGCTTTGAAAAATGAATAAAATGGTAAAAATAAAAATAGTAAAGCCCTAAGCAGTATAACTATCTATATCAGATTAACTAAAATTCATTAAAACACATTTTATAAAATTTGCCACTTATAAAAAATGTCCACATACACTCAAGGAATTTAATAATTTTTCAACATTTTCTGAATATTTTTGCCACTCTTCTAAGTATCATGTATTTTACATGATCACTAAAAGATAAAACACTACAAATAATAACATTCCTTGAGAATGCTACTTTATGAATGTGGAGTTAATAAGCTATTACACAGCTCTATCCAAAAGTATCTCTAGAACAGGTGATACCTAATGTAAACTACCTTTAAGCCATCACACACACAATCTCTGTGATTTCAGTAACTTAAACAACTACTGCAAAGATCAAAGGAGATGCTATCACCTTGTATTACATTTTAGCTGGCAAAGCTATAGACAGACAACTAATTTTATTTACCTGCAAAAATATGATTACAATTTACTTTTTTAAATTAAGATAATGATCTTAATAGAAAGGAAACTGGGTTTTTTTGTTCTGGTCTGCCTCCCTTCATCTTTTCATTTTAAGGGGGCATTTTTGCTTCTAAAGTGGCAATTCAAAAAAAGAACAAGGTTCTAACAATAAGTGTAATAGAAGTAACCCTAGATATCTTCTAGTCCAACCTTCTTCTTTTACAGATGAGGACATCGAGGGTTAGAATACAGCAAGGGCTAGAATCCAGAACTCATAACTCAACAGAAGGCATTTAAATGAGAATTTAGTATTTAAATTAGGAATTTAGAGTAACGAATGCTCTACTACAAGTCTAGTTGACTTTGAGATCTCTATTTATACAGGTTCAAATATTAGTTTGGATCTTGTTTTTTTGAGTTAACATACACAGTGTGCTCATTTAATACAGGTGTGGCCTGTCCACATTAAGTATTGAACAACTCATTTCTTCTGGACAGCATCTATTACTTCAGATTAAAGGAGACCTACCATATAAAGACCGATCAGAGTAAGAATTTAGTACGTGCTGTGTGTGCAAAGTCCTTTAGTCACATCTGACTCTTTGCAACCCGATGGACTGTAGCCTTCCACACTCCTTTGTCCGTGGGATTTTCCAGGCAAGAATAATGGAGTGGGTTGCCATGGCCTCCTCTCGGGGATCTTCTCAACCCAGGGATCAAACCTGCATCTCATGTCTCCTGTATTGGCAGGACGGTTCTTCACCACTACTGCCACCTGGGAAGCCCCAAAAATCTAGTACAAACAAAAGTATACTGACCAACTTCACCTTACCATCAAGTTACAAGAGCAAGGAGGCATACAAATAACAGAACACAAAATTCAAATTCTAACTCATCAAAAGAAATAGTTCACTAGGCAGCCTGAAAATGAATGGAGGAACTCTCAGGCATGGGAGGGAGGAGGCTAAGGACAAATATTTATGGCTAGACAAAGAAAAATACAGACCATATAAAGCATACAGCAGCAAAGGTTGAGGTCAACAACCCTCTAAAGCATTCAAAGGAAGAGTCTGGTGTGGTTACGGACATGTGTTCCACCCTGGGAATGTATCCTAGAAGAAAAGAATAACTGAATCAAGATTCAAAAAGCTTAATTCTGGACTAACTGGAATGCAAAACCTTTTTAAAATCTTAATCACAAAATGAAGACACAGAAATGAACAGATCAAATCAAACGAGTATGTGTGTAAAATATCTGTAATATGCACTTCAGAGACAAACAAGAAATGGTCAATAAAGGGCAAATGTATCTGGACTGGTTACATCTAAGTTCTTACCAGAACTGAAATACTTCTACTGAGGAAATGAAATATACAGACAGTTTACATTTGGGCAAATACTAGCACTTGAATCATATCACATATATATTTACCAAGATACTGATAATATTGATAATAACCAATAAATACTCAACCAGAAAAAGGACCATACATGGGCTTTTTCAGATTCACTCTCCTCTGAAAGCCACAGAGGAGGATCACAGAAAGCCACAGAGGAGGATCACATAGCTACATTAAGCTACATGTCCTAAAACACCAGGACATGCAGAGAGAGAGAGAGAGAGAGAGAGTGTGTTTGTGTGTGTGTGTGTGTAATATATATATACATATATAGTTCACTATAACTCTAGCCTTCCAACCATCAGGCCCTTTTAGATTTAAGTCTTAAGTAACTAAAAACTATGTTAAAAACATTCATTTTTATGTATGCTGAGAATGCAAATGAACTCTACAAAGAGATAAGTATTCATCAGATACACAGATGACACTACCCTTATGGCAGAAAGCGAAGAACCTAAAGAGCCTCTTGATGAAAATGAAAGAGGAGAGTGAAAAAGCTGGCTTAAAACTCAACATTCAAAAAATAAAGATCATGGCATCTAGTCCCATCATTTCATGGCAAATAGATGGGGAAACAATGGAAACAGTGACAGACTTTTTTGGGCTCCAAAATCACTGCAGATGGTGACTGCAGCCATGAAATTCAAAGACACTTGCTCCTTGGAAGAAAAGCTATGACCAACCTAGACAGCATATTAAAAAGCAGAGACATTACTTTGCCGACAAAGGTCCATCTAGTCAAAGCTATGGTTTTTCCAGTAGTCATGTATGGATGTAAGAGTTGGACTATAAAGAAAGCTGAGTGCCAAAGAATTGATGCTTTTGAACTGTGGTGTTGGAGAAGACTCTTGCAAGTCCCTTGGACTGCAAGGAGATCCAACCAGTCCATCCTAAAGGAAATCAGTCCTAAATATTCATTGGAAGGACTGATGTTGAAGCTGAAACTCCAATACTTTGGCCACCTGATGCAAAGAACTGACCCATATGAAAAAACCCTGATGCTGGGCAAGACTGAAGGCAGGAAGAGAAGGGGACAACAGATGATGAGATGGCTGGATGGCATCACTGACTCGATGAACATGAGTTTGAGCAAGCTCCGGGAGTTGGTGATGGACAGGGAAGCCTAGCATGCTGCAGTCCATGGGGTCGCAAAGAGTCAGACACAACTGAGTGACTGAACTGATTCATATCTGAAATCCCAACATATGGAACAATAAGAGAAGTTTCACCCAAGACTCCCAAATTCAAATCAACATAGAAAAGAGATGATTTGCTAAACTTGCAATTTTTTTTTTTTTTCAATTTTAAAGATACCAGACATGCCTAGCTATCTAGTTACTACTGAAGGTGGGTACTCACCAAGCTAACTTTTAGAGCACAGACATTTTATATTTCACTTCTCTCTAGACACTCAAACTCCCCTGGGATACAGTAGGAGATGTCTTTGGAAAACAGATCTCCTCAGCAAGAGGCTAAGCGATAAACTATGCAAATATTTTATGAAAACATCTTGTCTTCTTAAGGGTAAAAATGAGCTGTCTGCATGTACCCCAGTGTTCACTGCAGCACTACTTAAAACAGCCAGGACATGGAAGCAACTTAAGATGTCCATCGACAAATGAATGATGGCGGTACATATATTCAAAGGGATATTAGCCATAAAAAAGAACAAATTTGAGGATGAACCTAGAGCCTGTTATGCAGAGTGAACTAAGTCAAAAAGAAAAAGACAAATATCATATATTAATGCATATATATATATATATGGAATCTAGAAAAATGGTACTGATCAATCAATTTGGGGAGTCACAACAGAGATGCAGACATACAGAACAGACTTGTGGACATAGTGGGGGAAGGAGAGGGTCGGATGAATTGACAGAGTTAGCACTGAATCTAATACATTACCATATGTAAAACAACCAGTGGGAATTTGCTGTATGACACAGGGAACTCAATCAAGTCCTCTGTAACAACCAAGACCAGTGGGATAGGATATAGGTGGGAAGGAGGTTCAAGAGGCAGGGGACATATGTATACCAATGGCTGATTCATGTTGATACATGGCAGAAACCAACACAACACTGTAAAGCTATCATCCTCCAATTAAAAATTTTAAAAATGAGCTGTCTGGAAAGATAAATTGTGGCGCAACTATATAACGGACTACATACAGCAATGAAAATGAACAAATCACAATCTCAACATGAACATATCGAATAGTTTACAGACACAATGTTGAGGGAAAGAAGAAAAGCAAAAAATACGGAGATTGATGTTGTTCATATACAGTTCAAAAACTTTTGAGGGGTACCTACAGAGGTAGTAAAACTTTTTATAAAAGAAAATAAATATCCAGAAGTTACAGTTACCTGGGGGAGGGGGAGAACAGGTGAATGGAAGTGGGTGGCACTCTGGTGTCCTGTCAATGTTTGATTTCTTGACTTGGATGATTGTTACAGGTGACTGCTTTATCATTACTGATTCAACTACATGAATTTTAATACACATTTCTGTAAATGCTGTATTTCACTACAAAATAAAGAAATGATGAATTTTTTAATGGATTCTAAACTCTGAGGTACGCAAGCAGATGAACCACTGGGTATAATTCTTGTTTAATATATGTAAAACATTCTGCCACTGGCTTTGCTCTCACCTGCCCTTCTCTCTTCATTGAAAACACAGATAAGAATCAGTGCTTAACATACAGTAGTGTCCACCTGACATCACCTCCAAAGAGGCTGTCCCATCATACACACAAAGGTACCAGCTCAAAAGTGAAGTATTTAGGGCAAAAACTAGGCATCCATCCAAGTGCCTACCAGTCACCACCCATGCTGTGGAAAAAATGATCCTCCTTAGGCAGAGTGAAATATCCTTAATCATGGGAACTACTCCAAAACATTTTCTCATCAGAGTCTCAGAACTCAGCCAACTGCAGAGTGTCACAGGCACCTCCTATCCACTTTTCTTGCCACTAGTCTTCCTACTTGTTTCAGGAACTATCATCTGACTCTAAGAGCCACTTTTATGGAAGAGTCAGGACTTGCACAGTTTCTCAGATTTTACTTATAGCATGGGCTGGAGAGCTATTTCACAACTCTGGGATTGAAACATTCTGCGTCAGAGTGGTATTATGCAGGGCAGAATGTCTTAATTTCCTTATTCTTATTTTTTATTGTGTCATTGCTGAGCTAACCTGGGTGGTGAAGGGTGGGAACCACGTCAGAGAAAGAGAGGAAGGAAAGCCGTCAACCAATATTTGCATGTGCCTAAAATATAAGGTGAATTTTAGACTTTAGGCAGATGAGCCTGAAGCAGTAATTCAATGAGAGAGAACACAGGAGAATGATGGTCAAAATGTATTCAAACACATCACTGAAAGCTTACAGTTATCTCAAGTATTCCAAATACTTGAGAGTCAAAGGCAAAAGGGGTCAAAAATTCAGCTCTAGCTCATCTAAATGCTGAATCTAAGTTTTTGCCAACTGTAAAAGTCCACAAGTAATTGTTTTTTGGTTTTTTTTTTTTACCCCCCAAAAGTGAGCAGAAATATAGGATGTATTTTTCACTCTTTAGAAGATATATATCTCTTCAATCCATCAATAAGGTTTTAGGTCACTTTAACTAAAACTGAAATAAAAACAAACAAACAAAAAAAACAACTCAGGTCTTCCCTGGTGGTCCTGTGGTTAGGAATCCGCCTGCCAGTGCAGGGGACGCAGGTTCAATCCCTGGTTCAGGAAGATGCCATATGCTGCAGGGCAACTAAGCTTGTGGACCACAACCACTGAGCCCACACCGCCAACAAGCCACCACAATGAGAAGGCCCCGCACTGCAACTACACAGTAGCCCCTACTTGCTGCAACAAAAAAAGCCCGCAAGCAGCAACAAAGACCCAGAGCAGCCATAAAAAAAATAAAACTTTTAAAAATTTGTACTTTCCCGGAGAAGGGGATGGCAATCCACTCCAGGATTCTTGCCTGGAAAATCCCACAGACAGAGGAGCCTGGTGGGCTACAGTCCATTGGGTCGCAAAGAGTCGGACACAGCTGAGCAAACAACACTACATTACTACTGTATTTTGTGTCTGATACCTCAAAAGTGTCTGTGAGTTTAATGATAGGGTGTCTAATTAAATTCTTAAATCTCAAAAAAATAAAAACTTGTACTTAGCAATGCTGTATATTTCAAAAATTATTTTTATACAGACAGATGAGACACATAAAGTCCTAATCAGAAATCCCAGTTATATGCATGTCATTTTTAAGAAGTACAATTTTATACTTTCTAATAACATATACTGTATTATGTGTTATATACTCAGGCAGCTTCCTTAAAGTTATTTGTTATCAGTATTTTTAAAAAAAATAATGAATTCCCTCAATGACATAAACAACATGGTTACTCTACCATACTAAAGGCATCATTTTATTTTTTCTCTTCAATTGGAGTAGCATCATTGGTCTGCTAATCACCACGAGGATGAAACTGTGACATTTGCTCCCAGAACCTGATCAATCATCTTTATAAAGGAAAGGTAAAAATCTATATAACACTATCACATTGTGAGTCTGTTATGAAGACACTTCCTAATCTAACCCAAGAAACTGATTATAGCCTGAAAAACCAACATAGGGGTATTAAAATGTAAAATACTGAATTTTAGAAAGAAAAAGACAGCCTATCTTCCCAAGGTTAACATGGTACTTATTTCTACCCTTCTAGTAGGTAACAGCACTCCCTATTAAGAGGACATGAGAGCAGAGACTCCCCTGGAGGTCCAGTGGGTAAGACTCTGGGCTTCCACTGCAGGGGCCATGGGTCTAATCCCTGGTTGGGGAACTAAGGACGTGAGTGCAACATTATAGTATTCCCACTTTTGCTCCAGAAGAGGAAAAGGGCCAGAAAATGAGATACCAGGCTAGTTGACAATGTCAGCACAGCATACTAGCGTTATTAAAAGCTAAACAAATTTCAGGTAATCCTTGCACTCATAAGTTAAGGACTAGGGGAAAAAAATATGGAGAGGGCAAAAAGAAACTAAGAATGGAGGTGGAGAAAAGGCAGTCTAAAAAATTACTAACTAAGGTGGGCTCTCAGATCAGACCAGCACCTATGCTACGTCATGGTTGATCCATAGTGTCATTTATATAGACTTCTGGTAGGGGATGCAAAGGCATACCCAGCGAACCAGGTCAGAAACTGGAACTCTTGACCCAAACCAAAAACCTTACTTCATAAGGGATGAAAGGTGCTAAACGAAGCAGCCTGGCCTTAGTCTGCAGAGTTATTGTATAAATTATGCTTCCTCAACTTAACAGTAAGGTATCTGAGGGTTCAAAATTATTAACAATAATGATAAGTATGTTGGACTGGCAAGAAATACTAATGCTCAAAAGAAGAGACTATATTTGAAAGGCAGAGTAATAACTGGAAGACATTGAGAAAAACTATTTAGAGCTCTGAATCTGTATCAGGCTTCCCAAGTAATAGGAAGTAATATTTGTAATGACTTCAACTGATAATAGTTTATAGGCTCAAATCCTCACATTGTGCTATGAAACTAGAAAAATTAGAACAAGGGGAAAGCACTTAATTTAATACTGAGGAATCAGAAGATGCTTCTTAGAAGTAGCCCTAAACTAAGATCTTAAGGATTAACAGAGTTGGTAGGAAGAAGAAGAATAAGTTCCCAGACAGAACTACTCTTTTTATAGTTGTTAACAAGCATTTCAAATACCAAAAAGCGAGCTAATCTAGTCTATCATCTGACAGATATAAGAATACTCTTACCAGTATTTGAGAGACTCCATGAAAGGAAACTTTTGGAAAATGAATTTCCTGATATTCACCAGAGCTAAATAGTATGCTAAAATCATCATCTGTGGCAATTTTACACCTTGATGTTTCTTTTTAACTATGAAAGTTAACATATACTTGTTACAATTTACCCAACACAGAGGTTATAAGAAAAAAACAATTACAGCCACACCCCATCTAATTTCCTTAGGGTAACTAGTGTTAATTTAATAGACACTTACAACAATCATACTCAATGTTCATATACAGATCTTGGCTTTTGTTTGTTTTCATAAAAAGAAAATTATTTACACATTACTTTGCCACTTATTCATCAGGACAATGTTTAGATATATCTATCAACAATTGCAAAAACACATTTTCTTTTTCTTTTTTTTGGTACTCTACATGAAATAGTTTTGTTCACTTGTTTTTTTTTAAAGGTATTTTTGTTTGGAAAACTCAACCTAGAAGAGTTGGGCTGACAAAAATAATAAAGTAGGAAATAATAAAAACCTGATTACTACAAGGCAAGTTTTCTTTTTTCTGTTGTTTGCTTATTTGTTTTGTTTCACAATACATTTTCTAAGTTACAAAGCCATTATCAAGTCTGCTTAAATTTTAATCAGTAGTCAAACAAAAATAAGCCTAAGTAACCTAAAACACCACATCCTTGCCCAGGCCATGCCAAGTTGGTGTCCTTGAGAAATCCCCAAAAGGCTATAAGGGATGTCTCATCAATTCAGTAAAAGGCTGAGTCAGATTCTGAACCACTGCCTCAAATACTATTCAAAGAAATTAGATAAAGTGACCTATGAAGTCACTGAATCCACCCCCACCTCAGGAAATCTTGGTCCCCAAAAATAATGACCAATTTTTTGTCCTTTCCAACTTTTACTACACAGAGGATAGACCATTCACCAAAGTCCAAGAAAACTATTTCATTAAAGGTTTTAAGGACTTTCCAGGTGCCTTCCCTGAAAGCTCATCTGGTAAAGAATCCACCTGCAATGCAGGAGACCCCAGTTCAATCCCTGTGTTGGGAAGATCTCCTGGAGAAAAAAATGGCAACCCGCTCCAGTGTTCCTGGACAGAGGAGCCAGGCAGGCTACAGTCCATGGGATCACAAAAAGTCAGACACGAGTCGTACAACTAAACAGCAACAGCAAAGGTTTTAATGTGTAAGAAGATGATAATAATAAACTCCCTATTTTCCAAACACTTATAAAGTTATTATTCTTACCTATCATCTTTTTCCTTAAGAAAAAAAAGATTGTTTTCTTGACTGGAGCACTATTCTTCAGATAAATAATTAGTTTTAGCTTGGTTGCCATGCCCTCCTTCAGGGAATCCTCCCAATTCAGGGACTGAACCCAGGTCTCCTGCATTGCAGGCGGATTCTTTACTGTCTGAGCCACCAGGGAAGCCCAATTACAGCTTACTACTCACTCTGTCCTTATCTAGAATTACAACATGTAAGAGTCATATATCTAGATTCTTTAACTATTATTATCATTACCCACTCTCACACCCATCTGCCACAATATGTGGTATTCACATACACACTGTGCTTTTATTTTTTAAAAATAAACATGTTCACTCAAAGGAAATGGAAGAAACACATTCAGGTTAACAATATCCTATCCTAAAGTATCCAAAACTCCCTAAAGTTTTAAGAGACTAGTCTTTTTTTTTTTTTTTTGGTCATACACTGCCATAAAAAGACTGCATCATTAGCTCTAGCACAATCAGAAAAAATAAAAGCAATGTGACATGACCTTGGCAGGCACACATTTTCATTTCATGTGACAAAATGAGATCATTACTTTTCTCCTAAAAGCTGACTACAGCTATTATTCACTCAAAACCTACTTACTTCCAATTCTTTAATTTTTTCTTCTGCTATCTTCTGTTTCTCTAACAGCTGATTATGAATTGCCTCCTTGGATTGAAGAATAAACCTAAAAACACAAATGGTTGAAGATTAAGCCACTTGACCACTATGTTTATCAATAACCATATGCCACAAATACTAAATGAAGAAAACCAGAAGGATCATCTCCCAACTCAGAACAAATAAAATGCATTATGTTAATATGACCAACTTCCTCACAAAACGTCCTCAGGCTGAAGCCTTCTTGGCTGAGAAGGAATAAAAGTTTAAAAGTAAATTTTGCCTTCAAGAAGGGAATCAGGCTTCAAGGATATTCATAGACAAGAAAAAAAGGAAGGGAGATAAAAATCTATTGCAGGCTAAAAGAAAACTGAACAAACAATAAAAATCTCCCCCCCCCCCAATTTTAATTTTTCAGTTTTCTGTATCAAATTTTATCTAGATATCTTTCAAACAATATTTGTAAATCACAGCTCTTCCTCCAATCTTTAAAAAATTTTCTCTGAAACAGCAGTAACTCATGACCTTTTAAAGTCACAATCAAGTACTGTGTTAGGATCAATGCATTAGTGTTTATATGAGTTCCTCACACAAAAAGCACTGTATAAGTCCCAGTATCTTTTACTATATCCAGAGTGTATAATACCTCTGAAAAGCTCAAAAAGCACAAGTGGAAATTTTCAACTTTTTCCATTTTACATTCAGGCACATTAGTTACAGTAGGTGAGGGCAGAAATATGGGGAAGCTTTAAAAATTAATACTAAATCTGTTTTGGGACTTTATGTTCATAAGTCTTGCTGCAGGCAAAGGAAGAACAAACTATTTTTATAGCCTAAAGTAAGTAAACTGAAATATTTCCCTTCCACTGGAAGCAAGGGAAAATCTCAATTACTCAAATCTCTTTTCAGAATTGTCCAACTCAGTTATAAAAAATTTAAAAAAAAATTAATTACACAGACTGTTTCTTCTCTTTGCATATAACTTAAGAGTTAAGCAAAAAACTAAACATCATCTCTTAAGAACCCAAAGAAGAAAGCACATTAAGTTAGCAACAGAATGTTTCCTCTACCAAGGGCACAAAAACAACACCCTATCTCACAAAAACAACACTGTATCTAGGTAGGTTCTTACCAAGCGGGTTTGTTGTCACACCAGATAACAAAAAAGGACAACTCTAGCTTTGCCCAGACACCTGGGAGGAAACTTCTTTCCTCTCTTCATGAATACACCCTGACATACAAACACAGTATGGTGTGATTCTTTCTTTCACTCCACAAATTATTAAGCATGTGTCCTGACAAAGACAGTCCAGGAAATTTAATTGATAATCCTAGTCTTCAGTACTAACTTGACCCTTTGCAAAAATCTTATTCATATATTTACTGCAAAGATAGCCCACATTCATGAAAAACAAGGATTACCATGTAATGCTTTGTGTCCAAAATACTCATATTATTAGCCCAAGAGACAGGTGCTATTTCTGATAAGACTACTGTTTACAGAATATTTTTCTCAGAACTAATTATTTAGTGTAGTATTCAAGGAAAAGAGTTGTTTTGAACTGTAATAAGTCTTGTGACAACATATAAAAAGTATTACAAATCAAGGCCCCAGAGTTACCAAATTATGTCATTATAAAAACGCACAATTTTACTAACAAAGGCTTTTGGCCAAGGAAATAATTTTCAGAGTAAAATATACATTTTTAAATAGCACTGATTGCTGGCCAGTGAGTAGTATTCTCAAATAACAGGTCATTAGACATTATCTTTATTAGTGTCTGGGAAATTTTCAAAGCTAAGATTAGAGGTCAAGTCATTACTTATGTGGTCTTTAAAAATAAAGTATCTGAACAGATACTAAATCCCTTGAGCAGAAAATAAAATTACTAGAAAGCAAGAACACTCAACAAAAACATGTTTTTCCATGACCACACACCCCTGAGGTATCTATACTGAACTGGGCCAACTTCAAAGGCCAAAGAGATGTCATCAAAGCTGACCAATCTATTTACAAGCCTGAGGACATCTTAGCCTTGAAAATTTTAAACAGGGATGAGTATGGAGTAAATGCAAATGTCTACTTCAAAGAATAATTACATAGAAAAATTTCAAAAAAAAATTACAGAAAATTTGGTTTAGTCCTCAATTTTCAAAATGCCAAAGATACATTGTATTGAGGATTGGAAGGAGTCCCCAGAAACATTTGGATTTCTGGGAAAAGTCTTTAGAAAACACCTTTATCCGGTGTCAAAAAGAAGAAAAAATGAGTTATTAGATGTTACTTTGAAGACAGCTATTCAAAGAAATAGAGGAAAATAACAGAATGGGAAAGACTAGAGATCTCTTCAAGAAAATTAGAGATACCAAGGGAATATTTTATGCAAAGATGGGCTCGATAAAGGACAGAAATGGTATGGACCTAACAGAAGCAGAAGATATTAAGAAGAGGTGGCAAGAATACACAGAAGAACTGTACAAAAAAGATCTTCACGACCCAGATAATCACGATGGTGTGATCACTCACCTAGAGAGTCAGACATCCTGGAATGTGAAGTCAAGTGGGCGTTAGAAAGCATCACTACGAACAAAGCTAGTGGAGGTGATGGAATTCCAGATGAGCTATTTCAAATCCAGAAAGATGATGCTGTGAAAGTGCTGCACTCAATATGCCAGCAAATTTGGAAAACTCAGCACTGGCCACAGGACTGGAAAAGGTCAGTCTTCGTTCCAATCCCAAAGAAAGGCAATGCCAAAGAATGCTCAAACTACCGCACAGTTGCACCCATCTCAGACGCTAGTGAAGTAATGCTCAAAATTCTCCAAGCCAGGCTTCAGCAATACGTGAACCGTGAACTTCCAGATGTTCAAACTGGTTTTAGAAAAGGCAGAGGAACCAGAGATCAAATTGCCAACATCCGCTGGATCATGGAAAAAGCAAGAGAGTTCCAGAAAAACATCTATTTCTGCTTTATTGACTATGCCAAAGCCTTTGACTGTGTGGATCACAATAAACTGTGGAAAATTCTTCAAGAGATGGGAATACCAGACCACCTGACCTGCCTCTTGAGAAACCTGTATGCAGGTCAGGAAGCAACAGTTAGAACTGCACATGGAACAACAGACTGGTTCCAAATAGGAAAAGGAGTACGTCAAGGCTGTATATTGTCACCCTGCTTCTTTAACTTATATGCAGAGTACATCATGAGAAACGCTGGGCTGGAAGAAGCACAAGCTGGAATCAAGATTGCCGGGAGAAATATCAATAACCTCAGACATGCAAATGACACCACCCTTATGGCAGAAAGTGAGGAGGGACTAAAAAGCCTCTTGATGAAAGTGAAAGAGGAGAGTGAAAAAGTTGGCTCAAAACTCAACATTCAGAAAACTAAGATCATAGCATCTGGTCCCATCACTTCATGGGAAACAGATGGGGAAACAGTGGGAACAGTGTCAGACTTAATGTTTTTGGGCTCCAAAATCACTGCAGATGGTGACTGCAGCCATGAAATCAAAAGACGCTTACTCCTTGGAAGGAAAGTTATGACCAACCTAGATAGCATATTCAAAAGCAGAGACATTATTTTGCCAAAAAAGGTCCATCTAGTCAAGGCTATGGTTTTTCCAGTGCTCATGTATGGATGTGAGAGTTGGACTGTGAAGAAAGCTGAGCGCCAAAGAATTGATGCTTTTGAACTGTGGTGTTGGAGAAGACTCTTGAGAGTCCCTTGGACTGCAAGGAGATCCAACCAGTCCATTCTAAGGAGATCAGTCCTGGGTGTTCTTTGGAAGGACTGATGCTGAAGCTGAAACTCCAGTACTTTGGCCACCTCATGTGAAGAGTTGACTCACTGGAAAAGACTCTGATGCTGGGAGGGATTGGGGGCAGGAGGATGAGACGGCTGGAAGGCATCACCGACTTGATGGACCTGAGTTTGGGTGAACTCCGGGAGTTGGTGATGGACAGGGAGGCCTGGTGTGCTGCAATTCATGGGATTGCAAAGAGTCGGACACGACTGAGCGACTGAACTGATGAGTGGTATATAATAAGTATTACGTACACTACTTCTCAAAGTAGAGACTCTCATAGGCATCTTGCCTGATGGTTTATGGAAAGCCAAATGGTAGATAAACTGTTCTACAGCTCAGAATGTGCTGCAAAGGAAAAATAGAGCATGAAATGAAAAGTTATTTTCATATAACAAATGATATATCCAAAATGTACTTATTAATCCTCAGTATTACATAACCTACAATTGTCACTGCTTTGTAAAAAAGCCTCTACATTGGAAATCAATGCCATGTGGCTATGCATGTAATCTACCAATGATGCGTAGCCTGCCGTTTCATTTCCTCATTTATTTGTAACTATGCCATTTGAAAAACATAATTTTACAATGACGTCTGGTTTTATCTGAGAAACATCAGAAGCTGTGTTCTGAACTGTCCTGCAGTTTGGTACATAACTTCCGTTTTCTAATGATTCAGCACGTATCAACAGTGTTATTCCCTGCCAAAACACAACCTAGAATCAGTGGCAATGCTGTCTTTGGCTACACTTGCAAAGTATGGTAACCTGGACACACACTATTCAGAAATAATGATATGCTTATGATAATGCACTTTGTCTGGGTGGAAATTTTTAGAATATAAAAACATATTTTAGTGGTATTTAAGGAATCCACAAATTATATAGCATAGAAAAAGCTAAATAAGAATGATCATATCTTATTCCTTTGTCTCATTCCATGATGATGAAATAACTTTGCCTGTGTGCACAAAGGGCCTACATGCAAATTTTTTTTCCATAGGTTTTTAGCAAACAAAAACACCCTAAATCCCTTAGTAAAAAAGCAATTAAATTACTCAGGCTTTCACAACTCTCCACATTGTAAAAGCCTGAGTAAGACTTCTATTATTGGCATCTTGTAGAGCAGACATCCAGGACAAAGAAAAAAAAATTTTTTTAACATTTTGCTGAGCAACCACAAATATTCCACAAAGTGGAGAAAAGGGAACCTTCGTGCACTGTTGGTGGGGATGTAAATTGGTGCAGTCACTACAGAAAACAGTATAGAGATACCTCAAAAAATTAAATATAGAACTATCCTATTATCCAGCAATTCCACTCCTGAATATTTATAGGAAGAAAATGAAAACACAAATTAGAAAAGATATATTCACCCATATGTTCATTGCATCATTATTTGTAATAGGATATGGAAGGAACCTAAGTGTCCATCAATAGATGAATGGATAAAAGACATAAGATATATACATATATATACACACATAAATATATGAGGAAATATTATTCAGCCATAAGAAGAATGAAATCTTCCCATATGTAACAATATGAATAGAACCAGAGGGTATTACGCTAAGTAAAATTAGTCAAAGGAAGACAAATACCCTATGATTTCACTTATATGTGGAATCTCAAAAACAAATTAACAAACTTAGTAAAAAAAGAAACACTGTTATAGATACAGAGAACTAACAGGAAACCACCAGAGAGGAGGGGCAAGGGGAAGAAACAGGTGAGGGAGATAATGAGGAACAAAATTCCAGGTGCAAAATAAATGAGTCAAAGGTATAAAATGTACAGCATGGGGGTCACACTCAACAGCATCTTTCTGTGGTGACATATCACAACTAGATTTGCCATGGTGATCATTCTGAATGTACAGAAATATCAAATCACTATGATGTATAACAGGAACTAACATAACATTTTAGGTCAATTATACTTTAAAAACATACTAACTCATAGAAAAAGAATCAGATTTGTAGTTATGAGAAGCAGGGAGTGAGGGAAGGGGAACTGGATAAAGGCAGTCAAAAGGTACAAACTCCCTATAAGACAAGTAAGTACTAGAGATGTAGTGTTTAACATAGTAAATATAATTAACATTACTGTATGTTATATATGAAGTTGTAGAGTAAGTCTAAGCGTTCTCATCACAAAGAAAAAATATTTTTCTCTATTCTTTAATTGTGTATCTATGAGATAAATGTTCACTAAACTTAGGTGACAAACATTTCATAATATATGTAAGCCAAATCATTACTGTACACCTTAAACATACACAATGCTTTTTTGTCAACTTCATCTCATTAAAACTAACAATAAAAAAAGAAATACAGAGGGCCAAATGAAGTGAAATGTGGACATGAATTTGAGCCAACTCCAGGAGATAGTGAAGGGACAGGGAAGCCTGTGTGCTGCAGTCCATGGGGTCACAAAGAGTTGAACACAACTTTGCAACTGAACAACTACAAGAAGAAAGCAATAAACTGGTTTCACCTTGAGCGATTCTGCTGAATCTAGAGACCATGAGCATCCAAACTGTCAAAGAAACAGGATTTAAAACAGAAGATAAAACCTAGGCACCATCCAAAGTAAGGACATTATTAAGATAATCCTGAATTAAAGGATTCCACCTCAGTCTAGGGAGGGGGGGAAAAAAACGTGTCTCTCAGTATGTAAAATAAAAGAAACTTGTCTATCCATACCATGGTATTGAGTAAAATGAAATTAAAAAAAGGTCCCCTAAGAATTTGTAACCCTAAGCTGACTTCCTCATGGGTTGTGGTCCAAATTCAAGCTGATTTCCTGATGGGCTGTGGTCCAATCCAACCTATCAGGGAATTACCTGGAAATCGGTGGTTAAGACTCCACACTTTCACTACCAAGCATGCAGTTCAATCTCTGGTCAAGGAACTAAGATTCATAAGCTGTGCATGGTGGCCAAAAATAAAACACGAAAATAAAAAAATAAAAAAAAAAACCTACTATATACGGTCCAGAAAATTTCACTCACAGAATTTAATTTTACAGTGTTCCTACTCACATAAATGGCAAAGGTCTAGTAAACGTGAAGATGGGTTAAGAAAAATTAATCAAACTGAAACACAAGAGAAAAAATGGCATGAAAACCAATAAAGCAAAAACAGGATATAGCAGGCAAGAGATAATAATTAAGCTGCCTAACATATGTGTTGAGAAGGAAATGGCAACCCACTCAGTATCTTGCCAGGATCCCACGGACAGAGGAGCCTGGCGGGGCTACAGTCCATGGAGTCGCAAAGATTTGGACACGAATGAGCAACTAACACACAACATATGTGTAATTAGAGACCCAAAAATAGGAAGAAAATAGAGAATATTTGAAGAAATAATGGACAAAAATTTTTCTAAAACAAATGAAAAAAAGAAGCCAAATCACAGTTCCAAGACACCCAGAGAAACCCAGACAAAAATAAATACAACAGAACAAAATTACATGTAACATAATCAAACTATTGAGAACTAGAAAGAAACTTTGAAAGTAGAAAATGACACACTGCATTAAAAGAAACAATGGTAAGAGTTACATCAAACTTCTTGCCACAAATATGCAAGAAGAAGACAATGGAATGACATTTTCAATGTACTAAAAGACAAAAGCTATTAATCAGCATTACACACACATTGAACACATCTTTCAAAAATGAAGGGGAAATTCAAACTAACACTCAGAGAACTTATTCTAGCAAACATAAACAAGGAATTTCATAAGTAGTTGTTCCAGCAGGAGTATGATAACATATGTCAAACTTACAAAGGAATGAAAAGCACTAAAAATATTACAAATTAAGATAAATATACTGCTCAATGTATGTGCCAGCCTGGATGGAATGGGGTTTAGGAGAGAATGGATATGCTTATATGTATAACTGAGTCCCTTTGCTGTTCACCTGAAACTACCACAACACTGTTAAAATCGGCTATACCCCAACACAAAATAAAAAGTTTAAAGTTTAGAATAACAACAACAAAAAAGATGTAAATATAAAACACATGTTTTTTCTCATTGTTAATGATTTTAAAAATAGTTCACTGTCTAAAACATGGGTTGACAAACTACTGCTTGCAGGCTGAACTGGTCACACTCATTTGTTTACAGAATGTCTATGGTTGCGTTCTCCCAACAATGGCAGTAAGAGAGCTGAGACAGGAATTATACAGTCAGCAAAACTATTTATATCCCATTAAAAAGCAAGCTTGTCAAATTCTATAAAGCAATTATTCAATTAAAAAATAAAAAGCTTGTTAACCCATGATCTAAAGCAAAATAGTAACAATATACCATGGACTTCAATACATATCTTAAAATGTATAACAATAAAAAAAGTGCAGAAATTTGAAATATAACAAGATGAAGTGATATTATTTAACAACAGGTTACAATAAACTAAAGACATATTGCATAAAAATAAGGTAATAGCTAAATAAAAAAAAAATTTTTACTAAAGACTAATAAGCCAAAATGAAGATAACACAGGATCATAAAACATACTCAATTAATCTAAAAGAAGGCAGAAAAAGAAAAAAAGGAATATAGAACAGATGAGAAAAAGACAAAGCAAGCAGCAAGGTGGTAGATTTAAATCCAATTACAGCATTAATTACTGGAAATGTAAACGATCTAAAGACCCCAATTAAAAGGCAAAGATTGCCAGATTTAATCTAAAAGCATGACCTAACTACATGCAATCACAAGAAATCCCCTTTCAATAAAAAGACACAGATATGTTCCAAGTAAAAGCACAACCATCACACCCTCAAGGATGGAAATAATCAAAAAAGACAGATAATAACAATTTTTAAGAGCATATGGAGAAGTTGGAACCCTCATACTTTGCTGATGGATACATGAAATAGTATAGCTGCTGTGGAAGATTCTGACAGTTCCTTAAAATGTTAAGAGTTACACTTCAGCAATTCTACTTCTAGAAATATACTAAGAGAAAAGAACAAATACACACAAACACACATGCACAAAAACTTGACTATAAGTGTTCAAAGTAGATTATTCACAATAACCAAAAAGTACAATTAAAATGTGCATCAAATGATAAATGGATAAATAAAATGTGGCACAGTCATACAAAGGAATATTATTTGGCAAAGGAACAAAGTACTGGCACATGCTACAACGTGGATTAACCTTTACTACATAATGCTGACAAGAGAGACACGATCATACACTATATGACTGTAAGGTTATATTTATGTGAAATATCCAAAATGGGCAAGTCTATACAGACAGAATGATTAGTGATTGCAAAGGGCGAGGGGAAGGGCTTCCCAGGTGGTGCAGGGGTAAAGAATCCACCTGCCAATGCAGGAGACACAAGAGACATGGGTTTGATTTCTGGGTTGGAGAGATCCGTTAAAGAAGGAAATGGCAAGCCACTCCAGTATTCTGGCCTGGAAAATTCCGTGGACAGAGGAGTCTGGCAAGCTACAGTCTATAGGGACGCAGAGAGTCAGACACAACTAAGCATGCGCACGCACACACACGGCCAGAGGAAAGGGGTATTATGGAATAACTGATAATAGGTTTAAGAATACTTTTTGTGGCTATATTTTTCCGGGGACTTCCCTAGTAGTCCAGTGGTTAAGAATCCACCTGTCAATGCAGGAGACACAGGTTCAAACCCTGCTCCAGGATGATCCCATGTGTCATGGGGCAACAAACACCTTAAGCCACAACTTCTGAAGCCTGCACACCCTAGAACCTGTGTTCTGCACTAAGAGAAGTCACTGCAATGAGAAGCCCATTCATGTAGCCCCCGCTCACCACAACTAGAGAAAGTCTGTGCACAGCAACAAAGACCCAGTGTAGCCAAAAATATATAAAAATCTTTAAAATTTTCATAAATATTAAAAAAACACTAAATTGTATACTTTAAAACTATTAAGAGTGAATTTTGTTATAATTAATTTTATCTTTAAAAAAATAACCAAGGGACTTCCGTGCTGGTCCAGTGGCTAAGATTCCATGCTCCCAATGCAGAGGGCCTGGGTTTGATCCTGGTCAGGGAACTCAATCCCACACGCCACAACAAAAGAGTTCACACGCCACAACTAAAGATGCTGCATACCACAACAAAGATCGAAGATCCCGTGTACAACAACTAAGACCCAGTGCAGCCAAGTAAATATTTTTTAATATTTAAAAAATAAAATATAGCCAAGAGTGGACTTTCTTGGTGGCCAGGTGGCTAAGACTTCATGTTCTCAATGCAGGGGGCCTGGGTTCAATTCCTGTTCAGGGAACCAGATCCCACCATGCTGCAACTACGAGTTTCCATGCCACAACTAAGAGTTTGCAAGCCATGATTAAAGATCCCTCATGACACAACTAAAAGATTCTACATACTGCAAATAAGACCTAGCACAGTCAAATAAATAAGCAAAAACTTAAAAAAAAAAACAAAAAAAAACAAATACTTAAACTGACATTTCATCAAAGCGGTAAGAATGACAAATAAATGCTCAACATCATTAGTTTTTAGAGACATAAAAATTAAGCCCACAAAGAGATACTGTTACAGTTATTACAATAGCTAGAATTAACAACAAAAAAAGGCAATACCAAGTGCTGGTGAAGATGGAAGCAACTAGAACTCTCACATACAGATGGTGGGCATGCAAAATGGTATAGCCACTCTGGAAAAGAGTTTGGCAGTTTCTTATAAATGTAAGCAATCATTTACCCTTCAACACAGTAATCCCACTCCTAGATATTTACCTAAGAGAAACAAAACATATGTCCATGCAAAGACTGTACACAAATATTTACGGCTGGGTTATCCAGAATTACCAAAAACTGGAAACTCAAAGTCCACCAAGAATTGCATGGACGAACTGTGGTACCATTATACAACAGTATGCTATTGAGCAATGAAAACGAACAAACTACTGACATACTAAGCAACATGGAGATGTCTCAAAACCATTATGTTAAGCCAAGCAAGACAGATGCAGAAGGTTGCATACATTATGATTCTATTTACAAAACATTCTTAAAAAAGCAAAACTACAAGAACAAAAAGCAAATCAACAGTTGTTAGGGGGTGAGGGTTAAGAGATAACTAACTACAAACGAATATAAAGGAATGTTTTGAGGGGATGTAAATATTCTATAGCTTAACTGTGGTGATAATTACACAGCAGCATGTTTCTTAAAACATACAGAACTATACAACTAAAATGTTAACACAGAAGAAATCCACCCTTACACACCGATCCCCAGCTAGCTACCTGCTTTGGACAGCATCATGTGGACCATGCAGACCCCACATGTCTCCAAAGTTTGGGGCGTGGGGGGCCTGGGGCACATGGTGTGTAGTTATGGTTCAGCTGGGGGATCTTGAGCAGTCCTAGGAAGATGTTGCAGGAGCCTCACTGTGTGTGGAACAGCACAGAAGCCCCCTTCCTTATTACCAGTCTCTTCAAACCGTATGCCAGATATTCTCAATGTTACAGTGATGAGTACATTAAATTATTTTTGGAACATTTTGAGATTGCTGAATTAAATATCAACTAAATGTAAATTATAAACCTAAGATGGCATAGTGGAAGGATGTGAGCTCACCTCTTTATGGAAACCCCAAAATCACAACTGCCGAACCATTAACAGAAAAACACTGGAACCGACCAAAAAAGATATCAAAGATAAAGAAAAATCCACAGGACAGCACAGAAGGAGCACAATCATGATAAAATCAAATCCTATATCCACTGGGTGGGCAACCCACAAACTAGAAAATAACTACATCACAGTTCTTGCACAACAGTTCTAAGCCACCTGTCAGGCCCTCCAGCCTGTGGATCTGGCAACAAGAGTAGATCCCAGAGAATCTAGCTTTGAAGGTCAGCAGGGTTTGATCACAGGAAGTCCACAGGACTGGGGGAAACATAAACTCCATTCCTGGAGCGGGCACACAAGGTCTCAAAAGCACTAGGACCCAGGGAAAAAACCAATGACCTCAGAAGAGCCTGGGCCAGATCTACCTGCTGGAACTGGAGTGTCTCCTGTGGAAGCAAAGAGCAGCTGGGGCCCACTGCAGGGAAAAAGACACCGGCAGCAGTAGTTCTGGGGAGTGCTCACTGGCATGAGCCCTCTGAAAGGCTGCCATTTTCTCATAAGAACTGGCCCCACCCAACAACCTGTAGGTTCCAGTGCAGGTACACTTTGGATCAAAAAACCAACACAGTGAAAACACAGCCCCATGCATTAGTAGAAAAAGTGCTTAAATTCTTCCTAAGCATACAGCTGCCCAATAAATACAACCCTTGACACAGCCCTGCCCACCAGACGGACAAGACCCAGCTCCACCACCCAGTGGGCAAGAACCAGTACCTCCGAGCAGGAAACCTGCACAAGTTTCTTAGACTCATCCACCAGGAAGAAGACAGCAGGATCAAGAGCTATAATCCTGCAGCCTGCGAAACAGAAACTGTAATCACAGAAAGTGAGGCAAAAGGAGATAGCAAAGGAACATGTCCCATATCAAGGAACAGGATAAAACCTCAGAAGATGTGAACTGGAGATAGGCAATTTAGACAAAAAAGAATTTAGAATAATAACAGTAGAGATATTTAAGAATCTCACGAGAAAAAATGGAGGTACATCAAGAAGATACAAGAAATGTTTAACAAAGACCTAGAAGAACTAAGAATGAACAGAGATGAGCAATACAATACCTGAAATGAAAAGTACAATAGAAGAAATCAATTGCAGAATAACTGAGGCTGAAAAACGGATAAGTGAGCTGGAAGACAGAACTGTGGAAATCACCGCCATGGAACAGAAAAAAGGAAAAAGGAATTAGGACAGTCTCAGAGACCTCTGGGACAGCATTAAACACACCAACATGAGCATTACAGGGGTCCCAGAAGGAGACCGAGAAGGCAATGGCAACCCTCTCCAGTATTCTTGCCTGGAGAGTCCCAGGGACAGAGGAGCCTGGTGGGCTGCCATCTATGGGGTCGCACAGAGTCGGACACAACTGAAGCAACTTAGCAGCAGCAGCAGCAGCAGCAGCAAAAGGAGAAGAGAGAGCGGGAAAGAACCTGAGAAAATATTTTATAATAAAATTTTTATTATATAATAAAAAATTACCTGAACAGATAATGGCTGAAAACTTCTCTAACATGGGAAAGAGAAGAGTCACCCAAATCCATGAAGCACAGAGAGCCCCAGGCAGGATAAACCCAAGGAAGAACACACCAAGAGACAACAGCAATCAAACTGACAAAAATTAAAGACAAAGAAAAAAATATTAAAAGCAACAAGGCAAGAGCAATAAATAATACGCAAGGAAACTTTCACAAGATTATCAGTTGATTTCTCAGCAGACGGTCTGTGGACTGTAAGGCAGTGGCAGAATATATTTAAAGAGATGAAAAGGAAGAACTTACAACCAAGAACACTGTACCTAGCAAGGCTTTCATTCAGATTTGATGGAGAAAAAGCTTTACAGGCAAGCAAAAGCTAAGACAATTCAATGCCACAAGATAACCTACAACAATTGCTAAAGGAACTTCTCTAAATAGAAAAGGCCTCTATTAGACATAAGAAAACTGCAATCACAAAAACCACCAGAAAAGGCAAGCATAAAGCAAAAGTAGTAAACATCTACACACAAATATGACATCAAAGCCAGCAATACTGAGAAGAGAGCACAAATGCAGAATACTGAAAATGCATTTGAAATTAAAACTAAAGATTGTAACTAAAACAATCTTGTTTATATATAGACTACTATAGCAAAACCTCATGGGAACCACAAACCAAAAATCTACAATAGATATGCACATAAAAAAGAAAAAGCAATCCAAATGCAAAGATAGACATCAAATCACAAAAATACAAAAGAGGAAGGGAAGAAGACCCACAAAAACAAATTTAAAACAATAGAAATATACATATTGATAATTACCTTTAATATAAATGGATTAAGTGCTCCAACAAAAAGACACAGATTGAATGGCTACAAAAACAAGGCTTGCATATATGCTGTCTGTAACAGATGCTCTTCAGATCTAAGGACACATACAGACCTAAAAGTGAGGGGATAGAAGGTATTCCATGCAAATGCAAATCAAAAGAAAGCCAGAATAGCAATACTCACAGCAGACAAAACAGACACTAAAATAAAGAAAGAATGTCACAAGAGAGAAAGAAGGACACTAAACAATGAACGAGGAATCAATCCAAGAAGAGTAACAATTATAAAATACGTATGTACCCAACATAGGAAGGACAGATGCTGATACTGAAGCACCAATACTCAGACCACCTGATGTGAAGAGTCACTGGAAAAGACCCAGAGGCTGGGAAAGATTGAAGGCAAAAGGAGAAGAGGGCAGCAGAGGATGAAATAGTCAAACAGCATCACTGACTCAACGCGCTTGAATTTAAGCAAACTCCAGGACAGTGAAGGACAGGGAAGCCTAGCATGCTGCAGTCCATGTGGTCGCAGAGTCAATATACAATGGTGACTCAACAACAACCCAACAAAGGAACACCCCAATATATAAGGTAAATTCTAACACTCAAAGAAAGAGAAACGGACATTAACACAATTAATGGTGGGGGATTTTAACACTTCACTCTCACCAATGGGGAGATCATCCACACAGAATATCAATTTTAAAAAACACAGGCTTTAAATGACACATTAGATCAGACAGACTTAACTGATATTTATAGGACATGCAAAAGCAGCAGAACGCACTTTCTTCTCAACTGCACATGGAACGTTCTCCAGAACAGACTACATCTTGGGCCACAAAACAAGACTTGGTAACTTTCAGAATACTGAAATCATATAAAGCACCTTTTCCAACCACAATTTTATGAGATTAGAAATCAATTACAGAGGGAAAAAAACTGTAAAAACACAAGCATGTGGAAGCTAAACAACATGCTACTAACCAACCAATAGATTACTGATGAAATCAAAGAGGAAATTAAAAAAAAAATACCTAGAGACAAATGACAATGAAAATACAATCCAAAACCTGAGATATGGCAAAAGCAATGCTAAGAAGGAAGTCCACAGCAATACAACCTTACCTCAGGAAACAAGAAAAATCTGAAACAGTCTAACCTGATACCTAAAGTAACAGGGGAAGAGGAATAAACAAAAGCCAAAGGTAGCAGAAGTAAGGAATCATAAAGATCAGAGTAGAAATAAACAGAGATGAAGTAAACAATAAAAGGATCAAACTAAAAGTTGGTCCTTTAAAAGATAAACAAATTTGTTAAGGCTTTAGCTAAACTTATCAAAAAAGAAAAAAGAGAGAGGGCTCAAATAAATAAAATCAGAAATGGAAAAGGAGAAGTTACAATGGACACCACAGAAATATAAAAGATGAGAGACTACTACAATCATACGCAAAAAACCCTGACAACTTGGAGGAAATTTTCTAAATTTTTAAAATGTACAATATTCCAAGCCTGAACCAGGAAGAAATAGAAAATATAAACAGATCAATCACAAGTACTGAAATTGAAACTGTGATTTTAAAACTCCCAGTAAATAAACATCATAGTCAACAAAAGAGTCCGAAATGCAGTACCTGGATGCAATCTCAAAAATGACAGAATGATCTCTGTTCGTTTCCAAGGCAAACCATTCAATATCATGGCAATGCAAGTCTAAGCCCTGACCAGTAATGCTGAAGAAGCTGAAGTTGAACGGTTCTATGGAGACCTACAAGACCTTCTAGAATTAACACCCAAAAAAAGATGTCCTTTTCATCATAGTGGACTGGAATGCAAAAGTAGGAAATCAAGAAACAGCTGGAGTAACAGGCAAATTTGGCCTTGGAGTACAGAATGAAGCAGGGCAAAGGCTAACAGAGTTTTGCCAAGAGAACACACTGGTCACAGCAAACACCCTCTTCCAACAACACAAGAGAAGACTATACACATGGACATCACCAGATGGTCAACACCAAAATCAGATTGATTATATTCTTTGTAGCCAAAGATGGAGAAGCTCTATACAGTCAGCAAAAACAAGACCGGGAGCTGACTGTGGCTCAGATCATGAACTCCTTATTGCCCAATTCAGACTTAAATTGAAGAAAGTAGGGAAAATCACTAGACCATTCAGGTATGACCTAAATCAAATCCCTTATGATTATATAGTGGAAGTAAGAAATAGATTTATGTGACTAGATCTGATAGAGTGCCTGAAGAACTATAAACACAGGTTCCTGTGATAATGTACAGGAGACAGGGATGAAGACCATCTCCGAGAAGAAAATGCAAAGAAGCAAAATGGCTGTCTGGTGAGGCCTTACAAATAGCCATGAAAAGAAAAGAAGCGAAAAGCAAGGGAGAAAAGAAAAGATAACACGTTTGAAGGCAGAATTCCAAAGAATAGCAAGGAGAGATAGGAAAGCCTTCCTCAGTGATCAATGCAAAGAAACAGAGGAAAACAACAGAATGGGAAAGACTAGAGATCTCGTCAAGAAAATTAGAGATACTGCCGGGAGCCAGCACGGGAGTCCCCACCCATGACAAAGTCATGTGGGAGAGTTCTGGTGGGCAAGGCGAGCCAGAACTCAAGGGGTGCCCCTCTGGGCCTGCCTGAGCGTCTACCCCAAAACCAGAGTCTGTCTGTTTTACTGCTTCATGACTTTCACCAACTCCTCTGACAGTCACGGGGGGCTATCCGCGACCACCTTTTCTCTGAAAGAAATCAACTTAGAGCCCTAGCTAATTAGCCTCCTGGGCATAATAGGAGTGTTTCAATCCAAACCCCTCAGACGGCTCTCCAACTTGCCTGACAGGTTTACCAGGACTAAACTGAACTGAATAAATAAAAGTCCAAGACCAGATAGCCTCACAGGGGAACTCTATAAAACATTCAGAGAAGAATTAACATCTATCCTTCTGAAACTCTTTCAAAAAATTGCATAGGAAAGAACATTTCCAAGCTAATTCTATAACACCACCATCACCCTGATACCGAAGCCAGGCAAAGGTACCACAAAAAATGAAAAACTACAGGCCAATATCACTGATGAACATAGATGCAAAAAAAAAAATCAACAAAAACTAGCAAACTCTATACAACAATACACTAAAAGGATCATTTACCACAATCAAGTGGGATTTATCCCAGAGGTGCAAGGATTCTTCAAATCATGGGATACATCACATCAACAAACTGAAGAATAAACATCATACGACCATCTCAATAGATGTAGAACAACCTTCTCACAAAATTCAACACCCATTTACGATAAAAAAATCTCCAAAAAGTGGGTATTAAGGGAACATGGCTCAATATAATAAAGGCCATATCTAACAAACACACAGCTAACATCATACTCAATGGTGAAACGCTGAAAGCATTTTTCTCTAAGATCAGGAACAAGGAGACAAGGATGTCCACTCCCACCACTGATATTCAAACAGTGTTGGAAGTCCTAGCCATGGCAATCAGAGAAGAAAAATAAAAAGAATCCAATTGGAAAAGAAGTAAAACTGTCACTGTTTGCAGATGACACGATACTATATTTGACAATCCTAAGGATGCTACGAAAAGCTACTAGAGCTCATCAATGAATTAGGTAAAGCTGCATGATACAAAATATACAGAAATCTGCTGCATTTTTAAACACTAACAATGAAAGATCAGAAAGAGATCTTAAGAAGCCAATCCCAGTTACTACTGCTAGGAAAACTGGACAGCTACGTGTAAAAAAAGGAAATTAGAACAATTCCTAACACCATACCCAAAGATAAACTCAAAATGGATTAAAACGTAAATGTAAGACCAAAAACTATAAAACTCTTAGAGGTAAACATATACAGAACATTTGACATAAAGCAAGATCCTCTATGACCCACCTTCTACAGTAATGGAAATAAAAACAAACAAGTGGGACCTAATTAAACTTAAAAGCTTTTGCAAAGCAAAGGAAATTATAAACAAGGTGAAAAGACAAACCTCAGAATTGGAGAAAATTAATAGCAAATGAAACAAGTGACAAAGGGTTAATTTCCAAAATATACAAGCAGCTCATACAACTCAATACCAGAAAAATAAACAACCCAATCAAAAGGTGGGAGAAAGACCTTCTTGCGCCAAAGAAGACATACAGACAGCTAACAAACATGAAAAGATGCTCAACATCACTCATTATTAGAGAAATACAAATCAAAACTACAATGAGGTATCACCTCACACCAGTCAGAATGGTCATCATCAAAAAGTCTACAAACAATAAATGCTGGAGAGGTATGGAAAAGGGAACCCTCTTGTACTACTGGTGGGAATGTAAACAGCCACTATGGAGATTCCTTAAAAAACTAGGAATAAAACTACCACACGACCCAGCAATCCCACTACTATGCATATACCCTGAGGAGACCAAAACTGAAAAAGACACAGTACCCCAATGTTCACTGCAACAGTATTTAAAATAGCCAGAACTTGGAAGCAACCTAGATGTCCATTGAAAGGTGAATGGATAAAGAAGCTGTCGTACATATATACAATGGTTCAGTTATTCAGTCGTGTCCGACTCTTTGCAATCCGGTGAATCACAGCACGCCAGGCCTCCATATCCATCACCAACTCCCAAGTTCACTCAAACTTATGTCCATTGAGTTGGTGATGCCATCCAGCCATCTCATCCTCTGTAGTCCCCTTCTCCTCCTGCCCCCAATCCCTCCCAGCATCAGGGTCTTTTCCAATGAGTCAACTCTTCGCATGAGGTGGCCAAAGTATTGGGGTTTCAGCTTCTGCATCAGTCCTTCCAATGAACACCCAGGACTAATCTCCTTTAGGATGGACTGGTTGGATCTCCTTGCAGTTCAAGGGACTCTCAAGAGTCTTCTCCAACACCACAGTTCAAAAGCATCAATTCTTTGGCGCTCAGCTTTCTTCACAGTCCAACTCACATCCATACATGACCACTGGAAAAACCATACCTTGACTAGACGGACCTTTGTTGGCAAAGCAATATCTCTGCTTTTGAATATGCTATCTAGGTTGGTCATAACTTTCCTTCCAAGGAGCAAGCGTCTTTTTAATTTCATGGCTGCAATCACCATCTGCAGTGATTTTGGAGCCCCCAAAATAGTCTTACTCTGTCATAAAAAAGAATGCATTTGAGTCAATTCTAATGAGGTAGATGAACCTAGAGCCTAATATACAGAGTGAAGTCAGAAAGAGAAATATCATATACTAACATGTATGTATGGAATCTAGAAAGATGGTACTGATGAAATTATTTGCAGGGCAGCAATGCTGAAACGGGCTTCCCTGGTAGCTTAGCTGGTAACAAATCCGCTTGCAAAGCAAGAGACCCCAGTTTGATTCCTGGGTCGGGAAGTTCCCCTGGAGAAGGGACAGGCTACCCACTCCAGCATTCTTGTGCTTCCCTGGTGGCTCAGACAGTAAAGAATTCATCTGCAATGCAGGATACCTGGGTTTGATCCCTTTGTTGGGAAGATTCCCCTGGAGGAGGGCATAGCAACCCACTCCAGTATTCTTGCCTGGAGAATCCCCATGGACAGAGGTGCCTGGTGGGCTACGGTCCATGGTATCTCAAAGAGTCGGACACAACTGAGAGACTAAGCACACACACAATGGAGAAACAGACATAGAGAACAGACTTATGGACACAGGGAAGAGAAAGAAGGTGAGCTGTATGGAGAGAGTAACATGGAAACTTATATTACCACATGCGAACTTATATTACCACATGCAAACCAGACAGCCAATGGGAATTTGCTGTATGATTCAGGGAACTCAAAACAGGGGCTCTGTAACAACCTAGAGGGGTGGGATTGGGAGGGAGATGGGAGGCAAGTTCAAGAGGGAGGGGACATATGTATACCTATGGCTGATTCATGCTGATATTTGGCAGAAAACAACAAAATTCTGTAAAGCAATTATCCTTCAATTAAAAAATTATTTTTTAAAGAAAAAAAAAAAGTAAAATACCTAGGAATAAACCTAAGAAGACAAAAGGCCTGTACTGTAAAAACTATGACACTGATGAAAGAAACTGAAGATAACAGAACAGATGGAAAGATATATCATGTTCTTGGATTGGAATAATCAATATTATTAAAATGAATATGCTACCCAAAGCAATCTATAGATTCAATGTAATCCCTGTCAAATTACCAATGGCATTTTTCACAGAACTAGATCAAAAAATTTAATTTCTATTGAAACACAAAAGACCCTGAATAGCCAAAGCAATCTAGAGAAAGAAAAAGAGCCAGAGGAATCAGGCTCACTAGCTGCACACTATACCACAAAGCTACAGTCATCAAAACAGTGGTACATATGCATTACCATTGGTAAAACAGCCAGTGGGAATTTGATGTATGACACAGGGAGCTCAACTGGGTGCTCTATGACAAGCTAGAGGGTGGGATGGGGTGGGGGATGGGAGGGAGAGGGAGAGGACATATGTATACCTATGGCTGATTCATGTTGATATATGGCAGAAACCAACATAACATTGTAAAGCAATTATCCTCCAATTAAAAATAAACTAAAAAAAAAAAAAACAGTATGGTACAGGCACAAAAACAGAAATACAGATCAACTGAACAAGACAAAAAGCCCAGAAATAAATCCAAGCACCTATGGTCAATTAATCTATGACAAAGGAGATAAAAATATACAATGGAGAAAAGAGTGTCTCTTCAATAAGTGGTGCTAGGAAAACTGGACAGCTACATGTAAAAAATGAAATAGAACTATTTTTAACACCATACACAAAAATAAATTCAAAACTCTAAGGCCAGACGCTATAAAACCCTTAAGAGTAAAACACAGGCAGAATACTCTATGATATAAATCGCAGTGATATCTTCTTTGCGTCACCTCCTAGAGTGATGAAAATCAAAACAAAAACAAACAAATGGGACCTAATAAACTCAAAAGCTTTGCACAGCAAAGGAAACCATAAGCAAAATGAAAAGACAATCCACAGAATAGGAGAAAATATTTCCAATAATGCAACCATTGACGGATTAATCTCCAAAATATACAAAAAGCTCCGGCAGCTCAATTCAAAAATCAATCAAAAACTGGACACAAGATCTAAAATAGACAATTCTCCAAAGGAAACACACAGCATAAACCAGAAGCACATGAAAATATGCTCAGAATATATATGGAGGAAACCATGGTGTGAAAACATACATGCACTCCAATGTTCCCTGCAGTACTATCTGCAATTATAAGACATGGAAGCAACCCAAATGTTCATCAACAGAAGAATGGATAAAGAAATGTAGTATATATATACACATACACACACGCACACACACACACACACACTGGAATATTACTCAGACATAAAAAGGAATGAAATAATGCCATCTGCAGCAACATGAATGGAACTAGAGATTATCATACTATGGAAGTAAGTCAAATACAAATATCAAATGATATCATTCATATGTGGAATGTAATTTTTAAAAAATGATAGAAATGAACTTAATCACAAAACAGAAACAGACTTACAGATTATTTGATTAAACAGATATCCAGATACAAACATTTTATAAATATGGTTACCAAAAGGGAAATGTGGTGGGAAGGGATAATTAGGAGCTTGAGATTAACATACATGCAGTATTATTTATAAGACAGATAATCAACAAGAACCTACTGTATACCTTATGAACTACTCAATATTCTGTGATAACCAATACGAGAAAAGAATCTGAAAAATAATGAATATAACTGAATGACTTTACTGTACACCCAAACTAACACAACCTTATAAATCAACTCTACTCCAATAAAATGTTTTAAATAAACAAAATAATAAGTACACTCAAAGATATAACAACAGAACTGACAGACGGAAACACTGTGAGAAAAAAAGGAAATTAAAAAAGAAATGAAGGCTTCCCTGCTGGCTCAGTGATAAAGAATCTGCCTGCCAATGCAGCAGACATGGGTTGGATCCCTGATCTGGGAAGATCCCATATACCACAGAACAACTAAGCCCGGGCACCACACTACTGAGTCTGTGCTCTAGAGCCCGAGAGCCGCAACTACTGAAGCCCTTAGGCTCTAAAGCCCATGCTCCACAACAAGAAAAGCCACGGCAATGAGAAGCCAGCAACTGCAATTGGAGAGTAGTCTCTGCTCACTGCAACTAGAGAAAAAGTCTGCACAGCAACAAAGACTCAGCACAGCCAAAAATAAATAAATTAAAAAAAAAAAAAAAAAAAAGAAGTGAGCTGGAATTTCCCTGGCAGTCCAGTGGCTACTCACCATTTTCAATGCAGAGGATATGGGATCAATCCCTGGCTGGGGAACTAAAATACTACACACATCTCCTGACTAAGCCACCAGGGAGCCCACTGGATCTTATTAATCATAATGTATCAATATTCCTTCAACTGAAACAAATATACTACACAAATTCAAGATATAAAAGGAGGAGACTGGGGAGGAAGAATGTGAGAGCTCTTGGTACTTTCTGCTCAGTTTTCTTTTAAAGTTATGCTCTAAAAAATAAAAGTCTATTAATTAAAATAAAGCAGGTTGAGAACATGTTAAAAGCATATAGGAGATTCCCTGATAAAAACCTACAGAATATTATCAAAAATTAATATAAACTGAGTGATACTGCTGCATCTTAGTACTGTACTATTCATGCTCCCCTTACCAACTACTATATTCTTTAAGTCCTTCTTTCCTTTTCTCTTCCAGTGCCCATATTAAAAGCATTATGCAAGCTCTGGGCTAAGCTATTTGTACCCAAAGTCCCTCTGAGAACTCTTTTATTTTCAAGGCTTAAACTTGGCTGTCTCAGCAGTAAAGAATCCACCTGCAATGCAGTAGACACAGGTTTAATCCCTGGGTCAGGAAGATTCCCTGGAGAAGGAAATGGCAATCCACATCAATACTTTTGCCTGAGAAATCCCATGGACAGAGGAGCCTGGTAGGCTACAGTCCATGGGGTCACAAGAGTTGGTCATGGCTTTAACGACTAAACCACCACAAACTTGGCTAATGAATCTCAAAATAGTACAAATCCCTATCACCTGCACTATCATCTAATGGTCACTTCCACTTATATTTTCCACATTTCCTCAAATTCAACAAGTCCCAAATTAAACTCATTTTATCTACCCAGGCCAACACTGCCTACAATCAGGTTTCCCCATTTCAAATGCAGTCTCTATCAATGTCACCACTTGCCCACTCACCTAAGTCCCAAACCTATAGCTATTCTCTGTGCCCCCATATTCCCAATTTATCTCCAAGGCTCATCACTTTCTTTCACCCTCTTCCTCTCCATCCCACTTCTTCCACCTTAATTATGCCCTTAATACTATACTCCTGAATTACTTCAAGAATTTCCCACCTATATTCCCTAATTAAACTCCCTAATTCTTCTTAAATATTTTACATAATTCTTATGTAGCTAGCCCTGAACTGTTGGACACTGCAATGATTACTGTTGATGATTTTAGCAGATGCTACTGGTTGGCTATCCAATATCTGTTCTTCTTTATTGACAGAGTCCCAGTTTTGTCTGGGTAGCCTGCGCTGTTGAGTGACTCCGGGAGGTGAATTCTGCAGTAAATTTTGGTCTTTCCTAATTATGGCAGTTCCAACCCCCAAGATTTAAGCCAAGCATGTAGCTCAGCTCTTGTCGTGAAATATGAGAGATGGTCCTTTTGATGACTTCAAGGAAAGATTTCTTTGCTCACAAAAAGTGACACAAAAAAACATGATAACTTTCTAACTCTGGATGTTGTCACACCTGAATGAAATCCTTGGAATTCCTGCAACCAATCTCAAGATGAAGCTGGCAAACACAGGGGGGAGGGCAGAGGCAAGAATACTTTAAAAAGTGGAACTAAAGCCCAAAATACAGTCCCTGAGGAAGACTAATAGGCACGATATGGACAGATCTCAGAAGTATTAAGCTTAATCAAAGAAGCCACAAAAGGAGTATATACCATAATGATTCTACTTATATATTCTATATAAAGTTCTAAAACAGGCAAAACTAATCTACAGCGATAGAAATCTGACTATCAGTTGCCCAGGGCAGGATTTAGGGGAGTGCATTGGCTAAAGCAAGGAAGAACATTTTAGAGAGATGAAAATGTTCTATATCATGATTGGAGTATAACCACCACTTTGTCAAAATTCACCCAACTCTACTCTTAAAATGAATGCATTTTACTATATGTAAGTTATAGCTCAATAAAGTTGATTTAAGAAAGATAGACAGTTAGTACTATGGTATGCCAGATGGTTTAAAGTGGCAGGAGAAAAATAAAGCCAAGGAAAAAAAAAAGAGTACACAAGGCAAGTAGGTGGGAGGTGAAGTATGCATATACCAATTTTAAACTGGGCGGTCATTAAGAGTGGATATACATATATGTATAACTGATTCACTTCGCTATTTTGCAGAAAGTAACACAACATTGTAATTAACTATATATCAATTAAAAAAATTTAATATATTGATAAATAACTAAATAGGGTAGTCACAAAAGGTCTCAATGCCTACTTAGTACAGACTGAAGGAAGGGAAGTTATAAGCCATACAGACATCTGGAAGAAAGATCTATATTTTAAAAGAATCACTCTCGGACTTTCTTGATGGTGCAGTGCTTAAGACTCCACCTGCCAATGCAAGGGACATGGGTTCGATCCCTAGTTGGGGAAGACTTCACATGCCAGAGGGCAATTAAGCCCAGTGCATCACAACTACTGAGCCTGTGCGCTACAATTACTGAAGCCCTGTGCCCTGGAGCCCATGCTCTGCAACAAGAGAAGCCACCACAATGGGAAGCCCGCAGACTGCAACTAGAGAGTAGCCCCTGCTTGCCTCAACTAGAGAAAGCCTGAAAGCAGCAACGAAGACCCAGCACAGCCTAAAAATTAATTAAAAAAAAAAAAAAGAATCACTCTGGCTACACAGTTGAGAAAAGCTATAATGTGGTAAGGATGGAGGCAGGAAACCCATTTAAGAGAAAACTGCAATCCAATGACAGTTTAGACCAACTTGGTAACAAGTAATGTGCAGATTCTAGACAAAATTTAGACAGTCTTTGCTAACGGACTGAACTTAAGACTAAAAGAGAGGAGTCAAGGATGAGCCAAGATTTAGAAGAACTAAAAGGAAAGAAAATGCATTTGCTGAAATGAGAAAGACTGAAGAAGGAACTGGTTAATTTGTAAAGAAGAAGAATTTTGTGTGGAGTCCCATCCCAAGATCACAGTAGCAAGGCCTCGTACCAAGGCCATAGATGTAAAGCCCAGAACCAAGGTCACCTCTCAAGTTGACTGAGCCCCTTTGTAACCACTGCCTGCCAAAAGCCCCCCTGATCATTACCAGCCAGCTTCCTGACTCCAAATTAGGCAAAAATGCCACTCCAGTACTCACCCTATAGCACCCTCACCAATTACCTAATGCCATCCTTCCAGTAGGATTCTTCTTTGTCCCGAGGCTATAAAAATTGGGTACTTAAACCATGAAAAGCGACAGCTCTCCCTGAGCCGGCCTGTTGTTCTCACAGCCGGCTCTCGCTGGTGTGTCAGAAAGTCGGCATTTGCAATGCCCCTCACTATCTCTGCTCTTTGTTCTCAATAAATTCACTCCTTTCTGAAATACTCTGTGTCTGGAAATTCTTTTCCAACTCGTCAACCCTATTCAGACTGCCACAACATTTTGGACTCCCCTGGTGGCACACTGGAAAGAAATCCACCTGCGAAGGCAGGTGACAAGGGTTCAATCCCTGGTGCAGGAAGATTCCACATGCCATGGAGCAACTGAGCCTATGTGCCACAACTACTGAGCCTGTGCTCTAGTGTCTGTGCTCTACAACAAGAGAAGCCACTGCAATCAGAAGCCTGCACCAAAACAAAGGGTGGCCCCCGTTCGCCGCAACTAGAGAAAGCCCGTGAAAAGCAATGAAGACTCAGCACGGCCAAAAATACACAAAATTTTAAATAATATTTTTATTTTGGTCAAGTTAGTTTTGAGATGCCTATTAGCCCATCAAAAAGAAATGTAAAGGAAGGAGGTAGATATATCCAAGTCTGGAGTTCAGGGAAGGGAAGATAAAATTCTGGGAGTTGTCAGAATACAAAAAAGCATTTAAAGAGAGAAGCCTGGATGAGATCACTAAGAAACTGACTATATATAAGAAAAGAGAAAAAAAATCCAAAGGCTGAGATGAGCCCAAACAATATTTGGAAATGGGAAAGAAAAGGAAACAGTGAAGGAGACTGAGAAGGAATGACCAGTGAAATTGAAGGAAAACTAAGAGGCAGTATCCTAGAAGCCATGGGAAAAAAGTACATAAAGGAAAGAAATATAAACTGGACTAAATGCTACTGATAGGTTAAATAAGATGAGGATTGGGAATTCACTGGAATTATTTTAAAAAATCATGGTTCCATAAGGAACCCAATTTCATGTAAACATTCCTTGTTCTAGATGAGTAACTCATATACTGATAGGTTCAATCTGTACTAGTTAAAAATCACTGTGTATTTTTTAAATCAAAGTATTACTCCAAAATTAGAAACAGTAGTATGTTAATCTATTTTAAACATGACACTTATTTTTGGTCACTACTTGGTATTCTAAGCATGCTGGTAAATAATCACCTCTGATGTTTACCACTTTTACTCTGGCCTCATCAAAACCTAAACATTTCCACACATAAGCATCGAGCTATGCTATAAATTTTTCCAAGATGTGATCTTTATTTCACTCGTAGGTTAAAATATAACACTGGATAAACTAGAATCACCAGATAATAAAAAATGAGTACTGAAGAACACAAACAGAAGACTATTGGTGCAAAAGCAGAAAGTCACAGAGAAACATAAATACAATTTGGTACAAGCACAAAAGAATTACACACATACAAGATGCATACTGTGGTCCAAATCTTTTTACCCTAAGCCAAACAATGTAAAAGGCTTTGCTTAGGCCAGTTATGCTCTTACCTATTTAAAGATACATTTTCGATACTGGGCTCCTCCTGCTGTGAAATTTTGATGTAAGAATATTTCAAGTCCTCAAAGGGTAGCCCTTCAAAGCCAAAGGGTAGTGTTTTCCAAGTAATCTGGTTCATTTCAAGGTAACTGATCTTAGAACAAGAGTTGGCAATGAGCGTTTCTGGTCAGAACAACTAGATAACGTTCTCCCAGAATGTCCATTCAGACCTAAATTCTAAAAATAAAGTGGGCATGCATTCTTCACAAAACCACAGGCACTAATGGTGCATGCAACACAATGCAATCCTAATTATTCTATCTGGGCAAAAGACATTTGCAATTCACAGCAATTCCTGACAAAACTAATAGATGGAAAAAACACCAATAAGTCATTACTTGTATATTCATATATATGGACTGGCTCTTACCTTTTAAGCCAGTTTTTTTTTTTTCTAGTTCTTTTTTGGATGTTTCATTAAGCAGATTATGTTCCTTGACCTGACCATATCAGTCTTCTCTCAAACAGATTAGATAGCAAGTTGTTCCTAAATTTGCCACTATGAGATAAGTGACAGCTAAAATCAGAAAATCCTTGGTACAGCTTAAAATTGATTGTTTTTTACTTCAGAGAAATTCAACCTGATTTAAGTCAGTTACAGCACCCAAATCCCCAAGGACAAAGGAACAAAGTTCAAGATTACTGCTAGCTTTATTTTTATTTACAGAGGAACAACAAGGTAATTTTTTTCACCCTTCCCTCAGTTAACTACATTAATTTCGTGCTTATCACCAACTGGAATACACTGTACCACTATCCTCTCATGTTGCTGATTAATTACTTTCATGCAACAAAAGCACATGAGGAAAAAAAAGGCAGGCTTTTTGATGTCAGGAGATGGCAGAAGCAAACTCCTCCAAGTAACAGTAACAAAATCAATCAATTACATTTACCTTTTCTCAACAAGTTCTAGCATAAATGAACCAACCCTACAACAAAGACACATTAAATAAAATTTTTATTTCAGTATGTTTGTACATCCCAAGGTAAGTGTACAAACTCTCTTTTTTTTTTTTAACAATAAACTCCTAAGTAACACAACATTTTGGAAATTAATTTCCAGTGTTTCAATGAGATTGTTTGGATCTTGGAGGACATGGGAGGGGAAGAAGGGAGAGAATTATTAAAACTACTCTTTCTGCAGAAGAAACATAGCTATGTCATTCCTACGCAAATGTTTGTTAACTTCTCCTGGCATAAAAACAGTGATGTCATTCTACACACCAGTCAGAAGACTTATAATGAACACCAAGTTTTTAAATCACTGACAGCTTAAGAAAATTAAGACTATGACTCAGAAATCTCCTCTCCCTAGAGTATCACATCTGTGGAAGAGGAGACTATGCCCAGCTGGGGTTATATACATACTCAACATCAACAAAACTGAAGTCATTTTCCCCTGCACAACAGAAAGAGTTGTTTTTTCCCCATTAGAACTCTGAGAAATGAAAGCCATGACTTTATACAGCTCTGTATAAAAACACAAGAAGGGTGGTTCATATTCTATTAGGATAAGCAGCTCAACATCAAAACTCCTCTTCCTTTTAAAATAAAACCTAAAAAATGATTAAATTTCTTCTTACCACTGAAAATTATTTTATCTTTGCTTCATTTTCTCTGCTCTAAAATACAGACTAACACCTTTAAAGACAGTATATAAAGGAGCTTATAAATTTGAATTTGCAATGTGACCCTCACACCAAAAGTAGACTGCATTTTTTCTCTCCAACAGTAAGCATAAAATATCTAAACTTGGTTCTAGTGAGACTATTATTACTATAATATCAATAATACTTAACAATGTCTATTACACCAAGATCTGTGGTTTGTCTCCTAATGTATTAGGAATAAAATATAATGCAACTTATCTTCAGCTTTAAAATTACCTCAAATTGACTGGAATATCAACTCTACATGAAGTAAAACGGCTGCAAAACTTAAGACAGCCTGATTATATCCCTTTTGACTAATATTTAATATATCTAAACCAAGAGCAACTGCAAATGTTTCATCTTGACTTTTCTAAATGTTACAATCCAAATTACAAGTCAACATTCAAGCTAAAAATTAAAATCAAAACAAAACTAACGTAACATTCTAAACAAAGGGCAGTTCAACCAAACTGTCACAGTTCAGATTTCTACATCATAATTAGTTGAAAATCTGTTCAATTATTTGGATTTTTTTTTAATTTTGTTACCCATCAGAAATATACCTACTGTTTTCATTTTCTACCTGTGCCACATTTATCTTAAGTTTTATACTTGTGGATTTTTCAACCACCAGAGATCAACCATCAAATTACTTCAACAAGTAGAAATAGCAACACCGCTCCCAAACAGCAATTTCTGCATTGCTAGACACTTATCTAGTTGGTAGATTTATACCATTGTTCATTCTTAGTTCCTTAAATGTAAAAAATATCCACAGAATGGTGGCATACCTCTAAATTAGTTTAAATATGGTACAAAGTTATTTTTAGTTAGGTTCAAGTTTTAGAAAGGCACTAATCATTCTTCTCAAAGGCTAATCTACTCAAGTTCCTCTCATTAAAGAAATATAAAGCTTAATTTATCTCTTTTGGAAAGAAGAAGTGTTATTAATGTAATGCTCAAGCACAAAGATATTAGAATAATGGACCTAATATCAAATCAGAGTCTGGATCATACCTATTGTTAATAAAAATAAATTTGACCTTTATTCTAATGATGGTCCTTTCAAACATCAGTATGACTAAATGTCATTTATGTGCACTTTCAGATGTAATACTAACTTTGAAAAATATTCTTATTTATACTATGCAAAGGAAAATGGAAGAAAACTACCATAAATAATTACAAGCTGGTTTTTATTCACACACACACAAAAAATCTACAAGAAACATTCATGTAATATTTATCTGAGATCTGTGTCTATTCCTTCCTTGCATGCTAGAAAGATGAAAAGACAAACACGTCCAACTATTCAGACACATCATTCCACAGTTGTAACTTTCATCATAGTTCTCAAAGCAGTATGGTGAGGTCAGCTCACAAACAGCTTAAGTAGCAAAACTAGAAATTGGTGGTAGTAGTATCAGGCTACATAACAGCCCCTCCAAAGAATATGAAGTAAGAGAACTAAAATGTGCTGGCAACATGCCAAGAGACTAGATGGACGATAACTTTTGAGCAACGAATATGCAGAGTTTATAGTATACAGCAATTCATCATCTCTTACCCTGTAGCTTGATTTTCTATGTTTTAACCCGAAAATGGCCACATATAAAAGATATTTAACACTACCAGTTTTCTCCATACTCATGACTGGGAAAGGCATCTGGGCTTGAAATGACTTTGTAAACTAAATGCACACCCTAAAATGAAAAATATGACTTCCATCCTATGTAAGCATAAGCAAGGTAAAATATACAATTATACCAGTATTACTCTGCACAGAACAGCCTTTACTCTCCAAGGATTATACTGCCCTCAGCGTAATCCTAAAGGCTTGGGGTTTTTCTATATTGTCAATGCTGACAATCTCTGCAACTGGTTGGCATTTAGAATTAGTCAACCTCACAAGATTTAATAAAGAATTAATTCTGTCAGATTAGAGGACATAATTTTGGTCAGAAACAATTCCTTTGACCTTACTCAAAATATGTTACTTTTAAATTTTCTTCTTTATTGAATCATATATTTAAAAAGCATAATAAACTTCAATTCTTAAGTCTCTGACACTTACTAAACATTTCCTTTCTAAAGGACCAAAAGAAAATGCAGTTATTTTAGCCAACAGAATTATATTCAATTCAAACCAACACACATTTAACACGCATTTTGTGCCAGACATTATACTGAGGACTGAGGAAACAAAGATATGTATATGGTCTTTGACAATCTAGTTGGGGAGACCAGACCATTTCAAACTCAATCAGGTTCTGCCCGCTACCCTCATGTCACCACCCACGTGCTCTACTATCTACAGGAACAAAAGCTCTGGTATCATTCAGGAACATGTTAGTAAATCTGCCAGGGAAGATGGAAAACTCTTCAGAGAAGATATGCTCTGTCTTAAAGGATGTGAATTTCAGGAGGAAAAGTGGGATACTGCAGGCCAAGAAGGACAGAAGGAGCAAAACCAAGAAAACACAAAAACATGGCATGAGCGAGGAAGCCCATGTGACGAGGGTAGGGTAACAATTTTGGGTACATGAGCTACTCCCCTTCTACCTTCAGCCCATGACAGACCTCACTGATCAATTAAAGCATGTTTAAGCCCACATGAGACTCAAACTCAACAGATAACTCAAAACCAATGAAAAGAAGTAAGTCCATGAGATGAAATTTATGTGCTATCCTCAGCCTGGGAATAGAAAGTGGTAGGATTTGAGGCTAGAAGGGTAAATTAAGGACAGATTATGAATGACCATGAATGCTAGGCTAACAAGTTTAGATTTTATCCTGTGGGCAACCAAGGATGAACAAAAGATTTTATGAAAAATAATGACATAATCATATCTGGCAGATGTGTGAAGAAAGCATTTAAACCAACACAATAAGGGCAGAAAGAACAGTTCAGAAGCTATTGCTTCTTAGTCCAGGCAAGAGGGCTGAATTTCAGCAATGGTAAAACTGGAGGTTCTAAAACAAAAATGTAATGTTTTAGATTTTATAATTCTTGGTTTTAAAACAACAGTTTGAGAAAAATTAGCATTCTAATTAGAATTCCCTAACAATTTTCAAAAAGGAAAAGAAAAGACAAATTAAGGTAAAGACTAGAATTAAAGAAGTGAATCACAATGATACTCAAGATTACTCAAGACTATAAATTCAGAAATAGCTATTTCAGGCTTAGCATCAAGAAAGAGAACATCCTCATGACCAGACTAATACTCAGCAAGTCTTTTCCTCCTGAGGGCACTAACACTCTAGCCAAACAACAAACACAACTTACCTTACATGCCCCTACAAACTCCAGTGAGATGCACAAAGTACAAAAGACAAATTTAAAACCAAAGTTTAAAACCGTGTAGATATTCCACATTATCTAAACACTTAAAGCTACTTATTTCTTTTAAGAAACATAATTCACATGAAATAAATCTTTTAGAAATACTACTGTTCTACCATTAACTAATTCATATCCCAGCCTTTAAACTCTAAAATTCTTGGAGTGGAATACAACCAATAAGTAGCACTTTGGGCAATAAGCAAAAAAAGGCAACTTGTCTACCATCTCCACAGAATGTTTAGTAAATGAAATTATTCTATTAAAAATTAAAACTTCACTATAGATTGGGCTTCTCTGGTGGCTCACTGGTAGAATCCGCCCACCAGTGCAGAAGACACAGGTTCAATCCCTGGTCCCAGAAGATCCCATACACCGTGGAGCAGCTAAGCCTGTGAGCCACAACTATTGGGCCTGTACTCTAGAGCCCGGGAACCACAACTACGGAAGACTGTGCACCCTAGAGCCTGTGCTCTGCAACAAGAGAAGCCACCACAACAAGAAGCCAGAGCGCTGCAACCAGAGTAGCCCCTGCTCCCCAAAACTAGAGAGCGCCAGCGTGCAGAAACAAAGACCCAGCAAAGCCAAAACAAATAAAAAAACAAAATTATTAAAAAAAAAAAATTCACTATAGATCAAAAGACCAAAGTGTTTTTCTTTTCAGGAGAGAGAAATTCTTTAACGGCAGCAAGCAAAGGCTAATGTAATGATGTGAAACCGAAGCACAACATGTTAACAAGCATGCTATAAAAGCTACCATTACTGTTTTAAGACCTAAGGATATTCATAACAAAGATAAAATTATCCTGCAGTGAATGCCAACAATGCACTTCATGCTACACAGACACATATTCAAGGGTTCTACTTTGTTTTCATCCCAATTCTTTTGTGTCCCAGTAACAAACTCTCAAATTGGAATTTTCTTCCTTTTAAAACAAGCTAAAATGAAAAAATGGACTCCAACAATAAGATTTTATTTACTTATCCATGCTGTTTATTCTCAGAGAGCAAATCAGATGAACAGTTTATCATATAATCTACTTCTGTTTCAAACCAATATGGATTAGCCAGTCATGAGCAGAGTCTATTTCTCATGATGTCATTCTAAAGCCATCAGTAAATGTTACACATGCCGTGCTTCCTTCAAATCAATCACAAAACAAATCATCCTAGACTGAGGTCAAATTCCTTTCCAAGTAAAGGAGCTCCAAACTTAAGTAATGGTCCACTTACTAAGTAATATTCAAAGACCAAATTCCAGAAAAACCCTTCTCTTGTACCTCCTTCACTTAAAAAAAAAAATCAGTCTCCTTTTAGCTCAGTGTAATGGAATGTGACCTGCAGTTAAGGGCTTTTCCATTCCTATTTACCACTTAGAGAACATGAAGCAGATGTAGTCTCCCTCAGAATGGCAATATAGTTTTTAAAAGAAAAAAAAAAGTGAAGTGCAGGTGGTTAATCATATAATAAGAATTAGAACGAACAAGGTAAATTGACTTACTAGATTTCTCATGTTTGACAGAATGAGTATATTTAAATAGACAACTGAATATTTATTTTTGTTTTACAACCTGATCAGACATCTAAGATTCATGACTTGTGTGACTATTAATAATCAGGTTGGGAAGAAGAGGTTAAAACTACAACTACTTAAAAAAAAATCTTCACACACAAAACTACTATAAACATCTTTTCACAACAAATCATATTTTTACCATTGAAGTTACACACATAAGTACCTAAGTATGGAGAGAAGAACATGGAATAAATATTTTTAAAATGTACTTCGAAGTTTAAGATTAAACACATCTACCTGGAATTCAGTTTCTCATTTAAAAGAAAAAAGATATTTGACCTAGTGTTCTTTAAAGCTACTATAATACTTTAACCCAAGTTGTAAAGTGAACAAATTCTATGACTTAATTCAGATAAACTTCTTTCAGGATAACCCCCTTAAGGATATACTTTACTTACATTCTTCCTACACCTTCATACATGTTAGTCTCATCTACCAAAGTCATAATCTCTGTATCTGTAAGATGTGCATGCTTTTTCGTTCTGTTCAGCTGTTCAATCTGTACATCTGCAAGCTTCACCTTCTGTTGAGTGTCAATAACTTTGGCTTGAAGCTCTGTGAAGGCCTAAAAAGAAATGTCCTTGATTTAGTAGGTGCAACATTTTACAGTAAATGTTTAAATCAAATCTAATATATTATAATGAAGCCAGCTAAACAGAAAAAGCTGTGAAATTTACCACAGCAAACATCTCAAAGCCAGTCTGCTAAAAACTTGAGCCCTGAACAATTCAGTGATTAGAAGCACTGACCCTCCGTGCAGTTGAAAATCCAAGTATAATTTATAGTTGACTCTCCATATTGCAGTTCCTCTGTATCCCTGGTTCTACATTTGCTGATTCACCCAACTACATATCATGTAGTACTCCAGTATTTACTATTTTAAAAATCTGTGTACAACTGGATCGCTGCAGTTTAAACCAATGCTGTTTGAGAGTCAACTGTACTGAACTTACCCAGTCCTCAGAAGATGCAACCTATCTGAAGAAGCTGAACAAAGGCATGGTAAATAATAACCATATCAAGTAGCAGGTACCCAAGCAGTAATAAAAGCTCTAAAGGCAAAAATCAGAAACCCAGAGACCCAAATCAAGAACCATAAATGTAACAACTCACCACATCTGTACTACTCAAGATTATTTAAAGCACTTTCCCACACTTGTTCAAAATATTAACATGTGAATATTAATATGAGAATACTGACAGATAATAAATGTCTCATTTTCTCTTTTCAATAATCCTGAGTTAAGGATGGCAGATTCATAAGCACAGTTTACAAATTAACTAAACATTTTGAAGAGATATAAATGACCTTCACAGGGCTGAACAACTACTAGCTCAAAAACCAAGTACTTAACTTCTTCTGACCGCTAGTTACTTAATCTTTCTACTCTACTATCCACAGTAATATTCAGAAAATGAATATTTTAAGAGAAAGACACACAAAAAATTCAAAGCATTGATAAAAGAATTGCATCATAATCTTCATATGTACACAATAAGCCAAACTTGACCTCTGAGTACTCTTAACTCAAAAGGTTTTCGATACTTCTGAAGTGCCTAGAATGATTTTCAGATGCTGTCAAATTCTGACTTAATAATAACATCTGTGGCTGCAATGCATGGCAAAAAGCTACTAAACTTTTATTCTGACTTTGTTCTCACCTACTAGTAAGGTTTCAAAAGATTTATCTAGAGGGGAGAGGAGGTACCTAAAGTTTAGTCTCCATCCCTCCCCCTCCCCCCAAAATTATAAACATATTAAAAGACCTTTAAACAAGTTTCTTCTGTAATTATATTGGTTGCCAAAACGACCCAATTTAAGCCTGTAATTATTTTCTTAGTTTGCATTCACTGTCCATAGGTTTCCCAGCAACAGATTCAAATAATATTGAGGGGTAAGTCCATTCACAGCTGTATTCTATTGTTAGCTCTCACTAAACCCTAACTTAAATTTGAACTTTTAACAGAAAAAAAAGGTAAACTTTTAAAACACTTTAAGACACAGTTTGCTAAGGAAGCTAGTATATTGTTAAAGCTGAGATAATACAGCACTAGAGAGCACCGTAAGGAGTAAAGGTGCAAGTTCCAAACAAAACGCAATACACACACACACACACAAATCCTCAGAGCAATAATACACTGCTTCATCTATTACGTGGAAGAGCTACTTCAACTGTCTTATTCTCATGCAAAGGTTGATCACAAGACAGTCTTAAACAAAATTTGCTCTTCTAACCTAAAGTAGTGGTCAAAAGGTGTGAAGTGAGGCAGAGAATGCAGTATTCTAGAACCAACCTTGGGCTGAATCTTCTGTTAAACTGTTTCCTTTTCTAGAAAAGTATTGGTTTAAAGTAGATGAAGTCTAGGCTCCTTTCCAATCCCCATCCTCCCTCCCTTGGCAAAAAAAAAAAAAAAAAAGGATATGCTTTTGAGTCGGTAGTGGTGTCAGAATCCTGACAACTCTTAGGTGGTGAAAACGTTTCTGTGTAACATTTCTAGGCAACTGTTTGAAAAGAGAAACTCAATTCCTTGATACCAATTTTATCTGGAAAACTTTGACTTGCTTCTTCTTTGACAAGTCTTTAAAAACGGCAGGGCGGGGAGGGGGGCGGTTGTTGGCAAAGCCCTAAGATGAACATTGCTATGAGGATACCTGACTGAACTGTATGAAGCGACCTTACAAGATATGGGATTAAAGAACTGACCTAAAAACAGACTGGACTTGAAGTTTTTCAAAGTAAATTAGGATACAGAATTACAGATGCTACAGCTCGGGCAAGCAGGCTAAACAGGCTCCAACTGGAAGCGCTCACTTCAGGCCTCACTATGGAACTGAAGGCACCAAGAGCAACGAAAGGACTCTGGAGCTCGGAACAAGGGAACAAAACAGCTATAGGCCCGCCAAACTTAACCAGGCCCAGCCCAACTGGCTCTTACCCGGCAAAGAGCCGCTCGCCCTCGACTCCAGCCTAAGGAGGCCCGGTCCCGCCTTTGAACTCTGAGAAACCATTCCCCATTTCCCTGAGGCCTCTTTCCTTCCGCAGCACTCGAGACTCATTCGATATTCTTGTCCACAGTCCCCTTAGCTTCCAAACAAAAGCTTCCGCCTGCTCAAGACCCTCTTTTACCTTCTTCAACTCCAGATCCACGGGGGCCGCCATCTTGCTTCACTATTGCGCCTGCGCAGTGGGAGAAGCCCGGAAAGAGGGTGGGGGAAGGGCGCGCCCTGAAGGTTTGATAGCGCCTTTTCCTTCTGCGCCTGCGCATGAGGGGGCTGCTTGGTTTTCCTACCTTCCCCGTCGTTAACGCCTAAAATAACCGGGATTCCGATTCAGAGTACGTCTTCCCCACGTTACCTATAGGCCTGCCTTGATTCTCCACGTCCTTCCAAACACAGCACAATGCACAGATTTCGTGTGTGGTTTTTAAGCACTTCGACAAATAGTTTAGTTTGTGTCGCTAAATTAAAATGTGTGTAGATCAGGCTAAAACCTCTGAAGTCATTCATGCCTTCAGCGGGTCCGGTGCTGTCAGGGAGGGATGAGAAAAAATCAGCCTGAGTTTCAGGCGTGGCAGCATGGAGAAGACCAGAAGGCGTAGTTGAAGTGTTTTCCCAAAGAACTTACTTCTATTGAATGCTCTCAGAAGACCTTGTAGACACAGGAGTTCTCACGAGAGACCAAATTTCTTTTTAAAAGAAAAAAAATGCAGATTCTCTGATCCTCATCCCAAACTTTATTAGAATCTTTGATATGGGGCACAGAAATATGTACTTTTGCAAACGCCTTTTATGATCTGGTCTAAGTGGTCTGCAAACCACATTTTGAGAATCGGCTGTAAAATAGCTGGCATTTGAACCAGAAGGATGACTAGAAGGATGGACATGAAAGAAATGGGTATCTTCCTTACTCTAAAAACCTGTGAGTCAGAGGAAAGGGCAGGGAGTTTGGAACTAAACAAATCTATTCAAGGTTTGGTCTACATTGAGCATAGGTATGTCTGCTTCCATTTACTAGTTGTGTATCAATAGAGTTTGTCTCCTCATTTAGTATGAGAATAACAGTATTGACCTAACAGAGTTATTCTGAGGAGTAAATAAGGTCAGGATGGAAAGCTCCAGGCATAGCACAATGCACACAGTAGGCACACAAGAAAAAGCTGTAATTAAGTTCATGTAGTTAGCATTGTTATATTTGTCTTTCAAGGTCCAGCAAGCAGACACATAATATGTATCCTTTATGTATTTTTTTATTTTTTACATCACTCATCACACAGATCATAAACAATCTCTCCTCGGAATTTCAAGACTACTTCTGTTCCTTTTTCAAGACACATGACACTTTCTGTCTTAAAAAAAATTTTTTATTAGACTTATTAGCTATTCAAACGTCCATCATTGGATAAATGGATAAACAAAATGTGAGGACATTACACTAAGTGAAATAAACCAGTCATGAAAAGACAAATACTGTATGATTCCATTGTACGAGGGACTTGGTGGTGGTGGTGGTTTAGTCACTAGGTTGTGTCTGACTCCTGTAACCCCACAGACTATAGCTAGCCAGGCATCTCTGTCCATGGGATTTCCCAGGCAAGAATACTGAAGTGGTTGCCATGTCCTTCTCCAATATAAGGGACTTGGAGTAGACAAAATCATAAAGATAGAAAGTAGAATGGTGTTGCCAGGAGGCAGGAGGAAGGGATAGAAAGGAAAAAAATGTTTAATGTATTTATTTATTTTTGGCTATACTGGGTCTTCAGAGAAGGCAATGGCACCCCACTCCAGTACTCTTGCATGGAAAATCCCATGGATGGAGGAGCCTGGTAGGCTGCAGTCCATGGGGTCGCTAAGAGTCAGACCTGACTGAGCGACTTCCCTTTCACTTTTCACTTTCATGCATTGGAGAAGGAAATGGCAACCCACTCCAATGTTCTTGCCTGGAGAATCCCAGGGATGGGGGAGCCTGGTGGGCTGCCGTCTATGGGGTCGCACATGACTGAAGCGACTTAGCAGCAGCAGCATACTGGGTCTTCATTGCTGCGGGGGCCACTCTCTAGTTGTGATGCATGGACTTCTCATTGTGGTGGCTTCTCTTGTTGTGGAGCACAGACTCCAGGGTGCAAGGGCTTCAGCAGTTCAGCCACATGGCTCAGTACTTGTGGCTCCTGGGCTCTAGAGCACAGGCTCAATAGTGTGGTGTGTGGGCTTAGTCACTCCATGGGCATGTGGAATCTTGCCAGATCAGGGATCAAACCAGTGTCTCCTGCATTGGCAGGTGGATTCTTTACCACTGAGCTACCAGGTAAGCCCAGGAATTCTTGTTTAATAGATATAGAGTTTCAGTTTTATAAGATGAAAAGAGTTCTGGAGATGGATGGTAGTGATAGTAACACAACAATGTCAATGTATTTAATACCACTGAACTGTACACTTAAAAATGATTACAATAGTAAATGTTAGGTATATTTCACCACATTTTAAAAAATTAAAAAACGTATTTGTTATTTTTTCAAATCTACATGTTCTTTTCTTTTTCATAATGATATGCAGTGATATATTCTTGCCTAATGGTGAAAATAATTAAAACATAATTCACATAACTATTTTTTAATTTCTTTATGTCTTATCAGTTGAAATCTTTGGGGTATGAATTCTTGCACTGTTGGGCATCTGCTGGTCTTTCTTATGAGAGCTGATTTTCTCATTTGACTCATAAATTTTTCATTAGAACCCGTCTTCAGTGTCCAGCATGTCCATGGACTATAGAAACGTCTCACATTCACTTTTTTTTTTGCTGCACCTTGTGGCTTTTGGGATTTTAGTTCCCTAGCCAGGGACTGAACCCAGACCCTTAGCATGAAAATACCAAGTCCTAACCACTAGACTGGCAGGGAATTCCTCCACATTCACTTCTACCAGAGCCCTGAGAGAGTCATAGGTTCCAGACCAATTTTTATGCTAATTCTTGATACTACATGAATGAAGCAAACTTAGGGAAAAATAAACTTTGCCCAGAGCATAAAGTTGGCAGAATGTGATATACATTTATGATGGGCAGCCACTATATTATCACCCTTTTATTTTGGACTTCAAAATAAATGTTATTGCCTTTCCCTCTTTAGAGTTTCTAAAATGACAGGAAGACACTGTCTATGAAAGCCCTAAAAGGTTTTCAGTCCTTGGACACTTGTCTAGAGAAGAACCATGCTGAGCTTGCTTCTATTATTTTTATTTGGGAAAAAAAAAAAACAAAAACAGCCTTCACACTGAAAACTTCACTAGTACAGGGATATACTCCTGAGGTGCAAACAGACCACAGTTGTGGAACTTAAAAAGTGATCCCCTATTACCCTTCAGCTCTGCCAACCCATGCACAATACCCTTATTTATTCATTCAACAAATATTTATTGAATATCTGTTAGGTCCTTGGGATATAACAACAACAAGAGACAAATTCCCTGTCCCCATGGAGCACACATTCCAGTGGGAAAAGAGAAACAATAAACATGCCAACAAGTAATTTAATAAACTAATTAGTGTTATTAAGAAGGAAACAGCAATGTGGTTAGCGGCTGCTGGGTGGAGGCCACTTAGGTGTGGGAAGCTCTCTGGAAGACCATAACATTTGAAATCAGACCTGGAAAATGAGAATTAGATAGCTGTGCAAAGAGCTGGGGAAACAGCCTTCCAGACAGAAGAAACAGCAAGAACAAAGAGTTTAGGATGGGAGCAGTCTTGGCATATTTGAAGAACAAACGGAAGACGCCAGCATGGCTGGATGCAGAGATTGGTAGAAGGCAGTGACATCAGAGAGTTGCACAGGGGGCCAGACCATGAAAGACCTTTAAGCTACAGTCAGGGATCAGAGTGTTATTCTGAGTGTGATTATAAGCCAGTGAATAATTTCAAGCAGAGGACTGATATGATCTGAAGAGATTGATATGATTCTATTTTAAGGTGATCATTGAGGGTTCAAGGTGGAGAATGGATTGGAAGGAGCAAGCTTGGAAGCAAAGAGACCAGTCGGGAGATTACTGCAGTGGTACACGAGACAGATGCTAATGGTCTGAGGATGATGACAATGGAGACAGATAGCAGTAGATGGATTCAGGTAGAGATTACTAAACTTAATGAAGGAATGGATTGGGGGCAGAGGGGGTGGCAATGAAACAAAGAGATGAATCAAAGATGATTTGTAATCTCAAAATAAATATGCTGAGTGAGAGAAACCAGATGAGAAAGAGTAACATGCTGTATGATTCCATGTCTAAAGTTCTAGAATATGCAAACAAATCTAAAGTGACAGAAAGAAGATCAGTGGTTACCAGACAGATTGGGGGTGGTGAAACCTAAGGAAGAAGCACAAGGAAGTGATTACAAAGGAGCATTAGATAACTTTTGTGGTGATGGATATACTTATTATCTTAATTCTGAAGGTTTCCTAGGTGGAAACTTATCAAAGTGTACACTTAAACATATTCAGTTCATCATATGTCAATTATATGTCAATCAAGATGTTTTAAAAGAAAAGCAAAGACTCCAAGGTTTTTGACCCAAGCAAACTATTAATAGTTGAATGATAATGTCTTTTACAAAGAAGAGAAAGTTAATTCTTATGATATAGCCTATAAGCAGTTTCAAAGCTGCTCTATAGGAATAGTAAGAATAATATTTCTCCCTGTGAACAGACTGTATTAGTTAGAGATATGTTCAGCTGCTATAATAAAGATCCAAAACAACAATGGCTAAAACAAGATAGAAGTTTATTTCTCTCCATCTCAATCATCCAGGCAAAAGCAATGTAGGGTAAGTATGTGAGTTCTACAATGCCACAGTTCCCAGGCTCCTTCTATCTTATCCCTGTGATCGAAGATGACTCATCACTACCATGTTCATAGCCTAGCTACAAGGAAGGGGAAAGGACCCAGGGGTTGGGGTGGGGGCGGGGGACACTCACTCTGTCCCTTTAAAGGCGTAACCCAGAAATAAAAATGTGGCTCTGTTCATATCACATTAGCCCAGACAGAATCACATGACCATTCCTGGAGACCAGAAAAACTGGGAAATGTAGTTATTATTGTGGGCAATTATGTGACCAGCTAGACACCAGGAATTATATTATTATGAAAGAGAAATCAAAGAGATACTGGGTTAAAATTAGCAGTTTCTGACATCAGAGCTTTTCAGCTTACAAAGCCATTTCTTATTTATCAAGTTATTTGATCTTAACAACTTTGTAAGATGGATAGACTCTGAAGGGTTCATTCCACTTGAAAGTTTAGCAGAGTAGTTAAGAGTATAGACTTTGAAATCTGACCTTCTAGTTTCAAATTCTGTTTCTACTATTTACTAGCTGCAAGATTCAAGGAAAAGGACTTAACTTCTCAAGTCTCCTTCTCTTCAACTATAAAACAGAGATAGTAATAGTACCCATCCCATAGGTTTTTATAAGGATTAAGTGAGATAATGCATGCAAAGTTCTTGATATACAGTTACACCTAATCTACACTAGCTACTATTATGTGTCAAGTATTACAAACCTACAGATAAATAAAAGAGCAGTTCACAGTACAGCAGGTGTCACAGATAAACAGTTATGAAAGAATCTGAAAATTCAGCTGTAGAGAAAGTGACACCAGGAATTGGAAGAACAGAGAAGAGGGACTCCTAATCCAGGAATCTTGCAGGAAAAGTAAGAGTTTGCAGCAAAGAAAGTAGAAACGATATTCCTAGAAGAGACTAAGACACCAAGGCAAGAGCCTAGTGTCTTTGGGGGAATACAAATTGTTTGGTATGGCTGAAGCACAGAGCATGTTAAACACAGAGAGAAAGGACAGAGCGATGACAGCCAGCAGTGGAGGGCCTTCGAAGTCAAGCTCATTGAGTGCAATGGTCATTGAATGCAATGGAGTGTTGTAAGCAAGGGAGTGACTGGTCACATTTATTTACACTCCAGAAAATTGTGGTGGCTGCTTTAGGGGGAGTGATTCCTAGAAGGCAGAAGATGAGAAACCAGATCAGAATAGAGTAGCCAAGCAGATAGCAAGGGCCCAAAACTAAGGCAGTGGGAGAGAGGAGAGCCCTAGGGTGCATCTGCTTTTCAAAATTCCTTTCCTGTTTTGAGCAAGTTCTCTCTTAACTCTACCTTATCTCAGCTGCTTTTGCATCACTTAATTTACTACAGAAACATCTTCTTTGATAATATTTCTATATTCAGGTGATCAACCATCATGGTTTACCTAAGACTATACCAGTTTTTGCACTGAAAGCCCTGTGATCTGGGAAACCGCTTAATCCTGGGCAGGCCAGGACAGCCACTCAGCTTACAGAGAGACTGTGTACTGGATAACAGAAAAATTCTGGACCCAGATTGCCTGGATTCAAATCCTAGCCCAATTATGAATCAAGTGTAGGACCTTGAGCAAGTTACTTTACCTCTCTGTAGTTCAATTTCCCCACATGAAAAATGGAGATGATGCAATGTAGTAACTACCTCACAGGGTTATTGTGAAGATTAACTGAGTGAATAATATAGAGCTGGCCTTTTGTATCTGTGGATGCAATTTCAAGATAAGGGCTGACTCTAAAGGACTTGGACATCCTGAGATTTTGATATCCATGGGATCAGAAGAACCAATCCCTGGTGAATACTGAGGGACAACTATACTATTTAAAATTTAGACTGATACCCAGAAAATTGCATTTGCCATGACCATTCTGAAATTATAGCTGTTATAAACCTACTGGGCTTCCCAGCTGGCACTAGTGGTAAAGAAACTGCCTGCCAATGCAGGAAACACAGGAGTCACAGGTTCGATCACTGGGTTGGGAAGATCCCATGGAGGAGAAAATGGCAACCCACTGCAGTATTCTTGCCTGGAAAATTCCATGGACAGAGGAGTCTGATGGGCTACAGTCCATTGGGTCGCAAAGAGTCAGACACGACTGAGCGACTGAACACCCATAAACCTACTGTCTTCTGGTTTATTTCACTTCTGTCCCACACATCCTCTTGCTCTGTCATTATTTCTTGGATGTCTCCAGATCTTTCACTTCAAGCTCCAGTCACCTTACCCAAGGATGGTGAGAAAAGTAGTTCTGTGATCCTAGGGTCTCTGTTATCTGTGGGTAGCCTCTTGGAGCATTAAATTGAGTTTAATAGTGTTGAAGGCCTTTAAGATTCTCTTCCAAGTGGGCTACTTCCTGATATCCTCAGGAATAGGGAATTTGCACCTGTTTCTTCTGAAAATGAATTATGCAGGGGTCTGCCTAGGAGTAGGTTAGGATGGGGTGGGGCATTCGTATGACTTATATGGTTCTGTGAGGGCTTTAGGGACAAGAATAGGGAGTGGTCCTTCCCAAGTGACACATTTGCAAAGAAACTGAAGTAGCTCTTCTGGCTGACAAAGTAAGATTTGGGGCTGGGACATTCCTAGGAGGGAGCCTTAGCTGTGCCTAGCAAATGAAACAGTCATTGTGAACTGCAAAGAGAGGAAGTGAGTTGTCCTAAGGAGGAACAGTCAGCAGCTTTTCCCAGGCACCTGGCCACATTTGATTCAAACTGTTTATGAAAAGTCCAAAGAAAGTGGGTACTTTCAGTCAGTCTGATGATTTAACCTTGCCTCAGAGATGAAACTGGGTAACAGAGCATAACAAAGACTGGGATATTTACCCCATTGCTCACCGGAGAAAGTGAGGGTGTGGGGCCTGGCAGAGGTGAGAGCCAAGAATAGGAGACTCAAGAATAGGGAAGCAATAAAATCAGAAAAATCAAAAGCTTAGTGGAGAATCCATGTCTCTATCACCCAGCTCACCCTAAATGGAAAATGTTCATTGTCCTTTAAAACAGGAAGAAGAATACAATGGAGTTGGGTTGAGATCTGGACAAAACTCCACATGCAATTTTTAAATAGGCTCCAAAAAAGCATCAACATGGAAGAATGTTTTTCTGTCCTCAGAGCTGTTCCTAGGACATGGTGACTAAAGCTTTTCCCCAGAGCACTCACATAGAGCAGCTCCAAATTTTTTAAACAAGGGTTTCTAAAGTGTAAGAAGCTTTAAAACTTACTATTTTTCCTTTCAGAAATTAGAACATGAGTAAGTGTAACACCTAATAAGCAGAAAACTTAGTTGAAACAAGAAGTCGCACATTGCCCACCTTGTTATTAACTCTCATCTGTAGTCACAAGCAACTCCAGGCTTCCATTTTATCAGTTTAGCCTCCAAGCAGAGAGAGACCTCTTTCCTTTATGTTTCCAGAAAGAGTGCCAGGATTGGATTTTCCAGGCCTAGGTTGGATCATATGCCCATCTTTGAAACAATCACAATAGCCAATGGCATGGCTCTTGATCAGCCAGGAGCAGGTAATACAGCCATTTCTGGAAGGTTAAGGGTACAGCCCCACCCAAAAAGCACATGGACTGAGAATGAGGGAAAAGTGTCTTCTTTACCAAAGGATAAAGTGTAACTATCAAAGAAAGAGGTGATGGATGTCACAAATAGGGAAAAAAATGTGTCCACTACACCTTAGTGTCCAAAATTTCAATTTTCTCAATCCTCTCTCTTAATGACTAGGTCAATTCCATTTCAGTCAATACATGAACTTCATGATAGTGAACCTCTATTCTTCCTGAGATGGTGGAGGTCAAGGACTTCACGGAAACAGTCTTGTTTTGCAATGGAGTCCTTGGATCATAGGATATGGAGGGTCCCACCCAAGGGCACTGAATCTAAGTTTTAGTATCGTTTGGCTTTTTTAGCTCAGGGACACTAAGGACTATCTCTTTGTTTCATTGACGACAAATTGTAGCAGGCATTGTTGAGGGGATGTGGAAGTTACCACTTCCTTTTGTCCCCTCAGCTAAGGTCAAATGCTAAGGTCAGCTTGGGCTTGGGAAGATGGCAAAGGGTAGCTGGCTGTGGGTGAGTGACCTCATAGGTCTTGGTCTTTCTAACCACAGGGATTAGAAGAATACATAAGAAGTCCCTAGCAGAAATACTTGTCCGGAAACATCAGCTTCTGAGGACAGAAAGCCACATAGAATCAGGGGGCAAACTGCAACGGATCCTAATCAGTCCATCCATTTGTCACATACCCTCTCATTTTATAGTTGAAAATATAGAAAATACACAGAAATATATAGGACAGTATAAAATAGAAATATAGAAAACGAAGCTCACAAAAGAGAAGCAGTTTGTCTAGAACATAGCAAATTGGTATCCAAGCTGAAACTAGAGCCCAGGAGTCTTGGATTTCCTTCCAGAGTTCCTTCCATGCCACCTTATGGCCTCCTTTGAGTGGATCCTGGCAAAACTATGCTGAATCTCAAACAGAATTTAGAATCAAAAGGTTCCATTTGTCTTGGGAATATGGGACTCCTTTTTGTACCCATTTACCCTTGACTGGACTTTAACATGCAGATCTTGGAAAAGGGCCTCAATCCCAGGGCACAAAGAGAAGTTGAGATAGGAAAAGCTCTAGGCCTCTGCTCCCTAGAAGAAACATGAACCTGGTGTTATTTCAGATTTGGACTACACATGAACTCTGGGTACACCATAAGCACAACTGTGCTTCATGACTTGTGGGATCTTAGTTCCCCAACTAGTGCTCACATCCGGGTCCTCGACAGTGAAAGCACAGAGTCCTAACCACTGGACCGTCAAGGAGTTCCCCAGGAAATCTTCAAAAGCACGATATCTGGGCCCCTCCTCCTGGGGAGATAGATTCAGTGGATCTGTGTGCTGGAGCCCAGAGAACCTGCATGTTACCAGGAACTTACCAGGAAGGAAATATTCATGAAATGCTTTTCTGGAAGAGAGAAAGAAAAATTAGCTCAGAACTTTAAAGCCATTCTGATATAAATGCTTCAGGTGCTTATTACAAAGAGAAAATGAGAATTCCTGGAAAGGGAACGAAGTTGAAACCCAAGAAGCCGTAGAGAGAACAGTGGAATTAAGCAGGTGCCGAGTTTCTGTTGTACTGCCCTGTGACCACAGGTCATACCCGGCAGATCAGCTCCTAGCCCAGACTTTGTTTCCCTGACTCTACCCCCCAGTGACTGTGTGATTCTGTGAATTCCCAGTCCTCAGGGCAGTAGAGCATTAGTGCAAATCAATCCCTTCTTGGTATTTTTATAGTTTCTGAACAAAAACTACTCACACATTGGCTTTGTGCATCTGCTAATCCCATTAGATTCTAACTCTCAACCCACCGCCCTACACCCCTCTCCCTTGGCAACCGCAAGTCTGTTCTCTCAGTCTGTGCTGACTCCAAAATGTAAAGTAGATGCCTCTGTTATCTTCTCAGAGAATCCTACACTTTTTTTCCATGGCATTTATCACAGTTTTTAATATATTTATTTGCATGATTTTTTAAAAATATTTATTTATTTGCTGCACTGGCTCTTCACTGCCGAATATGGAGTCTTAGTTGCAGCATGGAAGATCTAGTCCCCCTACCAGGGATCAAACCTGTATCCTCTGCATTGCGTATGTGGAGTCTTAGCCACTGGACCACCAGGGAAGTCCCAAATCACTTTTTTAAAAAAAAAAAAAGGTAACTCATGCAATAACCACATATTAAATGAAAACTGTATAAATTATATATAGCAGGGAAAGAAAATTAGCTTCATGCTCCTGACCCCCTGATTCTCAGCTCTTCTTCCCACAGCCAAATGCCATTATATTCTATAAAAATTCTATATAGTTTTGTGGGTCCATGTAATTATTTGTTAAATGGCTATCTCCTATATTAAACTGAGAGTATGTACTGTGTGTATTTGTTCATTGCCTTATCCCTAGTGTTTGGCACATAATTAGAAATTCATCAATGTTTGCGGGGTAAAAGAAAGGATCTCAAAAGAAGAGAGAGACTGGGTCAGTATCAGAACTGCCAGCTTTTGCACATCTTCCCTGCCCCCTCAGCTCTGAGCACACAGTAAACTTGACCAAAGTTCCTGCGGGCTCCCAGCTCTCCATCAACACCTTCTGGAGAGTAGCTGCTTACATGATGCTGAAACTATAGTTCCCTTGTCTATCTCTCAGGTGTCAGTGAGCTCCTCAGGGCTGGGACCATGTTTAACTCTTTTAAAATGTCATGTTAAGCATCTCAGACATTAACACTTTCCGACTGGCTGCTTAAACTAACCTGACTCATTGGACTGTTGACTCCTTTGCAATTCTGGTCTAAGCCTGTCGGAGCAGCTCAGAGTTATTATTTTTCTGATAAAGGCTAGCGTTTACTTCAACATCTCTAGTTTAGAGAGATGCACTTTACCTAAGCCTTCCTGCAGATTCTCATTCCTTTTGGGACTCAGTTTCCTCATCTATAAAATGGGGGTGGTCATGCCAACCTTCCAGGGTTGTCGTGATAATTAAATGAGGTCTTATGTAAAAGCACTGAGCACATCAAGGTGATTGTTCAATTCTCAACATCCTTTCAGCAAGAAGAAGCGTCTAGGTGTCTGTTTTGCTGAAAAGAAGAGAAGCTCTCTCTGTGTAGGAAGTAGGGCAAGCAGACAGGAACTTTCATTCCGACCCACGTTCAAACACTATTGAGACAGTGATGTGCAAATCACTAGAGAAGTAAAAACTGCCCACTTTGGACAAGGACTTGAAATATAATGATTGCATGTCAAAGATGCTGCTGAGTGATGCATCCTCAGGACAGAATACAGAGACTTAAGAGGTTCCTCAAGGCTATATGTGGAGTGATTCATATAGGTGATTTCAGTAGTTAAGAATCTGCCTGCCAATGCAGGAGACATAAGAGATGCGGATTTGATCCTGGGTCGGGAAGATCCCCTGGAGTAGGAAATGGCAACCCACTCCAGTATTCTTGCATGGGAAATGTCCATGGACAGAGGAGCCTGGCACACTACAGTCCACGGGGTTGCAAAGAGTTGGACACGACTGAGCACACACGCAAGGCCAAATGCAGTCTGGTCTCCCCCCTCCCCGCCCACTGTCTCATCTTGCAGCACTTCCTCCATCCTCCCCTCTAGGGTCCAGCCACACTGAACTTCCTTCGTTCTTCCACACACCCTTTTGATGCCAGGCTTTTGCACATTCTTCCATCTGCTGGTCACCCACTTATTTTAAGCTTAAAAATTTCTTTTCCAGGAAGAGCTCTCTTGACCTCCTGAACCAGAATAGGTCACTGTTGTGGGCCACCCCATAGAAACCTGTCCTTCTCCTTTCCTAGCACTCATTACATATGTAAATTCCCAAAGGGCCTTATTCAACCATCTATGTATTCGACAATCATTTCTAGAATTCCTACTATGTGCCAGGTCTTGTTTGGCAGCCTGAGGATACAGTGGGAGGCGAGATAAGCCATAGACCCTACTCATGACACTAACATTCTAGTGAGGGAGGTAGACAATAAACAAATAAGCCTGCTCTTGTCGATGCTGCATTTGCAGAACTGGACATTGTATACCCCCATACAGTAGATACTCAATAAATGCTTGTTGAGGTGAAGGAACGTAAGTAAGGGTGAGTGGCAGCCAGCCTCAGGGAAGAGGCAAGGGTGGCCAGTGTCAGAATCAACGTGCCTCACTACTGCAGGGTCATTTCACCCTGAAGATCTGTTGAACTTACAAGAGGGATCAAAATGGGCTGGAGTCTACCCTCTCCTGTTGGTCTCTAAGAACATGAGCCTGGGGAGGGGAAGAAGTGGCTTACCTTCACTTCTGTCTGCCCTGGGCCTGTGTAGGCATATAACAAATAGGGATAAATGAATGGGCACAAGCCCCAAACTTACCAGATGATCTTATCCTCTCCTGTGCATTCCTGTGCCAGGCACTGGCTAGCTGGTTGCCAAACCCATTTCCTCTTTCTCATAGACACCCACCTAGACTATGCTTTCCCACTTCTCTTATAGCTAGATGTGACCACATGATGAGCTTTTGTCAGTGGGATGTGGACAGAAGTGATAGAAACTCCCATGCACAATCCTTCATGTTCTTGCTACATCACAGTGACCTCAGAGGTCAAGTCATGTATTAAAGATGGCAGAGATCCAAGATGAAAGGACTTAGGTCCCTGAACTAATATTTGGAGAAGAGCCTCCCATTTATTAAGAACACCCTATTTTTTGGCTGTGCTGCGTGGCATTCAGAATCTTAGTTCTCCAACCACAGATCAAACCTGTGCCCCTTGCAGTGGAAGTATGGTGTCTTAACCACTGAACCACCAGGGAAGCCTTAATAACACCTATTTTAGACTTGATCTGAGAAATAAACCACTGTGATGGACCACTAAGCTGGGCATTTACCTGTTAAGAGCTGCTAGCATTATCTTAATTATATAGTTCCTTACTCTGCCCAGGATGATGATACCTCTCCAGCCCAGAGCCTCTCCTTTGGAGCTAAGCTCCAAACTTAGCTCTACAACTAAGCACCAGACACCCTACTGATAGGGTGGGATGTCAAATGTGGTCAATACTGGGCTTGCTCTCTTTATCCCCAACCAGCTTCTCCTTCTCCAGTAAGGCCCATCTCAGTGGATGGCACCACAGTCCATCCAGGCACATAAGCCTAAAACTCAGTCTTCCTTGACTCTTCTCCCTTTCTCTCCTCCATATGCCTTATAAACATCTCTTGCATTCATGTACTTCTCCTCTTCCTCACTGCTCCCACCATCAGATACTGCTATCCGGTTACTACAATAGCCACCCCTAAACAGTCTCACTACTCTACCATTGCTACCCTTCTAGCTTGCTCTCCATACTATAGCCCAAGTCATCTACTCAAAAGCAGATCCAATCACAGCATCCCCTACCCACCCTTACTATTTTTTAATTAATCAAGTTTTAATTGACATATAGTTGATTTACATTGTTTCAGGTATATAGCAAAGTGGTTATACAAAACCTTTTTCAGAATATTTTCCATTATAGCCAGTTATAAGATATTGAATATAGTTCCCTGAGCTACACAACAGATCCCTGTTGTTTATCTATTTATATTTCATATACAGTAGTATGTATCTGTTAATCCCAAACTTCTGATTTATCCCTCCCCCACCCCTATTCCCCTTTGGTAACCATAAGTTTTCTATATCTTCTTTGTCCATTCACCTGTTGATGGACATTTAGGTTGTTTCCATGTCTTGGCTACTGTGAAGAGTGCTGCTCTGAACATTGGGGTACCACACTTACTCCCCATCACCCTGCGGATCCAGTATAAACTCCTTGGCAGTGTCTTGAAGGCCCTGCATGATCTGAGCCAGCCTCCCTCTACCTCCTCGCTCCTCTGCTGACCCCAGCCCAGCTGTCTGCCCTCCTGTCACAGCAAATTCAGTTCCTCATTCATATCATCCTCCCTCCCCCAACTAACTGTTCCTCTGCTTAGAACAAGCTTAACCCCTCTCTTCCCCTGGGCCACATCTGCTCATCTTTTAGGACTCAGCTTGAATTTCACTTCCTCCAGAGGTGGCCTCCTTGACCCCTGGAGCAGGCTCACCCACCTGGCACTGCCTACTGCCCATCACAAGTCTCTTGATACTTGATTGGTGTGACTTATTTAATTGTCTATCTTTCCTGTTAGAGTGCAAATTCCAAGAGGGCAGAGCCTGAGTCCTGTTCACTCTTGTGTTCTTAGCTTCTAGAACAAAATAGGAATCACTGTATGACGGTAAATGAACATATGCTGTCAGTAAACTAGATCAGTAACTATCAACTAAAAGTTGCAATATGGCCTCTGTCAGCAGCCTCTTAGGAATATCAGTGCTCTTTCATGATAGCAGTTGATTCTCAGAGTTTCTCTGTGATCTGAGTCAGTGGTGATGTGCTCTGATTTCTTAATGAGGAAACAGAGCTCCAAGGGAGCAGGTGATCTGCCCCAGGGAAGCAGAGAGGTGAGGCAGTCACAGGGATCCAACTATGACCACACCACCTCCACCTCCCCCCACCCCACTTTTCTTGTTTCTGAGCACCAGGCGGAAATGTAATGTCATGACACACTGGGGGATTTCTTTCTTCCACTGCATTTTTCTGATGTGACTCCAGCCTGGGGGTTGGGGGAGCACAGGCCACAGCGGGAGGGAGGCGGTGGCGGGGAGGTTCGCTGCCACCACATTCCTCAGCGTCCTCCGTTTGCATAGCTCTGAGAGAGAAGAAAGAAGTTAGCAAGCTTTGGCAGACGCACTGGGCATTCAGCTCCTGTTCTGGCAGCTGCAGAGCCTGGGCCCAAACACATACTCTGCCAAGGCCAGGGAGGCCAGCCCTCTCCCGGCCCAGGCTGCCAGAATGAGGTAGAGAAGGTCAGGGCCTCTGCCTAAGATGGGGGATCACAGAAAGAGTCCCCTTCTTTCTGCCTAGTCAGGCAGCCAGTTGGCCAGGAGCCAGTAAGTGTGCATGCATGGGGTGGGGAATTAATGTCAGGGCTTCAAGGCAAATCCTTCCAGGTTAGAGGGCTGGTGTGGACACTGGAGAGCCTGGGGGGCTATCTCTGCGCTTGCACACCCTGGAGATATTGGAGGGGAAGCCTCTGGACAGATGTCCCCACCCAGTTGCTGGGGCCACTGCCACCAGATTCCAGAGAGGGCCACAAGTCACAGACCACAGACCATAGCTTGAGAAAGAATACGCCTTGCTCACCATGGAAACCAGGCTTCCTAGGAAAAGGTCACATAGTTGATGTGGCTGTCATCCAGACACCTTAAAAGAAGCCCTGTTCCTACTTTTCCTAAGGACGCCTGCCCGTAGAGAAGGCCTGAGATAATGGGGATAGCCGCTGACCTATTGTGCCTGGCTCCAGGCAGGGACCTGTCAGAGCTTCCCCCTCTCAGAAAAGCCCAGTGCTGTATGCACATCCATAGCCTGACTCTGACTTGTACCCGCACAGCCATGAGTCTGGCAAGGAGACTGCCAACAAGATCCACAATGGTAAAAACCAGCAGAGGGCTAGAAGTCAGAGCTTGTCAATAGATATCCTGGATTGAGTACATCCTTCACACTGGGTATTATGATAAATGCTTTACATGCACCATAATCCTCACAAAAATCCTAATAGGAAAAGTGAAGCTTTATACAACTAGAGATTATCATACCAAGTGAAATAAGTCAGAAAGAGAAAGATAACATATGATATCACTCATAACTGGAATCTAAAATAACACAAATGAACCTATCTATGAAACAGAAACAGAATCACAGACATAGAGAACAGACTGGTGGTTCCCTAGGGAGAGCGGGTTGGGGGAGGGATGGAGTGGAGATTGGGGTTAACAAAGCTAAGCTTTTATATAGAACAGATAAACAAGGTCCTACTGGTTAGCACAGAGAACTATATTCAATACCCTATGATAAACCATAACAGAAAAGAATTTTTAAAAAGTAAAGCTTTGAGAGGTCAAATAACTTGTCTAAGATTATTCTACAACCAGAAATTGGCCTGGTCAGGATTTGAGGACTTCCCGGATGGCTCAGCGGTAAAGAATCCACCTGCAATGCAGGAGCCACAGAAGCTGGGGTTTCAATCCTTGGGTTGGGAAGATCCCCTGAAGGAGGAAATGGCAACCCACTCCAGTGTTCTTGCCTGGAAAATCCCATGGACCCAGCTTTGTCTAATGCAGAGCCTGAACTCTTAACCTCTCCCCTATTTTCACTCATTTCTTTATTCATGCATTCATTCATTTATTCAATTGTCCATTCATGTATGCATCAAGCATTTAGTGAGAGCCTCTGATGAGCTAGAAACTGTGTCAGGTACAGGCAGAGAGAGCTGGAAAAGAACACTCTCCATGAGCTCCATGAGCTCACAGTGGGAAAAACAGATGAGCAATGACCATACACAGTGCAATGGAAGCCATGGTAGAGGAAAACCAAAGCTGCTATGAGAAGAGGACCAATTTTCCTTGCATCGTCCAGGCCCAGTTGCTGTGAAAGTGCAGAGGAGGGGTGACAAACACAACTGGGACCGGTGGACTTTCTCCAGGCGTCCAAACTAGGAAAGGATGTTTGTACCTGCAGGGCGGAACTTGGATCAGGCTTCTCTCACCTTGAATCTTGGGGTCTAGAGTTGCATCCACTGGGCAGGAGAGCACACTTACATGCAAATGGACCTGATCAGGCCCTCCTTACCAAGCACAGGGCTTCCCAGGGCCACTGATCCACTCAGTACCACAGAAGAAATAGAAAGAAATCAAGCCTTCCTAGACAGTCTTGGGTGAGAGTGTGGTATACATAACCAGGCTTAACCCAGACACTAATGGCATAAGGAAGAACAAGCTGGTAGCTTCTTCCTTTTTTCACACTCTCAGTGAAGCATGCCTGCTATCGAAATCTGGAGGACAACAAAAATAAAACCAGTCTCTCATCATAGGGAAACCAACCCAATGACTTCTAGGTTACAAGGAAATGAGGGTTGGGGAAAAGGGTGACTTAATTCCTCCCATCTGTCTGGTTGCTGCACCCACATCATACATCTTTGGGGAAGCCTCCCACACAGACTATGAGCCACTAACTACAGCACTCCAGCTCTGAAAGGAGCCCTTTTCCTTAGATGCCCTGTTGTTTAGTAATGGCCAAGATGCTGGGAGGGAAGAAAGAAGGGAGGGGAGATGTTCTCTGAAGAGCAAGAGGGCTGGCTTCCTTTACAGCTGTGTGGGTGGCAGTGAGCTAAGAAGTCCCGTTTTCTTCTCCATCAGTCAAGGGGGCAATCAAGAAAAAATATGCAATTTAAAAAATTCAAAAAGAAAATCCAAACCACAACAATCTCCAAATTACATTAACATGGTGGTGGCCTGACACTCCAGAAACCAACCATGGAAGGGGCAATTCTAACTTCCCTCTCCTGCTCTCAGACAAGTTTAGCCTTTTCCTTTTTTCCAGGAATGACACTGCCTGATGTCCTGTTCCCAGAGGCCTGTCTCAGCTTGGGCACCTCACCACAGCAAGAAGGAAAACACAGAGCCTTCTTCTCTCTTTGGAGAACAGGGGTCAAGATAGAAGCTTGAGGTCAGTGAGGAGCCTGGGCCCTGCCGGACTAGGCAGCATACACCAAATTGCATTCATTCCTCTGAGTTCAGGGCCTTCTTCCATTAAACTGGAGATAATAATACTACCCATCTCCCCCAGGCACTATAAGGATTAAATAAGATCCTCTAACAGAAGAGTTGTGAAATACCATATGTCAAGTGTCTTTTCTTTTTTTCCTTTTTCTATCTTCAAGTCCTTCTTATTTACCTTTTTGGTTCCATTTTTCTCCTCCTTGCATCTTTTTCCCACCCATCACTCTCACTTGTAGTGCCTTTCTTTACCTCATTTGGGCTTAATATGTCCATGAAAGAATTCTTGATTTCTGTGGCCCTTGTGAACATGCCTTCTGTGTTCCTTCCCATCCTGATGAACAGAACCATTATGCAGCCAGTTTCTCAGGCTAAAATCCAAGAAATCAACCTTGATTCTTCTCTCTCCCATAGTGCCCACCTTTGATCCACCAGCCTATCTTATAGGTGGTTCCTCCAATATGTATCCTGTATCTGAACATCACCTCCTCTGCTCCCACTGTAATCCTGGCCACCATCATGTCTTGCCTGGATGACTCCAAAGGTCTCCTAACTTTTGTCCCCTAAGACACCTTCTCTATATCAAAGTCATATGTGTTAAACCTACATCAAATCATATCACTCCTCTGCTCAAAACACTCCACTGGCTTCCAGATTGTTCACCACAGCCTACAAGGCCCCACATGATCTGGTCCTTACCTCCTTTTTAAATCTTCAATGCCTATGCTGCAGCTCAGGGGTTCTTTTTTTGTCACACACACATACTAAGCTTATTCTTTGCGTGCCTGATCTTGTTTTTCCCAGTTCAGATGTTATCTCCTCAGAGAGACCTTTTTTGAGCCACGTATATAAATTAATTCTACCCCCACTGACTCTCTAGCAGATCACACTTGTGTATTTCTGAAATTATTCTATTTCTTTATTTACACATATATTGTTGATCCATGTGTCATTCTTGTTCACTGTTCTCCAGAAACAAGGATAGTACTTGGCACATTATAAGTGCCCGGTCAATTTTTTTGAATGAGTAAATGAATGTACTTGCTGCAAGACAACTTCTTCTCCCTCCCCTGCCTCCCACAACTCCATCAAAATGCCCTCCCTCTTCTTCAGAGCATGGATTTCATTGGAAGTTGACAGAGAGGCCTCTACAAATATTCACTGAATGAATGAAGCTAAAATGAATTATGTCAACTAAGAACGCTAGCCTCTTAACACACGGCTGTTCCCAGGAGTATCAGCATTCTCAAACAGGAAGCTTGAATTTCAGGCACTGCTGACAAAGGGAAAAATTTCAGGCCAGCCAAGTTGAAGTGATATGTTTGGATTGAGTTGCTGTTCCATGGCTTCTTAAATCCACAAATATTTGTTAAAAACCAAAACTGATGGCAAAATGTAAGACAATTGAAAAGTATTGCTTGTCTCTAAGGAAAAGAACTGTGGACTGAGAATCAGAAGCCTGGGTTTCAATCCTGGATGTGCCACTAATTAGCTTTTTGGACAGGTTGCTGATGATAATCAACATTTACTGAGCATCTAACATTTGGCTGGTCCTGAGTAAGGCACTTCACTCACACATATAATTTCTGCAACTCTTCCAGGTGGGTATTTTTAGTATGTCTAGTTTATAGGTAGGAAGGAAGGTTCAGAGAGGTCAGGTATCATGCATGAAACAGTGGAGCCTAGACGCGGGCTCAAGTGTGTGTCAGGCTGCACTCCTGCTCCTCCCCTGGCACCCTAATAAGGCACCTTGGGGCAAGAGAAGAAACTCCGAGGAGCTGCTCTCTCAGATTCCTTTGATGGGATTTCTTCACTCTATTGTTTTTGGATTTGGGAGGAAGAGAAGATAAATATGGCCCCAAGAACTCATTTGGGAATGTAGTTAGTGGTTAAAGGATTAGGTTAACAGTCTGACTTTACCCCTTAACTTAAGCAACTACAACACAGGAGAGTCAGAGCACTTCTCTCCTAACCCAGCGGACCCGGTTCAGTGAGCACTCAATGACTGTTAAATCTTTATTAACCTGATAACAATGATTATGAACATCATAAAATAAAGTCTCTCCAAGGCTGCTGAAAGGGAAGTTCATAGACAAGAGGTAGATGCTTCTCAGTACTCACAAGGGCCCAATCTCTTCTGCTGACCAATCTTGAAAAGTGGCTGATGGTTCAGAGGCTCCCAGAGTCACTGTATCAGCCAGGTAGATGCCCAGGGGACCTCCTCTGAGGATGCTGAGGAGAGATTTCAGCAGCGGCAGGGGCAGGAGGAGAAGGCAGCTGAAAGGCAGGAAGCCCAGAGCCCACAGGAAACATTAGCTGTGCTCAGAAAAGCCCAGCCCTGTGTGAGGACTAGAGGCTTGAAGCTTAGAAGCAGGAAAGGGAGCCCCATGAAGAGTTCAAAGTAACTCATACTCCAATTACTTCTGACATCTGTACCATTTTTTCTGACTACTACAGTAATACATTGGTATTTTACAGAGCTTTGCATAATGCAAACAGCAAAAGAGTCCCCTACCCAAGTTTTAAGAATCTTTGAAGTTTAAACAAAAAAAAAAAAGAAAAAACAAAGAAGAATCTTTGAAGTTTAGTACCCTTAAAAATATTGCACAAATCACACTCAATAAATTTTCTCAAAGTAAGGGGCACCTAGGTAGTCAGTACCTAAATCTTGGAATATAACATTATTAGAACACCAGAAGTATCACCATCTGTCCCCTTCCAGTCATTACAGATCCTAATAGCAATCCCTTTCCTGATTTCTTTCCCTATATATTAGTTTTAAAATTTTAAATAAATGGCATCACACAGAATCCTTTTGAGTCTGGTTTCTTTGATTCAGCAGTATGTTGTGCTGTGTGCTCGGTTATGTCTGACTCTCTACAACCCCATGGATTGTGGCCCACCAGGCTCCTCTGTCCTTGGGATTTTCCAGGCAAAAATACTGGAGTATGTTGAGATTCATCCATATTGCTATTTAACATTTCATTATATAGCTGTACCACAATGTATTTATTCATCATCAAATACTGATGAGCAATCGGGTAGTTCCCAGTTTTCAGTTATTGTAAATAATGCAAAGATCATTCTTGCACATACCTTTTGATGAACATACATACTCATTTGTCTTGTGTATATCCCTGGAAGTGCTTGGTTACAGGTGTGCATGTGTTCAGTTCTGGATATTCAAAGAGATATAAGATCTCTGTGTGGGCTCCTGGAGAAACTTCACAGTGTCACAACTCTCTACGAGAAGAGGATGAGGAGGGGGCATCCATTAGCTCTTGTTCCATGGCCTCCCAATGGATCTCTGCCTCCAGTCTATCCAGGGCACCATGACCTGCCCCAAATTCCATTCACCCTGTCATTCCCATCCATCCTCCCCAACAAAGACCCTTCTTTAAACTCAACCACACTTCCAGGGCAGTACTGCATCCCGTATCTGTCCATTTGCTGGCCTTGGACTGGATTTTAGTCATCTCTTATATTCACTTATCCACATAACAAATATTGTGTGCCTACAACTCAATTACACTGTTTTACAATCTGGGATTGGAGCAATGTCCACACCCCAATCTTCATGGAGCTAGCATTCTAGTAGGAAGAGATAGACAAAAACAAATAAGAATATGTTAGTGGTGATGAGGGCAGTGGAGAAAAATAAGGCAGAATAACAAGGAGAGCAAGAGTGGGCTGGGAAGGAATGTGCTATTGTGTAACAGGGTGGTCGGGAAAGGCCTGTAAGGCAGACAAGATCTGGATTATGTTTTAAATGATCACTGAGTTTTATGTTGGATATGGGCTATATGGGAGTGAGGAGGAAGAAAGGGGACATCACAAGAGTCTGGGTAAGAGAGAATTCCCTGGTGGTTCAATAGTTAGGACTCCACACTTTCACTGCTGAGGGCACAGGTTCAACTCCTGGTCAGGGAACTAAGATCCCCACAAGTGGTGAGACAAAATCAAAAGTTAAAAAAAAAAAGTCTAGGTGAGAGATGATGGCGAAATTTGACTGAGATTGTGATGGTGGCAGTGAGAAGTGGCTGCGCTCTGCATATATCCAAAAGATAGGTCTGACAAGATTGGTTGATGGATGATAGATGGAATGTAGAGCACGAGAGGGGAGTCAAACGTGCCTGTTTCCACCAGGAGCAATGCCTGCTTGCACAGACAGCATAGTAGGGTCAGGCCCTGAGGCCAAGGTCTGCTGACTGAAAGCGTAGATGTCTTTCTTGGTTACAACCTTTCCTTTGTGAAAGTCTGTTCTCTCTTGCCTCAGATATGCTATCATATAAGTATTAAGACAAATAATAAAAGTCAGATTACCAGTTGCAGCTCTGTCACTTACCAACTAGGTATCCTCAGGCAAGTTACATAGACTTTCCAAGCCTCAGTTTCTGATTCTGGAAAAATGGGACAACAGTAGCTTCTACACAGGATTGTTGGGGATACTGAGATAGTATATATAAACAGACTTGGTGCAGAGCCCAACAGAGAGTCAGGGCTTAGAAAATACCTACATTAAACCACTTCCCAGTTAAAACAAGCACACAGAAGACTACAGAGTAAGGGTTATCTTTATTTGAATTGCAAAGTATAAACATGAACCAAGTTTGGAAATACAGTTTTAGAAATACAAGTTTGGAAATACAGGTTTGTAACAGTTCAGTAATGGCACCAGAAACTTCCAGAAGGGACCATGACAGCATACCTTTGTAGTTTGGGTGAGGTGGGTGGGATTACACAAAAGCCCTCCCCACCTCCATCCTTCTCTGTAGCAATTGGTAGGTTATCAATTACTAAGAACAGTCAGCTCCAATGTTTCCTGTTCCTCCTCAGCCTTTTTCTTTGTGAATACCTTCTCTAGGTTATCCCCTGCTGCATTGACCCCTGCATGGAGTAGCACCAGAAGAACGGCAGGAGTAAGAGAAATGTCTTGACACAAGGGACAGTGAGTTCCCACTCTGTGGACCTGGGCCCACGGAGAGTGAGGGGCCAGGAAAGCTGGAGGCATGGAAGCCCAACCTCTTCTGGGATTGGGCAGGGAGAGGACACAGGATAACACTGATATCTGTTACATCTTGACATCAGCACCGCGGGCTTTCAAAACACAAACGGTAGACACAATCGCCTAGGCAAGACTGCAGTCCAACTCACAGAGTGGATCTGACAAAGTTAATTCCTACATCCTGACCATACAGAACTCCCCCTGTGGCACTCTGATCATGGAAGATCTTCAGAAATGTGGACAGACAATGGATGACTACAGATGGGTCACAGAGCCATCTCATGTTTGCAGCAGAAGAGTCTAATGTTGAGCCAGATGGTGGGGGATGTGGGGTGGAGGGCCAGGAAATTTCCAAAGTAACAGTCTAGGCACTTGAAAAATTATTGTTAGATTGTTAAAAACTAAATAAATTAACATACATAGAATAAAATAAATATATAATTTAAGAGGCATTTTACAAACAAACAAACAAACAAAAATAGTTGTTATTTTTCCATCTGGGTAGAAGTCCCAAAATTCAGAGTTCTCAGGTCTATGGTATTTCACAGTTAACCCATCAAATCCAGCGCTGGAGGGTCCAAATGGCAGATCCCTTGGTGGTGACTTGAGTACATGGCTTCTCGATCTTTGTTACTTTCTTCCAGTCCCCAAATCTTTCTTTCTTCCTCTCCTTCTGTTTTTTCAGTCAAAGATCCTGGAGCATATGGAATTTAACTGGCATTTTTAATCCAGAAGAGAAGTGTTCAAACAAACGTATGGGGGTAAGTAGGGCTTGGTGCAGGAGAATCAGGACACGAAGGTCCCTCACTTTTGCTTTCTTCTGACCCAGATCCCACTGGACATATTCTGTTTGGCACTTGAAAGCTCTGGTATTTTGGCAAAGCAATTATGGGAGGCCCAATCTAGATGGCAACTGGGGATGAAGCAATCTTCATGGCTAGCTGTGAAGTCCTTCCCCTCTGTAGAATCTGTGATCAACTTGTATCTTCTCAGAGGTAGCAGTCCCCAGCTGATTCCTAAAGTACAAGAAGAAGGTATTTAAAGCTGGATCCAGCTTAAGAGGTCTTAAGAGTCTCCTAGGTCCAGCTTTAAGAAGTGGAAAATCTAAAAACAAACAACAACAACAACAAAAAGAAGTGGAAAGATCTTCTGAGAAGGGGTGGGAAGGAGAGGAGAAGAGGATGGGAGAAGCTGTCTTCTCAGGCATCTCTCTTGGGTATCTCTCTGGCAACTTTCACCCTAAGTAGAGATGCAGCACTGACAAGCTTTTTGAAAATAATTCCGCAATGGGTCCCTGACTCCATGGAAGCCTGCCCCCTAACTCCCAGTCAAGAGAAAAATGCCTAGAAAGAAGAATCCAGCATGTCTGGATCTCTTCCTAGATCCAGGAAAGGCGGTGATGGTACCATGGGGCAAAGGATGGACCATTACCTTGAGCGCAGGTTCCTCTCAGTGGGACGTAGTCATGCCCAACTTCACTTTCTCTTCATTTTCCACATCATAACCTCCTCTCCTGTGGTACCTGAGGAAGGTAAGTTTTGTGAGCAAGTTCTGCCTGCTGTAACAGGGTGTGGGTTCCAGAGCTGGCCCTCCTAAAAGATTCTGGCGCAGTGATTCTCTTCACATTTGGAAAAACCCAGAGGACATGGTGGGTCAACAGACCTCTGCCCAAAGGTCCAAATGCCCATATCCAAAGGATGCCTGTCTCTTAATTGCAGGCCACAATTTGCCAAGAGTTTTCATCTAATTTATACAATCCTCACAACATGTTTATGAAGTAGGGGAACAGAGATTACAATCCCTGGAAGATTACAACTCTTAGAAAGACAGGTAATTAGATCCAGGTCTCACAACAGATGAGCTGCACTGCTTATAAATGGGCACAGAGTGCTTAATAGGTCCCTCCGATCTAGAACAGAAGCAGGATCAGAAGTGTGGCCTGAGGTCCAGATGCCTCAGATTTAGAAAAATATACCAATAGCACCATTCATGCTCCGTTGACCAAATCACATCCTGATGCCAACAGAAAATAGAGAAAAAAGAACTGTGTGAAGACGTGGCTTCATGGGAGGGCTGCAGAGCCTGCTAGAACAGGACATCCTATGACCTGGTGACTTTGGCCCTGGGCTCTAGACACTGGACACACGTCATACCAAAGAAGCCAGGCTCTTGGAGGGCCCGTACCCAGGAATGTCAGTCAGGCTCTTAGCCCAGGATTTGGCAGAGGGTAGGGGGAGTACGGGGTGGGGTTGGAGGTTTGGAGGGCTCATGTGACCATCAGATAAAAGATCCTAACGAAGGAGAAATAGAAGTGATTTTCAGAAACAGCCTGTAACACTCACCAAAACATGAGAAGCCCCATGATGACCAGCAGACAGACGGATGACAGCACCACAGCCACCACAACCAGGATGGTTGTGTGATCGTACGTATATAAGCGATTCTTCACCGGGAGGCTCAGCCCGTGGCACCTCTCTCCGTGATAACCTGGGTGGCAGCTGGTCCAAAACAGAACAAAGCAGAGACGAAGTTAGTGGTCTGGTTTCACTCCTGGTGATGGGCTGCCTACATAAGCCAAACTCCACTCCTCACAGCTTCAGCCTCTCTGTCTCTGTGATCCCTGTTGCTCCTCTATTCTTTTCTAGTACAAGGCTCTTTGGAAGCCCCTCTAAAGGCTCTGTGGCATTCCTCCTTCACTCCAAGCCCTCCCCTTCTTCATTCCCTTTGGTTTTCTGGCCCCAGAATCCTGCTCCAGGCAGGAAAAAAGGACGGACTGCAGGTTTTGGCTAGATAGGTTCCACTTGTGGATGATTAACTACATGTGTGTAAAGATGTTGTTTCAGTCAGTTCAGAGGACTTAGGCACATGGGTTGAACTGAGGGGATTCAGTATCACTCTCTCTAGTGAGGCCCCTCATCACTCTGACCCAGAAATAAACCCAGCCTTCCCCACCGATGCTCCCAGCAGCCAGTCCCTCTCTGCCACTGCCCAGCCTATTAATAGGCCTTGTTCCTTTGCCAGGAGTCGTTTTTCTCAAGTTTCCTTCATTTAACTCCCAGCTCCCCCTGGGTGCAAGGCCCAACTTGAAAGCTGAATTCTGGCCTTTGACCTCTGAACATCCAGCTATCATCCCAAGACAAAGCAACAAAGCAAGAAAAACATCTTGCCCAGCTGTCCTGCCAGCGCATTTTAGATCATCAGAAACAACCCCCTCGGCTTTTTCACTCAAGAAATAAATCAGGAGCTTCCCTGGAGGTCCAGTGGTTAAGACTCTGTGCTTCCAAGGCGGATTTGATCCCTGGTCAGGGAACTAGGATCCTTGCCACAGGGCATGGCCAAAAAGAAAAAGAAAGAAATCACAGGCAACAGCCTCTTCTAACACAAAACTTTTCCTGGAAGCTCTTGGGAAGACTGAGAAATGCCCACTGTTGATCAGGCACATTCATGTCCCTTTCTTTATCTGAGCAGCCCACGGATCCTTTGATGTAGGTAGGAGCCCATGTCACAGAAAGGCAGAGAAATTTTCCCCATGGTCACACAGCAGGGCAGAAACACAGATGCAGACTGTCTGACGCTGAACTCAGCGTGCTGCTCACTCGCATCCACGAATGCCTAGTCACGGAAGTGGTGGCACTGTCTGCCCATGGCCTTTAGGCCATTTGCTGCAAAAGGAAGCACCAAGAAGTTGGGGGCCCTTTATTCTGAACTGCACATCCTCTGGGGAGAAGGTGAGGCACCTGGCTCCTCAGAGCAAAGCATCTCTTGTTCCTGTGGAAGGGTAGCAGGCAAGTTCCAAGGAACAGACCGACGCCAGCCCAGGGGCAGGCTGCCCCTGCCATCCTGCCCAGCACCTCTTCCTCTCCCATCTCCTGCACGTTTTGAGAACCATCTCATTGCAAGATAAAGGTAGGTCAGGCCCACAGCACAGAGTTCCGTGCCCAGCCTCTCCACACAACTGTCCCATCGACCCAGGTGGGCAAGATAATGACCCCTCTTCTTGCCGGGACATACAGGATGCTCTCAGGAGAACCCCTGGAACATCACCTGTGCACCACACTTTACAAGACACTATTCTTATCAACTAGCTTAACTAAGACAACACCCTGGTAGGCAGCAATAGCCTCTTTTACATATTGAAAGACTAAGATTAAGGTCAGAAGAGAGTAAACAATTTGCCAAATGTTTCAAAACTAGAGAGCAGAAGGGCCAAATTCCAAATTCATAATTCTTTCCATTCTGAACACTGTTACCCCAAGGAAACACATATCTGATGGGCTTGATGGATTTTGGGGGTTGTCTGACTCTGATTTCTTAATTATTAGTATCTTGAATGATAAATAAATAATAATTAATAGCACACATTATAAGTTTACTATGAGCCAAGTACTGTGCTAATGGCTTTACAAGGATCATTTCTTCTTAAAAATATCCCTCTGAAGTAGGAGTTACTATCTCCATTTTAAAGATGAAGGGACTGAGGTTGGACTTCTGTTAGATAACCTGCCCAAGACTACACAGTGTGTGAATGGTAGAGTCGAGTCAAGATTCAACCCAGTAATCTGGCTGACTTCAGAGACTGTGCTTTCCTGGGGGGAGGGGAGCTGAAGTTGAGTCTGTTTTTCACTTCAAGCCCATCATTCAAACCCCACAGGTACTTACTCAGATGATAGAAATAAAGCTTGGTCTCAGAGTCCCGCAATTCAGTTACATAATCCCTCCACCCCCTCCGCCACCCTGAGTCAAAAGGATAATAATGTAAACATCCTAATATTACCCACCTCCCCCTCCCTTTGTAGACAACTCCTGGCTCCCCCAGGGAAGGGGCATTCCAAGCATCCCAGGGTGGTGACAAGATCGTGTCTCTTGCCCAGAGCCGGCGACCCATCAAACTGGGACGTGTTCCTCCTACCCACGTCTGTGGCCCGTTTCAGAACGTGTATTATAACAGAACCCTCTAGAGTCCAGAGACATCTTCCAAGTTGGATTTCTCCATGCCTATCCCAGGAGGTGGAGGGGCACCATTTGGCAGAGGGGACTCTGAATATATGAGTTCCAGACTGGCTCTGCTACTATTTCTAGCCAGGTGATCTGGAGCAAGGGAGGGTCACGTTTCCAAGCTTTGATTTTCTCATGTGAAAGACAGGAATAATAAGTGCCTACCTCACTAGAGCTTTATGAAGATCAAATGAGATAATATGGATAAAAGCACTGAATAAAGGCCAAATCCCACTTGTGTGGGAGTTAATCAGATTCCAGAGGATACTGCCCATATCCTTAGGAAAGGGGTACCAGAGTGAGAGTCAAGGGGAAGGGGGCTCGCTATTGCTTCTTGGCAACTGGGCAGCGAGGCCAAGTAGAGCCCTCTTTCAGCCCTGAGTCCTCCTCAGGCTAACTGTCCCTAGACTTCCTCCAGCCACAGGAAATTTTGCAGTCAATTTCTGGGTCAGCAGCTCGTCAGGAGCCCCAGGAAACTGCTCTTTGAGGGTAACATTTGGCTGGTGACACAAAAGGGTTTTCCTGTGGATTGATGGCTGTGGAGGGCTGGTTTAGGAAGCTGGCCAGCCTCAAGCTTACCACGGCAGCCTGGACACACCCTGGCTGGCAGTTGCTGGGTCTGGAGGCTAGAAGGAGCCACAGAGGGCCCCAGATTTAGGTGCCCAGATGTCACATTCTCCCAAACCAGGAGCTCTGTGTCTTTTTGCTGCCTGCTGCCCTGAGTACCAAGGGCTGGAGGCAGGAGGCAGAAAAACCAGACACAGAATCCAGCCCCTTGAAAATCTTGCCTTGGAAGCAGACAAAGTCGTCACATCAGACTTCAACCTGTTCTTCAACTAGTAAAAGCCTTAAGAGACCTCTAGTATAATAGCTGCTCTCTATAAAACTGTGCTCCAACTCTGTAAGAACAAACGGGGAAGAAGGAAGCAAGCCAACACCTAGTGCAGCCTGGGGGCATGAAAAGCATGTTGGACTGGAAGTTAGGCACCTGAGTGCCTGTCCTATTTCCACCCACTTTATTTAGCTGCTGATCTCAAACCAAATCATTTCCTACTTCCGGGCTCCAGTTTCCTTATCTTTCAAGTAGAGACAGTAAGCCCTGCCTAACCAGCAGAGTGTTTTTGAGAATACAGGGCTATATTTTCCCATCCCCTAGAATAACTGGCACCAAGTGGGTGGTCAACATATACCTGTTGGGCTCAATTCATATTAAATGTAAACTGTTAAGCTCCAGGAAAAAGGAGAGAAGGCATCATCACAGTCTTCATCACCATCCCTAGGGGCACCTTGGCCCTGGACACCATTACCTAGGTTCTTTGGGCTTAGGTGGTCGGTCGAGCCCAGGTGTCCAGGAGAGCAGCCTTACAAGGGTTCTCAGCTGAGCAATGGGAGTCCATCCACCAGTGCCCTGGCCAGTTCAGCCCAGACAGATTCCTGGCCTGAATCCATCTTGACAACCCTCAGAGTCACTGCCTCCACCCTGTGTTAATGAGGCCATTTTACAAATTTAAGACAAACATTCCCTGCCCTGTCCCCAGACCTCTGGAAGAAGAATATGGGGACTGTTTAGGTTACTCTTAAGCATCCCCATCCAACACCAAGTTCCTGATACAGATATTAAAGGAGAGGACCCACAAGTGACTGTGGACATGGAGAGGGGTGATGGATCCTACTGCCAAATACAGGGCAACTCTGCTATATGAGATCAGATGGCAAAAGGAAGCTTAAAAAAAAAAAAAATCAAAGGATCTGTACCAATCACAGAAGCAGAAGTGCCAGGCAGCCAAGCCTTCCTGCCACGCTGGGAGGCAGTGTGCACACAGTAGTTTCCTGATCTGCCCAGAGTCTCCCAGGTCACAGAGGCTGCCTCCCCATAGAAACTCCAGCCCAACAGAAGAGAGGGCATGATTGCAGCCTGATGTGGGTGTGGGTCTTGGGTACAGTGGTGACATTATGCCTGCCACAGAGCATGGCAGTGTCGTCATCCCTGAGGGACTGCCAAGGCAGCCGTTTGCTGGGCTCAGCCTAGCAGAGTAGCTGGGGAACCCATGGCCCCTCCACCCACACCCCTGCCCAGGGAAGGGGTGGTGCCGTCTGACCGGGGGCTGATGCCTACTGAGATGGGTTCTATTTTCCGTTAATCCTGCACAAAGGAAGTGTTCTCCCACCCCCATGGCCAAAGGTCAATACCCACCACGTCCCCCACATCCTGGCCCTCGCTGGGGTGAGGAAGAAGGGTTTCTCCCTGCTCCCACAATGATTGCTTTCTGTACAATCCTGCCATGCCTTACAATTAACCCACATCTGCTCACTCACATGCACATTTGTCTGAGCACACCTGCACAGCACACGTCCAAAGGTACCTCGTACCTGCCTGCAGGACTTAGGAAAGGAGGCCACGGGAGCTGCACTCCGCCCAGGAGCCCCACTCTGCCGTGTTTCCTACTCGCTTCTCCCATCTGGAGTAGGGCATGAGGCAGAGATGAAGAACCTGCCTTCAGGTGTCAGCTCTCTTAGTCACATGCTCATTTCTGAACAAGCAGGAAATGCCCCCAAAGATGAAAGAGCGTCACAAACCCACGCCACAGGAAATTGCATCCTATGTTGGGGGGAGCCCCTTCCGCTGACTAAAAATATTTCCCCTCCTCCCAACTTCCTCCCAGAGGGTGAGAAGAAACTGAGTGGATTTATGAATTCAAGGAACAGTGATAATGGAAGAACAGCCACTAGGCTGACAGACCGAGCTGATAACAGCCCCAGGGAAGGGACACTTACATGCAGGTTGGAACCCGGAGCTCCTTCACGTATTTGCATTCTCCATGGATGCAGAAGTCCTTGTATCTCCGAAGACATGGGTTTCTCTTCTTCCCTAACCCCTTGCCTTTCTTCTTTCTTTTCCCACGCTCCTCCTTGCTTGGTGTGGCCAGAGCTTGTGGCTTGGAGGAGAAAGCAGCTGCAGTAGAAAAGTACCCTGTTAAGTCTTTGACTCCCTCAAGGGAAAAAAAAATCAGAACAGCACAGTGTTTGGAAGGACACTTTGATTCTACCTAAAGTCAGAGTCTGGGCAGACCACCCAAAAGTGGTAGAGGAAGTAGAGGCTGGTGGGGGGGTCCCAACGAAGGCATTTCACAACCTCATTTTAAGAATCTCATTCTAAGAATGCTAGCTTCAGTTGAGTAATTGCAGCTGATTGGGCAATTCTACCGACCTCACTCCTACCCCTGTCTATACTCAGCTCCTACTCCCCCATACCCACTTGGTTCTATTTTGGCCTTAAATCAGCCTCATTTCCTGATGTTGCACTCAGTGACCCACTTACAGGAAAACAGTGTCAGAGATAAAAACTGCTTCTGGAGAAAGCACTTGGAGGGTATTTTAGAGGAAAGAGGTTTCTAAAATAATAATAATGCCCAGGCGGTACCCTCTGGGGTACCCTGTAGCACCAGGATACCATAAGCCCAGACCAGAACCCAGCTCAGGGACAGCAAGCAGGCCATCCCTGGTCAGACACTTGCTTCTTAACTTAAAAAAAATTTTTTTAATTTTAATTTTAAAAAATATTATTGATCTATAATTGATTTATAATATTGTGCTAATTTCAAAGAGCCTTGCTTTTTTGACATCAAGCAAAATATTTACCCTGCTCGGTGCTCTTTGCAGTTCACTACTTCTCGAAGGCCCATTTACATTTATCCCCAGATGTCCTGTTTATTGCTTTCTAGGATGGGGTGCCCAAGAGGCAGAAAGACGGAGAGCAAAGAACTACCAAAAGGAACTAGAACAATGATGGCTCTCTCCATTCTTTCGATGCTTCAAAGGAGAAAAACAATCTCACACAGACACCCAGCTGGGACTGACCTTGGGCTATGCCCATCAGCCCAGGGGTCTGACGCCAGTCTTCCCTCCCCTGTCCCAGCAGAAGAAAAGGTGCCTGCTGTCTATGGCTATAGGCACATGTCTGGCAGAAGGGTGAGCATCATACATTATTAGATTGAAGGCTTAGGATTCTGAAAGTAGAATTAACTTCAAAATATATGGCTTTCCATTTTCAGATGAAAAACCAAGGTCATGCAGGTTTGGGATCTGAAATGTGGTCTCTGGACTCCATATCCAGTGCTCTTCCCCAACACACTAAGCTGCCTCATACACCCCAGCAGTGTCCTCCTCCAGACAAGCCCAGAGCACTTGGGATGCTGAGCCAGGAACCAGACAATGAATGGGCTCTGAAGTCAGCAGAATGGTGCTCGAATTACAGCCATGTGATCCTGGGCAAGTCCCTTAATCTCTCTGAACCCTGAGGTTCTTGGTAAAAAGTGAACAGGCGTTCCTATTTCAGAGGGTTGCAGCAGGATTAATTAATTCACAATAACATGTTAAGTGACTAGAACACACTTAGTAAATGGTAACAGTTACTTATTTCAGGTGACAGGATCCCTAAACTTGAAAAATAGTCTTTGCCCAGCAAACCTGAGAAAAGAGAAGAGACAGGTGCCAATAGTCCCATAGTCCCCTGTTCCTACCGTGCAGACCCAGGCCCCTTCAGAACTCAGCCCCTTCAGAACTCAGAAGAGGCAGATGCTCAGAGGAAATTAGTGACCACAGTTGTGGTGAAACTGAGGCAGGAGGAAGGAGCCAATCAGAAAAGGGAGGGAGAGAGTGACAGGGTGACAGCCAGGCTCCTGCTGGGGAGAGGGAGCAGTGAGTCAGGTCTGCGAGGTATGAGGAGCTGTGTGGGTGGAGAGTGAGTCACAGCCCAGCTCTGCCCTGCCTAGGAGAGGGCCAGGAGAATCCAGGTTGTTCAGGCCAGGGGTGACCCCCGCCCCCTGGAGGGCTACTGTGAGAGGATGGAAGGTGAGAGCCCAGCCTCAGCTTTGGAGTGGACAGCACCTAAGGTAATCCCTGGGTAAGGAAGAAGAAGAGTGGCAGAAAAGCAGGCGGAGTTAGAACAGGTGGGTATCTTTCCAACCAAATATAGTCATTCCGGGGCTCCAGGGTTCAGTCCCTGCTCCACCCTCAAGAATCTCTGCAGGTGACTGGGGGCAGGGAAACAGGCGATACTGGAGGTTCTGGACTCTGCCCTGCACTTGTATGTACTTGGCCACAGTACCTTTGCTGGTTGAAGGATCCCACCTGGCCCTTCCTCCTCTGGAGCCCCTCTCAGGGTCTCCAAGTGGTCAGGAAGTATCCAGGCTTGTGAAGGATTTGTGGACACCCAGCATATCAAAACAGCTCTCTAGGGTCCCAGTGCTCGCCATTCACAGCCTCCCCAAGAGGTGCTGGCCTCACCTGGCAGGACCAAGTGTTCCTCATTCCCCACTGTTTCCCCAACTTGGAGACAGGTGGATGGAGGAGACTAATCCTGCACACCTGGTATGTGCCTAGCACCTCCACATCTGTGATTTTATACATAATAGTCAATTAATGTGGAAATTAGATCTTGTGCACATTTTTATATAGAAACTCTAGGGAAAGCATCTCAACCAGTCCTTGTTCCTGTCACCTAGCTTACCTCAGAGAAGAACACACAAAAACCCAAGCACCTTGCCTGTCTCAATTTGCCCCCAAGTATGCAGAAAGGCAGCAATGTGGCATGTGAGACCCGAGGACAAAAAAGATAACAGGACCTACGTTTTAGGATCCCCAAGGGAGCTTGTCAGGCCAAGAGGCTTTTCCTTGAAGTCCTCTCTTGAAAAGCTCCAAACCACAACTGTGCCCAATCGGCATAAATGCCAGATCCTATGATACTTCAACTGACCACCAGGGTCCGAAGATGGGCAGCCCTCACACGCACCTCTGAAAAGGTCCAGGTTTGCCTCTTCCAAGTCCAGGACTTCCCGGCCTTGGCCACCTCCCGCGGGCAGCAGCTGGTCCGTAGATTGAGTAGGGGAGTCCAGATTGCTGGTTCCAGCAGCCAGGCCTCTCCGAAGCCGCTCCAGGCTCTCGGCAGTCACCAACGCCGAAAGCACTGCGGGTAAGGGGCGAGGCCGCCTCAGACCCCCAGCCCAGACCCCAGTCGCCATGCACCGCGGCCGGCTCCCGCAAGCCAGGGAGCACGGGCCCCACTAAATGGCTCGCGCCGGGGGCGCTGCAGCGATCTTCCCCTGTGCCCCCAGCAGAGAGTCCCCATCCCCCCAGACCTCCGGGAGCGGCGGCAGCCCGCTTACCTGCAGCAAGAAAGAGCTTCAGCACCACCGACGGCAGCAGCTTCATGGTCCCGGACTCGGCGGAGGCGAGGCAGCAATCACTTTGGGGGGCGGCGACCACCGGACGCTGGCACGGGAGCCGGGAGGGAGAAGCTCTGGAGATCCCGGCGGGCACGGTCGGCTGCGGGCCTCTGGGTGCAAGCCTGCCTGGGATTTGCGCGGAGCTCGCGGCCGCTGGGCGTCTCTCTATTCACTCCGTCTGTCCGACCGCCCGAGCCCTAGTGCCTCAAGCAAGAGAGCCAGCTGCTTGCCGCGCGCAGCTCCCTGGGTCGACTGAGCACTCCTCGGCGTGCAGCCTGGAATAAGGCTCCGGGAGGCGCCGAGGCTCCGCCCCGCCCCCCGCGGCCCCCTCCCGCCTCCCGCTCTGGGATGCCGGCCGGGCTCCAGGCGCCGACCGCTCAGCCCCCGACCCCGCGGGCGCGGCGGGGAAAAGGGGCGGGAGAAAGGGGCGGCGCTCACATATTTTGGGACTAGGCCAGTGCAGCCGCGGCCTGACTGTGGGTAGGGCTGCTGACCGGCAGGTGGCGGGGACCAGTTCCTACCTTTCCCCAAATGCTGGTCCGCCGCTGCAACCTTGTGACCGCTGAGCTGCGCTTCGCCCTTGGACACCCCTCGTTCTTTCTTCCCTTCCAGGCCTGGTCCCTTCGGTTATCCGTGCTCTAAACCAGAGATCTCCGCCCATGTCTTCGTCTGAGTTTCAGAAACCTGCTTCTTTGCCTACCCACAAATCAAGGAGTAAATAATAATTAATTAATTTATCATTTAAAAATTAAACACATGAATGCTAGCAAGTGTCGTAAGCCTAAGGTTACCAGAGTTGCAGCTGCAGGCATCTGGTATCAACCCAGCAAAAGCAAAGGAAGTTAGTATTCTTCCATCCACTGGAGTGGCTTCTTTCCATCTTTGTCCCAGATGACATAGTCTCCATTAGGATTTTTGAACTCTGGATTATAATTCCCAGGCTTATAGAATTGAAGAAACACAGGCTGTGAAACAAGCCTCATACTTTTCTTTGTCTTGAAACGCCATCTTCTTCAACAGAAAAGCTGAGCCCCCTCCCACAGGACCCAGCTGGCTGGCCTAGGTTGCCACCTTCAACAGGTGCCAGGAGATTGATGTGTTTCTCTAACAATCTATGTATTTTTACAGAAATCCTCTGGAGTCAATGTCCTGACCCAAAGAAAAACTCTCAGTAGGCATTTCAGCTCCCAGGGACATGCTGGGGCGGGAGTTGTATGACACAAGGCTGGGTTGGCATTCAGAGCCCTCACATTGTGCCAGATAGAGCTGCTTGCCTGCTTCAGCCCATGTGTAGGGATAAAAACAGGCCTGCTATTTATACACAGCCTGTTCCACTCTCCCTCCCCATCCATAATTCTGCAGGAGTCCATGGGGCTCTGGCTTCTTAACTTGCCCCTAGCAACTCTCCCCAGGTTTAGGTTTCCATAGTGCCCTGGAATCACTATAGACCTAAGCTGGAATCCTGACTTGGCTTCTTACTGTGTGACCTTGGACAAGATGTTTAATCTCACTGAGTCTCAGTTTCCAAGTCTCTCAAATGGGAACAACAAAAATAATAATGCCTACTTTATAGAGAGCTTCTTGAAGATTGATCAAGGGAACAGACATGTTCTAGTAAATGTGCCATATTATTATCATTATTATTACTAAGCATTCTACATTGACCATTCCATTTCCTTAGAGACTCTTTTCTCTCTCTTCCCCACAGGTCTGAGGCTTCATGTGTGGTTGGGCTGGTTTTAGGAGGAAGCTTACCTATCGCCTATTTGGCCAAGCGCCACTGTGGGATTGTTCCTTTGGGTGATCAGTATCGGGCCTAGGACCTCAGTAGACAGTCACCACCCAGGCCACACCTTTGTTCTCCCTCAACAGCTGCCTGACAACCTGCTTCCCCACAACAAAACTGCCTCAGGGTTAGGGCTCTCCCCAGGGGAGGGTAGGGGGAACACTTCCTGACACCAGCCAGGTCACCCCTCCCCCCCGTCCCTGCCAGGGCCACACCCTGCTCTCCTGTCTCAGCCTGCCTCTCACACGCTCTGTCCTTCCGCCCTCTCACCCTCACATCAGTCGTAGCCCATTCATGGGGCAACTCCAAGTTTTCATCACACCTGTGAGCCTCACCCCAGCTATGTTTGTATGTCAGCCACTTTTTACAGGAAGGACCTGGAGAAAGAATTCAAAAGGCCTGGAATGGTTTGGGGACAGTCACTTCTCTCAGAACTTTGAGTGTCCTCTAATCTGAAAAAGAAATCACGGACTTACCTGGTGGTCCAGTGGTTAAGAATCCACCTGCCAACGCAAGGGACACAAGTTCGGTCCCTGGTCCCAGAAGATCCCACATGCTGTGGAGCAACTAAGCCTGTGTGCCACAACTATTGAGCCCACGAGCCCCAACTACTGAAGCTTGCGGGCTAGAGCCTATGCTACGAAACAAGAGAGTAGCCTCCACTCATCACAATCAGAGAAAGCCCACACGCAGCAAAGACCCAGCTCAGCCAATAAATAAATTAATTTCCAAAAATAGAAAAAGGAGGGGCTTCCCTGGTGACTCAGTGGTAAAGAATCTGCCTGCCAATGTAGGAGATGCAGGTTCAATCCCTGGTTCAGAAAGATCCCACGTGCCACAAAGCAACTAAGCCCAAGAGCCACAACTCTTGAGCCTATGCTCTAGAGCCTGGGAGTTGCAACTACTGAAGTCTGGGTGCCTAGAGCCTGTGCTCCTCAACAAGAGAAGCCCACAGTAAGAAGCCTGCACAACAACGAACCCAGCAGAGCCAAAAATAAATTAAAAATATTTAAAAAATAGAAAAAGGAATCGCAATTCATTCTGGGGCAGTATCATTAACTCATTTATTCCACAATCACTGAACACTTTTCAGGCACTAAGACACAGCAAAAAACAAGACAGCCAAGGATGTGCTATTATGGAGCTCACATTCTACAGTAGGGGGAGACAGGCAACACATTAAATAAATTAAAAAGGAAAATAGATCCTATGATGACAAATACTAAGATGAAAGTTAAGTTTTAATGGTATACTCTAGGATGCTATGTCCCAGTGCTCGGAACAACACTTTAGATTTGGTGACTGATTAGCAAAGGTCTTTCTGAGCCTGTGACCTGGAAGCTGATGCTTGAATAACAGAAGGAACCAGACTTGTGATGATCCACTGCTGAAGTATTCTAAGCAGAGCAACTCGGGCAAAGACTTTGAGGTAGAAACAAGCCTGGAGCACTCAGGGAACAGCTAGAAGGCCAGAAAGGAGGGAGGGTTAGATAACATTAAAGCAAAGACCAAGGACAGATAACAGAGGATGTTATAGGCCCCAGGTTGTTGTTATTGTTTATTTGCTAAGTCATGTCTGACTCTCTTTGAAAGCCTTTGAACTGTAGCCCACCATGATACTCCTCTGTCCAAGCAAGAATACTGGAGTAGGTTTCCATTTCCTTCTCCAGGGGTCCTCTCCTGCATTGGCAGGCAAATTCTTTACCACTGAGCCACCAGGGAAGCCCCCAAGCCCCAGGCAGATGCTGGTTTTTATTTCCTATCTCTGTGAGCATCAAAGGCGATGTCAGTGGGAAAGCACAGTTATAAAGGATTCTTTCACCTCCTCCCCTTTCTCCACCCAGGCCTCCTCATGCTCTTTGGCGTTCAAGCACCAAGGACACACTCCTGAGGAAGCAGACAGGCCACTCTGCTTTCCCTGACTATCTAGTGATGGACAATGGGCAACTGAGGCTTGGAAACCTGCTGGCCCTGGGCCACCAGTGAGTCCCAAGGGGGCAAATCCACAGCAGAAACCCTGGCATCCTGCTTCCTAGCTCTGTGCTGGGTTCCCAGGCCTCTGGAAAGGCAGGCTTCATGGGACCCTGAGTGTCACTGACTCTCTGCTAGGCCACACAGACCTACATTTGGGAAGAGCACTTGTGAGCCAGTGGGGAAGAGGTGCTGGTGGGTGACAAGAAAGGGGAGAAGGGGACATGAAGGGACCCACCTGAGTCCCTTCCCCAAATGTGGCTGAGATGTCTATGCAGGTCAATTGTTGCTCCCACACCTGACTGTGCATCAGAATTACCTGAGAATTTATTTAAGATAAAGAGGTCCAAGCCTCATCCCAGTTCTCCTAATTCAAAACTTCCTGGGGTGGGGCCCAAACATTTACATTTTGAGCATGTAATTCTGACATCAACCAGGATTTAAAGCACTGGTTTACATAATTAACTAGGGTAATGAATTAAGCATATGAGCAAAATCTGAACCTCTGAGGCAGAGACGGTCGAGCTTTAAGCAATGACACTTCCCATGTGCTCATAATGTTTCATAATCTTCACAACTGCCCTAAGACTAGATACTCCTCCCTATTTTAAAGGGGTAAAGCTAAAAACAGGTGAGTAACAGCCCAATGCCACCCAGTTATCAAGAATCTCAGACTCAATTAGAATTCCTCTCTTTCTTCTGGGCCTGTGCTCTTAAGGTTCAGTGCTACTCTGAACAAACACATGAGACGATGGCCACCCTCCCTCTGCCTCTACGGACAGTAACGTCCTCAGCTTCACTGAGGCTCAGTGCTCCATCTGTCCTGGGGGAGGTGGTAAGAATCTCTGCCTCACAGACTAGAAGGAGGCCTAGGTAAGAGCAGCAGGGCAGTTAACGAAATGGGTACACTCTCGGGAGCCAGACTGTCATGGGTTCAAATTTGGGTTCTGCTATTTTTCTAGCTTTCTAACTTTGGACATGTTAGTCAATTTCTCTGATCTATAGTTTGTTCATCTGCAAAATGGGGGCAATAATAATAGGAGAATAGGATGCCTGGCCCATTGTAGGTGCTGACTTGGTGACAGCCGCAGTTAAGAGCAGATACTTTCTTCCACTTTCTTCCTTCCCCCCATCCTTTCTTTCTTCCTTCATTCTTCCCTCCCTTCCTTCCAGTGGGAGTTTTGTAAGGTGCTGCTTTAACCTGGACCAGTCATCCTCAGTTGAAGTGGTCCCTCTCTGCTGGGAGATGGCCATAATTACCAATGAGACAGTGGCTCTGCAAGGCCACTCAGAGTTTCAGAAACCTCCACCCAAGAAAGAAGTCCTGACTCACAACATGTATCCCGTGGGGGAGGGATACAGCTGTCTTCTTCTTCTATTCTGACCTGGAGAAGTGAGTGCTAAGTGGACCCAGAGCTCAGCTGGCTGGGGAGACTGCTAAAGGAGGGGTTCCTCCATGGAGGATACTTCTATCACAAGGTGGCCATGGGCCCAGTTACCCAAATTTGGAAGCTCAGGGTAAGGGGTCATTGCTCCTATCCCAGTATGATTTCTCTCATCCATATCTCTTTCCCCATCAGAGCCGGTTGATCCAGCAGTTTTGGGGGTGCAGCTGGATTTCAACTCAGGCCTACCCTTTGAAGTCCCCTTGCACCTCCTATGCTGACTGGGGGCCCCTGGAGGAAGTGCCAGATAATGCTTCATGCATACCCAGGGGGTGGAGAGGCTCTGCTGTCTGATTGCCTCGAGTCAAGATCCTTTGAATAGGGTGAAAGTAGGGATGGATGGAGGGGGAGGTTAGAGGATATCTGGAACTCATGTCATCCACAGAAGATGTGGAGGAAAGGGATTTATGATGTGATTGGCGAAGGCCTGGATTCCAGGCCATCCTCCTCCATTTCTGGGCCCATTTCTGTGACTTCAAGAGATTTAAATTTGCAGTCCCAGGACTTTACCCCTTCAGTCATCCCCTAGCATAGACGGCTATGTGATTCTTGTGCATCACACAACCTGCCTCCCTCCTCAAGCCTCAGGTTCCTCTGTGTAAAATGAAACTTTGAAACAATTGTTCTGTATTCAGGCACTGGCCAGTGATGTCCATCCTGAACTGTTTGCAGTCATGTTGCTGCGAAAAGGCTTGCCGAGACAATTCTATGACGATCTACAGTGCCTGATCTACAAGATGTGATAACCTTTCTATGTGATAACCTTTCTCTCTGTGCCTCAACTTTGTCTTCTGATGGGAAGAGAATAACAATCTTCTTAGGGGGCTCTTGACAATTGAAGGAGATAGCACCTCCGAAAGTGCTTGGCAAAAGGGAAAGCACTATATGAATAGGCCAGAACTACTATTAACATCTCCAGAGCTCAGTCTTGGAACAAGGTCACATCACATCCTATACCAGGAATGTGTAAGTTTCGTTCCCTTTAGAAATGTGGTCGGGGCTTCCCTAGTGGCTCAGTAGTAAAGAATCTACCTGTCAATGCAGGGGACATGGGTTCTGATCTCTGATCCAGAAAATTCCCACATGCCTCGGAGCAACTAAGTCCATGCACCACAACTATTGAGACTGTGCTCTAGAGCTCGTGAGCCATCACTACTGAAGCCCGTGTGCCGTAAAGCCCATGCTCCGCAACAAGGGAAACCACAGCAGTGAGAAACCTGAGCACTGAAACTAGAGAGTAGCCCTTGCTCGCTACATCCAGAGGAAAGCCCCTGTGGCAATGAAGACCCAGCACAGCCAAAAATAAATAAATAATTAAAGAAAAAAAAAAAAAGGAAAGAAATTTGGTCACAGAGAGCTGCAATTTAACAACATCCATTTGCCTTTTTATTATTTTATTTTATTTTGGGGGCTGTGCCTAGTGGCTTGCAGGATCTTAGTTCCCCAACCAGGGATCAGGCCCATGCCCCCTGAAGTGGAAGCGCAGAGTCCTAACCACTGGACCACCAAGGAAGTTCCATTTGTTCTTTTTTATAACTTAGGATTGATCTAAGACAATGATTCACAAAGGAAGAGGTACTAACTCTTAGGGAACATTTTAGAAATCTGTGGGAAAGTTTTCATTGTCACCAATTGAGGAACCCAGACGGAGGAGCCTGGTGGGCTGCAGTCCATGGGGTCGCTAAGAGTCAGACACAACTGAGCGACTTCACTTTCACTTTTTACTTTCAAGCACTGGAGAAGAAAATGGCAACCCACTCCAGTGTTCTTGCCTGGAGAATCCCAGGGACAGGGGAGCCTTATGGGCTGCCGATTATGGGGTCGCACAGAGTCGGACACGACTGATGCAACTTAGCAGCAGCAGCAGCAGCAGGCATTTATTTGTGAGGGAAAGCTGTTGGGCTCACACTATTAAGAACTGCCTGTTGTGGAGAAGGAAATGGCAACCCATTCCAGTATTCTTGCCTGGGAAATCCCACAGACAGGGGGGCCTGGTGACTCCCTACAGTTCATGGGGTTGCAAAGAGCTGGACATGATTTATGGGGACTAAACAACAACAATGTGATATCTATTCATAGGTAAATCATATAGTATACTATGATTACTTTGTCTTTTCCAGTGCATTTTGTTTTCCCTGGAGTGAAATGATTTTCTGACGTTTTTATATTGGGTTAATTTTCTATGTACTTAGTAGTAATTCAAATCCAAACACTTCCTCAGTTATGTAAATCTCTTTTCAAAATCTTCAAGTTCATTGAGGGTTATGTTAAGTTTGTCTTCTTGAAGAAATCACTCCTAAAGTTCTCTAACAATGTGGGTTCAGTGTTCTCTTAGCCTGGTTCCCCGTTACTGTCACCCTCAGGATTCCTTCTGATTCTGCCTTGCGTTGGATCTTCTGAACCCTGGACCCCCATGTCTGTATGTATTCGATCCAAACCTCTGTTTTTTGGTAGAGGACATTCTCCGGTAGTTTTCTAATAAAAGGAGTTTGGGAGATGGAAAAAAAAGAATTGCCCCTGGGAATTGGAGGAAGCTTCAATGACATTTAAGATTCTTGATGGGTTGTTTGTAAAGGTGACTTGGACGGATGTGTCAATAAGCAATTTATGGGGGAAAAAATTGCCGCACATTCCACACTGCTGTTGAGTGTCCCACCAGACACTCATATGGGTAAAACTCTTGATTACAATTACTTGAACCTAATTCACACAGAAACACAAAAAGAGGGACTTCCCTGGTGGTGTTGTGGCTGGAACTCTGTGCTCCCAATGCAAGAGGTTTGGGTCTGATCCCTGGTTGGAGAACTTCTGCAGCTAAGAGCTCACACGCTGCAACTGAAGATCCAGCTTGCAGCTAGGACCTACAGCAAGGCCAAATAAATAAGTCAATATTTTTAAAAACACAAAAATGGTTTTTGCACTGTTTTCCAGGAATGGAATTAAGCGTGAATTATTAATTTTGGTGGTATTTGAGTTGCTGAACAAAAAACCTATATTTATATTTGTAGTTGTCACATTTCAAGACAAGTCTGTGTAGGTGCAAGTAATGGGCTACTTCATTGAGATTTCTAGAGTAGTTGTGGCCAAGAATTTGATATTCAAATATCATATTTTTAATCACGTTTATATTAATTAGGGTATTGACTATATATATATATATATATACACACATATATACATATGCACACATATATATTTTAATGCTTAGAGCACACCACGTGGCACACCACGTGGGATCTTTGTTCCTCAACAAGGGATGGAACCCATACAACCTGCATTGAGAATGTGGAGTTATAGCTGCTAGACCACCAGAGAGATCCTGGATATTGACTTTCTTTAAAGAGAAAAGTGTGCAGATAGGATATTATTGTTAACTTCATTTCAGAATATTAAAGGGTTGTTAATATCTTTGTAATAAAAAAGGAAATACTGATTCAGAAAGGGTTGAGAACCACTAACATAAGACATATTCACATGGAATATGAATATCTGTATCCTTTATAAAAGCACTGTTCTGGATATTACTACATATAAGGCCCCTGGCCAGTGCCTGAATGAAGTACAATAAATTCTCTTGTAGCTCAGTGTTAGAAAGTTTGGCTCATCTAGTATCTGGTAGAAGTACTTCCTTTTATGAGACAATGCAAGTGTAGAATTCATATGTTCCCTTTTTGCATCCACCGCCAGGAAGCTCACAGTTAAGCTTTTATGCTCAATTACAGTAATTATCCCCTATTCAGCATTATGAGGACAATTATTTCTTTCTTCTCCAATTTCATTTCATTACGGGGTTCTTTAATCCTTCTTTAAATACTTGTTTCTATGTCTCTTGCTGTCTAAACCTTTTCTGAAAGTAAGGAGAGCATAAGTAATTACTCTGAAACTCAACAATCACATACCTGCAGTTGCCTTTCCAACAATTCCTGAGCCTGGCAGTCTGGGTCAGAGGCGCCTGGTAGAGCGATTTAGGCTCAGACAGTTTTGCTCTTTTTCCTCTGCTTCTTTCTTTCAAGTGGTTCAGAGGTAAAGAATCTGTCTGCAACGCAGGAGACCTGGGTTCAATCTCTGGGTTGGGAGGATCCCCCGGAGAAGGAAATGGCAACCCACTCCAGTATTCTTGCCTGGGAAATCCCACGGACAGAGGAGCCTGGCAGGCTATAGTCCATGGGGTTGCAAAGAATCGGACATGACTGACGAGACTAACACGATTTCCTTTCATAGGCTCTCACTCTTCCACTCCAGATGGAGTCAGGGTATTGTGAGAAGTGGAAGCAGGCTCCAGCTGTTAGGGTACACTCCAAGTCTTGACTGGATGTTGGTGGTCTGGGGTCAAAGTGGGGTCAGAGAAGGGCACCCCAGCTCCAGGATGAGAGAAGCCCAAAGCTCCAGCTGGAGAGACCCTCCTTCCACACACACTCCACACCTTGTCTGAATCCCTCAGCAAGGAGGCTTTGAAGCTCAGGTTGAGGCATGCAACTGACCCCTTTTTAAACCCTGGGCCAACCAGACCCTAGCTCTGATCTTGAGCAAGGTACCTCTCTGAGCCTCATCTGCTTCCTCACCAGAAATGAGAATGTTAGCTATCTCAAAGGGCTACTACAAAGACTCACTGAGATAACCTGCAAGGTGTTCAGGCAGTGACTGGAACATAACAAGTGTTCAGAAAACCACCAGTGGCTGTTCATTCCAGTCTGCTCTGGGTTGGTATGACTCATAGGCCTGTCTACTGCCCCACAGCTGTGAGCTCCTGGAGGCAAGAGTATGCATTCAATTGTGGCTCCTCATTCATAAGCTTAGTGACTATGGCAAAGTGCTTTCCTTTCTGAGCCTCAGTGTCTTTACAATAAAATAAGGATAATGAAATACACCTAAAATTTGTGGTATGAGTAAAATTTGGAGGTATGGGCATTTGAAAATTTATTTTAGTTTTAATCTTATGAATATTTTCTGTTTTTTTCTATAATGTGACGTGAAGTCGCTCAGTCGTGTCTAACTCTTCGTGACCCCATGGACTGTAGTCCACCAGGTTCCTCTGTCCATGGGGATCCTCCAGGCAAGAATATTGGAGTGGGTTGCCATTTCCTTCTCCAGGGGATCTTCCCGACCCAGGGATCGAACTTGGGTCTCCCGTGTTGCAGGCAGACTTTTTATCCTTTGTGCCACCAGGGAAGATATTTTCTATAACAAATATAAGTTATTCATATAAGTCATTTTTTTCTAAAAAATGCTTTTTTTCTGGGAAAAAAAAGAAAAAAAACTTAAATTTATTGAATACTTGCTACTCAATTTTAGGTGTTGTTCCAAGCACTTTACATGCATTATTTCATTTCATTCTCACTCCCATTTTATAGATGAGAAAACCAAGTCTTGAGGAGCAATTTGTCCAGTTGGGTGTAAGTGAAGCTATACATACGATAAAATTGCATAAAACTATACACACAAACACACACAGACACATGAGCGCCAATAGAAACAAGTGAAACCTGAATAATGCCTGCAGTCTAGTCAACAGTGTTGTACTTATGTCATCATTGTGGTTTTGATGTTGTACTGTTGTTATGTGAGATGTTACCACCGGGGGAAGCTGGATGATAGGTACCAGCCAGAGACTTACTTTTTTTTCTTGCAACTTTTTCTATAATTAGACTCACATAAACAGTTTTTTAAAAATAAATTAAAAGTTTGTAAAAAGAAAGTTTTTTAAAAGCTTGTCCTAAGGATAATATTAGAAAATGTGCCACGCACAGTGGTTGGATGCAATTGACATTTCAGCATACATTTTCTTTTCTCTCCACTCTAGAAGTGACTATATTCATAGTTTTTAATAATAACAGCCTCCCTTTATTGTGTTTACTATTTACCAGGCCTATTATACATGCATTGTTTCTTTAATAAAGCCTATGAAGTGGGCACGTTTATAGGGTTAGGAAAACTCGGGTTCTGCGAGGATAAATCTCTTCTCCACTTGCTAGACAGTGACCAAGCTGGAATTTACACCCAGGCAGCCAGCTGGTGACATGGCTCCCCCATGTACTGCTAAAGGTCTGCTTTAAACACTGTCGCAGTTTTGGTAGAAGAAAACAGGTTCAGAGGCGGGAAGAGCTTTGCTCAAGAACACCTGACAAGTCTGTGACTGAGCCAGGAGGAGAACCAAGTCTTTGCATCCTGGGCCAGGGCATTTTCCAGGGCTCATGCCCAGTACTGATCTCTCAGACAGCACACTTTCACTGGCCCTGTCTGGGAGACCACTGATGCCCACAGACAGATCTTCACTCACTCCCTCATCAACCTGTGCAGCTCAGAGCACTTGAGACCTAAGAGAAAAAAGGGTCTGGAGAGGATGGAGGCATGGTGGCCCTCTACTATAGGCAGCCTGGGGAGCCAGAGTAGCTGGGGCCAGAGAGGGCAGGGCAAACCCTCTGAACTTTAGCTGGAGTAGGGGTGGGAAGGGAGGACATGTTTGTGAGGGGGTATTCATGCTAAATCCTGCTCCTGTCCCCCTCAGGCTTCCTTGAGTCACTGGCCCCTGGGGTTAGGACGCATTCTTGAAGGAGTGGTCACAGGGATTCCCTGAACTTTCAGTTCTTAGGCCAGTTTCTATTCATCCTGGATTGAAACCAATTTCCCCCCTCAGACTCAGCACCCATTCCCAACTGGTAATAGGGTGACTCGATCCTCTAATTCCTGCCCTGGGACCTCCGTGAACTTGGAGATATTTGCCACAAGTCCAGACCTGGAGTTGGTGGGGAATCCCATTTCTCAGAGAGGAAATGGGTCCCAGGTATCTAGTGGGGGGTTTGATTGACCCACATCAGATGAGCCTGATGGGTCTCTCGCCCCAGGCCTGTTGCTCCCCGCTACACCCCAAGGCAAGGCAAAGTATTCAAGGACCTCTTTCGTGCCGCCCCTCCATCTGTGCACTCTACGGGCCCGCGCAAGAAGCAAACTCCGCCGCTTGGCCCAAGGGAGCGGCTCTAGCGATCCAGTCCGCGGGGAGCAGCGCCCTCGTGTGGTCTCCAGAAGAAGCGCAGCGCTTCCCTTAGCCCCTCCCTTTCTATGAGCTCATTGAACAGGTATTTATTGAGTGCCACTAGGTGCTCTAGGGGCAGTGGTGAAGAAGATAGATAAAATATCTACTTTGTGGACTGTACGTTCCAGTGTGTGTGTGTGGAGGGGTAGGCAATAAACGATTAAAAATAAATAAATAAACAAGGCAGTTACTAGTAGTGACAATTGCCAGGGAGAAAATAAAACAGAGAAAAGTGATGAAGAAACTAAAAATTCCATGAGTAGGTAATGTCCGAAATGAGACTTAGGTGACAGGGATGCAGTCCTGTGATAATCTGGGGGTAAAAACCCTTCTTGCAGAGAGAAAAAGTGCTGCACAGACCCTCCCTCAGGAACAGGCTTCACGTAACAGAGGGAGGCCAGTGTGGCTGGAAAGGAGCGAGCAATGACAGAACAGTAAGAGCCCATCAGGGAGGTGGGCTGGGGCCAGACTATAGATCAGATCTTCAGGCCATGACAGAGTTTAATTATTCTACTAAGAGTAATGAGAATGTATTGTGTGGATTTTCAGCAGAATAAAAGGACCATTACGTTTGGATGAAATGGAAATGTAGTTTAAACATTAAAAATAAAAATAATAGGGCTTCCCTGGTAGCTCAGTGGTAAAGAATCTGCCTGCCAATGCAGGAGACACAGTTTTGATCCCTACTCTGGGAAGATCTCCCATGGCATGGAACAACTAAGCCTGTGCACCCAACTATTGAGCTCAAGCTCTAGAGCCCAAGCTCTGCAACCAGAGAAACCACTGCAGTGAGAAATCCACACCTTGCAATGAAGAGTAGCCCCACTTCATGCAACTAGAAAAAAGCCCTCGAAGCAACGAAGACCCAGAACTGCAGAAAATAAAAAACGAGATTATTAAAATAATAATATAATAGGGCTTCTCTTGTGGCTCAGCTGGTAAAGAATCTGCCTGCAATGCAGGAGACCTGGGTTCGATCCCTGGGTTGGGAAGATTCCCTGGAGAAGGGAAAGGCTACCCACTCCAGTATTCTGGCCTGGAGAATTCCATGGACTGTATAGTCCATGGGGTCGCAGTGAGCTGGACACAACTGAGCGACTTTCACTTACACTAACTAATAATATAAAAAGGTCCTCTTGGCTGCTTTGTGGAGAATGAAAGAGTGGAAGCAGAGAGATCTCCATAAGAAATTAGAAAGCTGCTGAAATAATTCAGGTGAGACATGATTATAGCTTGGAACAAGGAGGTAATGTTGGAAGTAGGGAGGTGTGGTTGAATTCTGGGTCTGTTTTGAAGGTTGAGTCAATAGGACTTGCTAACAGACCATGTTCTCCCTTGCTCATCTAGCTCCAGGAACTCCTCCACACACACACCCTAGGTGGCTCCTCCATCTTCACTGGGGGGCTGAGTTAGAGAGGCCAATCCCAGGCACACAGCTAAATTAGGAAGTTTCCAGGTGTGGCTGAACAAATGAAGTTAAGATGCGGACCTATGTTCTCCATGAACGGCCTCTACTTTCCATCATTAGCCCATTTAATGACAGGGTCTCTTCTTGCTGTCTCCCTTCTTCGTTAGTCTGCCTAACTTCTACAGACCCAGTTATTTAGTAGGCCTCTGTTTCTCCAAATGGGTACTCTCAGGGTGTGTTGGTGACACCCAAAACAGTCCACTGTATTTTGTGTTTGTATTTGATACAGAGTATGGGGTGGTATAATCTGGGGGTCAGTCCTCAGACCCAAGCCAGTGATAGACTCCCATTAATTTACACAAAATACAATAGGGTCAGACCTGATCCCACAGGAAACACGCATAACACTTTTGCTCCAGGTTGGGCGTTTCTGGAGAGCCTGGAAAAGGTCAGGTTGGCCTCACACTCAGGCTAGCCAAGAGGGGAAAACAACCACAGGGGAGGTGACCAGTTGGCTCTGGAGTCAGCAGGTCTGGCTCTGTTTGTGTTGTATGGCGGGGTGGAGGGAGGTCGGGGGTGGGGGTGGGGGATGCATTATAAATGCAGCCAGCCAGAGGGCCCCTGGCCTCAGAACCTAGGACCACACCAGTCCCTGAGAGTTTGTAGAAGCTTCGCTGAGATGAAGTTGCCAGGCCAAGAGGGGTCTGACATCTCCAGTGCTAGTGAAAATGTGCCTACAGGACAGCTGGACAGTGGCCCTGGCTCTGGCCTCAGCCCTGATGGCCCCTTAGACACAGACAGCAGGGAACTGGAGGTACACAAGGACCCTCCGCTCTTCATTCAGCTGAATGAGCTGCTGGGCTGGCCCCACGCACCCGAGTGGAAAGAGACAGGCAGGTGAGTGGGATCCAGGACAGTTTTATGGGGTCCTTCCCCTTCCCCCATTGGGTCCTCCTCCATGACCCCAGCTCTTCCTGTGTGCGGGGTTGGTATTATCACCTCCAATCATGAGTTTCTTTTTGTGTTCCCCATTTCAGACCCTCATGCCCTATGGTGCTCAGCCTTTTCTGCAGTCTGGTTTTGAGTTCCCCAAGATCCATGATGAGGGGGTGACTTCCCTGGGGAGGGGCTCTGTACCACTGGGCCCATGACTTCACCCTTGTCTCACCTTCCCTGGCTCTCCTGCGTCCTCACTCTTGGACCTGGGAGAGATGCCCCCGGTAACACTGTCTGCCCCTCTCACCATAGGTGGGTGCTGTTTGAGGAGAAGTTGGAAGTGGGTGCAGGACGGTGGAGCACCCCCCACGTGCCCACCGTGGCACTACCCAGCCTCCAGAAGCTCCGCAGCTTGTTGGCCAAGGGCCTTGTCCTGCTGGACTGTCCAGCTCTGAGCCTCCAGGAGCTCACAGGTGCCCTGGGACCCTTTGCTGGGAGGGCCTGGGCATCCTCATGATTTCTCTAAGATTTTCCCCATGAAGTCTTGGAATTTTCCAGAGCCCACCCCACCCTACTCTTGAGAATTATCCACCCCTGTATCACAAGGAAGAGGTGGAAATGCAGAGGGGAAGAGCAAGTCCATTGGTTGGACTTGTGTTCCCTGAGACTCTTGGAAGGGAAAGAAGCCTGGGCAGAGTGGAAAGGGGAAGAATTCAGGGGCAGGGAGTTCTCAGGAAAGGATGGGAGCCCCACCTCTGTTCTCCAGAGCAAGTGACCAGAGTGGAGTCGCTGAGCCCAGAGCTGAGAGGGAAGCTGAAGGCTTTGCTGCTGCAGAGACCCCAGCACCTCATCCAGACCCCATGCACCAGCCCCTGCTGGGGTAAGAGGGCCCTCCCTGGGCCCAAGACCAAAATCCCTGGGGTGGGAGGACCCCAGGTCTCCCCTTACCTTCCTGGACCAGCAGTGGCCTGGCATTGGGTCAGACCTCAACTTAGGACTCGAGGGTGAGAAGCAGCAGGGGCAGTCCTGACGGGAGAGGAAGGGCTAGAAAGAAGCACAAGGGCCAGAGCTCCATGAAGAGATGTTCTTGGCGGGCATCGTGGTGAGCTTTACACACAGCAGATCATTTCATCTTCACAACAACACTGGGAGGTAACACCATAATTATCCTCATTTTAGTGATGAGAAAACTGAGGAGTAGCGGGGGGAAGGTGTGCTCCAGTTTCCATAACAATGCAAAGCTGGTCAGGGAACCCTGGTGGATCCACCCCCAAGGCCTGTGGTTTTTTTATAATATATAGATATTCAGTTCAGTTCAATTCAGTTGCTCAGTCATGTCCGACTCTTTGGAACCCCATGGACTGCAGCATGCCAGACTTCCCTGTCCATCACCAACTCCCGGAGGTTACTCAAACTCATCTCCATTGAGTCAGTAATGCCATCCAACCATCTCATCCTCTGTCGTCCCCTTCTCCTCCTGCCTTCAATCTTTCCTAGCATCAGGGTCTTTTCAAATGAGTCAGCTCTTCACATCAGGTGGCAAAGTATTGGAGTTTCAGCTTCAGCATCAGTCCTTCCAATGAACACTCAGGACTGATCTCCTTTAGGATGGACTGGTTGGATCTCCTTGCAGTCCAAGGGACTCTCAAGAATATTCTCCAACATCACAGTTCAAAACCATCAACTCTTTGGCTCTCAGCTTTCTTTATAGTCCAACTCTCACATCCATACATGACTACTGGAAAAACCATAGCCTTGATGAGACAGACCTTTGTTGGCAAAGTAATGTCTCTGCTTTTTAATATGCTGTCTAGGGTGGTCATAACTTTTCTTCCAAGGAGTAAGTGTCTTTTCATTTCATGGCTGCAGCCACCATCTGCAGTGATTATGATATGCTGCTGCTGCTAAGTCACTTCAGTCGTGTCCGACTCTGTGCGACCCCATAGACTGCAGCCCACCAGGCTACCCTGTTTCTGGGATTCTCCAGGCAAGAACACTGGAGTGGGTTGCCATTTCCTTCTCCAATGCATGAAAGTGAAAAGTGAAAGTGAAGTCGCTCAGTCGTGTCCGACTCCCAGCGACCCCATGGACTGCAGCCTACCAGGCTCCTCTGTCCGTGGGATTTTCCAGGCAAGAGTACTGGAGTGGGGTGCCATTGCCTTCTCCAGATTATGATATAGCTTTTATTTATTATTATTATTTGTTTGGCTGTGCTGGGTATTCCTTGCCGAGCAAGGGCTTTCTCTAGTCACAGCAAGTAGGGGCTGCTCTCTAGTTGGGCTTAGTTGCTCTGTGGCATGTGCAATCTTCCCATACCAGGGACTGAACCCATATTCCCTGCACTGGCAGGTGGATTCTTAACCACTGGACCACTAGGGAAGTCCCCAAAGCCTGTGCTCTTAAACATAATCCTGTTTTGTAGGATCTGCCCATCCAAGAGAGGCTTCTCTGGAGCAGGAAGCCCCCCTGAAGGAACAGGTTTGTGGCCCTTCCAAGGGCAGGGCTGGGAGAGAGGTCAGGGGAGCCACCCTCCACTGGGCTCCTCATCAGTCAAGATCCTGCCTACATCCTCTCCCCTGAATAACCTTTCATCGTCTGTGTCTCCTTGAACCCCCACCCAGCATCAGAACCCTCTAAGACAGAAGTTTGCTGCAGGGGCTGAAGCAGGAGCTGTGCTGGCAGGACAGCTGGGCTTCCTGGAACAGCCACTGGGGGTCTTTGTGCGACTGCGGGATCCAGTGGTACTGGGGCCCCTTATTGAGGTGCCCCTCCCCAGCAGGTGAGGTGGCTGAGTTGGGGGTCAGGGATCCTGGAATCCAGAAAAGGCCTTTACCCAGGAGGGTATTAGGAGGTCTTTGGGACCAGTTCTTTAGGGTGTGTGGGGGGTGGTGCTTAGGGAGGGGTAGTGGTTAGAGCTGCAAAGAAGGTGTGAGCGTGTATACGGGGAGTAGTAATGAGGTCAGAGGCCAGGGCTGCCCTGTGAGATAGCAGCCTCTGATTCTCTCCAGGACCTGGTTCTTTCCTCAGGTTTTTCTGCCTGCTCCTCGGTCCCCCTACACTGGGAAGGGGCTACCATGAGATGGGCCGAGCAGTGGCCATCCTCCTCAGTGACCTGGTGAGCTGGACAGGCGTGTGTGTCTGTGTGCATGCACATAGGCTTGTGTCAAGTGAGTGTGTGTGTACTCTCTAGGTGTGACTGAGGACGACAGTGAAGCAGAATGTGGCTTCCTGTCTGTAAGCAGGAGGATTGAAATTGCCTTGGCTACCACCACAGCCCCCCTTACCTAGCACAGAGCTGGCACACAGTAGGCACCCACAGATACTCCCTGAATGCATGCATGCCTGAATGAATGCTTAAATGACTCATCTGCCTATGTGACCTGTGTCTAGTTTTGAAACTGTGAAAATGCATGTAAGCACAGATTTGTATTTAGACTGTATTTAGTGCCTCTCTGTGCCCCTGTCCCCAGCAATTTCAGTGGAGAGTTCGGCGGGCCAGCAGCCTTCATGACCTTCTGGCAGCCCTGGATGCTTTCCTAGAGGAAGTGACAGTGCTCCCTCCAGGTCGATGGGACCCGACAGCTCGGATTCCCCCACCTAAATGCCTGCCGTCTGAGCACAAAAGGTATCTGGGGGGGTCATCATGCCATAGAGATCCTTCCAGTGTTGAGGAAGGGAAGTGGGGAAGGGGGGCAAGAAGAAAGGGGCAGACCTGCGTTCTGCTGGACCACTCTGTGGCTGTGAGACCTTGAGTACCTTCCCGTGCTGGAGCCTGGCTTTCACTATTAGAAGGCAACCTGGACCTTGTGGAGTTGCGGCGCCCCTAGCCCGCAAACACACAACCCGCCGCCAGGGGGCGGATCGCCGAGAACTCCGGCGCCGAGTCGCGGTCTGGTCGCAGAGCCTTAGCCAACTCGGGTTCCCCTGGTCCTCAGGCTCCCTTCACAATTGCGGGTGGCCAAGGGGCCCTCTGTCCGGAGAAGGACCCCAGCTGAGGACAGGCACGGCCGCAGACAGCACGCGGCTAACCCGGAGTTGCGGCGGACGGGCAGGTGAGGCGTGCTGAGGTGGAAGCCAGGGTACGTTGGGTGGGGGGGCAGTGGGCTGTCATGGGCTTGAGGTGTGCAGTCACTGTGGGGGACGCGGGGGGAGGCTCACCTGGCCCCAGGGACTTGGGATGCTGAAGCCTGGATCACTGACAACCCATGGGCGGGAGGCTGTTCGGGGGCCTTGTCCAGGACGTGCGGAGGAAGGCCTCGTGGTACCCCAGCGACTTCTTGGACGCCCTGCACCCCCAGTGCTTCTCGGCCGTGCTCTACATTTACCTGGCCACCATCACTAACGCCATCACTTTTGGGGGTCTGCTGGGAGAAGCCACCGACGGTGCGCAGGTGGGTGGGTGGGAAGCAGGCCTATCTTCTGTGTTCCACCAGCCATGCCCTACGCCCTCCTCTAGTGTCTATGGGTGGGCTGAGGAGGCTCCTAGGGAACTTGGGTACCTGTGCTGACAGGGGCCATTGTTGGCTTCTAGGGGGTGCTGGAAAGCTTCCTGGGCACGGCAGTGACTGGAGCTGCCTTCTGCCTGATGGCTGGCCAGCCCCTCACCATCCTTGGCAGCACCGGGCCAGTGCTGGTCTTTGAACGTCTGCTCTTCTCCTTCAGCAGGTAGGAGAATTCCCACCTCACCTGACCTCACTAGCACACCCTCAGCCTGGTATCAGCTGGGTCAGTAGGGGAGGGTAGAAACTGGCTCCAGGGGCACCTGACCTGGGTTAGGTTGGGAGTAAGAGTGGGCCCAGGCAAACCCTGCTGACTCTCACCTCCCCCAGAGATCACAGCCTGGATTACCTGCCCTTCCGCCTGTGGGTTGGCATCTGGGTGGCCATCTTTTGCCTGGTGCTGGTGGCCACGGAGGCCAGCGTGCTGGTGCGCTACTTTACCCGCTTCACCGAGGAAGGCTTCTGTGCTCTCATCAGTCTCATCTTCATCTATGATGCTGTTGGAAAAATGCTGACCTTGACCCATACCTATCCCATCCAGAGACCTGGCTCTCCCACCTATGGCTGTCTCTGCCAGTACCCAGATCCAGGAGGTTGGTGAGGGAAATTGTTGTTGTTTGGTCACTAAGTTATGTTCAACTCTTTTTGCAACCCCATGGACTGTAGCCTGCCAGGCTCTTCTGTCCATGGGATTTCCCAGCAAAGAATATTGGAGCGGTTGTCATTCCCTTCACCAGGGTATCTTCCCCACCCAGGGATCAAACTCACATCTCCTGCATTGGCAGACAGATTCTTTACCACTGAGCCACCTGGGAAGCCCGAGGGAAATAGGGAGCTTGGCAAAATAAGGGAGGATGCAGGAAGGGTTGTCCCCTTAGTTAAGTTCAGCAAAATGCTGAGTACCTACCCAGTAGCCAGCAGCAAACTTCCTTTTTTGGTTCTGAGTCAGATGAAAAATAAGTCAACAGAGCAGGCCCAATTTCTTCTTTTACTTCTGCCAGTGCTAAGAGAAGACCATGGTTATATCTATGAGTATGTGGGCTTCCTAATGACGAAACCAAAATTGGATTGACTTACTCACAGTCGTGGCCATGCTGGACAGGGACTGTCTCACCCTAGAGGAGCAGAGCTCAATGCATGCAGGGTGCTTACTCCCTAGAGAGGAAGAGGAAGGGGCAGGACCAGGCATGCCCAGCTTCTTCTCCCAAAGTCACCAACCAAATAAATCACCGCTCTTCCCCTGGGCCATGTGAGTGACAGGGTGGAGAGGAGCTCGGACTATTGCACCAGCACATTTCCTTCCACATGGCCAGGAACACCAGGACTGGGGAATAGGCATCCTCTCAAGAGTGCCAGACTCTGTACCAGGCACGAACAACAATAATTCTGATGCTGGTGGAAACACACAGATGTGTGTGCTCAGTCATTTACTAGGCACTTGCTTTGGCCGGTCCTGTGCCAGCCACCAGGGATACAGATAGGGAGGGAATTTGAAGGGATAAGGGCAAGAGGCAGTGTCCTGAGAATAGACTGGGTAGTGATTGGAGTCAGCAGACAGATGAGTCAGAACAAAGAACTCTCTGGTTCAGCTGGACCTGTGAAATTAGGCTTCTAATTAGGGCTGGAGAAGGTTCCCAGGGGAAGAAAACTCACTTGAATTCTCTGCTTCCCAGGAAATGAGTCTCAGTGGACAAGCACAAACCCTAAAGACAGAGATGACATCTTGAGCATGGTGAGGGCCTGTTCCTGGGAGGGCCTGAGAAAGAGAGGGTGGAGGTCAAAGAAGTCAGTGGTTCCAGGCTCTTCTGACCCTTCATAGGCCACTGAGGCCCAACCATTTGCTATGGCTGGAGATCTCTTATCTGGTGTCCTCAGTCTCAGTGGGCATCGGTGGACCTTTATCCCACTGCCCATAATCCCAACCTGGATGACCTCTCCACACAGGACCTAGGCCTGGTCAATGCATCCTTGCTGCCCCCACCTGAGTGTGCCCAGCGGGGAGGCCATCCTCGTGGGCCCGGCTGTCATACAGTCCCAGATATTGCCTTCTTCTCCATCCTCCTCTTCCTTACTTCCTTCCTCTTTGCCATGGCCCTCAAGCACGTAAAGACCAGTCGCTTCTTCCCCTCCGTGGTGAGTGTCACCTGGACTTCTGTGGGAGAGAACTGGCTCTTGGCCTTGGGCCCTGTCTGCAAATGGGAAAGGGGGCAGAAGGAGGGGGTGGTGGCCTGAACCTGACTGAGTGTCCGCTGGGTGGCCAGGTACGCAAGATGCTGGGTGACTTCTCCTCGGTCCTGGCCATCCTGCTAGGCTGTGGCCTCGATGCCTTCCTTGGCCTAGCCACACCGAAGCTCATGGTGCCCAGAGAGTTCAAGGTGAGAGCTGGGCATGGAGGGGAGAGGGCAAAGCAGGGTCAGCAGACAGGACCCTAGAGGAGGAAGATGAATCGATACCACACTTCTCTAGCCTTCCGTTTTCTCATTCATAAGATAGAAATAGTATAATAATGGTCTTACAGAATTGTTGTGAGGGCGCATTGTGTGCCAGACACATAGTAAGCCTAGGATAGGTAGCTACTGTTGCAGGTAAGAGGTTGAAAGAGTGGGTTCTGGTCAGCTAGCCCTGGGTCTGAGTCCCATTTCTGTCACTTCCTAGCTGTGTGTCTTGGGGAAGTTAAACCACATTCTGAGCCTCAATTTCTTCATCTATAAAATGGAAATAATAAATAACAATAGTTTCTGCCTCATAGCTTGTTTTGAGGTTCACAGAAGATCATAGTCCAAAGCACTGTCACATTACTGGGACTGGCTCATACCAACACCTCAATTAAAGCTAGTTATTGTTGTTCTGTGTTCTCCCTACCCTCGGCACGGCCCTACTCACTACTCCCCACTCTCTACTTTGCACCCCCAATTGCCTGCTCTGATGAGGTCAAGCTAGAGCTCCCTGCCCAGGGCATGACAGTGCACAGGACAAGGCTCAGCGCTCACTTAGTACCTAAACTTTGTCGGTGCATTTGGAGACCTCCCCTCCAGCTTCCCTCAGGACAGGAAAGCAGGGTGGCTCCAAGGCTCCAAGGCAGCCTTAGGGGCTCAGAACCCAAGATAGCAACTGAGGCCCTCCCCGACACAGACGCCTTGTAATCAGAGCAGACGCAGACACACCCAGCCCTACCCCTGCCCCAGCCCCAGATCAGGGCAGGTCTGAACCTGAGTTGCCCGGCTCTTGGTGGGGGAGGGGGGGGTTGCTTAGGGAGAAGTGCTCTGTACATCAAGAAGTGTGGGTGGGCCTCATCCACTACCTCCTCCTCTTACAGGGAGGGAAGGACCCTAAGAGTCAAAGTCCAGAGCCCCTGGTTCCAGCCCAAGCCCCAGGCTGGTCTCCGTCCTTCTGCCCTGGGATGCGCTGAACCAGCTGTACACACACAAGACTGCTCCCACCTAGCATCCATCGTCTTACAGTGGGTGGGGAGGGGGGCATTGTGGAAGAATGCCATGGCTAGAGTGTGTAGATGAGGTGTTCTTAAGATAGCCTCTCCAACTTGTCCATGGACTCCTCTTCCCCAGCCCACACTCCCTGGACGTGGCTGGCTGGTGTCACCTTTTGGAGCCAACCCCTGGTGGCTGAGTGTGGCAGCTGCCCTGCCTGCTCTGCTATTGTCTATCCTCATTTTCATGGACCAGCAGATCACAGGGGTCATCCTCAACCGTGCTGAATACAGACTGCGGGTAAGGCCTGTGGGGTCAGACCCCAGGTCCCTAGCCCAAGGGACAGGAGCTCCAGGGTGGGGTCTGGGTTCCCCCTTTCCCACCCCAGAGGACAGAGGGCCCAGATCTGGGCTAGCTTCATCCTCACTGCCCCACACTGCCTGCAGAAGGGAGCTGGCTTCCACCTGGACCTCTTCTGTGTGGCTGTGCTCATGCCCTTCACATCAGCGCTTGGGCTGCCCTGGTATGTCTCAGCCACTGTCATCTCCCTGGCCCACATGGACAGTCTTCGGAGAGAAAGCAGAGCCTGTGCCCCAGGGGAGGCTCCCAGCTTTCTGGGCATCAGGTAAGGCCAGTATTCAGGAGACTGGAATGAGACGTGGGCAGCAAGGTTGGGTACTGGGTACAGGGCAGAGTTATTTGGGCAACTTAAATTCTAAGCTGGTGACTCCAGAGGGCTCTCTCACTGCCCCATGAGCACTGCAGTGGGGTGAATGGGTGGGTGCTGGGCTCCTTCAGTCATGGGACTGGGATGGGCCTCCAGGGGAGCATCATGGAGGTGAGTGTGAAGGCTGAGCAAGGATGAGGTGCCACCTAAGAATCCCACTCTGTGTAGAAGCACTTCATTGATATTATAGAGTAACATCACAAAAACAATTTTATTGGAAATGCAATCTAATTGTTGAAAGTATGGGAAATCAACTTTGTACATTATGAAGTAAAAGTTTTTATGGTGGTATAAGATTGCTTAATTTTCCATCAAAATAAAAACAAAGAGCAACTTTGAACTTGAGCTGCTGAAGAGGACTGGGACCCTCGTATAGAGGTAACCTGTCCCTTCTTCTCCACCAATTTTTCACACCAAGCTCAGATCCCCTCCCTTCCAGGGAACTATCAGGGGATCCCTCCACTTCCCTCATGCCAGGGCCCCCAACCTGGCACCCCAGGGGCTCCCCCAGAGCTAACTCCTCCTTTCCCCACAGAGAGCAGAGGCTGACGGGCCTGGCAGTATTCATCCTCACAGGAATCTCCATCTTCCTGGCACCTATACTCAAGGTACCTTAAACAAGCCATCATCAGGGGCAAGGCAGTAAAAATAATAAATATAGCAAGAATCAACATTGGATGAACATTTACTACATACTGGGCACTGTGTTAAGTCTTCTTCAACCACAGTCTCATTTAATCCTGGCATTACCCATGAGAAGCATATACACTTTTAAAGTGAGGAAGCTGAAAGTTAAAGAGGTTAAGGAACTTACAAGAGACCACCAAGAGACCTGGTTTCTCAGATCTATCTGAGAACCTGAACTGTGACCCAGTTGGCTTTCTACCCAGTGGAGCCGAGTAGAGACACGCCATCATCCCCAGGGGCCAAGCACTAGCTACTCTTACTCCATACTCAATGAGGCTTAGACTAAGAACATGATCATCACAATCCAGGAAAACTTCTGAGGCAAAACCCCTTCACATCTCCCTCACCAGATGTTTATAGAATACCTGCTGAGTGCAAGGCTCTGAGAGGCACCTGGGAGAAGGGAATGGGAAGAGGAAGGATACTGAAAAAGAGTATGGAACCAAGCCCCTGTCAGCAACACATACACATGAATAAAAATTATGTAACAAGTAACAGCAGAAAGGTTCAACAAGCCAGTACAGCAGAGCAGTCAAGGAGGGTGTGGAGAATTGCACACAAGAGTCACTGGCAGGACGACAGGAGGTTAGGGGAGGGAAAGGTCATGGAAGCTGGATGAGAGAAGAGTAGTTGAAAGAGCCAGATGGACTGGATCGGCCGCTGACTAAACTAGGTGACTCCCGTTCAGCAGATATTTACCGAGCATAAGCCATATGCCAAGCACTGTTCCAGGGACTGGGGATATAGTGGTGATCAAAAGAGGTCATCCACATCTTGCATTCTGGTGAGAGGAGACAGATAAAAACAATTAAAACAATAAAATGGGATAATTTCAGATAGTGATAACTTCTGTGAAAATAAAAGAGGGTGGGGTGATCTTAATGGTGCACTTAATGGTGCTGGGCAGGCAAGGCCTTTCTGGGGTGTCACGACAGGAGTAATGAGAGGGAGGTCAGGGAAGAGCATTTAGGTGGAGGGACTAGCAAAGCAAAAGGCCTTGCAAAGGGGTAGAAGTAAATGTGGGCATATTGAGGAAAGGAAAGGGGGCCAGTACAACAGGAACAGAGAGAACAGAGAGGAATGCGAGAGAGGAGTGGAGAGCTAATGGGCAAGTTACTTAGCCTCTCTGAAATCCAACTTCTCCATCTGTAAAATGGAGACAATTATAGAATTTACCTCATTTGACTGATGTGAACATTCAATGAAATCAGGCATGCAAAGTGGGTATGTTCAGATCTTGGAGGCTGGAGGCTGGGCTTGGGGGCTAAATGGGGTTATCTGGGCAGCTAGCAGAGGCGAACTGCTTTGCCAGCTCTCCAATTCTCTCTACCAGTTCATCCCAATGCCTCTTCTCTATGGCATTTTCCTGTACATGGGGGTGACAGCGATTAGCAGCATCCAGGTGAGCCCATTACTTCCTGCCTACATTTGCTAGTTCTCCTCCTCTTTTCCTGCTTCTCCTGGGCACAGAGCCTCTGCTGCCACACTCTGGATGGAGAGGGGACCAAGGGAGCCTTCTGACCTCCAAGCTAGGCTTCGATAGCTAACAGTGACACCCTCCAGACTACCTGAGTACCCTGTTTTCTTCCTCCCCTTGTTCCCCCAGTTCATGAAGAGGGTGCAGCTATTATTGATACCAGCGAAGCACCAGCCAGACCTTCTGTTCTTGCGGCATGTGCCCCTGAGCAGGGTCCACCTGTTCACAGCCATCCAGCTTGCCTGCCTGGGTCTGCTTTGGATAATCAAGTCTACCCCTGCAGCTATCATCTTCCCCATCATGGTGACTTGTGGCAGGGTTGGGTGGTGTCCTGGTGGCTCTGAGCCTGGAAGGGTGGTCAAGTCCTCACAAGAGGAAGAATCTCTCCTCTGTCACTTGTCCTGGCTCTGCCTGGTTGGGAATCTCAGGACAAGGAAAGATGGCCAAGGGATGACTGTGAGGCTCTGGACCTGGGATATCTGGTTTAATTCCTTTCCCAACCTCTTTGGGCTCGTCAACCACAGGTAGGGATAGAAGGCCCAGAAGGAAACTGAGGACCTGGGAGAGGCAAGGCTGGCACTCTTTTACCCAGTTAGGTGATACTGTAAGCTTCTGGCTTTGTTCTTACCCACTGAGGAAGTTAAGAGTCATGGGCTTTGCTTTGGAACCAATCTGGTTACTACATCTCAGTTCTGTGACCTTGAGAAGTTAGTAAGCTCCCAGGGTCTCAGTTTCCTCCTCTGTACAATGGAAATAATTATCATGTCTACCTCATATGAATGTGTTAGCATTCACTGAAACTATACACAATGCGGCTGTTGTTAACGTTCCTGCTGCTATTGCTGACAGCCCTTGGCTTTGTTTCTATCCCTGCAGTTGCTGGGCCTGGTGGGGGTCCGAAAGGCACTGGAGTGGGTCTTCTCGCCACAGGAACTCCTCTGGCTGGATGAGCTGATGCCGGAGAAGGAGAGAGGCATCCCTGAAAAGGGCGTGGAGCCAGAGTACTCGTTCAGTGGAAGTGACAGTGAAGATGTGAGCTCCTGGAGAACAGGGCAGGGGTTGGGGAGAGAAGTCATCTCCAGGAGTTTAACTGAAGTATAATATCTCTATTAAGTCTGAAGATCTGATCAACACAGTGACTCCTCCTAGTTCTGTATTAACATAGGCACACTGAAAGAGTGAGGGAAATTTTTCTTCATGTGAGTCCAGGGCTGTATGAGGGTTGGAAATGGTCGGGGACAAAACTCTTAAGTGGATTGTCTTACCCAGGATCTTTGTCTTAAGGTGGGTTTATATCCTTTCCCTCTCTGGGTCCTATTCTTTCTGCTCTTTCTCTCAGTCTTTTGTCTTTTTATTCCCAACTCATCTTGAGATCTCTGTTCCACAGTCAGAGCTGATGTATCAGCCAAAGGCTCCGGAAATCAACATCTCTGTGAATTAGCTGGAGTAGGAGTATGGAGTTGAGACCCAGGAAAATGAGGTAAGGCTGTGAGGGAAATGCCCCCAGGGTCGAGGGTGGGGCGGTGGAAAGCTCGTCTGTGTGCTGAATGGCTGTTTCCTCTACATGTTCCAGTCCTTCATGAACCCCAGAGTGGGAGTGGGTAGGAGAATCTCTCCAGAGGAAAGCTGGAAACAAGAGAGGGTACCTGGGCCTGGCTCCCTGTGGCACTGAAGTCTAGCCAGTAGAGGGAGCTCAAGCTCACATCAACCTGGCAGGGATGGGAACTGGGGAAGGGAAGGGTTCGAAGATAAAAGAATGGAAAGGAATGGGAGGAGAGAAAGAGAGGATAAAGCTCCCAGCAGCTTGCTTGCTTGCTGAGCCTTGGAGGCTCCTTCCAGAGGCTGCCAAGAACCACACTACAAACAAGTGAGGGTGGGGGGTTCTTTGTCACTTGCCCTGTCTTCCATTCTTTTATTTTATTCATCTATTTCTCAAAATATTTTCTTAGCACTTCTGGAGTGTCCAGGTACTAGTGGTATAATAGTCACGGTTCCTGACCTCAGGAAGTTAAAATTCCTGTGGGAAAGACACACTGGAAACTGTTAGAGTGGGCTAGTGCTGGCTCAGGGAAGGAGAGGCTGTGGCAGCAGAGAGGCCTCCAAGGAGGGTGGTGAAGTGGTGGGAGCTGGGTAGGGCTTCCAAGAGGAAGTGGTCCATAATTTGAAAACTGAAGAACAAACAGAAGCTAGTCAGGATAAGATGAAGGGAAAACGTTCTAGGCAAAGGGTGTAGCACGTGCAAAAGCCTGGAATTTTTCCCCTTTGATAAAATGAACTCTTTGGGGTTTGTCCTCTCCATGGTTCCCCAAGTCCAAGAGCCTGAGTCCCCACCAGCTGCAGTGGAAAATTCTGGGGGCTAGAGGGAGACAGGGCAAATCATGGTCTAGCCCAGAACGAGATCTCCTGAGCTCGCCTTACTCCCGGTCACTACGGCTGGCTCTGTTCGTTGTCTTACTTGTGTCCCTGAGCACTTGCTCTGACCCCACTATGTTTTCTCTCTGTTCACAGGTATTTACTCAGGAAGTCAGGAAATTACTGGCCTTTGGCTTAACTGCCAGATGCTCAGTCAGCTGGGAGCCTGGAACACTGGGGCAGGACTGGAAGGCAGCTGGCCAAGACCTCAGTCACCCTCCTGAGCTTGGGGTGGAGAGTGGCAGGGAACAAGCAGGCTTGCTTTGTGGTTAGGAAAGTCTGGTAAGTCAGAGGGACTGACCAGGCCCCATTCACTCTTTACTCCATTAAAGGAACTTAAGTCTAGGAGCCCTTCTCATTTTGAAACTTCTATCCTCACAGATTCTCTTTTATACAATCAGGGGGTTGCCAGGGAACTCTTCTCAGTTTGCAAAAGGGAAAAATGTCCCTCTTTCCAGAATAAGTACTCCTCTATTTTAAAGTGTTTTTACATGTATAAGAATAAACAATTTTTTTTTAACCACAGAAGTGAATGAGATTACTGCAAAATATTGGAACACTCTAGAAATGTATAATTTTGAAGTGGAAACCATTCCAGAGATAACTAGGGCCCACCTTTTAGTATATATTGTTCAGGTTTCTTGAGTTCTATAACATGCATGATACTTAGGATGCATTGGATGTTTTCCCCATGTCAGTACTGCATACATATCCAACTTATTCTTTTTGCATAGAATAAATAACTTTACAAGCTGGGAAAGATATCATATATATAAAAGAGTATATAAAATGTCTTCTGCAAGGGCAAGAATTTCCCCAGAGTATATACCTAGGAGTGAAGTTAAGGAGTAACAATAAAAAGAACACCTGCCAAAGAAGATATAGAGATGGCCAACAAACACATTAAAAGAGGATCAACACTGCTTGTTATTAGAGAAATATAAATCAAAACTACAATGAGACACCACCTCACACCAGTCAGAATGGCCATCATAAAAACATCTACAAACAATAAATGCTGGAGAGGGTGTGGAGAAAAGGGAACCCTCTTGCACTGTTGGTGGGAATGTAAATTGATAAAACCACTGTGGAGAAGAGTAAAGAGGTTCCTTTAAAAATGAAACTACCATATGATCCAGCAATCCCACTACTGGGCATATACCTTCAGGAAACTATAATTCAAAAAAACACATGTAAAAAATAATAAAAAACAAAAAGCAAACAAACAAAAAGACACATGTACCCCAGTATTCATTGCAGCACTATTTACAATAGCCAAGACATGAAAGCAACCTAAATGTTCATCAACAGATGAATAGATAAAGATGTTGTACATATGTACAATGGGATATTACTGAGCCATAAAAAGGAATGAAACTGATCATTTGTAGTGATGTGGATGAATCTCGAGTCTGTGATACAGAGTGAAGTCAGAAAGAGAAAAATATTTATATTGACACATATATATGAAATTTAGAAAGTGGCACTAATGAACCTATTTGCAGGGCAGGAATAAAGATGCAGATGTAGAGAATAGACTGTGGACACAGAAGGGGAAGAAGAGGGTGGGATGAATTGAGAAAGTAGCACTGACATATATACACTATAATGGGTAAAACAGATAGCTAGTGGGAAGCTGCTATTAAACACAGGGAGCCCAGTCTGGTGCTCTGTGATGACTTAGAGGAATGGGATGGGATGGGGGAGAGAGGGGATATATGTATACATATAGCTGATTCATATTGTTGTACAGCAGAGTGTAACACAATATTGTAAAGCAGTTATACTCCAATTAAAAAATAAATAACAGACAAGCAAATAAATAAATAAAAAATTTAAAAGAACACATGTATCCAACACTCAGGTGAGAGGTATCCTGTCATTGATGGTGGCATTATTCAGTCACTAAGTCATTTATGATTCTTTGAAACCCTCAGACTGCAGCATTCAAGGCTCCCCTGTCCTTCATTATTGCCTGCAGTTTGATCAGATTCATGTCTGTTGAGTCAGGGATGCTACCCAACCATCTCACCCTCTGTCGTTCCCATTCCTTTTGCCTTCAGTCTTTCTCAGCATCAGGATCTTTTCCAAAGAGTTGGCTCTTTGCATCAGATAGCCAAGGTATTGGAGCTTCAGCTTCAGCATTAGTCCTTCTAATGAATATTCAGGGTTGCTTTAGTTTAGGATTGACTGGTTTGATCTCCTTGCATTCCAAGGGACTCTCAAGAGTCTGCTTCAGCACCACAATTCAAAAGCATCAATTCTTCGGTGCTCAGTCTTCTTCATGGTTCAACATTCACACCTGTACCTGACCATTGGAAAAAACATAGGTTTGACTATATGGAACTTTGTCAGCAAAGTGATGTCTCTGCTTTTTAATATGCTGTCTAGATTTGTCATAGCTTTCCTTCCAAGAAGCAAGTGTCTTCTAATTCCATGGGTGCAGTCACCATCTGCAGTGATTTTGGAGCCCAAGAAAAAGAAAGTCTGTCACTGTTTCCACTGTTTCCCCATCTATTTGCCATGAAGTGATGGGACTGGATGCCATGATCTTAGTTTTTTGAATACTGAGTTTTAGGCCAGCTTTTTCATTCTGTTCTTTCACTCTCATCAAGAGGCTCTTTGAGTTCCTCTTCACTTTCTGCAGTTAGAGTGGTATCATCTGCATATCTAAGGTTGTTGATATTTCTCCCAGTCTTACTTCCGGCTTGTGCTTCATCCAGCCCAGCATTTCAAATGATGTACTCTACATGTAAGTTAAATAAGCAGGGTGACAATATACCAGTCCCCCCCCCCCCCCACCAGTAATGCTGAAGAAGCTGAAGTTTAACAGTTCTATGAAGACCTACAAGACCTTCTAGAACTAACACCCAAAAAAGATGTCCTTTTCATTATAGGGAACTGGAATGCAAAAGTAGGAAGTCAAGAGATACCTGGAGTAACAGGCAAATTTGGCCTTGGAGTACAAAATGAAACAGGTCAAAGGCTAACAGAGTTTTGCCAAGAGAACACACTGGTCATAGAAAACACCCTCTTCCAAGAACACAAGAGAAGACTCTACACATGGACATCACCAGATGGTCAATACCAAAATCAGATTGATTATATTCTTTGCAGCCAAAAATGGAGACGCTCTAGACAGTCAGCAAAAACAAGACTGGGAGCTGAGTGTGGCTCAGATCATGAACTCGTTATTGCCAAATTCAGACTTAAATTGAAGAAAGTAGGGAAAACCACTAGACCATTCAGGTATGACCTAAATCAAATCCCTTACAATTATACAGTGGAAGTGACAAATAGATTCATGGGTTTAGATCTGATAGCCTGCCTGAAGAACTATGGAAGGAGGTTCATGATATTGTACAGGAGGCAGTGATCAAGATCATCCCCCCCAAAAAAGAAATGCAAAAAGGCAAAATGGTTGTCTGAGGAGGCCTTATGAATAGCTGAGAAAAGAAGAGAAGCAAAAGGCAAAGGGGAAAAGGAAAGACATACCCATTTGAATGCAGAGTTCCAAAGAATAGCAAGGAGAGATAAGAAAACCTTTTAAAGTGATCAATACAAAAAATAGAGGAAAACGATAGAATGGGAAAGACTAGAGATCTCATCAAGAAAATCAGAGCTACCAAGGGAACATTTCATGCAAAGATGGGCTCAATAAAGGACAGAAATGGTATGAACCTAACAGAAGCAGAAGATGTTAAGAAGAGGTGGCTAGAATACACAGAAGAACTGTACAAAAAAGATCTTCATGACCCAGATAATCACGATGGTGTGATCACTGACCTAGAGCCAGACATCCTGGAATGTGAAGTCAAGTGGGTCTTAGAAAGCATCACTACAAACAAAGCTAGTGGAGGTGATGGAATTCCAGTTGAGCTATTTCAAATCCTAAAAGATGATGCTGTGAAAGTGCTACACTCAATATGCCAGAAAATTTGGAAAACTCAGCAGTGGCCACAGGACTGGAAAAGGTCAGTTTTCATTCCAATCCCAAAGAAAGGCAATGGCAAAGAATGTTCAAACTACTGCACAATAGCCCTCATCTCATACGCTAGCAAAGTAATGCTCAAAATTTTCCAAACCAGGCTTTAACAGTACATGAACCGTGAACTTCCAGATGTTCAAGCTGGATTTAGAATAGGCAGAGGAACCAAACTGCCAACATCTGTTCGATCATCAAAAAAGCAAGAGAGTTCCAGAAAAATATCTACTTCTGCTTTATTGACTATGCCAAAGCCTTTGACAGTGTGGATCACAACAAACTGTGGAAAATTCTTCAAGAGATGAGAATACCAGACCACCTGACCTGCCTCCTGAGAAATCTGTATGCTGGTCAAGGAGCAACAGTTAGAACAGGACATGGAACAACAGACTGGTTCCAAATAAGGAAAGGAGTATGTCAAGTCTGTATATTGTCACCCTACTTATTTAACTTTAATGTAGAGTCCATCATGCTAAATTCTGGGCTGGATGAAGCACAAGCTGGAATCAAGATTGCCAGGAGAAATATCAGTAACCTCAGATATGCAGATGACACCACCCTTATGGCAGAAAGAGAAGAAGAACTAAAGAGCCTCCTGATGAAAGTGAAAAGAGGAGAGTGAAAAAGTTGGCTTAAAACTCAACATTCAGAAAACAAAGATCATGGCATCTGGTCCCATCACTTCATGGCAAATAGATGGGTAAACAATGGAAACAGTAACAGACTTAATTTTGGGGGGCTCCAAAATCACTCCAGATGATGACTGCAGCCATGAAATTAAAAGATGCTTGCTCCTTGGAAGACAAGCTATGACCAACCTAGACAGCATGTTAAAAAGCAGAGACATTACTTTGTCGACAAAGGCCATCTAGTCAAAGCTATGGTTTTTCCAGTAGTCATGTATAAGATGTGAGAGTTGGACTATAAAGGAAGCCGAGCACTGAAGAATTGATGCTTTTGAACTATGGTGTTGGAGAAGACTCTTGAGAGTTCCTTGGACAGCAAGGAGATCCAACCAGTCCATCCTAAAGAAAATCAGTCCTGAATATTCATTGGAAGGACTGATGCTCAAACTCCAATACTTTGGCCACCTGATGCAGAAAACTGACTCATTGGAAAAGACCTGATGCTGGGAAAGATTGAGGGCAGGAGGAGAAGGGGACAACAGAGGATGAGATGGTTGGATGGCATCACCAACTCGATGGACATGAATTTGATATAGCTCTGGGAGTTGGTGATGGACAGGGAAGCCTGGCATGCTGCAGTCCATGGGGTCACAAAGAGTTGGACGTGACTGACTGACTGAACTGAACTGAACTGACAATATACAGCCTTGTTGTACTCCTTTACCAATTTTTAACCAATCTGTTGTTCCATGTCCAGTTATAATAGTTGCTTCTTGACCTGCTTCAGTTGTGTCTAGCTCTATGCGACCCCACAGATGGCAGCCCACCAGGCTCCACCGTCCCTGGGATTCTCCAGGTAAGAACACTGGAGTGGGTTGCCATTTCCTTCTCCAACGCATGAAAATGAAAAGTGAAAAGTGAAAGTGAATTCGCTCAGTTGTGTCCGACCCTTCGCAACCCCATGGACTGCAGCCTACCAGGCTCCTCTGTCCATGGGATTTTCCAGGCAAGAGTACTGGAGTGGGGTACCATTGCCTTCTCCGTGACCTGCATCCTAGTACCTCAGAAATCCCTCTGTATGTACCTTACATATTGCACCCCCAATTCCATTAAACACATCTTAATCTTATGGTAATTATTTTCTTGCTTTTCCTTATAGTTTTAACATTTATTTATGCTTGCTGCTGCTGCTAAGTCGCTTCAGTCGTGTCCGACTCTGTGCGACCCAATGGACAGCAGCCCACCAGGCTCCCCCATCCCTGGGATTCTCCAGGCAAGAACACTGGAGTGGGTTGCCATTTCCTTCTCCAACGCATGAAAATGAAAAGTGAAAAGTGAAAGTGAATTCGCTCAGTTGTGTCCGACTCTTCGCAACCCCATGGACTGCAGCCTACCAGGCTCCTCTGTCCATGGGATTTTCCAGGCAAGAGTACTGGAGTGGGGTACCATTGCCTTCTCCGTGACCTGCATCCTAGTACCTCAGAAATCCCTCTGTATGTACCTTACATATTGCACCCCCAATTCCATTAAACACATCTTAATCTTATGGTAATTATTTTCTTGCTTTTCCTTATAGTTTTAACATTTATTTATGCTTGCTGCTGCTGCTAAGTCGCTTCAGTCGTGTCCGACTCTGTGCGACCCAATGGACAGCAGCCCACCAGGCTCCCCCATCCCTGGGATTCTCCAGGCAAGAACACTGGAGTGGGTTGCCATTTTCTTCTCCAATGCATGAAAGTGAAAAATGAAAGTGAAGTCGCTGAGCCGTGTCCGACCCTCAGCGACCCCATGGACTGCAGCCTTCCAGGCTCCTCCATCCATGGGATTTTCCAGGCAAGAGTACTGGAGTGGGGTGCCATTATGTATTTATTATTTTGCCTATTTAAAAATTACTTACTTATAATTTATTTTGACTGTACTGGGTCTTCACTGCTGTACTTGGTCTTTCTCTGGTTGCAGTGGGCAGGGGCTACTTTTTGCAGGTGCATGTGCTTCTCATTGCAGTGGCTTTTCTTGTTGGGGAGCAAGGCTGTAGGTGCATGGGCTTCCGTAGTTGCACCCCTCAGGCTCCGTAGTTGTGGCTCACAGGCCCCAGAGCATACAGGCTCCAATAGTTATGGCTCTTGGGCTCAGTAGTTATGGGCTTTAGTTGCTTCTTTGCGTGTGGAAGCTTTCAGGATCGGGGATCAAACCCGAGTCCCCTACATTGGCAGGTAGATTCCTATTCACTGTACCACCAGGGAAGCCCTGTTTTGCCAATTTTTGAATATTATATAAATGGAATCACAGAGTATGAATTCTCTGGCTGCTTCTTTTAACTCAACATTGTTTTGAGAATCTTTGATGTGATGTATGCAGCTGTAGTTTGCTCATTTCATTGCTGTGTAGCACTCTATTGTATGTCTCTACCACAATCAATTATCCATTTTTCTTTTGACTCCAAGAATTCATTCCTGAAGCCATCTGGACCTGGTGCTTGCTTTGAGAAAAGTTAAGTTCATTCAAATTCTTTAATGGCTATAAGATTTTTTTAAATTAAAGACTATATATTTTTAGGATGGGGAAAAATCTAACTTTAATTTATAATTAACAAAGGTAAAATGAAGTTTGATTTTTTTGTTTTTGTTTTTTTCTTTTTTGGCCTTGCCGCTTGAGGGACCTTTGTTCCCTGACCAAGGATTGAACCTGGGCCCCCCAGCAGTGGAAGTGACAAGTCCTAACTACTGGATCACCAGGGAATTCTCAAAATGAAGGTTTTTATTGGATTATTTGACAGCCTAAAAATTTTTCCCCAAAACATGACAATCCAAACGTCCTGTAAACAATAAACTGTGGCTCCAAAACACACAGCCTTTTTCATTACTGAAAATACTATCTTTATCTTATTTCCATTGGTCCAAGGTGGGTTTTAGCAGCATTATTTTGGTAATTTGGGCTTCTCGTTGCTTCATTTTTTAACCCTCAAAAATGAAAACTACTGTCTCTTTTGCCATGCTTTCCCAGAATGATTTAAGAAATCTGCTTCACTGTTTGCAACACTGGTTGAGAGTAACTTTTGGGGGAAGGTACACAATGAAAAAGACAGTACATAGTCTATTAATATAAATTTATGACCTCAAATAAGGATTTAAACAATTGGAGGGGACTTCCTTGTTGTTCCAGTGGCTACTCCAGGCTCCCAGTGCAGGGGACTTGGATTCAATCCTCGGTCAGGGAACTCTATCCCACATACTACAGCTAAGAGTTAGAATGCTGTCAACAAAGATTGAAGATCCCAACTGCCCAAACTAAGGCCCAGTGCAGCCAAAGAAAGAAAGAAAGAAACATGGGAGCCTGAATCAGTGGTGTAATTTTTTCATGGTGATGAAAGGCACTAAAACAATGACATCTGTATCCATAAGAGAAAGGAAATATGAAGATTAAGTTCATTTTTTTTTCAGTTCTATCAGTTTATTGCTACCAACCCATCACCCTCCACCCTCATGCGCACATGCTCAGTCATGTAACCCCATGGACTGCAGCCTGCCAGGCTCCTCTGTCCATGGACTTTTCCAGGCAAGAATACTGGAGTGGGTTGCCATTTCCTTCTCCAAAGTATTAAGTTCTTAAATGTAGTTTTTAAAATTGAAGAGTCCTAATTTTCCCTTTCATCACATAGGCAGCACTTTTGAAGTAAACAAATCCCTAACTTGATCAGTTTTTTGGAATGCAGATCACAGTATGCCCCAACCTAGCTTCTGATGGTTAGCTGTATCATAAGCTCCATGTCCTCATCTCTGGGAAAGATTATACTTTTTTAGCACAGTTTTAGGTTCATGTTACAGATTATAGGATTTTTCAGGCTCTTTATTTCTTCTTTAGCCAGTTTTGTGGAATTGTATTTTTATAGGAATCTATTCATTTTATCATGTTTTCATATATATTGGCATAAAGTTATCAAAACCTTTGTCTGTTTAATCTATGTAGCACACTTAGCTATAGTCCCTTATCATTTTGTTGTTGTTGTTGTAAATATTTATACATTTCTGAATTTTTAATATCATTTGCATTTTCTATTTTTGTTCTTGGTCACTCTTGCCAGAAGTTAGCTACTTAGTCTATTTTATTAGTCTTTTCAAATTAACTTCTGGTTTTGTTGATCTTCCCTATTAATCCTTTTACTTCATTAATTTCTACTCTTTATTATTTCCTTCTATTTTCTGTGGTTTATTCTGTTAATTTTCTAACTTCTTAGCTCATTATTTTGAACTTTATTTCTGCCATTGATTTTCTTCATAGTACCACTTTAACTGCACCCCAGTTTTGATATAGTATCCTCATTACCATTTATTTCTAAGTATTTTCTAATTTCTACTATGAATTTCTCTTTGACCCACAAGTTGTTGAAAAATATATTTTTAAAAATTTCCAAATAACACTTAGTAAAGTAGGCACTTGAAATTCCAGGTGGAAATTCAGAATGTATATGTATTCAGAATTCTTCTTTACAAATAAAAAAGAAGAAACAAATTTTCTTTACAAATATAAAATCTTTCATTAAACAGGAAAGTCTTAAATGCCAGTCAAAGCAACTTACCTTTAATAAGCATTCTTAGACGCAGTGCTGTCATAGTAAATCCATTGCTGGCTAAGATGCCTATTCGAGATTAAGATATATTTTCTCCATGTCTTCGTGGGGGGTTTGGATATAATACAGAAGACTCTAAGGGTATATAGTTAGCCTCTTAATGGCTCTAGTAACTGTTCTCAGTTTACTCTGCCTTCCTCCATAAACATGTATTAAATGAAGACCCTCTCCAGCACCAGGACACAGCCAGCAACAGCTTGTGCTGAAAGAGACAAGTGTCAGGTGTGTTCCTGAGACTCTTCCTGCCCTATTGGAAGCTCCACGACTGAGGGCAAATGGGTCACATGGTTGCCACTGAGGGACCGGCTGAAGTGCTTCAACTTTTTCAGAAATCATTCTCATAAAGCTTGGACAGCAGGCCAATCTGCTGAATGGGTGGAAATCTTTTCTTGTCATTCTTTCAAAAACGGATGATAGAGGTGAAAATAAAAGATGGAAGATACAAAGAAAAAAAAAAATTCCAGGGACTTCCCTGGTGGTCCAGTGGTTAAAAATCTACCTTCCAGTGCAGGGGATGTGGATTCGATCCTGATTGGAGAACTAAGATCCCACGAGCCACAAGGCCCACAAGCCACAACTACTGAACCCATGGGCTCTGGAGCCCAGCTCAGCCAAAAAAAAATTGTTTCCAAACATATGACTTTTTTCCCCTTATCTTTTTATAGCTGATTTCTTTTTTTTTGATTAATTAATTTATTTTTATTTTACTTTTTTTAAATTTTATTTTATTTTTTAACTTTACAATATTGTATTGGTTTTGCCATATATCAACATGAATCCGCCACAGGTATACACATGTTCCCCATCCTGAACTCTCCTCCCTCCTCCCTCCCCATACCATCCCTCTGGGTCGTCCCAGTGCACCAGCCCCAAGCATCCAGTATCGTGCATCGAACCTGGACTGGTGATTCGTTTCATATATGATATTATACATGTTTCAATGCCATTCTCCCAAATCATCCCACCCTCTCCCTCTCCCACAGAGTCCAAAAGACTGTTCTATACATCAGTGTCTCATTTGCTGTCTCATATATAGGGTTATTGTTACCATCTTTCTAAATTCCATATATATGCATTAGTATACTGTATTGGTGTTTTTCTTTCTGGCTTACTTCACTCTGTATAATAGGCTCCAGTTTCATCCACTTCATTAGAACTGATTCAAATGTATTCTTTTTAATGGCTGAGTAATACTCCATTGTGTATATGTACCATAGCTTTCTTATCCATTCATCTGCTGATGGACATCTAGGTTGCTTCCATGCCCTGGCTATTATAAACAGTGCTACGATGAACACTGGGGTACACGTGCCTCTTTCCCTTCTGGTTTCCTCAGTGTGTGTGCCCAGCAGTGGGATTGCTGGGTCATAAGGCAGTTCTATTTCCAGTTTTTTAAGGAATCTCCACACTGTTCTCCATAGTGGCTATACTAGTTTGCATTCCCACCAACAGTGTAAGAGGGTTCCCTTTTCTCCACACCCTCTCCAGCATTTATTGCTTGTAGACTTTTGGATCACAGCCATTCTGACTGGCGTGCAATGGTACCTCATAGTGGTTTTGATTTGCATTTCTCTGATAATGAGTGATGTTGAGCATCTTTTCATGTGTTTGTTAGCCATCTGTATGTCTTCTTTGGAGAAATGTCTATTTAATTCTTTGGCCCATTTTTTGATCTAACTTAACTGCATTTGGAGATCCAACCAGTCCATTCTGAAGGAGATCAGCCCTGGGATTTCTTTGGAAGGAATGATGCTAAAGCTGAAACTCCAGTACTTTGGCCACCTCATGCGAAGAGTTGACTCATTGGAAAAGACTCTGATGCTGGGAGGGATTGGGGGCAGGAGGAGAAGGGGACGACAGAGGATGAGATGGCTGGATAGCATCACTGACCTGATGGATGTGAGTCTGAGTGAACTCCGGGAGTTGGTGATGGACAGGGAGGCCTGGCGTGCTGCGATTCATGGGGTCGCAGAGAGTCGGACACAACTGAGCGACTGAACTGAACTGAACTGAACTGCATTTAGACATTTGTTAGGTTAACTTTATGTGTGTGGTTGATTTTTGGAAATGTTCCATAGATGCTTGAAAAAGAATGTTTATGCTCCAATTTTTGGGAGCAATTGCTATCTATTTCTATTAGGACAGCCTACTAACGGTGCTGTTTAAAATGTTCTATGGATTTCATAACTTCTTTTTGGGTCTGTTTGAACTATCAAATACCAGAGGAGGTATTTCAATATACTTACTCTGATAATTGATTAATATCTCCTTGTAGACATGTCAAGTTTTGCTTTTATATTGTTTTAAAAGCTGTGGTATTGGGCACTTTCCAGTTTAGAATTGTTATATTTTCCTGGTTAATTGTTATATCTTCCTTGTTAATTGGTTTATTATTTTGTAATGACTAGGAATGCTTTCTGCTTAAAAGTTATTTTGTCTTCTAAAAATAGTTAATTCAGCTTTATTTTGGTTAGAATTTACCTATATTGTACATTCACAGTCTTTGAATTTTAGTCTTTCTGTGTTTTGATATTTTAGGTGTATCTATTATAAATAGCACATAGCCAGATAGTTTTTTTAATTCAATTTGACAATCCGTCTTTTAGTTAGAGAACTCAGTATATTTATATTTTTTATAGTAATTTTATAGTAATTACTAACATAGTTGGTTTTCTATTCTGTTTTTCTGTTTCTTTTCCCTTTTCTTGTCTTATTTTGGATTGATTGTGATTTCTTGTCTTTTATTTCTCTTTTTCATTTTCCTCCCTCTGCTCATTTAGGATATGAAAAAAAAAAAATGAAAGTTAAGGATGACTGCAATGTTTTTCATGTAAGTAACAGGAAGAATGGAATTGCCATTGACTGAGTTCATATTTGGGCATTTTAAGTATGATGCTTTTTAGATAAAAAGGCAGAGATGTCCAATATGCAGCTGGTCATGGAAATCTGAAAAGTTCAGTGGGGGAGGTCTAAATCAGATAAAAATTTATAAGTTTATTAGTATATAAAGTATATTTAAAATGGACTAGGTAAGATGGCCAAGAGAATGGACTTAGAAAAGAGATTCAAGGATCAAATTTTGGAACACTCCAGTGTTAGGAGGTTGAGGAGCAACTGGGAAAGAAGAAGACTGAGAGGCTGGTGACATGGAAGCAAAGCCAGAAGAACATGGCGTCATTCTTGTAGCAATAAAATGTTTTACAGAGATGTGTTTGTTTGGGGATCATTCTCTTTACTTTTGTACCAGTTCATCTATGAATTTTAAAGTTAAAAAGTATATTTAACCTAGCATTATATTTGTTTAACCTAGCATTTAGTGTTTAGGTTGTTCGGAAATTTTAATCCACACAATGCCAGAAATGGAAATTCTGATGCTTTATTTTAGTGTTATAAAGAATAGTCCAAGTGTCTATTGATTGAAAGAATATGTACCAAAAGTATCATTTAAACTTTAGATAATTGTATATTTTGTTCATTTTAACAGCATCTATATATTGTTGAAAGCACCTTCATTTAAATGCTTAAAATTTTTTTAAACATTTCTTTTTAAGTCATTATTGAATTTGTTATAATACTGCTTTAATTTTAGGTTTTTTGGCTATGAGGCATGTGGATCTTAGCTCCCTGACCAGGGATCAAACCCGCACCCCCTGCACTGGAAGGCAAAGTCCTAACCACCAGACCACCATGTAAAACCCCTAATATTTATCTTTATTTATTTATTTGGCTGCACCGGGTCTTAGTTGCGGCATGCAGGATCTAGTTCCCTGACTAGGGATTGAACCCAGGCCTCTTGCATTGGGAGTGTGGAGTCTTAGCCACTGGACCACCAAGGGATTCCCAGAAAACATCTTCACTAAGACTTATTTAAATATTGAACAAACAGTTACTGAACATCCACAGTGTCCTATCAAATAAGGTTTCTGATTTCATGGAATTTACATTATAGTGAAGGAGAGAAGTAAAAAGCAATGAATAAGATCATCTCAGATAATGGCAAATAAAAATCAAATCGGGTAGTATGATAAGGATGGGGAGAAAACATTATTTAAGATGAATGTTCAGGGAAGGCTTCGCTGAGGAGGTGATCTTAAGGTAAGACCTGAGTGACAAAGAATCAGTCAAATTACCATCTGCCTGCAGTCAAGGAGTGGTAAACATACACATGAATTTAGGAGCTCTATAGTCTTTTTTTTTTTTTTTTTGGTCGTGCCAGGGCAACATTTTAGTTCCTCGACCAGAGATTGAATCTGTGCTTCCTGAAGTGGAAGCATGGGGTCCTACCCACTGGACCACCAGGGAATTCCCAAGAGCTCAACAGTCTTTAGATTGGGAACCACTGTCACAGAGCAAAGATTTTGCGGTCAACACTGGCTTCAAACTTAGCCCTTATCTTGCTCAGTCCAGACCATATGAGCCTGAGATATTCCTTTCCAGGCTCTAACCCACAGACTACAGTTTTCTGTCAGTAAAATGGGGCCCAGAGCCTAGATTCTAGGGTGCTACAAGAGTTAATTAATGCCTATAACATTCTTTAAGTTCTTTAGATGAAAGACCTACTGCTGCATAGAGGGTTATTAGAGCCTCCCAAGCCCCAGGGAAAACGTCTCCATATCCTAGGTTCTCTTCTCTCCAGTCTGTAGCTATGGAACAGTGGTTCTCAAACTTCCATGGGAATTAAAATCAAAGGTTGTTATAATGTGAATTTCTGGGTTCTCTACTTCAAGTTCCTTGTTTGTCTACTTGAAGTTCTGATTCTCCCTAAGGTTCTGGTTCTCATCTTCTTGGTTCTGTGTTCTTCTGTCCTCTTGTCCTGTGCCTCATACTTCCCATTACTCCAGATTTTTGTCTTTGCAAATGGACCTGAGTGCGTTTGTCCATATATACTATGATCAGAGACATCTTTGGTCATTTTTTCTGAAAGTCATTCAGACCAGCTATTGGGAGAGGCAGGAATGTGTCTGTATCTACTTCTCAAATGTAGTCATGAGCTAGAAGGAGGATTTGGGGGAAAGTTTTTAAAAATATATTTATTTATTTATTTTTGGCTGCTTGCACTGGGCCTCCATTGCTGCGAGCAAGTTTTCCCTGGATGTAGCGAGCGGGAGCTTCTCTCTAGTTGTGGAACACAGGTTCTAGGTACATGAGCTTCAGCAGTTGTGATGTAAGAGCTGAGTTGCTCCTTGGCATGTGCGGTCTTCCCGGACTAAGGATCAAATGTGCGTTCTCCACATTGGCAGGTGGATTCTTTACCACTGGACCATGAGGGAAGTCCCAGAAACTTTCAAATAAAAGGAGGAGGAATTGTTGACTGGTACTAAATGGGAGATAAACACGTAGAAAGTACTTAATCCTGATTTGAGGACAAGTTCACTGCTTCTTACTTTTTTTTTTTTTTCTTGGTGCTGTATCCCAGTATATGGGCTGTGCAGGTCTTGAGTTATCAATTCATTCATTCAACAAATATGTATGTATTAAATATCTATCCTATGTCAGGTAGTGTTTATGTGTTGGAATTCACTGTTAAATAAGATCTCTTTTTTTGGGGAGTACCCATTCTAGTAGGATGAGACAGAAAATAAATATATAAATATACATACGTAAGATTGTTTCAGACACTGATAAATACAATAATACAAGCTAATGTGATAAAGAGGGTGATTGACTACCTTAGATTAACATTTGAGCAGATACCTAAATGACAAAAAGGAAGTCTTGAGAATAGGGAGGAGGGAACAGAGGGGAAGCATTTTTGGCAAAGTGAATATCATTGCAAAGGCCTTCAGGCAGGAAGAACTTCAGAATGTTTGAGAGACTGAGAAAAGGCCCATATATCTAGAGTGAAGGAGTGAGGGAGAGAAAATTTCAAGATGAGGCTGGAGTGTCTGAGGATTAGGGTTGTAGGTATAATGTATACCTTGGAAGAAGTAGTGCTGGTGAGACCTTGTCCCTTGGGATAAGAATAGGAGAGGCCAATTCAGAATTGCCAAAACAATCTTGAAAATGAAGGACTGTATTGGGGGACTCACACTTTCCAATTTCAAAACTTAATTCAAAGCTACAGTAATCAAGACAATGCAATACTGGCATAAGGAAAGACATACAGAATTGATAGTCCAGAAACAAACCCTCACTCTTATGGTTAATTAATTTTTGATAAGCATGCCAAGACAATTTAATGGTGAAAGAATGGTCTTTTCAACAAGTGATACTGGGAAAGCTGGATATCTACATGCAAAAGAATAAAGTTGGTCCCTTCCTCACACCATATGCAAAATTTAATTCAAAATGGATCAAAAGTCTAAATGTAAGAGCTAAATCACCTCTTAGAAGAACACATAGGTATAAATTTTCATGACCTTTGATTTGGAAATGGTTTCTCAGATATGATACCAAAAGCACAAATAGCAAAATAAAAAAATTAATTAGGCATAACCAAAATTTAAAACTTCTGTCCTCCAAATGACACTGTCTAGAAAGTTAAAAGGCAACCCATAGAATGGGAGAAATAATTGCAATCATATATCTTTTAAGGGACTTTTATCTACAATTTATTAAGAACTCTTACAAAATAATAATAAAAGAGACAAATAACCTGATTTAACAGTGGACAAGGGGGGAACTTCCCTGGTGGTCCAGAGGTTAAGAATCCACACTCTACTGCAGGGGGCATGGACTCGATCCCTAGTCAGGGAACTAAGATCCCACATGCAGTGCAGCATGGCCAAAAAAAAATAAAAATAAATATTTTTTAAAGTGGACAAGGAATGTAAGTAAACATTTAGACATATAAATGGCCTATAAGCACATGAAAAGATGCTTAACATCATTAGCCATCAAAGAAATGCAAATCAAAAATACAATGAAATACCATTCATATCCACTAAGATGGTTATAAATAACAAGTATTGGTAAGGATGTGGAGAAACTAGAACCCTCACACATTGTTGGTGGGAATGTAAAATGGTATAGCAGCTCTGGAAAACAGTTTGTGTTCCTCAGAAAGTTAAATACAGGATTAACATATGACCCAGTAATTCTACTTCTAGGTATATACCCCAAAGAATTGAAACCAAGCACTCAAATAGACACTTGTACATCAGTGTTCTCAGCAGTGTTATTCAAAGTAGCCAAAAGGTGGAAATAACCCGAATGACCCAGCTACTCAAACTGATGAATAGATAAACAAAATGTATTATATCCATACAGTGAACTATTATTCAGCAATAAAATGGAACAAAGCACTGATCCATACTACAACATTGATGAACATTGAAAGTATCATCTAACTGAAAGAAGTTAATCACAAAGGACCACGTTGTATGATTCCATTTATATGAACTAGCCAGAATAGGCAAATATATGGAGACAAAAGGGATACAAGTGGTTGCCTAGGACTGGGAACCTAGGATGTTGAGAGATAATGGCTAATGGATTCAGGATTCCTTTTTAAGGGTGATGAAAATGTTCTGAAATAGATATGATTGTTATGCAACTCTGTGAATATAATAAAAAGTCACTGAATTATACACTTTGGATGAATCGTGTGGTATGTGAATTATATTTCAATAAAGGTGTTAAAAAATAAAAAGAATGGTAGGGGCCAGAACCTGGTATCTAATTAGCAGAGTCACAACAAGGAGGCTGAAAACCTCTAGGGTCTCCAAGACCAAAGGAATTACCACTGCTGGGCAAGAACTGGGGAATTCTCCAATACCAACTCTAGGAACATACTAGTTAAGTGAGCCCAAGGGAAGAACCATAGCCTTAGGAGGTTTCTGCAGGTTGTTTTCAGAAACCTGTATTTGTTCATCTCCCATGAATATATCCATGTCCAAAGGGGATAATGTGTAGTGATGCAAACTAGAGCTATGTTCCTTCTCTCGATCCTCTGCTCTTTTCAATGACAACATATTTATTTCAGAATCCTTAACTCCAGCCTGGACATATCTCCTGTTCATTGATAACTATAGGATCACAGAGCTGGAAGATCATCTCATTTGAAAGATACAGAAACTGAGTGTCCAGAAGAAATTGACCTGCATGATCACACAGCTAGTAAATGGCACAGTTGTTGTTCAGTCACTAAGTCATGTCTGACTCTTTGCCACCCCATGCACTGCAGCATGCCAGGTTTCCCTGTCCTTTACTATCTCCTGGATAGTAAAGGAGTTTGCTCCAAACTCATGTCCATTGAGTCAGTGATGCTATCAACCATTTCATCCTCTGTTGCCCCCTTCTCCTCCTGCCCTCAATCTTTCCCAGCATCAAGGTCTTTTCCCAAGGGACTGTCAAGAGTCTTCTCTAGCCCCACAATTCAAAAGCAATTCTCACATCTGTACATGACTACTGGAAAAACCATAGCTTTGACTATATGGATCTTTGTCAGCAAAGTGATGTCTCTGCTTTTTAATATGCTGTCGAGGTTTGTCATAGTTTTTCTTCCAAGAAGCAAGCATCTTTTAATTTTGTGCTGCAGTCACCATCCACAGTGATTTTGGAGCCCAAGATAATAAAGTATGTCACTGTTTCCACTTTTTCCCCATCTATTTGCCATGAAGTGATGAGACTGGATACCATGATCTTAGTTTTTTAAATGTTGAGTTTCAAGCCTGCTTTTTCACTCTCCTCTTTTACCCTTATCAAGAGGTTCTTTAGTTCTTCATTTTCTGCCCTTAGAGTGATATCATCTGCATATCTAAGGTTGTTGATATTTTTCCCGGCAATCTTGATTTCAGCTTGTGATTCATCCAGCCCAGCATTTCACATGATGTACTCTGCATTGACATAAATAAGCAATACATAGCCTTATAGACAATATACAGCCTTGACATAGTTCTTTCCCAATTTTGAACCAGTCTGTTGTTCCACGTTGGTTATAACTGCTGCTTCTTGACCTGCATAAAGGTTTCTCAGGAGGCAGGTAAGGTTGTATGGTATTCCCATCTCTTTAAAAATTTTCCACAGTTGTAATCCAGAGTCAAAGGCTTTAGTGTAGTCAATGAAGCAGAAATAGATGTTTTTCTGGAACTCCCCTGCTTTTTCTCTGATCCAAGGGATGTTGGCAATTTGATCTCTGGTTCCTCTGGCGTTTCCTAAATCCAGCTTATACATCTGGAAGTTCTTGGTTCATGTACTATTAACCTAGCTTGAAGGATTTTTTGAACATTACCTTGCTAGCATCTGAAATTAGTGCAATTGTATGGTAGTTTGAACATTCTTTGGCATTGCCTTTCATTCCTTTGGATTGGAATGAAAACTGACCTTTTCCAGTCTTGTGGCCACTGCTGGGTTTTCCAAATTTGCTGACATATTGAGTGCAGCACTTTAACAGCATCATCTTTTAGGATTTTTAAATAGCTCAGCTGGAATTCCATCACCTCCACTAGCTTTTTTGTAGTAGTGCTTCCTAAGGCCCACTTGACTCTCATCTGCCCTTTCCTAGTCTCTTTACTCAGCATAACCCATAAGTCTTATCTGGAGACTTAGACAAGGAGAAGAAGGGAAAGAAGTACCTTTTCCCTTTCACAGACTGATATCAAAGATACGCAGGGCACAGTTCAGACCTCTTATTCCCATGCTTGGCTAATGATGAGTGATGGCTGATTGGGAAAAGACTGAAAACCCAGCAGAGTCTCCACAGGTCATCTACTCCACTCTTCTGCCTCCACTGGAACTGCTATACTACAGTGCTGCAGCCGCTCTGAAACTTTTTGGTCTCAGAACCCCTTTACACTCTGAAAAATTATTACAGACTCAAAGAGCTCTTATTTATATATGTAGGCTTTGTCTATTGATATTTTTGTCTATCAGTGTTTACTGTATCAGAAATTTAAACTGAGGATTTTTTTTTTTTCAGCCATACTGTGTGGCATGTGGGATCTTAGTTCCCTGACCAGAAATCAAACCTGTGCCCCCTGTATTTAAAGTGTGAGTCTTAACCACTGGACCACCAAAGAGGTCTCTAAACTGAGAAATTTTTAAAATCTGTGATTTGATTTCATAAATGTGAACACTAGTTACATATTTTTATGAAAAAATGTATCTTTCAAAACAAGAAGAATTTAATGAGAAGAGCGGAATTTTTAATGTCTGGCTTAATAAAAGACAGATGGATTCTCTTATCTGCTTCCACATTCAGTCAATTGCATATAGCATTTTGGTTGAATAATAGGAAGCAAATTTGGACTCGCACAGATATGAGTTGGAAAAGGGAAAAATATTTTAATGGCTTTTCCAGATAAGCTTAGTTATTTTCTTTAATACCACACCAAAATTAAATGACTGTTAGTTTTGTAAATGTTTAAAACGTAACTATAAAGTTTTCATGCTCTGTTACATTAAAATCCATTGGTCTATCTTTGGATGGTTCTTTTATTCATTTATGGGTTTGCAACATCAAATATTGATCATTTGGGAAATATTGGTCCATTGAGTTATGAAGGACTTGCAAATACTTACACATTTAACAATATAATTTTAAAAAACCACATTTGTTAACATTATAATTATCTCTTCAGAAATATCTTTGTTTTGGGAAACAGTAAACCAATGGTTGTGGATACAATTTTTCAAAATCCTCATTTTTGCCCCAAAGCCTGAATTTCATAACTGGAAACAGATACTGTCAGCTGTTTCCTTTCAAGTGGCAGGCTCCAGAAAATGTCTGCCAAACACACAAGTCTGAATTACCAAAATTTATCTGTCAGTCACACTTTCAAGTAAAAATGGTATTACATGAAAAAGTAGTTAGTTCAGCTTTGCAACTGGAATAGTTGCCTAAGTGATTTTCCTTGAGGCAATCAATGTATCTGAGACAAGCAATGTATAGAAGTGCTTTATGTATATTTCCCATTTCCTCATGTAGAATGTTTAAAATATATATACTCAAGGGTTGAGTTTTAATAAAATTAATTTTACCACTCCATTAAGGATATTCATAGTAAACTTGGCTTTTTTTCCCTTTGAGTGCTGATTAGGGAAGACTACATTAACTGCTAGTACAGTTTGATACCATTGCCTTGAATAGTGCTAAGGCACCAGCAGTTTGAACCCACCACTGCTTTTGTACTATCAGAAAGTCAACATGGTGAAATGTAGTATAGAATGATAATGGAAACAGTTTGACTCACAGCCCTGAAAAGGCTCTGGAGCCTCCAGGAGTCTATAAACCATACTATGAGAACTGGCAATATATGCGTGTGTGTATGTATGGAAATATATGTAAAATAGTTATCTACTAAGTTGACATTTCTCTGAGTTAAATATAATTCCCTACATTTGACCTAAAAAAAGGTGCTTTCTAAATTTTAACTAATTTGCTTTCCCCCCCAAGTTTAATTTATTGGATAAGTAACATAACAACAATAAAGATATTTTAAATTAAAAAAATCATCTACCAATTTCTATAGTTTAATTTTAAGGTAGTAATGGGAGTGCTTTTGGAAATCTTTTATTACAAAAGTATTGTATTCTCATCATAAACAAATTCAAACAATAAATGTACAAATATTTTTATTCAGAAACAGAAATAATTGCACTTTTTCACTCAGCAGTTTACCATGAACATGGGATTACTCACAGGGATTAACTTGGTGGTCCAGTGGCTAATACTCCACACTCCCAATGCAGGGGGCCTGAGTTAAATCCCTGGCCAGGGAACTAGATCCCACATGCCATAACTACAATCTGACACAGCTTTTCAAAATTTTTACAGATTTCACTCATTATTAACAAATACATACTAAGTTATTTTATAGCCATACTACAACTTATTTAGCCACTTTTTTTTTTTTTAGCCACTTTCTTATTGACGGACAAGCAGGGTTTCAATGAATCAGTTCAGTTCAGTTCAGTCACTCAGTCGTGTCCGACTCTTTGTGACCCCATGAATCGCAGCACGCCAGGCCTCCCTGTCCATCACCAACTCCCAGAGTTCACTCAGACTCATCGAGTCCATGATCCAGCAGATGGACTCATGACGTCCATCGAGTCAGTGATGCCATCCAGCCATCTCATCCTCTGTTGTCCCCTTCTCCTCCTGCCCTAAATCCCTCCCAGCATCAGAGACTTTTCCAATGAGTCAACTCTTCGCATGAGGTGGCCAAAGTGCTGGAGTTTCAGCTTTAGCATCATTCTTTCCAAAGACTACCCAGGGCTGATCTCCTTCAGAATGGACTGGTTGGACCTCCTTGCAGTCCAAGGGACTCTCAAGAGTCTTCTCCAACACCACAGTTCAAAGGCATCAATCCTTCGGTGCTCAGCTTTCTTCACAGTCCAACTCTCACATCCATACATGACCACTGGAAAAACCATAGCCTTGACTAGATGGACCTTTGTTGGCAAAGTAATGTCTCTGCTTTTCAATATGCTCTCTAGGTTGCTCATAACTTTCCTTCCAAGGAGTAAGTGTCTTTTAATTTCATGGCTGCAGTCACCATCCACAGTGATTTTGGAGCCCCCAAAAATAAAGTCTGACACTGTTTCCACTGTTTCCCCATCTATTTGCCATGAAGCGATGGGACCAGATACCATGATCTTTGTTTTCTGAATGTTGAGCTTTAAGCCAACTTTTTCACTCTCCTCTTTCACTTTCATCAAGAGGCTTTTTAGTTCCTCTTCACTTTCTACCATAAAAGTGGTGTCATCTGCATATCTGAGGTTATTGATATTTCTCCCGGCAATCTTGATTTCAGCTTGTGTCTCCTCCAGCCCAGCGTTTCTCATGATGTACTCTGCATATAAGTTAAATAAGCAGGGTGACAATATACAGCCTTGATGTACTCCTTTTCCTATTTGGAACCATTCTGTTGTTCCATGTCCAGTTCTAACTGTTGCTTCCTGACCTGCATATACGTTTCTCAAGAGGCAGGTCAGGTGGTCTAGTATTTCCATCTCTTTCAGAATTTTCCACAGTTTATTGTGATCCACACAGTCAAAGGCTTTGGCATAGTCAATAAAGCAGAAATAGATGTTTTTCTGGAACTCTCTTGCTTTTTCAATGATCCAGTGGATGTTGGCAATTTGATCTCTGGTTCCTCTGCCTTTTCTAAAACCAGCTTGTACAAATATTTCTGAGCTCATATGTGAGTTTCTCTGTGCACTATACCCCTCAGAATTGGAAGTGGACTTGCTAATCAAGCAGTTTGTACATTTAAAAATTTGAAGGCATTCCCAAACTGATTTCCCTGAAGACTGTATCAATTTACACACCTGATAAAGGTATATGAGAAAGCAACATAGGACTTTTGAGTGTAACTGTTGCCTATGAGATGATTGGACTTGCCTGGTAGCTCAGACAGTAAAGAATCTGCCTGTAATGCAGGAGACCTGGGTTCAACCTCTGTGTCAGGAAGATCCCCTGAAGTAGGAAATGGCAACCCACATAAGTATTCTTGCTTGGAGAATCCCATGGACAGAGGTGACTGGTGGGCTATAGTCCATGGGGGTCACAGAGAGTTGGACATGACTGAGCGACTTTCACTTCACATGAGACGATCAGGGTCTGAATAGTGGTCTCATTATTGTTCTCCAGGGTTTTTTTTTTTTTTTTTTTTTAATATTTCTGAATCCTTTGGTCACTCTTCAGGGATCCTAATACTCACCTAAAATCCCTACTAGATAGATCAATATTGCTGCTTTCTTAGGATTCTCTATTATGGCTCAATTTTGTATAAAAACCCTGCCAGATTACGGGCAGAGGCATTGGGACAATCAAGGGCTTTAGCCAAACCCCAGAGGCCACTGACAGGCTTGCCCACTTCTCAGACATTTGTCCCACATAACTCTTGTACTGATGAAGCAATCTTCTTCAACTGACAAACCTTTTGCATCTACTTATCTCTGCTGGAAAAGTTCAACTCTGGCTCTTTTCTTTTTGTCACTGGTGTGCCAATGACAGGATTTAAGAGGGCCCTCTATGTGAAAAGTCTCATTGCAGAGTCCTGAACAGTTTTTCTTATAGCTTCTGTGAATTTGTACAAGATGCATGTCTCAACTATACTGTCCATAGGTATATTTTTGGGGCTATAGCAGACACTATGCCACTTCTTCAGGGCAGAACATCTGGGAGGTGGCATTTGTAGCTGCCCTGCAGGTGAAAGCCATGCTGCGTCTCCTATTTTATGAGCCTGCCTTGATGAGCAAGGGGTGTGGTAAACTGAGTTCAGTTCAAACACTCCACAAGAGTCTCCAAGATCAGCCTTCGGAATGACTCAGTTCTCACGTGTAAGCCAAAATTCCTCCCCGAGCTGGAATCCTGGGCTTGCTGTCTTCTCACTCTGGTATGCAACAATGTACCTCAGATTTTTATAGGAAACAGAGGGTTAGATAGATGGGGTCATATAGGAACCAGAGATTTTCCTGGAAGATACTGACCCTAATACCCATTTCTCCAGTTCCTCCTTTATTAAAAGGAGGAGTACTTATTAAAAAGACTAAAGGACTCCTTAAGAGCTCTTCTGATTCAAAACTGCTGATTTACTACATGCCAAAATTAGAGATACCAAGGGAATATTTCATGCAAAGATGGGCTCAATAAAGGACAGAAATGGTATGGACCTAACAGAAGCAGAAGATATTAAGAAGAGGTGGCAAGAATACACAGAAGAACTGTACAAAAAAAGATCTTCATGACCCAGATAATCACGAAGGTGTGATCACTCACACTCACCTAGAGCCAGACATCCTCGAATGTGAAGTCAGGTGGGCCTTAGGAAGCATCACTACAAACAAAGCTAGTGGAGGCCATGGAATTCCAGTTGAGCTGTTTCAAATTCTAAAAGATGATGCTGTGAAAGTGCTGCACTCAATATGTTAGCAAATTTGGAAAACTCAGCAGTGGCCACAGGGCTGGAAAAGGTCAGTTTTCATTCCAATCCCAAAGAAAGGTAATGCCAAAGAATGCTCAAACTACTGCACAATTGCACTCATCTCACACGCTAGTAAAATAATGCTCAGAATTCTCCAAGCCAGGCTTCAGCAACATGTGAACGGTGAACTTTCAGATGTTCAAGGTGGTTTTAGAAAATGCAGAGGAACCAGAGATCAAATTGCCAACATCTGCTGGCTCATTGAAGCAGCAAGAGAGTTTCAGAAAAACATCTATTTCTGCTTTATTGACTATGCCAAAGCCTTTGACTATGTGGATCACAATAAACTGTGGAAAATTCAAGAGATGGTAATACCAGACCACTTGACCTGCCTCTTGAAAACCTGTATACAGGTCAAGAAGCAACAGTTAGAACTGGACATGGAACAACAGACTGGTTCCAAATAGGAAAAGGAGTACATCAAGGCTGTATATTGTCACCTTGCTTATTTAACTTATATGCAGAGTACATCATGAGAAACGCTGGGCTGGAAGAAGCACAAGCTGGAATCAAGATTGCCGAGAGAAATATCAATAATCTCAGCTATGCAGATGACACCACCCCTATGGCAGAAAGTGAAGAAGAACTAAAGAGCCTCTTGATGAAAGTGAAAGAGGAGAGTGAAAAAGTTGGCTTAAAGCTCAACATTCAGAAAACAAAGATCATGGCATCTGGTCCCATCACTTCATGGCAAATAGACAGGGAAACAGTGGAAACAGTGTCTGACTTCATTTTTCTGGGCTCCAAAATCACTGTGGATGGTGATTGCAGCAATGAAATTAAAAGACGCTTGCTCCTTGGAAGGAAAATTATGACCAATCTAGACAGCATATTAAAAAGTAGAGACATTACTTTGCCAACAAAGGTCCATCTAGTCAAGGCTATGGTTTTTCCAGTGGTCATGTATGGATGTGAGAGTTGGACTGTGAAGAAAGCTGAGCGCAGAAGAATTGATGCTTTTGAACTGTGGTGTTGGAGAAGACTCTTGAGAGTCCCTTGGACTGCAAGGAGATCCAACCAGTCCATCCTAAAGGAGATCAGTCCTAGGTGTTCATTGGAGGGACTGATGTTGAAGCTGAAACTTCAATACTTTGGCTACCTGATGCAAAGAACTGACTCATTTGAAAAGACCCTGATGCTGGGAAAGATTGAGGGCAGCAGAAGATGGGGACGACAGAGGATGAAATGGTTGGATAGCATCACCGACACAATGGACATGGGTTTGGATGGACTCCAGGAGTTGGTGATGGACAGGGAGGCCTGGCGTGCTGCAGTTCATGGGGTCGCAAAGAGTTGGACACGACTGAGCGACTGAACTGAACTGAGACCACTATGACTTGAAAAATAAGTTGATTCTTGCTGTGGGGATTACTATTTAACTGTTCTCTCATCAGTTGCTACTTAACTATGCTCAAACCATGAGATTCCAAACTTTTGCCAGTCCTGGGACTTTCTAAAGTCTATGGAAGAAGGCTGTGGTACCACCCAAGAAGAGCTTCTAGAGAGGATGGATGTGGCTGCCCAAGCTATAGGACATAAGCGGATGTTTGGAGTGGTTAGCCTCACGTTCTCTAACTGTGGAACAGGAGAGGTAGGAGCTTCATTGTGATGCACATGGTAGGGTTCTGGGTTTCTCCAAGGCATCTATTGATTGCATTCTCTTTGAACCCTGTTCCTGTCAATGTACTTTACACCTGTGGACTAGTGCATCTCGGCTGAACCAGAACCCCTACATACTTGCTGGTTCTTATTCCTCAGTGTTATTCTTGATTTTCCCTTTGAATTAGTACTGAAGGATGGTGGGAAGCGCACAGAATTGCTACTAGTAACATTTTCAGTATGTATGTATCTTTTAAAACAGGCAAAACCTAAAACATGTTCTCCAAGGACCCACCTCAGGGGTAAGTGACTTAACTTTCATTGCTAACCACATGACTTTTTGCAAAGAGATGTTTCTTTTGTGAAAAGCTACAACTTGACATCTTTTAAAAATTTGTTTCCAGTTATGGTAAAGACATACATCTGCTTCTGTTCAGTATATTTCTCTTGAGGGTTTCTTGCTGACTTACCATGCAATGTTCTATATTGGCTAAGTTCCTCACATTGCTTTCTGAAACAAACAGACTTCTTCATCTGAAAAAGAATCATTCCTGCTTAATTTTTCTAACACTGCCAATAAATATCCTATTTGATCAGTTACTTGACTTTATACCAAAAGTGATTTTTTTTACAAACTTTACTAAATTTTTCCTGATCACTAGAGTAATATATTATTTATAGAAAATTTGAAAACATAAATAAAATAAATAAAAATCACCCATTATCCCACCATCCACAGATAATCTCTCTCCTGGTGTATGCCATTTTGATGTATGGGAATATTCTATTCATTTTAGTGTATTGGGATCACTACATACCCTTTGTTTTATAATTTTATCTTTTATTTAATATAATGTGAACTTCATTTTTAGTGACTATAGGACCAAATTGTATAGTAAAATTCAGCTAACATCAATCAATTCCTATTAGATATTTAGGTTTTATTTATTTTTTTTGCTATATATTTTGTGCCATGTCTGATTAACTCAAATTCCTAGAAGTCCAAGGAATAAGCATTTTCTAAAAGAAAAATTTATGAGAGTAGATCTTAAAATTCTCAACACAGAAAAAAACTAAAACTATGTAAGGTGACATTTGTTAACTAAACTTATTGTGATAATAATTTTGCAAATATATACATATATCAAATTGGGCTTCCCTGGTGGCTCAGCAGTAAAGAATCCACCTTCAATGCAGGAGACAAAGGGACACAGGTTCAATCCCTGGGTCGGGAAGATTCCCTGGAGGAGGACATGGCAACCCACTCCAGTATTCTTGCCTGGAGAATCCCATGGACAGAGGAGCCTGGCGGGCTATATTCCACAGGGTCACAAAGAGTCAGACACGACTGAAGCGACTAAGCATGCACGCATGCACATATATCAAATCATTATGTTGTATACCTTAAACTAATACAATTAGTGTCAAAAATTATATGTTAATTATATGTCAATAAAACTGGAAAAACTCAATAAAAACAAAATAAATGAATGTAAGTAATTAAAATTTAATTTAAAATGAAAACTTTAAATTTTGGAATAGTTTTAAAGAAAAGTTGCAAAGATAGTACAGAGTTCTCAAATAGCCCATCCTGTTTCCTCTGTGACTAACATCTTATATTAGTATGGTGCATTTGTCACAATTAATGAGGCAACACTGATATATTATTATTAGCTGGTTGACATATTATTATCAACTAACGTCCATACTTTGTTCAGATTTCTTTCTTGTTTACCTCATATCCTTTTTCTGTTCCAGGATCCCATTCAGTATACCACATTACATTTAGTCATCATGTCTCCTTAGTTTCATTTTGACTATGACATTTCTCAGACTACTTGCACATAATATCAAGGATATATACTATCAACATGGTTCATAACTGTTGATGTTAGTCTTGAAACCTGGCTGAAGTAGTGTTTGTCAGTTTTCTCTACTATAAAATTACTCTTCCCCCTCCCTTTTCCATACTGTACTCTTTAGAAGGATGTCACTAAGCACAACCTACACTTAAGGAAAAGGGAGTTATGCTTCACCTCCTTGAGAGCAAGTAACTACATAACTTTGGAATTTTTCTACATGGAAGAATTATCTATTCTCTCCATTCATTTATTCAGTCATTTACTTATATCCATGTGAACTCATATTTATTTTATACTTTGGGTTATAATCCACTACTATTTATTTGCTCAAATTGTCCCAGCTTTGGCCATTGGGAATTCTTTCAGTTAGCTCCTGTATCTCTGAGATACCCTCATTATTTTGTGTATGATTAGTACTTTCTTACTTTTTGGCACTATGAGATGATCTAGGCTCATCTTGTATATTTCCTGCCCCAGTCCTAGAATCAGTCATTTCTCTAAGCATCCATGGTTCCTTTTATTGAAGCATGATATTAAAAACCAAGATCTGGGTATAAAGTGTGCATGTTGCTACTGGAATGTCATTTCTAGCTGACAGAGCAAGAAAAAAAGTGTGTATCTAACTTGTGTATATATAAATACCTACATATATTTCTACATATATCCACTTGTAACTATATTAAACTGAGTTCATACTGATGTTTCCAACTCTGACAGCCATCACCTCACAGATCACTGTAGCCTATTCCCCTTGTTTATCTGCCATGTTCCACTCCAACAGTGAGAAAGTAGGCTCCTACCATCTGTTATCTATTTACGCAATTGTTCAATTCCCGTACATATACATAGTTGTTTCAAAACTGCTAATGTGTATCTCCATGGGAAACAACTTGATCAACAATAGTACAGTGCTTATGTGCTGTTTCTTTTGTTTTTAGTCTTAGAGCCACCCACCAGTCTTCTTTGTCCATGGGATTTTCCAGGCAAGAATACTGGAGTGGGTGGCCATTTCTTTCTCCAAGCAATCTTCCCCACCCCGGGATCGAATCCAGGTCTCCTGCACTGCAGGCAGATTCTTTATCAACTGAGCTACCAGGGAAGCTCAGCCTTAGAGCCACCACTCATTTCCAAAGTTACATAGGTCAGTATATTTTCCTCTGCTCCCTTCAGTGAGGTTGTTTCACACATCTGTGATACAATTAGATTCTTTAGTCATGGTCTGCATTCCATTCTGGGATCCCCTGGCCTACTAAATGATTAAAAAATTTTTTTCATATATTAAACGTCACTCTTTGTACTGTAATGTTCTATAGGTTTGTTAAATGAATACCATCATATAGAATACAATATCATAACAGAACTGTACCACTGTAAAAAACCCTCTGCTTCACTTATTCAACTCTTCCCCTACTTCGATCCCTGGCATATTGATCTGTTTACTATCTCCATACTTTTGCCTTTTCCAGAATATCATATAAGTAGAATCATACAGTATGTGGCCTTTTCAAACCGGTTTCTTTCACTTAGCAATTTGCATTTTAAATTCATCTTGGTCTGTGCATAGTTTGACAGGTCATTCCTTTTTATAGTATTCCACTATATGGCTGTATCACAGTTTGCTTACCCGTGCATTTATTGAAGGACATCATGGTTGCTTCCAGAAACAATGATTATGAAGAAAGCTTCTATAAACATCTCCGTGAAGGATTTTACATGGATATAAGTTTTCAAATGAGTGTAAATACTTAATACTGCACTTGTAGATTGTAAGAAAGAGCATGTTTAGCATTGTAAGAACTTTCCAAACTCTTTTCCAGAATGGCTGTACCATTTTGCATTCTCAATCAGTAATGAATGAGAGTTCCTGTTGTTTTGCATCCTTACCAGCAATTGGTACGGTCAGTTCTTTTTTCCAGTAGTCATGTATGGATGTGAGAGTTGGACCATAAAGAAGAATTGTGGTGCTAGAAAAGATTCTTGAGAGTCCCTTGAACTGCAAGGAGATCAAACCAGTCGATCCTAAAGGAAATCAACTTTGAATATATATTGGAAGGACTGATGCTGAAGCTCCAATTCTTTGGACATCTGATGCAAAGAGCCAACTCATTGGAAAAGGCACTGATGCTGGGAAAAATTGAAGGCAAAAGGAGAGGGGGCAGCACAGGATGTGATGGTTAGATAGCATCATTGACTCAATGGACATAAATTTGAACAAACTCTGGGACACAATGAAGGACAGGGGAGCCTGGCATGCTGCAGTCCATGGGGTTGCAAGGAGCTAGACATGACTTAGCAATTGAACAACAACAATAGGAGGAAATAAAAATTTAAAGAAAGGATCTTCATCCACAGTGCCACATTTCTCTTCAGAAAGTTTGTACTTATTTCTCTGAAGTAACTTGTTCCTAACTCTATTGTTCCCCACATTTCATCAGGCACCAAGTCATGCTGATGTTTATGCTTGTTGACAGTTCCATTCTCTCCATTCTGAAAGCCACTCCCCTGATTCAGGCTTTCATTACCTCACACTGGGACTAAACACAACAGCAAGACTGCTTGTTTCCTAGACTCCAGTACCTCCTTGTTACATATCCCAACCATACAATGCAGCCCAAACAAAACAAAACAAAAAGATGTAATCTCCCTGTGACAATTTTTATCTTGGTAACTTTTTCTTTTCAATAACTATGAAGTAAAATTTAAAGCCCTTAGTCCAGTATTCAACATTTCTTTAACCTAACTTCTCTTTAATCCTCTTTCTGATTTCCCTGCACTGACCAAATTAGTCTTTTAGCCATTCCTTTCCATTTGGAAGGCTTTACTTTTATTTTCCTCAGTTAGTTCCAAGTTCAAAATGATAATAATCAAAGCTTTTGCCTAAACTTAATGTATTTTGATTTCTCTTTTACATTCTATCTACTCAATACTGCAAAATAGTTTATTCAGTTCAGTTCAGTTGCTCAGTCGTATCCAACTCTTTGTGACCCCATGGACTGTAGCACACCAGGCTTCCCTGTATATCACCATCTCTCAGTGCTTGCTCAAACTCATGTCCATTGAGTCAGTGATGCCATCCAACCATCTCATCCTGTCGTCCCCTTATCCTCCTGCCTTCAATCTTTCCCAGCATCAAGGTCTATTCCAAGGGGTCAGTTCTTTACATCAGATGGCCAGAGTATTGGAGTTTCAGCTTTAGCATCAGTCCTTCCAATGAATATTCAGGGTTGATTTCTTTTAAGATTGACTGGTTAGATCTCCTTGCAGTCCAAGGGACTCTCAAGAGTCTTCTCCAACACTACAGCTCAAAAGCATCAATTCTTTGGTGCTCAGCTTTCTTTACAGTCCAACTCTCACATCCATACATGACTACTGGAAAAACCACAGCTTTGACTAGATGGGCCTTTGTCGGCAAAGTAATGTCTCTGTTTTTTAATATGCTGTCTAGGTTGGTCATAGCTTTCCTTCCAAGGAGCAAGCATCTTTTAATTTCATGGCTGCAGTCACCATCTGCAGTGATTTTGGAGCTCCCCAAAATAAAGTCTCTCACTGTTTCCATTGTTTCCCCATCTATTTGCCATGAAGTGATGGGATCGGATGCCATTATCTTAGTTTTCTGAATGCTGAGTTTTAAGCCAGCTTTTTCATCCTTCTCTTTCACTTTCATCAGAAGGCTCTTTAGTTCTTCTTTGCTTCCTGCCATAAGGGTGGTGTCATCTGCATATCTGAGGTTATTGATAATTCTCCTGGCAATCTTGATTCCAGCTTGTGCTTTATCCAGTAGTCAAATTTGCTTTTCTGTTGTTTAATACTATTCTCTATTATTCCCACTTGCATTTTACTACCTAATCTTAGTTAATATGTATATTCATCAGTGTAACTGAAAAGAGGTACTTTAAATCATCTGCTTCTTTTATGTTTTCTCTAAAGACTTGGCAAAGTACCATGTATAACAGGAATTAAATAAATGTGAGTTGAATGAACATGTGAAAAATTGCAAAAGTAATTTGAAATATTTTATTTGAATTTTTATTACACAAAAAAATATATCTTCACTGTGGAAAAAAGAAAAGTCTAGAAAATATAAATATTCAAAAAAGAAAAAAATTTAAATAAATCTCCATATAATTCCATTATCCAAAGATAATTACTATTAACAGCTTGGTTTTACATGTAACATATCATACTTTTTCCATACATGTATGATATTTGATTTGAAGTGATGACTATGCTTTGTAATATGGAATGTCTCTTAAGTTATGTACCTTTAAAATGTACCTCAAGGGGCTTCCCGAGTACCTTAGTAGTAAAGAATCTGCCTGCCAATGCAGGAGACATGGTTCCATCCCTGGTCTGGGAAAATTCCACATGCTGTAAGTAAGCCTATAGCCCACAACTATTGAGTCAGTGCCCTAGGGCCCAGGAACCAAAACTCTTGAGTCCACATGCCACAATTACTGAAGCCTACAACCTTAAAGCTCATGTTCTGCAACAAGAGAAGCTATCACAATGAGAAGCTGATGCCCTGCAACTAGAGAGTAGCCCCTGCCAATCACAACTAGAGAGAAGCCCATGAAACAACAAAGACCCAGTACAGCTAAAAATAAATACTTTTTTAAAAAGTATTTAAGAAAAAAGAGAACAAAAATTAACTATAAAAAATAAAGTGTACCTCAAAAGGTCAACTGGACACAGAAAATTTCTTGGTCAAGGTGCATAGCATCACACACAGAAGTATACTAGTCACTTGAAGTAGACTTGGTATTTCTGATTCCCAGTTTAGAGATCCTCCCATCAAATCCTACTTTCTCTCAACCCTACTGCATATTTTCCTTGACATGTTGTCCTTTATCCAGCAATTTAAGGATTATGGAATCATGACAGAATCCCAAGAAAGAAAATGGATATTAATTGTTTTCTCCTCTCTCCATCATTGAGAACTTGAGTGATTCTACCACAAGAGGTATTTATATACTTGATAGTTTTACAAGTTTGAAATACACACACACACACACACACACAAGTATATTTAAGTGTATACGTACATATACTTTTCCCATTTTGGGGTAGGCTAAGTAAATTTTCTGAATAATTTGGTATAATTTTCTTAGGCGGTGTGGTGGGTAGTCCAGTTGCAGGCATAGCTCATTATTTTTAAAAATATGCTTGATTCATACATCTTGCAGGTATATTCAGTTATGGTGTAAATAAGTGGTAGCTTTCGATTTAGTTGCAATTGTATGGTTTTTCAATTGAACAAAGTTGTGCCCAGAACTTCTTGGAGGATGGACAGTAGGTTAGAAAGTTAGGCATCAGTAGCATTGTTTTTGGAGAAGGCAATGGCACCCCACTCCAGTACTCTTGCCTGGAAAATCCCAGGGACGGGGGAGCCTGGTAGGCTGCAGTCCATGGGGTTGCTAAGAGTTGGACACGACTGAGCGACTTTACTTTCACTTTTCACTTTCATGCATTGGAGAAGGAAATGGCAACCCACCCTGGAGAATCCCAGGGATGGGGGAGCCTGGTGGGCTGCCATCTGTGGGGTCACACAGAGTCGGACATGACTGAAGCGACTTAGCAGCAGCAGAAGCAGCAGCATTGTTTGGTTGGAAAAAAAAAAGGGGTGTGGGGCTTCCCTGGAGGCTCAGTGGTAAAGAATCTGCCTGCTAATGCAGGAGACACGGGTTCAACCCCTGATTTGGGAAGACTGCACATGCTGAGAAACAACTAAGACCATGAGTCACAACTTCTGAGCCCAATGCTGAAACTACTGAAGTCCATATGTCCTAGAGCCTGTGCTCTGCAACAAGAGAAGCCACCACAATGAGAAGCTTGTGCACTAGCCTGTGCAACTAGAAAGTAGCCCCTGCTTGCCGCAGCTAGAGAAAAGCCGGAGTAGCACAGCCAAAAATAAATAAAGTTATATTAAAAAAGGAAACAATCTAAATGTTCAACACTATATAGAACTGGATAAACACTAAATTATTGTATCCCTGGTTAACAGAATACTGTGAAGCAGTAAACAAGAATTTCAGAGATCATTATATATACTGGAATATATATATATTCCAGTATATATAATGGAATATCTCTGGAATATATTAGGTGAACAAAACAAGATACAGAAGTGTGGATTGTAAGCTGCCATTTATGTTAAAAAGAGAAAAAAAAGACACGTACAAAATTGCTTATATAGGTATAAACACTTCTAGAAGGAGACTTAAAAATCTAATAACATGGTTTACTTACAAGAGGGGTTCTGGGTGTTTAGTGGATAAAGTAAAAGGACATCTTTCATTGCATTTTTAAAATTCTTTTTGAAATGTGAACTATGTGAATATATTACTCAGATTTTTTAATGTGAAATTACATGGTCTAATAAACTAACATAGTTGGAGAAACCAGAAGACAGTTTTAAATTAAATGTCTCCAACTGTTATGAAAAAGAGATCAAATACTGAAGCGACTTAGCAGCAGCAGCAGCAGCATGCTAATGGTTGAAGTATTATATCAGTTTACCTGATTGATGAAATTCTTCTGCCATTGAGTGTACCATGGAATCAATGTGATATAGTGGGAAGAACATGGGTTTTAGGAGCAGGCAGAAATAAATTCAAATCCTAGCCTTTTTCATTTTTTGGCCTTGCTGGGCCATATATCGGAGAAGGCAATGGCACCCCACTCCAGTACTCTTGCCTGGAAAATCCCGTGGATGGTGGAGCCTGGTAGGCTGCAGTCCATGACCCCAAGAGTCGGACATGACTGAGCGATTTCTCTTTCACTTTTCACTTTCATGCATTGGAAAAGGAAATGGCAACCCACTCCAGTGTTCTTGCCTGGAGAATCCCAGGGACAGGGGAGCCTGGTGGGCTTCTGTCTATGGGGTCGCACAGAGTCGGACACAACTGAAGCGACTTAGCAGCAGCAGCAGGGCCATATGTGGGATCCCAGTTCCCCAACCAGGGATTGAACTCCCAGCCTGGGATTGAACTCCCCACCCCTTGCAGTAGAAATGCATAGTCCCAACTACTGGACCACCAGGGAAATCCCATTCAAATCTTAGCCTTTTAATATACTGGCTTTATATGTTTGGGTAAGCTATTTAACCTTTTTGGAGTTTCAATTTTCTTATCTGTAAAATGGGTGGAATCTTGATAGGGTTATTATAAAGGTTAAAAGACATAACACCCAACAGGAACAAATTTGTTGGTTTACTTAGCCTTCTCTCCTTACATGGGTGAACTGAACTGAGATGAACTGATATGCAGAAATTAAATGTCCTGAGAAACTGCAAGTTGCATGGTAAAGTACCACATGTGTCTAAAGGCCCTGTATCTACAATTCAGTTGTCAATCTCATATTTCTTATGAGGAATAAATTCTTTTATTACCTCATAATTTAAAAAACCCTTGGGCTATACAGTCTTCCCTTTTCCTTCTCTGTCTGAAAGATGATCAAAAGGAAGACAGTGCTTTGCAACACATTACAACTACACCTTAATAAATATTCCCACTGGTTTTCTGTGGGAAATATTTTATTCTAATGTTAATTTCCAACAAATATACTTTTAAGAGGGATATTGTACTCCACTACTTATTCAGAATTTGAAATATCAGTGTATCTTTTTTTTCCCAGTAGTAAATACCATCTTAATATATATCAAAACCAAGGTTACCCATTAAATCACATTAATACTTACTGATATTTTACCCTGAATAAGACTTTTTTTTTGGCTGCACAGCACAGGCTGTGGGATCTTAGTCCTCCTAAGGATCAAAACTGTACCCCCTACATTGGAAAGCAAAGTCTTAACCACTGGACCATCAGGGAAGTCCTGAGTATGACTTTATATATTTATCAAATGTGTTACTTGATATGATGATTTTTCAATTAGTTTTCACATTTGTAAAACCACAAGAATTTTGCATATATGGAAATATTAAATTATATTTAATGTAGACTCTTTATAGCAGTCACCAAAATCTAGGAGACTGAGAGGTCCTAACTCGAATACTGACTGTCAAACTACTGACAACAAGTGTCTCTGGTACAGTTCTTGGTGAAACAAAGGTCATTGCTCAATCATATTTTCTCAGTTATACTCAGGATAGGTTGTTAGGAACTAAGTAGAGAGTATATTTTTCTTTTTTAAATATACTGGGAGAAATGTATATATCCAGATTTTCTTTCTGTCAGTCCTTGAGATTCATTATGTTTGTTTAAATGAATTTAAAGAGTTTGTTCAGGGAGCTTTATCAGAAATTATATTTGTATTAGTGGTAAGAATGACAAACAGTTCCTTTGGAGTGTTGCACCAGTCAATACCTGTTTTTGCCTAAGGATGTAGCCATACCAATTCTGGATAATCCAGCTTTGATGTGGGTTGGGCAGTGCTGGGTTTCTTTTGTTGGTGCTATTAATTGGAGTTGTGACCTAGTCACACATGCCTACTGAAGATATAATGTAATTAAGCTCCATAAATTCTAACTAAAGCCAGTGTACATGGCATTTTACATCAAAACAGTTTTCTAGAAAAGGTACTTTCCCCCCACTTTCTATGATGTACTATCTAGAAGGAATATTTACCTAAAATGTTCTGTTCATGGAAAATAGTCTCTTTTAGGCATGTGAAATGCCAAAGCAAGCATTTACCAAATGTTCACCATCTTCAAAAAGCTCTTTAAATAAATGTTTGGCAGAATTTATTTTAAAAGTCATTTTCAAAATAATTTTTTGGTAGAATTTTTAGATTCCAGTTCAAGGAAGGTGAAATTTTAAAAATTACACAATCAAGATATACAAAGTCCTTTGTTACAGCTGCAAGACAGTAGCCAATACCAAAGTTTTTGTTTTTAGCCAGTCTCTCATGGTTAAACTCATATGGACATTCTCTGGGTCAAAGAATATTCGCCATTCAAACTTTTAAAGCCCTCATTGACAAAGGCGATAGAGAGGGATAATAGAGGTAAAGAGAAAGCTCCTTAAAGCTAAAGGGAGAAGACCCCCTTAGCTAGCCTTGTTTCGCATCAGAAACCTGACAAAAATTAGTTTGGCTGCCAGGGGTAGGTGGAGGACTCCGGAAAAGTGACTAAAAAAAATGAGTCTTTGCTATAAGTTTGGCACTTTGCTAAGAACCTGAAGTTGTTACCAATTTATTCAAAACAACAAGTCAATCAGGGAGGTACTAATATTATCCGCATTTTGCAGACGGACGAACTGAAAGTCACAGAGATTATACAACTAACGCCGGGAGGTCACAACAGCAAATAAGTGGCGGCACTAAAACTCGAAACTGCGCCAGAGCACGCACTCTGAACCATTGCGTTCTGCCCCGCGGTGTGATTCCGCACGCTGTCGCGGCCTTCCCACCCTCCTTCGTGGGACAGTTCCCAGTACTGAGGCATGGCGCTGTCCAGCCCTGAGGCTCGCCGCCTTCAACAGGCAAGAGAACGTAGCCCCGCGGGGCGACCCCGCCCGCAGGTTGTAGAACAGCCGCGCCCAGCCGCGTCCAGGCAGGCAGGCTGGCCGAATCGCCTCCCGGCGGTCATCCTCAACAGCCTCTTTGGTTCCCTCAGCTCGGCGGTCTAGGCTCCGCTCGGAAAGGCTGGTGGCACGCAGCCGGAACGTCCCGGCTCACTTGCCTGTCCTAATCCCCCACTCCCACCCAGAGACTGAAGCTGAGTTTACACAGCCTCACCTGTCCCAGAGGAGGCGACCTCTCTAGTGACTGACGCACCGCTTCTCCAACCAGGGATTGGCAGGAAGGTGGAGCCTAGCTGAGACTGATAGCTTCTTCCCTCCAATCCCTATGCAGGAACTCTCCGCGCCTGGCGGAGAGCGACAGGTGGGAGCTGCGTTACCTCCTTGCCTCTTGCACACTTGACGTAAGAGCCTTACTAAGCCCTGGGTGAATTCACTCCAAATCTCACCAATTTTTGCAGGTCGTCACTGCAGCCGTCATTTTAATCAAGAGTGGAAATTCCCCAACCCTTTCCCGTCACCTCAGATGGGGGCGGGATGAATGGTATCCTTACTGACCAATTGTACCACGCGACGTCCTGTGACAAAGTGACCGACACTTTATGTCGCCAATGAAGTTTCCCATTGTCTGGGGTCACTGTGACTGACCACAAGGCCAACTAATCCACTTTAAGGTCGTGAGGCGATAGTCAGAGAGACTGGCCAATAGACATAGAAAAAGACCGGAAGTCGGCGCGTGGGGAATAGGAGGCGGGTGTTCGCAACCGCCTAGGCCTGCGCTGGTCAACGCAGCTTGAGGGCCGCGAGCCAGCGAACAGCGCGTGACGAAGAGCCTGAGCGACGGGTCACTTTGACCAATGATCTGCAGCCGCTGGGGAGCTGCAGCCAGTGGCGAGTGTGCGGGGCGGGAGGCAGCAGGTTAGGCAGTGAGAAGTTAGTGGCGCTGCTGGGACGGGGGGAAGGAGACGCTTCTTCCTCCTGCTGCTTCTCTCGTTCCCGGGATCGGCGGCGGCGGTGGCCGCGGCCGCGAGTGACTCGGCAGCGTCTCCGGCTCCGCGTGCGAACCATGCTGACCGACGGCGGAGGCGGCGGCACCTCCTTTGAGGAGGACTTGGACTCGGTGGCTCCGCGATCCGCCCCAGCTGGGGCCTCGGAGCCGCCTCCGCCGGGAGGGGTCGGGCTGGGAATCCGCACTGTGAGACTCTTCGGGGAGGCCGGACCGGCTCCGGGAGTCGGTGGAGGCAGCAGCGGTGCAGGCGGAGGGGACGCGGCGCTGGATTTCAAGTTGGCGGCTGCTGTCCTGAGGACCGGGGGTGGAGGTGGTGCCTCTGGTAGCGACGAGGACGAGGTGTCCGAGGTACGGCTCTAGGATCCCTGCTTTCTACACAGCTTGAGGCACGAATTCTCTCTGGGCCGGCGCAGGGCTCGGGCCACCCTCCTGCTGCCCAGATGGAGTCGTTCACTGTCAGCGATCGGCTCCCGGGCTGCAGTGGCGGCGGTGCGGGCCTAGTGCGCCCTCGGCTTACTCTTCGGCTTGAGTCGGACCGGTTCCCGTCACCATCCATAGACCCACAATAGGGAGTCCTTTGGTCTCTGAGCTTCGCGCGGGAAGCGGGACTCCTTGGGCACCTCCCGCCCACCCCGCTTTGGAGACGAGGGTGGGGGCGGGGTCTTGCCAGAGTCCCTGCCCTTGGTACTGAGAGAGCGGGACAGAGAGAGGGTGAGGGTGAGAGACAGACAGAGAGGGCTGGCTTGCGTAAAGAACATTGCCACTGTACTGTGTCTCTCCTCTGAGTTGAAGGATTGGGCATTATTTGCCTTATGCCTTACTTGTGTGCTAAAGGAGGGTTCTTAATTCCAGTTTGGTCTGAGACAGGTGAGTACTAAGGAGCTCTCTGCTTTTGCGCTGAAAAATCACGTGGGTCCTTGCACCTGGGACTGTGTGAAGTTAGACAGGAAGAGAAGGTTCCAGTGCTCGTTTGGGCTTCGCAACAGCTGGATAGCTGAACTCTGGAGATTTTTAGGCTTGGAGAAGATGAGATCCTCTTTGGAAACCTTGTGCAGTGAGGGAAATTTGTTATCAGGACCTTCATTCCTTTCAGCTGTTAGGCGCATACTGGACATTTTTAGGTCTAGGCAACCTGGAATGGGAGGCATCAACTTTTGGGCTCTAGGGCTAAAGGAGATATTTTACGTTTGTACTTTTCTCCCCCTGACTATGGCTTTGTTATAGTTCTGTCCTGTGGTGACTGTTGTTCTAAGAGCTCAGAGTATTCTATTTTGATTCTAAGGTGCCTGGTTCATCCCCTATGACCAATTATCTTAACCTCTGATCTTAGTCTTAAAGTACAGGGGCTTCTGTGTATGTACAGCTGTTCTGGCTGTTGTATTGAGAGGAATAAGGAGAAACTGTATTTATGGGTTGTAGAATACAATTAGTGCAGTCTTACCATTCTTGATCTGAACAGGAATTCTTTTAGTTTTTTCTAACCCCAGTATTTTGCTTGGAATAAACTTTGTGGGTTGTAAAGGAGACAGTTCCTTGGATGTCTCTGTCTTTGAATTTCACTATAAGAGAAATAACTTCTAAGCCAAGGTGGTACAGGATTTTGAGTAGGCAGTTTTGGAGAGTGTCTCTGGAGCACTTCCACTCCTGGGCTTGTGGAAGGCTTTCATTTAGACTTTGAATGAAAATTGATGAGAGATGAACCTAGAATATAGTTACTTTTTACCTAGGAAGTAAAGATTAGAGTCTGTTTTTCTTTGAAACTTGTTAGAGAGACTGAAAAAGTTTGCTTTGGTCTGAATGTGATAGAAGGATGATGTTCTTGATTTTCTGAACCATTTTTTGCACAGTTGTCATTGATGAAGTGAGAGATCACACATTTGTTTTTACTTCAGTAGTAGTCTTAAATTTCGTCAGAGGTAAAGTGCTAGTGAGCCTCCATAGTTATGAATCTCTAACTCTATGGGCTTCTGTGTTATATCTGGAGAAATGAGCTTTTGAAGTAACCAATTTTGCAAGATTTGTTCATACACACAGCTTATTTCATTTGGAGTCTTCACACCAGGCTGTTAAAGCTGTGAGCAGAATTCACACCTTTTGTGTGATTTTCTTTGGTGTTATCATAGAAATTATTCACGATTCCTTCAGCCACTTAGGCTAATGGTAGAAGAACTTCTTATTCTAAATTTTCTGTGCTTAAAAGATTTAGATATTAAGTGTATATAGGTAGACATCACTTTTGGATAGAGATTTCTAGAGTACCCACAAACTTGAGCCTAGTCTAAGATAATGCTCAATATGCATATAGATTCTTTCTTAACCTGAGGAGAAAGGAAATTTTGTTTTTATGTCCTATTCATCCATATCATATAAAAAAGAAATTCCTGGAATATCTAGTGTATGTTGAATGTGTGGTAGGGTATAGTCTGTGCCTTTGTGAGTGAAATGACCTTTTTTTCTCAAGCAGATTTCTTGGATTTTCTCATTTCTCTCTGACAAGATCATAGTATTCTCTCTTATTATTACCTTTGAGTTTCATTTAGTGTAAAAAGATCATATGTAATATTCTTCAAAAAACACTCACCCAACTGGCATTTGATGAATAATAGTAGAATTTTAATTTTCATTATACCTCTAGATGTTTTAGAACCAAATATTTAGAATGTAGACATTCAGAAGAGTATGTGAGTGAAGTTTGTCTTGTTCCCCAAGTGGGGCAGGACTAGGTGAGAAATGAATAAGAAATATGGAGGCTTAGAGCATTTGCTCTAGAATTAGCTGAAGGATTTTGAGTAGGGAGTAGATATTGGGTATACAAAGATATAAATACTTTAAGGATTTCTTTTCTATTCATTATTAGAGCCTACATCTGAGAAAAAAAAAAACAACAAGGTACTTTCTCTTGCTGGCCGAGTCAAAAGACCTTTTAGTTTGAAGAAGAAGCTTGGATCTTTTTGTAAATTTCATATATTAGAATTGATTCTTGTTGCTTTAAACATTGGGGTGGATACCTTTTTTGTATTTCTTTAGACATGTTGAGCATGTTCATTAGCTGTCAAGGGCCTTGAACAGAGGAGTCAGAACTTGCCCTGGATTCCTTTGAAATGTACCCATTTTTCAGAATAGAAATCAGGTTGAAAATTATTTAAAAAACAATTTTTAAATGTTAAATTTAGATTTGTAATTTTTTTTTTCAAAGTAAGGTAAAAGGAAAATAAAATTCTAAAGAGAGGGTTTTGGTGACGTTTATGACCTTTAATTTTTCTGTGTTAAGAATGTATGCATATACTGTATGTATACGTGTGTGACATCTTCCTTTTAAAATTAAAAAAATAATAAATTAATATAATCTTATGGTTAAAAGTTCAACAGTGTAGATAGTAGATATAATATGAAAAGTAAAAAGTTCTCCTCACCCCTACTGACCTTTCAGATCCCACTTAGAGGTAATGAGTATTACAGTTTTCCTTTCAGTAAAATTTCTAGGCCTATATAAGCCAATGCATATATATTTACCTGTTCCTATATACACTTAAAAGATTAGAAACTAGAAATCATTGCAATTAGAAAGCGTTGTTGAGGCTTTTTAATCTGAGGCAGATGCTATATTTACAATTAGGTAAAAGCAAAAGGAAATTGGGTTTAACATTTTATAGCAAATTATAGCAAAAGCTTTGTAGGGATTTTTTTTTCCCCTGAAAATTATGTTAAGAGTCAAACGCACAAGCCATACAGAGGTTCCTTCTGATTTTCTCTAATAGGAGATGGATCATTTCCTTTAGGGTTATTTACAGTCTACTGTATGGAGCAAAGTTTCTCAACTGAAACGTGTCGAAATTTGGAGCTATATTAATTCTTTGTTGTGAGGGGCGCTCCTGACTTTTTAGCAGCATCCCATTCCTTTTCCCACTGGATGCTGGTAGAACACACCTAATTAATTGTGACAGCTAAAAATGTCCTTTGTTGTTGTTTAGTCACTAAGTTGTGTTCATGTCTTTTTGCAACTCCATGGACTGTAGCCTGCCAGACTTCTCTATCCATGGGATTTTCCAGGCAAGAACACTTGAGTGGGTTACCATTTCCTTCTCCAGGGGATCTTCCCCATCCAGGGATCGATTCTGCGTCTCCTGCTTGGCAGGTGGATTCTTTCTTTACTACTGAGCCACCAGGGAAGCCCCAAAATGACCTTAGACAAAGCCAAATGTCTTTGGGGACAAAATCACCCCTGAGAACCACTGGTCTAGAGGCCCACTCTTATCTGGGATGGCAATTTTGTCATCAGTACTCTATATTCAAAGTTCAGGTAAACAAGGTGAGTCACTGCTTTTAATAACATCTCAGGGCTTATGTTCATAACTGAACAAGAGAGAAATTGAAAGAGGGTGGGTACTGACAGGTTTAATGTTATAAATTTTCCATGATAAATTTATAATTTTAGGAAACTTTAAAATGCTATGTTGTTTTTGAAAAATTCATTTATTGCCCATGAAAATGAATTTCTAAAAAACCTTTTTGGGGACTTTGTTAAAGGTAGAAAGGCCTTATTCCATAAATTATCAGCAGTAGTGATAAAACAGGGTTTTCCAGGTGTCACAGTGGTAAAGAACACACCTACAAATGCAGGACATGCAAGAGATTCAGGTTCAATCCCTGGGTTGGGAAGATCCCCTGGAACAGGAAATGGCAACCCACTCCTGTATTCTTGCTTGGAAAATCAAATGGACAGAGGAGCCTGGTGGGCTACAGTCCACAGGGTTGCAAAAAGTCGGACACGATTGAGCTCACACACACACACACACACACACACAGTGATAAAATAGGAAATATACCTTTGTATTCTAGTGAGCAGATTTTGGAGAGATGAGAATGTCAGTTGAAGGAAAAATGATGTATTATGACAATAACAAATTTTTTATATTACATGAGTACCAACCTTGCACAAGTTTCATTCTGTAAAGCCTTCGGACTTTACATAAAATGATTCATTGATGAGTATAGTTGTATGAATGGCAGGTCAAAACCGAGTTGACTAGGTATGGGTAGAGGAAAACCTTGTTGTGAAACTTGAAGTATGTAGAGATTTTCTTTTGGTTATTATTTAGTACATTTTGGTAGGTGATTTATATTTGCATAGTTCATAAGACTAGTGCAAACACAGTAAAAAGGTCTTGACCTGCCCTTTATACTTTTAATGTCTTGATGTCCTTTCAGAATATCATTATGGAAATACAAATGTGTAGTTTTATTTTCCCCATTGTTATACAAAAGATAACATACTATTCATGTGAGATTTTTAAATGGTGAATTTGATAAGAATTTAGACTTTTTATCTAATTAAAGTGATAAAACATGTTAAGAATGAAGTTTTGGAGATGAGTTTAGGCACATTCTTTTCTGAGCCTATCTGGTGGTAGAATGATGACCTCTGAAAATCAACTCTGTCCTTCTGATTCAATGAGATAAGATAAATAAAATTTTAGTATTAGTCTTGAGTTGGAAATTTACCTTCCTACAGAACCAAAGTTTTAATAAATTCTTTATCTTTTTTTCAATGCATTATAAATGAACTCTTCCAATATATCTTCTTGGACATTATTATTTACAATTTTCCTCTCCTGTTGCTTGTCTGTATAGTCACAGAATCTTGGTGATAGTCCTGTCTCTTCTCATTTTTAGGTAACTGCTGCCATTTATTGAATGCTTATTATAGTCCAATACCGTATTATATAAGGGCTTCCCAGGTGGCTCAGACGGTAAAGAATCTGCCCGTAATGCGGGAGACCCCAGGTTCGATTCCTGAGTCAGGAAGATAACCTGGAGAAGGGAATGCAACTCACTCCAGTATTCTTTCCTGGGGAATTCAATGGACAGAGGAGCCTGGTGGGCTACAGTCCATGGGGTCCCAAAGAATCAGACACGACTTGAGCGACTAACACAAACACCATGGTGTATACTTCGGTTATTTTATTTAATCACTCAACATCCGTTTGAGGTGGGTATTATCTACACTTTGATAGATGAATAAATGTAGGTTCAGAGAAATGATCAATCCAGAAAGCAATAAAAATGGTTAGTGTTATTTATACAGCTAGAAATCAATAAAGCTAGGATTTGAATCCAGAACTCATGCTATTTCACATTAAGAACTAGGCAGAGTTTTGGTTACCAATGCTCTGCCTCCAATAATTACTTGCTTAATCTATATTGAAGTTTTATAAGTCTATAATGAAGTCAGAAAAGTAAGGACAATGTAGTGAAATTCTCATAAAGCAATCTTTTCCCACTGTTTTCTATTTTGAGTTAATGCCCTTTGTACTGTTATGAAAATTAATTTTTAAAATATCTGTGTTTGACAAAATATCAAATTGGAAAGTTCATGTTAGGACTCTGGGTAAAGCCTCAAAAGTCTGGGAACCATTGATCTGAATAACTTGCTCAGGATCACACAGCTAATTTATAGTAGAAAATAAGTCACGTGACTCCTATTGTACTTAACTGCTGTATTGTCCTGCTGACTATTTCTTTTCTGACGCATGAATTTATTAATAATTAATTGCTTAAGAAATGCCTATGAGCTTCCCTGGTGGCTCAGATGATAAACAATCTGCCTGCAATGCCTGAAACCCAGGTTTTGTTCCTTTTGGGAAGATCCCTTGGAGAAGTAAATGGCAGCCTAGTCCAGTATTCTGCTTGGAGAATTCCATGGACAGAGGAACCTGGTGGGCTACAGTCCATGAGGTCACAAAGAGTCTGACACCACTGAACAACTAACACTTACTTAAGAAACACATGTCTCAAACTAGCATATAATCTGTAGTTGACCTTGTTGAAAAGCTTTTATATTATATAATGAAATTGATGACTGCCATGTGAATCAATTTATTTTAAGAAGGCAGTCAAAGATGTACCATTGGGGATCAGAGGAACACAACTTTAAGGTAATTTTGTCATTGCACTTAAACTTGAAAAGTTCAGGCCTTCTCATTATTCATTTTAAGAGAATTAAATATTAAAAGTACCAATATAGAAAGGCAGATACCCAACTTTGCACCTTTGCCACTAATAGGAAACATTGGTTTTAATTTGTAAAAATTAAAATCTGTGTGCTGTCTTATAGTTACTTACAGTGTACAGTTCTTGTGAATGAAGATCATTTGCCTTATGATGGTTGACAGGTTTACCTTTTTTTCTGGTCAACTTTACCTAAACCAGGAGTAAAGTAAAGTTGTATATAAAGCTTTTTTACTTGATAAGCTGAAATTTAGCAACAGTTTGTCAAGAGTACATTATGCTCTTCCTCCACTGTATATCCTCCTGTTCTCACAAAGTTTTCCCCTGAATGGATGCTGCTTTTGTTAGTAAAAATGGGTTTTTTGGTTTGTTTTTATGTAGATATCCCACTGTATCCTAATGTTTTGATTCACCTGCATTAGTTTGCAGTTTTTAAAAAAAGCAAGCAGACTCCCAGGGATTAGCCCCAGGAACCAAAGAGCTGAACAGAACAGTTTATTAAATTGTTACGATGCTATGTGATGAGGACAGTTAGGTTGCCAACAGTTTTTTAAATTGTGGTAGAACATAACAAAATTCACCATTTTGACCTTCTTTTTTTCCCCCAATTGAGAAGGAAGTGGGAAATGGCAACCCACTCTAGTATTCTTGCCTGGGAAATCCATGGAGAGAGGAGCCCAGTGAGCTGTGTACAGTCAGTCCCTGGGGTGGCAAAAGAGTCGAGCACGACTTAGTGACTAAACAACAAAGTCGCAAGTACCGTTACCTTGGAAATTAAAATCTAAAACTTTGGCTATATTTCAGGAGCATACACATAACTTACTAAAACTGAACAGAACCATTAAAATTAACCTTGCTGTATATTTGCAGAAAATAATGAATTGGTACTTGAGTTGAAAAAAGTTGCCCTTGATGTTCTGGTTGAAAAAAAACTTCCTTTGTTTTAAATATGTTTGTATATGTTTCAGTACATGTATCACATATGTACTAAAGTGATGAGAATTAACTTTTTATTTACTTTGTAGGAGTTACTGTGTAAATATGCAGACAAATGTATTTTGGATTGTGTGTGCAGTGAGTTTTTTGTTGGATCCAGCTTATAAATATGCCAATTATATACCCTCATATACTTGTCTGATTTGAGTTTGTAAAATGAGGACTCTTTTTTATACACTTAACAAAGAAGGAAAAGGGCTAAAAAAAATTGTGTTAAAATATGTGCAACAGAAAATTTACCTGTTTTTTTTGTCACACTGAGCATGTGGGATCTTAGTTCCCAGACCAGGGATGGAACTCACATCCTGTGTGGTGGAAGCAAGAAGTCTTAAACACCCGACTACCAGAAAAATAAAAAATTTACCATTTTAAAGTGGTTATAGGTACATTCACATTGTTGTGCAACCATTACCACTAGCCATCTCCAAAACCTTTTCATCTTCCAAAACTGAAACTCTGTACCCATTAAGCAGTAACGCCCTGTCCTCCCTTCTCCAGCCCCTTAATAATCACAAGTAACTTCCTTTTCTGTGATTTTGTCTACTCTAGGTATCTCAAATAAGTGAAATCATTCAGTTTTTCTGCTTTTGGTGATTGGCTTATTTTACCTAGCATAGTGTCTTCAGGGTTCATCTATGTTTGCAGCATGTGTGAAACTTGTGCTGTGCTTAGTCATTCAGTCGTGTCCGACTCCTTGCAACTCCATGGACTGTAGCCCACCAGGCTCCTTTGTCCATGGGGATTCTTCAGGCAAGAATACTAGAGTGGGTTGCCATGCCCTCCTCCAAGGGATCTTCCCAACCCAGGGATCAAACCCAGGTCTCCTGCATTGCAGGCAAATTCTTTACCCTCTGAGTGAGGAGGGAAGCTTGTGTGAAACTTAACTGAATACTATTCTATTGTTACGTATGTAACATTTTTGTTCATCTGTTGATGGACACTTGGATTGCTTCTCTACCTTTTGGCTTTTGTTAATATGCTGCTGTGAACATGGGTGTATAAATACCTTTTTGAGTCCCTGCTTTTGATTCTTTTCTGGTATATACCTAGAAGTGGGATTGCTGGATCATCTGTTGATTCTATTTTTAAGTTTTTGAGGAACCACAGTACTGCTTTCCTATAGCAGCTGTACCATTTTACATTCCCACTCGCAAAGCACAAGGTTTCCAGTTTCTCCATATTCTAGCCAATCTTCTTGTTTTCGATTTTGAGACTAGTCATCCTAATGGGTGTGGTTTCGATTTGTATTTCCCTAAAAATTAGTGATATTGAACATCTTTTCATGTGCTTCTTGGCCATTTGTGTCTCTTCTTTGGCGAGATGTCTATTCAAATCCTTTGCCCTTTTTTTTTGGCCACATCTTGACATTTGTGGGATCTTAGTTCCCTGACCAGGGATGGAACTGGCCCCACCCACCCCCACAGTGAAAGTGCTGAGTCCTAACCACTGGCTTGCCAGGGAAATTCCTCCTTTGCTCATGTTTAGTTGAGTTGTTTTTTCATTAATTGTAGGAGTTCTTTGGATGTTAATCCCTTATCATATCATATATAGATATATAAATATAATTTACACACATTTCTCATATTCCACTGGTTGCCTTTTTACTCTGTTGTCCTTTTGTGCTTAAACAGTTGTAATGTTATTTATTTGACTGCATTGAGCCTTAGTTTTGGCACGTGGGGTATTTGTTGCATCGTGCAAGATCTTTTGTTGGGGCAAGCCTGCTGTAGTTGTGGCATATGATCTCCAGAGCACTCAGGCTCAGTAATTGCTGTGCAGGAGCTTGGTTGCCCAGCAGCACGTGGGATCCTTAGTTCTGCAACCAGGGATTGAAGGTTTTATTCTAGGAACTTCCCTGGTAGTCCAGTGGCTAAGACTGAGCTCCAGTGCAGGGGACCTGAGTTCATTTCCCACTGGGGAACTGGATCCCACATATTGCAACTAAAAAGTGCTGCACCTAAAAGATTCTGTGTGGTGCAGCAAAGATCATAGGTCCCACACCCCAACTAGGATCCCGCACAGCCAAATTAATAAATAAAAGAATTTTTAGAAAGGTTTTAATTTAGATGAAATTCAGTTTATCTAATTTTTTCCTTTATTGTCTGTGCTTTTGATTTCATATCCATAACGTGCATGTGTGCTAAGTTGCTTTAGTTTCACACTGTCCTCCAGTAGCTATTTACTGACCATCTAGTGTATGTCAGGCACTGTGCAGAACAACTGGGTATAAACAATGGTGAAAAAGATAATCATGAATCTTGGCCTTCATAGATCTTCCAGTCTAATTGGGAAGTGAAAGTGAAAGTTGCTCAGTTGTGTCCAACTCTTTGAGACCCTATGGACTGTAGCCTGCCAGGCTCCACTGCCCATGGAATTCTCCAGGCAAAAATACTGGAGTGGGTTGCCATGCCCTCCTCCAGGGCATCTTCCCAACCCAGGGATCAAACCTGCAACTCCTGCATTACAGGCAGAGTCTTTACCCCTGAGCCACTGGGGAAGCCCTTTCATATCCATAAAGTTGTTGCCAAATCCAATGTCTTAAAGATTTTTTTCCCAATGTTTTCTTCTAAGAATTTTAAACTTTTAGCTCTTACATTTAGATCTTTGAGCCATTTTGAGTTAATTTTTGTATATGGTGTAAGATCAGTCTTAACTGTATTCCTTAGCTTGTGGATATCCAGTTTTTCCTATACCATTTGTTGAAATGACTATAATTTCTCCTTTGAATGGCCCTGACATCCTTGTTGAAATTAATTGGTCATATGGGGGAGGGTTTTTTCTGGACTTTCTGTTCTATTTCTTTGGTTTTTATGACTGACTTTATACCAGTATTGTACTGTATTGATTGCTGTAGTTTTTGTAGTTAAGTTTTGAAATCGGGCAGCATTAGTCCTCCAACTTTGTTCTTTTATCAAGATTGTTTTTGGAGAAGGAAATGGCAACCCATTCCAGTATTCTTGCCTAGAGAATCCTATGGACAGAGGAGCCTGGTGGGCTGCTGTCCATAGGGTCACACAGAATCGAACACGACTGAAGCGACTTAGCATACATGCATGCATTGGAGAAGGAAATGGCAACCCACTCCAGTATTCTTGCCTGGAGAATCCCAGGGACCGAGGAACTGGGTGGGCTGCCGTCTGTGGGGTTGCACAGAGTCGGATATGACTGAAGCAACTTCGCAGCAGCAGCAGCAGCAGCAGCAGCAGTAAGATTGTTTTGACTAGTCATGTTTCCTTAAGATTACTTGTGGATTTTAGGATTGGTCTTTGTATTTCTGTGAAAAATGCTGTAGGATTTTAATAGGGATTAATGGCACCCCACTCCAGTACTCTTGCCTGGAAAATCCCATGGATGGAGGAGCCTGGTAGGCTGCAGTCCATGGGGTCGCTAAGAGTCGGACACAACTGAGCGACTTCACTTTCACTTTCATGCATTGGAGGAGGAAATGGCAACCCACTCCAGTGTTCTTGCCTGGAGAATCCCAGGGACGGCGGGGCCTGGTGGGCTGCCATCTATGGGGTCTCACAGAGTCAGACACGACTGAAGCGACTTAGCAGCAGCAGCAGCAGCACTGAATCTATAGATTGCTTTATGAGAACAAGTTTGAGTATAGATCTTACTTAATTGATTCACCACAGTTAATATTAGCAAATCAAAAAGCTTGAGATTGACAAAACATTCGAAACATTGGAAGACTGAACTTTCACTAATGTCTTCCCAAAGCCATTGAATCCAGTTCACGTGGAATACTGTGCTGTAAGTAGATGTTTCTCTAATATGGTGGTTTTTTTCCCCAGTTTGTCCTCATATTAACTAATTTGTGACTGATCACAAAGCTTCACATACTGATTGAATGCTAGAAATAATAATTTTTATTCTTTTTATCACTAGAGGTGAGTTCAGTTTTGAAAAAATTATCTTGATCTGGTATTAAATCTAGATAAATGAACCTGTAGTATTTTCTTTAATAATGTAGAATTTTAAAATTTTCATATAGGCATTTTATGAAATCCGAGTCAGAAAGTAAAGGCCATGTCAGTTGATACCTTGAGTGGTACACTGTACTTGCAGCACTTAATCAGTTTCTAATTGATTTTTTTTCTCATGTTTACCTATTCTGCTAAATTTCTGATTTTGCCTTTTAAAAAATATACAGTTGCTAAATTCAATGACATGTGACACAAACTGTCATTATCAAAGAGCAGATACCAAGGATATACTCTCCCTCTCTTTTTTGCCACTTTTTATTTTGATATAATTTCAAACTTACTAGAAAGTTGCAAGAATAGTACAAAGAATTCCCCTCATATAACCTTTGTCCAGACAGACCAATTGTGTTCATTTTATCCCATTCCTGTATCCTTCTGTCTCTCAAATTTATTTTCTGTATAACTTGAAAGTAGGTTGCGCACATCATGCCTTTTCTCTTACATAACCACAGTGTATTTATTTATCAAGGTAGGAAATTTAACAAATTTCAAAAGTATTATTCGAATTCACATTCCTAAAGTTGAAAAAATTGAAATAGAATTCACATAGTATAGAATTCACTCTTTAAATTGTACAATTTCAGTTGTTTTTAAATATATTCACAGAATTGTACAACCTTCACCATTATCTGTTTTAAAACATTTTCATCACCCCAAACAAAACCTTGTACCCATTAGCAGGCATTTCCCATTCTGCTGTCCCTGCAGCTTTTGGTAATCACTAATCTATTTTCTGCCTCTCTGGATTTGTCTAGTCTGGAAATTTCGTATAAATGAAATCAAACAATATGTGATTTTTTTGTGTCATGTCTTTCACTTATTATATTGTTTTCAAGATTTCTACATGCTGTATCATGTATCGGGCTTTCCTGGTGGCTCAGCTGGTAAAGAATTCACCTGCAGTCTACGGCTATACCACCCTGAATACACCTGATCTCTTCTGATCTCGGAAGAATCCGCCTGCAATATTGGAGACCTGGGTTTAGTCCCTGGGTTGGAAAGATCCCCTGGAGAAGGGAACAGCTACCCACTCCAGTATTCTGGCCTGGAGAATTCCATGGACTGTCTAGTCCATGGGGCTGCAAAGAGTTGGACACAACTGAATGACTTTCACTTTCACTTTATCATGTGCCAGTACTAAATTGAAATGTTTTGTGAATATACAACATTTTGTTCATTGGTTGATGATGTTTGGATTATTTCCATCTTTTGACTATTATAAATTATGATACTATGAACATTGGTATGCAAGTTTTTTATGATGATATCTTTTCATTTCCCTTGAGTGTATAGCTTGATCACATCATAACTTTTATTTTCTGAGAAGCTACCAGGCTGTTTTCTATAGCAACTTCATGACTTTACATTCCCACCAACAGTATATAAAGGTTCTAATTTCTCCACATCTTTGCTAACATTTTTTTAATAGCCATCCTAGTGGATATGGAGATTATTGTGACTTTGACTTGCATTTCCCCAGTGACTAGTGAAGTTGCATCTTTTCACGTGCTTGTTGTCCATTTGCATGTCTTTGGAGAAGTGTTTTTTCAAATCTTTTCCCCATTTCTTGGTTGGGTTATCTTATGTGTGGACTTTCTTTAGTTGTGACGAGTGCGGGCTCCTCTGTAGTTGTGGTGCATGGCTTCTCATTGCGGTGGCTTCTTTTCTTGCAGAGAGCATAGGCTCTAGGGCTCATGGGCTTCAGTAGTTGTGACTTGTGGGCTCAGTTGTTGTGGTTCGGGGGCTCTAGAGTGTGGGCTTAGTAGTTGTGGTGCACAGGCTTAGTTGCCCCATGGCATCTGGAATCTTCCCACAGCAGAGATGGAACCTGTGTCCCCTGCATTGGCAGGTAGATGCTTAAACCACTGGACCACCAGGGGAGACCCATTTTGAGATCTTATAGATGTGAGATAGAGGTCTAACCTCATTCTTTTGAATGTAGATATCTAATTGTCCCAGCACCATTTGTTGAGAAGACATTTCTTTCTCCATTGAAGTGTCTTAGCCCCTTTTTCAAAATTCGTTTGACTTTAAAATATAATGGTTTATTTTTGGAATGTTTATTTCTGTTTTATTCCACTGTTCTGTATGTCTTATGCCAGTTCCATACTGTCTTTATTACTACAGTTTTTTTGTAGTAAGTTTTGAAATTGGGAAGTGTAAGTCTTCCACTTTGTTCTTTTTTTGAGATTCTTTTGCCCTTTCTGGGTTACTAGATATGTTCTTGTTCTTTAGTCTTCAGAAGAGGCTTAATAGAGGGTGTTTTGTATGCTACAGAATTTGTGGTCACACACAAAACCCACCCCTTCTCCATTAATAATGTTCATCTCTTGAAATTTCTGCTCCTCTTGTATACACTTAAGGTGGATGGTTGGGAACTCTTATGATTAAACCTGTGTTTGCAAGCTATCAGAAGAACAAGTTGTTGTAGTGTCTTTTTATGCATCCCCTCCCAGAAAGAAACTGGGTATATATTTGAGAGGAGACTAACTTGAAGAGGAAGGAGGTGGTTAGTTTGAATAGTTGTAGTCTAAGTGCATCTGATGTGGACTGTATATATAGCCTCAAGAGGAATATGGACAGAATTTCTTTTTCCAGAATAATAAACAGGTAACTAGAATAAAGTGTAAAACATGTCAATTAGAGTGTTTGCATCTGGTATCTTCTGACAGTTGTTTAAGAGGTATGAATTCAGTATTTGAGTAACATACTATTACCTTGACACCCAAGCCAGTGTTACCACCTGTGTTATTACACAAACAAATCTTAGATATTACTGCCCAAATGGTCTCAATTATGTTAATTTACTAGTTAGTTTGGCTCTGAATAGTGAGAATGTGTACTATCTTTTAGTACCTGATGTGCTTGGGACTTGACTGACAACAAAGAAAAGTTTTATTTTCTTTTGGCTTGAAGAGATTATTATTTAAGGCTATACTTAAATCAGGAGCATGGATTTGACCTATTACCACCCTTTCCCCCACAAAATTTTGAATAATATAAAAATACATTATCAAAAGTACTTCCTACTGTGTATTATCTCCTTGTTAATCTGTTAAAAGCATGTTCTCAGTCTCTACTGAGGAAAAGCAATGTTTAGTTTGGGGTAGGGCCTCTTTCATGAACTCACATCTTACATAATAAAATTATATCTTTCAGAGATTAGAACCCTTGGCACTCTGTTTAAGAATTCTGATTGGTATTGCAGATTCCACAGTAATTTAACTAGAACCTGCTATTTGTTAAGCTTTGTTCTGGGCTTTAGGATTAGATTACAAAGATGAAAAAATATGGTGCCTACCCTTAAAGACATCAGGCTTTTCAGGAACATGAACATTTCAGAGAAATGTAAAAACAAGGTAAATTATTTATACAAATTATATTTCCCCTTCTAAACTACTTTTACATAGTAACAGATTATATTTGAGTGTTTGTTCAAGGTGTGTGTACCTTAATTGCATAACCTCATTTAATATTTTCCTAGTCTTGTGACAGCCTAAAATCCTTACCTCAGTATAGGGATCATTGCCCTGTGTTAGTTGGATGATCACTATAAAGGTTGATGTTTGAGTGTTTTCAAGAGTTTGATGGGCTTTAAGTGACAAGTTTAAAGGGGCAGTGATTTAAAATGAAAGGATACAAATTTCATTAGCATCAGACATTTGAGCAAAACGACAACTACCACATTATGTTCTGTAAACTCTCCAAGCATGTTCTGCTCCAGAGCTTTTGGCATTTGTACTTCACTCTCATAGGAGCTTTCTTCTCTTAGATACCTGTATGGTTTCCCTCTTTTACCTATTTTAGTAGTCTAAGAGCATTTCCTACTGCCTACTGTATGTATATTCCATAAACATCTCAGATTCAAGTCCTAAAACTGAACTCATGGCTTTCCCCCTACCCCGCCCTCCCCCAACCTGTAAATTGCATTGCCCTAAAACTAGCAGTGTAGTTAGAAACCTTGGAACTTGCATCTGCTGTTTCTTACCACACACATCCAAACAGGCACTGAACCCTGTAGTTTCTTTCTTAACATCTTGTTTATTTGTTTCTTTCTCTGTATTCTCATCATCTTTCACTTATATTTACTGTAGTAATACCTGGCTCTATCTATTCAATACCTCTATGATTAAACCTCTAATTCTTCTCTATCCTGCTATCACAGTAAATTGTCTAATGCCAGTTCAGTCATGTCACTCCTTTGGCAAAAAGCCTTCCTGTTCCTTAGATAAAGGATAAATCAAATTCCTTGGTGTGGCATACCAGGTTATTTAGGATTTGGTTTCTGTTTCTTTCCTTGCTGTATCCTCCTTTATTTGCTTTTTATATTTCAGCCATACCAAATTTGCTGTAGTTCTCTGAACATAGCAAGCTATTAAACGTCCGGAGTAAATTACTTCACTGCTTTGGGTTCTAGTATCAGGATAATAGTTACTACATGCTGAGTTTTTATTGTCCACTGAACTAAATGCTTACCTTTATATTCTAAAATAAACTTTACAACTATCATATGAAGAAAGTGATATTCCCAATTTATAGATGAGGAAACTGAAGCTTAGAGACGTTATATAACACGCACAAAGTTATACATCTAGTAATAATGGAGCCAGGGTTTGAATCAGGTTTCTTGGGATATAAAACCCATGCTTATAACTACTACTCTGCAGCTGTTACAATGGCCCTCTTCCCCATCCTGTTGGATACTTTCTTGTTCCAAATCATCATCTCTGATTTCCTTCATTACTGCCCCAGCTGGAACTGACCATTTCTTCCTTCCTCTGTGTTCCCATGTTGTCCATATATAACTCCCTGTTAAACAGCATCTTTAGTACTTTATTGCATTCATTTGATTATCTGTCTTATGAGCAGGAATCATGTCATTTATTTTTATGTTCCCTGTATGTAGTAGAATGTCTGGCACATAGTGGGTACTTATTAAATGTTGGATTTAATAAGCCAATGTATCTTGAATATATATGTATAGTGTTTAATATGCTCAGATTACTTGTTAGCCTAAGACAATGTAAGGGATTTTATATTTTTGTGGAGTAGAGAGTAAGAGATAAACTGACCTTAATAATAAAAAAGGTAATAGTAATAACAGCTAATATTTGTTGAGTGATTACCATGTGTTAAGTAAGTACTGCTGTGCAGTTTTAGATTTGGTGCCTTGCTTAATCATCAATAACTCTGTGATGTGGTTACTACTATTATCCTTATTTTATAAGCTGAGGAAAATGAAGCTAAGAGTGGTAAAACGAGTTAGCTAAGATGGCACTGTCAACAGTGGGCTAGTGTTTTAAGACTCCTTGCTCTTAGTCATTATGCTCTCCTCCCATTATTGGTATGAATTGGAGGTTTATGGGTGTTTGAGGCTCTTTTTAACTTACTCAAATCAAGTATTTCTTTGGAGTGTTTGATGCTTATTTTTTATTTAGAGTAATGAGTAGAAGCCAGAACTTCTCTCTAACCTCAGTCTTAACCCACTTATTATGATAGGGCAGATATGATGTTTCTGTTTTCAACATTAAGATTTTCTTGGACTTGATTGCCAGGTTCTTCATTCCTTGTGACTTTCCTAGTGAGTATGTGAGCAAGCTTCTCTTTTTGAAAAAACCTATTGTGGCACAAATTTTGCTATATATTTGTTTGTTAGAAATAATGTAGTTGTAGCTACCAGAAGTAATTAAATAAAATCATGCTTTGTCTGTGTAAGAACTCTTTGTGGCTTGATAATCTATCACATTTAAAGATTTTTTCCTGACATTGCTCTTACTTTTAAACTTTGACATTATGATACTTGTAGATTCTCTGTTTAGTACGTGTTTGGTTAGTATGTAATTGTTTTAGTCATACTCCATTGTTTAGAACAGTCACTTAATACAGTTTATTTTTTTTTTTTTAATATTTAATTATTTATTTGGCTACACCAGATCTTAGTTGCAGCATGTGGGATCTAGTTCCCTGACCAGGGACTGAACTCGGGACCCCCTGCTTTGGGAGCACAGAGTTTTAACCACTGGGCCACCAGGGAAGTCCCTTAATACAGTTTAGTCTGGTGAAAATGGTGTGAGCTTTGGAGTCTGAAGTACATGGCTTCAGATCTGCTCATGGTTATGTCATCTTGGATAAGTCTCTTTAACTTTCTGAATTTCAGTTAAAATGAAGATGTTAATCTACTTCATTGAGTAGTAAAGATGATTGAGTGGAATAATATATGGAAAATGCACTTAACGGTAGCTATAATTTCCTTTCTCCCATGTTTAGAAACTTTAAAAAAAATAATAGATTCAGTATTAAAGATATGGTTTAGAAATGAAGTTTTTGTGGTTGACCAGAGTGGAGTACTATCTGCCTGCAATGCAGGAGACGCAGCAGAAGCCTCTGGTTCAATCCCTCGGTGGAAAGATCCCCCAGAGAAGGAAGTGGTAATTCATCCCAATATTCTTGCCTAGCAGGCTACAGTCCATGGGGTCGCAGAGAGTGGGACACAACTGAGCAACTAAATAACAACAATCACCACAAAAGTGGAGTTAATTTTCTTCAGCTTTAACTGAGAATTAGGAAAAGCCTGATGGTTCTCTCTTGTGCTTATTGAAGTTAATTAACTTCAGAAATCCCAAGATAACATTGATGTTTTTTTGAGAAGAGGATTGTGGATCTGAAGTTTTTGTGGCAGGGTGGAATAGCCTTTTCATTCCATTATTTCCAGTGTTGCTGATTATATTGGGCCTTAACAGTATTAGCAAAACTCTTTGCTAAATGTGTCATTATTTGGTCTCACATTGCAACTGTATTACTTTTTCCTTTTGAATGGATCTTGGAGCATGTTTGTGGTGAATGTGACTGTTTGGAGTACCACCTTTTTTGCAAAAAGGAATTACTGTGTCCTTCAATAATTATCTCTGGGAATGCTGACCCATCCTTTTTGCTGCTCCAAGTAGAAACCAGTATTAAGCCACCTGCATTCTAAAATTGGTGTGATTCTGACTTAGTTGAGGGCTTACTTTGGGTGGGAAAAGGTAAGACATGTTGATCTCTCCAGATACAAACTAAACAAGAGAAAAGAAAAGAAATAGCAAATACATTTAAATATACATATAATATTTTGGATGTTTAAATATTTTATTTAAACATTTTCATTTTAATGATCAAATCTGAATTTCTTAAGGAAGCTTTATTTTTAAAGGTTTGTAAGAAGAGTTAGTGAAAAATAAAGATTTAGCCCCTTCTCTTAAATAGTTCTGGTGGGAATTCATGGGGAGTGATGATTATTCTTAAGGATTGCCAGAAGCAATATTTGTGACTATAACTCAAAAAACAAATGTATTTAACATGTTAAAAATAAAAATTTCATAATTTGTTTGTAAGTGAAAAGGCATTTGTTGGTGTTCTTTATTTGCTTTTTGCATGATATGACCATATAACTAGAGAATATATAAACAGAAATGTTACATACATGTTTTATGATAGAATGTTTTTTACTAACCTATTTCCTCTATTAACTAGCCCTCACTATTTCCAGAAATGTACCGTTAGAGAAGGTAACAAATGTACAGGTGAGATTTTATTTTGCTGTCATATGACTTAAACCATATTAATATTATTGAAAGTGTTAATTTTAGCACTGTTTACTTGATAGAAATTGTGTTTTTTTGTTGTTTGTTTTTCTAGTGGAAGTAAGTTTTGGCTAAATCATAGCTTAGGCTAATTAATGGTTTTTTCCTAATTAGATTTTGGCTAGGGTTGCTGGGTTTTATTTTAGGTGATAATAGCTGAGTCTGTGGTTATTCTCCCTAGTAACTATTGCCATCCAGTGGCTTATTTTTGAAATGTCATATGGGACAAAATGCTTATTCCACTCTTTTCCCTTCTCGCTGTTTAGTCGCTAAGTTGTATCCAACTGTTTGCAACCCATGGACTGTATGTAGCCTGCCAGGCTCTCCTGAGATTTCCCAGGCAAGAATACTAGAGTTATTTAAATTCTAGTTGAAGCTAAAAACTGGACCTATTTTTTTAGAAAAAGGGAAGGATAAGAAAGACTTTTGACGAGGAAGACCTCAAGAGTTTGCCTTTAGCATTTTAGATGAGATAGTTGTGAAAGATGTTAGATGAAAGATATTTAGATGTTGTGAAAGTGTTAGTCAATCAGTCGTGTCCGACTCTTTGTGACCGCATGGACTGTAGCCTCCCAGGCTCCTCTGTCCATAGAATTCTCCAGGCAAGAATACTGGAGTGGGTTGCCAATTCCTTTTCCAGGGGATCTTCCTGACCTAGGGATCGAACCCAGGTCTCCTGCATTGTAGGCAGATTCTTTACTGTCTGAGCCACCAAGGATGCCCGTAAGGAAAAAAACCTATATGTAAGGAAAAAACATATAGTTTTTTATGGGCCAGATTTCCTCACATCCTTTTTCTTCCACCTTTTATTTTTGTACCTAATCAGAAGTAGGAAAAGAAATCTGCCATGTTTAAAACTGGAAATAAACTTTTTTGCCATTACTAAAAACAGTACCACTGTAGGTTGTTGCATTATGTTTGCTGCTCAATGTAGCTGCTGGATAGGGGTGAGCTTTCTATCTTTAGGCACTAAGGAAATTTCTGTGATCCTTTAGCTGTATTTGATCCATAAGCTGTGTGTTGCTTCTTCATCATTTGCATAATGAAGACTAATTTCATTAGATATAACATTACTTTGAACTTATCTATTAATTAGACATTTTTTGTGCTATATCATTGAGCCTTTATATTAAATGTATGGTATTGGTCTTAATTAACATTTCCATGTTTCTGAAAATGGTTTCCATCTTGACTGGCCAGATACATTTTGAGGTAATGCTGTTGCAATTTACATTGCAACAGTATGTGCTTCAGCAGGTTTGTCAGGTAAGATATTTATGAACTGCCAAAAGCAGTCCTCCAAATAGTCCCAAAGTAATGGGCATAACTGGATATTTTATCCTTTTATTGATCGCATGTTGAGACAGGCTTTTGTTTTTTTATTTAAGTTAAAAAAAAAATTGGCTGCACTGGGTCTTCGATGCAGCACACAGGCTCTTTGTTGCTTCACCTGGTCTTTATCTAGTTGTGGTGAGTAGGGGCTACTCTCTAGTTGTGGTGCATGGGCTTCTTATTGTGGTGGCTTCTCTTGTTGTGGAGCACAGGCTCCAGGGTGTGAGGGCTTCAGTAGTTGGAGCACTTGGGCTCAGTAGTTGCAGTGCATGGGCTTAGTTGCCCCTCAGCCTGTGGTATCCTAGTTCCCTGACCAGGGATTGAACCCATGTCCTCTGCGTTGGCAGGTGGATTCCTAACCCCTGGACCACCAGGGAAATCCTGAGACAATTAAGATTTTACAGAGAGTAGGGCAGAAAAGTATGAGAATTGAGTACCTTTTGGCACAAATCGGCACAAATGTATTCAAGTCATTTTTGTGTCATTCAAGTCATTTATGTATAACTCATTCTGGGAACTTAAGATTTTCCCCACAAGTGTTACAGATATTTAAAATTTGATCTTTTGGGTCAGAAGCTAAATATAAAATGCCTAAAACTATGTTTAAAAATTTAAGTGGATTCTAACTAGGGAAAAAAAAATTGTAATTATGTGAGGTCATAGATGTTAACTTATTGTGGTAATAATTTCATAATACATACTGTTAGTGGTCATTCCCATTCCTCTTTTGCCAGCTCTTCAGTAAACCACTAATCTTTCTGTCTCTTTGGGTTTGCCTGTGCTGGACATTTCATATAAACAAATTTGTATAGTATGTGACTTTTTGCATCTGACTTTGTTCATGCTAAGCACATGAACTTGGCTGAATAAAATTCAATCATATGGATATTATTATTTTGTTTATCAGTTTACTGGTTAACATATGGGTTGTTTCCACTTTTTGTTTACTATGCTTAATGCAACTATGAATGTCTGTGTACAAAGTTTTGTATGAACATGTACATTTCAATCTTCTTAGGTGTATACATAGAAGTGGAATTGCTAGGTTGTATTCTGTGTTTAATTTTTGAAGAACTGCCAAACACTGTCCCACAGGTACTTCATCATTTATGCTTCTACTAACAGTGTACAAAGGACCTTATATTTTTGAGGGTGGATCATTCGTCACTTTCTAAATGCATCGTCAAGTCCATTTTTTAATTTCATTCCCTTACTCCCCCCCTACATGTCTGACCACCTGTGCAATTCTGTGCAGCCTTCAAAGGCTAGTTCAGATTCTACTTGTGCAAAATCTGCTTAGAGTACTGGGGCAGGAAGTGATTTCTCTCTTTTTAATGAATATAGTTTTACCATTTATTTCTCTTGGAGGCCTTTTGTGACAGTTGTTGGTGTCTTTGACATTTCTTCTACCACATTTTTGTATTCTCATAGTAGTTTGTATAAAACAGGACTTCAGTAAATATTGGAGAATGAATGGGAGAAAATTGGATATCCTTATTTTGGATTTTTAAAATGTTACATGATAGATGTAATCTGTATTTATCTTTGTAATATGTGTAATGGTGTATGAGACCAGTGCTTTTATAAAATAGACATATTAGCATCTAAATACTGTTTTTAATAAATTCAGAATGTTTAATACATTTTAAAAAATAATTTTTTTTTAAATTTTTAATAAATTTCAGAATTTGTAATGGTGGTTTTAACTATCCTTACAACTGCAGATGTATGTATCTAAAAATATGTAATAATTTCTTGTGCTTGCAACAAGCTCTTTCTTGTATGAGCAGTTGCCTTTCAAATCACTTGAAAACTGATAGTATACATTTATCTGTTGGCTTTGATCTAGAATGACATCTTTGTCTATAATTATGTATTAAAGAAGTTGTATTAAAACACAGTACATGGCTCAGTGTTATTGGATATGATGTTAAAGATTTACTTTATTTAAAGCACATCATTGGATAATAAAATATATCAACATCATTTTAACTTTACTGTCTTTATTAGGATATCTTTATTTGGTATCCGTTGTGAAAATTGATCACCAACTAGTCAAATATTCCAAATAATGTAATCCAAATACTGTGGTACTTTGTTTATGAATGTGTTAGTGTCTATTGCTTAATGTCTAAGAGTCACATGGCCTGTGTTTGAAATGTGACTTTGCCATTTATTAGCTATGCAGCCTTGGAGAAGTACTTAACCTTTCTGTTCCTGTTTTTCTATCTACAAGTATGTTAACCTGCCTGGTTAGACATATTTACATATTATAGACATATATAGGTATATAAATATGTATTCATGATTATATATACATGAGTACTCATATGATCTTCTTTGCATACATATACATACATACTTTTTGCAAAATAAAGATTGTACTCTTAAATCTTGTGGTTTTCACTTAATTTTATGACTTGAGCCATTAAACATGCTTCAAAAATATTATTCTTAATGACTGCATAGTGGTCCATCCTATGAATATACAAAATGTACTTAACAAATCCCCTATTTTTTTTTTCACTTCATTTTTGGAATTTTAATTAATGGTGCAATGAACATCCCTGCGCATTTTTTTCTAGCATTCAGATAATTTTTTAAAGATGGAAATGGAAGTGTTATTCACTCAGTCGTGTCCGACTCTTTGCGATCCCATGGACTGCAGACCCCCAGGTTCCTCTGTCCATGGGATTTCCCAGGCAAGAATACTGGAGCGGGTTGCTGTTTGCTTCTTCGGAGTATCTTCCCGACCCAGGGGCTGAACTCAGGTCTCCCGCATTGCGGGCAGATTCTTTTCTTTTTTTGACTTTGCCGGGTCTTTGATGCTGTACATGCTTTTCTCCAGCTGTGGTTGAGCAGGGGCTACTCGCTAGTTGGCGCGGGCTCGGACTTCTCATTGTGGTGGCTTCTTTTGTTGTGGAGCATGGACTCTAGAGCGCGCAGCTTCCGTCGTTGTGGCTTGCATGCTCTAGAGCACCGGCTCTAGTTAGTTGTGGCGGAAGGGCTTAGTTGCTCTGCGGCATGTGGGATCTTCCTAGACCAGGGATTAAACCCGTATTTCCAGCACTGGCAGGCAGATTCTTTACCACTGAGCCACCAGGGAAGCCCAGGTAGATTCTTAGAGATTTCTTTAAATGAAATTACTGGATCAGAGAAGTACTTTTTAAAGCATTTTGATTCATTTTTCCAAATTGCTTCCCCAAAAGGTTGTACATATTTTATTTGGTAAGAAAATTTAGAATTAATTTAAAATTATAGGGTTGCATGTTTATTTTTATAAGTTAATTTTACTTATGCTATTCACTCAACAAAGTTGTATTGAATAACTACCATATACAAGATATTCATAGGCTCAGAGGATAGAGCAGTGAACAAATGGCTATGATTCCTAACCTAATTAAGTTTTCCTGTCTAGAGCACTTAAGATATTTGACAGTAGATTAAATATTCTTTTCTTTAGTGTAAGAGTCAGAATTGACTTATATTGATTGGAAAAGAGGAGAAACTATACCTCAATGACCTGTTTATGCTATCTAATCTTTTTACTATCTAGTCCTGTATATGTCTTCCTAGGGGCTGTGTTGATGTACTTGTTTCATTTTAAAAAATGCTGCTTTTCAGGCTCTGTGGTGGGCACAGAAGATTCGTTGCTCTCCAGGAAACTTTAATCTGGTGTGTCTGAAGAGGCTCCCTAAAAGTCCCTCCCCATAATCTCCTGTTTTTGCAGTAATTTATTTGGTTATGTTTAAATTCCAAATCAGAAGTCCTATGACCTTCAATTGTAGTATGCTAACTATATTAAGATCAGCTTTATGAATATTGCATCTTTAATTCATAAACAGGTTGAATCATTTATTTTGGACCAAGAAGATTTGGATAACCCAGTGCTTAAAACAACATCAGAGATATTCTTATCAAGCACTGCAGAAGGAGCAGACTTACGCACTGTGGATCCAGAGACACAGGCACGACTAGAAGCCTTGCTGGAAGCAGCAGGTACTTTATTTTTTCTTTTCTCTTTCTCATCTCTTTAAAAGACTCCAGAGAACTCCCTGGTGGTCATGGTTGGGACTCCACACTTCCACCGCCAAGGGCCCAGATTCCATTCCTGGTGGAGGAACTAAGATCCTGTGAGCAGCAAAAAAAAAAAAAAAAAGACTCCATCTCTATTCAAAGTTACACAAGATTATCACCAAATTATATACTATATAAAGTTTGAAGTCTGTAAAACTTACGGTTTTTTAAAAATTTCCTAAAGAAAATGTTCACATTTTATGTTTAAAAAGTTCTTGCTTGAAAGTTCTCAATGAGTGATTTCTAGGCTCAGCACTAACTTTTTTTAAAATTGAGGTATAGTTGATTTACAGTGTTGTGTTAGTTTCAGGTATACAGCAAAGTGATTCAGTCATATATATATATATGTATTCTTTTCTATTATGGTTTACTGCATGACATTGAATATAGTTCCCTGCTGTACAATAACACTAGCATTTTTAAAGTATTAGATAAGTAGCTAGTTATTAAGGAAAACTTATTACCAGTTACATTGTAAAATTAAAATGTGTGAGGTAAATTAAATCCATCAAATTATGAGTCTTTTAGCTGATTTAGGGAACTGTGCACATGATTACTGACTTTAGTCTGTAACTTAATTGTAGATTGCTTTTTTTTTACTTCGAAGACATTTAAATAAAAATTGAACACAAAATTGGACCAGAATTTACCAAACTGTGTCAATTTCTTATTTTGAAGCAACAGAAAAGAAAACTCTGTGATAAGCATGCTTTCTCAAAGTAATATATACTTCTATAATAAATAACTATTTTATATTCTAAAACCTTCTCACAATTTGCCTAACAAAATTTCCATCACACTGTAATGAAAGCCTTTCATTTCCTAAAATTGTTTTAAGAGGGAAGTTATCTTTTTCTAATCTTTGTATATTGCTTTTGAGATATGTTTACTTTGTATGATATTCCCTTCTTTTATTGTTGTTGTTGTTCAGTTGCTCAGTTGTGTCTTGACTCTTTGTGACCCCATGGACTGCAGCATGCTAGGCTTCCATGTCCTTCACTATCTCCTGGAGTTTGCTCAGACTCGTGTCCATTGAGTCGATGATACTATCCAATCTCATCCCTATATTTATTTATTTAATGTAAATACATGTGTACATTACACATACATAAGAATTTAATCTAGAAGAATTTACAGGTGTTTTTTCCTTTTCTATTGGCTCCAGTGTCTTGTTGTGTCTCCTAGGCTCTTCATTGCTGCATGTGGGCTTCTGTCTTGTTGTGAAACAAGGGCTCTCGAGTACCTGGGCTCAATAGTTGTGGTACCCTACATGTGGGATCTTAGTCCCCCCACCAGGGATCAACTCTCATCCCCTGCATTGTAAGGCAGATTCTTAACTGCTGGATCATCAGGGAAGTCCCTATCAAATGTTTTTTAAAATGTACTTTCGAAGCCCTGTCCAAGGCAGTTGCTTAATGAATACTTCCTTTTTGTGCATTAGTATTTTCATTTGTTTTTTTGTACATTGCATGAGCCTATAACATTTAAGAGGAATTTTTAGACTTATGTTTGTTTTCAATTATGAGAATGTGTTAAATATTACTAGACTTCTAAAGATAGATTTTTTCCTTTATAAATATATTTTAAACTTTTTTTTATTTTTTAATGAAGGATAATTGCATCACAGATTTTGTAAACATCAACATGAATCAGTCATAGGTATACATGTGTCCCCTCCCTCTTGAACCTCCCTTTCATTTCCCTCCCCATCCCACTCCTCTAGGTTGATATAGAGCCCCTGTTTGAGTTCCCTGAGACATACAGCAAATTACCATTGACTATGTATTTTAATTATGATAATATAAGTTTCCATGTTACTCTTTCCATGCATCCCACCCTCTCCTTCCTCCCCCCACCCTATGTCAATAAGTCTGTTCTCTATGTCTGTTTCTCCATTGCTGCCCTCCAAATAAATTCATCTGTACCATCTTTCTAGATTCCATATATATGTGTTAATGTAAGATATTTATTTTTCTCTTCCTGGCTTACTTCACTTTGTATAATAGGCTCTAGGTTCATTCACCTCATTAGAATGGACTCAGATGTGTTCCTTTTCATGGCCAAGTAATATTCCATTGTGTATATGTACCACAACTTCTTTATCCATTTATCTGTCAATGGACATCTAGGTTGCTTCCATGTTCTCACTATTGTAAATAGTGCTTCAGTGAACACTGGGACACATGTTTCTTTTTCAATTTTGGTTTCCTCAGGGCATGCCTAGGAGTGAGATTGCTCAGTCATATGGTGGTTTTATTCCTAGTTTTTAAGGAATCTCCATACCGTCTTCCACAGTGGCTGAATCAGTTTACATTCCCACCAACACTGCAAGAGGGTTCCCTTTTCTCCACACTCTCTCCAGCATTAATTGTATGTAGACTTTTTGATGATGGCCATTCTGACCAGTGTGAGGTGATATCTCATTGTAATTTTGATTTGCATTTCTCTAATAATGAGCAATGTTGAGCATCTTTTCATGTGTTTATTAGCCATCCACCTGTGTATCTTCTTTGGAGAAATGTCTGTTTAGGTCTTTTTCCTACTTTTTGATTGGGTTGTTTGTTTTTCTGGTATTGAGTTGTGTGAGCTGCTCGTATATTTTGGAAATCAATCCTTTATCAGTTGTTTCATTTGCTATTATTTTCTCTCATTCTAAAGGATGTCTTTTCACCTTGTTTATAGTTTCCTTTGCTGTGCAGAAGCTTTTAAGTTTAATTAGGTCCCACTTGTGACTTTTGTTTTTATTTCCATTACTCTAGGAGGTGAGTCATAGAGACTCTTACTTTGATTTATATCATCAAATGTTCTGCCTATGTTTTCCTCTAAGAGTTTTATAGTTTCTAGTCTTACATGTAGGTCTAAAATTATGAAATGCTTCATAAATTTGCGTGTCATCCTTGCACAAGGGCCATGCTAATTTTTTCTGTATTGTTCCAATTTTAGTGTATGTGCTGCTGAAGTGAGCACTAAAGACAGAATTCTTGACACTATTTTAACTGAAAAAAAAAAGTTGAAAATATTTTTTACTTTAAGGTTCTTTGAGAATTAAGGCCATTTCAAGAAGAATTTTTAAAAATTCTTTTCTAAATTATAAATATAATATATAATACAAAATCACATGGACCAGAGCCTTGAATAACTCAATGAAACTATGAGCCATGCTGTATAGGGTCACCCAAGACAGATGGGTCATGGTGGAGAGTTCTGACAAAATGTGCTCCACTGGAGAAGGGAATGGCAAACCACTTCGGTAGTCTTGCCTTGAGGACCTCATGAACAGTATGAAAAGGCAAAAAGATAGAACACTGAAAGATGAACTCCCCAGGTCTGTAGGTGCCCAATATGCTACTGGAGATCAGCGTAGAAATAACTCCAGAAAGAATGAAGAGATGGAGCCAGAGCAAAAACAACACCCAGTTGTGGATGTGACTGGTGATGGAAGCAAGGTCTGATGCTGTAAAGAGCAATATTGCATAGGAACCTGGAATGTCAGGTCCATGAATCAAGGCAAATTGGAAATGGTCAAACAGGAGATGGCAAGTGTGAACGTTGACATTTTAGGAATCAGTGAACTAAAATGGACTGGAATGGGTGAATTTAACTCAGATGACCATTATATCTACTACTGTGGTCAAGAATCCCTTAGAAGAAATGGAGTATCCATCATAGTCCAAAAAAGAGTCCAAAATGTAGTACTTGGATGCAGTCTCAAAAACGACACAATGATCTCTGTTCATTTCCAAGGCAAACCATTCAATATCACAGTAATCCAAGTCTATGCCCCAACCAGTAACACTGAAGAAGCTGAAGTTGAATGGTTCTATGAAGACCTACAAGATGTTCTAGAACTAACACCCAAAGAAAAGAAAAGATGTCCTTTTCACTATAGGGGACTGGAATGCAAAAGTAGGAAGTCAAGAAACACCTGGAGTAACAGGCATATTTGGCTTTGGAGTACAGAATGAAGTAGGACAGAGGCTAATAGAGTTTTGCCAAGAGAATGCACTGGTCATAGCAAACACCCTCTTCCACAACACAAGAGAAGACTACACATGGACATCACTAGATGGTCAATACTGAAATCAAATTGATTATATTCTTTGTAGCCAAAGATGGAGAAGCTCTATACAGTCAGCAAAAACAAGACCAGGAGCTGACTGTGGCTCAGATCATGAACTCCTTATTGCCCAATTCAGACTTAAATTGAAGAAAGTAGGGAAAACCACTAGACCATTCAGGTATGACCTAAGTCAAATCCCTAATGATTATACAGTGGAAGTGAGAAACAGATTTAAGGGACTAGATCTGATAGACAGAGTGCCTGATGAACTATAGATGGAGGTTCATGACATTGTACAGGAGACAGGGATCAAGACCATCCCCAAGAAAAAGAAATGCAAAAAAGCAAAATGTTTGTCTTAGGAGGCCTTATCAATAGCCATGAAAAGAAGAGAAGTGAAACGCAAAGGAGAAAAGGAAAGATACCCATTTGAATGCAGAGTTCCAAAGAATAGCAAGGAGAGATAGGAAAGCCTTCCTCAGTGATCAATGCAAAGAAATAGAGGAAAACAATAGAATGGGAAAGACTAGAGATCTCTTCAAGAAAATTAGAGATACTAAGGGAACATTTCATGCAAAGATAGGCTCAATAAAGGGCAGAAATGGTATGGAACTAACAGAAGCAGAAGATATTAAGAAGTGGTGGCAGGAATACACAGGAAAACTGTGCAAAAAAGATGTTCATGACCCAGATAATCACGATGGTGTGATCACTCATCTAGAGCCAGACATCCTGGAATGGGAAGTCAAGTGGGTCTTAGAAAGCATCACTACAAACAAAGCTAGTGGAGGTGATGGTTCCAGTTGAGCTATTTCAAATCCTAAAAGATGATGTTGTGAAAGTGCTACACTCAATATGCCAGCAAATTTGGAAAACTCAGCAATGGCCACAGGACTGGAAAAGGTCAGTTTTCATTCCAATCCCAAAGACAGGCCATGCCAAAGAATGCTCAAACTACCGCACAATTGCCCTCATCTCACAGGCTAGTAATGTAATGCTCAAAATTCTCCAAGCCAGGCTTCAACAGTACGTGAACGGTGAACTTCCAGATGTTCAAACTGGTTTTAGAAAAGGCAGAGGAACCAGAGATCAAATTGCCAACATCCGCTGGATCATCGAAAAAGCAAGAGAGTTCCAGAAAAACATCTATTTCTGCTTTATTGACTATGCCAAAGCCTTTGTGTGAATCACAATAAACCGTGGAAGATTCTGAAAGAGATGGGAATACAGGACAATCTGACCTGCCTCTTGAGAAACCTGTATGCAGGTCAGGAAACAACAGTTAGAACTGGACATGGAACAACAGACTGGTTCCAAATAGGAAAAGGAGTACGTCAAGGCTGTATAGTGTCACCTGGCTTATTTAACTTATATGCAGAGTACATCATGAGAAACGCTGGGCTGGAAGAAGCACAGCTGGAATCAAGATTTTTTCGAGAAATGTCAATAACCTCAGATATGCTGATGACACCATCCTGATGGCAGAAAGTGAAGAACTAAAGAGAATCTTTGATGAAAGAGGAGAGTGAAAATTTTGGCTTAAAACTCAATATTCAGAAAACAAAGATCATGGCATCCAGTCCAATCAGTTCATGGCAAATAGATGGGGAAACAGTGGAAACAGTGGTAGACTTTATTTTTGGGGGCTCCAGAATCACTGCAGATAGTGACTACAGCCATGAAATTAAAAAATGCTTACTCCTTGGAAGGAAAGTTATGACCAACCTAGACAGCATATTGAAAAGCAGAGACATTACTTTGCCAACAAAGGTCCGTCTAGTCAAGGCTATGGTTTTTCCAGTAGTCGTGTATGGATGTGAGCTTTGGACTCTAAAGAAAGCTGAGTGCCGAAATTGATGCTTTTGAACTGTTGTTTTGGAGAAGACTCTTGAGAGTCCCTGGGACTGTAAGGAGATCCAACCAGTCCATCCTAAGGGAAATCAGTCCTGAATATTCATTGGAAGGACTGATATTGAAGCTGAAACTTTAATACTTTGGCCACCTGATGTGAAGAGCTGACTCATTTGAAAAGACCCTGATGCTGTGAAAGATTGAAGGCAGGAGGAGAAGGGGACGGCAGAGGATGAGGTGGTTGGATGGCATCACCGACTCAATGGACATGAGTTTGAGTAAAGTCTGGCAGTTGGTGATGGGCAGGGAGGCCTGGTGTGCTGCAGTCCATGGGGTTGCAAAGAGTCAGACACGACTGAGCGACTGAACTGAACTGACTGAAAACAGAATGAGATGTATTACTTTGATTGTAAAGGTTTACATATACTTGTCAGGATTTACATATACTTTCAGACTTTCACTTGTAGTTTTATAAATACATGATTTTTTTTTTTATGTTAAATAGGTTCATATTAACAAATCATAATTTTCCTTTTTTTACTTTCCTTTTTTGGACTTCCCTGGTGGCTCATATGGTAAAGTGTCTGCCTACAATGCAGGAGACCCGGGTTCGATCCCTGGGTCAGTAAAATCCCTGGAGAAGGAAATGGCAACCCACTCCAGTATTCTTGCCTGGAAAATCCCATGGACGGAGGAGCCTGGTAGGCTATAGTCCATGGGTTCACAAATAGTCAGACACGACTGAGCGACTTCACTTTTTTTCACTTAATTTATTGTGTTCATCCTTCTATAACATTATATGTTGATATTTTTAGGTTATTTCCAATTTTTTTATATCACAAATACTGCTATAGTTTATATCCATATATATCTATGACTTTTCTTGCTTGTGCAAGTATCTTCATAGGACAGAGTTTTAGAAAGTGATACTGCTAGGTCAGAGGATATTTTTGCATTCAAAATTTTGATAACTTTTATAAATAGAAATGTCAAGTTTATGTCAGTACATCTTCCTATCAACTGTTTGAAAGGGCCTCCCACCTTTGTTCTTTTGATCAATTTCATAGTTTGTGTTCAGTCAATATTATCAACAAGTTGTGTGGTAGTTCTTTATAAATGATATAAATTAAATGTGTGTTAATTTTTCCAGTTTTTATTTTGCCTTAATTTTATTTATGGTGCCTTTAGTTATATAGAAATTTTTATTGAAAATAAACATGTTTAATATCCCATTTACTAATTTTTTACTTTATAGCTTTCGTGATTTGGTCTCATGCTTAGAAAATCCTCCTTAATATCAGCAATAGAAGAATACTACATAGTATAATAGTACTTTTCAGATTTCATTTAAATCTACCAGGTTTTTATTTTTGTAAATGGTATGAATTTGAGATCTTACCTAATTTTCAAATAGCCAACTTCTGAACAGTGTTTAGGAAATAAGCTCTCTTATCTCCATTGATTTGAAGTGTCACCTTTGTCATATATTGAGTTCCCAAATAATCCAGGATCTTGGGGGCTCTATTATATATCCTTGATAGAATTATTTTTCTGTGCAGGTGTCATACTATCATACTGTTTTAATTGGAGAGCATCACAATGTCTATTTTTTCTCTTATTGTGCAATTTTTCCCTTCTTTTTTTTTTGTTCTATAAATTTTTATTGGCTATTTTCCTCTCATTTTTAGCAGTAACAGGTGGTCATATTATCAACAAAGTTTTCTGTTACTGATTCCTCACTGAATCTAGAGAAAAAGATTTATTGGCAGCCTAGACCAACCAGATTGTGAGCTGTGTAAGGACAGGAGCTAGGTTTTATTCCTTTATGTCTGGTACATTTAAAAGCACATAATAAATGTAAAATATGATAATTTATTTTAATTTACCATGTTTACCCAGAAAATGGTTCTAGGTGGCTGTTCAATCAAAGGAAGAAACTGTTGGATTGTTTGTTGTAATATTTAAGAATATTTCCTTCATTACTACTAAAAATATCAATAGATAGATAGGATCTTATACTTTAGATCTGATGCTGTAATTATACTTTGATAGAAATCTCATCCATTTTTTTACAGTAAGCATTAAGTTATATTTGGAGTTAGGTAGAGGACAAATTAGTGTTATGTGAATTGTAAAGATGAAAAGACTAAAACATAGGTAGTTACGAATGGCCTTTTGATGTTAGTGGCAAAATTGAAATTGTCAGCCTTACACATGCGTTTTGCCCTAGATAGTAGTGTTTAGAAATGTAATTACAATTTATACATTTATGCTTCTTCTTTCCCTGCACCATCTAATTGATGCACACTGAAGGAATTGGCAAATTGTCAACTGCTGATGGTAAAGCCTTTGCAGATCCTGAGGTACTCCGAAGACTGACATCCTCAGTAAGTTGTGCACTGGATGAAGCTGCCGCTGCACTGACGCGGATGAGGGCGGAAAACAGTCACAGTGCAGGACAAGTAGACACGTATGTGTTTAATGACTTCTGCTGAGTATTCAATTCTGTATCTGATTTTCATTTCTAATGAAGTTACTTACTCCAAAGGTTATAGTTGAAACTCTAAACTGACCACCTGAGTAATAATAAATGAAATGGGTTGCTAATGCAGTAATCTAGGTCCTTGCTACTCAAACATGGCACTTGGAACTAGCAGCATCAGCATACCTGAGAACTTATTAGAAATGTAGAATTTCAGACCCCACTTGGATCTACTGAATCAGAATCTACATTTTAACGAGAAACTTGCGCTGTTTATATGCACATTAGAGTCAGAGACTCACTGATTTTGTTAGTCATTCTGCAATAAAAATTTTATTCAGATTTTTATCTTCTATTACCTCACTATTACCGAGTAAAATTTAAAATAAATACGTCTTTGGGAATCATAACATTAGTTTAAAAACTTGTTCATCTAATGCTTTATACAGTTTATTTAAAACTTAATATGACATGAAAATATGTTAGGACATTTTGAAAGATAAAAATGACAGCTGTTTTCACATTTACTTATTGCTTTCTGGCTTGGTCCACATACATGAAAAATTAGTATGCAAATAAATGTTCAAATAATTTTTTTCTTACAATATCAGCATTTTTCTTTGTATGACTAAGTATATATTTAATACAATTCATTATCATAGGACCTTGAGTTTTTCTGTGTTGGTTTATTTTCAGTCGCAGTCTAGCAGAAGCTTGTTCTGATGGGGATGTGAATGCTGTTCGTAAACTGCTAGATGAAGGCAGAAGTGTAAATGAACATACTGAAGAAGGAGAAAGCCTGCTGTGTTTGGCTTGTTCAGCTGGGTATTATGAATTAGCACAAGTAAGCAGAAGTAATCTTTAGTGATCAGAATTGTGGAAGATTTTGATGTTTTATTTATTTTTATCATTAATAAAAGAATCATTAGAGACCAGGGTCTTTCCTTTTTGGCAGTAGGTTAAATAGAAACTGATACATAATTAATTTTTGTTCTCTGTGCATGCAACTTGTCATGGTCCATTTTTTCTGCCACTTACTCAAAAATAGTCCTAATGAATGAGAGACACATAGGGAAAAAAAGGAAAGGAAAAAAAACACATAGAGATAATATTAATAATAGTAAATTTTAAACTTGCCATTAGAAATAATATGCAACTATAATGAAAAATGTTGATTTACTTTCATTCCATCTGGATTATCCCAATTCTTTTTAGTTTTTTTTTTCTGTTAGAGCAATATTGGGAAATAGCCATGTGTTTACCAGTTAGTTTCTGTCTTGTGAATAGGTTTGCTGTTCTCTTGCTAGATAATCCTAAGCATAATACAATTTTTTTGACAGTAGCAGTTAAATTTTATAATTGGATGGTTATATGATTACCTACTTTACTTAGAGATAATATGTAATGATATTATAAAATATAACATTTAACCGGTGTTTTTTTTGAGCAGTGAACACTAGCATATTTTCCCCAAAGGTGATTATTTTTATTTTTACTTGTCTCCATTCTAAAAGAGTATCTTCCCAGATTCAGTGTATTACCTAGAGTACTATTAATTGTAAGAATTGACAGTTTCTCTCCATGTGCCTATGTGTTTTAAAGGTATTGCTTGCTATGCATGCTAATGTTGAAGACAGAGGGAATAAAGGAGATATAACTCCCTTAATGGCAGCATCTAGTGGAGGTTATTTAGATATTGTGAAATTGTTACTTCTTCATGATGCAGATGTCAACTCACAGTCTGCAACAGGTATGTCGAAAGTGATGTGTTCATTTGAGGAAAATAAATTGATGTGAATAACTATAACCTGAGAGAGAAAAAAATTTGATTCCTAGGGATAGTTGGTTGTAAATATACAGAAAAATCGTAGTCGTTGTTTAGAATCTCTGAGTAAAATATAGATTAATTTGTTATCTTCAGAAGTCTTTGGAATACTCTTACATTCTGTTTGATCAGGACTGACAGTTTTTCTGCTGGAGACAATTTCTTTGCCACATTGATATATAATGTTTAAAGAGGCAAATTAATGAACTGTATCTTTCACAATTCTTTGTCTCATTTAAATACCAACTACCTTGTATATATTAACCTGAGAGTCAAAACCTTATAGAGTTTTTTATGTCAAGTGTATAGAATGCATTTACTAATAAGGTATTTTCCTGGCAACATGAAAGCTACTCTAGTAAGGTTCTTTATTACTCTTGGTCATATGTCTTGCTGCTGCTGCTAAGTCGCTTCAGTCGTGTCTGACTCTGTGCGACCCCATAGATGGCAGCCCACCAGGCTCCACTGTCCCTAGGATTCTCCAGGCAAGAACACTGGAGTGGGTTGCCATTTCCTTCTCCAATGCGTGAAAGTGAAGTCGCTCAGTCGTGTCCAACTCTTCGCGACCCCATGGACTGCAGCCTACCAGGCTCCTCCGTCCATGGGATTTTCCAGGCAAGAGTACTGGAGTGGGATGCCATTGCCTTCTCCACATATGTCTTGAGTTGCAGTAAATATACATTTAGTAATGAGATTCCTAAATCTCAACAAGCATATGGTTTAAAAAAGTTTCAGTAATGAAAGCATATCAGTGTTCCATTAAGTGACATTTGAGTATATGTTAGCATACTCAAATAAATGTTAAATGCAACCTAATTTATTTTTAAATGACCACGACTTCTTAGAAGGGATTGTAGGTCACTTTGCTGACCATTTTGCCATAGTTGTAGTAAAATTAATATCCTTAATGTCTGAGACTGTTAAAACGGTTGAATTCTGAACAACTTTGGCTTTGAAATGATAGTTTTCTTGCTGAACCTTTAAAACAGTCTTCTTCAGTCTCATACTATTGGGTAGTTAAACCATTTCCCTACTCCCTTTAATAATAAAAGTCCTCAAAACAAATCAAGAAAGAAATAAGTGGCAGATCCAAGAATAATGACCTTTTAAATAAATTTTTATTTTGCAGGAGTTAAGCTGAGGGAGATTTATTTCTGTCTCCTTAGATCTCATAAATGTAGGCTAAACATATATTTCAGAAAGAAAATGTATCTAGAACAATGAATTGTGTTATGAATAAATGTTTAAAGATAAAGGAGAAGTAAAAGAAAATTAAGAAATGAATATGCATAGAAAATGTTAAGTGTTTCTAAGTTGTGTAGTGTTATAAGAAAAAGCAATACTTTGAGTGATATATTAGAATATTTTATTTTAAAATATATTGAAGTAATTTTTCAAGATGACAATCTTATTTTACAAGCTAAGGAAATATAAAGAGAGGTAAATTGGCCCATTTATAATAAACCTTTTAATTAGTGATAAAATTCAGATGATGCTTCTAACCAATACAATGAAAAACTTGAGATAATAATTGTAGTGGTTTATGTAAGGTAATTGAAGCGATAGAACTAGAGCAGTAGTATAATAGGAATTGTATCAGTTTTATCATAATTTTTAATTTCTTTTTGTTAGGCAACACTGCATTAACTTATGCCTGTGCTGGAGGATTTGTTGATATTGTGAAAGTGCTACTTAATGAAGGCGCAAATATAGAAGATCATAATGAAAATGGACATACGCCCTTAATGGAAGCAGCCAGTGCAGGTCATGTGGAAGTTGCAAGAGTTCTTCTAGATCATGGGGCAGGCATCAACACTCATTCTAATGAATTCAAAGAAAGTGCTCTTACACTTGCATGCTACAAAGGTACTCTATAAATGTATATATGTTTATAGAGTTTTTTCATAATAACTTTGAATATTTAAATATTTGGATACTGAGTATGAGTTAATTTTTAATTGTTTATACTTTCCCTGTGCTATAAAATTATCTAGCTTCTAAGATATATAGAAAGTCCATTTTAGCCTGTATTTCCTGTAGTATAGTTTCATAGTATATGTTTTCTTATTATTTTAATTCAAAATTTACTCAACTAGCTGTAAAGTCAACCGGAATTCTTAGCACAGACTTAGAGGGTTTCCATTCTTTAATAACTTTTGTTTTATATGATTTTTCCAATCTTTATTTCAAAAATAATACACACTCAAATAATAATAGTCACATGATATATAAATCCTAAAAAACAGAATAGTGTAAAGAAATTTTACAATGATATATAATGTTACCATCTAAATATTTAAAAAGCATATAAACAATATTTTAGTATAATTACTTCCAGCGTGTTTTTTAGGTATATTTATAAACAAATGTATACACACTTGAGTCTTACAACATGGGTTTGAACTGCACAGATTCACTACATATGGATTTTTTTCAATAAATATGTACTGTAGTACTAAACAGTTCAAAGCTGGTTGAATCCTCGGATATGGAACCATGGATACAGAGGGCCAACTGTGATGTGGATTTTTGACTGTACCCTAACCCTCCACATTGTCCACAGGTCAAAATGTATATATACATTTTAAAAACTAAATGGTCATACTCTAACACTTTTATAGTCTGCTTATTTTATTTAGCAATACATCACGAACACTTCCCCATCTCAATAAGTATTTTTGTAGTACAACTTTTGATATTCTCATGGTATTTCACTATTTTATTTAGGAGTAGATTTGGCTGCTTTTGTTACAAAACCTAAATTAATAATGATTTGAACAAAAGAGAAACTTATTCTCATTTATATAAAACAATTCTGGGAATTCTCTGACAGTCCAGTGGCTAGGACTCCATGCTTTCACTGCCGAGTGCCAAGTTTGATCCCTGGTAGGAGAGCTAGGATCCTGCAAGTGGTGTGGATTAAAAAAAAATTTTTTTAAGTTACAAAAATAGGCTATCTAGAACTAAAAAGGCAGTTCCATTTTTATTAAGATATCAGCATTCTGCTCCACCCATCCTAGTGTGTGGTTTCTATTCTCAAGGTCACCTATTATCTATGCTCAAAGATGGTAGCTAGGGCTCCAGCAGTCCATATTCTAGGAAGGATGCAAGGGGTAAGGGCAAAATGAGGAATGCCTTCCAACTTAGTCAGCTACCTTTAAGGAGTCTTCCTGGAAGTTCTGCCTTGTAAGTCCCTCCTACATCTCATTGGCTACACAGAGCAGCAAGGGAGGCTGGAAAATGTAGTCTTTTAGTCAGGCATGTTGCCACTGAGATGAAATCAGGATGAAAATGAAAGAATGGATAATGGGTAGGGAATTAGCAATCTCTGCCAAATACATCAAATGGATGCACCATAACTGCCTATTGTTGGACACTTGAATTGTTCCCAGTTTTTCACTATTATTAAAAACACTGTGATAACATCCTTGTACAGACATCTTTGCCTAATCTCTGATTATTTCCTTAGGATAAATTCCTGGAAGTGGAATTGCTGGGTCAAAGGGTATGGACATTTTTAAGGCTTTTGATACATATTGCCAAATTGCCTTCTAGAAAGGTTGAACCAATTTACACTCCCACCAGCAGTGTTTGAGAGTGCCCTTTACCCCACCCTACACCCTCACCAACACTGGGTATTATCATTCTTTTTAATATTTGCCATTTTGATAGTAAAAAATGGTGTCTCATTTTAATTTGCATTTGTTTAGTAGGAAGGTTTAATATATTTTTCATCAGTTTAATATTCATTTTCATTTCTTTTTTTTTGAATTGCCATTTCATGTCCTTCATCCATTTTTCTACTGGAGTGTTTGTCTTTTTCTTATTGACTATTAAGGCTTTTTATATACTAAATGTATCAAGAAGGTTGAAATTATTTTAAATGGAGTTTTCTGTGCCTGCTCATTGCCACAGTGAGTTTATGGTTATTATTTTAAAGCTTTTTTTCTGAAAAATATGATCCAAACGTACTTTACTTGGCATTCTGTTTTATTTCAGTGTTTTGATTTATAGTTTATATAGATTAAATCAAAGTATAAGTATTACCATTTTATTGCTTTACCTAGCTTGAATTAATGTGCTTTGGACTAATTTGATCTTTAAAACCTGGATAAGACCTTGATGAGAGCCTGCTTACTATTTTGGATTGGCTTTGTAGAATTGTTGTTGATTTATTGAATGCAAAATAAGTTCTCATAAATTTTTGTATAGATATCTGAAAGAAAAATATTTCCCATTTTAATACTTATAAATTAAATTGATAGTTCTTGAGAAATATAGTTTTAAAATTTGTTTTCTTCTTTTTTTAAGGCCATTTGGACATGGTTCGCTTTCTGCTTGATGCTGGTGCAGATCAAGAGCACAAAACAGATGAGATGCACACTGCCTTAATGGAGGCTTGCATGGTAATTTTAAATTGCACTTGAGATTATATAGGACTAAAGAGTCATGTATTTAAGCCTTTGAGAATTATTACTATTTTTTGGAAAAATTGTTACGAGATGGTGAGGAATCTGAAAATTTTGTACGTTATTAGAGGCTGAAGGGGATGTGTGCAGTGTTTAGCTTTTCATAGTAAATCTATTGATGTAGGAAATCATACGAAAGGCAGGCTTAGCTATGTTATTTCCAGCACACTCATGTACTTGTATTTTCTTTCCAGCTTTCTCATCATGGTAAAATACACATATCATAAATATAATTAAGAGGATTACCACTACCATACTGTTTTCTATGGCAGTATATCTTCCAGAGAAATGTCTATTCAAATCATTTGCCCCTTTTTGAATTAGCTTGTTTTTGGTTGATGAATATTAAAAGTTCTTTATATTGTCTGGATCTTAATTCTTTATCAGATATATGATAAATATTTTCTCTCATTTCATGGACTGCCCTTTTACTCTGTTCATAGTCTCCTCTGCACAAAAGTTGTGCTTTTGTTGGTTTGTTTTTCAAAAGTCCATCTCATCTATTTTTGTTGTTGCTTCTTGTGCCTTTGATACCATATCCAAGAAGTCATTGCCAAATCCAGTTTCATGAAGCAGTAGTCCTGTGTTTTCTTATAGTTTTAACTCTTTTATTTAGGTTTTTAATCCATTTTGAGTAAATTTATATATGATACTAGGTTAAGTGTTAAATTTCATGCTTAGGCATGTGACTATCTGGTTTTCCCAGCATCAAAATTAGAAAGACTGACTTTTCCCATTTGAATCATCTTGACACTCTTATCAAAAATTATTTGACTATACATGCAAGGTTTATTTCTAATCTCTCTATTCTCTTTCATTGGCCTGTATGTTTGTCTTTAAGTCAGAACCACAAAGTTGTAATTATTGTAGCTTTGTTTAAGTTTTGACATCAGGAAGTATGAGTCCTCCAGCTTTGTTTTTCTTTTTCAAGTTGGTTTTGGCTATTCAGGGTTCCTTTAGATTGCATATGAACATAATGATGAGCCTTTAATTTTTGATTTCACTGATTTTTCTCTGTTTTTCTATTCTTTTTAAATTTTATTTATTTATTTTTGGCTGTGCTGAGTATGCATTGCTGCACACAGGCAGTGTAGTAGTTGTTTTGAAGTTCTTTTCTTCTATCTTGTATATCTGATTCAATTCTGGGTCAGTTTTTATTATTTTATGTCTTGAGGTCAGTCACCTTTTCTTGCTCCTTGATATGTCTAATTGTTTTTTATTGTAAGTCATATGCTGTAGATGATCCCTTTTCAAGGCTCTGGATTATCCTGTCCTTCTTTTAAGACTGTTAAATTCTGTTCTATCAGGTACTTAAATTACCAGTGAATCACCCTGATCCTATTGAGGCTTAATTTCAGCATCACTTTTACTCCTAGGTCCTTAACTCTTTGGTCCTAAAGATGTTCATTCTTTGTTTAGGCTTTATTTCCTTGGGCTATGGTTTGGAAGATGCCTAAAGAGAAAAAGTTAGAGTGAATGTAGCACTTATCTCATATGCTTCCTTCTTTCAGTGATTATAACTCTAACCCTAGCTTGGTTGCTGTCCAGTGCCTCTAGTAGTTTTATCCCAATTTTTATAGTTTGTGATAGGAGGGTAAGGCCAATCCCAGCTACTGCTCAATGGCTAAGACTGAATTCTTAGAATTAAAAAAAAAAATTAATATTGATATTAGGCCTTTAAGAGTGGATTATTATTATTTTATTTATTTATTTTTGGTTGCTCTGGGTCTTCAGTCCTGCACGGGCTTTTTCTCTAGTTGAGGCTAGCAGGAGCTACTCTGTAGTTGCAGTGCGTGGGCTTCTCATTGTCGTGGCTTCTCTTGTTGCAGAACATGGGCTCTAGGGCACGCTGGCTTCAGTACTTGTGGCCCCTCAGCTCTAGAGCACAAGCTCAGTAGTTGTGGCACACGGGCTTAGTTGCTCTGTGGCATGTGGGATCTTCCCAGACTACAGATCGAACCCATGTCTCCTGCATTGGCAGGTGGATTCTTTACCACTGATCCATCAAGGAAGCCCAAGAGTTGATTGTTCTTAGTACGTTGTTAGATGCCCAGGGGCCTGGGGGAGGTGGGAGGAGGAATGGGGACTTAGTGTTTAATGGGGACAGAGTTTCATTTTAGGAAATTGAAAAATTTGGGAGATGGATGATGATGAGAGTTGCATAACAATGTGAATGTATTTAGTGCTGCTGAACTGTACAGTTAAATATGGTCAAATTATTCTTGTTTTAGAGAGTGGATTATTTTTTAATTTTATTTTCGTATTCTTTTTTCCTTTGTTAGAAATAATACTGCACATTAATATTTAAAAAGTTCTTAGCACAATTTCGCTGTTAAGGTCTGTATTCTAGATATGTTAGCACAATATACAAAGAATCTTCAAAAATTAAATTCATACAAAACAGTTTCTTGGGAACCTAAAGAAGCTGGGTGCAATAGTAGTTCCCTGATTTGTGGACACTTATAAACCCTTATTTTCTTTTAAATTAGGTGTATATTTCAGATACCAAATAACTCAATATGGGAATTTGGTAAAAATGTGTTTTATTTTAATGTGAAGTATTTGTTCATATTAAAGCTAAAGTGATTATAGCTAACTTATTTAGTTAAGTATAATAAAACTCTAGATAGATACTGAAACCTAATATTTAAGGTTTCTTTCATTAGTTCTTCAGTAAAAGAGTTTCCCAACCTTATAAAACCTTATTTTTCTACTCTGTTTACTTTTCATTAGCAATATTGGGTCATTTTTTAAAATAAAGAACAACATACCAGCTCTATCTTTATTTGCCACAGGAGTTAAGACCCATAAAATTTTGAAGCAAAGAATTTGAAATTAAAGAAATGTATTTATGATGATAAAGGGGTAGAATGGATACCTCCATGAGAATATTTTGTTAATTGCCTATCTATGCAGATAGGCTCATGGTAAAATTATTTACAAGTGAGTAATTTTTGCATCTTTGTAAAATTCTTTGCCTTATTACAACAAACTAGTGATGAGAAAAAATATAAGATAGTATCAGTCCACAGGGATTTACCTTGGTGATATAATCCCAAATGATAATGACTTCACAGAATTTGTTATTTTTTCTCAGTCTTTGTTTCTTAAATAGATCTAACACAATTTCTACACTTAAACATGACACTTAAGTTTGAGGCTATAGCTATATTTGACCCTGGCTGTAGTATAAATAGTAATTATTTTATTTTGAGTTACTGATGACTATGGATTTAATACTTTTTTGAACTTCAGAGAATGTAGAAATTAAAAATTTTTTGAAGTTGTAACTGTATGTACCAAGTCTGATTCTTGTGGAAAATTTTGGGCTTACTCTAAAGTAAGGTAAAATAATTTTAATGGACTTTTGATAAGACAGATTTCAAAACTTCTCAGATGTGTATGATAATATATATGCATCTAAGCTGCCTCTCCTTTTCTTCCCTCCTGTCTTTCCACAATCTGTTGCTTTTCTTCTCCCACTTAAAAAATATAAAAAAAAAAAAATCTTTTCTTCTTGTTTTACTTCTGAAAATCTGCAGGATGGACATGTAGAGGTAGCACGTTTGCTTTTGGATAGTGGTGCTCAAGTGAATATGCCTGCAGATTCATTCGAGTCGCCGTTAACTCTGGCTGCCTGTGGAGGACATGTTGAATTGGCAGCTCTGCTTATTGAAAGGGGAGCAAATCTTGAAGAAGTTAATGATGAAGGATATACTCCTTTGATGGAAGCTGCTCGGGAGGGACATGAAGAGATGGTGGCACTACTCTTAGCGCAAGGTAAAATAGTTCTACTTCTTTAATTAAAAAAATCAATTTCCTTTGAATTTTTGTGTCAGTATCACTGAAGTTTATTACAACTAAGATATTGTTTGCATTGATGACAAAATAAGTTTTCAACACCCTGGGTGGAACACCAGAAACAGAAAAAAGAAGAGATAATTATCAGAAATCAGAACACTTTATTGTAAGTCTTTTGTAACTATAGTTTTATCTATTTTTATGCTTTCCCCAGGAGCAAATATAAATGCTCAGACAGAAGAAACCCAAGAAACTGCTCTGACGTTGGCTTGCTGTGGAGGTTTTTCTGAAGTTGCAGACTTCCTGATTAAGGCAGGGGCTGACATAGAACTCGGCTGTTCCACACCTCTGATGGAGGCTTCTCAGGAGGGACACCTGGAGTTGGTTAAATACTTACTGGCTGCTGGTATGTGGTTTTAAAAACGCCTTTTGGAGAAAGAATTTTATATTGCTTTTCGTAACTTTAACAACTAACTCTATTTTTTTCATTTCTACAAAGGTTGAAAAACAGCTCCACAATTTAACTCTCGTCTTAGGCTTTTAAATCTCCAAAAATGTCTTTAAAAAAAAAAAAAGTTTTATAAAGTAGTTAATGTTTGCTTAGTGATGGTAAGACTTCCCATTGATCTTCTCTTTCCATTGAATGATTTGTAGTTTCTGAAGGGGAGAAATTAGCTCCTTCTATAGTCTTTCAGTAAGAGAATATAGGGATGACATAGAGGTTATAATTTGATAACCTCTATAACATTTGACAATGTCATTTCTTGACATTTCTTCTCAAAAAAAAGAGAACGAATGGAAAAGTAGAAATTTTTTTTTGGCAGAAATATTTGGTCTTTATATAAAATAATTTGTGCTTTATATGTTGTGAAGCAGTAGTAAGAAATCAGTGTTTTTACATATAGTTTTATATAGAGCAAGTTAAAAATATATAAAAAAATTGATATATATATTATATATATATTGATCCAGGCAGATGTAAGCCTTTATATTTCCTTTGAAAGTAATACAGATTTTTTTAAATCCATGTCTAATAAATTGTTTAAAACTTGATATATAAGGAAATTAATGTATAAAGGGAAATGAAATATTAGCAAAACATTATTGAACCTTTTTGGGCTTTCACTGTTAATTTGATTATAACCAGCATCAATTTTTCCTTTGAATTATTATTAAAATAATTTATTAATCCAGATCATTAATGGTTTGAATGATTGTTTAGATTTTGAACCATTGCACAAACCAACCATACAAGCTGACCTCTTCCTTGGCTCAAAAATTATTTGCTATAGATAGTATATGTATGTATATTATTCAGTTACTGTTCTCTCATTGTTTTCTGTAATTGTTTGTGTCCTATTTAAGAGTCTTTCTTCACCAGTCTTCATTCTTCCCACATCCCTCTAAGTAGTCATGGTATTGTTAAGGGACTTTTAAAAAAAGGAATAAATAATGTTAACTAATAAATCACTGGATATCAGACATTCTGCTCAGCTCATGTGTTCTCTCTATTAATTACCATTGGCCACTGGTCTATTAAGAAATATTACATACATCTTATAGATATAGAAACTAATGTACAATCATGTAACATAGCTTCTCTAAGCAAATCAAGCTAATAAGTGACAGGGCCAATATTCAAACTTAGAGCTCCTGACACTGTCTTTTCTATCATGTCACCATTAATTCTCACATTTAGCTACTTTTGCTAATTTGAAGTGGGTAGTTTATGAAACTGTCTCATGGCTTGAGAATCACTTTTTATGTAATTATAAAAAGTATTCATAAAATTGTCTGAGAAGAAACTAAAACTACTGCCAATATGATTTCTGAAAACTGCTGTTTTTTGTATTTTTGTTTTAGCAGCTCTTTTATTTCTTAGAGTATATCTTACTGGGGATATTTAGACAGACTATTATAGTTTTTAGTTGTTTGGTATAGTTTCTTTATGGCTAAAAGCATTTTTTCAAAGCATTTTTAAAGGAAAATTAGGATTCTTAAAATATATTCTGATGTTTTAATATTTAGAGTTTATGAGTTTCACCAAATTATAAAATCAAATTATCTAATATAATTTTAAAATTCACAGAATAAATGTGTAATTTTTTTTGCTTGCCAGGTGCTAATGTTCATGCTACAACAGCAACAGGAGACACAGCTTTAACCTACGCTTGTGAAAATGGACACACGGATGTTGCAGATGTTTTACTTCAAGCAGGGGCCGATTTAGTAAGAGATTTTTAATTTCACATATTTTTGTATGAATGTTAATTCCTTTATTTTTAACATTTAGAAAACACTAGTAAAGCAGATCAATAGTTTGCATGCTTTATATAAAATAACTTGAAAATCTGGCTACTTGTTCTTAGTTGTTGCATTTATTAAATGTATTTGAAAATAATTTTTAAAAAGGCATACTGTTTTTTTCCAGGAAAAACCATTTCTTTCTTTCTTTCTATCACCCTAGTCCCATTTAACATTCCTGAACCTTTTTAACTGCGCTGTATGAGATATATAAATGCAATGATATGTTTACAGAATAGAGTAACCGTTCAAATCACTGAGTGATTTTCTTATGTTTTTCTAATTAGTTAGACATTTAAAATAAAACTACTGTCATCTTCCTAACAACATTTTTAGAGCATTTCATTCTTTTTCTATTATTTTAGTATCTTCTATTTTGGCTTTTTAAAGTTTCAAATTAGATGGCAGGTTCATAAGTATAATAATCCTTACAACAATGGGAAATTGTAAAATAATATCCACTAGAAGGTTTATGCTTCTTGCTGAAATGTTTGCTTTTTGTGAGAGTAATTTAAACTGCTTTCTGGAGTTTCTTCCACAATTCTTTTATGTATTTCTTAAAAATCTATGTGAGGCACACATAGTTAATATATGTTGTAGACAATCAACTTTACTAATTTCCCTTATATAGAGAAAACTTTCTAAGTATTGTCTTTTAATCCATTTCTTGTAACAGCAGTTCCTCCCAAAATCCCTCAAAACATTGTGGAAAATAATTACTAACTAAAATAAGAATATAGTGTAATTATGCTATTTGTTTATCATGATTTCTACTACTACTAAATATGGTAATAACACTAGCATTCATTCTCATTAATGAGGGTCTGCCAGTTAGAATTTCTAAGAGGTGTAATTTTTGTGTTTGAAAATTGTGACAGGTATGTTAAATAGATCTTAATCTTCTGCCTTCCTTAAGAGTTGCTTTGGGTCATCTATAAAAATTAAGAATTGAAGTATTTGATCACTTGAAATAAATAGGATAGAGCATAAAAGCTTAGATACTAGAAGCAAATTTAATATTCTTATCCTCTGAATTCTTATAAAATTCATTGTTCTTCCATTTTTCCTTAACAAAGTCACTTCCTTAACTTACTTGCTAGGAGTTCTTCTAAAAATATTAAATAGGAAAAAGAAAAATTACCTGTTAAATGCAGTATAAAGTATAGCAAAACTTACTGATTTTGACAGTTAAAAATTTGTTATGAAATATTTTTAAATGTCTTATAGTCCTCTGTACTTAGGTCAGTTGCTTGTGATTAAAGTTCCTTAGAAGAATTTCATTAAGCAGATAGATTTTCATTTGTCATACTGTTTTACATTCAAAATATAAGATTAAAAAATGGCTTAGATAATATTTATCTTAAGTACAGAGCTAATGCTGTTATTCTAACATAATTGTTTTGTATTTTGTAAACCATCTTTGTATTCATATTTATATGTAATTATAATTAAATTATAATTTCCAGCTGTGTGTTCTATCATAATCTTTTCCTTATTGCTACATATTCTCTATGTAACTTGTCCATAATATTCCATCAAGTTGATGAGCCATCATCATTCACTTATTATTGAACTTTTTATATTTCACTATTGTAAATTATTAGATCTAATAATTTCATGTGCATAACTTTTTCCTTTTTTCTGCTTTTGAATTATTTCATATATAATTTTCCATTGAAAAAAAATTATTCCTGTTTCCTGCTTTTGCTGTCTGGGGAAAGATATTTCAATTTTAATGTTATTTTCCTGATTGTAAAAAGCAATTCTTGTTCTTTATAGAAAATGTGGAAAGTATGGAAAAGTATAGTAAGTTTGATATTTAAAACCTATAATAATTTCAGGATTTACTTATAAGCCAGAGGTGGGCAACGAACGACCTACTGAAAAACAAGAAGTGCAGGCAGATCAGTCCTTGAATCCTGAGGAAAAAATGACTGATAATTCTTGCTAACTGGACCTAAAAAGGCAGCATCTTTCTTGTCCTTCGTTCTTTTCTGTCATCTCCTAGTGTCTGTTTAGGACTGTGGATTGGAATTGGAAAAACTCTATACTCCCATTGCATGGACTTGAGTTGTTTAACATTTCTGGATCTCATAGATGTGTTCTCGATGTCTAGGTTTGGTAGTTCTTTAAGGTAAATAGTTTTTTTTGAGAATCTTCATTTTGCGGGCAACTATTTTTACCTTCAGTTTTAAATAAGAACTCACAAGTCAGTCTTTGAAATGTAATCTGGACCTCATGTTTTCTTAGATTTTTAGAGCTTAACTTTTGCCACAGTTCAAGGCTTTGTTATTATATGTTTTTTAAAGGAGCTTAAAAGCTGTTGTCTCTCATTCTTTAAAATATTCTGTACTAGAATCAGGATGTTAATTATAGTTTTATAAAAATGTAATGTAACAATTTGAATTCCTTTTATTGTTTTCTGAGATGAAACTGGGAGTTTTTAAGGCTTTTCATTCTACTTGTGTAGGAGGTATACTTTAGAATTTAGTTTTAAAGGAAATCTAGACAGTTTCTTATTTAATGCTTTTTAAAAAAATCTTCAGCCAGAACTGATGGTATACTTGAGCTTTTCAGGTAGATCCTCAAAATATGTGCATATTCTCATTTGAATCTTAGTTATTTGAGGTTTGATTTTTTTTCTTGTTTTAAAAATATTTAAAATGAAAAAGTATTTATAGATATTTTTAGTAAAAAAAAAAAAAACCACTGAATACCATCATATCTAGAAGATTATGAATTGATATGTAACTTGTCTAACTTTGTAATAATTACATAAATGTCAATAGTCCATTATTAAAAACCTTTGAATGAGATTAGTAGTCTTAAATAAGCCATTTAAAATGTTCCTTTTAGAAATCAAAAATTAAATGAAATAAAAACTGTCTGTTAATTGCAGAGTTTTTTGAAAATTCTCCCTATTAACATGCAGAATCACTTTAACTACTCAATAAACAGAGAGCCTTGAACAAATCACCTAATCCACATCTTGCTGCTATTTGTACCTCTTGTTACCACTGTAGTGGGAATCATTGTATACTGAAAGATAGTATTCCTTTATGTGCTTACTTTCTCAGCACAGCATCTTTTATTGGGCCCAAATTTGTTTTTAGTATTTGATATAATGACAGGTATAATATGATGTAAATCCATTGTAAGAAAGTTTTTATTAAAAAACTTTAGCATTCTGTAATATATTTAAAATCTAAAAGGAATTTTTTAAAAAAGAGGAGACACCTGCCTTTGAAAACTAATCTTGTTTCTCTGAAAAGAAATATACTATCAAAAAAAAAAAAAAAAGAAATATACTATCAGTGTCCTTACAAATTTGTTTACTCAATTACTTGGCAAAAAATAACCAATAAATACCATTTCAAAACTGAAGTTGAGGGACTTCCCTGGTGATCCTGTGGTTAAGACCACGCTTCCACTGCAGGGGGCATACATGGACAGGTTTCATTCCTGATTGGGGAACTAAGATCCCACAGCTGTGCTGCCAAAAAATAAAAAGTAAAACTAAAATCAACATCTACAGTATTAGAAAAACAAAAACTGAAGTTGATTCAGTTCCATAGTCTTTGAGTCACTGTCCTGGTGTCCTGTATAGTTATTACTCTAGGCCTTTCTCCCTATTTACTGGTTTTTAGACCAGAAGACAGAGTTTTAATGTTTCATTCTTGTTCGTATCTTGATAGCTTACATCAGCTAAAGCACTTACATGGCTTGATTTCTTTTACCACAGTCCTTTAGCTCCCTGTTCACTATTACTTTTATGTTCAAGGTGGAGAATTTGCATGAACTATTCAGCAGTGTAATTTGGATTGTAAAACACTACTCTGCTTCTTTCTCATTTTTTGGCTTGCTTGCTTTTAATCTTGACTTACTTTGTTATCTTTGTTTTCCTGGCTTCCATGTCCAACCATTTTATTGTTAGAGAGTTGCTCCATGTCTATGAAAGATGACTGCATCAGGTCAGAGTTTACAAAGGCCCTAATGATAATATGTTTAGGTGGCAACACTGTGTTGGTTAACATGTCAGCATTTTTTTTTCTGTTTTTAAGTGAGATATATATATATATATTTTTTAATCTATCTATCTATCTATATTTTTTAAAATATATATATTTATCTATATATATAGGAGTTTTTATTGTGTTTTATTTTAAAAAAATTTTATTCCAGGTTTATTAAGATACATTTGACATACAACATTGTATAAATTTAATTTGGGATTATCATAATAAATTACTGAACATATATCATCTCATATACTGTGTGTTCTAAGTCACTTCAGTTGTGTCCAACCCTATGGACTATAGCACACCAGGTTTCTCTGTCCATGGGATTCTAAGGCTAGAATACTAGAGTGGGTTGCCATGCCCTCCTCCATCTCATGTAGACACAAAGTTAAAGAAATAGAAAAAAAATTTATTTCTTGTCACAAGATCTATTAGGATTTGCTCTCTTAACAGCTTTCATATATAACATACAGTGTGAATTATATTTACCGTATTGTATAATACATTCCCAGTACTTACTTATAAGTTGAAGTCTGTGAAGAGTTACATTGATTTGGTGGTGTTTGTGTTTTTCAAACCATTTGTGAAGATGGTGGAATCTTTCTGTTTTCATCATGGCATGTTAATTTGAACACTAAAGCTTTGATGCATTTGTTAACATAAAAGAAATACTTGTCATCTACAGAATTTTCCTTCACAAAGCTAAGGTTGGAAAGGGAGAATAATATATAAATTAGTATTTCTTCCTTGTCTCCAGCTCCTTGGCCTTTCATTTTAGAAGAGGAACTCAAGTAGTATTTCCCATAATAAACAACTGACATAGATATTAGAGAAAGTAAATACATTCTAGTTGTATTCATATAAAGATTTTTTATGATCTATTTTAGCGTGTTATAGGCCTTCATTGCTGTTTGAAAATAAATCAACTAAAAGGTAGAAGTACCTGCAGAAAGCACCCTGTAATCCTGTATCTGAATGGAGGGCTACACTTAGGTTATTTAGAAAAAAGTCTACATTAGAGATGCTCTGAACATTAGACAAGACCTAAATTTTCATTATAGCCATAAAACCACTGATCTTAAGTAAATAGTTGCCTCAATAATTTCATCTGTAAAATGAAATCTAGTATTATTTTCTGGACTATTTTACCCAAGTCATGTAAATATTCTTTCTTTGGTTCTGCTGAATGTGCTAGCAAATCACTGAGACTCCCTAGGCTTTTTTTTTTTTTTCCTTTCTTCCTCTTCTCCCCCCTTTCCTTTTTTTTATGAGGGGTTTGGACCAGAAGATCTTTAATGATGTGTGTTAAGGAATCTAATTTTATGTTTTTTTAAAGAACAAGTTAAGCAGCTACTTGTTTGGAGGTATTGAATGGACTAGATGAGTGCTTAGCTCAAGAATGTGTAAAGTGCTATGGGATTCTTGAAGAAAATGAAATTTTAGTTGCGACTCATCATTAAGAGCAGTGATGTGTTACACAAATGATTCTATCTCTTGAAATCTTTGTGTATATTAAATGTATTAAATTATTTAATTTTGGATGGTATTTATAGTTAATAATTAGCAGATTTAGCTTACTATAAAATATTTTAATAGATAAAAGTTACCAATCCCTAGAAAATACAGTAACTTGGCAAGGCCACCCCAGTAAGGATTATTTGGCAATACAATGCTAAATTATTATGTCTTCCACCCTGTCTTTTTACTATCAATATTTTTTCCTATTTAAATACTGTCAAAGAAGTAGGAAGAGTTTCCTTGACATGAATTTTTAAGTACATTGTTTCCTTAAGAATAAAATCTCTCCAGTTATCTTTGGAATTGTTCAATTAAGAATTTATTCTTTTCCTTCAGTTAAATTTTATTTCAGGTAGCAGAATAAACTTTTGTTACATCCTCTTCTCATCTTATGTGGCTTCAAACTTTTCAAAATTTCTTTAAGATAAATATTCAGTGGCTGGGAATTTAGAAATGCTGTTTTGCTTCAAGATGTTCACCATCTTGAAAGTAAGGGTGGAAGACAAGTTTTTCCAGGGATAAGATAGGACATGGTTTCTTTCTTTATGTTCATAATCTGCTATAGATGCAGTATCAAAGAAAATAAGTAGAACCAACCTAAAGAAGTGTAGTAGGTACACAATGTTGCTAATTCTGCATCTTTGCCATATTGAATAATAGTTGGTCCTATGCAAATCAGTTGTAGGTTTTCTTATTTTTTAAATAGGTAATGCCTTTACATGGTTCAAAACTCGTTAAGTTTTAAAGTGTCCCATGGGCACCCAGTTTTCCTCTCTATTGGCAATCAGTGTTGTTCTTTCCTTCTATTCTTCTGGAGATATTTTTTATAGATATGATGAAAAGTCACATATTGAAAGAAATACATACTCTAATTAATGCTTAGTGCTTTGTATAATTCCTTACTTAAATAGAATTTTGGCTTTTACTATACTGATTTTCTTTGTAGAGTTGATGATAGCTTTTAAGGTTTATTATTTTTAACATTGGAATAAAAATTGAAGCACTTCTGCACTGAGTAAATTGGGCCCCTTGAATATATTGTAGTGGCCTGTCACTGATTTTCCTCCCTAACCATAGAAAGTAAGCTCTCTGACCTCTGTTGGCTTTTCTTAGACTGTATTCTACCAGCCAAATGAACTTTGGGGGAGGTTTTCCTAGAATAGTTGAACTAGTGGAAACTGGGTATTTTGAATGTGGATATATTGGCACCCTCTGGTTCTTACTTCTGGAAATTAAGATTTGATATGGACTTATCTTAAAAGACAAAAATTTTGAAAGATAAGTTTGTTATCTGTATTAAATCTTACAAAATAGAAATCTTCATAAGATTTTTTTCTTTTTAACTTGAGCAGTATGTTGTGTGTCTTTCTAGATATTTCTGTACACCCAAGCATGTATATATTCTGTGTTTGTGAGCTATATCTCTTTTTTATATGAATAGATTTGTTATCACGTATACTGTTCTGAAACTCTTTTCTTTTTAATATAATATTTTTCCTATCCCTAAGATTTCTCACTCTTTTTCACAGGTTTCCTGTGTGCTGTGTAATTGATTAACCACTTAACTTATTCATAAACATTTGAGTTATTATAATCTTTAAATATTACAAATGGTGCTACACCAAATATTGTTATGCACATTTATATATCTTTGCTACTTTTGTGAGTTTATCTATAGGGATAAATTTCTAGAAGTGAAATTGCTGGTTATCAGAGGGTCCACACATCTAGAAATTTGATAGCTGCTGCAAAATTGTTCAAAAATGCTGAACCAGTCTACATTTCTATTAGCAGTCGAGGTCTCCAGATTCTTAATTCTCATTAAAATGAATTAGATTTCTTCTGTCTTCCTTCCTTTCTTTTTTTATAATTTAATATTCTAATCTCTGATCATAGCCCCCATGTTTCTTTTTATCTTAAAAAATCACAATGTTCCAAGTAGCCCTGTTAGCTGCTCACTAATTGCTCCCAAAGCTTTGGTGAACTATTTAAAACACAGATATAAAGTTACTTCCTGGAGAAGTATTCAGACATCATGTACAAATGCAAGTTTTGAAATATTTTGTTACTTTCTTTTTAAAAAACTGATTTTTAAAAAATCTAATATTTAGACAATATTTATTAACTCCATTCTGAAGAGGAGATTGTGTCTTACATCATAGAATTTTCATGAGTTATTTTATTTTTACATTGTTATGATTTTACAACATTTATGTTCTGTTTTATGATCCTATTTCTCAAAGTTGTTTAATTGTATATTTAGGTGGATTCAGTGTTTACCTTACTAGTCTTTCATATTATATAGATTGTGAATTCCTGATTTCCTGAACTTGACTCAAGTTTTGGCTGGCTGATATTAGTATTTTGTTTTGAATTTACTCTCCTCCACCAAAAAAAAGTTTACAGGTGTTTGCATTTTTAGGACTATTGTTTGTTGTATTTATAAATGAATGTGCGTGCGTGCATGCTCAGTCACTAAGTTGTGTCTGACTCTTTGTGACCCCATGGATTATTGCCCACCAGGTTTCTCTGTCCATGGAATTTCCCAGGCAAGAATACTAGAGTGGGTTGCCATTTCCTCCTCCAGGGAATCTCTTCCCAATCCAGGGTTCATACTCGCATCTTGTGTGTCTCCTGCATTGGCAGGCGGATTCTTTACCACTGACCCACCCTGTAGCCATATATAGAATTATTGAATCACTGGGTTTTTTCCTCTCAAAATTCTAAGCCCTCTGTTCTGTTATCTTCTGGTATTAAATATTGCAAAAGCCTGCTCGAATATTCCCCAGTGTATGTAAGTATATGTAAGCAACTTCTTTTCTGCCTGGATTATCATAAGATTCTTTCATTATATTAAACGTTTATGATTTCTCCAGGATGTATCTTGGTGTGTATTATTTTATAATAGTTTTTCCTGGAAAATCATGAATGCTTTCTATTTGAAGATTTTAGTTCATCCTCTTTCCTTTCTCCTTTTCTTTCTCCTCCTTATCATCCTTCTCCAGTTTTCTTCTAGTATCATCTTTCTTCCAGTTTTCTTCTTCAGTTTTCTTCTTCTATAGAACACTTCTTTTTCTATTTTCTCTAAATAAATTCATTTATTATCCATATATTGAATCTCCCTTATTTGCATTATCTTTATGTCTGATTCTTTTCACTTCTTTTTTTTTTTCTTCTGTATTCTTTCTTAATAGGGATCATCCATCAGGGCCCTATTTTTTCTGTAAAGTTGTTGCTGCTTCTAATGTGGTTTTCATGGTTTCCTCATTGCTTAGTATCTTCTGCTCTTCCAATTCACTTTTAAATTTCCTCTTGCTGTTATATCACTTTGTCCCACTGTTTAAAGCATTTGTATTCCCTTTAATTTTTTGAAAGTATAGGGAATATTTGGCTTAAATTTTCTTTCTGTTTTTATAAGAACTTCTTAATATGTTCTGTGTTGGATACTTTGTGCTTATCTATTCATATTTGAATGGGACTTGTTTTTGTTGAAACTCATATGTGGATGAGAAAGGAAGAACAAGTGAGCTTTAACAGTCAGCTTCTTCATATCATATAGTTGTCTCAGAATATTTTCTCACTAAATCTTTGCCGTAGGAGCATGCACCTTCTTAGGTAAGCACATCTTCCAGGGTAGGAGGTAGGAGTGACTTAGAGTGAAGATTTCTCTAGGCCACATCTCTTTTATTTGGAGATATAGTTGACTCTGGTCGGTGATTGCAGTGCTCCTTGCTATTTCTTCAGCTATCTTCCTGTCTCATCTGCAAGAACTTTCTTCCTATCTGGAGTCTAAGATATAGAGAACATACAGATATTCTCAGGTTCTTTCAAGTCTCCTGTTTTGATTGAAGTGTGAGGACTGACTGCATTTATAATGGGAGGAGGAGGTACTACAGAGCTGTTTAATCATCTTACAGTCTTACAATAATACATCTTACAATACTTTCCCTACTTTTTCTCTCAGTTTCTGATATTCACAGATCTTTCAATTTAATTATTTCCCTTGGTTAGATATTAAGATACTGCTCTTTTTTTCCTGTAGTTTTAGTTGTATTTGAAGACAAAGGCATGAGTTCTAAACATTTAGCAGAATTATGTCTGCATATGTTAAGGTTTATGTTAAAATTATATTGGTAGAGACCATATTATCATACTCTTAAAGAAATAATACTCTGTTCATGAGATTATGGTCTCTACAGATAGGAATCTTTTTAGTTGAAGATCCTAAGTTAACAAAGCCCAGCACCTAAAGTATCAGTCACAAGGTCTTCATGGCCAAATGTGATTTTCATTTTTGGAATTAGATCCGTGAGTTCTTCTTTTTCCTTTCACAGGACAAGCAGGAGGACATGAAGACTATTTTGGAGGGCATAGATCCGGCCAAGCATCAGGTGAGGGTAGCCTTTGATGCTTGTAAGCTACTACATAAAGAATAGATGATGTAGGTAACCAGAACTCTGGATATCTGAATTCCAGCCAAGAAGTTCCAGAATGCTGCTGGGTGACAAAGGAAATACTCTTCAATTGAAAAAGATTATGAAGTTCCAATAAAAAAAGATTTATATTACTAGTAGTTTGCTTCCTTAGTATTCATTTATGTGGTATTCCTAAAAAACCTCTTAGGTGAAAATAGTTTTTCCTATTCAGATAGTTCTTTTGCATTCTCCTTTATTGAGAGAGTTAAGATACCCCACAGTCATAAAGCCCTTTGTATTCAGCTTTGTTCAACAAAAGTCTGAAACTCAGATTTAGAGTGATACAGTGGATTATTTTTTATATAATCCTCAAACAACAACAACAAAAAATAGTGACACATTTACTAGCTGATGCTCTAATTTCTGTAAAATTAAAATTTTCTTAATATCCTCTCATGTAGCCTCATTCTGAAATTGTTTATAAACAAGCATTTCTTTTCTTTTGAAAAAAAATGTGTGGAATTTTTGCCCTAATGGTTTTAAAAATCAAGCAAATTTAATATCCATTATAATTCAGGGAGATTTGTTTACACTCAGGAGCAGTACTTAATTTTTAAATTAAGAGTAAGTTGTGATTGCATCACAATTAATTTAGGCCATCTAAAATAAATTTTTCAGTATCAAGCCACTTTTAATCATAATGCTTGTTAAGGATCACCTTTATTGGCTTTTGGAGCAAGAAGTTGTTATATATTCATTCTATTTGGAATAGAGTAAATAAATTTCTTTCACAAAATATTAGGTGAAAATGTAAACTTTTGCTCAGTTTATGTAGCAACTCTGGCTCCTGTCAAGAATGTAAAACTGAGTGTTAGTTCACATAAAGTTATTTCTTTCTCCCTGGATTTGTTAAAGGAAATGTGATTATAAATCTATCTCTAGCTGTAAGTCTTAAGACTTGGGATTTTTATTATTATTATTTACTGGAGGATAATTTTAAAAATTAGGTTTGCAGCCCTCCTTTTAGAGGTTCAGATTCAGCAGCTCTGAAATGGGGAGTCTGCACTTTAGATGATATACCAGTAGATTCTCATTAAGTCCTTTATATTCCATACTTTGAAACACTGCTGTCTGTCTGTAGAGACTCTGCTGTCTATACTGTAGAGTCTGTAGATTATTCTGCATCATTGTTGAGTTCTGTTCTCATCTTTGCTTTATTATCATCCTTCCTCCATCCAAACTGAATGAACTTGGTTTTTGTCTTTGTTACGTGTTTTTAGAAACTGAGCTAAATACAAGCACTAATATGGTGCCTCTTAATCTTTCTCCATCTCAGTTCTATTGAGGGATGTGAATCTGATCAGTAACAAATTGCTAAGGTAATGATCAATATACAGAGTAGTGGGTTGGAAGAGCATATTCACTAAGGGAGATGTAAGAATCCTTTAGTACATACATAGTATAAACAATCTCCTTTTCCTCCCCTTTGATTCCGGTCCTTACCCCAAGACATTGTCCACCTTCAACTCCAAGAAGCACTGTCTCTGTGATATAGTGACAGTCTTCAACAAATACCTTGGGTGGCCCGGACTGTGGTTTTTTAAGGAAATTGACTTATTTTAAAGAAAAAAACCTTAATCTAAAATTTTTGTTATCTAAAGCCAAGTAGAAAAACACGTGTACCTTTTTTCTCATAGTATTTATGCATCAGAACCAGAACTTTGCAGTACATTTTTTATGAACAAAAGTGTAGCAGACTTGTAAGTTCTAATTATCTACTTATCAGTATATTTTAACTGTTAGTGGTTAGTTTACATTAATAAACTAAATAGGACCTCCCAGTTTTTAAATAACTTTTCGCTAAGGAATAACATATACATATTTTAAGATTTTACTACTTAAAGCTGGAAAACTTTTATCAATTTTTTCTTGATCTCTAAACTATCTGTGCAATACACAAAACTCCTGATAATTTTTTTTTTAAAGGCCAAAAAAATTTTTTCTTTCCTTCCTATTGTATGTTGAATTAATCCTGTCTCAAATTTGTTTAAATACAAATAACAAATGACTTCCTTTCAAGAGGGTAAAGTCTCTTAATATTTTGAAACCTCTCTGTTCTGTGTCAAGTACATAGATACAGTAAATAAAATATGGGAGGGTAACAAACTAAACTAAAAATATGTAGCTATACTCAGAAACAAGGTTAAAGAACTGTGGACTAAAAATGGACTCTGGATCTACAGTTGAAGCTATTTGGGGCTTGAATTTCATCTTTAAGGGAATAAGAACTGAATGTATCTCACATAGAGCAGGCCAATAGATTTAGTCTACTTGATTGAAGCATGAAACTGGTACCTTATTTATTATTGCCCAGCTTGCGAAGCAGGGTGGAAAAAAAACTCAAAGCAACTGCCCAGGATTACCGTTAGAAATTAGCAGATTGTTCTTCATAGAGGGAAGAGGCAAAGACAGCAGTGTAGCTAAGAACTTGGAGGACATCATTATTTGATATAGTGAGAAGAAAGAAGAACTTCATGGGATAAGAAGCTTAAGTTGCCAGGTAAAGGTCTACTTCTGAAACGGACCAGATTAAGGTAACTTTCAGACCATCGGATGAGAAGGGATAAGTTTATAAATGGAAATAAAAGAAAAAAAAACCAACTCCCATGCAAAATGAACTTTTTCAAATAAGAAAAATTGTAAAGCTCAGGAGCAAATCTACATCAAGAGAGATAGTCAAAATGCAAGCAGACAGACAGCAAACTGGGAGAATATAGGCCCAAGAAAATTGAAATAAAATACTTTAATCAGAGATTTTAAACATGCTTAAACTATGAACAATAGCCATAAAATAATGAGAGGCAGTGAAATAGGAGCTGATAATTATGAATTAAGGTCAAGTAGATATGAAATATTTAAACTTTCAGGTAAAAAAATTTTGGAAATAAAAATGTATAGGATATGGATTCATGTTGATGATGTATGGCAAAACCAATACAATATTGTAAAGTAATTAGCCTCCAATTAAAATAAATAAATTTATATTAAAAAATGTATAGGATAAACAGTATGTTGAACAGTTGAATAAGGAATTAATCAAATGATAAATACAGCACAAAAATAAAGAGATGGAAAATATAAAAGAGAAACTGAGAGAAAGGAAATAGTATCTACCATATATTTATTTGAAGTTGCTGAAGGAGAAAATAGAAATAGCAAGCAAAGGCAATGCTTGAAGAGATAATGATGGAGAATTTTCTAGAATTGAAACCTGACATGAGTCTTTGAAAAAAATCACTAAGAAATGCTTGAAGAGATACTGATGGAGAATTTTCTAGAACTGAAGGCTGACCGGAATCCTTGGTTGAAAAAATCACGAAGAAGAACAAATGAAACTGCAGAATTTTAAGGATAAAGAAAAAAATCTTAAAAGCCATTATATGAAAAATGAATTATTCTCAAAGGAAGACCAGTTACATTTTTGACAGTAGATTCTCACCAACAATAATAATTACAGAAAACAACAGAGGGTAATGTCCTCCAAATATTAGAAGATAATAGCATGATACAGAATTCTGTACTCTGCTAGCATTCCAAAGAAGAAGACATACTTATATTTTCAGATGTAGATATTTTCAGATCTACAAAGAATAAAAGAGTTTACCACCTCAGACCCTTGCCAAAAGAACTACTAAAATATATGTACATCAATAAGAAGAAAAAAGAACCCCGGAGGAAGGTGTGGGATGCAAGAAGCCTTGGTAAGTACAGAAGCTGGTAAACTATAAATACAAATTTGTGAGTGTAAAACCTAAATTTTTATGCTTAAAAACAAAGTAGTGCTAAAATCTAGACAGAATAGTGTGTAATTCAGCAGGATATGTTAGAAAGTTCAAAAGCCGTGTTAGAATTCTTGTGTTGTTCTGGAGAGAATAATCAGGTACTGAATAACTTTAAAGAATCTTTTTTTTTTTTTAAGAAAAATATATTATTAATCAGAACAAATACAAACCTATTCAACTCATTTGTTAAAAGGGCAGAGAATTTTGAATTAGATTCAAAATCAAAATCTAGTGAATTCTGTTTTCAGGAGAAAGAACTAAAGCAAAATGACAGGGAAAAGATTGACAAAATAATGGAAAACGTTATGTAAGACAATATTAATATCAAACAAAATGGAATTTTAAGCCAAAATTAGTTTTAGAGATAAATAAATGCTCCTCCCATTAGTATAACAATCAGTCACTTATCAATATCTAACATCTACCCTCCAACTAAAATAGAAAATTATAGTTACAAGAAAATTAGTTCTACATTTCTGCTCATAGGATTTTTTTTCCACACTTCTCCATGAAACTGAAAGATAAAACAATTGCTAAGAATAGAAAAATCAAGTTTGTTCTTATAGAGAGCTATAATTTTGTTTCCAATAAATATGGAATATATTTTCCAGTGCATTGAATATACATAAAAATGACACATGGTAGGCCACAAAAAAAGTTTTTAAAACAAACTTCTTCATCCTGTGAACTACATTCTCTGGTCTTTTGTAGTTTTACAAATTGACAATAAAACCTTTTTAAAAATAATCCCATACAATTAGAAAATGAGGAAATATACTTTTACATAATTCATGAGTTTAAAAGGCAATCACAGTAAAAACTACAAAACAGTTGTTATCACCAAAACTACACATTAAAACTTGGGAGAGAGGATACAGCTAAAGTGGTCCCTAGAAGGAAAATTGTATGTGTATGTATGTCTATAATGAAAGGAAGTGAAACTACTCAAAGAACAACAGCACAAAGAAGGAAGGATAAAAGGTTAAAAAAAAGTTAATATTGAGTAGTAAACGAAAAAAGAGTTTAAAAAATAGGGGTAAACAGCAAAATAAAAGCTGATTTTTAAAAAATTCTGAAGTAGGTAAGACCAGCTTTTTTCAAAGGGGCAAAAGGCACAGATACATGGTATAAACTTAAACAGTTATAACTTTGATATAGTAGAGGACTAAATTTATAGGGCAGTATGAACAATCAGTTTGAATACTTAGATGAAATGATTGATTATTTTCTATAAATATAAATTATCAAAAATGATTCCAGGAAATTCCCTGGTGATCCAGTGGTTAGGACTCTGCACTTTCACTGACGAGTTCCCAGGTTCAGTCCTTGGTTGATGAGCTAAGATCATGCAAGCTGCACTGTGCAGCGCAAAAAAGGAAGTTCTAGAATCACATACCTCAATAAAACAATAACTATTTTACAATTGAGTCAATAGTTCAAAACCACCCGTCTCCTAAAAGGGTAAGAGCATCCCAGAAGGATTTATCGGTGAGCTTTACCAAATGTTCAAAGAATAGATAATCCCTTTATTTTTTAGTTTTCTTCAAAAGAGAAAAGTTAAACTGCACAGTATCTAACTTTGTAGCCTTGAAAAGTAATTTTGTATATGCAGGGAAAAATCGTGATTTCTTTTCTAAAATTTTATTGATACTGAACAAATATTGGCTGAAATAATAAACCCAACATTCATAAGTGAATAGTAGTACTATTGATTAAGTAGCCAGTAGACCTTCTAACAACATGGGGGTTAGGGATGCCCACCTGTGTAGTGGAAAATTTGCATGTAACTTTACCCATGTAATTCTGGTTTCTGCATCCCTGTGATCAACCAACCACAGATCATGTAGTGTAGTACTTAGTTATCAACATATAAATGGACCCACACAGTTCGATCCCTATGTTATTCAAGGGTCAACTGTATAAACAAATTTGATGCGTATCCTAAAAGAAGGATTTAGTGATCAGATATTTTGGGTCAAGTGATATACATTGTGGGATATACATTTTTAATTTTAGGACAAGAAATGTAAATCCATTATAAAGTTGCAGCATTGTCTTATCAGCTGTTTCCTCAAACATAATTGTTCAAAACCAAAGGAATGGATGTATATTTATAGGGAGGAAAATAAAATAGGCAGCTTTTAACACCTTTTATTTCCAAAATTTTGTTAATATGTTGAATTTTGAAATTTCAAAATTGAGGTGCGGCTCTTGGGATTATACTCTTTGATTTCTTATTTTTAACAGCTATGGGAATATTTTAAATATACAGGATTAACAGTTAATTAAAAGTTTATTCTAAACAGGGCTTTCAGAATCTTTTGTCTTTGCCACTATTCATGGGATCTAGTTGCCAGGCTTAAGAGATAAGAAAGCCACCCCCCAAAAAAGGAAAAATGACATTAGTGTTGCCCACCCATGATCTAGTAATAATGTATTATCTGATGCAGATAATCAATTTCTTAATCTAATTTTAGCTACTACTTTTAATTTATTGTTAACTTCTCTTTCTCTTATTTACCTAGTAGAAAATTTAAACTTCAAGCTTCATTTCTGTGAGAGGGAAGATTTGAGAGGTCAGTTATGCTTAGGTACCTTCTTGGTAAACAGTATTCAAGTACTTAATTGTTTTAGATATTAGGTATATAATGGTAAGCAGAAATGGACATGATTGCTGTTCTTATGAAGCTTGCATTTTAGTGGTGGACATGTAACCCTAAATAGTTACACAAACTAATACGTGTTTGGAACTTAAAAAGGAGCAATTCGTAGAACTCTTTATAAGTTGATATTAGGAAAATTGATCTAGTTAAGGTTCAGAATGATCTTCTTTGAGGACACAACACTTGAAACAATCAAGGATGAAAAGGAGCTAACAAGTGTTACAGGGAAGAGATAGCAGCTTAAGGAAAAGGGCCCTGAGACAGAGGGTAAATAGCAGTTGCTAAAGGAGCACTTTCTTTCCAGTGTTTAGCTGATAGAATTGCAGTGTATAGTGTATTGACATGACTTTCTATGTCTTTCTGAGTAAGCTCTTCATGATGTGTATTCTGTTTTGTTTGAAGTTAATGGCCGGAATATTACATTTATCTAATTTTACTATCTACATTTACTTGAATTTTCAAGTTCAAAATCCATTCTAAAACCACATTATTTTGGCATCGTCTGTAGTTATGCATTCTTCGTGTGTGTGTGTGTGTGTGTGTGTTAGTCAGTCATGTCCAACTCTTTGCGACACCATGGACTGCAGCCCTCCAGGCTCCTCTGTCCATGGGCCCTTAGAGTTAATAAAGAATGGTTGGAAGCTATTTTATCATTCATTCTTCTTGCTGGTAAACTTCCTAGGAAGAACACAATCTTTCTGCTATTGTAAGACTGCTTCTTTTGCCTTTGACTGTTCAAGCATTTAATTTTACTCTAAAAAAATCTGCTCATTTGTGTTTTTCTTTTTCCTTTTCCCTTTACTCCTGAAATACCACAGTGTTTGACTGGTTTCTCACCTTTGATACAACTCTTACTGGCTTCTGATATGATGTGATCTTCATAATCACCTCATAAAATTAAGGTTCCTTTTTCAGAGTTCAGATGAATAATTAGGGAAACTTAGTATTAGGGGAAAAAAATGCAAGTTATTTCTCTTTGGGAATCAAACTAAACATAAGTCTAATTTTTAATGGTTACTGTTTGGTATGCAAAACTGAACTTGCTGTTAGAAAGTTACACCAACTAGTGTGGACTGAAATTAATCCTGTATTTTCCAGGATTTGAGGTAGGTAACAGCAATGGCACCCCACTCTGTTGCCTGGAAAATCCCATGGATGGAGGAGCCTGGTAGGCTGCAGTCCGTGGGGTCGCTAAGAGTCGGACACGACTGAACAACTTCACTTGCATTGGAGAAGGAAATGGCAACCCACTCCAGTGTTCTTGCCTGGAGAATCCCATGGACGGAGAAGCCTGGTAGGCTGCAGTCCATGGGGTCGCACAGAGTCAGACACGACTGAAGCGACTTAGCAGCAGCAGCAGAAGTGATTGCATTGACTGAGTATTAAATCTTCATTATTTCTTATGTCATTGCTACTAAGTGTTTAAGATAGATGGTTAATGAATTGGCACTAACGGATTATTTTATGTTTCTTTAGGAGCATGAATCTGAAGGTGGAAGAACACCTTTAATGAAAGCTGCAAGAGCTGGTCATTTGTGTACCGTGCAGTTTCTTATTAGCAAAGGTAAAGAAAGTACAAATGAGAATTTTCAAGAAGCTGCAACTTCTGTAAAAAGTTCCTAAACTGTTGCAATTTATGTTAAAGCTACTTTACCTATAGTCTAAGTATTGAATTCTAGTCTTTTATTGCTGTATATTCTTAGGAAGCAGAGTTCATAAGGTACTTTGCTGGAATCTTTATTAGTTTCAAGTTTGAATTTTCATCAACCAAACAGTATCTACTTACTCCCAAAAGTTGGAAAAGTCAAATGTAAAATGTCCAGCTATGTATAGTAGATACAGTATTGTTCAGCACTTAAGGCAGTTCTGCTGGAAATAGGGAAGGATAGAGGGGAGAAAGTCTACTACCATTGTTTATGGTACAGTTAAATCAGCTATATTAACAGCTTTAAAAATAATCTCATGTTGCTAATGTAAGGATGCTTATTGATGTACCTTGCCTTTCCCAAATGTACTTTCCCCTCCCCCACAAATGTACTTTAATGTAAGTTAGGATTAGGTTCAGCTGGGTAGTTTTGAAAATTAAATAAATATTAGTTTCCCATAGGTTTATTTTTCTTTCATAAAATAGATCTGATTATTAAGGAAGAAGGAAGACCAAACATTGCTGTAGTCTTAACTATCTAATTGGATCCATTTGGGATTTTAAAAGGTAGTTGAACTAAAAATAAAGTCTTTTTTTCCTGGCAATCAAAATTAATTTACCAAAAAAAGAGGCTAAGAAAAGATTTGCATTTAGACTTTCTTTAGATTATATTGTACAGAGCTATTGAACAACTTACTAAATTGCCTTTTAATATATTCAGATGATCTTATGTCTTCTCTTCATATCCAGGTCTCTAACTTTTAAAATACACAATATGAAGAATTATATTTCTCTTAAGTATTGTTTCAGAAGTTCTCTACCTTGAGACCTGGCTATACTGTGACATTTTAGAAGTAGATCAAAAATGTCTTTAAAGAGTTACATACAATGGTATTATTTGATGCTCGTATATATGTTAAACTATATGTATTTATTAATCTAGATTTTTCATCTTAAGTGGTATTGAATGAATGGACTGCAACAGTGTAGATGACTCTCACAAATATTATACTGAGTGAAAGAAGCCAGGCACAAAAAGAGTTCACTGTATGATTTCATTCATATAAAGTTCAAAACCTAAAATCAGTTTGGAAGTCAGGATAGTACTTATCATTGGAGGGGTGGGTAGTGACTGAAAGAGTACACAAAGTGGGGCTTCTGGTATGTGGATAATCTGTTTCTTGATCTGGGTGCTGGTTACACAATTATGTTCACTTTGAGAAATATTTCAAACTATACACCTATGATTTTTGTACTTTTTTATGTCTATGTTGTATTTCAGAAATGTTTCAAAAATCATATTGTCTGAGCTGGCTTTGCTAAGATTGCTTTTTTATTTTTCTTTGAAGGTGCTAATGTGAATAGGGCTACAGCCAATAATGATCATACAGTAGTGTCACTGGCATGTGCAGGAGGTCACCTGGCAGTGGTGGAGCTACTCTTGGCTCATGGGGCTGACCCTACTCATCGTCTCAAGGTATTCTACTTCAAAATAAGAAAATTATATATCATTATTAAAATATATTTCAGATATTTTAGTGCTTAATATTATTAATATTCATAACTGTTTTAAGTTTTGATTTTTATGAGCTAAGAAACTAAATGTGTTTAGTAATCATATTATTAAAAGAAATTGACAAATAATTAATTACAATATCAATTTTTCTCAGGATGGCTCAACAATGCTCATTGAAGCTGCAAAAGGTGGTCATACTAATGTTGTTTCTTATCTTTTGGATTATCCAAACAATGTTCTGTCAGTTCCTACCACAGATGTGTCTCAGCTTACCCCACCTTCTCAAGATCAATCTCAGGTAATATAAAATAGAACTTAAACTTATAAATATTCTTCAAATTGGAAATTTTTGTTTAAAATTAGTCTTAGATAAAATGGGCTTATTTCTCTTTTAAAATTTAAATAAATCTTGTCCTAAATTCTTTTGAGATTTTCTTGAAAAGTACATGGAAATTTTTAAATTGTCTTTATTTACTGAAAATAGTGTTTGGTTTAAAAAAAAAAAATGCACACTTAATACCATATAAGCATTCCAAGTTGTCCTTTTATTCAGCTATGTCTTTAGGGTTGTTAACCAAGAGAAAGCTCTTCTCTTAATACCTCCAAAGAGTGTTAATTATCCTGGTTGTTTTTATTCAGTTGTTAAGTCATGTCCAACTCTTTGCGACCCCATGAGCTGTAGCATGCCAGGCTCCTCTGTCCTCCACAAACTCCTGGAGTTTACTCAAACTTATGTGCATTGAGTTGGTGACGCTATCTAACCATCATCAAGTGCCACCTGCTTCTCCTTTTGCCTTCACTCTTTCTTAGCATCAGGATCTTTTCCAATGAGTCGGCTCTTCACATCAGGTGGCCAAAGTCTTTTTTGGCTTCAGCAGTGGTCCTTCCAATGAATATTCAAGGTTGATTTCCTTTAAGATTGACTGGTTTGATCTCCTTGTAGTCCAAAGGACTCTTAAGAGATATCCTGGAAATACCTTTTCTAGAGATATTCTAAAGATAGCTACTCTTATCAACCAGGAAAGTGTGAGTGATATATGCACCAAAATTTTATTAATTTTTAAACCTACCTAAAAATACAGAGAGTATGTAGAGAGTATAATAAGTATACAAAGTTCATTGACGTCTTAAATTCTTTTCTACAACGGTATCCTGAGAACTGCTAAAATACACTAATTTGGGAAATGTGTTGGATTTTTTTCTTTTGACCCTATAGAATTTGAACAAGGGTAAATTGGTCAGTTGAATATGTTACTTTTACTCCTAGCTGTAATTGAAACCAGCAAGGCTGTCTCCTTAACAAGAGAGTGATATTAATTCCATTTAGCTTAAATCATGGACTATGTGTAGATTGCCTGAATTTGCCCTATCAGTATTCTCAGAAATTATTGCTTGGTAAACAATGCTGCTGCTCCTTCTTTTTCATCTTCCTTTCCCTCTTCTTCTTTTAAAGAAATAAAAAAGTTAATTTGGTGGTATATGAAGAAAATCTAAAACAAGATCTCTGTTTCATTTGGTGGTATATGAAGAAAATCTAAAACAAGATCTCTGTTTCATGTATGGACCTTTGTTTTATTCTTTGGTCTGAGATAATTTTTTTCTGAGTTGATTTTTTAGGTTCCACGTGTGCCAATGCATACACTTGCCATGGTTGTACCTCCTCAGGAACCTGACAGAACTTTACAGGAGAACTCTCCTGCTGTTTTAGGAGTACAAAAAGGTTAGTTCTTGAATTATTTTCTTTAAAATGGGCATTTTTATCACCTAATGTGTGAATTCATAAAGATACTTTCATGGTACACAGTTACTGTATATCTAGAATTGAGGTAGGTAATTCTGACAAATGCTAATCATCTTGTATACCATTTAAAATAGAAAAGACAGAAGTACTAGGAAAATGATTTATTAAAATGGTAACGTACTTCTAGGTGTAGTTTTCATCTGGCAATGCCAAAAATAAGCATATACCAAGTACTTCATTTTATTAAAGTAGCAAAAATGTATCAGGCATTCATTTTTCATTTCACAATGCTTTAGCTAAATAATACTATAATATGAGGAATGAAAATATGTGTTTGCTGTCAGTCAAGTCCTAGTATCATTGATGCAATTCAGTGAATGTCAATTTAAGAATTATATTTAGTTTCTTTCATGAAATCTATTTCACTGAATGGATTAACATCTGTCAGTATATGAACATAGACAAATAACTATTAAAAAGTATGTGAAAAACAGCCAAGTGGAATATTGAAGAGGATACACTGTTTAAAGGACTCAAGTTTATGAGCTCTGTTTTTTTTCTGCTATATTTTCATTTGTAGATATAAAGTACCTTCACTTGATAATCATGTATGGTTGTCATATCTGAGTTCTCTGAAATAAATAGGTAGTATGTAAAGTATTAAAAACTATTACAGATAAAACCAACTTATAAGCATATTTCATTCATTATATGACAAGTTCTAGATGTTTGAAATCATAATCAAGTGTGTAAGTATGTTTCAGTATCTTTAATACAACTTTTTTTTAACATATAGCTTTAAGTAAAGTTGGTAAGGCATGACTGTACAGCACCAAACAGAAACCTCTTTCAAATTAACGTCAGTTTTAGTAATTTAGAGTATTGAGTGCCTTTACCAAGGACTACTTCATTTCTAAACTATTAATTTCAAAAATAACCTGCAGTCTCTCTGACTTAAGCTAATTCTAGCAGTTTTCCATTGGCCACCAAGCTGTTCTAACTTCAGAAAACGAAGACTGCTATTTTTAGTCTTAAGAAATAAAAAGCAAATTAAGCATGTACTTGTTAAGAATCTGAGGATCCTAACCGGCTAATAGACTTTAGTAAAGTATTTGAACCTAAAAGCCTCAGTTTTTGTTGTTTTTTTGTTTGACTATATCCTATAGAAGACTGTAGTAACTTTGACTAGGGAAATTCAGTACTATGTAAGAAATAATTGAAAAAATATTTATTGACACAGAGCCACAGAATAACCAAGAAATGAGCTAGGAAGGACACAGTATGTACAGAAAGGAAGTAAGACATTTTAAATTTAGATCTACTATATAAGTCAACTGAAATGTTTGGGTCATGATTTCTAAGTTGATACTTAAGTGAGTAATCGTATTTTTGCTTACTGAAATATCTTCTTATACTTAGTATCTACTTATTTTCTTTACTTTGATGTTTTATTACTTACTGAATAGTATTAAACTGAACCTACCTTTTACGAAATCTTTCATTTTACTAAATTATTAGGGCAGGAAAAATTAACACTTGTATCTAGACACCTGGCACTTGCTGTTGCCAGATACCAAGTGGTGTTGCCAACCCCAACATTTATTTTTGCAGGATGAAGGTGTAATAATGCGTTGTGTTTGAGTGCATCATAGAATATTATATGATTGTAAATTAGGAAAAATAAATTGATGATGTAAAAGTACACCTGCATGGATAGTAAAAGCTATCTTAAATTATTAAAGATATATTATTTTCTCCTTAATTTTTCTTCCTAAAATTTCTCACTTATGTCTCTGGAGAAGTTCCTTTGAGTGATGAATTTGCTGATTGATCCTTTTGTTTTTGTTTTTTCTAAGTCAATAGATATATGCATTGCATATGTAGCTAGTGATGGAGAGAGGATTCTTATTCTCTAGGACTGTTTTCCTCTTAGCAATCATCTTTTCAAGTTTATAACATTTTACTCCTATCTCAAGTCTTTATGCATATTTGCATCCTTTTAAAATATATGCATGCCCATAAGTCTTACCCAGGTGTTTTTTTATATATTCTACTCAAACATTCTTCTTTCATGTGCACCATTCGTCCAGGCTCCATCCATCTTGACTATAGTCTCCTGGTTTAGGCAACTAATTTCACTTATCCATTGTTAGTTTTCAAAGATTTGAGATCCTAGCTGACATTGATAGAGGCCTCAGAAATACCTTTATAAAAAAAGAAATGAAGCTGGGTAAGAGTGATATGCTCAGTTTCATAGCATTGTTTAGCTTTATCATCTATAGTTCTGAGTACACTTGGGAAAGGATATATAAGTAATATCAAACCTTTGTCCTTCCATATTTAATTTTTAAATAAATTTATTTATTTATTTTTGGCTGCACTGAGTCTTCATTGCTGCACATGGGTTTCTTTAGCTGTGGTGAATGGGGGCTACTCTAGTTGCGGTGTGCAGGCTTCTCATTGCGGTGCCTTCTCTTGTGATACACAAGGCTTAGTTGCCCAAATAGGAATCAACGTGTTCCCTGCATTGACAGGCAAATTCTTAATCACTGGACCATCAGGGAACATTGGTTCCCAGGGACCACCACCACCCAAATTTAATTTTGTAAAGAAATTTGTTGACTGAAGCCACTTCTTGCATGTAATTTATTTGTAGTAACTGATTCTACTGAGATCCTAAATTGTGAGTCTGATGATTCTATGTAGTTGTATAGCTTAGAACTAACTAATCTATTGCAAAACATTAAAATGATATCAAGATAAAAAATACACTTCTTTTGTGTGCACCTCCATTCCTCTTGAGGAGTCATTTCTTTTCTCTGAATTCCTGTGGTACTTTATTGGATCTTCCTTCTGTTTATGGTCACTCCTGCACCTTCACTTCCCCTTTGAACTTCAAGTATGGAAGGTTGAGTTAATCATACTTAATTCTTGGACTTTGTCATCATGGTTCCTGTCTTGTTTTACTTTATTCCTTTTTATCCCTCTCTCCACACCCATACTTCCCCTTAGGCAGTCCTTCTAATGTGTTTAATTTGTAGATTTTTTTGTTCTTACAAGTTCTTATAAAATGTTCACTTCTTTATGTATATTTTAATTTACGCAAGTGATATTATGTTGTATGTCCTGCTTGGTTTTTACTTTTTACATATATTATTTTTTCAATATTATTTTTATTTATTTATATTTTGCTGCACTGGAGCTTCTTTACAGTGTTCAGGCTTCTCATTGAGGTGGCTTCTTTTATTGAGGAGCACAGGCTCAAGGTGCACAGACTTCAGTAGTTGCAACACGTGGGCTTGGTAGTTGTGGTGCATGGACTTAGTTGCCCCACAGCATGTGAGATCTTCCTGGACCAGGAATCGAACTCATGTCCCCTGCTGTAAGGCAGATTCTTAAACACTGGACTACCAGGGAAGCCCAACAGTTTTTAAGATCTATCCATATGTCTACCTCTAGATTGTTTCTACCTATAGCATAGTGTTTATTCTGTATATCCTGTTCTTCACTTGTCCTTTCTCTCAGTGATGGCTACCCAAATTGTGTCTCATTCCCCACCAACACAGACAATGCTATGGTGAAAATTCTGTTACAGTCCCCTTATGGATCTGTGTGAGAATTTCTTTGGGATAAACTCAGGAGTAGAATTGCCTGTCATAGATAACCATAATGTTTATCTGACAAAGTACTATGAATTCACTCTCTAGAATGCTATAGCAGTTTACACTCCCACCAGCAATTGGTAAGGTTACTATATTTTACACCCCATTGCATTTACATACCTGCCAATGCTTCAGTTTGTACATTTTTATCTCCCGTTTTAGACTGTAAGCTCTTTGAGGGCAGGGTTTATGTTGCTCGTCTTTGTATGGCCCACTGTGGCTTGCTTGTACTAGCTGTTAAATATTTGTTGAATAAGTTAATAACTGCCAGGATAAGAATATAGATTATTCTGAAGGCAAGAGAAAATTATTAAGAATTTTTAAGCAGAGTAACATTGTGTTTAAAGAGGATGTTTAAGAACTTAAGCCGGAGTATTCTAAATTGTAGGGAAAAGATTGAAAACAGAAATATGCATGAAAAGTAAGCATTAGGTTAACATACTGCTTTATATCCCTGAGTTGTTTATTGGAGTAGGTAACATGAAAAGTTCTCAGTTTAATAGCAAAGCATTAAAATTATATAGAAAAAGTATATGTACAGTAAATGAGGTTGAATATTCCTCTGGAAGATTTACTAATAATATTCTCTAGTAGATTTCCATTAGTAATCATGGCAGTATGGATTTACATTTGCACAAATTTAATAATATCTTTTCACATATAACTGCTTATAGTAAAAGCAGTTGATTTAATCTGTTGGCCTATAACACAGATACTCTATTTTTGGACACTTGCTTAACCTTGGTCCAGTTGTAGGTCATTCATTATTTTCCTTTGGCCATTATTTTTCTGTTTCCCAGAGGACTAATTGTTTAGACACAAAAATGATTAATAGAATTAAACTGATTTCTATAGTAAACCAAATATTTGACAAGTATATAATCTACCTCATTTTCTTACTTCCAATAAAAAATAAAGGCCACATTCCAAGCTCTCTCTGTATCAAAGTTTCCTATTGGAAACATTTTTAATTAATGGAGGAAAAGTGAAAGTTGAGGAAGTAGGATAGAAACCACACCAAAGAGATAAGATGGTAACTTCACCTATGTTCCTAAATATTAATTTATGATATCACTCAGTGCTACCAAATGAATAGATTTATTTATTTCTCTCTGACAGTACAAGATGTTTGAGGAAGAAGGAGCTCTTTTATATTCTGACATCTTATGCTGCTACTTTCCTACATACTGAAAACTTTGTTGCTAAAAGGACACTTGTTTAACATTCTCTCCTTTTCCCCCAAATTGAAGGAGTTGCTTCAGCTTCTAGGAATAATTTGTTTTTCACCAACTTGACTTATTCATGATATTATAGCTTTTATTAGTGCTTTGTTGTGTATCTAGGCAATTGCACACTTCTATGGTTACTGATATTCAGTCATTGGATATTTGAGGAAGAACTGCCTTTTGTGCATTAATTTCACCATCCTCTGCTTTTCCTGCTGCCTAAATTTAGGGCTTTTCGTCTCAATTTCAGTTAAATACATTACTCTTTTTAATCTTCTGCTCTTTGTATTTTATTTGTTAACAAGTTAGAGCCATTTCTTTCTGTTACTATTCTCAAAATTCTTGTCTTATTTTGGATCTTACTATTTATATAAGATTTTAAATCTGAGAATGTCCAAAGTGGTCATAATTAATTACCAGTCTTAGTGTTGAACTCTTAACCTAGTTTTCTTAATCTTAAATACAAATTACATAGGAACTATACAAGGGTGTTTTAAAATAATGTTGGAGGAGCTTGCGGAACTTAAGAATTTACTCTGCTGATGTCATTGAATTTGTTACACAACTGAAAATTTCCTTGCTGAGCTTGCAGATTCTGTGGCAGTTAAACTCCTTTTTCCTACCATTAATTGTCATGAGGTACTTTGAACAAGTAAAGCAAACCATGGTTTCCATATAATCTTAAGGAAATAGGTAGAAAATCATCTTACAAGCTAACAGCTTTTGCTCTTTAAGGATAAAATCTCTTCCCACCACTTTGCTCAGATAGAAATATAAAATTGAATATGGGTAATTATCATAGTGATTTTGGAACTGTGATTGTATGACCTTGTTAAAGACAGTATTTAGGGGAAAATCTGTTAGGCTTTTTATGGTAACATGTTGCAGTTATTTGAGCTACCTGCAGTTTTGAGTTCTAACAAAGAAGCAGTTAAATCTCTGATTGTCTTGTCCAGTAGTTTTGTCAATCTCTGGCAGTTCAGAGCAATTAAACATCTAAAGGATTATTTTTTTTCCTTTTGGACCTAGGACTCATTTTGAATGCATTGGATGAGCTAGTTTTTAAAACTCTGAAGGTACATATGTTATTCATATATATTGACCACAATCCTTGAGAATAGACAACTATTTTTCACCTGTTTTTTTTTAAACAACTTTAATATTGCTTAATTTTCATACCATAAAATTCATTTAAATGTACGATCCAATGACTTTTAGTAAAGTTACAGAATTGTGTAATCATCACCTCCATCTAGTTTTGGATCCATTACTCCAAAAAAATCTCTCATGTTTCTTTGTGATCAGCCTGCATTCTCACCCCTATAATCTAGGCAACCACTATTTTCCTTACCTGTCTCTCTAGATTTGCCTTTTCTCTATAGATCTGATATAAATGGGATTGTACAATATATGGTCTTTTGTGCCTGGACTCTTAGCATAATGTTTTCAAGGTTCATCCATGTTGTAGGATATATCAGTAGTTTGTTCCTTTTTGTTGTAGAATAGCCCCAGTTCTTCCTAAATAAGATTAAACCTTAAACTGGCCTCAAAGTGGTTATTATATATTTCTTCCATTTTATGTCCATGTTAGGATTATTGATCATTATTTTGCCTTTGGGGAGTAAGTTTAAGTGTGACTGAAAACCTTCACTTAAATGTATAATTATTTCATTTTTAATGTACACTGCCAATATGAGTACTCCTGTATGGGAAGTCTGATTTTCTCCCAGGTAATGTTCATTGTTTCTCTCATAGATTTTTACGTGAAGTGTTTACTTAAACTCAGAATAATTGTCCTTTGTAGTATAAGTTTAATACAGTGTTCAGGTAGTGAACTTAAACACTTATGGAAGTATTTGACTTAATTAATGAACAATTTAGAAGGTTATATCTTAATTAATTTCAACCTATATTTTAAAATAATAAAAGAAACATTTTGGTAATTTGAAAAACACTTTTCCCCACTTTGATCTACAAGTTATAATTTCTTGCAGTAATCTGTATGTACACAGTTAATATTGTAAAAAGAAAAACTGGTCAGTTAAGCTAACATTTATGATACCCTCAACATTATTTTGGTTCTGCTTTAGATTTTATGTTCTTTAAAAAGTCCAATTTAATAAGCAGAATTTTGAGATTCTTTCCTCTTTGATTTTCCTTTTCTCCCTACCCCTGTCTTGTTTTCCAAAATCATCCAATCCTAAATATTGCATTTTTTAAATTTAAAAAAGTCACATTTTTTTGAATTGGCAACATCCCTGTTTGTGCTATGTAAAATCAAAGAGCCTGGTCATTAGCTACAACTGGTGTGAATCTTTGAGCGTTCGTCTGCAGCGCTAGTTACATGGGTTTGGGAGGGAGGATGTGGGGGGGTGGGGGTGGGGAGAGGGTGGGGATTTTTTTTTTCTTTCTTCTTCTTTTTATTTTTATTTTTTTTTAGCATGGCACATTTTCAAACATTTTTCATGTGCTTAGGTACATCCAAGCAGAAGTCCAGTTCCCTGCAGGTAGCAGATCAGGACGTACTGCCACCTTTTCACCCATACCAGCCTTTGGAGTGCATAGTAGAGGAGACTGAAGGAAAACTGAATGAACTGGGACAAAGAATTAGTGCTATTGAAAAAGCACAGCTTAAATCATTGGAGTTAATTCAAGGTGAACCTCTGAACAAAGATAAGATAGAAGAACTTAAAAAGAACAGAGAAGAGCAAGTCCAGAAGAAGAAGAAAATACTGAAAGAACTGCAGAAAGTGGAAAGGCAGTTGCAGATGAAAACACAGCAGCAATTTACCAAAGAATATCTGGAAACCAAAGGTCAGAAAGACACAGTATCTCTACACCAGCAGTGCTCTCATAGAGGAGTCTTCCCAGAAGGGGAAGGAGATGGTAGTCTCCCAGAGGATCACTTTTCAGAGTTACCTCAGGTTGACACAATCTTATTTAAAGATAATGATGTTGATGATGAGCAACAGTCTCCACCATCGGCAGAACAAATTGATTTTGTCCCAGTCCAGCCTTTATCATCTCCACAGTGTAACTTTTCCAGTGAATTAGGTTCTAATGGGACAAATTCTCTTGAACTTCAGAAAGTATCAGGTAATCATCAGATTATAGGACAGCCTCAGATTGCTATTACTGGACATGATCAGGGGCTGTTAGTGCAAGAACCAGATGGACTAATGGTTGCAACTCCAGCCCAGACGCTTACCGACACTCTTGATGACCTGATAGCAGGTGGGTTAAGAAATATACCTATAATAATTTCTCTTTAATTTTTGTGCTCAACTTCTTTACACAACTTTCCAAAAACACCAACTTGGTATTTTTCCTTTTTAGAGCTATGTTTATAAAATCATTTCTTGAGGTGTTTTGGAAGTGACTTTAACTCAACTCAACAGCATTAAAACACAAAAGTGTGCTTTCCCTCTTCTTTTTCATTATTTGCAAAAGCAAAGAAATAAAGTTGTCATGATCCTTTATTTTAGACCTTTGGTATCAAAATCACCCTGTCTCATATCTTGGGTAGGAGATCTCAAAGTAGAATTTCTTTGCAGGCTTTAGAGATAATCATATAAGATTAGACATTTAATTTTCCTATTGGTGATTTTCATATTTGGAAATCAGAACTCTAAATCACATTGCTTTTTCTTTATGATTTTATTAGATCAATTTAAACATTCTAATTAAAAGGGATATTCAGAAAAAAACCATAAGCATTCCATATTGTTAAAATATGTGTGATTAGAAGATCTAATGTACATTGAAAGTATTGTCCATTTGATAATGATTTGGAGATTGGGCTTTTTGTAGTAACTGTCTTGATGAAAGCACACAGACATCACACACACACTCAAACACACACACAGAGGTAATCACCAAAGCAAAAAAGAGACCAGCCTTATAAACTTAAAAGTGTATGTTTCTGTTTATTGTTGTGTGGAAAATTACAACTAGATATGAAATGAGGTGCACAAGTTTACTTTCCCTTTCATTGTCCTTGCAGCAGTGGGAAAACAGTGCAATTAATCATTTACCTTCCTAAAGATGGCTGGTGAATGTATCACCTCCATGAGAGCGCAGTTCAGAAATGCAGCCAGAATGGCTGTTGACAGTGGATGAAGACCAAGAACTAAGATGTAGCTGGAGTGATATTCAAAGGCAGGCCAGTCCTCTGTCTCTTGATTGCAACATTTTTTTTTCTTTACTGTTGTCTGTTTCTTCTTGTCATATTCTCCTCCCCTCCTCTCATCCCAGTTATGCTTTCCCAGTTTCCTTTCTTCTGTGAGCCTTTAGTCTTCCTAATCTTTACTGAATCTTTTAAATGTGGAATAAAACTACTTAATTCAGGAATTTTATTGGGCATGTGTATGACTTCCAGTGTTTATTGTAAGAGTGCCTGTGAGGCTCCTCTGATATGTAATAGGTATCGCTGTGCAGAGGAGGAATATCTTAGTTTTCATAAAGAAAATTAAAATGCTAGGAAATGTTTTAAGGAGTTAGATTCTTTATTCTTTAATTTTATTTTTTATATCTTCAGCCCATAGCCACTTCACTCGGATTAACTTTGTGTTATTAGCATTGCAAGTTGTTATAAATATTGAATAACTTTATAGTTCATTTATGGTTCTGATTACTAATTTGGTTAAAGCAGATATTAGAGTATAAAGTGTGATTAGGATTAATAATAATGAAACTCATGACCTGGAAGGAACATTTTTAAGACTTAGGGTTCTATAAATATCATTGTAATCTTCCTAATTAAGTACTCCATTTGCAGTTATGAAACCCACATTACTGATCAGTTTAGTTTGTTGGAACTTAGGACCTGTCCTTTTATTTTTAAAGAATGGAGAAAACATCTCTAAAGGGTACTTGTAGGTGTTAACTTTATGGTAGTATTTAAGGCTATTTCTTGTGGAGGAGGTCAAATTCTGTTTATTCCACTGAACTATTTGTTAAATTGAAGTGACCTTTTATAAAGTTCACATGAAACTTCAAAAAATCAGTTTAGAAAACATCTTTTAATTATATTTAACATTAATCTAAATGAATAAAATTTAATTTCTTTTAGACATTAATGTCTCCTGACACAGTTGGCCCACCATATTGTACAATATTCTTTTGTTAATAAGCTTTAAAGTATAAATCTGTCAATACATTAAAAATTATATGTTGCGTAGCTTGTGGGATCTTAGTTCCCTGAACAGGGATCAAACAAACCCTGGCACCCAGCAGTGAAAGTGCAGAGTCCTAACCACTGGCTTGCTAGTGAAGTGAAGTGTTAGTTGCTCAATCATGTCCAACTTGTTGCAGCCCCATGGACTGTAGCCTGCCAGGCTCGTCTGTCCAGGGAATTCTCCAGGATTGCCAGGGAATTCCCTAAAAATTATCTTTATTTAAAAGCTTTTCATTTTGTTGAAGCTTATATTTTAAAATATATAGCAAAAAGGATGACTTGCCTCAAAATTTAAAATGTTATTTTATTAAGTCTGAATTTCTCTTAATTTCTTAATTGAAGGTGAAAAAAATTAAATAAGGATGAATTAGGTAAATACCTAGTTCCATGATTATACAATATGTTAATATGTCAGTAAAATTATAGGTTAGGCCAAAGATGTAATTAATTTTACCTATATCAAATCTAGTTATCATGCCTTTATATGAATCATGCCTTATTAATAAAAGAGAATACATCTTACAATTTTACTTTAGATAATGGCAGTAAGTTTTACTTTTAGGAGGGTTTTTTTATTTTTTGTTTTTCCCAGCACGCCAGGCATGTGGGACCTTAGTTCCCTGACCAGGGATTGAACCCTCACCCCCAGCATTGGAAGGCAGAGTGTTAATTAGCCACCGGACCACTTGGGAAGTCCCAGGATTTTTTTTTTTTTTTTAACTGCTGTTCTATCTCAAAATATTTGTCATGAAAGCGAGTTAGTTAGATACATAATTTATTAATGTCATAACTTCACTAGTTGACTGACAGCAGTTTAGTATATAGTCTTAGATGTATCATACTTGATATAGTCCCAACCAGAATATATGTTTACTCTCAGATTGGAAACATGGTTCTTCACGTCCATTTCTTCCGAAAGTAAGTGCTGGGCTTTTGAAGTTATCATAATAGCAAGTGATTCTCAGTTCAGATGTCTAGAATAAAGGTCTAAAAATAAACAGCAATTTAAAGAAATTCAAAATAGCTTTGACCATTGAGCAGTTCTAGAAACATCTAGCAAAATTTTCATTCTTAATATATTAAGTTCCTTAGTTAAAAAAAATCAACTAATATCTCTTTATTTACATTTATTGAGTGCTTGCCATTTACCAAGCTCAGTGCTAAATGCTTTTATATATGTAATTTTATGAGCTATTTAGTAATACTAAAAAATAAGTCCATTTCCCATCTATTTTTCTGTTGAAAACTGAGGCTAATGGAAATTAAGTTGCTAGTTAAATGTTAAGATTCAAACTCAATTCAGCCAGGTTTAAGAACCTTAGATATAATATGCATGCATTTGATTCAACTGGAAGTTCTGAGTTTATATTTAAGATATTATTTTCTTAGAATTCTAAATTGTATAAAATAACAATTTCCCTTGTTATTTTTATGTTAAGATATGATTTGTATATAAGGTTTAATACAGTTTTGTGACTTTAGAACATTGTTAATGTTGTTGGCATCTTAATAGGCTTTCAACACATACCAATTCAAAAGTATCTTGCTTTAAGCAATCTGGTGATAGTCAATTTAGGTTTTAGAATGAAGTAATTGGAAAATTATCTTTGAGGGAATTTACGATAAAATATCTTTAAGTAATCATTTCTTCTAGTAGATGTTAATGTTTTATTTATAGATTGTTATTTATATGGAAATATTTATACAGTTACTGTTACCTAAATTGGATTACAGTGATTTAATGTCTTAAGACCTTGCAACATTACTATCTTCCATATTGTCTACAAAACTGTCTTAAATTTTATAAAGAAGTAAGTAAAGTATCACCCCATTTTAGGATAGTACATAAATTTAATTTGAATTATGTAGTGACTTTCATGATAATGATCTGTTTTGGTCATTTTCAGAGGCATTTTGATCAGACGTAGGAAGCATTTTAGGATTTTTGAAATTGTCATAGTCCTGGTATAATTTTATCTTAATAAATCCTTTATTCCACATATACTTTTAAAATCTTTGCTATTTTCTAGTTTTATCTTTAGAACTTTTCATATGTAATTTATCCTTTTAAAGTCACTTCTGTGGAATGTTTCTGATTGTCATTATTATAAGGAGGAAAAAAATGTTCCTAGGGTACTGTTGTACCAAAATGTACAATCAACGTAGCAACACTTTTTTGATAATAGAGCTGTTGAATGTACAAAAGTATTTTTTAAAAACCAACTCTGTAAAAAAAAGTCTTTTATACCATCACATTCTGACATAGCACTCTAGTCAACTATTTAAATTTTTTTGAATATCTATTTTTCATAATCACAAAAAGAGATAGCATGAATAAACAAATTTAACAATGATAGAAAAGTAATTCTTTATTAACATATGTTAATGATTATGAGACTGTTAAAATCTTAGTGTTACAAAGGTGCTATATATCAAAGTTTAGTGTCTTGTTTCTGGAACTTTTTTCCACTCTTATCAGCTGTTTTGAGGGGGGCAGCAAAATACTATGTGCTTTTAATTCATTCAGTGCAGATTTTTAAAGCTTTGTTTTCATCATGCACATTCTTATAAGGCAAAACAAATGTTTATAATAATTTTTATTTATAACCATATGGCTAAATATTTATGTGTATATTTATGTGGTAACAGAAGCTGCAGAAATTCATATGATCAAGATGATTTTATATATATTGGTTGGGAGGAGGAAGGGACAGCTCATGTAGAAACATCCTTAAAATTTGCTATTATTTATAAAGAAGTAGCATACTACACTTAATCTTTCATACTTGTGGTCATAAGTATCCTTGATTGGGATTCAGCCATATCAAAATTCTAGAGAGAAAACATTCTCCAACCATTGAAATGCTTAAATTTTCCTTTATGACTTAGGTGTTTTTGATTGACTTTTAGCATGGGTAAGAGGAAGTTAATTGCCATCACTGAAACTTTGTTGTCTTTTTCTATACTATTGATTATATATTTTTTCTGAGTTTTTTCTTTCTTGAGTGAATTGTAATGTTTTATTTTTCAATGCAGTGATTGATAGTACTGAAGTCCTATAAAATATCTGATAATTACATATATTGGGCACTTACCGTACCAAACACTGTGTTAAATGCTTTTTATACATTATCTCACAGACAATTCACAGTATCCGTCTGAGATGGGTCCTGTTTCCCCCTCCATGGGGCAAACTCTTGTCTTTTATGAAAGAAAAGAAATATGCAGAGCCACAAAGATATAATTTCATTTAATTCAGTTTCAGACACTAGATTTTGAGGTCCCAAATAAAAGTTCCAGTGTTCATTTTTAAAGCAATTTGATTTTCAGACACTGATTCATTTTAGCAAATTTTCAGAATAAATATTGAATTTTAAAAATACATACTCTCTGTTATTTATGAGAGAGATACTCTGACTTGTTCTTTCCCTTCTTCTACATCTTCTATTTTTCTTCTTCTTTTTTTAAAATTTGCATTATTTTCAGGATATTTTTATCTAATTGCCTTTTACAAACTAAGATTTACAATTCCTTTTTTTCAATTGGAAACTATTTTCTTCCTACTGACACTGTAAAAGGCTGCTATTTCTTCTGTTTCACTAAATGCCAGGTACCATGCTCAGTATTCTATTCCCAACAACCTTACAATGGAGGTATTATATTTATCATCCCATTTTACACATAAGGAAATTGAGGTTCTGAGAGTTTAAATTACTTGCCCAAGATCAGAAAGTCATTGGTAGAACTGGGATTCAAACATATGTCCATCTGACTCAAAAGCTTGTGATTTGACTACTACATTGTATTACTGCTATAGAATATTCTGTTTTCTGTGTTTTTTTTGTATACAAATGACTTTACTTTTAAGTAGAATTCAGCAATATGAATATTGTTTTTCAGCTGTGAGTAGCAGAGTGCCCACTGGCTCAAACAGCTCTTCTCAAAACATAGAATGTCTTACACCTGAACCCTGTTCTCAGTCTCCAAGCAATGTGGCTTCTCAGTCTGTACCCCCTGTATATCCTTCAGTTGACATTGATGCACATGTAAGTAGACTGCTTTATTTATATTTATTTTTTGCACATTCCAATTTTCTTTGGAAAGGAAAAGATTCATTGTACATTAATTGTGGAAATTAACATTATTTGCTCTTCAATCAATAACCCCACCATAAACAGAAAAAAGTTTAATTCTTTTTTTTTTCCTTTTCCTAGACTGAGAGCAATCATGACACCGCATTAACCCTAGCTTGTGCAGGTGGCCATGAAGAACTTGTATCTGTACTCATAGCACGAGATGCTAAAATTGAACACAGAGACAAAAAAGGTAAGAAGTGTTAGAAATAAAGTCTTGAGTGTCAGAAAACAATTTTTTTTTCACTGTGGGTAAGTAGTTCCTGGACTATTCAGTGAAAAGATGGGTTAGCATATTTCAATTAAGTATATCCAGATTTGTTCATCTACAGAGCCAAATTATTATTCAGAAATTCAGGGAAGTACAGCAAGTTGTGTTTGCTTTTTCCTTGGTCCAAAAGTAGAGCATACAAAGGTATCAAAGTTTATTATGATTATAAGCTTGAATAGTTTTCTTTGACTTAGCATTTTCTTTTTATCAAGTATTTATGGGGTTTTGTCAGTAACAGATTAGTGTTTAAAGCAGTTTTATGTTAAATGATTATAAGTATCTGTCCTAAAGACTTCTTCCTCCTCAAACAATAGAGAATTAAAAAACAGTAGCTTATTAAGTAAAAAACACAAATTTGACTGAGATTTTTATTTTCTGATTTAGGTTTCACACCACTGATCCTGGCAGCAACAGCAGGACATGTTGGAGTTGTTGAAATCCTTTTGGATAAAGGTGGAGACATAGAAGCACAATCTGAACGAACTAAGGATACGCCTCTTTCATTAGCATGTTCTGGTGGACGTCAGGAAGTATGCTGATGTTTATTTTCACTTTGTAAACATTTTATTTGTATTTTAAATATGCATGTGCTTAGTAGTTTAGCTACATGAATAAAACTTGCATGTGTTTTGAGATATTCTTTATATTTAATGAGAATAGTAAATGTCCTTTTAAAGAATCTATTCTGAATGGAGCAAAATCCTAACACAGGAAATGCAAATTTGTCACTTAATAATTGAGGAAGTGAAAGAGTAACAACTTGTTATTTCAATATAATTAGGATTTCATAGGTCTGAATTCCTTGATATAAAATTGAATTCATTTATCTAGTACTGGCATTTGAATATTTACTATCTGATTAAAATGTTAGATATTCAGAGAACTTAACGATCCCATTTCTTTGTGCTTCATTCATTATAAGATGAACCCTTGGTGTAAACTAGATTTCTCTGTTCCTATTTTACTTTGTAGGTGGTAGACTTGCTGTTGGCTCGGGGTGCAAATAAAGAACATAGGAACGTGTCTGATTATACACCACTGAGTCTAGCTGCATCTGGAGGATATGTTAATATCATTAAGATTCTGCTTAATGCTGGGGCAGAAATTAATTCAAGGTATCTATCACCTGTTCATTTTATTATTCATGATTAATAAATTATGACCTTAGAGTTAAGTGTTTTCCCCTAAATATTTAGACAGATGCCATTTTTAAGCAAGATAATACTAAAGTTGCAAGGCCAACAATTATTCCTGTAGTAATGAGAGCTTATTTCAGCTAACATGGCTGTTTTCAAAGAGGTTTCATTTCAGAAAACTCTTTTGTTATATATCGTTAGAAATTTATAGCCTCTGAATAGGGGTTGTGTTTTTAATTGTGAGATTTTCCTAATTATGAGGTTTTCTAATTTTGAGACTAAACAAATAAAATCTATTCTTTGGTGTTAGAAAGCTTTATTTTCACTGAAAGTTTTACATTTTTTATGTTCTCTCTGCTTTTAAAAAAACAACAGGCAACATATTATTTTAATTTTCTGAGCACATTTCCCCCCTTAGGACTGGGAGTAAACTAGGTATTTCTCCCCTGATGTTGGCTGCAATGAATGGACATGTTCCTGCAGTGAAACTGCTGCTTGATATGGGTTCAGATATTAATGCCCAAATAGAGACCAATCGGAACACAGCTCTCACCTTGGCCTGTTTCCAAGGCCGAGCAGAAGTAGTGAGCTTGCTTCTGGACCGAAAAGCCAATGTTGAACATAGGGCAAAGGTAAGCATTTTATAACTTGTCAACTACTTCAGACATATTTCTAATAGAAAGAGCATAATATAACATAGCATAGCACACTCAAATTGAATGTGCTATTTTAAATTTTTCTAAGTTAAAATTAGGAAATTCTTGCCCCAGTGCAGGATCGTAGAATAGTGCTATCCAGTGGCGGGTGACACATTGTCACCATTCCTAACTTTATTAAGGACAGCTGAGATCTCCTTTAATGAGACAGGTGCTTTACCACTGGTAAAAATCTCAATTAAAAATTACTTTATAAATTACAAAACTGAGGGAACTAAAATTGAGGCAACTATAATCTGATTGTAACAGATTATGACAATTTCATGACAGTGTAGCATTTAGAAAGTAGGAGTTAGTATGTCAGTGTTTATAATTTCTCTTCTTAGAACTATTAGGTACTTAGACCCCCTGAAACATGTAGCTTATGTATAATTCTTTTTTTTTTTTTTTTTTGTATAATTCTTTATAACCAGACAATGGTCAATCTAGTAGTCATTCCAAATTGAAAATGTCTGAATGAAAGTCTCTTATTTTTTCCCCTGATTATCACTTTTTTATTTCTTAAAAGAGACAGTTACTGTCTCATGTAGATTTATAACAACAGAGATGTTATGAACTGTTTTTTATTACCATAAGGTATTATAAGTTAATTTAGTCTAGCATGTCTTAACAGAATCTAACAATTTTCACTTGCTATTTTAGTAAAGCTTAAGAGTGAATTTTGCTTAGCTCTCTTGGGAGAGAAAATCAGAAATAGAATCCACTTATAAGTCATTGTTTCAGTCCTTTAAAGAAATCAATGTAATTTACCCACATAATTTTTTGGTTTAAACAGACTGGTCTTACCCCCTTGATGGAAGCTGCTTCTGGGGGATATGCAGAGGTTGGAAGAGTTCTCCTAGATAAAGGAGCAGATGTCAATGCTCCCCCTGTGCCTTCCTCAAGAGACACTGCTTTAACAATAGCAGCGGACAAAGGTCACTACAAATTTTGTGAGCTCCTGATTAATAGGTAGGTAAATTTTATATTTGTAAAAATTTCCTATGATCCGTTTCACTTTTCAGAGCCTTTACAGTTAATAAAATTGTTTTACTTTATTTGACATTTAAAAGAACAGCGTATTTGCTGCTTTATAAAAGAGAAAAGATAAATTAGAGAAAAAAAGGAAAAGTTAGCCCCTTCTCATAGGAAGCAAGCTATACTAACGTTCTTTGATTTGTACAGGGGAGCCCATATTGATGTTCGTAACAAGAAGGGAAACACACCACTTTGGTTGGCATCCAATGGTGGTCATTTTGAAGTGGTGCAATTGCTAGTGCGATCAGGTGCTGATGTGGATGGAGCTGATAACCGGAAAATTACACCTCTTATGTCAGCATTTCGCAAGGTAACTTGATGTGGACAAAAATGACAGAATTTGTTTAAAACTACTGAATTTTAAGTTGAAGTCATAGGAGAAAGATAAATTGGTCTTGAGGAATTGACGCTGTTTCTATATACACACCCCTGCTATCTGTACTCTCTTTATGGCCAAATCTTAGAGCTGTATGGTAGTTCCCTATAAGCAACTTTGCTGTTAAATAACTTCATATCTTGAAGAGTTTTGTTATATTTTTGTACATAAAACATGAGATTTCAGGGCAGATATTATGGGTAGATAGATGCTTAAGAGGAACAAAAACAAGTAGACTCTCATAAAAATTTATTATACCTCCTGTATAAATTAAGGTTTACTTCTCTGCTGTATATTACAAAGCTTTCCCATTAAAATTGTGATAGACTATAAACTACTTAACATGGCTTACAAAGCCCTGTATCATATGGCTCATGCCAGGCTCAGACCAGTCATTTCTACTGCCGTACCCCTTTGCCCCTTTGCTCACTACACTTCAGCCACTGGCCTAGAATTCACTAAATTTTTAACTTCCTGAGGCCCTTTGCTCACTGGTTTTCTTTTCCTGAAATATTCTTTCACTTGCTTTTCACCTTGCTCACTTCTCGTTATTCTTTAATGTCCACTCCTTAAATATCATTTCTCAGAAAGTCCTTTCCTAACTTGCAACCTGAAAAGTTTCTCTTGTTCTCTTTTATAGTTTATTTTCTTATCTCATTTTGTAATTATACATGCAAACATGTATTAGTTTTTTAATGCTCCTCTCCCCAGTTAGGGACTTCCTTGGTGGCTTGGACAGTAAAGAATCTGCCCCAGACCCAGATTCAATCCCTGGGTCAGGAAAATCCCCTAGAGAAGGAAATGGCAACCCACTCCAGGATTCTTGCCTGGAGAATTCCATGGACAGAGGGACCTGGCAGGCTACAGTCCATGGAGTCACGAAGAATTGGACATGATTGAGTGACTTTCACTTTCACTCCCTAATTAGACTGGAAGATCTATGAAGGTGAAGATTCATGATTGTCTTTTTCACCACTATTTATACCTAGTTGTTCAGCACAGTGCCTGACACAAACTAGATGGTCAGTAAATAGCTATTGAATGAAAGCAGTGTAAGTTACCTGTCTTTTAAAAAATCTTAAATATTTTTCCAATTTTTTCTTTCCTTTAAATTGAGATATAATTTATATATATTAAAAGTGCACAAATCTAAGATGCTAAGTTTAATGAGTTTTAATAAATGCATATACCTATGTAACCCACATCCCATAAAGATATAAACTACTTCCATAATCCTAGAAACTTTAATCATGCCCATTCTCAGTTAATTCCCTGCCCAAGAGGCAACTACTTTTCTGGCTTTTGCCACCATCAGACTAATTATTTTTTATTGTTTTATTTTTTGGCTACACCATGGCACGTGCAAAATTTTATTTTATTTTATTTATTTATTTTTTTCTTTAGCCATGGACTTTATTGTTTGAATATTTGCAATTATTATTCTATACACAAATGTTAATTTCTTACAAAACTCTGTATTCCATATTGCTAGGTCACTTCACTCTTCATTTTATGTCACATTTCCATCAAGAACTATTTCCCCAAATCACCATCTGCCTGATTGTGTATTGTTGTTGTTCAGTTGCTAAGTTGTGTACGACTCTGTGATGCCAGACACTAGTCCACCAGGCTCATCTGTCCATGAGATTTTCCAGGCAAGAATACTGGAGTGGGTTGCCATTTCCTTCTCCCAAGATTTTATTTATAGTTATCCCACCAAGGATCAGACCCGTACATATGCACTGGAAGCACAGAACCTTAACTACTGGACCACCAGGGAATTTTCCCCATCAGATTACTTCTTGAAGATGTTTTAGAACCTTAGTATTAGGGGAAACTATGCAAGTTTGGTTGTTAAAATAGATGTACTTTTAATGATTACAGATCATCAAGCCTCTGATAATACCATCTAGAAAATGTTTCACCTAGATTCAAGTCATAGGACTCAGATAAATATGACAGTCCACCTTGTTTAGTTTAGTAAGATAGAGCCAAAGTTGTTGTTGTAGTTCAGTCACTAAGTCGTGTCTGACTCTTTGCAACCCCATGGTCTGCAGCACACCAGGCTTCTCTGTCGTTCACTATCTCCTGGAGTTTTCTCAAATTCATGTCCATTGAATCTGTGATGCTATCTAACCATCTCAGCCTATGCCACCCCCGTCTCCTTTTGCCTTCAGTCAAGGTCTTTTCCAATGACTTTTCAGAGTTAATTTCCTTTAGGATTTACTGGTTTGGTCTCCTTGCAATCCAAAGGACTCTCAAGAGACTTCTCCAGCACCACAATTCGAAAGCATCAATTCTTCTGCACTCAGCCTTCTTTATGGTCTAACTCTCACATCCGTACATGACTACTGGAAAAACCATAGCTTTGACTAGATAGACCTTCGTCAGCAAAGTGATGTCTTTGCTTTTTAAGACACTGTGTAGGTGTGTCATAACATTCCTTCCAAGGAGCATGCTTCTTTTAGTTTCATGGCTGCAGTCACCGTCCCCAGTGATTCCAGATGCCATGATCTTGGTTTTTTGAATGTTAAGTTTTAAGCCAGCTTTTTCACTCTTCTCTTTCACCCTCATCAAGAAGCTCTTTAGTTCCTCTTTACTTTCTGCTGTTAGAGTGGTATCATCTGCATATCTGACATTGTTGATGTTTCTCCTGGAAATCTTGATTCCAGCTTGTGATTCATCCAGCCGGGCATTTCGCATGATGTACTCTGCATATAAGTTAAATAAACAGGGTGACAATATACAGCCTGGATGTACTCCTTTCCAATTTTGAACCAGTCAAAATTATCAGTTCCATGTAAAGTTCTAACTGTTGTTCTAACTGGAGGAGGGAATGGCAAACTACTCCACTATCCTTGCGGTGAGAACCCCATGAACAGTAAGAAAAAGCAAAAAGGGGCAAAATAATGCTTTGGAATTTAGAATATCCTCTTTTAGATCTAATTTCCCTTTTATATTGAGAGATATTTCACATCACCAGTTTTTATTTTATTAATAGATTTATTTCTATTTCTATTCAAAAGTATTTCTATTTTTAGTGGGATGTGAGCAAATTAAATTTAGGAGAAATGTCATTTGGTCTTCCATGTATTTCCCATCATGTTGTACTTACCTCTCTCTGTTCATATTTTCATAGTTTCAATTGTTAAGTTTAGTAAATTCTGAAGTGTTACTATACCTTTTACTCTTAAGTTTTTAAGGATATGGGCCAGCTTTCAGTGCTTTCTTTTGTGTACCTTTTGTTGTACTTTTTACAGGGTCATGTAAAAGTTGTTCAGTATTTGGTTAAGGAAGTCAATCAGTTCCCTTCTGATATAGAATGCATGAGATACATAGCAACAATCACTGATAAGGTAGGTTTAATATGCTGTTGAAGCACATTTTTATTCTTTATGGAATTATATACCAAAGTATATGTTAACAGCCTGTTCTTTTCATCCTTTATAAGACAGATAACCTGATTTTTCAATGATTAGTTTCTCCATTTGCAAATGAAGAATGAGTATAATTTATAAATTATTTTGAGATTTTCTTCCTAATACAGACTGTAATTATAGCAACTGCATCTAAACTTTATCATTAGATTATTAGTCTGATTAGACAGTTTTCTAAGAACACATAAACTTTTTAAGAAAATGGTAGCTTATTTTGATTTTTCAGTCAAACTCTAGATTCAAAGGATAACTTGATTTGGTTTAGTAAATATTCAATAATTTGGGCTTTAAGCCCTGAACTTTGGTGTACTTATCAGCTCAAGTTTTATTGGCCTCTTTATGTGTTTCCATATTTATATAATTCCATTTCTGGTATAGGAACTGTTGAAAAAATGTCACCAATGTGTTGAGACAATTGTGAAGGCTAAAGACCAACAGGCTGCAGAAGCAAATAAGAATGCAAGTATTCTTTTAAAGGAACTTGATCTGGAAAAGGTGAGTGAGAAATATAATTTTCCTTTTTAGAACTGGTTGAAAATCTAGTAGAATACATTTGCTACTTATATGACTATAATCTTAACAAAATCTTTTTATAAAATGATAAATTATCAAACTACCATCAGTTTTTTTTATTCTTACCTGTTATACAAAAACATATTTTTAACCATATAAGTGAAGAATTAGTTTTTAAACACGTCACAGTTTTCTACATGATATTATTGCCTAAGCTGTTTTACCATTAGTGTAGGCAGAAATTTATTAAGACATTGGAAATCTTTCTTTATTATAAGATCTGGGGTATCAGTGGTTTATTAAATTCTTAAAGAGTAAATGTCTAAGTTTCCTTGGATGTACTAATATAATGGAAATTTTTTTTTAAAAGATCACTTTTCTGAGGCTCAGTGTGGCTCAGAAAATGAGGGTGTTCTTATGAACCCAGAAGTTATATTAAAAGAATAAATACTATAATCAAGTAGAGTTAGAATGTGTGAGATAGCTTAACATTAAGATATTTCATTGATGATAAAAGAAAGGGGAAAAATCATTTTAGAGATGCCAAAATTTTGATACCAATTCTTAGTTTGTTTAGAAAAAAAAAACTTGTTAAAAAAAGAATAAAAAGTTGCTTAAAATCAATAAGACAAAAGATAACTTGCCCAGAATGAAAAATAATTTCATGGGCAATTCACAGAAAAAGAAATATGAATTTTCAGTAAATAAATGGAGAAGGCACAGCTTCATGAATAAACAAAGAAATGCACAGTGAAAGAGTGATTTAAATTTCCTTTGCCAGACTAGGGAAACTCAAAATTTAACTGTTTGGGGAAAAAAAATTTTAAGGTTTGATAATAGCTGTTGATGGCTAGGATGTGGAGAAATTAGCACTCTGGTATGACTTTTGATACATGGTATAAATTAGTGTAATTATTAATGGAGATGATTTGACAAATTAAAAAGAGAGCATACCTTTACTCCAGTCATTCCTCTTTTAGAAATTTAGCCTAAGGTAAATACTTTGACAGATGCTCAAAGATGCATTCACTGTTAAATAGCTTATAATAAGGGGAAAGGTAAAAACCTTAAAGTTTTATCATTAGGAAATTAAGTAAATTCTAATACCTCCATGATAAACTTGATTATAGTTGAAATCACAAGTGGAAAAAATAATACTCATTTTAAAATAAAGGGAAGTTTAAAGTTTGATGACTTCTATGGTTCCTTCCATGTCTGTAATTTTATTTTTGTGTAACTACCCAGGGGTATGGTCAGCAATTCCCTGAACAGCCATTTTGCTCTTATGCTACAAAAATGATAAAATAATTGTTAACTGAATATGCAGTTTCTTCTTTCAGTCCTCAGACCCTTTCTCATTTACATAGGGAGTTTAGAGACTTTATTTATCTTTTTTTTTTCTTTCTTTGGCCACACTATAAAGTGCAGAAGAGTAAAATTTGGGGCTTTGTAGGCCATACAAACTCTGTCATGACTTTCTGACTCTGCTGTGGTAGTATGAAAGCACCCACAGACAGTGGTTAAATGAATGTGTTCCAGTAGAATTTTATTTATGGACATCAGAATTTTAATTTTGTGATATTTTTGCATGTCATGAAATGTTTGCCTTTTCATTTCATTTCATTTTCATTTTCATTTCAACCATTTAAAATGTAAAAGTTATTCTTAGCATTCAAGCCATAATTTGCTGATACCTGGTTTTGGATAAATAAAAATGTTAAAAATAGCTTATTTGTGACTTAGAATTGTAAATTATAGTTTTGAGGAAAGTGCTTTACTTAATTACCAGGACAATTGGACTTCATTGTCAGTTTCATATGGTGAGGATTTTTTAGATAATTTCCATAGAAATGTGAGTAATTTGATGTGTTTTCTGTTTGTTTCAAGCTTTCTTTATGATGTAAGGCAACCATTGTCATGTTCCCCTTTCTGAAAATAAATAATTTCTATAATGGCCTCCTATGGACATTTTCATAGTGAAATTTGTTAATATCTTATAAAGATTGTAACAGTTGCATTTTAATTAAACAATGCCACATAAATCTAGGTAGTCAGCAATCTACTTTCTGTCTCTATGGATTTGCTTATTCCAGACGTTTGATATTTGGAATCATCATACAGTATTTGGTCCTCTATGACTGGCTTCTTTTGCTTCATGTTTTTAAGGTTTATCCATATTGTAGCATATATCATTACTTCATTTTTTTATTGCTGAATAATATCCCATTATATAGATACATAACATTTGGTTTATGCATTTATTAGTTGTTGAACATTTAGTTTGTTTCCACTTCATAGGTATAAAAGTTGTTTATTTTGTTTTATTATGGAATGTTTCATGAATTTGTATGGCATTCTTATGCAGGAGTAGTGCTAACCTTCTGTATTACTTCAATTTTTTTTTTGTAAGTTTGGTGCCAAAGCAAGCATGGCATACAAGTTTTTGTATGAATATGTTTTCATTTCTCTTGGGTATATATCTGGGAATGGAATTGCTAGCTCATATGGCAATTCTGTGCTTAACCACTTGAGAAACTGCCAGATTGTTTTCCAAGGTAGCTGCATCATTTTATAATCCTACCGGCAGTGTATGAAGTCTTCAGTTTCTTCTCATTCTAACCATGATTTATCTGTCTTTTTGATTAGCCATCCTAGTGACAGTGAAATGGGTGTCTCATTGTGATTTGATATGCTTTTCCCTGATGGTTTGTGATATTGAGCATCTGTGTTTATTGGCCATTTGTATATTGTTTGTAGAAATGTCTCCAGATCCTTTGCCCATTTTTAATTGATTGATTTGTCTTTTCATTATTGAGTTATAAGAGTTCTTTATCAATTCCTGATACAAAACCCTTACCAGATGTAAGATTTGCAAAAATTTTTTCCTATTTTATGTTTTTTCACTTTATTGATGATCCCTTTGAAGCACAACAACTTTTAATTTTTATAATATCCAGCATATCTGTTTCTTCTTTTGTTGCTTTTATAAATGTGTGTTAAGAGTGACATACATGAGAAACCCCATGTATCATAAACAAAAGCATCATTTCATTATTTATTTTGAATCATTGCATTATTGTTAAGATGAGATAAAGAGTCGGGAAGGACTTAGTGACTAAAACAACAATTTTATTCACAGTCAAGAGAGGAGAGCAGAAAGCAAGCTCTTGCAGCTAAAAGAGAGAAAAGAAAAGAAAAGAGAAAGAAGAAAAAAGAGGAGCAGAAAAGAAAGCAGGAAGAAGACGAGGAAAACAAACCTAAGGAGAATTCAGAACTACCGGAAGATGAAGATGAAGAGGAGAATGAGGAAGATGGTGAGAAATGGACCGTCTGAATTAATGATAAAAATTCTTTTGTGTTTATCAGCTTGGGAGAAGGCAACGGCACCCCACTCCAGTACTCTTGCCTGGAAAATCCCATGGACGGAGGGCCTGGTGGGCTGTAGTCCATGGCGTTGCTAAGAGTCGGACACGACTGAACGACTTCACTTTCACTTTTTATTTTCAAGCATTGGAGAAGGAAATGGCAACCCACTCCAGTGTTCTTGCCTGGAGAATCCCAGGGACAGGGGAGCCTGGTGGGCTGCCATCTATGAGGTTGCACAGAATCAGACATGACTGAAGCGACTTAGCAGCAGCAGCAGCAGCAGCAGCAGCTTCATTTTTGAGTGCTTTTTGCTCTTAAAACTAATTCTAGTTAAATATTCAATTACTTTAATCTGAAATTGACAGTTGACTTCTGTATTCAATATTTCACATTGTAAAGTGACATAGACAAACAGAAGGGGAAGACATTCAGGTGTAATTTAAGTTCCCTGTAAAAACATTATGTATGTCCTAAAGTGATACCATAAGAGGTTTGCCAGCTTTTCTTCAGGTTCTTCCTTACTCTCTCATTCCCCAGTTAGAAACTGGGGAGAGGTCTAGTTCCTCAGTTAACTAAGGTTTAGTGTTGAAGCTATATAGCACTGGGGCCCATTACTCTCAAAGAATTGTTTATTGTACAGTCTGGCAGTTATCGTAATAGGCAAATGATTTTGCTCTATTTGAATTCTAATTCTAAAATGCTATTTTAAAAACTTCTTAAATCCAATCTGTATTGTGATTTATGGTTAGTTCATGAGACTAGCATTTCAAAGCTTTAAGACTGTTAATGTTTTGTACTGAGTTAGACATCAAAATATGATACTTTCATTCTCACAGCTGTAAAGATTTGTTTATTTACTAGTGAATACTGATAAAAGGAAATTATGACTAAGAGTGAATTATTAATTATTAGGTATATTCTGTCACAATTTGTTTTGAGATCCATGGCTCTCAGTGTGATTTATATCCTTTTTTACAGTGGAGCAAGAAGTTCCCATAGAACCTCCTAGTGCGACTACCACTACCACAATTGGAATCTCTGCAACATCTGCAACATTCACAAATGTGTTTGGGAAAAAAAGGGCCAATGTTGTGACAACTCCTAGCACCAACCGGAAAAATAAGAAGAACAAAACCAAAGAGAATCCTCCCACTGCACATTTAATATTACCAGAACAACATATATCCTTAGCACAGCAAAAGGCAGATAAGAATAAAGTAAACGGAGAAAGCAAAGGTGGTGGTGCAGGTGGGAATAGTGATTCAGATAACTTGGACAGCACAGATTGCAACAGTGAGAGTAGCAGTGGTGGTAAAAGCCAAGAATTAAATTTCACTATGGATGTGAATTCCTCTAGTGATAGGAGATACCCCCCACTGCTACTCCATTCCCAGGAGGAAAAGACAAGTACCGCTGCTTCCAAAACTCCGACACGGTAAAATTTTCTGACTTGTTAACTCTGTACCTACCTTTCCTTTTGCATACCTGGCACAAGAACTTGAAATAACACAAGTTGTGTTAAATAATTTAAGTCGACCACATTATCTGTCTTCAACATTTAAAACTGAAACATTTAAAACCGGTGTCCTCCTAATTGTGTGCTAGTTATGAAAGGAAATTATTAGAACTTTTAAGATTTAATTTTGAAGTTGAAAATGTTAGCATACCTTGGTTTTACTTTAATTATGTCATTTTTATTGATTATATATAGTCCTTTTGGCTTCTGAATCCATTTTAATACTAAAATAAATGATGGACTCTTTGCCCTATTTCTATTTTTCTGAATTGTTAATAATTTGATGTGCCAAATTTAAATTCAAATATTTCAGCAAATCTCTTGAGTTTCTATCTTAAAATTTATCTTTTATTGGATTTGATATTTCTCTTAGACTTGAAGGCGAAGTGAATCCTAATTCCTTATCAACAACCTACAAGTCAGTGTCATTGCCATTAAGTTCTCCAAACATAAAGCTGAATCTGACTAGCCCTAAAAGGGGGCAAAAAAGAGAGGAAGGATGGAAAGAAGTTGTCCGAAGGTAAGTGCAATTAGTCTCATCTTTTTAACTTATCTCCTCGTTTTCTCCTATTGTGAGATGGTTACCCAGTTAATTAATGAGTAATTTGAATGTGACTATTATTTTCAACTATAATGCCATACTATATCCAGAGTGGACTAAAGCAAAATTAGAAACAGTATGTAAATTTTATATGTATATTTTATATGATACCAGAAATGTTGGCTTTAGGAAAAACAAAAAATACTTTATTAAAGCATAAGATATAACAGTTTACAGACAAATCATACAAAAAGGTCACAAACTTCTTAAGAGAGATTCACTTGACAGCAAAGTCACAATGTTATTAGGGCTATGATATTGTTTAATGGTCCCATTTTGAGTCAGACAAGTTTGTTCATCTACATAATGTTAGAGTTCACTAAAGAATCGTTGTCTACTTTTAACTAATGCAGTTAGATCACCGTAAAAGGTGGGGAAAGAGCTCATAAAAGTAAAACTTCCTTCTCCCTCAAAAAAATAAAGACAAATAGAAACACCCCTGCAGCTAACTTTGACAACTCCCTTTATTCACACTGCTTTATACTTAAACCATGATGAATAAAAACAGAGGGGGACCAGTGCTTTAAAATGTTTCACACAATCCAGAAGGTATTTCAAGCCTCTGCTCATGCTTTACAACAGGGAATTAGAACAAGACACGGATTTACTTGTGTGCACTTAATCACCAAAGGACTAAGATGTCTGAAGTTTTATTGTATAATTTTTCTAAGACTTTTTGTCCATTAGAAGCAAACAAAAAAGGAAGAAGTCTTGACAGAACAGGAGAAATGATGTGCACTTAATAATTAGATTGATTTAAGTATTATATTATTTATGGCCTAGTGTATGCTCTAGCTTTCAAAATGTCTAAATATAGTCTTCCCAGTTTGTCTACATTAGGATATTAAATTTTGATCATGAAATGTATTTTAGAGTCTGCAACTGGGTATTCTTCTGGACGGTATAGTTCAAAGTTTGAGGGTGGAATCTTCAAGGGGGGAATCTTGACAGTCAGCAGTGACCACATGAAAAAAATGGATGTTGCTTTCCTTTGGTTCTGCCAGCAAACACTGAGTTTCCACGATAATCCTGCAAGAGACCCAGGCCATCTTGTCAGATCCCAGTGTCAGCCTCTGGTGTTCTCTCTAGTTCCACTTGCCTCAGATCAGATCAGATCAGTCGCTCAGTCGTGTCCGACTCTTTGCGACCCCATGAATCGTAGCACGCCAGGCCTCCCTGTCCATCACCAACTCCCAGAGTTCACTGAGACTCACGTCCATCGAGTCAGTGATGCCATCCAGCCATCTCATCCTCTGTCGTCCCCTTCTCCTCCTGCCCCCAATCCCTCCCAGCATCAGGGTCTTTTCCAATGAATCAACTCTTCGCATGCCTCACACAAGTGGAATTCACACACTTGTGAATTGCTTTTTATGTAATTCAACTCCGAGGCTTATTGCTTAGTAAAGTCGTTGAAACTGATAACCTGCCTGTACTCATTTTCATATAGAGTTTAACAATGTGGTATGCATTATTTTAATTTTGAAAGTATCAGTATATATGATCATTGCCATTCAGTTAACATGTGATAGTTTGAATGCTGAGATCATGAGTGACTTAAGTATAATTTTTTTCAAATGGCAATGTGTTTTTCATCTTTACCAAATTAAATTCAGTATAATAAGAGGTCAGTTTCTAAATAAAAGCTTCTAATAACTTCCTCTTTAAGGTTTGATAAATACTATTCTCCAGATATTCATGAACATACTTACTGAGACATGTTTTTTTTTTTTTTTTTGAGACCTGTTTTTTTAATAAATATTTTGATTTCATATGCTCATGTATGTGGTCTTCATTTTATAGGTCAAAAAAATTATCTGTTCCAGCCTCAGTGGTTTCCAGAATAATGGGAAGAGGAGGATGCAACATCACTGCAATTCAAGATGTTACTGGTGCCCACATTGATGTGGATAAACAAAAAGATAAGAATGGCGAGAGAATGATCACAATTAGGTGATTATGAAATATATATATATATTTAGTTAGTTCTGTGAGGAAGTTAAACTGTATTAGAAGCACATTTTTCTTAGCCATGGTACAATCAGAATTTTATTTCGTGGTAAGGATTACCTAGTTTTTTATGATTTTGATCTTGTTTTGTTTTTTGTTTGTTTTCTCCCCAGGGGTGGTACAGAATCAACAAGATCTGCAGTTCAACTTATTAATGCACTTATTCAAGATCCTGCTAAGGAACTGGAAGACTTGATTCCTAAAAACCATATCAGAACACCTGCCAGCATCAAAGCCATTCATGCAAACTTCTCATCTGGAGTAGGCACCACAGCAGCTTCCAGTAAAAATGCATTTCCCTTGGGTGCTCCAAGTCTTGTAACTTCACAGGCAACAACATTATCTACGTTCCAGCCCACTAATAAACTTAATAAGAACGTTCCAGCAAATGTACGTTCTTCTTTCCCAGTTTCTCTCCCCTTAGCTTATCCCCACCCGCATTTTGCCCTGTTGGCTGCTCAAACCATGCAACAGATTCGGCATCCTCGCTTACCCATGGCCCAGTTTGGAGGAACCTTCTCACCCTCTCCTAACACTTGGGGACCATTCCCAGTGAGACCTGTGAATCCTGGCAACACAAACAGCTCTCCAAAGCATAATAATACAGGCCGTCTACCTAACCAGAATGGAACTGTTCTACCGTCAGAGTCTACTGGACTAGCTACTGCCAGTTGCCCTATCACTGTCTCTTCTGTAGTTGCTGCCAGTCAGCAACTGTGTGTGACTAATACCCGGACTCCTTCATCAGTCAGAAAGCAGCTGTTTGCCTGTGTGCCTAAGACAAGCCCTCCAGCAACAGTGATTACTTCTATGACAAGCACTTGTAGTTCCCTGCCTTCAGTCTCCTCTGCACCTATCACTAGTGGGCAAGTTCCCACCACATTTCTGCCTGCAAGTACTTCTCAAGCACAGCTTTCTTCACAAAAGATGGAGTCTTTCTCTGCCATGCCCACCCCCAAAGAGAAACTGTCCACACAGGACCAGTCCACGGCAAACCTGTGTCCCCCCTCTTCAACTGCCAACAGCTGCAGTAGCTCTGCCAGCAACACCCCAGGAGCTCCAGAAGCTCACCCATCTGGTAGTCCCACTCCTCCGTCCAATAACACACCGGAGGAAGCACAGCCATCCAATGTGTCTGATTTAAGTCCTATGTCAATGCCTTTTGCATCTAATTCAGAACCTGCTCCATTGACTTTGGCATCACCTAGATTGGTTGCTGCTGATAATCAGGATACCAGTAATTTACCTCAGTTAGCTGTACCAGCACCTCGAGTTTCTCATCGATTGCAACCCAGAGGTTCTTTCTACTCAGTGGTACCAAATGCAACTATACACCAGGATCCCCAGTCCATTTTTGTTACAAATCCAGTTCCTTTAACACCACCTCAAGGCCCACCAGCTACAGTGCAGCTTTCTTCAGCCATGAACATTATGAATGGTTCTCAGATGCACATTAACCCAGCAAATAAATCTTTGCCACCTACGTTTGGCCCGGCCACACTTTTCAATCACTTCAGTAGTCTCTTTGATAGCAGTCAGGTGCCAGCTAACCAGGGTTGGGGAGATGGTCCTCTGTCCTCACGAGTTGCTGCAGATGCCTCTTTCACTGTTCAGTCAGCATTTCTGGGTAGCTCTGTACTTGGACACTTGGAGAACGTGCACCCTGACAATTCCAAGGCACCTGGCTTCAGATCACCTTCCCAGCGAGTTTCTACTAGTCCAGTTGGTAAGTTATTGTAACTATCATGACTGCGCAATTTGGGGCTTTAACAGCATAATCTAACCTTCCAAAGATAATAAAGCATTTATTTTATGCATAATATGTATTGCATGATCATGAAGAAATAAGGGTGTTATCATAAACAGTAAAGACCCCTTAATGACTGCTGATTGAGTGGACAAAAAACTAGTTGTAGGTTAGTCACTCAAATTTGAACTCTTTATATTCTTTTTTATGATCTCTCGGTACCTGTTATCAAGGCAGTTACACCTTATGTCAGTTCATTTTCTTAGAATTGATATAAGATATTCATAAAAGGGACCCATAGGATGCTTCAAGGGTTCCAAATTCACAGACATTTTTTAAATCAAAGTGAGTGTTTGCATTTCTTAGATTTAAAAATGTTGGGTTACAATTCATAATCTACATTCTTTGTTTTCAGTCATGGGTGCTCAGAATGAATATTAAATGATGTCTTAACCCATCTTGTTTATAGTAGATGGAGCTGCTTGAAGAGATCCAGTCGTGTATGCGCTCTTACTTTTAAAAAACAATTTCAAATCAGCTCTTTGTTCCTTGAAATTAGAAATTAGCTACTGAGGCAGTGTAAGAAAGATTTGGAAAGATAAGAGGCTAGTGGTGGCTCAGAGATATTTGGAAAGCCAGAATCTATTTTCCAGAGTCTAAAGGCCAAAATTTTGTTCCAGTTTGCTCTATAATGCTCTGATTTAGTCCAATCTGCTCTAATAAATGGTAAAAAACAAATTAGAAATTGTGGCTGACCTAGAATGGGGGTAAGAAGTGATAGTGCCACTTATTTAGCTTTTATTTTCCAGTTGGAAAACTTCCCAGAGCCCATTTCCATTTTATTAATTATAAACTGATCTAAGTTGTTTAAAATTTGTGAGTTTACTAAAATTTGTGAGCCTTAGCATTTCTATCAGATACGTTTCCATTTACTTTTCAGGAAAACATAGCTGTTATATCATCTTTCAAATAAAAATAAATATTACATAAGACCATCTGTGGTCCAAAAATATTATTCTCCAGGATTTTTTTTTTCTATAAATAGGTGCTATTTTAACTTTTCATTTTGGTCAAAACTAATAAAGTTTTCAGAGGCCCCAGGATGAAAGAAGAGCTCATTGCCAATGCTCAGACTGTGGTAAAATTTAATTAATTTTTAAATTAGTCCTTCACGTGACTGGCAGTAACTAATACGTGAATTTAGATGCCTTAGCTAGAGTTGAGCTTGAGATCTTTCATATTCCAGTGTTTGAGCTCTTTGCACTCTAATACTATATCCCAGAAGATGTGCAGATTATGAATGGCTGGAAAATAGAAAGTCAAGGAAATCATCCATCTAATTTGGTAGTAAACCAGGTTTGGGATCCTTATTATTCAGATCTGTAACATCAAAATTACTTATTACTAATTTAAAAAAAAATTTTTTTTTAAAGCAAGCATTAATCCTTGACCTTCATTCCAGGGTCCAGGATTGATTAAGCTTGGCTTCATTTCTTAACTGCCTGGGTGGTTTCTTTCGTTGACCTTCTGTCAAAAGACAAGAAAGTATGTAGAGAAATTGGAACTTTCAAACTCTGCTGGCAGAAATTTAAAATGTTACAGCCACTTTGGAAAAATAGTTCCTTAAGAAATTAAAAAGGATTACCATATGATCCAGTAATTCTTCTCCTAGGTATACCCAAGAGAAAACATATGCCTACACAAAAACTGGTGTCCTCATGGCAACACCATTCATAATAGCCAGAAAGTGGAAACAATCCAATGTCCATCAATTGATGAATGGAAAACAAAATGTGGTGTATCTATATAATAAGATATTATTCTCAGCATAATGTATATTCGATATTATGAGATAAAGTAAAAGAAATGGAGTAGTTATTTGTGCTACAACATAGATAAACTTTGAAACCATTTTGCTAAGTGAAAGAAGCCAGTCACAAATGACCACATATTGTATAATTCTTTTTATATGAAATTTCTAGAATAGGCAAATCTAGAGAGAAAAAAATATGTTAGTAGTTGCTTAAAGGTTCAGATATGGATCAGGTAAAGGAGGATGGAGAGTGATAGGTAATACATTTTCTTTTAGCGTGGACAAAAATGTTCTAAAATTGACTATGGTGATGGTTGCACAACCCAGTGAATATACTAAAGACCTGCCTGAGAATTTTAAATTTTTTATGTTGATGTTAACTACTTTTTCCTGAAATGAAATGAGCACCTATAATCCTTTTCCAGATCCTTGCCCTCTTTCCCTACTACATTCTCCAGAGAAAGCAATGGAATTTGAGAAGACTATCAAATTCAGACTTATATAAACTAGATATTGATAGAAATCTTGATGTAGTTTGCAACTTTTGATTTTCTTTTTTTGGTAAGATGGAGTTCTGAAATTATCTTTAGTTTAATAGTATGCTTTTCCTCGTTGTCAGAAAGAAAAAAATTGGTAGATTTTGCTATTCATTTTGCATAGGGAATGACTATAGAGATGAACAGCTGTTCTTCCAAGTAATAGGTAACACTTAGTCACAACATGTTGTCATTTCATATCCCCTCCAATGAAGGCTTTGAGATTTATCTGAAACATACTCCAGGTGACTGCCATTCCTAAACACTGGACTTTCTATATCTAGTGTCACCTGAGGTATTCTTCTCGACTGCAAGAAAAAAAAATGGGTTTGGGACATACAGTGTGGTATAAATGGATTCTTGTTGCTGTGATCCACAGAATAAACTGTGTGCTTTCTTCTTTTTTAAAGAGGAATTAAGTAAACTTTGGACTTTCATTTTTTAAAGCCTTAGCTAATTTGATTTCTTGGACCTGTTTTATTTCAGGATTACCGTCCATTGACCCATCAGGCAGCTCCCCATCTTCCTCTTCTGCTCCTCTGACAAGTTTTTCCAGCATACCTGGAACTCGGGTTTTCCTGCAAGGGCCAGCTCCTGTTGGGACCCCTAGTTTCAACAGACAACATTTTTCTCCCCACCCTTGGACAAGCGCCTCAAACTCATGTAGGAATCCTGGAGGAAATCATCCCAAAGAATCTCTAATAAGTTATTAAATTATTTGTTATAGGGAACACCATATTGTAATTTTAAGTAATCTAAGTTATATGCAAATACTCAAGGTTTGTATCGCAGTCATGTCAAAAATTATCAGTCATTTATAGGATAGAAAACTTGAGAAGGGTCAGGCTATTCTTTCAAGCCAGATTTGAAGTTACACTGAGACTTGGATCAAGAAAAGAGGTACAAAGAAAAGAGAGAAACTGAGGAAGAATCTGCTTACCTTCTTGGTTTGAGTTCAGCTTTTTTGTATCCTCTATTTTCTGATGAACCACGGCATTTTTATCAAGAGTCACCTCTTTTAGTATCCAAACCACCATCTAAGGATCTAGTTACTTTATACCAATCTAAGCATCATTTGTTATTAACTCATTCAGTATATCTGCCTTGAGTAAAAAAAAAAAGAGAAAAAAAAAAGGGAAGTAATTTTATAAGATGCTTTGACGACAGTATTGTGAAATGGTTGTATTTAAATATCTAATCAGTTTGGTATGATTCCTCATTTATTTTTACATTTGAGGAAACTGTATTGCCATTTATAAGTAAAAATATTCCTCTGTTCTGACTTATTTCAATATTTAGAATAGATGAAGTTCTAAAAGGATGTGAACAGGATTTGATTTTTTTTTTTTAATGAGCATCATGAGGTAGTCAGTGAATATTGGTCCTTTGACAAAAGAACTACAGCAAGAATAAATACGGCCTTCTTCCTTTCTAGCCTTGTTCAGTTCAATTAAAAAAAAAAAATTTAGACTATTTGTACTTGCTTCAGGCAGTAGTAGTATAAGATAATGTATACATAACTCATATATTTTCATTTGAATGATCTTGCAAAATGAAAATTTTCTTTCCAGAACCTGTATTGTGGAATAGATCTTTCCAACAAGGTTTCTCATATTTTTATAATTTGAATTTTTATATGTAATAAAACAATAGAGAAATATTTTGCCACCAGGTGACTCTCCTATTCCATCTGTTTCTTCGGGATCATCTTCACCTCTTTCAGCCACTTCTGCCCCACCAACATTGGGCCAACCAAAAGGAGGCAGTGCCAGTCAGGATCGAAAAATCCCTCCCCCCATTGGAACAGAGAGACTAGCCCGAATTCGACAAGGAGGGTCTGTCGCACAAGCCCCTGTGGGAACCGGTTTTGTCGCTCCTGTTGGACACAGTGGAATCTGGTCATTTGGTGTCAATGCCATGTCAGGTACGGTTATAGTGCCCTCTGTCTGGAGGGATAGCTTGAGTAAATTGTGAGATTTTGCCTTTTAAACTTAGTTCCTTATCTAAATAAGCTTAATTCCTACACTTAACCAGTAGGATTGTTTAAACCTTTGAGGAGCCCAGTCCAGTCTCAAAGTCTGGAATGTTAGTTTGGGTTATATATTAATAATAGATGTAATGTGTATGATAGTAATAAATGTAATAAATACAGAGTTAATTAGAAATTAAAAATTCAAAGCATACTTACTTTCCCTCTTAAGCTTTTCACTGGAGAATGGGACAATCATTTGATTTCTTTCAGATAGCATTTAATCTTTTGAAGGACAAGGTAGAGTGTTTGGGATATTCCGAAGACTACATCCAGTTACAGGAACTTGGTTTTTTTGGGATTGCAAAGATTTTTATGAATGTGTCCTGAGCTATCAAAGGAATGCTTTTGATTAAATTTAGTATGAAAAACTCCAGTGGTAATGTTTTGTTATTTTATCCAGATAAATATCTAACTCTTGATTTCAATTCTTTTTTCTAGAAGGGTTATCAGGTTGGTCACAGTCTGTGATAGGGAACCATCCAATGCATCAACAATTGTCAGACCCAAGCACATTCTCTCAGCATCAGCCAATGGAGAGAGATGATTCTGGAATGGTAGCCCCCTCTAACATTTTTCATCAGCCTATGGCGAGCAGTTTTGTGGATTTTTCTAAAGTGAGTTGACAAACATCATTGTAACTTGTTTACCACTTTGCCAGCCAATGTAGTCACATGTTAAGGAGTAATTTGTACTGAAATAATTCTCCTTTTTGGTTATAACTAGTTTGTTTCTATGAATTTGTCAGATCTTTTATCTATTTTCAAAAGTGGGTTATGTTGTTTATGTTAGTTTGTCCTCGAACTATCCTGAAGATGCTGCCATCTTCTTTCCAAACCTGGAAGATTTGACTTTTGCTGCTTTGCATCTGGCTGCCACAGCTGAGAAGGGAGGCCTCTCCCTCTCTGGAAAGCTGGCTCTGAGCTCACCATTGCGCTCTTGTCTGCTCTGAGAGCTTCCAGGTTGCCGTAAAGCCAGACTGTGGCTGCAAGCTATCATGTAGAATTCCCTTTTCTTAGCACAAGCTAAGCTACATTTAGTAAATCTAAAATGTGGGAAAGTTGGGGTATTATATGTTCATAAAATATTGGAAATTTCCCAATCATTGAATATTGGGTTTAGTTGTTTTCTCTATTATCAGTGAAAATGTGTTGCTGATGTAGATAACTACTTTCGGTTTCTCAAGACTGTACAGTGGTGCTGTACATACTCTGGAGTTCTTTGAATGAAGGGAAATGAGAGAGATCTATGCTGGTATTATGGAATCATCATTTACAGTCACTTCATGATTACACCATTCTGCTGTTTTAGGGTCTACCAATTTCCATGTATGGAGGCACCATAATACCCTCCCATCCTCAGCTTGCTGATGTTCCAGGAGGCCCTCTGTTTAATGGACTTCACAACCCAGATCCTTCTTGGAACCCTATGATAAAAGTTATTCAAAATTCAACTGAATGCACTGATGCCCAGCAGGTAAAATGAACTTAATGCTCTTTTATTTTTCAGATTTATCATGTCATCCTTTTAATTCTTTGGGTAATACAAGTTCTGAATATCAAAAGTCAAGACATCTTACCACCTTGATCTGAATTAAGTTTTTCAATATCAAGATGATGCTACTTAACATTTTGTTTCATGTACTGTATTCTTTCTAGGCAGAAACAGTGAATTGCCATTGCATTTATATATTCGTTTTGTAAATGTCTAAAGATTCCTAATTAGAAATTCCAATTTTTCCTCCCCCTTTTCAGATTTGGCCTGGCACGTGGGCACCTCATATTGGAAACATGCATCTCAAATATGTCAACTAAGTTAGAAGGTCTTACTCTTTAGCCTTGTTTGAGAAATTTTGACCTTGGAAGAACCCTGGGGATTTTTTTTTAATGTGCCTAAGAAATTTTCTCTGAGGCTTTAGCAATGGAAATTTGATTGCCCATTGTATAAGAACAAATTGATTTCCTAACCACCTGATTATGTTCTCTGGTTAGTTTAGCCATTTTGAAATTAGTGCTTTGGGCTAAACATACTGAATGCTACTTGTATGCAGAAAAGAATTAGATGATTACATATTTCAACCTTTTAGGGTGGTAAATACATGTACAATTGTTTACATACTTAAAAGGAAAAAGTTGAGTAAATTTCTTGTCATATAGTGGCTCTACTTAATGTAGCCTGTATTAATGTGAAATATTTACCAGAATATTCAATAAAAAGATGAACAGTGTTTAGAAGTGGGGTGTGATCCTTTCAGTGGTCATGCAGGTACTGCCCAATCCACAATCATATTGAACTAGGTTGTTATATTTGTAATAGTCTTCTCACATTTTACACTTTAGAGTTCATTCTTAGATTGCCTTGCAAAAGCACTTTTAGAATAAGTTGTATACTTAATCTGTTAAACATTCCTTGTTCTTTGGTTTTCTTGCATATATTTTTATAAGCGAGAATGTTTCAAGCCCCTGTAATGTATCCTATCTGATTTTAGCAGATAGGCCATTAAAAGGTTTAGCTCTTTATGGATCATGAATATGTTAATAAGAACAGTAGGATTTCAGTCAGATGACACTGAACAAACTTAAGACACCCAGATCACCCTTCAGACTCCTTTTGTGCTTCCTGACTTTTTAATCTAAAGATTTATTTTGGTTATAGGTGTTTAAGTTTTGAGTTGGGACATAGGAGGGGGTGGGATGACTCATGTAATTCTGTTGTATTGTCAAATCAGCTGAATGTTTATAAATATGTGACTAATTCTGAGCTTAGTTTCATGAAGAGCCAATATGGTCAACAAACTAAACTCAGGAACCCTGGAATGGATTGCTTTGGCCAAACTATAGGCTATGCCAAGAATCTGATGCAATAGAGAAGAAAAAAACTATCCCAATGAAAAGAACAGTTATCAACTTGTTCATGTTGTAATGTGGTTGAATTACTTGGTCTTAGATAAAAGCAATCTAAAAAAGAAAACAAAATGTTGGAGACTGATAGAGAAGCCAGAACACACTTTGAGGCAAAGTAGCTTGCACAGAAAAATAGTAACTAGGAGCACAGCCATACGAGAAACACTTTTCTACTCTCATACCAACAGGAGTTCTTAATCTTCTCTGCCCTCCTCCTAGAGCCACCACTAGATGAGATACACCATGGTGTTCTATGTTAGACATACCTGGTTCTTTTGTCTTCTATATTATATTACATATGAAAGATTTCTTATTTTCTATTTTGATTGGATTTAGAAACTATCACTGGTGTTGAAGCTATTGCCTTTGTAGTGCTTAATAACCACATCAGGTAGTCTCAAGAAACCTCCTCACCTTGAGGAGAACAAAGGACCCCTAGGATCACCTGCATATCTTGCTGTTTCCAGTTATCACTAATAACAACCCCCCCACAAAAAAATCACTGAATATTAGTGAAATGAATGGAACTACTCTTGATGAAACATATAGTGAGAGATAATATTAAGTAAACTATTCAGTGGGACAAAAAGTAAGTGGTGTTCTATCTTAACTAATTAAAGTACATTTGAATTTTTGGAAGAGCTCTTCCAATATCTTCTACACCCTGAGGACAACAGAATGAGAAACTTTATCTCAGGTCAGGAACTAGAACCCAAAAGAAGAAGATACAATTATAAGAAACCCCCTAGGAGAATTAGGAACAAACAGCAGCTGTGCAGTTTGTAGCAGCTATTTAGGATACCCTCCTTCCTGTCCTCTTATCTGTACTGCCTTCTTTTCTATTTGAATCCCAGTAACCTACTCCCCACTACATTTTGCCTGCTATAATCTCTTCTTCCTCTGTCTTGCCTCTTCCTGGCATTACTTTACTGCTATTTTACCAACCTGAACCTTGGATTAAACCTAGCTCAGGTAAGAACTTAATTATTTTCAAATATACAAGGGATTTGTGGGGAGGCAGAGTGGGTAGAGTGGAACAAGTGTCAGAAAACTAAATTCTCTTTTCATTTCTGTTACTCAATACTGTGTGACCTTAGGCAAGTCATTTCTCATCTCTGGGCTTCACTTTCCTCATCTGAAAATGAAATTTAATATAACTGAACTCAAAAGGGTCTCCTAGTTCTAACAGATTTACTTGTCTCATGAATGAGAATATGCGGTATAGGACTGCTAGAAGCTGATGCATTGCTGAGGTTTGAGAGCCCCTACTATTTGTTCTTACATGGAATCAAAAGCCTGCTGTTGTGAGAGCCATTATTGATTTTGGGGATTTAGTGGAGGCAGAAGAAAACCTTGCACACCCATAGTGAGCCCTCAAGTCATTAAGAAACATCCTGCTGAAAAAAATAAAAAGAACATCCTGCCAAGGCATAGATCAAACCCTATGAATAACAGCTCATTCAAGAAATAAAACTGTATCATCAAGGTTTCTGAACCTACTCATTTCAAGTAGTGTTCAATAAAATAAAATCCCACCACCGATAACAGTATTGATGTTTTTAAGACCCTTTAAACCTATTGTGGCTACAGTGTGCTGACTTGCCCTTTTATAGGCCAGTCTGCTTCCTTCAGTCCCTGCTCTCAAAGGGGAAATTTCATCACCTCAGCTAACCAGACCGAAGAAGAGAGTTGGACAGCCAATGGTGGCCTCTCCCAACCAGAGGTAAGAGATCTCAGGACCTGGAACTATAGTTTCCATCTTGTAAATTCTCACCAAGTCTTTCCCAACCTCAAAATTAGTATAGGAGGTACCATCCTTAGTTTGAGGTGGCTTTTAGAAGGGGAAAGGCTGATCATATTAGAGTTTCAAGCCAGACAGGGAGGACTACTTAGTATACACAGTTCTGTCCCACTGTTTTAAGACCTTTGTACCACATTGTAAACCTAGGAAGAGGCAAACAAACTGTATGAAAACAGCTTCTGAACATCTTGTTCTCTGGTCCTGGAGCTCTTCTACCAAGAAATGTGGCTGGTTGTGACATCTTCCCAGTGGACCCTGTCCTGGCGGGAGAGACTCTAATAATGCTGCATTTTCTATTCATGCTCAAAGATTTGTCACCATGTGTCAATGTTATTGACAGGTTACTTTGCCTTCACTCTCTCCAGTAGGAAATGGTTGAGTATCCAAAACTTAAGTGTGTTAAGACCACATCCAATAAAGGCAGGAGCCTACACTTAAAGACCTAATTTGGAAAACAAGATTGTAAATCTAATGATGAGATTGCAAACCTATTTTGTGATTGCTTTTCATCTCTTCCTGTTTTATTTTAATGATACTGATGTTAGTTCACAGTAATTTGCCTGGTGGCAGAGACCTAGTATTTCCCTACAGGTTTAATCAGATCTCTGAGTTTAAGTTGTTTTTCTTTTTAAAGCTCCTATACTCTGATGGTCAGTAAGTGTTGACAAAATCCTCTGATTTAAAATCTTTCTTGGTCCTTCATGCAGGTTGAATGGATAATGGATCTGGCTTTCTCTCTAAAATCCAACTACCTATTCTCTAGTTCCCCAACCCTTGTAGCACACAGTGTCTCAAGAAAAGTAAGCTTCTGGTGGTAGTCTTATAGTAGTAGTAACTGCTGCTGTTGTTTTATAGAAGAGATTAATAGACGGGAGACCTCACTTCCATACTGATCCTTCTTGACAGCCTTTGACACTTGTCTCGTAGTTGTTCTGCTCTCACTGGTCTTTCCCAGTCTCCTTTGGTGAAATCCTCTTCCTCCACTACCCCTTAAAGAAATGTTGATGTGCCCAGGTCTCTTCTTTTGGTGAATCTTCTCCCCAAGGAATCTCATCCCACAGCCTTAGATTTTATTCCACCCAAATCTGAATCACTAGCCCAGAGTTCTCCCTCTGTAGCTTCAGACCTGTACATCTGGCTCCTTACTTAACATTCTCCAGTGTTTTCCATCTGAACATTCCACACACATTATATACTCCCCAATATAGTAATATGCCCCTCCCCTTGTTTTCCTTATTATATTGCTGCTGCTATGTCACTTCAGTCGTGTCCGACTCTGTGTGACCCCATAGACGTCAGCCCACCAGGCTCTCCTGCCCCTGGGATTCTCCAGGCAAGAACACTGGAGTGGGTTGCCATTTACTTCTCCAATGCAGGAAAGTGAAAAGTCAAAGTGAAGTCGCTCAGTCGTGTCCAACTCTTAGCGACCCCATGGACTGCAGCCCACCAGGCTCCTCCATCCATGGGATTTTCCAGGCAAGAGTGCTGGAGTGGGGTGCCATTGCCTTCTCCACCTTATTATATTAGTTGGTACTATAAACTACGAAGACTCTCAAGTCAGAAGACTGGGACTTATCCTAGCTTATCTCCTTCCCACCCTACCCTTAAATCAGTCACCTTATCCTTATCCTCTGTGTATCTGGATCCCCTTCACTTCTCTCCATCCTCACAGCCACTGTCTTCTTGCCCACCCCATTTCACTAGGCTGGAGTCTTCACCTTCAGTCTCACTATTCTCCATCCCATCTCCCACTCTCCTCATTAGACTACTTACCTTGCTTAAAAGTTGAGTTATCATAGACGGTTCCTCACAATCTGATCCCAAGCCTTATGCTCCAGCACTTATTATTAAAACACTTCTTTCAGGTATATACCACTTTATAAGAGGCTCAAAAGCCTTTTTGGAACAATAAAACATTCATATCCTTGCTACCTGAAGGGTCTGCATCACCTGGGATTTTATTAAAAGCCTAGAATTTCAAGTTCTAATTACTGTATCAGAATCTTCATTTTAGTAAGATCTCCAGGTGATTTATGTGTACAGTAAAATTTGAGAAGCAGTGACTTGTAAAATACTTTTTTTTTTAGTAAGTAAAGAAATCAGAGCTGAAGGAAAATTTGGTGAAGCCAAAGCTGAAGTAATACTGATAAATGCATGAAATCAGGTGGCCTATAATTAATTGGCTGGAGGAGAAGGGGGACACTGGTGAAAGGTATACTGATTTTGAGGAAGCCAAACAACAAACCAGATCAAGTTGAGATTTTTAGTATACTCAATTTAGTACTTACTCTCTTACCATCTCTTTCATGCCTTCTTTCACATCACCATGCCTACATCAAAAAATCCTTTAAGAGGCCACTCTTGGGCCAGTCGTTAAGACTCCACACTTCAGTGCTTCCACTGCAGGGAGCTTGAATACCATCCCTGATTGAGGAACTAAGATCCTACATGCTTGGAGACTTGGCCAAAAAAAAGCCAGACTCTGTGTTGCCAGAGGGCTAAAAAAGCAAGCCCTCCTCTCCAGCCCCCAGCCCTTTAGTTTTCTGAGGTTGTGAGGTTAGCTAGGAAAGATTAAAGGCAGGAGGAGAACGGGATGACAGGATGAGATGGTTGGATGGCATCACTCACTCAATGGACATAAGTTTGAGTAGACTCCGGGAATTGGTGATGGACAGGGAGGCCTGGCGTGCTGCAGTCCATGGGATCGCAGAATCAGATACGACTGGAGAGATTGAACTGAACTGAGGTTAGCTGTGGCAGAGATCAAAGAACAGACCTATTGTATCTTCCAACCTTTATTCATCCTTTAATCAGTCCACTTATTCCACAACAAATGTTTGTGCACCAGGCCATCAAGGCACTTTAACTCTGTACTGAAACTGATTAATGGGGGGCATAATAGCTGTGCTCAGGGGCACACACTTAAATCAGACACACTCAAGTATGAATACTTGTTCCTAATACAAGATCCATGACTTCCAACCATGACGTAACCTCTCTGGGCTTTGGTGTCCTCACTTGTAACTGTAACTAATAATAGTGTCTTACTATCCAACTGTTGAGAGGAATGGATGAATACAAGCAAAAAACGTGTGCCATACCTCACGCGTTCCCAGCACCCGCTGGAAATAGTAAATAGTAAATGACTGTGCGGCTGCAGCGCTCATAGGCAAAAGCAGGCTGGCCTGTTTAGGGCCAGGAGGAACGGGAGGCCAGGGCAGGTCCGGGGACACTCGCAAACTTTCGCTGAGTTTGGGGCTTGCTTCCGCGAGGGTAGGGCGTGATCTTCGGGTTGAGTGACGGCCGGCCCGCCCCCGGCGTGACGTCGTCCCGGTGTTGTGGCTGCGACCGCACATGGTAGGCAGAGTCCGCGACAGACTGCGCTCTGCGTCCTCAGCACCAGCCACTGCCTTCCTGCTCTTTCCGTTCGCTATGCCCTCATCCACCAACTGCCCGATTCATGGGGGCAGGGAAGGGCTGCCCGACTGCTACGGCAGCACGCCGGGGGTGGGGGGCGGGCCGGGGGCACGCTATACGCCGCAATCCCCGGAGGTCAGAGGGCCGGGCCAGGGTCGACAGGCAGCAGGCAGGCCTGAATGTGCTTGTCGCGGGACGTGGGCAGGGAGGTGCGGGCCTGTAGTTGTGTGTAGGCCCCCTTGCAGATTTTAGCTTTTAGCAGGGTGGGTTCTTGGAACCTATGTCCGGTTCCCTAAAACTTCGAAGTGATGCAACATGGCCTTCTGCCTATTTTCCGGGTGACTCCGGGCGGAAATCATCACTGTGGCCTGGGTTCTGGGCTCCTTGTTCACCCACCCCTGCCAGTATTGCTGCCTGGGAGTTATAGTAGGAGCTTTGGCCCCTTGGCTGTGTGGCCTCAGCAGGAAGCAACTGGGTTTTGCAAAGCTGCAAATGGTGGGGATCAGGGGCTGGCGGTGGGGGCAGTCAGGGCAGGGGCTTTAGGCCGCTGTGCTGGCTGGGTTGCCTAGTGCATGATTGGTGGAGCAGCCTGGAATCATACCTACTTAGGGGTTCCTGCCACGCAGGCAAAGGGGAGGAGTGAGAAGAGGTAGGGCCTTGTGAGGACATGGCAGGGGCCAAGTCCTCTGGGCTGAGCTGAGCCTAACAGGACTTGAGAGGGGTCAGGATGAGAAGAGCCTGTCCTTGGGTTTCACAGGAGGAGCACTGCCCCTCCCTGTCCAAGCCCAGGTGGCAGCACTAGCCTTCACATCTGTTCTTTGGCTTCCTCATCCACCTGGGGCTGAAGGGCTAGGCCCTACCTTTTGAACCAAATAGGTGAAGTTCAGAGCCAGCAGAGGACAGGAACCTCCAGAAGTTCTTGAGCTCCAAGTCTGGTGATGCTCCTGGAGCTCCCCTAAACCAAAAGCCCCTGCCTAGACCAGCTGGGATGCCCCACTTGCTCTATGGTGCTCAGATACATCTTGGTTAGGGCCAGAAGCCTTTCAAGTGCTGTGAGAGCTAGTCAGCTGAGATCCTGACTGGGCTGCAGAGCAATAGCCCTTAAGAAAAGGGGAGATGTAACCCCTTGGCACCTAAAAGACCTGTGTCTGGGGTCCCAAACAGCTTTGTACCCAAGCTCCTGCCTCTTACCTAGCCCCTACCCCTTGACAGGCACCAGGATCATCTACGACCTAAAGTTCCTGCTGGAGTGCAAGAACTCGCCCACTGCCCGGAGGCCTCCCTGCTGCCTCCCCCAGATTCCCGGGGTCACAGCGCCTCCAACAGCCCCACCCCCCAAGCTAGAGGAGTTGACGGAGCAGAAGGAGACAGAGGAAGAGATACCCGGTAAGGAAAGCAGGCCCTAAAATCTTAATATGGCTTTGAACCCAAAAGCCCCAATTACGTAGATTGGGGGTGGGGGTCAGTTCTGAGGGGGCTGTCTGAACTAACACTGAAGCCACAGACTGCCAGCCCAGCAACCAGTCCTGCCCTTTCTCTCCCCAGATGATGAACAGTTTGGAATGGACATCTAATCCAGTGCAGATGACCACATGTGGAATGAGAGGACTCCCGTCACGCTGCTGCCGCTACCTCCTTTCTCTGGGGTATCCAAAGGCCTACTGGCCTCATCTAATCCAGAAGGGGGTGATATGTTGGTTCTGGGCCTCCATGTTGGGTCTGAGGCAGCTAGACCAGGGATAGGAGTGGGCAACTTGCCAAGCCCTTAGCTCTACTTTCTCTTTGGTCTGTAGGCACTCCTCCCAACCCCTGGCACTTGGTTACAGCTGAGGCTGGGCCAGGGGAATGGAGAATGTCACTTTCTGACTGCTTAGTAAACATTCAAAGAAATGCCTTGGCTCCAGTGTTCTCCTCAATGTTGATCTTCCCAGCTCAGCCATAATGTAAGGGCCCCAGCAAACCTGGTTAGGATTAGAGGTCCCAGGTCCCTTCCTAGCTCCCTCTGGGCCCACTTTGAGCAGCAATTAGACCCTGAGGCAGACTTTGGGGACAGGTCATAGGAGCTGCCAAACCATAAACAGCAATAGCCTGACCCCTGCCAAGGGCAGTTCCAGCCTTTCCAGGAAGCACCCTTCCCGGAATTAGCCTCTCTAGCAGTCCCTCCCCAGTTGTTTCAAAGCAGGAAACAAGAGGCAGTGCCCCAGCCTACAGCCTTCTTTGATCTCTCCCCATGCCTTTTCTGCCTCCTACCTGTAAGTACCAACCTTATTCCAACACTGAAAACCTGTACTCTCCCTTCTCACAGCATGATGTGAACCTCCTGGCCCCTTCCACCTGGTTCTGTTGTCCTCAAAGTGTTAGAAGACCTTAGGGCCCAAACCGAGGCAGCAGCTTATTTGGTGAGTCAGATAAAGAGTCATAATCCTGCTCCCCCTCCCCTGCCCCCATGGGGAAAAATCATGTACCCATATTGCAACAATCTGGTCTTTTTCACCTTCAGTTTATATAGCTATGTTATAATCTCTGTAGCACTTGCATACGTCAAGGGTGATGCAATGCAAATAAGCAGTCTCCTCCTCTTAAGAGAAAAAAATCTCCCCATGCTATTTGAGCCTTTGTTTCCATGTTGAAACAAAGTCATCCAAACATAGATGACTCAGCCCAGAAAGGGATGTATGTTTCCATGTAATTTGGGGGAAAGTGCCAGGTGATACTCTACTCATGCTTAGCAAGGCCATTCATGATGAATAGAGGAAAACAAGAAGCAGAGCAGTCAAGGACACCAGAGGGAACATATGAAGGGCTCGCTCATCTCTCCTACCCAGGGCCCACTATATTGAGATGTTTTTATTGAAATGCATATGGTATGATAAAGCAACCTCGTTGTGGTCCAGGTGAGACCTCTTCCCCCAGAAACGGGTCAGGCCAGAGTTTCCCATGGGCAGACCGTCTTCCCAGTGGTAAAAAGGAGTCAAGTTAGAGAAGCCTTCCATGCCAAGGCACAGGAGATGGTGTGAGATGAGTCTGGGGAACCCACAGGATCACAGGTCATGCTGGATGCCTGGTACAGTTTGGTTCTGCTCAGCTGTGGCTATGGATTTCTCTTCATTGGCCTCCTCCTCTGAAAACAGACTCCTCTTTACCGCAATTAATCTTTTAACTCCCACCATCCACTGACTGACCTCAGTCACATGGTCAACCATGAGTGAGCGGTGGATGTCATCTGCTGCATCCCACTGGTGGCTTGAAAGCTCTGAGGAGAGAGAGGGGCTGAGCAAGCAACCTGGAGCCAAAGATATAGCTGCCACTCCTCCCCCCTCCCCCAGTCAAAATCTCAGCACCTAGTCCAACTCGGACAACCATGGCAGGATGAGGGGTTAGGCTATACCAAGGGACCCCACCACACCTTGCACCAGCAGAGCCATCCTCTTCTTTACAGGCATTGACAGCTTCCCTCCAGCCCACTGTTCCTGCAGCAGAGCCAGGCGTCGGCTGATGTCATCACATACCTGCTTCTGCGAGACAGAAGCACCCTCCAAGTCAGTGCTGCCAGCCCTGCAGGGGCAGGGTAGGCAGCACATGCTCTGTCTGGCCCAGGAATTTTATACTCAATCTGAGTTACGGTTCTTTACAAAAAGATTAGAGGCCCAAGAATCTGATGAAATCTATGGATCTCTTTTCAAGGAAAATGTGTGTATGGCTAGAATTTTTAAATTTCTGGAGTTTTTCAGATGGTTAAAAATTAATTCTATAGTGTTGCTTTACAATAAGGAAAGTGAAAGTGTCAGTCGCTCAGTTGTGTCCAACTCTTTGCAACCCCATGGACTGTGGCCCACCAGGCTCCTCTGTCCATGGGATTCTAAGGGCCAAAGAGGTGAAGACCACTCTACTTTCCTTTAAGACTGCTCATCAGGTCAGAGGGTCTACCTTTGGGAGCCACACCTGCATCTGGCTGTTGATGGGAGCTTTCCCACTTACCTTTATGTGGCCACGGCAGTCCTCCAATGCCCGTTCCAAAGGTCTCAGTACATCTTCCAGCCGAGTCTCAGACTCAACGACTGGGGAATCCATGGGCTCCGTTCTGGAGGGAGGACAGCTCCCCACAAATTGGGGGGGTCTGGAAGCCTTACTTGAAGGAGGTGGAGGCCCCATTGGGGGGAGCCCAGGAGATGTCTCTGAGGTAGGGACTGAAAAGATAAAGCAGGATCAAGCAAATGTGGCTTATATACAAAGAAAGAAAAATGGATGCTGTGGTAAAGCAGAATAGTAGTAAAGGACCCTACCTAGACTGAGTGTTCAAGGAAGGCCTTCTAAGGTGATGTCAAAGTTTGCCCTAATTCAACACAATGTGACATTTGGCAAGTTACTTTTAACCTCTGAGCTTGGGTTCCTCTTCTATAAAATGGGGATATTACAGTAGCAGCACTTACTTCACAAGGTTACGATGATTAAGTGTAAGAATATAGGTACAGCTGCTAAACTGAGTAGCAAAAAGTGCTCACAAAGTTAAGAACTTGGATGAGATAGATGCAGTCATTAAGAGTTGAAGGAACCAGGTACTAGGGTATAGGTAACGGCAGTGCCCAAGAGAAGGGAAAAGTCTTGACGTTCAAGGACCAGAAACAAGGCCTGTGTGGTTAGAAATGCTTAACACTGAGAAATTATGAGCTTTCACTAGAAAGGTAAGTAGGGGTCCAGACCCTGCAGGACTTTGGAGGAGTTTGGTCTTGAGCTGTCTGTGCTTAGTCGCTCAGTCATGTCCGACTCTTTGCGAGCCCATGGCCTGTAGCCCACCAGGCTCCTTTGTCCATGGGGATTCTCCAGGCAAGAATATTGGAGTGGGTTGCCATGCCCTTCTCCAGGAGATCTTCCCAACCTAGGGACCAAACCAAGGTCTCCCGCACTGCAGGTGGATTCTTTACCGACTAAGCCACAGGGAAGCCCAGGAATACTGGAGTGGGTAGCCTATCCCTTCTCCAGGGGATCTTCCTGACCCAGGAATCAAACTGGAGTCTCCTGCATTTCAGGCGGATTCTTTGCCAGCTGAGCTACCAGAGAAGCCCAGTTTTGAGCTATTACTCCTTTAATGGTAACGGGAAACCATTGCCAGGTTTATAAAAGCAGGGGGTGATGTCACTAAACTTGTGTTTTATGGCGTTCACTCTTTATGGTCTGTGAAAAGTTGATGAGAATAGGTAAAGAAGGGCAGGGATACCGGCTGGGAGGTTAACAACAGTCCAGGAAAGAGAATGCTGGCATGGACTAGAGTGAGAGTAGACAAGGGGAAATGGGGTGGTCTGATTTATTTAGGAGGAGACAGAACAAATCTTGATGGAATGGGGGTGAAAGACAGGAGCCAAGAGTGACTCTTGGTTTCTGACTTTGATGACACGATGGCAGAATCACTATGAAAAACGAGAATACTGGAGAAGAAAAGTCAAAAATTACTTTCATGTATTAATATGCACATGGATGATAATTCATCTAATTGGTCTGTCAATTTGACCTCACCTCCAGTGACCATTCTCCTTCAGCATCTCATCATCTGCCTTGTTTTCAACAACAGTGTCCACCCCTCCTAACCCTCTAGCGCAGTTACTCAGATTTTCGAGATGCATTAAAATCACTCCCTTTAAATTGATATAGCTACAGGGACTTCCCTAGAGAAGGCAATGGCACCCCACTCCAGTACTCTTGCCTGGAAAATCCCATGGATGGAGGAGCCCGGTGGGCTGCAGTCCATAGGGTTTCTAAGAGTTGGACACAATTGAGGGACTTCACTTTTCACTTTCATGCATTGGAGAAGGAAATGGCAACCCACTCCAGTGTTCTTGCCTGGAGAATCCCAGGAACGGGGGAGCCTGGTGGGCTGCCGTCTATAGGGTCGCACAGAGTCGGACACGACTGAAGCGACTTAGCAGCAGCAGCAGCAGCAGCAGCACAGGGACTTCCCTGGTGGTCTCCCTGGTTGAGAATCCACCTTCAATTGCAGGGAGCATGGGTTTAAATTCATAGCTACAGATTTTAAAAAACATCTAACACTGCCTGAAAATCCTATACTTTGCCTCGTTTTTCTCCTCTTCAGAACAATTATTTCCACATCTTATCGCCTATAAACTTTTCTACCTTCTCCCTTTATTTTCCTTTCCTTGATGTCTACTTCTGGCCCTGCCTCACATTTCACCGAGAAAATAAAGGTCATTAAACAGGAACGCTCATCTTCTCACCACCAGTTCTGCCTACCCACCTGCACCTGGAGCTGCTTTCCTTTTTCTTCTAATAGATGAAAGGCTCCCGCTTCTCCCAGAGGCTCTCTCTCCAGCTGGGCTCTACCCACCTCTCTCACCTTCTCTGGGCTTTGCTCCTGCAGTCATCCCTTTCCCCTGAGCAATCAGTTCTCCCTCTACTGAGCCATCCCATCAGCACGCAGAACTCTCCCTTACCTCACATTCCATCCTCAGGTACTGCCCTACTTCTCATCACTCCTGAATGCTTCTGTTAGGATCACTGGTGATTGCTACGTCTTTCAAATCAAGTGGTCCCTTTTCTCCCTCTTACTTACTTCTCAGCAGCATTCATCAGGGTTCAATCAAGATACTACTTTCTCCCAGAGAGTAATTCTACTTTTCTTCCTTCACTGGTCATTTCTCAGCCTCCTTTGCTAATTCTCTGTTCAACCTTGAAATGCTAGAGAACACTAGGGTTCTGTCTTGAATCCTGTCTTCACTTTTTGTACTCAAGTTCATGACATTAAATACTATTCATATGATAGTGACACATTTCTATAATTCAGGCCCAGAGCTCTCCCCAAAGTAGCAGCCCAAATTCAACATGGCCAAGACAGAAATCTTGCTTTTCTCCTCCCCTGCCAAAACCCAGTTATCCCATATCAATGAACACCGTCCAGTTCCTCAAGTGAAAAAATGTAAGTTACATAGCCTCTTCTTTCACCTCACCTACTATATCTACTCATTCCTACTGACTTTCTCCACATCCATCCAATTACTACTACCTCTAGTACTCCTACCCCTGGCCAAATTATCATATTTTACCTGTGTTATAGTTTTTTTCACTTCTTCCCTAAAATATGTTTTCCATAGAGCAAACATAGTGATCTTTTTAAACATGTAAGTCAATCAGTGTTTCTCAATCTGGGGAGATTTTGTCTCCAAACCTCTGGAGACACTTTTGACTGTCACAACTTAGGGTGGGTGCTACTGGCATCCAGTGAGTAGAAGCCAGGGATGCTGCAGACATCTTACAATGTACCTACATGTACAAGACAATCCCTCACAAAAAAGAATGATCTGGCCCAAAAGGCCAGTAGTGATAAGGTTAAGAAACTGATTTATATCGTAACTCTGCAGTGTTATAGGTGTGGATAATAGAGGGATGAAAAGAGCTGAATCTGAGCCCCCTATTCAGGGTCACATCAGTCGTCACTCAATCATGTCCCACTCTTTGCAACCCCATGGACTGTAGCCCACCAGGATGCTCTGTCCATGGAATTTTCCAGGCAAGAATACTGGCGTGGGTTGCTATTTCCTATTCCAGGGGTTCTTCCTGACCCAAAAATCGAACTTGTGTTTCCTCAATTTCCTGCACTGGCAGGCAGATTCTTTACCATGGTGCCACCTGGGAAGCCCTTTCAGTGCCACAGATCATCTTCAACTCTATCCCTAGCCCACTATGCGCTAGCCATCAGATATTCCTTTAGTCTAAATTTGCCAAACTTACCTCTGGGCCTCTGCACTAGCTGTTTCTAATGCCTGGAATACTCTTGCACCTGATCTTTGCATGACTGCCTTTTTAATCCTTCAGGTTTCAGCTTAAATGTCAGCCCTTCAGATACCTTAGTTACCCAATGACTCTCACATCACCCTGTTTTATTTCTCTGCAGAGTCCTTACCACCATTTCATCTTTCTCCAAAGTTTCATCTTTCGCCAAGAAAACAAAACTTTTTGTCTTGTTCACTGCTGTCTAGTTTGCCTTCAAACACAGCAGGTGCTCAGTAAATGATACTGATTACATGAATGACACGTTAAGTCTGAGATGCTTATCATACAGTCCAGTGATGAGGTAGAACATACAAATGGATGTACCACCATGGGGTTCCGAGAAAAGATCCAAGTTTGGAACAGAATTTGAAAATAATTTGGTAACAAAAACTACATTAAAAACCGTAAGTCTGGATGAGGTCACCTAGAACGAAAGCAGATTCTTTGGAGACAAACCTGGGCAACAGATAGTTCAGTTCAGTCGCTCTGTCGTGTCCGACTCTTTGCGGCCCCATGAACCGCAGCACGCCAGACCTCCCTGTCCATCACCAACTCCCGGAGTCCACCCAAATCCATGTCCATCGATTCGGAGGAGCTCAGAAAAAGGCCTGAACCGAGCCCCAGAAGGACTCCAACCTCTCTCCCTCAGTAAGTCCTCAGAAGAGAAAAATAGGCTAGCGGGGCAAGCTTATCCCGGCACAGCCCATTTTCGGGGGCTCTCGGCACACAGGGCTCTCACGCACCTCTGGGGGATCCATCCTGGGGAGCGGCGACCCTCTTGGTGAGAGGCGAGCGCTTGGGTCCGCCAGCCTGGGTCTGCAGCCCATAGGAGAACTGCGGCGGATCGTTCCAGCCGCGCTCCGTGTTGCCTACAAAAGTGAGAAGACGTGAAGCGAGCCCGAGGGGGCCACAGAGGGTCCGCACCCCACACAGTAACCGCCCCCAGCCTGGGCCAGGGGAGGACCCAGCTCCCTAGCCCACCCGCCGCGCTCACCCGGCTTCACATACAGCTCCGCCATCTCCACTTCCGCACGGCCAGCGGGGCATCACGTCATTTCCGGGGCGGCCGCACCCAGTCGGCTGGGACACGCCCCCAACAGGGCAGATTTCCTGGACCCTCCAGGCAGGACAATTCAGGAACGCTGAAAATCGCCGTGGAGACCCTGCTCCAACTCCGTCTATGTCAGCTAGTTAACACTCGGGAGTGCTGACTATATGGTATGAAATGGGGCTGTTTTCCAGGAGGTGCTGCTCTAGGAGTTTAAGTCCCCTGTGGGTTCCCTCTCCAAATCACAGTTGCTCTCCGAAGCAAGTTTACACCACCAGAAGCTCCTGCCCCACATATGCCCCACTGTGATCTAGCCAAGTGGACTTCCAGAACTTCTGTCCACTTCCCTGAACGTTTACACTCTCTTGGTTGGAATATATTTATCTGGAAGCCTAGTACACTTTAAAGTGTCTCAGACCAGGTACTTCTGAGGTGTCTCACCTGAGCTCCCACAACCCTCTGAGACTTCCCAGTTGTACTGCATGTTATCTTCAGTCCTTGACTTTCGTTTATTTGACAGTCTCAGAAGGTGGAGCCCCTATTTGATTACACCTCCAATGCCAACTTAATGCCTAGCACAGAGAAGTCCTTTAGAAATATACTTGTTAAATGAAGTCAGATTTCCAACTCTCCCATCCCCTTATGTGACTATCAGCTGCCACCAACACCAAGAGCAGATATAGACACTTAACTCATACAGGCTGTTAACTCCCAACCCTGTCCCAGGCCCAATATACTTACATCCAGTGAGGTCACCGAGCGATTTTTATTTGTACTGATTTTGCTATAAAGTGTTGCTGAGGTAGAGCCAACTGTCCAGGGTTGGACAGGGGCAAGGAACACAGGGACCCAGGGAAAGGAGAGCCTGCAGCCTAGGTTGTGGTACAGGGCCTCTCAATCACCCATACAAACAATGAATTGGGCAATAGAGGGTGGGCAAGTGTCAATGGGGCACGCAGAGAAGGCTCCAAAAGGTGAGAGGCTACAGGCCCCTGGGGAAAGAACGGGTACAGAATTGGGCGTGGACCCAGAGCCTCATTCCCCAGTCCTCCCCAATTAACTTAGGGCATGTGGAGCAGAGAGGGTTTCAGCCGGAAGGCATCAAGAAAAGAGAAGACACCCCGCTTTCGAGGGGCTGCTCCCGCACCCCCAACCCCTCCTTTGAGCAGGGGAAGTGGCAGGGGACCTCCTGGGGAGTCCACAGAGCTGGTCCGCTTGAGCCGCAGGCGTGCGCGGGCCTGGGCACCCCAGGCCTTGCCTCGAGCTGCAGAGGCCACAAGACACTTCTGGTACTGAACCTAGGGAGAAGAGGAATGTGAGGATCCAGCTCCTTCTGGCCCCTGGACTCCCTGAAAGCTTCCGCAGGACAAGGCATCAGGAGGAAAAAAGCGGGTAACCTGCCATGTCTGGAGCCCCTACAACATTTACAGGTAGCTCATTAACAAAAAGTCTAAAACCTGGCATTTACTGAGCATTTAAGGAAAGCCTGACACTGTGTTAAGTTCTTTTATACTCTACTTGATCCAGTTATTTATCAGGTGTTATAATCACCATTTTGCAAATTAGAAAGTGAGATTCAATGAGAATACATGATTTACCCAAGTTAACAAGAGTCAGAAATTGATGGAAATAAAAACTAGTTCTGACTGTAGGGCCTGTGTTCTTAACCATACCCACCACTATGCTGGCTTTCTCTCTCTCTCCTTACAGTGGACTGGCCCCTGGCAAAGTGGAGTCCCTCGTCAAGGGGACGTTCTACAACCCGGTCCCAGTGCAAAACTGCCCTGCTCTTCTCTCTCCTGAATTCAACAGGGTTTACAAGGTCTTCTTACTTCTCTGGTGTCTTCCAAATCTTAAACCTGTACTGTAGTTTAAGTCATCTTCCAAATCCACAAACTTGACTTCACTGTCTTGCTCAAAACCTTTCAATGGCTTATCGTGCCTCAGGATGAAACAAACTCATCACCCTACCCTGTAAGTTCTGTGACCTGGATTCTGCCATTCTTTCTGCCCCTGTCTCTCATTCCATCCATCCTTCCCCCACCCACCAACCCTACCCCCACTGGTGTACTCCAGGTAAACTACATTCTTTCAGACACTGACATCCCTCTCACCTTGACCACTGTGGTTCCCTGTACTTGACAGCACATCTTTGAAACCACTCCCCTTCACTTGGATAACTTTCCTCTTTGGACTTTCAACTCTAAGTTTTCTATCACCTGTTTCAGAGAGCCTCCTTGAACCTCTGAAGGGGCCAAAGCGTCCATCATCCTGTGATGTACAACTTCCTTCTCATCTATCTCTGCTCTAACCTAACTGTTCTGTGAGGAAAAAGGCCATGCTTTCCACACCACTGAATTCCCAGGGTCAAGTATGGTTGAGTTCTGGCAACTACTCATATTTCAGTGAAAGTGAATTGAACTGAGTGCAAATGTCCCACATTCATATTCCCAGACACCAGAAAACAACCTAAATGAGAGAAAACAGGAAAGAGAATGTTCACCTTATAAGGCACAGCCCTTACACAATTTTGCTGAAATGTACGCATATGGACCCAAGTGTCAGAGCTTCTGACATTTAAAGAAAAACAGGAATAGCTATTATTATGTGAAATGTCCTGGCCTTTAGATATTGACAATTAAAACCTACTAAAAACAGCGTGAGGGTTAAATAAAATACTCCCGAACCACAGTCAGCCCTGGCATGGCTGGTCTGTGATCTCTGGAGAGGCTGCTAATCCTGAACCCCAGTGAACAGAATAGAGCAGCTGCAGGGCAATCCCACCCACCCATTCCCACCCCTAACTCACCATGCAAGCCGCCTGCACAGCTTCAGAGAGTCCCCCTGCATGGGGCTGGCACCAGAAGGCTGCACACTGGAAGCTCTGATGGCCCAGGTCGGCAATGAGACCAAAAGTGTGTGGGTCACGACCAACACCAATAAAGGTCACGAGGCGCACAGGACACTGCCACAGTGGTTCCTCCTCTGCACCAGCCTCTGCCTGACCAAATCAGGCCTAATCACTGAAGGGTCAGATACTAGCTGGACCCCTTGAGCACTTCCAATAGCAAGCAATAACCACTTAGCATCCCCGCCCACCCCTCCACAGCTCCCAACTTCACCCTTTTCTGGCTGGTACCTGAATGGGATGTGCAGTCATAACAGAGTCAGACACACTGAGCATGGCAGGGACCCAGGTGTCCCGGTCCCCACGGGTGGTGAGCGTACCAATGGCCTCGTTCAGCACATCCATGCCTAGGGGGGACATGCCCACCTCAGTGTCTCCCAGGCGTAAAGAAGGATCTGCAAGGAGTGTCTAAGCCCCTCTCACTGACTTAGGATTCAGAGAGATGGGAACAGAATAGCTGGGATCAGGCTTCAAATCCTAAGTGGAGAAGGGCAGTACATCCCAGGCTACAGAAGGCCATGGGAGCACTCTGAGAAATGGTGGTAGATCCTTCCTTTTCCACCTTCCACTTCCCTTACACAGCCCAAGCCCTCCAGCCCACTCAGTTCTCACCCATGGCTTTGGTGACTGGCAGGGTCCCCATGTACAGTGCCTCGTACTTCTGAGCAGCCTGGCTCACAGCATCCAGTAGCTCCACTGAAATATATACACCAAGTTGGTCTGGGTACTCTCTCAATGACCCCTTTCTCCACCCTTCTAAGGGAACTGGATTAAGCAGGAAAAAGGCCATGGATGTTCCTCCAATTTAGGATTTGGGATCCCTGGGAAAGGACACCTCTGAAGTCCTCTATCTGCAGAGAAGTACTAAATATCTCCCTCCCCATCTTTCACCAAAGTAGTCTGTTTTTGCATTGCAGCCCTGCCCCCCCCCCCCATACCTTGTCGAGGCAGGTCTTCAGGGGTAATGGGGTCTAGTGAGCAGCAAGGGGAATCACCACTGACCTCCACTCGCTCCGACAAGATCTGAAACATAGTGTAGACAGCATGCGGTGAAGGGAGGGGGAAGTGAGGTAAGGGAGCCAATACCACCCTAACCCAACAACCTTAGCAGCTTCAGACCCAGCTCCATACCCACATTCCCTGCCCGACTCCTGGCCCTTACCTGGGCACAAAGCCCATGTAGGGCACTGGCAATGGCCTTTGCAGGGACGTCACAGCGAAACACATGGCACTTGAGCATACAGCTGTCTTTGTCACCCGCCACAAAAGCGAAGTCCCTGGCAGGGTCAGAGATGGGGGTAGGGCAGGACTAGAGATGGGGCTGGGGTAGGCGTGGGGGCCCTGCAGTGTCTGCAGGAGGCTGGAAGTCAGAGTTAACACAGGGATGGAACAGGGAGATCAGGGCTGGAGCTCAAGGCACTTGGCTGTCACTCACCTGTCACTGTTCCAGAAGCATGTGGGAGCACAGGAGAGAATCAGCCCAGCCTCTCAGACTCTCCCCCGTCTGTCCCTGCTGGGCTGGAGCCCACCCTCCCCAACCAGGGTTGGATCAGGCAGGGGAGGCAGAGCTTGGGTCCATGTCAGAGGACCTGTGTCCAGGGGTTCAATACAGGGAATGAGCATCAGTGGGGATCACAGCCTGCAAGGGGGAAGGAGAAGCAACTCTCACTTCCAAGGATGCAGGGGGTCCTCACCGGCCCTTGGAGCTGCCCACACCCCATACACGGATGTGCACCAGGGGCTGGCAGTGGATCAGACTGTGGTCCAGGGGATTCACCAGGCTCATGGCATCCTTTTTCAGGATCATCAGCATGTTCTGGCCCTGCCAAGGAGAGGTCAGGCCGGAGCTCAGATGAAGGTGGCTGCCATGGGGAATAGGCAATTCAGGGACAGCCACCTCTGCTGGATGCTAGGTTGAATACCTCGAAGGGTCAACCAGCTCACCTCACCCCAGGCACCATCCGGGGGCTGGCTGCGGCTTCGGGTCTGGGCCAGCTGCTGGATGCAGTTATTGACAGCGATACTGCTCTTCCCCGGTACCAGGTCCTCTTCAGGTACTTCCACCCAGCCCAGAGAGCGGACTGCAAAGCACTGACGGGTTGAAGGAAAGGACAGAAGGCCCCTGAGTAAGGGAAGCAGGATGAAGCAGGGTGGGCAGTGTCACAGGCTCCACATATATAAACCCTCTGGAGACCTCCTTCCACCCTTTATCACCTCTGCTCAGCCCAGTCTCACCCCTGACCTTTCCCTGGGGGACCCTCCCCAAAGTCCTGGGCTGGCCCTCAGGCTTAAGTCACTACCTTAGCCCCTGGCTCCATTCTCTGGATGTAGGATTCTTCACCATACCAGGACAGAGAGTTACTGGAATAGAGCAGAGCTCGTAAAAGGACCACAATTCCTACAGAAGGCACAATGGTGAGAACCAGACTACTTGATGGGCACAAGATGTGGGATAAGAAGCAGAATATAGAGTCCCAAATGTAAACTCAGAGGGAGACAGGGCCCAGGACATATTAAATAAGTGTAATACAGAGCATGGCTTAGAAATTGAAGAAAAATTCAACACACAGGACATAGAATAAAACTTACAAACATGCAGCAGGGTCCAAAATGTGGACCAGTGCCCCAAATCAGGACAAGAAGACCCTTGAACACAGGATAGGAACCTCCATGGACAGAAGGTAGGGTAGTCAGCAAGATGTAGAACATGACAGGTCAGGATCCAGAATACATAAAACAACCATACAGCAAAAAACAGAGCTTGGATCAAGGAACGAAACACTGGGAGAATCAAGAATATGGGACAGAACCAAGAACATAGCGTGTATGTGTGTGCTCAGTGGCTCAGTAGTTTCTGACTCTTTGCAACTCCATGGACTGTGGCCCACCAGGCTCCTCTATCCATGGGACTTCCCAGGCAAGAATACTGGAGCAGGTTGCTATTTCCTCCTTCAGGGGATTTTCCTGAACCAGGGATCAAACCCACGGCTCTTGCATCTCCTGCATTGGCAAGTGGATTCTTTACCACTGTGCCACCCCAGAACTTGGGCTGGAAAGCAAACTGTAACAGGTCCAGCTGCATCTTTGAGTGCTATGGAACCCCAGGCTTTTCATTTCTGCCTGGCCTCTCCCCCTTACCTCTGGTCCAGTGAGCTCTCCAGGCTTGAGAAGGATCTCCCCTTGGGAGGCCGAAGTCCCCAAATCCCCTCTGTCTTCTGTAGAGAGAGGGATAGGTCAGTGTGGCAGGCTTAGGTCCACACATGAGCTCAAGCCCTCTCCTCACACTCCACCTACCTTGCCTGGGTCCTCTGCATCTCCTGACTCCCAGGTTGGGCGCTGCCACTGAGTGCTACCGCTGGGTACATGCCAATAATAAGTACCTGCAGCATCGCGGATCTTCCTCCAGCCAGGGGGCAGGCCTGGCTCCCCCTCCAGACTCTGGTCCCCCCACAAGTCGTCTACAGGAACGTAGGATTGGAGAGGGAGGGCTTATTTGTGGACTAAGAATAACACTGTCATAACCCTTCCTCCAACCCATATTTGCGCTTCCAACCTTGGATATTGCATTGCAAAGATCTGGGTTCATTTGTCCCCTGGTCCTCATCCCAAGACATAACGTACGCAAGTAACTTAAAGGCAGGTTCCCTGTCTTTGAGCCAAAGGTAGCCTTTCGCGCTCCCTCGTTTTCCCTCAGCTCCCGACCCTCCCATCTGGACCCTCTGTGCACACCATCGCAGTTGACCAGAATGATAGCCAGCATGTAATCCTTGCCCAGCATAGCCCTGGTCGCGTTCCCGCCGGCCTTCGCCGGCCCTCACTCAGCCCAGCACGCCTCCGGAGCTGCTGTGCCTACAAGTCCAGCCTCTTTGCGCTAGAATCCGCCAGGCCAACGGGCGCCGCACAAACACAGGGAGGAGCAGAGGCCGGGTCCTAGGGGAGGGAAAGGACCCGCCAAGGTAGCGCCTCGAGTCTAGAGGTGGGCGCGTGTAAACAAGACGTCCAGATCTCCCAGTGGCTGCGCGTTCGCGTCCGAGAGTCTAGGGGAGGCTCAAGGACCGCGGCGCACACGGTGACGTCACCGCTCAACAGTGAGCTCATCAAGCGGCGGAAAATCCTCCAGGAGAATGGACGCAGAACGTACACGCGAACAAGTGAGATCATCGCGTTCAGATCGTCTGCGCACGCGCACACGAAGCCTGGCGCGGCTGGGGTGCAGCTCAATGAGAGAGGTCACATGGGAGTATCTGCGAAAAGAGGACCGTCAGGAAAGCGCCTCCAGCTTTTCCTGAAATGCCCCGGAAGTACCTGTGCCCTCAGTAAAGATGGCGGCAGCACTTGCCAGGAGGGAGGCGATGCTGCGCCTGCGCAACAAGTTCTGCAGGGAAGATGGCGGATGACAAGGTGAGTGGACATGAGGATTGTCTGCAGTCGGGGGTGGGCTTCCCACCTTTTTAGTCCTAGGGAGAGGCGACAATTGGAAAGGCTCCTGGATGAGGGTGCCCCTTGTTTCTTCTGGGGGCAAACTTTTACTCCTGTGAAAGTTGCTCAGTCGTGTCCGACTCTTTGCAACCGCATGGACTGTACAGTCCATGGAATTCTCCAGGCCAGAATACTGGAGTGGGTAGCCGTTCTAGGTATCCCGTTCTCCAGGGGATCTTCCCAACCCAGGGATCGAACCTAGGTCTCCCGCATTGCAAGAGGATTCTTTACCAGCTGAGCCACAAGGGAAGCCCACAAGGGAAGTTACTGCTGTCAACTGCCTCAGTAAAGGGAAGTGGGGTGACAGAGCATTACGCGAGGCAAGCAGAGCCAGGGATTCTCCCAAGTGTCCCCCCACCTTCCACTCTTGGACGATAGCGATTCTTAAGTTACTTGCAGACACTCCTAACTCTACTCCATTCCTTAACCCCCGAAATTTTCCTTCTAGAGACGGGAAGTTTCTAGACCACAGAGACACATCCGTTTTCGATCACATTCCTTGGGCACTTACTAATTTCATACTTACATACGACCAGAATCACTGAATTCATTTACTCATACTCCTGCAGACATCCACCTTCCCTATCTCCTCACCAAACTCCAGCTCATACATCCACACATTCCGTTTGGGGTGGCTTTAGGGAGGAAGGGGGAGAAGCCTAGGTAGAAATCAGGTTTACCCCCAAATTGTCCAAGGAACTGCCTCAGGCCATTACTCACCATTAGTCTGGAAGTTCAGCACCGCTCATACATTTACTAAGTACCTGCAGTTCCTGTGTTAGGCCTCCAAACACACTGGACAAGACAGACTTTCAGGTAGCTTATACTCACTAATGGGCTTCCCAGGAGGCTCAGTGGTAAAGATTCCAGTGCAGGAGACCCCAGAGATTTGGGTTCAATCCTTGGATGGAGAAAATCCCTGGAGGAGGAAATGGCAACCCACTGCAGTATTCTTGCCTGGAAAATCCTGTGGACAGAGGAGCGTGGAGGGCTACAGTTCATAGGGTCTAAAGAGTCAGACACGACTGAGAGACTAAGAATGCACACTTACTGACTGGTGCTTTCCTGATAAGCCTAACTAAAGGTCCCCTAGCTGTCCCTTCGGAGAAGGCAATGGCACCCCACTCCAGTACTCTTGCCTGGAAAATCACATGGGCGGAGGAGCCTGGTAGGCTGCAGTCCATGGGGTCGCTAAGAGTCAGACACGACTGAGCGACTTCCCCTTTCACTTTTCACTTTCATGCATTGGAGAAGGAAATGGCAACCCACTCCAGTGTTCTTGCCAGGAGAATCCCAGGGACGGGGGAGCCTGGTGGCTGCCGTCTGTGGGATCACACAGAGTCGGACACGACTGAAGTGACTTAGCAGCAGCAGCAGCAGCAGCTGTCCCTTCTCCTCCCCTATACACTGCTTGCTGTATAAAGTTCCTATAAGAGTGTTTGTAAGTTACCGATGCAGATCCCATCTGTCATCCCTTCCTCATGTGAATTCTTTATTTTTCAATGCCTTTCTTCTTTTACTACTATCACATCAGGAAAGTTTTATAGGAAGAGGTTTCTCAGGCTCAGACTTGAGCAGGGTAGAGGGCTGTGTCAGCCTTCTGGAGCCAGCCTCTTCTTTGTCCTAGGATTCTCTTCCCAAGCTTAAGGACCTGGCTTTTCTCAAGAACCAGCTGGAACGCCTGCAGCAGCGTGTGGAAGATGAAGTCAACAGTGGTGTAGGCCAGGTAAAGAAAGGTGTGCCTGCTGCTTACCTCCACCACCCCACCACCCTTAGGCTTTATTATCCAATATGCTTTTGAATGGGTGGTAGAGATTTATTCAGCAAGTTGTTGTTTATTGAGTTCCTGTTCTCTGTGACCCCAAGGAATGTTTCCCTATAAATGGCATTTGAACTAGAATCTTAAATAGGGGTTAACAGGGTAAAGAGGGGAGGAGGGAACATTCCAGGCAGGTGGAACAGCACAGGCAAAACCCTTGTAGTGGGAGGTAGCATGATGAACATGAGAGGTGAAAGCAGTTTGGTCTGGCTGCAGTAGGGGCAGCATTCTAGGAAATAAGACTGGAGAAGCAGGCAGGGCTCAGATTCATCAGGGATATCTCTCTCAGTGGGCTTCTCTGGTTAGAGTTTTCGGACCTCAGGGTTCTGACATTGTGTGGTCATGACTCCTAGGTTCTTTTTCTGCCCCAGAATCTTGAAAAACTTTGGTGAGCATACTACAGTTTTCCAGAGTAAGGAGGAATAGCTAGTGGGATGTGCTAAGCTCGGCTTGAGTAGCTCCTAGGTAGAGAAGGGGAAAGCCCGGCTGACTTTTCTCCTACATTTTCCTCTACAGGATGCCTCATTCTTGTCCTCTCCATTCCTCAAGGGCTTCCTGGCTGGCTATGTGGTGGCCAAACTGAGGGCATCAGCAGTATTGGGCTTTGCCGTGGGCACCTGCACTGGCATATATGTAGCTCAGGCGTATGCTGTGCCCAATGTGGAGAAGACATTGAGGGACTATCTTCAATCACTGCGCAAAGGGCCCGACTAGCTCTGGATTCCATGAGGGAGGCAGGATGAGCAGCTGGGGGCAGCAGGTGGAGGCCTTCAGCCACAGATTCCATATCTGGCCACCCTGGCTTTCACCCATTTGCTGTCTCCAGCTTTCCCACCACCTTCAGCCTTGCTTCCTTTCCGGCAGAGACTGGACAGTGGCTCATCAGCCAACACCCTGAACCCCTTGCCTCCATAACCCCATGGGACTGGCCCCAAGACTATGGCTTCGAGAGCCACCCACCCTTCCTTTTCTAGCCCTTACTGTGGAGTCTGCAGCTAACTCTGACTCTCAGTATTCTCTCTCAAGGCTCCTCCCTCCTGGGAGCCAGCTCCATAACTTGATTTTCCCTGAACATGTCACAACCCCCAGCCCACCTCACCCCGCCTTGCTAGCTACACAGGCCACCCAGGGTCTAGTTTGGGCATGAGTGTAGAGGATGGGGGTGTGCCAGGCCTGGGCCGTCCCAGGAAGGCCCGCTGGACCCTGATGCTGCTCCTGTCCACTGCTATGTACGGTGCCCATGCCCCATTGCTGGCACTGTGCCACGTGGACGGCCGTGTGCCCTTCCGACCCTCCTCGGCTGTACTGCTGACTGAACTGACCAAGCTGTTGCTCTGCGCCCTCTCCCTCTTGGTGGGCTGGCAAGCATGGCCCCAGGGGACCCCACCCTGGCGCCAGGCCGCCCCGTTTGCACTGTCAGCCCTGCTATACGGCGCCAACAACAACCTCGTGATCTACCTGCAACGTTACATGGACCCCAGCACCTACCAGGTGCTGAGCAATCTCAAGATTGGAAGCACAGCCCTGTTCTACTGCCTCTGCCTCCGACACCGCCTCTCTGCACGCCAGGGCTTAGCACTGCTGCTGCTGATGGCCGCCGGAGCCTGCTATGCAGCCGGGGGCCTCCAGGACCCAGGGACCACCCTTCCCGGGCCCCCCTCAGCAGCTGCTACGAGCCCCATGCCCCTGCACATCACTCCACTGGGACTGCTGCTTCTCATCCTGTATTGCCTCATCTCCGGCTTGTCCTCCGTGTACACAGAGCTGCTCATGAAGCGACAGCGGCTGCCGCTGGCCCTTCAAAACCTCTTCCTCTACTCTTTTGGTGTGCTCCTGAACCTAGGTCTGCATGCAGGTGGTGGCCCCGGCCCGGGCCTCCTGGAGGGTTTCTCGGGATGGGCGGCACTCGTGGTGCTGAGCCAGGCACTGAATGGACTGCTCATGTCGGCCGTCATGAAACACGGCAGCAGCATCACACGCCTCTTTGTCGTGTCCTGCTCTCTGGTGGTCAATGCCGTGCTGTCAGCCGCCCTGCTGCGGCTTCAGCTCACCGCTGCCTTCTTCCTGGCCACACTGCTCATCGGCCTGGCAGTACGCCTGTACTATGGCAGTTGCTAGCCCCTCACCACCTCCATCCTGACTCCTGACCTGTAGGTTGGGCACCACCATCAGAGCCACCTCCCAGTGCTGACCCCTCCCCTCAGCAGCCCTGTAACAAGTGCCTTGTAAGAAAAGCAGGGGAAGTGGGAGCAGCCACCTTAGTCTCTGGAGGTAGGTTATCCCTGGGAGACTTGAAGGCTGGGTTTGATTAAGAAAACTCTTCCACCCCCCACAACTACTTCTGGACTAAGGAATTAGGGGAGCATCCGTTCAGAGGCCTGAGAAGTTATCCTATGCTGATGGAGGAGGCATGCTGCTTCATCCTGCGTGAATGCAGTTGGCTTTCCTTGCCTGCTGTGATCACCCCAGCAGACCCATAGCTCCCCAGGCCTGGTGCTGGCTGCTCCAGCCCAACCATGGTACATGGCTCCCCCATACATAGCTCATCTCCCAGTGTCATGTAGGAAAGCCCAGTTGCTGAAGGTTATGTGTATGTCCATCACCCAGGCCTCTGCCATGCTTCCATGGCTCCAGCAGCATGTAGAGGTAACACCCCCTGCTCTCTCCACACCTAGCCTTTGTTCTGGAATCCTCAGAGAGGACTGGGGCTTGACTCATTTCAGGGAATGTTGCTCCTGGACCCTGGCTTGAGTCTACACTCCTGATCTCTCTGCTCACCCTAAGGGCTCTCTCAAGGCCCACTGTCCCCTCTGGAGCTCCTCGGAGGTATCATCCTTCCCTCTCTGGGTCCTGCCCTTTCCTCACAGCGACCCAGTTCCCATCTGCCTGGGAAACTCTACATGGAGTGGCCTGGGACCAGGCACAGGGAAACTTGCTTAACTCAATCAGTGTCTAAATGCATAAGCAATAAGGTCTTAATAAAGTGCTCTGGGATGTAGGTGATTCCTACAGTTGGTCATGATTGTCCTGTGTCTTCTGTGTTGCATAGCTCCTCTCAAACATAATTCATTCCTTTGGTGCCCTGACTGTCTTAATCCTGGGGTGACTTACAGATTAAGAGAAAAGGCTGCTTTCTCTCAGCTCTTGCCAACATGGTAATTTCCTTTGAGATCTCTGTGAAGCCGAATTTTCTCTGGCACAGAGCTTTGGAAATTTCTCTGAAGTACAAAACTTGTTTAGTTGCTAAGTCATGTCCAATTCTTTTACGAGCCCACAGATTGTAGACTGTAGGCTAGAGAACTCTTAGGACTCAAGGTAGTTTTGGTTCTCATGCTCTGAATCCCTCATCAGTATTCCTGCCTGTCATCTCTTCTCATGACCAGAGGGATGTCAGGCCCCACTCCTGTGGTGAAATACCTGGTAAGCTTGTAGGGGGGGAAATATCCCAGTCCTGCTGAAGCAGAATCTTAGGGATTGGGGTTTGGGAATCTTTTTTATTTCTTTTTTTTTCTCTTCAGTAAGCTCCCTAGGTGATTCTGATGGACACTACTTTTGAACCACTACTGCCTGCAGTGTAGAACTATAGCCACCCAGGCTTGAGTGTTAATTCTGGCTCCAGCACTTATTAGCAGACTGTCCTTGAACAGTCATTTAACCTCTCCTAGCTTTAGTAGGCTTATCTCTGAAATGCGGCTCAAATGATACCTACTACAGTATAGGGTAGTGTGTGTGTATGTGTGCATGTGCGCACTCAGTTGTGTCTGACTGTTTGTGACCCCATGGACTGTAACCCTCCTGGCTCCTTTGTCTGTGTCATTTCCTATTCCAGGGGATCTTCCTGACCCCCATGGATGGAGCCCATGTCTCCTGCATCTCCATATAGAGTAGTGGAAATCTCTAAATCAAATGGATATTAGGCATTTAGCAAGGGACTGGCACATTGCACCCTGGTTAGTGATGTGATTATTTATCTAGTAGAGGTAAGCTTGGCTGTTGTGTCCCAACTGCCTCTCCCTTCTAGGACCTTTACAAATGAGGAGAGGAGAAAGTGCCCCTGTTGGATTCCTGATCACCAGATTTCTCCTCAGGGCAGGTATCCAGTACAACCTCTGCCAGCCCGGTCTGCTGAAGTTGCTTATTCTGGGCTTGGAGCTCCTGGTTCTGTGTGGCCAAGCTGATGGAGTCCTGCAAGATGCTGGCCAGCAGGCTGCAGTAGTGATGCTCTGTGGTCATGGCCTGCTCCTCGCACAGCCCCCTCCAGGCTCGAAATACCTGTGCCCACATTCCAAGATTCCCATCAGTCAGGTAGCCTTAGGACCAGCTCAAGGCCTGCCCCCCGTCTCTCCCAACTGACCTGCAGCACATGGCATGTCTGAGCCCGGGCAGCCTGCACGTGTAGGTCATAGAGGGCTGTCAGGTCCTGCTCCACAGCATCCCGTTCTGCCTGAAGGGCCTCCAGCTGACATCTCAGCATTGTCTGCTCCCGGTGCCATCTCTGCCTTTCCTTGGAGTCCTTCAGTGATAATACATGCTCTCTGTGGAGTGCAGCCTGTGTGCCAGGCTCGGCTCTACGTACTTTATATTATGATTTAATTGAGGTAATGATAACCTTTGAGGTAGTTGCCATTTTATAGATTTGGAAACAGTGGATCAGAGAAGTGACCTAACTCGCTCAATTTCACATGACTAGTGAGGGACAGGACTGAGATGACATGCCTTTCAACAGTTCACCATCATCCTTGGTGTAAAGCCCAAATCCAGAGTGTTGACACCAGCTGGTCTCTTTAGCTTTGCCTCTGACCGCACACCTGCCAGGCTCCAGCCAGATGGAAAATACGCAACATCCAGAACCTACTTTGCCATTGCTTCCCTTTGGACTTTTGCTCCTACGGAATTCTCTTCTCAAAACATGTCTCCCACCTCCCCTGACCCCACCTCTGTGCACACATGTATTGTTTCTTGTTTAAACAAGTTAACCTTTACCGGATGCCTCTATGTGATGAGTACAAACTGCCCTGTGGATCTGAATCTAGTGCATTTCTCTGGCTGATTTGTTTGTCATTTAAGCCTCATCTTAGATGCCGTCTCTGCTCCATTCCAGCCTGGTCCAGGTACACCTCTTTGTTCCAGTGAGTCACTAGCTCCCTCTTTCACAGCACTTAGCACTGAGAATTGCCTCATGTGTCCCCACAAAACTGTGAGGGCCATGCGAGAGGGTATCGCCCAGTCTTTGAGGCTAGATCCCAGCCCCCAGCCCCCTGCTTGGCTAGGTTAGAAGGAGCCTTAAGTCCCCTACTGGGCCCTCCTCACCTCTTCAGCCACTAGGCCTTTGACCTGGTCACCCGCCACCACCTCTTCCTCCTGTTCCATATGCTTCAGCTCCTCTTGGATCCACGCTTGGTGCTGTTCTCGCAGTCTGTGCCTCTGGGCCTGAGCCAGGAAGAAGTGTAGGGCCACATCTGGGGCCTGCTGGGCCTACGTGACATCGATCTAGGTTCAGCCAGAAGCCCATGTGTGCACACAGTCTTGGGATAAAGGGCCCAACCTTTCCAGCAGAGCCCCATTACCAGGGCAGCCCCTAGAATGGCATCAGGAGGCTAGCTTGCCTGGAAGAACCTGTGCCCTGGACAGAGACTCAGGCCGTGAGGGAGGAGGAGAGATAACCAATTTCTGCCAAGAGGTGCCATGGAGGCCCTAGTAGGGAAACAGCCCCTTCCTATGCCCATCCTTAGAAATCCAATAGCTCTACAGGCCCTTTATTTGCCAGAAGCTCTGCTTTTTTCCCTGATGTTAGGGCAAGGTAAGCAGGAGACATGTTATTGGCACTCTGTGACTCTTTACTTCCAGTTGTTCTGGGGTACATGAGGTGTTATTACCTGTTCCTCAGAGTTCCTGAGTGGATGCATTTGGTGGAGATCAGGTCCTATAGATGCTGTTCTTCCTGCCACTGGAGGAGAATGTAACCAAAGATGGAGAAGACCTCCAGCTCCACCCCAAGCACCAGCTTCACCTTGAGGCTCCTTCTGGAGACCTGGGCTGGGGCTTGCTGTTGAATGTGTCACCTGCTGAGAATATATTATGAGTGAGAAGTCTGTACCTTTCCTCCCAGGATCAGGGTCCCAGCCCCACCCCACCCCCTTTTCTTAGCTATATGACCTCAAGCAGGTGGCTAGTCTTTTGAGCCTGTTTTCTTATCCATGAAGTGGAGCTGATAAAAGTTGTAGAGAGCCTTAAATGAGAAAAGGCACCCAAAGCACTAAGCAGTGGCCAGCTCTGTTCAATAACTTGGAGTTTATAGGCCTAATCCCCAAGGCCCAGGGCTGTAAAAAATGAGTACTAAGTAATTATGAAAAGGGAAGGACCAGAAGTTGGACAGAGGCGACCTTCTAGCCACCCTGTGACAAATCATGGAAGACAGTGCCACCTTCTGCCCAAGGGAGGCCATGCATCCTAAGAGAATGAAAGCACTATTCTGGGTCTGAAGACGGGTGTCTGCACCTCTGCTGCCTTTGATGACCCTAGAGACCCTGGATTACTCACATCACTTCTCTGAGTTTCCGTTTGCTGAAAAGTGGGAGCAGTATTGTCATCCTTGTTTAAAATAAATTGTGGCTTCCCCTTGACCTTCAAGGCAAAGTCCAAACATCTCAATATATTTACAAAGACCTGCATGACCAGGCCCCTGCTTCACTCACCAATCCTTCTCCCTGGACTTTCTTCCTCAGACTCTATCCTCCAGCCAATTGAGCTGGTTGAAGTCCCCCAAAGAGACCAAGGACTTATCTCTGAGACCTTTCCTCTTATTTTCTCTGCCTGGAATGTCCTTCATTCATCTTTGCTAGTCACTTCCTTCAGGTTTCAAGTTTCCATGAGATCACCTTCCCTCTCTTGCCAATACTAACTTACATGCCTGCATAGAACCCTTCGGATAAGCCCTTCAGAGCACTGATCATGGAGTAATAGTTTCTCTCCAGAGGACTGTAAACTCCATGAGGACAGGGGTTTTCCAGGGCCTGCATGATGTTATACCCAGTACATAGTGAGTGGTCAGTGTAAATGTTTGAGAATGAGAACATTAATGAATGAAGGAAGGGCTGCCTTACAGTGTGCTATAGACAGAATAAGGCAGCAGACATCTAGGGCTCCCAAGAGTTTGGATGAGAAGATGTACCTGTGGTTCTGGGAACCCCACAGCCTCAGTTTTGACTGCTTTGAGCATCCAGCTTCCCCAGCGCTGGATCCAGGCTTTTACCACCTACAGAGAAAGGATTCTGGGTAGGCTCTGGCCATTGCTGGCTCAGGCACCCCCAGGCCTCACCTTGCTCACGTGCAGCTCCCGCAGTGCCCTGCCCAGCTGGCTGAGCCCACTATCTGTCAGGGCGTCCCCAAGGAGGCCTGATCGCAGGCTCTTCAGACCAGCTCGGCGGGCCCGGGCCTCTTCTACTGCATCCCACAGGGTGGGCCTCACATGTTTCACCTTCTTCCTCCTTTCTGCAGCCCCCAACAAAGCAGACTGGAACAAGCTCAGGGGACTGCCTAGTAAGGGGAGACACAGAATGAATCTCTCCTTCCTCTGAGATCCAAAGCACACTGTTTGTAATACTTTTAATTTTTATTAAGAGTATTGTTCATAAAAATAGCTAACACCTATCAGGCATTTACATGTGTTTGATGGTACTGTGCTAAGGCTTTCTGTGGATTGTCTCCTTTTATCCACACAATGCTCCAATGAGGCAGCAACTCTGATTTACTCTGCCTCCCTCCACATTTTCCAGATGAGGCAACTGGAGCTCAGAGGTCAAACAACTTCCTGGTGAGTGGCAAAGCTGAAACTCAAGCCAGGTTCTGTCTGACACTAAAGCCTGTGCCCTTAACCATGATCCCAAACTGGTCTGTACATAAACACACTTCTTTCACTCCCTGCTTTGTCCTTGAGAATGTGAACTGCTCCAGCTTATTTTCCTCATTCCACAGGGCCTGACATAGGGTGAGGTCTGGGAATACGTTGGCCAAATGAATGTATGTCTGTTGATTTTGGAGACAGAGCACCAGACTTTTTTTTTTTTCCCACTCTTATTAGCAGAAAATTTCAGACATATGCAGAGTCTGGGAGGTCCATTCTCTTATCATCCAGCTTCAACAGTTATCAACTTAAGACCATTCTTGTTTGTTCTATACCCTCCACTTGACCTCTTCCATATCTCTGACATCATATTTCACAGAGTCCTGATCTTTTAAAGAGTGTGTGAAAATAGGCAAGCACCTCCCCTTCTCTGATCCTCCCTTTCCTCATTTATAAATTAAACCTGTCTTCCTTTCCACACCCATGGATTTGATCTGCCTCATGAGGTTGTGGTAATAATCAGAGGTTTTAGTCACCATAAAAATGCTTGATATACCATTGAAGGCCACTGAAAGGGTGAGGCTTTTACTGTTGGCCCTACCTTTCCAGGCTTTGGCAGCTGAACCCTTCTGGAACTTTTCTGAATCCTGGCCCTCCCATCCCTTTCTGGGCTTGCTAGGGTTGGGGCTGCAACTGGTTGGGTGACAGGTAATGCCAGATCCTAGAGCTTCCCAAAGAAACCACACCCTACCCCAAGCCACCTTGAGGATCCAGGCGAAGAAGAAGGCCACTGTAGTTGTTTCCTTCCAGAAGCCATGAGACAATCCAGGTCAGAGAGCCCTCCACCTCTTCACCAGCCACATTGCCAGCTAGTACCTGCAGCAGGGGACAGTCTCTGCCAGAGGGAGGGAGGGAGGGAGAAAGAAAAGAGATGCCCACTGATAGATGGGGAGAGAACTGACCCAGATCACACTCTAATGAAAGGTTGACTATTTCCAGTCACTTTTGTGTACCACCAGACAGATTTGCAACCTTGTATAGATCTTTATTTTATTATTTTTTAGGTTACACAAATAATACATCCTCATAGTAAAAAAGAATTTAATTGCATATTTGACAAGGGACTTGTATCCAGAATATATAAAGAACTCTTACACTTCAGTAATAAAAAGTACAGCTTGGGGAATTCTCTGGTGGTTCAGTGGTTAGGACTGTGTGCTTCCATTGCAGGGGGGAAATACATACATACATAAAAATGCAGCCCAATTTTAAAATGGCAAAGCAAGGTGACATTAACAAAAATGACAGAATAGGGAACTCTAGGGCTTTGTCCCTCCTCAGAACCATCTGGCGAAAAAATGGTCAGAATCAACCTTACTGAAACTCTAGGACTTAGTCAAAGGTTTACAGCAATCAAGTGAAGTTTAACCAGGAGAAAGCAACTTAACTATGGTAAGAGGTCTTTGTGGTGTTTTTAAGTTACTCTACCCCCAACCTTCTCCCCAGTACAGCCTACATTTCTGATGGCGGTACCTGGTTCTGAAAAGAGCAGAGTAGATCTTGTTCCCAAGGAATTGTGTTTGTTTTGACTGTCTGGGTTTCACACAAAGGACTGACAAAGGAGTTTCCCTTTGTTTCCCTTGTCTTAGAATTTCCTTGGGGCAGAGGAGCTATGCCAGAGGGTGGTCCCTCCAAACTTTGAGAGATGAAAGAACAAGAAATAAATAACAGGGCAAGTAGTAGACACATGAAAAGACTGGGCAGAAAAGTTGGGTAGTGAAATTTGGGGGGAATAAGAGTTTTTGAAAAATTGCCGTGTGTACTAGGGGACCTAGAAAGTCACACACTTGTCCAAGGCAGTGTGCACGGTGAGAAAAGAGCTGAGAAGACCATAGGCTTTCACCTCTGGCTGATTTAGGGCTCAATGCAAGCAGGATGTAAAGCTAAGGCAGAACTGTAAATGGCCTGGCTAAGGACTGAAGGACTGACCCAACACAAAGTCAGTGTGTAGAAACCTAGAGGATTTTTTTTCTTTGTCTTTCTTCCTTTTTTTCTCCTATCCTCCTCCCCACCTCTTGCTTCCTTTCATTCCTCTCTCCTCATTCCCTTTCCCCTTCCTCTCTTCCTTCTTCTTTTTCCTCCCTTTCCTATCTTCTTTTTGAGGTGGGGATGCATTCTTGGAGGTTAGGGAATTCTGTGTCATTGGCTAAGCACTGAGATAACAGAATGAAGATTTCAGTGACTGCAAGGAATACAGTCTTTGCAAAAATTGTTTGGAAAAGTAACTTAGTAAATGGATGGCTGATGCCCACAGTAAGCAACAAGTCAAACCCTGGAAAGGAGGGAGAATCCAACCTTCACAATTACCAGGTTATCATATCTAAAATGTTAGAGCACTGAGGAAAAAGAATGGAGACTTAAGGGACCAGCACAGTAAATAATATCGTCTTCACAAAAATACTCAAATTGGCTAGTTTCCAGGAAAAAAATTAAGCATGTAAATAAGAAAATATGGCTCACTCAAAGGAAAAAAAGAAAAAGGAATGAATAAAAACTGCCCCTGAGGAAGCAGACACTGGATTCAGTAGACAAAGAATTTAAATCAACTGTCTTAGATATTTTCAGAAAACTAAATCAAGAAAATGATGTCTCAGTCATTATCAATAAGATAGAAATTATAAAAAGGAACCAAGTAGAAATTCTGGAGCTGAAGAGTACAATAACTGAAATTTAAAATTCACTAGAGGGCAGATTTGAGCAAGTAAATCTGGGTGTGGTTGTGGTGGTTTAGTTGTTAAGTCATATCTGACTCTTTGTGACCCCATGGACTGTAGCCTGCCAGACATTTCTATCCATGGGATTTCCCAGGGACGAATACTGGAGTGGGTTGCCATTTCCTTCTCCAAGATAGGTCAAATAAAATTATCCAGTCTGAGGAGCAGAAAGAAAAAAAAAAAAAGGAAAATGAGCCTGAGAAACCTGTTGGCTGCCATCAAGTGTACACACATGTACATAATGGGAGACCCAGAGGGAGAAGAGAAGGAGAAAGGGGTAGAAAGAATATTTGAAGAAATAATGCTCCCAAATTACCCCAAACTTATAAAAGACTTACTATGCACAAAGGATCTTCAATAAGATTAAAAACCAATTTCTCACTAGAAACCATAGATCCCAAAAGGTAGTGCGGTAACATAGTTAAAATGTTGAAAGGAAAAAAAACCTGTCAACTAAAATTTCTACATCTGGCAAGAAATAAGATCTGCCCAGATAAACAAAAAATTTGAGGAAGTTCATTGCTAGTAGACCTGCTTTACAAGAAATACTAAAGGGAGCAAATCCTTGAGCATGTCAGAGGTGAGGAAAAGAGGAGATTCTGATGCTGCCCTGGGCCTCTACATCCATATTTTAGCCACCCCCCTCCCCAACCCTTCCCTAAAGCTATTAAAAACCTCCATGAGACTTACACTTCTCCTGGAAGCTGCAGGATCCGCAAGGCTCCTTGCCACATGCCCTGGGTCCCAGGCCCCTCAGGAGGGTCAGGCCCCAGGCAGGACATGGTGACAGTGAGCAGAGAGCAGCTCCTGTGATGGAGACCATAGGATCAGGCCAAACGACCAGGGGGTGCGGGTGGGGGTGGTGACAGGTGTTCTCCTGTCCTCACCTGCCTGCTCCACGTGCAGCCCGCAAGTACAGCTCTGAGGCAGCTCTTGAGTCAGATACCTCCACTTCACTGGCATTTTCCACCACCCTGGAGGAAGGGAAGGCTGAACTCAGCTCCTAAGCACAAGGGTTCTGTCCAGCCCCCAGAATCTCTGCATGGGGAGCCCATGGGCATCCCTAGAGCCTATAAGAATCATCCCCAAGGCTCCAAGCTCAGTATGTCCCCTAGAAGCCTCTCATCCTCATGATCTTATTTTTTTCTCCTATTATCTGCCCAGTGTGGGAAACAAGGTAGTTGGGATTGCTCTTGTTTTATAGATGGATAAACTGGAGTTCTGCTCAGTGAGATGCTCAGGTCACCTGGGATGGTGATGACAGAGTTGAGGAGGTATAAGTGGATGGGGTGGAGAGAAGAGTGAGAGGGATGAAAGGAAGACTGTGAGAGGGAGTCCTGGGGGCAAACCCAGGCCCTGTAAGCATGACCCCAAGTTCAGAGCCTCTCTTCCTTGGAGTGGCAGTGGGGAGAAGTCTCCAACAACTTGGTTTGGGGTGTCAGCCCTGCCTAAAGATAAGCGCTCTCAGACCTCACTGGGCTTTGGACACTCACAAGCCCAGAGGAGCCACATCCAGCACGGATAGGTTCCCTGCCCCTGGAGTCAGCAGGTCCCGGATCCTCCCACTGGCGCTGAGCTGAGATTACACAAGCACAACATCTGTTACAAACCAAACGTTTACTCAGACTTTGGCTCACATGACTCTCCCACTGGGGCCCTGTGAGCCAAGCAGGACACCAAAATTCAGCCATTTCAGGCAGAAAAAGGGAGAGCCCAGCAAGGCAAGCCAACACTGGTGAGCAGCAGAGACCCAAGCCCTTCAGGTTGCCCTCGAGTCTCAGGCTCTATGGCAGCATCACCATGGTCTTGGTTCCCCAGGTTTCCCCTTCCCCAGGGCCTCACCTGTACTAGGCTAAGAGTGCTAAGCACAGCGTCAGAGCCCCTGAGGGGCAGAGCTTCTTCAAACAGCATCTGTAGCAGCTGAAGTAGAGAAAGGGGTCCAGTGCAGATTGAGAAAGGATTAATTTCTTTTTCAACATTTCCCGAGGGCGAAGTCTACGCCTGACCCTGTGCTAGGTGCCATGGACATGGTGGCCAAGACAAAAATTGCCCCAGGGCTCGTGGTTCATAGGAAGCCAGACAAGTGAGCAGATATTTTCAGTGGGACCTGGTGTCTGCAAGGGTAGGGGCTCATGACAAGGTTTTGAGGCAATTATTTTAGTTTGGGGGCATTCTGATGAAGCCTAAAAACAAAACTTTCAACTTTATTATCAGTATTAGTAAGAACAGTGAAAATCATATTTGCCTGAGTATTTGATGTTTGCATATCACCCCTCCCTGACTCACACCCTATGTACCCCAGCCTCCCCCCTTCCCTGACCTCTCAACAGCTTCATGACTGATGCTGGCAAAACAACCTGTATGGACTCTGGGGCGCTATAGGAACCCCGAGGAAGGACATCTAGTCCAGCTAGGGTGGGGAGGGGAAAGTTCTCTGAGGTCTCCTGGAGGAGGCAACATGTGAGTCTTGAAACAGCTATGCCTGATGCCTTCTCTGGGACTCACCTGAGGCACGAGCCGGGGCGCTTCTGTTTCCCGACCCCGAAGCAGCAGGGCCACACTGTACCCTCGGCCCACTGAGCCCAGTGTGGGCCGGACTCGTGCTAGCAGCTCCTGCTCTGCCTCCTGCCGGAGACACAGGCACACCCCCAACTCAGGTGCCCTGACCCAGCCCGCCCTGAGCAAAGAGCTTGGGAAACACTCAGCACCCCAGGATCAAGGGTTCTGAGTGCTCCCGACCACCTCCCATCACCCTAGCAGACACCCCTACCTGAGCAGCATCAGAACCCAGGACTCTATCAAAGGTGATGCATTGTTCCTGTGAGCAGGACAGGAGTCAACAGTGTCGCTGCCATCTTCTTCTGTACTCACACACACCCCAGCCCAGCCCATATCTACCTGACTCTCCAGAGGCCCAGGCCGAAGTAGGCGGATGCTCTTGGCCCCCTCCAGGAGGAGCGTAGGGAAGCAGGTCTCCTTGGGGCCTGAGACAGGTGGACTTCATATCAACTCTCCTGGGGGACACTGAGCTCCCGGGACCCCCGAGTCCTGCCCTCAACCTTTGCTTCGGTTTCCTAGTGAGATGGCCTTGCCTTACCCCCTCCCAGGAGGCTCTCCCAGGCTGTGTTACTTCTGAGATGAATGTATGGGGGCTTCTTACCAGATCTTGTCCTCTCTACTTCCACCACCACGGTCAACTGGGCCTGTGGGTTGTCAGTGAGGGCTGCGGGGGCTGAGGGGCCCTGGCCCAAAGGGGCCCCTGTGCCCATCGCCTCTCCACACTCCATGGCTTCTGTGCCTCTCAGATTCCCCTCAATAATTCATCTCCCCGACCTGAGGGCTCTGGGCAGGGCCTCTAAACAATAACTAAGGAGTGACGGTCCTCTGTTTTCTGAGTGAGTCAGCCTGTTGCATGGAATTTTTCTTTTTTTCCTCTTATGAAATTTTCAGACATTAACTGTGAAGAGAATAGTTTAATGAAACTCCAAGCACTCAGCTTCAGCCATTATCAACTTAACGGCCAGTCTTATCTGTTCTCCTTTCCACCCCTAGTGGATTCTTCTGAAGCATATCCCAGACACTTTATATTTCACACAAAGCTATTTCAGTATGTATTTATAAAAGATAACCACTCTTTTTTTTTTTAATGGTAGCTTTATTGGGAGATAATTCAAAAACCATATAATTCACCTATTTAAAGTGTGTGTTTCAATGGTTTTTGGTATGTTTGCAGACATGTATAACTATCACCACAGTTAATTTTAAAACACTTCCATCCCTTTATAAAGAAACTGGATTTCCTTTACTGTAACCTCATTAACCCCCACCCTATGCTGACCCTTAAACAATCACTCATCTACTTTCTGTCTCTCTAGGTTTGCCTATTCCGGACGTTTCATATAAGTGGACTCACATGTGTTCTTTTGGTGACTGGCTTGTAGCATCTGGCAGGCCAGTGTATGCTCTCCAGTTCTTCTGTCTCGTCTCAACAAAAATTTGAAGCAACAGACGTTAGAGACCTCGGCCTGTCACAGCTCTCGGACGGACCGTGTTATAGCTCTCAGGTCTCAAACAGACCGTGTTATAGCTCTTAGACAGATCAGTGTGACAGCTCCGTGTTACAGCTCTATTTATTTAGAAAATAGCAGGAAAATACATCCTCGAGGCATGAGGGACTGCCGTTCCAAAGACGCGAAGAGAAGAGAGTGGGGGAGCGTGCCAGCACACAGGAGAGAGAGACCCCCCAGCCCTTTGGCTCCTCTATTTATACATTTTTTCCTCCCCGCTGGGCCTACCCTATGTAAGCTGGGCTAGCCAGGAGTGCTGTTTGTTCTACCTGAGTTCCTCACTCCAGTCCTCGGACCTTCCTTTGTTCCATTTTCGTGGGCTTTACCCTTCCTTGTCTTTTAGCTGCTGCCATTCTGGACTCCTGTTTCCTATTCTAACTACCTAACACATCCATCAGTACTTCTTTTCTTTCTGTGACTGAATCATGTTCCATGTAGGATGAAATTGCTTCTGTCACGAGATCCCCAGAGTCTTGGCCAAACTTCACAGGTGAAGACACATTGCAGTAAGACTGCCATAACTTCAGATGCTTCTTCTGCAGCTTCCATACTTTGATAGAATGACTTACAGAACTCAGCTGTGCTGTGCTCAGTCACTTTTTAAATCGACATTGGACAAGGCCTGGCAGGGTTCTGAGTGAAGGATCTCATTTCTATGGAGTGAGGGTGTGCCTTCCCAGTACATCAGTATGTTCACCAACCAGGAAGCTCCCTGAGCCTCATTGTCCCGCATTTTTCAATGAGTCATGATTAATTAAATTATAAATTATATGACTGAATCCAACTCCAGCCCTTTCATCTGCATTTTTTTGTTGTTGTTGTTGCACTCGTGGCCTGTGAGATCTTAATTCCTTTACTAGGGATCTAACCTGCGCACCCTGCAATGGAAGCTCCGAGTTTTAATCACTGAACTGCCAGGGAAAGTCCTTGAATAGTTTTTGTTTTTGTTTTTTCTTTTTTCTGGTGAGCAACCTCCTCCATCCTGAAGCTATCTAGGGACCCTGCCGGAAGTTATCTCATTAGCATAACAGAGAGATTCCTATTGCTTAGGTAATTACAAAGGTTTTTGAAGCTTTGTGCTAGTAACTGGAGATGAAGACCAGATATGTTCTTCATTGTATCACAAACCACTCTGGTTTTTCACCAAGGATCTGTTAAAACCAAAAGAATCATACCTGTCTGGCCATCTATATTCCGTGTTCAGTTTGTTCAGTTCAGTTCAGTTGCTCAGTTGTGTCCGACTCTTTGTGACCCCATGGACTGCAGCGTGCCAGGCCTCCCTGTCCATCACCAACTCCCAGAGTTTACTCAAACTCCAACCATCTCATCCTCTGTCTTCCCCTTCTCCTCCCTCCTTCAATCTTTCCCAGCATCAGGGTCTTTTCCAGTGAGTCAGTTCTTCACATCAGATGGCCAAAGTATTGGAGTATTCAGTGTACATCTATATAACAGGTGGAACAATAGTAACAAGATGAATATGCCTAACCTTTGGAGGAATCTGTTTGGGGTAGGCATAGGAGGCTTGTATTTTCCCATACATTTGCCTATCAATACTGGTACTGTATGCTTACCAACAATGCCTGTTGTTATATCTCGTTGTGTAGCTGTTATGTGAGCTTCCCTGGTAGCTCAGTCAGTGAAGAATCCACCTGCAATGCAGGGGACCGCGTGGAGCATCGGAGACCTAGATTCAATCCCTGCGTCTGGAAGGTCCTGTTGAGAAGAAAATGGCAACCCACTCCAGTATGCTTGGCTGGGAAATCCCATGGACAGAGGAGCCTTGTGGGCTACAGCCTATGGGATCGCGAGAGTCGGACACGACCTAGAGACTAAACCACCACCAGCTGTTATGTGAAAATAAAGAGTAATTAGTTCAGCCTGTCATTATATTTTACTACCAAAATGTCACCCACAGCAGGGTCAACCAGATTTACTGTCTTCTCCTCAATCTTGGCAGGTTCCAAAAGCAAAAGTGGTCTCAGGATTAGATGGTTTCACCCTCCAACATCTTGTATAACTCAACTAAAGGACAGGTCATTGTTTTCTCTGAGCCTCTTTTATTTATTTATATTTTTAAAATATAAATGTATTTATTTTAATTGTAGGCTAATTACTTTACAATATTGTATTGGTTTTGCCATGTATCAACATGAATCCACCACGGGTGTACATGTGTTCCCCATCCTGAACCCCCCTCCCACCTCCCTCCCCGTACCATCCCTCTGGGTCATCCCAGTGCACCAGCCCCAAGCATCCTGTATCCTGCATCGAACCTGGACTGGCGATTCATTTCATATATGATATTATACATGTTTCAATGCCATTCTCCCAAATCATCCCACCCTCTCCCTCTCCCACAGAGTCCAAGAGACTTTTCTTTACATCTGTGTCTCTTTTGCTGTCTCGCATACAGGGTTATCATTACCATCTTTCTAAATTCCATATATATGTGTTAGTATACTGTATTGGTGTTTTTCTTTCTGGCTTACTTCACTCTGTATAATAGGCTCCAGTTTCATCACCTCATTAGAACTGATTCAAATGTATTCTTTTTAATGGCTGAGTAATACTCCATTGTGTATATGTACCACAGCTTTCTTATCCATTCATCTGCTGATGGACATCTAGGTTGCTTCCATGTCCTGGCTATTATAAACAGTGCTGTGATGAACATTGGAGTACACGTGTCTCTTTCAATTCTGGTCTCCTTGGTGTGTTCTGAGCCTCTTTTAAAGTGTTAGTGTAATATTGGAGTTCCTTCATTCCTTCACTCTCAGCCACTGTTCCTCTTTTTAAAGTCGTATGGATTTCAACAGATGCTGAATAGTCAGAAAAATCTTATAAAAGAAGAACAAAGTTGGAGGACTCATACTTCCTGATTTCAAAACTTATTGTGAAGTAAGAGTAATAGAACAGTATGCTGTGGTCCTGACGTAAAACCAAAGATTAGTCAAAGAGCAGTAAGTGTCCAGAAATAAACCCATGTGTCTATGGACAGCTGATTTGACAAAGACATCAAGAACTTTCAGTGAGGAAATGATCTTGGCTGACCTCTGCTTGCAGCGGCCTGAGATGGGGCTTCAGTTCCCTGACCAGAGATCGAGGTCAGGTCTAGGCAGTCAGGGTACCAGATCCTAGCCACTAGACCGGTGGTCAGTGACAAAGCCTTGATTTTTTGACTTTGCAGAAAAGAATTCCCACAAAGATAAAAAGTAGTGTAACAAGGGTTTGTTAGGACAAAAAAGAATATAGCACATGTGGATAGACCTACAGGTGGGCTCAGAGACAGTCGCACCCTCACCATAGCTTGAATCACTTTTATGGGGCACTTCTTCCAAGTTTTCTTGGGCCAATCACTTTGCTGTGCCTGGTTCTGAGCCCGTATTTGGTATATCTCAGGGTCCTCCTGTGTGCGCATGTGCATCTCTTAGCCAAGTTGGATTCTAGTAAAGAGGCCTGTGGGTGATTGCCTCACTTACTATGAGGTGACACCCCCATCTTTTTTGACCTCCAATGAGCCTTTCTGTACATGTGTGGGCAGGGAGGTTTCCTCAACTTCAAGAATATGTGGTCTTTTATCACTTATCTGGGCAGAACCCAGCCTCTTCCATCATCCTGCTTTATGGAGTTTCTGTCCACAGGGGAGAAACTGTTCAGCCTGGGGCCGTCAATCTCCTAATTAGAAGGATTAATCTTTTTAATAAATGGCACTGTTACACCTGAATATCCAGATACAAATGAATGAAACGGGACCCTTACTTCAGATCATACACAAAAACTAACTCAAATTGATCAATTTCCTAAATTTAAGAGTTAAAACTATAAAACTCATAAAAGAAAATGGAGAAATTAATCCTCATGACATAATCTGGCAGTGAATTCTTAAATATGATACCAAAAGCAAGCACAACAAAAGAAAACATGATAAACTGAATTTCATCAAAGTTAAAAATGTTTGTACATCAAAATATGAAAAACAACCAACAAAATGGGAGAAAACATTTGTAAATTATATGTCTGACAGTGATCTAGTATCCAAGATATAGATAGAGAGTTCCTACAACTCACCAACAAAAAGACAAACTACTCAAGATAAAAATGAGGAAGAGATTTGGATAGCTATCTCTCCAAAGAAGATACATGCAGTAAAAGATGCTCAACATCATTATACACCACCGAAATGCAAAAAGATAAACAAAATTAAAACTAGGCAAAAAATTTGAATAGATATTTATTCAAAGAAGCTCAACAAGCATGTGAAAAGATGCTCAAAATCCTTGGTCATTAAAGAAATGCAAATCAAAAACGTAATGAGGTACTACTTCATACTCACTGCTGCTGCTGCTAAGTCGCTTCAGTCATGTCCGACTCTGTGTGACCCCATAGACGGCAGCCCACCAGGCTCCCCCGTCCCTGGGATTCTCCAGGCAAGAACACTGGAGTGGGTTGCCATTCCCTTCTCCAATGCATGAAAGTGAAAAGTGAAAGTGAAGTTGCTCAGTTGTGTCCAACTCTCAACGACCCCATGGACTGCAGCCTACCAGGCTCCTCCGTCGCTGGGATTTTCCAGGCAAGAGTACTGGAGTGGGGTGCCATTGCCTTCTCCTCATACTCACTGCTGCAGTGTCGCTTCAGTCGTGTCTGACTCTGTGCAACCCCATAGACAACAGCCCACCAGGCTCCCCCATCCCTGGGGTTCTCCAGGCAAGAACACTGGAGTGGGTTGCCATTTCCTTCCCCAATGCAGAAAAATGAAAGTGAGGTCGCTCAGTCGAGTCCGACTCTTAGTGACCCCATGGACTGCAGCCTGCCAGGCTCCTCTGTCCATGGGATTTTCCAGGCAAGAGTACTGGAGTGGGGTGCCATTGCCTTCTCCCATACTCACTAGTATGGCTCTAATAAAAAGAAAAAAAAAGATGGTCTCTGATTTCAGTACACAACTGAAAATATAAGCTTTCAGGGCATGTATTGCTTTAAATGCGTAATACAACTTGCTGTCAGACCAGATGCATACAAAAACAAAACCACCTCCTTTATATAGCCATTGAGACAAAGTACTGTTCTGTTTTAACAAGTCTTTATTGTATTTTGCACTGACTGACACACATCTGCTTATTTAAAAAAATGATGCTTTTGGTAGTAATGGCTAAGCACAAGTAGGTATTTATGGCTTGATGTTTGTGTGTTCTAATCCCCAGTGTTCTTTGATTCCAGGTCTTGTTGACTTAAAAAAATGCACAACAAGAAAGTTGCAAGTTAAGTTTTATTCGAGGAAGATAAGGACTGCAGCCCAGGAGACAACACCTCAGATAGCTCTGAGAAACTGCTCTAGAGAGGAAGGGGAGAAGGTCAGCATCTATGTGATTGTGGTGAAGGGAGAGTACATGCAGTCAAGCACATATTTTTCCAGAAGGTTTCTGCTAGTCAAAAGGAACAGTCATCACCATGAAGGATTTTGGTGCTTTTGTAAATATAAGGAGATACAAGGATTAGGCTCATAAAATCAGCCCCTGACAATATCCAACTATCTGAAGACCTGTCCTGCCAGTTTTTCCCTGAGCACAGAGTGTCTCGTTTCTGCTCTCCACCCTGAAATCCTTTCAGGGGACATTGAAAATCAGCCACTGCAGCAGCACATGATTTAATCCTTGTACAGGCAGATGGCAAGTACCAATTTGTAGTTGACAGGGCCTCCTCATGGTCACAAACTCAACCATATTTGGGAGGCATTTCATGACCACTTTGTCCCATGGTGCTAGGAAGACTCATTCCTAGGTCTGGTGAAGATTTCACTGATAGGTCACTCAGTGTGCTGTTACTGGACTAAGTCTTACCAACAGTAATCAAAGGACTCTGGACCACCTGTCTTCCTAATATGATATGGTCTAGGAAAAATTCCCTTTTGTTGTATCTTCCCATATCTAGAGTTACTCTGTTACAATCATTGATCTCATATAAAACTATGGATTTTTGTCAGAGACTCTGTCACACATTTAGCTATGCAAGAAAAAACAATCTAATCTTGTGAAACAGGCAAAGTATAAATAACATAGCTAGCAGTATTATTAAAATCATAAGTGAAAATTAAGCCAGAAACTTGCATTAGATGCAGCCCAGTATATCCTCAGGTCATCTGACTTAGTCTATTCTGTACCAGTCTTAATTGGCACTGTCCATAAGCCTCTTAGTCCAGTTTCCTAGTGTTGCTAGGCTGGTTGTTCTTAGTATAATTTAATTGTTCCCAAGATAAAAGTGTTAATAGTTCAGGCGTGTCTGACTTTTTGCAACCCCATGGATTGTAGCCTACTAGGCACCTCTGTCCATGGAATTCTCCTGACAAGAATACTGGAGTGGGTAGCCATTCCCTTCTCCAGGGGTTCTTCCCAACCCATGCATTGAACCAGGATCTTCTGCACTGCAGGCAGATTCTTTACTGTCTGAGCCACCAGGGAAGCCCAATTACGAGTGACCCCTTGCAACTGTGGGGACCTTAAAACTCAAATGACCACAGCCTAGTGTTAACCACATAAATCCATCCCATGATTGTGGGAAGTTTTATTCCTTCATGAATTTTTGCTTATTGCTCTGATTAAGCTTGAGTAACTTTAGAGGAAAATTCATATTCATGGCGAAGATCACAGCAGGTATTACTTATTGGCCAGGTGAGAGGATCCCACCTAGTAATATCAAGAGTAGTCTGACAGGATTGAACTTTCTTTCTTCTAAAGTAAATCTCCTCACAACTAGAGATCCCGCATGCCCCAAGGAAAATCATCTATCCCATGTGTCACAACTAAGACCTGGTGCATCCAGATAAGTAATTTCTAAAAAATTTTAAAATAAGGTAAATTTCCTAAGGGTCATCTAGTGAGAGCCTGGGAGTGGAGAAATCCACCAAGGTAATCTGGAAGTACTAGACACAGGTTATTGGCCATAAACACAACAACTGGATTGATTTTTTAAAAAACTAGCATAGGATTGTGCCCATGATAGAAAAACATTTGATTTATATGCAAAGGTCCAAGAAGTCAAGGAAACATCAATGATCATATGAATCAGGTCTAGCATCTTGGGTAAGCTGTCTACTTCTGATATTGTCTTCTTCTTGTCCTGGTGTAGGTGCAGTTTCCTCTGTTTGAGTGTCATTTCAAGGTGACTTTGAGGTCAGCAACCCTCTCTATAGATAAGTCCAATGTAGGGGCCTTTGGAAGTAGGAATTAACCCAAGAGTCTGTTTCTCTCAGTTTCACTATGCATGAGTAGTTAAGAGTACCTGGGGCATCCGTGATGGTTCAGTGGTTAGGAATCTGCCTTGCAATGCAGGGGACACACATTTGATCTCTGATTTGGGAAGATCCCACATGCTGCAAAGCAGGTCTATCTACCACAACTACTGAGTCCACGCGCTGCAACTACTGAACCTTGCTCTGTAACTGGAGAGCAGACACTGCTTACCACAGCTAGAGAAAACCTGCATGCAGTAATGATGACCCAGCACAGCCAAAATAAGTACAAGAGTACCTGATAAAAGTCCCGGCAGTCTGTCAATACAGCAGTTTCTACACACTAACAATGAACAGTCTGAAAAAGAAATTAAGAAAAACAATTCCATTTAAGATAGCATCAAAAAATAAAATAAAATACTTGGAAATTAAAGAGATGAAAGACATGTACAGTGAAAACTACAAAAATTGCTGAAAGAATGAAAAAAGATTCAAGTAGATGGAAAATCATCCCATGTTCATGGATTGGAAGACAGTATTATTAGGATATCAACACTCTCCAAAGCAATCTACAGATTTAATTACATTCTTATCAAAACCTAATGGCTTTTTTTTTTTGCAGATATAGAAAAATCCATCCTAAGCTTCATATGGACTCCAAGGGACCTGAAGAAGCCAAAGCAATCTTGAAAAGAAGAATAAAATTAGAGACCTCACACGTCCTGATTTCATACCTTATTACAGAGATAACCAAACAGTATGGTACTGGCATGAAGACAGATATATTGACCAGTAGCATTGAAAAGAGCCCTGGAGAAGGGAATGGCAACCCACTGCAATATTCTTGCCTGAGAAATCCCATGGACAGAGGAGCCTGGCAGGTTACAGTCCATGGGGTTGCAAAAGACATGAATTAATGACTAAACCACTACAACCACCGTTGAATAGAGAGCCCAGATATAAAACCTGACATACACGGTCAAATGATTTTCAACAAGGGTGCCAAGTCCATTCAATGTCTTTTCAAAAAATGGTATTGGGAAAACTATCGACATGCAAAATATTGGGAAGCAGATATATTGAATAATATCCATCGGACTGAGAAAGAACTTTGAGATGAAAAAACGAAGCAGGCAACTCCATAAAGTACAGTTTGAAGTTTATTGTGGGTACTGACATACAGCCATGTTACTTACATAATGCGGGTGTTGTGAATTTACATACAGCCAAGATCCAGAGGCACTCACAGATGCACTCTGAGATGGGGATACCTGAGATTTAAAGGGGTCAAGGCTAAAAACAGAATTTGACTACCAAGTAAGCTGCACATCTGCATCCAAGGGAACCTGGGCTTTTTCCTCCCTGAGGGTCTCATGACCGTTAACCATCTGTGTCAGCAAAAGGCATCCTTCCAGTTTCCGTTTTTTTTTTTTTTCTTCCCGTTTTCATATCAGATGAAGGCAAGAGTAAAAGCTAATTAGGTAAGTTATCTGGCTTGGGTACACTCCTTGTGAGTAGAGTAAAGCTCAGTTGTGCAGAGAGGGGAGGGGGCAGGACTGTGGGCCTAAGATGAAACTGACAAAATGGAGCCAGTGAGGTTTGGCCACACAGATTGGCAGTTTATTTAGCTGTCCCTGTGATTCTTTGAGTCTGATGACCTGTGTAACTCTCCCTTCAATGTAATAATGTGCATTCTCTGTTCCTATCTGTGTGGTTCTGGACACTGGAGGGAGACAGGCAGGAGAAGGGCTATGTTTACATGCCTCTCCCCACTCCTCTTCAGGTCCCCGTTGAGGCATATCTAGATCCCTTATGGATGTGACTACCTCCTTGATGCGGTGAAGAAGGAACCCTTAGAAGGAACAGTCCCTCTTGGTTGATGTCCTGGGTCTCTGAGATAATGTGGTTCAGGGGACATATACTGTTAATTGCCGTGTGCAGGGGTCCAAAGAAGCTGTGAAGGGTCTGAGATGTTATACTGCTTGCAAATCAAAGAACAATCATACATTTGTATATTAACATAATTGCAAAATCTCTGGTTCAGAGAAGGTTAAATTACAGCATCTTGCATCAGTTCCCCATTCTCAAGCTCCCCCGTTATTACCTGACAGAGTGAAAATCAGTGTACCTCTGTGGGCAGAGGGGCTCTACACTACAGGAGAGCAACCCTGAAATTATAAACCTCAGAGCTTAGGTAGAAATAGTAGCATAGCTGTCTTTCCTCACTGGGGGTTGGAGGAAAAAAAAAAGAGTAAGAATAAGCAAATGCCTCTGGGTTTTATTACCTTGGAAAGGGAGCAGCTGGCTCTTGGAAAATGCACCAGAGAGGAAACATTTAGTATCCTTCCAGGCATGTTTACCATTCAAACATCCTTTAACACAGGTTCTAGTAATCTGTTCAGAAAACCCCAAATGGCAGGGAAACCCTTGGTTCTCCCACGCAGCCCTAGACACTCAACTTTTCCATACCCCTTCTGCCCCCGTAGTTCTTTTCTATGGTGGGGCGGGTATGGTTTCTAGCAAGTTAGGATGAAGAAAGTTTAAGTATAATGGATTCCCTGTCCAGTAGTGTGCCCAGTAAACATCTGCTGAGTGAATGACACGGATCTGCTGGTTAAGATTTTAATAAGGATGGGGCAGAAGGCTGGTTGGTTGAGATGTCCTGGCTAGGGTCTCCCGGAGCCAGGGCAATCTGAACCAATTCATTCCTCTCCCCTCTCTTCCCCCGGCCTTACGCGAAGCCTCGGGCTCCTTGAAGCAGCGCCAGGGCTCCTGACACCCCCATGGTCAAGGCAGAACGCGCACAGGCTGGGACCACGCCGGAGATCATCGGGTCATTTTGGTGCTGGAGGGCTCCAGGGTCCAGAAAGGGATTTCCGTCCAGAGTCAGGTCATTTACCTCGGGCAGCTCGTCTCGCCGCGGCTCCCTGCTTAGCTTGTTGCAGCTGAGATCAAGCACGCTGAGCTTGGGGGGCAGTCCCTTAGGCACTTGCTCCAGCCCAGCGAACGACAAATTCAGAGAGCTTAGTGCACTGGGCCAGACACATCGGGTAGCGCCCAGGGCGGTGACGCGCAGCGAGTTGTGGCTGAGGTCCAGGCTTTGGGGCTGCACCCTCGCTGCCGCCAGCGCCGCGCACACTCCGCTCAGCGTCTCCATCCCGGCGTTGCGTAGCGCTAGATATTGGAGGGCCGGGAACTTGTTCGGACAGAGAGCTGCCATCAGCCCGCTGTCGCCGAGACTGGGATTGTCAGACAGGTCTAGGGTGGTGAGCGCCTCGAAGGTGGAGAGCCCTGCGCACGGAAAGGCAAGCGAGTGTGCTTGGGCAATGTTCAGCACCCTGAGCCCAGGCTTGAGCCACTGCTGCAGTTCGCCGAGCCAGGCACCTCCTGTTGCCCACGATACGTTACGGAGACTGAGGGTGGTGAACGCAGGCCCAGTGGCTTCCAGAGGCTTCGGGGGCATTGGGCCGGTTACTTCCAGGTCCTCAAGCGTTAGTTCCTTGAGACGAGAGTACCCGAGCGCGCGCAGAACGGCGACCAGAAGCTGAGCAGGAACCTGTGCAGCGCCCAGCTTGAGTCGCCGAACGCGCAGAGCCTTGATTGTGTCAGCATACTGCTTCGGGTTGGTGTCGGCTCCCTTGAGAAACTGTTCCAGGCTGCGGCCGCCGCCACTGATCTCCACCTCTACGGCAACCATACACTGAACGGCGCTAGACCAGTCAGGCTTCGGATCCGTGAAGTTGCAGACACAACGGAAATCGTCGTCGTCCAGCTCGCAGGGTTCTGTTGTGTCCGCAGACACACGCAGCAGTGGCGGCAGCAGCAGCAGCAACAGGTAGGGCACGCACACCTGGAAAGACAGCGGAGGTCAGGGCGGCCCAAGCCTGTTCCTAAGGTTCCCCAAATAGCCCACGCTTCGGCCCCAAGAACATACTCTCACCATAGTCGGTAGATCCTCAGAGCCTCTGCCTCTCTCTCTGGTTGTCGGCTGGACTGTGGCTTCTTTCCTTTACAGTGGCTCACGCCGGCTTCCAGGCTCCACAAACCTATCTGTCTTTACTCTTTGGCAGCCTCTGAGAGTTTATGTAACCCTGTGATGTCGCTCTGCTCCCCCTTCTTTGAACCCTGTCACTCCCCACCTTTCTTCCTCCCAGCCAACCCATTCGCTACTCTTCCTGGAAATTTCGCAATGAAGGATGTTGCCTGGAGAGGGGCTATAACAGGAAGGATCTTACAAGGCCTCTATTCCTCTGACCCAGGCAGTGCCCAGATGACTCAGATGCCCCCAGGCTTGTCTGGGTTGGAGAAAAGGAGATCCCCAGTTCCTCAGGCCAGGATTTTCAATGTCCCCTGCCCCTATCCCAGTGTTTCAGCCTGAGTAAAGTACCCAAGGGAAAGTACCCTTTCCATAACTTTTCTCTAGTCTTGGTGGTTGTTATTAACTTCCTGTTACCCAAGTTCAACTCCCTGAATAGCCTCAGATATTTAAATGGATATTTTGTGGAAGAGACTGCAAACTTCATTGATCGACTCCAAGGGCTAGTTCCAGAGAAGTTGGTCTAAAGAACAGCTTCCCCCCACGTCCTTTTTTGTTTTTTTGCTGACTTGTTCTTTAAATGTGTTTATTAAGAAAGTAACAGATTTTTATTTTTTTGGCCCTGCTGCTTGTGTGATCTTAGTTCCCTGACCAGGAATTGAATGTCCACACCCCTGCATTGGGAGTGCAGTCTTAACCACTGGACCACCAGGGAAGTTACAGACACAGTGAAAATCTTCATCGGCCAGCTTTGGTGTGTCATGCTGCTGCTGCTACTAAGTCGCCTCAGTTGTGTCCGACTCTGTGTGACCCCATAGACGGCAGCCCACCAGGCCCCCCTTCCCTGGGATTCTCCAGGCAAGAACACTGGAGTGGGTTGCCATTCCCTTCTCCAATGCGTGAAAGTGAAAAGTGAAAGTGAAGTCACTCAGTCTTTTCCGACTCTCAAGGACCCCATGGACTGCAGCCTACCAGGCTCCTCTGTCCTTGGGATTTTCCAGGCTAGAATACCGGAGTGGGTTGCCATTGCCTTCTCCAGGTGTGTCTTAGGAGAAGGTAATCCTGATAGATTTTTTAAATTGAAGTATAATTGATGTACAATGTTATGTGTAACAGGTGTGCAATGTGGTGATTCACAATTTTTAAAGTAACAGCTTTCTTAAAAGTAGAGAAGTCTATGTGTTGAACAGAGACACATTGGCCAAGTGCCTCGCTCTCTTAGTTTCCACTTCTCTATCCTGACATTTGAGAAACAAGATATTCCTAATATAATTTTCTCACTTGCACCTAGCTCTCTCCTGCCCTCTCCCCAGCACAATTCCTATGTCCTAGGAAGGAAAAGCTGGACCTATGTTGAATGAGGATTAATTAGTAACTCACCTACTCTTTCAAGAAAAGAAAAGCAAATGTCCCAGAGGGTGGGGAAGTATTACCAAACCAGGTTCGTTTGGCCAACAGGCATTAAGCCAAACACTGAAACACTGAAGTTTGTAGAAAGGATTTATTCATGAGGTATCTGAGGAGCAGGAAGAACAAATCTCACATTTACCTCCTCAATGGAAAGGGGCTTAGGATATTTATGGGTGAAGGGTATAGATTGGTTGGAGGTGCAGAAGAAGGTAATTGGGGACAGGAAAAACGGTGAGGTAATCAGTACTCTGCTCAGGTGTATCTGAGTTATATGCTTCTTCATGGAAGGGACATTCATAAAATGGTAGTATTAGCATGGTCTGAGGGTGAAGTTTTGGCCCTCTGACATCAAAAGGCCATCCATCCAGCACTCACACAGACCTGGTTGGAGGGTTGTGGTTTCAAGCAGTCTTAATCAGCTGGAATGTGAACTGGACAAGAGCTGACTCTAAATTCCTGAAAAATCAGCTTAAGGAACCATTACTATAGCGATCCATACATCAGAGGTATTACCCACAAAGAGGTATTAATGGAGTTTTGTGACATACTGTGTAAGCTACATGAGGGTATGTAATTTGCAGGAACGATTAAGGCTAAGGCGAGCTTGATTGGTGAAAGCAAGTTACATGATATTATTTATTAAGCAAGTTACAGTTCAAGAGATCTAGTTGATGACTGCCTTCAGTTTCAGAAGGGCTATACTTTTAAAAGAGCCCTTGTAAGTCTGAACTTCTAGATTTCTGGGCAAAGAGCTACATAAAAACATTTGAATTCTCACTTCCCTTTTTCCCCATTCCAAACAAGGAACCCACATTGGACCATACTGCCTCCTGTATGTCCTGTTGGGCATGTCCTAATACCCAAAGTCATGCCTAAAGGCCTGACCATGTCACTGGGACAGTCCTGAGGACCAAGATATGAGTATAGTTTAGTGTGAAATATACCAACTGACTGCAGTCAGACAAACAGGCTTGGAATCCCAACACTACCACTAAGGTTGTAGCAGTAGCCCTTCATTGTTGTCTTCAGCAGAGTCTCTGCATTCACAGGACCCAGGCTACTGAAGCCTGCCTCCTCAGCAAATTCCATCACCTTAGCAACAAAGATCTACTGTATAGTGCAGAAACTCTATTCAATATCTTATAGTAACCTGTAATGAAAAAGGATCTGAAAAAGAATATATATACATATATATAAATGACTGAATCACTTTGCTGTACACCTGAAACTAATGTAACATAAATGAACTATACTTCAATTTTTAAAAGTGATTTAAAAGATTCCATCATCTTATGGTAGACACTCCAAGTTAAGAGGGGCAATAATGGTTCTGCAAAATCCCCAAGTCACAGCTTCATTCAAAAAATATCCATCATTTGTCTACCAAGTGCCAGAGCTGATGCCAAGCCTCAGGATGCTGATGTGACCATCACATAGCTCCTCAAGTACTCTAGGAGGTGGGGGAGGCAAACGCAGACACAGAACTACAGTCCATGGTGAACAGGATTCTTACACAGGAGAAAATAAGGACTTGTGGGAGCTCTAGAGAAAGAAACAGCTAGGCCTGTAGTAGGACACAGAGCTGTTTCTTACAGGATTAACAGTGTTGCCAGGCAGATAAGTGCAACAAAACAAACAAACAAAAACAAGCCCTCCTCCCCCACCAAAAAAGAAAAAACAAAAACAAAAATAGTTTGGGCAGCTGTAACTGAGCAGACACTCTGGGCAGAGCATAGATTTTTCCTGGGGACTTGCCTTATCTTTCATATTATGAGAAAGATGTAGGTGTCAGAAGCTAGCCTGTCCCATAAGGAAGGGGACAAGACCCAGATCCTATTCCCCAGCCAGATCATGGTGCATCAATAATGATACTCAGGGAATTCCCTGCTGGTCTGAGGGCTAGGGCTCCATGCTTCCACTAAATAAATAAATAATTCTCAATAAATGATTGTCCAGAGGCTGGATGGATGCTGGAGCTGAAGAGAAAATGTGGAGGATAACATGATGCTCTGAAGATATTTAACTAGACGTTTTGTTGAAGAAATCAGACTTCCTTGACTGACTCCAAGAAGTGGAATTAAATCCAAGGGAAGGAAGTTGGTTTGAAGAACAGTTGGTTCAAAGAACACTTTCCTTTCCTGGATTTGTTCTTACTTGCACTTTTGCCTAAGTAGTAGCTTTCAAAAAATTGCTGTTGTGTCTGACTCTTTGCAACCCCATGGACTGCAGCACATCAGGCTTCCCCGCCCCTCGCTAACTCCCAGAGTTTGCTCAGATTCATGTCCATTGAGTCAGTGATGCTATCTAACCATCTCATTCTCTGCTGCCCCCATGTCCTTTTGCCTTCAGTCTTTCCCAGCCTCAGGATCTTTTTCAATGAGGCAGCTCTTTGCATCAGGTGGCCAAAGTATTGGAGCTTCAGCTTCAGCATCAGTCCTTCCTGAATATTCGGGATTGATTTCCTTTAGGATTGACTGGTTTGATCTGTTTGCTGTCCAAGGGGCTCTCAAGAGTTTTCTCCAGCAACACAATTTGAATACATCAATTCTTTGGCGCTCAGCCTTCTTTTTGGTCCAACTCTCACAACTACTGAACTTTTTTTGGCAAAGTAATGTCTCTGCTTTTTAATATGCTGTCCAGGATTTGTCATAGGTTTTCTTCTAAGGAGCAAGTGTCTTTTAATTTCAAAAGATCAGCAGTTTCTTTAAGAATTCTTTAACTTTTTTTTCTTGGCACACACCTTGCCCAGGATCTTAGATCCCCACCAGGGACTGAACTCTCTGTCCTCAGCAGTGAAAGCATGGAGTCCGGACTACCAGGGAATTCCCTCAATAAAAATTCTTAAGTGCTACCAGGACTCTACTCTCTTGGAGTTGTGAAGGGGGTTTGGGAGGAGAAAACATCAAAAAACTATACTGTAACAATGACAGCTGTGAAAAGGGTTATGAAGAAGTGTATGGTGCTACATGCTCTCAAACGGGGCCTGGTCCAGTTCTTCTGAGAAGGGCAGTGGATATCTTGAGGATGGTGTTAGTTAAAGGAAGGAGGCTGGTTTTAGTAGAGATGGGGTGGCAAAAACTGGGCTCTAGACAATGGAACAGCCTGTGCAGAAGCCCAGAAGAGAAAAGAGTGCAAGGCTTGTTTAGGGAACAAAAATCCTAGGAGAGATGAGTAAGGCACGGCTGGAGAGGTATGCAGGAAATAGACCATGTAGGGCTTAGTTGGGCACAATTCAGATTTTGAGGGTATGGAGCAGTTTTTATTTTGGCAGTGCCACCCAGCTTTCAGTATCTTAGTTCCAGAGGGCGGATTGAACCTGGGGCTATGGCAGTGAAAGCACCTAGTCCTAACCACTGAACTGCCAGGGAATTCCCTGGAACATGGTGTTTAATTCACCAGTGTTTCCCCATTACCTAGTAGATTAGTGGCGCTCAAAGTTCATGAAACAATTACTTTATTGCAAAAATAATGCCATTCCCTTTTATGCAGAACAGTGACCCATAATTGTATTTGTCTCATTTTTCTCACCTGTAAAATTGGGATTTTTACTCTCCAAGCCAGGCTTCAGCAATACGTGAACCGTGAACTTCCAGATGTTCAAGCTGGTTTTAGAAAATGCAGAGGAACCAGAGATCAAATTGCCAACATCCGCTGGATCATTGAAAAAGCAAGAGAGTTCCAGAAAAACATCTATTTCTGCTTTATTGATTATGCCAAAGCCATTGACTGTGTGGATCACAATAAACTGTGTAAAATTCTGAAAGAGATGGGAATACCAGACCCCCTGACCTGCCTCTTGAGAAACCTGTATGCAGGTCAGGAAGCAAAAGTTAGAACTGGTCATGGAACAACAGACTGGTTCCAGATAGGAAAAGGAGTACGTCAAGGCTGTATATTGTCACCCTGCTTATTTGACTTATATGCAGAGTACATCATGAGAAATGCTGGGCTGGATGAAGCACAAGCTGGAATCAAGCTTGCTGGGAGAAATATCAGTAACCTCAGATATGCAGATGACACCACCCTTATGGCAGAAAGTGAAGAACTAAAGAGCCTCTTGATGAAAGAGAAAAAGGAGAGTGAAAACTAAGATCTGGTCCCATCACTTGATGGCAAATAGATGGGGAAACTGTGACTGACTTTATTTTTCTGGGCTCCAAAATCACTGCAGATGGTGACTGCAGCCATGAAATTAAAAGACGCTTACTCCTTGGAAGGAAAGTTATGACCAACCTAGACAGCATATGAAAAAGCAGACATTACTTTGTCAACAGAGGTCCGTCTAGTCAAGGCTTTGGTTTTTCCAGTGGTCAGGTATGGATGTGAGAGTTGGACTATAAAGAAGGCTGAGCGCAGAAGAATTGATGCTTTTGAACTGTGGTGTTGGAGAAGACTCTTGAGAGTCCCTTGGACTGCAAGGAGATCCAACCAGTCTATCCTAAAGGAGATCAGTCCTGGGTGTTCATTGGAAGGACTGATGTTGAAGCTGAAACTCCAATACTTTGGCCACCTGATGCAAAGAGCTGACTCATTTGAAAAGACCCTGATGCTGGGAAAGACTGAGGGCAGGAGGAGAAGGGGATGACAGAGGATGAGATGGTTGGATAGCACCACCGACTCAATGGACATGGGTTTGGGTGGACTCCAGGAGCTGGTGTTGGACGGGGAGGCCTGGCTTGCTGCAGTTCATGGGGTCGCAAAGAATCGGACACGACTGAGCGACTGAAGTGAACTGAACTGAAAATGGGGGTAATTGTCATGGCAACGTCCAGGGTTTAGCTAGCACTCATTACTGAGAATCATTGTTATTGGTGAAACGGCATTCGATATCTTCAGAGTAGTGTGTTTTTTTGTTTTTTTTTTGCTTGCGGGGCTTTTAAAGGGGCACTCAGGATTTTAGTTTCCCGATTAGGGATCCAACGGCGCCGGCCCCAACGGAAGCATGGAGTCTTAACCCCTGGACTCCAAGGAAGTTCCTCTAGAACTCAGGGTAGTTTTGAATGTTCTTTTAGATTGTGTTAGGAGTGGGAAGGTTATGTTTGCTGACACTAGTAGCCAGGGGTTTTCAGTGTCGGAAGCCGAAAAACCGAAGGCAGAGGGACAGCTTGCCAGGGTCCTCTGTCCATGCGATTTTCCAGACAATACTGGAGTGGGTTGCCATTCCCTTCTCCAGGGATCGAACCTATGTCTCCTGCGTTGGCAGGCGGATTCTTTACCACTGAGCCACCAAAGAAGCCCGAAGCCACAGCTGCTACTTGAAATTCGCTTGGCTGAAGGTCCCATCCCTCAATTAGTGGCCCCTCCCCGCCTTCGCCCCACCCAATCCTCTTTGCATCTTCCCTCCCTCCGTCTGCCCCACCCTCTCGCCGCTTCGCCAAGGCTGGCCTGTGGTCGCGCCCCCTCGTTCCGCCCCGCCTTCACTTCGCTTCGTGCCCGGTCCACTGGCACCTCCCCTTCCGCCCTGCGCTGCGCCTGCGCTGGCTGTGTTCTGTTGTGGATCTCTGGGTAAAGTTGTTGGCTCTCCAGTTCGTGCAGAATTTTTCCACTTCTATCATGTGGAGCGGACGGCGGGGCCTCCTCAGGCCGTCAGGCTGCGGAGTGGAGGAGCTACGGTGCCGCCGGCGGGAGCGGGAGGCAGGTGCGGGTCGGCGAGGGAACACGGGAGGATGGGGTTATGGCGGTCGGGGATGGGGCAACGGGACGAGCCCCTGGGTTGTGGGTTCTCCTCCCATGCTCAGCCGGCTCCTTTCCCCTCAGCACTGCGGAAGGCGCGGAGGGAGCAGCAGCTGGTCAGCAAGAGGCTGCTGAGAGACGGAGCTACGGAGGAAGCCGAAGGGGGATGTGTGGTCGTGATCCTCGGAGAAGCAGAGGTGAGCGGTCAGGGTGCGTGATGACAGTTACACTCACTAGGCGGCAAATTCCTTCTGTTGTACTCGAGGGTTGTCTCCAAACCTGAACGCGGACCCTTCAACATCTGTATCCGTCTAGTGCTCAGTCGCTTCAGTCTTGTCCGACTTTTTGTGACTCCCATGTACTGTAACCCGCTGGGCTCCTCTCTCCATGGGATTCTCCGGCAAGAATACTAGAGTGGGTTGCCATTTGCTTCTCCATCCGTCTAGTGGGCCAAGCCAGAAACCAGGAAATCATTCTTGACAACTCTTTTCCTTACCCCCACACCAGTACATCATCAAGTCCTCCCCTCCCTCCCCCCCCCTTTTTTTGCCTCCTAAGTCTTTACATGGCATTGCCGTCAAAATTGACAGTACCCTCTTCTCTGCATGCTTAACAGAAGCCTTTTAACAGGTCATCTACCGAAATTTTGCCTCTCTCAGATTCATTCTTTGGGAGGGGGTTTCAGGATGGGAGACACCTGTACACCCGTGGCTGATTCATGTTGATGTATGGCGAAAACCACCACAGTATTGTAAAGTGATTACCCTCCTATTAATTAAAAAAAATTCATTCTTTACACATCAGGCAGATGTGTCCAAAATCCTTCCTGTGATCTACACACTCTAGCATAGTATAACCTCTGCCATTTGCAATCTTATCAGTTTACTCATTTCAGCCACATTGTCCTCTTTTCAGTTCTTAGAACACTATACCAGCCCCGTTATTCTCTTAGGGCCTTTGCATTTGCTGCATCTAAAGTAGGTCTGCAGAATGTAATGTTAATAATTTTCTTGTTTGTTACCTTTTTTCTAACTAGACTTTATCTTATTTGTCATCATTGAAAATTCAGATGCCTATATAGTATCTGGTGTATAGTAGATGCTCAGCATTTATGGAATAAGTGAACAAAAGAACTTATTTCAGGTCATTTATTCATTTAGTAAGCATCAGGCATACCCTATGTTTATGTGTATAGTTTTTATGATGAACTTATACCTAGGTTACGTCATTTATTCATTGTGTGTCTATTTTGTACCAAGACACCTATGTTGGGTACTCAGGTACACAAAAGAGTCCCTTTCTTTGACATGTTCCCAACCCACTAAAGGAGACAGATGAGCTCCTACCTGTGGTGAAGGAAACATGAGGCACAGTAGAAACCACTGAGTCTTTCAAAGGATACCAGAAAGAACTTCCCAGAGGCAGTGAGAAGAGAAATCTGAAGGAAGTGGAGGACCTGTGGATGGTATCCCAGGCAGAAGGGATGGATATTGCAAAAGCTTGGAAACATTAAAAAACACAAGTCTGCTGCTGCTACTGCTAAGTCGCTTCAGTCGTGTCCGACTCTGTGCGACCCCATAGATGGAAGCCCACCAGGCTCCCCCGTCCCTGGGATTCTCCAGGCGAGAACACTGGAGTGGGTTGCCATTTCCTTCTCCAATGCACGAAAGTGAAAAGTGAAAGGGAAGTCGCTCAGTCGTGTCCGACTCGTAGCGACCCCATGGACTGCAGCCAACCAGGCTCCCCTGTCCATGGGATTTTCCAGGCAAGAGTACTGGAGTGGGGTGCCATTGCCGTCTCTGAAAACACAAGTCATGTTATGCTAAATGTTGTTGCAGTGTCAGTTGTATGGGGACAATGGCTGGAGGGGTAGGTTATGCCAGGCTGAGAGGTTTAAATGTTATTGAAATAACCCAGTAAAACACCCAAGTAGATGTTACTCCCATTTTTCAGGTGAGACACTGGATTTAGTCCCCTGTAGATTAAGTGGCAGGGCTGGTATTAATTAACACAGTTTTGATTCCCTCTTCTGTCCACTCTACTGCAGGGTTGGCATTTATTAGCCATAATTGTGTGAATGACAAGTTCTAGGGATCGTGCCATATTGGAGGGCTCACAGGTGAAGTAGAGCAGAACTCATGCCTTGCTATTTGGGATTGATGTGTTGCCATGTCTCATTTCCCTGCCCTGTTCTGCAGATACAGGAGTTCCTGCGGTTGGCCCAGCGGGGCACAGAGGAAAAGGAGAGGGAGAGGGCTCTGGTTAGCCTTCGTCGAGGGTTGCAGCACCCTGAGACACAACAGACCTTCATCAGGTCAGTGTGGATGATGTGAGTGGGTGGCTGGGGCTCTGGTGGATGGACAGGGGTGCGGAGGGAATGGGCCGCTAGCTGAGAAGGACTCTGGTGCTCACTCATGTAGGCTGGAGGGCAGCATTCGGACCCTGGTTGGGCTCCTGACCAGCAACCAGGCCCTGCTGCAGCTTGAGGCGGCTCGGTGCCTTCATGAGCTCTCTCACTCTGAGCAGTCTGCGGTGGCTGAGGCCTGCCTGCCAGCCACTTCCTACCTTCTCACCTACCTCTCCGGTCACAGCTCAGACTTTATAGTAAGCCCTGTTCTGTCCTACCTTGTTCTTGGGTTGGATTTAAAAATTGTGCTTTTGGGTCCATTTTGAGCTGGCAGGTAGGTAAAAGAGGAAAACCTGGTTCCCTGACAGCCACAGCCATACATGCACCATCACCTGCCACTCCTCTGTGCCCACATTCTCAAGGACTGGGATGCTTCATCTTTCCCATTCCCACCCCAGCCCCCGCCCATGCCCCCCCACCCCATCCACCCCCGGCCTGAGATCCTGAGGGAGGCCAAGTCCAGTGCTTTTGTTGTTCTGCTCTCAGGAGCTCTGTCTGTATACCCTGGGTAACCTGATTGTGGAGAGTGAGGCTGTAAGAAGGCAGCTTCTGCCTCAGGGCATTGTTCCAGCCTTGGCTGCCTGCATCCAGGTGAGTGTCCACCTCCTTTCTTCCTCCTGGAGTACCCATCTCCTTACATGCCCCACCTGCTTTGGTTAGGCAGCTCTAGCCTCTTCTCTGTGCTAAGGGATTGAAAGTCTTAGGAAATCTTATGGCCTAGGTTCCAGAGTCAGATCCCTACTCTGCTTCTAGTCTCCCCATGTGACTGTGCTGGAAGCCCTTGGATATGCCTTGTCCCAGCTTCTGCAGGCTAAGGAAGCTCCAGAGAAGATCATCCCGTAAGTAATACTCATGTGTAGGCAAGTGTGACCTACTCAGTAGTGTAGCCCCTGGATGCCTGACTGAGTCTTGTTTCCAACGCATTGGACATTTCAACCCCATGCGCCTGACTGGGAAGAGTTTTGGGTTTTGGGCACTTTCCCACCTGCTCTTCGGGTTTGGGAAGAGTGATTAACATCTTGCCTTCCATGGTTCCTACTCACCGCTCTGCTTCTACTGACAGCTTGGTCCTGGGCTCTACTCTCCCCCAGCACATACTGCAACTGTTACAGCCTGGCCCAAAGCTGAACCTTGGGGTAGCTGTGGAGTTTGCCTGGTGCCTTCACTACATCATCTGCAGGTAATAGGGTAATTGGGAAAGTGCCACAGACTTCCCCTGGGGCTTCCTTCCATGACACTCAGGCTTTAGTTTCTGGAATTGTGGGGATGAGTCTCTTTCTTCTCTGGTCCTCTCTTCTTGGAGCCCAGGGAACACACAGACCTAGGCTGTTTGCCAGCTTAAGGTAGGACTGACTGAGTAGTGACTGCTTGCTTCCTGTTGCCCAGCCAGGTCAACAATGCCCTGCTCATCACCCAGGGGGCTCTAACCACCCTGGGGCTGCTGCTGTTGGACTTGGCTGCGGCTGTCCAGAGAACTGAGGATGCAGGACTGGAGCTGGTACGTGGACAGGTCACTATCTGGGTGACCTTCTGATTCAGTTCCAGCTTGTGTGCAGGTTGCCTCTTCCTCTTTAAACCTGAATCCCTACTTGTCTTTACAGCTGGTATGCCCTGTTGTTCGGTGTCTAAGCAACTTGCTGACAGAGGCAGCAGCAGAGACTGTGGGAGGGCCAATGCATCTCCGAGATGAGCGTGTTCTGGCAGCCTTATTTATCCTTCTGCAGTTCTTTCTCCACAAACAGCCTAGCCTGCTTCCTGAGGGCCTCTGGCTCCTTAACAACCTCACTGGTAAGCACCATGATCTGCCTTGGCCTGGACCTTTAGCTCCTAGGAATATTTCCTCTTGGTCTGAGCTGAGGTGGGTAGGATTGGGAGTGGGTTGGTTTCATGCCTGAGTTGGAGGAACTTCACTCTGACATTTTCCCTTTTAGCAAACAGTCCTAGTTTCTGTACCTCCTTGATCTCCCTGGATCTGATTGAGCCCCTCTTGCACTTGCTGTCAGTGTCTAATGTGGTGAGCGTATTGGTAGGTATTTGGGTTCCTTGAGTCCAAGATACGGTGGCCTAAGTGTAAAACAGTGGGAGCAGACCTGAGCCCTCAGAAGTACCCTGAGCTGAGAGCTGGCAGGTGGTGTGGTATTGATTCCTTCAGGGCCAGACCATCAGTCACAGAGCAGTCTAGGTGTGAGTTCCTAAACTATAGTTTACTAGTTATTAACCTTTGGCATGTCAGCTAACCACCTTAAGCTTCAGTTTCCTCATTTATAATTGGGAATAGTAATCCTACCAGAGGGTGCCTGAAGGGATTACAGAATATGCATATTAAGAGTGCTTGGCATGGTGACTGGGCATGTGGTCAGCACTCCATTCCAGCTTTGGGTTTCATTGTGGGTACTGTGTACATGTTTCTGTCTGCAGGTGCTCACAGTTCTGTGCAACGTTGCAGAGAAAGGTCCCGCTTACTGTCAGCATCTATGGCCAGGGCTCCTGCTCCCCACCTTGCTGGACACGCTGGCCCTCTCTGACACTGAAGTAGTAGGCCAGAGTTTGGAGCTGCTGCAGCTGCTGTTCCTCTATCAGCCAGGGGTGGGTTTCTGGCCTTAGTCCCCAGTCCCCCTGTTCCACCATGGCCCCCTTCCTTACAGTCTTTAATCATTTCTCTGGGCCTGGCTAGCCTATGTGGGCTCCAGGTTCAATCAAACTTCTTGTTGGGAATGCACTCTTCCAAGAAGAGATGGTGCTAACTCAAGGCTGTGGTGTTTGTGTGCTGCAGCTCAGGGACCCAGTGTTGAATCTCTTTCTTCCCTGCTCTTAGGCTGCCCAGGCCTTCTTGCAGCAGTCAGGGCTGCAGGCCTTACAAAGGCATGAGGAGGTGGCACAGCTCCAGGATCGCGTGCATGCTCTGCAGCAGACAGCTCTTCATGGGTGACTTGACTTCTGAAAGTCATGTACTCCACTCCTTATCTCCCATACTCCCCAGTGTCCTGGCCCATAGAGCCCCTTTGGGGGTTTAGAACCATAAGGGTATCATGCCCTCAGCTCCTACACCTAAGCCTAAGCAAGGACCTCTGGATCCCAGCTCCTCCCCTTTCACCCAGCACTGTCCAGGCAAGAGGACCAGATGGAACTCAGTGTGGTGTACTTAATATAGGTCCCTGGAACCTCCTTTTTTCTTCTTTCCCTTTTTTTGATTCAGTGACTCATGGCTTTTGATGGAACAGAATAAAATAAGTTTTATTTTTATATTCAACTGCTTTCCCTCAGATGGTTGCACAATAATGGGTAGTTGGTGGGATGCGAATCAGATCATTTTTAGACAGCATTTTCAGCACAATCTTTATACAGAACAAAATACATTTCTCCACATTGTACTCAGTCCAGCAGAGCCCAGACTCTGGGGCTGTTGTTTTTAATCCTCAGTGGAGACTTCAGGCTTTGCTACTTAGCACATTCTCCAGGGCTCTAGTTACCTGATCAACACTGAAGTTGTTCAGAGAGACATTCTTCTCTTGGCCAAATGCTGAGGAGACAGGAGGATTATTAATTATTCACTCTGCACTGTACAGGCTACCAAAGTAGTCTTCCACTTACACTCTTGGTAGGATAGGAAGGGTAGTAAAGAGATACGACCAAAATATATTTGACATGCCTAGGATTTATCCAGTGGGTCTCTAACATATCTTGGAAGCCCAGGTCTAAGTAGAATTTTGGCTCATTCTGGGTGGTCATAATGGGAAGGAAAGTGTTTCAGGGAGGTTTTAAGGGGCATGGTAGCACTGAGTATTAATCATTGTGAACAGAGTATTACATGGGCCTGCCTCTTAATTGTGCCCTTTTAATGGATCCTGTAGTTCATAAACTAAAGTTATTTGTGTGTCCATCTCCTCTAGCCTACTAGCTTTCAGAAGGAAAATTTTTTTTCCTGCAAACAACTTTTAGTGCATGGCATACTGCAGTTAGCTGCACTGTTAAAATCAATCTGCCCTGGGTGTGACTCCCTGCCTCCCTCCAGACATTCCTAAGGCAAAGTGTAATTAAAAGCTGTGATTAAAAATACCATTATTCAGTGAGTGAAAGTGAAGTCGCTCAGTCGTGTCTGACTCTTTGCGACCCCATGGACTGTAGCATGGCAGGCTCCTCCGTCCATGAAATTTTCCAGGCAAGAATACTGGGGTGGGTTGCCATTTCCTTCTTCAGGGGATCTGCCTGACCCAGGGATGGAACTTGGGTCTCTCACATTGCAGGCAGACTCTTTACCATCTGAGCCACCAGGGAAGCCCAATTATTCAGTAAGTATGAATATTTATTGTGTCTCTGTGTTCAGGCAACATGACGGTAGTTTTCAAACTGTGGTAAAATGACACAGGTAGTATGTTAATAAACGCTTGGTAAAATGAAATAGGGTAAAGAGGCAATGTTACATAACTGGTCAGGAAATGCCTTTTTGAGGAGGTGATATTGAAGTTCAGACCTACAAGATTACCTGAATTGTAACCTGAAGAGCCAGCTACTTAAGTCTGGCAGAAGTGCAGTCTAGGATTGGGGAACAAATGTAAAAGCTCAACCGTGTTATGCATCTTAGCTGAATAACGTTAGGCATGTTCCATACAATTGTTCGTTCAGCGTTCTAATCTCTAAAAGATGAGAAAAAGGAATCCACTCCTCATATACTTAAGGTTCAAGAGATTTGGACAGGAAAGCACTCAACACAGGCAAAACCAACACAATACTGTAAAGTAATTAGCCCCCAATTAAATAAATTTATATTAAAAAAAAAACAACAACACAGGGCCTAGCAGTAAATAGTCAACACAGCATTATTTTAGGGTTTACTATTGCGATTCCCATACGCCACCTGGACCCGCACTGACCATAGATAATTTGAAAGGACCTACGTTGGGGGGCTGGACCAGCATCTCTTCTCCCCTAACTGAAACCTGTTCTGAACTACAAAAACGATTCCTATGCAGGGCAGGGCCCGCCTCCACATGTTACTTGGATACAAACACTCTAACTCTGCGAGTGTATATTTCCTTATTTACATCAAGATCAACAGCAAAGATGAAGTCTGAGTCCCAGTCCCTGTATAGGTTTCTGTGTGACCTTGGGCGGCCCTTTCTCTTTTGGAACGTTTGTTCCCCTACCGGGGTCTCTGGTTCCCTGCGTCCCGCGCTCACCGTAGCGGGCCCAGAGCTTGGGCTGCACATCCGAGCACTCGCGGATTAGGATGGGCAGGTCGGGATTCACTTTCTTCAGCTCCACATAGCGTTTCTCAATGAAGTCCCTGCGGGCAGGAGAGAGCACCGCGCGTGCGGTGTGGGCACGGGCCTCTCCAAACACCCGGGAGGTCGAGGTCATGACCCTGGCGCCCCGAACCCCACCCGCCTCACTGGGCCGCGCCTCACCTGACGCCCTGGCTGCCGGGCGAGCGCTGGCACAAATGGATACGAATTTCACGAAGACCCAATTTGCCTCGGACTCCACGAATCGCTGCAGCCGCCGCCATTTCGGCTAGTACTCAATCATCCGCCCTAGACCTTCCGGCCAAGTAATCCTATCAAATCAGCTTCGGACGCTCCAGCCCCGTGATAGGTTGGCGTATACAAGGGGCGGGGCCATGCTTAGCCAATGCCATAAAAGCATTGCCGGTCGACTCCTACTCTGATTTCTCCGCCCGCGGCCGAGACGGAAAAGCTGGGGCTCGAAAGGAATTGTGGGTGGTCTCCTGAGGTGCATTGTGGGGAGATTCGTGTAGCGTTGTGTTGTTATCGGATCATCAGTCGTCGTTGTGGTTGAAACACCGCGGACGAAATGCCAGAACGAGATAGTAAGGCTTGGGTCATCTCTCCTTTCCCCGCGGGACTTGGGACATTTGGCGTGTTATTTTGGCCTCAGAATTGAAGCCGTATGTGTTGGGGGTGGGGCGGAGTGAAGGCGGGCCGGGAGTGTGACGCTTGGAGCCTGGCGAAGCAGTTGGGCTCCGAAAGAGGCCGGGAAACTCCAGATTGTCCCTAAATCTTGTTCTTGCCCCAGCCCACGACAGATAAGATTTATCTGTGGACCTCCCCCAACCCCTGTCACTTAATTTTCAGTTACGTCAATTTACCTTTTGCGTAGTATCTTAGATGTCATGTTCAGGATTTCTTGGCTGATCCTCCAGCCTGGTTTTAGGGGTCCCGTCCTCTGCGCTCCCGTAGCTCCTTGTATTTTTCTGCTTCAGCATTTTTTACACTGTATTGTCAGTGTCGCTGTTCTTGACTTTTTGCCCCACTAGATTGTGAGCAAGTTGACAGGGAAAGACATCTGTATTGTTCACTTCTGAATCCATAACTTTCGCACAGGACCTGACTCTTAAAGAGATTTATTAAATTAATATCAATTCTTTTTTTAGGCGAACCATTCTCCAATCCCTTGGCTCCAGATGGCCACGATGTGGACGATCCTCACTCCTTCCACCAGTGAGTGTTTTAATGTAGAACCATGGGAATGAGCTGGGAAATGAGCGAAGTGGTGGTGGTGATGGTGAAAGAATTCTGAATGTCTTGTCAGGAAGAATGGTCAGAGAATCATACCACTTGCCCTGTTATCTCTGTGAACTTTAACTGGGTTAGGCCAACTGCATAAAAGTGTTAGAGGGGAAATAATGGCAGGGTGAGTGCTAATTTTTTAAAATTCATGTTTAATTTTGTGTTATTTAGGAATTAATTTTTGTATAAAATTAAAACTTCAGAATGAAGTCAATGTTGTCTTTGATAACATACCCAATTTCAGTCCCTTTTTTAGAGGTAACCACTTTACCTTTTTTACACATATCTTTTTTTGCTACTCTTTTTAAAATGCATTTATACACATGCATTTATATCTCAGTAAAATATATCATTGCCTTATGAGTTAAAATATTAAAATTAAGTTATGTTACATTGTGTGTATATAATTTTGCCATCTGATGATCTTCCCTTCTCAATATCTTGGTCCTTATTTTCATGGCAGTGACAAGGACTCTTTTTTTTTTAAGTTTGTCTTTTGTCAGTTTAATTTGCAGATCTCTGGTACAGAATATAAGAGGGTAGAGGGAAAGTTTTTCCTACCCTATTTGTTAACCTACGTACTTGTTGGCGTCAAGTATACTAATAGCCAGTCCTACTTGGTTCTTGTTCTGCCTCAGCAGCGAGACCAACCCTCACCCTTAGTATGATACTCAACTTCATCTTCCTCCCAGGCAAGATACCCTGCCTTCATCTTCCCTAACAGCCTGTCTTTTGGCTTTCTCTTAGCTCATGCCTTGTCTCATCAATGTCCCTCCAGGTGTGAGCATGGGTCCCCGGACTACCTGGCAGGGAGAGGCACGTGAGGTTCATGTAGTAAGTGTCCAGGTGGCTGGAGCTGGACTCTGCCACACAGTACACACAGAAGTGATTGCATCCCAGTGCCACCAGCTGTGATGGCTGTGCATCCCCCACATAGGTTTCTAAAATGCTGGTGGGTCAGGGCCAGGGCTCAGACCCCAGAATCCCACCCTCAGAACTCTATAGTATGGGATAGCTGTGTCCTAGTGACCCCAAGTGGAAATGTAGTCAGCCCCGAAGTAGGGATGCATACCTCTGCTGAAGGACTCCCTTCTTGACCAAACTCTAGTCAGGCTTCTGCAAGGCTTATATTTTTTACCAGGTCTCCTGAACCGAGTTTTAGCAAAGAATTCTGTTAGGGTGTGGAGAATACCATCCATCCATCCATCAATCAATCAATGAGATCCAGTTATGCCTCTTGATAATCTAATCAAATTCATCTTCCACTATACCTTTGATGTCTGAGTAATTTTCCATAAATTCCCTATTGTCTCTGTTGTATTCAGAGTTGAGTTTTGATCTCTATCCCCTTTTACAATAGTCTTAATTCATATTTTGGTAGTGTTGAAGAATCATTTTTGGGGAGACCTAGCAGGATTCTTTGCTACAGTGGGCTCAGCAGGCCAAGGAAAAGGCCTACTCTGAAGAGAATTCAAAGGAAACTTATTTGAGTTTGGTCATTGTGTCAGTTAAAATTATATCTTATGCCATCAGTGCTATGTTCTCCACATTTGGGAAATACTGTCACAGTTTATTTATTAATAGTCTCCAGTGAGAGTTTAGGTTGTTCCCAAGTTTTTATTATTTTCAAAACTGTAATTAGATCTCTTTCACATGCCTTATACACATAATGCCAGTAATTGACCAGGTTAAATACAGATGAATGGAGTTGCTGCATCATAGGATATTACACATTTAAATTTTAAGAAAGATACTGGCAAATCGTCCTCCTAGTTATCTATACTGATTTATATTCCTGTTGGCGATATGAGAATATCCAGTTCCCAAATTCTCACTCATTCTTGATTTATCAAACTTTTTAATCATTAGCACTGACGCATTAAAAAGGGCATGTCTTTGTTTTAATTTGTATTTCCCTGATTTCTAGTAAAGTGAACCATATTTTTTACATACTCCTTTTCCAGTTCTCATCGGGTACTAATTTGTAAAAATTTTTGCCCTTTAGATCAAAACTCACTAATGAAGACTTCAGGAAACTTCTCATGACCCCAAGGGCTGCACCTACCTCTGCACCACCCTCTAAGTCACGTCACCATGAGTAAGTTCTGGGTTGATCCAATCTGTGTCCTGACTATTTTCTATGGAAAATTTATTGAACTAGATGTCTTAGGAACTTGAAAGCCTTTTTTTTTTTTTTTTGAAGTCCATGGTTTTGATTCTCTCCCTCTTGAGATTGAAGCTCTAGGAAAGACTGGGATGCTCTAGGGATCTCAGTTTTTCTCAGAGTATGTTCCACGGACCATTTGTTGGACGAACTAGAGTTGCTGCTGGTGCTTAAATAAGTAGATTTCTGGATCCATTCCAGCCCCACAGACTCAGATTCTAGGGCAGATATTTGGGTATATATTATTTTAGTAGTCCTTCAGATGGTTGTGATGCTTTCTAAAATTTGAGAAGGACTCACCTACAAATATTGACATGGATCTCTGCCTGATTAAAACTGACAGTTTTTGCTTTGGTCAGTATTCTAGGCTTTTCTTTAATCCTCAAGGGTACTTCTTGGGGTTTCTTGGGCTGTGGCAATATTTTGCTATCCGTGAATTTCTTTTTTTTGCTAGGATGCCAAGGGAGTACAATGAGGATGAAGATCCAGCTGCACGAAGGAGAAAAAAGAAAAGGTAAAGGAAGGTGGAGGAGTGTTGGGTTTTGTGGTGGATGGTATTTGGGGGTAAGGAATAGGGGCTAGTTAGGAGCCAAGAGATTGAGGTTTTCCTTTGTCTTGAGGTTCTCTGCTTTCATAGTGGAGAGGAATGATATTTAGAATGGCAGTTTATTTGGCAGTTTAGGGCTTTGGAGCCACCTTGTGGTGTTTTAATCTCGTCTTGACCAGTTTCTAGCTGGATATTCTTGGGCATTTTGCTCAGCGTCTCTAATCTTTAATATTCTCAGGGGTGGAATCAAGATAGTGATAATTTTTATTAGGTTGTCATGAGGATCAACTGTGACAGTCCATGTAAACACTTAGTACCAGTTCCTGGCATATAGTAACCATCCAGTCAATCTTGGTTGCCACCGTCATCGTCATTGCTATTATTTATATGACACCAAGCTTCCTGGATCTCGAACTTTACTTTTTCCTCTCTTCTTGAGAAGGACTGGGAAGAAATGACCTATTTTCAGGTGAAATTTGGAAGGTGATAAAAATTCAGGTGACTTTCTGCTTGCCATATGGAAAAGTCTCATACCTGTAGAGACTCAGTGATATAGAGCTGGGTGATAGTGAAGGATTCTGAAGTGACAGATGGAGTATACTGAGGTGGCTTTAGAACAGCATATCTGTGAGCTGGAAGAAGCTGTAGCTCTGCTTTTGAGGACTGTCAAGAGGTGGCCAGGGACTTCCCTGGTGGTCCAGTGGCTAAGACTTTGCCCTCCCCATGCAGGGGGCCTGGGTTCAGTCCCTGGTCAGGGAACTAGATCCCACATGCCCAAGCGAAAATCGAAGATCCCTCGTGTCACAACTAAGACCTAGCGCAGACAAATAAATAGTAAAAACAAAACAAAAAGAGGTGACCAGCAGTTCTGTCAGGACATATATGAGCTTTCAGCATAGAGAATTGGATGAAGGTATAAAGAAACAGGCAGGAACAGGCTGAGCCTCACACATTTGCCTTCCCTGGTCACAGTTACTATGCCAAGCTTCGCCAACAAGAAATTGAGAGAGAGAGAGAACTAGCAGAGAAGTACCGGGACCGTGCCAAAGAACGGCGGGATGGCGTGAACAAAGATTATGAAGAAACGGAACTGATCAGCACCACGGCTAACTACAGGGCTGTGGGCCCCACTGCTGAGGCGTGAGTACTGAGCAGGCCAGGGCATGATTCTCAGCATTGCAGAGTCATACAGTGGCAGTATGAATTCTTCACATTTTCCTTGCTCTGGAAAGCCTTTTCCCCATACCAAGCCATTTCAAGAGGCACTTCCCGCCCACAAAGGATGGTTATTTTTTTTCCTAGGCTTCATTTTTCAAATTATCTATTCAAAGGCTAGTTCTTATGTGGTCTGTTTCATTCTCCAGGGACAAATCAGCTGCAGAGAAAAGAAGACAGTTGATCCAGGAGTCTAAATTCTTGGGTGGTGACATGGAACACACCCATTTGGTGAAAGGCTTGGATTTTGCTCTGCTTCAAAAGGTGGGCCTTGGTTGGTAGGTGGAGAGTAATACTGCCATGCTGAATGCTCTTATAAGGGCCTTTTTGGGTGACGAGGGAGACTGCTCTTAGTTCAAACCATCTAAAGGTCTCACGGTGACCCTTCTGTAGGACTAGTTGCTATTTGTCCTTCAAGTCTCAGCTTCAGTTTTATCTTCTTGGGGAAGCAAACCTTCCCATATCACCTAGGTATGGTTGTCTCCCCACTCCTTACCTCCTACTACCTGCACACTTGTGTAGCTCTTCTGTTTTATTTATAGCAGTTATCACATTTTGTTGTTTAATTGTTTAATTTGTCTGCATTTCTTTTTATAAGCCCCATTAAAGCAAGGACTATATTGTTTTCTTTAGTATTGAATTCTTAGTTCCTGGCACAGTGTGGCATAATGGTGTTCAGTAAAGATATGTAAAGTGAATAAATGGGTAAACCTTAAGTGCTTTCCTGTTAGGTACGAGCTGAAATTGCCAGCAAAGAGAAAGAGGAGGAAGAAATGATGGAAAAGCCCCAGAAGGAAACTAAGTAAGCAAGCATCAGGGAGAGCTTGAGAGTTTAGAAAGGTGGGGCTAAACATAGGAACACATTTAGCAAGAATATTCTTTCTGTCTTTTCAGGAAAGATGAGGATCCTGAAAATAAAATTGAATTTAAAACACGTTTGGGTGAGTACAGAATTTCTGCACTAGTGCCTCTGCATTCCGGATGACATGTAGGGAATTTAGTGCTCTGGGCAGGATAGGCTTCACTTCTCCCTCAACCTACTTTTATCTCTTTTTTTGTCTCCAAACCAGGTAGCTCCCACATACTACTACTCTTAATAGAACTCAGATGTGGACTTATTTACTTAATATATTATTAACGTCCCCGGTAGTTATTTCATATATATTACTAATGTCCCTGGGCTTCCCAGGTGGCGCTAGTGATAAAGAACCTGCCTGCCAATGCAGGAGATGCAAGAGATGCAGTTTCCATCCCAGGGTCGGGAAGATGCCCTGGAGGAGGGTGTGGCAACCCACTGCAGTATTCTTGCCTGGAAAATCCCATGGACAGAGGAGCCTGGCAGGCTACTGTCCATAGTATGGGTCGCAAAGAGTCAGATATGACTTAACCGACATAGCACACTTGAACGCACTAATGTCCCCTCAGGCTGGACACTCGCTCAGATTTGGGCTTATCCATGAAGGGAGGTAGCATGGTTGGTGATTTAAAACTCAGAATTTGGAAACCTGCATTTGAATCCTGTGGTGAAATCATGCAGGGCATGTGATTTGGGGTGCAACCAACACAATTTCTCAGCTCCTGCTTGTCCACTTGCAAAATGGGGTTAATATACCTCATGGGATTATTGGGACAAAGAGAAATAATGTGTGTAACATGTCTTATCACATTGGGCATGTAGTAGTGCTATTTTTCCCCATCTTCAGATCTTCATCAGTATTAGTGTAAACTTCATCCTCCTTCCTCACAGGGCTTAATACAGTGCTAGGCACACAGTATTCAGAAGGCAGTGTACGAAGGGTGGATAAGAGCTCAGACTTTGGAGTTAAATGGCCAGGGTCCCATTCTTTGTTCTGTCTCTTAGTAGCTCTAGGAGTGCAGTAGTCAGATGACTTAAGTGGTAGTAAATCACCTAACTCACACACTTGGTATTCTTATCAGCTAAAAGTAAACTGCACCTGTTGTTGTAGAAGGTTCTTATTGGCTACTTGCTGCTGTTTCTCTTTTTGTAGGCCGAAATGTTTACCGCATGCTCTTCAAGAGCAAAGCATATGAGCGGAATGAGCTGTTTCTTCCAGGCCGCATGGCCTATGTGGTAGACCTAGATGATGAGTACGCTGACACAGACATCCCCACTACTCTTATCCGCAGCAAAGCTGATTGCCCCACCATGGAGGTGAGTGACCCAAGTCCCAAGAGCCTGCCATGTGAACCTCAAACCTGGTAATCAGCCTTGATGTTGCCCTGAGCCTCATCTACCACATTTAACCAAGTCCTGTCCACATTTTAACCTCCCAAATCTCAGTTGAATCCATTGACTTCTCTGTCTCCGCCAGTAACACAGTAACATTCCATTCTTAGCCATCATCTCTTGCTGAAACTATTAAAAGAGGCTCCTAATTAGTTTCCACACTTCCACTCTGTTTCCCTTTCAATATTATATTTACTTTTATTATTATTGAGATGTAATTTACATACCATACAATTCACCCCTTTAAATCATACAATTCAGTGGCTTTAATATATTCATAGAATATGCTGTGAATGTATAACTGGCATCAAAATCAATTTTAAAACATTTTCATAAAAACAAAAACATTTTCATCACCCTCAAAAAGAAACCCTGTACTATATGGCCATTACCACTTCCTGTGTCTTTCCATCCTTTTTTCTGTTATTTTTATACATGACTAGAGTGATCATTCCACAACATGAATTTTGTTTCCTCACGATTTAGAAGCTTTTGATGATTTCTTACCGTTAGGATAAAAAGCAAAATCTTTATCATGGCCTGTGAGGCCCTGTAACTCTGGCCTTTGCAGTCTGTTTTTACCATGCTTCCCTGTTCTCCAATCATCCTGGCTTTCTTGAATGTACTAGATTACTTTTGACCCAGGCCTTTGTATGCTGTTTCATCTGTCCAGAATGTCCTTTTACAACACCTCCTCTACCTGTCTTCACCTAGTTAGTTAATTTTCACCCATCCTTCAGTTTGTTAAAGTAAATGAATGAATAAATGAAGAGTCCTGCTTAGTGGGATAACATTCTTCTTGGATTTTTCAGGCCCAGACCACACTGACTACAAATGACATTGTCATCAGCAAGCTCACCCAGATCCTTTCCTACCTGAGGCAGGGTACCCGCAACAAGAAGCTCAAAAAGAAAGATAAAGGTAACCTGGAGGGTTAGGGAGAGAAACCTTAGCCTTTGAGGGGCATTTGAGGATGGAACCAAGGTCTCCTGGAGCCTTCTGTTTCCAGAGCATTGGGAGGCTCCTGGGGACCAGAGAAAAATGGTAGCAATGAAGCATTAGGAAGGGGATAGTTACATCTAGGTTCTGTCTGCTTGATCCACCCAGGAAGCAGTGGTCAGTTTTGAGGCATGGGGAGGGGAAGTAGGGATAGCTTTTGTTGTCCCATCTTTTAAAAAGAAGATGTATAAAAGGGTATTGAGAGCTGGGGAGCATGGTGAGGCTGGGTGGAAATTAACTCAGGAGTGTTTTCCTTACTCTCTTTGTGTTACAGGGAAAATGGAAGAGAAGAAACCCCCGGAAGCTGACATGAAGTATGTATCCTAGCCCCTAACTCCTGATCTGAGGGAAGAAGGTCTTCTGGGTTTCCTGTCTTTGGCATTTGGGGGAGGCCTTGGTGTGAGAATCTGGAAAAATGGTCGGGGGAGATGGAAATATGTGTGACTTTGTCAGCTTGGGATCTCTGTTTTCCTAGTATATTTGAAGATATTGGGGATTATGTGCCCTCCACAACCAAGACTCCTCGAGACAAGGAGCGGGAGAGATACCGGGAACGGGAGCGTGATCGGGAGAGAGACAGAGACCGTGACAGAGAGCGGGAGCGAGAACGAGACCGAGAGCGGGAGCGGGACCGAGAACGAGAAGAAGAGAAGAAGAGGCACAGCTACTTTGAGAAGCCAAAAGTGGACGATGAGGTGCGTGGGAGTCCCGGACACCAGGTGGAGGGGCTGCCCATCTTTGTGGCTGCCCAACCAGGTATAGAACCCCCATGAGTTATATAGGTGCCTCATGGCTCCATAGCAGCAACTGGGTCAACTAATCTGTCCTGGAAATGTGGGCAAGGGGTGGGGTAGCAAATTGTTTCAAACTTGGGGGAGAGATGAGTGGGCATCCTTTTTGGTGACACTCACTTCAGTTTCTGTTTTCTTTCCAGCCCATGGATGTTGACAAAGGTGAGTTGTACCTGGGGCATCTTGCATTGGCTCTGGCAGTGCTGCTTTGTTCTGGACTGAGAGTCTGACTCAGATTTCAGAGCTGCCAAGGGTGGGACCGGGGAACTTCCTATTCTGGGTTCTCGAAAGATCCATGCCTTGCTTTATGGGGTAGATAGAAGATAAGTGTGGAATTCAGTCTTCCTGTACAATGGTAGGCCATATTTGTTTGATGTAATTCTCCCAGCTGTGGGGTTCTGAGGATGTGAGGCAGGTTGAGCGAAGGATATTCTGGGCACACGACTGCATCTCAAGCAGAGTAGCTCATTTTGAATTGAAATGTGATTAAAACTTCTTTAGTTAAAAAAGAATTCTGTTGCTTAAAAAAATGTTCTTACAAAAAGCACAGGTGGGAAGTGTGTTGTAGGGAAGAGGTTGTAAATTCCTTATTTAAAAGTCTGAGCAGAGTTCTCTTCTGCGCAGGACCCGGATCTGCCAAGGAGTTGATCAAGTCTATCAATGAAAAGTTTGCTGGATCTGCTGGCTGGGAAGGCACGGAATCATATCCTTTATTTCAGTGTGTTCATGGGTTCTAGCAAACTGTTCTCTCTTCATTCCAACTCCACCTGCTTCCCCATAACCACCACCCCTCCCCCCCGCCTCACATGTCTTGCTCTTATCATTTCGTGCTGGATTTTGACGAGGATGAAGTCATGATTTCCCCTTTTTCAAAGGACCCATTGACGTTCTAGCCCTCTTCTTAAGAGTTTTCATGTTGAGGCTTCTAGCCCTTCCTGCTTGAAGTTTTTCTGCTGTTGGTAGAATTATTTTCTTTAATGTAGCATATGCTGAAGAAGCCAGAGGACAAGAAGCAGCTGGGAGATTTCTTTGGCATGTCCAATAGCTATGCTGAGTGCTATCCAGCCACGTACGTGAGACTTTTTTTCTTATAATAATAATCATCACATAGCTTTTTATTTATTTTTAATTTTATTTTTGGCTATGCTGGGTCTTTTTTTGCTGTGTGCGGGTCTTTTCTAGTTGTGACGAGTGGGGGCTACTCTCTAGTTGCAGTGGCTTTTCCTGTTGTGGAGCTCAGGCTCAGTAGTTGGGACACGCAGACTTAGTTGCCCACTGGCATGTGGAATCTGTCCAGATCAGGGATTGAACCTGTTCCCCTGCACTGGTGGGTGGATTCCTAAGCACTGGACTACCAGGGCAGTCCCGAGACTCTATTGAAGAAGGTGGACTGGGATGATTGGAGAACAAGGTTGGGAGTAGTAGCAGTGAGGTGGAAATCTGACTTGCTGGAACCCAGGGGTACTTCTTACTGGATAAAGTATTCTGTTAGGCTCTGTGTGGGAGGCCTAGGAGGGATGGCTATTCCTAGGCGTAAGTCTCTTAGTAGGTAGGTTTCTAAATGAAGCATAGGAGTCTGGAATTCCACCATCTCTTTTAAACTGTTGCTTCTTTTTAGGATGGATGACATGGCTGTGGACAGTGATGAGGAGGTGGATTATAGCAAAATGGACCAGGTGTGGAGCTGGAAGAATGGGTGGAGGCAGTTACTGTTTCACACATATCCCGTTTCCTCCTCCCAGAAGATCTGTCATTTCCTGAGGCTCATCTTCCGTTAGCTGGAGTAGCAGGAGCAGTGGCATTGTGGGTCTTGGGGCAGTTTAACTGTTTTAAAGTGTCACTACAAAGCCAAATGAGATAGGGCCAAGAATATGTTTCTTTTTATTTTCTATAAAGTGCCAGGCTTTGACTTCTGTCTTAGGCAGTAAGGAGGCCTTTAGTGCACATGTAGAAAAGGGCAGAAGGAATTTCAGTTTTTAGAAAATAACTGGCAGGAGAAAAAGGAAAATAACTTGAGTTTTATTATAGTCAGGATTGATATTTTCCTCTAAGCTTTAAACAAACAAAAGCACCAAACACCAATAAGGGTGAAGACGTGTCATCTTTTTCCTTGTTCTCTCTGTACTTTTGTGCTTAACAGCATGGTTTAATTCTGTTTTGGAGCCTTGCTTAACCCTGGCTCTGCCAGGTATTAGTGTTGTGACCATGTCAAATTATGTTACTGCTTATTTTTCAGTTTCCTCATTAGGAAAATGGAGAGAACTCTAAGTTCTCTCAGAAGAGTTTCTGAGAGAATTAAATAAGGTACATGTTAAGTGTGCAGAATAATGCCTGGCCCATAAGAGTGAGTGAAGTGATAGTTGCTCAGTTGTGCAACTCTTTGCGACCCCATGGACTATACAGTCCATGGAATTCTCCAGGCCAGAATTCTAGAGTAGGTAGCCTTTCCCTTCTGCATTGGATCTTCCCAACCCATAGTAAGTACATAGTAAACACTTATTATTGTTTATTAAGGTAGGATTTATTAATGATAAAACCTGGGATTATGGGAGAGCCTGGGCTTTAATCAAGGGCTAAAATTTCATTTCCACTGACAACTCTTCCTTCCCTGCCCACCCCCCCCACCCCCCCCCCCCCCCCCACCATTCTGTCCTGCAACAGGGTAACAAGAAAGGTCCTTTAGGCCGTTGGGACTTTGACACCCAGGAGGAATATAGCGAGTATATGAACAACAAGGAGGCTTTGCCCAAGTGAGTCTTGGTACTAAATACAGCCAAGAGTGAGGAGAGGGATGGGGGGTGGTTAGAGGGCGTAGAGGGCATAGTCTGGCTGAAACATTACGAAATCAGTTCTCTGCTCATAGGTCCTCTGGGAACACCTTGCTACTTCTCTGTAACCTCTGATGCCTCCTTCCCTCAACTCCCCTTTTTTTCCCTTCAGAGCTGCATTCCAATATGGCATCAAGATGTCTGAAGGGCGGAAAACCAGGCGCTTCAAGGAAACCAATGACAAAGCAGAGCTTGATCGCCAGTGGAAAAAGATTAGTGCGGTAAGTGGGACTGTTTCTGGGTGGGAGGGCCTTAGCTGGGAAGACATACTCGCCCACAGATTCAGGAACTACTCAAGGGATTGGAGAGCCGTGGAAGTAGGAGAGAGGTCAGCCTTGGGTTTCAGGTGAGCTTAGAATGGCAGTCTGTCAACTATAACTGTTGTTCTTGCAGATCATTGAGAAGAGGAAGAAGATGGAAGCTGATGGGTGAGCAGCATTATTTTTCCTCTGTGGGACTGGCGAGAATTGCTTAGTATATTGATCTTATGTTCATTTCTCCTTCTATTGCAGAGTTGAAGTGAAAAGACCGAAATACTAAAATCTCTGGTTCCAAATCCAAGAATAATCTCCACAAGGATTTACTCCCCACTGCTTGCTTTATACAATTCCAAAAAAAAGTTGAAAGATTTTTTTGTGTGTGAATGTATATAAATTTCATTGTATAATGTTTTGATCCCATTAAAGTTGGTTAACCTGCTGTCTTATCTTATGTATGTTGAGGGCCCAGGTACACCAAGAAGTCTGCTAATCCCACTGATTGTATAAAAATCACATGGAAAAGGTCAGCTCAGTCCTTTGCTGAGCTGTGCTTCTGTTAATAGATTCCTAAGCAATATATATAGTAGCCTGGATACCCAGTGGAGAAGGGACAATTGACCCTCACTGATAGCACAGAAAAACAAGGATGATTGGTCTTAAATAGCAGACTCATCTGGGGACCTAGTCTTAGGGTAGAGGTTCTCTGGGACTTAGGGTTAGCCCAACGGGCTGCCAGTCTGATGCCAAGGTTGTGCACGACTGGGCTCTAGGTGAAGGCACCTGATGAGAAACACTCCTCCTGGGAACAAAAAACCTTTTACAGATTTATGCCCTGCTGTGATCTTCAGTAATTCCAAGCAGAAATCACTGCTTATTGGGTTGGAGGGGAAGTGAGGAATCCCTCACTTGCGGAATCCCTGTCCTAGATAAGAGGGTGCCCTTCAACACACTGAACAGTTTGTCAAGGCCTAGGTGTGGGCTCTCTGGCCTTCAGCTCACTCCTTCACCACCCTTTTCTTCTTCTCAGCTTAACTGCCAGCACTTTGGTACTTGTCAACAAAGGTCACAATTTATTTCTGGCTGGTCCATAGCTGCCACTACCTTCCCAGAGGTACAACCTGAGGGCTTACAAGATCCAAGGAAAGCTAGATGGCTACCTTAGCCAATGCCTTTGGTTACTTTCACCTTGAGAGAGTATGGGTTTTTTGAGGAAGCCAGCTTTGTGCATGGTGTCTAGGAGGCTGAAATTGGGCTCTGTCTGCAATAACACCTAGATGGGTTAATTTCAGACAGTAAGTGATACCCTGATTTCATGGTTGTTGGCAGCAGTCACAATTAGGTAAAAGGTCACAGAAACAGACCTGGCTCAGATGAAGAGTGGTCTTGCCTGGAGAATCCCAGGGAAGGCGGAGCCTGGTGGGCTGCCATCTATGGGGTCGCAGAGTCTGATACGACTGAAGCGCCTTAGCAGTAGCAGCAGAGGGTCACTTAAGATCCAGACCTGGGGGTTGACTGCCAGTTTAAATTTCTGCAAGTACCACCAAGCCTTCTGGAAGTAACCAGGTGGCCGCATCGTGAGGAACAAGGACTCACAAGACCATACAAGGGACTTGGAGCCTCGCTGAGGTCTCTAACCTCACTTCTTTCACCTCTTCTTAAGGGAGCTGGGTATCAGCATGTAAGATGTCTTAGAAGGCTTATACTGCAACGTGAGAACATTCTCTTCAGACAGGAGCCCATGCTCCTCCTCATCTGTCCCACAATACAGAGTGCTCTCATCTTTGCGGAATCTTTGGTAATCAGAATGTCAACTGTTGTGCCAATTTTTCCTTTTCAGCAACTCCTTGCCAGCTGAGCACTACTGGCCCAGTCCCACTGAGGGTCTGCAGCCAAACAGTAGGAACTGATGGGGCACTGTTGCTTTGGCCACGAGGATGTTCAGCATCCATCCGCGGCTGCAGCTTAAGTGTGAGTGGGCTGCCTGCCGTCAGGGACCCCCGCAAGTCAAATTCTTGCGGTGTGGGCTTTTGTCACTTACTGATCAAACTGGTTGTGGCTCATCTTGGTCTTTTCACCAAGCCATGAATGACTGGCGTCCTCCTCTCCCCTGAGGGCAGGCCGGCAGTCATCCTTACCTTTTGGGGTTGGTTGTTCACTCACTAACTAGGTCGTGTCTGACTCTGAGACCCCATGGACTGCAGCACGCCAGGCTTCCCTGTCCTTCACTATCTCCTGAAGTTTGCTCAAATTCATGTCCATTGAATCTGTGATGTTACCTAACCATCTCATTCTCTGTCGCCCTCTTCTCCTTTTGCCTTCAATCTTTCCCGGTATCAGGGTCTTTTCCAGAGAGTCGACTCTTCGCATCAGATGGCCAAAGTATTGGAGCTTCAGCAACAGTTCTTCCAATGAATATTCAGGGTTGATTTCCTTTAAGATTGACTGGTTTGATATCCTTCATGTCCAAGGCACTCTCAAGTCTTCTCCAGCACAATTCAAAAGCATCAGTTCTTCCCGGCTTAGCCTTCCTTATGGCTGTCAGCCTGGATCAGGAAAACGCAGTTCCCATCTCCAGGTGAAGAGGCCAAGGCGGGGGTTGAGGGTTGTGCTGTATAGCCAGCCCAGCAACTCTCCATTGCAACGCATGGAAGTACCGGGTTTAAACTGCCGAGCTCCTCCGTTCGTTTCCATCTACCAGCGAGTCTGGCTCCGCCTCTTCCGGGTTACGGAGAACGCCTAAACGCCACTTCCTGTACAGCCCCTCAATCCTGAAGCGGTTCTCTGGGCCATTCCTACCTCTGTGTAGCTAGTTCTTGGGTTCACTTCCCGTTTCCTTCGCGGCTCAGGTCATCTGGTGCATGGACCGCATGTGTGAGGAGAGGCCCGCGGAGGATGGGAGCGACGAGGAGGATCCCGACGCCACGGAAGCCCCAGCCCGGATCCGGGACACTCCGGAAGATATCGTCCTGGAGGCTCCGGCTAGTGGGCTGGCGTTCCATCCGGCCTGCGACCTTTTGGCAGCGGGGGACGTGGACGGGGACGTGTTTGTGTAAGTGCAGGGCAGAGATGGGGGTGTGAAGAGTGTGGTGGGCCTAGGGCTGCTCGGTCTGGAAGCTCCTCAGGAATGGAGCTGGGATAAGGAAAGAAAGTTACGGGGAGATTAAGTTTACAAGATTTAAATCATGTCCAGTTCGTTTAATAACGTTCGGCTTTAAGCAGGTTACCACACAAATCTCTTAGAAGAACTGAAAGAGTAGCTGGAATGCCCTGACGGAGCCCGGACAAGTAGGGGAACAAGTAGGCCTTCAGGACACTTACTTCCCACCGAAATATGTATTGATTCTGAAACAGGACCAGCTGGGCCCCCTGCTTTCCCTTCTTGCCCATTTTAACTGATTTTTAAAAAACACAGATCCGACCCCTTCACTTCCTTGATTAAAACCCTTCAATAGTTTACCTTTGTTTTTAGGATTCAGATTCCTTAATCTGGTTAAGGGCCTTGACCTTCTGGCCCTTGTTCAGTTTTTTTTGCTTTCTGTGCTTATTCATTGTTACCTTTTAAAAAATGCACCTTGAAGTCTCAGCTCCTTTGCACATTATCATTCTGTCTGGAATTTCCCTCTTGAACCTATTGTCCCAGAGTTCTCAGCATCTCCTCACTCTTCCAAGGTGGTGCAGACTAAATTAGATTATCTGTTAGATGCTGCCTTGGCACCAGATACCTTTTGCTCCTAAACTGCATAATGATGTGTAATTTGTGTAATAATTTGAATGCTTTCTCCTCCACTAAAAAAAAAAAATTTAACTTTTTTGACCTCGCCCCACAGTAAAAATACCTTTTATGTTTTGTGTGGTGCACTTTGATATTTTCTGGTTTATTTTATCCTATTGTAATCGTGGGCATACAGAAAATGCTGACTGCAACTCACTAATGGGTCACGACTAGAGTTTGAAATACAGTGTTCTGGAGTGTATAATCTGTAGTCTGTTTAGTTCTCATTATGTCTGCTGCTTCTAGCCCAGGGTGAGTGCTCAACACATGTTTGCTTTTTGAATAAAAAATATAAGCTGGAAGCAGTGAAAAATCATTGAAGGCCCTAACCAGGAGAGTTGTTCTATCAGATTTACTTAATGGATTTAAACCCCAAACCCCTCATTAGCTACAGTGTCCTTGGGCAAGTTAAATTTTTTTTTTTAATCTTTGGAAGTGGGAACAAGGGGTAATTCCCTGGTGGTCCAGTGGTTAGGACTTGCTGCTTTCACTGCCAGGGTCCCAGTTTCGATCCCTGATTGGGGAACTAAGATCTCGCAAGCTGAGTGGCACAGCCAGAAAAAAAAAAAATAACAGTAATACTTATTTTGTAGAGAGGTTTACTATTTCTGTCCATGTTTACAGTGTCAGGTACTTGGGAGTCACCTTTCTTCATACCCCTTATGTCTTCTGTTTGTCTCCTCTTCCTACCCTCAGCCACTGCCTTCTGGAGGCCTTGAAGTTAACTCATGACCATTCCAGAGAGGTTCCTTTTGCCCAAAGAATTCAATTCAGACTTGTTTGGCTTGCATGATTGTTTTAAGCCCAGTTCAGCTCATCTTTCAAGATTTAGCCATACCTCTCTTGCCACTTGAACTCTCCTCATCCCTTTTTTCTGCCCTGGGAAGGACATCAGCATCTGTCTCCAGTATCTGCCCCTTGTTCTCTGCCAGGTGAACTACTTATTCTTCATGATCCAACTCAGGTGTCATCAACGTGGTTAGCTTTCCAAGACTCTCTTCCCTTCCAAGGCATTCATTCAGTTTGTGAATAGTTGTTAAGCAGCTTTTTCACATTAGGCACTGGGACAGAACATTTATTGGAACCTTTTTGAAAATCTGCTGAGGCAGGCACTGTGGATAATCTCTGGACAGGCACTTGCCTCCAAGCTGAGCTTACAGGCTGGTACCTCTCTGTTCTCTCTCCCTTTTCATCCTACCACTATTTCAGCATGTGGTCACAATGTGCTATAATTAGTTGTGCTTGTCTTAGCTCCCCTGGGCTTCCATGGTGGCTTAGACTGTGAAGAATATGTCTGCAGTGCAGGAGACTTGGGTTTGATCCCTGGGTGAGAAAGATCCTGGAGAAGGGAATGGGTACCCACTCCATTATTCTTGCCTGGAGAATTCCATGGACAGAGGAACCTGGTGGGCTACACTCCTTGGGATCGTGGGGTTGTAGACGACTGAGTGACTTAACACTTTCACACTTAGCTCCCATAGACCTGGAGTGTAAGTTCTCTGTCTTTATTAATCTTTACATTTCCAACCTCTGGCCTGTTCTTCTGTTGTTAGTTTTGGACTTCCAGAGTGATTCACACCTAATCTTTCCCCAGGCTAGGGTTTCCAATGATGAAGAGGGATGGGGGTTGGATGAAGTCCCAAAACATACATTGAGTGAAAAAAAGATCTAACATTTGAAGCTCACTGAAAATGGGAGAATGGGATGGTATACTCCTTGGGCTTGGAGGTGTACAATTAGTAACTCCTAGGTAGATTGAAAGTTGGCTAGTTGGTCCTACACTGCCAGGTGAGGTCTGGGGTCATTCATTGTTCTTCTATTCTCCCCAGCTTTTCCTACTCCTGCCAAGAGGGAGAAACCAAGGAGCTCTGGTCCTCAGGTCACCACCTCAAGTCCTGTCGAGCTGTTGTCTTCTCTGAAGATGGGCAGAGTGAGTATTAGGGAAGACCGCCAGTAATGTGGTGGTGGGAAGGGAGCAATGAACAATACCATGATCTGGGCATTTCCCCCACCAGAACTTGTTACTGTCTCCAAGGACAAAGCCATCCATTTTCTAGATGTGGAGCTGGGCCGACTGGAAAGACGCATTTCCAAGGCTCATGGGTAAGGGGAAGCTGATTGTGTTTTGAGATAAAGGGTAAGGATTGATCAGTACCTCCCTACTGGGACAAAGGTGCTCCAGGAAATTCTGTATCTATGTCTCTAGTGCCCCCATCAACAGTCTGCTGCTGGTGGATGAGAATGTTCTGGCCACTGGGGATGATACAGGTGGCATCCGCCTCTGGGACCAAAGGAAGGAGGGCCCCTTAATGGATATGCGGCAGCATGAGGAGTACATTGCTGACATGGCTCTGGATCCCGCCAAGAAACTGCTGCTGACAGCCAGGTACAGCCCCAAAGCTGTGTCCCACCCTTCTCCTGTATTACACGCCTCCCTCAGTGAGTGCCTCCAGCCAGTCCTGCTGCTGTGCTCTCTCTACAGCGGAGATGGCTGCCTAGGTGTCTTCAACATCAAGCGACGCCGGTTTGAGTTGCTTTCTGAGCCCCAATCTGGAGACCTCACCTCTGTTACACTTATGAAAGTACAACTGGGTTGGGTGGGATGAAGGTGTGAGGGACTTGATCTGATGTGGCTCCACAAACCTGTTTTGCCCTGTTTCCCTGCAGTATGGGAGGAAGGTGGCATGTGGCTCCAGTGAAGGTACCATCTACCTCTTCAACTGGGATGGCTTTGGGGCCACAAGTGACCGCTTTGCCTTGAGAGCCGAGTCCATTGACTGCATGGTTCCAGTGACAGAGAGTCTGCTGTGTGCTGGCTCTACTGATGGAGTCATCAGGTGAGAGAAACCAGATGGCCTTCAAGTCATAGGAAGGGCAGACCTAACCAACCCATACCCAACTTTTCTTTCTGCTTAGGGCTGTCAACATCCTGCCGAACCGAGTGGTAGGCAGTGTGGGCCAGCATGCTGAGGAGCCTGTAGAGAACCTAGCTCTCTCCCACTGCGGCCGTTTCCTGGCCAGCAGTGGCCATGACCAGCGACTCAAGTTTTGGGACATGGCCCAGCTGCGGGCTGTGGTGGTGGATGACTACCGCCGACGCAAGAAAAAGGGAGGACCACTGCGGGCACTGAGCAGCAAGGCCTGGAGCACTGATGACTTCTTTGCAGGACTGAGGGAAGAGGGAGAGGATGCCAAAACTCTGGAGGAGGAGGAGAGTGAGGATGACAGTGACTGAAGGGATGAGCTGAACCTCAGGATGGGTTCTCAGTGGACAAAAGTCTTGTTTTCTGGGTTGGATCCCTAGAGAGGCTGGGAACTGAAAATATCCTGTTGTGCAGCACAAGAAGATGCTCAGGATCAGCACACTGCTGTGAGGAAGTACTGGCTTTGTAGCAGCTGCTCACTCCACCAGTCTAAGACAAAGCCCACAGTTGGGGCAAGACAGCACGGACACAGGTATACACCAACCAGGGGTTTAATATAAATACAACCAGCATAGAAGAATTCAAAACTACACATACACCAAAACCATAACCAAGTGGTGGGGGCAAAGGCAGATGTTTGACCCTTTGGTTCCACCAGCCCTCAAATAAAAACTTGAACAAAGAAGACAAAACAGGGAAATAAGAAACAAAGATTCATACTAAACTGTGGGAGGAGGAGAGAGGGTATGTGTGTGTATGTATGTGTGTGTGACACAGAACACCTTGGGGTCCAATGAAACCTCAGAATGGGAGAAGGGAAGTTCCCTCACCACAACTTTGGCCAAACCTGAGCTGCCCCCAGGTGTTCTGGGGCCCTGCCCCAGCTGGGAGGCTGTGTCAGGTCTAGGGCAGGGCCTATGCTCCTCCCCTTCTTGGAATCAGATAGTGGCTGCCCAGGCCTGCTGGGCTGGGTGCAGACAAAGGCTGCCTGTGGAGAGGATAAGGTCACTGCTGAACCATGGTACCTCCTGCCTCAGCCCCAGTAGACCAAAGGAGGCTGGCCCTAGACTCACTCATTGCCTCCAGCAGCCGTGCAGATACTGCATCCTTAGCCACCTCATGCCCATCCTGCCCATCTGGGGTCAGCACAACCCAGATGAGGCCACTGAAGGGCACCGGATGCCCAGGGATCACCACCTGGTACCAGAAGCGGTGCCAGCCAGCAGGGCTTGTGCCCAAACACTTGGTGAGGAACACTGGGCTGCCCAGCTTCATCCGTTGGCACAGCAGCTGCAAGGCAACCTGAGACCCTTGGAACTCGAGCCCCTGGTCCCTGGCCAGGGCTAATTGGCTGCCCTCAGGCTGTAGGCACTGTAGCGAGGTACCCATGAGCTGCTGGCGGAGTCGCTGCTTCAGGTCTGGCTTAAGCCACTCCACAGCCACGTGTTCTCCACAGAGGTGGGACTGCCCTGCAGGAAAAAGACAAACAGGGTAGGTCTAAGCCCCGGGCCTAAACTCCCCGACTCAGTCCTTTGGAGTCACATCTTTTTAATCTGTTAGTTGGTCAGTCATGTCCAACTCTTTGTGACCTCATAGAGTGTAGCCCACCAGGCTCCTCTGTCCACAGAATTCTCCAGGCAAAGATACTAGAGTGGGTTGCCATTTCCTTCTCCAGGGAATCTTCCCAACCCAGGAATAGAACCTGGGTCTCCTGCACTTCAGGCAGATTCTTTACTGTCTGAGCCACCAGGGAAGCCCTTGGAGTCACGTAAGTCTATTTAATTTCTAACCTTCCCATTTCCTGGTGGTGTTACCCAAGTGTGCATGTGTGTATGCTTGGTTGTGTCTGGTTCTTTGCAACCCCACTGACTGTAGTCCAGCAGGCTCCTCTGTCCAAGGGATTTCCCAGGCAGTACTGGAGTGGTGGTCATTTCCTCCTCCAGGGGATCTTGCTGAACCAGGGATCAAACTCCTGTCTCTTGTGTCTCCCACATTGGCAGTTGGATTCTTATACCCCTGAGCCACCAGGGAAGCCTGTGACCCCAGGCAACTTAAAGTTAAATAACTTCTCCAGGCTTCACTGTGTTTATTTACAAAGGGACCTAATAACCGCTACCTTCTAAGTTCCCTTGGGGTACTGGTTGATGGCAGGCTTTGCCTACCTCATAACCATCATAATAGCTAAACTTTACCATGAATACCTGCCAAGAACTTGCCAAGAACAAAAGAATGTGCTAAAAGCTGTTTAATTAGTCTCAGGAAGCAGGTTCTACAATGTGTAAAAGGTAAGCTCAGTTGATTGCCTCTGGCAAGTCAATTTTTATTAAACCAGTGTCCAGTCTCAAGAGGGCCGACGTTTTGTTTCATTACGGTGAGGAGGGTTAAGTCAGGAGATAATGCATGCAAAGTGTTAGGTTTAGGTCACTGATAGCTGGTAGGACCAGTGAAAATATAAAAACGTGAGGTCAAATAGTCTGTCTCAAATTTGACCGTAAGCTCTAGCAGCTTTAACCCGCTTTGTTGAACTATGCTGATGGTAGAGGTCAAGTGCCCGGCATAAAGTGTTTGCTCCCAACCAAGCGGTCCCCCGCAGTCTCGAGTCCTACCTTCCACCAGGGCCTTTTTGGCCATGGCTGCGGCCCGGTGTGAGCTGAACTTGAGCAGTGCGATCTGTGCGGGCGTCGGCCCGGGGCTGGGCAGCAGCAGCGCCTCCTGCAGGCCGGGTCCCAGCGGCTGCAGCGCGCGGAGCAGCGCGCGGTGGCTCAGGCCCGACGGCAGCCCGTCCACGCTCAGCTCGCACTTCTCGGTGCTGCGGCACACGAGCAGCGGGCAGGACGGCCGCAGCAGGTGGTTGTGCAGCGTGGCGATGGCGGCCTGGGCGCCGCGCCGCGAGCTGTAGCGGGCGTAAGCGAAGCCGCGGTTCAGGCCGCTGAAGGTCATCATCAGACGAAACTCGTAGAGGCGGCCCACGCGCTGGAACAGGGGAATCAGCTGGTGCTCGTACACGTCCTGGGGCAGCCGCCCGATAAACACCTCCGACCCGGCCGGCGGCGGGCTGCCCACCCATCCTGGGAGAAGAGGGTGGGGAAGGGCACCGTCATCCAACCGGATAGTTCTTGGGTCGGGGTCCAGGGACCAAGCGCGTGAGGGAGTACGTGTGCACACGTTTGTGAAATGGGTAAAACACCCGTAATCCTCCGGGTCGTCGGCATAATCGAGTGACTGAATTACCAATGGGACTGGCATCTTAAGACTAGACTTGCTCCCTTCCTCGAGGGGGCGGGTGGGTGGGAAGGCACAGATTATAAATTTCATCTGCTTGGGCGGGGGTGGGGGGGTGTAACGGGTAGCTTGGGGTTTCCGACTCAACTCCGAGTGGAGCCTCGGGGTAGGCCCCTCCCTCCCCTGAACGCGGCGAGTCGGGGCCGTAGAGGCTGGCTTAGCCCCCTACCAGGCATACGGCTGGGAAGACCTTACCTGGGGGTGGCCCGCCATACTTTCTCTGACCGTTCACCTGCACCAGCCGGATGCCCGTCTCCCTGACCCACGCCTCCAACGCCGCCTTGTTTTCGGGATTCACCCTCTCACACCACAGCTGAGGGGAAAAGGGTGGGTTGGAATGGCGGACTGCCGCGCCCGTCCCCGTCTCGCCAGTGATGCCCAGGGTTCATGGACTCTCTGGTAGCCAACCACTTACCTCACATTCGCGTTTGGACTGCATGGCTTCCCAGCGGGCTCACTCGTACCCCCTTTATAACCTTCTCCTTATCCGCCTATCTGGAAGCTTCCCTACCCCACTACCCCCCAAGCTCTCATTGGCTCTGAGCACGACCCCGCCCACCAAGGGGGTGGGGTATCCGCCGAACTTGCGCCGCTCGAACCTCGCACCCGCAGGTGAACGCTAGACGCTAGCGAGTGGGTCTGCAGACAGCTCCACCTCTTCAAAAATGGCTTGCAGACTGGCAGGATGGAGGCTACATACAGGTGAGAACGTCCGGGACACCCTCCACCCTGCAGAAGAGCCCATGGGGGCTACTGTTAAGTGTCTCTCCCCATTTTCTACCGCTGAAGTGGTCGCAGTGGGAGACCCAGACTCTGACCAGGAACGCAGGGCTAGGCGGCAGGCAGTGACACAGGCAGGCTCCAGTGATTGAGGCATTTTATTGGACCTTCCAAGGCTGGTTGTGGGGAGCGTTCCCTCTACCTGGTTGTAGGGCTCTGCAGAAGAGACCATCTTGCTCCAGGTCCCTGTAGCCCAGGGACACAGGCAGGGCTACTAAGCCCCCAGAGCCATATGGATAAATGGTATAGTACCTGGCCATTTTTGTCTGTGATTACAAATAAAATAATCATAATAAAAATAAAAAAGTCTCTGTTCTGACCACTTTTAAGGTCTTCCTGTTGGGACAGAAATGTGCAAAGCTGTTGAAGTAGGTATGCAGAGTCTTATCTTAGCCTTAAATAGTGTCAGTCCCACTTTCTTCTGATAGTTTGCTCAACTCAGCAGATGCAAAGCGGCTGGCTTGTTCTCCTTTTGATTTCCTCCACAAGGTCTTCTCTTCGGACGTCCACCTGGCCAAGAAGGAAGGACAAGGTGGTATGAGCATCTTGTGTTCCACTGCTGAGTGCCCATGTCTTCCTCTAGTCATCAGGCCTGGCTCCGCTGGGAGCAGGAACCCAATCAAACACGTCAGGGGAGACAGTGCTTCCTGGGGAAGCCAGAGAGACACAGGGTATGTGGGGATGGAGACCATAAGCATAGTATCATGCTACCGCCTCAGTCCTTTAAGGGGCTACTGTGAATGCCAGGCTTTTGGTCAGGTCTTGAATGGGCCGCCGCATCCAGAAATGGCATTCATTCCGTGTCCCTCCCCCTTCCTGCCCACCTACTTACCTCTTCCCTGCTGGCCACTGAGCGCAGCTTGATGACCCCATCCTTGAGCTCTTGCTCACCAATGATGGCCACCAGTGGGATGCCTGTCTCCTCACAGTACTGCAGCTGATTCAGTAACTTGGGGTTCTTTTTGTAGAGCAGTTCTGCCTGCAGGGAACCAGGGAAGAAAAAAAGCTGGCTTCTGCAATCCTCAGGGACAACCTTCTTGGGGCCCCTCGCTCTGATCTTCACCCCAAGAAATCATAGGAATGGCGGGGCCACTATGGACAAGCTTTTATTTCGTGTGTGTTCAGCATTCCCAAATGTGCTGCCACCGAGGGGCTTGCCTCTTCTACCTTGATCCCAGCATCCCATAACTCTGAGACGAGCTTCAGTCTCTCTTCCAGCAGCTTCTTCTGTGCAGATGCCACAAGCACCTGTGTCTCTGTGGTCCGTACCTTCTCCTCCAAGGCCTAGAAAAGAGTTAAGAAAGAGCTGAGCTAACCTTTACAACACCTTCAGTGAGCAAACAGAGCAGGCTCTTGTCAGTATTCTGAGAGCAGGCCCCAACTCCATCAGGGCAGGCTAGTCTTTTCTCATCTAGCAATTGGGCAAAAATTAGCTCTTAGAAGAATAAGAAATGAACTGAGTGGCTTATGCATATGACTTCCCAGAATAAATAATGGAGGGTAAAGGTAGCTTTTAAAGGAAATGACAACCCACTCCAGTATTCTTGCCTGGAAAATTCCATGGACTGTGAAGTCTGGCAGGCTACAGTCCATGGGCTCGCAAAGAGTTGGACATAACTGAGTGACTGAGCACACACAAAGGTAGCTTATGTACAGTTTATGAACAAGCTTATCTCCATCTACTATCTTGTGGATCCATCATAAGGAAGTGATATTCTGCACTCACACAGGCAATCCAATCACCCCTAGCAGTTCAAGTACTGACAGTCAAGAGACTGTCTCTTACACTAAAGCCATAGGAGGGGTGTGGATGGAGGGGAGAAAGAATGCTGCTGCTGCCTGTTACTTTTTATGGAAAACTATTTCTATTGTTCTTACAATATAAGCTGCCCGTTGGAACGTCAATTGGAAAACAGTGACCTCAAGAAAAGGATGGGAGCAGTGGGAAGGTTACCCAAAAACAGTAGCAACAGAAGTGGGCCTGAGGCCACAGAGGGCTTTCCTCACATTACTGTAGGTGCTGGAGAGTCAAGATAGCCATCTCAAGGATCCCAGAGCCTCAGATACATGCTTCCCACTTAGAGATAGTATCAGAGTGACTGGGAGCAAGACTGGAGTTAGACTGCCTGCATTCAAATTCTGACTGTGCCACTTAAACCTTTGGCAAATTATTTTATCTATAATCTTCAGTTTCCTTGTCTGAAAAATGTAAATAATAAAAGTAGCTACCTTCTTGGGCTTCCCTCATAGCTGTTGGTAAAGAATCTGCCTGCAATCTAGGAGACCTGGGTTTGATTCCTGGGTTGGGAAGATCTCCTGGAGAAGGAAATGGCAACCCACTCCAGTATTCTTGCCTGGAGAATCCCATGGTCAGAGGAGCCTGGGAGGCCACAGTCCATAGGGTCACAAGAGTCAGACATGACTTCGCGACTAAACTACTACTACTATCCTCAGAAGGCTGTTTAAGAAGTTTTTTAAACAGTGCATGAAAAGCATGAAGCACAGTGCCCAAGCACAGAGGAGTAAAATATTAAGTGTTCTGTATTATGAGAAAGATCCAGGTCTTTAGATATATTGGCCTGGATTTCTGACAGCTCTGAGCAAAGTAGGGACCCAGAGCAAAGGATTTTGTGAAGAAAGAATGATTAAAGATCCATCAAGCTGGCCTATATTAGGGTGAGAGTCTGAAGGACAGCAATTGTCTTCTCCCTTTCTTTGCAAAGATGCTCCTTGACCAGTGCAGTACTACTTCCTCCTTAGATATCAAAGAAGATAGCTCAGGTGTCACCAGCTACCCAGAATTTCCTCCACCCAGCCCCAAGCCCTACCTCCAGCCTCTGCTCCACGATGGAAAAGATCCGCTCTACTCCAATGCTGAGCCCCACACAGGGCACCTTGCGCCCTTTGGGATCAAACATGCCCACCAGCCCATCATAGCGCCCTCCAGCGGCCACGCTGCCCACACCCAGGGGTTCTTCCCCTGCTCGGGCTGGGGGCTGTAGCAGCACCGCCTCATAGATCACACCGGTATAGTAGTCCAGTCCTCGAGCAAGGCTCAGGTCGAAGGAGATCTGGGGGGACAAGAATATGGTCAGTATCAGATGAGGCTCAAGGGCCGGCCTTCAGCCCCAGAGCTCAGCTGAGGCTCCTATCCCAACCTGACTCACCTTGTCAGCAATGCCAAACAAGGTCAGATACTCAAATAGCAGCTTCAGGTCTCCCAGGCCCTCGAGTGCCTGCTTGTTCTGGGACAGTTTAGGATCCTGGAGCAGCTGTTCCACCAGGGATACTCCACCTGGGGAGATAGATCTGTGAACCAGACTGACAAGAAGAAAAAGATACATGTATGCATACACACTTACACACTCCTCTCTCTTTCTCCTATGCATGTACACATACAAAAAGGAATTTCGGCTTTAGCATGAGGGCAGTGGGATGGCTGCTTGGGAGGCAGGCTTTGTTTCTCACCATGCTGCTGGACGTAGTCCCCAATGCGGTCAGCCACCTCAGGTGCCAGGCCCTTCTCTCCTACCATCTCATTCTTTACTTCCTCCCAAGATACCTGGGCAGACAGATACGGGTCAGGGAACCCTGGACAGCTTCCCCAGGACAGAACAAGTATAAGCCCTCTTCAGGGGGTGTCTTGAGCAGAAACTGCCTGTCAACGTATATCCTGGAACTAATCTTCCTCTGTGGGCATAGAGGCAGGACCCTCTCTCTCCTAATCTTTTCCATATCTCAGGGCAAGGTTGGACCTGGGAAAAGAACAGTCAAGTGTTTGGTGGTTACCTTGTCCAGCTTGTCCACTGAGGAGCAGATGGTGCGGAACTTGCTGTCTGGAACACCACAGACGGCAAACATCCCATCTAAGATGCGCCGATCATTCACCTACAGTGACCCAAGGCACAGTGATAAGGAATCTCTTTACATGGCCCTTTACAGTGCTGGATGCTTAGGCTCCTGTTGCCTCTGAACCAGGACCTTCCCCTGGGAGAGGCCAGGCCCAGCTTTGCCCCCCCGCAGCTCCATTTAGCTCTGACCTTGACCAGGAAGTCGCCAATCTGGAGTGAACTCAGGATCTCACACATGATCTTCAGGCACTCTGCATCAGGAAGCATGGGGTCAAACTGCCCAGCAATGTCAAAATCCTGTGGGGAGAGGTGTAGTTAGGGGTCCCCAAGGGCCTTGAGGGAGGGCTCCTGGGAGCTCTGCTTTCCGTGAAGGAGGCCTCACTGCACTCACATGCAGGCCACGTTCTTCATTTTCTGTCTGACTGTCAGCCCAGAGGAAAACCCCAGCCTTCCTGGGTCTCTTTACCAGGCTTGGTTTTCTTCCTATCTACTGGGCTATTCCTTTCAATATTTGTCCTTATTTCCTTCCACTGTTGTCGGGGGAGTTACCTGGCCTCAGTCATTTTCTCTCTTCATTTAGAAGCTCTGCCACCATTCTGGATGACAGTACCTCAAATCCAATTTCCTCATCCTTTGCTGTCATCCTATCACTGTGGTTTAATATAAAGAGCACTGGACCAAGACTTCTAGTCCTAACTTTGCCTTTCTTATCCCTATAGTCTCTTCATCTTCCTGAGCCTCAAGTTTACTCATATGTAAAATGAGGAGAATAACCCCTGTCCTGTATGTGAAAATACTAAAGAAATCTTAGGGTTAGCATTATCTGGGGCATCTAGTTTGTTTAGGACACCATGAGTACTCAATAGGTTCTACTAGCTTGAGGGACTGCTGCCTTACCCAGCCTGCCCCCATACTCACACATTGGTAGAATTCCCGATATCGGCCTCGGGTCATGGCTGGGTTATCCCGCCGATATACTTTTGCTATGTGGTAGCGTTTAATGTTGGTCAGTTTATTCATTGCCAAGTATCGAGCAAAAGGAACCTAATGACAAAGTTAAGAAGAATGGCTCACTTATCACAGTCTGGAAGTTGATGATTCTCACCAAGCTGGGGTCTAACTCCACCCTGTGTGGGTTAAAACTACCACTTGTAAGATTAACAGCATTTCTGAACATCAGCAAGAATCAACTCTGTTACCACAGGGGCAGCTGAAGTCTCAAAAAATATTAAAGCTCTTTTCTTTTGGGGCCGTGGTAAGCACAGCAGAGGGGTGGGTGGATTGGCCGGGGAGCAGAAAGGAGGCCCTATTCAGCGATGTCTAAGCAGATGATTCTCTGATATAGCTTGGAGATAAAGGAAACAGGCTTTTGGTCAATTAAGGAGAACACCGTCCATTAGACAGGACAAAGGAGATGTATTCTGAAGCCAGGGGATTGCTGCCAGAGTCAGAACTGGACCCTGACATAAAGCTGAGATCTCACTCAGGATTTCAGAAGTCTTCTAAGGCTAGCTATGCTCTGTTTAGCCAAAGTCCAGTTCCTGCTTTAGAGAAAGAATTTCCCTGACTGCAAGATTATATTTGATCCCACCTATGTCTAGCTGCCCTCAAACCTGAGGCTAGAAAAAGCCCCAGCCCAGTGAGGGCCAATCAATCCAAAGTTTAAAAAGATACAGTGAGGTCATATCGAAGAGAGAGCAGCTCCCCACCCTGGTCCTTCAGGTCATAGATAAGCTTAGAGTCTTCTCCATACTTTCCAGTCAGTGTTTCCTGGAGAAAAAGAAATGTGATCACAAAGATAAATATAAAAATTTAAAAGGAAGTTTTAAAAACAAACCCCCCCCCCCATTCTAACGATGACTGATTTCAACTTACATTTCCTCTAAAATTCATATATTGAACCCCCAGTCACCTCAGATTAGGGCTCTATTGGGGGAGAGGGTCTTTAAAGAAGTAACTAAGCTAAAATGAGGTCATTAGGGTGAATCCTAATCCAATAAAACTCATGTCCTCATAAAAAGGAAATCTGGACACAGAGGAGGGAAGACGATGTGAAGACACAAGGAAAAGACACCGTCTAAAAGCCAAGGAGAGAGACCAGGAACAGATCCTTCCCTCATGACCCTTAGAAGGAGCCAACAGCTTATCTTGGACTTCCAGCTTCCTGGCAATACATTTCTGTTGTTTAAGCCACCTAGTCTACGGTATTTTGTTATGGCAGCACTTGCAAAACTAATCTAGGTAGAAATAGAAATGAGTACAACCATTTGATGCAGAAATTCTATCTCTGGGAATTTATCCTGTAGCTAAATGCCCACTAGTACCAGACATTGTTCTAAGCCCTGTGTCTCCATCCGTGAACAAAGGCAGTCCATGCCCTCTTGGATCTTCTGAAGTAATGACAAGAGACAGGCAGTACATTAATGCAAGGAAACAAATTAACAGATAATTTCTGATAGTGATAGTTGATGTAATGGAAATAAAATAGGTTGATATGCTAGATAAGGGTTGCTTTAGAAAAGGCACTGAAGAGGATTATTTGAGGGATGGCATTTTAATTAAGATATGAAGTGAAAATCTGTCATGTCTAATTTAGCTTGAAATTAAAGACATGCAAAGAGCTAGGGGAAAAAGAGAGCTCAGGAAGAGGGAAGAGCAAGAACAAAGGCCCTACGATAGACACATTTAGTATGTTCCAGGAACAGAAAAAAAGACCATGGTAGCAAAGTGGACAAGGGGAAGAATAGCATGAGATGAGAAGGGAAAGGTGGGCAGTTGCCACATCATGTAGGGCCTTGTAAGCCCGAGTAAAGAGCTTAGATTTTATTATAAATGCACTGGGAGCCAGTGGGTTTTAAGCAGGGAGTGATGCAAAGAACTGCTCTTTAATAGACTAGAAACCACCTCAAGGTCCATCAATAGGAGACTTGGTTGAGTATTTATCCTTTATACATTTGATCTGCTTGTATCTAGGAAACATCTTGGGTACAGGTGACACAGAATTCAGGGTAGTCTGGAGCCATAACAGCTTCCACTCCTGAGAAGGGCTCTCTTTTGGAAGCTGCTGGCTGCAACCAAGGTAAATAAAAAGCAGGCCCTCTCCCTCTATGCCAGTCCCGTCCCCCTTCTCATGGAGAATACCAAGCTTTGTCTGCATTAAGAGAGAGGCCTTTGGGCCTCACTCCCCTGCCACCCTCTTTGTTGTTGGTATTCCCATTCTTCCACCACATAATTTCTCCTAATCTGTCTCTCACCTTTAGTTCAAATACAGGTGTATCAATCACTTCTGCACCATGGCGCTTGAAGCAGCTGATGATTACATCAAACACCTTCTCTCGAACTGCCATCTGCCGGGGATTATAATCTCTTGTGCCCTTGGAGTCAAAATCAGCCAGAGAACCAAGGATGAGGTTTAAAAACAAAGAACAATACAGTCTAGAAATATGCAAGTATGACTTCAATGATGATGAATGAAAACTCTGTCCCAAACTTAGATTTCCCTACAGGTCAGGGAGTTGTAAAACAGGTGCAAACAATTCCCTATTAACTACCACACCCATTAGCTCTCACCTTTCTAAATTTTGACCCATCTTTTACTTTGGTTCTATCTTCCAGAATTCTTGGAACTCTGTTCTCTAATTTTCCTAAACTCATTTTCTGGGATAACAAAACATTTCCCTGCCTAACAGGAAACATCTACCTGATGACAGGCAATATAAGCAACTCAAACTGGCTTAACTCATTGAATTCCAAATTTTACAAGTAATATTCTCTTCCAATATACCTTAAAAAAAAATCCTATGGAGAAAGAAATGGCAACCCACTCCAATACTCTTGCTTGGAAAATCCCATGGACAGAGGAGCCTGGTGGGCTACAGTCCACGGGGTCGCAAAGAGTCAGACACGACTAAGCGACGTAAAAAAAAAAAATCCTAGTGAATACTATTTACCTTTAATTTGTTTCTGATAGCTCTATGACATGGACTGAGTAAATGAATTAGAAGATGTTGAGAAGTTAAATCATTATTTAAGGCCATTCAGCAGGTTCATGGCAGCCAGTACTAGAACTCTGTTCTTTCAGATCAGAACTTCTAGTTTGGGCTTTTATATGCTACTCACAAGTAGGACCTCTTTATATTCTTACTATTTACTAAGGACTCCAAAGTTGATTATTCCTATCAATATTTATCATGTTTGAAATTAAAACTGAAAACATTTAAAAATATTAATTCACTTAACAAAAAAGAAAATCCATTACATGTTAACATAAATAACATTTTAGGAAAATGTAACTACTTTCCAAAACAAAAAGATTTGGTGAGAAGAGTGGCATTGATTTACATTTTTGCAAATCTTTAATGTCTGGATTAACAGAAGTCAGCTCTATTCTCATATATGCTTTTTGCATTCAATTCTGTGGTGATATATTGTTCTGGTTGAGTATATAAAGAAAATCTAGCCTTACAGAGATGTATAATTATAAAAGGAGGAATATCTGAATAAACTTTTCAGCTAACTTTAGATATTCTTAAACTACACCAAAATCTGATGAGGGAAAGCTTCTTAAGGATTGGTTACAATGTGGAATCTAAAACTACATCAATGAACTTTTTACACTGTCACATTAAAATCCATTATAAGGAACACAGAATTCATAGACAGAAAGTAGAACACTACTTACCAAGAACTGGAGGGATGGTAGAATGGGGTATCACTACCCCATTTAATGGGTAAAGAATTTTAGTTTGGTATGGTAAAAAAGTTCTGGAGGATGAACAGTGGTCATAGTCACACAACAATATCAATGTACTTAATGCCACTGAACTGTACACCTAAAAATGGCTGAAATGGGCAAATTTTATGTTATCTATATTTTACTACAATTTAAAAGGATCTGTTACTCTATCTTGTACTTGGAATGGCTGTTTTACCCAGGCATGATTTTATAACATCATGCATTGGTCATTTAGAAAATATTGGTTCTTTGATAACAGTTATACAGATATTCCAAATGTTGATATGCTTCATTATACAATATCAGAAAACCATATTTGTTCATGTCACCATGCTGCTACTGCTGCTAAGTCGCTTCAGTCATGTTCGACTCTGTGCGACCCCAGAGACAGCAGCCCACCAGGCTCCCCTGTGCCTGGGATTCTCAAGGCAAGAACACTGGAGTGGGTTGCCATTTCTTTCTCCAATGCATGAAAGTGAAAAGTGAAAGTGAAGTCACTCAGTTGTGTCCAACTCTTCGCGACCCCATGGACTGCAGTCTGCCAGGCTCCTCCGTCCATGGGATTTTCCAGGCAAGGGTACTGGAGTGGGGTGCCATTGCCTTCTCCTCATGTCACCATAGATCTCATCAAAAAAGTTTTAAGTGTTGGGAAGCTGTCAGGCTCATGGTGGAAAATAACAAGTTCTAACTTTCTCTTGAACACCTGAATTTTATTTTACTGGCAACACATACTGTTGAATGTTTCCCTTGAGGTGTCAAGGTTCACTTTATTCATTTTTGTTAAAAGATCTGCCAGATATCCAGATCTTTAACACAACAGTTTTATCTTTTAGTTTTTCTTTCAAATACAAAAGGTTTTCCATGAAGAAAGCAGCTAGTTCAGCTTATAATTCATACATGGCACCAAGTATTTTTTCTATTTTGGGATGCAGCAGAAGTGCTTTATGCGTGCTTCCCATTACATCATGTAGAGTATTAAAAAGGTGTACTCAAGGGTCAATAATCAATAAAATTAATAATTTTTACTGTTTTATCAAGGACATTCTTAAGTAAAACTGATTTTTTTTTTCTCCTGTGAGTTTTTGAAAGTAAAGAACATAAAGTGGCTATTAGTACAGCTCCATGCCAGCATCTTGATTTGTGCTAAGACACCAGCAGTTTTACACACCAGTGCTTTTGCACCTTCATTGCAAATGAAATGAAGAGGGCATGTAACATTATGAAAATAATTTTGACCAGGAAGGTCCCTTCAAAGAGTCCTTTCCCTGTAATATTGAGTATTTTGTTAACTAAGAATCACACGTCAAGAAATGTATTTCAACAAACTAGAGTGGATATTAACTCTTCACTATATTCACATTTTCTTTTAACATTATATTATGGAAATTTTCAAACACGCATTATAGAGAATAGTACACTGAACCACCAGGTATCTACTATCCCGCTTAAACAACTATCAACATCTGCTATTTTTTGACTAAGCCCCAACATTTTTTCCTGCAGCATTTTAAATTAAAAATCCTAGATGTACTTTCATCCACAAATATTTCAGTATGATTTTCTAACATACAAAGATTAAAAAACGAAACACTGTAATACCTTTCTTACAACCAACACAACTTAAGATCAGCCCACCTAACAGCAACCCTTTAGATAGTGCCCAAACCATGTTTATTACTCCCAATTGTTGCAGTCATATCTTCTTATGCTTGGCTTGTTTGAATCAGATTCTAAATAACTTCATGCCTTGTACTGGGTTGATGTGTCTCATGTCTATTTAATCTGCAGCAATTTTCTTTTTTTTTTTTTTTAATTGTCCTTTCTTGTTGAGGAAATTGAGTCATTTTTCTGAAAGACTTTTTCTCATTCTAGATTTGGTTAACAGTAAACTCAATGTGGTCATTTAACATGTGTTCCTCCATTTCCCATATTTCTAGTAAACTGGTGGTTAGACTGATTAGATTCAGGTTCAGTTGTTCTTGGCAAGAACACTTCATAGGTGGTGCTGTGTACTTCTTATTGCATCATATTTGGTGGAATATAATATCTGGTTGTCCTACTTTTAGCAATGCTAAGATTGATCACTGGGTTTAGGTGAGGCCAGCCTGATCTATCAATAAATCCCCATTAATCTTTTCACCCAATAGTTTGAATAGCTATTGATGGTTACTGCCTTGGGTTTTTACACTGTCTTTTTAATGTCTGAAATGAGTTACATGTAGAAAATAATAGCTCAATGATTTTAGGAGCCCAAAGAATTACTCTTAAAAGGTGACATCTCAACATAAGGAAGACAAATCATCTACTGCGGAAGTAAATTTCACATGCATTCATTGAATACCTATTTAGTCCCAGGCACCTAGTTTCAGCCTCTCAGGTTAAATCAACCATGTGAATAATGAAAGGTCAGCAATAAATGCAATAACAGAATATTTATGAAGTGCCAAGGTACCTAGATGATGGGTAAGTAGTCTGGTTTATAGAACTCACAGAAAGTGTCACCTGAACTGAAATCATGGAGGCTGAGTTAGCAACTTCATTCCACTCCACTGTCCTTCTCTATTTGATTCCAGACATAAAGTCTTTTTCTAGTTCTTGGATAGTACCAAGAGTCTTTCTTGCTTCAGGATTTCCCTACCCTGCCTGGACCTATCTTCCTCACATTCTTCACCTGGCTGTCTCCCACTCATCTACAGATCAACTAGTCTATTATTTCCTCAGACTCTGCAGTTCTCCCTTATTTTTCTCAGAGAATCCTTTCTATTTCTTTACATAACTTAACACAACTTGTATTACATATCCATGTGTGGGATTATTTTTCTTCCCAAGTCTGTTTCCATTGTAGGATGTACGCTGTGTGTGTGTGTGTTTAGTCGCTAAGTCATGTGCAGCTCTTGTGAACCCATGGACTGTAGCCCACCAGGTTCCTCTGGGATTTCCAAGGCAAAAATACTGGAGTGGGTTGCCATTTCCTTCTCCAGGGTATCTTCCCCACCCAGGGATGGAACCCATGTCTCTTGCATTGCAGATGAATTGTTTTATCACTGATCCACCAGGGAAGCCCAAGCTCTCTGAGGGCAGGCTATATTGTTCACCATGGTAAACTCACTGCTTTGTACACTGCTAGGAACACAGTAAGCACTCAGTAAATATTTACTGAATGAAAAGAGGAGTAGACTCCCCTAAGCAACCAGCTGGCCTAGTTTCTTTCATCACTTTGTCATCCCAGAATGACTCAGATATTGTCCAGTTCAGCCTGGCGCCAAGAGCAACTGCTGTATCCTCTGCAACATTTCAGATCCTCCTCAGTGATCTGGTTCAGGGGGGCAGGCATATGCGTCCTTGTGAGTGGAATTAGGGGCCCTCTAGGAGGCTCCCTAAAGGAATAATATTTACCTTGGGGGTTTTGAGCACAAACTTCGGTTTTCCTTCATCAGGGCCCAGCTGTGCCTTCAGTTTCAGTAGTTTTGCCACCTCCTCCTCGATCTGTGGAGGGAAAGTAGGCGCTGGACTACCACATCTGCCATTCCCTCCCGCTCCCGCCATTCATTCAGTATCCCTCCCTCATCAGGATGTGGGGCATATCTCTCTCCTAGCTTTGCTTCTCCCAAATCCTACCCCAACTACCTCCCCACTCAGCCCGTCCTGCTATTTACCAGTCGAGTCCCTTCTTCCAGATCCCTATCCTCTATGCAGACCACCCCCGCTCTGTCCTCGCTGGCCTTGTTTTGTCCTCTCTCCCGCCGCCTGGGTCGTACCTGCTCGGCGCTGGCCTTCTGCTGCTTAAGGCCCCGCACACGCTCTCCCTGAACTCGCACCAGATCCTCCAGCGCCGCACGATCAGCCATACTTGCTGCCGACTGGAGCTGACTGCTGGCTAGATAGGCTGCGGTGGCCACAGCCTCGACTCGGAGGACTTCCGGATATCGAGTAGTTGGCCCATACGCCTAGAGAGCCACCGCCCAATAAAAAATTACTTCCGGCTCCTACCGGAAGTGCGGAGGCCGGGCGGGAGCCGGAGAGGAGTGGAGTTAGTGTGCTAGGTTTGAGAGGTTGTACAACCATTTATCTCATCTTTGGTGCTCGGTTTCGCCTCCACAGCGTCCTGTAACCTTTTCTGGGGTCCTGTCTGCCTCATTCTTAGGTCCTTTGCCTCTTGTTCCGGAAATCCTGCTTCCTGCCGCAAGATGCCCCAGCTTGGACTCCTACCTGGGAGAGCCTGGACTGTGTTGCTTGGCCAGCTCCGGCGGCCGCCTGGTGCTTTGTGCATCAGGGCAGTCCGTTCTCACAGTCAGGTGAGCCAGACTGAGATAGCTGTGGTCTGTCGGGGCAGGATCTCCAGATCTGAAAGCATGGACTCTCAGCCTGTACTCCCGCCGTATTACAGTCGGTATTTAGTGAGTGCCCTCGATGTACCGACACAGAGCTAAGGCCTTTTAGGATGCTTTATTATTTAATCATCAAAGCAATCTTGAGAGGTTGGGGTTATATTTCCATTTTATAGTTGAGGAAGCGGAGGCTGCAAGGTTAAATGACTTACGTGTGGCTACGTAGTAAGGGAGCATTTTAGTACAGGTCCACAATCCCTTATCTGGACCTTTTGGGCTCAAACACATAAAAAAATTTTTTTAAGCAAAGAATGTGAACATAACCACTTACGACCATAAGTAAAATGAATTCACGTTAGAATTTACCTCAAAATGAATCTCCCTCATCCCAGTTTGTAGTTTTCAAAGATTATGGATTCTTAGGAGGGGCTATGGGCTTCACTGCCCTGCCTTGGAGGATAGAATCAGCCAAAGTATGAACTACACCCTCTATATTTCTGGAAGGGTGTACAGTCTGCTGGTAGTAAAATCACAGATTCTATTTTACCTTGGGAAAGACACTGTTGACTTCCTAGTAGATGCTTTGTGTTATGTCCAACAGGGTGCATATCTTTTGTTACTTGCAGACACAGCATCCTATTAATCTTTTTTTTTTTTTTTAATCCATTCCTGTTTGTTCCACAGGCATTGTTCTCTGTTCTTGGAAGAAAAAGAATGGGCTGTTCTTGGGCTGGTTCTCTTCTGTCTTCAAGTTATTTTTTTCCTATCTCTAAGCCTAATGACCATTGCTATCTTATTAACAATTTTTATTTTTTGCTCTTTGAGTGGAAACTGAGAACTGGAGATCATACTAGTCCCTACTCCTAGATGGTCAGTGGTGGTAGTCTTGGGTTTCTTTGTGCCTTCATTGTTTTTGGGTGGTTAAACTTTTCCATATATTTGAAAACTCCAAATATGGTGAGGAAGCTTGTATAGTAAACACCTGATCTTCTGTGTATCGCATATATAGCTGGGTTTTTGGAAGTGCGCTGAGATTAGGATAGATAGCATAGTGTTAAGAGTTCGTATTGCTCAGGACCAAAAGTATTTGCAGGTTGGTGGTGCACAGGGCCAGAGATACCACAGTCCTGGCCAGTATTTGGTTGCGCTAAGTCTTAGTTGCAGCATGCAAGATCTTTTAGTTGTGGCATGGGAACTCGCATTTGCAGCATGTGGAATCCAGGGGACCAGGGATCAAACCCAGCCCCCCTTGCATTGGGAGTGTGGAGCCTTAGCTGCTGGACCACCAGGGAAGTTCCTTTGGCCAGTATGAGAGGAACTGTATCTCACATTTTTTTCTGCCAGGTTGCAGAGGCACTGTTTGCATCCCAACTGAAACCTCATCAAGAGAAGTCAAATTTTATTATCAAGACCCCAAAGGTAATACCCTGTACCACACGTTGTCCATTAGAGTGCCTTAGAGTTCTGCCCTCTGCTTCCCTTCCCAACCACTTTTAATGTTTTTATTTGTTTTGGCCATACTCTGTGTCTTACAGTGCAGGATCTTAGTTCCCTGACTAGGGATTCAACCCATATCCTAAACACAGAGTCCTAACTACTGGACCCCCAGGGAATTCCCTACTTTTAACATTTTTTTAAACTAATTTTAAAAAAGTCTTTACTATTCTGGAGGTACTAGGTGGGGCTCATAGTCATCTGAACCCAAAGTGATTTCAACTCCATACCTTAGATTGTAGATATAGTTTAACTCTTTGTCTTAAATGGACTTGATTTTGTTTTCATTCTGGCTTCTTTTGATTTCTAGGGTACCAGAGATCTTAGTCCCCAGCAGATGGTGGTGAGGGAGAAAATTCTTGATGTGGTTGTTAGCTGCTTTAAACGTCATGGAGCAAAGGGGTTGGATACCCCGGCATTTGAACTAAAGGTAAGAGGAGAAAAAAGTGCAGGAACCCCATTTCTTCACCTGCCTTATTTCCCAGAGGGCTTCTAGCCTATGTTCTGGAGTTTTCCTTTTAACCATGGCACTTTCTGTTTGACCTCTGTAGGAAATACTTACTGAGAAGTATGGAGAGGACTCTGGACTCATCTATGATCTGAAGGATCAGGGCGGAGAGCTGTTGTCATTGCGCTATGACCTTACTGTATCCTGAGTTCTGGAGGCTTCCCTCTTTCAAACTCAGAGGGCAACTCTGACTAACCAGAAAAGAGTGGCTCTGGGATCCTATAGTCTTGTTGGCAGTAGTCTTTACTTGTAGTTTCTTCCAGAAGGCAATTCTGCCAGCACAGCCTGTCCTAGTGCCTTGTCATTTAAGTTTATAGTTTGTTAGGTGACCTTCCCTGGTGGTTCAGTGGTAAGACTCATGCAGGGGGTGCAGGTTTGATCCCTGGTTGGGGAACTGAGATTCCCCCATGCCATGCAGCACAGCAAAAAAAAAAAAAAAATAGTATGTCAGCATCCCTGGGGGAAGCTTGCCGAAATACAAATTCTTGACCTCTAGCCGCTGATGTTCTTAATTCTGTAGCTGGAGTGGGAGTTAGCAATCTGCATTTTAAACAGGTACTTGGGAATTAGGATGTAGGTGGTCCTTGAGCATTTAAAGAAAAATTGACTTAGAAATTGTAGACAAATCCAGGTTCTGAAGCTTGACTCTTCTAAGACAGTCAAGAATTTATCTGAGTGGGAGGAAATGCTCAGACTTGAAGTTCTTGGGTCATTTCTATCTCTGTTTCCACTGCTTTTTACAGAACTTACAGTCTTGCTAGCTGGGATTCCTTCGTTTGACACTATTTAACATATATTGATTGCTAAGCCATGGGTATAGTGAGAAAGGAGACAAAGAAGGTCCTTGTTCTAATTCTGGTGGGTGAGATCTGATTGATAGAGCCCCAGTCCTCCCTAATGTCTTTCCACTGGGCTTAAACTTTGTATGCAGTATCATTCTTCCTTAACCTATTTATGTAAGGTCCCTTTTGCTCGTTATCTGGCCATGAATAAAGTGAAGAAGATGAAATGCTATCATGTTGGAAAAGTGTGGCGGCGGGAGAGCCCAACCATAGTCCAAGGCCGCTACCGGGAGTTCTACCAGTGTGTAAGAGACCTGATGGAGGCAGCATGGTTTGATAGTTCTGGGGGCCACAACCGGGGAACTGGCTGCTCAGTTATTTTTTTCCCGTCTTTTTTTTTTGCTGCAGGATTTTGACATTGCTGGTCAATTTGACCCTATGATCCCTGATGCAGAATGTTTGAAGATCATGTGTGAAATCCTTAGCGGATTGCACTTGGGGGATTTTCTCATTAAGGTGAGGCCAGAGCTGAGGACTGAGAAGTGAAGTATGGATTTGGCCTAATGCTGTTTCAACTGTCTCAAGACATAGGTGACACCAGCCATTGAGGCTATAGCTCTAGGATTTTCTTTGTACAGGTGTTGCATTTCATATCTATATCTATATAATCATTCTGTGAAACTTCTGTCCCTTTTGAGTCAGGAGAGTTGGGACTGCCATTGTTTTGATGGAGAGGTCATTGACAAGGCATTTGGGTTGCTTCCATTGAGTTCACAGGTCAGTGACCGACGGATTTTGGATGGGATATTTGCTGTCTGTGGTGTTCCTGAAAGCAAGTTCCATGCCATTTGCTCCTCGGTAGACAAACTAGACAAGGTAATGAAGAAGACATGCTTCAGTAGACCCTGCCTTCAAACCTATACCCTTAGAGGAGATTGTGGCCAGAAGTGAGTTATTTCTGGGAGGAAAGTAAGGAGACATTCTGAAACAACACCTGAATTTTGCTGTGCAGTGGAGATTATGGCTAGATTTCCTAAGCTGCCTCTAACTGTGCTGAGTATAGTGTTAGCTACTTGTGACATACCTAATGAATGAAATAAGATGTCCTTTTCCATTTAGAGAAAGAGGGGTCTTGGGGCTAGCCTAATGTTTGGATGTTTGTGCAGATATCTTGGAAAGATGTGAGACATGAGATGGTGGTAAAGAAAGGCCTGGCTCCTGAAGTGGCTGATCGAATTGGGGATTATGTCCAATGTCATGGTAAGAACCACTTTTTATTTTAGAGGTACGTGATAGAACCAGAGTAAGGGTGATCCGTGTATAACTTCTACCTCTGAAACAGCTCCTTTCCATAAATGTGCTAAGTTCCAGAGCCTGGTTTGAATTTAATAACCTTTTTACTTACTGTAACCAGTTATGTCTTCAGATGTCAAAGGTGGAGGTAGATGAGGGAAATCTGGTCAGATGTGATCAGGATCTTTCTTTTTTTTTTTTAAAGAAAATGGGGAGGACTAGTTGGAGTACATTAGGGTTAAATTTGAATGAAACACATCTGGGTGTATAGCAGAGAACTTATTTCTCCCCACATGTCTCCCCAGGTGGGATATCCTTGGTGGAGCAAATGTTCCAGGATCCCAGACTATCCCAGAACAAGCAGGCCCTAGAGGGGTTGGGAGACCTGAAGCTGCTGTTTGAATACCTGACTTTATTTGGAGTTGCTGAAAAGGTTAGCTGAGTAGGGAGTTGACCTCTTGCTGTGTCTAGGGCTCTTAGGGTCCTGAGTCTTGTGTGACATTGACTGTAACTTTGTCTCTGCAGGTCTCCTTTGACCTGAGCTTGGCTCGAGGCCTGGACTACTATACAGGAGTGATCTATGAAGCAGTGCTGCTACAGACCCCAGTGCATGCTGAGGAGGAGCCACTGAATGTGGGCAGTGTGGCTTCTGGTGGTCGCTATGATGGGCTGGTGGGCATGTTTGACCCCAGAGGCCACAAGGTGCCATGTGTGGGGCTCAGCATTGGGGTAGAGCGAATCTTCTCCATTGTGGAGCAGAGGATGAAGGTAGGTCCTTGGTAGGATTAGAGTGGGGCTGCATACCTAAAAAACTCATGTTTCTGGAGGTGCAGTTGGACTGTTTTTTGATGATTGTTTTTGTTTTTTTGAAATATTGGTGCAAAAGTTTTTATTAGTTTACTTTCTCTCTCTCTTTTACTAGACTTTTGGTGAGAAGATACGGACCACAGAGACCCAAGTGTTTGTGGCCACACCACAGAAGAACTTTCTTCAAGAACGGTTGAAGCTAATTGCAGAGCTTTGGGATGCTGGGATCAAGGTATAAAGGAGCTAAAATCTACACTATCTAGGTATATGTAGAATTCATGCACCAGGCCCACTTCTAGCTTATACCTAGGGTGGAACTCAAGACATTTCTAGTATTCACTGGAGTATCTTCTTAGGGTACAAGTAGGCTAGCTACTTACTTTTTAGATATGTTTGCTCCTGGGATTTTAGTGGTATACTTAACTTCTAAATCCCCTATTCTTAACTTCACCCTTTTTAGGCAGAGCTGATGTATAAGAACAACCCTAAACTACTACCCCAACTGCACTACTGTGAGAACATGGGAATTCCACTGGTGGTCATTATTGGTGAGCAAGAACTGAAGGAAGGGGTCATCAAGCTCCGTTCAGTGGCCAGCAGGGAGGAGGTGAGTCAGGCCAGCCAGAAATAGAAGGGACCAAGTGTTTCTACCTTCCTTAGATTCTTTGAGAAATATGTATATTTTAGCTGTGGAAGTATCTCCAGGGTTAATAGTGATAGAAGTGAATGAGGTGCCATCCTGGGCAACCATTATAGCTGATGATTGGCTGGATGGGCAAAAAGACAAGTGAAATCTCCATGGGTATTTCAAGATTAATCAACAAAACAGACATAGATTAGGTATTTGAATCACTTTAGTCTTGAGGGGAAACATTCTTCAGGTCAGGTTGAAGCACGTACTCCTCCCTACTGGTTGCCCAAGTAGTGGGAGCAGTTGCAGAGTTAAATGAATCCAGAAAAGTAGAGGCTAAGAAACTAGTATCACTCTCTAGTTTGTCACGTGAGGGTTCTCTTATGTTTCAGGTGGCCATTAAACGGGAAAATCTAGTGGCTGAAATTCAGAAACGACTGTCTGAATCTTGATCATTACCTGAATGCCATCTGCTGATCTTTGTAGAAAAGGTTTCACCTAGGACTGACTTCCTAATGGACTTCACACCTGCTGGCCAGAATTTGTGACAAGTGTGTCTGGATCCTTCATCCTTACTGGGTACAGAACTGTAGAACGCCCTGAGGACTCCTAGGCTAGTGTGAGCAGCTATGCATGGGCACAGATGGCTGGTATGTGAAAGAGATATGCTGTAACTGCCAAGGCAGATGGCAGATTTGAAATGCCGTTGAACGCTACCAACAATGTGCTGAGATGGTTGCTGTCAGCAAGTCTCTTGGAAAGTCACCTCAGGTTGAGAGGATTCTGAACCATTGAGATCAAAAGTCAAATATTTAGCCTTCCACTATGGCTTCTGGAAAGTTTGTCCAAAACCTAGTCATGGGCTGTCCAGGGAGTTTTGGGGAGACAGCAAGGAGGGGAAATGACCGCTTTCTGTTTTGTTTGAGAACAGAGATGCTATCCTAAGGGCATTGCACTGCCCATATTGATGTGGCATCTCTCTAGCCCATCCACTGTTAATGATAACAGGGTGAGCCTGTTTGGTAATAATCTTGAATGTTGAACTTAATAGGTGACCTGACAAGATGGAGATATGTTTTTGGAGCCCATTACCTGTGCCGGAATCACTTCTCTGACTTCCATGTCCTGCCATGGAGGTAGCTGTTCTTGAAGAGGTTGTATAATATATTAAATAAAATTTAAATGGAGTAGTTTGAGTAATTCGTTATCAAGGGGTTGGTTTGCATAGGCCATAGAAAACGCTTGAGTGTACACTGGAGGATTCTGTGAACTAGGAGTAATCTCCCTGGGGTGATGCTTGTGTACTGAGTGAAGGGAATGACCACAGTTCCCCCTGCCCCCAACTTAGAGATAAAGTCACACCACTGCATCAGTGTCTATAGTGAGACATCTGCTAGAGTTCTTCACGGGAGTGTTGCTGATACCCACCTTCCCAAGTCCAATCATGTTGAAACTGTGCCCTATGGAGTTGGTGATGGACAGGAAAGCCTGGTGTGCTGCAATTCATGGGGTCGCAAAGAGTCGGACACGACTGAACAACTGAACTGAACTGAAACTGATGGATTGAATGACCCTAATGTACTCAGGTGGAGGAAAAATGAATGAACCAAAGGGTGCTAGCATTGCTTCAAGATAAAGAGACAAATTGCAAAAAGTGCTTTGTGTTTGTGTGTTGGGAAGGCTGCAACCTTTACAGTTAAGTGCTCTGAGCCTGTATCCTTAGTGCTTGCGGTGAATCACTAAAGTGAAGCATTTGAGACCCTATAACAGCGCTTACTCCTTGGAAGAAAAGTTATGACCAACCTAGATAGCATATTGAAAAGCAGAGACATTACTTTGCCAACAAAGGTCCATCTAGTCAAGGCTATGGTTTTTCCAGTAGTCATGTTTGGATGTGAGAGTTGGACTGTGAAGAAAGCTGAGCGCTGAAGAATTGATGCTTTTGAACTGTGGTGTTGGAGAAGACTCTTGAGAGTCCCTTGGACTGCAAGGAGATCCAACCAGTTCATTCTTAAGGAGATCAGCCCTGGGGTTTCTTTGGAAGGAATGATGCTAAAGCTGAAACTCCAGTACTTTGGCCACATCATGAGAAGAGTTGACTCATTGGAAAAGACTCTGATGCTGGGAGGGGTTGGGGGCAGGAGGAGAAGGGGACGACAGAGGATGAGATGGCTGGATGGCATCACTGGCTCGATGGACGTGAGTCTGAGTGAACTCCGGGAGTTGGTGATGGACAGGGAGGCCTGGTGTGCTGCAATTCATGGGGTCGCAAAGAGTCGGACACGACTGAGCAACTGAACTGAACTGAACAGCGCTTCAGCCTTAAATGTTTGGAAACTCCTGGAATGCACGCAAGTTTATTAGGCTAGATCAGAGAGCATTGATCTGAATCTTATTTTCCTCTTGTTAAGGCGAGTTGAATCTGCCTGTTTTGAAAACCAGGGCAAAAGGTTTGCAGGCGCCCTTACTTCCGTGTTGCTTCATACTTGCCTTGCGCATGCGCTATTTCTTTGGCGCGGAGGCGGGGCTGACAATCCTGTTTTCGAAGCCCTCCAGTTTTTAGCTCCTTTAGAACACGAGACTCTAAGCTGATTGGAGGCAAGCTTGCTTTACGGCTCAAGGCCGCTTTTTACGGCATTTTCCGGCTTCCCATTCACTTCGCAGTGAAGATGGCGTCAGGCAGTGGGGTAGGTGTTGTGTGTGAGGAGGCTTGGAGTCGGGGGTAGGGGGTGGCTTCTCGGCGTTGAATATTCCTCACCCAACTGGCTTTCCGACGCCTCTTCGCAACATAATGGCTCCAGTTCAAGAGCTCCCCAGTGAGGCTCTCGCGCAGGGTCTGAGGAATAGGGGAGGGCTCGGGTTGGGGTCCTGGGGTAACCTTAGCCTCCTAGTGGTGTCCGGAGAGGCTTCACTCTCTTCAGGTCCCGGGCCGCCTTGGCAGCGTGGACGCGGTTTCTTCAGTTTTTCCAGGAGTTGGACACGATTAACGGCGAATCTTAAGCGCATTTTTTTCCCCCAGACAAAAAACTTGGACTTTCGCCGAAAGTGGGACAAAGATGAATATGAGAAGCTCGCCGAGAAGAGGCTCACGGAAGAGAGAGAAAAGAAGGATGGTGGGTACTTGCTCCATCGAGTGCTAACTGTAGAGGCGATGCAGTGGTTGGAGGGTGGGTGGGGAGTTGAAATGCGCTGTCCTCCATACTTCTGTAATATCTGGCAGATTATTGCCTCCCTGGTTCTCGATTTCTTCAGGTGTAAGGTGAAAGCGAGATGGATTGAAGTGCTTTTGAGGTGCTTTCCAGCTCTGTGATTCTCGGCTTCCTTGCTCTGCCTTTGCTTGGCTCATTTAGTACTTTCCTCCGGTACAGAGAAGAGAGTGGAATCCTTAGTAGCGACAGGAGGAGGAGTATTTCGCTGCTGTGTGTTACTACTATTGAAGAGCCTCTTTTCTCAGCAGGAAACATAGTATTTAACCTAGCACTGTTTAGTCTAGCACTGTTCTCTGTGTGATAGACAGTGTCAGGGAGTTGGTGCTCCTCTTCTAGAGATTCCACTATGTAGAAAGAAATATCTTACTTTCTCGTCTGTTTTCAAACCGTACTTTCTTCTACACCAGGTTGCACACTCTAAACCTTTTAGTTTTTATGTAACTTGTGTAATAGTGCTTGGCATGCAACAGATTATTTCCTAAATATTGGTCTCCCTTTTAAGAGTGGTCTTGCTGTTCTTTTAAAAGGTTGCTTTTTGTGCAGATTCAGAACTCTTTGCCTTCAGTTAATTAATGAATTTTCAAAATTGCTTTTAGATTCTTTGGCTTTAAAGTGGAGAAAAGATGTAGAGAGTTAATAATTGTTTGTCATTTTTTGTGTTGAGCTTCTCCTTAGCTGCTGCTAGAAGTGACTGTTGTGTCCTTTGCTTCATGTTTCAAAAAAGAAATGAAAGTAGACCTCTGGATTTGGACTTTATGCATTTCTTTTCCTTTCTGGTTAAGGAACTCTAATAATGAAGGGACTTCCTTCCCCATTATATTTCAGGAAAACCAGTGCAGCCAGTTAAGCGAGAGCTTCTCCGGCATAGGGACTACAAGGTGGACCTGGAATCCAAACTCGGGAAGACAATTGTCATTACCAAGACCACCCCACAGTCTGAGATGGGAGGGTGAGTGGCTTTTCATCTTTCTCTGCAGCCAGGAAGTGTTACGCAGGGTACCTGCCCCCAGAATTAACAACCTTGTTTCCTGTACTTCCATCCATTTTCCTCCAGGGTCTCTAGTTAACATGTCTGTAAGAGGGGGTTACTCTGTAAGCATCTTCATATTAGCATTATATCTACTTCTTAATATTTTTTTATCTTTATTTTATTATCTTTATTTATTTTTTTTTTAATTTTTTTGCAAAACAGATTTTATTTTTTTTTTAAACTTTACATAACTGTATTAGTTTTGCCAAATATCAAAATGAATCCGCCACAGGTATACATGTGTTCCCCATCCTGAACCCTCCTCCCTCCTCCCTCCCCATTCCATCCCTCTGGGTCGTCCCAGTGCACCAGCCCCAAGCATCCAGTATCGTGCATCGAACCTGGACTGGCAACTCATTTCATACATGATATTTTACATGTTTCAATGCCATTCTCCCAAATCTTCCCACCCTCTCCCTCCCCCACAGAGTCCATAAGACTGTTCTATACATCAGTGTCTCTTTTGCTGTCTCGTACACAGGGTTATTGTTACCATCTTTCTAAATTCCATATATATGTGTTAGTATACTGTATTGGTGTTTTTCTTTCTGGCTTACTTCACTCTGTATAATAGGCTCCAGTTTCATCCACCTCATTAGAACTGATTCAAATGTATTCTTTTTAATGGCTGAGTAATACTCCATTGTGTATATGTACCACAGCTTTCTTATCCATTCATCTGCTGATGGACATCTAGGTTGCTTCCATGTCCTGGCTATTATAAACAGTGCTGCGATGAACATTGGGGTACTCGTGTCTCTTTCCCTTCTGGTTTCCTCAGTGTGTATGCCCAGCAGTGGGATTGCTGGATCATAAGGCAGGTCTATTTCCAGTTTTTTAAGGAATCTCCACACTGTTCTCCATAGTGGCTGTACTAGTTTGCATTCCAACCAACAGTGTAAGAGGGTTCCCTTTTCTCCACACCCTCTCCAGCATTTATTACTTGTAGACTTTTGGATCACAGCCATTCTGACTGGTGTGAAATGGTACCTCATAGTGGTTTTGATTTGCATTTCTCTGATAATGAGTGATGTTGAGCATCTTTTCATGTGTTTGTTAGCCATGTGTATGTCTTCTTTGGAGAAATGTCTATTTAGTTCTTTGGCCCATTTTTTGATTGGGTCATTTATTTTTCTGGAGTTGAGCTGTAGGAGTTGCTTGTATATTCTCGAGGTTAGTTGTTTGTCAGTTTCTTCATTTGCTATTATCTTCTCCCATTCTGAAGGTTGTCTTTTCACCTTGCTAATAGTTTCCTTTGATGTGCAGAAGCTTTTAAGGTTAATTAGGTCCCATTTGTTTATTTTTGCTTTTATTTCCAATATTCTGGGAGGTGGGTCATAGAGGATCCTGCTGTGATGTATGTCAGAGAGTGTTTTGCCTATGTTCTCCTCTAGGAGTTTTATAGTTTCTGGTCTTACGTTTAGATCTTTAATCCATTTTGAGTTTATTTTTGTGTATGGTGTTAGAAAGTGTTCTAGTTTCATTCTTTTACAAGTGGTTGACCAGAGTTCCCAGCACCACTTGTTAAAGAGATTGTCTTTAATCCATTGTATATTCTTGCCTCCTTTGTCAAAGATAAGGTGTCCATATGTGCGTGGATTTATCTCTGGGCTTTCTATTTTGTTCCATTGATCTATATTTCTGTCTTTGTGCCAGTACCATACTGTCTTGATAACTGTGGCTTTGTAGTAGAGCCTGAAGTCAGGTAGGTTGATTCCTCCAGTTCCATTCTTCTTTCTCAAGATCGCTTTGTTCTTAATATTTTAAAAGGGATTATTTGTTTTCCTTCCAAAGGAAGAAATGAAGGAAAGGACTACTGAGAAGATTTCTAGGGGAGAAATTAGGTGCAACTAAAATGGAGCCCAGTAACTGCTGATGGTGAATAAAGGGAGTTGAGGTTCAAGACTGGCTACAGAAGTTGTAGTTGTTGTGTATTTTCTGGTTGTGCACCTTCCTCCTAGACCCTTACCTTTAGGAAGAAAGGTCTCACAAGAACTGTTAATCTTTTTGCCTAACACTACTACTCTGTCTAAGTGTGTTTTCCAGCAGGAGCATAACCAGATAACAATAAGTGACACTTCTCTGAGCTGCTTCTCTGAGTAAACTCACTGTTAACTTTCCTCTTTGTGTTAGTTATCTATTGCTATTTGTGTTATTAACCCAGTATTTAGCAGCATAAAACAAAGAATAGCTCACAATATCTCACATGGGTAAGTAATATGGGAAAGGCTTATCTAGGTGGTTCTGGCTCAGGGTCTGTCAAAGCTGCCATCAGGGTGTCTGCTGGGTCTGCATTCATCTGAGGTGTAAGTGGGGCTGGAGGATCTTTGTCCAAACTCTGTCACATGACTGTGATTTGGAGGCCTCAGATCTATGCTCTATGGGCCACTCCATAGTGCTGCTCACAACAAAGCAAGTGGCTTCTCCAGGGTAGGTGATCATCTACATGAACAGACTAAGCAGAATGCATGTTTTTTAAAAAAACCTAATCTTGGAAGTGACATAGCATCACTTTTGATATAGTCTATTGATCACATGGACTAACCCTGGTACACATTGGGAAGGGCCTATATAGAGTAGGAATACAGGTGGCATCATTGTGGGGCCATCTTGGAGGTTGGAAGCCACACTCCTCCAAGAGCAAAGGCTTTGTGGAAATGAGAAGTGTCTCCTCTAAAAAGAATTTTTACCTAAAAATGATCAGTTTCTTGGCTGAAAACGATAAAATCTTTATAATCAGATTTGAAACTAGTGTTGTTTCTTTCTGTTTTCCAGGTACTACTGCAATGTCTGTGACTGTGTGGTGAAAGACTCCATTAACTTCCTGGATCACATTAATGGAAAGAAACGTAAGGCTTGGAGGTAGTTTGTGATTGAGGCTGAGATTGAATTTTGGTGATGGGGTAAGGGAGAGGGTAGTTTCTATTGAGCCTCTTTTTTACGTCTGGGGCGTTCTCTAGTTCCTTCAGCACAGGCCATTCTTTACTTCATTATTTAATGTTCCTGGAGTCCATGAGATGAAAACCTGTTTTAGACTCTCAACAAGTCCAAAACATGGTTTTCTCCTGGGCCCAACTGTCCCTATTGGTGTGTATTTTCTCAGTAAGAGTAGTTGAAAGCTGCTTTATCTTGTTATTGGGGGCTGCTGCCAAGATGTTTTTTTTAGTCCTAATATTTTTTACTGCATGTTTTATGAGTTGGAAAAGACTTTTTGAGGGACTTAGGAAGTTTTAAGAACCTTACCTTTTTTTCTATTAACCCTACCCAGATCAGCGAAACCTGGGCATGTCTATGCGTGTGGAACGTTCTACCTTGGATCAGGTGAAGAAACGTTTTGAAGTAAACAAGAAGAAGATGGAAGAGAAGCAGAAGGATTATGATTTTGAGGAAAGGATGAAAGAACTCAGAGAAGAGGTAGGCTCTACTATCCTTCTCTCCCTTCTCCTTCAGCTTTAAATTTTATGTTATGAATCATGAGGAGGCTCTTTTCCTCATTCCACTCCTACTCCCAGAGGAGAATTGTATCTCCTGAACTCCTATACAGTAAGGGAAACATTTATTGCCCTTGTTTGGGACTCTCATAATCTGAAGGAAATGGCTCTAAACCTGTCCTTTTTCTCTAAACTTTCTGGGCCATACTTTTTTTTTTTCTTTTTACTACCTGAGTTATGAATTAAGTGCACCTAGTCTCCATTAGGCCTGTGGAACCAGGCTGACTGGGTCAGAATTCTGTTTCCTCCACTTACTGGCTGTGAATCTTGGACAAGCTATATAACCTCTCAGTACCTCTGTTTCCTCATATTAGAGATCTTAGTATGTAATATACATGAAGCACTTAGACCATCTCCTGGCTTACACCGTATGCCCTGTGGCTTTTCTCCCATCACCTTTTTGTGAGCTTGAGATGAACTGGGATGTAGGATTGAGAAATGCTTTCCACCAGCTGAAACTTCTCTTTCTTGTCCCTTACAGTCTTTACTATGGTTTTTCCTCTGCTCTTGAAATTTTAACTTGTCTATATTTTTCTTCTAAAGATGGAAAGGACGCTCACCTATCTCTTTCAGCAAGGTTTGCTCGGGAGTCTGAACTGATTCTGAGTGATTTCCCCTCTAGGAGGAAAAGGCCAAAGCCTACAAGAAAGAGAAGCAGAAGGAGAAGAAAAGGAGGGCTGAGGAGGACTTGACATTTGAGGAGGATGATGAAATGGCAGCTGTGATGGGCTTCTCTGGCTTTGGTTCCACCAAGAAGAGTTATTGAGGCGTTCTATGCTTGGCTTTTTGCTGGGCCTAACTGTGTGTGTGGGCGTCATTTTGGGGGAGGTACTGGGGAAAGTCAGTAAGAGTGGCAATGGGGAGGGCTAGAGGGTGGGTATTTCTGGTTTTCCTCCCCCTTGGGAGAGAGCACAGAATGCAAAGGAACATGCTGTGGCATATTCCTTCAGCCTCAGTACATCACTGGAGACACAGGACCTCTGACCATCTGATTTCCCAATAAAGAAAAACCCCTCTTCTGAGGCTGCTTTCCCGAAACTCCCCTTGCATCTTTCCCTCTTCATCTGTCCATCTCTTATCTGAGCATCCTACATTTATCCTGTGTTCGGCCTTTGTTTTAATTTTGACTCAGCCTACAGCAGAAGGGTTCTCTGGGTCCCCAGTTTCCAGTTGACAGTGTATCCTTGACTCCCCACACCCCCCAACCTCTCTCCATCTCCCTTGTGGTTCTCTGGCCACCTGTGCATGCATGTGTACTTCTGCCTGGATCTGTGGTATGTGCGGGTGCGTGTGCATGAATCTGTCACATAGAGGGAGCCTGAGCTAGAGCCTCAAGAGCATTGCTGCCTTGGGGCCTGGTGTTCTCAGCTTCTTCAGAGCATGTAACAGGAAATTAAATGGGATGAGTGGTGTGGTTTTTGTCTGGTGAGTTTTTTAACTTTTGTTCTTCATATGTAAACTCTGTTCAGCTTTTCCTTTTTGTTTCATTTTATTGAGGATTACCCTGTTTTTGTCTTCCTTGTAAGCAGGCTCTTGGAAGAACCTGTTTAATGCAAAAAAGAAAAAGGAAAAAACCTCATATGGGAGCCCTTGGGTCTCAGAGGCTGTTCAACATGTATAATAAATGGCATTGACTGGGCCTATTTCACATTTGGTGGGAACATTCCATATTCTTCCCTGTGTATTGTTTTTTTTCTTCCCCACACTTTTTCTTCTCCCTGTATTTGAGCCCTGTCACTTTTTTTCTAGATTTCCTTCAACGTGAGTTATACTTCCCTCTGATGGGATCTGTGCCTGGAGGAGTCTAAAAAAACTTTTCCTATTTTTTAGCCTCCTTTGATCTGCTGGTTTTGGAACAGCAGAGCTCAGGGTTGAAAACTTAGTATTTTCTTAACTATCTGCAATTAGGCTAGGCACAGGGTTCTCAGTTTTGCACTGTTGACATTTTGGCCTGGATAATTCTTTGTTGTGGGGGCACCCTTGTGCATTGTAGGATATTTAGAGTATCTTTAGCATCTACTCACTAGTTGCCAATAGCACCTTCTCCAAGTTGGGACAGTTAAAGATGTCTGTGTCCCCTGGAGGTTGGGATGGAGGGATAGAATTCCTTCTCTTAGTCCCACTGAGAACCATTAAGAAGCTGCCTTGCCTAGTTTGGTCTAACTTGAGAATTAGATGGCACAGAGTGGTTAACTAAAGTAAAAACAACTTTGGTATTCCCTGGATCAGGTACTATGCCAAGTCCCAGGGATGCAGAGGGGGGAAAAAAGTCAGTTCCTTAAAGTAAAAAAACACAAATGGTAATTACAAAAGTTTTAAGCAAGTGAATTCTATAACAACGTTAGTTGGTTCTCTACCTTGAAAAGTGGGCTCTATTTTGGTTAACAGGGCTGCTACCATATGGGTTGTTGACATTTTCTGCCTCATCTAGCTCTTCTGACACCTTTATGTAGCATCTGAACCACTTGTGGGTCCCCCAGAGTACTATATACTCTTCCCTTTGGACTTTTGTGCAAAATTTCCTGTCAGACATATCTTTTACCTAATTTTATTTCTGATGCTGAATCTTGCCACTGGAGACACTGAGTGTCATTACTGGTTCAAAATTTCTCCTACAGTATTTGCTGCGGGCATATTAGTTGGTGCTTTCCTTGGCAGGATTCTGTGTTCTACAGGTCCTCTGGTAAGAATCTGCCTTTGTCCCCTGGGTCCTTTTGTTCCCCCTTTCCAGATAGACTGGAGAATTTGTCAATGTGCTGAGTTCCTTCAGTGCTTCAGTATTCTTGAGGCAGCTAATTCAGCTTGACTTCAAGTGATTTCCCTCCCGTTTTGGTACTGGTGGAATCTGACTTCTGGTTACCTCTACTGAAAAGCAATTCTGAAGTCCATTTTCTCTATGTTCCCTTGGGACTGGCAAGTGGTTTGAGTTTCCAAGGGATCTGTTTAGCTCATGGGTGTTTAGAGGGGTTCAAGCTGGTGAATTAAAAGTGGTGGAGGAAGGAGGTGGTATGGAAATTTAGGACCCTAGAGCAATCCTAGAAGAATTTCTCGGAGGAGAAACTTTCTTGATGTTTGTGGTCTTTCTAAAAATCCAAGGAAATTTTGCATTCTGATTGAAGAGTTTTCCTATGACTGGCCTACTTGAGTTCATTCATTCAGTGAGTTCCGAGATGCTGAACTTGTTCTAGGTCCTGGTAGTATCTTCCGGGACAAGGTATCAAGGTCCCGACTATCATGGAATGTACATTCTGGTGGAATTGCCAATTAAAGTATTTAGGGAACAAAAGATCTGTATGGCTTCTGATGATTCTTTGGCTTCAGGCACCCCCAGGGCCTCTCGAATCTCTCCCATAACCTCCAAAAATTTAAATACGAAGAGTCTTTAATCCAGCAATTCTAATTGTATAAGTATCTGTTCTAAAAACAGATTTGCTTATGTACACATACACATAAAAGGATATTTAGTGTGGCTATAACAGTGAAACATTTAAAGTAAAACTAGTACATTTATACTCAAGTAAAATTCATCCATTGCAGTATGTATGGATTAGATCTATATACATACTGACAAGCTCTCCAAGACATGTTAACAAACAAAACAATACCCAACAAACTAATCCCCAATAAGCCTACCTGCACCCCTCACTCCCACCAGTCAAGAGGGATGCACACTGAAATCGTAAACATGGTTAACTGGAGAAAAGTAGGAATTGGGGCTGTTTAGGGTATTCATATGCAGTTTCAAATAATTTTTTGAAATAGTAACAAGTAATACTACATAACACCTGGGAACTGTGTAACACCTGGGATAGGCGCCCTAGGGTTTACCTGGTTAGCTGCAAATTTCCAAGATAAGGCCCGAATAACGATTTGCAGCTTCTAAAGATTCAAATCTGACTCATTGCAGTTGAAAATTGTTAAGTTTACTTAGCGACCCTGTGTGTGTGGGCGGGGAGCGGGTGGAGTGTGGGCGGGGAGGGGGTGGGGTGTGGGCGGGGGAGGAAGAGGCTGGAGGAGACGTCCTGAGACTAGTTGACCAGGTGACTGCCGAGCAATAGAAGGGAAAGGGCCCGGAAGCAATTCTGGAAGAGCTCACTAGGAGATAGGAGAGGGGAGACTTGGGCCCTTCTCACAGCTGTGTGTCCACAGGTGCGCACTCTCCAGGTATCTGGACGGGATGGGGGAGCAGATGGGTTTTCTAAGGTCTCCAAGTTAGCCCGGATCACGTATACTCTGATTGGTTCATTATGACGCAACTCTTGCTCGGCAGTCAAGAGGACATAATACAGGGAGTTTTTTCGGGCTGGCCGTAGCTCAGCGGTTCCTTCGACTACCATGGTCTTTAAATTACTCTCTCTGAGAGTGGTTCGAGACCCGCGGGCGCTCTCCAGTCCTTTTGCCGCTGTCCCACCTTCATTTTCCCAGTGATCCCGCTCGGAGAGAGCGTTTTGACATTCCTACCCCGCCGGGAGCGCCGAAGTGACCAGCTTTCCCAGTAGTTGTTTAGCTCCCATTCGACTAGGAACCGGGGATCCTTGGAAAAATGTCTGGTTCTAGAACTGGGGCAGGAAATAACAGAGGTGAACCTAGCGGATCTTGGATTCACCTAGTAGTTCCCGGAAGTAAGGAAATGCTAACCTCTCCCCACCCCCACCCCCCAAAAAAACCTTTGAAAATTACTTTTGATGTTAAGTAATGTTTGAGTTTTTGTTCCAGTAGTTATCCGTTATACTTCTGTCTTTTCTAAGTCCTCAAATAACTTTTCCATAGGTGGCTGTATTATTTACTTTGTCAGCTATATCTTGACTCCCTCTTATTTATATGTGCTGTGCTAAGTCGCTTCAGTTGTGTCTGACTCTGCGACCCCCTGGACTGTAGCCCGTCAGGCTCCTCTGTCTGTGGAATTCTCCAGGCAATAATACTGGAGAATTATTCCTCTTCCAGGGGATCTTCCCGACCGAGGGATGGAACCTACCTCTCCTGTGGCTCCTGCATTGCAGGCGAATTCTTTACCGCTGAGCCAACCCATTACTTATATAAAGATCAATTTATTTTATTCTTTTTTTTCCCTTTTCTCTCCTCCCAAATTGAGACATATTGTTTTCAGAAAACAATTTGCATACTCTTTCCCCATCCTTGTTACCTCCTTTATTTTACTTGCAGATCTACAACTTATTAGTATATTTAACACTAACCATCATGATGCTTTCTGAATTTTCCTGTTCTTGGTTGGATGAAACTAATTTTCTAGTAAGTTCCTCAAAAGAGGTGCCTGAGTACAGTATTCTGAGTTCTTGCATATTTAATACTGATTTTCTATAGCCTTAGTATGTAAAGGACATATTGGCTGGATATAAAATCTTGGGTCTCACTTTTTTTCTGAAGGGTGTTTAAAAACTTATTTCCTGCCTTTCTTGTGTGCTGTTGTGAAACCTGTTACCAACCTGATTTTTTTTTCCTTCCTAAGTAATTTGGTCATTTTGCTTGAAGCCCAGAAGATTTCTTTTTCTTTCAAATCTAATTGATTTTTCTAAGATACCTCAGTTGTATTTTTAAATTATTTGATAAAATTCCATACTGTTTCTATAGTGACTGCACCAACTTATATTCCCACCAACAGTGGATGAGGATTCTCTTTTTTCCACATTCTTGCCAACAGTTTTCATTTATTGTCTTTTTGATGATAGCCATTCTCACAGGTGTGAGGTGGTATTTCTTTGTGGTTTTGTTTTACATTTCCCTGATGATTAGTGATATTGAGCATTATTCTATGCAATCTGGAAGCTAGGTCAGTTTTCTTTGTTTTTTAATATTGTGGTAAAATACACAGAAAAAAATTACCATCTTAACCATTTTTAAGACTACGATGGATTTAACTCAATGGAATTAACTATGTTCATATTCTTATGCAACCATCACCACTGCCCATCTCCAGAACTTTTTTCATCTTGCAAAATGGAAACCATATCTATTAACTCTCCACCCCACCTTGCCCATAGCTTCTGGCAACCACCATTCTACTTCCTCTCGCTATGAAGTTGACTGCTTTAGGAAATTCATATAGATGAAATTGTCAGTATTTGTCTTTCTGTGACCAGCTTATTTCATTTAGTATACTGTGTGGTGGCATGTGATAGGATTTCCTGGATATATACCCAGAAGTGGAATTGTTGGATCATATGGTAATTTTGGACTTCCCTGGTGGCTCGGATGGTAACGTGTCTGACTACAATGCAGGAGACCTGGGTTTGATCCCTGGGTCAGGAAGATCCTCTGGAGAAGAAAATGACAGCCCACTCCAGTATTCTTGCCTAGAAAATCCCATGGATGGAGGAGCCTGGTAGGCTACACATAGTCCATGGGGTCACAAAGAGTTGGACACGACTGAATGACTTCACTTTCATTGTAATTTTATTTTTAGTTTTTGAGGAGTCTCCATACTGTTTTCCATGGCAGCTGCACAATTTTACATTCCTATCAACAGTGCACAAGGATTTCAATCTCTCCATATCGTTGACATTTGTGTTTTTTTTTTTTATAGTATTCATCTTAATGGGTGTGAGATGATTCCTCTCTATTCTCCTATGTTATTTTTCTAGTAGGTCTGCATCCATATAGTGTTAGTATTTTTATTCAGTTCAGTTCAGTCGCTCAGTCGTGTCTGACTCTGCAACCCCATGGACTGCAGCACGCCAGCCTCCCTGTCTATCACCAACTCCTGGAGTTCACCCAAACGCATGTCCATTGAGTCAGTGATGCCATCCAACAATCTCATCCTCTGTCATCCCCTTCTCCTCCCGCCTTCAATCTTTCCCAGCATCAAGGTCTTTTCAGATGAGTCAGCTCTTTGCATCAGGTGGCCAAAGTACTGGAGTTTCAGCTTCAACATCAGTCCCTCCAATGAACACCCAGGGCTTATCTCCTTTAGGATAGACTTGTTGGATCTCCTTGCAGTCCAAAGGACTCTCAAGAGTCTTCTCCAGCACCACAGTTCAAAAGCATCAGTTCTTCGGCATTCAGCTTTCTTTATAGTCCAACTCTCATATCCATACATGACCACTGGAAAAACCATAGCCTTGACTAGATGGACGTTTGTCGGCAAAGTAATGTTTCTGCTTTTTAATATGCTATCTAGGTTGGTCATAACTTTCCTTCCGAGGAGTAAGTGTCTTTTAATTTCATGGCTGCAGTCACCATCTGCAGTGATTTTGGAGCCCCCCCGCAAAATAAAGTCTCTCACTGTTTTCACTGTTTCCCCATCTATTTGTCATGAAGTGATGGGACCAGATGCCATGATCTTCGTTTTCTGAATGTTGAGGTTTAAGCCAACTTTTTCACTCTCCTCTTTCACTTTCATCAAGATTCTCTTTAGTTCTTTCTGCCATAAGGGTGGTGTTATCTGCATATCTGAGGTTATTGATATTTCTCCTGGCAATCTTGATTCAAGCTTGTGCTTCTTCCAGCCCAGCATTTCTCATGATGTACTCTGCATATAAGTTAAATAAGCAGGGTGACAATATACAGCCTTAATGAACTCCTTTCCCAATTTGGAACCAGTCTGTTGTTCCATGTCCAGTTCTGTTGCTTCCTGACCTGCATATAGGTTTCTCAAGAGGCAGGTCAGGTGGTCTGGTATTCCCATCTCTTTCAGAATTTTCCACAGTTTATTGTGATCCACAGAGTCAAAGGCTTTGGCATAGTCAATAAAGCAGAAATAGATGTTTTTATTAGTATTATATTAATTTATCTAATAATTTGGAGACAACTGAGATCTCTATGATGTTAGGTCAAAAGAACTTACTCTAAGAACAAGGAATATTTTTTACTTGCTCAAACCCACTTTTGTGTTTTTTAGAAGTACATCAAAGTTTGCTATACATGAAATTTTGTACATTTTTTGATAAGTTTGCTTTTAATAATGTCTACTTTTTAATTTATAAATAGGACCTTATATTCCATAATAGTTTCTAATTTGTTATTATTTATGTATAGGAAGGTTGTTGATTTTTGTATGTAAATTTTATGTCCTAACACCTTGCTGAATTGTTCTATACTTTTCCAGTTTTGTATACCTCATTTGTTTTTCATTCTCTGATTGCTTTGGATAATTACTCCAATGTAGTGTTAAATAGTAGAAGTAAAAAGCATCCTGGCTTCTGGTTCAAGATGGCAAAGTAGAAGGATGTATACTCATCTCCTCCTGCAAAAGCACCAAAATTGCAACTAGCTGTTGAACAACCATATACAGGAGGACACTGGAACCCACCAAAAAAAAAAAAAAAATACCCCATGTCCAACGACAAAGAAAAAGCTGCAGCAAGACAGTAGGAGGGGCGCAATCACGATAAAATCAAATCCCATACAACCCCACCTCCAGGTTGGGCAACCCACAAATTGGAGAACAATAATACCAAAGTGTTGTGAAGGTTCTGAGCCCCACGTCAGGCTTCTCAGCATGGGGATTCAACAAAGGAACTGGGAATCCCCAAGGAATCTGACTTTGAAGTCCAGCAGGATTTGATTATAGGACTTCCACAAGACTGGGGGAAACAGAGACTCCACTCTTGAAGGGCACAAACAAAATCTTGCATGCATCAATGCCCAGAGGAAAAGAGCACTGACTCCACAGGAGACTGAACCAAAACTACCTGCTAGTGCTGGAGTGTCTCCCTGTGGAGGCATGTGTTGTCAGGGGCTCACCACAGGGATAGAGGCACTGGCAGCAACAGTCCTGGAAAGTCCTCCTTGGTGAAAGTCCTCTTGGAAGTTGCCAATAACCCTATCATAGAGCTGTAGGCCCCAGGGTTGGGTTGCCTCAGGCCAAACAACTAACAAGGAGGGAGCACAACTCCACCCATCAGCAGATAATTGGATTAAAGCTTTACTGAGAAAGGGAAATAGATGGGGAAACAGTGGAAACAGTGTCAGACTTTATTTTTGGGGGCTCCCAAATCACTGCAGATGGTGATTGCAGCCATGAAATTAAAAGACGCTTACTCTTTGGAAGGAAAGTTATGACTAACCTAGATAGCATATTCAAAAGCAGAAACATTACTTTGCCAACAAAGGTCCATCTAGTCAAGGCTATGGTTTTTCCTGTGGTCATGTATGGATGTGAGAGTTGGACTGTGAAGAAAGCTGAGCACTGAAGAATTGATGCTTTTGAACTGTGGTGTTGGAGAAGACTCTTGAGAGTCCCTTGGACTGCAAGGAGATCCAGCCAGTCCATTCTAAAGGAGATCAGCCCTGGGTGTTCTTTGGAAGGAATGATGCTAAAGCTGAAACTCCAGTACTTTGGCCACCTCATGTGAAGAGTTGACTCATTGGAAAAGACTCTGACACTGGGAGGGATTGGGGGCAGGAGGAGAAGGGGATGACAGAGGATGAGATGGCTGGATGGCATCACTGACTCGATGGATATGGGTTTGGGTGAACTCCAAGTGTTGGTGATAGACAGGGAGGCCTGGCGTGCTGTGATTCATGGGGTTGCAAAGAGCTGGACACTGCTGAGCGACTGAACTGAACTGAACTGAGCAAGACCTAGTCTTTCTCACCTGTCCCTCCCATCATGAAGTTTACAGAACCCTCTTAGCCTCATCCAAGGACTTCCCTGGTGGTTTAGACAGTTAAGCATTTAAGCGTCTGCTTACAATGTGGGAGACCGGGGTTCAATCCCTGAGTCGGGAAGATGATCTGGAGAAGGCAATGGCACCCCACTCCAGTACTCTTGCCTGGAAAATCCCATGGACAGAGAAGCCTGGCAGGCTACAGTCCATGGGGTCACAAAGAGTCAGACACGACTGAGTGACTTCACTTTCACTTTCTTAGCCTCATCCATCAGAAGGCAGACAGAAGAAGCAAGTAGAACCACAATCCCACAGCCTGGCTAGAACAAAAATCACATTACAGAAAGTTAATCAGGATGAAAGAGTTATATCCAAGATGAAGGGACAATATTAGTTCAGTTCAGTCGCTCAGTCGTGTCCGACTCTCTGCGACCCCATGAATTGCAGCACGTCAGGCCTCCCTGTCCATCACCAACTCCCAGAGTTCACTCAGACTCACGTCCATCAAGTCGGTGATGCCATCCAGCCATCTCATCCTCTGTTGTCCCCTTCTCCTCCTGTCCCCAATCCCTCCCAGCATCAGAGTTTTTTCCAATGAGTCAACTCTTCACATGAGGTGGCCCAAGTACTGGAGTTTCCGCTTTAGCATCATTCCTTCCAAAGAAATCCCAGGGCTGATCTCCTTCAGAATGGACTGGTTGGATCTCCTTGCAGTCCAAGGAACTCGCAAGAGTCTTCTCCAACACTACAGTTCAAAAGCATCCATTCTTCGGCGCTCAGCCTTCTTCACAGTCTAACTCTCACATCCATACATGACCACAGGAAAAACCATAGCCTTGACTAGATGGACCTTTGTTGGCAAAGTAATGTCTCTGCTTTTGAATATGCTATCTAGGTTGGTCATAACTTTCCTTCCAAGGAGTAGGCGTCTTTTAATTTCATGGCTGCAGTCACCATTTGCAGTGATTTTGGAGCCCAGAAAAATAAAATCTGACACTGTTTCCCCATCTGTTTCCCATGAAGTGATGGGACTGGATGCCATGATATTCGTTTTCTGAATGTTGAGCTTTAAGCCAACTTTTTCACTCTCCTCTTTCACTTTCATCAAGAGGCTTTTTAGTTCCTCTTCACTTTCTGCCATAAGGGTGGTGTCATCTGCATATCTGAGGTTATTGATATTTCTCCTGGCAATCTTGATTCCAGCTTGTGTTTCTTCCAGTCCAGCGTTTCTAATGATGTACTCTGCATAGACATTAAATAAGCAGGGTGACAATATACAGCCTTGATGTATTCCTTTTCCTATTTGGAACCAGTCTGTTGTTCCATGTCCAGTTCTAACTGTTGCTTCCTGACCTGCATACAGATTTCTCAAGAGGCAGATCAGGTGGTCTGGTATTCCCATCTCTTTCAGAATTTTCCACAGTTTAATGTGATCCACACAGTCAAAGGCTTTGGCATAGTCAATGAAGCAGAAATAGATGTTTTTCTGGAACTCTCTTGCTTTTTCCATTATCCAGTGGATGTTGGCAATTTGATCTCTGGTTCCTCTGCCTTTTCTAAATCCAGCTTCAACATCTGGAAATTCACGGTTCACGTATTGCTGAAGCCTGGCTTGGAGAATTTTAAGCATTACTTTATTAGCATGTGAGATGAGTGCAATTGTGCGGCAGTTGGAGCATTCTTTGGCATTGCCTTTCTTTGGGATTGGAATGAAAACAGACCTTTTCCAGTCCTGTGGCCACTGCTGAGTTTTCCAAATTTGCTGGCATATTGAGTGCAGCACTTTCACAGTATCATCTTTCAGGATTTGAAATAGCTCAACTGGACTCCATCACCTCCACTAGCTTTGTTCGTAGTGATGCTTTCTAAGGCCCACTTGACTTCACATTCCAGGATGTCTGGCTCTAGGTCAGTGATCACACCATCGTGATTATCTGGGTCGTGAAGATCTTTTCTGTACAGTTCTACTGTGTATTCTTGCCACCTTTTCTTAATATCTTCTGCTTCTGTTAGGTCCATATCATTTCTGTCCTTTATTGAGCCCATCTTTGCATGAAATGTTCCCTTGGTATCTCTAATTTTCTTGAAGAGATGTCTAGTCTTTCCCATTCTGTTGTTTTCCTCTATTTCTTTGCATTGATCGCTGAGGAAGGCTTTCTTATCTCTTCTTGCTATTCTTTGGAACTCTGCAGATGTTTATATCTTTCCTTTTCTCCTTTGCTTTTTGCTTCTCCTCTTTTCACAGCTATTTGTAAGGCCTCCCCAGACAGCCATTTTGCTTTTTTGCATTTCTTTTCCATGGGGATGGTCTTGATCCCTGTCTCCTGGACAATGTCACGAACCTCATTCCATAGCTCGTCAGGCACTCTATCAGATCTAGTCCCTTAAATCTATTTCTCACTTCCACTGTATAATCATAAGGGATTTGATTTAGGTCATACCTGAATGGTCTAGTGGTTTTCCCTACTTTCTTCAATTTAAGTCTGAATTTGGCAATAAGGAGTTCATGGTCCTGAGCCACAGTCAGCTCCTGGTCTTGTTTTTGCTGACTGTGTACACCTTCTCCATCTTTGGCTGCAAAGAATATAATCAATCTGATTTTGGTGTTGCCCATCTGGTGATGTCCATGTATAGAGTCTTCTCTTGTGTTGTTGGAAGAGGGTGTTTGTTATGACCAGTGCATTTTCTTGGCAAAACGCTATTAGTCTTTGCCCTGCTTCATTCCATATTCCAAGGCCAAATTTGCCTGTTATTCCAGGTGTTTCTTGACTTCCTACTTTTGCATTCCAGTCCCCTAAAATGAAAAGGACATCTTTTTCGGGTGTTAGTTCTAAAAGGTCTTGTAGGTCTTCATAGAATCGTTCAATTTCAGCTTCTTCAGCGTTACTGGTTGGGGCATAGACTAGGATTACTGTGATAGTGAATGGTTTGCCTTGGAAACGAACAGAGATCATTCTGTTGTTTTTGAGATTGCATCCAAGTACTGCATTTTGGACTCTTTTGTTGACCATGATGGCTACTCCATTTCTTCTGAGGGATTCCTGCCCGCAGTAGTAGATATAATGGTCATATGAGTTAAATTCACCCATTCCAGTCCATTTCAGTTCGCTGATTCCTAGAATGTCAACATTTACTCTTACCATCTCTTGCTTGACCACTTCCAATTTGCCTTGATTCATGGACCTGACATTCCAGGTTCCTATGCAATATTGCTCTTTACAGAATCGGACCTTGAAAACCCCAGAAAAACAAATGAAATGGAGATAGGCAATGTTTCAGAAAAAGAATCCAGAATAATGATAATGAAGATGATGCAGGATCTTGGTAACAGAATGGAGAAGATGCAAATATTTACCGAAGAACTCAAGAACAAACAAACAGATGAATTATACTAGAAGGAATCAGTAGCAAAAGAACTGAGGCAGAAAAACAGATAAGTGATCTGGAGGACAAAATGGTAGAAATCAGTGCAACAGAATAGAATATAGAGAAAAGAATGAAAAAAAAAAATGAAGACAGCCTAAGAGACCTCTGGGGCAACATTAAATGTATCAACATTTGCATTATATAGGAGTCCTATAAAGAGAAGAGAGAGAGAGGCCCTGAGAAAATATTTGACAGAAACTATACAAGCCAGAAGGGAATGACACGATCCATTTGAAATAATGAAAGAACACACAACCAAGAATACTCTACCCAGCAAGACTCTCATTCAGATTTGATGGAGAAATCAAAAGCTCTCCAGACAAGCAAAAGCTTAGAGAATTCAGCACCACCAAACCAGTTTTATAACAAATGCTAAAGGAACTTCTCTATGCAGGAAACACAAGTGAACGAGAAGACCTATAGAAAATAAACCCCAAACAATTAAGAAAATGGTAATAGGATCATACACATTAATAACTACCTTAAAGGTAGGTGGATTAAATGCATCAACCAAAAGACATAGACTGGCTGGGTGGATGGAAAACATGTACATATATGCACTTCCACTTACCACATCACTCTGCTTGAGCCCCCAAATTCTATGTAATTATTTTATATTGTTAAGTTAATCATGTTCCCATTATAGCTTGCAATTGTATTTATCTTTTATTTTTTGTCTGACTATTGATTGTGAAAACTGATAAACATCTTTTACTATTGTGAAAAAAAGCAAAGCATGGCGATAGTGAAAATTACCTGTAATCTCACTCCTAGATACATATTTTTTGGCAAAATTAGGATTGTACTTGCTTAAGTTTTGTATCTTGCTTTTCTACTTGTCATTGTATCATGACTATTTAACCGACTAAATAGTCTCCAAAATACATTGTCCATACCTATGAAATGTTCCAGAGATAGTACATGTCACTATTTACTTGACTATTGCCCTAATATTGTTCATTTAACACTCTGCCAATTTTTTTATTATATAACTAAGCTTCCCTACAGTTGCTTTTACAGAACATTAATTAGATTAAACCTTCACTTAAATTTCCTTGATTGTAACAAGATAAAGTACACAATACACTTTCAAGACTATTCATTTCAAGATAAAATCATACTTTTTTTTCTTCTTATGGTTAAAGTTTTGAAGTTATTCATGTTTTCCTCTGCATCTTTATTTGGTTTATTTGGTATCATACAGAGATAACATACAGACTTTTCTATCCAGATGTATCACCCCAACCTGGAAGCCTGAACTTAACCAGCATTCTTTTGGTTCCTTAGCAGTTATCTGCTGTTGCTCAGGCTCTTATCACTTCTTGCCTGAACCATTGCAATAGCTGACCAAACTCTCTGCCTCTAGCCAAAGCACTTCTTATTTATTCTTAGGATTAACAAAATGATCTTTCTGAAACAAAATTTTTATAATCAGATTTACAAAATCATCTTTATCTATTATATATACATATAATGAAAAAACAAGGTCCTACTGTATAGCATAGGGAGCTATATTCAGTATCCAAAATCACTTTGGATGGTGACTGCAGCCATGAAATTAAAAGACACTTATTCCTTAGAAGGAAAGTTGTGACCAACCTAGATAGCATATTGAAAAGCAGAGACATTACTTTGCCAACAAAGGTCCATCTAGTCAAGGCTATAGTTTTTCCTGTGGTCTGGATGTGAGAGTTGGACTGTGAAGAAGGCTGAGCGCTGAAGAATTGATGCTTTTGAACTGTAGTGTTGGAGAAGACTCTTGCGAGTTCCTTGGACTGCGAGGAGATCCAACCAGTCCATTCTGAAGGAGATCAGCCCTGGGATTTCTTTGGCAGGAATGATGCTAAAGCGGAAACTCCAGTACTTTGGCCACCTCATGTGAAGAGTTGACTCATTGGAAAAGACTCTGATGCTGGGAGGGATTGGGGGCAGGAGGAGAAGGGGACGACAGAGGATGAGATGGCTGGATGGCATCACTGACTCGATGGACGTAAGTCTGAGTGAACTCTGGGAGTTGGTGATGGACAGGGAGGCCTGGCATGCTGCGATTCAGGGGGTCGCAAAGAGTCGGACACAACTGAGCAACTGAACTGAACTGATGATAAACATAATGGAAAATAATACGAAAAAGAATGCATATATAGATGTATGACTGAATCACTTCACTGTGTGGCAGAAACTAACACAACACTGTAAATCAACTATACCTCAATAAAATAAATTTTAAAAAGAATCCTTTTCTTGTTCCAGGCATTTATAAGAATTCCTCCACTGTTTCCCCATTAAGTAAGATGCATCTTTAACATGATTATGTATATGTATATATAAAATATGTTTATTATATTTTATGATATAATACATATAATGTAGTATATATACCTATAATCAGTATAGTGATATTGCTATCATTTTCCATCTTAATTATTTTAAAAATCTGGAATGTGTGTTAAGTATTATTGAAGGGCACTTAAGCACATATGGAAATAATTATTACCTTTTTTCTTAGATCTATTGATTTGGTGAATTATACTAAATGTAATTCCTAGTATTTCATTCTTATATATCTGGGATAAATTCTATTGGGTCATACTTCTTTCTTTCTGAGAGTATAATTATTTTATACCTTGTAGCATCTGATTTGCTAATATTTCATTGAAGTTTTTACATCTATGTTATGAGAAAAATGACCTGTAGTTTGCCTTTCTTATATCATTGTCCGTGGTGTTAGGGTAATACTGGCCTTATAAAATGTTCTTTCTGCTTCTGTTTTCTGGAAGACATTGTACAGAATTGGTATCTTTTCCTTTTTAAATGTTTGGTAGAATTGGAAACCATTGAGACTGGTGCTTTCTATTTTGGAAGATTATTAGTTTTTGATTCAGTTTCTTTAATAGATACATATTTAACTCCTTGTGTGAGTTTTGGCAGATTGTATTTTTCAAAAGATTGGACTATTTCATCTGGGTTTTCAAATTTGTGTGTATAACAGTGTTCTTTTGTTGTTGTTCAGTCACTCAGTCATGTCTGACTCTTTGCGACCTCATGGACTGCAGCACGCCAGGCTTCCCTGTCCTTCACCATCTCCTGGAGTTTGCTCAAACTCATGTCCATTGTGATGCTATCCAACCATCTGATTCTCTGTTGCCACCTTCTCTTCTTGCCTTCAATCTTTCCCAGCATCAGGGTCTTTGCCAGTGAGTCAGCTCTTTGTATCAGGTGACCAAAGTACTGGAGCTTCAGCTTCAGCATCAGTCCTTCCAATGAATATTCAGGGTTGATTTCCTTTAGGGTTGACTGGTTTGATCTCCTTGTGGTCCAAGGGACTCTTTAGAGTCTTTTCCAGTACCACAATTCAAAAGCATCAATTCTTTGGCACTCAGCCTTCTTTATGGTCCAACTCTCACATCCATACATGACTACTGGAAAAAACATAGCTTTGACTATATGGACCTTTGTCAGCAAAGTGATGTCTCAGATTTTTATTATGCTAAGTTTGTCATGCTGGGAGGGATTGGGGGCAGGAGGAGAAGGGGACGACAGAGGATGAGATGGCTGGATGGCATCACCGACTTGATGGACGTGAGTCTGAGTGAACTCCGGGAGTTGGTGATGGACAGGGAGGCCTGGCGTGCTGTGATTCATGGGGTCACAAAGAGTCAGACACAACTGAGCGACTGAACTGAACTGAAGTTTATCATAGCTTTTCTTCCAAGAAGCAAGTGTCTTTTTAATTTCATGGCTGCAGTCACCATCCAAAGTGATTTTGGAGTCCAAGAAAATAAGGTCTCTCACTGTTACCATTGTTTCCCCATCTATTTGCCATGAAGTGATGGATCAGATGCTATGATCTTCGTTTTTTGAATGTTGAGTATTAAGCCAGTTTTTTCACTCTCCTCTTTCACCTTCATGAAGAAGCTCTTTAGTTCCTCTTTGTTTTTTGCCATAAGGGTGGTGTCATCTGCATATCTGAGGTTATTGATATTTCTCCTGGCAATCTTGATTCCATCTTGAGCTTCACCTAGCCCAGCATTTCACATGATGTAGTCTGCATATAAATTAAATAAGCAGAGTGACAATATACAGCCTTGACAGCATTGTTCTTACCATTCTTTTATTATTCTTTAATGTCCGAGGGATCAATAATTATAATGCTTCTTTCATTTCCAGTGGACTTTGTGATTTGTATCCTCTGTGTTTTTTTTTCTTGGTTAGCTTGGCAAGAGGTTTATCAATTTATATTTTCAAACAACCAGATTTTAGTTTCATTGAATTTGCCTATTGTTTTCCTGTTTCCAATTTCATTGACTTCTACTCAAATTTTAAGTATATCTCCTCTAATTATATTTAAAGATTTCTTCTGCTTACTTTGGATTTAATTTGTTCTTTTTCTGTTTCATAAGATGGAAGCTTAGATTATTGATTCTAGATCTTTCTTTAATAGTATATGTTTCATTGCTGTAAATTTCCCTCTATGGGGATGGAATGGGGAGGGAGGAGGGAGGAGGGTTCAGGATGGGGAACACATGTATACCTGTGGCGGATTCATTTTGATATTTGGCAAAACTAATACAATTATGTAAAGTTTAAAAATAAAATAAAATCAAAGAGAAAAAAAATAAATTTCCCTCTATGTACTGCTTTTGCTGTATCCCATAACTTTTTTTTTTTTTGAGCTATGCCACAGGTGTGGAATTTTAATTCCCTGACCAGGGATTGAACCTCGGCTCTTAGCAGTGAAAGCATGGAGTCCTAACTACTGGACTGCCAGGGAATTCCCTGTGTCCCACACATTTTGATATATGATACTTAAATTTTCATTTCATTTCAGTTCAGTTCAGTTGCTCAGTTGTGTCTGACTCTTTGCGACCCCATGAATCGCAGCACGCCAGGCCTCCCTGTCCATCACCAACTCCTGGAGTTCACTCAGACTCATGTCCATCAAGTCGGTGATGCCATCCAGCCATCTCATCCTCTGTTGTCCCCTTCTCCTCCTGCCCCCAATCCCTCCCAGCATCAGAGTCTTTTCCAATGAGTCAACTCTTCGCATGAGGTGGCCAAAGTACTGGAGTTTCCGCTTTAGCATTATTCCTTCCAAAGAAATCCCAGGGCTGATCTCCTTCAGAATGGACTGGTTGGATCTCCTTGCAGTCCAAGGGACTTGCAAGAGTCTTCTCCAACACCACAGTTCAAAAGCATCAATTCTTTGGCGCTCAGCCTTCTTCACAGTCCAACTCTCATATCCATACATGACCACAGGAAAAACTATAGCCTTGACTAGATGGACCTTTGTTGGCAAAGTAATGTCTGCTTTTCAATATGCTATCTAGGTTGGTCATAACTTTCCTTCCAAGGAGTAAGTGTCTTTTAATTTCATGGCTGCAGTCACCATCTGCAGTGATTTTGGAGCCCCCCAAAATAAAGTCTGACACTGTTTCCACTGTTTCCCCATCTATTTCCCATGATAGTTCAAGTTATTTTAAAATTTCTTTGGTGACTCCTTCTTTGACCTATATGTTAGTGAGAGGTGTGTTTTTTGTTTTGTTTTGTTTTTTGCTGTGCTGGGTCTTTGTTGCTGTATGGGTTTTTTCTCTAGTTTTGGTGAGTGGGGGCTACTCTCTAATTACATTGCACAGGCTTCTCATTGTAGTGGCTTCTCTTTTTTCAGAGCACGGGCTCTAGGGTGCAGGGGCTTCAGTAGTTACTGCAGCATGTGGGCTCAGTAGTTGTGGCTCCTGGGCCCTAGAGCACATGCTCAGTAGTTGTGGCAAACCGGCTTGATTGCTCCATAGCATGTGGTATCCTCCTGGACAAGGGATTGAACCTGTATCTCCTGCACTGGCAGGAGGATTCTTTACCACTGAGCTACCAGGGAAGCCCCAGCCTCATGTATTTTAATGCTTGTGGTTAGGGACATGTGCATTCAGAATTGTTATGTCTTCCTAGAGAATTGGTCCCTTTTAAAATTATGTAATGTTCACCTTTAAAAAAGATTAATTAATTTATTTTAATTGGAGGCTAATTACTTTACAATGTTTTAGTGGTTTTTGCCATACATTGACATGAATCACCCATGAGTGTACATGTGTCTCCCATCCTGAACCCCCCTCCCACCTTAATGTCTACCTTTGTCACTGATCATTTTCTTTGCTCTAAAATCTGCTTTATCTGAAATTAAAATGACTATTCCAACTTTCTTTTTAAAATTTTTATTTTAATTGAAGGATAATTACTTTACAATATTGTGATGGTTTCTGCCATACATCAATATGATCAGCCATAGATATACATATGTCCTCTCCCTCTTGAACCTCCCTCCCCATCCTGCCCTTCTAGGTTGTCCCAGAGCACAGTTCTGGGTTCCCTGCCTTTCTGGCTTTCTTCTGATTAGTGTTAGTATGGCATATCTTTCTCCATCTATTTATTTTTAACCTATATATGTCTTTATATCTAAAGTGGGTTTCTTGTAGACAAGATATAGTTTGGTCTTATTTTTTTATCTACTCTATATCATCTTTTAATTGGTATATTTAGATCATTCACATTAAAGTCATGATTGATATAGCTGGATTAATATTTACCTTATTTGTGTCTGTATTTGTTGCCATTGTTTTTTGTTCACCTTTTTATCTCACTCTTTTTCTGCTTATTCTGGTTTTAATTGAGCATTTTATGTGATTTCAGTTCCTGACCTCTCTTAGTATATTGATTCTTTTTCTTCTAAAATTTATTAGTTGTTACATTTAAAACTAGTCTTACATTCATTTTCAAATAACACTATATCACTTTATGGGTAATTATGTACCTTATATCAAAGTCTTCCCCATTTCTTCTTGTCCCTTTCTAACATTGATATCATCACTTATCCATCAGCTATAACCATCTGGTATATTGTTTGTTTTATTTTGAACAAATTGCAGCCTGCAATCAATTAAGAATAAGAAAAATATATATTTTATATTGTTATTGCTCAGTAGCTAAGTCGTGTCTGACTCTTTGCAACCCCATGAACTGCAGCACTTCTGGCCTCTCTGTCCATCACTATCTCCCTGAGTTTGCTCAAGCTCATTTCCATTGAGTCAGTGATGCCATTCAACCATCTGATTCTCTGTTGCCCCCTTCTCCTCTTGCCTTCAGTTTTTCCCAGCATCAGGTTCTTTTCCAGTGAGTCAGCTCTTTGTATCAGATGGCCAAAGCGTTGGAACTTTGACTTTAGCATCAGTCCTTCTAATGAACAGTCAGGGTTGATTTCCTTTAGGATAGACTGGTTTGATCTCCTCGCTGTCCATGGAACTCTTAAGAGTATTCTCCAGCACCATAGTTCAAAAGCATCAATTCTTGGCATTTAACCTTCTTTATGGTCTAACTCTCACATCCATACATGACATGACTACTGGAAAAAAATATAGCGTTGACTATATGGACCTTTGTCAGCAAAGTGATGTCTCTGCTTTTTAATACACTGTCTAAGTCTGTCATAGCTTTTCTTCCAAGGAGCAAGGATCTTTTAATTTCATGGCTGCAGTCACCGTCCAAAGTGATTTTGGAGCCCAAGAAGAAAGAATCTGACATTTTCCACATTTTTCCCATCTATTTGCCATGAAGTGATGGGACCAGATGCCATGATCTTAGTTTTTTGAATGTTGAGTTTTAAGCCAGCTTTTTCACTCTCTTCTTTCACATTCATCAAGAGGCTCTTTAGTTCCTCTTCACTTTCTGCTGTTAAAGTGGTATCATCTGCATGTCTGAGGTTGTTGATATTTCTTCTGGCAATCTGGATTCCAGCTTGTGATTTATCCAGCCCAGCATTTCACATGATGTACTCTGCACATAAGTTAAATAAGCAGGGTAACAATATACAGCCTTGATATACTCCTTTCCCAATTTTGAACTAGTCTATTGTTCCATGTCTGGTTCTCACTGTTGCTGCTTGTCCTGTATACAGGTTTCTCAGGAGGCAGATAAGGTGGTCTGGTATTCCCATCTCTTTAAGAAAACTCCACAGTTTGTTGTGATCCACATAGTCAAAGGCTTTAGCATAGTCAATGAAGTAGAAGTAGATGTTTTTCTGGAATTTCCTTGCTTTTTCTATGATCCAGCGTATGTTGGAAATTTGATCTCTGGTTCCTCTGCTTTTTCTAAATCCAGCTTGTACATCTGGAATTTTTCAGTTCACATACTGCTGAAGCCTAGCTTGAAGGATTTTGAACATAATCTTGCTGGCATGTGAAATGAGTGCAGTTGTACAGTAATTTTAACATTATTTGGCTTTGCCTTTTTGGGGGATTGAAATGAAAACTGACCTTTTCCAGTCCTATGGCTACTTCTGAGTTTTCCAAATTTGCTGGCATAATGAGTACAGCATTTTAACAGCAACATCTTTTAAGATTTGAAATAACTCAGCTGGAATTCCATCACCTCCACTAGCTTTGTTCATAGTGATGCTTCCTAAGGCCCACTTGACTTCACACTCCAGGATGTCTGGCTCTAAATGAGCAACCACATCATCCTGGTTAACTGGGTCATTAAGAGCTTTTTTGTACAGTTCTTTTGCCTATTCTTGCTACCTCTTCTTAATCTCTTCTGCTTCTGTTAGGTCCTTGTCATTTCTATCCTTTATTATGCCTATATTTGTATGAAAATTTCTGTTGGTATATCTCCAGTTTTATTAAAGAGATCTCTAGTCTTTCCCATTCTATTTTTTTCCTCTATTTCTTTGCATTGGTCACTTAAGGTTTTCTTATCTCTCTTTGCTATTCTCTGGAACTCTGCATTCAGTTGGGAATATCTTTCCCTGTCTCCTTTGTCTTTTGCTTCTCTTCCTTTCTCAGCTATTTGTAAGGCCTCATCAGACAACCACTTTGTCTTCTTGCATTTCTTTTTCTTGGGGATGGTTTTGGTCACCACCTCCTATACAATGTTACATACCTCCATCTGTAGTTCTCCAGGCACTCTGTCTACCAGATCTAGTCCCTTGTATCTATTTGTCACCTCCACTGTATAATCATAAGGTATTTGATTTAGGTTGTACCTGAATGGCCTAGTGGTTTTCCCTACCTTCTTCTATTTGAGCCTGAATTTTTCAATAAGGATCTGAAGAACTGAGCCACAGCCAGCTCCAGATCTTGTTTTTGCTGACTGTATAGAGCTTCTCTATCTTCAGCTGCAAAGAATTTAATCAATCTGATTTTTGTACTGACCATCTGGTGATGTCCATGTGTAGAGTCATCTTTTGTGTTGTTGGGAGAGAGTGTTTGCTGTGACCAGTGCATTCTCTTGGCAAAACTCCCTTAGGCTATGCTCTGCTTCATTTTGTACTCCAAGGCTAAACTTGCCTGTTATTCCAGGTGTCTCTTGACTTCCTACTTTTGCATTCCAGTCCCCTGTGATGAAAAGGACATCTTTTTTTGGTGTTAGTTCTAGGAGGTCTTGTAGATCTTCATAGAATCGTTCAATTTCAGCTTCTTCAGCATTAGAGGTTGGGGCATTGACTTGGATTACTGTGATGTTGAATGGTTTGCCTAGAAAATGAACTGAGATCATTCTGTCATTTTTGAGATTGCAACCAAGGACTGCATTTTGGATTCTTTTGTTGCCTATGAGGGCTACCCCATTCCTTCTAAGGGATTCTCACCCATGGTAGTAGATATAATGGTCATCTGAATTAAATTCTCCCATTCCTGTTCATTTTAGTTCACTGATTCCTAAAATATCGATGTTCACTCTTGCCATCTCCTGTTTGACTGCATCAAATTTACCTTGATTCATGGACCTAACATTGCAGGTTCCTATGCAATATTGTTCTTCACAGCATTAGACTTTACTTTCACCACCAGATACAACCACAACTGGGCATCGTTTCTGCTTTGGCTCAGCCTCTTCATTCTTTCTGTAGCTATTTCTTTGCTCTGCCCCAGTAGAATATTGGGTACCTATCAGCCTGGTGGATTCATCTTTCAGTATCATATTTTTGCCTTTTCATACAGTTCATGGGGTTCTCAAGGCAAGAATACTGAAGTGGTTTGCGATTCCCTTCTCCAGTGGACCACATTTTGTCAGGCCCTAAAGAGCAGGGACATACCATTCAGCCACTCGACATAGCTGAATGACATGCCTGGTGCCCTGGCTGTCCCACTGCTGGTCCTTGTTGAGCATTTAAACTTCACTGGCCACTGGGTGTTGGTCAACGTGTGGCTACGTTATTCCTTATCAAATGGTGTTCCTTTAATTAGATAGATCTATATTATTTTTCTTCTCTCTGAAGTACTTTTAAAATATTTCCTGCAAGGCAGATCTACAGGTGATAAATTCCTTCAGTGATTGGTTTGTGAGAAAGTCTTTATTTCTCCTTCACTTTTGAACAGCAACTTTACTGGATACAGAATTCTAGGTTGATGGGTTTTTTTCTTTCAACATCTAAAATATTCCATTCTGCTCTATTCTTGTTTGCATGATTTGATGGCTAATTTTATAATTCAACTTGGCTGTGTAACAATCTCTAAATATGTGGTCAAATACTTTTGTGGGTATTTCTGTGAGGGTATATTTTGGATGATATTAACATTTAAGTCAATGACTTTGAGTAAAGCAGATTGTCTTCCACAATGTGTCTGAACCTCATCAATCCTTTGAAAAGACTGATCTTCCCTTAGGAAGAGTAAGTTCTGCCAGGAGATGGTTTTCAGACCTGAACCAAACGGAAGCATCATCTCTTCTGTTGTCTGCAGCCTGACAGCTCACTCTGAAGATTTTGGACTTGCCAATCTCTGTAATAGAATGGGCCAATTTCTTAAAATAAATACTTTTCTATTTTATACTTATTCCATTGATTCTACTTCTCTGTATTTGTCCCCAAATTCTTAGATATTCTCTTCATCCCCCCCACCCCACTGTTTTCTTTTCTTTGTTTTTCAGTTTGGGAGTTTCTATTTTGAAATATCTTCAAGCTCAGTGATTCTTTCCTTAGCTGTGCCCAGTTTACTGATGAGCATTCATAATTTCTCTTGTAGTGTTGTTGATTTCTAGCATTTACTTTTTTTGTAAATTAGAACATTTATTTCCCTTTTAAAATCCATATTTGAAAAATAAACACTTCTTAGAATTTCTTTCCCTCCAAACACAATTTCAAGGTTGTTATATTCCAGCCTCAAGCAAGAGCTGAAACACGATTCCAGCATAACATTATATAATGATCACTTGGATTCGGTTTGGTTTTGGAAATACTAAGCCTGAAAACAGACTCCTGTCATCTTGCTCTCATCCTTATGTAGTTGATAATTTTTCTTCAAGTGGCAGAGTGAATTGTCAGACTTACTTCATGAAATCTTGAAAGTTCAATCTATCACCTGAAATAATTACCATATTGATAATAGAGGAAGTTGAAGTATCAAATTATGTTATTCAGTTCAGTCGCTCAATTGTGTCCGACTCTTTGCGACCCCATGAATCGCAGCACACCAGGCCTTCCTGTCCATCACCAACTCCCGGAGTTCACTCAGACTCACGTCCATCAAGTCAGTGATGCCATCCAGCCATCTCATCCTCTGTTGTCCCCTTCTCCTCCTGCCCCCAAGCCCTCCCAGCATCAGAGTCTTTTCCAATGAGTCAACTCTTCACATGAGGTGGCCAAAGTACTGGAGTTTCAGCTTTAGCATCATTCCTTCCAAAGAACACCCAGGACTGATCTCCTTCAGAATGGACTGGTTGGATCTCCTTGCAGTCCAAGGAACTCTCAAGAGTCTTCTCCAACACCACAGTTCAAAAATAGGTTATTGTAGGTCTAAGACATTTTACATGGATAACTTGGGAAAAACTTATCTATGAGGAAAGAGGAAAAGAAGTGATACTGGGTCTCATTTTAGGTTTCTGTTAAAGATGGGCTTGTATGTGCTCTCTGGTCCTTGCTTTCTACTAGATTTTACTTTCTACACATTAGAGATCTTTTCAGATGTGATCACTCTAGTTCCTTCCTTATAACAGTTGCTATTGTTCAGTCGTTTAGTTGCTCTGTCCTGTCCGACTCTTTGCAGCTCCATGGACTGCAGTGAACCAGGCTTCCCTGTCCTTTACTATTACCTGGAGCTTGCTCAGACTCATCTCCAGTGAGTCAGTGATGCCATCCAACCATCTAAAGCTCTGTTGCCCGCTTCTCCTCCTGCCCTCAATCATTCCCAGCATCAGGGTCTTTTCCAATGAGTTGGCTCTTCACATCAGGTGGCCAAAGTATTAGAGCCCCAGCATCAGTCCTTCAAATGAGTATTCAGGGTTGATTTCCTCCAGGATCAACTGGTTTGATCTCCTTGCAGTCCGAGGGACTCTCAAAGAGGCCTCTCCAGCACCACAGTTTGAAAGCATCAGCTCTTCAGTGCTCAGCCTTCTTTACGGTCCAACTCTCACATCCATATATGACCACCGGAAAAACCATAGTCTCGACTAGATGCACCCTTGTCAGCAAAGTGATATCTCTGCTTTTTAATATACTGTCTAGGCCTGTCACAGGTTTTCTTCCAAGGAGCAAGAGTCTTTTAATTTTATGGTAGCAGTCACTGTCCATAGTGATTTTGGAGCCCAAGGAAATAAAGTCTGTCACTGTTTTCAGTTTTTCTCTATTTCCCTATCTATTTGCTCCTTGGATGAAAAGCCATGACCAAGATAGTTCTTGGAGAAACCGATTTCATCTCCTTTCAAAATATATCTAGAAGTGGGATTGCTGGATTATATAGTAGTTCTATTTTTAATTTTTTGCAAAGCCTCCATAACTAAATATTTTCTGTAGTGGCTGCACCGGTTTACGTTTCAACTAATAGTGCCCCAAAGCCCCCTTTTCTCCACATCCTCTCCAGTATTTGTTTCTTGTATTTTTTTTTTTTTTGCATAATAGCTATTATAGCAGATGTGATATTTATGTTTTTTATTTCCATTTCCCTGATGATTAATGACGTTAAGCATATTTTCATGTACATGTTGGCCACTTGTATAACTTCTGTGGAAAAACATCTAGTCAAGAAATCTGCCCACTAAAAAAATTTTTTTAATTAGTTGTACTCACCATTTATCTATTTTGGATATTAACTCCTTATCAGATATACTGTTTGCAAATATTTTCTTCCACTCTGTAGGTTGCCTTTTGATTTTGTTGATTATTTTTCTTGCTATGTAGAAGCTTTTTAGTTTGATAAATATCAACAAATATCGCTCATTGATATTTCCTCTTGTGTGTGCTTTTGGTGTCATATCCAGAAAATCATTGCCAAGATCTATGTCAAGGAGATAGTGCCCTATTTTTCTTCTAGGGTTTTAATGGTTTCATAGCTTACATTTAATCTCTTGGTTTACTTTGAGTTAATATATGTGAATAGTGTAAGAAAGGAGCTTGGTCTAATTTCATTCTTTTGTATGTGAATATCCGGTTTTCTCAGCACCATTTATTGAAGAGAATATACTTTCTGCATTTAGTATTCATCACTCCTTGTCAAAAATCAGCTAACCACATAACTATGGGTTTATTTCTAGGTTCTTAATTCTGTTCCATCGGTCTGTATTTTAGTTTTAATGATAGTACCATAGTATTTTGATTCCTATATCTTTGTAATAGTGTTTGAAATCAGAAAACATGATGCCTCATGTTGTTGTTTCTCTGGATTCCTTTCAGTACTCGGAATCATTTTTGGTTCCATATGAATTTGGAGATTGTATCTGTTTTTGTGAAAAATGTCATTGGAATTTTATTAGGGATTGCATTAAATCTATAGGTGACTCTGGATAGTATGGACATTTTAAAACAGTGTTAACTCTTCCAATTCATGAACATGTGATGTATTTCTGTTTATTTGTGTCTTTTCCCTTTTTTTTTTTTTTTTCCTTCAGGCTTCCCTGGTAGCTTGGACGGTAAAGTGTCTGCCTACAATGCAGGAGACCCAGGTTCAATCCCTTGGTCGGGAAGATCCTCTGGAGAAGGAAATGGCAACCCACTCCAGTATTTATGCCTGGAAAATCCCATGGATCGAGGAGCCTGGTGGGCTACAGTCCATGGGGTCACAAAGAGTTGGACATGACTGAGCAACTTCACTTCCCTTCCCTTTTTCACTTTCATCAGTGTCATATAACTTTTATTGTATAATTCATGTACTTCTTTGGTTAAATTTATTTTTAAGTATTTTGCTGTTTTTGATCCTATTTTAAATGGGATTTTTTTTCATATAGTTTGTTAGTGTGGAAAAAATGCAACAGATTTTTTAATATTGTTTTTGAATGCTGAAACTACTGAATTCATTGATTAGTTCTAACAGTTTTTGAGAGGAGTGTTTAGGATTTTTTAAACATATAAGACCATGTCATCTACAGTTTTACTTCTTTTCCAAGTTAGATGCCTTTTGTTTCTTTTTCTTGCCTAATTTCTCTAGCTGGACTCTAGTACTATGTTGAATAGGAGTGGCAAGGGTGGGCGCCCTTGTCTTGTTCCTCATATTAGAGGGAAAGTTTTCACCTTTTAACCACTGAATATGATGTTACTTGTTGGCTTGTTATATGTGACCCTAATTATTTTGAAGTATGTTCCTTCTATACTTAATTTGTTGAGAGTTTTTATCATGAAAAGATAATGAATTTTTTTCAAATGCTTTTTCTGCTTCTATTGAGATGATCATATTATTATTGTCTTTCATTCATTTTGTATGGAATATCACATTTATCAGTTTGCATATGATGAACCATCTTTGCATCCCAGGAGTAAATCTCATTTGATATTTTTTTTGGCTGTGCTACATGGCCAATGGGAATCTTACTTAGTTTCCTGATCAGGGACTGAACATGCGCCCTGAGCAGTGAAAGCACAGAGTTCTAATCACTGGATGGCCAGGGAATTTCCCTACTTGGTTCTTTTTTTTCTTGTTACTTGGTCCTTTTAATGTACTGTTGAATTTGATTTGTTAGTATTTTGTTGAGAGATTTTGCATCTGTATTCATCAGGGATATTTGTCTATAGTTTTCTTTCCTTCTTTTTTTTTTAGTCTGTAGCTTTCTTGAAGTATCCTTGTCTGGCTTTGATATTAGGGTAATGTTGGCCTTGTAAAATGAATTTGAGATTGTTTCCTTCTCTCCAAATTTAGGAAGACTTTGAGAAGAATTTGTATTAATTCTTCTATAGCTGTTTTGTAGAATTCGCCTATGAAGCCCTCTGGTCCTGGGCTTTTGCTTATTGGGAAGGTTTTTACTGAACTCAGTGTCCTTATTTGTTCTCGGTCTGTTCAGATTTTTATTTCTTCATGATTCACAGTTGATAGAGAATATATTTATTTCCTCTAGGTTTTCCAATTTGTTGCATATAATTGGATATGGTAATCTCTTATAAGGAGAAGGCAATGGCAACCCACTCCAGTACTCTTGCCTGGAAAATCCCATTGATGGAGGAGCCTGGTAGGGTGCAGTCCATGGGGTCGCGAAGAGTCGGACACGACTGAGTGACTTCACTCTCACTTTTCACTTTCATGCATTGGAGAAGGAAATGGCAACCCACTCCAGTGTTCTTGCCTGGAGAATCCCAGGGACAGTGGAGCCTGGTGGGCTTCCGTCTGTGGGGTCGCACAGAGTCAGACACGACTGAAGCGACTTAGTAGTAGAATCTCTTATAATCCTTTTTATCTTTGTGTGTATCTGTTGTAATATCTCCTCTTTCATGTATAATTTTATTTAATTTTCTTTTTTCTTTGTAAGTCTAGCTAAAGTTTTATCAATTTCATTTAATCTTAAAAATCTTTTAAGTTTTCTTGATCTCTTTGTTTTTCTCTTTATTTCATTTATTTCTGCTTTGATCTTTGTTATCTTCTTCCTTCTACTAACACTGGGCCTAATTTATTCTTATTTTTCTAGTTTTTTTTGAGGTGTAAATTTTAATTATTATGTGACAGCATTCATTTTTAAATTAATGTAGTTATAGTAAACTTTATTCTTAGAACTCCTGCTTCATCCTGTAAGTTTTTATATGTTGTGTTTCTATTTTCACTTATTTCAAGATATTTTTTATTTCATCTTTGACCTATTCATTGCTCTGGAGTGTGTTAATTTCTACATATTTGTGATTTTTCTAGTTTTTCTCCTGTTATTGAATTCTAATTTCATGCCATTGTGATCAGAAAAGATACTTGGTATAATTTCAATCTTAAAATTTGCTAAGACTTGTTTTCTGATTTAACACCTGATCTATCCTGGAGAATGTTCCAGGTATGCTTTAAAGAATGTATAGTCTACTGCTGTTGAATGGAATACTCTATATATTTCTGTTAGGTCCATTTGATCTAAAGCATAGCTCAGTGTTTCTGACTGGCTGATCTATCAACTGTAGAAACTTGTGTATTAAAGTCTTCTATTGTTGTTGATTAGGTGCTTCCCAGGTGGTACAGTGGTAAAGAATCCACCTGTCAATGCAGGAGACACTGGAGATGTGGATTCAATTCCTAGGTTGGGAAGATCCCCTGGAGGAGGAAATGGCAACCCACTTCAGTATTCTTGCCTGGAAAATTTCATGGACAGAGTATCCTGGGGGGCTATAGTCCATGCAGTTGCAGAGTCAATTAACAACTGAGCACACATAAAATTGGAAAAAGTTGGAAATTATTATTGTTGATTATTCCTTTCATATCTGTTATTATTTGCCTAATATAATTAGGTAGTCTGATGTTGGGTATGTATATATTTACAACTTGTATATCCTCTTGAATTCATTCCTTTATCATTATACAATGACCTTCTTTGTCTCTTGTTATAGTATTTGACTTAAGGTATTTTGTTCAATATGAGTATAGCTACCCCTGCTCTCTTCTGGTTTCCATAATCATGAATATCTTCTTTGAGCCTATGTGTGTTTTTGAAGCTAGAGTGAGTGTCTTGTATGTAGCATATATTCAAGGTCTTTTAAAAAAAAATCCATTTAGCCAGTCTGCCTTTTGGTTGGAGATTTTAATCCATATTTATTTAAAATAATTATTGGTAGGTTCAGTTCAGTTCAGTTCAGTCGTGTCCAACTCTTTGCGACCCCATGAATTGCAGCACGCCAGGCCTCCCTGTCCATCACCAACTCCTGGAGTTCACTCAGACTCACGTCCATTGAGTCATTGATGCCATTCAGCCATCTCATCCTCTGTCGTCCCCTTCTCCTCCTGCCCCCAATCCCTCCCAGCATCAGAGTCTTTTCCAATGAGTCAACTCTTCACATGAGGTGGCCAGAGTACTGGAGTTTCAGCTTTAGCATATTCCTTCCAAAGAAATCCCAGGGCTGATCTCCTTTAGAATGGACTGGTTGGATCTCCTTGCAGTCCAAGGGACTCTCAGGAGTCTTCTCCAACACCACAGTTCAAAAGCATCAATTCTTCGGCGCTCAGCTTTCTTCACAGTCCAACTCTCATATCCATACATGACCACTGGAAAAACCATAGCCTTGACTAGATGGACCTTTGTCAGCAAAGTAATGTCTCTGCTTTTGAATATGCTATCTAGGTTGGTCATAACTTTTCTTCCAAGGAGTAAGCGTCTTTTAATTTCATGGCTGCAATCACCATCTGCAGTGATTTTGGAGCCCCCCAAAAAATAAAGTCTGACACTGTTTCCCCATCTCTTTCCCATGAAGTGATGGGACCAGATGCCATGATCTTCGTTTTCTGAATGTTGAGCTTTAAGCCAACTTTTTCACTCTCCTCTTTCACTTTCATCAAGAGGCTTTTTAGTTCCTCTTCACTTTCTGCCAAAAGAGTGGTGTCATCTGCATATCTGAGGTCATTGATATTTCTCCTGGCATTCTTGATTCCAGCTTGTGTTTCTTCCAGCCTAGCATTTCTCATGATGTACTCTGCATAGACGTTAAATAAGCAGGGTGACAATATACAGCCTTGACATACTCCTTTCCCTATTTGGAACCAGTCTGTTGTTCCATGTCCAGTTCTAACTGTTGCTTCCTGACCTGCATACAAATTTCTCAAGAGGCAGGTCAGGTGGTCTGGTATTCCCATCTCTTGAAGAATTTTCCATGATTTATTGTGATCCACAGAGTCAAAGGCTTTGGCATAGTCAATAAAGCAGAAATAGATGTTTTTCTGGAACAAGGACTTATTATTCCCATCTTGTTAATTGTTTCCTAGCCATATTGTAGTTCTTTGTTCTTTTCCTCCTTTTTCTCTATCATTGTTTGTGAATTGATGGTTTTCCATGTTAGTGGTATACAGTTGAACAACACAGTGGTTAGTGGTGACAACACCCCATGCAGTCAAAAATCCACATATAACTTATGATTGGCCTTCTGTATAGGCAGTTCCACCATATCTATGGTTCCTCTGTATCTTCAGTTCCATATCCTAGGATTTGTCAACTGCAGATTGTGTAGTACTGTAGTATTTACTTTAGAAAAAAAAATCTGTGAATAAATGGACCTGCACAGTTCAAATCTGTGTTGTTCAAGGGTAAATTGTACTTTCATTATATTTTCTTTATCTTTTCTGTATCTACTATAGATTTTTGTTTTTTTGTAGTTAACCTGTGGCTTACTTGAAACATAGATACAACAATTTATTTTAAGCTGATAACAACTTAAATTTGATCACATGCAAAAACTACCTTTTTACTCTGCTCCACACATTTTATATTTTTGATGTCATGATTTACATATTTTTATATTGTGTGTCCATTAGGAAATTATTGTAGCTATATCTATTTTGGAATGCAAAAGAAAGAAGTCAGGAGATACTTGGAGTAACAGCCAAGTTTTGCCTTGGAATACAAAGTGAAGCAGAGCAAAAGCTAACAGAGTTTTGACAAGAGAATGCACTGGTCATAGCAAACACCCTTTTCCAACAACACAAGAGATGACTGTATACCTGGACATCACTAAATGGTCAATATTGAAATCAGATTGATTATAGTCTTTGCAGCCAAAGATGGAGATGCTCTATACAATCAGTAAAAACAAGACCTGGAGCTGACTATGGCTCAGATCATCAACTTCTTATTGCAAAATTTAGGCTTAAACTGAAGAAAGTGGAGACAAACCACTAGGTCATTCAGATATGCCTAAAACAAATCCTATATGATTATACAGTGGAGATGAGAAGTAAATTCAAGGGATTAGATCTGGTAGACAGAGTGCCTGAAGAACTATGGATAGAAGTTCATAACATTGCACAAGAGGCAGTGACCAAAACCATCCCAAAGGAAAAGAAATGCAAGGAGGCAAAGTGGTTGTCTGAGGAGGCTTTACAAACAGCTGAGGAAAGAAGAGAAGTGACGAGTAAGGGAGAAAGGAAAGATATTCCCAACTGAATGCAGAGTTCCAGAGAATAGCAAGGAGAGATAAGAAGCCCTCTTCAATGAATGGTGCAAAGAAATAGAGGAAAACAATATAATGGGAAAGACTAGAGATCTCCTCAAGAAAACTGGAGATATCAAGGGAACATTTGTGCAAGGATGGGCATGATAAAGGACAGAAATGGTAAGGATCTAACAGGCAGGAGATATTAAGAAGAGGTGGCAAGAGTACACAGAAGAACTATACAAAAAGGGTCTTAATGACCAGGATAATCACAATGGTGTGGTCACTCACCTAGAGCCAGACATCCTCAAGTGTAAAGTCAAGTGGGCCTTAGGAAGCATTATTACCAACAAAACTGTTGAAGGTGATGGAATTCCATTTGAGCTATTTCAAGTCCTAAAAGATGATGCTGTTAAAATGCTGCACTCAATATGTCAGCAAATCTGTCCAGTAGACATGCACAGATATGAGTGTTAGACTGTAAAGAAGGCTGAGCACAGAAGAATTGATGCTTTCGAATTGTGGTGCTGGAGAAGACTCTTAAGAGTCCCTTGGACAGCAAGGCGATCAAACCAGTCTATCCTAAAGGAAATGAAACGAATATTCATTGGAAGGGCTCATGCTGATTTTGAAGCTCCAGTACTTTCTTTGGCCACCAGATGTGAGGAGCCAACTCATTGGAAAAGACCCTGATACTTGGAAAGATTGAAGGTAAAACAAGAAGTGGGTGGCAGAGGGTGAAGTGGTTAGATAGCATCACTGACTCAATGACATGAACTTGAGCAAACTCCAGGAGATAGTGAAGGAGGACAGGGAAGCCTGGTGTGCTGCAGTCCATGGGGTTGCAAAGTCGGACATGACTTAGCGACTCAACAACAACAATACATCATTAGCAAAAAAACATAAAGTGAGAAACATGTTAAAATGATGTATAACATAACCACATTCATTTAAGAATGTATTCCAATATCAAATGGCAGAGTTCAACAATGGAAAATTGCAATTACTTCTGCACCAACAAAATAGCTACAAAAATGATCATGTTGTCTCATTTTCTAACATATAACTCAGACAGAAATTCTGTTTAATAAATAACATAAATCCAACCTTTATCAAAATTGACAGAAAACATGCTCTAAATGGAAATAATGTAATCAGAAAGAATGTGGAATCTTTAGTAGTGGATATCAGTTTACTCACCATCAGGGAACTCAAAGCAAAACAAAACAAAAAGACATCAGAGAACTCATACTGGTGAAAACACAATGACTGTGAGAAGATGTTTAAATTTAAGTCAGTCAGTTCTTACCATACCATAGAGAATTCATACTGGTTAGAAATTTACTAATGTTAAGAATGTGAAGGTTTCCCTGGTGGTTCAATGGTGGAATGTCCACCTGCCAATGCAGGAGATACGGGTTTGATCCCTGGTCTGGAAGGATCCCACATGCCACAGAGCAACTAAGCCCACGTGCCACAACTATAGAGACCGTGTTCTAGAGCCTGGGATCTGCAACTACTTAGCCAACTCACCACAACCACTGAAGCCTACATGCCCTAGAGCCTGTGTTCCACAAGAGAAGTCACCACAATGAGCACCCCATGCACCAAAACTAGAGAGTAGCCCCCACACACCTAGAGAAAAGCCTGCACAGCAATGAAGACCCAGCACAGCCTAAATAAATAAATAAAATTATAAAAAGAAGAATATGAGAAAGCCATTATTTTTGTGGATAATATAGTCAATACCAGAGAATCCATACTGATGGAAAATCTTGTGAATATAAGGAATGTAGGAAGTTGTTTAGTGCCGAGGTCCAGCCCCGGCTGATCCAGGGAGTTCGAAGCGGGGATGGCGTCGGCGAGGATTGGGATACAAAAGCTTCAATTAGATATTAATTAGAGATGTAAAGAGTAATAGAATGAGGATAGCTCAGTAGGAAAATTCAGTGGAGAAAAGAGGCTGAGTAGCTTGGTTTACGTGGGAGACCAATAAAACTTCAAGACAAGAAGTTTGCACCACTTACGTAGGCCGCAGGCGTCCTTCCATTCTCCCGAAGGAGAGGAGACACTGAGGTCTCCCGAGTCGGATCTTAGAAGCCCAGGCAAAATTAGTAAGCTTGGTGGGTTCCAGGCTCCAGATGGAGACTCAGCCAGAGTTTGAGAGAGAGAGAGCGACATGCGGAGACCAGTATTTCGAGAAACTGATCCCAATTCTTTTTTTTCCATGGTCTACTTTTATATACTGAGATGTTATGCAAAAGTCACGTGGGGTCAGCAGTCCTGACTTTTATCAAAGTCAGGTGCTTCATACAAATATATACAGAGGTCTTAGGGGTGTTACATCATCTTCTGGCCAGGGGGCCTGCTGACAATTTATGACCCTCTCCTTGTGACAGCGGTCAGTCAACCAGGACACTTATTTCTCCAGGGGTGATTATTCTTAAAAAAGACTCCAGCTTCCGAAGGTACCAGATAAAGTTACATTCCTATAGGGTGAGGGTGTAGTGGGTTTTAATTAAGGAAAGAATTTACTTAGCCTAAGGTCTAACATGATTAATATCAAAGGTTAATACTTATTTCTTCTATATATTCATTAATGTGTGTAAGGGCAGGGGATGTGGAGACTTAACAACAAACATTGGCTCAACAAATGAAAAACCCTTCACCAATACAATTGCTAATCAGCCCACTATACTTATACTAATGGTTTTCTAACTTTTCTCAGGAACTTGTTTTTAGAAGGTTTAAAGCATCTCATGCCTCTCACGGTTGGGAGGCTGTGAACAATCACATGTGGCCAGACAAGCCTGTCAGGCAGGCTAGAGAACCTTCAGAGGAGTTTGTAGGTTAAAACATGCCAGGAGTTTTTATTAACTGGAGCTCTAAGTTAACTCCTTCTCCGAAAGAGGTGGTGGGGGACAGCCCCCTCATAAAGTCAGAGGTATAGGTGAGAGCACAAAGTAGTAAAGTAGGCAGGCTCTGGTTATGGGGGTAGATGCTCGAGAATTTCCAGAGGGACTCCTGAGGCTCTATCCCGCCTTTGCGTATGTCGAGCCTCCTTCCTCATGACCTTTGCCATGGGTGGAGGTCCTCACGCTGGCTCCCAACAGTTTTGAACTAATTGAGTTCTTTTTGTAAACCAGAGAATTCGTACTGGTGATAAACTTTATGACCATTAGTAATGTGGGGAAGCCTTTCTTATGTGCACACAAATTACTTAACATTGGTAATTTATACTGATGAGAAACCAATGAATGTAAGAAATATGGAAGGATATTTAGACTTAATGCAGTCTTTACCATGTATTAGAGAATTCACACTGGTGAGATGCTTTATGAATATTAGAAATGTGATAAAGCCTTCACTGTGTGTGGACAATTTGTCCACATTAGAATATTCATACAGGTGAAAAATAATAGGAATATAAAGAATGTGGGAAGATCTACAGACTTGATTGCATTCTTTCTTCAAGGCAGAGAATTCATACTGGTGATAAATTTTATGAATGTAAGGAGTGAAGGAAAGCCTTTATGTGTGGACAAGTTACTCAACATCAGAGAATTCATACAGGTGAGAAATCACAGGAATATAAAAGACGGACTTTAGACTGAATTGAGTTCACTCTTTAAGTCAGAGAATTCATACTGATGATAATTTGTATGAATGTAAGAAATGAGAGAATGTCATTATTGTGTCTGTACAAGTGACTTAATATGAGAGAATTCATACTGGTGAGATATCTGATTAATATAAGAAATGTGTAAAACTGTTGCTAGGAATATAAACTGATACAGCCACTATGGAAGACAGTATGGAGATTCCTTAGAAAACTAGGAATAAAACTACCATATGACCCCCAAATCCCATTACTGGGCATATGCCCTGAGAAAACCATAATGAAAAAGATACATGTACCCCAATGTTCATTGTAGCATTAATTACAATAGCTAAGACAGGGAACCAACCTAAATGTCCATACAATGGAACATTACTTAGCCAGAAAAAGGAATGCATTTGAGTCAGTGCTAATGAGGTGGATGAACCTAGAGACTATTATACAGAGTGAAGTAAGTCAGAAATAGAAAAACAAATATATTAGTGCATATATATGGAATCTAGAAAGATGGTACTAATGAACTTATCTGCAGGGCAGCAGTGGAGATGCAGACATACAAAACAAACTTATGGACATGGGGAGGGGAGGAGAGAGTAGGACAAATTGAGAGAGTAGCATGGAAACATATACCCTACTGTTTGTAAAATAGATAGCCAGTGGGAATTTGCTATATGACTCAGGGAACTCAAAATGAGGCTCTGTGACAACCTAGAGGTGTGGGATGGGGTGGGAGGTGGGAGGGAGGCTCAGGAGGGAGGGGATATATGTATACTTATAGCTGATACATGCCGATGTATGGCAGAAACCAACACAATATTGTAAAGCAATTATCCTTCAATTAAAAATAAATTGTTTTTAAAATGTGCAAAGACAACCCACAGAATGGGAAAAAAATATTTGCAAACAGTTGACTGGCAAGTGATTAATCTCCAAAATTTACAAACAGCTCATGCAGCTCAATATCAAAAAACCAAACAATCCAATCAAAAAAATGGGCAGAAAATCTAAATAGACATTTCTCCAGAGAAGACATACAGATGGCCAAGAAATGAAAAGATGCTCAGCATCAGTAATTATTAGAGAGAGGCAAACCAAAATTATAATCAGATAGCACCTCACAAGAGTCAGAATGGCCATTATTAAAAAGTGTACAAACAATAAATTCTAGAGAAGGTGTGGAGAAAAGGGGACTCTCCTTCACTGTTGGTGGGAATGTAAATTGGTAGAGCTACTATGGAGAACAGTATGGAGGTTCCTCAAAAAACTAAAAATAGACCTAGCATATGATCCATCAATCCTATTCCTGGGCATATACCTGGAGAAAAACGTGTTTCAAAAGCATACATGCATCCCAACATTCATTTTAGCACTGTTTACAATAACCAAGACATGGAAGCAACCTAAATGTTCATTGACAGATTGATGGATAAAGAAGATATGGTACATATATACAATGGAATAGTTAAAGTGAAAGTCACTCAGTAATGTCCGACTCTGCAATTCCATGGAATTCTCCAGGCCAGAATACTGGAGTGGGTACCCTTTCCCTTCTCCAAGGGATCTTTCCAACCCTGGAATCAAACCCAGGTCTCCCACATTGCAGGCAGGTTCTTTACCAGCTGAGCCACAAGGGAAGTCCCAAAACAGTGGAGTGGGCAGCCTATCCCTTCTCCAGTGGATCTTCCCGACCGAGGAATTGAACCAGGGTGTCCTGCATTGCAGGCAGATTCTTTACCAACTGAGCTATCAGGGAAGCCCCCAATGGAATATTACTCAGCTGTAAAAAGAGTAAAATAATTCCATTTACATCAACATGGATGGACCTGCAGATTTTCATACTAAGTCAGACACAGAAAGACAAATGTAATATGACATTGCTTATATGCAGAATCTAAAAAAATGATATGAATGAACTTATTTGCAAAACAAAGACTCATAGACTTAGAAAACAAACTTATGGTTGCCAAAAGGGAAAGGTGTGGGAGGGGAGGGATAAATTGGGAGTTTGGAATTGACATATACACTCTACTATATTTAAAATAGGTATGCTAAAAAATAAAAATAGGTAAGCAATAAGGATCTACTGTATAGTGCAGGGAACTCTACTCAATATTCTGTAATAACCTAAATGGGAAAATAATTTGAAAAAGAATATAAGTATATACACACAACATTGGAAGTCAACTATTCTCCAATATAGCATACAAATTTTAAAAAATGTGGAAAGATATTTAGACTTAATTCAGTCCTTACTATATGTTAGAGAACCCATACTGTGAGAAGCTTTATGACTATAAAATACTTAATAAAGTCTTTACTGTGCATGAACAACTTAATACCAGTTTAGTAATATTGGCCAAAAAATCCTCTGCATGTAATCAAAATGGGAGAACTATTAGCATGCATCAACAGGTTCCTTGATAATATTCATATTGGCAAGAAGCTCTTTGAGTGTAAGGAATGTGTGAAAGCTTTTAGATATAATTCAATCCTTAATACATGTTGGTGAATTTATACTGGTATGAATTATTATGAATATATGGAATGTGAGAAAGCCTTTAATCAAAGAAAACATCCTGATATGCAAAAGAGAATTCATAATGATGAAAATTCTATAAATATAAAATATGTGGCAAAGCCCAAAATAGTGTCTATCAGATTACTCAATTTCAGTGAATTTATACTGGAGAGAGACTCTATGAATGCATGGTATGTGGGAAGACCTTTATTCATGTTAGATATCTTAGTTTTCATCAAGTAATTCATTCTGGTAAAAACAAATTTTAGGAACTTAGGAAGAACTTTAGGCAACATTTACATCTTTCTCAGTTTGGGATAATTCATAATATAATTTAATTAACAAAAAAAGCCTTCATTTTTTATACTTCTGTTTGTAGATAATCAGAATATCTATCCCAGAAACAAAATAGAAACTCTGTATGCTAATTTATGTTCTTATGTCTTTTACTGGTGCAGTTTTACCAGGTATAATTTGGAATTATAATAGTTACTCTGGAGAAATTTTGATATAGACTAGATTGTACATTTTGAGGCACAAAGGAAATAATATTTCTACTTCCCAGTGGAGTGCTTTATTTAATTTCTGTGAGGACTCTTCCACCTTGAAACTGGACTTTAAAATTGCCTGACATAATAATTGCTTAAAGCAAATTAAAATTATGAGAAAATTAGAAATGCCTTATTTGTAAATCCCCAAAAGCCCATTACATTCTCCTCCATATCTTTTCTACTTTTCCCTTACCCATCTTCCACTTCCAGGACCTTGTTCAATTTCCACTGATTCCTTACTTTTACTCCTTCTCCTTTTCCTCAACTCACAAAACCCTCATTACTGCATCTTAAATTTTATGTTCTCACTTGGGAAAGACTTCAACATGTAGCTATGTTTGGATTTCTGTGCCATTGTTTGGACTTCCCATAGCCCAAAATAAAAAAGAATAATGTTTATTAAGATGATTATGTGGTTTTGTCTTTTATTGATTTAGAGTATCGCACTAATAGATTTTCAGATGATGAAACAACCTTGCATTACTGGGATAAATCACCATTAGTCATGATGCTTTATCTTTTCAAAATTTTGCTGGATTCAATGTGCTAGTATTTTGTTGAGTATTTTTGTCTATATTCATAAGAGGTATGAGTAGGTTTTTAAAAATGTTTATTTATTTGGCTGCACCAGATCTTAGTTGCAGCTTGTGGGATCTTTGATCTTTGTTGTGGCAGGTGAAATCTTTGGCTGCTGCATGCAAACTCTTAGTTGTGACATGTGGGATCTAGTTCCATGACCACAGTCAAACCCAGGCTCCCTGCATTGGGAGCGAAGAGCCTTATTAGTCACTGGACCACCAGGGAAGTCTCTATATGTTCTTTTTTTCCTTATAATATCTTGTCTGCTTTTACTATCAGTGGCCTCATAGAATGAGTTGAGAAATATTCCTTCTTTTTCTATTCTTTGGCAGATGTGATGCAAAAACTCTATTAAATGACTATCTGGTCCTGGGATTTTCCTTGTGGGAAGTTATTTTCTTTTTATGACTAACTCAATCTCTTCACTTGTTATAGGTCTATTCAGATTTTAATATTTTTTCTATAATCAATTTTGGTAGTTTGTGTCTTTCTAGGAATTTTTCCATTTAATCTACATTATCTAATTTGTTGGTCACACTTGTTCACCATATAACCTTATCATATATGATTCTTATTTCTACAAGGTCAGTAGTCATGTTCTTTCTCTCATTTCCAGTTCTAGTAATTTTATTCCTTTTCTTTTTGTCAATCTAGCTAAAGTTTGTCAATCTTACTGATCTTTTTAAAGAACTGTCTTTTAGTTTTATTGATATTTTATTTTTTCTGTACTTTAGTTCATCAATATCTATTATATCTTACTATTTATGTTCTTCTGGTTGATTTAGGTTTAGTTTGCTCTTCTTTTTTTCCCTTCAGTGTCTTAAGGTAGAAGTTTAATTTATTAGTTTAAGATCATTCTTCTTTTTGAACTTACAGTTGTAAATTTCCCTCTAAGCACTTGTTTCCCATTAAGGTTTGGTATGTAGTGCTGGAGGGCCTAGAGGAGCTACCCCACGCTGAAGGTCAGGAAGGGCGGCGGTGAGGAGATACCCCTCATCCAAGTTAAGGAGCATTGGCTGTGCTTTGCTGGAGCAGCCGTGAAGAGATACCCCACGCCCAAGGTTAAGAGAAACCCAAGCAAGACGGTAGGTGTTGCAAGAGGGCATCAGAGGGCAGACACACTGAAACCATACTCACAGAAAACTAGTCAATCTAATCACACTAGGACCACAGCCTTGTCTAACTCAATGAAACTAAGCCATGCCCGTGGGGCAACCCAAGATGGGTGGGTCATGGTGGAGAGATCTGACAGAATGTGGTTCACTGGAGAAGGGAATGGCAAACCACTTCAGTATTCTTGCCTTGAGAACCCCATGAACAGTATGAAAAGGCAAAATGATAGGATACTGAAAGAGAAACTCCCCAGGTCAGTAGGTGCCCAATATGCTACTGGAGATCAGTGGAGAAATAACTCCAGAAAGAATGAAGGGATGGAGCCAAAGCAAAAAGAATACCCAGCTGTGGATGTAACTGGTGATAGAAGCAAGATCCGATGCTGTAAAGAGCAATATTGCGTAGGAACCTGGAATGTCAGGTCCATGAATCAAGGCAAATTGGAAGTGGTCAAACAAGAGATGGCAAGAGTGAATGTCAACATTCTAGGAATCAGCGAACTGAAATGGACTGGAATGGGTGAATTTAACTCATATGACCATTATATCTACTACTGCAGGCAGGAATCCCTCAGAAGAAATGGAGTAGCCATCATGGTCAACAAAAGAGTATGAAATGCAGTACTTGGATGCAATCTCAAAAACAACAGAATGATCTCTGTTCGTTTCCAAGGCAAACCATTCACTATCACAGTAATCCTAGTCTATGCCCCAACCAGTAATGCTGAAGAAGCTGAAGTTGAACGGTTCTATGAAGACCTACAAGACCTTTTAGAACTAACGCCCAAAAAAGATGTCCTTTTCATTATAGGGGACTGGAATGCAAAAGTAGGAAGTCAAGAAACACCTGGAATAACAGGCAAATTTGGCCTTGGAATATGGAATGAAGCAGGGCAAAGACTAATAGCGTTTTGCCAAGAAAATGCACTGGTCATAACAAACACCCTCTTCCAACAACACAAGAGAAGACTCTATACATGGACATCACCAGATGGGCAACACCAAAATCAGATTGATTATATATTCTTTGCAGCCAAAGATGGAGAAGGTCTATACAGTCAGCAAAAACAAGACCAGGAGCTGACTGTGGCTCAGACCATGAACTCCTTATTGCCAAATTCAGACTTAAATTGAAGAAAGTAGGGAAAACCACTAGACCATTCAGGTATGACCTAAATCAAATCCCTTACGATTATACAGTGGAAGTGAGAAATAGATTTAAGGGACTAGATCTGATAGATAGAGTGCCTGATGAGCTATGGAATGAGGTTCGTGACATTGTCCAGGAGACAGGGATCAAGACCATCCCCATGGAAAAGAAATGCAAAAAAGCAAAATGGCTGTCTGGGGAGGCCTTACAAATAGCTGTGAAAAGAAGAGAAGTGAAAAGCAAAGGAGAAAAGGAAAGATATAAACATCTGAATGCAGAGTTCCGAAGAACGGCAAGAAGAGATAAGAAAGCCTTCTTCAGCGATCAGTGCAAAGAAATAGAGGAAAACAACAGAATGGGAAAGACTAGACATCTCTTCAAGAAAATCAGAGATACCAAAGGAACATTTCATGCAAAGATGGGCTCGATAAAGGACAGAAATGGTATGGACCTAACAGAAGCAGAAGATATTAAGAAGAGATGGCAAGAATACACAGAAGAACTATACAAAAAAGATCTTCACGACCTAGATAATCATGATGGTGTGATCACTGACCTAGAGCCAGACATCCTGGAATGTGAAGTCAAGTGGGCCTTAGAAGGCATCACTATGAACAAAGCTAGTGGAGGTGATAGAATTCCAGTTGAGCTATTCCAAATCCTGAAAGACGATGCTGTGAAAGTGCTGCACTCAATATGCCAGCAAATTTGGAAAACTCAGCAGTGGCCACAGGACTGGAAAAGGTCAGTTGTCATTCCAGTCCCCAAAAAAGGCAATGCCAAAGAATGCTCAAACTACCGCACAATTGCACTCATCTCATACGCTAGTAAAGTAATGCTCAAAATTCTCCAAGCCAGGCTTCAGCAATATGTGAACCGTGAACTTCCTCATGTTCAAGCTGGTTTTAGAAAAGGCAGAGGAACCAGAGATCAAATTGCCAACATCCACTGGATCATGGAAAAAGCAAGAGAGTTCCAGAAAAACATCTATTTCTGCTTCATTGACTATGCCAAAGCCTTTGACTGTGTGGATCACAATAAACTATGGAAAATTCTGAAAGAGATGGGAATACCAGACCACCTGATCTGCCTCTTGAGAAATTCGTATGCAGGTCAGGAAGCAACAGTTAGAACTGGACATGGAACAACAGACTGGTTCCAAATAGGAAAAGGAGTACGTCAAGGCTGTATATTGTCACCCTGCTTATTTAATGTCTATGCAGAGTACATCATGAGAAACGCTGGATTGGAAGAAACACAAACTGGAATCAAGATTGCCAGGAGAAATATCAATAACCTCAGATATGCAGATGATACCACCCTTATGGCAGAAAGTGAAGAGGAACTAAAAAGCCTCTTGATGAAGGTCAAAGTGGAGAGTGAAAAAGTTGGCTTAAAGCTCAACATTCAGAAAACAAAGATCATGGCATCCGGTCCCATCACTTCATGGGAAATAGATGGGGAAACAGTGGAAACAGTGTCAGACTTTATTTTTCTGGGCTCCAAAATCACTGCAGATGGTGACTGCAGCCATGAAATTAAAAGACACTTATTGCTTGGAAGGAAAGTTATGACCAACCTAGATAGCATATTGAAAAGCAGACACATTTCTTTGCCAATAAAGGTCCATCTAGTCAAGGCTATGGTTTTTCCTGTGGTCATGTATGCATGTGAGAGTTGGACTGTGAAGAAGGCGGAGCGCCAAAGAATTGATGCTTTTGAACTGTGGTGTTGGAGAACACTCTTGAGAGTCCCTTGGACTGCAAGGAGATCCAACCAGTCCATTCTGAAGGAGATCAGCCCTGGGATTTCTTTGGAAGGAATGATGCTAAAGCTGAAACTCCAGTACTTTGGCCACGTCATGCGAAGAGTTGACTCATTGGAAAAGACTCTGATGCTGGGAGGGATTGGGGGCAGGAGGAGAAGGGGACGACAGAGGATGAGATGGCTGGATGGCATCACTGACTCGATGGACGTGAGTCTGAGTGAACTCCGGGAGTTGGTGATGGACAGGGAGGCCTGGCGTGCTGCGATTCATGGGGTCGCAGAGAGTCGGACACGACTGAGTGACTGATCTGATCTGATCTGATTATTTTTTTGATGTTTCTTCCTTTGATGATTGGTCATTAGTAATGTATTATTTAATTTTTACAAATTTTTTGCATTTCCCAAATTTTTTTCTGTTATTAATTTCTAATTTCCATTAAAGGGGAACACCCTTTAGTGAGTTATCTTTTTATATTTATTGAAACTTGCTTTATGTCTTGGTTATGGTCTATCCTGGAGACTGTTTCATGTGTACTTGAGTACATTTGAGTACATTGAGTGTATATTTTACTGATGGAGTTTTCTGTAGAAGTCTATTGTATCTAGTTTCTAGTATCTAGTTTCTACAGACAGTTGTTCAAGTCTTCTGTTTCCTTGTTGATCTTATGCATGGTTATTTCATATAGGATTGATAGTGGAGTATTGAAATCTCTGTTGTGGAATTATAATGTCTTAGTGTTGGTTTCTTTGTATTTATTCTACTTGGACTTCCTTGAGTTTATTGGATTTGTAGATACATGTGTGCACTTTGTTGCTCAGTCATGTCTGACTCCTTGCAACTCCATGAATGGTAGCCTGTCAAGCTCCTCTGTCCATGGAATTTTTCAGGCAAGAATACTGGACTAGGTTGCCATTTCCTACTCCAGGGGATCTTCCTGACCCAGGGATTGAACCCATATCTCTTGCATCTCTTGCACTGGCAGCCACCTGGGAAGGCCAGTATATTTTAAAAATAATCTTTCTACTCATTTCTCCTTCTCTTCTCACTCTTCAGCTCCAGTAATGTATATATTCTAATTCTTGGTGTCCCATGAGTCTCTTAGGGCTGCAATTACTTTTCTTCAATCTTTTTTCTTTCTGTTCCTCAAACATTTCCATTGTCCTACCTTCCAAGTTTTCTGATTCTTTATTCTGCCTACTAGTTTTGGCCGTTGAACTACTCTGGTGAATTTTTCACTTCAGTTATTGTATTTTTCAGTTTAAAAAAATCTTTGGTTGTATTGGGTCTTCATTGCTGCATGGGCTTTCCTCTAGTTGTGACAAGTAGGGGCTCCTCTCTAGCTGTAGTGTTTGGGTTTCTCATTGTGTTGGCTTCCCTAGTTGTGGAGCACCTGCTCTAGGATGTTTGGACTTCAGTAGTTGTGGCTTCCAGTCTCTAGAGCACAGGCTCAAGAGTTGTGGCACATGGGTTAAGCCATTCCACAGCATATGGGATCTTCCCAGATCAGAAATACAATATGTGTTTCCTATACTGTCAGGAAGATTATTTACTGGTGAACCACCAGGGAAGTCCTTAGGTTTGTTTTTTATACCATTTTCCTATTGAAGAATATCTTGGTTCCCTCCCCCCTCCAGTGTTTTGGATAGTGTAAACAATGCTTATAATGCTATTAACATTTATCTAGAGGTTTTTGTGTGAACATAAGTTATTACTACTCTGGGATAAGTGCCCAGGAGTGCAATTTTAAGTCTATTTTTTCCAAAAGAATAGGCAAGTCTATTTTCCAGAATGATTGTTGTGTTTTATATTCTTAGAAGCCACTTATGAATGATCTAGTTTTCTGCATCCTTGCTAACACTTGATATTTCAACTTTTTATTTTAGTCATTCTGGTAGGCATATAATGATATCTTATTATAGTTTTAATTTGCATTTACCCAAATGCTACTGATATTGAAAATATTTTCATGTGTTTCTTTGACATCTGTATATCTTTTTTTGTGAAATGTTTCTTCATGTCTGTCAAGTTTCTATTTGGGCTATTCACCAAAGCAATCTTGAGAAAGAAGAATGGAATTGGAGGAATCAACCCGCCTGACTTCAGGCTCTACTACAAAGCCACAGTCATCAAGACAGTATGGTACTGGCACAAAGACAGAAATATAGATCAATGGAACAAAATAGAAAGCCCAGAGATAAATCCATGCACCTATGGACACCTTATCTTTGACAAAGGAGGCAAGAATATACAATGGAGAAAAGACAATCTCTTTAACAAGTGGTGCTCGAAAAACTGGTCAACCACTTGTAGAAGAATGAAACTAGAACACTTTCTAACACCATACACAAAAATAAACTCAAAATTGATTAAAGAGCTAAATGTAAGACAAGAAACTATAAAACTCCTAGAGGAGAACATAGGCAAAACACTCTCCGACATAAATCACAGCAGGATCCTCTATGACCCACCTCCCAGAATATTGGAAATAAAAGCAAAAATAAACAAGTGGGACCTAATTAAAATTAAAAGCTTCTGCACAACAAAGGAAACTATAAGCAAGGTGAAAAGACAGCCTTCAGAATGGGAGAAAATTATAGCAAATGAAGCAACTGACAAAGAACTAATCTCAAAAATATATAAGCAACTCCTGCAGCTCAGTTCCAGAAAAATAAACGACCCAATCAAAAAACGGGCCAAAGAACTAAACAGACATTTCTCCAAAGAAGACATACAGATGGCTAACACATGAAAAGATGCTCAACATCACTCATTATCAGAGAAATGCAAATCAAAACCACAATGAGGTACCATTTCATGCCAGTCAGAATGGCTGTGATCCAAAAGTCTACAAGCAATAAATGCTGGAGAGGGTGTGGAGAAAAGGGAACCCTCTTACACTGTTGGTTGGAATGCAAACTAGTACAGCCACTATGGAGAACAGTGTGGAGATTCTTTAAAAAACTGGAAATAGAACTTCCTTATGGCCCAGCAATCCCACTGCTGGGCATACACACCGAGGAAACCAGAATTGAAAGAGACACGTGTACCCCAGTGTTCATCGCAGCAGTGTTTATAATGGCCAGGACATGGAAACAACCTAGATGTCCATCAGCAGATGAATGGATGAGAAAACTGTGGTGCATATACACAATGGAGTATTACTCAGCCATTAAAAAGAATACATTTGAATCAGTTCTAATGAGGTGGATGAAACTGGAGCCTATTATACAGAGTGAAGTAAGCCAGAAAGAAAAACACCAATACAGTATACTAACACATATATATGGAATTTAGAAAGATGGTAATGATAACCCTGTATGCGAGACAGAAAAAGAGACACAGATGTACAGAACAGTCTTTTGGACTCTGTGGGAGAGGGCGAGGGTGGGATGATTTGGGAGAATGGGATTGAAACATGTATAATATCAAATGTGAAACGAATCTCCAGTCCAGGTTTGATGCATGATACAGGATGCTTGGGGCTGGTGCACTGGGATGACCCAGAGGGATGGTGTGGGGAGGGAGGTGGGAGGGGGGTTCAGGATGGGGAACGTGTACACCCATGGTGGAGTCATGTTGATGTATGGCAAAACCAATACAATATTGTAAAGTAATTAGCCTCCAATTAAAATAAATAAATTTATATTAAAAATAATCATTGGGCTATTCAATTTTTTACTGTTGAATTTTGTTTTTTCATTATACATTCTAGATATGAGTTCTTTGTCAGTTCTATGTGCTTGCAGACAATTTCTCCAAAATTTTAGCTTTTATTCCCATACCCTAAATATGGTATTTCACAGAGTAAACTTTCTTAAATCTTGATGCAATTTATCAAATTTTTCCTTTTACAGACTATGCTTTTGCTATCAAGTCTAAGGACTCTTTCCCTACCCTTAGAACTTAAAGATTTTTCTCCTATTTTTGGTAAAAGTTTTAGGGTTTTATGTTTTATTTTATGTTAATGATCCATTTTGAATTGACTTTAATATAAGATATGAGACTTAGGTGGGTATTTTTATTTGTTTTTCCTAACAAAGTCCAATTGCTATAACAGTATTTGCTAGAAAAGCAAATTAATTGCTTTTGCACCTTTGACAAATTCAGTTAATTCAGGACATTTGAGTGGGTCTATTTTTGGATTATTTATTTTGTTCCATAGATTGATCTACCTGTCTATTTATGTACCAATAATACAGACTTGATTTCTGCAGCTGTATAATAATTCTTAAAATAGGATACACTGGTTCCTTCTAATTTTTACTGTTTTTAAAAATTGCTTGAGGTATTATAGTTCCTCTACCATTCCATATAATCTTGTCTATGTCTATAGAAAATCTTGTTGAGGTTTTGGTAGAAATTGTGCTAAATCCATATGTTAATTCAGGGAAAAATAACATCTCCCCATGGCATATTGAGTCATCCAATTCATGAACACAATAGAAATCCCTGCTTATTTAGATATTCTTCCATTTCTTTCATCAGTGTTTTGTTGTTTTCAGAATATGGTATACATTTACACCTAAGTATCTTTTTTGAGCTAATGTAAGTAGTATTGTATTTTAAATTTAATTTTAGTATGTATATTTTCATTTTTATTGTTAGTATATAAAAATATATTCATTTTTGTATGTTTGTTTTTTGTGACATTGCCGAACTCACTTTTCTAGGAGGTTTTTAAAAATTCCTTGAGGTTTTAATGTATACAGCTGTGATATCTGTAATTAGGGGCAGCTTTGTTTTTCTCATCCATATGCCTCTTATTTCCTTTTCTTGCTTTATTGCACGGAGTAGAACTTCCTGCACTATGCTAAAAAGAGTAGCATTTGGCTTTGTTTCCAATCAGAGATTGATGCATTCAGTTCTTCACAATTAAGTATAATGTTTTCTGGAATCAAGATTGCTGGGAGAAATATCAGTAATCTCAGATATGCAGATAACACCACCCTTATGGCAGAAAGTGAAGAGGAACTAAAAAGCCTGTTCATGAAAGTAAAATAGGAGAGTGAAAAGCTGACTTAAAACTCAAGGTTTAAAAAATGAAGATCATGGCATCCAGTCCCAACACTTCATGGCAAATAGAAGGGGAAACTGTGACAGACTTTCTTTTCTTTCTTTTCCTGGGCTCCAGTCACTTTGGATGGTGACTGCAGCCATGAAATTGAAAGACTCTTGTTCCTTGGAAGAAAAGCTGTAGCACATCTAGACAGCACATTAAAAAGCAGAGACATTACTTTGCTGACAAAGGTCCATCTAGTCAAAGCTATGGTTTTTGCAGTAGTCATGTATGGATGTGAGAGTTGGACCATAAAGAAAGCTGAGTGCTGAAGAATTCATGCTTTTGAGCTGTGGTGTTGGAGAAGACTCTTGAGAGTCCCTTGGACTGCAAGGAGATCCAACCAGTCAATCCTAAAGGAAATCAGTCCTGAATATTCATTGGAAAGACTGATGCTGAAGCTGAAGCTCCAGTACTTTGGTCCCCTGATGTGAAGAGCTGACTCATTGGAAAAGACCCTGATATTGGAAAAGATTGAAGACCGGAGGAGAAGAGGACAACAGAGGATAAGATAGTTGGATGGCATCACCGACTGATGGACATGAGTTTGAGCAAGCTCCGGGAGATGGTGATGGACAGGGAAGCCTGGTGTGCTGCAGTCCACGGGGTCGTAAAGAGTCGGATATGACTGAGGGACTGAACTTTCTATAGGATTGTCATGGATGCACTTTATCAAGTTGAGAAAGTTCTATGATTTTTGAGGAAAAGTCAGATATAATTTTTATATTTGTTCATGTATAGGTAAAGTGTATTTTCCCTCTGGCCTCTTTCAGGATTTTTTTAATTAAACTTTTTATTTTGAGATAATTGTACATTCAAATTTAGTTGTAAGTCATAATACAGAGAGATCTTGTGTACATATCACCCTGATGAAATAGAGTAAAACTGTAGTACAATAATAGAATTTTAATGTAATCTTTGATTTTCTACAATGTGAAACTGATATGCCTAGATGTAGATATTTTGGCATTTATTCTGCTTAGTGTTATGTGAGCTTCCTGGTTCTGTGATTTGATGTCTGAAATTAATTTGGAGGAAATTCTCAGTCATTATTATCTCAAATATTGTTTTTCTTTTCTCTCTTTCTTCTCCTAGTACTCTCATTATGTGCATGGTATACTTTTAAAAATTTGGTCTACTGTCCTTTGATTTTATGTTCTGTTTTTTTTAAAACCTTTTTACTCTTTGCTTACCATTTTCTGAGGAGTCTATTGATATATCTTCTAGCTCAGAGATTCTTTCCTCATCCATGTCCAATCGACTAATGAAGATCAAATTCATCGTTAGTCATCAAAGTCATCTTTCATTTCCATTACATTTTTTAAAAATCTCTAACATTTCTTTTTGGTTCTTCCTTAGGACTTCCATCTCTCTGTTTACATTGCCCATCTCTTCTGTTCTTATATATTGTCTATTTTATCCATTGAAGTCATTAGTATATTAACCATAGTTGATTTAAATTCCCAATCTGATAATTTCAACATTCCTGTCATGTCTGGTTCTGATGTTTGCTCTGCTCTTCAAATTGTGCAGTTTTTTCCCCCTTTTGGTATACCTCATAATTTTTTGTTGATAGCTGGATATGATATACCTGGTAGAAAGAACTGGTATAACTAGTCTAGTCATAATGAGGTGGTGAAGTGTGGGGAGAAGGGAAACATTCTATAGTCCTATGATTAGGTCTCAGTCTTTTAGTGACCTTATGCTTCTGCACTATGAACTTCACAAGCGTTTCTCATTCTCTCCACCACAGGTCAGACAGGATAGCTAGAATGCCCTGGAATTGGGTATTTTTGTTCTCTCTTATGGAAGGTTAGAGTCTGCTGGAACTGGGTATTTCCTTTCCTTTAGGTCAGTTAGGCTCTGATAATAAACAATAAATAATTAAACTTCCATTAATTAGTTTCCCCTGATGGAAGGCCTCTTAAGAAGCAAAGAGTACTCTGGGTATTTCACAATGGTTCCTTTTCCCCTCCCACTGCCAGAAACACGAGAGGATTTTTTTTTTTCTGATATTTACTGTAGGAATCTGGTCAAGCTCTCAGAGATAAATTTCAAAATATTTTTGCCCTAAGCTAAGTTGCTTTAGTCATGTCTGACTCTGTGTGACCCCATAGACAGCAGCCCACCAGGCTCCCCAATCCCTGGGATTCTCCAGGCAAGAACACTGGAGTGGGTTGCCATTTCCTTCTCCAATGCATGAAAGTGAAAAGTGAAAGTGAAGTTGCTCGGTCATGTCTGACTCTTAGCGACCCCATGGACTGCAGCCTACCAGGCTCCTCCATCCCTGGGATTTTCCAGGCAAGAATACTGGAGTGGGGTGCCATTGCCTTCTCCAATTTCCTCCACTTCAAAATGCTTCCACCTAGATTTTTCAACTCTGAGACTCATCCACAATGAGCCTCAAGCAATTTATGCATTATAATTTAAATACTCCTGCTCCAGCTCTGATTCCCATAGTGGCTTCTGCTCTTGGGTCTCTGTGTCAGTAATCTCTGACTTTCTGAATTTCCCTATTTCTTTTATTTTGTGGGCAGTGGTTTGCCCTATGTCCTCTCTTCTCTTACATATCCAAAAGATGTTGACTTTTTTCAGTCTGCTCAATTTTTGTTGTTAGAATGGAGTGGTGATTTCAAAGCCTCTTACATTCAGAACTAGAAACTGGAAGTCCTTGATAGCATCTTTTGATGGAAAAATTATTTTTCAACTTATTTGGAGTCTAATTTGTCCATTTCTTATTTTGTTGCCTGAACCACATACAGGGAATCATCACCAAAATGAAAGTCATGAAGCTTTTGCCATGTATTCAGCTAAGTATTTTACAGTTTTGAATCTTACATTTAGGTCATGGATTTATTTGAGCTAATTTTTGTATGTGGTGGTCAGTAAGGGTATAACTCATAAGGATATCCTGTTTTCCCAGGTGGTGCTAGTGCTAAAGAACGCACCTGCCAATGCAGGAGACATAAGAGATGTGGGTTTGATCCATGGGTCAGGAAGATCCCCTGGAGGAGGGCATGGCAACCCACTCGTCTTCTTGCCTGGAGAATCCCATGGACAGAGGAGCCTGGTGGGCTACAGTCCATAGCGTCACAAAGAATCAGACATAACTGAAGCAACTTAGCATATCCTGTTTTCCCAGTACCATTTGTTGAAAAGACTGTTTTTCCTCCCCTTGAATGGTGTTAGCACTTTTGTTGAAAACCGTTTGACCATATATGTAAGAATTTCTTTCTGGATTCTTTATTTCTATCCCATTGGTCTATGCGTCTGTCTTTATGACAGTGCCACATTGTTTTGATTACTGTAGCTTTGTATTAAGTTTTGAAATCAGAAAGTGTGAGTCTTCTGGCTTTGCTCTTTTTCAGGATTGTTTTGGCTATTTATGGTCCCTTGAGATTCTGTATATTTCCATATACATGCCTGCTAAGTCACTTCAGTCATGTCCAACTCTTTACGATGCTATGTACTGCAGCCCACCAGGCTCCTCTGTCCATGGGATTCTCCAGGCAAGAATACTAGAGTGTGTTGCTATGCCCTCCTCAAGGGAATCTTCCTGACCCAGTGATGGAGCCTGTGTCTCCTACATCTTATGCATTGGCAGGCAGGTTTTTACCACTAGTGCCACCTGAGAAGCCTATGTTTCCATATGCTGCTGCTGCTGCTAAGTTGCTTCAGTCATGTCTGACTCTTTGTGACCCTATAGCCCACCAGGCTCCTCTGTCCATGGGGATTCTCCAGGCAAGAAGACTGGAGTGGGTTGCCGTGCAGTCTTCCAGGGGATCTTCCCGACCCAGGAATTGAACCCAAATATCCTGTATTGCAGGCAGATTCTTTACCACTGAGCCACCAAGGAAGCTCATGTTTCCATATCAGTTCAGTTCAGTCACTCAGTCATGTCCGACTCTTTGCGACCCCATGAATCGCAGCACGCCAGGCCTCCCTGTCCATCACCAACTCCCGGAGTCCACTCAGACTTACGTCCATTGAGTCAGTGATGCCATCCATCCATCTCATCCTCTGTCGTCCCCTTCTCCTCCTGCCCCCAATCCCTCCCAGCATCAGAGTCTTTTCCAATGAGTCAACTCTTCACATGAGGTGGCCAAAGTACTAGAGTTTCAGCTTTAGCATCATTCCTGCCAAAGAAATCCCAGGGCTGATCTCCTTCAGAATGGACTGGTTGGATCTCCTTGCAGTCCAAGGGACTCTCAAGAGTCTTCTCCAACACCACAGTTCAAAAGCATCAATTCTTTGGCGCTCAGCCTTCTTCACAGTCCAACTCTCATATCCATACATGACCACAGGAAAAACCATAGCCTTGACTAGATGGACCTTTGTTGGCAAAGTAATGTCTCTGCTTTTGAATATGCTATCTAGGTTGGACATAACTTTCCTTCCAAGGAGTAAGCTAATTACCAAAAACTAAAGAAGGAAACCATTTTGTCACCACCAGAGAGAAGACAAAAACTGTAAAAAGATAATTTATTTCAAATATGAAGCTTTAAAAAAGCAAGATTTTAAAGTAAAGTGAGAGTGACAGGAAAGGTGTAATGCTTTTTCAATGCTATTTTCAAGGAGAGGTGGCCAGGGACGCCAGTGCCTGCTGCTCTCACTTCTGCTCCTTACAGCCTGAGGGACTGGCAGTGGCCAGATTCATTCTTGGTCCCTGAGGAAGCCAAACACAGCACCTTCGTGGGTAGCATCACCCAGGACCTGGAGCTGGAGCTGGCGGAGCTGGTGCTGTGCCTGTTCTGGGTTGTATGGGGAACTGGTTCCACAAGGAACTTATGAAGATGAATTTGCAGAATGGCATTTTGTTTGTGAATATCTAGATCCATTGGGAGAAGCTGTGTGGACAGAGGGCCAAATGTAGTATCCACCTAGAGGTAATTGTGGACAGGCCACCTCAGGTTTTCCATGTGGATGTGGAGGTGCATGCTTTAATAAAAATCCTCTGGTCTTTGGAGCAAGAGAAACAGGTTAATTTATTTCTGAATCTAGATTGCTAGATATGCGTTTCCCGGTACCAATGCTATTCTAACCCTCAGCTCCAGGGTTTATTTCTCTTTGGGTGTACAGGCACGTGGTGAACTAAGTCACTTTAACCTGAATTGAAGTCTGGATGAGAAGAAACACCAGAACTTCGTTTATGATTGACAGGCACTGGGATGGGAGCAAACCAGAACTAGAAGGTACAGTTCAGCTGCTGATCAGAGTGCTTGACGCTCCATTGTTTGCCCAGGCCGTGTACACAGTGTACTTTTAGAGACTATAGCAAATGGAACATTAGTGATCACATTAAACACCTGTGATGCTTGATGAAGGTGTAAATGGTGAAACTGCCTTTTCCTTTGGCAATGATATCCCTCTTGACTTAAAAAGAAACAAAAAGCTTCAAAAATGATTCCAGCTCAGGGGAAATTAGGCTATTTGGTAGACTGAATATGAAGAAATGAAACCTTATGAAATTCAGGTAAAAGCATTTGATAAAGGAGGTCCTCAATATCAAATGACTGCAAGGTTTTAGTGAGTGCTGGATATAAATGATAATACTCTTTACCAGTTAGAGGACCCTTCACTCTGCACTGTCATTGCCTTCATCTCCTTGTCCAACTGTGACTGTGGTGTCAGTGGATAGGTGACCTGCACCTTGAGGCCTCATGTCCCTTTCAAGCTGAAGTCCACCTAAAAGAATTCATTGGTGCTGAACAGAGCCCTGGACTGTGAAAGCGTGTCGAAATATGTGGTGGTGGTGACTGTAAGGTGCTCACCTTCCCTGTCGACCACGACCAACATGTTCGTGGAGGTGGCCAATGTGAACTGCAGCATGCCTGGCTGCTGCCTCCTGAGCTGGGTGACTGGGCTGTGCTGTGAGCCAGCTGGTGGTGGGGTAGGTGAGTGTGGGCCACATGGTGGCGAAGGTGCACACAGTGGATGCAGACTGGGCTATACCACACGGCTGTCTTAAGGACTCGGGGCTACCATGCATGGCTGTCATATGAGCTGTAGCCGGTTGGTGGGTGGCGAGCACAGCGCGTTCCTCGTGGGGCTGTACACTGGCAAGATCCACACGATGCACACCCTGGACAAGGTGGACGCACTGCGCCTGCTGGTGCTGGTGAAGGACGAGGGTGAGCCGGCGCTGACGGCCATGGCTACCGTGCTAGAGGACAGCAGCCGGGTGCCTACGGCCTCTTTGTGGGCTTCGACGGGCTTCGCTGGAGCGGAAATGGTGTTAATGGATGTGAACGTGTACATGATCATCGCCATCTGTGCGGTGTCCAGCCTGTGGATGTCATGCTGCTGCTGTACATGGCGTTGTGGTGCTCCGTGCTGCCAAGCGAGGGTGCATGTGGTCCACGAAGCCCAAGCTGGTGTGCTCCATCATGGTGGGGAGCTGGTCTTACTCTCAGCAGACACAGCAGAGGGTGGGTGCTCTGGGGAGGGACCACCCAACACCAACCTCATGGCTTTCAGCTCCGTCTTTGTTCAGGTCTGAACACGTTGGGAGGAAATGAATATCCAGAAACAGATTCGGATCTTTCTGGTAATGTAAATTCAACTTCCAAGCTTTAGGTTTAATTTTAAATTTTTTAACTTATCTAACCATCTTTTCAAATGTCACTTTAAAAACTGTATTCCAAGTGTTCGCTAAAGTCAGAACAAATCTTACCGTTTATTGTAGATGTTTATTCTATTACATATGGCTGCATCTTGAATGGAACTTGGAGTCAAACAACAAGCACATACAGGGACAAATCATCATATTCCTTGGTTTAAATAGCAGGATACTTTTGAAAGAAATACTGAAGTATTAAGTAGCTTTGAGCATATTTAACATAGGATCTTAATGTAGTCAAATACAGTGACATTTTCAAGTTTATTTATATCTCATAATGAAATGTCAAGCTCTGGACAAAAAATTATAGGCAAATTTTTAGAAACCATCTGCCTTTCCTTAATATTTTAAGTTTCAAAGTGGGCAATTTAAAAAATCATTTTAAGCAAAAGTACTTTAAAATATATTTTAGGGTGATATTTTAATTTTTGTATTAAAATATACAGTAATTTTTTGATTGCCATTATGGTCACTATCCTGATGCCAATGACTTTGAGTTCTCCTGGTTCTAGAAAGCTTGATGTGGAATGATTTTGTTATTATAGGATCATTGACTAGGAAACACTTACTGAGCACCTTCCATTAACTCACAAATGTTCTAAGACACTTTATTTTTATTTCTCTCAACCTTTCCAATAATTTTGTGAAGTGCATACTTTAGTCTCTCTTTGTGGATGAAGGTGCTGAGGCTCAGAAAAACTAAGTGCAATATTTTTACTCAGTTTCCTCTAAATTTCCCAAGGATATCCAAAATTGGCTTGTTCTAATGCACTTCATTGCCTTGTATAAAGTATTTAGAGTAGCTTACAATGGAAGATATTTATAAGAATGACTTTTAAAATCTGTTTAAAAGTCAAAGTAAAAGATCAAGAGAAGAGTGGGAACAATTTATCAAAAAATCAATAATAGGTTGAGTGCAAATCCTAATACTCATCTTCCTAGAAGTAAATACAGAAATATAAAAAAGAATAAAAGGAAATTCTCTATACCAAATTTTCAAGAGAGGAAAAAAAAAACTCCTCTCTTTCTGCTATAAACTCAAACAGTTGATTACTGATCATTATGTAAGGGTTTAGCAATATACTGAAGAGTATGTTTGATAGCAGTTTTGCAAAACCAGCTGAAACATATTTGTTAAAAATATTATACTTGCTAGTCACTAAGTTAAGAGCATAATGTTAAACTTTATTTCCTATGTTTAATTCTGAAGTTACACAAGCATTAAATGAACATATTTTTGTCGGCAAACATTCAAATAAACATACAGAAAATGTCCTATGAAAGTCCCCTTTTAGAAGCATTCTATAAGAAGTTAGTATAATTTAGTAGTTAAGTTTCTCAAGATTTGAACTGATACAGAACTGTTGCTTAGAGTGTTTCAAAAAACAGGTGGTGAGCATGTTTCTGCAACTTTTCAAATATTAATTATCATCCCCCCAGGTTTTTGGCAAAAATCAGCAAAATAATAATAATAATAATAATAATTTTAAAGTCATATTGCCAAGTTTCCAGCTCCTTTAAATGTGAGGTAAACTTTGCAAGATTATAAAGTTGAGAGAGATAAATTGAGTCACAAAAGAGTTTCTCTTCCCTAATTCACACTACCTATGTTCCCACGTCCAGGCTTAGGAATTTCTCTAGGGACACTCAATATATTTACTGATGGATCCATTCCATAAGCACAAATGGAAAGCCTACTGCATACTAAATCCTGCTGTAGAAACTAGGAACCTAGCAAGAGTGAAACAAGATAGGTGAGGTCCCTGACTTCAAGGTGATCACACTGTAACCCATTTAAAATCACGGTTGTGTTATGAAAAGACTTGGATTTGGTGTAATATTGCCTTTTCAGTTTTATTTGTCTAAACAAATTGTCTTATAAAGGAGAATCTCATTCTATTAATAACTTTTTAAAAATAGGCAATATAATGCTGACTGCTATTAGCCGTAGTTAATATTCTTGTGCCATTCAGAATCTTTGTGCCAACTTTCAATAGTTTTGTCTTCCTTTATAAGATTTCTTCCATGAAATGTATTCTTTCCTTTCTTCTTCTTTATTAAGATGACCCAGTTGCCTTATTTTTCAGCTTTTCCACCATTCTTTGCTATCATTAATGTGTTATATAGATTTATGGGAAAGTTTATTTTTTGGCATATATTTCATGGTATGTTTACAATTCTAATTAGTCATTCATTTGGGAAATGTATTAACTTAAAATGGTCATATCTTCAAAAGGTAAATTTATATATGCTGAGATCTTATCAGATATGGCAGGCTACAGTTCATAGAGCTGCAAAGAGTTGGACAGAACTGAAGCAACTTAGCACACATGCAATTTGATTAGTTTTGGTTAATATTAATTATCCATTAAAGCTGGCAGCTTCACACCTTTGTCATCTATCTGAAAAAACTAGACAGAGATCATTGTGCTGTTAATACTTTTTATTCTCATTTTTCTATGAAGGCTGCAAAAATCATCCCAGTGGAAACAAAACCTATCATTGCTTTCAGTAAAATATTGGTTAAACATACCTTATTATCATTTGATTATTCAATTTCAGTAATGAATTTAAATTTCATAACTATGATTTTAGGATACTTTCAAGTTGCCTTGGTATAATAATAACAATGTAATTTAATTTGTAGGGGAATACTACAAATTAACATTGTCTAAAATATAAGGAATAATACACAAGAAGACTATTTCTTGATATGTTCCTTCTTTTTCAGAAAACTTCCTTTCTAAGATTAGAGTTGTGATTCTATTTTCTAGTATTTGTTGTTCAGTTGCTAAGTCGTGTCTGACTCTTTGTGATCCCACAAACTGCAGCATGCCAGGCTTCTCTGTCCTTCACTATCTCCCTTAGTTTGCTCAAACTCATGTCCACTGACATGACCATTAACCTGACATGTCCAAACTCATGACCGCTGAGTCAGTGATGCCATACATCTCATCCTCTGTTGCCCCTTCTCCTCCTGCCCTCAATCTTTCCCAGAATCAGGGTCTTTTCCAATGAGTCAGCTCTTTGCATCAGGTGGCCAAAGTATTGGAGCTTCAGCATCAGTCTTTCCAGTGAATATTCAGGACTGATTTCCTTTAGGATTGACTGGTTGGATCTCCTTGCAGTCCAAGAGACTCTCAAGAGTCTTCTCCAGCACGACAGTTTGAAAGCATCAATTCTTTGGTGCTCAGCCTTCTTTATGGTCCAGCTCTCACATCTATACATGACTACTGGAAAACCATAGCTTTTACTATATGGACCTTTGTCAGCAAAGTAATGTCTCTGCTTTTTAATAAGCTGTCTAGATTTGTCATAGCTATTCTTCCAAGGAGCAAACATCTTTTAATTTAATGGCTGCAGTCATCGTCCACATTGATTTTGGAGCCCAAGAAAATGAAATCCGACACTGTTTCCACATTTTCCCCATCTATTGCCGTGAATTGATGGGACCAAATGCCATAATCTTAGTTTTTTGAATGTTGAGTTTTAAGCCAGCATTTTCACTCTCTTCTTTCACCTTCATCAAGAGGTTCTTTTGCTTCTCTTCACTGCCTGCTATTGAAGTGGTATCATTTGCATATCTGAGGTTGTTGATATTTCTTCTGGCAATCTTGATTCCAGCTTGTGATTCATTCAGCTTACTGTTATTTTCTAGTATGTGCTGTGCTATGCTTAGTCATGTCCGACTCTTTCCGACCCCATGGGTTGTAGCCTTCCAGGCTCCTCTGTCCATGGAGATTCTCCAGGCAAAAATACTGGAGTGAGTTGCCATGACCTCTTCCAGGAGATCTTCCCAAACCAGGGATCAAGCCCAGGTCTCCCTCATTGCAGACGAATTCTTTACCATCTGAACCATCAGGGAAGCCTATGAATACTGCAGTGGGTCGCCTATCCCTTTTCCAGGGGAACTTCCCAACCCAAGAATCAAACCAGGGTCTCCTGCATTGCAGGATTCTTTACCAGCTGACCTACTAGGGAAGCCCATTTTCTAGTATAACAGTAAATAATTAGAGAAGTTAGGTATCACTTCAAAGTACCTTTGAGACTTATGATCAGGCAAGAATGCAAATGGATGAGAATGAGAAACAGTTGTTTATTTTGGTAGCCACTGTCAATATTTCTGTTCTCCTCCTTCTGGGAACACTGGAGGATTTCATTTCCTTGCTACCCTGAGCTTTGATTTTCTTTGATCAAATACATGTGAATGATGTATATCACTTCCAAGCAGAAACAGATAATTGCCAGTGAAAGATTGCCTCCTGCTGTCTTTTCCTATTGTAGCATTTGTGGAAGTACAGGTTGATGCTGAGATGCCATTGATCAAAATATTCTGGGATGCTGAGCCAATATGTGGAGAAAAGCTGTCCTAGACAGTCTCCCATAACCACAGAGGACTTTTCAGGAGTCAGAGATAAAATCATGTTTATTTAAAATGGAAATAGTCAATATACAGCAACATGGTCATTGGGGTTCCACTGCCATTAAGCTAATGTGAATAGAATACATTTTACAAGAAGAGCATTACAACATGCAATCTATACAACTGATAGGAGAACATTATTATTGACCCTTTCACTAAAGTATCTGACCATTAAGTAGATTAGATAACTTGGATTCCATGGAAAAATTATTGTGTAGTGATTTCTTTTTATATAAAAATCAGGAGAAGAAAAATAAACTGAATTTAAAATGTTTTAGGCACCTCTTTTTTTTTTCTTGCCTATCATCCATTTCCCTTTCTTGTTTTCTTCCTTCTGGGGCTTTGTTGTAGTTTTGTGAAAGACTTGAATAGGCATTTTTGAAGAATGAATCCTCAGAGACATAAAATTGTAGGGAATTGACAGTTTGCTTTGGTAAGGGCAAAGGGTATTCTTAGCAATGGATACTATATTGGTTTTGCAATGCTTCTGTATGTAACAAATTACTACAACCTTGGGGGCTTGAAACAACACAACAGAAATTTATTCTCTCACAGTTCTAGAGTTCAGAAGTCCAACAAGGTGTTGGCAGGGCCATGTTCTTTCTGAAGACTGTAAGGGGAGAATTCTTCCCGGCCTCTTCCAGGTTCTGGTGGCTCTAGCCATTCCATGGCTCGTGGCAGTGTAACTCCAGTTTCTGTCTTAGTGGTCACAGTTCCTTCCTTCACATGCCTCTGTGCATTTTTTCTGTCTCTTATAAGGATATTTGTCACTGGATTTGTGACCCACCCAAATCTAGGATAATGCTAAGTTTAGGTTTATCTTAATTATGTCTGTAAAGGTCTCTATTCCAAATAAAGACACATTTTAAGGTTCTGAGTGGATATATCTTTTGGGAGCTACTATTCCAACCACTACAGATACAAAGAAATGTCAAGCTTATTGGCTAAGCTTGGCTTCTCAGACTCCTATCTCCATTGGAGGAAATGTGCTTGCATTTCTGGCAATGGGAATCTATCTCTCTGAGAGAGGGGGAGAGATATTCCGGGTCCTCAGAAACCCTGAATAACAGAAGAATGTGCCTCATACCTTCAGACATATGATTCTCAAAATCCAGCAAAATTAGTTTATAGGATTGCAAAAATTCCCTTTAAGCAAGCCATGTTTCCTAGAGCTTATATCTGGATTTTAGGCATAATTCCTTAGTATGTCAACAGTAGCTGGTATGTGGCCACTGATTATTAAAAAAACCCATAGGGTATTACAGATATACAGTTGCACTGCAACTACTTAATGATATAATGGCTAGCCTGTAGCTATGTGCAATCTCTTTAAGCTCCAGGAGGAACTAAATACATGAGTCCTTGTACTGGCCTTAACGAAAACCAACCTCCTTGTTTTTAGTCCACATAATTTAGGTGTGCCTGATTTCATCTCCTGGCTTCAAGAATAAATAAGCAAACCATGTCTGGCCAGTGTGAGGACCATCACCACTATTGACTAAAGAAAAGATATGTCATCTAAACAGGATCAAAGGAAGTGATTGTCTAGGACTTTTTCCTGGGCTACTAGGAAAAGGGCATTTTTCTTTCTGCTGAGAGTCACTACATGTGGCCTGAAAATAGGTAGCCTAAAAGCTACCCTAACCGTTTTTGCCATCACATGTAAAAGTATTATAAAAGTTGAGATAATTTTCTTATGGCATTATTAAAGTGTGTACGCCAAGCTCTTCCTGAAACTAGTACATAATTTTCCATTTCCATGTATAAAACAATAAATAATGTTCTGCTTTTTTGCTTAAGTCAGTTTACTTGGGGTTTATTGTTAGAATATGATTAATAGACATATATACTTCATAGATGATGTGAATAAATATCTTAAGATATTGGACTCAAGGGAGAAATTAGCCTTGGGTTTCAGTACCAGGAAAAGCTAGTTTTTCTTTAGCAAGGATTTTTTCTTTTACTGACACTATAAATTTTGCAGTTAATTTTTGTTTCCCTCTTTGCCGAAAACAAAGTTTGTGACCTCCTTATTGTGGTTCAGTCATAAGATGTGTCCAACTTTTTGCTACCCCATGAACTGCAGCACTCCAGGCTTCCCTGTCCTTCACCATCTCCTGCAGTTTGCTCAAACTCATGTCCATTGAGTCAGTGATGCCATTCAACCATCTCATCCTCTGTCTCCCTCTTCTCCTCATGTCCTCAATCTTTCCCAGCATCAGAGTCTTTTCCAATGAATAGGCTCTTTGCATTAGGTGGCCAAAGTATTGGAGCTTCAGCTCAGCATCAGTCCTTCCAGTAAATATTCAGGGTTGATTTCCTTTAGAACTGACTGATTTAATCTCCTTACTGTCCAAAGGACTCTCAAGAGTCTTCTTCAGTACCACAGTTTGAAAGCATCAGTTCTTCAGCGTTCAGCCTTCTTTGTGGTTGTGACCTCCTTAGAGTAACTGAAGATAACTTTTATGCATTTTGACACTGACTTACCCTCAATTCATTTTGTTTTATCCCTATGTTATCTTTGTCATATTTTCATATCATTTGTATATTAAAGGGACAGCTAAGAATTATTAAAGTAAGATATTCTCAACACTAAAAAGAGATCAATTGTACTGTTCTTGAATAAAAATCCAAATGTAGCAGAAAAGGGGATATTCTTAATTAACAGTATATTATCCAGATGAGGAAAATAAATTATTAATTTACAAACATCTGTGAACAGTCCAGAAAGCAAAATTAAATCACAAAGCAAAAATTAAATATATAAATATATTTTCAATTTATAAAATATAAACTAAAATATCCTTTGATTTCTATGTGCTTTACTTGAAGAAACAGAAAAAAAATCTGTTATATCCAAAAGAACTGAAAGCAGGGTCTCACAGATATTTTCATGGTGGTGGTGGTTTAGTCGCCAAGTTGTGTCTGACTCTTGTGATCCCATGGACAGAAGAGCCTGGCAGGCTACAGTCCATGGGATTCTCCAGGTAAGAATACTGGAGTGGGTTGCCATTTCCTTCTCTAGGGATCTTCCCAACCCAGGAATCGAACCAGGGTCTTCTGCATTGTAGGTGGATTCTTTACCAACTGAACTACAAGGGAAGCCCATATTTTCATACCCATACTTATAACAGCACTATTCTCAATAGCTAAAAGGTGGAAGCAACCCAGATATCCATGGACAGATGGATGAATGAATAAACAAAATGTGGTATATAAAAAAATCAGAATATTGTTTGGCTTTATAAGTAAGGAAATTCATCACATGCTACACATGGATGAACCTTAGTGAAATAATCCAGTCACAACCAAACTGAGATTTCACTTATGTGAGGTATCTAGAGTAGTCAAATTTGTAGAAACAGAAAGTAGAATGGTGCTGAGAGGGATGCAGTATGGTGGAAAAGGGGAGTTGTTTTCTAATGGGTATAGAGATTCATGTTTGCAAGATTAAAGTTCTCAAGATATTTCACAACAATGTGACTAAAACAAACTAAACTGTATACTTAAAAGTGGATGATATGGTAAATTTTGTTATATATTTTTAACACAGTAAAAGGGGGAAGTGATATATTTCAGTTTAAGATAGGTATTTTTCCTAAATGAAAGCTATCAGTAAACTTAGCCTGGACAATTGTTAAAATTTAAATCTACACAATCAACAGTAGAGCCTACATTTTGGCCACATGATGTCGCTGTCTTACCACAGTATATCCTCTAAGAAGAAAAAATACCCAGAACCCTATTGTAACTCCAGCGAGGAGGAGAACAATAAGAGAAGCAGCAGGACTTGAGCAGAGATTAGAGGACAACATTTAAAATTTTGCACAACACATGATATTCTAATTTGATCAACTCACTGAGAATTGGTGATGGTGTCTTCTAAGAGTAGGGGCGTGGATATCCGGCATCTGCTTCCGCTGCTTCTGCTCTTAGCTGTAGGCGAGGCCGGGAGCGGCCAGGTCCGCTACTCAGTCCCTGAGGAGGCCAAACACGGCACCTTCGTAGGCCGCATCGCCCAGGATCTGGGACTGGAGCTGGAGGAGCTGGTGCCGCGCCTGTTCCGGGTGGCATCCAAAGGCCACAGGGACCTTCTGGAGGTAAATCTGCAGAATGGCATTTTGTTTGTGAATTCTCGGATCGACCGGGAGGAGCTGTGCGGGAGGAGAGCAGAGTGCAGTATCCACCTGGAGGTGATCGTGGACCGGCCGCTACAGGTGTTCCATGTGGAGGTGGAGGTGAAGGACATTAACGACAACCCACCAGTATTTCCAGTGGCGGTAAAGACTATCCGGTTTCACGAATCGAGACTGCTTGACTCACGGTTTCCTCTAGAGGGGGCATTTGATGCAGATATCGGAGTAAACGCTCTTCTCACCTACAAGCTCAGCTCCAGTGAGTTTTTCTTTCTAGATACACAGACAAATGATGAACTAAGTCAGTCTTTGTCTCTTGTGCTGAGGAAATCTCTGGACAGAGAGGAAACTGCTGAAATTAATTTGTTACTAGTGGCTACTGATGGGGGCAAACCTGAGCTCACCGGCACCGTTCAGTTGCTTGTTAAGGTATTAGACGTGAATGACAACGAACCTACTTTTGACCAAGCAGTTTACAAAATACAGTTGTTAGAGAACGTGGCAAATGGAACCTTGGTGATTAAATTAAATTCTTCTGATGCAGATGAAGGATCAAATAGTGAGATTATGTATTCATTTAGTAGTGATGTGTCCCGGGATATAAAGACCAAGTTCAACATAGATCCTAGCTCAGGGGAAATCAGAACTAAGGGACAATTAGATTATGAAGAAGTGAAATTCTATGATATTCATGTCATTGCGTATGACAACGGGACTCCGTCAATGTCTGGGCACTGTAAAATTTCAGTGAAACTTGTGGACATCAATGATAACTCACCAGAAGTCTCAATCACGTCTCTTTCACTTCCCATTCGAGAGGATGCTCCACTGGGCAGTGTCATTGCTCTCATCACGGTGGCCGACCGTGACTCCGGTGTCAATGGACAGGTGACCTGCACCCTGATCCCCCAAGACCTCTTCAAACTGGTGTCCACCTTCAAGAATTACTATTCACTCGTTTTGGACAGCGTCTTGGATCGCGAGAGCGTGGCGAACTATGAGGTGGTGGTGACCGCGAGGGACGGGGGCTCACCTCCGTTGTCGGCCACGGCCAGCGTGTCGGTGGAGATAGCTGACGTGAACGACAACGCGCCCGCGTTTGCGCAGCCCGAGTACACGGTGTTCGTGAAGGAGAACAACCCGCCCGGCCGCCACATCTTCACCGTGTCGGCGCGGGACGCGGACGCGCAGGAGAACGCGCTGGTGTCCTACTCGCTGGTGGAGCGACGGGTGGGCGAGCGCGCGCTGTCGAGCTACGTGTCGGTGCACGCAGAGAGCGGCAAGGTGTACGCGCTGCAGCCGCTGGACCACGAGGAGCTGGAGCTGCTGCAGTTCCAGGTGAGCGCGCGCGACGCGGGCGTGCCGCCCCTGGGCAGCAACGTGACGCTGCAGGTGTTCGTGCTGGACGAGAACGACAACGCGCCTGCGCTGCTGCCACCCGGGCCAGGTGGAGGACCCAGCGCGGTGAGCCAGGTGGTGGCGCGTTCGGTGGGCGCGGGCCACGTGGTGGCGAAGGTGCGCGCGGTGGACGCCGACTCGGGCTACAACGCGTGGCTGTCGTACGAGCTGCAGCCGGCGGCGGGTGGCGCGAGCACCCCGTTCCGCGTGGGGCTGTACACCGGCGAGATCAGCACGACGCGCGCCCTAGACGAGGCGGACGCGCCGCGCCAGCGCCTGCTGGTGCTGGTGAAAGACCACGGCGAGCCGGCGCTGACGGCCACGGCCACCGTGCTGCTGTCGCTGGAGGACAGCGGCCAGGCGCCCAAGGCCTCTTCGCGGGCGTTGTCTGGCGCCTCTGAAGCGGAGGCTGTTCTGGTGGATGTGAACGTGTATCTGATCATCGCCATCTGCGCGGTGTCCAGCCTTTTGGTGCTCACGCTGCTGCTGTACACGGCGCTGCGGTGCTCGGCGCCGCCCAGCGAGGGCGCGTACGCGAGGGGCAAGCCCAGGCTGGTGTGCTCCAGCGCGGTAGGGAGCTGGTCTCATTCGAAGGAGAGGCAGCAGAGGGTGTGCTCTGGAGAGGGGCCGCCGAAAACCGACCTCATGGCCTTCAGTCCTAGCCTGCCTCAAGGTCCAGGCTCAGCGGACGAAAGACAACAACTCTCCGAATCAGAACAATTCGGAAAGGTGAGTCTCAATTTTTTCCCCATAATCTCTAAAATTGTTTTATTTCCTTTGTTCTCTATAATTCTATTAATTATTTTGATTTATAGTTGTTTTTATTTATATCGTTATCCTATTGTGCAATATGTGATATGAATAGAAATCAATTTCTTGCATTGAGAATAAATTACTTAGATGATCTTTTTACATTTTGAAATTTCCATAAATTCCAAAATTATTCCAAAATAATTTTCCAAAGTATTCCTTTCACCATGAATAATAGGATTAAAGGAATGAAAAAAATACTTCAGCAAAATTTGAAAACTTACTATTACCTGTAAATTGTTTTTCTTGTATTAAAAAATCACAATTGGGGAAATTTAGAGCATGATTATGGAATATATATTTTCTTTTTTTTTAAATTTTCTTAAAAATATGGAACACTTCACGAATTTGCGTGTCATCCTTGCGCAGGGACCATGCTAATCTTCTCTGTATCGTTCCAATTTTAGTATATGTGCTGCCGAAGCAAGCACATATATATTTTCAATTTACATCATTCATCCATTCTGTCAGAATATGTTGGAAATTTCCCAAATTATTCCTTTGATCAAGAATTTGTCTTTATCTGTTTATGTAACAGTTAATATGCTAGTTTTTATTTCCATGTATTTAAAAGCAGCCTGAATAAATTTATAATGCCAGGACCTCCAAAGTACATATCATAGGTCATCACAACACATGACATCATTTAGAAATAATTGCTAATCTTACATATGTCTTTCAATAGTAAAAAATAACCCGTTATTTGGAATAAAGACTTCACATTTGCAAAATTCTTAGTTTTAAGGCACAATAGAGAGTTCACTGAGAAAAGAGCTCCCTTTCAACTTTGTTTAATTGAAAAATCATTTTAAAAAGTCACATTGTGGGGTGGCCAGGTAGTGGGACTTTTTCTTCATACAAATGGAGAATACTATAACCCAGTATTTATTTAGTGGGATGTTTAGTCAGGCTTAAAGTGTATCACTGGGTTAATATATGTAGACCTCCCACTGTGCAGAGATTGACCACCTCCCTCTGGTGCCACACAGAATGCCTGTGATAACATTTTCCAAGACTGGCAGCAATCATATTCCTATGAAGTTGGAGTTTTCCCAAAAGGTAACATAAGGAAGGGTGCTAGTGGTAAAGAACCTGCCTGTCAGTGTAGGAGTTTTAAGAGACTCAGGTTGATCCCTGGGCCTGGAGGAGGGCATGGCAACCCACTCCAGTATTCTTGCCTACAGAATCCCACGGACAGAGGAGCCTGGCAGGCTACAGTCCATAGGGTCTCACAGAGCCAGACACAACTGAAGTAACTTAGCACTGCACACAAGGTAAGGAAAATGTAGCTATTCAATGGAAACTACTATGTTGGGTTAAACACTAAACTTGGTGAGTAAATGTTACATTTGGAAAGGATGTTAAAAACACTTTTTTTCCAACCAAAGGAAGATGTCTTGGGGGTGAAATTACTGTCTTTTACTACTCTTTGGTCCATAGTTATTTGCTTTTCCCTCCTCAAATATATGTGGATATTGATGATTCATGAAATAACTTCTACTAAGTGATCTTTATGATCACTTGGCTAATAGCTTTAGCCATTTTACAGATAGGCCAGAATATACATTTCTATCTGTTATTAAAGGAATGGAGTTTGGTGGGAGAAATAGTGACCTGCATTTAAGTATAATCTGTTCCTGCAGGAAACTTATTAGCACCTCAGAGTTGATATACCTCAAAATGCAGGGAGTATATATTTGCTGGGAATCAGAAAAGTTCATCTGAGACTTTACAGAGAAAAACAAATGTCTTGAACAGATGAGGAAAAAGCTCTTTCTTAAGATGAGTCATCACTACTCATTACTTTCTTGAGACTTGTGTGCAGGAAGTATGAATGGTCAAATGGAATCTCTCCTACCAGCAGTCTTGTCACTATATTCTATTCTAGGTAAATTGTAAGCTTTTATATTATATCCAGGTGTGTCCATACCTCCAGGAATCACAACAGATCATTGTATAAGCTCTTACTGATTTTTATTTTATATTTACATTTTCTTGATTCAGTTGCCAAGAGATGTCTAAGTGAGAGTAGATATTACTCACTAATACTTTATCCACATATTAGCTCAGTTTTCTAAACTCATATAGTTTCTTTACTATTACCTTCATCTCTTAATAATCATTATGGGGTCTACTCTCTTATAAATTCCCTATGGCATTCCATTTTGCAGAGAGTATACTCTTAAGTGTCATGAAATGTATAGTATTACAGTAAGCTGTGAAAGGTATCTTACTGATATGAAGTCCATGATATTTAAAAATTTTAATTTTGCCTCTCATTTTAAAACTAGCTACTGCCTTTATTTATTTATTTATTTATTTTGCTACTGCCTTTAAAGACCCACCAAAGCACCTACTGGCATACTGATAATTATAATTATTTCCTAGATCCATTCTTTTCCAAAATAAGTCTTAAATGTTTACTTCTTTTTCATGAACTAGTATAGCAGAATCAATTCGAAATTATGTGTTTGATATAAACAAATATCATTAATTTAATTTACCTCATATTTGAAAGAAAGTTAATTTAAAATATTCACTTATTCATTAAAATTTAATTGATAATTTATTCTATTCTAAATATGAGTAATAAAATATGAGTAAACTGCAGTGTTGGTTGCATTCAATGAGTACATGAAAAAACCTGTTATGAGAACTATTCTCGTAATACTTAAATGACTGTTTGTTTTTGGTCACACTCCCAGCAGTGGAAGCAAGGAATCCTAACCACTGGATCAACAAGGAATTCCCTTAAATCGCATGTTCAATTTCATTTAAAAAGAGTCTGATTATAAGCAAAATTTGGGCATACTCTTACCTCTCTAAATTCAACCTCTTCCCATGAATTTTCTCTGTTCAACTTCCAAACGCTCAGAGAATGCACACATCTTACTAATTTCACAGATACATTTAGTATAATTCATGGCCTAGTTTTACATATGTTGAATAAGTGAGTCAGATTCTAAAACTACTTTCTCTCTTTAATGACTAAACACCAGTTCTTTCAAGTAACAACTTTTTAACAAATTGGAAGCCAGAAATTCATCCAGAGTGAAGATTATTAAAAACACAATTATTTCATATTGGGGACATTTTAGGATATACAGGTAAATTGAAATGTATAAATGGTATAGAGATTTTAAAAGTTAATATAATTTTCCCTGGTATGATGTGACTATAACAAATATCCAAATCAAACAATTTGCTGTGTTTTTATGCAGCAAAAATAAAATTTACAAAATAACGGTACTGTAAAATACTGACTTTGGCTTCCCTGGTGGCTCAGTAGTAAAGAATCCGACTGCCAATGCAGGAGATGTGGGTTTGATCCATGTGTCAGAAAGATTATCTAGAGAAGGAAATGGTAATCCACTCCAGTGTTCTTGCCTGAGAAATCCCATGGACAGAGGAGCCTGGTGGACTACAGTTCATAGGGTTGCAAAAGAGTCAGACATGACTTAATGACTTAACAACAACAACAAGACTGATTTGTGAAATCTTTATATAAATAATAGTTGAGACAGCTAACAAAGATGCAGTTGTTGGATAAAGGACACAAGAATGGTTTGTAGACATTCTATAAAGGAAGAAATATAAGTGAACATAATTTATAAATTAACAAATTGCCATAATAATATAGAATTGTGTGTATATATATATATATATACATACACATTTTTATCAGTCTTATTGTTTTAATGGTTACAAATATCAAAGGCCTGATTTTTATGTAAAATGTAGACTTTGTGGTCAAGTGGTTAAAGTCATGAATCTTGAATTAGATTGAGATCCCACTCAACACCACAAGTCAATATTATTTTTTAAGTTACTAACCTGTACATGTTTCCACTTCAGTGTTTCTAAAAACTGAATCATATTAATACCTACCTCAGAAGGTGTTGTGAGAATTTAATGAGATAACCCTGTTAAAACAAAAGGAATAGTACTTGTCACAGGGGAAATATTTCCAATAGATGTCCACTACTGTTAAAACAATAATCACTATTTTACTATATTGAACTGTATGGAATGGACTGGCCTAATTGAAAGTCATGAATTAGTAGAAAAGTTCTAAGCATATATTTTGAAAAAAAAAATGAAGACTTTGAGGCGTGGGAAGGAATTAACAAGGGAAAAAATTGAGGTAAGTTCAATGGAAGGAAAACATAGATTTATTTAATACCTACACATTTAGCCACATGATGTCGCTGTCCACCGCAAGGTATTTTACCACAGAAGAAATACAGCATTCATTACGTAGTAAGATGCTGCTTTTCCTCACCATCTGTGAAATACGGGCATGGAATGATTATTTATGAAATGAAGAATAAGGAACTAAAAGTATTTTCAAAATTTTGATCGTTGCAAAAGCGACCCAATACTTGGAAAACGCTTGCAATGGTACTTTCCTGGAGAGAAGGTCAGGGAGACTGCCGACTACTGCTTTCGGTAATGCTTCTCCTATTCTGGGAGGCCGGGAGCGGCCAGGTCCACTACTGGGTCTCCGAGGAGGCCAAACACGGCACCTTCGTGGGCCGCATCACGCAGGACCTGGGGCTGGAGCTGGAGGAGCTGGTGCCGCGCTTGTTCCGGGTGGCGTCCAAAGACCGCGGGGATCTTCTGGAGGTAAACCTGCAGAATGGTATTTTGTTTGTGAATTCTCGGATCGACAGGGAGGAGCTGTGCGGGCCGAGGGCGGAATGCAGCATCCACCTGGAGGTGATCGTGGACCGGCCGCTGCAAGTGTTCCATGTGGAGGTGGAGGTGAAGGACATTAACGACAACCCACCGGTTTTTCCAATGGCAGTAAAAAATTTGTTTATTTATGAATCCCGGCCGCCTGGTTCTCGGATTCCGCTAGAGGGCGCATCAGATGCAGATATCGGAGCTAATTCTTTATTAACTTACAGGCTTAACTCGAATGAATATTTTACCTTGGATGTAAAAAGAAATGATGAGGAAATTAAATCCCTTGGACTTGTGCTGAAAAAACTTTTAAATCGAGAGGACACTCCTGAGCATCACTTACTTATAACTGCAGTTGACGGCGGGAAACCAGAACTCACTGGTACTACTCAACTGAAGATCACCGTTCTAGATGTAAATGATAATGCTCCAGAGTTTGAGAGCACGATCTACAAAGTCAAATTATTTGAAAATGCACCAAATGGCACCCTAGTAGTGACTGTTAACGCCTCTGATTTGGATGAAGGAATAAATAAGGACATTGTGTATTCTTTCAATACAGACACATCAGCAGATACTCTGTCGAAATTCCATTTAGACCCAGTTAATGGATACATCACTGTAAAGGGTGACATAGATTTTGAGTTAACTAAGTTATATGAAATACAGGTAGAGGCAACAGATAAAGGAAATCCCCCAATGGCAGATCACTGCACGGTTCTAGTGGAAATTTTGGACACAAATGATAATGTACCTGAGTTGGTTATCAAATCACTCTCTTTACCTATATTAGAAGATGCTCCAGTCGGCACAGTCATCGCCTTGATCAGCGTGTCCGACCTCGATTCCGGTGCCAATGGGCAGGTGACCTGCACCTTGACTCATCATGTGCCCTTCAAGCTGGTGTCCACCTTCAAGAACTACTATTCATTAGTGTTGGACAGCGTCTTGGATCGCGAGAGCGTGGCGAACTATGAGGTAGTGGTGACTGCGAGGGACGGGGGCTCGCCTTCGCTGTCGGCCATGGCCAGCGTGTCCGTGGAGGTGGCCGACGTGAACGACAACGCGCCCGCGTTCGCGCAGCCAGAGTATACCATGTTCGTGAAAGAGAACAACCCGCCCGGCTGCCACATCTTCACCGTGTCGGCGCGAGACGCCGACGCACAGGAGAACGCGCTGGTGTCCTACTCACTGGTGGAGCGACGGGTGGGCGAGCGCGCGCTGTCGAGCTACGTGTCAGTGCACGCAGAGAGCGGCAAGGTGTACGCGCTGCAGCCGCTGGACCACGAGGAGCTGGAGCTGCTGCAGTTCCAGGTGAGCGCGCGCGACGCGGGCGTGCCGCCCCTGGGCAGCAACGTGACGCTGCAGGTGTTCGTGCTGGACGAGAACGACAACGCGCCTGCGCTGTTGCCGCCCGGGCCAAGCGGAGGACCCAGCGCGGTGAGCCAGGTGGTGGCGCGTTCGGTGGGCGCGGGCCACGTGGTGGCGAAGGTGCGCGCGGTGGACGCCGACTCGGGCTACAACGCGTGGCTGTCGTACGAGCTGCAGCCGGCGGCGGGTGGCGCGAGCACCCCGTTCCGCGTGGGACTGTACACCGGCGAGATTAGCACGACGCGCGCCCTGGACGAGGCGGACGCGCCGCGCCAGCGCCTGCTGGTGCTGGTGAAAGACCACGGCGAGCCGGCGCTGACGGCCACGGCCACAGTGCTGCTGTCGCTGGAGGATAGCGGCCAGGCGCCCATGGCCTCTTCGCGGGCGTTGTCTGGCGCCTCTGAAGCGGAAGCCGTTCTGGTGGATGTGAACGTGTATCTGATCATCGCCATCTGCGCGGTGTCCAGCCTTTTGGTGCTCACGCTGCTGCTGTATACGGCGCTGCGGTGCTCGGCGCCGCCCAGCGAGGGCGCGTGCGGGCCGGTGAAGCCCAGGCTGGTGTGCTCCAGCACGGTGGGGAGCTGGTCTTACTCACAGGAGAGGCGGCAGAGGGTGTGTTCTGGGGAGGGACAGCCCAAGACCGATCTCATGGCCTTCAGTCCTAGTCTTCCACCTGGTCCCATTAGTGGAGACAGAGAAGAGCAGCTGGATGTGGAGACTGATCTTCCTGCCAAAGTGAGTACTTAAAAAAAATCCTTTCAAAGATGTCTTTATTCTTGATGGACTATTTCTGCTTCTTTGGAAGCATTTTTAACAGTAATTAGTCTTGTTTCTGGCAGTAGACTTTTCCAAGTATTGGTTTTGTTGTTAAAATGTTTGAATTTCTTGTGACTAATGAATGATTTTGAACCAAATCAGCAATAAGTTGTGAGTACCATACTTGCCAGTGTTTAAAAATCGCTGGAGGATTATCATATTGCTAAAAGTCTGGATAGATAAAATAGATTTTTCTAGGGTATTTTGCACTGTTTACAATATTTAACTTTAACTGTGGTGTACTAATTCCTGTACAATGCTTCAATAGCTAATGATACTTTTCATTTGAAATTTGGAGTAGATGTTAGTCCAAATGTCACTGGCCCATTTAGTTTTTTAAACCTGTTCTCTCCTATAGATCCCCTTTACTCATTTATCTATTTATTTGGATTCTCACTTCCTCTTTCTACTTGAACATGATGTTTTAATTTTTGTGCTCACATTTTGCAATACTGTGTATTGTTCCTAGTTTTCCAATTGGGCAAAAAAGCTAGAATAGTAAATTTATTGCTTATAGAATTGTATCTTTTTCTTCAGTTTCTTACTACTTTTTATTAGAGAGCATTAAGAAATCAACAGGAAGTGAAATTTTAATATTCCCTTTACTATATCATCATTTAGAAAATGTTGCTTTTGGAAGAGTATTATTAGTCTTGTTAAGAACTATTATTTTCTACCTGCACAGTGCTGGAAAAATATTGTACGTCTCATTTTAAAGCCATTCTACTAGCAAAACTTATTGTCATTAATCTCTTTTACATACAATATTAAGGATACTAATATCCAAAAAGTTCAATGTCATTATTGGTGACCTCCTCTGAATACCAACCCACTAATGTGTGTCATAAAGTAAGTACAAAGTTCCAAATAACTGGAAGTAAAATTATTTTCCATTCATACCATTCATTGATATTTGTTCAGTTCTCCTAGTAAATTGGTGGACTCCCATTGATGTTTCTTTGCCACTGGAAACTAAAGCTTAGGCATGTTAATGACTGAAGAATGGGCAAGTATTCAAACCATTAGAGGTAAAAATGAAGACACCAACCTTTCTCATGGGAGGGGAATGTGTTCCCGTGTATTCCATTCTAATTGTATGGAATACTTTTCTACACAAGGTATGTACTCTACAACTTTCTACTTCCTTGTTCAAGTTTCATTGGTAAAACCTGGTTAATACTCAATGACATTGTAGGGGCAGCTAACATATAAAACAGAAAATCCTGCATTTTCCCACTTCCATTTCCACTTTCTGGCTCTGTCCTTTGTGACTCCTTGTCCATCAAGTGTGAGCCACAGCATGTTCAACCTCAGTTCACTATTTATTTTATTAGGTATCATTTTCATCCTGTTGTAACTAATAGGGTCATCCAGAGTTCTTGTCTTCCAGGATATGAGACTTCAGTCTTCAAGTTCAGTTCTCCTCTTCAAATGAGTCTCATTTGAGAGACTCATCTCTAACATGAGTCTCAGCTAATAAGACATTTTTAAAACTTTTGAATTTTGCCCCTTAGAGATGTGTTGCTACTATACCAGGTAAATACTGAATAGTTCCCAAATATCCTTTCTATTCTTCTGCTTTCCTTATCTATTTAATTATTAGCAAAATAGAGTAAATGGTCAAGGATTCTTTTTTACTTTGTTTCAGTGTTTAATACCAATCATTTTGCACAAATCTACAGGTTGGGTCCTATAACTGAAACTACTTTAGTTTCAGTTTTATGTTTTCAGATTTATGTTTTAATTCAGAAAAAAATGATGGTGGTGAGGAGTCTGGCTTTTCCTAGAATGGGAGCCTAGGGCTATTTTCACTAGATTTATTTTTTTTTTTAATTTTTTTGGCTTCACCATGCACATGCTGGGGATCTTAGTTCTCTAACCAGGGATCCAACCCTTGCTCCCTTCAGTGGAAGTGAAGAGTCCTAATGACTGGACTGCCAGGGAAGTCCTAGACTGATGTTTTTTGTCCTAGACAACTATGGAATATGCAGCTTATGAACAGAAGAGTCAAAGTTTGAAAATAACTACCATTATGTCCTTCTATATTGGTGTGCGTGTATGTGTGTGTGTGTGTGTGTGTGTGTGCATGTGTGTGTGTGGAGAGTATATTGTGCTCTATTATTTGGGAATGCCTTATTGACCATCAGAACTATTAATGTCTCAAGGATCATGCTTGCTAAGAACTGGAAAGAAAACTAACCTGAAATCCATGTTTTCAATATGGCAATTGAAATATATCTTACATAGAGCAGTGCCTAAGGAAAATATTTCCTTTATCTCTGGAAAGTTATAGAGGTTGCTGAGACATCGTATTTTCTTAACTAGCTACATGATCACCTTAATTTAATGCATTTTATTAAGCAATAGAAGAAAACCAAACTATTCTATTCAGTAAATATTAACTAACTACTCAATAAGTATTCTGAATGTTAAAATATTATGGTAAAATATTCTCTTTAAAAGTTTACATTCCAAAAATTTATGATTAGATACATATACCCAAATACCTACAAAAGAGAAATTAATGTAATAAATGGCTAATGTGATTGACCTAGATGCTATAGTATAAAAGAAAGTAAAGATGCCTGCCCAATTGGCTTAATCGTGAAAGTCTTTATTGGTCAAGGAAGTTTTAAGTTATTATATAATGGGGGAAGACTGCTTTTATTAGAGTTTGGAAATGCTGGATATTACTTAGGCAGAGAATGAAATGAGTATATTTGTTTAGCAAAAAATGTTATTGGAAGCAGGAAATTGTCCACTTTGGCTAGACTATATGAGCACTGTAGGAGAAACAGAAGTTGAAGCATATTAGGTCCTGAAGAACAAGCAAGTGTTTATAAACCATGAGAACCAAAATGAGAATACCAGTGTTGTTCATGGGAGGTGAATGGGTTCCAGGGAATGAAATTATTTGGAATACTTTCCAACACAATGTATACTGCAATGTCCTACTTTCCTGTTAAAGCTTCATTGCCCTCAGCCCTTACATTATTTAAGGAAGACTCTCAATTAAGTGCTGATGGTCTTTGCTTCCTTGTTTGAATATTTTTTGAAATTCCCTTTCAACTACCTATCTCTGAGATCAGAGTTTTCCTAGAGACATATTCTCTGACGTCTTCAATAACCAGAATGTAAAATCCAATGATGAATAGTGTCATCATTAATGACTACCTTTCTTCACTCTCAGGAACACAAAAATGTCACGAATTTTCCTAGTCAACACTTTGCCAACTGTATAAAGTGTTAACTACAGTTGGGTCTCTGTAAATACTTAAAACTTGTATGAAAAAAGTATTTCCACTGAAGTGAAATCTGCTCCTGTGGTGAAACTGAGGATCACAGTCAATCAGTAGCGCAAAATGTGTGCTGCAGTAGTGTAAAATGTGATTCTATTCTCCAAGGGCATTAAAATCCACGGAAAGGCAGAAAGAAAAATGAAGACTTAGCAGTTCATAGTATGGATTTCCAGAATCTGTTACTTACGGTTTTGAGCCACATGATGTCGCTCTGTACCATAAAATTGATACCATAAAGCAAAAAGAAAGAAAGAAATCCCTCCTGTTCTTCTGGTAAAGAAGCTACATCCACCACTGAAAAAAATGGAGGCTGCAATGGCATTGGACTGAACGGTCAGGAGGTAGTGCTTCGTTTGGAAACAATACTCTCTTCATGACAACAAAACACTGAAGACATGAGATGGAGTTTTCCTGGGGAACTGGCCAGGAATACCGGCGTTTGCTGCTCTCACTTCTGTTCCTCGCAGCCTGGAAGGCTGGGAGCGGCCAGCTCCGCTACTCTGTCCTGGAAGAGGCCAAACACGGCACCTTTGTGGGCCGAATCGCTCAGGACCTGGGATTGGAGCTGGCGGAACTGGTGCCGCGCCTGTTTCGTGTGTCATCCAAAGGCCGCGGGGACCTTCTGGTGGTAAATCTGCAGAATGGCATTTTGTTTGTGAATTCTCGGATCGACCGGGAGGAGCTGTGCGGGCAGAGTGCGGAGTGCAGCATCCACCTGGAGGTGATCGTGGACCGGCCGCTGCAGGTGTTCCATGTGGAGGTGGAGGTGAAGGACATTAACGACAATCCTCCAGTGTTCCCAGGAACACAGAAGATTCTGTTTATGGCTGAATCCAGGCCGCTTGACTCTCGGTTTCCGCTAGAGGGCGCCTCTGATGCAGACTTTGGGGCCAACGCTCTGCTGACTTACAGGCTGAGTCCCAATGAATATTTCTCGTTGGAAAAACCGCCCGATGAGGAGCGGGTAAAACGTCTTGGGCTGGTATTAAGGAAACCTTTAGACAGAGAAGAAGCTCCGGAGATTTTTTTAGTCCTTACCGCCTCTGATGGCGGCAAACCTGAGCTGACTGGCACCGTTCAATTACTCGTCAGAGTGCTGGACGCCAACGACAACGCCCCGACTTTCGACAGAACACTCTATGAAGTGAAATTACTAGAAAACGTTCCTAACGGAACGTTGGTAATTAAACTTAACGCCTCAGATTTAGACGAAGGCTTGAATGGGAATATTATTTATTCATTCTCAGCTGATATTTTACCCATTGTGAAATCCAAATTCTACATGGATCCAATTACTGGAGAAATTATGGTAAAGGGATATATTGATTTTGAAGAAACCAAATCCTATGAAATTCTTGTAGAGGGCATTGATAAGGGGCAGCCGCCACTTTCTGGCCATTGTACAGTTATGGTGGAAGTTGAAGACACCAATGATAATGCCCCAGTAATGGAATTCAAATTCTTGTCACTCCCAATTAGGGAAGACGCTCCACTGGGCACTGTCATCGCCTTGATAAGTTTGTCTGACCTCGACTCCAGTGTCAATGGGCAGGTGACTTGTAGACTATCGCCCCACGTCCCTTTCAGGCTGGTGTCCACCTTCAAGAACTACTATTCACTCGTTTTGGACAGCACCTTGGATCGTGAGAAAGTGTCCGTCTATAAATTGGTGGTGACCGCTCAAGACGGGGGGTCACCTTCCTTGTCCACCACAGCCAGTGTGTCTGTGGAGGTGGCCGACGTGAACGACAATGCACCCGCGTTCGCGCAGCCCGAGTACACGGTGTTCGTGAAGGAGAACAACCCTCCGGGCTGCCACATCTTCACCGTGTCTGCGCGAGACGCGGACGCGCAGGAAAACGCGCTGGTGTCCTACTCGCTGGTGGAGCGACGGGTGGGCGAGCGCGGGCTGTCCAGCTATCTGTCGGTGCACGCGGAGAGCGGCAAGGTGTACGCGCTGCAGCCGCTAGACCACGAGGAGCTGGAGCTACTGCAGTTCCAGGTGAGCGCGCGCGACGCGGGCGTGCCGCCCCTGGGCAGCAACGTGACGCTGCAGGTGTTCGTGCTGGACGAGAACGACAATGCGCCTGCGCTGTTGCCGCTCGGGCCAAGCGGAGGACCCAGCGCGGTGAGCCAGATGGTGGCGCGTTCGGTGGGCGCGGGCCACGTGGTGGCGAAGGTGCGCGCGGTGGACGCGGATTCGGGGTACAACGCGTGGCTGTCGTACGAGCTGCAGCCGGTGGGGGGTGGCGCACGCAGCCTATTCCGCGTGGGACTGTACACCGGCGAGATCAGCACGACGCGCGCCCTGGACGAGGCAGACGCCCCGCGCCAGCGCCTGCTGGTGCTGGTCAAAGACCATGGCGAGCCGGCGCTGACGGCCACGGCCACCGTGCTGCTGTCGCTGGAGGACAGCGGCCAGGCGCCCAAGGCCTCTTCGCGGGCGTTGTCTGGCGCGGCTGAAGCGGAGGCAGTTCTGGTAGATGTGAACGTGTATCTGATCATCGCCATCTGCGCGGTGTCCAGCCTGTTGGTGCTCACGCTGCTGCTGTACACGGCGCTGCGGTGCTCGGCGCCGCCCAGCGAGGGCGCGTGCGGGCCGGTGAAGCCCAGGCTGGTGTGCTCCAGCGCGGTAGGGAGCTGGTCTTACTCTCAGGACAGGCGGCAGAGGGTGTGCTCTGGGGAGGGGCCGCCCAAGACCGACCTCATGGCCTTCAGTCCCAGTGTTCCGGACTCTGGGGACAGGGAGGATCAGCAGCCAGCAACTGTGGATTCTCTTTCAAAGGTTAGTTTATAAATATCCTTATTTACTCTGAAGTCTGGGCATTCTTTAATTCTATCAATTTCTTCTTAAAAACTTTCTCCAAACTAAATTTCTCTGAACTAAATTTGTTTACTTTTTCTTTCATTCTCTTTTAAACTAAAACCTTTTAGGGTAATAGGACACCAAGGCAATACATGTTGTTTTGTTTTTAATATTCATTATTCAATGCATATTTATATAACTAGGGTTATAAATTTTGTGATTTCTATCTTCATCTTTATTTTCAGTTGTAATCAACTTTTAGAAAGCATTTTCTTGTTATTTGCCTATAAATCATTGAAAAGTACACAGAATACTACAGCTTAATCAACTATTTGAAAGTGAAAACTGTTACCTTCACTCCAGAAGACACTCAAATGTATCTCCCAAATATCTTTTCCCTCTTCCCCCCATACGTAGCCACAGCTTTAATTTTATAGCTGATTAATTTTTACTTGCTTCTTGAATTTTTCTAAATGGAATTGCACAAAATGTGTTGTATGTGTGCTTGTGTTTCTGTGTTCATATTTATCATTGACTATTCTGTGGAGTCATCCATATTGCCTTAAGTACTTGGAGTTAATTTATTATCTCTAATAGTTTTTTCTTTCTTTAGTATGTTTTAGGAATAGGGTATGTGTTACTCTGTTGAGAATTTCGCATTGTTTCTCTTTGTATCTATTTTACCTAATGCTGCCATCAGTATATTTGTAAAATTTTCAATGCCTATTTACAAACTTTTCTGTATTATTTAGCTAAGATGGAGATTAGTGGAACATAGGCTCTGTACTTATCTTCTCCTTTAATTGATCAGTTAAGTTGCTCAATCATGTCTGACTCTTTGTGACCCCATGGACTACAGCAAGCCAGACTTCCCTGTCCTTCACCAGGTTCCAGAGCTTGCTCAAACTCATGTCCATTGAGTTGGTGATGCCATCCAACCAGCTCATCATCTGTCTTCCCCTTCTCCTCCTACCCTCAATCTTTCCCAGAATCAGGGTCTTTTCAAATGAGTCAGCTCTTCGCATCAGGTGGCTAAAGTATTGGAGTTTCAGCTTCAGCATCAGGACTGAATATTCAGGACTGATATCCTTTAGGATTGATTGGTTTGATATCCTTGCAGTCCAAGGGACTCTGAAGACTCTTCTCCAACACCACAGTTAAAAAGCATCAATTCTTCCATGCTCAGCTTTCTTTATAGTCCAATTCTCACATCCATACATGACCACTGGAAAAACCATAGCTTTGACTAGACTGACCTTTGTTGGCAGGGTAGTGTCTTTGCTTTTTAATATGCTCTCCAGGTTGGTCATAGATTTTCTTCCAAGGAGCAAGCGACTTTTAATTTCATGGCTGAAGTCACCATATGCGGTGATTTTGGAGCACCCCAAAATAAAGTCTCTTACTGTTTCTATTGTTTCCCCATCTATTTGCCATGAAGTGATGGGACCAGATGCCATGATCTTAGTTTTCTGAATGTTGAGTTTTAAGCCAACTTTTTCACTCTGATCTTTCACTTTCATCAACAGGCTCTTGAGTTCTTCTTTGCTTTCTGCCATAAGGGTGGTGTCATCTGCGTGTCTGAGGTTATTGATATTTCTCCCGGCAATCTTGATTCCAGCTTGTACTTCATCCGGCCTGGCATTTTGCATGATGTACTCTGCATATAAGTTAAATGAGCAGGGTGACAATATACAACGTTGATGTACTCCTTTCCCAATTTGGAACCAGTCTGTTGTTCCATGTCTGTTTCTAACTGTTGCTTCTTGACCTGCATATAGATTTCTCAGGAGGCAGGTCAGGTGATCTGTTATTCTCATCTCTTTAAGAACTTTCCACATTTTGTTGTGACCCACATAATCAAAGGCTTTGGCGTAGTCAATAAAGCAGAAATAGATGTTTTTCTGGAACTCTTGCTTTTTCTGTGATCCAACGGATGTCGGCAATTTGGTCTCTGTTTCCTCTGCCTTTTCTAAATCCAGCTTGAACATTTGGAAGTTCATGGTTCACATACTGTTGAAGCCTGGCTTGAAGAATTTTGACCATTACTTTGCTAGTGTGGGAGATGAGTGCAATTGTATGGTAGTTTGAACATTCTTTGGCATTGCCTTTCTTTGGCATTGGAATGAAAACTGACCTTTTCCAGTCCTGTGACCACTGCTGAGTTTTCCAGATTTGCTGGCATATTGAGTGCAGCACTTTAACAGCATCATCTTTTAGTATTTGAAATAGCTCAGCTGGAATTCCATCACCTCCAGTAGCTTTGTTTGTAGTGATGCTTCCTAAGGCCCACTTGACTTCACATTCCAGGATGCCTGGCTCTAGGTGAGTGGTCACACCATCGTGGTTATCTGGGTCATGAAGATCTTTTTTGCAGAGTTCTTCTGTATATCCTTGCCACCTCTTCTTAATCTCTTCTGCTTCTGTTTAGGTCCATACCATTTCTGTCCTTTATTGTGCCCTTGGTATCACTAATTGATAATGTCAATCAATTGGTATCTTTAATTGATGTCAATTTCCCCAAATGCTTTTACCTGTTCACACTTTTGCTAGTTCTGTATGAGTTTCAGTTGCTCTTCATCATCTGGAAAACTTGGCATTGTTAATTTACATTGTTGCCATTTTGCTAGATGTGCTTATGTTTCCCAATTTGTAATTGAGGTTGAGCACATTTTTGTATTATTATTGGCCATTTTAATATCCTATTCTGTGCATTAACTGTTCAAGTCTTTTGCCTATTTTCCTATTCTGTTATATTCTTCTACTGTTTTTTAAATTAATTTTTTGCTGTACTGGGTTTTCATTGGTGCACCTAGGGTTTCTCTAGGTGTGGTGAGGGGGGCCACTCTCTAGTTGCAGTGTATGAGCTTTTCATTGTACTGGCTTGTCTTGTTGGAGAGTAAAGACCCTAGAGCACTAGGGCTTCAGTAGTTGCGGTGCACGGGCTTATTTGCCCTGTGTCATGTAGAATCTTCCTGGACCGGAGATCCAACTCACATCCCCTGCATTGGCAGGCAGACTTTCAACTCTGGACTACCAAGGAAGTTCCTTCTACTTCTTTTTGAAAAGTTTTATGTTCTGGATATGACCCCTTTCTTGATTTTCTGCATTGTTCCACACTGTGACTTGTCTTTTCATTCTATTGTCATTTGGTGAATAGAAATTTTCATTTTAGTTAAGTTCAACTTATCATTTTTTTCTTCTTGATTCTATCCTCTGAAGATAATTTCTTGTATCTTTTGTTTTCTTGTTCACATTACATATGCAATTAATTTTAATTTTTTGTCTTTGCTGAGACCCAAGGATCAAGCTTAACTTTTGCCAAACATGTTCAGCTGAGGCAAGACCATTAAAAATAATTAGTTCCATAGTTGTTCCTTATATAACCATAGTCTTTTTGCTTTTGTTTTTCTAATCAATTTGACTGTTTTTTCCATTAATGTCATGCTGTCTCTTTAATTCAACGTAGATTTGTATATTAATTCCATAAAAACAACTTGGTGAGGTATTGATTTGGATTGCATTGTATCTATTGAGATAATAGATAATTATCCTGATAATTTTGTCAGGATAATTAGCTATATTAGCCTGATAATTCTGTATTGAGTTCTGGGCATTGTACATGAAACCAGCTGACATCTTTACAATCATGAGACATTCACTTCATGAGCATGCTCTGTTTATCTAAATAACCTACAATGGTTCTTAATATTTTATAATTTCCTGTGTAGAGGTCCTATTCATCTTTCATAAGATTTATTCTTAGATAATTGCCATTTGTTATCATAATAAATATCAGCTCTAAGTTTAAATTATTTTCTTTAATAATGGTACATATGAGGAAATTCCCTGGTGGTCTAGTGGTTAGGACTCTGTGCTTTCCCTCCTGAGGGCCCAGATCCCTGGTTGGGGAACTAAAGAAGAAATTATTTTATATTTCTTTTAGTGGTGGTAAAGAATTCTCTAATATTTGGTATATGAGAAATATGCTTATTTTGCCAGCACTTCTGAAAAATAGTTTTGTTGAGTATCAAGTTCTGGGTTGTAACTTATTTTCCCCCACCCCATTGCTTTTAAGATGACATTCCATAGTCTTTTGAGAAGACGGCTGTCAAGTTTATTGTTCAGGTAGTAAAACCTTTTTTCCCCTGTCCAGCTGGTTTGTAAAATTTTTCTTTGTTTTTTATTTTCAAGGGCTTTATGCTCAGTTTTAGTTTTCTTTGATTTTTATCTTGTTTGCAGTTTTTAAAGCTTCTTGAATATGTGGTTTGATGTCTTTCATCAGTATAGGAAAAATTCCAGCAGTCTGCCTTCGAATATTGCTTCTGCCTCATGTTTTTCTCTCCTTCTCTTCTTTAAGTCAAGGAATAGGTGTGTTAAATCTTTTCACCATATCTCTTATATCTTCTATGCCCCCGTCTATTTTTTCAGCATCATTTTTGCTATTACTTGATGGATATTTTTATTCTGACCAATCTTCTACTTCAGCAAATTTCTCTTCTTATTAAGTCATCAATTGAATCTAAACATTGATTATTATCTTTCTTAGCTTTAGAATTATAATTTTCTTTTAAATATAAATTATATTTTTCTGGTGAAATAATTTACTATGTATTTATTTTGGTACCTTAATTACAGTTTATTTATGGTCTGTCATATCAGTGTAATAATTGGATCATCTGTTTGTGGGGTTTATTGTTCATTTTTTCTCATGATTCTCTTTATTGGTAAGCCTGATAATTTTGTATTGAGTTCTGGGTATTGTACATGAGAAGCTGTAACTATTCTAGATGTAGTTATATTACTCTATAGATGGATAAAGAGTTTATAAATACCTGATAGATATGCATTTAGAAATTTATGGAAAAGTTTGAATTGAGGTAATATTTTATATCTTTTCCTTTTTTATCTACTACAAATGATGTCTGTCATTACAAATCTTCTGAAGATTTTATTTTTATCTCTTCTACTGAACCCAAGGTCTATTTTGTAGTCTCATACAAAGTTAGTAGAATAAGGGTTTTGTACTTTATTTTAACCCTTTTTCTGTCCTCCTTTCCTCTTTCCTTTCTTCATAAGACCCAAGCTTACTGAATTTATTTATTTTTTGCTGTTTAGTTTCCCTCCTTCTTTCTCATCCTGGATATTTACTAATGCTTTAAGAATCTTGCATCTCATCACATTTCCACTCACTTGGCCTAGAATTTTAAAAGATATGACCTCAGAGATTGTAATTTCTTTCAATTTAATAAAGACTGAATTGTGGCCTGGAGACACACAAAAAAATTGGGGCCACATGAATATTAATATGAATGCATAGAATAGAACCAAAAGTGCTTAAATTTAGCTCATTGTCTCTTTCCACTTTTAAATGAGCTCATTTGGGAAAAATGAAGGCAATAGGATTGTGAGTAAAAACTATGCTTAATTTAGCTTCCTTATTCCCTCAGAGGTACTTTAAAATTTACTCTCAGGTCTCCTCAGAATGTGTATATAACATAAATATTTTAGCACAATATTTTGTTGGGAGATTGAACCATTACAAAAGCAATGTAAAAATATGTACCATATGCATATTATGTGAGGTAACTGGATAAATTATTTTCTACATATAATTAAACTTTTTGTTCATATTTGATGCAGGAGGATGAACTGTTTACAAACCTTTAAAAGATTGCTTCAGTTTCACCTGTTATATCTCAACAGTGTGGTAGACTTACATAATTTTCTACACATAGGTGAGAAATATAGCTTATTAAAATTTTATTCTGGAGTTTTGTAGGAAATGAGTCATCTAGACTCCAATACAAAATTAAATTTTCTAGTGTACTGTCTTCCTGAATATTCCTGAGTAAATTAAGCAGAGAGACCTCAAAATACTATTTGGTTTCCTTAATCTAAATTCATTGTCAGGAAAGGAGTCTTAGTTTTGCCATGGGGCATACATAAGTATAACTGAAAAATTTCCAGAAACTATGTAGTAATAATCTATAATATTTAATTGAAAGAATGGATTGGAAAAAGATTTAAAGAATTTCCTCTACTTATAGATTTCATGGAATTACAAGTAAAGAGGCTATACTTGTTGAAAAAATAACCTCCAAAACAAGAGTTGAGCAATGAAAGACAAATGGAAGGGATAATTTTAAAACTCTGCGATCTAAAAGATATGAAGACAGTTCAAAAGCCAAGAGTCTTGTTTTCTCCTGTATATATTTATGTGAAAAAATTACAAGCTGAAAGAAGCATATGATACTATTGATGGCATTTTATCCATTGAGTATATTTTTTAAAGTTTTAAATATTTACTGAAAATATTCTGTAAAATACTATGTATGCATTGTTAATATCACACTATCAGTTGGCTTTTAAATACTTAATATTTACTTTTCTCAACAGTAAATTTTTTTATTGTAGTTTTGTAGATCCACATCAATCATGGTTTTATAATAGAAGGTGAATCAACATTAACTGATGATATTTTCAACTCAGATATTATATGTTTTTCTTATTATATATTACAATACTTTAAATTATCCTTGTAAGTGACTATTAGATAAATAGCTCTGAAATTTGATTATTGTTTAGCTTTTTTAGTGTTTGGATGTTCTGAATGCTAAGAAATCTTTCAAAAACTAAAGGAAATGATAAATGTACTCTTAAAGCTTGTATCAGAAACAAAGTCAGTAACATTATCTGATGTCCTTACATTACTGTTTTGAATACTAAGAAGCAAATTAATTTCAACTGACTTTGTATTTTCTAGTAATCTTATTTCTTTCCAAGCTAGTTTTTATAGTACCACTTTTCAATATTTGCTTTATACATGGACACAAAATACATCTAATTCTACATATGACTTATACCAACATTAAAAAATGTGTTTGGAGTTTATGCTTTACATGTAAAGCATTAAGTAATAGAATCATTGATTTCCTGGCCCCTCTTATATTCACAAGCAAAGATGATTTTTTAATATTTAAGGAATATAAGCATCTGAATGCAGAGTTCCAAAGAATAACAAAGAGAGATAAGAAAGCCTTCCTCAGCAATCAATGCAAAGAAATAGAGGAAAACAACAGAATGGGAAAGACTAGAGATCTCTTCAAAAAAATTAGAGATACCAAGGGAACATTTCATGCAAAGATGGGCTCAATAGAGGACAGAAATGCTATGGACCTAACAGAAGCAGAAGATATTAAGAAGAGGTGGCAAGAAAGTGAAAAGGGAAAGTGAAGTAGCTCAGTCATGTCCAACTCTTAGCGACCCCATGGACTGCAGCCCACCAGGCTCCTCCGTCCATAGGATTTTCCAGGCAAGAGTACTGGAGTGGGGTGCCATTGCCTTCTCTGAGAATACACAGAAGAACTGTACAAAAAACATCTTCATGACCCAGATAATCATGATGGTGTGATCACTCACCTAAACCCAGGCATCCTGGAATGTGAAGTCAAGTGGGCCTTAGGAAGCATTACTATGAACAAAGCTAGTGAAGGTGATAGAATTCCAGTTGAGGTATTTGAAATCCTGAAAGATGATGCTGTGAAAGTGCTGCACTCAATATGCCAGCAAATTTGGAAAACCCAGCAGTGGCCACAGGACTGGAAAAGGTCCGTTTTCATTCCAATCCCAAAGAAAGGCAATGCCAAAGAATGCTCAAACTACCACACAATTGCACTCATCTCACATGCTAGTAAAGTAATGTTCAAAATTCTCCAAGCCAGGCTTCAGCAATACGTGAACCATGAACTTCCAGATGTTCAAGCTGGATTTAGAAAAGGCAGAGGAACCAGAGATCAAATTGCCAACATCCGCTGGATCATAGAAAAAGCAAGAGAGTTCCAGAAAAACATCTATTTCTGCTTTATTGACTATGCCAAAGCCTTTGACTGTGTGGATCACAATAAACTGTGGAAAATTCTGAAAGAGATGGGAATACCAGACCACCTGACCTGCCTCTTGAGAAACCTATATGCAGGTCAGGAAGCAACAGTTAGATCTGGACATGGAACAACAGACTAGTTCCAAATAGGAAAAGGAGTACGTCAAGGCTGTATATTGTCACCCTGCTTCTTTAACTTATATGCAGAGTACATCATGAGAAACGCTGGGCTGGAAGAAGCACAAGCTGGAATCAAGATTGCCGGGAGAAATATCAATAACCTCAGATATGCAGATGACACCACTTTTATGGCAGAAAGTGAAGAGGAACTAAAAAGCCTCTTGATGAAAGTGAAAGAGGAGAGTGAAAATGTTGGCTTAAAACTCAGCATTCAGAAAATGAAGATCATGGCATCTGGTCCCATCACTTCATGGGAAATAGATGGAAAAACAGTGGAAACAGTGTCAGACTTTATTTTGGGGGGCTCCAAAATCACTGCAAATGGTGATTGCCTCCATGAAATTAAAAGATGCTTACTCCTTGGAAGGAAAGTTATGACCAACCTAGACAGCATATTAAAAAGCAGAGACATTACTTTGCCAACAAAGGTCCATCTAGTCAAGGCTATGGTTTTTCCAGTGGTCATGTATGGATGTGAGAGTTGGACTGTGAAGAAAGCTGAGCGCCAAAGAATTGATGCTTTTGAAGTGTGGTGTTGGAGAAGACTCTTGAGAGTCCCTTGGACTGCAAGGAGATCCAACCAGTCCATCCTAAAGATCAGTCCTGGGATTTCTTTGGAAGGACTGATGCTGAAGCTGAAACTTCAGTACTTTGGCCACCTCATGCAAAGAGTTGACTCATTGGAAAAGCCCCTGATGCTAGGATGGTTTGGGGGCAGGAAGAGAAGGGGACAACAGAGGATGAGATGGCTGGATGGCATCACCGACTCAATGGACATGAGTTTCGGTGAACTCTGGGAGTTGGTAATGGACAGGGAGGCCTGGTGTGCTGCGATTCATGGGGTCGCAAAGAGTTGGACACAACTGAGCGACTGAACTGAACTGAGGGAGTATATACTTAAGTAGAAAGTTAAACTTTTTTAAGAGGAAAAGTTGGTTTATTTTATATTGGCCATATTTATTAAGTGAAGTCCAAGTCCATGTAGCAAATAAAATGGAGCAGTAGAATGAGATGAAATTAAGAGTTAACTTGTTAATAATGTGATTTCTTTCCATGTTTCAATTTTTAATGGAACTCAAATATTTTATAGAATTATATGTCTCACAAACAACATTAGGATTTTGATTTGCTACATAAAAGAAAATACATGTGCTTTCACAATTTATATCAATCTGATTTATCAGTAATAGCAACTTGAAGAAATGCTTGTCTGTATGCTGTCCTGTGCTAGATGTATTAAGTTGCAAATAGTGTCATGTCCACATTACAGTTTTTGAGTTAACACTAAAAATAAGTAAGTAATATAAAGAAAAAGGAAATCAATAAATTTTCATCAATTTGAAAATCAGACTTCCAAATGGAACTCAGATACGAATTCTATTCAAATAGCTTGTTACTTTGAAAATAACATTACAAAAGCCAATATTAAATATTGCAAATAGGAATATAAACTTGTTTTATGAGTGATATAAAGACTAATATACAAACATCCCATCAAAATAGTAGAGGAAAAAATCGGTAATTTTAGTAAGTAATATTTAAATACGGAAAGATATACAAAATCTAAAACTTTTAAAGTCCATTAGGAAGTATACAAACCCTAAATATACAGAATAGGCCAATAGAAATCATTCTAGTAAAGATTGGGTGTCACAACTTGAGTAGTATTGATTCTGCAGTATTTTACTTAAATTTGATACATTTTATTAAAAATTTAATTATATATTTGATTAGAGATAAGGAATATAAGGAGACGTTGAAACTGGGAAATATTTAACGAATGTAAGGTAAATAAAGCATAACTAAGTAAAATAACTCCCCTTTCCTCCACATGATGGCGCTGGAAACCGCAAGTTTAGTTTTTTTTTTTTTTTTTTTTTAACAACAAAGGAATACAGCGAGTTTATTTTCCTGAGAAAGGAAAAGAGCCACTCCATTTTTTCACTCTGCTGCTGAAGCATAAAAGGTGAGCAAATACAAAATTGTATAAAATTGGGAATTAAATTTCCAAGAGCTATATGGTAGTACAATAGGTATTTGAAAGTTGATACAAATTTGCGATGGTATATTCTCAGAGAAAAAGTCCAGGATCTCAGCGTCTGCTGCTATCGCTTATGCTTCTCGTAGCCTGGGAGTCGGGGAGCGGCCAGGTCCACTACTCGGTTCCCGAGGAGGCCAAACACGGCACCTTCGTGGGCCGCATCGCCCAGGACCTGGGACTGGAGCTGGTAGAGCTGGTGCCTCGCCTCTTCCGGATTGCATCCAAAGGCCGCAGAGACCTTCTGGAGGTAAATCTGCAGAATGGCATTTTGTTTGTGAATTCTCGGATCGACCGGGAGGAGCTGTGCGGGCGGAGAGCGGAATGCAGCATCCACCTGGAGGTGATCGTGGACCGGCCGCTGCAGGTGTTCCATGTGGAGGTGGAGGTGAAGGACATTAACGACAACCCGCCAAGGTTCTTGCGACAAGAACAAACACTATTTATACTAGAGTCAAGAAGAGCGGATTCCCGGTTTCCGCTAGAGGGCGCGTCTGATATGGATATCGGAAGAAACGCAGAATTGAGATACAAGTTACAAGCAAATGAGTATTTTGACTTGGATGTTAAAACAAACGAAGAGGAAACAAACTTTTTAGAACTAGTTTTGAAGAAACCAGTAGATAGGGAAGAAACACAAGAACATCGTTTATTGCTGATTGCAATTGATGGAGGAAAACCTGAACTAACAGGTACAGTTCAGTTATTGATCTATGTTTTGGATGCGAATGATAATGCTCCAGAATTTGATAAATCAGTTTATAATGTCAGATTACTGGAAAATGCACCGAATGGGACACTAGTTATAAAACTGAACGCCTCAGATGCAGATGAGGGTATTAATAAGGAAATAATGTATCTCTTTAACAACCTTGTTCTTGACAATGTAAAATCTAAATTTGCGATCAATTCTAATAGTGGGGAAATAACAGTTACAGGAAAACTGGATTACGAAGACTGTAATTTATATGAAATTAATATTGATGCTGTTGATAAAAGTTCATTCCCATTAACTGGACACTGCAAAGTAATAGTGAAATTGCTGGATGAAAATGATAATATCCCAGAGATGGTCATAACCTCCCTATCTCTGCCTGTGCAAGAGGACGCTCCACTGGGCACCGTCATTGCCCTGATCAGTCTATCAGACCTCGACTCTGGTGCCAACGGACAGGTCACCTGCTCTGTGACGCCTGATGTTCCTTTTAAGCTGGTGTCCACTTTCAAAAATTACTATTCATTGGTGCTGGACAGCGACTTGGATCGTGAGCGCCTGGCGAACTATGATGTGGTGCTGACTGCGAGAGATGGGGGCTCGCCTGCCTTGTCCACCACGACCAGCGTGTCCGTGGAGGTAGCCGACGTGAACGACAATGCACCCGCGTTCACGCAGCCAGAGTACACCGTATTCGTGAAGGAGAACAACCCGCCAGGCTGCCACATCTTCACCGTGTCGGCGCGAGACGCCGACGCGCAGGAGAACGCGCTGGTGTCCTACTCACTGGTGGAGCGACGCGTGGGCGAGCGCGCGCTGTCGAGCTACGTGTCGGTGCACGCGGAGAGCGGCAAGGTGTACGCGCTGCAGCCGCTAGACCACGAGGAGCTGGAGCTGCTGCAGTTCCAGGTGAGCGCGCGCGACGCGGGCGTGCCGCCCCTGGGCAGCAACGTGACGCTGCAGGTGTTCGTGCTGGACGAGAACGACAACGCGCCCGCGCTGCTGCCGCCCGGGTCAGGCAGAGGACCCAGCGCGCTGAGCCAGGTGGTGTCGAGGTCCGTGGGCGCGGGCCACGTGGTGGCGAAGGTGCGCGCGGTGGACGCGGATTCGGGCTACAACGCGTGGCTGTCGTACGAGCTGCAGCCGGTGGGGGGTGGCGCAAGTAGCCCGTTCCGCGTGGGGCTATACACTGGCGAGATCAGCACGACGCGCGCCCTAGACGAGGCGGACACGCCGCGCCAGCGCCTGCTGGTGCTGGTGAAGGACCACGGCGAGCCGGCGCTGACGGCCACGGCCACCGTGCTGCTATCGCTGGAGGACAGCGGCCAGGCGCCCATGGCCTCTTCGCGGGCGTTGTATGGTGCAGCTGGCGCAGAGACGGCGTTAGTGGATGTGAACGTGTATCTGATCATCGCCATCTGCGCGGTATCCAGCCTGTTGGTGCTCACGCTACTGCTGTACACGGCGCTGCGGTGCTCGGCGCCGCCTAGCGAGGGCGCGTGTGGACTCGGGAAGCCCAGGCTGCTGTGCTCCAACGCAGTGGAGAGCTGGTCTTACTCTCAGGAGAGGCGACAGAGGGTGTGCTCTGGGGAGGGGCCGCCCAAGACCGACCTTATGGCCTTCAGTCCTAGCCTGCCTCAGGGTCCCATCTCTACGGACACAGTGAGTCTCAAAAACCTTATAGAAATTTTTCGTTATGTGCTGCTGCTGCTACTGCTAAGTCGCTTCAGTCGTGTCCGACTCTGTGCGACCCCATAGACGGCAGCCCACCAGGGATTCTCCAGGCGAGAGTACTGGAGTGGGTTGCCATTGCCTTCTCCAGATTTTCGTTATGTATTTAATATTAAATATTTAATATCCTTTATCTTCTCTTTTCATTTTTAAAGTATGGCTTTATAAGTAGTTATTGTATCCTTTTAGGTATAAATTCTCTTGGTACTAATTAATTTGTCTATACTTACAGTTATGATTAAAATTTACTTTGTTGAAGACAACTGCTTTGCACTATAGTGTTTATTTCAGTAACAATGCCCTTTTTATGAGGTTTAAAGGCTTGAGTTAAAGCACTGGTTTTCAGTTCACCATAGAAAATGTTCCCATAATTAAATTTTTAGTGAACATTTCAATTTTCAAATTTTAATAAGTGTTATAGGAAGATACTTGTAAGATACATTCTTGGTGTTATCATTTATTGTCAAAGTCCAGTATTGTAACAACATAGAAATATTGTAACACGTCGTATCAACTTGCTCTTTTTTCCTCCACTGACTATCCATTATTTGGTTTTGTTTGTTTGCTTGATTTTGTTTGTTTGTGGTGGGTCTTCTTTGCTGCCCTTGGCCTTTCTCTAGTTTCTGAGAGTGCTACCTTCTAGTTGTGGTGCGCAGGCTTCTCACTGCTATGGCTTCTCTTGTTGCGGAGCACAGGCTTTAGGATGTGCCAGCCTTAGTAGTTGCGACTAGAGAGCTGTTTAGCCTGGGTTCAGTAGTCATGGCCCACAGGCTTACTTGCTCCAGGGCAGGTTCTTAACCACTAGAACACCAGGGAAGCCCCTATTTGAGAAATTTTGTTCAGTTTAGTTCAGTTCAGTCGCTCAGTCATGTCTGACTCTTTGTGACCCCATGAATCGCAGCGCGCCAGGCCTCCCTGTCCATCACCAACTCCCGGAGTTCACTCAGACTCACGTCCATTGAGTCGGTGATGCCATCCAGCCATCTCATCCTCTGTCATCCCCTTTTCCTCCTGCCCCCAATCCCTCCCAGCATTAGAGTCTTTTCCAATGAGTCAACTCTTCGCATGAGGTGGCCAAAGTACTGGAGTTTCAGCTTTAGCATCAGTCCTTCCAAGGAACACCCAGGGCTAATCTCCTTTAGAATGGACTGGCTGGATCTCCTTGTAGTCCAAGGGACTCTCAAGAGTCTTCTCCAACACCACAGTTCAAAAGCATCAATTCTTCAGTGCTCAGCTTTCTTCACAGTCCAACTCTCATATCCATACATGACCACTGGAAAAACCATAGCCTTGACTAGACGGACCTTTGTTGGCAAAGTAATGTCTCTGCTTTTAAATATGCTATCTAGGTTGGTCATAACTTTCCTTCCAAGGAGTAAATGTCGTTTAATTTCATGGCTGCAGTCACTATCTGCAGTGATTTTGGAGCCCCCCAAAATAAAGTCTGACACTGTTTCCACTGTTTCCCCATCTATTTGCCATGAAGTGATGGGACCAGATGCCATAATCTTTGTTTTCTGAATGTTGAGTTTTAAGCCAACATTTTCACTCTCCTCTTTCACTTTCATCAAGAGGCTTTTGAGTTCCTCTTCACTTTCTGCCATAAGGGTGGTATCATCTGCATATCTGAGGTTATTGATATTTCTCCCGGTAATCTTGATTCCAGCATGTGCTTCTTGCAGCCCAGTGTTTCTCATGATGTACTCTGCATATAAGTTAAATAAGCAGGCTGACAGTACACAAATTGAATTAGTGTTTCTAGTAATATTTGTGCATTGAATGACTCTTTCAAGTCTTGTTAAATGTTAGCCTTGGCATACTCATGGTGAGTTTGATATTTATAATTTAAATTTTTTAACTCTAGTGGCTTAATTTTATTCATTTTTATTATAAAATATATTTCATGATTTTAAATATTTTAAATGTGTCCATTCCACCTCCAACATCAAGCCACTTAATCAGTTCAGTTCAATTAAGTCGCTCAGTTGTGTCTGACTTTTTGCAACCCCGTAGATTACAGCACGCCAGGCCTCCCTGTCCATCACCAACTCCTGGAGTCCACTCAAACTCATGTCCATCGAGTTGGTGGGGCCATTCCACCATCTCATCCTCTGTCTTCCCCTTCTCCTCCTGCCTTCAATCTTTCCCAGCATCAGGGTCTTTTCCAATGAGTCAGTTCTTCTCATCAGGTGGCCAAAGTATTGGAGTTTCAGCTTCAACATCAGTCCTTCCAATGTATATTCAGGACTTGTTGGATCTCCTTGCAGTCCAAGGGACTCTCAAGAGTCTTCTCCAACACCACAGTTCACAAGCATCAATTCTTCAGTGCTCAGCTTTCTTTATAGTCCAACTCTCACATCCATACATGACCACAGGAAAAACCATAGCCTTGACTAGACAGACCTTTGTTGGCAAAGTAATGTTTCTGCTTTTGATTATGCTGTCTTTGTTGGTCATAGCTTTTCTTCCAGGGAGCAAGTGTCTTTTCATTTTATGGCTGTAGTTACCATCTGCAGTGATTTTGGAGCCCCCCCAAAATAAAGTCTCTCATTGTTTCCATTGTTTATGGATCACATAACTGTTGAAGCCTGGCTTGGAGAATTTTGCGTATTACTTTGCTAGTGTGTGAGATGAGTGCAATTGGGCAGTAGTTTAAACATTTTTTGGCATTGCCTTTCTTTGGGATTGGAATGAAAACCGACCTTTTCCAATCCTTTGGCCACTGCTGAGTTTTCCAAATTTGCTGGCATATCGAGTGCAGCACTCTCTCAGCATCATCTTTTAGGATTTGAAATAGCTCAACTGAAATTCCATCACCTCCACTAGCTTTGTTCATAGTGATGCTTCCCAAAGCCCACTTGACTTCACATTCCTGGATGTCTGGCTCTAGTCCAATGATCACACCAGCGTGGTTATCTGGATAATGAAGATCTTTTTTGTATAGTTCTTCTGTATATTCTTGCCACCTCTTAATATCTTTTTCTTCTGTTAGGTCCATACCATTTCTGTCCTTTATTGTCCCCATGTTTGCATAAAATGTTCCCTTGGTATCTCTTTTTCCTGAAAAGATTTCTAGTCTTTCCCTTTCTATTGTTTTCCTCTATTTCTTTGCATTGATCATTGAGGAAGACTTTCTTATCTCTCCTTGCTGTTCTTTGGAACTCTGCATTCAGCTGCTTTTATCATTCCTTTTCTCCTTTACCTTCAGTTTCTCTTCTTTTCTGAGCTATTTGTAAGGCCTCCTCAGACAATCATTTTTCCTTTTTGCATTTCTTTTTCTTCAGGATGGTCTTGATCACTGCCTCCTGTACATGAGCCTCCATCCATAGTTCTTCAGGCACTCTATCAGATCTAATCCCTTGAATCCATATGTCACCTCTACTGTATAATTGTAAGGGATTTGATTTAGGTCATACCTGAATGGTCTAGTGGTTTTCCTTACTTTCTTCAATTTAAGTCTGAATTTTGTGATAAGGAGTTCATAATCTGAGCTACAGTCAGCTCCTGGCCTTGTTTTTGTTGACTGTATAGAGCTTCCTCATCTTTGGCTGCAAAGAATATAATCAATCTGATTTCAGTATTGACCATGGTGATGTCCATGAGTAAAGTCTTCTCTTGTGTTGTTGGAAGAGGGTATTTGCTATGACCAGTGTGTTCTCTTGGAAAAACTCTTTTGTTAGCTTTTGCCGTTCTTCATTTTGTACTCCAAGGCCAAATTTGCCCGTTACTCTAGGTATCTCTTGACCTCCTACTTTTGCATTCCAGTCCCCTATGATGAAAAGGGCATCTTTTTGTGTGTTAATTCTAGAAGGTCTTGTAGGTCTTCATAGAACCAATCAACTTCAGCTTCTTCAGCATTACTGGTTGGGACATAGACTTGGATTACTGTGATATTGAATGGTTTGCCTTGGAAATGAACAGAGATCATTTGGTCGTTTTTGAAGTTGCACCCAAGTATTGTATTTCTGACTCTTTTGTTGACTATGAGGGCTACTCCATTTCTTCTAAGGGATTCTTGCCCAAAGTAGTAGATATAATGGTCATCTGAGTTAAATTCACCCATTCCAGTCCATTTTAGTTCACTGATTCCTAAAATGTCAGTGTTCACTCTAGCCATTTCCTGTTTGATCACTTCCAATTTACCTTGATTCATGGACCTAACATTCCAGGTTCCTATGCAATATTGTACTTTACAGGATCGGACTTTACTTCTATTACCAGTCACATCCACCACTGGGCATTGTTTTTGCTTTGGCTCCATCTCTTCATTTTTTCTGGAGTTATTTCTCCACTCTTCTCCAGTAGTGTTTTGGGCACCTACCGACCTGGGGAGTTCATCTTTCAGTGTCATATTTTTTTGCCTTTTCATACCGTGCATGGGGTTCTCAAGGCAAGAATACAGAAGTGGTTTGCCATTCCCTTCTCCAGTGGACCACATTTTGTCAGAACTCTCCACCATATACCTGCTCAAATATTTCAAATGTTCTAATTTCTTGGTTATTCTCCTAGAGAATTTTTTATATACAAATAAACTCTTTTCTTCCACTTTAAAACATAATGTTTGTATTGATTTTCCTTTCCTCATTCATTTAATATAGTTTGTCTATTACTTAAGGAAATTTTTCACTCTTTTTTCTAGTCCATGTTGTCCCATTTTGCAGCTGTATCATAATTCCCAACACCAATGTTAAATGGAGGAATGATTAATTATGCTCTTATTTTTTATTTTTCAATTCACAAATTATTATATTGGTGAGAAATAATTGTGAATTCCCACAGCTGGGAAAATCTTACCTTTTTTTTTTTAGTTAGAAGATATTTGCTTTTATTGTTGCCTTTTGTTTTTAGATTAAAAAATACTGTATGATATAAACATCCCTCTTGACTTTATTGTTTACTAATACATTTTTTACAACAAAGCCATACATTTTATCTGATATAGGCAATAGTGCTCTTCATATCAAATACAGAGAACTATTTTTCTACACTTTTTGAAAAAACAGTATGGGCTTAGGCAGTAATAAATATTCCACATTTCATATGACAAAATGCCAATTTCCCTTTTTATTGCTTTTTCTATTTCTATATATTCTCACATATATTTAATTCTTAAATATATTTATAACATATTATTTAAACATTTCTAATACCTAATTACTTTTGGGAAGTCCTATAAATGGAGAAGGCATTCTCATCATTGTGTGAATTTGTAGTTACCAGTTGTCAGCTTTTTAAAAATCAAGTTAATTTAGTTTTGAAATATAAACTCTTTGATTTATAACTAAAATTTTTCTTTGCTGGGGAGGAAGCTGTTAATAAACTTCTTTTTTTCTGTACATAATCTTTTTCCTTGACTAGATGAACTATTTGAGTTAATAACTGACCAAAAATATAAGATATTTCTTATGAGGAGACCAATATTTCCCTTTTCCAAATTAATTTATTTTGCATATATGATTTCAGTAACATCATATAATTTTCTACCTGGAGCCAATAAATAGAATTATTGCTACTCTTCCAATTAATCAGATTATATTAGCAACCTTATGGAAATTGCTAGGAACTTCAATAGAAAGAGAAAGTTGATACTTTAACTATGTTAGATGTTGATATTCAAAGAAACTCTTCATTTAGGGCAGCAATTTATGAAATACCTTAACCACTATAGAAAACTTTCAACTAACAAGACTATATGGCAATATAGATTTTGTCAAGGCTTATCTTCCTGTAAGCAAAGGAATCTTTTGCTTGGGGGGCTTAGTATTGGTTAGCAAATGAACTCTTTACTTACTAAAAATAATTGTAATAGAAAGTCAGTGATAAGGACTACTACTTATCAGTATAAATATTAGATATAGGATATGTTATGTAATTTATGTAAGGTGTTCTCATGTTGGGGGTACTTTGTATTACAGTTGTCTGTGAGGATTATACAAGTATATCAGAATTCTGGAGAAGGGTGAGTGTTGGTGTGTGTTTATTTGAAAAATCTTTTTATGACTTTCATTGTATCATTTAGAGAAAGAGTTTTATTATCTACAGTTGATGACAGTAAGGATGAATTCATAGTAAAATTGACATTTTGGCATGACTTTGATATGAGTGGAGCATTTTTTACAGGTAAAGGTGTAGATAATTTTAAAAAATTGAACAAAGATTGTATTGAGGAAGAAGGCAAGTAAGTGATCTATGTTGTCTGCAAAATAGAGATAATATTGGAAAATAGTTAAAAATAACACCAGAAATGTTGGCTTGTGATCACATCTCAGGTCACATAGAAGTGATTCTAACATCTTGGAATTTATTTGTTTAGTGCAATCCAATAAAAGCTGTACCCATGAAGATAAATATGGTGGTATGTGAAAAGACAGATGGGCTATAGGACAACTTTGAATAGGACAAGTAGGGGACATGGAGTAATAAAAAAAATCCACAGAGGTGACATGTAAAATGTTAATGCCATTAAATAAAAGGTGAATTTAAGGGTTTGAATTTGAGGAGTATTAATAATTTATCTTCATAACCTTTAAATTGTAATCAAATTATTTTCTGGGAGTTATCAGCATGTATAGCTAAAAATGATTATCACAACCATTGAAAAGAGGAAGGAAGATGTGAATTGGGGAATACCTTCAATAAAAGTCTTGTGTGAAATGTTGGAAGTGGATAAGAGCATTTTAATGAAATCATGTAAGAGCTTGAAGTTGAAAGAAAAGGATAAGGTCATTTAGGAGCAGCTGAAGGATCAAAGCAGCAAAGCACAATAGGTAGAAATTCCACAGGATTTTGCAGTGATGGAGAAGTATGCAAAGGAAAACGTTTTGAGGGGGAGACCTAATAGAAGCTGTAGAGAAATTAAGAAATGCTGTAAAGATTATGTTCCCAAATTTTCATCCTCCATTATTAAATAAAAGAAACATTATTAGGAGCAGTTGATGTTCATTGAACAAAGAAAGAATGAAATTTGATCATCTATAAGGTCTTTAAAATTTGGGTAAAATTTGTTACTTTAAAATTACACTCTTTTATCAGAGCCAAATTTAATAGCATATCTTGTGACAGAAATATATGCACATGTTCTCTACACAAAATATGGAGGATAATTTGCACTTCTAATTCCCACTTAAACTTTCTAAACTGGTTGATACAGTTTTTACATTACTAGAAGGAAAGTTGTTTCACTCTGAATATTCTGAACCCTTACTCTAAACTAACAAGACAAATGAGATATTTGCAAACATGAGGAGATTTACTATAAAAGTAAGGCAAAAGACATATGTATGTATAATATATATAGCATGAATTCATTTCTTACCCTTTGGAGCCGCATGATGTCGCTGTCTACCATGAATACACGAGCTGCTATTCAAGTCCATTCCTCCCATTATTGCATCCTTCCAAGAGTGCTGAATGATGGCAGTCGCAGAAGAATTGAATTAACAGACTCGGGATCATACAATATTTCATCTTAATGCCTAGACAAGATTTCCTGATGGAAATAAACCAGCAAGTATTTGAAATGGTTATTACATCTGAAGGTCGACTGAGATCCCGGTGTTTGATGCTCTCGCTTCTGCTTCTTGCAGCCTGGGAAGCAGGGAGCGGCCAGGTCCACTACTCGGTCCCGGAGGAGGCCAAACACGGCACCTTCGTGGGTCGCATTGCCCAGGACCTGGGACTGGAGCTGGCGGAACTGGTTCCCCGCCTGTTTCGGGTGGCATCCAAAGGCCGCGGGGACCTTCTGGAGGTAAATCTGCAGAATGGCATTTTGTTTGTGAATTCTCGGATCGACCGGGAAGAGCTGTGCGGACGGAGCGTGGAGTGCAGCATCCACCTGGAGGTGATCGTGGACCGGCCGCTGCAGGTGTTCCATGTAGAGGTGGAGGTGAAGGACATTAACGACAACCCGCCTGTGTTCCCGGTAAAGGAACAAAGAGTGTTGATTTCCGAATCTAGGCTGCCAGACTCTTTGTTTCCACTAGAGGGCGCATCGGATGCAGATGTGGGGTCAAATTCTATTTTAACCTACAGACTCACTTCCAACGAAAATTTCGCACTGGATGTGAAAACAAACAGTGATGACAGTACACAAATTGGGCTCATGTTAAGGAAATCCTTGGACAGAGAGGAAGTGCCCGAACATAACTTACTCCTCATGGCCACTGACCAAGGCAAACCTGAGCTCACTGGCACTGTTCAGCTGCTGATTACTGTACTGGATGTGAATGACAATGCTCCCAGTTTTGGACAATCTGAATACGAAGTAAAAATCTTTGAAAACTCAGATAACGGAACAATAGTTATCCGAGTGAATGCTTCTGATAGGGATGAAGGAGCGAATGGGGAAATATCATATTCTTTTAATAATCTTGTTCCAGCCACTGTTAGTAACCAGTTTAGAATAGATGCGAATACTGGAGAAATAGTTATTCAAGGGAACTTAGATTTTGAAAATATGAATTTATACAAAATCCGTATTGAAGCGACGGACAAAGGCCACCCTCCCATGGCTGGTCATTGCACCGTTTTAGTGAAAGTCTTGGATAAAAATGATAACGTCCCTCAGATTGCTTTGACTTCCTTATCCTTGCCCGTCCGAGAGGATGCTCAATTAGGTACTGTCATAGCCCTAATTAGCGTGTCCGATCTGGACTCAGGTCCCAATGGGCAGGTGACCTGCTCTCTGACGCCCTATGTTCCCTTCAAACTGGTGTCCACCTTCAAGAATTACTATTCACTAGTGCTGGATAGCCCCGTGGACCGAGAAAACGTGGCTAACTATGAAGTGGTTGTGACTGCGAGGGACGGAGGCTCGCCTTCGCTGTCGGCAACGGCCAGCATGTCCGTGGAGGTGGCCGACGTGAACGACAATGCTCCCGCATTCGCGCAGCCTGAGTACACGGTGTTCGTGAAGGAGAACAACCCGCCCGGCTGCCACATCTTCACCGTGTCGGCGCGAGACGCCGACGCGCAGGAGAACGCGCTGGTGTCCTACTCGCTGGTGGAGCGGAGGGTGGGCGAGCGCGCGCTGTCGAGCTACGTGTCGGTGCACGCGGAGAGCGGCAAGGTGTACGCGCTGCAGCCGCTGGACCACGAGGAGCTGGAGCTGCTGCAGTTCCAGGTGAGCGCGCGCGACGCGGGCGTGCCGCCCCTGGGCAGCAACGTGACGCTGCAGGTGTTCGTGCTGGACGAGAACGACAACGCGCCCGCGCTGCTGCCGCCCGGGTCTGGCGGAGGACCCCACGCTGTGAGCCAGGTGGTGTCGAGGTCCGTGGGCACGGGCCACGTGGTGGCAAAGGTGCGCGCTGTGGACTCTGACTCGGGCTACAACGCGTGGCTGTCGTACGAGCTGCAGCCGGCGGCGGGTGGCGCAAGCAGCCCGTTCCGCGTGGGGCTGTACACCGGCGAGATTAGCACCACGCGCGCCCTGGACGAGGCGGACGCGCCGCGCCAGCGCCTGCTGGTGCTGGTGAAGGATCACGGCGAGCCGGCGCTGACGGCCACCGCCACCGTGCTGCTGTCGCTGGAAGACAGCGGCCAGGCGCCCAAGGCCTCTTCGCGGGCGTTGTCTGGTGAAGCTGGCACAGAAACGGCGTTCGTGGATGTGAATGTGTACCTGATCATCGCCATCTGCGCGGTGTCCAGCCTGTTGGTGCTTACACTGCTGCTGTACATGGCGCTGCGGTGCTCGGCGCCGCCCAGCGAGGGCGCGTGCGGGCCGGTGAAGCCCAGGCTGGTGTGCTCCAGCGCGGTGGGGAGCTGGTCTTTCTCTCAGGAGAGGCGGCAGAGGGTGTGCTCTGGGCAGGGGCCGCCCAAGACCGACCTCATGGCCTTCAGTCCCAGCCTACCAGCCTGTCCAGTAGTGGCGGATATGGGCGAGCATCAGGATTTAAAGGATGACTGTCTTTCCAAAGTAAGTCTGAGTTTTCATAATTAACAGTTGATTTTTAAAACTGTTTTCATTATTTTCCTTGGGTTTATGTTTAAATTTTCCTATTTCAACAAACTGAGTAATTTTGCATTATATACATCTTTTCTTCTTCGTTAATTATTATAATCTCTTTGGTTTTTTAAACTTGAGTAGAGTGGAATCAGACATTATTAAAACATCATTCTACATGTCCAGATTTTTGTCTCAAAACTCAAAATTTCCTTAGATAACCATTTGTGATACATTAAAAAATGCATTGGTAGTATTTTTCCTTATTAATATTGTAGACTTTGATTACTTTGCATTTGAACTTCAGGAGAGTTATTTCACACTCATTTTAATTGATATATTATTTCAACATCACTTTATTATAGTTTTATCCTTCAGCTTCCTTCTTCCTTCCTTTCCTTTTTGTCTCTCTCTTCTTTGATGCTTCTGCTTAGCCAACACTTTTGATTATCCACTTTGTTTAATGACTGTCTTCATCGTATCTTAAATCTATATTCCTTTTTGGGCCTGGTGATTCCAAGAGTCTGTAGTGCTCATTTACTGTTGGCCTTTTAAACTATTTAGAGACAAAGTACATAATAATAGTTATCCTGATAACTAATATTCTTCTTTTAAAATTTTTATTTATTTATTGCCTTGCTGGATCTTCATTACTGTGTGGGTTTTTCTCTAGTTTTGGGGAGCAAGGGTGACTCTCTAGCTGTGGAGCATGGGCTTCTCATTGTAGAGGTTTCTTTTGTTGCAGATCACAGGTTCTAGAGCTGGTGGGCTCAGTATTTGCAGCTCCCGGACTCTAGTGCACAGGCTCAATAGTAGTGGTTCATGGGCTTAATTGCTCTGGGCATGTGGGATCTTCCTGAATCAGGGACTGAACCCATGTCTCCTGCTTTAGCAGGCAGATTCTTTACCTCTGAGCCTCCAGTGAGGCCCAGAATACTTCTGATTGGGATGAAAAAGTGAATGGGGAAATTTCACACTCTTTCAACTACCATGTGATACCCATGTTATTGCTCAGCTTATCAGGGATCCAAATATTTGACAATAATTTAATAGAATGTGGAATTTGACCAAGTAAATTCATGTAAAATGTGCACTGAGTTCTCAGACACTGAAAACCTGGTATTTATGTTTGACTTTTATTTGGTGGGCTCCTTTTCATGGAGAGTTTCTTTCTTCTAATTTAATGCTTTCATTATTCATTCTGTATTATGATTTAAAGTATTCACCATTTCTCTACATGCAAGAAATGGATAGTAGTGTTAATTTTTGTAAGTTTTGAAAATGATGCTGTGCCAAGAATCATTGAGTTAACAAGACCCAGCCCCTGGCTTCAAGAAGTTGGTAGAAAAATAAAGATATCTGTCATACATATATATGATCATCTTAGAAGGCTGAATATTATAACAGGTACAAGAAATGTAAATCACTCTGAGTGGATTAAACAGAAATAAAATAGACATTTCTCCAAAGAAGACATACAGATGGCTAACAAACACATGAAAAGATGCTCAACATCACTTATTATCAGAGAAATGCAAATCAAAACCACTATGAGATACCATGTCACACCAGTCAGAATGGCTGCGATCCAAAGTCTACAAGTAATAAATGCTGGAGAGGGTGTGGAGAAAAGGGAACCCTCTTACACTGTTGGTGGGAATGCAAACTAGTACAGCCACTATGGAGAACAGTGTGGAGATTCCTTAAAAAACTGGAAATAGACCTGCCTTATGATCCAGCAATCCCACTGCTGGGCATACGCACTGAGGAAACCAGAAGGGAAAGACACACGTGTACGCCAATGTTCATCGCAGCACTGTTTATAATAGCCAGGGCATGGAAGCAACCTAGATGTCCATCAGCAGATGAATGGATAAGAAAGCTATGGTACATATATACAATGGAGTATTACTCAGCCATTAAAAAGAATACATTTGAATCAGTTCTAATGAGGTGGATGAAACTGGAGCCTATTATACAGAGTGAAGTAAGCCAGAAAGAAAAACACCAATACAGTATACTAATGCATATATATGGAATTTAGAAAGATGGTAACAATAACCCTGTGTACGAGACAGCAAAAGAGACACTGATGTATAGAACAGTCTTATGGACTCTGTGAGAGAGGGAGAGGGTGGGAAGATTTGGGAGAATGGCATTGAAACATGTAAAATATCATGTATGAAACGAGTTGCCAGTCCAGGTTCGATGCACGATACTGGATGCTTGGGGCTGGTGCACTGGGATGACCCAGAGGGATGGAATGGGGAGGGAGGAGGGTTCAGGATGGGGAACACATGTATACCTGTTTCGGATTCATTTTGATATTTGGCAAAACTAATACAATTATGTAAAGTTTAAAAATAAAATAAAATTAAAAAAAAAAAAGAAGAAGCCCTTCAAGAGGTATGATATTTTTAGCAGTTTGTAAATGGAAAAGTTTCCTTTGAGAGAATACTGAGTATAATAGGTATTCTTGGGAACAGAGGAACTTAAAGAAATGAGTACATACAAAATCCCAAATGTGCCTGGACACAGAGTCTATAATAGTCTATTTTGGTTAAAACATATGGTTCCCATAGGAAAGAGTATGCGATAAAGCAGGAAAAGTAATGTGAGAAAAATTTCTTGGATAATTTGAGTACTTCACTAAGAAATTTTGACTCACCTCTCGTTATTTGAAAGCTATAAAAAATGTGAATCAATAGGAATAAAAGGTGTTTTTCACTAAGATGACTGCCAGGATTAAGAAAAGGATAAAGGAGTTGTGACAAGATGAAACAATAAGAAGCTATTGCAATAATTCAGGACAGCAACAATATTTAAAACCCATTTAGGCACAGGTAAAACTTGGAAAGCTTTAGAATACAGATGTTAATTATTTTACTTGCATTGGGAACATAGGGGTGAAATACTAAAAAAAAAAACCTCACTCTGTTAAGTAGAAGTAAAAAGGATAAAACACCGCAAGCTTGATTAAAGTCTGCTTTCTTAAGAAAAGAATGTGGATTATTTCCTTATATTCCTTGCTTCCCCAAACAAACAACCTTTCTAAGTTTTTCTTCCATTAGATTCTTGAGATCCTGGGTCCCTAGAGAGACCAGGAATTTTCTTAAAATAAATTGAATTTTATTTCAGAAAAATTGAATTTTCTGAACTGTGAACTAAGGATTTTAAAATTTAGTATTGCTAACATAATTCAATTTGTCACTAATATTTTCATCCTAATTTTAAACGTTTTGTAAAGAACATATTTTCAAGGCATGAGGAAGCCACAATTATGGTCATATTAAATATTAGGCACATAAATCTTCTAATAAAGCCTTAAGCAAGCATGAGAAATATGGTCCTACACTTTAAGAAAAATAAAGAAAAATTCAGAGGTTGAAATAAAACCTCGTGTCCTAATAATACAAAGCTGATTTTTTAATTCGTGCTTACTATTTGGGCCACATGATGTCGCTCTTTACTGTGAAATTCTCTCAGTTCAACACAGAATTAAGTCACATTGTAAAGAGTCTCCACTCTGTTTTAATATTCGGAGGTTGAACAATGGTGAACACATCATGAAAATAAAGAGGGGATAAGAAGATTCCTCTAAATTTTGGAACAAGATACACTGATTGGAAGAAAATCCCAATAATTTGAGATGTACTCAAATCTAGGTGACTTGGGGAACCGGCAGCTACTGCTATATTTTATAATTCTCTCGATCTGGAAGACAGCAAGTGGCCAGGTCCGCTACTCGGTCTTGGAAGAAGCCAAACACGGCACCTTCGTGGGCCGAATCGCCCAGGACCTGGGACTGGAGTTGGAGGAGCTGGTGCCGCGCCTGTTTCGGGTGGCGTCTAAAGACCTCGGGGACCTTCTGGAGGTAAATCTGCAGAATGGCATTTTGTTTGTGAATTCTCGGATCGACCGGGAGGAGCTGTGCGGGCGGAGCGCGGAGTGCAGCATCCACTTGGAGGTGATCGTGGACCGGCCGCTGCAGGTGTTCCATGTGGAGGTGGAGGTGAAGGACATTAACGACAATCCTCCTGTATTCCTGGGGACACAAAAGAATCTGTTTATCGCTGAATCCAGGCCGCTTGACTCTCGGTTTCCACTAGAGGGCGCCTCCGACGCAGATATCGGGGAGAACGCTCTGTTGACTTACAGGCTGAGCTCCAGTGAGTACTTCTCTCTGGAGGTACCAACCACCGACCAACAGGTAAAACCTCTCAGTCTTGTGTTACGCAAACCTTTAGACAGGGAAGAATCTCCGGAACTTCATTTAGTGCTCACGGCCACTGACAGAGGCAAACCTGAGCTGACTGGCACCGTTCAGTTACTCATCAATGTGCTAGACGTCAATGACAACACTCCAGTTTTTGATAGAACACTCTATGCTGTGAAATTAGCAGAAAACGTCCCTAATGGAACGTTGGTAATTAAACTTAACGCCTCAGATGTAGACGAAGGCTTGAATGCGGATATTATTTATTCATTCTCTAGTGATGCTTCTCCTGATATAAAATTTAAGTTCTACATAGACCCTGTAAGTGGGGAAATTACAGTTACAGGACACATCGATTTTGAAGAAAGAAAAACCTACAAAATCCGAGTAGAGGCGACTGATAAAGGCTACCCACCCCTGACTGGTCACTGTACAGTTCTCGTGGAAGTTTTGGACGCTAATGACAATCCTCCAGTGTTGACAGTCACTTCCCTGTCCCTTCCTATCTCAGAGAATGCTCAGCCAGGCACAGTTATCACCTTGATTAACGTGTCTGACCGAGATTCTGGAGCAAATGGACAGGTGACCTGTTCTCTGACGCCTCATGTCCCCTTCAAGCTAGTGTCCACCTTCAAGAATTACTATTCGCTGGTCCTGGATAGTGCCTTGGATCGTGAGAGCGTAGCGAACTATGAAGTAGTAGTGACTGCGAGGGATGGGGGCTCGCCTTCACTGTCGGCCACGGCCAGCGTGTCCGTGGAGGTGGCTGACGTGAACGACAACGCGCCCACGTTCGCGCAGCCCGAGTACACGGTGTTCGTGAAGGAGAACAACCCGCCCGGCTGCCACATCTTCACCGTGTCGGCGCAAGACGCGGACGCTCAGGAGAACGCACTGGTGTCCTACTCGCTGGTGGAGCGACGGGTGGGCGAGCGCGCGCTGTCGAGCTACGTGTCGGTGCACGCAGAGAGCGGCAAGGTGTACGCGCTGCAGCCGCTGGACCACGAGGAGCTGGAGCTGCTGCAGTTCCAGGTGAGCGCGCGCGACGCGGGCGTGCCGCCCCTGGGCAGCAACGTGACGCTGCAGGTGTTCGTGCTGGACGAGAACGACAACGCGCCCGCGCTGCTGCCGCCCGGGTCTGGCGGAGGACCCAGCGCGCTGAGCCAAGTGGTGTCGAGGTCCGTGGGCGCGGGCCACGTGGTGGCGAAGGTGCGCGCGGTGGACGCAGACTCGGGCTACAACGCGTGGCTGTCGTACGAGCTGCAGCCGGCGGCGGGTGGCGCAAGCAGCCCGTTCCGCATGGGGCTGTACACCGGCGAGATTAGCACCACGCGCGCCCTGGACGAGGCGGACGCGCCGCGCCAGCACCTGCTGGTGCTGGTGAAGGACCACGGCGAGCCGGCGCTGACGGCCACGGCTACCGTGCTGCTGTCGCTGGAGGACAGCGGCCAGGCGCCCAAGGCCTCTTCGCGGGCGTTGTCTGGTGCAGCCGGCGCAGAGACGGCGTTAGTGGATGTGAACGTGTACCTGATCATCGGCATCTGCGCGGTGTCCAGCCTGTTGGTGCTCACGCTGCTGCTGTACACGGCGCTGCGGTGCTCGGCGCCGCCCAGCGAGGGCGCGTGCGGGCCGGTGAAGCCCAGGCTGGTGTGCTCCAGCGCGGTGGAGAGCTGGTCTTACTCGCAGGAGAGGCGACAGAGGGTGTGCTCTGGGGAGGGGCCGCCCAAGACCGACCTCATGGCCTTCAGCCCCAGCCTGCCTCCATTCCCAGGTGCTGAAGCCATAGGCAAACAGCAAGACTTAAATGTTGATCATTGCACGGAAGTAAGTCTATTTACATTTATATTATAATTATTTACAATGAAATTTCATATTTACTTTAAAACTATTTCATATATTTTCTTTTTAAAATGTATTGCAAATTTCACAGTTCTATATTCAAACATTATTGTGGTTTATAAATATCTACAATTAATCGTTAGTTTCCCCAGATTTATTGAGAAATAGTTGTTGTATAACATTCCCCATAAGGTGTAAAAGATGATAATTTTATATACATGTATATAGTAAATTTAGTTGCAATTTCTCAGTGCTATCAGACATTATTAACTATTTCCCCAAGTTAGATTTCTGGTCAAATTAAAATTTTCCTTGGATGAATTTCTTATTAGATATGATTTTATCCTTTGTAATACCTCACTTTATGAACACTAAGAACATCCAGTGTATATGTATTCCTCCACATAGCATTTATTTTTCATGATTACATATTGTGTGTACTTTTTAACCTTCACATAGTATGTTCTGATAATATTGAAGTATTTTTTGGTGATTAGTTTTAATTTACTCACTTAAGATCAGAGTCCATACATTTTATTTCATTTTCTTCTCTTTCTTACTGTTGGTATATAGATATACAGATATATCTACAACTCTATATGTACTATTTTCAACCCGGGTCTCCCATATTTGGGGTTATTCTTTACTGTGTGAGCCACCAGGGAAACCTGTATTTATATAGAGTTTCTCTATTGGTATATCAAGCAGTTTAGTTATGTTGTTTTTCAGTTGCTAAGTCATGTGCAACTCTGCAACCTCATGAATTGCAGCACACCAGGCTTCCCTGTCCTTCATTATCTCTGGGAGTTTGCTCTAACTCCTGTCCATTGAGTCAGTGATGCTATCCAGCCATCTCATACTTTGTTGTCCCTTTCTCCTCTTGCCCTCAATCTTTCCCAGCATCAGGGTCTTTTCGAATGAGTCAGCTCTTTGGCTCTTTGCATCAGGTGCCCAAATATTGGAGCTTCAACATCAGTCCTTCCAATGAATATTCAGGGTTTATTTCCTTTAGGATTGACTGGTTTGATCTCCTTGCTGTCTAAGGGATTCTCAAGAGTTTTCTCTAGCACCACAATTTGAAAGCATCAATTCTTCCACATTCAGCCTTCTTCATGGTCTAACTCTCACATGCATACATGACTACTGAGAAAACCATAGCTTTGATTATCTGGACCTTTGTTGGCAAAGTGACATCTTTGCTTTTTCATACACTGTCTAGCTTTGTAATAGCTTTCCTTCCAAGGAGCAAGTGTCTTTTAGTTTAATGGCTACAGTCACCATCCAGAGTGAATTTAGAGCCCAAGAAAATAAAATCTGTCACTATTTCCACATGGCTATTTGCCATGAAGTGATGGAACAGGATACCATGATCTTAGTTTTTTGAATGTTGAGTTTTAAGCCAGACTTTTCATTCTCCACTTTCACCCTCATCAAGAGGCTCTTTAGTTCCTCTTCGCTTTCTGTCATTAGAGTAATGTCGTCTGCATATCTGACTTTAGTTATCAGTTCAGTTCAGTCGTGTCTGACTCTTTGTGACCCCATGAATCACAGCACACCAGACCTCCCTGTCCATCACCGACTCCCGGAGTTCACTCAGACTCACGTCCATCGAGTCAGTGATGCCATCCAGCCATCTCATCCTCTGTCGTCCCCTTCTCCTCCTGCCCCCAATCCCTCCCAGCATCAGAGTCTTTTCCAATGAGTCAACTCTTTGCATGAGGTGGCCAAAGTACTGGCGTTTCAGCTTTAGCATCATTCCTGCCAAAGAAATCCCAGGGCTGATCTCCTTCAGAATGGACTGGTTGGATCTCCTTGCAGTCCAAGGGACTCTCAAGAGTCTTCTCCAACACCACACTTCAAAAGCATCAATTCTTCGGTGCTCAGCCTTCTTCACAGTCCAACTCTCATATCCATACATGACCACTGGAAAAACCATAGCCTTGACTAGATGGACTTTTGTTGGCAAAGAAATATCTCTGCTTTTCAATATGCTATCTAGGTTGGACATAACTTTCCTTCCAAGGAGTAAGTGTCTTTTAATTTCATGGCTGCAGTCACCATCTGCAGTGATTTGGGAGCCCAGAAAAATAAAGTCTGACACTGTTTCCCCATCTATTTCCCATGAAGTGATGGGACTGGATGCCATGATCTTTGTTTTCTGAATGTTGAGCTTTAAGCCAACTTTTTCACTCTCCACTTTCACTTTCATCAAGAGGCTTTTGAGTTCCTCTTCACTTTTCTGCCATAAGGGTGGTGTCATCTGCATATCTGAGGTTATTGATATTTCTCCCAGCAATCTTGATTCCAGCTTGCACTTCTTCCAGTCCAGCGTTTCTCACGATGTACTCTGCATATAAGTTAAATAAGCAGGGTGACAATATACAGCCTTGACGTACTCCTTTTCTTATTTGGAACCAGTCTGTTGTTCCATGTCCAGTTCTAACTGTTGCTTCCTGACCTGCATACAAATTTCTCAAGAGGCAGGTCAGGTGGTCTGGTATTCCCATCTCTTTCAGAATTTTCCACAGTTTACTGTGATCCACACAGTCAAAGGCTTTGGCATAGTCAATAAAGCAGAAATAGATGTTTTTCTGGAACTCTCTTGCTTTTTCGATGATCCAGCGGATGTTGGCAATTTGATCTCTGGTTCCTCTGCCTTTTCTAAATCCAGCTTGAACATCAGGAAGTTCACGGTTCACATATTGCTGAAGACTGGCTTGGAGAATTTTGAGCATTACTTTACTAGCATGTGAGATGAGTGCAATTGTGCGGTAGTTTGAGGATTCTTGGGCATTGCCTTTCTTTGGCATTGGAATGAAAACTGACCTTTTCCAGTCCTGTGGCCACTGCTGGGTTTTCCAAATTTGCTGGCATATTGAGTGCAGCACTTTCACAGCATCATCTTTCAGAATTTGAAATAGCTCAACTGGAATTCCATCACCTCCACTAGCTTTGTTCATAGTGATGCTTTCTAAGGCCCACTTGACTTCACATTCCAGGATGTCTGGCTCTAGGTCAGTGGTCATACCATCGTGATTATCTGGGTCATGAAGATCTTTTTTGTACAGTTCTTCTGTGTATTCTTGCCACCTCTTCTTGATATCTTCTGCTTCTGTTAGGTCCATACCATTTCTGTCCTTTATCAAGCCCATCTTTGCATGAAATAATTTCTTCTCAAAATTTAAATGTTTTCATCCTATATTTATTATAGACCAGAAGTTATCAAAATAACAACAATACAAATACAAAACAGGTAATACAAAACAGGAATATTAAAAATAGAAACTATCAGGTTATTCCTTGTAGGTCCAATGTTTAGAACTCAGTGCTTTCACTACTGGAGACCCAAGTTTGTCAATCCCTAATAGGAGGAATAAGAATCTGCAAACTACTCAGCCAAACAAAGAAAAAATCCCCAAGGAGAAAATACACAAAAAACTCACAATACAATATCCTCTCAATACAATATCAAATAGATCATTTTACCATTTCAAGATATGTACTTTACTATCAGATAATTTTTGTCATGTCAATCATTTAATATGTTTTGAGGATGTAAGTATAGTAAATAATTGCTTTTAGACTGATAAAAATCTACTTAACTCTAATTATTAATATTGAATAAAATACTATCAGCCCTTTGTAGATGAGTTGGAGTAGTGTGGAAAAATATTTTGCATTGATTTTTATTTTCTATATGACTTAGAAAAATATTTTGAATAGAAGAAGTATGTATTAATGCCATTCTTGGTGACCAACTGATAAATTTATAAATTTTCATTACATAGAATATGCAGATGTTGCTGCTGCTGCTGCAAAGTCGATTCAGTCATGTCCAACTCTGTGCCACCCCATAGACGGCAGCCCACCAGGCTCCCCCGTCCCTGGGATTCTCCAGGCAAGAACACTGGAGTGGGCTGCCATTTCCTTCTCCAATGCATGAAAGTGAAAAGTGAAAGTGAAGTCACTCAGTCATGTCCAACTCTTAGCGACCCCATAGACTGCAGCCTACCAGGCTCCTCCATCCATGGGATTTTCCAGGCAAGAGTACTGGAGTGGGGTGCCATTGCCTTCTCTAATGCAGATGTTAGGACCCATTAATTCAAGTAAAGATTTTTAGTGTTATAGAGTAAAATTTTGAAAGTCCAAGAAAGTTTATTAGTTTGCCATTTCATTTTTTCATTATTTTTCTGCTTCTTGTCTTTTAAAAATATTTTTTATTATAACTCTTTGACCTGCCTTGATGTTAATCAGACAGCCATAGATTTTGAGCATCTTCCTTTGGAGAAAATGGGGGAATTTAATGGAATAGAATGAAGGGTTTCTGGTATTCTCAATTCTTACAACTTGTTATTAACATATTTCTTCATCTTATTATCAGTTATGGTCAGCAATATAATAATTTGTGATCTCATGTTATTTCCTTTGATCAATTGTAAGTAATCTGAAATATTACTTACAATTAATAATTAATAAATAATTAATAAAATAAGTGTTATTTTGCAGTTTATTTTATATTTCTTACAATGCCATCACTGCCTATATTTGGTTATTAAAAGTACATGACATAAAAGGAATAATTTTAATTTTAGTCTTTAACTTAAATGGCTGTGTATTGTTATATATGCTTATTTTTATTGTACTGCTTGAGTCAAGTATGGAGTTCTTTTTTTTTGTTTTTATTTTATTTTATTTTTAAACTTTACATAATTGTATTAGTTTTGCCAAATATCAAAATGAATCCACCACAGGTATACATGTGTTCCCCATCCTGAACCCTCCTCCCTCCTCCCTCCCCATTCCATCCCTCTGGGTCGTCCCAGTGCACCAGCCCCAAGCATCCAGTATCGTGCATCGAACCTGGACTGGCAACTCATTTCATACATGATATTTTACAAGTTTCAATGCCATTCTCCCAAATCTTCCCACCCTCTCCCTCTCTCACAGAGTCCACTTTGTGAAAGTGATGGTACTCTTAGATTTCCTATTCCAAGCTTATCTGATTCTCAGGTATAACTTTAATCACTCAATTCTCCTCCTAACTGTTTGTTTTTTAAGAATCCCTTAATTAGAAACAAAGACTGTTTCCACCACCTACCATTTACTTGACACCTCTCATAATTTCAATCGTTTTAGTTCTGTGTTCCTCCAACTCTCTAATTGGTATTTGAATTTCAATTTGGAAGTATGCCTATCACAAAGAGGGAGTCAAAATCTATATCTGTATTTTAATACTTTTCATTATTTTATCAATGCAGAGCTTTTAGCTATTAAATATTTCTTAAATAAAAGGCACCAGAGCTCAGTTATTAAATACTGTGAACCCTGAAGCATCCTGTATCAAAATTTCATCTCTATGAATTTTCCTTCATATAACATTTATTAAAGCATCTGTTATTTCAATTCCTTGGTTTCACACCCTATGAATGATGAATGAGTCCTAGTGCATAGAATTTTTGTATCAAATAAGTAAATATTTATAAAATTGCTTATAAAACTATGGCAAGTACTATGTGCATAAGAAAATCTGATTACTATTATTGAAAAGTACAAGGAGTTCATATTTGGAAATGGAAAAACTAAAATATTTGAGAGTCATTATGACCTTCCATATTACTCTTATGTAAAAATCATCTTTTGTGAAGTTATTTTCAGATTAACCTAGAATGTCTCAATGCTTTGAATTCTTTGGGGTAGAATAAAAAATTCATCTAAAAGTCAGTTGTTACAGGTTTTGGAAAGTCCAATTAGCACTCTGGGTATAGAAAATCTTTTTGGATCTAGAAAGTTATTTAGATAAAACCTCCTTAGGGAAAGTCTAGACAATCTTGTGTGGACAGTGATGTATTTTTCTATGCTTATAAATTGCTTCAAATCAGAAGTCTGAGAATGTGTTTGAAATCTTTGTTCTTTTCCATTAGTAGTGTTTCCTTTTCCTTAAAAAGAAATACACAATATGTCTTATTGACGATTTAAAAATTAGTAGTACTTACTTCCTACTAACTAAGGAAGTAAGCCTTATATATAGAGTGTTATAGAATAACTTTTAAAATACAGCTATTTATCTTCATTAAACATTAATAGATCTTTAGAAATCTTTGGAGGATTCCAAGACCATGACATGCCAGAAACCACTGAATTATGAAAACCCAGCCTCTGACTTTGAAAAGCTTGAGATAAAAAACACATGAGTCATACAAGTTAAAAGAAGATATTAAAACAGGTATAAAAGTGGGGCTGCAGTTGAAAGAAAATCATTCCTTGTTTGCATTTTTAAAGGAACACTTGGAAGGGTCATTGTGTTTTCAAATGAGTAAATTTCCCCTGAACACTTCTGTGAAAGAGAAAATTAAGCAAACTTGAAGACACCCACAGGCCTCAGTTGACTGAAAACTTGGAATAATCCATTTTGATGAAAACATATGGTTCACATAAAATAAAGGCAAAAAAGTGATATGAAAATCTCTTAATTTTGAGTACTAGACTAAGTCACTTTGAGTAGTAGATTAAGAAATTTGGATTCTTCAGAAGTTAGTTGGGAGCTAGCAAAAGATTTTAAGCAAAGAAGTCAACATCGTATTTCAAAAGTTTGGATGGAAAGAACATCTAGGAAGCTACTACAATAATCAAGCATAACAGCATAGGTAAAAATGTTTCTTAGCTTGCTGTAGAAATATGAAAGAAAAGATATATAGAAGCATCAGTGGCACCATAAACTGATAATTTTTCCTCTACCAATTAAACTTTAAAAAAATTTATATTGGAGTATAGTTGACTTATGCTTTTACTCTTGAGAGGCGCTAAAATCTAGATGTGAGTAATCTATTTGCTGTTTGAAATGAGAGCAGAATTCACAAGTGAACTTTCCTTGTTAAGTATATACTAAGAAGGAAGAATCGCAAGCATAGCTTCAAAACTGGAAACTGGCCTAAGTACTAAAGATGAACAATAATGAAATTAAAATATATTATGAAAAGATAGGATATAAACTATATTGGGGATTTTTAAAAAATATTCATAAATATTAAGGCTTGGAAAAATTGAATTATATAGATATAGGCATGCAACACATTTATGGAAACAAGTTATATAATTTCTAATAAAAATATAAAATAGTATCTTGGTACACAATATAGTAAAGCAAATTCTGTTCTCATTTTACATATATTCAATTCATAAAATTACTTAAGAAAATACCCAGTTAATTGCTCAATTTCCTAAATTATTTTTTCAGACATGTGAGAGTTTCTTTCTCAATGGTAGAGTTTCCTAGAGACCCTGGAAATAGTCACCAAAATCTTATAGACAAAACCCTAAATCTATAAATGTGGAAGATCCTGAATTACAAGATGAAAGAATCTTCCACTTTAAAATTCCTGGTTGTTCAATCATTTTTATTTTTACTTCATTTCTGTGATTATTTTAAAATTGTGTGGAATGTTTTCTCAGATGACAAAAGTTCACAATTTTGGTTTATACTAAACTTTTAGAGGTACTTAATTTGCTAGAATGCCTCCAACAAGACACAAATACTGTTCTCTATTTAATGATTAATAAAAAATTCAGAGAAGGAAGTAAAATTTCTCAGGATAAGGTAAAATGTTCAGCCATGGAGTATGTACTTACTTCTTGGGCCACGTGATGTCACTCTCCGCCGAGAAATTCTCTGATCCAAGGCGACAGCCATCTTTGAGGCTTAGGAAATATGCTAGAGTCTTTTATAGTTTCCTAGTGCAGAACGATGACGAACACAGCAGGATGGAACTGACGGAATCAGAAGATTTCCCTTAATATTGAGAAATTTTTCGCTAAGAGGAAATAAGCTCGACTATTTGAAATGCTGTGCGCAAGTCAAGGCAAACAAGGGAACCGGAATCTACTACTGCTGTTTGTCACCCTCGCAGCCTGGGAGACAGGGAGTGGCCAGGTTCGTTATTCAGTTATGGAGGAGGCCAAACACGGCACCTTCGTGGGCCACATCGCCCAGGACCTAAGGCTGGAGCTGCAAGAGCTGGTGCCCCGCTTGTTCCAGTTGGATTCCAAAGGTCTTGGGGATCTTCTGGAGGTAAATCTGCAGAATGGCATTTTGTTTGTGAATTCTCGGATCGACCGGGAGGAGCTGTGCGGGCGGAGCGCGGAGTGCAGCATCCACTTGGAGGTGATCGTGGACCGGCCGCTGCAGGTGTTCCATGTGGAGGTGGAGGTGAAGGACATTAACGACAATCCTCCTGTATTCCTGGGGACACAAAAGAATCTGTTTATCGCTGAATCCAGGCCGCTTGACTCTCGGTTTCCACTAGAGGGCGCCTCCGACGCAGATATCGGGGAGAACGCTCTGTTGACTTACAGGCTGAGCTCCAGTGAGTACTTCTCTCTGGAGGTACCAACCACCGACCAACAGGTAAAACCTCTCAGTCTTGTGTTACGCAAACCTTTAGACAGGGAAGAATCTCCGGAACTTCATTTAGTGCTCACGGCCACTGACAGAGGCAAACCTGAGCTGACTGGCACCGTTCAGTTACTCATCAATGTGCTAGACGTCAATGACAACACTCCAGTTTTTGATAGAACACTCTATGCTGTGAAATTAGCAGAAAACGTCCCTAATGGAACGTTGGTAATTAAACTTAATGCCTCAGATGTAGACGAAGGCTTGAATGCGGATATTATTTATTCATTCTCTAGTGACGCTTCTCCTGATATAAAATTTAAGTTCTACATAGACCCTGTAAGTGGGGAAATTACAGTTACAGGACGCATCGATTTTGAAGAAAGAAAAACCTACAAAATCCGAGTAGAGGCGACTGATAAAGGCTACCCACCCCTGACTGGTCACTGTACAGTTCTCGTGGAAGTTTTGGATACTAATGACAATGCTCCTAAGTTGACTATCAAAACTCTCTGGCTCCCGGTCAAAGAGGATGCACAGCTGGGGACAATCATCGCCCTGATCAGTGTGATTGACGGAGATGAAGGTGAAAATGGACAGGTGACCTGTTCTCTGACGCCTCATGTCCCCTTCAAGCTAGTGTCCACCTTCAAGAATTACTATTCGCTGGTCCTGGATAGTGCCTTGGATCGTGAGAGCGTAGCGAACTATGAAGTAGTGGTGACCGCGAGGGACGGGGGCTCACCTCCGTTGTCGGCCAAGGCCAGCGTGTCCGTGGAGGTGGCTGACGTGAACGACAACGCGCCCGCGTTCCCGCAGCCCGAGTACACGGTGTTCGTGAAGGAGAACAACTCGCCCGGCTGCCACATCTTCACGGTGTCGGCTCGGGACGCGGACGCGCAGGAGAACGCGCTGGTGTCCTACTCGCTGGTGGAGCGGAGGGTGGGCGACCGCGCGCTGTCGAGCTACGTGTCGGTGCACGCGGAGAGCGGCAAAGTGTACGCGCTGCAGCCGCTGGACCACGAGGAGCTGGAGCTGCTGCAGTTCCAGGTGAGCGCGCGCGACGCGGGCGTGCCGCCCCTGGGCAGCAACGTGACGCTGCAGGTGTTCGTGCTGGACGAGAACGACAACGCGCCTGCGCTGCTGCCGCCTGGGCCAGGCGGAGGACCCAGCGCGGTGAGCCAAGTGGTATCCAGGTCCGTGGACGCGGGCCACGTGGTGGCGAAGGTGCGCGCGGTGGACGCGGACTCGGGCTACAACGCGTGGCTGTCGTACGAGCTGCAGCCGGCGGCGGGTGGCGCACGCAGCCCGTTCCGCGTGGGGCTGTACACCGGCGAGATCAGCACCACGCGCGCCCTGGACGAGGCGGACGCGCCGCGCCAGAGCCTGCTGGTGCTGGTGAAGGACCACGGCGAGCCGGCGCTGACGGCCACGGCCACCGTGCTGCTATCGCTGGAGGACAGCGGCCAGGCGCCCAAGGCCTCTTCGCGGGCGTTGTCTGGTGCAGCCGGCGCAGAGACGGCGTTAGTGGATGTGAACGTGTACCTGATCATCGCCATCTGCGCGGTGTCCAGCCTGTTGGTGCTTACACTGCTGCTGTACATGGCGCTGCGGTGCTCGGCGCCGCCCAGTGAAGGCGTGTGCGGGCCGGTGAAGCCCAGGCTGGTGTGCTCCAGCGCTGTGGGAAGCTGGTCTTACTCGCAGGAGAGGCGACAGAGGGTGTGCTCTGGGGAGGGGCCGCCCAAGACCGACCTCATGGCCTTCAGCCCCAGCCTACCTCCGTGTCCTGGATCTGTAGCCAATGATCCACAGGCTTCTTTGGACTCCTCTGGTAAGGTGGGTCATTCAATATTTTATTTGTTCATTTTTGTATTCCATCTTGAAAAATATCTTAATTATCTTCTAAGGCATATTAGAATGGTTTTCATCCATTTATCCTAGTTCTGCCAGGATGTTTAAATTTATTTGCAGAAAGTGAATACCTTTATTTACTTTTTTGAGTTTTTTTGTTTGTACTTTAATAGAGAATTATTATAAACCATGCATTAAACAGATATTTATTGGGACTGAATTCATTTTATTTAGAACCTGTTCTGGGTATATTGAATTCCTGATCCATTGTTGCCACCTTAGCTGAAGACTACTAGGTGTAAACAGATTTAGTCATTACACTTTAAGTAAATGGCAACACCATTCTAAACTATGCATGGTACTGTAGTCTTAATTCTTTTGTTTTTAAGCAGCCCCGTAGCAGGTATAGTGAGTGGGCTTCCCTGGCGGCTCAGACGGTAAAGTGTCTGTCTGCAGTGTTCGATCCCTGGGTCGGGAAGATCCCCTGGAGAAGGAAATGATAACCCACTCTAGTACTCTTGCCTGGAAAATCCCATGGACTGAGGAACCTGGTAGGCTACAGTCCATGGGGTCGCAAAGAGTCGGACACGACTGAGCAACTTTACTTTTACTTTACTATAGCAGGTATATGAGTAACCGTGACCTTGTTAACTTGTAGTTGTCTGCCTTTTTGGAGACATGGTGGTCAGCACTAATTAGTATCTGTAACTTCAATGAACAACTTCCTCTATACGTAGATCAGATCAGATCAGTCGCTCAGTCGTGTCCGACTCTTTGCGACCCCATGAATCGCAGCACGCCAGGCCTCCCTGTCCATCACCAACTCCCAGAGTTCACTCAGACTCACGTCCATCGAGTCAGTGATGCCATCCAGCCATCTCATCTTCTGTCGTCCCCTTCTCCTCCTGCCCCCAATCCCTCCCAGCATCAGAGTCTTTTCCAATGAGTCAACTCTTCACATGAGGTGGCCAAAGTACTGGAGTTTCAGCTTTAGCATCATTCCTTCCAAAGAAATCCCAGGGCTGATCTCCTTCAGAATGGACTGGTTGGATCTCCTTGCAGGCCAAGGGACTCTCAAGAGTCTTCTCCAACACCACAGTTCAAAAGCATCAATTCTTCGGTGCTCAGCCTTCTTCACAATCCAACTCTCACATCCATACATGACCACAGGAAAAACCATAGCCTTGACTAGACGAACCTTTGTTGGCAAAGTAATGTCTCTGCTTTTGAATATGCTATCTAGGTTGGACATAACTTTCCTTCCAAGGAGTAAGCGTCTTTTAATTTCATGGCTGCAGTCACCATCTGTGGTGATTTTGACCTAGAAAAGAGATGCTTTACTTTAGGAATCTCATTTTGAATATAAGTGTTTCAAATATAACTCATTCCCTCTTGTTAAAAAAATTTTTTTTACCTTGTCTGACAATGTAGTTCACAAGAAAATGTTGGTTAAGAATCTTTTCTACCACTTAGAGAAATTCCTGAAATTCATGTTTTATCTGATATTGAAAATACTTCCTGAAAGGTACTCTCTTTCCTCAAGAAGACTTTCTGCTTTTAAATTTTTTATGTTAGTGATATAATAATGCTCAAGCATTAAAACTATATCTACATTCTGCACTTTGAATTCTCTTAAAATTAACTGTATGGAACTTAAGCAGTTTAGAAGAGGATTTTTTTTTTCTTTCAATAGTCCAAAAGATAGAAATCTGTAGATGAGGTTGTGCACCTTTAAATTTATTACATGTTAAAATTACATTTCTTGGATTGTAGCTTGTGAGTTTCAAATTGGTGGTTCTCCGCACTCTATGGTTAGTCTGAACATTCATTTTCTTTTCTAATTTATATTTTAAAAATTTCCTTTATTCTTGCATTGTAGTTGTGTAATGCACCTTGTATGTCTAGTCAGGGATTTTATTCTTTATTGTGTCAGGTGTTTTACAAGGTATTTCTTAATTAAAAATTCAGCAGAGGAAAATCAGAATGGCTTTGAGAGTAGAGCCACCATATAACCATAAATGTGCTAGTAAAATCTTTTAAAATAAAACACTTCAGTGCTTTTCTTCTTTCCAAAGAACACATTTGGTATATGCTACAAAGCAATCTACTTTTTTTCCATTCTATTTATTTCAAAACTTGAGTATTTTCAGAACTCGTCATAAAACCTATGTCTATTGGCATAACTCACTTTAAATCCAGACTCATACTTTCAATTATTTCTGTCTGTGCACTTTTTCCATATGCCACCTGTATGTGGGTCCAGGTATTTGATTATGTTATATGGATTGAGGGATACTAGAAATGTCATTTCCTTCCCCCCCAAATTCCCACCACTCTTCTAGTATCTTAGACCTAGTGTTATTCATTAAGTACTTATTACATCTTCTATAATTATATATTTTATTCTTTATCATTTTTAATTGTATCAATATAATTAGTAATTTAGTCCCTTATACTAATCTTTATTCCCTCCCAGAACATGGGTTATCATTGTGTGCAAATTTTCAAATCAGTAAACATCTTAGTAATTGATTTTTCGGGTCATCAGGAAGCATGCTGCTGCTGCTGCTGCTAAGTCGCTTCAGTCATGTCCGACTCTGTGCGACCCCATAGACAGCAGCCTACCAGGCTCCCCTGTCCCTGGGATTCTCCAGGCAAGAACACTGGAGTGGGTTGCCATTTCCTTCTCCATAGGAAGCATGAGCACAGTATAATTCAGGGAACTGGGAAGTTCCAAAACAGGGGGAAAGTCCAAAACAGAGAGGTGAGAGCTTGGAAGACACTTCAGTGTTTCACCTGCCTAGTAACTACCCCTCTGTTTATCTGTAGATAACATTCTTTACTTTAAGCCAGAATCATGAGACCAACAATGAAGCTCCCCTATGCCAGTCCCTGAATTGTAGTGTCAAGATAGGGCTAACTGAAGTTATGACATTTAGACACTTTTGAGAGTGAAAGGGGTACTATATAGATTTATACAAGAATGCAGACAGACATAGAGGGTATCCAGGCAGACTGGGGTCTGTGTTCAGTCTATCCTCAAAACTGAACATTCTGGTTCCCAGACATCATCTCAAATTTCTGAAATTACCAGTAAAATTTGTATTTTAACAAACATTCCAGTTAACTCTTATCCAACTGAAGTTTTAGATGCAATAGCTCTAATGAATTGCTTGGGAAACTAAGTTCTTATTATTTGACAAGATGTAGCTTAACTACCAGAGAAGGCAATGGCACCCCACTCCAGTACTCTTGCCTGGAAAATCCCATGGATGGAGGAGCTTGGTAGGCTGCAGTCCATGGGGTCACTAAGAGTCGGACCACTACTTTTTATTCATTATTGGAGATTTATATTGGGACATTTATGCTATTAATTGGTTCAAAAATGCTCATTAACAGCAACAGAATTTACCTTATATCATTATCTGGTGTTGAGATGATTAATCAATGATTAACTTATTTTTAGACTCTAGATAGTATTGACAGCTCACACTGAACATTGCTATTATGTATGGATAGATGAACTCATTTAAATTTTTATTATGTTTTATAAGAAAAGTAACTCTTAAAATCAGGATTTGAATAGACTTTGACACTAGAATCATTCTAGAGGAGTATAGGACCATAAAATCAGAATTTAGCAGCATACATACATCAGTGAATTAACTGACCCACATTCCTATAAATTTTCATATTCATAAATATTCTATTTTCCAGCTCTTAATAACTGTAAGAGTTCAAAATTATTGATTTCTTTTAAAAATAAAAACCATAAAGAAATTATCCTTTGGATCAGACAAAACTCCTAAGTTTTCCTTTTTGGAAAAGGAGAAACTTCAGGTTTTATCATTAGTGTAGATGTATTAATTGAGAATTTCAGTTACTGAATATTTGATTCCAAGAATTTTGAGATAAAATATTTTTACCACAGGTGATGAAAAACTATTGAAACACAAAATTATTAGATAATGCCAAAACTCTATATTTGGGGTGTTTGAAAAAACATAAATATGACAAAGATGAAATTAGTTGTCTCTGAAAGTAGAAATCAAAGTATAAAATTATTTTATTTTAAATCATAATTAAGATTTTTTGCTCATGTAAGATGTGTATAAAAAACTGAAACTTCCCCCTCTATAACTAATTTCTCAATATAAGCATTTTTCTGTTCCTTAAAGATAGGAACACTGCTCAGCCTGTGCAGTAGCAAAAGTAAAGGCTTTATAGGGTGACACCATTCTATAGGTAACAGTTTTTCCCAAAGAGCCAATTTTGGTCTTGAGCATTATGAATACAATGTGGCTGCAGTGAGCTGAGAGTAACAGCCATTTATGAAACATTCACTCGCCTTAAAGTACTATCCTAGGCACTTAATATATCATAATTCATGCAACCACCATATTATTATTAATCTTCTATGAATGTTATCAAAGTGGAAACTGAGATGGAGAGGTTAGATTATTTTCCTTAAGTCACACAGCTAGTAAGTTGAAGACTAGGAATAAGGAGAGAGGAATTTCTGATGTTGAAGCCTGTGACCTTCTCTCTGCATTCTAGTGATGATTGGCATTTAGAAGTTGCAAATACCTCACAGAGAATTGATGGTTGAAATTAATGTCTGAATAAGGTTTATTTAATATAAAAATAATGATGAAGAGAGTGAATTGTGTTAGAAGTTGAAGAGAGTTAAATTCGTTATCCAACAAAATGCTAGTACACTCAGTATTATACAAATACTAAAGTTGTCTTCAAATTTAACTAATGACAATCATGGTTGGAAGGAATTACTTCTGGGTGCTTTTCCATTAAAGAAAATGCTGCACTGCATATGGACAATGATTATTATTATATACAAAAGAAACATAATGTGTCTTTGAAAGTTCATAAAGATACGAATTTGTGAAGATAGAATGAAAAGATACGAATGAGTTGTTAAACTCATGGAATTGTACTTACACATTAAGCCACCGGATGTCGCTGATTATTATTATACACAAAAGAAACATAATGTGTCTTTGAAAGTTCATAAAGATACGAATTTGTGAAAATAGAATGAAAAGATACGAATGAGTTGTTAAACTCATGGAATTGTACTTACACATTAAGCCACCGGATGTCGCTGTCTTCCACAAAAATGGCTTTTCATAACAGACTCAATCCTGTTTCTCAAGGACGAGGAAGGAGCTACATTTCAGAGATCTCAGCCATTTCGATAAAATTGAATGTAAGATATGGAATAGGAAAATTCGGAGCGTGTGGGTGTGTTCTAGATGACCCAGTTATTGATTTGTAAAACAGAAGAAGGGTATGATGTTGGTCTACAGACCCAGCGGTCTGAGCACCCGGCGCCTGCTTCTCTCCTTTCTGTTTGTTGCAGCCTGGGACGCTGGGAGCGGCCAGGTCCACTACTCGGTCCTGGAGGAGGCTAAACACGGCACTTTCGTGGGTCGCATCGCTCAGGACCTGGGGCTGGAGCTGGCGGAGCTCGTGCCCCGCCTTTTCCAGATTGCATCCAAAGGCCGCGGGGACCTTCTGGAGGTAAATCTGCAGAATGGCATTTTGTTTGTGAATTCTCGGATCGACCGGGAGGAGCTGTGCGGGCGGAAAGCGGAGTGCAGCATCCACCTGGAGGTGATCGTGGAACGGCCGCTCCAGGTATTCCATGTGGAGGTGGAGGTGAAGGACATTAACGACAACCGGCCGGTTTTCTCCACCTCAGAACAAAAGCTCTCAATTCTGGAATCTCAACCGCTTGACTCTCGATTTCCTCTAGAAGGCGCATCTGATGCGGATATTGGAGAGAACGCAATGCTTACTTACGGACTCAGTTCAAATGAGTTTTTCACTCTTGATATTATAAACAAAAAGGACAAAGGCAAATTACCAGTGCTTGTTTTAAGCAAACTGCTGGATCGTGAAGAAAACCCTCAGCTTCGGTTGTTATTAACGGCAACTGATGGAGGCAAACCTGAACTTACCGGATCTGTTACTCTGCAGATCCTGGTGTTAGATGCTAATGACAATGCACCTGTATTTGACCAAACCGTGTACGAAGTTAAGATGTATGAAAATTCAGCGAACCAAACATTAGTCATTTGGCTAAATGCTTCTGATGCGGATGAAGGGATAAACAAGGAAGTAATATATTCATTTAGCTCTTTGGTTCCACCCACCATAAGAAGGAAATTTTTAATTAATGAAAGAACGGGAGAAGTAAGAATCAATGATGCCATTGACTTCGAAGATAGTAACACTTACGAAATTCATGTAGATGTTACAGATAAAGGAAACTTACCCATGGTTGGTCACTGCACCATCCTAGTGGAAATCCTGGATGAAAATGATAATTCACCTGAGGTGGTTTTCACTTCTTTGGCTCTCCCGGTGCGAGAGGATGCTCAGGTAGGTACTGTCATATCCCTGATCAGCGTGTCCGACCGTGACTCCGGCGCCAACGGGCAGGTGACCTGCTCACTAACACCTGAAAGCCCCTTCAAACTAGTGTCCACCTTCAAGAATTACTATTCACTCGTGTTGGACAGCGTCTTGGATCACGAGAGTGTGGCGAACTATGAGGTGGTGGTGACTGCGAGAGATGGGGGCTCGCCTTCATTGTCGGCCACGGCCAGTGTGTCCGTGGAGGTGGCCGACATGAACGACAATGCGCCCACCTTCGCGCAGCCCGAGTACACAGTGTTCATAAAGGAGAACAACCCGCCCGGCTGCCACATCTTCACCGTGTCGGCGCGAGACGCGGACGCTCAGGAGAACGCGCTGGTGTACTACTCGCTGGTGGAGCGACGGGTGGGAGAGCGCGCGTTGTCGAGCTACGTGTCGGTGCACGCAGAGAGCGGCAAGGTGTACGCGCTGCAGCCGCTGGACCACGAGGAGCTGGAGCTGCTGCAGTTCCAGGTGAGCGCGCGCGATGCGGGCGTGCCGCCCCTGGGCAGCAACGTGACGCTGCAGGTGTTCGTGCTGGACGAGAACGACAACGCGCCAGCGCTGCTGCCACCCGGGCCAGGTGGAGGACCCAGCGCGGTGAGCCAAGTGGTATCCAGGTCCGTGGGCGCGGGCCACGTGGTGGCGAAGGTGCGCGCGATGGACGTGGATTCGGGCTACAACGCGTGGCTGTCGTACGAGCTGCAGCCGGTGGGGGGTGGCGCACGCAGCCCGTTCCGCGTGGGGCTGTACACCGGCGAGATCAGCACCACGCGCGCCCTGGACGAGGCGGACGCGCCGCGCCAGCACCTGCTGGTGCTGGTGAAGGACCACGGCGAGCCGGCGCTGACGGCCACGGCCACCGTGCTGCTGTCGCTGGAGGACAGCGGCCAGGCGCCCAAGGCCTCTTCGCGGGCGTTGTCTAGTGCAGCTGGCGCAGAGACGGCGTTAGTGGATGTGAACGTGTACCTGATCATCGCCATCTGCGCGGTGTCCAGCCTGTTGGTGCTCACGCTGCTGCTGTACACGGCGCTGCGGTGCTCGGCGCCGCCCAGTGAGGGCGCGTGCGGGCCGGTGAAGCCCAGGCTGGTGTGCTCCAGCGCGGTGGGGAGCTGGTCTTACTGTCAGCAGAAGCGGCAGAAGGTGTGCTCTGGGGAGGGGCCGCCCAAGACCGACCTCATCGCCTTCAGTCCCAGTCTTCCGCAGTGTCCGAAACCAGAGGTGGAAGTGGAAGAACAGTCTATTGGAGGCGACCACTCTATCAAGGTGGGTTATTGCTTTTTATTTTCATGCTTTGCTGCGTGAATATTTTATTTTACCCCGTTTCCCCGCCTCAAATATATTTCTTGGAGTATCTTTATCTTTTGTCTAAAGAACATATATTTCTATAAAATATCTCAAAGATTTCTTGTAATGTTTTATAATATTGGTTTTTTTCTAAAAATTCACTTTATATTTTCTTTACAGTGCCCTCTGCATCACCTTTTGATTGATACTTCAATTTTTAGTAAATGCCATGTATACTAAATTCATTTATATTTTCCAGTACAAATATTTGGTGTATGTTGCAGGTTTTAATGTTTTTTTCCCAAAACCAGTATATTTTAATGTTACAAATATTTGTAAGAAAAGTACTTTATTATTAAATCTAAAATTTGAAATAACTCTATTGCATTAACAAAAAGACTGCTATGATTAATTCCCTCTGTGATAAAAATGTGGGTTTTGTTCCTTAAATAAAGAATATGTGTAGTGCAACATAACTTTTAATACATACTTGAACTTCAATGTTTACACCTTGGAGTATGTAGACTGGGAGATAGTTCATAAATATGTCCTAATAAATGGAATTAAGTGTTTTGGACTCAAAATATTTTTCATTTTTATTTTTTTACTGATTTTAAATTTTTATGTGACAATATCTTCCAGTGGCTCTGTTATTAAGATAAATGTATTTTTTATTTTTTTAAATATTTGGTTGTACTGAGTCTTTGTTGTTGTGTAGACTTTTCTCTAGTTGAGGTGATTAGGGCTTTCCCTCTAATTGCTGTGCATGGGTTTCTTATTGCAGTGACTTACCTTTGCAAAGCACAGGCTTTTGGGCTCATGGGCTTCAGTAGTAATTGCCACTTCAGGGCTCTGGAGCACAGGCTCAGTAGTTGTGGTGCATGGGCTTTGTTGCTTGGCAGCATGTGGAATCTTCCTAGGCCAGGGATGGAACCCATATCTTCTATATTAGCAGGCAGATTCCTTACCACTGAACCACCAGGAAAGCCCAACATAAATATTTTTAACAACTTTGTGGACAGTTTCTTTCATTCAATTCAGAAGGACTGACATTTTAGAATGAAGTCATATAAATTTCCTGAGTCAAGGATTACTCTCATCCCCTCCCTCTGGGAGCCACCCAGCTTGAGGGAGGGATCTTAATTTCTCCAGGAGGGATGGAACCAGGGCCTGCTGCAGAGGGAGCACTGAATCCTAACCTTTGTACCACTAGGGAAATCCCCAAGGATTGCTTTTGACATTCTTGCCAAAAAAGGAGTTAGTCCATTTGTTTTGAAACTATAACATCTTATTTTTATAACTCTGTTTAACATGCTCTGTATTAGATGGCATTAAAATGAGGCAAATTATTAGTATTCCTGGCTCTCAATGGCTTAGCATTTGTGATAGCCTGTTTCAAGATGAGTGAAGAACCCACAGGTTTATTAATATACTGTAGTAATTTAGCTATATGATAACCTTGGTATATGGGAGCTTTAAAAGCTATCTTTCATATGTTCTTAATCAATGAAGCAACTCTTTAAGCCAAAAGTGGAACAGATCTTCAGCATGGAGTCATTCCCATAGGAACTGGAGTCTTTATATCCGCAAACATGCAGAGGTTTGTTTCCTTGTCATATCTCTTTCTGAATTTAGTCACACCTATATGCTAAAATTTTCCTGCTGTCTTCTAGGTAAATATGTTGGTCTTGAATTTATGGTTTCCACAATTAATAAAAGAGAAGTAATTAGAATGAAAAATCTTTGGCATAGATTTATAATTATTGACTCACTATTTTATAGTGTTCAGAATAAATATTGTAGCTCACTTTTACATGAAATGTGAGATTTCTTTGGATAACCACTTATAATTTTTTTAAGGAGAGAAATGGGATTTTCCAAATGACTGTCCTCTTCCTGGAAAGATTTCAAATATTGGATAGTTGGCTCCTTATCAATCTTGAGAATGATTAAAACATTTTTTTCTAAAACAACACTGCTAAGCTTTATTGCAATCGATGAATAATTGTTATGCAAATTTAATTGTTTTTTAAAAATTTGAGATAAAAGAGGAAAACAAAATTGACTTATTACATGATATTTAGAATGCTCCTTACACCCTATTCTCCTTAAGCCAACTTTGGAATAAAATGGGTATGAACAAAGTGACAAATACAATTTGGATTTCTGATCAGTATGGTTTTAGGGGAGATTAGAAAGATTATTTTTACAGATAACAGTGGATATAACACAAATTTAAGTTGTCCTTCAGGATGGAAATGTCGACATTCACCCTGGGCAGATTTAGTAATTAAAAAAAACTTTTAAATGAGACAAAGATAGCATGTTTCATATTTCCAGGAGTCAGTATTTGGTGAATTCATTAACATCAGAGCAAATAAGTTTTTGGACAACTTAGAAGAAGTTGCATATTAGCATTGATTCCAAACATCATCATGTTGAGAAGGTAGCAGACAGTTGGCATTTTGAGTTATCTTGTACACAACTGGACTAAATGTTTAGAGTAATTTAACACAGTATAAAGTTTAAGCAGTAGAAAATTATAGTGTTAGCAATTAAATCAACTTAGTAAGAGGACATTCAAAATTATCAAGTTCTGAAAGTCTTTAAAAAACCGTATCACTAGTAACTCACAAACACGGATTTTTTTTCACGTTCATATACATAATAGTGCAGTAGTATGTTCTCTTAGATGTCTATATAAAAAATAGAACTCTTCTTGGAATTCTAATTTCTAAATCCAAACCACCTTTAAAGAGTTAGTGGTTACACACAAGGAATGAAAGAATTAAAAGCTGACAAAAACAGACTAATATGAAGGAATCAAGGAAGAAGCCAAGTAAGTGAAAGAAATGGTATGAACGCCAAACGCACTTCCACTTTGACCCACAGGGTGTCGTTGTTCTCCAAGGAGAGGATTGTTTTAACGGAAAAAAGTAGATTATTCCCGGAACAGAAAGACCCGTCACTGTTCCGGTGCTTTAAAGACTATACACACACCCATATTGTTAAGATTAGTTGGGATATCAGGACTAAGACTCAAAAGAAAGATCTCTAAAGGACTACATATTTCTACTCAGAAAATGTTATTTACTAACCAGGAGCGATGTTAGCTTCAGGATCTGGTGGCCGGCGAGCCCGGCGCCTCCTGCTCTCACTTCTGCTTCTCGCAGCCTGGGAAACTGGGAGCAATCATGTCCACTACTCAGTCCCTGAGGAGGCCAAACACGGCACCTTCGTGGGCCGCATCGCCCAGGACCTCGGGCTGGAGCTGGCGGAACTGGTTCCCCGCCTGTTCCGGGTGGCATCCAAAGGCCGCGGGGACCTTCTGGAGGTAAATCTGCAGAATGGCATTTTGTTTGTGAATTCTCGGATCGACCGGGAGGAGCTGTGCGGGCGGAGCGCGGGGTGCAGCATCCACCTGGAGGTGATCGTGGACCGGCCGCTGCAGGTGTTCCATGTGGAGGTGGAGGTGAAGGACATTAACGACAACCCGCCTGTGTTCCCAGCGACACACAGAAATCTCTTTATTTCCGAAGCTAGGGCTCTTGAGTCTCACTTTTCACTAGAGGGCGCCTCCGACGCAGATATCGGGGAGAACGCTCTGTTGACTTACAGACTGACCCCCAGCGAGTATTTCTCTCTGGAAGTACCGAGCAACGATGAGCAGGAAAAATCGCTCGAACTAGTACTAAAAAAACGTTTAGACAGAGAAGTCGCTTCAGAGGTTCTCTTGGTGCTCAAAGCAACGGATGGGGGCAAACCTGAACTGACAGGCACTGTAAAGATAAACATCACAGTGCTGGATGCAAATGACAACGCCCCAGTTTTTGACAAAGCAGTTCATCGTATAAAATTACTGGAAAATGCAAGAAATGGCACACTGATTATTAGACTTAACGCCTCCGATTTGGACGAGGGTTCAAACGGCCACATTCTTTATTCCTTTGTAACTGATGTTTCCTCTAATACAGAAGCCTCTTTTCGCATAGATTCAAACAGCGGAGAAATAAGAGTAAATGGAAAAATAGATTTCGAAGAAACTAAATTATGGAAACTTCAAATAGAAGCAGTTGACAAGGGAAATCCTCCAATGTTTGGTCACTGCACAGTCTTGATAGAAGTCTTGGACATCAATGATAATGCTCCGGAGTTACTAGTGACGTCACTACTGCTTTCTATTCCAGAGGATGCTCCACTAGGGACCGTCACCACTCTAATCACTGTAACCGACCGTGACGTAGGTAGCAATGCCCAGGTGACTTGCTCACTAACACCCCATGTCCCCTTCAAACTGGTGTCCACCTTCAAGAATTACTATTCGCTAGTGCTGGACAGTTCCCTGGACAGAGAGAAAGTGTCAGAATATGCTCTAACACTGATCGCGAAGGACGGGGGCTCGCCTTCCTTGTCCGCCACGGCCAGCGTGTCCGTGGAGGTGGCTGACGTGAACGACAACGCGCCCGCGTTCGCGCAGCCCGAGTACACGGTGTTCGTGAAGGAGAACAACCCGCCCGGCTGCCACATCTTCACCGTGTCGGCGCGAGATGCGGACGCTCAGGAGAACGCACTGGTGTACTACTCGCTGGTGGAGCGGCGGGTGGGCGAGAGAGCTCTGTCGAGCTACGTGTCGGTGCACGCAGAGAGCGGCAAGGTGTACGCGCTGCAGCCGCTGGACCACGAGGAGCTGGAGCTCCTGCAGTTCCAGGTGAGCGCGCGAGACGCGGGCATGCCGCCCTTGGGCAGCAACGTGACGCTGCAGGTGTTCGTGCTGGACGAGAACGACAACGCGCCTGCGCTGTTGCCGCCCGGGCCGGGCGGAGGACCCAGCGCGGTGAGCCAGGTGGTGTCGAGGTCCGTGGACGCGGGCCACGTGGTGGCAAAGGTGCGCGCGGTGGACGCGGACTCGGGCTACAACGCGTGGCTGTCGTACGAGCTGCAGCCGGCGGCAGGCGGCTCGCGCAGCCCGTTCCGCGTGGGGTTGTACACCGGCGAGATCAGCACGACGCGCGCCCTGGACGAGGCGGACGCGCCGCGCCAGCGCCTGCTGGTGCTGGTGAAGGACCACGGCCAGCCGGCGCTGACGGCCACGGCCACCGTGCTGCTGTCGCTGGAAGACAGCGGCCAGGCGCCCAAGGCCTCTTCGCGGGCGTTGTCTGGTGCAGCTGGCGCAGAGACGGCGTTAGTGGATGTGAACGTGTACCTGATCATCGGCATCTGCGCGGTGTCCAGCCTGTTGGTGCTCACGCTGCTGCTGTACACGGCGCTGCGGTGCTCGGCGCCGCCCAGTGAAGGCGTGTGCGGGCCGGTGAAGCCCAGGCTGGTGTGCTCCAGCGCGGTGGGGAGCTGGTCTTACTCGCAGGAGAGGCGACAGAGGGTGTGCTCTGGGGAGGGGCCGCCTAAGACCGACCTCATCGCCTTCAGTCCTAGTGTTCCCCCAGGTTTGAATTCTGGAGATATTGGAGACCAACAGGAGTTTTGCGAGAATGTAAGTACAGTAATTCTGGGATGTATCATGCCTATTAATGTCAATCACGTAGTAGTTCACCAACAAATTACTACAAGTCCATTGCTTGAAATATTTGTTGCCTTTTTCTTGTGATGGTTTATTCTAAAGCACAATGGAAGTCCAGTCATTTTTATTTCTTTTCACCACAATCTCCTTAAACACACTTGAGAATATTATTTAGTTGTTGGAAATAATAATAGCACTAATGAAGTAGACTGTTACAGCTTCCTGTAAACGAGCAAGGCTAAGTCAGCCAAGAAGGAAAGTATCACTGATGGAAATGGAGCATGTGGGTGAGGCTCAAATATTCTACTTCTCAATTTTGCAGCAAGTTCATTCTTCCTGTTCATTTTTTATTCTATATTATTTGGTGCCCTCCACTAATGTTTGTGCCTTCAAATTTTCCATAATAAAGCATAGTTCCATAATTTGATTAATATGAGTTTAAACATGGTAGAATTCTTACCTTTCTATAAATTTGTGTATTACTGTCAGGCATGGGCTGTTAAGGTGGCCTAATTTTAGAAATAATTTCATTTCTTTATAATCAATAGCATGCTTCTTTCATAAAGTAGGTAGAATTTTAGCCTTTCTTTTGGGTATGATTTTAGTTTTTTGCCTTTAATCCCTTCATGATTTAAACTCCTTTTCTTCATAGTCTTCAAATGCTTGAGATATACAAACTAAATTTTTTTCTAATATAATGATGGGTTTGCTAATTGCCCAGTAGCTTGCTGCTCTCCTCCACATTTGCTGATTTTTATTTCGAAGATTTATTTGAGCATTTATTATACTTCTATTTCTTGCATTCATGGTACCTATAATGAGGCTGTGGGAAAATTCATACTCCTTTGTGCTTTGAGTTTCAAAAATGTCTTCTCGTATATGCAGAACTGTGATACTTCTGTCCATGTTCGCCAAGCGGCTTGGACTTCAAAATAACATTGCTTTAAATAACTTAAGCCTAATAATCATGGAATATCTATAAAGGCACTTCCACTTGACAATGGTGCTGTTGACAACATTTCAAAATTTAACATTGTGTACTTAAATTTTTTTTAATATTCTGTACTTTAGATACGTTTGATACAAATTTCTTTTTGCTCCAATGCTATATTCATGTGAATGGTTTTCCCCAAAGAGGTCACAGAAAACTTGAAATTAGAGCTGTAAGGGTGTGAATCAAATAATGTGGAAGTTGATTTTGTTCTTTTTGGCTCAATTGTGCAAACTAGAGATTCTTTAATTGTATGGTATGGAGAAATAAATTATATATGATATACTTACATGTAAGTGGAGAACCACATTATAGATAGGGTAAAGTTAATAGAAATTCTGAGATAGCTATTTTCTACCCAGAAAGTAGGATGATTTCCATAAAGATGAACATTAGGAAATCTTCAGAAAAGGAAAAGTCATATCTTGGTTTATGGCACTGGAATCTTCTTCATCCACAGCTACAGACTACAAGAGTCAAGGATACAACATTGGTCACTAACTATAATCAACCACCACTATTTGAGATATTTCTACTTGTAAGATATCGTATAAAGGGCTTAAATAATAATTTTATTTAAATCTTATAGCAGCTTGTAAAGTAGATTCAACTATCCAAGTTCTAAAGATTAGATAAGAGATGGTGAGATGCTTGTCTGTCTTGTCCACTGCCATCCAGTTAATATATGATGGAGATGATATTCAAATGCACATCTCTTAAAGAGCCATTCTTTTATTAACTGTACAACTTTTTAGAGTAAATCTTTCATCTAATGTTCAGTTGCGCAGTTGTGTCTGACTCTGTGCAACCCCATGGACAGCAGCACACCAGGCTTCCCTGTCCTTCACAGTCTCCGGGAGTCTGCTTAAACTCATGTCCATTGAATTGGTGATGCCATCCAACCATAGCTCTGGCTAGAAAAATCAAGCACAAGCTGTATACATGTTAATTCTCCTGTTTTACTTAGGAAAAAACCTCCATGATTATCTTCATGATTATAGTATAGTGAAGTCGCTCAGTCGTGTCTGACTCTTTGTGACCCCGTGGACTGTAGCCTACCAGGCTTCTCCATCCATGGGATTCTCCAGGCAAGAATACTGGAGTGGGTTACCATTTCCTTCTCCAGGGGATCTTCCCGACCCAGGGATCCAACCCGGGTCTCCTGCATTGGAGGCAGACTCTTTAACCTCTGAGCCACCAGGGAATAATACCATAACTGAGGTAGGAATTAAGATTTTTTTTTTATGTTGCTAAGTGATTCTTTTCTCAGAATGTTCATGGTCATCATTATCATTTGTCTTACTCAATGCCATATTGAGATAGGAGAATTACATTATTAATAATTAAGGGTTGTCCGATAAGTGCTGTTGATCACTTGTTTGGAAGTGATATAAATAAGCAAAATCATTTACTATATAAGGAAAAGCAGAAGACTGTGCTCTGCTACAGTCTTGCAGAACACCAAACCCAAATTTTATATATATATATATATATAATATATATATATATATATATACACACACACACACATACACACACACACATACACACACACACGTACTTATCCTTTTTACACTAATACAATAATAATTATGTTTTGACACATATAAGTGGTAATATGATTATTTCTTGGATCCTAAATACCAGTGAAGGATCAGTAAGTGTTTCCAAAATTGTATACTTCAGTAATAGCTTTAAAGGTGTATATTTCCCATAAAAATCTTTGAACATGTGTGGGTCTGTCTTTCTTCTTCAGTCTTACTGTTGCCTTGGAGACTGTGCCAATTGAACAAATAATCTGTGATCAAATAACTGTATATTTCAATGAGTCATGATAGCACAGAGTGAACATCACTGCTTATGTTCTGTAGTTTTGTAGATTCAATGCTGAATGGTACTTCTAATCCATTAATTTTGAAAAACCTACTGGTTTCCAAGAGTGGCTTCAAGATTTATTTTTGGTTCTATGTTTTCAATAAATAGTAGTACTAGATCTATTATGGAATATTAGTGGATGATGAGGACTGGCAGAACATACTTGACTAGCAGGACATACAGCTGGAATTTAAGACTAACCATATTGATTTTGAAAAGGTCAGGGTCAAAGTTCCTTAGTCTTTTCAGTCAATCTTACAAAATCAATGTTAACTATATAGATGCGATCACTTGGCACCAGCCTATTACCAGATCTCAGGCCCATCCCCAAAGATGAGTTCAAAGATATAATAATCTATTCTGTAGGAGCTAGTTGAGATGATGAAATCTGAAGTATCACAGACAAAATGCAAAAGATGTGACATTGGTTCATACAATATATCCAACTCTTTTATGACTTGGTATTCTTCCAGTGTCACTTAATATACTTGTGTAACATCTGGTTTGAATTTAGACATGTAATATAATCTCTCAGATAAACTTTCTTATATTTATTTCTCTACCTTTAAAAACTTCACATTGCATGTAACATCTCAATCTCAAGTTTCCTTAGGGAAGTGGTTGGAAGTCCGTTGCTTCTTTCTTCGCCAAATCTGACAGGCTTCAAATATCATGTTAGATCTACTGTTCTCTAGCCTAATGGTATACTTTGAAAATAGGCCTGTTTGACTGGTTGTTTTCTATTAATAGATGCATAACAGAATTCAGTGTCACAAATGGTCATCAGTCTGTTTTGTTAGTTTTTTAAGAAGGAATTTTAAATTTACTTTAAAGACAGTTCTAGCAGAATAATAATGTTGGGAAAAGAACAAATTTGAAATAAATGAAACAAGATTTGAAATTAGCAATAGAACATATGTGTGTATTCAAGATAAAAGAAAATGTTAACAGTACAAATACTAGCAATTTTTTCACTGTAGTATTTTTAGATTGGATATGAACCATCAAAACTGTACAACAAAATACTCAAGCTAGAGTGATATTTATCCTGAATCACTTTCTTCTCTCAGCTTTTACTGTACCCTTTTTTCCTTCCTCAAATCTCAAAGTAATATGAAACAATAAAGGACAAGTAACTAAATTACAACTTCAGGCAATGAAAATTCATCAGTTCCAATTTTCTAGTTGATATTTTATGAAATTGAATTTCCATTAACACTAAGGTCATTTAGCTTTTGGTTAAATCGAGTATTTTCTATTTTCTTTAGCACAATATTAGGCACTTAGAGGCAAAGTGTTTAAAAATAATTTCCCTTATTTTAGATAAACTTACAATCTCAAACCCAGAATTTTTTAAAAGAAGAAATTGGTCAGCTATTTTCATTACTATATCTTGATAAATATATAAAAGCCAATGTTGTTGAGTGGAAATACCAATATGGCACAGAAGTTTTCATGGCAATTTTTATCTCATTGAATGGTAAAAAAGTTCAGTATGAAAGAAGTAGTCTTTCATATACTGACATCATTACATAAAGTAACAAAGTAATCATTTTAATAACCTGTTATTATATTGTTAGCAATGCAGCTTACATGAGAAATCATATATGCCAAATATAAATTTTATTTACATCAATAGACTTTTCTCTTGTGAATTCCATGTCTTAAATCACCAAATTTGAACTATATTTTTGTTTTTCTTGTTGTTCTTTACTGGATATAAAGTTTCTTGTAACAGGAACACAATTAAATGTAAATAACAATAAAGAATTAGAACTAATGAAAAATATATATAGAAAGCAAGTACACATAGTGCATATAGATAAAAATACAATATGTAGGCCTAAAGACTAAAGAATTGTTATTAAAGCTTCAAATTTGTCTTAGAGTTTCCTAGCAGCTGAAGTAACAAGGGAGACTAGAAGTAAAACAATTTTTATGAGGAAATGCGTGACTCTTTTTTCATAAGGCTACCTATAGAATTGATCTCTCTCTCTCTCTCTCTCTCTCTCTCTCTCTCTCTCTCTCTCTCTCTCGGTGCGTGTATACGTGTAGATAAGTAAAAGCACTCTAAATCAAACATAGGAACAAACATTTTGGTTTGACGTTAATCAAGGAAAAAAACGCCATTTTCCATATACCATCAATTTCAATATGACTTAAAATCTGAATGTTCCGCAAATAAGCACTTTGGAAATACGATTTGGGGGACAAAATAGCTTGAAACACATGAACTTATTTTTTTCTCTTCAAGTAAAATTCTGTGGTGTTGGATGTAGGGTACAATACTCACAATTTCAGGCACAAGGTGTCGCTCTTTACTTGGAGGAAGTAGTTGATTCAAGGGTTAGTCTGAGCTGCTAGAAACTCCCCATTTAAAGACTCTGTCATGCCGGATGCTACCGTTAAACGATCCTTTGAAACTTCTCAAAGATTCAGCAAGATATTTAACCCGGAACTGGAGTCTATGGTACTGTAAGTGTAAAGTATCGTATTTTGGAAGTCAGTATATGAGATGTCCGCGACTCAAAGAAGTGGATTGGGCAATGGGCGACTGCTGCTGTCGCTTCTGCTCCTCGCAGCTTGGGAGGCAGGGAGCGGCCAGGTCCACTACTCCGTCCCTGAAGAAGCCAAACACGGCACCTTCGTGGGTCGCATCGCCCAGGACCTGGGACTGGAGCTGGAGGAGCTGGTGCCCCGCCTGTTCCGGGTGGCGTCCAAAGGCCGCGGGGACCTTCTGGAGGTAAATCTGCAGAATGGCATTTTGTTTGTGAATTCTCGGATCGACCGGGAGGAGCTGTGCGGACGGAACGCGGAGTGCAGCATCCACCTGGAGGTGATCGTGGACCGGCCGCTGCAGGTGTTCCATGTGGAGGTGGAGGTGAAGGACATTAACGACAACCCGCCCGTGTTCTCTCTCAGAGAACAAAAGCTGCTGATTTATGAATCTAAACAACCTGACTCTCGTTTTCCTCTAGAGGGAGCTTCTGATGCGGATATAGGAGAGAATGCTCAATTGACCTACAGACTAAGTAAAAATGATTACTTTTCTTTAGAATTACCAATAAATAGTAAGCCGACTAAAAAACTGTCACTAACGTTAAAGAAGTCTCTAGACAGAGAGAAAACTCCGGAATTTAATTTACTACTGACGGCTGCAGATGGAGGGAAACCCGAGCTCACTGGCACTGTTCAACTCTTCATCCGCGTCTTGGATATTAATGATAACGATCCGGAATTTGAACAATCAGAATACAAGGTGAGATTGATGGAAAACGCAGCTAAAGAAACTCTTGTGATACAGTTAAATGCCACAGATCAAGATGAAGGAGTCAATGGGGAGGTAACATACTCCTTAATGTCAATTAAGCCCAATGGAAAACCTTTATTTACACTAGATGAAAATAACGGAGAAGTGAAGGTCAATGGAACTTTAGACTATGAAGAAAACAAGTTTTATGAAATTGAAGTACAGGCCACAGATAAGGGAAATCCCCCAATGGCAGGTCACTGTACAGTCTGGGTTGAAATCTTAGATGCCAATGATAACTCCCCTGAAATCACTGTCACTTCCCTGTCTCTACCAGTACGAGAGGACACTCAGCCAAGCACTGTCATTGCGCTGATCAGTGTATCTGATCGAGACTCCGGTGCCAATGGACAGGTAATCTGCTTTCTAACGCCCAACGTCCCCTTCAAGATCGTGTCCACGTTCAAGAACTATTATTCACTAGTGCTGGACGGCACCCTGGACCGTGAGAACGTGTCTGTCTATAAGTTGGTGGTGACAGCGCGGGACGGGGGCTCGCCTTCGCTGTCCGCCACCGCCAGCATGTCCGTGGAGGTGGCCGACGTGAACGACAACGCGCCCGCGTTCGCGCAGCCCGAATACACGGTGTTCGTGAAGGAGAACAACCCGCCCGGCTGCCACATCTTCACGGTCTCCGCGCGGGACGCGGACGCTCAGGAGAACGCTCTGGTGTCCTACTCGCTGGTGGAGCGGTGGTTGGGCGAGCGCGCGCTGTCGAGCTATGTGTCGGTGCACGCGGAGAGCGGCAAGGTGTACGCGCTGCAGCCGCTGGACCACGAGGAGCTGGAGCTCCTGCAGTTCCAGGTGAGCGCGCGCGATGCGGGAGTGCCGCCCCTGGGCAGCAACGTGACGCTGCAGGTGTTCGTGCTGGACGAGAACGACAACGCGCCTGCGCTGCTGCCGCCTGGGCCGGGCGGAGGACCCAGCGCGGTGAGCCAGGTGGTGTCGAGGTCCGTGGACGCGGGCCACGTGGTGGCCAAGGTGCGCGCGGTGGACGCGGATTCGGGCTACAACGCGTGGCTGTCGTACGAGCTGCAGCCGGCGGCGGGTAGCGCGAGCAGCCCGTTCCGCGTGGGGCTGTACACTGGCGAGATCAGCACCACTCGCGCCCTGGACGAGGCGGACGCGCCGCGCCAGCGCTTGCTGGTGCTGGTGAAGGACCACGGCGAGCCGGCGCTGACGGCCACGGCCACCGTGGTGCTATCGCTGGAGGACAGCGGCCAGGCGCCCAAGGCCTCTTCGCGGGCGTTGTCTGGTGCAGCTGGCGCAGAGACGGCGTTAGTGGATGTGAACGTGTACCTGATCATCGCCATCTGCGCGGTGTCCAGCCTGTTGGTGCTCACGCTGCTGCTGTACACGGCGCTGCGGTGCTCGGCGCCGCCCAGCGAGGGCGCGTGCGGGCCCGTGAAGCCCAGGCTGGTGTGCTCCAGCGCGGTGGGGAGCTGGTCTTACTCGCAGGAGAGGCGGCAGAGGGTGTGCTCTGGGGAGGGGCCGCCCAAGACCGACCTCATGGCCTTCAGCCCCAGCCTATCTCCTGGTCTGGATAGAGAAGTCGGAGAAGAAAGGCAGGAGGCAGGATCAAACCATTCTGGTCTGGTGAGTTCTATAAATCCTTTCCCTCTTCTTGAAGTTTATGTTAATTGTTGAAAAAAAATCCAGTTTATTTCATGGATGTCTTATACTTCGAGTATCTTTTAAAGAACGTTTGTTAGCAAAATGCCAAATGATACACATATCCAGTTTAATCATATAAAGTATTAGGCTTTATAGCCAGTAAATATCGTATTTCTCTTGTTTTGTTAGAACATGTTTAAAAAAAAAAAAGATTCAAGAATGACGTTTTTATCATCACTTTGTTAGAAATAATTTCTTACTTTCAACTCATCTACCCAAATTACTTAGTCATCTCTAATCCTAATTATTTAGATAATCACTATGGATTTTTAAAATTTTAGTCATCCTCTTTGCTTTTTTAAACAAGCTTTAGGTTTGAGATATTCACATTATTAGATCAATGACTCTTGTCACTTCAGGCTTGTATCAAAAATTTAACACTGTTAATTAGTTCTGAAAGGATTTTCTTTTCTTTTTCTTTTTTTTTTTGGTTTTGAACATTCAGTTCAGTTCAGTTCAGTCGCTCAGTTGTGTCCGACTCTCTGCGACCCCATGAATTGCAGCGCGCCAGGCCTCCCTGTCCATCACCAACTCCTGGAGTTCACCCAAACTCATGTCCATCGATTCGGTGATGCCATCCAACCATCTCATTCTCTGTCCTCCCCTTCTCCTCCTGCCTCCAATCCCTCCCAGCATCAGAGTCTTTTCCAATGAGTCAACTCTTCACATGAGATGGCCAAAGTACTGGAGTTTCAGCTTTAGCATCGGTCCTTCCAAAGAACACCCAGGACTGATCTTTAGAACGGACTGGTTGGATCTCCTTGCAGTCCAAGGGACTCTCAAGAGTCTTCTCCAACACCACAGTTCAAAAGCATCAATTCTTCAGCACTAAGCTTTCTTCACAGTCCAACTCTCACATCCATACATGACTATTGGAAAAACCATAGCCTCCACTAGATGCAACTTTGTTGGCAAAGTAATATCTCTGCTTTTTAATATGCTATCTAGGTTGGTCATAACTTTCCTTCCAAGGAGTAAGCATCTTTTAATTTCATGGCTGCAATCACCATCTGCAGTGATTTTGGAGCCCCCAAATATAAAGTCTGACACTGTTTCCACTGTTTCCCCATCTCTTTCCCATGAAGTGATGGGACCGGATGCCATGATCTTAGTTTTCTGAATGTTGAGCTTTAAGCCAACTTTTTCACTCTCCACTTTCACTTTATCAAGAGGATTTTTAGTTCCTCTTCACTTTCTGCCATAAGGGTGGTGTCATCTGCATATCTGAGGTTATTGATATTTCTCCCAGCAATCTTGATTCCAGCTTGTGCTTCTTCCAGCCCCATGTTTCTCATGATTGACTCTGCATATAAGTTAAATAAGCAGGGTGACAATATACAGCCTTGACGTACTCCTTTTCTTATTTGGAACCAGTCTGTTGTTCCATGTCCAGTTCTAACTGTTGCTTCCTGACCTGCGTATAGGTTTCTCAAGAGGCATGTCAGGTGGTCTGGTATTCCCATCTCTTTCTGAATTTTCCACAGTTTATTGTGATAAACAATATTATTTTGGCATAGTCAATAAAGCAGAAATAGATGTTTTTCTGGAACTCTCTTGCTTTTTCCATAATCCAGCAGATGTTGGCAATTTGATCTCTGGTTCCTCTGCCTTTTCTAAATCGAGCTTGAACATCTGGAAGTTCATGGTTCACGTATTGCTGAAGCCTGGCTTGGAGAATTTTGAGCATTACTTTACTAGCGTGTGAGATAAATGCAATTGTGTGGTAGTTTGAGCATTCTTTGGCTTTCATCATACATCTATTGTCCATTAAATAATCCTCAGTCTTAACTCTAACAATAAGATAAAACCTGTTTTCATATTATTTGTGGTAAAAGAATGCAGTCTTTTGTCCTAGTGTGCTTATTTCATTGAAATAATATAACTAAAATTTCTGTCCATTTTTAATTTTGTAATTTTGTTCTCTGAAATGGGGAGAGACTTATCTACTATGTACTGAAACAAAGCTCCCAGGTTTATGCTGCCAGAGTAACTAGGGAAATAAGGTTATTAACATTCCTCAATCAAGTCATTCAACTTGCTAAAGGCATGCATATAGGCCTATAACATCTGCAACATATGCTGCTGCTGCTAAGTCACTTCAGTCGTGTCCGACTCTGTGCGACCCCATAGACGGCAGCCCACCAGGCTTCCCTGTCCCTGGGATTCTCCAGGCAAGAACACTGGAGTGTGTTGCCATTTCCTTCTACAATGCATAAAAGTAAAAAGTGAAAGTGAAGTTGCTCAGTCGTGTCAGACTCTTAGCGACCCCATGGACTGCAGCCTACCAGGCTCCTCTATCCATGGATTTTCCAAGCAAGAGTACTGGAGTGGGGTGCCATTGCCTTCTATGCTAGTTGGCATTATTTCCTAAGTTTCTGGATTTATCTAGACAGAAAAAGTTAATTCTATCAAAGTGAAGCCTATTGACATTTATCAATTTCTTTCATTTTAAATTTCCTATCCTTAGGTGCTTTATTGTTGGCATTTGTAAAAGTTTCTTTCCATGTAGTATACCCATGTATATACATGCCCATGTACCACATCTGAAGATTCTAGCAAAAATAATTTGCCTCTAGGTCATCCTACTAATTCAGTGGTTCTTAGCCACATGTAGGATGGTGGAATTGCTGACCTCTTTTGAGAAGCTGATGAAAGTCATTCTCCCTTTAAAATTACACAGCAACCCACTTGGCATAATAGTCAAGGACTTCATGCTGAAGCTCATCCTTGGGCCTCTGTTTATGAAACATTGTATCTCAAGATTAATTGTCTAAAAACATTCTTTATTCAAAATTAGTCAATAAGATTAAAATATAAAATATTTCAGGCTCAAAAGTAATTAATCATATCATTTATGAAAGTTTGTAAATATAAATAAATGTGAATGTTAGGTAGGGCATGTATTATTACCCATTTCCAAACTAACTTCTTGGAATGACTCAACATCATTTTAATTTAATATAAAACATATTGGAATGTTTTAAGTACAGGTTAAAGGTTTGAAAATTGTTACTATTGCATAATATATAAGTAATCAATACACATTTAAGATAATTCCAAGTTATGTGGATGAATTTCTACAAATTTAGTGTCTTTTATACTTATTTTAAATTTCAGGATTATATTCTAGAATGCAAAATTGTTATTTCACTCTATTTTGTAGTTTGATTGTTTAAGTATTGAGCTAACTTTGGATTTTTATATCTGTTTAATCATTTAGTTATGTCTAACAGTGAGTGAGAATGCATTGGGTCTCCTGAATACATTACAGTAAGGTTCCTTGTGAATTATGGTACATTGACATTTTTGAAAATGGAAGATATAAAATGAATAAGCTTGATGGTGATAGACAGTTTGAATAGTCCCATAGCATCAAAATTCAAATATGTGCTTCATTAATTCAGAGTGAGTGTGGTAGTTGATTTAAGTTATTTTATACTTGTAGAATCATTCTTGGTTATTATTTTCTGGCTCTTTAAAAGTTTCACTTCTCAGTTTCCTTTATTATGCGTTAAAAGAAAGGTGAGAAATTATTGGTTTAAAGATTTTGATTTAAATTTAAATGAGCTTCTAAATAATATGCTTACTTTTTTTTTTTTACAACTAGCTGTAGGATCTTATCTGTGTTTTGTTTTCCCTTAAAGCTAGTCTTGAATTACTGAATAAAATTATTAGAAATATTTTGATTCTCCCTTGAATCATAGTCACCATTGCGGTCTTCTGAAAAGAATCTTATTTTATATAACTACTAACTGGCCTAGAAGGAAGGATATAGAGGGAAACAAAATGGTCACTATGAAGTTCATATTCTTTTGACTTTAGTCAATGAGATTGGGCTCCAAAACATTTCATGAGATCTTTTTCAGATTAGTGCTCTACTACCACTTCACAATACCATGCAATTTGGAGGTTTTGACTCAACATTTTACATGAAAATGCTTTAATCATGCTAGAGTAAAATATTCTAGAATCTGCACCCACAATTCATTTTTCAACATATTATAAGAATGAGAGCAGTTGTATGAAAACTCATCACATGTGAGCATCAAGGAACCAAAAATAACATCTTCCATATTTATGATGAATTCTAATATTGGCCATATTTATGAATAAAATAATTTATATGAATGAAATATTTTCTCCTTTACTAGACAAGGAAATTCTTGGCTTTCTCATAAAGACTTAGAATGAAGTGCTTGTGAAGGATAAAAATCATTATGAATGTGAATTGTAAGCAATATAAGGGCCAGGGCAGTGTTCTCAGTCATGTCTGACTCTTTGAGACCCTATGCACTGTAGCCTGCCAGATTCCTCTGTCCATGAAAATTTCCAGGCAAGAATACTGGAGTGGGTTGCCATTTCCTACTCCAGGGCATCTTCCCCACCCAGGGATCAAACCCAAGTCTCTTGCATCTCCTGCACTGGCAGGTGGATTCTTTACCACTTTGTCACCTGGGAAGCCCAATGGCAGGGGTGATGTATATTATTCTTCATTTTATTGTCCATGATAGCTAGCTAACGAGTAACTTCTGACATGCCACATTTCAATGATTATTTTGTGATAGACATTGAAGCAGAATAATTTTTAAAACTGAAGTATAATAGAAGTATTTGTGCTTTGTTAAGAATATTGTATATATTAAATAAATAGGTATTTGCAAATGATCCATTAAACTATCCAAAAAGTTGAAACAGATTTAAAGTGAACCAAGAAGTGGCTAAACCAAAAAGAACCTCAGGATCTTTCTTGTACTTACATGATCAGTCACATGATGTCGCTGTATACTCAAAAGGTGAAAAGGGAAAACTGTCTCCAAGTCCAGATTCCAACAATCCACAGAATAGGATAGACTCCATATTGACTGGAAGGCTGGGTAAAATTTACTGAAGATATACTTACGGAAGGGGAGACTGGTCATAAATGTTAGCAGGCGAACTATCCCTTAAAACTGACAGTCTCACCTCAGAGATCTCTTTGTCTGCAATGTTGTTTTCTTGGCGAGGAGGCTTCGAAGCTCGGAGCCTGCTACTCTCGATTTTGCTCCTCGCAGCCTGGGAGTCGGGGAGCGGCCAGGTCCATTACTCAGTTCCCGAGGAGGCAAAACACGGCACCTTCGTGGGCCGCATCGCCCAGGACCTAGGACTGGAGCTGGCGGAGCTGGTGCCCCGCCTGTTCCGGGTGGCGTCCAAAGGCCGCGGGGACCTTCTGGAGGTAAATCTGCAGAATGGCATTTTGTTTGTGAATTCTCGGATCGACCGGGAGGAGCTGTGCGGACGGAGCGCGGAGTGCAGCATCCACCTGGAGGTGATCGTGGACCGGCCGCTGCAGGTGTTCCATGTGGAGGTGGAGGTGAAGGACATTAACGACAACCCGCCAGTATTCAGAGGAGAACAAAAGGTACTCATTTCTGAATCTGCGCCTTTGGAGTCTCGTTTTCCTCTAGAGGGCGCTTCTGATGCGGATATCGGCCTAAACTCTCTTCTGACCTATAGGTTAAGTCTAAATGAATATTTTACTCTTAAACTAATAACGAAAACCGACAAAAGTATATTGCCTGAACTCATTCTTCGGAAGTCATTGGATAGAGAAGAAATACCAGAACTTAATATGTTGCTGACCGCTCTGGATGGCGGTAAACCCCAGCTAACAGAATCTGTTCAGATTCAAATAACCATCCTGGATGTTAATGACAATGCTCCTGAGTTTGATAAGCCTGGCTATAAAGTGGTGCTGTTTGAAAATGTCCCAAACGGCACCAGAATCATTCAACTAAATGCTTCTGATCTAGATGAAGGACCAAACAGAGAAATTTCCTATGGAATCAGAATGATTCTGCCACTGAGTGAGAAATGTATGTTTTTAATAAATCCACAAACAGGTGAAATTAGAATTTACGGGAAACTGGATTTTGAAGAGAATAATGAGTATGAAATCCAGGTTAACGCCATTGATAAAGGGATTCCGCCCATGGCTGGTCATTGCACGGTCCTGGTGGAAGTTCTAGACCTGAATGACAATACCCCTGAGGTAATGATCACTTCGCTGTCGCTCCCAGTGCGGGAGGACGCTCAGGTGGGCACTGTCATTGCCTTGATCAGCGTGTCCGACTGTGACTCCGGCGCCAATGGGCAGGTGACCTGCTCACTTACACCACCCCATATCCCCTTCAAGCTGGTGTCCACCTTCAAGAATTACTATTCGATAGTGCTGGACAGCGTCCTGGACCGCGAGAGTGCGTCGAACTATGAGGTGGTGGTGACAGCGAGGGACGGCGGCTCACCTTCTCTGTCGGCCACCGCCAGCGTGTCCGTGGAGGTGGCCGACGTGAACGACAACGCGCCCGCCTTCCCGCAGCCCGAGTACACGGTGTTCGTGAAGGAGAACAACCCGCCCGGCTGCCACATCTTCACGGTCTCCGCGCGAGACGCGGACGCGCAGGAGAACGCGCTGGTGTCCTACTCGCTGGTGGAGCGGAGGGTGGGCGAGCGCGCGTTGTCGAGCTACGTGTCGGTGCACGCGGAGAGCGGCAAGGTGTACGCGCTGCAGCCGCTGGACCACGAGGAGCTGGAGCTGCTGCAGTTCCAGGTGAGCGCGCGCGACGCGGGCATGCCGCCCCTGGGCAGCAACGTGATGCTGCAGGTGTTCGTGCTGGACGAGAACGACAACGCGCCCGCGCTGCTGCCGCCCGGGCCAGGCGGAGGACCCAGCGCGCTGAGCCAGGTGGTGGTGCGGTCTGTGGGCGCGGGCCACGTGGTGGCAAAGGTGCGCGCGGTGGACGCGGACTCGGGCTACAACGCGTGGCTGTCGTACGAGCTGCAGCCGGCGGCAGGCGGCTCGCGCAGCCCGTTCCGCGTGGGGTTGTACACCGGCGAGATCAGCACGACGCGCGCCCTGGACGAGGCGGACGCGCCGCGCCAGCGCTTGCTGGTGCTGGTGAAGGACCACGGCGAGCCGGCGCTGACGGCCACGGCCACCGTGCTGCTGTCGCTGGAGGACAGCGGCCAGGCGCCCAAGGCCTCTTCGCGGGCGTTGTCTAGTGCAGCTGGCGCAGAGACGGCGTTAGTGGATGTGAACGTGTACCTGATCATCGGCATCTGCGCGGTGTCCAGCCTGTTGGTGCTCACGCTGCTGCTGTACACGGCGCTGCGGTGCTCGGCGCCGCCCAGCGAGGGCGCGTGCGGGCCGGTGAAGCCCAGGCTGGTGTGCTCCAGCGCGGTGGGGAGCTGGTCTTTCTCTCAGGAGAGGCGGCAGAGGGTGTGCTCTGGGGAGGGGCCGCCCAAGACCGACCTCATGGCCTTCAGTCCCTGTCTTCCAGCGTCTGGAGAAGATTGTTTAAATCCTTCCAGTGAAGTAAGTCCTTGATATCATTTAAGTGTGTTAGTCATTTTGTAGGTTTCATGTATTAGCCCAAATTTTCAATCATTCACTTCAGTTCAGTCGCGTCCGACTCTTCTCTACCCCACGGGTGCCAGGCTTTCCTGTCCATCACCAGCTCCCAAAGCTTGCTCAAATTATGTCCATTGAGTCAGTGATGCCATCCAACCATCTCATCCTCTGTCGTCCCCTTCTCCTGCCTTCACTCTTTCCCAGCATTCCATTTTATCTTTTCCAATTATTTTCAGCATTTCAAGCATTAAATAATTGGAGAGGATAAAATGGAGGCCATGGATAACCAGATTTAAAGTTTCCTGGCTCTATAATTTTTCATATTATCTATGAATTTCTAGCCTTGAAAGAAATAAGTACATTTGAGTAAAAACTAAGTTCTGATAAATTTATTTTTAATTTGTACTCAATTTCATAATTAAATGAAATTTGCAAGGTTAGTGTAGAGAGTTCTCAGATATCATAAACTAGATTCCTTTACTGCTCTTTACATGCATACTTGTAAAATAGTTTTCTTGATCACCAATCTAGTTGCAGTACAATCCCCTTTCAAGTGTTATAACAATAATAAAAATTGTTATCAATTCTAAAATGAGTAATTTGTTATTGCTCCCATAGAGTACCTTTCTTTCCATTGTGATTGGCTACAGTACTGTTGTTATTTACATAAAATATGCCATTTAAAATATTGTAATATCTATCTAAAGCAGGATGCACCTTATAATTAATAGTTTATAACAATTTAACTGATTCTTTTTCTTGGTAGCACACAAATAATGACACATCTTACAATTAGTAACATTTATTTGATTCCATAAAATATAAGAATAGTTATTCAGGACTTGTCTGGTGGTCCAGTGGCTAAGACTCTGCATTCCCAAAGCAGGAAGACTGGGTTTGATCCCTGGTCTGGGACCCAGCACAACCAAAGAATATTTATCGCCCCCTATTTTTTCCAGGACCTGTTCTAAGGTCTTTAATTGTATTATCTCATTTAGTTATGAAATCACCCCTACAGTGCAGGTACAATATTTATTATTAGCATTCTACTGATAAGAAGTCTGAAACTTAAGCCACATAGATCATGCAAAGTAACACAAACCCAGTTTTGGAGGATCACCAACCCATTATGGCATGCTACTGCTCTGATACAATTATCAGGTGAATCTTCTAAAAGTGTATTTTACATCTTGTAATCTTCTTCCACACAAAGCCTTTCCAGAGTGTTTTTTAATGTGAGGGAAAGAAGTAAGTAAAGAGGGAGATACTGAAAATCAGACAGGCAGAGAAGGAATGAAGATGAAGATGAAACATATGAATGAGAATAGAGAAAAAAATTAAGACAGTAGGGTTGGCCTTAAAAATGGCACGATTTTTCCTTAGTAGTGAATGAATAATAGAGAATATAAAGAGAAATGTCAACATAAGAAGAGAGCCATTGAGTTTGTATTTGATGACTTATCTTTCTGGGTAAGTCATCTGAGAACCACATGGTTGGAATGAGGTTGGGAATTTGAGAAAAAAGAAGAAAGTATGGAAGAATCTCTATGGGCAGGAATTATGAGTTCACTTGAGGGGTCAACTGAGGTAAAGGTGAGCATAAACTTGTAGAGAATATAGTAATGTTAAGTGGCTAATGAACTGAGGAGTTCAATAGAAAGCATTGAGAAAATGAATAGTTAGGCTGTGTATTGAAAGGTAAAGAAAATGTTAAAGAGAGGTGATATAAGAAGATATGTACCTATAGGGTATCTGAAAGGGCATGTTTTATTTTATTTTTTAAAATTTTAATTTGTGTTAGAGTATATCCAATTAACAATGTTGTGATAGTTTCAGGTAGACAGCAAAGGGATTCAGTTATACATACACATGTATCCATTCTCCCCCCAAACTCCCCTCCCATCCAGGCTACCACATAATATTGAGCAGAGTTCCCTGTGCTATGCAGTAGGTTCTTGTTGGTTACCCATTTTAAATATTTCAGTGTGTACATGTCAATAGCAAACTCCTGAACTATTGGAAAGGCATGTTTTAAATGGTTGACTGTGTATTCTAGGTTAGATGGAGAGGTAAAAAAGACAAAGTAGGGCCTAATAGACAAGAACAATTAGAATCAAGAAACTTTTCCCATTATAAAAGTAAAGGTGTGTTAATAAAAGTAATGGAGCAATGAGGAGAATGATGGTGAGAGAGTATCAAATACTCACATTTTCAGAGGGGAGCAAAGGTTCAGAAATGAACCCAACTCTTATTTCCTGCAGAGTTGGGCACAAAACAGGCAAGAGAGTTATGGAGCTATACTCTTTCTTTCCTAGCCCTGTTGGCATGGAACTTGGTGACTTGGTAAAGATAAAAGTAAGATTCCCTCCCTTTCTTCCTTGCTAGAGGTTTGTTAACATCTGTATCTACTTGTTGTTACTTGGAAAATCAGAGTCAACTTAAACGATAGTAGGAAATTCCCCAGTAATGGTATAAGTTAGGGAGAAAGAAAAGGGAAGTTTAACCTACTGGTAGTAATTTCATTTTTAGCAAATACATGAGATACTAGTTCTTGGCATGTTTTATACAAAGAAAATCCAGGACTTCAAAGTCTTGTTATATCTAAATGGTCAATATTGTGTGTTTATGTACATACACACTCACATACAAACTCATATTTACATTGATGGACATTTTCTTCCAATACAAATATTTTATCCAAATTTACAATCATGTTTGGGGGAAGTTAAAAATATTGTATTATTTAAAATCTGGTATATCAGTTAACGAATTTTCCATGTTCATTTATTTCATTCTTATGTGATTCATTATGTTTCTGCTTGGAGTCAAGGGAGTTGTGTGAGTAGGTCTCAAAAATATTACAGGAAAAGGACAGTCCCACCAAAACCTACAAAGCTATTAAGAACTAGAGTCTGATTTCCAAAAGGAAATGTGGACTACTACCTCTTTTTACAAATTCTGCACCACGTTTTACACATGCAAAAATGTTTTTGTGGAAAGATGGAACTCATCAACAGATTTCAACTAGAAGCCAATGCTGAACAGAATACAGTGATTTACTGTTGCTGGAGAGAAAAACATTTAATCTTCCATTACGTATTTGCAGCGAAAAATGTCATGAAATGCAAGAAGAAAAAATAAATCCCCTACGGCAACGGAAATTATGAACTGAGTCGTTATTACACTTACACATTCATGCGCATGGTGTCGCTCTTCACTGAAAACAATTCCGCGAAGAAAGCGCCTCCGCTCCTTCCTTCTTGAAGAAAATTGAGCAGATAGTGGAAAACCTCCGCGAATCCTCCCGCAATAGAAGGCCGTAAAATTAGACCTTGAGGGGCATTTGAAGTAAGGTAGCCTATAGACTTCAGATATCTTTGAAGGCTTTTGAGTGTACCATGCTGTTTTCCTGGAGAGAAGGCCCAGGAGCTCGGCTTTTGCTGCTCTCGCTTCTGCTTCTCGCAGCCTGGGAGTCGGGGAGCGGCCAGGTCCATTACTCAGTTCCCGAGGAGGCAAAACACGGCACCTTCGTGGGCCGCATCGCCCAGGACCTAGGACTGGAGCTGGCGGAGCTGGTGCCCCGCCTGTTCCGGGTGGCGTCCAAAGGCCGCGGGGACCTTCTGGAGGTAAATCTGCAGAATGGCATTTTGTTTGTGAATTCTCGGATCGACCGGGAGGAGCTGTGCGGACGGAGCGCGGAGTGCAGCATCCACCTGGAGGTGATCGTGGACCGGCCGCTGCAGGTGTTCCATGTGGAGGTGGAAGTTACAGATATTAACGACAACCCGCCTGTGTTCCCAGAAAGTGAAAAAAGAATAATCATTGCTGAATCTAGACCTCCGGAAACTCGGTTCCCGCTAGATGGCGCATCTGATGCAGATATTGGAGTAAACTCCGCCTTGACGTACCGAGTCGATCCCAACGATTATTTCACTTTGGACACACAAAGCAGTCGTGAACAAATGTCTTCGTTATCACTTGTGTTAAGGAAATCATTGGACAGAGAGGAAATTCAGGAACATAGTTTATTATTGACAGCTAGTGATGGAGGTAAACCCGAGTTGACCAGCACAGTTCAGCTGCTGATTACAATCCTGGATGTGAATGACAACGCACCAGAATTTGACCAATTAATTTATAAAGTGAGAATGTTAGAGAACTCACTTAATGGCTCATTAGTGATCGAACTAAATGCCACAGACCCTGATGATGGTACAAATGCAGACATAACCTACTCATTTAGAAGACCTGTATCACCTGCAATATTATATGCGTTTTACATAAATCCCGACAGTGGAGAAATTAGGACAAAAGGTAAATTGGATTTCGAAGAAAATAAATTGTATGAAATATCCGTGGAAGCGATTGACAAGGGGAATATTCCAATGGCGGGTCATTGTACCATTTTGGTGGAAATAGTAGATATAAATGACAATGCTCCAGAAGTTACCATCACTTCTTTGGCTCTTCCGGTGCGAGAGGACGCTCAGGTGGGCATTGTCATCGCCTTGATCAGCGTATCCGACCGTGACTCCGGCGCCAACGGGCAGGTGACCTGCTCCCTGATGGCTCACAACCCGTTCAAGTTGGTATCCACCTTCAAGAATTACTATTCGATAGTGCTGGACAGCGTCCTGGACCGCGAGAGTGCGTCGAACTATGAGGTGGTGGTGACAGCGAGGGACGGCGGCTCACCTTCTCTGTCGGCCACCGCCAGCGTGTCCGTGGAGGTGGCCGACGTGAACGACAATGCGCCCGCCTTCCCGCAGCCCGAGTACACGGTGTTCGTGAAGGAGAACAACCCGCCTGGCTGCCACATCTTCACGGTCTCCGCGCGAGACGCGGACGCGCAGGAAAACGCGCTGGTGTCCTACTCGCTGGTGGAGCGGAGGGTGGGCGAGCGCGCGTTGTCGAGCTACGTGTCGGTGCACGCGGAGAGCGGCAAGGTGTACGCGCTGCAGCCGCTGGACCACGAGGAGCTGGAGCTGCTGCAGTTCCAGGTGAGCGCGCGCGACGCGGGCATGCCGCCCCTGGGCAGCAACGTGACGCTGCAGGTGTTCGTGCTGGACGAGAACGACAACGCGCCTGCGCTGCTGCCGCCTGGGCCAGGCGGAGGACCCAGCGCGGTGAGCCAAGTGGTATCCAGGTCCGTGGACGCGGGCCACGTGGTGGCAAAGGTGCGCGCGGTGGACGCGGACTCGGGCTACAACGCGTGGCTGTCGTACGAGCTGCAGCCGGCGGCAGGCGGCTCGCGCAGCCCGTTCCGCGTGGGGTTGTACACCGGCGAGATCAGCACGACGCGCGCCCTGGACGAGGCGGACGCGCCGCGCCAGCACCTGCTGGTGCTGGTGAAGGACCACGGCGAGCCGGCGCTGACGGCCACGGCTACCGTGCTGCTGTCGCTGGAGGACAGCGGCCAGGCGCCCAAAGCCTCTTCGCGGGCGTTGTCTGGTGCAGCTGGCGCAGAGACGGCGTTAGTGGATGTGAACGTGTACCTGATCATCGGCATCTGCGCGGTGTCCAGCCTTTTGGTGCTCACGCTACTGCCGTACACGGCGCTGCGGTGCTCGGCGCCGCCCAGCGAGGGCGCGTGCGGGCCGGTGAAGCCCAGGCTGGTGTGCTCCAGCGCGGTGGGGAGCTGGTCTTTCTCTCAGGAGAGGCGGCAGAGGGTGTGCTCTGGGGAGGGGCCGCCCAAGACCGACCTCATGGCCTTCAGCCCCAGTCTTCCTCCTTGTCTGAGTTCTGCGGAGGGACCAGGGGAAATAGAAGCAGAATTAGAGCAGTTGAAAAAGGTGAGGTCATATTTTAAATTTTCTTGCTGTTTTAGCCATCCTCACAGTTTTAAGATTCTTCAATCTCAGTTTTAAGGTCATTCTTTAATTTGCTTGTCATTATGGTTTTAATGAGTGTTACTGACATCATGAGTCCATTAATCTTCAAATTAAATATTAGTTTAAAAAGATAGTATTGGTCATAATGCTAATTATTTGCTTTTGTTGAATTCTTGACAGTTTAAAAATATTTATTGCTTACATAAGCATTTTTCAAGAAAGTCCACATTGTGAGTACTTAAGCATCTAGAAAACCATAATTAAACATTTTAAAATCTGTGTCTTTAAAATTTATAGATATGCCCACATACAGATTTTGGTTTGAATGGGGCCATAACTTTTTACATAAAGTTTTTTTTAAAGGTGCATTTTTCTTCCTTCTTAAAGAATCTTTTTTGTTTGCTCCTTCCTTATTTTACTCTGGCACATCACCATTCCCCTGTCTGTATACAATCTGAAAAACCTTATGATTTTCCTTTAACATTTTTATTTGCAGTTACATAATTATTCACATACATGCATACATATGGTGGGTTTTTATTATTGTTTCTTTTGGAAATTTTGTTAGCATAGATACTGCATTTTACATTTCACAGTCACCAGTACTTTGTGGAAATCCCTGATTCATTTAATAGCTGTGTAGTACTCTATAGTGTGGATGTACCATTTATATGATATCATTTATATCATTTATCAGTTATTCACCAGTTGATGAGTACTTTGTGTTTTTTTGCCCTCATAAACCATGCTGTGGAGAAGGCAATGGCACCCCACTCCAGTACTCTTGCCTGGAAACTCCCATGGACGGAGGAGCTTGGTGGGCTGCAGTTGCTCAGAGTCGGACACGACTGAACCACTTCACTTTCACTTTTCACTTTCATGCATTGGAGAAGGAAATGGCAACCCATTCCAGTGTTCTTCCCTGGAGAATCCCAGGGACCTGGTGAGCTGCTGTCTATGGGGTCACACAGAGTTGGACACGACTGAAGCAACTTAGCAGCAGCAAACCATGCTGTAATATCATTTTACATATTCCTAAAATATTTGTGCCTTTATTTGTATAAAATTCATTTTCAGATATTGATGAATCTAAGAGTATGAATAATTTTAATTTAAATATATGTTTCCAGATTACTTTCCCAAAATTTTGAATTTCTTTTCATCTCCACCAAGAAGTTTGAGCACTCTCCCTTTTATCTTTAAAAGCAATAGAGGTCTTACATTCTGCCAATGTGATATATATAAAATGGTATCTTTGTTACTTTAATTTTAATTCCTGTATTTTATTTTATTTATTTAATTTTAATTCCTGAGCATAATGTCATCAGCATTTGGTTTTCATTGATTTGTCAGTTAAATTTTTTGGTTGTTTTTCAATTTGGGAAAGTTCTCTGTCAATAATTAGCTTTTGTCTCCCATCTATATCACAGATATTTTTCCTCCTATATATTGATTTGCTTAGGGTATATTTTGCCATATAAAAATATTTTTTAAATTTCTGTTTCCTGTTATGGATTTTAAAGTCTTTTAAGTTTATTTAGGGATATCTTCCCAAATTTTATACTGAACATTCATTAATTAAATTCATTTAAAAACATTTAAATTTAATTTAATTAAAAAATTAAAGTATAATTGATATTAATTTCAGGTGTACAATGTAATGATTCAGTATCTGTGTATACTGTGAAATGATCACCACAATAAATCTAGTTAACATTCATCACTATACATAGTTACAAAAATTTTTTCAATGAGAACCTTTAAGATCCTTTCTTTAGCATCTTTCAAATATATAATACACATTATTAACTATAATCACCATCAGTTCAGTTCAGTTCAGTCACTCAGTCATGTCCAACTCTTTGTGACCCCATGAATCGCAGCACGCCAGGCCTCCCTGTCCATCACCAACTCCCGGAGTTCACCCAGACTCACGTCCATCGAGTAGTGATGCCATCCAGCCATCTCATCCTCTTTTGTCCCCTTTTCCTCCTGCCCCCAATCCCTCCCAGCATCAGTCTTTCCAATGAGTCAACTCTTCACATGAGGTGGCCAAAGTACTGGAGTTTCAGCTTTAGCATCATTCCTTCCAAAGAAATCCCAGGGCTGATCTTCAGAATGGACTGGTTGGATCTCCTTGCAGTCCAAGGGACTCACAAGAGTCTTCTCCAACACCACAGTTCAAAAGCATCGATTCTTCGGCGCTCAGCCTTCTTCACAGTCCAACTCTCACATCCATACATGACCACAGGAAAAACCATAGCCTTGACTAGACGAACCTTTGTTGGCAAAGTAATGTCTCTGCTTTTGAATATGCTATCTAGGTTGGTCATAACTTTCCTTCCAAGGAGTAAGTGTCTTTTAATTTCATGGCTGCAGTCACCATCTGCAGTGATTTGGGAGCCCAGAAAAATAAAGTCTGACACTGTTTCCACTGTTTCCCCATCTATTTCCCATGAAGTGATGGGACCGGATGCCGTGATCTTCGTTTTCTGAATGTTGAGCTTTAAGCCAACTTTTTCACTCTCCACTTTCACTTTCATCAAGAGGCTTTTGAGTTCCTCTTCACTTTCTGCCATAAGGGTGGTGTCATCTGCATATCTGAGGTTATTGATATTTCTCCCGGCAATCTTGATTCCAGCTTGTGCTTCCTCCAGCCCAGCATTTCTCATGATGTACTCTGCATATAAGTTAAATAAGCAGGGTGACAATATACAGCCTTGATGTACTCCTTTTCCTATTTGGAACCAGTCTGTTGTTCCATGTCCAGTTCTAACTGTTGCTTCCTGACCTGCATACAAATTTCTCAAGAGGCAGATCAGGTGGTCTGGTATTCCCATCTCTTTCAGAATTTTCCACAGTTTATTGTGATCCACACAGTCAAAGGCTTTGGCATAGTCAATAAAGCAGAAATAGATGTTTTTCTGGAACTCTCTTGCTTTTTCCATGATCCAGCGGATGTTGGCAATTTGATCTCTGGTTCCTCTGCCTTTTCTAAAACCAGCTTGAACATCAGGAAGTTCACGGTTCACATATTGCTGAAGCCTGGCTTGGAGAATTTTGAGCATTATTTTACTAGCATGTGAGATGAGTGCAATTGTGCGGTAGTTTGAGCATTCTTTGGCATTGCCTTTCTTTGGGATTGGAATGAAAACTGACCTTTTCCAGTCCTGTGGCCAGTGCTGAGTTTTCCAAATTTGCTGGCATATTGAGTGCAGCACTTTCACAGCATCATCTTTCAGGATTTGAAATAGCTCAACTGGAATTCCATCACCTCCACTAGCTTTGTTTGTAGTGATGCTTTCTAAGGCCCACTTGACTTCACATTCCAGGATGTCTGGCTCTAGGTCAGTGATCACACCATCGTGATTATCTGGGTCATGAAGATCTTTTTTGTACAGTTCTTCTGTGTATTCTAGCCACCTTTTCTTAATATCTTCTGTTTCTGTTAGGTCCATACCATTTCTGTCCTTTATCACCGTACTGTACATTATATCACTATGCTATGCTAAGTCACCTCAGTCGTGTCTGGCTCTGTTCGACCCCATAGCCAGCAGCCCACCAGGCTCCCCCGTCCCTGGGATTCTCCAGGCAAGAACACTGGAGTGGGCTGCCATTTCCCTCTCCAATGCATGAAAGTGAAAAGTGAAAGTGAAGTCGCGCAGTCGTGTCTGACTCTTAGCGACTAGGACTTATTTATTTTATAACTGTCAGTTTGTCCTTTTTGACCACCTTCACCCATTGCACCCACCCCTTGCATCTGGCAACCACTAAATTGTTCTCTGTATCTATAAGTTTGTTAGATTCCACATAAGTGAGATCATTTTTTCTTAATATAGACATTTATCACAATAAACCTCCCTCTTAGCATTGCTTTTGCTATATTTCATAAGTTTTTTAAAAATATGATTTTATTTTTTTATTTATTTTTGGCTGTGTTGGGTCTTTGTTGCTGCGTGAGCAAGTGGGGGATACTGTCTAGTCTCAGCATTTTGGCTTCTGGTTGTGGTGGCTTCGCCTGTTGTGGAGCATGGGCTCTAGGCATGGCGGCTTCAGTAGTTTCAGTAGTTGTGGTGCAGGGGCTTTAGTTGGTCTGCAGCATGTGGGATCTTGCCAGACCGAGGATTGAACCCTAATCTCCTGTATTGGCACATCGATTCTTTACTACTGAGCTACCAGGGAACCCCACCTCATAAGTTTTGATATGTTGTGTTTTCATGTTCACTTGTTTCAAGGTATTTTTGAATTTTCCCTTGATTTCATCTTTGATCCATTGTTTTCCAGTAAAGTGTTGTTTAATTTCCACATATTTAACCATTGTGGTTGGAAAAGATACTTCATATAATTTTAGTCTTTTAAAATTTGCTTACCCTTGGTTTGGATCTAATATCTGATCTATCCTGGAGAATGTGAGCCTGGGTATTAGCTGAAGTGAATGTTTTGGAGGCAGCTTGTAGTTGTGTGTGTGTTTTTTTAAACGTTTTCAGCCATTCTGTGCCCTTTGATTGGATAATTTAATCCACTTACATTTAAAGTAATTCTTGATAATTAAAAACTTACTATTACCATCTTGTTCATAGTTTTCTGGTTGTTTCATTGTTCCTTTGTTCTTTTCTTCCTCTCGTGAACTGATGATTTTCCATTGGGGTATACTTTGATTCCCTTTTCTTTATCTTGTGTGTATGTGTATACTATAGTTTTTTGTTTGTTTTGTAGTTACCCTGTGGCTTACTTGAAATATGTTACAGATAAAACAGTTTATTTTAAGCTGATAACTTTGATCATATTAAAAAACTCTACTCTCTTTCCTCTCCCCTTACTTTGTTTTTGTTGCCATAATTGACATCTTTTTTATATTCTGTACCATAAACAAATTATTGTAGCTATATTTATTCTTAACACCTTTGTTTTATAACCCTTACACTAGAGTTAAATGGTTATCACACCATCATATTACAGTATTAGATTATTCTGAATCTGACTATATACTTACCTTTACCAGTGTATCGTGTAGTTTCATATGGTTTCATGTTATTAGTTAGCTGCCTTTCATTTCAGCTTGAAGAACTCCTTTCAGCATTTCTTGTAAGGCACATCTAATAGTAGGCGATGAACTCCCTCAGCTTTTGTTTGTTTGGGTAAGTCTTTATCTCATCTTCATTTCTGAAGGTCAGCTTTGTAGGGTCAAGTTTTCATGGTTGGCATTTTTTCTTTTAGCTCTTTGAATATATCCTCCCATTCTTTCCTGGCATACAATGCTTATGCTACAATATCTGCTGATAGCCTTATGAGAGTTGTCTTATATAAGATAAATTTTTTTTTATTGTTGCTTCTTTGATTTTATACAGTTTTATTATAATTTGTCTTGAAGAAGATTGTCTTGCATTGAAAATTTGAGGTAACTTATAGGCTTCATGGACTTGGATATCCAAACCCCTCTCCAGGTTTGGGAAATTCTCACCATTCTTTATTTTTTTTAAAAAGTATTTATTTATCTTTGGCTGTGCTGGGTCTTAGTTGCTGTGTGGGCTTTTCTCTAGTTGTAGCGAGTGGAGGCTACTCTCTACTTGCAGTATGTGGGCTTCTCATTGCAGTGGCTTCTCTAGTTGTGGAGCACAGGCTCCAGGTGCATGGGCTTCAGTAGTTGCAGGACATGGGATGAATAATTGCAGCTGTGGCCTCTAGAGTGTGGGCTCACTATTTTCTTTCTTTTTACATCTCTTTATCAGATATTTTTAAATGATCTGTCTTGCTCCTTCTACTGTCTTTCTGTAGCATTTCAAATTTTCTGGTTCTACAGCAGCAAGCTACTCTTGTTTGTTCTCAGTGGCCATTAGGCATCTAGACTATGGCGGTTCCCTGACAGTTTCAAGTCAAGTGGGACAGATACTAATTCCTTGAGCAGCCCTCCAAAACCCAGAAGGGCTGGATTCACGCCCTTTCTCCCTCCTTCCTAAAGGAGCTAGCTGCCTTTTTGCTAGCAGTGAAGTTGCTTATTCTTCATGACTCCCAGGCATCCAAACTATGCCAGTTCTATCAGTTCTCTGAGTAGGGTCATATATAGAAACTAGTCCCTCATGAAGTTCTCCAAGGAGCTGAAGCATTGGACGCATGCTCTACTCTTCTCTTTCCCCTTGATGGTGGGAGAGTGAACCAGGGTGTTTTTTCCTGGTGCTGAGCTATGCCAACTTCTGGAAGGGGCTGATGTGAGTAAAGTAAAATTACTCTTCTTATTTGTTCCAATACAGCTGTTTAAGTTTTAAACTCATTTGGGTACTCCAACTTCTTAACTTGATTATGGAATTCTTGTAAGGATATTTCATTGTACATATCATTACTAATTAGTATTTTTGTGGGTGAATTAGGGCTGGGACTTTCTATTCTGACAGCAAGGGGAAAGTGTCTTTTAATTTCATGGCTGCAGTCACTATCCACAGTGATTTTGGAGCCCAAGAAAATAAAATGGGCTTCTCTGGTGGCTCAGACAGTAAAGAATATGCCTGCAATGCAGGAGACTGAGTCGATCCCTGGGTCAGAAAGATCCTTTGGAGAAGGGAATGTCTATCTCCTCCAGTATTCTTGCCTGGAGAATTATATGGACAGAGGAGCTTGGTGGGCTGTAGTTCATGGGGTTGCAAAGAGTCAGATGTGACTAATAGCAAAATTCAGATCGGATCAGATCAGATCAGTTGCTCAGTCGTGTCCAACTCTTTGCGACCCCATGAATCGCAGCACGCCAGGCCTCCTTGTCCATCACCAACTCCCGGAGTTCACCCAGACTCACGTCCATCGAGTCAGTGATGCCATCCAGCCATCTCATCCTCTGTCGTTCCCTTCTTCTCTTTCCCCCAATCCCTCCCAGCATCAGAGTCTTTTCCAGTGAGTCAACTCTTCGCATGAGGTGGCCAAAGTACTGGATAGCAACATTACAAGATATTAAATATGGTCCCCTGTGCTATACAGAGGTCCTTGTTGTTTATCTGTTTTATATATGGTAGTGTATATCTATTAACTCCAAATTCCTAATTTATCCCTGCCTTTCCCCTTTGGTAACCATAAATTTATATTCTGTGTGAGAATGTTTTTGTTTTGTGAATAAGTTAATTTGTATCATTTTTTTAGATTCCACATACAAGTGATATCATATGATGTTTGTCTTTTTCTATCTGACTTACTTTACGAAGTATGACAAATTCTAGGTCCATTCATGTTGCTGAAAATGGCATTATTTTATTATTTTTCTTGGCTGAGTAAGTAACATTCCACTGTATATATTTATACCACCTTTTCTTTATCCAGTAATTTGTTGATAAACACTTAAGTTGTTGATGAACACTCAAACTGCTGCAGAAATGCACTCATCTCACACACTAACAAGGTAATGCTCAAAATTCTCCAAGCCAGGCTTTAACAATACGTGAACTGTGAACTTCCAGATGTTCAAGTTGGATTTGCAAAAGAGAGAGGAACCAGAGATCAAATTTTCAACATCCATTGGATCATTGAAAAATCAAGAGAGTTCCAGAAAAACATCTACTTCTGTTTTATTGACTAAACCAAAGCTTTTGACTGTGTAGATCACAACCAACTGTGGAAAATTCTAAAAGAGATGGGAATAGCAGACCACCTGACCTGCCTTCTGAGAAATCTGTATGCAACAGTTAGAACTGAACATGGAACAACAGACTGGTTCCAAATTGGGAAAGGAGTACGTCAAGGCTATATATTGTCACCCTGCTTTTTTAACTTATATGCAAATTTGTGGTGGTGGTGGTGGGTGGTTTAGTCGCTAAGTCATGTCCAACTCTTGAGACCCCATGGACTGTAGCCTGTCAGACTCCTCTGTCCATGGGCTTCTCCAGGCAAGAATACTGGAGTGGATTGCCATTTCCTTCTCCAGGGGATCTTCCTGATCCAGGAATTGAACCCGGGGCTCCTGCATTGCAGGCAGATTCTTTACCGACTGAGCTATGAGTCAGCATGCATTATGTGGAACAGCATGCATTATATGCAGAGTACATCATGAGAAACGCTGGGCTGGATGAAGCACAAGCTGGAATCAAGATTGCCGGGAGAAATATCAATAACCTCAGATATGCAGATGGCACCACCCTTATGGCAGAAAGTGAGGAAGAACTAAAGAGCCTCTTGGTGAAAGTGGAGAGTGAAAAAGTTGGCTTAAAGCTCAACATTCATAAAACTAAGATCATGGCATCTGGTCCCATCACTTCATGGGGAAATAGATGGGGAAACAGTGGAAGCAGTGAGAGACTTTATTTTTGGGGCTCCAAAATCACTGCAGATGGTGATTGCAGCCATGAAATTAAAAGATGCTTACTCCTTGGAAGGAAAGTTATGACCAGCCTAGTTCAGTTCAGTTGCTCAGTCGTGTCAGACTCTTTGTGACCCCATGAATCGCAGCATGCCAGGCCTCCCTGTCCATCACCAACTCCTGGAGTTCACTCAAACTCATGTCCATCGACCAACCTAGACAGCATATTAAAAAGCAGAGACATTACTTTGCCAACAAAGGTCCGTCTAGTCAAGGCTATGGTTTTTTCAGTAGTCATGTATGAATGTGAGAGTTGGACTATAAAGAAAGCTGAGCACCGAAGAATTGATGCTTTTGAACTGTGGTGTTGGAGAAGACTCTTGTGAGTCCCTTGGACTGCAAGGAGATCCAACCAGTCAGTTCTAAAGGAAATAAGTCCTGAATATTCATTGGAAGGACTGATGCTGAACCTGAAACTCCCAATACTTTGGCCACCTGATGTGAAGAGCTGACTCATTTGAAAAGACCCTGATGCTGGGAAAGATTGAGGGCAGGAGGAGAAGGGGATGACAGAGGATGAGATGGCTGGATGGCATCACTGACTCAATGGGCATGAGTTTGGGTAGGCTCTGGGAATTGGTGTTGGACAGGGAAGTCTGGCGTGCTGCAGCTCATGGGGTCGCAAAGAGCTGGACATGACTGAGCGACTGAACTGAACTGAGGAAGATTCTTGAGAGTCCCTAGGACTGCAAGGAGATCCAAGCAGTCAATCCTAAAGGAAATCAACCCTGAATGTTTGATGCTGAAGCTGAAGTTCCAATACTTTGGCCACCTGATGCAAAGAGCTGACTCATTGGAAAAGACCCTGATGCTGGGAAAGATTGAAGGCAAAAGGAGAAGGGGGCAGCAAAGGATGAGTTGGTTGGATGGCATCACTGACTCAATGGACATGAGTTTGAGCAAACTCCAGGAGATAGTGGAGGGCAGAGGAACCTGATGTGCTGCAATCCATGGGATTGCAAAAAGTTGGACATGACTTAGGGACTAAGCAACAACAACATTAGTTGCTGTATAACACAACAACAATGACAATGGTAACTGTGTTTAGATAAACTAACCTCTATATTGTTTACCTTAATGGCTACACCAATTTACATTCCCACCAACATTGTAGGAAGGTTCCCTTTTATCCACACTCTCCGCAGCATTTAGTATTTGTAGACTTTTTGATGATGGTTATTCTGCCTGGTGTGAGATGATGCTTCTTTGTAATTTTGATTTGCATTTCCCTAGTAATTAGCAATATTGAGTATCTTTTTGTGTGCCTTTGGCCATCTGTATGCCTTCTTTAGATAAATGTCTATTTAGGTCTTCTGTCCATTTGTTAATTGAGTTGTTAGTTATTTTTTGATATTGAGCTATACTGTTCTTATATTTTAGAAATTAAGCCCTTGTCAGTCACATTGTTTGCAAGTATTTTATCCCTTTCCATAGCTTGTCTTTTTGTTTTGTTGATGGTTTCCTTTCTGTGCAAAAGCTTGTAAGTTTGATTAGGTCTCATTTACTTATTTTTGTTTTTATTTCTTTTGCCTTGGAAGACTGATCTAAGAAAGTGTTGCTATGATTTATGTTCAAGAATGTTTTGCTTATGTTCTCTTCTAGAAGTTTTATGGTGGTGTGTCATATTTAAGTTGTTAAACCATTTTGAATTTATTTTTGTGTATGATATGAGCGAGTGTTTTAACTTGATTGATTACATGTGACTGTCCAGCTTTCCCAGCGCCACTTCCTGAAGAGGCTGTCTTTTCTCCATTGTATATTCTTGCCTCCTTTGTTAAAGATTTTTTGCCCATACATGTGTGGGTTTATTTCTGGGCTCTCTATTCTGTTCCATTAATCCATATATCTGTTAATCCATATATTGTGCCAATACCATGCTATTTTGATTACTGTAGCTTTATAGTATTGTCTGAAGTCTGGAAGGGTTATGCTTCCAGTTTTGTTCTTTTTCCTGGGATTGCTGTAGCAATTCCAGATCTTTAGTGGTTCCATATAAATTTTAGGATTATTTGTTCTAGTTCTGTGAAAAACATCATGGGTAATTTAATAGGGAGAGTATTAAATCTGTAGATTGCTTTGGGTGGGATGGCCATTTGGACAATATTAATTCTTCCAATCAAAGAACATGTAATATCTTTCCATTTATTTGAATCATCTTCAGTTTTCATTATCAATGTTTTATAGCTCCCATTAAGTGAGTAAGTCTTTCATCTCCTTTGTCAGGTTTATTTCTAGGTATTTTGTTTTTTTTTTTTAATTTGATTTTAAGCAGAATTTTAAAAAACTTTCTCCTTCTGATATTTCATGGTTAGTGTAAAAAAATGCACTAGATTTCTGTATGTTAATCTTGTATCCTATACCTTGCTGAATTTGTTTATCAGTTCTAATAGTTTTCATGTGGATTCTTTAGGGCTTTCTTTATAGAGTATCATGTCATCTGCATATAATGACATTTTTACCTTCCAATTTGGATTTTTTTTCTTTGTCTTGTCTGATTGCTATAGCTGGGACTTCCAATACTATGTTGAATAGAAGTGGTCAGAGTGGGCATTCTTGTTTTGCTCCAGATTTTAGCAGGAAGGCTTCTAACTTTTCACCTTTGAATATTATGTTGGCTGTGGTGCATTATATTTATTGATTTTTCAGATGTTAAATCAACCTTGCATTCTTGGAATAACTCCCGCTTGGTGATAGTGAATAATTTCTTTACTGAGTATGGTTCTCTAGTATGTTGGTGACAATGTATGTTTTTATATTCATGAGAGATATTGGTGTCTAGTTTTTTTCTTGTGATGTCTTTGGTTTTGGTATCAGGGTAATATTGCCCTCAGAATGAAGTGTTTACTTCTCTTCTATTTTTGAAAGAGTTTGTACAGAACAGGTGTTAACTCTTACTTAAGTGTTTGGTAGAATTCATTCATAGTAACTTTTGGTCCTATTTGTTTGTTTTCGTTTTGTGTGTATTTCCATCATTATGTATTCAATTTCTTTACTTTTTATAGATCCATTCAGGTTTTCTATTTCTTTTTGACTCAGGTTTTGTATTTGTATTTTATATAAATTTGTCTGTTTTATATAAGCTATTTATTTATTGGCATACAATTGTTCATGGTATTCTCTTATAAACCTTTTTATTTCTGTGAGATCAATAATAATGCCCCTTATTTCATTTCTGGTTTTAAGTAATTTTAGTCTTCTGGTTTTTTTCTCTTGGTCAACCTAGCTAAAGTTTTGCCAGTTTTGTTGATATTTTCAAAGAACCAACTTTTGGCTTTATTGTCTTACTCTGTTGTTTTACCATTCTTAGTTTCATTTATTTCTGCTCTAATGCTAATTATTTTGTTTCTTCTGCTTGCTTTCGGAGAAGGCAATGGCACCCCACTCCAGTGCTCTTGCCTGGAAAATCCCATGGACGGAGGAGCTTGGTAGGCTGCAGTCCATGGGGTTGCTAGGAGTTGGACACAACTGAGCGACTTCACTTTCACTTTTCACTTTCATGCATTGGAGAAGGAAATGGCAACCCACTCCAGTGTTCTTGCCTGGAGAGTCCCAGGGATGGGGGAGCCTGGTGGGCTGCCGTCTCTGGGGTGGCACAGAGTCGGACACAACTGAAGCGACTTAGCAGCAGCATCTGCTTGCTTTAGATTTGATTTACTTTTCTTTTTACTGTGTCTTAAAGTAGAAGATTAGGTTATTGAAATGAGGTATTTCTTCTTTTTAAATGTCAACATTTATAGCTGTATGTTTCTCTATAAGCATTGTTTTAGTTGCATCCCATATGTTTTCATATGTTGTGTTTCCATTTTTGGTCATTTAAGAGTATTTTCCAGAGAAGGCAATGGCACCCCACTCCAGTACTTTTGCCTGGAAAATTCCATGGACGGAGGAGCCTGGTAGGCTGCAGTCCATGGGGTCGCTAGGAGTCTGACACAACTGAGCAACTTCACTTTCACTTTTCACTTTCATGCATTGGAGAAGGAAATGGCAACCCACTCCAGTGTTCTTGCCTGGAGAATCCCAGGGACGGGGGAGCCTGGTGGGCTGCCATCTCTGGGGTCACACAGAGTCGGACACGACTGAAGCGACTTAGCAGCAGCAGCAGCAGCAAGAGTATTTTCTGATTTTCCTTGTTCTTTCTTCTTTGACCCGTTGGTTATTTTAGCATATGTTATCTAATTTTCACATATTTGTGAGTTATTCAAACTTCCTTTTGTTATGATTTCTTGTTTCATATCATTGTGGTCAGAGAATATTCTTTGTATGGCATCAATTTTTAAAAATTTATTGAAGCTTGTTTTATGACTTAGTGTTGAGAAGGGAAGTCTCATGTGCACAGTCTTTCAACCCTCATTCAGCTACATAAGAATGGGTCTTGGAAAGGGAACCCATGTATGCTGTTTGTGGAAACGTAAATTGGTGGCTACTATGGAAAACAGTATGATATATTCTCAAAAAACTAAAAACACAACTACCATGTGACCCAGCAATTTCAGTTCTGGATATATATTTTTAAAAAAATGAAAACACGAATTCAAAAAGATACACGTACCCCAGTGTTCATAGCAGCATGTGTGTGTGCTTAATTAGTTGGTCATGTCTGACTCTGTGACCCAGTGGACTGTACCCTGCCAGGCTCCTCAGTTCATGGGATTCTCCAGGCAAGAATACTGGAGTGGGTAGCCATTCCCTTCTTCAGGGAATTTTCCCGACCCAGGGGTGGAACCCGGGTCTCCTGCATTGCAGGCAGATTCTTTATTGTCTGAGTCACCAGGGAAGCCCTCATGGTAGCATATTATTTACAACTGTCAATAGAAGCAACCTAAGTGTCCATCAACAGATGAATGGATAAAGAAGATGAACCCATAAAAAAGAATGAACTTTTGCCATTTGTAACAACATGGATGGACCTTGAGTGTATTATACTAAGTAAAACAAATCAGATAGGGAAAGACAAATACTATATGATATTACTTATTTATGGAATCTAAAAAATAAAACCAACTAATGAATGTAACAAAGAAGAAATATACCTATAGATATAGAAAAAAAACTAGTAGTTACCAGTGGGGAGAGGGAAATGGGGAAGGATAAGAACAGGGGAGGGAATCAAACATAGTAGTTTGTAGAGGTACAAACTATTATATATAAAATAAAAAAGCTACAAGGATATATTGCACATCACAAGGAAAATAGCCAGTATTTTACAATAACTGTGAACCAGTATGGTGTACATATGTAACTTATTTTAAAAAAGAAGGTATTGTCAAATGTATTCGATAAAGTTTGAGAAATATTTGTGCTGTAAAGTAATAAAATTGTTTTAAAGTGGGATTGTTATGGCTACACAGTTTGTACATTTTCAAAAATGAGTTGTTTATTTAAATACGTGAACTTACAACAAAAAATTATACCTAAGAAAATAGAATGGGTCTTGATAAGGAATGGAACATTTCCTTATCAAGAAATGAAGAGTCCATACAGCCTTTGCTAGGTATATATACAATGTGGGGCTACATTTCCCTGTTTCAGGCTCAATGGATGCTCTGCTTGGAGCATGCTCATCATGTGGCACCTATCCAACTCCAATTAAAAAGTTATTTTTATTTTTATTGAAGTATAGTTGATTTATAATATTGTAACATTTTCAGGTGTATAGTAAGGTGATTCAGATATACATGCATGCATGTGTGAGACCCTAGGGACTGTAGCTTCCATAAGCCTCTTATCCTTATCCATCAGAGGACAGACAGAATGAAAACCACAATCACAGAAAACTAAGCAAACTGACCACATGGACCACAGCCTTGTCTAACTCAATGAAACTATTAGCCATGCCATGTAGGGCCACCAAAGACAGACGGGTCATGGTGGAAAGCTCTGACAAAATGTGGCCCACTAGAGAAGGGAATGGCAAACCACTTCAGTATTCTTGCTTTGAAAACCTCATGAACAGTATGAAAAGGCAAAAAGATATGACACTGAAAGATTAACCCTCCAGGTTGGTAGGTGCCCAATATGCTACTGGGGAAGAGTGGAGAAATAATTCCAGAAAGAATGAAGAGATGGAGCCAATGCAAAAACAACACCCAGTTGTGGATGAGACTGGGGATGGAAGTAAAGTCTGATCCTGTAAGGTACAATATTGCATAGGAACCTGGAATGTTAGGTCCATGAATCAAGGTAAATTGGAAGTGATCTAACAGGAAATGGCAAGAGTGAACACTGACATTTTAGGAAAGGAGAAAAGGAAAGATATACCCATTTGAATGCAGAGTTCCAAAGAATAGCAAGGAGAGATAAGAAAGCCTTTCTCAGTGATTAATACAAAGAAATAGAGGAAAACAATAGAATAGGAAAGACTAGAGATCTCTTCAAGAAAATTAGAGATACCAAGGGAACATTTCATGCAAAGATGGGCTCAATAAAGGACAGAAATGGTATGGACCTAACAGAAACAGAAGATATTAAGAAGAGGTGGCAAGAATACATAGAACTATACAAAAAAGATCTTCACAATCCAGATAACCACGATGGTGTGATCACTCACCTAGAGCTAGACATCCTGGAATGTGAAGTCAATTGGGCCTTAGGAAGTATCACTATGAACAAAACTAGTGGAGGTGATGGAATTCCAGTGGAGCTATTTCAAATCCTGAAAGATGATGCTGTGAAAGTGCTGCACTCAATATACCATCAAATTTGGAAAACTCAGCAATGGCCCCAGGACTGGAAAAGGTCAGTTTTCATTCCAATCCCAAAGAAAGGCAATGCCAAAGAATGCTCAAACTACCACACAATTGCACTCATCTCACACACTATTAAAGTAATGCTCAAAATTCTCCAAGCCAGGCTTCAGCAATACGTGAACTGTGAACTTCCAGATGTTCAAGCTGGATTTAGAAAAGGCAGAGGAACCAGAGATCAAATTGCCAACATCCGCTGGATCATCAAAAAAGCAAGAGAGTTCCAGAAAAACATCTATTTCTGCTTTGTTGACTATGCCAAAGCCTTTGACTGTGTGGATCACAATAAACCGGAAAATTCTTCAAGAGGTGGGAATACCAGACCACCTGACCTACCTCTTGAGAAACCTGTATGCAGGTCAGGAAGCAACAATTAGAACTGGACATGGAACAACAGAGTGGTTCCAAATAAGAAAAGGAGTATATCAAGGCTGTATAGTGTCACCCTGCTTATTTAACTTATATGCGGAGTACATCATGAGAAATGCTGGGCTGGAAGAAGCACAAGTTGAATCAAGATTGCCGGGAGAAATATCAATAACCTCAGATATGCAGATGACACCACCCTTATGGCAGAAAGTGAAGAAGAACTAAAAAGCCCCTTGATGAAAGTGAAAGAGGAGAGTGAAAAAGTTGGCTTAAAGCTCAACATTCAGAAAATGAAGATCATGGCATCTGGTCCCATCACTTCATGGGAAATAGATGGGGGAACAATGGAAACAGTGTCAGACTTTATTTTGGGGGGCTCCAAAATCACTGCAGATGGTGATTGCAGCCATGAAATTAAAAGACACTTACTCCTTGGAAGGAAAGTTATGACCAACCTAGACAGCATATTAAAAAGCAGAGACATTACTTTGTCAACAAAGGTTCGTCTAGTCAAGGCTATTGTTTTTCTAGTAGTCATGTATGGATGTGAGAGTTGGATTATAAAGAAAGCTGAGCACCGAAGAATTGATGCTCTTGAACTTTAGTGTTGGAGAAGACTCTTGAGAGTCCCTTGGACTGCAAGGAGGTCCAACCAGTCCATCCTAAAAGAGATCAGTCCTGGGTGTTCATTGGAAGGACTGATGATGAAAATGAAACTCCAATACTTTGGCCACCTGATGCGAAGAGCTGACTCATTTGAGAAGACCCTGATGTTGGGAAAGACTGAAGGCAGGAGGAGAAGAGGAAGACAGAGGATGAGATGGTTAGATGGCATCACTGACTCAATGGACATGAGTTTGGGTAAACTCCGGGAGTTGGTGATGGACAGGGTGGCCTGGTGTGATGGGGTTGCAAAGAATCAGGCACGAGTGAATGACTGAACTGAACTGAACTGAACTAAAATGGACTGAAATGGGCGAATTTAACTCAGATGACCATTATATCTACTACTTGGGCAAGAATCCCTTAGAAGAAATGGAATAACCCTCATAGTCAACAAAAGAGTCGGAAATGTATTACTTGGGTGCAGTCTCAAAAATGACAGAATGATCCCTGTTCGTTTCCAAGGAAAACCATTCAATATCACAGTAATCTAAGTCTATGCCACAACCAGTAATGCTGAAGAAGCTGAAGTTGAAGGTTCTTTGAAGACCTACAAGACGTTCTGGAACTAGCACACAAAAAAGATGTCCTCTTCATCTGCAATGAAGGGACTGAAATGCAAAAGTAGAAAGTCAAGAGATACCTGAAGTAACAGGCAAATTTGGCCTTGGTGTACAAAATGAAGCAGGGCAAAGGCTAACAGAGTTTTTCCAAGAGAATGCACTGGTTATAGCAAACACCCTCTTCCAACAACTCAAGAGAAGGCTCTCCACATGGACATCACCAGATGGTCAATACTGAAATCAGATTGATTATATTCTTTGCAGCTGAAGATGAAGAAGCTCTATACAGTCAGCAAAAACAAGGCCAGGAGCTGACTGTGGCATAGATCATGAACTCCTTATTTCAGTAATTCAGACTTAAATTGAAGAAAGTAGGGAAAACCCTTAGACCATTCAGGTATGACCTAAATCAAATCTCTTACGATTATATAGTGGAAGTGACATATAGATTCCAGGGATTAGATGTGATAGACAGCATGCCTGAAGAACTATGGATGGAGGTTCATGACATTGTAAAGGAGGCAGTGATCAAGACCATCCCCAAGAAAAAGAAATGCAAAAAGGCAAAATGGTTGTTTGAGGAGGCCTTACAAATAACTGAGAAAAGAAGAGAAGTGAAAGGCAAAGGAGAAAAAGAAAGATATACCCATTTGAATGCAGATTTACAAAGAATAGCATAGGGAGATAAGAAAGTCTTCCTCAGTGATCAATGCAAAAAAATAGAGGAAAACAATAGAATGGGAAAGACTAGAGACCCCTTCAAGAAAATTAGAGATACAAAGGGAAAGTTTCATGCAAAGATGGGCTCAATAAAGGAAGAAATGGTATATACTTAACAGAAGTAGAAGATATTAAGAAGAGGTGGCAAGAATACATAGAAGAACTATATAAAAAATATCTTCATGACCCAGATAACCACGATGGTGTGATCACTCACCTAGAGCCAGACATCCTGAAATGTGAAGTCAATTGGGCCTTAGGAAGCATCACTATGAACAACGCTAGTGGAGGTAATGGAATTCCAGTTGAGCTATTTCAACTTCTAAAAGATGATGCTGTGAAAGTGCTGCACTCAACATGCCAGCAAATTTGGAAAACTCAGCAATGGCCCCAGGACTGGAAAAGGTCAGTTTTCATTCCAATCCCAAAGAAAGGCAATGCACAATTGCACTCATCTCACATGCTAGCAAAGTACTGCTCAAAATTCTCCAAGGCAGGCTTCAACAGTATGTGAACCATGAACTTCCAGATGTTCAAGCTGTATTTAGCAAAGGCAGAGGAACCAGAGATCAGATTGCCAACATCCACTGGATCATCAAAAAATCAAGAGAGTTCCAGAAAAACATCTATTTCTTCTTTATTGACTACACCAGAGCCTTAGACTGTGTGGATCACAATAAACTGTGGAAAATTCTTAAACAAATGGAAATACCAGACCACCTTACCTGCCTCCTGAGAAATCTGTCTGCAGGTCAAGAAGCAATAGTTAGAAGTGGGCATGGAACAACAGACTAGTTCCAAATTGGGAAAGAAGTACATCAAGGCTGTATATTGTCACCCTGTTTGTTTAACTTACATGCAGAGTACATCATATGAAATGCTGAGCTGGATGAAGCACAAGCTGGAACAAGATTGCCAGGAGAAATATCAATAACCTCAGATATGCAGATGACACTATCCTTATGGCAGAAAGTGAAGAACTAAAGAGCCTCTTGATGAAAGTGAAAGAGCAGAGTGAAAAAGTTGGCTTAAAACTCAGCATTCGGAAAACTAAGATCATGGCATCCAGTCCCATCACTTCATGGCAAATAGGTGGGGAAACAATTGAAAGAGTGAGAGAATTTTTTTGTGGGGGGGGGGCTCCAAAATCACTGCAGATGGTAACTGCAGTCATGAAAGTAAAAAATGCTTGCTCCTTGAAAGAAAAGCTATGACCATCTTAGCATATTAAAAAGCAGAGACATTACCCTGCCAACAAAGGTCTGTCTAGTCTAAGCTATGGTTTTTCCAGTAGTCATGTATGGATGTGAGTGTTGGACTTTAAAGAAAGCTGAACGCTGAAGAATTGATGCTTTTGAACTGTGGTGTTGGAGAAGGCTCTTAGGATCCCTTGGACTGCAAGGAAATCCAACCAGGCCATCCTAAAGAAATCAGTGCTGAATATTCATTGGAAGGACTCATGCTGAAGCTGAAACTCCAATACTTTGGCCACCTGATGCAAAGAGCTGACTCATTGGAAAAGACCCTGATGCTGGGAAAGATTGAATCCAGGAGGAGAAGGGGACAACAGAGGATGAGATGGTTGGATGGCATCACCGACTCAATAGACATGAGTTTGAGCATGCTCTGTGAGTTCATGATGAACAGGGAAGCCTGGTGTTCTGCAGTCCATGGGGTTGCAGAGAGTCACATTCTACTGAGCAACTGAACTGAACTAGAATCTAGCCTGCTAGGCTCCTCTGTCCATGGAGATTCTCCAGGGAAGAATACTGGAGTCAGTTGCCGTGCCCTCCTCCAGAGGATCTTCCTGACCCAGAGATTGAATCCACATCTCTTTTGTCTCCTGCATTGACAGGCATGTTCTTTACCACTAGCACCATCTGGGAAGCCCACATAATGTGTGTGTATGTGTGTGTGTGTGTATATATATATATATATATAATTTTTAAGATTAGTTTTCATTATAGAAAATTGTTTCCTGTGTAAAAATTGTTACAGTAAATCCTTGTTGTTTATCTATTTTATTGTATTTATTATTATTTTTTTCCACACTGTGTGGCTTGTGGAATCATAGTTCCCCAACCAGGGATCAAACTCAGGTCCTTGGCAGTGAAAGCACAGAGTCCCAACCATAGGACTACCAGGGAATTCCGTATTTTACATATAGTAGGGCTGCCCTGATAGCTCAGACAGTAAAAAATTCCCCTGCGATGTAGGAGACATGAGTTCAGTCCCTGGGTCAGGAAGATCCCCTGGAGAAGAGAATGGCAATCCATTTCATTATCCCTGCCTGGAGAATTCATGGACAGAGGAGCCTGGTGGGTTGTAGTCCATGGGGTTGCAAAGAGTCGAACATGACTGAATAACTTTCAGTCACTCACTCACAGTATGAATCTTTTAACAACAAACAATGATATGTTATTCCATACGCCTAATTTATCCCTCCTCCTTCCCTTTCCTCTTTGGTATCCTTAAGTTTGTTATCTTTGTGAGTCTATTTCTGTTTTGTAAATATATTCATTTGTATTTTCAGATTGCACTTTTAAGTGATATCATGTAATATCTGCCTTTCTCTGATTTACTTCACTTAGTCTGATATTCTCTAGATCCATCCATGTTGCTGCAAATGGCAAGAGTTCATTCTTTTCATGGCTAAGTAGTATTCCATTGTATGTGTATATCACACACACCACATCTGCTTTGCCTATTAATCTGTTGATGGTCACTTAGACTGCTTCCATGTATTGGCTATTGTAAATAGTGCTGCTTTGAACATCGGGGTGTGTTGTATCTGTTTTGTTTTTCTGGTGGCACTGGGTCTTCCTTGCTGAGGGTGGGCTTTCTCTGGTTGCGGTGAGTGGGGGCTACTCTTCATTGCGGTGGCTTCTCTTGTTGTAGAGCATAGGCTCTAGGCACGTGGGCTTCATTGCTTGCAGCATGAGGGTTCAGTAGTTGCAGTATGCAGGCTCTAGGGCACTGAGGGCTTCAGTAGTCATAGCACACAGGCTCAGTGGTTGCAGCTCATGGGCTTTAGAGTGAAGGCTCAGTAGTTGTGGTGCCGGGGCATGTGGAATTTTCCCAGACCAGGAATCAAACCCTTGTCCCCTGCATTGACAGGTGGATTCTTTTCCACTGTGCCTGTTGTATCTGTTTTTAATGGGGAAGGGAAAAAGTCTTTCTACCACAGCACAAGATGGGTGCATATAGGCAAACTGCTCTGCAATTGCCTCTTGTCTGCCATTTTACTTTTGGTTTCTTTATGTCTTAATTCTTCTTTGTTTTTATATTCCTCCTTTACCGATATTTTTATTAAGTGAATATTTTCAAATGTAACATTTTAATTCCTTCAATGGCTTTTAAACTGTATTTTTGAGTTATTTTCTCAGTGGTTTCTCTAGAGTTTATTATATACATTATAATATCAATATCTCCTTCAGATTTATATTAACTTAATTCTATTAAGGTATAAAGATATTACTCCTATATAACTCTTTTTTTTTCTTCTTCTTTGTTCTATTATTATATGTATTATTACATCTTGTAGTGGGTTGAATTGTGGCCTCCAAAAAGGTATGTCCACTTCCTAACCCTTGGAACCTGTGAATGTGACCTATTTGGGGGAAAAAAGGACTTTGAAGATGTAATTAAGTTAAGGATCTTGGGATGAGGAGTTTATCCTGAATTTCCCAGGTGGGCACTAATTCCAAAGAGAAGTGTTTTTTTATAAGAGAGAGAATAAGGGAGGACACAGACACAGAGGGAAGGCTATGTGAAGATAGAGGCATAGTGGAGTCATGAACACAGCCATCAAAAGCTGTATGCGGCAAGAAATGAAATCTGTGCTAGAGCTTCCAGAGGGGTGCAGCCTCGCCAACACCTTAAGTTTGAATTTCTCCCCTCCAAAACTATGAGAAAAACTGTTTTAAGCCACCCAATGTGTGGTAACTTTTTTGCAGCAGCTACAGGAAAGCAATACACATCTCTATATATTACAAGCCCAACAGTACATTGTTACAATTATTACATTATATAATTTTATGTCTTTTAAAGATGTTGAGGGAAAAAGGAAAGAAATTATATATTTATAGTGTTTCTCATTTCCCATTTCTGGTTCTGTTAATTTATTGCCCTGCATTGGAATTTCCTTATCCATTACAGCTGTTCTTCCATCCACTTCCTTTGTACTATAATTGGCAATTTTGTTTCATTTCTATATATTATAAACCCAGAAATATGTTTATATATATTGTTACATACAATTGGTTTTTTAAAAGAAGAAAGGAGAAGCTTCTGGGCCTACCTCAGAAGGAGTACTATCCGTCTTTCCCTGCCAGAGCCAAGGAGATCTTTCTTGGATGTTCACTTTGAGAACCTAGTGGGATTCCTGAAAGTAAAGTCCATAAAAGTAGGCATGCTCTCCCTTCACTTCAACTGTAACCTCCATGCGTTTCTCACTCTTAAGATAGTCCACAACTCAGCCTCCAGCAATTTGTCAAAATTTCAATTTAGGTGTTCCTACCAGGCTGTGCCTCTAGAGGCTTCTGCTCCATGGAAACAGGTCTTGGTTGACTCTCTGCATTTGCTTATTTCTCCAGATTTTGGTGACTTCCCTGGTGACTCAGATAGTAAAGCATCTGCCTACAATGCGGGAGACCCAGGTTTGATCCCTGGGTTGGGAAGATCCTCTGGAGAAGGAAATGGCACCCCACTCCAGTACTCTTGCCTGGAAAATCCCATGGATGGAGGAGCCTGGTAGGCTACAGTCTATGGGGTCACAAAGAGTTGGACACAATTGAGTGACTTCATTTTCACTTTTTTCTTTCCAGATTTTAGAGTAGAGGTTTTTCCTGTAAACTCAGTTCTCTGATGGGTTCAGGAAAAGTCATGTATCCAGCTTTTCTTTTTATTACAAGAAAAAAAGTGATAAATTCTAAGCTCTTTACGTGTTGGAGGTGAAACTGGAAGTTTGTTCTTTCTACTTACTTTTCTCAGCCTTCTCAAGTGTTTCTTATTGTTCTTGACTATGTATTAATACCAAGCAGAGTTTGTTCACTTTTTTACTATTTCCAATGTGGCTCTAATTTCTGCTATTATATTCTATTATTTCTGATTTTATATTTCTCTCCCACTTATTTCATGAGTTGTATCAGCTCAGTTTTCATGGTCTTCTGTGGCATTTTCATTTTTTTTTTTTGAAATTCTGTATCCCTGAGTTCTTAATTCTCTGAGACTCTTTAAAATTGTTTCATGCATCTTTTAACTAGAGACCTTTAGAGATCTGTGTGTTATTATCTGTTATTTTTCATATTTACTTTCTTATTCCTTCTTGTAATATTTATATAGGTCCTGCATTGGCTCTTTTTTGATTAGTATTTATCTTTGAGAGGAGTTCCTTTAGGACCAGCTATCTGCAGGTGGAAATGTAGATGGATGGGCCAGTAGTGCTCTGGACTAAAGTGAGCATTTCCTGTTTACCATTTGTTAGAGGGGTTTGTGTATACCTTAGCTTTTACGTATCTCCCAATAATGAGAACTGGCAGCTGCAGAGCAATTTGTCCTCCATAGTTCTTTCTTAATTTTAGCACATACTTAGGTTCACTCTTGAAATAATTGTGCATCTGCTCACTAGTGCATTCACTCCTGCTTTTTCTCCTATTTTGTGCTGACAAATAGGATTATGGAAAAGCCCTGCCTGATTTAACTTAGGCACCTAGATATTTTTGTTTCAAATAAGGGATCTTTTGTTTTACATCTCACTGTGAAGTATTACTTTGGAAAACTCTAGTCTACCAGCTCTTCCCAAGGTCTCCAGTGGCAAGAATATTCTCTCAGCATTTTCTGGCATCTTGGTCCAATTTTCTTAGCACTTGGTAACTTCTCTTCATATATACTATGGTTGAAGTTCCAATGCTTTAAGGAGTTTCATCAAAGACACAATTTTACTTTTTGTTGGCTATTCTTCTGTTGTTTTTGGTAGGTTTTATGGAGAAGAAATCCATTTTCATTTATCCATAATTGATTGAAATCCCTCTTTTTGTCTAGTTATTGCAGATATGTAGGAAAACTATGTTTTATAACTTAGTCATCTCATTGAGCTCTCTTTCAGTTCTATTTATTTTTCTTTAATTGTCTGGGACTTTATGAATAGAAAATTTTATTACCTATAAATTTATCATCTATTAGTGACAGCATATTTTATCCTCCTCTCTAACACACACACATATGTACACACACTTCCTTATCTTGTGTTGTCTAGAATTTCCAAGTCAGTATTGAATAATAGCTATTACATGCTGTTATGCTTATGATTTTTCATGGCAATAATTCTGATATTTTTATTGTTTAAAATAAAGATGGCCATTTTGGGGGGTGATAGCTGTGAAATTTTTATCAAAATTAAAAAATATATAAATAATTATGATCTGGAAATACTTTGTTTTGAAACTATAATATAATGTGAGATTTATGTAGATTCTTTTTTGGTGAATGTTGATAGTGCCTTTGTCAGATCTTTATTTTAGGTTAGACACTCCTATAAAACTGATGTCAGATAGGATGATTAGTAGTGGTTGCAAGCCTTCCTTTTCAGCCGCATGTGATGAAATTTTTTTCATCAGCTCAGAGGAAGATCTGGTGTGACTGCTTACCAAATATGTAGGAATATGAAATTTGATATAGGTAAAATATGTGATTGAACCAGACTGGCTAGCTCTTAATACAATGACATTCAGCCAATTTGACTTTAAAAAATTAAGTGTAAAAGTCTAGGATTTTTTGATCTGTGGCTTAATAACATCTAGGAAAAAACCACATATGAATTTTAGCTTTAAATCCATCATAAAAAAGTTATGTGATGTGGCTGTTAAAGAACCAGATGCAAGTTTAGACCCTTACTTGATATGGAGTATTTAGAATGAAAAGGCAAGATCTCATCTCCTTGGATATTATGACCAATCTGGAGCATGACTTTAAGTTCTGAGGACTATACTTTGAAGATGAAATAGAGTAAGATTTTATAAAGAGGTAATTCTAGAAAAATTAGCATAGTTATAAAAAGGAGTAAGAAAACACAGCATAGAGTTAATTAGAGTGAAGATTCATGAAAAAAATGTCTGAGACACTTTATATAATATTATGTTATGGAGAAAAACTTTGTACAAACTTGAGAAGTTCTATAGTAATGTGCTATTGGTAAAGTGTTCAGGTTAAAAAAGAAACAATGATTGACATAGGCTGTTGTGTACTGAGAGTAGTTGAGCCATTTAATTTATGTGCCTGGAGCTTAGCTAGATATTTCAGAGACAAAATTGAGTGATACAGATCTCTACCCTCAAACAATTCACACTCTGTTAGGCTTGATTTGAAACCTTCATGAAGCAATATTATGGGATGAAAATTGCTTAATGTGATTGTGATGTCCAGTTTTTTAATTTACTTCCCATAAGTACAGAATATATTCCCAAAAGAATAATCTTAATTACTAAGAAAATCTTAAGTACAATAACATTTTACTGACAAACTCTGGTGGATATTCAGATCATTCTCCTGTTTGGCTTCAGGATCTCTAACATGAACTCACGCATTATGGCTAGCAATCTCTTGAATTTACAGATTACAGCCAAGTTTGGTGGGAGAGCTTTATAGTAATAGTCTTTGCAATAGAACCCAAGCAGAAATCAGAGCAATGTTTTTGCACAGAGTCCTCTTAAAGTTGTACTTGCACCTAATTAAAAGCTTGAAAATACTTGAATTAGGAGACACTATAGAAAATCCCACGAACTGGCAAAACAAAATATTAGAAAGGAAGGGTTCTGCTATAGAGAAGTTAATTCATGATTTTAACATGGCAACCCACTCCAGTACTCTCGCCTTGGAAAATCCCATGGATGGAGGAGCTTGGTAGGCTGCAGTCCATGGGGTCACTAAGACTTGGACACTACTGAGCGACTTCACTTTCACTTTTCACTTTCATGCACTGGAGAAGGAAATGGCAACCCACTCCAGTGTTCTTGCCTGGAGAATCCCAGGGACGGGGGTGCCTGGTGGGCTGCCATCTATGGGGTCGCACAGAGTCGGACACGACTGAAGTGACTTAGCAGCAGCAGCCGCAGTAATATTATACACAGGAAAAAAGTTTTTAGACTTTCTCATCTTCAGGATATCCAAATATTCAGATATCTAAATATTACTTTCCCACAAACTAGTTTATATCAATAAATATTGAGTGTGTGCTGTTGCTTCAGTTGTGTCCGACTCTTTGTGACCGTATGGACTGTAGCCTATTAGGCTTCTCTGTCCGAGATTCTCCAGGCAAGATTACTGGAATGGGTTGCCATGCCCTCCTCCAGGGGATCTTCCCGACCCCAGGGATTGAACCTGTGTCTCCTGCAGCTCCTGCATTGCAGGTGGATTCTTTACCACTGAGCCACCAAGGAAACCCAAGGGCAGGGGTGATATATATTATTTTTCATTTTATAGTCCTTGATAGCAGAGGAGTAACTTTTGACATGCCACATTTCAATGATTATTTTATGATAGGCTTTGAAGCAGAATTATTTTAAAAACTGAAGTATAATAGAAGTATTTATGCTTTGTAATAATTATAATATATATTAAATAAATAGGCAGCTCATAAATAAAATAAATAGGTAGCTCAGTGGTAAAAGAATCTGCCTGCTACTGCAGGGGAGGCAGTTTCGATCCCTAGGTTGGCAAGATTCCCCTGGAGAAGGAAATGGTAATCCATTCAATATTCTTGCCTGGGAAATCGTATGGACAGAAGACCGTGGTGGGTTATAGTCCATGGGGTCCCAAAGAGTCTGACACCACTTAGTGACTAAAACAACAAGAGGCAGCCTGCCCTACTTCCTTGGAAGAAATAAGGGGTGGGTTTGTGATGGACAGAGGAGGTGATTGGTGTTTAGTGGCACAGTGAAGTTACCAATCCCACTTAGTCTTAAAACCGGAAAGCTGGAGGTGCCTGTTTATCCCTGCCTGCCCCACCTACATTTTAAGTGACAGTTAAAAAAATTATTAGAGAAATATTCAGGCATATAGTAAAGTTGAGAGAATTGTGTAATTAACTCCATGTATCCAGTACTCAGCTTCAGTAATTAGCCGTATGTTTAGGCAGTTTTTTGACTAGTAAATATAATGCCCTGAGAGCTTCACTTCTTTATCTGTATTCAACTTTTGTCTTTCAAATTTTGGTTCTTGGGGCTTTGGATACTGAAATTGTATCAAAAGAAGGATTTGAGTGAGGAATTTAGTGTTTAGTGTTTAAGCTTTTTCAGCTCTCCACCCTCTCAGGAGAAGCCACTGGTTGTAGGGTGCTATTGTAGGTGGAATTTGGAAGTATTGTGGCCAAGAGCTGTTTTTCATAGAACAGATCACTGTCCCATTTTCCGTGCCGAAGACCGGCTAAAAACAAAGCTGGGGAACCGACGGGCATCAGGTCTGCTCTTACACCAATTCAGTGCTGTTTTCTGAATAAGAGCAAATTTACAGAACAGTTTCCTGGTCACGCTCTGGGGAGTATCTCAGTATTTCCCCCTTCATTTTGTACGTCCAGGTCCAGTTTGGGGATGAGCTGTCAATCTTTCTGAGTTTCTGATGCTTGATATTGACTAGCTTCTAACCACTTCCTCGCCCAGAGCTTGCCGAGCACTCCCCTTAGGGGCTCCTGGGGAAAGAGAAAAGCTGCTGATTTGGTAAAAAGAGGGAACGTTGAGCCGGAATTGCGCTCGCCTAGTTTTGTGCCTTGAAAAGCGAGAGTGCCGGGGAATGATCCCCATATGCCCCTCGCTGGTTCTCGCTATAGAAATCTTGGCGTCTCCGGGGATATAAGAAAGTGCAGGAGAGACTTAAACTCTCAGCGGAGAGGCTGAGAATCCAGCACGGAACGCACCATAGCACTTGGTTTGGGGGTTCCTGTTTCCTTAAGCCTAGAAGGCCTAGTGGTTCATGGTCGTGGTCCCGCCTCCCAGGGTGTCGGCTCGGCGGTTCCTCTCGGAATTCCTCCCTCTGCCGGCCCTGTAGGGAGTCAGTGGGTCCGAGCGCCCGGGACCCGATGCTCGGCTCTCAAAATAGTCGCTGAGAGACGCCCAGCCGAGCTCAGCCCCAGTTTTAAGCCGTCTTCATGTAGAGTTTGTAGACGTTAAGACTGCGGCAGTCAGGGCGTTGTCCTAGGAAACGCAGTTTAAGGGAAGGTGTGTTAGTTTCTCGGAGCATCTCTTTGCCCCGCCTTGCGCTCGCTGCCTGGGCGCGGGGCGAGTTCCCAGTGGGCGGGCAACCGAGACCGCTCTTCCCGGAGCCCGGCAGTTTTCCTCGCCTCTGCACCCCTAGGCGGCGCTGCGCTCCTCCGCTCCCGCAGGCTCCGCTTTCCCAGACGGCTGCCGAACCTCGAGTCTAGCAAGCCTTGCTGTCAGCCGGCCGGTCCCGGGAAATTACGGCATTCGGAAGGCGAACGTCGGCTGTCTCTGCACTTCCAGCGGGCAGCGGCGGCCGACCGGCCTTCGGTTTTTTCCTTTTACCACGGCTTGCACTCTCCGGGAGTCCGGAGCATGGTCCCGGGTCACGGCTGGTGGAGCGAGGACGCCGAGAGGGAGGGGGATGGTGGGCTGGAGGGTGGCGGTTCTATGTATGTGGGTTTCCTGCGGCTCTGTAGCCGGACAGCTCGAATACTCAGTGTCGGAGGAGACCGAACGGGGCGTAGCCGTAGGCAGTGTTGCCCAGGACTTGAGGCTGTCAGCGGCCTCTCTGTCCTTGCGGAACTTTCGCTTCCTTTCCAGCCGCGGCGAGACTTACTTCGGGGTTGATCTGGCCAGCGGAAGCTTGGTGGTCCGAGAGCCGGCGGACCGCGAACGGCTGTGCGGGGCCAAAGCTGCCTGCGTCCTGATCTATGAGCTTGTGCTCGAGGACCCGCTAGAGCTGCACAAGGTCCATGTTCACGTCCTGGACATCAACGACAACTCGCCTCACTTCCCTGCCGGCGACGTGCAATTCCATATTCCTGAGTTCCTTATGCCCGGAGCCCGCTTTACTCTCCCTAATGCCGAAGATGCCGAGGAAGGAAGCAACGGGTTGCTAAGCTACAGCCTGAGCCCCAGCCGGCACTTTCGCCTGGACATGGGTTCGCGGGTCGACGGCAGCGAATTCCCAGAGCTGGTGTTGGAGAAAGCGTTGGATCGGGAGCAGCGTGCCACCCACCGGCTAGTGCTCACCGCTCGGGACGGCGGGCTGCCAGCTCGCTCCGGTGAGGTACAAGTCACCATCGTCGTGGTGGACACAAACGACAATGCACCTGTATTTGAGCGCTCAATATACCGCACCAAGGTGCCAGAGACTGCACCCAATGGGACTGTGTTATTCCGAGTGCAAGCCTCGGACCCGGATGAAGGCTCCAATGGGGAAATCCGGTACTCCTTAAGCAATAGCACCCAAGCCAAGCTGCAACACCACTTTCACGTGCACCCTAGAAATGGGGAAGTGCGGGTCGCTGCTTCACTAGGTCCTCCTGAAACGCTGTTGGAGGCATACCTTGAGGCAAGGGATGAAGGTGCCTTCAGTCTAGCCAGCACCGTTAAACTGCTGGTGGAGGTGACTGACGTGAACGATCACGCCCTGAGGTGAACCTTCTCACTCTCTCCAGTCCCGTTTCCGAGGACGCCGCCACTGACACAGTGATTGCTCTCCTTAATGTAAGGGATGAAGACCTTGGTCCCAATGGTAAAGTCACCTGTAGCATGTACGGTAGAGGCCCCTTTAAGTTGAAGGCTTCCTTTGGCAACTACTACAGCTTGGTGACTGATGGGCCGCTGGACCGGGAGCAAGTCAGTGAGTACCAGGTTCTGATCACTGCCTCGGATGGTGGCTCACCTCCACTTAGCACTCGCAGGACACTGACTGTGTCAGTTGCTGATGTGAATGACAACACACCAAGCTTTCCTAAATCGAAACAGGAACTTTTTGTGGTTGAAAACAATGCCCCTGGGGTCTCCCTAGGACATGTGTTTGCCCAGGACCCAGATCTGGGGAAGAATGGCCTTGTCTTCTATGAGCTGTTGGATATTATCTCTGAAGGACAGGCAGCCTCTAGCTTGGTGGAAGTAGATTCATCCAGTGGGGCTATCACTGCCAAAATTTCCTTTGACTTTGAGTGGCTCAGGGGGTTTCACTTCCAAGTGGAAGCCCGGGATGGTGGCTTTCCTCCCAGAAGTGCAACAGTGACTGTGAACTTGTTTGTGGTGGATAGGAACGACAATGCTCCAGTCATCTTGTTTCCCTTGCCCAAAAATGGCTCTGTCCCAGTGGAAATCGTGCCCTGCTCTGCCAGAACAGGACACTTGATCACAAAAGTGGTAGCAGAAGATGCAGACAGTGGCTCCAATGCTTGGCTTTCCTACTACATCTTTCAGGCTTCTGACTCGAGCCTTTTCAGAATTTCAGCCAACATGGGAGAGCTCCGTACTGCTCGTTTAGTTCTTCCCACTGATGCAGTTAAACAGAAGGTGGTGGTGGTGGTTCAGGACCATGGAGACCCATCACTTTCTGCCTCTGTCACATTGGGTGTGCTGTTGAGCAGCTCTGCCCCTCAGGTCCTTCCAGACTTTGAAGATGGCTGGGAAACAGGAGGGCACCTTTCTGCCCAGAACCTGTATTTAACAATTGCCCTGGCCTGTATTTCCTTTTTATTTCTGGGGTGTCTACTTTTCTTTGTGTGTAGCAAGTTGAGCCAGAGTGCAGGTTGTTGCACTCAGAGCTGCTGTCACTCTCCAGAGGAGCTGAGGTATGGAAGCAAGGTGGCTTCGAATCCTTGCATGTCATCAGCCACAATAGATGTCACTACAGTCGAAAGACTTTCTCATACTTATCTCTGTTGGGCCTCCCTGGGACTTGGTTATGATAATAACAGTTTGCTGTTGCATGGGGGATACAGTGCTGCTGACCTGAGAAATCTGGCCTCTGGGGTAGAACTGAATGTGCCAATGTCCTGTCTCCGGATTTGGAATAGGAAAGGGGATCATGCAAATGTCAATGCCATGGTAAGCATATTTTATGGAATTTGATTCCCTTGACCAGGAGATGGTCACTAGGTATTTATAAAATGTTTCTTATGTGAGTCTTTGGTAGCATGTAATCCATTGAATTGAACACTCTGGCTCAGCATCCCCTGTGCTAAGGATTCTGGGAAGATCCAGGTGTTAAAAGAGATCATTTTTGGCCTGAAGGAGGTTACAGTTTATTTTTGAAAAACCAAGGTAAGAAATTCAAACCTATTAAAGAACAATTAAAGTAATACAGTATAAAGTTCTAAAATTGAAAAGAATAAACCACCAAAGTTTCTGGAACAGGTAATAAACAACCTGGGATGTCTTTGAATAATTCCTTTTATGAATTTCTTTAAGGAATTACTTGAAATAAATATCCTTTCATTAGAAAACATATTTTGAGCAACAGATATGTTTAAGGCATTCTGATACCTAAGGTGAGAATGAAAATTATGGAAGAGTTTTTGCATAATACAAACTTAGTATCATGGATGATGAGACATTTACTCAAACCATAACAAATACATGATTTAAACATGATGATAACCTAAAACATGTAAAAATAAATCATAACAGATGTTCAAAGAAGGGAGAGAGAGAACATCTAGACAGGGAAGAGGGAATTAGAGAAGGTTTTGTGGTAGAGATGGCAGTGAATTGGATTGTGAATGCTATACCATTTAATAAAATGCAGCATATTCCCTAGGCTATATTTTACAATGAATACTGTTTTGACAAAGTAGTCTTTTTTGATAATGGTATTCCAAAACATAGATAATAGTTCCACACAGTATTTGTAAATATATAGAAATAATAAGCATGTCTCAGAGCACTTATTTGTACTGACAGAAAGATGATACAGTTGGGTATAGGACTTGACAATCTTTTATTATGTGTTCCTATTGATGCATTTCACAAAGAAAACAGATGTATAATTGCCATGTCAGAAACATTTGTGTGTTCAAGGTGCACTTCCCATTCAAAGTCCATTCAACTTGGATTTAATTTTCTTATTATTTTAGAAGCCAGTAAACTTTGAAATAAGAAAATACCATGTTAAGGTGCAATGTCCCTAAGAAGGCTTCCCTCGTAGCTCAGTCAGTAAAGAGTCTGCCTGCAATGCAGGAGACCCGCGTTCGATTCCTGGGTCAGGAAGATCCCCTGGAGAAGGAAATGGCAACCCACTCCAGTATTCTTGCCTGGAGAGCCCCATAGACAGAGGAGCCTGGCAGGTAGTCTATGGGACTTGACAGTCTATGGGTTTGCAACAATTGGACATGACCAAGCACACACAGCAACAGCAGCAGCACCTAAGAAAGATTAAATTATTCAAATACTTCAGTTCATCTATAGTGGCCCTTGGTATTTCAAAATTTTCTAAGAGAAGTGGGAGCAATTGGATTAGAAATTTTCCAGTATTACTTTGTGACTTCTCATAGAGATCATGGATACAAGGGAAGGAGGTATGCAGAAGTTAGGGAAGGGAATGAAGGGAATGTTTTACCATTTCAGATAATAAGAGGGAAATTGGGTTATAAGTTACTCTACTTCAAATAATGATGTTAACCGCAAATAAAATAGATTTGCATCTTTTATAATTTTGCATATTTAATATTTACAGCATGATACAATGGAATCCATTATATACTATATGATTAGTCAATAACTTGATGAATAAATGATTCAATTTGTGAATCTATGAATTGAGTGGTAACACTGTTTAATATATAAATAAAAATTTACTTTTTTACTTTATGTTTATATATAGCTAGCAGTTTAAAGGCCCTTTTCAAATACATTATTTCAATGATTATTTTCTTCCTTATGATATATAATCATGAAACAATACAACAGGGATTTTCTGGTCTACAGCTAGCATGAACAACATCAATGCTGTGTTCTGGGGCTAAATACCAGTCCAGTTTCTGTAGATGACAAAGTGATTAGCAGGAATGCACATAATTATTGTGAAATTTGCATGAATGAAAATTAAAGTGCAGCTAATTTTAAGGGAGAAAATTGGTGCACAAAATATTAGTATTTCAGGTATCGAAACACAATGTATAAACTCTCCTTCTATTAAGAGAATTCACTATTTCTTTTCTTCATTGCTTTCTGTAACAAGGAGAGATAAGAATACCAGTAGTGTCTATGAAGTTTGAGAATTAGGAATTGTTTGAGAGAAACATTTTGACTAGACTGCAAAGGAAACATAAGTAAGCATTAGGAAGATCAATGGATCTGAGAGAAGGAACAGTATCCACTTAGAAGGAAAGAATATAGCTAATAACAGAGGAATATGTCCCCTGCCCCAGAATGTTTACATTTATGTGAGTGATAAAGTAACAGAGATATATACTGTTTAGACATGGAGGACTATTGTGCCATCTCATCCATCCAGTTGAGCAATCTTCCCATCATTGTTGATATGTTGCTTTATAGGTGGTTCATTGTTCATTTTTATGGGCTGGATATTTCCTTACATATAAAGAAAGTTTGTTGTATAAAAACATGGACAAAAATAACATCTATGAAGCTGGAGTATTTGTAATTCAACACAGGCATTTATCACTTACTTTTTCCTCCAAGTGCAGATTGATCCAGTCTTTTGATGCTTTAGAAAAGAATGCTCGTCATGGTGTTCATTGAATGCCTTAAGAACAACTATAGAATTCTAGAAATAAGGTATTTGTTGCTTCAGTTTTAGAAATGATCTCTCTTTTGAAAAGCCTGCAATTTCATAATTTTAACTGTGTCCGAATCACACAGAATCATGTTGATGCATATGTACTTATATTTTGTTCTACTCTAAGCTCTTTTCTCTTATTTTAGAGTACATTAGTATAGTTTACAATACTAAAAAAAACAGCTTATGAAATTCAGGAAAACATTTTATCTGTATCTCTCCTTTGATAATATTTAACAGATATAAACAAAATTGACCTATTGTGCAACAGCTAAGCAATATGAGTCTCATGTCAATTTTTTTCTGTTAAGATTCTTGATAATTTTTTAGATGATATCTGTGATACATCTACTTCCTGTTAAAAACTGCATTGGCAGTTTTTAAAGATAGTAAATATTAGTGTCCCAAAAATGCACAACAGCATAAACTGACTTTATTAAAAATTTCATATGAAAATTATATTTTTAACATACCAGTCTAAATTAAACTAAACCAAATTAAAGCAACTTCTCTTTTGCCAGGATCTATGGGGCATAAGATATTTCCCCTTTGCAGTGTCATTTGTTAATGACAAATGGTAGACTGTTTTTGGCATTCTGGGTGTTTTTATTTGCTAACATATATTCCCTAAGTAGACTTGCCCATAGGTTAACTGGGTATTTCCTTATATCTATTTTGACTTTGAAGCTGATAACCACACTTTGAAAAACTTTAGAGTGCAGAATCTAAGGAAGCATGCAGGCTATATGAAATATGTTCAGATTCAAATATATGGAGACAGAACAATAGTATTCTTTGTATAATATGGAAACCTCAAACTAGTGACAAGGAGAGAAGAGCATCATAGCTTTAATAGAAAAGAGAAAAGCAATGCTTTGGGGAGATGTATGAGTGGGAGAGTTTTGACAGCATGTATGATAATGTTAATGACCTATTGATTTTCACTGAAATCAATCGAAATCAATCAATAACCTATTGATTTCGATAATGTTAATGACTGTTGATTTTCATCATTAATGTTAATGACCTATTGATTTTACTTCAATATTTTCAGTAATATTTCAGAGACTAAATACTCTAGCTGGGTTGGGATGAAAGTAGACTGAATTACTAAGAGGTTTTTATATTGCTCAAAAGCATATAATGTGAATATCAGAAATAGCATTTGGCAGAATGTCAAATGAATATAGATCACAATCTAGGATTCTGACTAACGTATGGGAAGTAAAGAATTTATTGGTAAGGATTATTCTTTAAAACCAAAACTTAATGATAAAGGTGGTTACTCACTTTGTTCCCAATTTTAATTGATGAGAAGAGAATGGGTCAAGATATAAATAAGTTACATGTCTCTTTTATACTGCATTTATGAAAAATAATTGGTAATAATAAGGCAAGAATACTGTAGTGGGTTGCCATTTCCTTCTCCAGGAGATCTTCCCGACCCAGGGATTGAACCCGGGTCTTTCGTATTGTAGGCAGACGCTTTACCATCTGAGCCACCAGGGAAGTCCCATATGAAAAATAATTAGGATAAGAATTTCCTCCTCAATCTTTAAACACAGAAGGTCATTATGTATTCATCTGGAACTTGTCTTAGAATCTAGGGATGAATATGAGATCATGTAGTCTTCGTGCTGCAGAGAAAGAGAAAAGCCCTTCTGTCCCAACTCAAATTGTTGGCTGTTCTTAGAGCCATCTGATTGCCATGTACACATACACTATTTTCATAACTGAACTCTATTGACATACCTCAAAAATGTACTCTCTGAATTCAGGTACATTATGCTTATTCTTTGGAATCTTTAAGCAAAGATTACAGCTGTTTTGTTTAGAATCAAAATGATGTTCTTATAAAATAAAAACAACCAATAAAGACATCTTAATAATGTATTCATCACTTGAGATTGGCATGTCATTTTCCTTTCTTTTAAGGATTTGCTATCAAGGTTATGCTGACCTTATTAAACAAGTTAGAAGTGTTTTTTTTTTCCTCTCCTTTTTTTCTAGTGTCTGGTCATGTTAAGGTTGGTGATATATCTTTATCAAATACTTCATAGAATTCACTAAGGATATTCTCTGTGCCTTACGTTTTATTTGTGGGAAAGTTTTAAATCATGAAATCACATTTCTTTACTATAAAAGAAATATTAGTAATTTTATTCTTCTTATTTCATTTCTATAAATTCTCTTTTCCAGAAATACATTAATTTTAGCTAAGTTTTCAAATATTTAAGCTAAAATATACACTAAATATGGCATAAAGTTTTTTTTTTTATAATGTCTTCTTTGTAATCTTTTAACATTTACAGGATCTGTAGTGATATTCTTCTTTCCAATCCTAATGTTGTTGTCAGCTCTCATTTTTCCTGGTTAGACTCGGCAGTCACTTATTATATTAGCCTTTTCAAGGACTAACTAAGTTTTGGGGATTCTCTTTCTTGTATATTTGCTTTCTATTTCGCTGACTTCTGCTCTTAACATTATTTACCTTCTCATATTTCTTTATATTCAGTTTGCTATTTGATTTCTAGCTTTTTGTTTTTCAGGTTTTGTTGTTTCTAATGTATGGATTTATGGATTTAAAGCCAAAAAATTTCCACTTAGTATTAGCTGATTCATGTAAATCTTATTTTAAAAATTTTATTTGAAGTATAACATACATAAAAGTTCATATATCATATATTATTATACATAAAAGTTCATATATTATACATGTACAGCTTGCTGAATAATCAAAGCCAACACAATCATGTGATCACCACAGAGATAAGGAAGTAGAAGAGCATTACCAGCACCCCAAGCCCCCCTCAGCCTCCTCTATCACTGGGCTTCGCTGATGGCTCAGACAGTAAAGAATCCGCCTGCAATGCACGGAGACCTGGGTTTGATCCCTGGGTTGGGAAGATCCCGGGAGAAGGGAATGGCTACCCCCTCCAGTATTATTGCCTAGGGAATTCCATAAACCGAGGAGCCTGGTGGTTTATAGTCCATGGGGGTTGCAAAGAGTTGGACATGACTGAAGCACTAATACCTCATTACTCTCATCTGAAAATATCACTATTGTAATGAGTTTCAATGTCATAAAAATAGGATCATATAGTATGCTTATGGTTTTGTGTCTGGCTAGTTTAATTCAATATTATACATGTGACGTTCATCTGGCCTGCTGTGTGTAGCAATAATCCATCCATTAAACTGCTGTTTATCGTGTTGTATGAGTATATAACAATTTATTTATCCATGTTTCTGTTGTTGGACATTTTTTCAAGTTTATTTTTGCTATTATAGACAATTCTGCTATGGACATTTTCCCTGTGTCTTTTGGTGCACACGTTAGCATTTCTGTTAACAGTGTATCTAGTAGTAGAAATTGCTTGTTTATGTAGTATGAGTGTTCTCAACTTTAATAGATACTGCCAGCGGTTTCCCAAATTAGTTGTTCCAAGTTATTCTCCCACCAGCTTAAGAGTTTTAGTTACTTCACATTCTTGAATAATTAGTATTACTAGTATTACCAGCCTTTTACGTTTTCATCATTATAGTGGTATGTACTCATATCTCATTTTTAAAATTTAAACTCTAGATTTGAGCTAGTTTTTTTTGCATGTAGTAAGTGAATATGGAACAGTCTACAAGGTGAATATTAAAGTGCTTAGACCATTTGTCCCTTCCTTCCACTATATACTTTTAAAGTCAGGTTTATTGGTTGTTTGGGGAAGGCAATGGTAACCCACTTCTGTATTCTTGCCTGGGAAATCCCATGGATAGAGGAGCCTCGTAAACTACAATCCATGGGGTCGTAGAGTCAGACATGACTTAATGACTAAACAACAACAACAATTGGTTGTTTGGGAAATTTGGCTCTCTGAGTTATACAGATCTTTCAAATGTGGACACATTTTATTATGTAATAAAAAAATAATATTTATCAATACCACCATTGCTCTCATCAGATGGTCTTTTAGTATTGGGAAGCTACAGGCTCACCATGGTAGAGGAAAGTTTTCCAAAATTATAACTGTCACTCAAAATCTTAAATTTTAGTATTTGCAACAAATACTATCATTCATTTTCCTTGCAGTGAGGGATTCATTTCATTCATTTTTAAGAGAATGTCTGCTCTCTGGTGTTATAAATACCCAGATTCATTTTGTAAATTTCCTGTCTTGGACCTGGACCCAACCATTCCCCAAGAATCCTTCAATTCTTTTTTGTGGGAGATGTTATTTAGAAATATAATCTGGGTGGTAGGTGTGCTCATTCCTACAGGATTGAGTCAACATTTCTAGGTATTTTCAGTTACCGAACTAAGGGATATGCATTTTTAAAAAAGTAAAATCACAAGTTCATACTAATCTTTCCAATTCAAGTTAAGAACTATAAGGTTTTTAGTTAATTTCATTACTCTTATATTTGTATGTCCTTTCTCCCACCATAAAAATCTTAGTGTTCATTTATATCAACATAATTACTAATTTATTACCACACACTAAAAGACTCAGAGAACAGTACCAGCACTACACCAACAATGTGGTTACAGTAACAGTTTAATGTTTTTGCCATTCTTTTCATTTGTAGGCTGCATTTTACTAGGCTTGTACAAATTGTTGTTTAGTTGCTAAGTCGTGTCCAGCTCTTTTGCGACCGCATGGACTGTAGCCTGCCAGGCTCCTCTGTCCATGAGATTTCCCAGGCAAGAATACTGGAGTGGTTTGCCATTTCCTTCTCCAGGGGATCCTCCCTACCTAGGGATTGGACCCACGTCTCCTGCATTGGCAGACAGATTCTTTACCACTGAGCCATCAAGGAAGCCCCTTGTGTAAATTATCATGTTTTAAAGTATCTTGGAATAGTTCATCTCTGTGTAGTTAAGCCACAAACTACATAGAGTTAGATTATTTGTTTCAAATTGCTTTCAAAACTAGGGCTTTTTAAGATTAAGTATTTTTGAACCACCTTTGTCCAATTCCCCCTCTTCCCTACCCCCACCTCTGGTAATCACAAATCTGATCTCTTTTTCTATGAGTTTGTTTTTGAAGTATAATTAACCTACAGTGCTGTGTTAATTCCTGGTGCACAACATAGTGACTTGGTATTTCTATATGTTATGAAACGGTCGCCATAATAAGTCTAGTTACCATTTGTCCCCATACAAAGGTATTATATTATTATTGACTGTGTTTCCCACAGTGTACGTTTTTTACCTGTGACTCATTTATTCTGTAGCTGAAAGTTTGTACCTCTTAATTTCCCTTACCTAGTTTACTCATTTCCCACCCTCCTCCCTTCTGGCAACCACTTGTTTCTTCTCTGTATCTGTGATTTTGATTCTATTTTGTTTATTCATTTTTTTAATATTTGTTTTTCAAATGTAAGTGGAATCATGCAGTTTTTGTTGTTGTCTGACATATTTCACTTAGCATAACAACCTCACAATCCACCCAGATTGTCATGAATGGCAAGATTTTATTCTTTTCTATGACTAATATTCCATTATATATATATGTGTGTGTACACACACACACCACATCTTCTTTATTCATTCATCTATTGGTGGACACTTAGGTTGCTTCCATATCTTGGATATTAATAGTGATTAATGCTGCAATGAACATAGGGGGTCCATATATCTTTTCAAGTTAGTATTTTCATTTTCTTTAGAAAAGTATCCAGAAGTGGAATTGCTGGGTTATATGGTAGTTCTGTTTTTAATCTTTTGAGGAAACATCATACTGTTTTCCATAATGGTACACGAGTTTACATTCCTATGAACAGGGCATGAGGGTTCCATTTTCTTCACATGCTCGTGAATACTTCTTTCTTATTTGCTGTCTTTTTGATAATAGTCATTCTGACAAGTGCGAGGTGATATCTCAGTGTGGTTTTGATTTGCATTTCCCTACTGATTTGTGATTTTGAGCATCTTTTCTTGTATGTTGGCCATCTGCATGTCTTCTTTGGAAAAATACCTATTCAGATCCTCTGCCCATTTTTTAATCAGGTCATTTTTTTGATATTGAGTTATATGTGTTCTTTATGTATTTTGGATATTAGTCACTTATTGGATATATCATTTGCAAATATTAATATCTTCTCCCATTCAGTAGGTGACTTTTTCATTTTGTCAGTAGATTCCTTTGCTGTGCAAAATGTTTTTAGTTTGGTGTCGTCCCATTTGTTTATTTTTGCTTTATTCATTTCATCTAGATTGTCTATTTTATTTACATATAATTGTTCATAGTAGTCTCTTGTGATTCTTTGTATTTCTGTGATATCAGTTGTCACTTTTTTTCGTTTCTGATTTTATTTGGCTCCTCTCTTTTTCTTGATGAGTCTGGCTAAAGGTTTATCAATTTTGTTTATCTTTTCAAAGAACTAGCTCTTAGTTTCATTCATCTTTCCTATTTTTTTTTAGACTCTATTCTATTTATTTCTCCTCTTATCTTTATGATTTCTTTCCTTCTGCTAACTTTGGGTCTTTTTGTTATTCTTTTATAGTTCCTTTCAATGTAAGGTTAGGTTGTTTATTTGAAATTTTTCTTGTTTTCTGAGGTAGGCTTGTATCTCTGTAAAGTTCCCTTTTAGAACTGCTTTTGCTGTGTCCCATAGATTTTTAGATCACTGTTTCTGTTTTTATTTGTCTCCAGATATTGGTTGATTTAATAGTAACAAACCAATCTTGCATTCTTAGCATAAATGTAGGTTTGTTGTGATATATTATTATTTTTATATCACTAGATTTAGTTTCTTAACATTTTGCTTAGAATTTAAAAAATGTGTATATGATAGAAATTGACTTGTAATCTTTCATTCTTATAATGTTTTTGTCAGGTTTTGGTATCGAAACTATGCAGGTCTCATATAGTAAATTGAGAAGTATTACCTTTTTTCCAGTTCTCTGGAAAGTTTGTATATGTAAATCAGCGGTTTTTTCCCCCTCCTGTAAACATTTGGAAGAATTCAGAATGAAGCCTTTTTGGACTAGCATTCTCTGCATTAAAGTTTTTAATTATAAATAAATATCTGTTATAGATATGAAACTATACAGATCTTCTGTTTCTAGTTATAACAGTTGCTTCATTGTGTTTTTCAATAATTTTGTGCATTCAAATAAATGTGAAAATACATTTATAGAGTGTGGGCTTAAAGTTGTTTCATAATATTTCTTCTTATTATTTTGAAATCATAGGAACCATATGTTTCTTTTTGTATTGCTAGTGTGGTATTTTTTATTTCTCTTTTTTTTTGGATAAGCTTTGCTGTAGATGTGTTGGTTTTATTAGGCTTTTCAGTGAGCCATCTTTTGACTGCCAGAAAATAAAAAGAAAATATTACCTTTAAATGAGCAATAGGAAGACGGACAACTGAAGTCTCAAGGGAAAAATAAAAGCCAGAATACAATGAAGTGACATCTTCAAGGGATCTAAGAAAACCTGAAAAACCTAGAATTTTATACCCAGCAAAAATATCCATAAAAAAAAGAAGTAAATAAAAATATTTTCAAATGAAACAAAGTTGAGGAAATGCATCCCAATCAGATCTGCACTGAGGGAAATAGTAAGTGATTTCTTTATGGAAAATTTTCCCAATTAGAAGCTCAGAAATATAGGAAGGAAGGACGAGGAAAAAGAGGAAAGAAGAGGAAGTAAATATTTACTGACTAAAACAATAATAATGCACAGTAGAATTTAAAATATAAGAAGAACTGAAATATATGAGGACAACAACAAAAATATGGAAAGAGGTAAATGGAATTAAAAGGGTTTAAGGCCATTACATTGTCCTGAAAGTAGTGAAAGTAAAAATTATATTAGACTTTAATAAGTCCAGGATAAATGTTGTATTTTCTAAGGAAATCCATTTAAGATAGTAAAGAAAAGTAGCCAATAAGTTAGTAGCAGAGAGAAAATGGGATAAAAATATACTTAATTAGTCCAAACGAAGGCTAGAAGTAGGGGAAAGGCAAATTTGATAAGATATATACAAGTAGAGATTAAAATCCAGGTATATCAGTAGTTACATTAAATGTAGATAGACTAAACACTCCAATTACAAAAATGGTCATACTGGTTAGAAATTATACTCCCATATGTCAGTTATCAGAGACACACTTACAAAAAGGATAAAAAAAAGTGGGAAGTAAAAGAATGGAAAGAGACATACCATGTAAACACTTATCAAAAGGAAACTGTATAGCTAACTTTACAGGTATCACTTATAGTGGACCTGAAGGCAAGAAGACTTATGGATATAAATAGGGGCATTATATAATAATAAAAGGGTTAGTCTATTAGGAAGATAAAACAATAATAAAATTTAATGTGTTAATAACATCATGTTTAAGTACCTTAAGCAAAACAATTAAACTTTAAGGAGAAATAGAGAAATCTATAACCAGAATGGGAAATTTTAACATACTTTGTTCAGAAACAGAATAAGGAGACAAAAAAAAAAAAAACAAAAAACAAAAACCAAACCCACAACAATGAGGATACAGAGAATTTGAATAAGGGGGTTAATGAGCATGTATGTGTGTGCATATAAAACCACCCAGTAATTGCAGAATGAAAAATCTTTAAAATACACATGAGCATGTGGTACATGTAAGAAAATTAAGTGTAATCTGGATCATAAAAGAAATCTCAATGAATCCATGACAAATTTTCATGCATGCATGCTTAGTTCCTCAGTCGTGTCTGACAGCATGTCAGGCTGTGAATGGTTGATTTTTGTAAATGTTCATGAATGTCTGTGTTTATGAAAGGGGTAATATTATAAAATTGCCTGTAAAAGTACTCTGTATATGTCTATTAAGTCTTTTGCCAGTTGTGTTGTTCAAATATTCTGCATTCTTTTTTACTCTTTTTATTTGCTTATTTTATGTGACTGAAAAAGTTATGTTATATTGTAAATGAACTGTTTATTTCTTCTTGGATTTTTGTCACATTTTTACTTCATATATTTTGAGGCTTTTTATTTTATTTAGATACTTAACCCAATTTAGATTTGTAATATTTTCCTGTTAAGTGGAAACTTCTAACATTATGAAATAACTTTATCTCTACTTCTGTTGGTGATGAACTGTTTTAGTTTTTGTTTGCCCATGATGTCATTCTTGATAGATATTTTTCCTTGGGTATGGAATTCTAGGTAAGCATCTCCTTCACTTTGGCACATTAAATTTATCACCTACTTTTTGGGTTTCACTGTTGTCTTATTGTGCTCTTTTGTGAGTAATTTCTTATTATTTTTCTTTCAATTTTGCTAATTTTGTCTTCTTTTGTGCCTAATATTCTACTAGAAGTGTCCCTTGAGTTTTATTTTTAGTTATTCTGTTTTTCATTTAAAAATTCTAATATTATTGTTCATATCTACTGGGTTATTTTAAATTTATTTTACTTCTCTGAAAAGATTTTCAAACTTGCTTTTTATTTCTTTAAATATATTAAATCTCTGATATTTCTACAGTCTGCAGTCTGAAAGTATGTTTCTGCTGAGTGCTGCATCAACTAGTTTTTTATCACAGCTCCATATTTCCATGTGTTGCAGATTTCCCCTGACTTCTGATGGTCATTACCCTGAAAATAATATTTCTCAGGATATCCTGAGATCTTGTATGAAAGTACCTTCAGGATAGATTTTTATTTACATCTGAGGGGCTTCCCAGGTGGCTCAGGCGTTAAGAATCTGTCTGCAATGCAGGAAATGCAGGAGATACTGGTTCAATCCCTGGGTCAGGAAGATCTCCTGGGGAAGAGTATGGCAATCCACTCCAGTATTGTTGCCTGGAGAATCCTATGGATAGAGGAGCCTGGCAGGCTACAGTCCATGGGGTCACAGAGAGTCAGACACTACTGAAGTGACTAAACACACACATGCCAGTGTCTGAATGCTACTAGTTGTATGCTACCTTAAGTTCAAGATTTGAGGATCTTTGGAGGCTTAGGCTCTATGTATACCCAGCTGAAAATCTACAGGATATCCAGTATCCAACCACAACTTTATAAGACTTTTTTTCCTTTCCTGTTTTCCTTCTGTTTTGGTTGGCTCCAAGTGAAATTTCCCAGCAGTGGATAGGTTTAGTTTTGTTACACCATCTCCAGGAGGGTATGGTCCTTGGGTTCCAGATTACTGTAGGTTGGAGATCCTATAAGATTCCTCTTCTTATGTACTTTCTGGTCCTTAATTTCTGTCTTCCTTATCCTACAAATTATCTGGATTTATAACCAAGTTTATGTTGGCAGATGCTTTCAAAACAAAAAGCAAATTCAAAATTCTGCTCGCCTCTCTGGGTTTAGGTTTCCTCCAGACTTTGTCTTAGCAGTTCTCGCTATCTTATCAGATTTTCAGTGCTTTTAAGATAATTGTTTTAATATTTTATCTAGAATATTTCCTTGCTTTCAGTAAGATGGCTGCTCTGAATAATTTAAGCTTCCATTACCCGAGATTCCATAGTATACAATTTTATCACCAGCATATTAGCATCTAAGTAGTATTGAAATGTTTTATGCTGCTGCTACTGCTAAGTCGCTTCAGTCGTGTCCGACTCTGTGCGACTCTGTAGACGGCAGCCCACCAGGCTCCCCCGTCCCTGGGATTCTCCAGGCAAGAACACTGGAGTGGGTTGCCATTGGGGGATTTAAATCTTTTATTACTATTTTGGGCTTCCCAGGTGGCGCTAGTGGTAAAGAACCAGCAATTACTGATTTGGGGGAAAAAAGTAATTTGTACATTAGATCTACTATGAACCAAGAGAGCACATGCTTTCACTTAAAACATTCAGACAATAACCTATTGTCTGAAAAAGAACACACACACACACACACACACACACACACACACACATTACATCTATGTAACTGAATCACTGTGCTGTATACCTGACACTAACATGACATTGTAAATCAACCATATTTCAATAAAAAGCAAATAAAGACATTCAGATAATAAAATTTTATTAAAGGTGGTACTTGTGACTTTGCTTGACATACAATTTCCATATTTCTTTATTCTAGTCACTCCATCTGACATACTTTTTAAAGCATGAGACATTCAAAATGTAGAGACAGATAAGATATAATCCATAATAGTGAAAGATATGTCAACAATAAACAGGTAAACCATCAATTATAATATAAACAGATTAGAGCTACAATGAAACAAATATATGCTACCCTGGAATGCAGAGGGAAAGCAACTAACTTAGTATGTTGTTTGGTTGAGGGTGGGGACATGTAGAGAGAGCTTCCCATGTAAGATATCTTTATAGTAGAGGATTAATGGATGATTGGAAGAAAAGTTATGACCAATCTAGATAGCATATTCAAAAGCAGAGACATTACTTTGCCAACAAAGGTCCATCTAGTCAAGGCTATGGTTTTTCCAGTGGTCATGTATGGATGTGAGAGTTGGACTGTGAAGAAGGCTGAGTGCCGAAGAATTGATGCTTTTGAACTGTGGTGTTGGGGAAGACTCTTGAGAGTCCCTTGGACTGCAAGGAGATCCAACCAGTCCATTCTGAAGGAGATCAGCCCTGGGTGTTCTTTGGAAGGAATGATGCTAAAGCTGAAACTCCAGTACTTTGGCCACCTCATGCGAAGAGTTGACTCATTGGAAAAGACTCTGATGCTGGGAAGGATTGGGGGCAGGAGGAGAAGGGGACAACAGAGGATGAGATGGCTGGATGGCATCACTGACTCGATGGACATGAGTCTGGGTGAACTCTGGGAGTTGGTGATGGACAGGGAGGCCTGGCGTGCTGCGATTCATGGGGTCACAAAGAGTCAGACACGATTGAGTGACTGAACTGAACTGAACTGAAATGGATGATTTGGGAAGCAAGGAGGTAGATTGGTGAACGAGTATTTCAGGCAGAGCAAAACCCGTAAAGCCCTAGAGAATGAGAAAGCATAAGAGAAACTGAAAATACTTTGATTTGGTCAGAATATACTGTATATGTGTAAGCAAAGAAGAAGTTGAGGCTAGAAAAATAAATAAGAATCAGGTAAGATTCTTCAATGTTTAGAATATCAGATTTTACCATTAAGAAATATGTAGCTGATAAGGTTAAGAAAAAGGTTTAAAAATAACTTTTCCATTAAATAGTACTACATGATCATTGAGATGTTTTATAAAAAGAAATTACCTGTAGTTCCAAAACCTAAGTACAGTCACAATTATATGTTTACAGCTCTTTTAAAAAAAACATGTCCCATGTGTATTTTTAAAAATAGTTGAAATAATATATAAATAATTTATATATTATAGAATATAGTAAAATGTAGGAAAGTATAGGCATTTTTAAATGATTACATTTTTATTGAGATATAGTTGATATATAATAATGTATGTTTCAGATGAATAACATAGCAATTCACAGTTTTTAAATGTTGTATTCCATTTATAGTTATTGTAAAATATTTGCTCTATTCTCTGTGTTGTAGAACATATCCTTGTAGCTTATCTGTTTTATATAGTTTGTAGCCCTTAATCCCCTACCCATATCTTACCCCTCTCCTCTTCTCTCTTCCCACTGGTAACCACTAGTTTGTTCTCTATGAATCTGTTTCTTTTTTGTTATAGAGGTCAACATTTTAGATGACTGTATGATAGTTCATCACAGATAATTTTCCTATGCTGAACATTTGATTCTAGTGTTTATTATAAATGTCACTGCTGTGAACAAGTTTGTACATGGATCTTTGCTTGATTTTCAGATAAATTCCTTAGGAAGATGCATAGAAGACATCCTGCTATTAGCTTGAAAGTTGACATTTTTTGTGTTTTTTAAACTTTAAAAATTCTTTTCATTATCATTTTGGTGGTTATCTTAGGTGTTACAACATAATCCTTGACTTCTCAAAGTCTAATTACTAATTAGTACTTTTAGCTCTTTTTGCTGGATCTATTTCTGTAATAGTTGTGGGTCATGAATTATTCTTACTCAGACATATTATTTTTTGTCCCTATTTCTAGCCACATTTGGGACTATTTTGGAAAATACTGTTCAGTCATGTCCAATAATAATTGCAAGTTAATTAATTAGCTGAGCCAGATTTTGTCTAGTCCCTGGATCAGTAACTAGAAATAACACAGACACCCAGGATGTAAACAACATAACTGTTAATAGTTTCCCATTCCTGCTCTTTTGACTTGAAAAATGTCATGTAATAGATAAAAGGTTTTACATTTGGCTTCTTCTCTTAGAAAGCAGGGCATATTCTATATCTCCATCAAAACCTTTAAAAGATATCTTCTTTAGATTAATGACAGTAGCCTGAGCAAGACTGTTAATTGTTAATGTGTGTAAGACTAAATGTTCCTCCCAAGCACCTGTCCTCTACCACCAAGGATTATGATTATAATCTCAGAAGATTATAGTCCTGTATTTGGATTTATTCTGAATCACAATTGATGACTTGTAATGCCTTTCAACTTTCATTCAACTGAAAATCAAATATGTCTGAATTATCATGGCACTCTTTTCACCTCTGTGGAAAGCAAAGAACCTTATAATTTTGAGGACATAGCACTAGTGTTTGCCTCTTTTATGGTGTCTTTCATAATCTATGACCCTTGGGCTCGGAAACATTTTGTTCATATATGAGATTTTATCACCAAGTAAGAAGATTTACATAAGTCTTTATAGTAAGTGAGGAGTTGATAGTAGTTCATGTTAATATTTGTAGCTATGATATTCTACCTATTTAGATGAACAGAGGAATAAATTGTGAAAATTCAATCTATAGTTTACGTATATATCAGCTGCCATCTGCCTCACTTAATTTGCCTCTCCTCTGAAACCCACTATTTATTCCTTCTGTGATTCATTTGTAAATTAATATTTTATCTATAGTTCTCTTGAAATGCTTGATTGAAGGTTGTGCCCTAGAATGGTTTGATGGAATTTACTTTAAGAGCTTTTTTTTGGTCCATGTGATGGCTGAATATTCTCCTGTTTAACAGCTTATTTGAGGGTTTTTGGAAATACAAGACCAGGAGAAACTTAAATCACATTTTTGTGTTTGAAAATTTTATTTTCTCCTTATAACATAAATAAACTTTGTTTTACAGCTAAAATAATATTAAAAATATTACACAAAAACGTTAAAATCACCAGGATCCCCCAAGATATTAATCTAAATTTAGACAAGCAGTTAATTATATGTGGGTTCTTTACCACTAGTGCCACCTGGGAAGCCCTTAAGGAAAGGGAATAATTCCTTTTTTTCTTTAAAGGTTGTTATCAAGTACTTCTGGGCTTCCCTAGTAGCTCAGTTGGTAAAGAATCTGCCTGCAATGTGGGAGACCTGGGTTCGATCCCTGGGTTGGGAAGATCCCCTGGAGAAGGGATAGTGCCCATTCCAGTATTCCAGATAATTTGGTCAGGATTAAAACATAAGGCCAGTTTCCACACTTGTGTAAGAACCTTAAAATTTTATAATGATATTTTATGGCTTTATTTTTTATCAACTTATTATAGTTATCTTAATAACTATAATGTATAGTTATAATGTATAGTATAGATATAGCTATATCTTAATAGACTATATCCATTTAAAGTATTTGATTCAGTGAGTTTTGTTCTGAAAAACTGAGGTTTATTATATGCAATATTATATAATTTTCAGGTGTACAACATAGTGATTTACAATTTTTAAAGGATTTGTTCCATTTATAATTATTATAAAATATTGGCTCTATTTCCTGTGTTGTACTGTATATCCTTGTAGCTTATTTGTTTTATACAAAAGAATTTCTCCCTCTTAATCACCTGTCCCTACTTTGCCCTTCCCTCCTCCCCTCTCCCCAGTGCTAACCAGTAATTTGTTCTCTACATCTGTGAGCCTGTTTTTTTTTTTATTATTATAGTCACTAGTTTATTTTTTAGATTCCCTGATTCAATGCATTTTAGTGATTGTGTGCATTCTTGAAATTACTACTAACCTAAAGGTATAGAATATTTTCACCACTCCCAAAAGTGTTCTCTGGTTCTTTTGCAGTTATTTCTCTCTCCAACTCAGGCCTCCAAGAACCACTGATCTGCTTTCAGTTACTATAAATTGATTGCATTTTCTAGAATAATATATAAATGGAATTGTTCAGGAAGAAGTTTTTGTATCTACCTTCTTTGGCTCAGCATAATGATTTTGAGATTCATTCATATTGCTGGGTATTTTCAGTAGTTCATTCCTTTTCATCATTGAGTAGTATACCGTTGTATGTATATATCACATTTTTATTGCCTAGTCACCTGTAAATGGATGTTTTTTCTAATTTTTAGCTATTAAGAAAAAGACTTCTGTGTAGATTGGTTATGTTCTATGGTAGGTGTATATTTTAAGAAACCGACACATTGTTTGTCAAAGTGTGCACCATTTCACATGTTCACTAGCAACCATATGGGGGTTCCAGTTGCCCCACATCTTCACAAACGTTTGGCAGTCTTTTTAAAAAAGGTCCTTTATCATAACCATTCTAATGAGTATGACCCATTATTCAATTGTGGTTTTAATTAGCATTTCCCTAATGATTTTGTGCATTTTAAAAAATGTGCATCCACTTGTATGTCTTCTCCTATGGAGTATGTTAAAATTATTTCCCCCCTTTTTTATTGGTTTGTGTGCCTCATTATTACTGAATTGTAAAAATCTATATACAAGTCCTATATCAGATATATGTATTGCAGATACTCTCTCCCGTTTACCCATTCATTTTCTTAATAGTGTCCTCTGAAGACCAAAGTTTTAAATTTTGATGAGGGTGAACTATTTTTTGTTTTATGATTTATGTCTTCTATGTTCTCCTTAGGAAACTTTTGCTTATTCCAAGTTGACAAAGAATTTTCTCTGTGTTTTCTTCTAGAAGCTTTTAGATTTAGTTCTGTGAGCCATTCAAGCTAATTTCTGTGGATGGTATGAGGTAATGTAGATTTATTTTTCTCCATTCAAAGGCCATTTATTGAAAAGACCTACTCTTTTCAGTTATCATGGCATGTTTATCAAAAATCAATGGACCATATTTTGCTGACCTTATTCTGGACTCTGTTTCATCCCTTTGATCTGTATGTTTTTTCTTTCACCAGTAGTAAATTGTTTTGATATTGTAATTTTCTAAGTTTGGAAATGAGCTGTATAATATTCCTTAGGATTTTCTAATTGTATCATCTGGAAATAGAGACTCTTCTTTCTTCCAGGATTACATTAATATTTTTCTTTGTTACTTAATAGCAATGGCTAGGACCTATAGTCTCGGAGAAGGCAATGGCAACCCACTCCAGTACTCTTGCCTGGAAAATCCCATGGATGGAGGAGCCTGGTAGGCTGCAGTCCATGAGGTCACTAAGAGTTGGACACGACTGAGCGACTTCACTTTCACTTTTTACTTTCATGCATTGGAGAAGGAAATGGCACCCCACTCCAGTGTTCTTGCTTGGAGAATCCCAGGGATGGGGGACCCTGGTGGGCTGCTGTCTATGGGGTCACACAGAGTCGGACACGACTGAAGCGACTTAGCAGCAGCAGCAGCACCAGGACCTATAGTACAGTAGTGAATAGAAGTGATAAGAGTAGGCATCCTTGCTTTATTTCCAACTTTAGGGCATAAGTATTCAATATTTCACCATTAAGTATTATGGAAGTCATAGACTTTTTATAAATGCTTTATCAAATTGAGGAAATTCCTCCCTCTGGATTGTTCAGAATTTTTTTTTTAAACTTTACATAATTGTATTAGTTTTGCCAAATATCAAAATGAATCTGCCACAGGTATACATGTGTTCCCCATCCTGAACCCTCCTCCCTCCCCATTCCATCCCTCTGGGTCATCCCAGTGCACCAGCTACTTTCTTAACACATCATTGTTGACACTTGGAAAGAAGGACTTTTTTGTGATTTGAAAATCCTCTTTATTTTTCAACTCCTGCTAGCTTAAGGAGCACTAAACCTACATATCCTAGGAGGCATATCTGTCTAGTATATCCTATGTATACACTGATTTATGAACCAATAAATGTTTCATATACAGTTGAGATTTCAAATGAGCTTATGATAATTGGATCAGAGGAATAGTAGTCTAGCTTGAGAGTATAGCAGAAAACCAATCATGGGAGGCTATGATGAAATTTTAATTATAAAGGATATTGAATATTTTAGGGTGACAGTTCTGTTATAATAGATGTAACATTGAACTCGAAAGGGAGAAAGTGAGATTTTTTCCCCCCTGCTGCTGCTAAGTCGCTTCAGTTGTGTCCGACTCTGCGCAACCCCATAGACAGCAGTCCACCAGGCTCCCCTGTCCCTGGGATTCTCCAGGCAAGAACACTGGAGTGGGTTGCCATTTCCTTCTCCAATGCATGAAAGTGAAGAGTGAAAGTGAAGTCGCTTAGTCGTATCCAACTCTTAGCGACCCCATGGACTGCAGCCTACCAGGCTCCTCCGTCCATGGAATTTTCCAGGTAAGAGTACTGGAGTGGGGTGCCATTGATCTGCTTGAAACCAACTCTTATTTCTAGTAAATTATCAAACCATTCTGTGCTTCAGTTTTATATCTTCATTAAAGTTACCACCTTATTGTCTTTGGTTTACTGAGTTTATTGAAAAATTCCCCAATAGATTTAGATAAAGAAAAAGTCTCAAGTTAAAGTATTAACTAATTGGAAAGTTTGGTATGCATGTGTGTATACATATTTTTCTACTCAGGGCTGGAAGGCTAAAGTAGGCATTAACCCACTTCAAGTTGTATATGTATAAATTAAATGATATTAAGATCTTTTTTTTTTAATGTAGAAAAGCAATGTATTCCATTATAAGCACTTACACAGTTAGTCATGGAGAGTAACAGGCCTGCTGTGAAACAGGTCACCCAAAATTGAGATGGTATCAAACTAGTGGTCAAGGACTGACTCCTTAAAAAAAAAAGCAACTCTTATCCAGGATTAATTTAATTTTAAAAACAAATACAAGCTATTGAATCACTCTTTTCAACTTAACTGGACAGTCTACCTGTGGTATAACTGTCAGGTAAAAACATGGTTTTAACAACCATGTTGTAAAGAGGAATACCTTTACAACTTGGTATTCCCAAGTTTTTTTAAAAAACCATTTCACAGAAAGTAAAGAAATAATATTAAAACAGCTCAAGAAATACACTAACAAGCAAAAATATATGGGGAAGGAGGAACACATTGTTTTGACTTAACTAAAGAAACTGAGAGGGGACTGGTCTATGTAAGAAAATGTGCATCCTGGAAAGTTCGGCATGTAGGAATTTGTATGACTTGAATCTCCTCTATTTCCTGAATAAAAACAACATCTTGTAGTATTTATACTTCATGGCTCAGACACCTACCTCACTTGGCTCTATTTCTTACTCACTTTAGCCTTTACTTAAATGAGTCTGAAAAACTTGGGGGTATAGCATAAGAAGAAAAATAACCACACACAATACTCCTCCTTTTTTGTGGCTACTTTTAGACCTCTGTTACTAGAAAATTCCTAAAGAAAATTTAAGTATAAGTCTGTGGCTCTGCTGAATCAAGAAGCCACCAGTTAATATTTAGAAAACACCTTCTGTTTGGACTAATAACATTGTTGATAGAATTTATTATAGAGGGATAACCAAACAAAGTCTGTGTCTCAAAACCAGTGTTAAATCAATCTCAGAGTTGAGAGAAAGAACAGGGGAGTCCAAAAAGTGCAGACATGATCTAAGATCCTTGTCCTTCTGGAGCCACACTTTCTTCAGGGTCTTCATCATTATAAATGTTCTCTGCCATTTGCCACACTTGCATGATATTGTCTTCTGATACAGAACAAATCACCCAAGGTTCGTTGGGATTCCAAGAGAAATCAGATATCTTGGTAGTGTGACCACCATAAATAAACAATTCTGGTGGCCCATCTTCTGCATCTTCTGGGGATTGTCCCTCTCTAATTTTGCTTAAATCCCAGACATGCAGTCTACGATCAGTACCACTGTAAGCCAAAATAGTCTCATTGTGAGGCGACCACTGAACCTGGAATATTTCATCCTTATGTGATTCAAAGGAATGCAACTTAAGTTTCAGATTTCTCAGATCCCACAGAGCAACAGTCTTGTCAGCTGATCCTGTGGCAAGAATGAACTCACTATAAGGACTGAAAGAAAGGCAGTTCACTTCAGCAGTGTGAGCATCAACTGAGTGGCTTGGCTTGGAAGTATTGTTAGAACGAGTATCCCAGATATTGAGTTTCTGATCATTAGCACTGACCCAAAGAGGACTCATGGAGCAGATGCCAGGAGACATCCTCTACTACTGCCGTGTGCCCTGTGAAGATGGTCTTCACATCCACAACTTTCCCTTTCTTTGGGACAGCACTGATGTCCCACAGGCAGACAGTGTGATCATCTGAAACACTCAGTAGGTGCCCACTGAGATTTGGGTTCCAAGAAAGCCTGTAGCCTTCCTTCTGATGTCCACAGAGATGCAAGTCTGGGTTGCACTCTCCAGAAGGGTCTGGTTTAGAAGGATGTTTTGTATAGCCAAAACCAAGAACATCACTGGATGGAGTTTTTGTTGCAATGATGCAAGGGTTCTGGGGTATATAGCATGCCCTGTTTACCTCTCCTTCAAGGTTGATCTTGATTTCTAACACAATTTTTCCACTAACTGAGCCAAAACCCCCAAATTCTCCTTTTTCACTGTTGTAGTGTGAAGCATCAAACTGAGCATTATGGTTAGCAAGCTGCATGCTGGCTATCACAAGGTGGTTTTGTTCATCTGACGTGTGTGTGTCTCCAGGACAAGTCGATGAATACTGAAATCTTTCCCTTCTGGTCTGGTTACATCTGGAAGCCACTGTGCAGTTAGGCTAGGCCACTCCAGAGCATGGTTCATCACCAAATTGTAAAGAAAAGGAGTGTTCTTTTTCCATATTTTGTATTCTTCATTGATCACACATTCTTCTACTGCGTCATCAAAGGCTGCTTCCTTGTCGGCCATGGAGGTTAGGCAAGCCGGTGGGGATCCTGTGATTTTAAGATCTTTGAGACCATTAGATCAGAGATGCTAAATAAATAGAACCAGTACTAGATTTTTCTTCTCAGTACTAGATTTTTCTCCTCAATTCTATCAGTCAAGAATGTAAAAAGAGAATGCAGAAACTTGGAGTTTTGCTCTTTTCACTCATCCCTCCTTTCTCCTCAGGTTATTTTGATAATTTTATGAGACTTCTATCCCTATGCTGTGCCCTCTTTTTTTCTGGCTAATAATCATTGAAAATGCATAAAATGGAAATTTTACATGCTTTATCTCAATAAATGCCTAGCAGAAACTGTTGGTAGTAAGTACTGTTTTCCCTTATTTTACTAAGCTGAGATCTACAGAGAGAGAGAGAGAGAGCATGCGAAAACCTTTCCCAAGGACACATAATAAACAATGGAGCCAGATCTTGAATCTTAAGAGTCTGGTTTTACATTAAGCAGAATTATTATAAGAGGACCCTCCCTAGGTGCATGACCTAAGCATATGATGTGATTAAAAACCTTCAAGTGAAGTTGGGTCTATAATTGCTAGTGGAATTTAATCCTAGAATCTTACCACCTAAAAGATCCATTGTAAAAAGTTCTGAGGATACCACAAAAATGAAGAATCTATAAGTCTCTTGGAACTCTGAGAGGTTTCTAACTTTGATAAAAGTTTTAGATAACAGTAATTGCTCATCAAAATACCTTAAAGATCTTTTCATATCACAGGATACATCTTAAATTGGCTAATTTAGAGAATTTATATTTTACCCACCTTATAATGTACACATAACTGCTGAAGAATTTATGTAACAATATCCATCACAACAAATACACAAATGAGATATTAGAAAAGTCTGGGAATTCCCTGGCCGTCCAGTGGTTAGGATGCTGTGCTTCCATTTCAGGGGGCCCAGGTTCATCCCCTGGTCAGGGAACTAAGATCCCTAAGCCAATTTATTTGTAAAACCCCATTACTTAGGCAGAATATTGTAGATGAGATCCTGCAAACCATGTAGTATGGCCAAAAAAGAGGTTCATTTGTAAAACCCAATTACTTAGGCACAATATTGTAGGTGGGAAGATGGTACTGAAAGAAGAAATGAAACACAAATCTGTTTTGTATTGCAGTTTTGCTAAGGCCAACCAGTGTGTGTGTGTGTGTGTGCACGCGTGTGTAGGCTTCCCAGGTGGCCCTAGTGGTAAATAACCTGTCTGCCAATGCAGGAGACATAAGAGACACAGGTTTGATCCCTGGGTTGGGAAGATCCTCTGGAGGAAGGCATGACAACCCACTCCAGTATTCTTGACTGGAGAATCCCATGGATAGAGGAACCTGGCAGGCTATAGTCCATAGGGTTGCACAGAGTCAGATACGACTGAAGCGACTTAGCACGCACACACACGTGTGTGTGTGTGTGTGTGTGTGTGTGTGTATTCCAACTGAAGTCTCTAAAAGATCAAAAAATTATAGTTGTAAAAGGAATTGGATAGGAGCTCATATAAAATACTTGGAACTTTTTGCTGGAGGCAGTAACATAATTCTTAACTAAGAGTGCATGTGTAGTGGTCAGAGGTGGTATTTCTAGCTCAAGAAAAAAGGGCATGGAAAAGAGCTTCCTGAAGATTCTGTTAAATTTCTTCACCTTTTGGGTATCTTCTTCATCAGTACCAACCTGACTGGGGACTGTGCTCTTGTGAGCATTAAATGAAATAATATGTACAGAAATGATATGTAAACGTAGTGCTAAGGCATCAACATGGCAAGGAGGAACCAAAAAGCCAATAATTACTTGATACTCTGAATATATGAACAGATACTTTTGAGAATTCACCCTTTTTAGGTAGAGGTATATGTTTGTTTTCTTCAAGCAGCAAACACAATGGGTATAGAAAGAAGACACTGTGACCTTCATTTAGACCAAACAGGTCAATCCTGGAAAACAGTTCCAATTCCAGGTACCTCACCAATATCTACATTTTTTGAAATTAAAAAAAAAATGTGTACAAATCGATGACTGCTTTGGCTAAAACCCACTTGGGAACAAGGGTATTGTTTTAGTGCCAATTACCGTCTTATTTTATTCTATGGCTAAAATCCCAAGAATTGAAGAGGAGAAACAGGGCCAAAACAAGTTTTTCTATTAAAATAAAAGGCCTTGAGTGATGAATGGAAACTTGGAACAGGTTTTAATGGCAATACCGGAAGCCAGGAATTAACTTAAATACAAACTTACCATTTTCTGGCATGCATTGAGTCTCAAATAGAATATTGGTTCTAATTTTAGTGAATTAGAAACATGGCTTACTCCAGGCAGTTGGTATTCTCATTCCAGAAAGCTCAACTTGTTGCTGGATTGGCGTGGACTATTTATGCTTCCTTGCTTTGAGTCATTGATAAAATGTTGAATAACTAAGTGCTAAGACCAATGGTGAATCTCTGCAGTCACCTACAAGAATTCTCCTTTCAGGCTGAAATATTCCATTAATAAACACTTTTTGTCACTGTTATCCAAATAATTATGAAATCATCTAATTATACTGTCCATAGCCTTTCTTCCTTCCTTTTGTCTGTAAGGAGATATTGGGGGACTTTATTTAATGTCTTCATGAATTCCAAATAGACTGTGCCTATAGCATTTTCCTTGTCAATTATTCTAGCAATTGAAAATCTAAAATGCCCATGTGGATTTTTTTAAAAGTTTATGTGGTTGGTTTGATGTTACCAGTTTTCAGTTAAGCCAAAGTGGTCCCTAGTATGAATGCCTTTGTCTCTAAGTGCTCAAAAACAGTTACTTTAGTAGCAATAGTTTTGAAGGAATTTATATCAGACTCAATGGCACTTTTAAAAAAATAGGAAATTTGGTACTCTAGTCACATCTGTAAGTTCCGCTAATACTCTGGAAGATCATTTATTACTTGGCTTACTTTTAGCACTTTTATGTTTCCTATCTCCTCACTGATCTTGAGGTTCAAGTTCCACTTAAACATTTTGCTCAATGAAAAGTAAAGAATTTGGGTGAGATACTTTCTAAATTTCTCTCAACCTTTAACATTCTGTGATTTTTGGTAGGCCATCTCAATTGAAAATAGTGATAGAGAAGCAAAGCTCTCTAATAAGTGAATAGTTTGATTTTATCTGTTATATTACACTATCTGCCCCAAGCTCTTAGTGTATTTCTCCCTTTTTATTATTTATCCAAAGATAGTTTGAGTTCCTTTGTTTATTGTAAGCAATTTTCAGATGCCTCAGTCTCGAATCAACAGTATATTAATTTCTTAGAACTAAAGACTTAAAGGATCTGTCCCTAAAAGCTAATGCATTTCCTCTGGAGGAAAGGGACTGTGGAAAAAATTCAACCATCATGTTAAATGAAAAATCTTTTTTTTATCTCTCCAATCATTGGATGCTGTACCTGTAAAGAATGCTATAATCATATTTGTAAACATTTTCCTTTTCAAGATGTATAAAGATCAGAAGTGCAGTTCCTTTATAACAAGATGGAATTTTTAAACTCTTTTGGACCACACTAAACATTGGGATGTTCATTTGTCTCTGTTTTTAAATTATATGTCATGTGCTCAGTTGGTGGAACAACATAAATACACACCTTAAAACTGAAAATTATAACCTTCCCTATTTGACAGATATTCCCATAATGGTCAGTGCAAAGACTGATCTAACTAATGAGAACACCTTGTGGTCAAAAGACTCTAGATTGTTTGCTTCCCCAAAGTAAAATGATTTGTAATGACACTAATAATAAAGGAAAATTTATGTGAATTAGGAGAGTTCACTGAGCACCAGTATTTTCTCAGAGGCTTAATTGGGTTGTGTTCTGATTGGTTTTGCTCCTGTGTCCAATGACCTCAGGATAGATGCATTTCACAGATACAATTAAGGGATATAATTAAGGGAGACTATTTCAGAGTTCTTGGCTAACATGGGGGTAAACAAAATCATGTTTTTTTTTTTTTGTGGTGCTTCTCATATCATGTCACTTTCTTTGTTAGTTATGAGCAGGGAATATCTTTTTTTTTATATAATTTATAATTATAAGGTAGAAAGAGTGATAATAAAATAATTCTGAGCAGATCCTTTCTTAAAGAGTCCAGCAACTTTAGAATTAGTTCCAGGTTTGGAATATTTTGAATTTCAAATTTTAAAGGAAGTTAAATCATTGTGGACCGTTGAACCCTCTCACCATGAGATCTGGGGGAAAAAAGGGAAGCGATAGCTCTTCTTATATCTGCTAAAAAAGGATCTGAAGAAGTGGAAACACCCATCACTTATTTATTGAGAGGTTTCCTACACTGTGAAGAAGATAAAGACACATACAACATGGCTTCTGCTTGTAGGTTGGTTATAATTAAGATAAAGAAATAATATTAAAGCATTTGGATGAATTAAAAAATGACACGTTTAGAATTCTGAATGTCAGCATTTAGAGAGATAAAAAGACCTTATGTTTAGAATAGACAATGTTTCATGGATTAGGTAGGTTTTAAGATGGATCTTGAAATATAGATAAGATTTGGAAAGGGGGAGAGAAAAGATGAAGCTCTTTTTATTTGAGATAATTGTACAGTGAAGTTGTAAATTTAGTTCTGTTCAAGAAACATTATTAAGTACCTCTGTGCCAATCTCTACACTGGGCGTTAGAGATTACAGCATGTTTGGCAACAGTTCTGTACTCTGTTGCTAGCATATTTTCACGTATCTTAAAAAAGGTGAATCTCTTGTGAGGAAACAAATCCCTTGAAGGAATTCTTATGACGTAAGTCCCTTTTCTTTGGTGATATAGAAAAGGACTGGTTTTTGTTTTCAAAATATAGGATAAACTCAACTTTGGTACATATTCATCTTCCCCATCATCACCGACTTCGTCTGGCATAGTTACAGGTGGTAATCTTTGTTCGATACTTTAAAGGGCCATGCTATATACAGACTGTCAATTAAGGAGGTTATCTGATGATAAGAAGTTGTTGCATTTTGGTAATAACAATAATAATGATAATAATAATAACATTTGTCAATTACTATGTAGGTTGTTTTTCTCTTTCCAATTTTATTGAGATATAACTGACATACAGCATTGTATAAGTTTAAGGTGTACAGCATGATGATTTAAGTTACATACATCATGAAATAATTACTACAATGTTTAATGAACATCCAGTTTCTCATATAGATAGAAAATGAAAGAAAAAGAAAATTTCTTTCCTCATGATGAGAACTCTTAGGATTTACTCTCTTAACAGCTTTCATATATAATATATAGTAGTATCAATTATATTATTTATCATCTTGTGCATTATATCCCTAGTACTTACCTTCTAACTGGCAGTTTGTATGAAGCCCATCTTCTAACTGGCTTCATCTAACTCCCCCTCTCCTACCCTCTCACCTCTGGTAACCATAAATCTAATTTCTTCTTCTATGAGTTTGTGTGTTTGTGAAGTATAATTGACATACAGCACTATGCTAATTTCTGGCACACAACACAGTGATTCAATATTTCTGTGTGTTACAAAATGATCACCACAATAAGTCTAGTTAGCATTTGTCACTATACAGAGATATCACATTATTATTGACTATATTCCCATATTGTATGTTTCATACTTGTGACTTATTTTATAAGAGGAAGTTTGTACCTCTTTAATCTCCCTAAGATTGTTTTGTATACATCATTTCATGTAATTGTAATGATTCTATGAGTTTACTTAAAATTGTCTTCCCCAATTATAATGAGTAAGCTAAAGTTTAAGTTATATAACATGACCAAGGCCACATGGTTAGTCATTGGCAGGGGTGTGACTGACTTCAAAATCTGTATTACTACACTGTGCTACTCTGCTTTTCTGTAGAGGTTCTTGAAGGTCTGAGGAAAGGAAGGACTGCATAGTGGTGTGGCTGAGGCATTAGTACTAATATTCATGGACAGGGCACCTGCCAGCAGTCTAAACAATCCCATTCCAATAACTAGTAAGGTTGGCATGAGACATGTACAATATATGAGGAACTAAATCATTGTAGTGCCAAATACAGAGTACACCATCTCTTCAGTGTATCTTTGAAAAGGTGGCTGATTTGCACTGGTGCTGTTTGCCTTCTCAGCCATTGAGGGAGTGAGCACTAGCTGAAGCTTATGATCCTGACACATCAAGATGGACAACCTGGCAGATGTCCTTGCTGGAAGATGACAAGATTACTAAGAGAAGAGGCCTGATTTTTCTCCTGAGTTGACACTTGGGGGCTTCCATTAAAAACGTTACCAAACCTCTGTCATTTTCATCTCTTCCTTAAGAGCCTGTGATCTTGTCAGGGGCACAGGTCCATGCATGGTCAGTGCCTAGTGACCAGGTTCCCGAGCTGTGGGCAGAGGTGGCAGTGACTATGAAAGCCTGGGAGGAGATGAGGGAAGAAAAGGTCATTCTTCCTGACAACTTATAACTTGATTCCACTTATAAGCCATTTATTTTCAGAAATAAGTAATGGGTGAAGACATAGGCCAGACCTACAATTCATGCACTTGAAAGTTTAAGGCTTTCTGAGATCAAATTACCACAGCAAACAGAGACAGAGTTACTATAGGGACATTTTGGAAGGAAGCTGACAGAGGGAGAAGCCAGAGGCCTAGGAAAGGAGATAGATTAGAATGCGATGGAAATTACTTCCTTCTCTGCACCCTTAAGGGAACAAAGAGGGCAAATAAGAAGCAGCACATGGAAGACATAGAAGGAAGAGATAGAAGGAAGCTGGGAGCTTCTCTGGAATAAAATGAGTTAGGTTGTGGAGTTGTCAGAGGGTGCACCTGGTATGTGGGAAGAAGAGATGCCCTAGTCCAGGCCTTTGAAACCTGGGTGCCTTGGCCCCTTCACCCCCTGAAGGAGCAAAGCATGTCAAATGTCAGGTCTTGTTCTAGTTTTGTTGCAGTTCATAGCTAGGAAATGACCCACAGCAGAAGATCAAGGGGTGAGAGGATGCTGAAAGAAGAGGAGTGAGTGCTTTTTTTTTTTTTTTTTTAACAAGTGGGGCAATGAGTTTTAAACTCTTGTAGAATAGATGAGAAGGCCTGGGGAAAGTGGATGCTCAGAACTGAGAAGAAGAGGCAATGACACAGCACAGAAAGGCTTTTTCTGATCCTTCTGCCTTTCTGTTCACTGAAGGCAATTGGTTATCCTTTTGTTGCCTCTGCAGCAATACAAGGTGTGTATTACACCTGCAGAGACCAGCAGGTGTAGGGGAGCCTCGTATTTATGGAATATGAGCTGCAGCCATTGAAATTGTTCCCTGGTAGTGTAAGATAAATCCTAACCTCCCACATTTTGCTTAATAACAGCAGACTTTTCACTGCAAAGCATTAATGGATTCCAACTTCTGGACAGGCTTGGGAAATCAAGAGTAACAATCTTGATGTAATGGTTTTGCAGGCTCTTGACATTGTCATCCATTAAAGAAAAAATATTAAATCACTTGAAAGAACAAAGAAAATGTTTTGGGTGATAAATGATAAAGATTTGAAGTAAAATGAGGAAAAGCTTGAAGGAAGAAACTCTTTAAAATTTTACCAGATTCTCCCCACTATAATCAAAAGTGGTCAAGTAAGAACTTAGCCTGCAGCCTCATGGAACCAATATTTTAAAGAATTTTAAAACCTGAAATATTTGTTATTTGCCAAGGCACACAATCAAAGTAAAGGCCATTCGGCCAGGAGCAGAATCGAGTGTTGGATCCCAGGATGCTAGTTTTAGGTCTGCTCCGCGAAAGAGGACAGCACTTCCCACCCCCTCCCTCTGCTCTAGAAGTTGAACACTTTCTGCAGTATTTAGGAGTATTCAGGGAAAATGCTGGGGTCAGAGAAATAATCCTCCTCATCCTCCAGAGTGCCTCTCTGGCGTTTGTTTCTTTGAACGTGAAGCCGCCGCCCAGATACCAGTACTTAGCTGAGGCCCTCGGTGTATTTTCTTGAATTGCGCTTGGAAATCTTTTCCTGGGAGCTGATAGCTCGAGTCCAAGAGATTTAGCAGTCTTTCCTAGAATCTGCTTACAAGACCCGTGCAGCAGCCGAGGGACCGTGGAGACGGGCTGAACAGGACAGTGGGGGCAGGGAGAAAGGGAGTGGCCGTGTTCCCGCGGTCTGCCGGGATCCGGCGGGTCCGGCGTGCAGGAGCTGGGGCTGGAGTGGTCGGAGCGACTGGGCTGACCGGGTCGGTCGCCGTCCGCCACCTCGGTGCGGAATTGGAGCCGGACTTGCTGAGCACTCCTCCCCCTCCCCTTCTGCTTCCTCTTCCCTCCCCCTGGACCAGCGGCGGCGGCGGCGGCAAGGAAGCGAAGCCAGGCAGAGCGACTCGGTGGCGAGCGGAAGAGCTGGGATATGGGGAGTCAGGGCTGGCGGCGGGGCCAGGAGCCCTCCGGAGGGCCCACGAGGGGAGCGGCCCCCGGCATTTGCTAGCGTTTGCTGGCACGTGAGGTGTGGGGGAGCGGGCGTTGGGCGGCACGAGCGGAGGCGGAGGCGCGGCCGGGGCGTGGAGCAAGGCTGGGGAAGCTGCTGCCTCCGGCCCTGCCCGGCTGCCTCCGCCGTGGCCGGTGGCTATGGAGCTGGCGGGCATCAGACCCGGGGAGAGAGTGCATCTGCGACTCCAGCCGCCCATGTCCTGGCTGCCGCTGTTGCAGCTTCTCCTGCTGCTGCCGGGCCCAGCGGCCTCCCAGCTGCGATACTCGGTGCCGGAGGAGCAGGCACCCGGCGCGCCTGTGGGCAACGTGGCTCGTGCGCTGGGGTTGGAGCTGCGGCGCTTGGGGCCGGGCTGCCTGCGCATCCACCACCTGGGTGCGCCCAGCCCGCGCTACCTGGAGCTGGACCTGACCAATGGAGCGCTCTTCGTCAACGAGCGCATTGACCGGGAGGCGCTGTGCGAGCAGCGGCCTCGCTGCCTGCTCAGCCTGGAAGTGCTGGCGCACAGCCCGGTGGCGGTGAGCGCCGTGGAGGTGGAGGTGCTGGACATCAACGACAACTCGCCCCGCTTCCCGCGGCCCGACTACCAGCTGCAGGTAAGCGAATCGGTGGCCCCTGGAGCGCGCTTTCACATAGAGAGCGCCCAGGACCCCGACGTGGGCACCAACTCGGTGCAGACCTACGAGCTCAGCCCCAATGAGCACTTCGAGCTGGACCTGAAACCCCTGCAAGAGAACAGTAAGGTGCTGGAGCTGCTGCTGCGGAAGGGCCTAGACCGCGAGCAGGCAGTCTTGCACCACCTGGTTCTCACAGCTGTGGACGGGGGCAGCCCAGCCCGCTCCGGCACGGCGCAGATCTCGGTGCGAGTCCTGGACACTAACGACAATTCTCCCGCTTTCGACCAGTCCACTTACCGCGTCCACCTTCGAGAGGACTCGCCCCCAGGCACGCTAGTGGTGAAGCTGAATGCCTCCGACCCGGATGAGGGCTCCAATGGCGAGCTCACGTACTCCTTGAGCAGCTACACGTCGGACCGGGAGAGACAGCTCTTCAGCATCGACGCCAGCACGGGGGAAGTGCGCGTCAGCGGAGCGCTGGATTACGAGGAGGCCTCCTCCTACCAGATCTATGTGCAGGCAACTGACCGGGGTCCGGTGCCCATGGTGGGTCACTGCAAGGTACTGGTGGATATCGTGGACGTGAATGATAACGCACCAGAGGTGGTGCTCACGGATCTGTACAGCCCGGTGCCTGAGGACGCTGCCCCCAACACTGTTGTGGCCCTTCTCAGTGTCAATGACCAAGACTCGGGTCCCAACCGGAAAGTGAGCCTGGGCCTGGAGGCCGCACTGCCTTTCCGACTGAATGGTTTTGGAAACTCCTACACACTGGTGGTGAGTGGACCCCTGGACCGGGAGCGGGTGGCTGCCTACAACATCACAGTGACTGCCACTGATGGAGGAGTACCACAGCTCACGTCCCAGCGGACACTGCAGGTTGAGATCTCTGACATCAATGATAATCCCCCCAGCTTCCCAAAGGACTCCTACTCCATCTATATCGAGGAGAACAATTTGCCAGGGGTATTGCTCTGCACTGTGCAAGCCACGGACCCAGATGAAAAGGAGAATGCGGAGGTGACCTACTCCCTCCTGGAGAGGGAAGTTCAAGGGCTGCCGGTCACCTCCTATGTCTCCATTAACAGTGCCAGTGGCAGCCTTTATGCTGTCAACTCCTTTGATTATGAGAAGTTTCGGGAGTTTTTTGTGATTGTGGAGGCTCGAGACAATGGGAGCCCACCACTGAGCAGCACTGTGACCGTCAATGTGTATGTAGTGGACGTGAATGACCATGCCCCTCACATCCTGTACCCTACCTCAACCAATTCATCAGTAGCCATTGAAATGGTGCCTCGAACTGCCCCTGCTGGCTACCTGGTCACTAAAGTCATAGCCATGGACTCAGATTCTGGGCAAAATGCTTGGCTCTTTTACCATCTGTCCCAGATTTCTGACCTGGACCTCTTTAAAGTAGAGCTCCACACAGGAGAAATTAGGACTACCAGGAAGATGGGAGACGAGACTGGAACCACTTTCAACCTGACTGTGGTGGTCCGAGATAATGGAGAGCCCTCGTTGTCAGCCTCTGTGGCCATTACAGTAGCTGTGGTGGACAGGGTTTCCAGAATCCTCCCTGACACTCAGAGACACGTGAAAAGTCCTCGGACATACTCTGAAATTACCCTTTATCTCATAATAGCACTAAGCACAGTGTCTTTTATATTTCTTTTGACAATCATTGTTTTGAGCATCATCAAGTGCTGCCGCTACACGGCTTATGGCACCACGTGCTGTGGAGGCTTCTGTGGAGTGAGGGAGAGGTGCCCTGCAGAACTCTACAAGCAGGCCAACAACAACATTGACGCCAGGATACCTCCTGGCCTCAAAGTGCAGCCTCACTTCATCGAAGTGCGAGGGAACGGCTCCCTCACCAAGACCTACTGCTACAAGGCCTGTCTGACAGCAGGCTCAGGGAGCGATACCTTCATGTTCTACAACACAGGGGCACAGACAGGACCGGGACCTGGGGGAGCCCAAGCAGCGGCAGGTGACAGCAGGCACCTCACAGGCCAAAGCGGGCAGAGTGCTGGGAACCTGATTATACTAAAAAATGAAGCTGTTTCTCAAAATGAGGTGAGATGGTAGTCAAGGGGTCTTCCACAAAGTCATGCATTTTTCAGCCCCCTCCACCACTATCATGTAGTTGGCTTTATTGAGTTATTAGCAATGACAAGAGTTATCTGGTAAACTGAGTATATGTCGTACCTGTGACTGGGTTATAATCGAATGTGTTTTCCTCTCTAGAAATATAGCACTAGAGAATTGTTTTCATTTCCCCTTTCTCTTCAGATATATGAAGACTTGACTATAAAATTGTTTGAGAAATGAGGGTTTGTCTTAATCGTGTGATGTTCAAGTACAGCTTTGTAGAGAAATAGAATAGGCCCGAGAATAAGATGGTGCTATAGGGAGTGATGTTATGAGACTCAAGGAGGAAGGGCTTGTGCCGTGTCATCTACAGGGAAAGTTCTCTTTTGAAACCCTAGAGGAGTGTTGTTTTTTAAAAGTTCTTAGACTTCAGGGTTATGGTGGTCGCCTCTGTATGCTTTCTATACTATTTATACCTTGGACTATCTACAGTGTAAAGTTTCTAGTTAATATTTCTGGATATTAGTTCATATTAGTTAATCCAGTTAATATTTCTAATATTAGTTTTGCATTGTACTAATGTGATATGATCTGCTAGGAACTCTTATCAGAGTTGATGAGACCATAGAATGTGGACACCCCCCCCTCAAAGTCCAAGTTTGTTTTGGCTGTTTGCTGTGGTAACTCTTCTGTAGGGGCTGTCAGAGGAGATGAATGATGGTAAGGCCAAGAACCAATTTGTCAGGTTCGGCCATGGAGATGTTAGAATGAGTGGACTAGGGATGTGAGGGTATGGTGAAGCCTGGGACAAGCTGGGGTTGGGGAGAAAGAAAGGGGGGAAGAATACTGCCCTTAGTCACCTTTCTTGGCATTGTGTGAACTCATTGTAAGAGGATTTCCCTGCATTTAGAGTAAGTGTGGTCTGATTCCCTCTTAACAGTTTCTAAGGTTTTGATGAGATGTGAAGCAGCCTCTTCAAGGCCCTCCTGTCTTTCACTTAAATGATAATACTTTAAATAATACTTCAGTATGTTCCAAAGCACACATTCATTTACTGAATGTAGCTACAAAAGCCTTGGAAAGTGGGACTTATTGTACACAAAGGACAGGTGTTGGTAGATACACCGGTTTTAAGTCTTAAGTAGGCATAAGGCTAGTTTGCTCATTATATGAAGGATGTATATGTTGGATACTGCATGTGTTTTGTGTAGTGTGTTTGTCTCCACATGAATTTTCTGTGATACTTTAAATAGGATTTCAGAAGTCAAAATTTTATCTCATAAATAGTGATAAATTATTTCTTCCCAAACAACTACTTTGTAGCTAGGACTTTCAGAGGTACTGCAAAATGAATTAATAGTATTTATCCCTCCTATATTTTTGTGATGTGTTTTCATTGACATATTGTTGTCTTTTTATCCATAGTTTCACATTCTAAATTCATGCTCATCTTCAGGAAATTAATATATAAGCACAGAGTAGAACAGAGATGGATTGAGAGAATTTCCATGTACATTGAAGGTAGATTTATCTGAAGAGCCTGGTGTTAGTCAATGCTGAGCAGTCACCAGAGGCAGATTGCTGATTAAGAACAGGGGGTGGGGAATCAAGGAGTTTCTAGAATTCTTTAGATCATAGCTTGTGGCAGCATGTAGCAGAGTCGGACACGACTGAAGCGACTTAGCAGCAGCAGCAGGGGAGCCTGGTGGGCTGCTGTCTATGGGGTCGCACAGAGTTGGACACGACTGAAGCGACTTAGCAGCAGCAGCAGAAGGGCTTAATTTTAAATAAGGATGCTGTAGACATTTGCTGAACAAATTACTGAGAAGTCTTCGTGGGCCTCTCTACAGAGAGCAGGGCAGGCGAGCTTTGCTACCAGCTGTGAGCCAGAAGCGAGGGGAGTGAACTGTTACCCTCCCTCTCCTGACTCAAAGCTTGGGACAATTTGATATGTGAACTATTTCTGTCTCACACTGACCTGTGTGTTAATATGTGCTTTGGTTCACAAATCTTTAATCTAGGGAGAAAATTATGTCAGAAAAGTGCTTACTCCTGTGGGATTTTGCCAGGAGATGCTTGATTTTAATAATGGCAAATTTTTGCCAGACACTTCTGGAAATTCAGTGCCTATCTGCAGCTCCTGGAATACTTGTGGTTACACAGGGAGAGTGAGTCATGTTGTCATAGCATGGCAAAATGGGGACAGAAACCACTCAACGCTGAAAGTCATCACTGCTAGATCAACCTGTTAAATTCTTACGTTAGGCTTTCTGTCTTCTCTACCCAGTCCTTTCAGATGGCAGGAGAGTCCTGGGGTGCAATTAATTCCATGTGCCTAAAATTAGTTGGGGACTGGAAAAGATGAATCAGGAATTTGTGCTCACTGACCACCCAGCTATATATAAAAATATTCTGTACTGCAATATATGTATGGTTTCATTACCTGTAAGTCATATATTAAACAAATACTTATCAACATCTAGCATATGAGGAAACAGAGGTTAAGTAACATACACAGTCACTCTACTAGTGGTATTTTAAGTCATATCTGTCTAACTCTAAAGACTGCTGTTTGAAATGTTGTAGATAGAAGTCTCATTGTTTATATTCCTGTTGCTATGGGATACTCAGGCATTTAGGCTACTGCTGGTTCACCTAGTAGTGTCACTTAACTGCTCTGGAAAAAGAGGAATTCTTTGCATAAAAGTAGGTCACCAATGGGAGGATCAGTGAGTAAAAAATGTTACTACCAAACTAGCATATTTTTATTTGTTTTACCATTGATAAAACCTGTTCAACAGATCTTTTATTTCATACTTTCTCTAGTTTCTCTTGTTGCTTATTAAATATCAGTATTTAACACCAGACTAATCTTTCGGTAGATTTTATCCCCCAGTGAGTTTATTTCATGAGCCACTTGTGCAGTGAGGTTTTTGGAGTAACTGTTTAACAATGGGGCAGAATTTTTCTTTGGAGAGATCTGAAAACCTAGTATTGAATGTAGTTGGCACCCTCTTCAGAATCACCAAGAAAAGAAACCAAAGCTTATGTGGATTCTGTGCCCTTGTGGTCCTTGCACTTGTGACTGCTGAGGAGTCACTCTGAGCGCTCTGGTCAGAATTGTCCAGCTGGGCCTCACTGGGACTGGTTGGCCCAAGATGTAGAAATCACAAGAGAGTAGCAGAAACGAGGTATATTTACATTCACTTTCACTTATTTTAAAGCAATTTGGAGTCGCCAAATCTTCAGTTATTTTTGCTGCTGTATGTACATACTCACTCTAATTCCAGATGTAGTAACCTGGAAAGTAACCCTCCTTTCAGTGGCACCTAATTTATTTCCCACAGGACTGACTCTTCTAGCTGGTGACTGACTCTGCCCTGGTTCAGAATGTACACTTCGTGTAAAGTGCCATTATAGTGAATTCATTAAAAACCGCACAGTGGTCAAAATAGGCAAAGAAATTGTGTCTGAGCTTCCATTTCAGTGTCTCATCCTCATATGGTCACTTTTGAATGGGTGGGGCTGTTTTGTTTGCCATTTCTGTCTTGCTTACAGGGCTGTTGTGAGAAAAGGTTTCTTTGGTCTAAGAATACAATAATGTATTCTCATTACCCTCTTCCTCCCCTTTTCTACAGATCAGCTGAGCCAGATGGAATTATGGCTGAGCTCCTCTCAGTCTCTTTATCTTGCACATATTCTGATTGTTGAAGAAATCTGTTTACTGTAGCTTGAATGTCATTGGCCTACCCTTTGTACTGACCCAGGAGTGAGCCTGCACACGGGCATCTGGTCTAACTCAGAACACTCTGCAGGGACACAGCCTGGCATATTATAAATTGTCTATTGGCATGCTGTCTGTTTGACAGAATAGCAGAGTCGATTCTGGATACTTGCCTTGGTTGGCCACCAAGTTTTGCTCTCAGTGAGAGGTCAGGATGATGTCAGTTTGCAAATGTTTGAGGAAAAATTACCACCAGCAAGCCAGAGGTTTAGCTGAACTGTGGGGATTTACAGATGTCTTCGAATGTGACTTTTGTAAATTTCACCTGGCTCCATGTTCCTGTGCATATTATAGTATGAATATAAATTTGGCTTATTCATATGATAATATTTTGAGTATTTTAATCTAAAAGCATGATTTCAAAAATCAAAGGTCAAGAGAATTCCTCTGCAGTGTTTTAAATATGCTAGCCTAAAAATTATGCAACCTTTTTTCTTTCGAGGATTTGAATTTGACAAATGTGAAGAAATCTCCAAAATCACAAAAATTTAAGAAGAATATTAGTTCCTTGGCACATGAGCAACACTGGTTCCTTTCTGGCCTTGCAGGGTCAAAACTCTGGGCTCCAGGGAAGTGAAACTGTGAGTGAAAAAGTAACTGCTCACAGGCTGTGCATCCAGAGTTAAGCAGACCTAGCATTGTCTGTTGTACAAAGTTATGTGTACTTTATTTTCCTGCTCTGTGGATTAAGGTTATAAATGACTGTTTTTAGAAGTAACTATTCACCTAGAGGGGCTTCCCAGGAGGCACTAGTGGAGGGTTCAATCCCTGGATCAGGAAGATCCCCTGGAGGAGGGAATGGCAACCCACTCTAGTATTCTTGCCTGGAGAATCCCATGGACAGAGAAGCCTGGCAGGCTACAGTCCATGGGGTCGCACAGAGTCAGACATGACTGAGCCACTGAGTGTGATCACAATTCACCTAGAAATCTCATACTTATTATCTTTTCATTTTGATTTATGAGAAGACTAATATGATTATTTTATTTGTGATTATTTTCAATGTTAGATTCCTTTTTGCCTTGATGACCAACAGTTTTATATATTCATTTCCTATTGCTTTGTAACAAGTCACCACAGATTAGTGGTTAAAACTAATACTCAATTGTTACCTGCCCATTGTGGCTGGCTTCTCTGCTCAGGTTTTCACAAGGCTGAAAGGAACATGTCTGCCAGGCTGAGTTCTCTCTTGGACACTCCAAGGAAGAATCTGCTTCCAAGTTCATTCAAGTTGTTGGACAGAATGCAGTTCCTTGAGGACTGAGCTCCCTGTTTTCTTACAGGGAAAGAAGGGGACCCCACAGACCCCTTTTCTTACAGGGGGCCCCACGGCCCCCTCCATCTTCAGAGCTGGAGAATATTTTGACAGTGGAGAATATTTTCTCTTGTGGACTCCCTCTCATGCTTCAGATGTCTCTGATTTCTGTCTCTGATCTCTACACCCAGATTTAAAAGACTGGAATGATTAGATCATCACCACCTATATTATCTCCCTTTTTTCAAAGCCAACTGTGCCATATAGTATGACTTAATCATGGAGTAAGGCCCATCATATTCAGTCTTGGAGATTATACAGGGCATTCACACAGGGTGTAGGGATCCTGGAGGCCCATTTTTGGGTTTTGCCTATCATAATTTATATTAGTGTTCATAAAATATCACTGAAAAATTTGCAGTGGATACATCTTTAATAGATTCCTACTAGGAAGGAAAAGAAGATGCTATGTGTAGTTTTGTTTCTCAGACAACCATTTATTGATAGCTTCATGGATTTCCATGATAAGAAGATAGCATTTACTTCACTGAGTAGTCCTATGATTTTATGAATGGCATAGAGTATCTGTCCTGGAAAAGGTGATTCACTCTTTTGTAGCTCAAATATTGCATAGTATAAATAATAAATAATACCACTACAGGGTAAATCAAATCTCAGCTATAATCTTGATAGAAATTTAAATGGATTCTTATTCTTCAATACTATATCATCTGCATGAACTACTTAATTCAGCTTTTCCACTTCTGGAATTTTGTGACTTATTCTACTGAAGGACTACTCTTTGAAACAACATACTGGGGCCTTTTACCTATAGAACTTAAGCAAAGCCCAGGGATGTACCATCCAAGTATTAGAGAACTAAACATATGTCTCATTGTATCAGGCATATCAGTAGTCAACCTATCAGCTTCAATTTTTCCAAGTTTAACCAAGTTCAGATGAAACCCATGTACATTTTTCTACCTTTAATTTCATATCATTTTAAAATTAATCAATATTGGGGGCAGTCAGTACTAAAAAAGAGAAAAAAGTATATCTGTCGTTCCATGCAAATTTATTTAAAACACAGACTTTCACAGTCAGTTCAGTTCAGTCGATCAGTCATGTCCAACTCTTTGCAACGCCATGGACTGCAGCATGCCAGGCTTCCCTGTCCATCACCAACTCCTGGATCTTGCTCAAACTCATGTCCATCAAGTTGCTGATGCCATCCAACCATCTCATCCTCTGTTGTCTCCTTTTTCTCCCGCCTTCAATCTTTCCCAGCATCAGGGTCTTTTCAAATGAGTTAGTTCTTGGCATCAGGTGGCCAAAGTATTGGAGTTTCAGCTTTAGCATCAGTCCTTCCAGTGAATATTCAGAACTGATTTCCTTTAGGATGGACTGGTTGGATCTCCTTGCAGTCCAAGGGACTCTCAAGAGTCTTCTTCAACACCACAGTTCAAAAGCATCAATTCTTCGGTGCTCAGCTTTCTTTATAGTCCAACTCTCACATCCATACGCGACTACTGGAAAAACCATAGCTTTGACTAGACGGACCTTTGTTGGCAAAGTAATGTCTTTGCTTTTTAATATGCTGTCTAGGTTGGTCATAACTTTCCTCCCAAGGAGCAAGCATCTTTTAATTTCATGGCTGCAGTCACCATCTGCAGTGATTTGGAGCCCAAAAGAAGAAAGTCTACCACTGTTTCCCCATCTATTTGCCATAAAGTGATGGGACTGGATGCCATGATCTTAGTTTCCTGAATGTTGAATTTTAAGCCAACTTTTTCACTCTCCTCTTTCATTTTCATCAAGAGGCTCTTTAGTTCTTCTTCACTTTCTGCCATAGGGTGGTGTCATCTGCATATCTGAGGTTGTTGATATTTTTCCCAGCAATCTTGATTCTAGCTTGTGCTTCATCCAGTCCAGCATTTCTCATGATGTACTCTGCATATATGTTAAATAAGCAGGGTGACACTATACAGCCTTGATGTATTCCTTTCCCAATTTGGAACCAGTCTGTTGTTCCATGCCCAGTTCTAACTGTTGCTTCTTGATCTGCATACAGATTTCTCAGGAGGCAGGTAAGGTGGTCTGGTATTCCCATCTCTTTCAGAATTGTCCACAGTTTATTGTGATCCACACAGTCAAAGGTTTTGACATAGTCAATAAAGCAGTAGTAGATGTTTTTCTGGAACTCTCTTGCTTTTTCAATGAACCAGTGGATGTTGGCAATTTGATCTCTGGTTCCTCTGCCTTTGCTAAATCCAGCTTGAACATCTGGAAGCTCATGGTTCATGTACTGCTGAAGCCTGGCCTGGAGAATTTTGAGCAATACTTTGCTAGTGTGTGAGATGAGTGCAATTATGTGGTAGTTTGAACATTCTTTGGCATTGCCTTTCTTTGGGATTGGAATGAAAACTGACCTTTTCTAGTCCTGTGGCCACTGCTGAGTTTTCCAAATTTGCTGGCATATTGGGCACATCACTTTCACAGAATCATCTTTTAGGATTTGAAATAGCTCAACTGGAATTCCATCACCTCCACTAGCTTTGTTCGTAGCAATGCTTCCTAAGGCCCACTTGACTTCACTTTCCTGATTGTCTGGCTCTAGGTGAGTGATCACACCATTGTGATCATCTGGGTCGTGAAGATCTTTTTTGTATAGTTTTTCTGTATATTCTTGCCACTTCTTCTTAATATCTTCTGCTTCTGTTAGGTCCATACCATTTCTGTCCTTTATTGTGCCCATCTTTGCATGAAATGTTCCCATGGTATCTCTAATTTTCTTGAAGAGATCTCTAGTCTTTCCCATTCTATTGTTTCCCTCTGTGTCTTTGCACTGATCACTGAGGAAGGCTTTCTTATCTCTCCTTGCTATTCTTTGGAAGTCTGCATTCAAATGGGTATATCTTCCCTTTTCTCCTTTGCCTTTTGCTTCTCTTCTTTTCACAGCTACTTGTAAGGCCTCCTCAGACAACCATTTTGCCTTTTTGCATTTCTTTTTCTTGGGGATGGTCTTGATCACTGCCTCCTGTACAACGTCACAAACCTCCATCCATAGTTCTTCAGGCACTCTATCAGATCTAAATCTTGATATCTATTTGTCACTTCCACTGTATAATATAATGTATAATGACTTTCACATTAGGGATACCTAAACATGACTATCAGCCAGACCTACTTATGAGGCAGACAATTTAATCTCTCTGAAATTCCAGGTTTCTAATTTTTGTAATTTAAGTATGATAATGTTGCCATTGCTTGGTAGTTAATTTATTTGAAAGGATTTTAAAAGCCTATCCAATACCTGAACCTTGCTAGCTTCTGAGGATATAACTATTATTATGAATATTTGAGACTATCTGTATGTTTTATAAACAAAGATATAATCCCTTTCATAGAGATTATGGTCTAACAAAGGTGTTAGGATAAATGCAGTAATATGTATAAAGTGCTTATCCCATTGCCTAGTATCGTGTGGATACATAAAACATATTAAGCACTTTCTTCCTTACCTTTTCCCTGCCTGATCTCATTGCTGTAAGATGTATCATAACTATGATTCTGGCAAATAAATCTCAGAAGCATCATGTCACTGAAGAATTAGTATAGAAAATAGCAGCATGACAAATTACACGTTGCTGAGGAAGTGAGATTATGTAATGGACTGAGTTTCCTGGTCAATCTTGCTAGAACTGTGCCTTTCAGCAAAATGAAGTTGGTGATTTTGTTCCCAGGATCAGCAGTTTTCATCATGGATGTTACCCGGTCATAGAAAAATTGGCAGCATTTACTCAACAGATGTCAGAGTCTTTCTTGAAGGAAGCGTCTCATAGCTGACAAGATGACACCAGTGCTACCAATTGTCAGGGGAAATCTGGTGATGCCATGATTAATAAAAAGTATTTTGATCATTTTTCAGGTTTACCAAATGGTTGCAATTATTTTCTCTGTTGCTCCCTCTACTACCACTGATAGAAAATGTGCACCCTTCATTTCATCTGTAGATAGTTTTATGCTACTTTATGAGGAACATCAATAGCAGTTTGTGAACTCAAGAACCAAGGGTGAAGCAGCTTGTATGTTTGTATCTTGCCAACAGAATGGAAGGGACCAGAGAGGGCAGTTAGTGTACGGGAACTTTTGAGGCAAAAATATCCTAGAGTTGTAGCTTTTTCCGGGCCTTGACTTGGCTAAATCTCAGAATATCATCTAACCATCCCAAAGTCTGCCTGGAAGTTGAGATTCTGATCACTTCTTCGCTGGATGTTGTGGAGAAATATGTTTATGAGATACTGTGTATCCCTTGAATGAACTATAAGAATGACAGGATCAAGACTTACTGACATTTTGAAATAGTTTATTGGCATTACTGTGGCCTTGTGTCTACCAAACATGATGATTATAGTCCAGAGGAAAATACAAAATACAACTTCTATCTCTTCATCTTTCCATTCAAATAGACTTCAGTATTCAGTGACAGGACTTCTTTATTATTTTTTTCCAAATACTTTAAAAAAAATTTAATTGAAGGATAATTGCTTTACAATGTTTTGTTGGTTTCTACTGTAAACCATGAATTAGCCATAATTATATGTATATGTATATGTGCATCTCCTCCCTCTTTAGCTGCCCTCCCTCTAGCATGCCCCCCTCTGGGTCGTCGCGGAGCACCAGGCTGGGCCCCCTGTGCTGTGCGGCAGCTCTGCACTAGCCATCTGGTTTACACATGGCAGTGCATACATGTCAGCGCTACTCTCTGTTTGTTCCACCTTCTTCTTCCCCTGCCGTGTCCATAAGTCCTTTCTCTACATCTGCATCTCTATTCCTGCCCTGCAAATAGGTTCATCAGTACCATTTTTATAGATTCACAGGAGTACTTTAATCTCTGTTCATGAAAACACATCGAGAGGAACATCTGTCACAGGTTTTATTTAATACAGATTTTGCTAGTTGTTACCAGAATAGTGGTGGTGATTGATTTTGTCCCCAGTGACTCCTGAGTAGCTCCTACTCAGCACATAACTCCCAGAACAGTCTTCTGATACCCACATTTTCCTCTGTGTCCCCTTTACTCTGAATTGACAGTTTGTAGACACAGGGCAACACATAGGTGGTGCAGAGCGAGTCAGGTTCTTCTTAGGTCTCAGCTGCTCCCTGTTAAGCAGAGCTTAGCGAACAGTAATTGAATAAGAAGGCAGAGCACTCAGAGGAGCAGGAAACAAGTACAATTTTATGAAAAGGATTATGCAGCACAACAAGGTCAAACCCTGCCACGGTTTGTTTTCCTCTCCCTTGTATTCCTCTTCGATCAGCAGAAGAGGCTGTTATCAGTTGTTGGCATTATGACTGGGCACATCCGTCCAGGGTCAAACATGCTGCAGTCTGCAAAGCCAGCAGCACATTGCAGTGCTCTGCAGTCCAGCCAGACCAGCAGAACTTGTGTAGTCCTGTGCCCTGTTATAAACTAGAATACCAAACTGGGGATGTTGCCTTAATGGGGCATTTGAGGGCAAAAGCAATGAAAGCTTTTCCTGTTTCAGAACAAACTGTCCTTCCATAAGTGCTGCCTTAGGAACATAGAACATGTGTTTTGTTTTTTAATGGAAGTATAGTTTATTTACAATATTGTATTAGTTTCAGGTGTACTGTGATTCAGTTATACATATGTATTCTCTTTCAGATTCTTTTCCATTTTAGGTTTTACAAGATATTAAATAGAGTTCCCTGTGGTGTATAGTAAGTCCTTGTTGTTTATCTATTTTATATATACACAGTAGTGTGTATTTGTTAATACATAGACCTGTTTGGAGCAAGGCAAAGCCAAAGCTGGTCCTCACAGCATCATTAAATTCTGTTTTCCATGATATTTAATCTGTGCATGGACCCTGATGAACTAGTTTAATTTTCTTCTGAAGTGCTGTGTGTGTGGATATTATCTTAGAGTTGCATATGAAATGGCAACTTCAATATTTTCAATAGATGCATGGAGATGTTTAAGAACCAACTTACCGATGAACATCATCACTAGGAGATCATTGTTTTGCCATATTAACAGAAACTCCCTTTGTGATTTTGCAGCCACGGCAGCCCAACCCTGACTGGCGTTACTCTGCCTCCCTGAGAGCAGGAATGCACAGGTATGTCTTTCCCTCCTCCTTCTGTCAGAAGTTACTGTAACTGTGTGACTCAGATAAACTCTTGTCTTCATAGGCCGGAAGCAGCTGTCAAAACTGAGATGCCTAAATGCTTTGCCAGGGGAATGAACTTATTTTTGTCTCCGTATCTGGAAGTGGTCATTGCCAAATGCTTATCAAGTGCTGCCAAATAAGAGTGCCCTGTAAAGTCACAGACAGGCGGCTGTGTACTTTCTCTCATGAAAATTTCTATAAGGAAGTAGTTTCAACATCTTTTATCCTTTTTCTAGCTATACTTTCTGACCCTGCCATAAAATGATAACTAATACTGATGCTTTGGGACTTGAGTATATTGTATAATATATGCTCATGTTGTCCACCTTGGTTTTCCATCACACATTGACTGTTATATCCTATTAGCCACATAATTGTTATTCTTGTCCACGTTCACCCCTATTAGCATCTCCTTATCTTTTCCATCTTGTTGCTGTCTTATTGCCTGCCCTCAGTGGCATGGACTCCTCAGAGGATGAGCCACGTGAAGGGCCTTTATTGAATATCTGGAGACCAAATCAAGCTTACTTTTAAATTAACCTAGAGTAATAGCATTACTCTAAGACTCAGATTAAATATAATTTTGCCTTCTCTACTTTGTCTCTTTGACAGTAATTGATTAGCTACAATTATTCCCAGACCTGATCTAGTATTCATGCTACAGGGCCAAATAAAAGATTCATTATTTGTGAGGGTCTTTGGGAAACCAAATGGAGAGCGCCAAGCAACTAATGTTCACTACCACCAGAATAATTTAGTTTTAAAGAGGAAATAAACTCCAGAGTTATCTGGGCAACTTTTGAGTAGATCTTTAACCAAACCTTGATCAATTTCTAAAGAGAGAGTTTACAAAGTATGTGTTGAGTTAATGAAAAATTGGTTTTAACCCATGAAAAATGTATTAAATTCAAATAAGTCAGTATATTCCCAACCATTTTATTTCACATCGAGCAGAAATCCTTATATTAGGTGCTCTTTCTGAACAAGAAGTGATCAGTTGAAGACTGAAGATCAGTAGTTGGCTTGGTGAGACACTGCACTAGAATCTGGTCATAATTTTAGGCCAGGAACACTCGGGCAGATGCCAGCATACTAGGTTTCAGAAATATTCTTTCTATTTGTTAGAAGCTATCTTATGCTTTTTCCTGCATCTAGGCTATTGTGGTAGACTATATGATAGGAAAAAATATGGTTTATGTTACCAACTCTTTATCTCCCAGTTGAATTAGTACTTTATTTGAAAAGTACCAAAGCTATAAGATTCACCTTTAAAACTATATTAAAATAAAATGCTAAAACATATCACTTCCTTATTCCATTTTCAAATGAAAAAAAGCCATATGTGCTTCTATTCAGGTTTCAACTAAGATGTCATAAGATTCAAGTAGGATAAGACAGGAAATAAAAATTAAAACTAAAAGTTATTTATTCCTCACAGTGTAGTACATGGAACATATGTTAAGTTGTGAACTTAAGTAATACTCATCTTTTTCATGCATATGCTTGGCTTCCTGACCTTTCTAGCCTCAGATACTGTATACCTGTCCTTTGAAAATTCTGCTTGAGCTGAGCTGGTTCCCAGGGTAGTTATATCTTCAGAGAGAATCTAATTGAACCCATATAATTTGTTGGTAGGCTCCAGCAACACCATCAGCAGTACCTGAAGGATATTAATATTTGGAAAAAAGGGAAGATTCTAGGATATAGATGAAGGGAAGAACAGCAGCAGAGCAGAGCTTATGGAGTGAATTTCCACTAGATATGTTGTTTGAAGTCAAAGGGTAAGAAGATATTGGGAATTCCCTGGTGGTCCCATGGTTAGAACTCCGATCTTTCACCGCCAAGGGCGCATGAATCCCTGGTCAGGGAACTAAGATCCCACAGGCCACATGATGCGGCCAAAAAAAAAAAAAAAAAAGGAAAAGAATGTTGAATTTAGAGACCTTCCCCATGATATTTCAGGTTTGCCTGCTCTGCTGAGTCACATGGCCCCTTCAGGCAGTCGTCCTCAAGTTTTACTTCAGTAACTTAATTTCCAAGGTGAATCAATGTCTAGTTTCAGAGAGTTCTCTTATTTTGCTGGGGGTTTTCTTGGGTGATATTTATTCTTAGGGTTCCATTCATTCCTTTCTTCATCCAAAAGATATTTGAGAGTTTCATATGTGCTTACATTACACATACATAAATGAATATGATGTTCTCTCTGCCCACGAACAGTTTACATTCTATCTCTGCTTACCTCTAAGGATCTCCCAGTTCATGTCTCACTCCTTTGCAGTATTTCATATGGAGTTAATCTCTTCTGAATTGGAGTCCATGAGTGGTGATGATAAACTTTCTCTAGTCCCAGGATATGTAGGGTGGGTTTTCTTTGAGGAAAAAATAAAGAGTGATGAAACAGAAAATAAAGTTAGGGAATAATTGGGCAAAACTGGAATAATACTGTGCTTTCCTTTTTTTGCTGGTTACTACAGTATTATTCCATACTTAAGGCTACGGTGGCTGTAGCCTTAAGTATGGAATAATACTGTAAAAGTGAAAGTGAAATAGCTCAGTCGTGTCCGACTCTTTGCAACCCCGTGGACTGTAGCCTACCAGGCTCCTCCCTCCATGGGATTCTCCAGGCAAGAATACTGGAGTGGGTTGCCATTTCCTTCACCAGGGGATCTTCCCGACCCAGGGATAGAACTCAGGTCTCCCGCATTGCGGGCAGATGCTTTAACCTCTGAGCCACCAAGGAAGCCATGGAATAATACTGTAGTTACCAGCAAATAATGTTTGTGCTTTCCTCTGCCCTACAGAAAACCCAGAAATCAGAGAACCAGCAAAAGAAACTTGGGGCTTTTGAAAATAAGCTCTCTTCATCTGCTTCAGCATTAAGATGATAAAATGGCATTTTTTAGCCCTATGATAGGCTTCCTGTTAGATTTAATGAACACCACACGGCATTAATGAAAACCAAAATTGGTATAAAGATAAAACACATTTATCTCCTGCATGGTGTAGCAGGCAGTAAGTCAGCAATGCTCTTGCATTTTATGCAAGGTGACTGCTCAATAGTAATTGCTTCAGTTTAAGCACGAGTAGAAATTGTTAGCTGCAGTCCTGCCTCCAGAGATGTAAGCACTTTCTGAGGGTGGAAGGAGAGCTGGAAAGACATTTATGGTCTAATTTTTATTTGGGTCTATGTGTTTACTCAGCTCTGTGCACCTGGAGGAGGCTGGCATTCTACGGGCTGGTCCAGGGGGACCCGATCAGCAGTGGCCAACAGTATCCAGTGCGACACCAGGTAAAGACCCAGGGTCTCTCCCTTCTTGTTTGAGTTCTGGAAAGTCATCAGATGACCTGTTTTTGTAAGACCAGGAATATCAGTGGCTCTCTTTTAATTCTTTCTTCTTTTCCTTACATGTGTGACTTCCTTATGTACATGATTATACACAAGTATTTTGATTTTCTTCTCAATGTACCTCAATGGTTGGAAACAGGTAACATAAGGGCGTGTGTGTGCATAAACTTCTTTTCCGTAATAACCAGGTACATGTCAAATACTTAGTCTATCTGAGCTACACAGACAAGATCTGGTGGCCTCATGCACAGAGATGACACTGTTAGCAAAGATCTTTTGGTTAAAGATGTTGGAAATCCACTCCAAGTAGTAAACAAAAGGGAGACTGATAGATTGATTAATAGATAGACTGATGAAATGGAGTTTCTCGTGGAAGTGGAAAACTTGTCAGAACCAAGGCACCACTCTGTCTGACTTCAAGGCACAGTCAGGCCTCCTTCTTTCCTGACATCTGCATCTTTCAGTAGACTGACTTTTATTGCCTTGACATGCACATTGCCAAATGTGACCAGTCTTGCAGTTTCTTAGTGCAGAGGACCAGTGGGAACCAATTCCTAATCCAAACTTTCAGGAAAGAGAATCTGCCAGGTGACATCAAGAACCCAGTGGCTGGGTGAGCATTAAAAATTTTCCCAAATTCACATTTCCTTATTTTCCTTATCTTGCCCAGTCACTAAAGCAGTGTCATATAATGTAAATATGGCTTTGGAGACACATCCTGGTGGCAATTTTCAGAAAGGAACAAATACAGAGATTATAAATGTTGTCTAGCATAATCCTCTATAAATAGAACATCATTGTGGTGATAATAGTTACTAATTTTTGAGACACACTGTATCCAGACATTCTGCCAGTGCATGATCTCATTTACTCCCTGAGACAGTCTTGCATGGGATTTATTATCTCTGTTGTACATAAGAGGAACCAGAGACACAGAGAGGTTAAGAAACATACCCAAGTTCACATAGTTTATGGTAGAGGTAGGATTCAAACCTCGGAGAAGGCGATGGCACCCCACTCCAGTACTCTTGCCTGGAAAATTCCAAGGATGGAGGAGTCTGGTAGGCTGCAGTCCATGGGGTCGCTAAGAGTCAGACATGACTAAGCAACTTCCCTTTCACTTTTCACTTTCATGCATTGGAGAAGGAAATGGCAACCCACTCCAGTGTTCTTGCCTGGAGAATCCCAGGGACAGGGGGAGCCTGGTAGGCTGCAGTCCATGGGGTCGCGAAGAGTCGGACACGACTGAGTGACTTCACTTTCACTTTTCACTTTCATGCATTGGAGAAGGAAATGGCAACCCACTCCAGTGTTCTTGCCTAGAGAATCCCAGGGACGGCGGAGCCTGGTGGGCTGCTGTCTATGGGGTCGCACAGAGTCAGACATGACTGAAGCGACTTAGCAGGATTCAAACCTAAGTGTGTCTAACTTCAAATCCAAGTGTATCTAGTTCTTCTATTCATAGCATGGGTGGCTTGCAAGAATCCACCCAAATTCGAACATATATATATATATATACACACACACACATACATATATATATATATATATTCACATACATAACAGATTATATAAGTGTATGTGTAAAAAGTTCTTTCCAAAAATAATCTGGTGCCTTTCAAATGATTAGGCTGTGCAAGTAACATGTGCAGTTAAGGGCCCATTTTTGCTGGCAGCTCTTAAGAGTTTTCGTTGATTCTAATCAGCCAGCATTTGCTATTTACGAATGTTGTATAATTCAACTAAAAGTCACATTTGTCAAAAAAACAAATGCCTAAGTTAAAGCAATTCATTAGAGAGCTAATATTCCAGATGGCAAGGGGGAGAACATAAAATAGTTCATTGACAAATTTGCACCCCCAGTGCCAGTGATGGCATAACGTGGTGGAGGAGGAAGTGGTTTTAGACTGCCAAGCGTTGCAGGATGGGAGGCATTTGAGAGGTGAGAACTGCTCAATCAAAGCAGTGCCATGAAATCACCCCTACCATCCTGCCTCCATTTCAGGGTTTTTCTTGTTCTCATAGAGACTTTGCAGGTCAGGCTGGTGAGTCCAGAACTAACTTTGAATACATTCTGCCTTTCATTGATGGTGCTAGTTGGTGTATATTCCTAGGCAAGTGGGAAATAGGAATTGTTTATAGATTATTTTATCTGCATCTGGCCCAGGACTGTCCTTCAAATTCAAAACAATGTTAAGAACCTATCTTTTAAAAAAAATTATTGAAGTATAGTTGATTTACAAGGTTGTTTCTGCTGTACAGCAAAGTGATTCAGTTATACATACGTTCTTTTTTATATTCTTTTCCATTCTGGTTTATCACAGGATATTGAATATAGTTCCCTGTGCTATACCGTAGGACCTTGTTGTTCATCCATTCTCTATATAATAGTATGCATCTGCTAACTCCACACTCCCAATCCATTCCTCCCCTAGCCCTGTTTCCCCTTGGCAACCACAGGTCTGTTCTTTTTGTGTGTGAATCTGTTTCTGTTTTGTAGGTAAGTTCATTTGTGTCATATTTTAGATTTCACATATAAGTGAGATCATATGGTATTTGTCTTTCTCTTTCTGACTTCCTTCACTTAGTATGATAATCTCTAGGTCCAACCATGCTGCTGCAAATGGCATTATTTCATTCGTTTTTATGGCTGAGTAGGATGGGGAAGCCTGGTGGGCTGCTGTCTATGGGGTCGCACAGAGTCGGACACGACTGAAGTGACTTAGCAGCAGCAGTACTCTGTTGTATATATATACACCACATCTTGATCCATTCATCTGTTGATGGACATTTAGGTTGCTTCCATGTCTTGACTATTGTAAACCATGCTGCTGTGAACACAAGGGTGCATGTATCTTTTTGAATTATAGTTTTATCTGGATGTATGCCGAGGAGTGGGATCGCTGGATCATATGGCAACTCTATTTTAAGTTTTTTGAGGAACTGCCTTATTGCACCAATTTACATTCCCACCAGCAGTGTAGGAGGAAGGAACCCATCTTCTTGACAGAAGATAGAGAAGGAGCCACCATGGCTCCCCTTCCCTGCTGTCGTGACCCCTCTTGGATAATCCCTTCTCTTCGGGGTGATCCCTGGCTGCTGACGCATGAGTCAGTTTTCATGGGCTGAGCTGGACAGAGCTTCCGTCTTCCATGGGTGGCCTCCCCGTACTTTTCAGCACACCTCTGCATCGGTAATGGGACATTAGAGAGATGCTCCTCTGTGTTCTGCTCTGTTCTTTGGGTATTTTAGAGTCTTAGGACTCAAAATAGTTCTGCACTGTTTGGAGGGAACACGGGATAAAGATTTAAGATTATGGTTTAAAGTCAGATCTGAATTGAATTCGAATTCCAAACTTACTTGCTGGGTGAGCATAAACAAATTGGTTAAATTCATGTTTTCTTTGTTACCCCATCTGTAAATTGGGTATAACAATAACACCAATTTTGCCATGATAACTGAAGAAGACAGAGCTGAATATAGCACTTGACATATAGTATTAATAAATGTCTAATCTTTTCACTCCTTTTTTTTCTGGCCTACTTTTGTTTCCTGCAGTCTTTGTTGTGGCCTTAGATGGTAGCATGGTGGGCAGCATTCAGTAGTTCTCACTTCTGAGCCCAGATACAGAGCCTCTGAAGTAGTCTGGGTCATCCTGGTATCTGTACAGTCCTGTTACACCTCACCTCCCCACCCCAGCCACCCTCCTGGAGAATTCATCGACATGCTCCAAAATGCTTGGTTGTTTTCATTTCTAGGTAGAGCTTGCCTTTCACGGATTCTGCTGCCCTTAGTGCTTCATGATGATGGTGTAGTTGCTTCCAAAAGGCTTCCTCCTGGTGCCCGAGTCCCCGCACACTTGCATCTGAGAGCTTCTCTGGAAATAGCACCTTCTCACACCAACCCCGGCAACAGCCGTGGGAATAGAGAGAGGCCTGCTGTGACCCAGTCCTCCTTTGCATGTGTTCTTTGTAGTTGTTTTTCCTCCACTGATGAATCCTTTGGCCTTGTCAGGAAACTGTTCATTTATTGTCACAGTCCCCAGAAGCTGAGGCTAAAATGCCACGCTCTAAAGGGGTCAGAGGGGACATCACCAGGTGATGTTTCCTGCAAGATAAACAAGGCAGGCATTAAATCCGCTAATCCCAATTTCTGGCCCCTTTCTCCAGCCTCACCTCTGTGTGAGCAGATCTGGAACACAGGCTTCTTATTTCCTTAGCAGCTCAGTGAGACTGAGGAGGGAAAGAAAAGGAGCTGAGGTGGGGAGTGCACAGCTCACAATTCCTCTTCAGATGGAGGAGTGTGTTGGGGGGAGGGGCATTAAAGGGCCAGCCATTCACGCTTACAACCCTTTAAACGTTCTTAGTGTGCAATCTCTGAAGAGGTTTTAATGAGTGCCCTCTTGCGACAGTTCCTAGAGGGAATCCCAAGAGATTATGAAAAGACTGTCTGTACCTTCCAGAGAGCCAGTCTGGCTTCAGGGTCCCTGGCTGCTTTGCCCTCACACTGGTTCTTCCGGGCTCCTCTTTCCACATTTCATGGGATCTCAGGACTTACTCAAGGCAACAGTACATTATTTTTGGAGTGGGAGATATTCACTGTTTTCAAAAAGAGCTCAGGGAATTCCAAAAGGCACAGCACTGCCAAAGATAACATTATAGCTTTTCAAGCAACACTCCCCGGGGACCTGGGGCTGAACAGTGAAAGGTTAATTAGGTAGGTGAGGCAACTCAGGCCCTGAGGCTTCTTTAGACAAGCTTAGTTTAGAGTGACTGCACAGGGCTTCTGCAAGGATGATTCCCAGAGCCACACTGACAACACCCATCAAATCCAAAAATCTTGGGTGGAGGCCCAGCCATCTGTGTTTTAAGGGGCCCTCTAAGTGACCCTGATGAACCCTCCAAGGTTGAGGACTGGTCGAGAGTTGAGGGTATATTCCTGAGGTTGTCTCATACCTTTGGAGGCTCAGAAACCATGCAATGAAGGCCTCTGTTCATGCGTCTGTTTATGATTCTTACTAGAAACAGGAAGCCTTCCACATATCAAAGAGCCAATAACTAAGAGCTCAGGCTCTGGGTCAGAGTAACCCTATTTGAAATCTCACTCTTCCACTCAGAGGTTGTATGTTCTTAGGACCATTATTTCTGAGTCCCAATTTCTTTCTTTTTGAAATGGAGATAACAGTGTCTACCTTATAGGGTTGATGCATGAATTAAATGAGACAGTACACACATCTGCAGAGCCTGGAGAGCAATGTTTAGTAAATGATGGTTATTTTTAGGATTTTTCAAGGTATGAGTCTACCTTTCAACATCAGAATTTAGGTCTGAGTTGTTCTGAGTAGTCTCTGTGGGAAGGCTTTATTATAGAGCAGACTTTTTAAAAAGCACCATTTTGTGCCCTTAGGGGAATGTTTTTGCCCTGGTTTGTTGCATCTCTTTACTCGGTGGAAAATGGACAGTTAACGTGCCCTAGTTTCATAGGGAGATTCATGCTCTTATTTGTCTTAGGGATTCCCACCTCCCTGACAAAATCAACTCCCCACAGAAGGTCTCCACAGAGACTTCATCTTTGATTCTTCCCCAGAAAGAAGTCATGATCCTTAAATTTGGGGGAATCAATTGAGGAGCACTGCCAACATGAATTTTTCCACTTCATGAGCGACTGCAGCCTCAGGCCTTGTCCGAGAATTTAAAAAGCATGCTGTTCCACTAACCTGCTCACCCTCAACTTCTGCTGTTGTCATGGCAATGATAGTCCTGGGAGATGTGTGCATATCTTTATCAGGGAGAAAAAAAAATGATATCAGCAATCTATATGGGTGGGGCAGCTCCCTCCCATCAGTATCCTCCACTCTCACCTTGCATCTCACAGCCCAGGAGTGCCAGATTGCCTTAGGGTCTCTAGTAGCCAAGAAAAATAAGTCCTTGTATAAGATACACTTTTACTCTCTTGGTGGTGTGGAGCTCATCAGGTCTGCTGGAGTTCTCTGTGTAGCTTATCTTGTGTGTTCTGACCTGGCCTGGAGGGCCGGAGCAAGGTGTTGTGAGAAGGGGAATTAGAATCCTCTACCCAGGAGAAGCCAGGAAGTTTGTCTTTGCTAGCTCCATCTGTCTGGGACTTTCTTCAACTCCTTCTTAAAGAGCACTTGGCACCACACTTGGCACCTTCTATTTTTAATGTCATGTAAATGAAAAACTGGAAAAAGAAAAGGCAGAGGAACCAGAGATCAAATTGCCAACATCCGCTGGATCATGAAAAAGCAAGAGAGTTCCAGAAAAACATCTATTTCTGCTTTATTGCCTATGCCAAAGCCTTTGACTGTGTGCATCACAATAAACTGTGGAAAATTCTGAAAGAGATGGGAATATCAGACTACCTGACCTGCCTCTTGAGAAATCTGTATGCAGGTCAGGAAGCAACAGTTAGAACTGGACAGGGAACAACAGACTAGTTCCAAATAGGAAAAGGAGTACGTCAAGGCTGTATATTGTCACCCTGCTTATTTAACATATATGCAGAGTACATCATGAGAAACGCTGGACTGGAAGAAGCAGAAGCTGGAATCAAGATTGCTGGGAGAAATATCAATAACCTCAGATATGCAGATGACACCACCCTTATGGCAGAAAATGAAGAGGAACTAAAAAACCTCTTGATGAAAGTGAAAGTGGAGAGTGAAAAAGTTGGCTTAAAGCTCAACATTCAGAAAACGAAGATCATGGCATCCGGTCCCATCACTTCATGGGAAATAGATGGGGAAACAGTGGAAACAGTGTCAGACTTTATTTTTCTGGGCTCCCAGATCACTTTGGATGGTGACTGCAGCAAAATTAAAAGACGCTTACTCCTTGGAAGGAAAGTTATGACCAACCTAGATAGCATATTCAAAAGCAGAGACATTACTTTGCCAACAAAGGTTCGTCTAGTCAAGGCTATGGTTTTTCCTGTGGTCATGTATGGATGTGAGAGTTGGACTGTGAAGAAGGCTGAGTGCCGAAGAATTGATGCTTTTGAACTGTGGTGTTGGAGAAGACTCTTGAGAGTCCCTTGGACTGCAAGGAGATCCAACCAGTCCATTCTGAAGATCAGCCCTGGGATTTCTTTGAAAGGAATGATGCTAAAGCTGAAACTCCAGTACTTTGGCCACCTCATGTGAAGAGTTGACTCATTGGAAAAGACTCTGATGCTGGGAGGGATTAGGGGCAGGAGGAGAAGGGGACAACAGAGGATGAGATGGCTGGATGGCATCACTGACTCGATGGATGTGAGTCTGAGTGAACTCTGGGAGTTGGTGATGGACAGGGAGGCCTGGCGTGCTGCGATTCATGGGGTCGCAAAGAGTCGGACACGACTGAGCGACTGAACTGAAATGAAAAACTAGAAGGAAGACTTCCTTCTTTTTCTGAAAAGTTTCTGTTGAATAAATAGATTCTGAGATAGTTCTTATTCTCTACTCTGTATTCCCCACACCGCTCTCATTTTCCTACATCCATTCTTCCAGGCTCAGTAGGCAGTATACAGTCAGGGTTGGGGCTGTGATACATAGTACAAGAATTTCTTCCATGTCAGAGGCCCACAACAGATCCTGTGCCTCCTGAAAATGGAATCCCTTGTGCACTGAGATGTGTGATCCTGAGCATATATTTTGGAGAGTGAGAGTGTGTTGAGGAGGGAGGAGCAGCAGGAACTGTTGCCTTAGGCCACGGTTTCCTTCAGCCCCACAGATGCAGAGAAGCAGCTAATGTAGGGCCAGGAAATGGAGATTGATTAAAGTTCCCTTGGTTATCATCGATCCATCCAACAAGCCTCAGGAGGAGTGCAATCTGGTCCCTGCAAACTTCATCATGAAAAACAATTTTTGCATATGACTTTAGAAAATAATATACTTCAGTCTTCTTTTATTTGAGTGTTGCATGGAACAGGAGACTTTCTGAGTAACCTTCCCTTCTAGCTTTCTCTATACACTGTCCTTGGTGGCTGAACTTTTAAGTCCTTTTTCGAAAGGGAAATTCAAGTTTAAACTGGGGAGATGTCAAAAGACTACAGGGAATGGGGGGGGGTGTCACCAACTCTGCTGCCTGACTTGGCTCAAAGATGACAGGCCACCTGTGTGTTTGAGAGCTTTGTGGGGAATTAGAAGTGTTGGGTGAGAGTCCACACTTCATCTTGGATTGTATGGAACTGGTGGGCTTGGAGCTCCTTCCTGGGAGGTGCTTGGATGAGAAAGACCTATTTACGGCCAGGGTTGAGAGCAGATGGGTAGCAATAACTTGTAATGCCTTTCAGCTTTGCAGCTCTAGCAGGCATTGCCCTCAGCCTCACTGATTCTAGTGAACTAGAAATGAAAGCCAGTTCCCAGCAACAGCATGGATCTTTAACGACAAATATTTTCAGAGTAACTCAGCCCAGATTCCAAAAGAACTTGAAAAGTTCATTTTCTCAGAGGCAGTCAACTTTGCTGTTGAGAAGGTCACTGCCTAATCTGGAGAAACGCATTCAGGTCAAGCACTGGCTGGAGACCAGGTAGGGGAAGGTCATAATAGAGTTCAGTGCCAGGAGGCCTGGAAGGGAGCCTGTGGGTTGGAGAGGAGCCCCTCTCTGACTCAGCCCTCAGAGCTTGTTACCCACGGTCAGAGAAAGGACAAGGAGCAGAGATGGATGCCGTGTCACTCCCAGCTCAGTGAGACCAAGAGCTTCCTCGGCAGCTCCCTGCCTAGATGGGTCTGACTCCAAGGCAGTGGGCTAGGTGAAGGATGGGAGAAGGCAGTCGTGATGGCAATACTAAAGGAGATAAAGGGGGAAAAGGAGCTTCTGCTTAGTATTAAAAGAGGAAATGGAGAGCTTTGTAGAAGTCAGATTCAAGAGGTTAACTATAGAAGGTTAGGGTAGGAAAAGGTAACTTTCATGAAACCAAATTTGAATCCATAACATGACAGGAATAATGAGAAGTCTGTTGTTACTAGAGTTCTTTCCTTTAAGTACTGAATACCAAACAGAGTACCCTAAGCCTCCAGATTATAGCTGCAATTGCATGTGAAAAACAACCAAACAAACTTCAAAAGTAAGTACAGCCTGTCCTTACAGAAAGTCTGAACAAACAAGTTTGTTGTTGATGGTCCAAGAAAGCCCGCCAGCTTGGGTTTACTTCCAACATTGGCCCAGTCCCGTGTCCAGAGCTATTGCTCTAGGGCGGCATCATGGGCCACGCTGAGCAGTCAGGTGACATTCCTGCTCTTATTTTCTTTGACTCTGCATCATAGATACTTTCTTATCCAAGCACACATATGTTATATGTGTTGCCTTGATCACCTGCTGTTACCTAAAGGCCCGTGACAAGACTAGAAGCTTCAGCCAGTGTAATTGACTTAGGTTAGATGCATGCCAAGCTCCATGTCAGAGTTTTGTGGGGACAAGGGGGTCACTGGATGTGTAAACAGACTGAGGTGGATGCCCTTGAGCCTGGGAGCTTGGTGCCATGTTTGATGAGCCAAGGAGAAGTCCCCTTCCCTCAGCTAATGCCTATTTGTAAGGAGATGTGGAGGGTCATTTGGAGGGTCTTTGTCGTTGAAGTTTCAAAGTCTTTAAATCCCATCCTGTTGCCCCCTTGTGTTGTGGAAATAGTATTTTAGAACAAGAGAAAGGAAGACTTGATATTTACTGTTATTTATTGAGAACTGCGATAAGCACTTTATATGCCTCGCCTACTTAAACAAGACAGAAATTATCATTCCCTTGTTCTAGATTAGGAAAATTGAGGCTCGTAGGAATTAAATGACTTCCTTATATTCATCCTTTCTTACATCTAGTGTTTTTTGCTCACTATTATATTCCCAGTGTTGAGCTAGCTGTCTAGTACATGATGGTGCTTAATAAATATTTGTTGAACTCATCAGTGAATAACAATGGCTAAAGCAGTATTTGAACTCATGTCTGCCTGCTGCTGAACTCTATGCATTTAAATGACACACCACAGTTACTTTGTCCCACATGCCAGATAAAGGAAATCGTTTGGTAATTTGGAGAAAACTGTTCACTGTCTGAGCTCCAGGTAGACTGTAGGGGTCTGAATTACTTTCCCATTTCTGCTGTAATAAGTTCCTGTAAACTTTGTGACTTAAAACAATACAAATTTATTATGTTACAGTTCTGGAGATCAGACATACAAAATGGGTTTTACTGTGCCACAGTATAGGTGGGTTCCTGCACTATGTAACAAGGATCTACTTTCTTTAGTTTCCAATAACATGTTCCTCATTTCCATCTGAGCCCTCACTGGTAGCATCTTCAAGACCATATTTCCACAACAGTTTGTTAGTGACACTTACAATGTATGTTTTCCCTACCATCGTCCTCACTTCTGAGTCCTCTCTAGCAGAGTCATTAATGTCCATATTTCTACTACCAGCCTTTTCAAGCTAATCAAGACAATTCTACCATGCTCCTCAAAATCCTCAAATCTCTGTCTGTTTCCCAGTTCCAAAGCCACTTTTACATTGTTGGTAATTTTCACAGCAACACCCCACTTCCAGATTCCAAAATCTATATTAGTTTCTATGGCTGCCATAGCGAATGACCACAAACTAGGTGACTTAACACAGTACAAATTTATTACCTTATAGTTCTGGAAACCAGAAAGAGGCACTAAAGGAGGATATGTTTCCATGTCTTTTCCAGTTCTCAGAGGCTGCCTGCATTTCCAGGCTCAGTGGCTCCTTTTTCCGTATTCATGGCCACTGCAGAGCATCTGCAAACCTCACTCTCTGACTCTCCTACCTTGCTCTTTCCCTTGTGAGGACCCTTGTGACTACATTGGGCTCACCTAGATAATTCAGGACAACCACTCTTGCTCAAGATCCTTAATTTAATTGCATCTGCAAAGTGCTTTTCTTTTTTTTTTTTTTAACCATGTAACATAACATAGTCATAGGTTCCAGGAATTAGGATGAGGGCATCTTTGTTCTTGTTTAGTTGCCCAGTTGTGTCCAACTCTTTTTTGACCCCATGGATTGGGATTTCCTAGGCAAGAATACTGGAGTTGTTGCCATTTCCTCCTCCAGGGAAATCTTCCCAACTCAAAGATCGAACACTCATCTCATGCCCACGTCTCCTGCATTGGAGGCAGATTCTTTACTACTAAGCCACTGAGGAAGCCTGTGGACATCTTTGGGGCACCATTATCTTGCCTATCTCAGGATCTTCCATGTGCAGGCAGAGGTGGCTCTGTGTGTCTGTGTGTGTGTAAATTTCAGTGTAGGTGAAGGTAAAGTTAGGTGCAAATTAGGACCCTAAAGAGGGTGTAGTCAGTGTGAAGTAGAATTTAAAGGCCTTTTGAAAGCTATTAATTGTCAACAGTGTGCTGGAGATAAATTCATCACCCCCTCCCTCTCCAAATCTTAGCTAATTAGGAATAGATGCATGGGACCAACTGAGAGAATCAAAGTTCAGAATCAGGCGTATTATTGGTAAAGAAGTTCTGGAGACTGTGACAGGGCTTCCAAGCTCCTGAATGCAAGGGAAGAAAGTCAAGAATGGAAGAACTCTCCCTTGGTGAGGAGGGGCACCTGTCCTGGTTTGATTAGCAAACGGAGGCTGAGCTGGAGCAGACAAAAAATTAGATAAGAGCTATGCCATGAAAGAGGGCTTCCCTGATAGCTCAGTTGGTAAAGAATCCGCCTGCAATGCAGGAGGCCTGGGTTCAACTCCTGAGTTGGAAAGATCCTGGAGAAGGGAACGGCTACCCACTCCAGTATTCTGGCCTGGAGAATTGCATGCACTATCCATGGGGTCCCAAAGAGTTGGACACGACTGAGTGACTTTCACTTCACTTCACTATGTCATGAAAGAAAAATAACTGTTGATGTTAACTTGGCCCAATCAGGAAACACAATCTGAGGAATTCCCCAGCAGTCCTGTGGTTAGGACTTGGTACTTTCACTGCCTGATTTGATCCCTGCTTGGGGAACTAAGATCCTGCATTGTGGCCTGCGGCACAACCAAAAAAAAAAAAAAGGAAATATAATGCATTTAAACTTTAGCTTATGATAATCTCCCCAATGAGACAACTTTTCTGAGAAGAGTAAGTAAGGAAGTAGAGCTAAACGTGAAAAGTCCCTTCCTAGCACATTGCTGTGAGGTTGGAAGGATGGTTGGTGGGTGTTTCCTCCTCTGTGGGAAGAGCTGGAAATGTGGAGAGAGGAGGAAAGTCCCCATTCCATTGTTACGTTAAGGGATTTGATGTACTGTTTTATCCCAGGCTTAAGAGTATTTTCCCAAGAGTCGTGGAGCAGTCAGGAGAAGACAGGCCTCTTTGGGTCATTCACAGGAAAGAGTCAATTAAAGGCCTGGCAGAAAAGTCACTGTCCCCAGGGTGATGCCAGGAGGTAGGGCACTGCCCATCAAGTGCCCTATATGGGTCTAGCATCTGTGTCTAGGTGAAAGCAGATTAAAATATATATATCTAGGACTTTCTTGAAGAAGAAAGTGTAGAGCCTGATCCATGTATATGTACATGTTGGGGGTTGTGGGTGGGAAGGGGTACTTTAGTCACTATTTCTAAATGTCACCTTTCCTCAGGGATGCCTCCTGTGTCAGGAGCAGGGGTCAGGGTGATTGTAGGCCAATTCTGTGGCTACACATGCACTCAGGATTTGTTTGTTTTTTAGGAGCATTTTGCATAACAAATCTATTCTCACACTAGCTACCTCCTTGAGATCCTAACAGGCTAAGCACTTCCAAAGCCTAGAGTGACCCAGCACCCTCAGCAGCTCTGACTGGAGACTAAATCAGCCTCTTGCCTCTGACAGTGATTAGCCAGGAGACCCATGGAGGAGCCGCCTTGGAGGCCAGCATCCCCTGGAGGCTCCTTGTGTCACTAAGATGTTGATCTGACTGCTGTCCCTCAATCTGCAGCCAGTGGTGTTGTGTTTAGCCAACGATCAGTGTCATGTCAGTTTCCCTCTGTTGGACCAAGTGTAAATTCATTCTAAATATCTGCCTGGGGGAAATCTCTATAGGGAAGATGAGCTTTTCAGTGTGCTCTCTCTAATTCTAGGCACTTAGAGATATAAATTAGCTTCCTTGGTCTTTTCTCACTCAAGGTCACAACCTTTCCTCCAGGGTACTAATGTTTTAAATGGTTGTGATTTGAAGGGCACTAGGAAGGTCCTTACAAAATCCACCTGACAGGTCCCTAGAACTTTACCATTAACCACCACTACTGTCAGCATTCTCTTTTAAAATGCCCATTCTTTCATTCATCCATTCATATTTTCTCTTCCTCTCTCTTTCTCTCATACACACACACACACACACACACACACACACTCACACACACACACACACAAAGAAGTATTAGACTATCCTGTCGAATAAAACTTTCCTTGGCTTGGCTTTAATATAGAATTTAGTTGGAACCTCCTGTATTGTCATTAAACAAGCATTTGTTAAGTACCTACTTAAGACCAGTCTCTGTTCTAGGTGATGCAGCTGCTGCTGCTGCTGCTAAGTCGCTTCAGTCGTGTCCGACTCTGTGCGACCCCATAGACGGCAGCCCAACAGGCTCCCCTGTCCCTGGGATTCTCCAGGCAAGAATACTGGAGTGGGTTGCCATTTCCTTCTCCAATGCATGAAAGTGAAAAGTGAAAGTGAAGTCGCTCAGTCGTGTCTGACTCTGAGCGACCCCATGGACTGCAGCCCACCAGGCTCCTCCGTCCATGGGATTTTCCAGGCAAGAGTACTGGAGTGGGGTGCCATTGCCTTCTCCGAGTGCCATGTATAGGCAGGTCCAATGAGGGGAAGGAAGCTGGGACAAACCACCAGGGCCTGTAGTCCAGGATGGGACCCAGAGACTATCTGTGTTGTAATCCATACAAACCCTATGTAAACATGGTCAGCTGGCTCATGTTTCCTGAGAGGGATCTCCTAATTATTTAACAGAGCCCAAACCCTCCCTCAGCAACCAAGAATAGCAGATATGTTGTGGGAGCCCAGAAGATGGAATTGGGAATTTAGGGGACCAGGTCAGAGAGTATGTGACATTCAATACTGTATTGAAGGATGGTACATAGACTGTGGGAAGAAAGCTCCAGACAAAGAAAATAATACATGTGCCCCCAAACCAGAATGCATATTGGTGAACAGAATGAATACATTTGATGGGAAGGGTGGCGTGGAAGACTGTTGGGAAATGAGATCAGAAAGACTAGAGTCAGATTTTCTTGGGCTTCCACAATCCTGCTAAAGAAGAACTTTCATTCAGTTGCTGGCAGTGGAGAGCCACCTCAAGATCTGTTTTTTTCTTTTTAAGAATAGAGCCTCTATTGAGCCTCTTAGCACTGCTGAATCTGCAAAAACCATCCTGTAATATGTCAAGACAAACTCATGAGCTATCAACCTAATGTTTTTCTCCACCTAAACCAGGAGTTAGAAACTCCTGAGTGTGGGACCGAGAGGGTAATGAATGTAGCATTTTTGTAAAAGGGACTGTTCTTGGAAATGTTCTTAGGTAATTCTCCTGGACTTGGTTTAATCATGTCTAAGAAAATGTGGAATGAAGGGAAGGCTTGTTTAAATTTTGCCTTGTGTTAGCTTTTTAAGGGAGGCAGTGTGGCATTGCATAGTCCCTCTGCTCCCTGTGGGACCACTTCATCATTATGCTTCAGATTTATTAATATGTAAAAAAGGAAAGACTGTAGGCTGCTGTAAGGATTAAATGAGATGATGCCTGTGAAATGCTTAGCACGGTGCTTAGTTCATGGTAAGCACTCAAAAGTGTTACCATTTTCTCAGTTTTAATACTCCTGGCACTTAGCACAGTAAATAGGATTCCCAGTGTCTTTGCTAGAGGAAATGGATTGGTCTTGGAGTGCACAGAATCAGAGATGGTGGTAGAGGAGAGGGTTCTCTCCGATGACAGTCATTCCCCTGCTCTCCTCCCTGCAGTGTTCTGACAGCACCTCCATTTTACACCCTCAGTGCAGAGATACCACGGCTGTCCAGAAATGGTTGCTCAAGGCTGCAAAGTGACACAGCAACACAGAGCCTGGGATTGCTGCCAAGTTTTAAGAAGCGCAGATTGTGACAAAGTAAGGGAGGGAGGCAGAGAAGAAAAATCTGAAAACCAGAAGCAGTGTTCTTGCTGAGCAACACGATGGTGGCTCACACAGCTTCAGGTGGGACAGGCACTGTGAGGGGTCACTGCCAGGTGGTGGTGCTGGAGGACGAGCCCAGTAAGGGACTCGGGTCCAGGCAAGGCTGCTGCGTGGGACTCTGCACTTGGAAAAGGCCCTGTTGGGTTTAATACTCTGCTTTTGCCATCTTGAAGTTCTTAATCTTTTTTTAACAAGGGGCCCCCATTTTCGTTTTGCAGTGAACCCTGCAAGTTATGTAGCTGGTCCTGGGTCCAGGCTACCTGGGGCAGGGATATTTTGTCTCAGCTAGTGTTTTGAGCTAGTTTTTGAACTTGCAACTGATCAAGTAGAGTGGGTTAGTATTCTGTTTAAAAAAAAATTATTTATTTGCTTATTTTTGGCCAGGTCTTTGTTGTTGAATGGGCTTTTCTCTAGTTGCAGCGAGTGGGGCTACTCTCTAGTTGCGGTGCATAGGCTTCTCATTACGGTGCTTCACTTGTTGTGGATCACGGGCTCTAGGGGCCCTCAGGCTTCAGAAGTTGTGGTGCAGGGGTTTAGCTGTTCTGCAGCATGTGGGCTCTTCCTAGGTCAGGGATCGAACCCGGGTCTCCCACATTCGCAGGCAGATTCTTTACCACTGGGCCACCAGGGAAGCCCTAGTATTCTTTTTAATCTCTCTCTCTAATTATAAAAGGACAAAAATGATAACAAATTAAAGCTGTAAAAACTGAAGTAAAATGAGTAGCACCTCACTCCTTTTCTCCCCAGAAATAACGACTAAAAATGCTTTTAGTGTGTATCCCCCAGGTTTTTTGTTAACTATAAAGTACTATATTATAAAACAGTGTGCATTTACATTGTTGATGTAAATATTAAACAACACAGCATCATTTATGCAAAAATATTCACGTTTCCCTCAGTCCCACTCCCCTTCAGTGAGGCAACCACCATTAACAGTTTTGTCTGTATGTTCCAAAGATATTTTTTGAATAAACTTTATTTCTCTAGAGCAATTTTAGGTTCCTAGAAAAATTGAGTGGAAAGTACAGAAGGTTTCCAAATGCCTCTGTCCCCACATTGCACTATCCCCACTATTGATAACCAGACCCAGAACCGTGCATTGTTACATATACTGACACATCACTGTCACCAGCCAGAGTCCATGGTTTATATCAATACTAGAGTTCAGTCTTCCAAATATCTTTCAAATTAATTTTTAGTTACATAATTGATGTATGAATGTGTTTTCTATGTTTATTAAAAATAGGTAGGCTTTCAGAAAGCAAAATGGGATAATTTTATGCATATTGAGTATGTAGCTTGTTTTTATTTTTTAACAAATGCTTTTCCAAGTCGCTACATATAGACCTATCTCCTTCTTTAATAAGAGCATACTGTGTTGTATGTCTATATTACAAGGTATTTATCAAATTTCCCTTTGGTATATGCACATTCTATTTTTTAAGTTTAAAAATATTTTTTAATTGGAGGATAATTGCTTTACAATGGTGTGTTAGTTTCTGCTGTACAGCATTGTGAATCAGCTACATATATATATATATACACACACACACACACATATATATGTATATGCATACATATATCCTCTCCCTCTTGAGAGTACACTTTCTTATGCATATTTTTTGTGCTCCTAGTATATATAGGATAGGGTATGAACATATCAAATTGGCACTCTCATATCTGGGGTTGACTGCACTTGTTATCAGTTCAGTTCAGTTCAGTTCAGTCGCTCAGTCGTGTCCGACTGTTTGTGACCCCATGAATCGCAGCACTCCAGGCCTCCCTGTCCATCACCAACTCCCGGAGTTCACCCAGACTCACGTCCATCGAGTCAGTGATGCCATCCAGCCATCTCATCCTCTGTTGTCCCCTTCTCCTCCTGCCCACAATCCCTCCCAGCATCAGAGTCTTTTCCAATGAGTCAACTCTTTGCATGAGGTGGCAAGAGTACAAGAAATCCCAGGGCTGATCTCCTTCAGGATGGACTGGTTGGATCTCCTTGCAGTCCCGAGGACTCTCAAGAGTCTTCTCCAACATCACAGTTCGAAAGCATCAATTCTTCGGCGCTCAGCCTTCTTTACAGTCCAACTCGCACATCCATACATGACCACAGGAAAAACCATAGCCTTGACTAGACGAACCTTTGTTGGCAAAGTAATGTCTCTGCTTTTGAATATGCTATCTAGGTTGGTCATAACTTTCCTTCCAAGGAATAAGCGTCTTTTAATTTCATGGCTGCAGTCACCATCTGCAGTGATTTGGGAGCCCAGAAAAATAAAGTCTGACACTGTTTTCCACTGTTTCCCCATCTATTTCCCATGAAGTGATGGGACCGGATGCCATGATCTTCGTTTTCTGAATGTTGAGCTTTAAGCCAACTTTTTCACTCTCCACTTTCACTTTCATCAAGAGGCTTTTGAGTTCCTCTTCACTTTCTGCCATAAGGGTGGTGTCATCTGCATATCTGAGGTTATTGATATTTCTCCTGGCAATCTTGATTCCAGCTTGTGCTTCTTCCAGTCTAGCGTTTCTCATGATGTACTCTGCATGTATGTTAAATAAGCAGGGTGACAATATACAGCCTTGACGTACTCCTTTTCCTATTTGGAACCAGTCTGTTGTTCCGTGTCCAGTTCTAAGTGTTGCTTCCTGACCTGCATACAGATTTCTCAAGAGGCAGGTCAGGTGGTCTGGTATTCCCATCTCTTTCAGAATTTTCCACAGTTTATTGTGATCCACACAGTCAAAGGCTATACACTCCCTCTAACCCTCACCTCTGTGTCACTTCACTCACTGGTACCATCTTCCAGGGACTTAGCCCTCAGGGTTGAGAATCCTGGAGCAGAGAAAGGAGAGAATTTATTTGTGACTAATAATAGTAACAGCTCACCTGTACTGAGCACTTATACCATGTTTTATGCACTCAAGCCACGTATTGTTCTAAATATTTTGTGCTGTGCTTAGTCACTCAGTTGTGTCTGACTCTTTGCTACCCCATGGTCTGCCAGGCTCTTCTGTCCATGGAGATTCTCCAGGCAAGAATATTTGAGTGGATTACCATGCCCCACTCCAGGGAATCTTCCCAACTCAGGGATTGAACCCAGGTCTCCTGCATTGTAGGTGGATTCTTTAATGTCTGAGCCACCAGGCAAGCCTGAGAATACTGGAATGGGTAGCCTATCCCTCCTGCAGAGGATCTTCCCAGCCCAGGAATCAAACCGGGGTCTCCTGCATTGCAGGTGATTCTTTACCAGCTGAGCTACCAGGAAACACTTTATATGTATTAAATCTGTTAATCTGTATAACCACCTCAGAGATAAGTCTGTTATGATACCCATTTTATTTTGTTTTTTAAAAGCCTTTTATTTTATATCGGAGTATAGCTGGTTACCAATGTTATGATAGTTTCAGGTGCACAGCCAAGGGACTCAGTCATACATATACATGTATCCGTTCTCTCCCAAACAGCCCTCCTATCCAGGCTGCCAGGTAACACTGAGCAGAGTTCTGTGCTATACAGTAGGACATTGTTGGTTATTGATTTTAAATATAGCAGGTTGCTGCTGCTGCTGCTGCTGCTAAGTCACTTCAGTCGTGTCTGACTCTGCGCGACCCCCTGGATGGCAGCCCACCAGGCTCCCCCGTCCCTGGGATTCTCCAGGCAAGAACACTGGAGTGGGTTGCCATTTCCTTCTCCAATGCATGAAAGTGAAAAGTGAAAGTGAAGTTGCTCAGTCGTGTCTGACTTAGCGACCCCATGGACTGCACCCTACCAGGCTCCTCTGTCCATGGGGTTTTCCAGGCAAGAGTACTGGAGTGGGGTGCCACTACCTTCTCCGATAGCAGATTACACCTATTTTAATATTTAGGAAACTGAGACACCTAGCGTTATTTAAGGTCACACATCTGTCTAGTAAATGTCAAGATCTAAAGCATGGCTCTTTGACTTCTCAGCCTGTGCTCTTAACCTCTACATACACTCTCTCTAGAGAGTTTAATGCCGTAACAATGTCAGAGTTTCTCTACATTGTTTATTCCTTAAAACAATATTGTATTTATTCATTAACTTGTCTTGTTCTACACTGTAACTCTCTGAGGGGAGGGTACCTGTCCAAGTATTATTCATAACCCTGTACCCTAATGTCTAGCACCACATCTGCTTTATTGTATGTAATAAATAAATTTAGTTGAATGGATAACAGTGCCTCTGGGAGGTCGCTACTATTTCCATTTTATAGATGAAATTACAAGTCAGTGTCACCCACATAGTGTAGTAGAAAATAGTAGGAAGCAGAATAGCAGAGCTGCAATGTGAACCCAAGGCTTTTGATACCTAATCCAAGGTGCCATCCACCTTGTCTAAGCTGCTTCCATTCTGCCTGTTTCAGAGGCTCTGGAGAATGGTTCCCTACCTAGCAACCGTTTCTAAGCTGGAAGACTTCGCAGCTAGCTGGTTTTAATGATCCCTGGGAGGGGTAGAGCCTGATGAGAGGAAGGCCCTTGGAAAAGAGTTTCAGGAAGCCCTGCATCTGGGAGTCAGTTGTTAGAAGAGTCAGATTCCTTAGAGCACTACCATGTAGTAATAATATGTATCCTTTATTTCAGTTTCTGTGTGCTAAATATTATTCTGTGTGATTTATGAGCAGTGTCTCTTTTTACTGATCACAGTCCCATTAGATGGATATTATTATCTTTGTTTTACATGTGAAAGAATACTGAGAGGCCAAGTGGCTTGCTCAAGGTTACACAACAAATAAGTGCTAAAACTAGGATTCAACTCAAAATGTGTGACCCCCAAACATTCATTTCAAGCATTCTGTTACCCTTGGTTATAAGAGAAGCTGAAGCAGGGGGCATTGTAAGAAGAAATTGCCCTCCCAAGACCCTGGAGGACATTAGTGATGAGAAAATAAGGTAGAGAAAACCATGTAGTCTGAGCCCTCTTAGGTGAGGGGGGTCACAGAAGAAAAGTTATTTATTTATTTTTTAGCTGACTGTGGAGAGCTAGGGAGATTTGAGACCAGCCATTCCAATTTTTGAATCTGGGTTCTCAGCACGTGATGTCTTTATAGTCTTAACCTAGAAATGGCAGAGTTATTTTGGGCACAAAGCAAGAGCTGTGGCTTTAAAAATATGCCACTGTATTTATCTCTTCCGCTTCAAGATGACTGAAAATTAGCCCAGCTGTGGCCTGAGGCACCAAACAGCCACACAGTCTTCTCAACCCACCCAGAGCGGCTGAAACACCCAGAAGTGGCAGCCTCTGGGGAGTGGCTATCAGATTAGTTCTCCATCACCAAGCCTACTCTCTGATCATACAAGCACACCATCCTTTGCCAGCTACTGTGGGGATCAGGATGCTAGGCCTGTGAATCAGCTCAGCTCTGTCTTCTCCCCCATCCCCAAGGCTTTAATAGAAGTAAAAACATTAATAATTCTACTATTGAGCTGGAGAATCAGTACAAGAATAATTTTTCAGCTTTGTTACCCAATTGCTGTTTGAGTTAAGGCAGATAATCTTGCTGTAATTTAAGCCTTCAGTTTCCTTATCTGTAAATTGAAAATCTTATATATATATATATATATATATATGCAAAGTACTTAATAAAGTACTTGGCCCATAGTAAGCAATCAATTGATATTCCTTCAACACATCAGTCTTCTGTTACTCTGGTCTTACTAACAGGTAAAATGGTGATGAACTTTTACTTTGTGCCAGGCACTGTGTTATGTGCTATTAAGGATAACTGATGACTCTGCAGATAAAGAATCTGTCTGCACAGGAGACAGAGGAGATGAGGGTTTGATCCCGGGGTCAGGAAGATCCCCTGTAGAAGGAAATGGCAACCCACTCCAGTATTCTTGCCTGAAAAATCCCATGAACAGAGGAGCCTGGTAGGGTATAGTCCATGGAGTCACAAAGAGTCAGACATGACTGAGCAGCTAAACACACATACAAGGATAATTACATTTAATCCTGTAATAGCCCTATGAGGTAGATGCTATTACACATGAAAACTGAAGCCCAGAGGTAATTAAATAATTTGCTAAACATCACATAATTTACATGATGTAGCCAGATTTAGACCTAGTACTCTGATTATAAAGCCTAAAGTCTTAAAGAGAAGAGGGAAGAATATTTTTACATTCTCAATTTTCCATGGAAAATTCTTTCCACTGTCAACTGAAGGACGAAGAAGCTGTGGGGAAATGCTGTTAGTGCTAGCCCAGGTGGTTTCAGCTTTCTTCCCCTCTCTATGATTCTGGACAGGATTTGAGTTTCCAACCGTCATTCTCCTGTGTTTTGTGGGCTGTAATTACTCAGATTTACTTTGTCCAATTCATAAAGGATCCAGCAAGGGAGAGGAGGTGGAGCTTGTCTAAGCAATTCATAGACCCCACTGATGGTGGAGTAGGGGGTGGGGAGGGAGCTGGAGATGTTTTACATCCTAATCTTTCAGTGGGTTTGCTGGCAGATACTTTTTGCCTTTTGGTCTGAGCATGTATTCAGGCTGGACATGTATAATTCTGCAATCTGCCAAGTTCTGGTAGAGAGAGACACAGAGAGAGAAAGACAAACAGACACACTCTCTGTCATACACACACAAACACACACACACACAGAAAGACAGGCACACAGAGAGAGGGAGATGGAATGGTTGGTCAAAGCTGCAGAAGGCTCCAATGAAATTGGAGCTGCTTGAAAGGCCTCAGTGGCTGGAGGGGTGGGGAAGAAGTCCAGGAGAAGCGAGATGTCGCTGTGCAGAAAGCCTGGATGTTCACTTGCAAACCCAGAATCTGCGCATCCTTCTGTGCCCCGACCCTTCCCTGGGCAGCCAGAGGCAGCAGCAGCAGCCCAAGCCCTCTGGAGAACAAGCAATCCAGGGGAGTTGTCTAGCGGAGCCGGAAACGCCTGTAATCATTTAATAGCCTTTGCTGGCTGCACCGACAGAACGGAGTGGGCGGTAGGCAGGCTCCAGAGTGCTGTCTGGCAAGATAGTCCCTGGCTTTAATCAAAATGATGGGTTTCCTGGAAGCTCTTTATTAACCTCAGCACCAGAATCCCAGAGATGGTAACAAAAGGATGAATGGGGCGCGGAGGGGAGGGGCTGAAACCTGCAGGCTGGGCGGTGATTTTCCTGAGCTGAGCACTCACTCCCGCAGGCACCCCTCCCCCCAGCTGCACAAGTCTTTCCACTTCTGCTCGCTTAGAGAGAAGCTCCTGCCTGCATCGCCATCTCCCAAGCGGGTGACTAAACAGATATAGCCGTAGAAATTGCTATACTTGTATAATGCCTCAGGGTTTTCACACAGCATTCCTATACAGCTCAGCATGTGGGTCTCATGACTGGAGTGAGACTCCCTAGATTTGAGTCCCAGGCTCCACGGTTAGTAACTCTTGATTGATCTTCAGTATCTTCATTTATAAAACCGACATATTTATAAAGCAGACATAGATATTGGTCGTATCTACTTCCTGTGGTTCTTGTGAAGAGTAGAAATTATATTGCATGCAAATCTGCTTAGCTGGGTGCCACACACAGAGGAAGGCAGAGTGAATGCTAACTAGTTCATGACTCTGATGGAGACAGAAAGGTGATCACCTCCATTTTATGCCTGAGGCACCTGAGGCTCAGAGTTTTTTCTATAAATTGCCTAGGACTAGGTACCCTTAAGGGCTTCCCTGGTGGCTTAGATGGTAAAGAAATCTGCCTGCAATACAGGAGCCTGGGTTTGGTCCCTGGGTTGAGAAGATACCCTGGAGAACGGAGCTACCCACTCCAGTACTCTTGCCTGGAGAATTCCATGGACAGAGGAGCCTAGGGGGCTACAGGCCATGAGGTTGCAAAGAGTCAGACACGACTGAGTGATAAACACACACACACACAGGTACCTTTAAGTGATAGAACCAGAGCAAGCCCTCAAGTTCAGAAGAGCAAAACAAGAGGAAGAGAGGAAAAGAGAATTAAAATCCCTCCAACATTCTCCAGGTTTGCCCCTCTAAGAACCTTCCTGAAAGTAGTATTCATAGTCAAAATGACTGTGGGTGGTTCTGTTAAGTAGAGTCCCCTGGACTTCAAGGAGATCCAAGATGTTGAAGCTGAAACTCCAATACTTTGGCCACCTGACGCGAAGAGCTGACTCATTTGAAAAGTCCCTGATGCTGGGAAAGATTGAGGGCAGGAAGAAAAGGGGATGACAGGGGATGAGATGGTTGGATGGCATCACCGACTCAATGGATATGAGTTTGGGTAGACTCCAGGAGTTGGTGATGGACAGGGAGGCCTGGCATGCTGCGGTTCATGGGATCGCAAAGAGTCAGACATGACTGAGCGACTGAACTGAACTGAACTGAGTTGAACTGAAAGTCAGTATAAATCAGATAAACTGCTCCTGGCCTTAATTGATTGTACAAACAGATTAGAATGGGAGTCGGGGGTGAGTTTACAAGTCTGGCATTTGCTTCACAATCTTTAGGACCTTCCCTGGCATCTGCATTGGCAAAACCTCCAGCTTAATTGTTCCTAGTCACTGAGGCTAAACTCTAGTCAGAGTTAGTTTAGCATAAAAGAAGAAAGTTGGGAATGCTTACCTAAGGGGAGTGCCTAACTCCCCTTGGATTAATGAATTAAATGAAGTGGTCAGCTACCCCTAGAAGGCAGTTTTTTTTTTTTAAGTTGCAGATCTATATGTCTTTGTGTTAAAAAAAAAAAAAAAAGTGTGTTGTTTGAATTTTTTAAAGTATCCCTACCTATTGTGGATAAACCAGTCAATTAAAAAAAAAAAAAGCAAAACCTATATTTAACGTATAATTATGATCATACTCTGTTAAACTTTTGGGGCTTCCCTGGTGGCTCAGGCAGTAAAGAATCTGCCTGCAATGCAGGGAACCAGAGTTCAATCCCTGGGTTGGGAAGATCCCCTGGAGAAGGAAATGGCAACCCATTCCAGTCTTCTTGTCTGGAGAATTCCACGGACAGAGGAGTCTAGTGGGCTATAGTCCATGGGGGTTGCAAAGAGTTGGACACAACTGAGCAGACTAACACTTTCACTATTAAACTTTTAAATTCCACTAGGTTGTAATCTGAATGTCAGGGAAGGGCTGATGTCTGTCAGAAGCCCTCTTTAGAGGACTCAGGTCAGTTCAGTCAGTCACTCATGTCCGACTCTGTGACCCCATGGACTGCAGCACGCCAGGCTTCCCTGTCTATCACCAGCTCCCAGAGCTCGCTCAAACTCATGTCTAGTGAGTTGGTGATGCCATCCAGCCATCTTGTCCTCTGTCGTCCCCTTCTCCTCCTGTCTCCTGCTTTCTAGGTTGGTTGTAGCTTTTCTTCCAAGGAGCAAGTGTCTTTTAATTTCATGGCTGCAGTCACCATCTGCAGTGATTTTGGAACCAAGAAAAGAAAGTCTGTCACTGTTTTCTTTGTTTCCCCATCTGTTTGCCATAAAGTGATGGGACTGGATGCCATGATCTTAGTTTTTTGAATGTTGAACTTTAAGCCAGCTTTTTCACTCTGCTCTTTCACTTTAATCAAGAGGTTCTTTAGTTCCTCTTCACTTTCTGCCATAAAGGTGGTGTCATCTGCATATCTGAGGTCATTGATATTTCTCCCAGCAATCTTGATTCCAGCTTGTGCTTCATCCAGCCTGGCATTTCACATGATGTACTCTGCATATAAGTTAAATAAGCAGGGTGACAATATACAGCCTTGACGTACTCCTTTCCCAATTTGGAACCAGTCTGTTCCATATACAGTTCTAACTGTTGCTTCTTGACCTGCATACAGATTTCTCAGGAGGAAAGTAAAGTGGTCTGGTATTCCCATCTCTTTAAAAATTTTAAGACTCTAGTAGATCCATTAATTTGGGTTGTGGCTTGTCTCAGTCTTGTCTTTGTTAGCCAGTGTGCTGGGTCCCTGGGAGCAGAGGGGAGGGGACCTGTGGGAGGTCCCAGGAAGGGGAAGGGAGACAGTACAGAAAGAGGAAGCATTCCTTTGACTGACCTGGGACTCGCCCTGGGCTGGGGTTAGGGGCAGAAAAGGTATGTTTTCCTTTCTCATCTTTTACTTATCTTCCTTTCTCATCTGTCTCATGAGATACTCTCCTCAAGTATCTCCTTGATTCTGCCCCCAAAGTCACAGTATTTTATAAACAAAGTCAGCCAAGGGTTTCAGTGCTCTTGGTCAAAAGGGACTCAAATGAAGAGGTCAGTAAAAGTTGTTTGTCAGATCCTTTAAGCTGTTATTTAATCCAAACGAACCCTCAGAGATGTTTGCGCATACATTGGCCTGAATAGGTTGAGTACAAGGATCCGGGAGACGCTGGAGAAACCAGATCCTGTTCTGCTCTGCAGAAGCTGAATATGGGGAGGATGTACCTGAATGGTTCTCTGATTGCGTCTTAGTGTGGAGGCTGAGTCAGACCCAACCAAGACTCCCAGCACAGGCGCAGAAGCTCAGTGACATATAAAAGAAGCTCATTAACTCTTAGCAGTCCGGCTATGAGGAGCTGTCTCTGCCAATAGGCATGGTCTTTCAGGTCCCTTAACTCTACAAGATAAAAATATCTCTGAGCTTGGCTTCTCCAGATGACCATCCTGAAGGCCTCATGCAGGGTCCTGGCTGTGGTCAGAAAAAATTTCCATCCTAGGCTTTGAGAGCAATTGAAGGACTGTGGAGTGGTGTTGAAACCCAGTTCTCTTAGACACCAAGTCAGGGGCTTTTAAATACATTTCCCACTTTGGTCTCAGTCTCTCAGAGATAGGCCTGTAATTGAAAGGTCAACAGGCAGATTCTGGGTGAGCGCAATTGCAGATCTGATTATCTTAGGTGAATCAAAGAAATCAGTCTTGGGGACAAAATATCTATTGCTCTCTGTCCAACGGGCTTCCCAGGTGCAGTAGTGGTAAAGAGCCTGCTTGCCAGTATAAGAGACACAAGTTCAATCCCTGGGCCAGAAAGATCCCCTGAAGGAGGAAATGGCAGCCCACTAAAATATTCTTGCCTGGACAGTCCCATGGACAGAGGAGTCTGGTGGGCTGCAGTCCATGGGGTGGCAAAGAGTCGGACACAACTGAAGTGACTTTGCACACACACATGCCCTCTTCCAAAGAGCTATATTGTCAGCTCTGTCAGGGAAGCATGGTGAAGCACAGGAGTTTATGGGAGAGAAGAAACTCTTCTATCCCCTTTGCCTACTGTCTGCTGGTATTTGGACTAAATCTGCAGTATCCTTACCCTGCCCTTCTAGCCCTGAGAGCTGTGCCTTGTATATTGCCTGTGTGTGATTCCATTTTTTGGGCTCTTACATTGGAGACAGCCTCGGCACTTCATATGCATTTCCTGATTGTCTTTAGGGACTCCAAAGTGTGGCAGAGGGAAGTTGTTTGAGCTCCTGAGGAACTGGCACCACTTCCATTTCTCACATCAGTCCTTTCCTTCATCCATCTAGCAAGTGTTTATCAACTACCTGTTATGGGACAGGAATTGTGCCAGACACTGGCTACACATTGGTGAATAAAACAGATATATTTTCTGCTTCTCTGGACTTTACAGTGATAGAGATAGAGGTGAAGGGAGGTGCTGCTTGGCTAGGATGACTGTAGAGTGCCTGTCTGAAGAGGTTCCAATTAAGCGCAGACTTGAAGAATGAGAGTCTAAGCATGAAGGGGAGATCATTCAGGCAAAAGGAGACCATATGGGTACAGGCCTTGAGGCAATAACAATCCCAAGGGGTATTAAGGAATTTAAAGAAAACTTTTGTGGCTGGAAGATAGTGGTAAGAAGGAGACTTGTAGATGAAATTGGAGAATTAAAAAATAACAGGTTATTGAAGGGCCTTATATACCATGTTAAGGAGTTTGATTTTTTTTTTTCTCAAGGCAATAGAAAACATTCAAATAATTTTAGGTAAGGGGAATGATATAAAATAATTTCTATTTTTAAAGGATTTTACTGTGTGTATATTATACTTCAGTACTTTTAAAAGGGAGAAAGACTTAAAGGAATAAAGGTAACTCGGGCTGTATGGAAGGTTAGAGAGAGGCAGAAGTAGAAGCAGTTTGAGCAAGGAAGAGGCTGTAATTGTTGTAATTCACAAGCAAGATAGAGTAGTGGTATCTTGAAAAAAGGTAGCAGCAGTGAAGTTGGGGAGAAGAGGACACTGGTTACAATTAGGAGGCCGAAATGACAAGTGTTGGTATATTATAAATGTAGAATGAAGAATAGAGACAAATGAATAATGACTCTGGAATTTCTGCCTTGAGCATTGGAGTGAATGGAGTATCTTCGACTGAGATGAGAGATTTAGAAGGGAACAGAGGAGAAGAATCATGAGTTTTATTTCAGATTGCTTCTGTTTGAGATGCCTATGAGACTGCCAAGAGGAGATACCAGACAGGCAGTTGGATACATGAGATTGGAGAGACCTGTGGACTTTAAATTTGTATCTCATCAGCATATTTAGATGGTGTGTATACCCATGGACAGGCTGAGATCCCAAAAGGAGAGAGTGAAGAGAAAGAAAAAGTCTAGGGCCAAACCCAAGGAAGCTTCAGCGTATTAGATGAACAGTATCTTGTGAGGAAACTAACAGCCTGAGAGAAGGGTCAGGAGAATAGTTTTACTGAGTGAGTGAAGTCGCTCAGTTGCGTCCGACTCTTTGCGACCCCATGGACTGTAGCCTACCAGGCTCCTCCCTCCATGGGATTCTCCAGGCAAGAGTACTGGAGTGGGTTGCCATTTCCTTCTCCAGGGGATCTTCCCGACCCAGGGATCGAACCTGGGTCTCCCACATTGCAAGCAGACGCTTTAACCTCTGAGCCACAACTCATTAAACGTAAGTCTTTCAGGACTGCCCTGGTGGGAAAGTGGTTAGGTCTCTGTGTTCCCAATGCAGGGGACACGGGTTTGAACCCTGGTCAAGGAACAGAGATCCTGGATGCCATGCAGCATGGCCAATAAATAAATAAATGTTTCAAGAAGGTTTGAAACTAATGCTGCTGAGAAGTTCAATAAGATGTGACTAAAATGTGATCACTGGCTTTGGAAATAATACAATTAGTGAGCTTGCTGTGAGCAGTGTTAGAAAAGCAGTGCTCAAGGATGCCAAATTAGAGGAGATTGACAAGTGATGGGAGGTAGGGAGATGGAGACAGCACACGTAGAGAATCCCAAACTACAGTCAAACATAAACCATTTGTCTGGTGGTTCATGGCTCCTCCAAAGGAGCAGTGTCAGATACATGAGCCTTCTGTGATGCCAAAGAGTTCCAGTGTCATGGCCCTTGGGATCACTTTGCCCAGACAGACCATTACTCTTCTTCCCCAGCTCTGACTTCTACTCTTCTAGATGTCTTTGGTGTAGTTTAGGTGTGTCTTCCACTAGAAGACTCTTGGGAAATTCTTGCATTGGGAACCCCTGTGGATACATAATCTTTTTCCTTAAATATCAGCACAAATTTCACTTCTCTTCTGGAATCTTGTTTGAATTTCTCAAGTGTGATTAATGATTTTTGCCTCTCAGTCCTATAATACTTTGGGGCTTCCCTGATGGCTCAGTTGGTAAAGAATCCACCTGCAATGTGGGAGACCTGGGTTCAATCCCTGGGTTGGGAAGATCCCCTGGAGGAGGGCATGGCAGCCCACTCCAGTATTCTTGCCTGGAGAATATCCATGGACAGAGGAGCTTGGCAGGCTACAGTCCATGGGGTCACAAAAAGTCGGACATGACTGAGTGACTAAGCACAGCACCCATATATATCTTTTATTTTTAATTGAGATATAATTGACACATAATATTGTATCAATTTCAGGTATACAATATGGATTACTACCTGTATATGTAGGAAAATGATCACAATAAGACTGGTTAACCTCTGTCAGTACACATAGTTCCAAAAACATTTTTATTATGATGAGAACTTTTAACAGCTTTTAACTTTTAACATTTTTATTATGATGAGAACATCTTTCAGCAGCTTTCAAATATGCAATACAGTGTTAGTGACTATAGTTACTGTACATCACATCCCCACGACTAACTTATACTATAACTTATACCATAACTGTAAGTTTGTACCTTTCGGCACCCTCACCATCGCCACTACACCCCACCTCTAGCAACCACCAGTCTGTTTTCTGTATCTATAAGCTAGTTGCTTTGTTTTTTTTTTATATGCCGTTTATGTGAGATCATATGTATTTGTCTTTCTCTGTGTTATTTTGTCAAATATTTAAGTATTGATTTATTTCACTTAGCATAATGCCCTTGAGGTCCATTCATGTTGTCAAAAAGGTTAGGATGTCATTCTTTTTTATGGCTGAACTTTATATCCATCACATTTTCTTTATTCATGAACCAGTAGATACTTAAATTGCTTCCATATCTTACCTACTGTAAATAATGCTGCAGTGAACATGGGGTACATATATCTTTTCAAGATAGTGTCTATGCTTTCTTCAGATACATACCCAGAAGTAGAATTGCTGGATCATATGCTGGCTCTATTTTTAATTTTTTGAGGAACCTCCATATTCTTTTCCATAGTGACTATACCAATTTACACTCCCACCAACAGTGCCCAAGGGATCTGTTTTCTCCATACCCTCACCGACACTTGCTATTTCTAGGTTTGTTTTTTTTTTTTTTTTTTTTTTGGTAACAGCCATTCTAACAGGTGTGAGGTAATAGCTTGTTGTGGTTTTGATTTGTAATTCTCTGATGAGTAGTGACATTGGGCACCTTTTCATGTACCTGCTGGCCATGTGTATGTTTTCTTTGGAAAAATGTCTATTTAGATCATCTTTCCACTTTTTAATCAGATAGTTTGGGATTATTTTGATATTGAATTCTATGACTGCTTTATATATTTTAGATACTAACCCCTTATCAGATGTAGAATTTGCAATTTTTTTCTCCCATTCCATAGGTTGCCTTTATCATTTTGTTGGCTTCCTTCTTTGTGCAGAAGTTATTTAGTTTGATGTAATATAATTTGTTTTTACTTTTGTTATCAGATTCAAAAAAATCATTGTTAAGACTGATGGTAAAAAAGCTTACTGTTTATGTTTTCTTCTAGGAGTTTTATGGTTTCAGGTCTTATGTTCAAATTTGTAATCCATTTTGAGTTAATTTTTGTATATGGTGTAAGATAGAGGCCCAGTTTCATTCTTTTGTATGTGGCTGTTCATTTTTTCCAGCATCATATTGAAGATGCTGTTCTTTTCCCATTGTATATTCTTGGCTTGTTTGTCATTAATTGACCATTTTTGCCTGAGTTTATTTTTGGGCTCTGTATTCTCTTCCATTTATCTATGTGTCTTTTTATGTCATACTGTTTTGATTAATTAGCTTCATAATATAGTTTAGAAGCTTCATGCCTCCAGCTTTGTTCTTTTTTCTCAAGAATGCTTTGGCTGGGACTTCCCTGGCAGTCCAGTGGTTAAGACTCTGCACTTCTACTGCAGGGGGGCATGAATTTGATCTGTGGTCAGGGAACTAAGATTCTGCATGCCATGCAATGCAAAAAGAATACAAACAAACAATACAATACAAACAAACAAAGACAAAGAATTTGGCTACTGGGTTCTTTTGTGGTTCCATACAAATCTTAGGATTGTTTGTTCTATTTCTGTGAAAAATGCCATTGGAATTTTGATAAGAATTGCTTTGAATCTATAGATTGCTTTGAGTAGTATGGGCATTTTAGCAATATTAATTTTTCTAATCCATGAGCATGGAATATCTTTCCACTTGTTTCTGTCTTCTTCAACTTATTTCATAAATGTTGTAAAGTTTCCGGTATATCAGTCTTTCATCTTTTTTTTTTTTTTTTTTAAATTTTAAATTTTATTTTATTTTTAAACTTTACATAACTGTATTAGATTTGCCAAATATCAAAATGAATCCGTCTTCTTGGTTAAATTTATTCCTGGGTATTTTATTGCATATTCTACTTTAACCCAGTACATTTCTTGCCCCACTCCCAGGCAGGATAATCACAACCAGATATTCTTTAGGGAATTCTTCACAAAGAACCAAAAATATGTTATTAGAAACTTAGATTTATGGACCCAGTGGTGAAAAAAATCTGCCTTCCTGCTTGTTTCCAAACACTGGCCTTGCCCTAGGCTTGAAGAAATAACCCATGATTTCATGGGTGCTGTGCCTGTCTGTGCAGCCTCTCCTGTGTTCAGTGTGGCACATGGAAGACATATGTTGACTCTGTGACTGACTTGCAGTGTTTTGTCTTGCAGAACCAGAGGCAGGAGAGGTGTCCCCTCCAGTCGGGGCTGGTGTCAACAGCAACAGCTGGACCTTTAAATATGGACCAGGCAACCCCAAACAATCTGGTCCCGGTGAGTTGCCAGACAAATTCATTATCCCAGGATCTCCTGCAATCATCTCCATCCGGCAGGAGCCTACTAACAGCCAAATTGACAAAAGTGACTTCATAACCTTCGGCAAAAAGGAGGAGACCAAGAAAAAGAAGAAAAAGAAGAAGGGTAACAAGACCCAGGAGAAAAAAGAGAAAGGGAACAGCACGACTGACAACAGTGACCAGTGAGGTCATCTAATGGAAACAAGCCACTTAGCCAATTTTTGTAATAATGGCAGATCTCTCCCATGTAGCAACTCCCTACTCCTTTCTCCTGTCCACACAGACCCTCTCTTATAGACCTCAGAAATCTGCAGAAAGTTCCCTGTGTCTGTCTAGATCACATTTAACAGGTTTTTGTCTTAAAAGCTTTGCTAAGTCTGGTGTTAACTCTTTCTCTCCACTCTGGCTTGTTTGCAGAACCTAAAAAGCAGACCCAAGTTTCCTTTCTCCTCCGCCGCAAAGGAGAGGCTTCCCAGCCCCGCCAGTGAGAGGTTGGACTCTCTGCCCTGTGCTCCGGGGATCCTGTCTTGATGACACTTGCAGGGCAGGCTGAAAGGTTTTGAGATTGAGCAGCTTGAGTGTCTGTGGCTACTGGGTATGTGTGGCCACCGGGGATAGGTGAGTGTCAGATGTTGGCTGGGATGGGCCAGGTTAGACTAGGAGGGTTGGGAAACAAAGGCAAATCAACAATGGGAAGGATGAAATGAAAAAGGACCAGACTTTCTAAATCTTTACAACTCAAGAGGTGGTGGCCACCCTCTAGCAGACAAAATTCCCTCCACTGACAAGGCTTTGGGAATCCCTAAGTCTCTTGGCTGTGATGTCATTATACCTAAAACCTGCATTTTTACCTACAAGCCTGTAGTTCAGTGTTCCATGGGGGGCCAACCAGGGCAACAGAAGCAGATCTGATGTGTTTCCTGTATATGTCCTTGTGCTCACTTTATTAAAAATTCTTTTGCACACAATGTTATGAAAAGGTCAGATCCTTTTCCAACAACACATATGCAAAAGCAAAAGAAAACCCCAACACCTCACTTTATGCTGTTTGTTGTTTGATAGATTTATTTAAAAAAGAGCAAATCTATAACTATAAATCTTTAAAGAGAAATATGATTAATACAACTCCCCTAAACTATCCTCGAAAGAGAATTCCGTCTACAGCCATTTAAATGATCATTGCTGCTACAGAAGTGCTTTAAGAGAATTGCCTGAAACATCTGTATTATACCGGCCACCTGCCAATCACAGCTTTACTCTTTCAGGTCACTCTGGGGCTGCCTCTTGCATGTATTAATTACTAAATAAAAGGATCTTTCTCTCTCTCTCTCTCTTTTCTAAAAAACAATTATGTGCACTTTGAATACACAACCTTCTCTAGACAACTCTATCAAGACCCAGAAATTGAAGAAAAATATTGTTTTCTCGTACATAACAGTGAGCAGACTTTTCAATCCTCGAATTCTGTGATTTGTCTTGGAGTGCTAGCCAACACCTTCTCTTTGGTTTAGTTTTCCTTTTCTATAACACTCTGAATTGCTAATCTTGCTAACACCTATGATATTACCTGAACTCAATCTCCCATATGTATGCTGTATGCTATTATAAGACTCCTGAAATATATTTACTCTGTGCTTGTGTATGTGAATGTTATTGCAACTATTACCTAGAGTGAACTTTAAGCTTTATTGTTGAATGTAATTCCATTATATTTCCTTTTGTACACCTGTGAAAAAAGTGGAGTAGTGTTTTTTTAACCATTGTTAATCAGCTTTTGTGTATGAAAGACACAGTAAAATTTCTTTCTTAAATCAAGATACTGGTGATTCAAGGAATTTTATTTGTGGTCAGCCAAGTGCCATCTCTTGCCAAGACTCTGGCTGGCAAGGGAATGGATAAAGCTGTTTTTTTCTAGTAACAATTCTGGAATACATACTGAAGATATTCCCTGAGGGTGTGTGCAAGCACAAAATTTACCAATTTGACCTCTTTGAAGTTGCAGAATGCTTTGAAATTCTAACAATACCTGGAATATCAGCTCATAGAAAATAATAAAATTTACTGCCAACCTTAAATAAGAAATTTTAATTTTGTTTAAATGTACGGTTTAAGAAGTTTGATGAACTATATTAGCTTTTAAAAGTTAACATAAAAGAGGTAGGAGTCTGTTATTAAAGCAAAAGCATTAAATCTAAAAAAAAACCAAAAACCTGTTTTGTCTACTTTTAGCTTCATTCTCCCATTTTTTGAAGGGTGTGTAACTTCAGCTCTGCAGGATTGCATGGGGTAAAACTTCTTGCTAACACATGTGAATCATTGCTACATTGTAGGTTGTGATCATTTTGCCCCACTGAAACCCATGTATCTGACCTTACGTGCCTTTTGAATACTAGGAGAATCGGGCTAATTTATTAATGATGATAATTATAATGTATGTGTACAGCACTTTTTACATTTGCAAAGTGCTTTCCAATCCATGTTAGTTACTAGTTATTACAGCTGTAAGGATAAAACACATCATGTGGATTCATTTTTGACTGGTGCTATTGGTATTTCCTCTGTATTGCTAATAAATGGAAAATGGTGGTATGAAAGAAATGGTGGTCATTTCTAAGTATAAAAGTAGGAGCAAATAGAACACTGATTATCATTACCTATTATTATTGAAGAAGGTTGCAGTGTGAAACTTACTGTATCACTCTCTGGCTGTCTCCCTGGCTATTATGTTCATTACTAAGGCACGACACCCAATGGAATCAAGAATCAAATTCCACAGTATCACCAGAACAGGCAGCCAGGAGATTTCTGGGTCACATCCCAGTACACCATTTCAGTCTTCTCTAATAAGAATTCCAACAAACCAATTTTAATCACTAGAGCCCTCCAGTCATCTAGTTCATATTTTGTTTAGCCCTTGCATCTCTCCACAATTGGGAAATCAAATAATGCCCCCAAGAAATTAACTTTTATTGAGTACAGGTGTATGCCAGCCCGTGTAATAGGTAGGCTCATAGTACATGTTTTGTAACAAATAGATGATATTTTCCTTCTGTAGTTAAAATTTTATGAGCATGTGCTTTAAAAAAAAAATAACTGACAATAACATGGAGATTCCTCCAGGTCAACTCTTTAAGTCATTCTTTTTAATTCCTGTACAAATCCCATATGATAGCCAGATCATAATGTCATAATGTACTCATTTTTTTCTCTATTAATGGACAGTTGGGTTATATCCAGATTTTTGCTACTAGAAACAACAAATAGCACTTATATGCAATGATAAATTCAGTTGCTGAACTTTATAAAACCTGGTCTAGGTGTATCCCAAAGAGGAAATGGGGAAGGCTTTTATGACTATTACACGACTCCTGCAATAACTGCAGTCCTCTATCTGAACATACACTTATTTTTAGCACTGAGCAGTCGATTATGGCTCTATTTATATAGGTGACTGATGAAAAACAGAATAGACGTTCACAAGAAAGACAGAGGTGAGAAAGATTTGTTTTCATTTACTTATCCAAAATCATTTCCTAGGAGCTCCATTTCACCCCAAGACTTTTCTTCTTCCAATTGTAGATTGAGATGCATGTGTCCAGGAGGAAGAAATTTTCCTTTATCCTTCTACATTCTTCTGGCTGATCGAAGAGCAAAATCGACATGAGACTGATCAACAGGAGAAAGTCAAACGGAAGTTTAATAACAGGTCTATGTGGGAGAGACCCAGGAAAACTGAGTAACTCACTAAAATGCCCAGAACCCTCACCTTAAATACCATCTTCGGCTAAAGACAAAAGAGGATGTTGGGGGTAGTGGTTTGGGACTTTAAAGGAGAGGAAGGCAATTCACATGGAGATAGAAAAGCAAACGTTTGGTAAACAAATATTTGCTGGGCCTGCAGAGACAATGGGACACAGAATGTCCCACACAATGGGACACAGAATGGACTCTAATCTCTATCTAGAAATCTCTATCTAGGCCCTGCCCAATTTCCCCCTAGTTTTTCTTTGCATATGTCTGATGACAGCACTATTCTGCAAACAGGCCCTTTATCTTTTTTTTTTTTAATTGAAGTGTAGTTGGTTTACAATGTTGTTATATCTAAATTCTTTAGGCAGCTAAGTGGGAAGTAAAAAGAGAGACTTCCCGAGTCTTCAGTTTCTTAAAAATAATCAGCCTAAATTAATCCTCATGCCAAAGAGATGCATTCTGGGTGGAAAATTCTGTCCCCTGCACCAGTTTTGAAACATTGATGTTGGGCTTGTTAGGGAGCTATAACTGGGATGGGGGCTACCCACATGAAGCTATTGGTAAAGAACCCACCTGCCAATGCAGAAGACATTAAGAGATGTGGGTTCAGTCCCTGGGTCGGGAAGATCCCCTGGAGGAGGGCATGGCAATCCACTCTAGTATTCTTGCTTGGAGAATCCCCATGGACAGAGGAGCCTGGTGGGCTACAGTCCAGAGGGTTGCAAAGAGTCGGACATGACTGAGCGACTGAGCACACAGTACAGCTGGAATGAGCAGTACTGGATCAAGCCTAGGGTTGCTTGTAGGACAGGGAGGTGGGTTTTTATAGACTGAGTTTAAATCTGATAGTAATTTTAGTTTCTTTGCATAAATTTGGGATTCTAGGGCCAAGAGGCTAAAGATCAAGTCTGTTTCTGCTGGTTAGATGTACATTGTAGGAAAGATTCTTTGATTGCAGGTTAAAAAGACTAGCTCTATCTATTAATAACTTAAGATAAAAAGGACTGTCTAGTATAAGGCTACAAGTTTGCCTCACTGAAACTAAGAATAGGAAGGCAGCTGGGCCTCCAGATGGGACCAGAGACTAGAAAGCCAGAAGAAATATTAAAAAAAAAATTTTTTTAACTTTATCTTTAATTATTTTTCATAGTCTGTTTTATTCTTCCTTATCTCTACAGGCCAGTTTTTTCTTCTTTTCATTTCCATAGCTTCTAAATTTATTTGCCCTTGATTCTAGTGGTCCACAAAAACCTACCTTCTCTTTCTAAATCCCCTTTGTAAATTCTTCATGGTGAGAAAACTTGATTGGATCACCTTCAGTCAGGTGGCCACTCTTGGACCCATCAGCCATGGGCCAGTGGGTTATGGATGGGAAAGAGTTCCCCATAAAGAAGAGTCAGACACTTAGACACAATTTTAATAGCTTGCTAACAGCTGACATTAATTATCCAAATATATACTAAACATCAGTGTATAGCATCTTAGAGCCTAAAGGGAACTTATTTAATAAATTAGAAAATTGAAGAAGGGAAATGACTCTTTGAAAAAGTCACACAGCTAGTCAATGACAAAGCAAAGTCATTATTTTATTACCATGGACTGAAAGACCAGAGGCCACCAGGAGTGAATAACATTATCTATTTCATTATATTCTTCATAGTCATAAGTAGTATAGTTTAGGGAGGCCATGTTTATTTCACTTTTGTTGGTGTTTAGTCGCTAAATCATGTCCAACCCTTTTGCAACCCCATGAACTGTAGCCCGCCATGCTCCTCTGTCCACAGGATTTCCCAGGCAAGAATACTGGAGTAGGTTGCCAATTCCTTCTCCAGGGCAGGGATCGAACCTGACTCTACCTGTGTCTCCTGCGTTGCAGGTGGATTCTTTACCACTGAGTCACCTGGGAAGCTTATAGAAAGCTTATTTCACATAGAGTAGTATATCATCCTTATATGTTTTATTCCTCTTTTTAATCAAAGTAGAAACAGTAATACTGATTTTATTGGTTCTGAAAATAGAACACAATTATATATACATATATTTTTAAAATAAAATATGCAGAAGCCAAGAATTTAGGAAGTAAAGTATCTACAGAGAGCACCATTAAGGAGTTTGAAGTCTGTTCTTCCACGCTTTTTTCAATGCATATTGGTGCTTGAAAGTACCTGATAAACAGTGGCTTTCTTCCTTGTCCAGAGTAATGAATAAACTTATAAATAAGACGAATAGAAGGCAAAAATGTTACTCTGATTCATGTAAAGATGAATTAGAGGATGTTGATTAGTGTGGGTGCCAGAGTAGGGACTGCTAAATGAACTCCGGAATTATTCAGGGTTTCCCTCCTAGTATCAGGCAGGAGAGACAACCTGGAGGAGCAGAAATGAGATGGTATTCCCAGTAGGCAGCACAATTCCAAGCAGAAAAGGGGCACAGTTGAGTCAAGTATTGTATCTGAGTTGGACATTACAGGGCCTTCTCAGGACAGATCCACCATGTCCTCCACCGGCCTCCTGTTTGTAAAAAAGTTTTCCTTTCCCAGGCCTCCCCTGAGTCACAAGAGGCTGGCTCAAGAGTTAATGATTGAAAGAATGTGAACAGATAGTAACAATAAAAAATAGCAGTGGGGTCAGGAGTACTGGTAACCATTTAAACACTAAATCAGCCAAATAGCCATCACAGAATCTTTTTGTTGCCCCAGAAGGACACAGAAAACAGTTGGATGCACATTCCTGAGTTATTGTGCAGCTACTGAAACCCTCACCAGATGGGAGAGGTTAACTGCCTGATGACCACTGGCCCCTAGGCTGGCTGGAACCAAAGATTGATAATGGTAAACACCTGTGACATGGTCCTGTAACTTCACCATCACCCAATCAGAGAACTGTGCACGAGCTGACCATGCACCCTGCGGCACCCCTCCCTTAATTGCCTTTAAAAACTCTTTCCAGACCCGTCTTTTGACCATTAACTGCTCAGTGTCTTTGCTGAGCATCGTTCTTTCCTTCACTACAACCTGGTGCCTGTAGGTTGGCATTCCTGCTTACTGATCAGCAGGCCCAAGTTTGATTCCTGTCAGTTTTAACTTCCCCACATTGCCAATCAAATGAATCACTGCAATTCGACGAGGAAGCGTGCATATAGGAGTATAGAGAGGTAAGACTTCGACTAGGTTCCCTTTGCACAGAAGGGAACACTCAGAGTGAGAGATACATTTTTTTCCCATAAATATGTATGTATATTTTAGAGGGTCATACTAGTCTTTCTGTAACTTGCTTTTTCCCACATAAATATAAATCTTTTAAGTTATTTGCATATATTCTATGATATAACTACACTAATTTATTTAACCAGTCTGTTAATATTAAAGGTTTTTCAGTTTTACTACTGTAAACAGAGCTCTAATGAATATTCTTTTACCACATTTGGCATATTGTCCAATTTTCCTTCAGGACAAGTTCCAACAAGTGGAATTACTAAGTAAAAAATATACACATGAAACTTCTTATATATTTTACAAAATTGGCTCTTAGAATTGCGGTATACTCCCACCAACAGTTTATAAGAATTTCTGGGGCTTCCCTAGTGGCTCAGTGGTAAAGAATCTGCCCGCCAGTGCAGGAGACACAAGAGATGGAGGTTCAGCCTCTGGGTCGGGAAGATCCCCTGAGAAGCAAATGGCAACCCACTCCAGAATTCTTGCCTGAGAAATCCCATGGACAGAGGAGCCTGGTGGGCAACAGTCCATGGGGTCGTAAAAAGTCAGACTCAACTTAGTGACTAAACAACAACATGTATAAAAAATAATAATAAAAAAGTTTAAAAAAATTAACATAAAAAGAATTTCTACACCTGGCTAAACATTGAATGTTATCAGTCATCCTCGTTTTTTTGAAAATATAAGCAAAATATTGTTGTTTAATCTGTATTTCTTTGATTACCATAAAGTTGCAATTTTCCCCCATCTCTTCTATCAGAAGATGATGATTTGACCGGTCTGATTTACTTCGTTGTGGTATAAACCCTGACAGGTGCCTGACTTCAGCTTTGATTGCAATCCACTTTAAAGGGGCCTCCATTTCAAAGATGCCTGTCCTGAGTAAATGCAGCAGCAGCCACTTGACTAGATAAAGAGACAGACTGCCCCCTACCTCTCTCGATTTTGAGATCTTGGTCAATTTTGATAACTGACCAGTTTGGGCCTAGTTTTCCCCTCCACCTCTGTGCTTTCAATTCCCTCCTTATGTTTTAAATTTACCAATAAAGAGTAAGCTCAGAAACCCTAGGCCCCCACCTTTGACTCCAATAAAATCAGAATGCTAAGGGGCACATATGTTTTTTGCTTTCTCTCTCTTCCCTTGTTCTCACTGTGGCCCTAGTTATGTGATTTCCAGGATCTGTAAGTATTAAGCCTTTCCCCCTCAAGGTTTCCTGGTGACTATTGCTGAGGGTGTCTTGTAGTCATAATAAGTACCATAAGGGCTGGCCCAGCCACAACAGTGGTTATTGATGGCTGAGACTGGCAGGAAACAGGTGTCAGTTATTTACCAGAATATGAGATGCCTTTAAGAATCTGAGCAGCAAGTCTGGCTTCAAAACAGAGTGAAAAATTAATGGTGTTATTTGGCCTGGCAGATGTATTAGGTAGATTACAACGTGTGAGCTCAGAATCGATGTTCAGTCCATATATTTGTGTGCTGGACAATTACTGTAATAAATGCAGACTTGACAATTCAATAGAAGGAACGTAGTGCATTAGGCCTGTGTCCCAGAGGGCTTGCTAGATCAGGAGCTTTGAAATCATCCAGAACAGTGGGCTGAATGCCTTGCTTTCAGAACTCCACCCTTCAGTCCTCATAGTGACTGTAGGCCAAACCAGAGCACACAAGATTTTGTCTTCCATTTTTCTGAAAAGGAGCCCACATGTTATTGATCCTGGTTCTCTGGGCACATTGATAGAAGTTTGACTAACTCCCCAAGTAGCAGACTTGGAGCCTTTTCTGTATGGGTTTTAGTGTAACTGGAAGAGGTTGGTAACCAAACCCAAGTTCAGCTGCTCACTGTTCATCTTGAAAGGTCAATACTTGAGAGACAAGTGTTAGTGGAAATGATGAAGTTGTTTTATTTGGGAAGCCAGCAACCTGGGATTATGGTGGACTAATGTCCTAAGATCATCTCCAAGTTGCTGGCTAGAGGATGAGGTTTTAAAGGGAAGTTTCAATGTGTTAATTTTATATCCTGCAACTTTACCATATTCATTGATTAGCTCTAGTAATTTTCTGGTGGAGTCTTTAGGGTTTTCTATGTAGAGGATCATGTCATCTGCAAACAGTGAGAGTTTTACTACTTCTTTTCCAGTCTGGATTCCTTTTATTTCTTTTTCTGCTCTGATTGCTGTGGCCAAAACTTCCAAAACTATGTTGACTAGTAGTGGTGAGAGTGTGCACCCTTGTCTTGTTCCTGACTTTAGGGGAAATGCTTTCAATTTTTCACCATTGAGGATAATGTTTGCTGTGGGTTTGTCATATATAGCTTTTATTATGTTGAGGTATGTTCCTTCTATTCCTGCTTTCTGGAGGGTTTTTATCATAAATTGATGTTGAATTTTGTCAAAGGCTTTCTCTGCATCTATTGAGATAATCATATGGTTTTTATCATTCAATTTGTTAATGTGGTATATTACATTGATTGATTTGTGGATGTTAAAGAATCCTTGCATTCCTGGGATAAAGCCCACTTGGTCATGATGTATGATTTTTTTAATATGTTATTGGATTCTGTTTGCTAGAATTTTGTTAAGGATTTTTGCATCTATGTTCATCAGTGATATTGGCCTGTAGTTTTCTTTTTTTGTGGCATCTTTGTCTGGTTTTGGTATTAGGGTGATGGTGGCCTCATAGAATGAGTTTGGAAGTTTACCTTCATCTGCAATTTTCTGGAAGAGTTTGAGTAAGATAGGCATTAGCTCTTCTCAAAATTTTTGGTAGAATTCAGCTGTGAAGCTGTCTGCACCTGGGCTTTTGTTTGCTGGAAGATTTCTGATAACAGTTTCAATTTCTGTGCTTGTGATGGGCCTGTTAAGATTTTCTATTTCTTCCTGGTTCAGTTTTGGAAAGTTGTACTTTTCTAAGAATTTGTCCATTTCTTCCAGGTTGTCCATTTTATTGGCATATAATTGCTGATAGTAGTCTCTTATGATCCTTTGTATTTCTGTGTTGTCTGTTGTGATTTCTCCATTTTCATTTCTAATTTTGTTGATTCTTCTCCCTTTGTTTCTTGATGAGTCTGGCTAATTAAACTTAAAAGCTTTTGCACAATGAAGGAAACTATAAGCAAGGTGAAAAGACAGCCTTCAGAATGGGAGAAAATAATAGCAAATGAAACAACTGACAAAGAATTAATCTCAAAAAATACAAGCAATGCCTGCAGCTCAATTCCAGAAAAATAAAAGACCCAATCAAAAAATGGGCCAAAGAACTAAATTGACAGTTCTCCAAAGAAGACATACAGATGGCTAACATGAAAAGATGCTCAACATCACTTATTATCAGAGAAATGCAAATCAAAACCACAATGAGGTACCATTTCACGCCAGTCAGAATGGCTGCTATCCAAAAGTCTACAAGCAGTAAATGCTGGAGAGGGCGTGGAGTAAAGGGAACCTTCTGACACTGGTGGTGGGAATGCAAACTAGTACAGCCACTATGGAGAACAGTGTGGAGATTCCTTAAAACACTGGAAATAGAACTGCCATACAACCCAGCTTTATCCCACTGCTGGGCATACACACCAAGGAAACCAGAATTGAAAGAGACATGTGCATCCCAATGTTCATCGAAGCACTGTTTATAATAGCCAGGACATGGAAGCAACCTAGATGTCCATCAGCAGATGAATGGATAAGAAAGCTGTGGTACATATACACAATGGAGTATTACTCAGCCATTAAAAAGAATACATTTGAATCAGCTCTAATGAGGTGGATGAAACTGGAGCCTATTATACAGAGTGAAGTAAGCCAGAAGGAAAAACACCAATACAGTATACTAACACATATATATGGAATTTAGAAAGACGGTAACGATAACCCTGTGAGACAGCAAAAGAGACACAGATGTATAGAACAGTCTTTTGGACTCTGTGGGAGAAGGTGAGGGTGGGATCTGAGAGAATAGTATTGAAACATGTATATTATCATATGTGAAAAAGATCACCAGTCCAGGTTCAATGCATGAGACAGGGTGCTCAGGGCTGGTGCACTGGGATGACCCAGAGGGATGGGAGGGGGATTCAGGAAGGGGAATACATGTACACCTATGGCTGATTCTTGTCAGTGTATGGCAGGAACCACTACAATATTGTAAAGTAATTAGCCTCCAATTAAAATAAATTTTTAAAAAAATTTTTAAAAATAAATGGAAGTTTCAGGGGTGTCCAGGCAGGAGGCCAGATGCTAATAATCATCTCAAAACTGGTCATGGAGCGCTCTAGTCAGTGTCAGCTTGATGGTTTTATGCCCAATTCATTTTCTACTCCCAGGTAGGTCTGTTCCCACCTCCTCAAGGCCAGACTCTAGAATTCTTAAACAAGATCGATTCTCTCCTAGTTAGCTAGACATTATCTGTAACTCTTAAAACATGCCAGAGTCAGGAGGAGAGAAAAATGCAAGTTTTAAAATCTGTGCTGCTGAAAATGGAGCATCTTATGCTGTGGCCACATTAGATTTAATAGTACCAACAAAAGCAAATTTAGACACGTAGGTCTAATCACACATCCAGAGATATAACTGAGTAAGGATCTTAGAAAAAGGTTAAGCACAGAGGAAGCATTTAGTAAATGTGACACATTTTTTATAAGTTGACATGTTTTATAAGTATGGTATATGAGTCCATTTTGAATGAGTGAGAATCAATTTTTTTTTCTTTCTCCATTCTCCCATCTCTCTTTCACTCTCTGGCCCTTCCTCCTCCTCTTCTGCCTTTCCTCACCATTTTATCTCTCCTCCATATCTTCCTCTCTCCTTCTTCCTCCTTCCTCCCTTACTAGTTTAATTAAACCCTTTTCTTGTCAATGAGAGGTTATGATTGAAATTCTCAATAGCAAAACAAACTACAAAAAATAAATTTACAGAAAGTGAATCTGCTTAATGTTTACTTGGACTAAAAAGTAGTTTTTTTCAATTCAGTTTTTCTAATTTCATATGGGACATAGTCTTTCCTCATATTTGCATGCTTTACAAGTAAGTTAAGTTGATATCACCTCCTTATATTTCAAGGGTTTCTACTAGATTCTTCCAAAGTCACTTTTAAAAGAAAACTGCACATTTTAGACTACTGGTCAGAAGGGGAAAGTGTCCAGAAAGGGTTGACCACTTGCAGAGACAATTATCCCCTTCTAATTAATAAATCAAAAATCACATAAATTTGTACTTTTTTTTCACTTCTTTCCCTCTTTGCCTGCCTATGGAGTGCCAAAGTAGAGGACTAAGAGGAGGAAACTTGGGAGATGGGCTGAAGGCAGACAGAAGGGTTTTCACCGACACATCAGAATGAAACATAAATGCAATTTGCATTAAAGAGTTAAATATAACATAAACTATAGAAGAATTAGACAAAAGCACACGTCTAATAAAGGCAGTAAGTTAAAGCTTAAGAAATAGATTGACTATATACATTTCTTTTATATCCCTAAGTTAAAGCAAATGAGCTACCAAATATACTAACAGAAAATAAATATTAAAGAGCGAGGCTTCCCAGGTGGCACTAGTGAAAAGAGTCCTCCTGCCAATGCAGGAAATGCAAAAGACATGAGTTTGATCTCTGGATCAGGAAGGTCCCCTGGAGTAGGAAATGGCAACCCACTCCAGTATTCTTCCCTGAAAAATTCCATGGACAGCAGCCTGGTGGGCTACAGTCCATGGGGTTGCAAACAGCTGGACACAGCTGAGCACTTGAACACCCTTTAGCACATAATAAAGGATAACTTTTATTGTATAAAGACATTATACAATTTGATAAAAAAGATGCTCAGGCTCTAAGAGAGATGAACAACCAGAGAATTTAAAAATATTTTGTAAAGTGTTCCACTGTTCAACCTCATTAATAATCAAAGGTAAAAATTAATTAGATATCATTCGTGGCCTATTCAATTTTTTTCACAAATCTGTCATTTCCAGTGTTTACAAAGATGTGAGATGACACTTTTTCTCTACTCCTTCCTCCGTTCTGGGAGAGCTCTAAAATGACTCAGTCCTTCCAGTCTCTTCCCAATCCCTCACTCCATAAGGGAAAAGACATCTGATAGAGTTTGAAAGGCCTACAGACACCATTCCTGTTCTTTTTTTTCCTTTCCTGGTGGATTCAGCTCTTTCCACTGTAGCCTGTGTTCTAACTCCAGCCCTACTGGTTTGAGGAATGCTACCACCTGTGTTTAATTCTTTTTTTTTTTAATTTAAAAAAATTAAATTTTTTTCTTTTGGCCATGCCTCACAGCATGTAGAGTCTTACTTCCCTGACCAGGGATCAAACCCTTGCCTCTTGCACTGGAAGCTCAAAGTATTAACCACTGGACCACCAAGGAAGTCCCTATGTTTAATTCTAGAGATCAGACTAAGAAGCAAATTTCCTAATATCAGACTTAACAGTGATAAAGGGGATATTTTCATCTCCATATATTTTCTTTGTTTTATATTCCCATTGCTTTACATACTGGACACAAAGAGGGGTACTACTTATTGGGGCCTGTCAAAACTGGACATTTTATCACTGTGTATCCAAAGCTTTAAAGGTGTTCAAAGCTTTTATCCACTTCTGGAAATTACATTTAGACACTAAGCTTTATGCACTAAGATCTTCATTATGTTTTCATTATTAATGATAAAATAATGGCTAGTGAGCCACTTCCCTGGTGGCTCAGAGGCTAAAGCATCTGCCTGCAAGAGGGAGACCCGGGTTTGATCCCTGGGTTGGGAAGATCCCCTGGAGAAGGAAATGACAACCCACTCCAGTATTCTTGCCTGGAAAATCCCATGGACGGAGGAGCCTGGTAGGCTACAGTTCATGGGGTCACAGAGTCGGACACGATTGAGCGACTTCACTTCACTAATGTCTAGTGAACCAATGTTGTATCCACTAACATTTCACTAAAAGGCAAAAATCAAGATGCAAAAGAATGTACACACTTCATTCAACCAATTTTTTTAGCTTGTACAATGATTTGAGAACTTTGCTATGTAAATCACACAAAAAAAAGTCTACACAGAAGTACACCAAAGAATCTTAACAATATTTTGTTTTTGTGAGTTTTGTTTTTATTTTTTTGATGTGGACCATTTTTTAAAGTCTTTGTTACAGCATTGCTTCTGTTTTATGTTTTGATTTTCTGGCCCTGAGGCATCCCAGCTTCCCAACCAGGGATCAAACCTACACGTACTGCTTTGGAAGGTGAAGTCTTAACCACTGAACCACCAGGGAAGTCCCAACAACGTTTATTTTTAAGAAAGATGAAGACTGATAGCCTCTTCCCGATTACATGTTTCTTTTTAAATTGACATGTGCTACCTTTCTGATTTTATAAAAATATATGTCGTTGTTGTTTAGCTGCTAAGTTGTGTCTGACTCTTTGCAACCCCATGGACTGTAACCTGCCAGGGTCCTCTGTCTGTGGGATTTCCCAGTCAGTTCTGGAGTGGGTTTCCATTTCCTTCTCCAGGGGATCTTTCTGACCCAGGAATTGAACACATGTCTCCTGCATTGAAGGCAATTCTTTACCATTTGAGCCACCAGGGAAGCCCATTAAAGTGTATACACCAAAATAAATTCAAGATGGAGAGAGAGAAATAATACCATTAACAGCAAACATAATGCATCATTTAGGTTGAGATATTTCTAAAATATGTTGATATATTTCTAAAAGACTCAAAAGTGATGGGTAGTATATCCCTTTCATAAAAAGAAGTCTGAATGTAGAATGTCGAAGCTTTGCTATGTCACTAGGGACCTAGGATCATATCTTCTGCTCTGCCACAATATTGTGCTCAGCATTCTTCCTCATCATCAAGGTCTCCCAAATAATGGCTGCTAGATATCCAGCCATTTCAAGAACAAGGAGGAGGTAGCAAAGTCTTTTTAGAAAGTTTCCCAGAAATCCCTCCTAACATTTTTCTTTACATCTCACTGTCAAGTCAAACACATGGTCAAAACTAGATGCAAGGATGTGACCAATTAAAAGCAGGACTCTCTTTGATGTGGACCATTTTTTAAGTCTTTGTTGATTTTGTTACAAGATTGCTTCTGTTTTATTTATGTTTTGGTTTTGGCTGCCAGGCATGTGGGATCTTTTTTTTTTTTTTTTAGAGAAGTATTTTTCTTTTTATATATATATTTTTTCTTTACAACATTTTTATCCTGTTTTATTTATTTTTTACTTTACAATATTGTATTGGTTTTGCCATACAACAACATGAATCCACCACCGGTGTACATGTGTTCCCCATCCTGAACCCCCCTCCTACCTCCCTCCCCATACCATCCCTCTGGGTCATCCCAGTGCACCAGCCCCAAGCATCCTGTATCCTGCATCGAACCTGGGCTGGCGATTCGTTTCTTGTATGATATTATACATGTTTCAATGCCATTCTCCCAAATCATCCCACCCTCTCCCTCTCCCACAGAGTCCAAAAGACTGTTCTATACATCTGTGTCTCTTTTGCATACAGGGTTATCGTTACCATCTTTCTAAATTCCATATATATGTGTTAGTATACTGTATTGGTGTTTTTCTTTCTGGCTTACTTCACTCTGTATAATAGGCTCCAGTTTCATCCACCTCATTAGAACTGATTCAAATGTGTTGTTTTTAATGGCTGAGTAATACTCCATCAAGTGTATGTACCACAGCTTTCTTATCCATTCATCTGCTGATGGACATCTAGGTTGCTTCCACGTCCTGGCTATTATAAACAGTGCTGTGATGAACATTGGGGTACACGTGTCTCTTTCCCTTCTAGTTTCCTCAGTGTGTATGACCAGCAGTGAGATTGTTGGGTCATATGGCAGTTCTAGTTCCAATTTTTTAAGGAATCTCCACACTGTTCTCCATAGTGGCTGTACTAGTTTGCATTCCACCAATAGTGTAAGAGGGTTCCCTTTTCTCCACACCCTCTCCAGCATTTATTGCTTGTAGACTTTTGGATAGCAGCCATTCTGACTGGCGTGAAATGGTACCTCATTGTGGTTTTGATTTGCATTTCTCTGATAATGAGTGATGTTGAGCATCTTTTCATGTGTTTGTTAGCCATCTGTATGTCTTCTTTGGAGAACTGTCAGTTTAGTTCTTTGGCCCATTTTTTGATTGGGTCTTTTATTTTTCTGGAATTGAGCTGCAGGCGTTGCTTGTATATTTTTGAGATTAATTCTTTGTCAGTTGTTTCATTTGCTATTATCTTCTCCCATTCTGAAGGCTGTCTTTTCACCTTGCTTATGGTTTCCTTTGTTGTGCAGAAGCTTTTAATTTTAATTAGGTCCCATTTGTTTATCTTTGCTTTTATTTCCAATATTCTGGGAGGTGGGTCATAGAGGATCCTGCTGTGATTTATGTCAGAGAGTGTTTTGCCTATGTTCTCCTCTAGGAGTTTTATAGCTTCTGGTCTTACATTTAGATCTTTAATCCATTTTGAGTTTATTTTTGTGTATGGTGTTAAAACTGTTCTAGTTTCATTCTTTTACAAGTGGTTGACCAGTTTTCCCAGCACCACTTGTTAAAGAGATTGTCTTTTCTCCATTTTATATTCTTGCCTCCTTTGTCAAAGATAAGGTGTCCATATGTGCGAGGATTTATCTCTGGGCTTTCTATTTTGTTCCATTGATCTATATTTCTGTCTTTGTGCCAGTACCATACTGTCTTGATGACTGTGGCTTTGTAGTAGAGCCTGAAGTCAGGCAGGTTGATTCCCCCAGTTCCATTCTTCTTTATCAAGATTGCTTTGGCTATTCGAGGTTTTTTTGTATTTCCATACAAATTGTGAAATTATTTGTTCTAGGTCTGTGAAAAATACCGTTGGTAGCTTGATAGGGATTGCATTGAATCTATAGATTGCTTTGGGTAGTATACTCATTTTCACTATATTGATTGTTCTGATCCATGAACATGGAATATTTCTCCATCTATTAGTGTCCTCTTTGATTTCTTTCACCAGTGTTTTATAGTTTTCTATATATAGGTCTTTAGTTTCTTTAGGTAGATATATTCCTAAGTATTTTATTCTTTTCATTGCAATGGTGAATGGAATTGTTTCCTTAATTTCTCTTTCTATTTTCTCATTATTAGTGTATAGGAATGCAAAGGATTTCTGTGCGTTGACTTTATATCCTGCAACTTTACTCGATTCATTGATTAGCTCTGGTAATTTTCTGGTGCAGTCTTTAGGGTTTTCTATGTAGAGGATCATGTCATCTGCAAACAGTGAGAGTTTTACTTCTTCTTTTCCAATCTGGATTCCTTTTATTTCTTTTTGTGCTCTGATTGCTGTGGCCAAAACTTCCAAAACTATGTTGAATAGTAGTGGTGAGAGTGGGCACCCTTGCCTTGTTCCTGACTTTAGGGGAAATGCTTTCAATTTTTCACCATTGAGGATAATGTTTGCTGTGGGTTTGTCATATATAGCTTTTATTATGTTGAGGTATGTTCCTTCTATTCCTGCTTTCTGGAGAGTTTTTATCATAAATTGATGTTGAATTTTGTCAAAGGCTTTCTCTACATCTATTGAGATAATCATATGGCTTTTATTTTTCAATTTGTTAATGTGGTGTATTACATTTGATTGATTTGCGGATGTTGAAGAATCCTTGCATCCCTGGGATAAAGCGCACTTTGTCATGGTGTATGATCTTTTTAATGTGTTCTTGGATTCTGATTGCTAGAATTTTGTTAAGGATTTTTGCATCTATGTTCATCAGTGATATTGGCCTGTAGTTCTCTTTTTTTGTGGGATCTTTGTCAGGTTTTGGTATTAGGGTGATGGTGGCCTCATAGAATGAGTTTGGAAGTTTACCTTCCTCTGAAATTTTCTGGAAGAGTTTGAGCAGGATAGGTTTTAGCGCTTCTCGAAATTTTTGGTAGAATTCAGCTATGAAGCTGTCTGGACCTGGGCTTTTGTTTGCTGGAAGATTTCTGATTACAGTTTCGATTTCTGTGCTTGTGATGGGCCTGTTAAGATTTTCTATTTCTTCCTGGTTCAGTTTTGGAAAGTTGTACTTTTCTAAGAATTTGTCCATTTCTTCCAGGTTGTCCATTTTATTGGCATATAATTGCTGACAGTAGTCTCTTATGATCCTTTGTATTTCTGTGTTGTCTGTTGTGATCTCTCCATTTTCATTTCTAGTTTTATTGATTTTTCTCCCTTTGTTTCTTGATGAGTCTGGCTAATGGTTTGTCAATTTGATTTATCCTCTCAAAGAACCAGCTTTTGGCTTTCTTGTTTTTTGCTATGTTCTCTTTTGTTTCTTTTGCATTTATTTCTGCCCTAATTTTTAAAGATTTCTTTCCTTGTACTAATCTTGGGGTTCTTCATTTCTTCCTTTTCTAGTTGCTTTAGGTGTAGTGTTAGGTTATTTATTTGACTTTTTTCTTGTTTCTTGAGGTATGCCTGTATTGCTATGAACTTTCCCCTTAGCATTGCTTTTACAGTGTCCCACAGGTTTTGGGTTGTTGTGTTTTCATTTTCATTCATTTCTTTGCATATTTTGATTTCATTTTTTATTTCTCCTGTGATTTGTTGGTTATTCAGCAGTGTGTTGTTCAGCCTCCATATGTTGGAATTTTTAATAGTTTTTCTCCTGTAATTGAGATCTAATCTTTCTGCATTGTGATCAGAAAAGATGCTTGGAATGATTTCAATTTTTTTGAATTTACCAAGGCTAGATTTATGGCCCAGGATATGATCTATCCTGGAGAAGGTTCCCTGTGCACTTGAGAAAAAGGTGAAATTCATTGTTTTGGGGTAAAATGTCCTATAGATATCAATTAGGTCTAACTGGTCTATTATATCATTTAAAGTTTGTGTTTCCTTGTTAATTTTCTGTTTAGTTGATCTCTCCATAGGTGTGAGTGGGGTATTAAAGCCTCCCACTATTATTGTGTTATTGTTAATTTCCCCTTTCATACTTGTTAGCATTTGTCTTACATATTGTGGTGCTCCTATGTTGGATGCATATATATTTATAATTGTTATATCTTCTTCTTGGATTGATCCTTTGATCATTATGTAGTGTCCTTCTTTGTCTCTTTTCACAACCTTTGTGTTAAAGTTCATTTTATCTAATATGAGTATTGCTACTCCTGCTTTCTTTTGGTCTCTATTTGTGTGGAATATCTTTTCCCAGTCCTTCACTTTCAGTCTGTATGTGTCCTCTGTTTTGAGGACTCTTGTAGACAACATATATAGGGGTCTTGTTTTTGTATCCATTCAGCCAGTTTTTGCTTTTGGTTGGGGCATTCAACCCATTTATGTTTAAGGTAATTATTGATAAGTATGATCCTGTTGCCATTTACTTTATTGTTTTGGGTTTGAGTTTATTCACCCTTTTTGTGTTTCCTGTCTAGAGAATATCCTTCAGCATTTGTTGGAGAGCTGGTTTGGTGGTGATGAATTCTCTCAGCTTTTGCTTGTCTGTAAAGCTTTTGATTTCTCCTTCATATTTGAATGAGATCCTTGCTGGGTACAGTAATCTGGGCTAGGTTATTTTCTTTCATCACTTTAAGTATGTCTTGCCATTCCCTCCTGGCCTGAAGAGTTTCTATTGAAAGATCAGCTATTATCTTTATGGGAATCCCCTTGTGTGTTATTTGTTGTCTTTCCCTTGCTGCTTTTAATATTTGTTCTTTGTGTTTGATCTTTGTTAATTTGATTAATATGTGTCTTGGGGTGTTTCACCTTGGGTTTATCCTGTTTGGGACTCTGGGTTTCTTGGGCTTGGGTGATTATTTCCTTCCCCATTTTAGGGAAGTTTTCAACTATTATCTCCTCAAGTATTTTCTCATGGTCTTTCTTTTTGTCTTCCTCTTCTGGGACTCCTATGATTTGAATGTTGGGGTGTTTAATATTGTCCTGGAGGTCTCTGAGATTGTCCTCATTTCTTTTAATTCATTTTTCTTTTTTCCTCTCTGATTCATTTATTTCTACCATTCTATGTTCTACTTCACTAATCCTATCTTCTGCTTATTCTACTATTTGTTGCCTCCAGAGTGTTTTTGATCTCATTTATTGCATTATTCATTATATATTGACTCTTTTTTATTTCTTCTAGGTCCTTGTTAAACCTTTCTTACATCTTCTCAGTCCTTGTCTCCAGGCTATTTATCTGTGATTCCATTTTGATTTCAAGATTTTGGATCATTTTCACTATCATTATTTGGAATTCTTTATCAGGTAAATTCCCTATCTCTTCCTCTTTGGTTTGGTTTGGTGGGCATTTATCCTGTTGCTTTACCTGCTGGGTATTCCTCTGTCTCTTCATCTTGTTTGTATTGCTGAGTTTGGGGTGGCCTTTCTGTATTCTGGCAGTTTGTGGAGTTCTCTTTATTGTGGAGTTTCCTCGCTGTGGGTGGGGTTGTACAGGTGGCTTGTCAAGGTTTCCTGGTTAGGGAAGCTTGTGTCAGTGTTCTGGTGGGTGGAGCTGGATTTCTTCTCGCTGGAGTGCAATGAAGTGTCCAGTAGTGAGTTATGAGATATCAATGGGTTTGGAGTAATTTTGGGCAGCGTGTATATTGAAGCTCAGGGCTGTGTTCCTGTGTGGCTGGAGAATTTGCATGGTATATCTTGCTCTGGAACTTGTTGGCCCTTGGGTGGTGCTTGGTTTCAGTGTAGGTATGAAGGCGTTTGATGAGCTCCTGTCAATTAATGTTCCCTGGAGTCAGGAGTTCTCTGGTGTTCTCAGGATTTGGACTTAAGCCTCCTGCTTCTGGTTTTCAGTCTTATTTTTACAGTAGTCTCAAGACTTCTCCATCTATACAGCACCATTGATAAAACATCTAGGTTAAAGATGAAAAGCTTCTCCACAGTGAGGGACACCCAGAGAGGTTCACAGAGTTACATGGAGAAGAGAAGAGGGAGGAGGGAGTTAGAAGTGACCCTAAAGAGATGAGGTGGAATCAAAAGAGGAGAGAGCAAGCTAGCCAGTAATCACTTCCTTATGTGTGCTCCACAGTCTGGATGGCTCAGAGATGTTCACGGAGTTATACAGAGAAGAGAAGAGGGAGGAAGGAGACAGAGGTGACCAGGAGGATAAAGGGGGGAATCAAAAGAAGAGAGACAGATCCAGCCAGTAATCAGTTCCCTAAGTGTTTTCCACCCTCTGGAACACACAAAGAGATTCACAGAGTTGGGTAGAGAAGAGAAGGGGGAGGGAGGAGATACAGGCGACCTGGTGGAGAAAAAGGAGAGCCCAAAGAGGGGAGAGAGCAGTCAAGCCAGTAATCTCGCTCCCAAGTAAAAATGGGTACTGAAGATTGGGTTCTTAAAGGTACAAAATTGATAACAAATACCAAAAAGCAAAGATTAAAAATCTAGAGTAGAGGTTGGATTTTCAAAAATACAATATTAAAGAAAAGAAAAGTCACAAAATTATAAAATATATATATATAAATGAAGTTTGCTTTAAAAAACAGGGTCTTTTTTTTTTGCAAAGTAATAGTAGGTTATAAAAATGAAAATTAAAGGAGTAATAGAGGACTTAAAATTAAAAAAAAAAAGAATGATTGTAAAAATAGTAAAAATATATCTAGGACTATTCTCTGGTGGTGTTGTGGGCAGTGTGGGGTCAGTTCATTTTCAGATAGTTCCTTGGTCCGGCTTTTATTTCTCAAGATCTATAGGCCCCTTCCTATGTAGTCAGTACTAACTACAGGGTTTTAATCTATTGCACCTGTCACTTCCAAGGCAGTTCCCTCTGTTTTAGCTTCTTCTGTTTGCTGGTCTCTTCAGTGTCTGATTTCCGCCCTGACACAAGGCGGGTGGTGGTGGACACTTATTTAGGCTCACTTGTTCAGTCACGCTGTGGGGAGGGAAGAATGCGCAAACAAATAACACTGGCATGTGCTCGCAGTGTCTTGGGCACACTGGGCCTGCCCCCACTCACGGCGCATGTGTCCTCCCCGCCCACACTGCTCAGGCTCTAGGTTGCTCCACTGGGAACTGTCCGAGGCCGGCCCTGGGCTGCATGCACCTCCCAGGGCTAAGCCACTCAGGTTCAGGCATGCCGGTAGTCCTCAGAGGCGCAGACTCAGTTGGGCCTGTGTTTTGTGCCCTTCCCAGGTCCGAGCAGCTCAGGTGATGAGTGTTGGTGAGTGCGGTCGCTGCGACTTATCACCTCCCTCGTCCCTGCTGCTCAGTTTTTCTGGGTCTACAACTGGCGCACCTTCTCAGGCAGATGTTGACCATCCAGAACCCCAAGAAGTCTTAGTTAGCAAAGAAACCTGCTTGCAGTTTGGTAGATAATGTCTCTCTGGGGCTGTGATTGCCCCCTTCTGGCTCTGGCTGCCTGTCACCGGAGGGGGATGATCTGTAGCAGGCTAGCTCCGTTCAGTCCTTTCTGTGAGTGGGCCTGTGGTGTCTTAGGTTAGAGCTTTTCGCGTGGTAGCTATCCCACAGTCTGGTTTGCTAGCCCAAGTTAGTTCCCTCAGATTGCCCTCAGAGCATTCAGGCCTGGTCCTTACTCTAAGTAATGAAGCCCATGCCTACCTGCCCAGCCCCCGCTTGCTAGTGGCCAGTGCAGGCATCTGCGCTGCTTCTCCGCTGGGGGAGTTACTGTTGGGCACGTAATCTGTGGGTTTTAATTATTTATTTATTTTTCCTCCCAGCTATGTTGCCCTCTGTGGTTCCAAGGCTCGCCACAGATTCAGCAGTGAGAGTGCTTCCTGGTGTTTGGAAACTTCTCTCTTTTTAAGACTCCCTTCCTGGGATGGAGCTCTGTCCCTAACTCTTTTGTCTCTTTTTTTGTCTTTTATATTTTTTTCCTACCTCCTTTCAAAGACAATGGGCTGCTTTTCTGGGTGCCTGATGTCCTCTGCCAGCATTCAGAAGTTGTTTTGTGGAATTTACTTAGCATTTAAATGTTCTTTTGATGAATTTGTGGGGGAGAAAGTGGTCTTCCCGTCCTATTCCTCTGCCATCTTAGGACTGCCCCCTGGCATGTGGGATCTTAGCCCTCTAACCAGGGGTTGAATCTACATCTCCTGATAGCTCAGTTGGTAAAGAATCCACCTGCAATGCAGGAGACCCCAGTTCAATTCCTGGGTCAGGAAGATCTGCTAGAGAAAGAGATAGGCTACCTACCCCAGTATTCTTGGGCTTCCCTTGTGGCTCAGAAATGACTGAGCAACTGAACAGACTGATACTATAATAAACAACATCGGAAAAAACAAAACAAAACAGTGTGGCACTGGCTAGATAACAATCATATAGATAATTGCAACAGAATAAGGGCCCAGAAATAAATTAACAGAATTTGATTATAGATGAACAGATGAAGAATGTAAGTACATACAATGGTAAAAAACAGCTACATGTAAATCAATGAGAGTAGAAGTCTCCCTCTCACCATATACAAAGAAAACTCAGAATGTTTTAAAGACTTAAATATAAGCCATGAAACTATAAAACTTGTAGAAGAAGAAAGCCAGGGCTTCCCTGGTGGCTTGGTGGCAAAGAATTCACCTGTTGATGCAGGAGACACAGGTTGATCACCGGTCCAGCAAGATCCCACGTGCTGAGGAGCAACCAATCCTGTGCACCACAACTATTGAGCCTGTGCTCTAGAGCCTGGGAGCCCCAAATATGAAAGGCTGCACAACCCACAGCCTGTGCTCTGCAACAACAGAAGCCACTGCAATGAGAACCCAAGAAACCAGTCCACTGCAATAGAGTCGTCACCTGCTCATGGCAACTAGAGTAAAAGCCTCACAGCAACAAAGACCCAGCACAGCTAAAATAAATAAATAAATGAAATCAAGAAAGAAAACAAGGCCAAAATGTGCTCTGACATAAACTGTAGCAATATTTTCTTAGATCAGTCTCCCAAAGCAAAAGAATTGAGAGCAGAAATAAACAAAAGGAATCTAATCAACTGAATAAGTTTTGAATACCATAGGAAACCTACAACAAACAATAGGACAACTTACAGAATGAAAGAAAACGTTTGCAAATGATGCTACTGACACGGACTTAGTTTCTAAAATATAGAAAGAGATAAACAACTCAATAAAAAACCCACTTAAAATGCCCAGGAGACCTAAGTAGACATTTCTCCAAAGAAGACATTCAGATGGCCTATTGACACATGAAATAATCTTCTCAACATCATTGATCATTAGAGGAATGCTAATCAATATAACAAAGTGGTATGATGTCAAACAGGTCAAAATGGCCATCACTAAAAATCTAGAAATAACAAATGCTGCAATGGTTGTGGAGAAGAGGGAACACTCCTACATGGCTAGTGAAAGTATACTGGTGAAGCCTCAATGAAGAACAGTATGACTGTTCCATAAAAAAATACAGATAGAGCTACCATATGATCCAGAAATCTCACTCCTGGGCATACATCCAGACGAAAGTATCCTTCAAAGACATACATGCACCCCGATGTTCATAGGAGCACTCCTCATGGTAGTCAAGACGGAAACAAATTGTGTGCCCTTTGACAGATCAAGAAGATATAGTACATGTATATGGTGAATTACTACTCAACCACAACAAAGAATATAATAATGCCATTTGCAGCAATATGGAAGGAACTTGACTTTACCAAAATAAGTGAAGGAAGTCAGAAACAAAGACAAATACCATATGATATCACTTTTATGTGGAATTACAAGTATGACACAAATGAATTTATATACACAACAGAAAGAGGCACACACACAGAGTAAACGCAGCAGCAGTTGCCGAGAGAGAGGGGGACCTGGGGGTGGCATAGGGAATGGATTGGGAGTTAGGGATTAGCAGATGCATACTATCATATACAGAATGGATAAACCACAAGTTCCTAACTGTATAGCACAAGGAACTCTATAGAACATCCTATGATATACAGTAAAAGAAAAGAACGTGAAAAAGAATATTTATATCTGTATAACCAAATCATTGTGCTATACAGCAGAACCTAACACAAGTATACTACGATAAACTGCATTGTTTTTAAAAAAAGTGTTATTTTGGTTAAAAAACAGTCTTTTAGATCAATGCAACAAAATAGCCCAGAAATAAATCCATATACCAGCAGTCAATTAATCTTGGTTGAAAAATGGGAATATATACAGTGGAGAAAGGACAGTACCTTCAGGAAGTAGTGTTTGGAAAACAGGACAGCCACAAGTAAATCAATGATGTTAGAACACTCCATCCCACTGTACACAAAGGAAACTCAAAATGACTTAAAAACTAAAGACATGACATCATAAAACTTGTGTAAGAAAACATGGGCAAAACATGCTCTAACAGAAACTGTAACAATACTTTCTTAGATCAGCCTCCCAAGGCAAAACAAATGGAAGCAAAAATAAACAAGAGGGGCCTTATCAACATTATAAACTTTGACTAGCAAAGGAAGCATCAACATAACAGAAAGACAAGCTACAGAATGGGAGAAAGTATTTACAAATGATGGGACCAATAAGAACTTGGTTTCCAAAATATATAAACAGCATAAACAACTAACTCAATTAAAAAAACACACACACACACATTGAAAAAACGGGCAGGAGATCTAAATAGACATTTCTCCAAAGACATCCATATGGCCAAATGACACATGAAATAATCAACTCAACCTTGCTGATCATTAAGTGAGTGAAGTCGTTCAGTCATGTCCGACTCTTTGCGACCCCATGGACTGCAGCCTACCAGGCTCCTCTGTCCATGGGATTTTCCAGGCAAGACTACTGGAGTGGGTGGCCACTGCCTTCTCCATGTTGATCATTAGAGTAATGCAAATCAAAATCACAAAGTGGTATTATATCACACCAGTCACAATCACCATAATCAGTAAGTCTACAAAGAATAAATATTGGGGAGGGCGTGGAGGAAAGGCAACATTCCTACTGTTGGCAGCCATGTAAATTGGTGCAGCCTCTATGAAGAACAGTATGCAAGTTCCACAAAAAAGTACAGAGTTAACATGTGATCCAGCAAACCCACACCAGGGGATATATCCAGACAAATGTATGCTTCAGAGAGAGACAGGCATCCTCATGTTCACAGGAGCACTATACAATTCATAGGAGCACTATACAATAGCCAAAACTGGCAAACCACCTAGGTGTCCTTCAACAGGTGAATGGATCAAGAAGATGAGGTACATATATACAACAGAGTACTACTCAGCCACAACAAGTAATGAAACAATGCCATTTGTGCAATATGGAAGGACCTTGAGTTTACCAAAATAAGTGAAGGAAGTCAGAAAGCAAGAAATACCATATGATATCTCTTACATGTGGAATCTCATTATGACACAAGTGAATTTATGCAACACGAAGAGAATGACGTACATGGAGAACAGACATATGGTTTCCAAGAGAGAGAGATGGACTGGGAGAGGAGTGGCTAGGAGTTTGGGATTAGCAGATGCACACTATCATATAGGCAATAGTGCAGAGAAATCTGTGCACTGCAATGAAGAGAAGAGCCCCTGCTCACTGCAACTAGAGAAAAGCCCTTGTAGCAACAAAGAGGGCACAGCCAAAAATTAATGAATACATGAAATTAAAAAACAAACTAAGCAAAACATGCTCTGACATAAATTGGAGCAATATTTTCTTAGACCAGTCTCCCAAAGCAAAAGAAATGAAAAAAAAAAAAAAAAAAACCAACAACCTGCAAATGGAACCAAATCAACTTTATAAACTTTTGAACAGAAGTGGAAACCATTAACAGAACAAAAAGACAACCTATGGAATGGGAGAAAAGATTTGTAAATGCTGCAACCAATAAGGGTTTAATTTCTAAAATATACAAACAGTTTATAGTGCTCAATATAAGAAAAACCAATATAAAATAGACAGCAGATCTAAATGGACTTTTCTCCAAAGTAGACATCTCAGTGCCCAATAGACACATGGAAAGATCTCAGCACCACTGATTATTATAGAAATTCAAATAAAAACTACAATGAGGTATCACATCACACCAGTCTATCATTAAAAAGGCTACAAACAACAAATGCTGGAGAGGGAATAGAGCAGAGGGATCCCTCCTACACTGTTTTTGGGAAGGCAAACAGAAAACAACGACTGGAAAACAGTATAGGGGTTCTTCAGAACCTAAAAATAGAGCTACTATATGATCCAGCAATTCCACTCCTAGATATATATTCCAAAATGTCGAGAACTCGAATTTTAAAAGTTACATGTGCCCCGATGTTCGTAACAGCACTGTTTACAACAGCCAAGACATGGAAACAATCCATGTGTCCATCAACAGATGATCGGCTTAAGAAGATGTTATATATATATGTATATTATACACACACACACTGGAGTATTATTCAGCCATAAAAAATAAGAATATTGCCATTTATGGTAACTTCAGTGGACCTAAGGAATATTATACTAAGTCAGACAATGACAAATTCTACATCATATTGCTTATATGTGGAATCTGAAAAATAATACCAATAAAACTATATACAACAGAAACGGACTCACAGACATAGAAAAACTCATGGTTAAAGGGAAGAGGGGCAGATTAAGAGTAAGGGATTAACAGATGAAAACTACTATACATAAAAAAAAAAGAAAACTACTATACATAAAATAAGCAATAAGGGTTTGCTGTATAGCACAGGAAATTATGTTTAATATCTCATAATGACTTAGAATGTGATCAGAAAAAATTACTGAATCATTATTCTGTACACCTGAAACTAACATAATAAATCAACTATCCTTCAATTTAAAAAAGCAAATAGGAAACAAAGGCTTTTAGAGACCCAAAATCTGAGTTTGTCACCAATAGACCACACATTAAAGTAATTCTGAAGATTATACATAAGGCAAAATAACCTCATTTTATACAAGAGTTATGAGATGCAAGAAGGATTAAAAAAACCAGAAAAAAGAAAATAAATCTAACATTATAATACTGACAATAATAATGTTTTGAATTTTAAAGAAGAATAAAGATAAAATTAAGACAATAAAATTAGAGCTATAAATGGTTATAAAGGTTAATGGATTTTAAGTGTCTAATATCCTCCTTAGTTCAAAAGGGGAAAATATTGGTTTGAACATTAGTAAGTTAGATATACATGTTGTAATTACTAGAGTAACCATTAAAATAATAGAAATAGATACTTAATACCTATGCAAAAGTAGGAAAATCTAAATGAGAAATAATAACCACCTTCCTTCCTCAAAAAAAGCAAGAAGTTAAAAACAGATGGAAAAAATAGCATAAGTTATGACATAGAGATTTAGATACAAATAAGTACTTAAATACAAATATGTATTTCTAAGAAATATAAATGAACTAAATGCTTCAGGTAGACTCAGATTGTAGGATAAATAAAAAACTGGATTATTTAAAGGTGTTTAAATCAGATCACAACCATATTCTAGAAGAGAGAGTTTTCTCCCATCTACTCAGTAGAACTGAGGTATCATGGAGCAAATCAGTAAGAGGAAATAAAGAAGCATTTCCTTACACACAGGAACATAGTGTATGTAAATTAGAAACCCTGTCACATCATTACATAATTTTTCCTTTAGTTTAAATTGTCATAATTTTCAAATAAATAATCAATGAAGCTATGTCTGACATTCATTCTTATGGCTCTATCATTAGCCACATTCCCTGGACAGCTACAAAATAATAATTATCTGCATATAGATGAACCTGAATATCTGTGAATATGTGTTACATTACCTCCAAAATCACTTCAGAGAAGTTCAGTCACAGTTTGTATAGTTTTAATGGTATATTATTCTAGTTCTCTGAATAGTACTTAACACCAATAATCTCTGATTAACCAATTTTTCCTTTCTAAGCATGCTGGAATTCATTTCACAATACATGAAAAATCATTTATCTACTTTATTAACCACACAACTATTCAGTAGAAATTTATTAACAATTACTCTGTCAACACAGAAGTCTTCAACTGAAGATTGGAGAGTATATTCCCAAAGGCTTGAAAAACAGAAATTTCTATATTAAGATGCACTAGGGGGAGTGCTTTTAAATCCCATGGCAATAGCTTTTAAATCCCATGGCAATAGCGGAGAGATATTGGTAATAAAAATAACATCTCTACCTTTCAGATAGCTCTCTGGCGCATAATATAATAAAACCTGAGTGGCAACAAAAATTGAGCCTTCCTAGAGTTTACTTTCTTGGGAGGAAGGTAAACAAATAATGTATTAGTCAGATGGTAAATAGCTCTATAGAAAAATATAATATAGGGAAGGGGGTTAGGGAGTGCAGTAGAAAGGGAGGGTCCACAGAAAAGGTAACACGTGAATAAAAACTAGAACACGTAAAGAAGCAAGGCATGTGGCTATCTGAGAAACACATTCCAGATTAAGTGAAGAGTAAATGTGTAGACCCTCTAAAAGAAGCATGTCAGGCATGTTCCTCGAGGACAAAGAGACCAGAGTAGCTGGATCGATATCAGTTAAGAGGTAGAATAACAGGAGAAAAAAGTTATAAAGGAGTAGCTTGTGTTGAACCGTGTAGGTGATTATTATAACTTTTGACTTTTACTTGGGAGAAATAGATTCTTTTTTTTTTTTTTTATTTCATGGATCTTATCTTTTTTTTTTAAATTTTATTTTATTTTTAAACTTTACATAATTGTATTAGTTTTGCCAAATATCAAAATGAATCCGCCACAGGTATACATGTGTTCCCCATCCTGAACCCTCCTCCATCCCCATTCCATCCCTCTGGGTCATCCCAGTGCACCAGCCCCAAGCATCCGGTATCGTGCATCGAACCTGGACTGGCAACTCGTTTCATACATGATATTTTACATGTTTAATAGATTCTGAAGGAATTATCAGTGTTGACCATCACTAGGGCAACTGTGCTGAGAACAGACTGAAGAGGGCAAAAGAAAAAGCACGGAGACCACTTAGGCGGCTATTGTAACAACTTGAGAAAGGTTATGGCATCTTGGACCAGAGTGGAAACAGATAGGCTGGGACTTGGGACTCTTCACTACCATAATTGCACTGAAAATGTCTCCTCAAGCATCAGAATACAAAGAAACTATAAGGGACTAAAAAAAAAATGCATGCATGCACAGTTGAGCTATTACAAATTGTAAAAGATGATGCTGTTAAAGTGCTGCACTCATTATGGCAGCAAATTTGGAAAACTCACCAGTGGTCACAGGATTGGAAATGGTCAGTTTTCATTATTATCCCAAAGAAGGGCAATGCCAAAGAAGGTTCAAACTACCACACAATTGTACTCACTTCACATGCTAGCAAGGTAATGCTCAAAATCCTTCAAGCTAGGCTTCAACAGTACGTGAACCGAGAACTTCCAGATGTTCAAACTGGATCTAAAGAAGGTAGAGGAACCAGAGATCAAATTGCAAACATCCACTGGATCATAGAAAAATCAAGGGAATTCCAAAAGAAACATATACTTCTGTTTCATTGACTATGTTAAAGCCTTTGTGTGGATCACAACAAACTGTGGAAAATTCTAGAGACAGGAATAACAGATCACCTTACCTACCTCTACCTGTATGCAAGACAAGAAGCAACAGTCAGAACTGGGCATGGAACAACAGATTGACTCAAAATTGGGAAGGAGGTATGTCAAGGCTGTATATTGTCACCCTGCTTATTTAACTTACATGCAGAGTACACATCATGCAAAATGCTGGGCTGGTTGAAGCCCAGGCTGGAATTAAGAATGCCAGGAGAAATATTAATAACCTCAGATATGCAGATGCTGCTGCTGCTATTACCACCCTAATGGGAGAAAGCAAAGAAAATTAAAGAGCCTCTTAAAGAAGGTGAAAGAGGAGAATGAAAAAGTTGGCTTAAAACTCAGCATTCAAAAAACTAAGACCATGGCATCCAGTCCCATCACTTCATGGCAAATAGATGGGGAAACAATGGAAACAGTGACAAATTTTATTTCTTGGGCTCCAAAATCATTGCAGATGGTGACCGCAGCCATGAAATTAAAAGACACTTACTCCTTGGAAGAAAAGCTATGAAAAACCTACCCAGCATATTAAAAAGCAGAGAGATTACTTTGCTGACAAAGTTCCATAAAGTTCCAAACTGCAACAACAACAATTTGAACCTGGGGCAAATTATGAACAGCAATGTACAAAAAGACAAAAACCCAACTGCCACTTCTGAGGTGCTAGGAGCGATTCCTGCACACAGCGCCAGTGGGTGGGCAAACCACCTCAGCCACCCCTCTGGCCTGATCCACAGGTCCATTCCTAACCTCACCCCATCCTCATCTCATTTAAGAGATGGACTCAGCCACCCTCAGGGAGCACGCAGGAGAACGTATTACTGGATTATGCTCCCTCGTGCTGCACCAAAAGTCACAGTAAAGCCCTGACTGAATTTCTCATCTGGCCTCTTATCAATGTCTATTGATCAAAGAGTCCAGAACCAAGATCAGTGCACCACAACAAAGACCCAGCTCAGCCAAATTAATTAATTAAAATGAAAATAAGTAGATTTGGTTGAATTCTGAGTAAATTTTGAAGACAAATAGGATTTGCTTAATTAGATGTGATATAAAAAGGGAGAGGTCAAAGATAATTCTGGAATTTGGCCTGACCAACTGTCAGGATGAGTTGCCATTCACTGGCATAGGGAAGAGGAGATCTGGGGGAGGAAGATTAAGAATTTGCATTTGGAAATGTTAAACTTGAGATGCCTGTTAGCCATACAGAGATGTTCAGTAGGCAGCTGGATATACATGTCTGGAGTTCAGGATAAATGTTGGAACTTCAGATAAAGTTGGGAAGCAGCAGTTAGTGAATAGGTGGTTTATAAGTCTGTGGGACTAGATGAAATAAACAAGGACATGAGGGGAGAGAGAAGAGATAAGAAATATAGCACCCAATGCCTGTAGCATTTTAACATTAAGAGATTGTGGTGATAGGAGGAACTAACCAAGAAGAATAAGGAGAACCAGGTGTAAAAAAAACCTGTAAAGAAACCATTTAAAGGAGGAAGAAGAAATTCATGATGGTCAATGCTGCAGAAAGTTCAAGTAAGATGAGAATCGAGAATTGAAAGCAGCATTTTAGAATGGTTTGTTGTTGCCAGTGATGTTGGTGGTGTAATTATGGAACTATTTTGTGTATATTGTAAGACAGAAAAAAAATGAGTAAATGTGTAAGTGCTGTTTGGAACCAGAGTTTTTACTGAGGGAGAAAGGAAATGTAAGGAGGATCCCAATGCCCTTGGATTTTAACTGGAATTGTTAGAATAAACTCAAGGATCCAAATCTACTAAAAGAGCCCAGGAACACAGACACCTAGTAGCAGTGGACATCTTTGACATAGATTGGTTTCTAAATACTGTGCCCGCTAAAAGGAACCAGAGATCCTTAGAGAAAGACCTGCTTCAGGCAGTTCTAGGCAACAGAAGTATAAAATCAGTTGGAGGCATCACACATTTCTAAAAAGCAAAGAACACTCAAAGAATGGGGAGATCATGTCAAAGGACACAGAGCTTAACTGAAAGGTGTATCACTGGGCAAACTGAAAAGATGTTGAACCAAGATGATAATGATGGTAATGCACCCTCAAGAATGGGAGAAAATATCTGCAAACAAAACAACTTACAAGCAGTTATTCTCCAAAGTATACAAACAGCTCTTGCAGCTCAATATCTGCCTCTTGAGAAATCTGTATGTGGGTCAGGAAGCAACAGTTAGAACTGGACATGGAACAACAGACTTGTTCCAAATCGGGAGAGGAGTACATCAAGGCTGCATATTGTCACCCTGCTTATTTAACATATATGCAGAGTACATTGTGCGAAATGCTGGGCTGGATGAAGCACAAGCTGGAATCAAGATTGCCAGGAGACATATCAGTAACCTCAGAAATGCAGATGACACCACCCTTATGGCAGAAAGAAGAAGAACTAAAGAGAATCTTGATGAAAGTGAAAGAAGAGAGTGAAAAAGTTGGCTTAAACCTCAACATTCAGAAAACTAAGATCATGGCATCCGGTCCTGTCACTTCATGGCAGATAGATGTGGAAACAGTGGCTGACTTTATTTTTCTGTGCTCCAAAATCACTGCAGATGGTGATTGCAGCAATGAAATTAAAAGACGCTTACTCCTTGGAAGGAAAGTTATGACCAACCTAGACAGCATATTAAAAAGCAGAGACATTACTTTGCCAACTCTTGTTGGCATAGTTCTTTCTGCCATAAGGGTGGTATCATCGGCATATCTGGGGTTACTGATATTTCTGACAGAAATATCAGATGACAGAGAATGAGATGCTTGGATGGCATCACCAACTCAATGGACATGAATTTGAGCAAACTCTGGGAGATAGTGAAGGTCAGAGGAGCCTGGTGTGCCGCAGTCCATGGGGTCGCAGAGTTGGATCTGACTTAGCGACTGAATAACAATCTAAAAACATTCAGAGTTCTGGAGCTCTCACTTAGCTACAACTGGATCTCTTTCTTTAAGCACAGGGCCACACAGAGACCCCTCTGACCCTTGCCAGTGCAGGTTTGGAGGCCGGAGGCCAGGGCAGTGCCATCTGGCCTGAGAGCTTCCTTCAGCTGCCTTGGGTATTATCCACAGCAGGAGGAATCAAGGTTCTGACTTTCTACCTGTTTTGAAGACAAACCCACTCCTGAAGCCCATGCTTCTCAGGAGATCAGAACACAGTGATGACAATTGTGCTGCTAATGCTGCAGTTCTCACATGGGACTGGGTACTGTGAAAACCAAAGGGAGACAAGAACGTCTGAAATATAACACTTAAGCTGAAGGGTAATCATGTTTCCCTGTGGCCAAGATGGGTACTCTTTTTTTTTTTTTTTTTTTTTTTTATTTATTTATTTTTTTTTATTTATTTATTTTTTTTAAATTTTATTTTATTTTTAAACTTTACATAACTGTATTAGATTTGCCAAATATCAAAATGAATCCGCCACAGGTTTACATGTGTTCCCCATCCTGAACCCTCCTCCCTCCTCCCTCCCCATTCCATCCCTCTGGGTCGTCCCAGTGCACCAGCCCCAAGCATCCAGTATCGTGCATCGAACCTGGACTGGCAACTCATTATGGAGTATTATTCAGCCATTAAAAAGAATACATTTGAATCAGTTCTAATGAGGTGGATGAAACTGGAGCCTATTATACAGAGTGAAGTAAGATGGGTACTCTTGAACCATGGGAAGTTTAGCTAGAGCCTACTAGATTTTTTAAGTTTAAAAGTTGGCTACTTTCTATCACTAAGATCAGAAATACAATGCTCTAATCAGAAACTGCGGGCATTTTGAAATATCCTAATATTTAAGAGGAAATTAAAAGTAAGTCTTGCTTGCTATCAATGTTAAAAATCACGAATAGACACACCATACTGAGTCACTGTAATAATTCTCTAGCCTTCATTCACTGAATCTCTGCAGATTCAATTTGGCATCAAATAACAGCCCATTCTTCTCTGCCATAGTGGTCGTTGGGAGCTGATGAGGGAGACAGATAGCACCTTAGCTACAAAGACAAAGATTTCAGGTGACTGTTTTCAAAAAAGTCTGGAAACGTGCAAGTCTGATCTGATTTTCTGAGCAACACTAAGCAAAATTGAAAACTTTCACTGTGATATTTTTTCTTAAATCAACTCAAGTAGGAGTTAGGATACTGGAGTTAGCCTCTGGTTATGTCCCTAACACTTTAGCAGTTACTTTTAGTTTCTCTGTCTGCAAATGAAAAATAAAACTGTCCCAAAGTGTCAAAGGGGATTTCTGGAACATTGTTGACTTGAGACCAGGGTATTTCAACCTCAAATTTGGAGAGAATGTTCACATCTTCTGATCCAGAACTTATTAACTAATAGGCAAGGAATGGGAACTGCTCTTTTCAGAAGAGACCTCACATAAGCAAAGAGGAGAGCCAGAAACAGATGCCAAATTTAAAGGAGACCCAGTGACTAATGTCTAGAAAATGAATTAGATATTTAGAAGGACATAATGCCCAAGGTGAGTGGACAATATTTTGTAAGAAGCATGCAAAGGTGATGATGGGGAGTTAGTTCACCTCCTACCATTTCACCTCCAGTCAAATTTCCAGATACCAATTTGCCTAATTAATTCACCTAAAATTAGCATTTTCTGGAGCAGTGGTTCTCAATCCTAGTTATGAATTAGGTGGTTCTGATTTGGGAAATTTTAAAAAACATTAATAAATATTTCAGGCAGGCATTCAGACAGGGTCCAGTATTCTAAACAGAAAACATTAAATCATGTCATATTAATAAGCAAAAGAACAAAATTGCTTGACATAAAAATTGAATAAGTAATGTATTCCCATGGCACAATACTGTAAAACGACAAAATTGTGTAAAATAGGGATAAGCCTCTGTCTCATGCACTTACCAAAGCCACCATGTCCTCTTCAGAAATAACCCACTGATGTCAAGTCCTCATGCCTTTCAGGAATATTCTCTACATACACCAGCATATATGTACATGTGCACACGTAAGATCTTTTCATATACAGGTACCTTATATACTGGCTGTATACTATCCCATTATATAGATACATTAACAAGCCCATACTTGGGGGAATTTAGTGGTTTTTTAAAAATTCCTGACTGGTATACAATGCTGCAGTGCATATTCTTCTGCAACCATCATTTCACCCATGCTAAACCATTAGAATGTATCTTTAAAATAAATTCCTAAAGTGGAATTGTTAAGTCAATATTTTTGAGTTGAAGTAAATACTGTCAAATTAGTTTCTACAAAAATTTTAGTAAATACTGTTGAATTACTTTCATCAATTTATATTTCATTAGCAATATGTCTGAGCTCAAATTACTTTCAAAAGCAAACCCTGAAGCAGGGCTGTGTTTGGGCAACTAGTTTGGGAGGTTTGAGGGCTGCACCCTGAAGGTCTGCAAACCTTGTACTTGCTCAGCCACAGGACCGAAGAACATGCCTAGAAGCAGTGACAGAGATATCAACAATTTGTTGAAAAGGGAAACTTACAAGTCAGAAGCAAAGTCCTGGAGTGACACCTCACCATGTATAGCAGATGGGCTGGCAGGACTTGGCAACAAGATGGCTGCTGGGGAAAAGAAAGAGGTTACCATTCATAGGGGGGAACTGAAGTCCTCTATTGAATTTGGCTCTTTGTTTACCAGGGAAACCAGCTGAGGAGACTGTTCGTTAGAGCCCCTCGGGTTAACAGTCAGCATGAGGGGCAGACTCCTCTTTGATAACCTAGAGTGGAGCTGTTCTGGTCTAAGGATTAGAACAATCACCAGTCAGGGCAGGGGACAAACACGCAGGCGTTACTGATTAGGCTCTATAGTTAAGAGGGAAGGTCAGTCATGTGAGAAGGGTGCAGGTGAACCAGGAAATGGTTGAGCAGGGGTTGTAGAGAGAGCAAGAGAACAGCCATCTTGAGTGGCCTGATCATACAGAGGCGATCTAAAGGATCAGAAGTGAAGGACCAAGAAAAGCAAAACAAAGAAGAGCCAATGCAAGGCTGCATTATCTAGATCGCCACTGTGGAGATCTGGGGCCCCAGCCAGCCAGGAACTTCAGAGGAGGGTGTAAGATGCCTCTTGTAATTGTTCACACAGGGGTCAACAGGAGAAACATAAGTCCATCAGTCCTCACCCTCCACGGATTGAAGGTTAGCTCAGAGGTATTAAGTCCCATACTTCTAGAATAAACCTGTACCTTCAACCAACACTGACCCATGATGAGACTTCAAAAAAGCTCTAGGAAAGAAAGCAAAAGGCTTGGATGCATACTTGAAGCAACACTGTCAGCTAGAAATGAGTCTAAGCCTACAGAGGATTTTTTTCTTCTGTAGCAACAGCTGGAATCAGAGGTGAAGTTTAGAAGCTGTGAGATGAGGCACAAGATGTATCTGATACGTGGCAAAGGACTTGCAGCCTTACCAACAATGTGTCATTAAATGCCTTAACCATTTCTTCAATAGGTGAAAAAATGATATTTCACTGGAGCTCTATTTTGATTTTGTTGAACCAAAACACTTATATTTTCCTTTTCTGTGAAATGTCCTTTGCACAGTTTTCTATTAACTTTGAGAGTTCTTATCTATTAATGTGTGGAGATATTTATATGTATAGAAATTAGCCCTTTTCTATGACATTAATGGAAAGATATCTTCTGATTTTGTTCATAGTGGTTTTCACAATGTATTTTTTTAAAATTTGCCTATACAAAATATTTTTTCTGTCTTCTTAGTATTCTGTCATACTTAGAAAATCTTTCCCCATTTTAAGATTTTTAAAAAATCATCTATTTTGTGACAGAGGCTATAGCCCCCAAATTATCTTCTTTAAACAGAGAACCCTGGGACTTCCCTGGTGGTCCAATGGTTAAGACTTTGCCTTCCAATAGAGAGGTGAAAGTGAAAGTCTCTCAGTTGTGTCTGACTCTTTGCTGCCCCATGGACTATACAGTCCATGGAATTCTCCAGGCCAGAATACTGGAGTGGGTAACTTTTCCTTTCTCCAGGGGATCTTCCCCACCCAGGGATCGAACCCCTGTCTGTATCTGACTCTTTGCATCCCCATGGACTGCAGCACTGTCTATCACCAACTCAGCTCAGCTGTTCTCTTCTAGGAGTTTTATGGTATCATTCTTATATTTAAGTCTTTAAGCCATTTTGAGTTTATTTTTGTGTATAGTGGGAGGGAGTGTTATGAGTTCACTGATTTACATGTGGCTGTCCAGCTTTCCTAATATCAGTTTCTTGTCTGTTGTATATACATGCCTCCTTTCTCCTGGATTGATGTAGCTGTGTGGGTTTACTTCTGGGCTCGCTGCTCTGTGCCACTGATCTATATGCTTGTTTTTGTGCCAACACCACATTGTTGTTTTTTTCTTCAAGATAATCATGACTGAGTGAGATGTGGAGATAGTCTTCAGTCTCAATGATTTATTATTTTTTAAAACTTTAATTTATTTAATTTAGTTTTCTGGTTGAGCTGGGTCTTCGTTGCTGGGTGCAGTCTTTCTCTGGTTGTGGCGAGCAGGGGCTACTCTTCCTTGTGGTACGTGGGCTTCTCGTTGCAGTGGCTTCTCTTGTTGCAGATCATAGGTTCTAGGCATATGGGTTTCAGTAGTTGTGGAGCAAGGGCTTAGTTGCTCCGCAGCGTGTGGGATCTTCCCAGACTAGGGATCAAGCTCATGCCTCCTGCATTGGCAGGCAGATTCTTACCACTGTGCTACCTGGATACAGTTGGTGCAATGTCCCACATAGTTTTGATTGCTGTATCTTGTGGTACTCCCACTACAGTTTGGAGTCTGAAAGTGTTAAACCTCCTGCTTTGTTCTTTTCCATCAGGATTGGCTTGGCAATTCGTGGTTCCATGTAAATTTTAGGATTATTTGTCCTAGTTATGTGAAAAATGTCATGGGTAATTTGATAGGGATCGCATTAAGAATAAATTAAGTGTAAATTGCTTTGGATGACATTTGAACAATATTCTTCCAATCTAAGATCATGGATCTTCCCATTTCTTGGAATCATATTCAGTTTCTTTTATCAGTGTTTTATAGTCCTCAGTATATCTTAGGTTTGTTCCTAGTTATTTTGGTGTTTTGACTCTTATTTAAACAGGATTTTAAAAATTTCTTCTTGCTGGTATTTGTTAGTATGAAGAAATGCAACAAATTTCTGTATATTGTGTCCTGTTACCTTGATGAATTCATTATTAGTCCTAATAGTTTTTTTGCTGTATGTGGCTTTTATTATGTTGGAATATGTTCCCGCTATACTCACTGATTTTTTTTTAATCATGAATTGATGTTCAGTTTGTCAAATGCTTTTTCTATGTCTATTGAGATGATCTTGTGGCTTTTTGCCTTTCCTTTTTTAATCCAGTGTGTCACACTGATTTGTGTATGTTGAATAATCCTTGAAACCCTGGAATGAATCTAACTTGATCATGGTATGTGATTCTTTATGTATTTTTTAATTCATTTTGCTGTTGAGGATTGCTGCATTGATATTCATCAAAGATACTGGCCTGTACTTTTCTTTTTTTGTAGTATCCCTGTCTGGTTTTGGTATCAGGGTGATGGTGGCCTCATAGAATGAATTTGGGAGTGTTCCTTCTTCAGCTTTTTGGAATAGCTTGAGAAAGGTAGATACAAGTTCTTCTTTGTGTGTTTGGTAGAACTCCCCAGTGAAGCCATTTTACTGGACTTTTCTTTGCCAGGAGTCTTTTTTTGTTTGTTTTTGTTTTAATTACAGATTTTATTTCACTTCTAGTGATTAGTGTGTTCAAATGATCTGCTTCTTAATTAAGTTTTAGCTGGCTGTAAGTTTCTAGAAACTGGTCCATTTCTTCTATGTTGTCCAATTTGTTGGCTTATAACTGTTAATAGTATTTTTGTGATTCTTTTGTTTCTGTGGTATCAGTTGTTTGTTCTCCTTTCATTTCTTTTTTTAATGGAGTATAGTTGATTTACAATGTGTTAGTTTCTGAAATCCCTGTTTCGCATAGTTTGGCATGCTTTATATTCCATATATCTCAAATGTTGCTTTTACTATTTTTTTCCATTTGTCTTCCTGTCTGCTGTTCTGATTGCGTGATTTCCATTACTCTACCTTCTAGATCATTTATTTGTTTTTCTGTGTCATTTATTCATTGTTTCTAGCCTGGTTTTTATTTTGGAATTGAATTGTCTGTTTTTGACTGGTTCATCTTTGTAATTTTTAGTTCCTTGTTAGGGTGATCTGTATTTCTTTTCATAAACTTTCTTAAATCAGTGAGCATTTAAAAAATTTTATTCATTTTATTTTCTGTTGCTCGAGTCTTTGTTGCTACACACTGGCTTTCTCTAGTGGTGGTCTGTGGGCTTCTCGTTGCATTGGCTTCTCTTGTTGCAGAGAGGACTGGCTCTGGTTACAAGGCTTCAGTAGTCGCAGCTCACGGGCTCAGTAGCTGCGGTGCACCAGCTTAGTTGCTCTGCAACATGTGGGATCTTCCTGGACCAGGGGAACTCATGTCCCCTGCACTGGCAGGCGGATTCTTACCAATGGTACCACCCAGGAAGTCCACCCAAGTTTATTGAATTTGCATTAGTATTTTTATCATCAAGGAGGTATTTCCCTGAGGGGGAACTTTATCCTGGAAGCCAATGCCCCAGTCCTGCCCAGTCTTTCTCTTTGTCCTTTTAATTTCAAGGAGCTGTATTACCACCTTTTTGAACTCGGGGTCTGGTAGACTGAGCTCTGTTTCATTATTCATTCTTTCAGGGAATTTCTCTTGTTCTTTTAATTGAGAGTACTCTGCCTTTTCATTTTACTTATATTTCAATCACCTTTCATTTCTCTGTCTCTATGAATTTAGGAGAAACAAGTTATCTACTGTGGTCTTGAAGGGGTGTCTATGTGGAAGTATTCCCATGTAGGCTGTATGTCCAGCGTTTTTGGTGTGAGGGCTGGTTTCGGTATGGACACTAGCCTCATCTTGCCTCATCTTTCCTTTTGCTGGCTGTTATCCCCTAAGTGGCAAGGGAAGGAGTGGTTAGTACCTAAGAGCCTGTGCAGGGTGTGAGGTGAGGCTTCCCCTCTGCTCCATGACAGTGGCTGCCCTGTCAGGGGTGGAGTTTGCTCCCCAGATGTTGGATTAGAAGCCCTCAGGCTCGGGTCCAGGCAGGCTCCATTGTCTTGAGTGCACGCCCCGAGGTGACTGCTGAAGCAGGTGAGGCCTGCGCACTGCCTGGGTTGGCGGCTGCGGTTTGCCCAGAAGCAGCCCAAAGTCATGTCCCTTTCTGTGTTGCATTCCTCCCAGGTTTAGTGCAAGGCTATGGTGTGGAGTAGGCTGGGGGTTAGGGTGTCGTGACTGCCCTAACTGAGGCGGTTGCGCTGCCCCCAGGTCTGGGCTGTCTGTGGCAGTCTTCTTCCAGGACCTGTCTACCCCGTATCTAGCGTGAGGCTGCGTTGGGGAGTGGGTGGAGCCGGGGGGTGGGAGGGCTGATCTTGCAAAAGCCAAAGCGCTGACAAGGCCACTGGCCATCCCGCCAGGACCACACTCTGTGCATAAACGTGGCTAAAATGCGTCCTCTCCAGGGCCTGTCTGCCCAAGATTCGGTGCTCATGCCCTTGTGGCACTGCCCTGTGCATGTTGTGACAGTGTCCTCCCAGGCTCCACCCAGATCACAACCTACCTACCCCCGTCTGTCTCTGCTTAGCTTGACCCGATCTTTGCCCAGATTGCGCGCCAGGCTGTGGTGCGGAGTGAGCTTGACTGGGGTGTTAGTCCCTTCGTATTGAGACGTATAGCAAGGCTGCAGACACCAGTGCATGGCTCTCTCCATCCTGATTGTTGGCAAGCCAGCTTGTGTGCACTTCTAGAGTCTAGGCTTTGGCAGCCCTTCTATCTCAGTGGGGAAGGGGGCTTGACCCCTCTGCACAGGACACCACCGTTGGGATGCCCAGGCTGCGGCATGTCCTGCTGGCTCCCCAGGACAAGGATTTGCCTGTGTAGACCTTCTCTTCATCATAGATCCCTCCCAGGGGTGTGGTTCTGACTTGGTAACTTTTTTTTCCCCCATCTTACCCAGTTACATGGAGATATTTCTTGCAGTTTTCATTGCTTAGGAGTTATTCTGCCAGTTTCTAGCTAGTTTTTTTATGAGAATTGTTCCATATGTTTTTGAAGTGTTGTGGAGGAAGGTGAGCTCCTCCTACTCTACCGTCTTGATCCTCTTGTCCTACTGGGTCATAAGAGATATTTATGCTGGGATTAGAATTTTTTTATTTAAATATAGTTTATTTACAATATATCAACCTCTGTTGTACAGCAAACTGACTCAGTTATAATCTTCTATGCATTTTTAAAAAAATATTAATCTTTTTGCCAGTTTATACATTCTTTTTTTATATTCTTTTCCATTATGGTTTATCCCAAGAGATTGGTTATAACTCCCTGTGCTATACAGTAGGCCCTTGTTTTTTAGGCTTAGAATTTTAAATAACTGAGTTAACTGTAATTTTATATCAGACAGTGACAATGTCATTTCCTTGTATTTTGTCTTCCACTGTTGCTTCTGGAAAATAAGTTCTCTGCCATTACTTAAAATGAAATCAATCTCTTATAAGATAATCTTTTTACCTTCAGTATTGTGCCATCTCACTATGATCTATGTATGTGTTTATTTTACATGAGATTCATTTCACTTCTTGAATTAGTAGCTTGGTGTTATGAAAAATTCTAATTATCTCCTTAAATACTGCTTTCATCCCTTCTTATTTATCCTCCTTGGACTCCAGTTAGAATAAAGTGAAATAATATGTCTAGATCTGTCTCTCCATCTTGTATCTTTTTACTACATTTTTTTTGTCTTCCAGTCTATTTCATCTGCTGATGTGTTCTTAAAACTACCCATTAAAAAATAAACCTATCCATTGAATTTTAAACTTTCATTTATTACAACTTTAGATTTCTAGAAGCTGCGTTTGTTCTTTACTCAAAGATACTTGATCATTCTTCATGATTTTTGTCCCCTCCACTTATTTTCAAACACTTATTTCCTTCAGTTAAGTTCAGTCACTCAGTCGTGTCCAACTCTTCACAACTCTATGAACCGCAGCATGGCAGGCCTCCCTGTCCATCACCAACTCCCAGAGTTTACCCAAACTCATGTCCATCGAGTCGGTGATGCCATCCAACCATCTCATCCTCTGTCGTCCCCTTTTCCTCCTGCCCTCAATCTTTCCCAGCATCAGGATCTTTGCAAATGAGTCAGCACTTCGCATCAGGTGGCCAAAGTATTGGAGTTTCAGCTTCAACATCAGTCCTTCCAATGAACACCTAGGACTGATCTCCTTTAGGATGGAGTGGTTGGATCTCCTTGCATTCCAAGGGACTCTCAAGAGTCTTCTCCAACACCACAGTTCAAAAGCATCAATTCTTTGGTGCTCAGCTTTCTTTATAGTCCAACTCTCACATCCATACATGACCACTGGAAAAACCATAGCCTTGACTAGACGGACCTTTGTTGGCAAAGTAAAGTCTCTGCTTTTTAAAATGCTATCTAAGTTGGTCATAACTTTACTTCCAAGGAGTAAGCATCTTTTAATTTCATGGCTGCAATTTTGTGTTTGATAATTCCATTATCTGACATCACTGTGTGTCTGCTTCAGCTATTGGAGCTATTCTTATTTCTGCTGATTCTCACTCTGGTATCTTGTTTCCCTGTATGTTGAACTTTTTTTTTCTTTTTAATTGTAAGTTGTTTACTTTTGTTGGAATTCTATATCTGGAAATAATTTGAAGCCTAGGATGAAGATGGGTTATTCTAGAGATAATTCATTTTTACCACATTCCAGAGGTATTACCAGTTTGATATCAATATAAAGTTATAATTCTCTGAAGGTTTCATTCCTTCATCACCATCCCTTACCAAGTGTCCAGATCCAGTGCATACAAGATACAAACTTAAATGAGGGTTAGAAGTGGTTCCAAATTCTTAGTAGTGATTCCTATCCCCCACCCTCCTTGCTCTACTTCCAGGCTCAGGGCTAGTGTTTCAGGCAGTTTTTATTGTAGTCCCTGAGTGGAAGGTATATGTAGCTCCTGAACTGGTGATGGGTATCACTTTCAGAGTCTCTCCTTTGATGGGATAAATCTCACATGAGACTTTCCATGTTGGTTGATTGTAAAACTTTGTCACCTAGTCCTTGTGCTAAGAGGCTATGAAAACTGAAGCTCAATTACTCAAGACAAATGGATACGAACAAACTACAGATACATGCAATATCATGGATGAGTTTCAAAGCATTATGCTAAATGAAGGATGCTCAATGCAAAAGGCCACATACTGTGTGATGATTCTACTTATACAGGAACAGGAATCAGATCAGTGTGGTTACCAGGGGCTGCGGGTGGGGTGAGAGACTGAATAGAAATAGGCATGAGGAAACTTTCGGGGGTGATGGAAATATTCTATACCTTGATTTTGTTGGTAGTTAAGTGACTGTGTATGTTTTTCACTCATCAAACTGTATACTTTAAAACAGTGAATTTTACTGCATGGCAGTTGTATGTCAATAAAACTGACTTTAAATGAAACATCTCCCTTTCTTTCTTACACACACACTCACACACACACAGACATGTACACACATACCCCTAAAGGTCAAACGTATTTACATCTCTGAATGTCTCAGGGTAAAGCTGATATGGGTGGTCTGATTATCTCTCGATTACTAGAGGCAAAAATTTTTGTCTATTCAGTGCTATATCCCTGGCACATAGTCCTAAAATAGTATAGGACCTCTATAAATACTGGCTAATTGACTGAATTAATAAATGTTAAGCAATGACCTGCTAACTTTTAAAGATCAAAAAACTTTTTATGGGTGCCAAAGATCTTTGTCATAAGAAAAGTGATTTCTATGACAATTTGTTTATAACTTGGAGTTAAGACATCCTATTTCTCTGGGCCTCAAGTTTCTTTACATATAAGATGAAACCTACACTAGGTATTGTCTCAATTTCTCACAGGAAAAACAACCTACAATTTTCACTCTCCATATCTATTATCTTTTCATTTGCCTCTTCCATATCCAGAAGTCCAGAAATAATAAGAGGATGAATCATCAGTGACATGTTATCTTGAGTTTATTAAATTTTAGAAATTAATTTCCTCAATTTTCATATTTGGAGCATATCAGAAATGAGGCATCATTTAATAATATTTATTAATAGATAATTTTTCATGACTGTTGTTGTGAAATTGGGGTAAGCAGAAATGCTTAATATGTACAAGTATTCCCCAGAGCCTCATGAGAGTGAACTAAGGAACAATCAGAATAGTCAGGCAATCTTGGAAGGATTAGGGAACACTTTTAATTTCTTAACTGAAGTAGAGTTGATTTACAATGTTGTGTTAATTTCTGCTGTACAGCAAAGGTGATTCAGTTAAGCATACATATATATGTACATATACACATTTTAAGAAAAAATGTTCTTTTCCATTATGGTTAATCACAGGATATTGAATATAGTTCCCTGGCTATAGTAGGACCTTGTTATTTATCCATTCTGTATATAATAGTTGGTATCTGCTAACCCCAACCTCGCATTCCATTCCCTCCCGGCTGGCAATAAGTCTAGAGAACACTTGTAAAATTTATCTAAAATTACCTGAAAAGAATTTTTAAAATATTAATAAAATTTGCAGTAATAATCTGTATTAGCTATTATATATAACTAATGAATATTATTACATAAAAATACTTCAAAATTTTTGACATTTATCCATAATAATGAATAATCAATTTCTAAGGAAGTTTGAAATTCAGTAAGTAGTTTTGAGACAGATCACCCTAAAAGACAGAAAAAATGATACCGTTTATCCCCTTTCTCACAGTGCTCTTAAATATTGCACTAGCCGTCCATTCTTCCGTGGCCTCTAAATCTGTGTACATGCTCTTCCCTATTACTAAGTCACTGTTTTCCTTCCTGGATAACTTCTCATCTTTCAGAGTCCAGTCTTTCATAACCTTGCACAACCCACCTAGAATTTTGAGTTCTGCTATTATGCTGTATGCTTCTTATGATATCTGTAACGTATTTACTGTTAGCAATTTAACTGCCTATCTTACCTTTAGGACCCTAGTTTGAGGCTGAAATGGTATCCATCTCATCATATTTTCTGGCCCTAAGTAGGCCAAACACATAGAAGGTGAAGGGTATAGTGCTGATTGAGTGTTAGGAGAAATGAAACTTTAGAAGTCCCTTGATTTAACACGTCCATGAAAAAGAGCTAGCTTACATTATATATATGATGCTAAAGCTGAAACTCCAGTACTTTGGCCACCTCATGCGAAGGGTTGACTCATTGGAAAAGACTCTGATGCTGGGAGGGATTGGGGGCAGTAGGAGAAGGGGACAACAGAGGATGAGATGGCTGGATGGCATCACTGACTCGATGGACGTGAGTCTGAGTGAACTCCGGGAGTTGGTGATGGACAGGGAGGCCTGGCGTGCTGCGATTCATGGGGTCGCAAAGAGTCGGACACGACTGAGCGACTGATCTGAGATATATATATATCTCAAATTTATTTTTAGTTGAAGGATAATTGCTATACAATATTGTGTTGGTTTCTGCCAAACACCAACATGAATCAGCCATAGGTGTACCTATGTCCCCTCCCTCTTAAACCTCCCCCACCATCCCACTCCTTTAGGTTGTTACAGAGCCCTGGTTTGAGTTCCGAGTCACACAGCAAATTTCCACTAGCTATATATTTTACATATGATAATATATATGTTTCCATGTTACTCTCTCCATACATCCCACCCTATGTCCATAAATCTGTTCTCTGTGTTTCCATGGTTGCCTGCAAATAGGTTCATCAGTTCCATCTTTCTAGATTCCATATACATGTTAATATATGATGTTTGTCTATTTCTGACTTACTTTGTGTAATAGGTTCTAGGTCCATCCACCTCATTAGAACTGATTCAAATGCATTCCTTTTTATGGCTGAGTAATATTCTATTTTATGTATGTACCAGAGTTTCTTTATTCATTTATCTGTTGATGGACAACTAGGTTGCTTCCATGTTCTAGCTATTGTAAACAGTGCTGCAGTGAACTTTGGGGTACATATATCTTTTAAAATTTTGGTTTCCTCAGGGTATATGACTAGGAGTGGGATTGCTGGGTCATATGGTGGTTTTATTCCTAGCTTGTTTAGGAATCTCCATACCATCTTCCATAGTGGTTGTATCAATTTACCTTCCCTCTAAGAGTCCATGAGGGTTCTCTTTTCTCCACGCTCTCTCAGCATTGTTTGTAGATTTTTCGATGATGGCCATTCTGACCTGTGTGAGGTGATATCTCATGGTAGTTTTGATTTGCATTCCTCTAATAAGCAATGAGTATCTTTTCATGTATTTATCAGCCATCTGATGTCTTCTTTGGAGAAATGGCTGTTTAGGTCTTTTGCCCACTTTTTGATTGGGTTGTTTGTTGTTCTGGTATTGAGTTGTATGAGCTGCTTGTATACTTTAGAAATTAATCCTCTGTCAGTAGTTAAATGTACTATTATTTTCTCCCATTCTAAGGGTTGTCTTTTCACCTTGTTTATAGTTTCCTTTGCTGTGCAAAAGCTTTTAAGTTTAATCAGATCCTACTTATTTTTATTTCCATTACTCTAAGGAGGAATACAACATCACCACAGATGGTGACTGCAGTCATGAAATTAAAAGATGCTTGATCCTTGGAAGAAAAGTTATGACCTACCTAGACAACATATTAAAAAGCAGAGTCATTATTTTGCCAACAAAGGTCCGTCTAGTCAAAGCTATGGTTTTTTCAGTAGTCATGTATGGATGTTGAGTTGGACTATAAAGAAAGCTGAGCACTGAAGAATTGGTGCTTTTGAACTGTGGTGGTGGAGAAGACTCTTGAGAGTCCCTTGGACTGCAAGGAGATCCAACCAGTCCATCCTAGAGGTAATCAGTCCTGAATACTCATTGGAAAGACTGATACTGAAGCTGAAACTTCAATACTTTGGCCACCTGATGTGAAGAACTGACTCATTTGAAAAGACCCTGATGCTGGGAAAGATTGAAGGTGGGAGAAGGGGATGACAGAGGATGAGATGGTTGGATGGCATTACTGACTCAATGGACATGAGTTTGAGTAAACTCTGGGAGTTGGTGATGGACAGGGAGGCCTGGTGTGCTGCAGCCCATGGGGTCTCGCAGAGTCAGACATGACTGAGTGACTGAACTGAACTCTAGGAGGTGGGTTATAGAGGATCTTGCTGTGATTTATGTCAGAGTGACATAGTGTTTTCCTCTAAGTTTTATAGATTCTGGTTTTACATTTAGGTCTTTAATCCATTTTGAGTTTATCTTTGTGTATGGTGTTAGAGAGTATTCTAATTTTACACGTAGCTGTCCAGTTCTCCCAGCAGCACTTACTGAAGAGACTCTCTTTGCCCCATTGTATATTCTTGCTTCCTTTGTCAAAAATAAGGTACCCATAGGTGTGTGAGTTTATTTCTGGGCTTTCTATCTTGTTCCATTGGTCTATATTTCTGTTTTTGTGGCTTAGGCTTTTTTTTTTTAAGTGATTGCATTCTAAAACTCCTTTATTTGGCCCATGAGAAGGATTTAAAAACTCTGTGGCATGGACAATTTGCAAGAATAGGAGGCCTAGTGATTATGATTGCAATTATCAGAAACAGCTTAACATGGCATATAAACAAGTGAACATAAAAAACTAGTTTGTGAACTAGGTCTTAGAAAATGCTTTGAAAGCCGCTGGTTCAGATAAAATAGAAGTTCAAATGAGGATCTCTACATCAAAGAAGTTTATGTTTCTATTTTGAGGCACAGTAGGCATCCGTAATTACCTCAAAAGAGGAAAAGAGTTTCCCAGTTAGGGAAATCATAGGCAAAGGATTAAATACTATCCACAGAGCTACGAAGAAACTGCCTCAGTATATCCTTCAGGCAGCCACCATTACAGTCAATTACCTATATACTTTGATCTAATATCAAGGAATTTTGAATTTAGAATTTATTACATGTATATAGGCCATCAAAGCTGGAAGTTCATGTAATCTCTACTTCAAGTAGTAGTATTTAGAAGAAATCCAAGCTGTATAATATTTTCATAATAGGTCACATTAAATCAAGTTTTAATCACTTCATTGAATCTACTCTGCCAAGGTCACAAAGGACCTCCATCTTTGACCCTCAAGTTTCATCTGACTAAACACAGCTGTATTGCCTTCTTCCTTCTTGACACAATTTCTCCACATGACTTTTGGAACACCTTCTCTTCTGATTTTCTATGACCAACTGGCTACTCCCCCTCAGTCTCCTTTGCTGACTTCTCTCCATTTCCTAGACCTCAAAAAGCTGATGTACCCTAGCATTGGCCATCTTTTCAACTACATTAAATCCCTACATGATCTTATTAAATTTCATTGCTTTAATTATAGTTTTCCTAATCTTTTCTCAAGTCTTTCTAGATGTGATATCTCCCCATAAGTCCACAGACCCAAATAACTAGTAGCTCAATCAACATAACTTATGTTTAACAGGCATTTCAAATTGTGCATGGCCACAATTCTTAATCTTTTCCATACTAAAACTAACCCTGAATTTCCATAACAGTAAATGGCACCACCAATACCAAAATACCCCAAACAGGGGGCCATTTTTTTTTAACATTCCATATGTAAGACCATTATCAAATCATGTCAAATTTTATCTTTAAAATATGAATCAAATCCAACCAATTTATGTTAACTCCAGCACTATCACCCTAATTCACACTATCACTATTTTTTAAAATTAATTGGAGGACAATTACTTTACAGCATTATGGTAGTTTTTGCCATACATTGACATGAATCAGACACAGGTGCACATGTCCCCCTCATCCTGAACACCCCTCCCACCTCCCTCCCCACCCCATCCCTCTGGGTTGTTCCAGAGCACTGGCTTTGAGTGCCCTGCTTCATGTATCAAATTTGCACTGGTCATCTATTTTACAAATGGTAATGTACATGTTTCAATGCTGTTCTCTCAAATCATCTCACCCTCGCATTCTCCCACATAGTCCAGAAGTCTGTTCTTTCCATCTGTGTTTCTTTTGCTACCTTGCATCATCATTACTGTCATTTTAAATTCCATATATATGCATTAATATACTGTATCAGTGTTTCTCTGACTTTACTCTGTATAATAGGCTGTTTCATCCACCTCATTAGAACTCATATGCATTCTTTTTTTATAGCTGAGTAATATTCCACTGTGTATATGTACCACAACATCCTTACACATTTGACTGCTAATGGACATCTATGTTGCTTCCATGTCCTGGCTATTGTATTGTAAAGAGTGCTGCAATGAACACGGAGGGTACATGTGTCCCTTTCAATTCTGCCTATTTTTCTGCAATGGCCTTTTAACTGGGATCTCTTCTTATACCCATACAACAACCAGACTTACCTTTAAAAATTTCATTCAGATATCCATTCAAAACCCTCTGGGTTTCTCATCATCCCCTTCTTTTTATTTTTAAATTTTTTATAGGAGTATAGTTGATTTACAGTGTTATGTTTAAGGTCTACAGCAAAATGAATCAGTTATACATACACATTTATCCCCTTTTAAAAGATTATTTTCCCATATAGATCACTACAGAGTACTGAGTAGAGTTCCCTGTGCTATACAATACGTCGTTATTAGCTATGTTTTATATAGTGTTTGTATTTTAATCCCAAACTTCTAATTTATCCACTTCCCTTATCCCCTGCAAGCATGTTTGTTTTCTACACCTGTAACTATTTTTTAAAATTTCATTTACTTATTCATGGCTGCTCTGAGTCTTCGTTGCTGTGTGGGCTTTCTCTAGTTGTGGTGAGTGGGGGCTACTCTTCATTGTGGTGCGTGGGCTTTTCGTTGCAGGGCACAGGCTCTAGGCATGGGAAGCTCAGCAGCTGAAGCTCGTAGGACAGTAGTTGTGGCACACAGGCTTAATTGCTCCTTGGCATGTGGGATCTCCCCAGACCAGGGATGGAACCCATGTCCCCTGCACTGGCAGGTGAATTTTTAACCACAGGACCACCAAAGAAGTCCCTCTATTTCTGTTTTGTAGGTAAGTTCACTTTCTTTAAGATTCTACATATAAGCAATATCATTTGATATCTGTCTGACTTATTTCACTTAGCATGACAATCTCTAGGTCTATCCACATTGCTGCAAATGGCTCCCTATAGGCAGAGACTTTGTACTGTGTACCCAGAGCCTAGAAGAGGGTCTGACACTTAACAGATGATTAATAAGTATCTGCTGGGTAAACAGGTGAATCACAGAGTATATTTTTCCAAGTATTTTTTTTAAACCTTGGTATCAGATATTATAACATGGTAAAACAAAGACACAATGATTATCTGACACCTGTCTTTCTGATTACATGCTAGGATCATGCTTAGAGCCTCATCCGCCCCATTTTTTCTCACATGACTGTAATCAGTGCAGTTCAGTCACTCAATCATGTCCAACTCTTTGTGACTCCACGGAATGCAGCACAACAGGCTTCCCTGTCCATCACCAATTCCCGGAGCTTGCTCAAACTTATGTCCATCAAATTGGTGATGCCATCCAACCATCTTATTCTCTGTTGTCCCCTTCTCCTCCTGCCCTCAGTCTTTCCCAGCATCAGGGTCTTTTCCAGTGAGTCAGCTCTTTGCATCAGGTGGCCAAAGTATTGGAGCTTCAGCATTAGTTCTTCCAATGATTATTCAGGGTTGATTTCCTTTAGGATTGACAGGTTTGATCTTCTTGCAGTCCAAGGGACTCTCAAGAGTCTTCTCCAACACCACAGTTCAAAAGCATCAATTCTTCAGCACTCAGCTTTCTTTATAATCCAACTTTCACATCCATACATGACTACTGGAAAAAAACATAGCTGACTAGATGGACCTTTGTCGACAAAGTAATGTCTCTGTTCTTTAATATGCTGTCTAGGTTGGTCATAGCTTTTCTTCCAAGGATCAAGCATCTTTTAATTTCATGGCTGCAGTCACCATCTGCAATGATTTTGGAGCCCCCCAAAAAACTTTACATGACTGTAATAAAGAATTCTAATTCTTCACCTTGGATTATCCTTTAGAATATGAGCCCTGGGATATACAGTTTTCTAGAAGGAAATAACATATAAACTCTACTTTTTAAGAATGACAAAAATGAAGATATGTATGTGACATATATAGATCTCTATTTGTGGGAATGATTTTTTACAGTGAGTGAGTAGAGAGCTTGAAAAATCTATACTGTGATTCCACTAGAAGTCCCCTTCCTGCCAAGACACTATATATTTATATGAAAGGAAAAGATAAAAAAAAGTTAAAAACCAGAGTTGTTAAGTGTCAAAACACAGATCTAAGCTGATAATTGTTTATTCTTTTCACAATTACTTAATGAATTTCTGTAATATGTCAGGCATTATGCTAAGCACAAGGAAATAGCAGAGAAGACAGATATAGGGTCTGTGCTGTCATAGGATTTACCTTAGAGTAGAGGCAGTTAGGGAATGAGCAGAGAAATACATAAAATGAGTAAAAATTGTGATGACTGCTCCTAATATTATATGCTACAAAAAGGTGGAGTGTGGTAGGCAGAATGATGCCCCTCTCCAAGATGTCCACAATTCCAGTTCTCAGAAGTTGTGAATATGTTATAGGGGATTAATGTTGCTAAATCAGCTGACATTGAGATCAGGAGAGTTTACTGAAATATCTGGGTGGCTCCAACAATGATGAAAGAGTGGAAAAGAGGGAAGAGAGGATCAGAATCTCAGAGATTTGAAAATGCTGCACTACTGATGGTGAAGGTGGAAGGAGCCACAAGCCCAGAAATGCCCCCAGCCTCTAAAAGCTGCAAACAGCCAGGAAACGGATCCTCCCCTAGAGCCTCCAGAAGGAGATGCTCCTGCTGGTGCCTTGATGTTGGCCCAGGGACACCCATTTCAGACTGGTGACCTCCACAAGTCTCAGATCATAAGTTTGTATCGTTTAAAGTCACTGGGTTTGCGATTATTCACTATAGTAGCAAATAAAAACAATGACACGGGGACTTCAGATAGAAGAGTCAATTCAAGCTTTCTCTAAAAAGGTATCATTGACCTGAGAGTTGAAGGATTGGAAGGAACATGATATGAAAAGAGCTGGTGATAATGCATTCCAGGCAGAGAGAGTAGCAAGCCCAGGGGCCTTTAGATTGAAAAGAGATACGTTCTAGAACTGATGAAAGCTCACTAATTCAAGTGTGACAATGGAGGGAGGAAACAGTTAATAAGAAACTGGAAATTTAGGTAGGACTAGTTTTTCCAGGGCCTTATAGGCTACATTAAGGAACTTAGATTGTATAACATAATTAACATGTACAAACCATAGTACATAGCTCAATAGATATTTAAAGGGTGAACAAACTCGAGTAACCACCACCCAGATCAAGAAACAAAACATTACCAATTCCCTCTGAGGCCTCCCTCTTACCCCTTTCCAGTGTCGATCTCCACTAAAGGCAGCTACTATTCTGACTTAGTTTTTCCAATAATTGAGCTTTATATAAGTAGAATCATAAAAAATGTGTTTGAGTTTCTGTTGAATATTATGAGATTTACACATATTGTTGCATTCAGCAGAAGTTTTTTTTTAAAGGTCATTGCTATATGAAAGTGAAAGTGAAGTTGCTCAGTCGTGTCTGACTCTTTGCGACCCCATAGACTGTAGCCTACCAGGCTCCTCCATCCATGGGATTTTCCAGGCAAGAGTACTGGAGTGGGTTGCCATTTCCTTCTCCAGAGGATCTTCCCGACCTAGGGATCGAACCCGGGTCTCCCGCATTTAGGCAGACGCTTTACTGTCTGAGCCACCAGGGAAGCCTTTTTCATTGCTATATATGTTTCTGTATATAGCAATAACAATCTATATTCTACTGTTGAGGTTTGGATTGCTTACAAATTTTAGTTACAATGAACAGATCAAGAAGCAACATTTAGAACTGGACATGAACAATAAGACTGGTTCCAAATTGGGAAAGGAGTACATCAAGGCTGTATATTGTCACTCTACTTATTTAACTTATATGCAGAGTACATCATGTGAAATGCCCAGCTGGATGAAGCATAAGCTGGAAACAAGATTGCTGGGAGAAATATCAATAACCTCAGATACACAGATGACACCACCCTTATGGCAGAAAGGGAAAAACTAAAGAGCCTCTTGATGAAAGTGAAAGAGGAGAGCAAAAAAGCTGGCTTAAAACTTAACATTCAGAAAACTAAGATCATGGCATCCAGTCCCATCACTTCATGGGAAATAGATGGGGAAACAATGGAAACAGTGAGAGACTTTATTTTGGGGGGCTCCAAAATCACTGCAGATGGTGACTGCAGCCATGAAATTAAAAGATGCTTGCTCCTTGGAAGAAAAGATATGACCAACCTAGACAGCATATTAAAAACCAGAGACATTACCAACAAAGGTCGTTTAGTCAAAGCTATGGTTTTTCCAGTGGTCATGTATGGATGTGAGAGTTGGACTATAAAGAAAGCTGAAGACTGAAGAATTGATGTTTTTGAACTGTGGTGTTAGAGAAGACTCTTGAGAATCCCTTGGACTGCAAGGAGATCCAACCACTCCATCCTAAAGGAAATCAGTCCTGAATATTCATTGGAAGGACTAATGCTGAAGCTGAAACTCTAATACTTTGGCCACCTGATGGGAAGAACTGACTCATTGGAAAAGACCCTGATGCTAGGAAAGACTGAAGGTAGGAGGAGAAGGGGATGACAGAGGATGAGATGGTTGGATGGCATCACCGACTCAATGGACATGAGTTTGAGTAGGCTCTGGGAGTTGGTGATGGGACAGGAAAGTCTGGCGTGCTGCAGTTCATGGGGTCTCACAAAGAGTTGGACATGACTCAACAACTGAACTGAACATTCTTTTATGTGTCTTTGGGTGCACATACTTCTATTTAACATATACCTAAGACTGCAATTATTGAGTTGTAGGGCATGCATACACTGAACTTGAGTAAATGCTGACAGTTTTCCAGACTGACTGTACTACCTTACACCCCACCAGCAGTGTGTGATAGCTGAAGTTGTCCTATCCTTGTCCAACACTTGAAAATGTCAGCTCTTGGGTGGCTAAAGGTCTTTCAATGTGGTTTTAAATTCCATTTCTTTGATAATGATGTTGAAACCTTTTAACATGCTTATTGGCTTTTCAAACATTCTCTTTTACTAAGTACTTGTTCAGCGACTTACTACTCCAGTTTTTAAGAGATAATTCTGATTTATATAAGGAGATTATATTAGCCAGTTTTAAGCACTTATCTGCATCCTAGTGTAACATGAATGAAGTTTGGTATATGCACAGAAAATTTATAAGTGCTTAAATACACAGGGAATGCTACAGAAACAAAGGTGTGCAATACAACTCCATCAAAGTGGAATTTACCTGTAAGATTAATGATGAAATAGAATCAAATCATGCTTTCTAAAAAATCTTGATCTATCCTAAAATACCTTACTCTTGGTCTACCCATCATCAGCTTTAAGAGAGTATCATACTTCCTCATGAATTGAATTTATTAATGAAATGGTCCTTTAAAAACAAGCTTGACAGAAATTTAATGACTGAAGGAGAGAAAATGCAATGCTGCATAAAATTTAGTTTAATGGCCTCCAGAAAAAATTAATTTTACTAGTTTGAGACTGAGACATAAATATGTGGAGGAGAAAGGGCATGTCCAATTAATGGGATTTCTGGCAGCCTGCCCAAGAAGATTCTACAAAGTCTCACAAAACAAGGTAAAACACCCCTCTGGAGCCAGTGGTACGCTTGTCCAGAATGCAGAGGGCTCCGCCTGACAATAAATTAACTTTGTACAGCATGCTTTATTGCTCTGCCCTGCATTCTGGCAGGCTTTTTCTCATTGTCTTGACCCCTGAGTGGCTTGCTTTGCTTGTTCTGTTTTAAAGATGACTCAGTCAGACTCTTAGTCTTTCATCTTTTCCTTTCCCTACCCCCACCCCATTTTTGTCCCTAGAGTATGGAAGCAAGAGCAGAGCCATTTGTTGTTGTTGTTCATGTTCCAGCATACTGAGCTATTACTGGCCCTGAGAAAGGTACTGGTTCTTTTCTCTTTCAAACCTTCATAGGTTGTTATCTGTGGTGTAACCAAGTTACCTCTGATTCTCCAAATTCTCTGAAGCTAGTAATCACTAATATCCATGCTTTCTGAGGGTGGGCTGCTTTTTATCCCTGCCGCCTCCTGGGAAAACCTGCAATTCCCTTTGCAGCTCCAAGTAAGGGGACACGAGAGCAGCCCCCGATCCAAAGCTGACAGGGCAGCGCCCTGGTGCGTTCTGCACTGCTGCTCTCCCTCCTTCACACCTTCCTTCCTCGGTCTATATTTGAAGAACCTAGTAAATTAATTTCCCCTGGGCAAAGGTTGAGAGGAGGTGGGGGTGAAGGAAGGGAGTGTCTTAGGGGCAAAAAATGCAGTCGATTCGCCCTCTGCTGGTTCAAGGTATGAATTATTGCTGCCTAATCAGTGGGAAAAGAGAAAGCAATCCATACCACACCAATAAAGTACAGCTATAAATCAGCTTCATTTAGCTTACTCGTTCATCTTCAACAGCTACTTTTTCCCCATTAGCCCTACATGTTGCCCCAACACAGAGTAGTTCTAAGCACTAGACCTAGTTAGTATGTTACACTGCCCTGAGCCCATTTTCATTTGCCCTTGGGTTTTTGCTGCTCTAAGATGTGAATTAAAAAATGCAAATGTGCTCTTTTTGTTTCGTTCGTTGCTAGGCAACTGGAAAGATGACACTAAACAGTCACCTTCTAGAGCACACTCGTGTTTCAGTCCAACCTCTCTAAAATAGTAATTTCATGTGAAGAAAAAGAGCTGCTTTTTGGGTTCTTGAGACTAACTAGAAAACCGTGCAGAAAGAGCAGTCTGTCCCCATGCCAGATTCTTAGAAAAGCTGACAGGCAGCTTTGTGCAAGAAAAGGGATTGGCCGCCATAACTCACACGGACTTTTGTACCGCCTTCGTTGTCTTACGCGTTGTGTCGGAATAAACCAACACACCAAGGTTGGTTAATCTACTGTCTCTTGCACAGCAAGACAGAATTTACAAGAATGCACTTAGAATCTGATGGGCAGTGAGAAGGAAAACCCAGGGTTTTGCATTATAAAATATTATTTAAAATTAACAGCTTCCTCTGCCAGCCTTTATGTCCCAAATCAAGAGTTTTCCCCCTCCATATCAGGCATTGTAAATTAGTCAGTCACGCAGCCTTTGGAAGCAGTTGGGATTGGCCAATTCCTTTGTCAGGTGAAAATCTCTGCAGCGAGTCATGGGACTAAACTGGGCGGTGTCGCTGTCCGCGTCGATGGTGCTGAACTCTAGGCGTGGCCAGAGAGGGTTCCTTTGCATGACAACTTCCGGTAGGGCGGGGTCAAGTTCGCTCTCCAAAAAGTGGCTCCATCTGCCATCTGGTGGTAAATAAGGAAAATGCTTTTGATGAAGTTCAAAAAGGACTTTGGATTGAGACCCTAAAGGTTTTGGAATATTGAACCTCAGGAAGTGATTTGGGGGAGATCTGGCTATTTTTAAAAGTCACAGAAGTATAGGAGAATTGAGAATTCCGAGAGTGATCTCCCACTTCTACCATCTCCCAAATAATTTGCAAATATGTTTAAAATTTCCCAATCATTTCTTTCAGTATATCTTGCTATTAGAAAAGTATCTGTTTTTACAGACATTTAGAAATAGTTACTAAAGTATTCCCCGAGTACATTTTACAGAAAGAAATGCTTTGGAAGCTGCATTAGCCAAATACGTTGAAGAAAGTTTAGCCAAGAGTACTGCTCTGATTTCAGTTTCTGGAAGGAAAAAAAAACAACTGTAATTATAACTAGGAAGTGGTTAAGAGGTCATAAGAATTCTAGAAGAAAAACTCATATTTCTTATTTTCTTCCAGGACTAGTATATAAACTATCAGAGTTGGCAATATAGGAAAGTTATGGTATGCTTATGTTTACCCTGTATATTTTCACTCTGTGTACTTTTACAGTCACTGTGAAATTTGTACATTTAACGTTAGATGTGGAGTCCCTGAAACCAATCAGGTTGCTGAGTAAATATTCTTTTCATAATGAGAATAAAGCAGGAGAAAGAAGTTAATGGTATGCTTCTTTCAAATGTTATATTTATAAAAATACTATGAAAAGGTGGGTACTTTTTAAGAGGCTGTAATGTCAAAATCCCAACTGACTTTAAAATTTCTATGTTTTTGATGGTAACCTCTTCTTCCTTATTAATTTCATATCACTCTCCCCATAATTCTGAAACAAGTCACTGCTTTATAACCAGAGGCTTACTATATGATCTGTGGGTTACAGTGTATAGTCACTTCTAGCAAACTAAGTAAAAATGAATTTCTTTCTTAAACTTGGCAACCTCAGAAAAAGAACTATACAAGAGGCACACTTGGCTTTGTCAGCCAACCCACTTAATATTTAGTATTGTTATGTTTTCTCATTTACTCTTCTATGGATCTTAACACAGAAAATACAGGTATCATGTGTTTTAAGACATAAAACACTTTTTAAAAATACTGATTTCAATAAAAATTTAGGTATTAAGTGTGGGGAAAATTACTTGAATTATCTTCATTGATAAAGGAGATAAATTGGTCAGAGTTTAAGAGAAGAATTAACATTCTAATCTAGACTCCATTTGGTTAAAATGGGAAGTTTCTCAAACACCTGTCAGATTTCATGGAAAGAGACCTATAACCTTTCCTACCAGAGTCAACATGGGTATGAAAGCCATTTGTTTAAAGTAAGAATGTAATATACATCTGGAATGTAATATAAATCTGGAATATAAATGGTATTGGTTTATATTAAAGCTTCTTATGTTACTGTGGAAGACAGAAACATTATACGTACATACACATGGTAACCCATAAGGGGTACTGTCATTTAAAGCAACAGATGGTAGATCAAAAGCAGCTGCAGTAAGTTGAGCTGCCTAAGATAGATGTCTATACCCTTAAAGCCTCTTGTTCCTGCCAAATGGAATAAGAAACCTAAAATGCGTGAAAATAAACAATAAAAGGATAACCCTAAAATAACAAAGTCTAAAACTTCAGGTGTGAACTCAGTGTTTTAAAATGTGCTAAGAAAGTTTTTTTTTAAACTTATGGAGTATATACGAAAGAAAATAGAGGGTATATAATATATGATGTATGTAATATATATAGACATATGTATATATATATATATGAGAGAAAGTGAACAAATGGAGCTAAATTGGTGAATCTAGATGGTTACTTATTATTGCTTATTATGTCAAATATCAACAAGTCTGGACTTAGGTAAGGAGAAGTTGTTTTAAAAGACTATTGTAATACCAGAACTCACTGATCACAAAATCTGCAAATGTCTCAAACAGAAAAAAAAAGGTTTTTAAAAAATAAAATTAGGAAGAGGTGTGTGTATATGTTAGTCACTCAGTCATGTCCAACTCTTTTTGACCCCATGTACTATAGCCCGCCAGGCTCCTCTATCCATAGAATGCTCCAGGCAAGAACACTGGCGTGGGTAGCCATTTCCTTCTCCAGGGGATCTTCCTGACCCAGGGATCAAACTCAGGTCTCCTGCATTGCAGGCAGATTCTTTACCATCTAAGCCACCTGGGAAGGGAGAGGTAGGCAGGGCTAACAGTAACTTTGTGTGGGAGTATGGCAAGGGGATACAGCAAGCAGACGGTATAATCATGGTGTTCGAACAGGAGTATTTTTCTCTCTGTGGTTGATCAATTCTCTGAATGAACCATTAAGGAGGGGATGTCTGTATTTCAGGACTTGAGTTTGGAGATGAGTTAAAGTTCAGGGGCCAAGCAGGAGAAGAGAAGTCTAACTAAAATTTAGTCAAACCAAATTATAGACAACTCTTCTGTAGGTTTAAATTATTTCAAAATAAGATTTTTTTAAAAGTTTAAGAGTTAGTACTTAGCTACAGTTTTGGAATGTATTTTTTATTCTCCCAAAACATCATGATATTTTACTAGCTGTACTTTGCCCCTCTTTCCAGTAACTAGACTTTGATTAAAGACCCTACATTACAGCCTAGTAGGCTGTAGATTTATCTGGTCCTAATTTTACCTTCACCGGAAAGAATAAAAACTTCCTTAAAAAAATACCACAATGTTTAAAGGGTCCAAAGTTTTTCAGAGGAGAAAGTAAGTAGTTTGTAATTTAATCCCATCAAGCAAATATTAATACATACCCTGGGAACTAACTAAACAAATTAAGATTCAGAGGAATCCAATTAAAGAGCAGCATATTCCTGTATTTCAAGTTGTAAGAATGTATTTTTAAAATTTATGAGTCTTGAATGAGTTACTTAGAAATTGACTGTATTAAGATTCCTAGGTGGTGACTATAGTTAATAACACTGAATTGTATATTTGAAAACTGCTAAGAGAAAAGGTCTTGTAAGTTTGTTCTTTATTGTGATGCGAACTTTTAACTATGTGTGGTGATGAATGTTAACTAGACGTACCATGCTGACCATTTAGCAATATATATGAATCAAGTTGTATACCTTAAACTCATAATGTTGTATCAATTATATCTTAATTTTTAAAAAAAGACTTCTTAGGATGCAATAAGCTTCTGGTTAATGAGTTAATCATTGGGAGAAATACCTCCCTTTTCAATAAAAACTCTATAGCTATATATTAAATATAAAAATAAACTATATCAACTAAAGATAAGCATGTCCTTTTTCTTAATTATAAAGAGATACTCAGGATTCATCAGAGAAGGCAATGGCAACCCACTCCAGTACTATTGCCTGGAAAATCCCATGGATGGAGGAGCCTGGTAGGCTGCAGTCCATGAGGTTGCTAAGAGTCGGACATGACTGAGCGACTTCACTTTCACTTTTCACTTTCATGCATTGGAGAAGGAAATGGCAACCCACTCCAGTGTTCTTGCCTGGAGAATCCCAGGGACAGGGGAGCCTGGTGGGCTGCCATCTATGGCGTCGCACAGAGTCAGACATGACTGAAGCGACTTAGCAGCAGCAGCAGGACTCATAGTTAGAACATAGGAAGAACTACAACAAATCAATAGGAAAAAGACAATCCATGTAAAAAAAATGGGCACGAGAACTGAACAACCCTGCCCCAACCAAAGGTTATCCAGATAACCAAAAATATTCTTAAATAGTGCCCTACTACATCACTAATTAATAATCAGAAATGCAAATTAAGCCTACAATGAGATAGCAAAAATGGTTAAAATTTAAGATTAGTAATGACAAGTCTTGGTAATAAGTAGAATAACTGGAAGTTATCCTGCTGATGAGAGTGTAATTGGTACAAGTTCTTAGAAAGCAGCTTGGCAGTATCGGATAAAGCTGAAGAGAGCAAACCCTGTGACACCAATGCCACTTCTAGGTATCTGCCCCCTCCTTCAAATGTATACACTTGTGTACAAAGTGACATGTATAATGACAAACTTCTATGAACAATGGAACAATAGAATGAGTAAATGAGTTTTTGCTGTATTCATGCTGAAAAAGACAAAAAGCAGTCTGTGACAGTTAGGAGCTAGCCTGATACTCAGAGCCAGGCTGTGTTGTTCTCATGTTGAACAAAAACAGGTTCACAGAACAACAATATTAGACATGGCTACTCTGTGATGGTGACGGATTAAGAGAAAAATAAGAAGATGCCACAAATAGGCATAAAGGTACATTTTCCAATCCACAAACATGACCAAGTATTTCTCTATCCTGGCTAATATGAATTACCAACTACAGTTTTAGCCTCCTCCCATTTTTTTCACTTTCTGCATGAGAATTATTAATATATCCAACAACAAAATTCTTTGAGTTACTCCTAATTTTAAAAAACTTTGTTCTTCTTCTGCTTGAGACATTTGCAGATTTTGTGAAGAGTGAGTTCTGTTATTGCAATGGTCTTTTAAAGCAGCTTCTCCTTACCTAAGTCTACATTTGTTGATATTTAACATAGTCCTACTTCAAACCACCCCCAAATCACCTTTCACACAATTAAATACCACAAGTCCTAAACTAAGTATCAATGAAAAGAGACCAGATTCTGAAGATAACCTACTGCACTTTTTTTTAACATTCTATACACTATATATAGTTGTTTTTGTTTTTCACAAAGGGAGTAACGAGCATCAGACAGTGTCAGAAGACAGGTTCTAGTTCTTATATTGCTAGGAGTAGCTGTATGGACTGGGCAAGTGATTTAAGCATTTGGGACTTAGTTTTTCATCTATTTAAAAAAAGGGGAGGGACTTACATGGTGGTCCAGTGCCTCAGACTCAGTGCTCCCAACGCAGGGGGGCTGAGGTTAGATCCCTGGTCAGGGAACTAGATTCCACATGCTGCAACTAAGCGTTTGAATCCTGTAACTAAGACCCGATGCAATCAAATAAATATTTTTAAAAAGGGGGTGGGGAGATGGACCTAATTTTTCTGAGGTGCATTTTTAAACATTCTATGATGACTATTAAAGAAACTCTGAACAAATACCTTGCACAATTTCTATTGGGCCATTTTCAATATATGTTAAGTAGTCTATTATTTAATTTCCTCTAAAATCTAAAGCCAAACATTTGTCTTCACTTCGTTTATCTACTATATTATTTGGGAAGCAGATTTACATACTAACTATGAGCATGAATTGTGTCAGACAAAACTAAATTATCTTAATAAATTAATAAAACTTTATTATCTCATATTTACTAGGTAAAGGGCCCTAGGGGAATAACATAACCTCTCAATTTCATCTGTAAAAAGGAAATGTGTACCCTATAGAGTTGTTGATGCAAGGGTTAAATCAGATAATGCATGTGAATTACTTAACACATACCAGTATATAGAAATATACCCAATAAGTACTAATTCCATCATAATCATGAGTAACAAACCAGTTGCTGGTTTTTCAGGATTTGAGCATTTGAGGATTCCAGGGAAAAGAATGGATTTATGCATATCATGAGGCAAGTTGAATAGCTGCCCTATCCAATGTACCTACTGGACCCCAGTTTCCTGAAGGATGATGTCTGTCTGTCCTCTTTTCTTTACCTACTGATCATTTCCTCCAAGCCCCCACCCCCACCCAGCTGGTTCAGGCTTCAGAAGACTCTTCGGGATCTTTCTGCCTTTCCCTTGGTCTCCAGGCGCAGTGTGTGGGGTGTGCCCAGTACCTTAACACCTCGCTGTTCGCTGCAGCATCCCCAGCCGGCTGACAGATAGGATGACTTCAGCCTTAAGCTCGCTTAACGAGTATCCTCATTGGCTTCTCCATTCCCAAGGGCTTTTTTTTTTTTTTTCCCCTCGAAAGGGAAATGAAAGGTGAGTTTGCTGTTGCTTTGGCAACAAATTTCAACCTCTACCTAATTTTCCAGAATGAGAACATATCTATTAATACATTCGATAGACTGGGGACTGGGGAGTTGAGTCGCTCAACGTAATTTTTCTTCCAAGTTCAAAACAGCTCACCCAGTTCGGTTAGCCTTTGGAGGTGCTGCGGTTAGAGGCTAGCAAAGCCGAGGGCAGCTGTTACCGGAACCTGTTGGCAGAGAAGTTTAAAGTGTACCCGCAACAGGTGGCAGCTGCTGCTGAGTGCGCTTCTGAGAAAAGAATGGCGACTGCATGCAGAAAACTCCTGCAAAGCAGGCAAGTGGAAACTCTTCTCCTTTTTCTGTGCTTATCTGTGGGGGGTGCAGCAACCATTCGCTATTCGGTGGCAGAGGAGATGGAGAGCGGTTCATTTGTAGCTAATGTGGCTAAGGACCTGGGGCTGGAGGTAGGGAAGCTGGCTGCGCGCGGGGCGCGGCTCGTTTCCGAGGGCAATAAACTGCATTTCCGGCTCCACCGCAAAACAGGGGATCTGTTCGTGAAGGAGAAACTGGATCGGGAGTCACTCTGTGGCAAAGCCGACCCATGCGTTCTGCACTTTGAAGTAGTCCTGGTGGAGCCACTGCAGTCCTTTCGCGTGGAGGTCAGGGTATTTGATATCAATGACAATGCCCCGGTTTTCCTAAACAAGGAGCCTCTTTTAAGGATTCCGGAGAGCACCCCCCTGGGTTCACGGTTTCCTCTGCAGAGCGCCCAGGATCTGGACGTCGGCCTCAACGGTCTCCAAAACTACACCCTAAGCGCCAATGCGTATTTCCACCTGCACACCCGCTTCCGCAGCAACGGGCCCAAATATGCCGAACTAGTGCTGGATAAACCCCTGGATAGAGAGGAGCAGCCGGAAGTCAACATGACAATCACAGCTGTGGACGGAGGGTCTCCACCCAAGTCTGGCACCGCCCACATCCGGGTGGAGGTTCTGGACGTCAATGATCACGTGCCCCAATTCTCTCGACTGGTGTACCGCGCTCAGGTACCGGAAAATAGCGCCAACGGTTCCCTGGTGGCTACGGTGACTGCTACAGACCTGGACGAGGGCTCCAACAAAGAGATAACTTACTCTTTAGCTCAAAACCCAGAAGTAATTCTCCAGACATTTCAGATTCACTCTGAAACTGGAGAGGTTCGACTAAGAGGGCCCCTAGATTTTGAAGCGATTGAAACATACGACATTGACATTCAAGCTACCGATGGAGGAGGCCTCTCTGCCCACAGCAAAGTCCTGGTGGAAGTGGTGGATGTTAATGACAATCCTCCTGAAGTTACAGTCTCCTCTGTATCCAGCCCTCTCCCTGAGGACTCTCCACTACAGACTGTCGTGGCCCTTTTCTCTATCCGAGACCGGGACATTCGAGTGGGAGGAAAAATCACCTGCTTCGTCAAAGAAGACTTTCCCTTTGCAGTCAAACCTACATTCCGGAACTCCTACTCACTGGTCACTGACAGAGGCTTGGATCGGGAGGCGGTCTCTGGCTATAATATCACCCTTGTTGCCATGGATACTGGACCACCCACTCTGTCCTCGGAGACTGTGATAGAGGTGCTAATATCAGACATTAATGACAACCCCCCAGTATTTCAAGAAGATTCCTACATCTTGACTGTTAGAGAAAACAACAGCCCTGCAGTTTTTATTGGCAAAGTCCTTGCTGAGGATCTAGATTTGGGTGAGAATGCCAAAGTAACGTATTCCCTGTTGCCTCCAAAAAGTGGAGATCTATCAGTCTTTGCTTACATCTCCATAAATTCAGACAATGGGAAACTCTATGCACTGAGAACGATGGATTATGAGGCCATTCAACATTTTCAGTTTGTGGTAAAGGCAACTGATGGGGGCTTCCTGTCACTGAGTAGCCAGGTTACTGTCAGAGTGGTTGTCCTGGATGACAATGATAACCGTCCAATGATCCTGTACCCATTGCAAAATGGCACTTTGCCCTGCAATGACCTGGTGCCCAGGTCGGCAGAGGCAGGCTACCTGGTGACCAAGGTGGTGGCAGTGGATGGTGACTCGGGTCAGAATTCTTGGCTTTCATATCATCTATTTAAAGCCACTGACCTTGGGTTATTCTCTGTTCAGCAACAAAATGGGGAAATCCGTACATTGCGGCAGGTATCTGAGAGAGATCCCATGATGCAGAAACTGGTCATCCTTGTTCAGGATCATGGCCAACCAGCTCTTTCTACGACCGCCTCACTTAACATTCTCCTGGTAGATGGCTTTTCTGAGCCCTATCTGCAGTTTCGGGATACATTTAAGCATCCTACAACGGTAAATCCATCCACTAAATATTTAGTCATTTCTCTGGCTGTGCTTTCCTTTCTCTTTCTCCTCTCTGTCACAGTGATCTTCATTATACATATCTGCCAGAAGATTAAACACAGAGAAAAGTTCACAATTCAAGAGCATTTCTATGATGACTGCAATTTCTCTAACAACCTGGTACAAGGAGGAGCCAGTGGACCAGTATTGCAGCCTTGTCCCTATGAGATGTGCTCAGCCACTGGCACTAGCAATAGTGAGTTCCGGTTTCTTAAGCGCTTTATGCCCAACTTCCCTTTCCCCCACGGAAATGGAGAGGCAAAAACAGAGGCCAGTTCCAGATTACCACCAGATTCTGATAGGAACAGGCCTAGGGGGTCAGAGGGCCATGCCCAAGTATCTGATGACTATATGTAACCATTACCCATGTCTCCTGTGGAAGTTCACTAGTTCTGGCTCTGGAAACACTTAGTTCCATAGAGATACTGTGTTATTTTGCCTTTAAGTTATTTTCTATTAGAAAGTTACACATGCTTAGGGGAAGAGAACTAGCTTCTAGTTTTGATGTATCAGAAAGCAGTCAGGTTGAGAAGTAGAAATATAGTTTATCATTATTCAGAAATTTCTAGATTTTTGTCCCTTGATGAGTAGAGATCATTTCTGAATCAATGTCTTATACCACCATTCACAATCATGCAAATGTCTGGTGAATGGTGGTCCTCAATAGATAACTAGATGGGAGGAAGGATAAAGAAGAAGAAAAAGGATTTGCCTTATTTGCAAATATAAAGACAGATATAAGGCTAAAGAGATTCAGTTCAGGAATGTTTGCTAAAATTAAGTTAGATTTCTTAATGGTTGTTGGGGAGCCTTAGGCAAGTCTTACGTCTCTTTATGAATGTCGAGAATGAAAAGTGGATGAGAAAAAAAACAGACTACAAGTAGATCTACAGAAGATATTAAAGGAAAAAGAATTCATTAATACCAATTAAGTGGCCTTAAAAAAAGAAAGATTTTCACCTATTTTCAGAGTTGATCTTAAGCCATTTTTCCCTCTGAGCATGCTGATGTGATGACATACATGGAGACTAAGAAAAAGGTAGTTCCTAGAATATCATTCATAAAATGGAGTAGGGAATCAAATTCAATCTATAAGCTATTTTAAGTTCTCTCATTCTAAACTTAAAAAACTGAAATTGAAATATTAACATTTCAAGGATACAATTACCAATTGTGCCTTAACTGTTTAAGAGTTTGCTTTAATGAGTCTTTAGTTATGTACCTTATTTTACATAATGTGTAAACGCAGACCCACAAAGGGTATGTTACACACACACAAGCACAATATTTGTACCTGGTATTCCAAGGGTAGAGCAATACCTCTAGTTTGGGCAAATAGCTTCAATTACCTATTTAACTTTGAAATGCGTATAAATCTACATTTCTACTGGAAATTTCGTTTCTACTGGAAATTTCGAGTTACAACAAAAGTTTTTTAAAAGGATTTAAATTCCTTATGAGATAATTTTAGACTCATAAAACTGCAAGAATAGTATAGAGTTATCATATACTCTTCACCTGGCTTCCCATATAACCATAGCACAGTCAACAAAATTAAGAAATTAACATTGGTACAATTCTATAAACTAAACTACAAATGTTATTCAGATTTTACCCTACTGTCCTTTTTCTTTTAAAGGATCCAATATAGGATCTCACAATGAATTTAGTTTCTACCATTCACCATCGTCCCTTAACCTTTTGTCTTTCATGACCTTGAGACTTTTGAAGAGTAATGGTCAGTTATTGTAAAATGTCTCTCAATTTCTTCCAGTTACATTGAGGTATAATTGACATAGCACTGTTTAAGGTATACAGCATATGATTACCACAACAAGCTTATTGTTAACAAGTATGTCCCTCAACTTGACATTGTCTTTGTTTTCTCATAATTAGATTGTTCTGCATTACTGGGAAGAATATTACAGAAATGATACTGTGACCTTCTCAATCCATCATATCAGGGGGTACATGATGTCAAAATGTCTTATCTGGTAATGTTAATATTTTTTTTTACTGTGGTAGAATATTGACCATTTTTAAGTATATAGTTCAGTAGTGTTAAAGTGATATCAATCTTGAGCACTTGGTTAAGATAATATCTGTCAAGTTTATTTACTATAATGTTACTATTTTTCCTCTTGTAATTAATATGGGGAGAGATACTTAGAAACTACAATGCAAATATAATGTTTCTGCTTTAACTTTTGCCCACTAATTTTAGTATCCATTACTGGCTGTTTCCTGTGGCAATTAATAACTGTGGCAGTGAATGGTGAATTTCTGATTCCTTTTACACTAATTAACTGAAATTCTTTAAAGAATGCTTGTCACTTCTCCTACATTTATATTTTACTCATTTCTTTATATATGGATTCATGGACATTTACTATATTATTTGGACTATAACCCAATGTTACCATTTTATGAGCAAACTCTTATCTGGGATGAAGAGCAGATTTTTAAGCCTGGAATTATCCATACAGAGCACAATTTATTCAAAATGAGTATTTCTTTGTAATACTATGTTACATTATCTTAAAGCAAGCATAAAAATCTTTTAACTTGTTTATGTTTATAATGTTTTAACTCTAAATGAAAATTACATTAACTTGATCTTAAATTTCCATTAGTTATATAATTAATAAATATTGACTACGCAAATTTAAAATTAGACATTTATATATTTATAAGCTAAGTATAATAAAGATGTCATTTAAATATAGATTTACATGCTGAAATTAAAATGGAATTGATCTCTTTGGCTTTATTTAATTCTACCAAAGATAAATATATATATTGCTTTCTCTGTGTCAGTGCTTTTTGTTGTTTTATATTTAAAGATAAATATGTCTCATTCTCAAAAGCAAAATTTATCCATATAATTCTCATATATAAAGGTTTATTTTCTACAGAGTTGAGTATCAAAGTACATGATTAATCACACATCCTCTTCAGCCTAAAATTTGACCTCATTTCCAAATCTATATAACTTTTTATAATATTATTGAAATATCTGTTGTGTTTATAGAACACTGAAACATAATATTAAAAAGTAAAAGTAACAAGTGTTTTGTTTCAACTGGTGAAGCAAATGTTTTTATGTACCATGCTTTTCTCTAAACAGAGATAATAGATAAAATTTTAAATGCAAACACTAGAAATGAAGCAAACATAGCCACTACAGAAAGATTCCTGAAGTTATTCATTGTACTATATTTCAGACCTATGGAAGCTGGAATACAAAGACTACATGCTAAACCTTATAGCTAACAGGCTCAATGAAATCAATTGTACTATTTTGGATAAGTACTATTTTGTACTATGTTAGATCAGAAGCCCAAGTCACTATTATAAGACCTGATTCTAGACCATGGCTGGGTGGTCTAGGGATAAATATTGGTGGGGAGAGAAAGGATAGAGAATATACTTTTTAAAACATACTACTCATAATGCAGTTTTTAAAAAGGATACTTATAAAGATGATTTCAGGACTACACCCACAAAATAGATAATTAGTTATGGGAGAAACAAACCATGAGGCTGAAATAAAACTAGATTATATATATATACACACACATATATATAAACGATTAGAAATTTTAGAAATAAAACATTAAGTCATGCAATAAAACCTCAGTAGATGGTATAAAATTTAGTATGGGAGTTACTGAAGAACAAATTAGTAAATTTGTATATAACTAAGGGATTCATCAATAACAGAACAAAAAGTAACAAACCACCCAAAACTTAATTGGGGGAGGGATATAGGCCTACCTCTTGAATATGTAAGCATCAAAAAATCTTGGGCCCAAGTTTTAAGCCAGCCACAGAATACACAGAACATAGATTGAAAAAAACCCTAGTATAGGCTCAGTTGATGACACAAAAGAAGAAAATGGAGGGAAAGAAAGAGAAAAGATAGTATTGACTCTGGTTCTTGCCAAGATGGCAAATTAGCATGAGCTGCAGAAATCCTATTTCAAGATCGCAGGTCAAAACATCACTAACCTCTCAACAAAGAAATCCCAAGACCAATTGGTTTAATGGATGAATTCCAAACATTTCAAGAATAATTATTAATCCTTCTTAAACTCTTTCAAAAAACAGAGAACATTTCCAAACTTACTTTATGAGGCCAACATCACGCTGATACCAAAGCCAGACAAAGACACAAGAAAACTGCAAGTCAATATCCCTGGATGAATATAGATACAAATATCCTCAATGAAATACTAGCAGACCAAATTTAATAGCATATTAAAATATACAACATGACCAAATGGAATTTCTCGCTGGGTTGCAAAGATGCTTCAACATATGCAAATGAATGTGATATAGTACCTAAACAGAAAGAAGAACAAAATCACAAGATCATCCTGATAAGATCGAGGAGGACTACAATGTGCTCAGTGACCCATGAAAGCACGAAATCTTCAACTGCTAAGGGGTGGAAGGCCTGTAGGGCGGTGGCCCCAGCGGCAGGAGCAGAAGCAGTATTAATGGTACCTCCTTCAGCTACACATTCCACGGAGACCCTCATGCCATGTTTGCTGAGTTCTTCGGTGGCCAGAATCCCTTTGACACCTTTTTTGGGCAGCATAATGGGGAGGAAGGCATGGACATCGATAACCTGTTCTCCGGCTTCCCTATGAGCATGGGTGGCTTCATCAACATGAACTTTAGCTGCTCTTGTCCTGCCCATGAGCCCACCCAAAAGAAACAAGATCCCTCTGTCACCCATGACCTTAGGGTCTCACTTGAAGAGGTCTATAGCAGCTGTAACGAGAAGATGAAAATCTCTCATACGTGGCTGAACCCCGACAGAAAGAGCATCCACAATGAAGACAAAATCTTGACCATGGAAGTGAAGCAAGGGTGGAAAGAAGGGACCAAAATCACCTTCCCCAAGGAAGGAGACCAGACTTCCAACAACATTTCAGCCGATATCGTCTTTGTCTTAAAGGACAAACCACACAATATCTTCGAGAGAGATGGCTCTGATGTCATCAGGATCAGCCTTTGGGAGGCTCTGTGTAGCTGTACAGTCAATGTCCTCACTATGGACATCAGGACCATACCCATTGTGTTCAAAGATGTCATCAGGCTTGGCATGCAGCGAAAAGTTCCCAGAGAAGCCCACCCTCTCCTCAAAGTGCCCAAGAAACATGGGGACCTCATTATTGAGTGTGAAGTGATCTTTCCAGAAAGGATTCCCCAGATGCCAAGAACCATTCTCAAGCAGGTTCTTCCATTATAGTCAACCCGAGTTGACCAAGGACTGACCAGGGACTGTTCCAGAGCTCAAGGATTTCTGGACCAGTCCACCAGCTGTGGACCTGAGGAGGGCTCAGGGATGGCTTTTGTACTACTGAATGTTTTCCAGAGGATATATTACAGTCTTTCAAAAAAAAATCACATGATCATCCTAAGAGATGCAGACAAAGTATTTGACAAAATTTAACACCCTTTCAGGATAAAAGCTCTCAACAAATTAGGCATATATAAGGAACTCTCCTCAGAACAATGAAGGCCATATAGTAAAAGCCCAAAACTAACATCATACAAAATGATGAAAGTTGAAAGGTTTTATTCTAAGATCTAGAATAAGGCAAAGATAAAGATGTCCACTCTCACCACTTCTATTCAATATAGTACTGGGAGTCCTAGCCAAGACCATTAGGTAAGAAAAAGAAATTAAAAAAAATTCAAATCAGATAGAAAAAAGTAAAATTATTTGCAGATGGCATGATCTTATGCACAGAAAACCCTACAGAAAATCTTATGCACAGAAAACCCCACAGAAAAACACAGAGACTCCACATTAAAAAACTGTTAGAACAAGTGAAATCAGTAAAGTTGCAGGATACAAAACCAGAGTACAAAAATCAGTTGCATTTCTATGCACTAACAACAAAGTATCCAAACAAGAAATGAAGAAAACAATACATTACATTAGTAGAAAAAATAATAAAATACTTAGAAGTAAACTAACAAGGAGGTGAAAGACTTGACACTGGAAAACTATAAAGCATAACTGGAAAAAAAACACAAATGGAAAAGATCTTGTGTTTATGTATAGGAAAATTAACATTGTTAAAATGTCTATTCTACCTAGAGCAATCTACAGATTTAGTATAGATCTATCAAAATCCTAATGGCATTTTTTTTTCAGAAATAAATGCTAAAATTAACAGAACCACAAAAGACCCCAGATAGCCAAAGCAATTTTTAAGCAAGAAAAATAAAGCTGGAGGCATCACATTTCCTTATTTCAAAATACAGTTCAAAGTCACAGTAATAGAAACAATATGGCACTGGTATAAAAACAGATGAATTAACCAACCAAACAAAATAGAGAGCCCAGAAATAGAACTACTCATATATGGTCAGTTGATCTTTGACAAGTGTGCCAAGAATACTCAGTGGGGAAAGGACAGTGTCTTCAATAAATGGTGTAGGAAAACTGGATATCCACATGCAAAACAATGATATTGGGACCTTATACCATTAAAAAAATTACCTCAAAATGGGTAAAGATGTAAATGTAAGAACTGAACAAGAACTCCTAGAAGAAAACCTAGAGAAAAGCTTCTTGACATTGGCCTTGACAATTTCTTGGACATAATACCAAAAGCAGAGGCAGTTTGGGGACTTGAATCATAAACAGTTCACTACATTGATAAAACTTTCCCTAAATGATAGGAGTGGCTCACTGTGATTTATGCTGAAAACCTTTCCTTTTTAGAGCCAGGTAGAGGGCTCTACTAGGGCCCAGTAAAACACCCTAGTCTCTGAGTTTGGCACCCCACTCCAGTACTCTGGCCTGGAAAATCCCATGGATGGAAGAGCCTGGTAGGCTGCAGTCCATGGGGTCGCTAAGAGTTGGACACAACTGAGCGACTTCACTTTGACTTTTCACTTTCATGCATTGGAGAAGGAAATGGCAACCCACTCCAGTGTTCTTGCCTGGAGAATCCCAGGGACGGTGGAGCCTGTTGGGCTGCCAGTCTATGGGGTCGCACAGAGTCGGACATGACTGAAGCAGCTTAGCAGCAACAGCAGCAGCAGCAGCAGAGAGCATTTTCCACTTGTTGTCATAGTTCATCACTTGGAGGAATCAAATGTGACCTGTGTAACTCCACAGGGAGAGAATTTTTAGACACTTGTGTCTGCTTTCCTCCAGACTTCGCCCATGTTCTTTTACCCTTTGATTTAGCTTTGTACTTTTTTGTTCTAATATCTCTTGTTATTGTTTAGTCGCTAAGTCATGTCCAACTTTTTTGTGACCCCATGGACTGTAGCCCACTAAGGCTCCTCTGTCCATGGGATTTCCCAGGCAAGAATATTGGAATGGGTTGCCATTTCCTTCTCCAAGGGATCTTCCCCAGGAATCGAACCCTTGTCTCCAGCATTGGCAGGCAAATTCTTTACTGCTGAGCCATCAGGGAAGGTCCTGTGTGACTCCTCCTAGCAAATCAAAGCTGGGGGTGGTCTGGTGGATGCCTGATGTACCCCTCAACTCATTTTATGATACTAAAACTTGTCTAGAAAAAAAGAAAAGCTATTTCCCAATATCATTATCAACAGATACAAAAATTCTAAATAAAATATTGGCAAAACCAATCCCAATTTCTTGGTCACTCTACCACCTCCTACTGACTCTCTCCCTCCACCATTCCCAACCACCCTTTTTTTAAATTGATTGATGGAATGCCTGAACTGAGAAAATAGCAATGATTAAACATTCGACACCAGGTTTCTCTGGTGGTTCAGTAAGGAGTTCACCTACTAATGCAGGAGATACGGGTTTGATCCCTGGTCCAGGAGGATCCCACATGCCACAGAGCAGCTGACCCCGTGTGCCACAACTATTGAGCCTGTGCTGTAGAGCCCAGGAGTCATAATTACTGAGCCCATGTGTCACAATTACTGTGGCCTGCACGCCCTAGAGCCCATGCTCTGCAACAAGACATCACAATGAGAAGCCCATGCAACACAACTAGAGAGCAGCCCTTGCTTGAAGCAACTAGAGAAAAGCCCATGCAGCAACAAAGACCCAGTGTAGCCAAAAATAAAATATAATGTAAAAAATTAGACTATAAGATTTCAACTTATAGTCAAAGATGGAATAAACATATTTTCCCCTATATTTCTTGATGAGTACAACTAAAAACCTTTCAAACTCTATATCAAACAAACAAGGAAAATCCAAAACAGAAGAGAGAAGAGGGCAGACCAGCTATGAACTGGAACAACAACACAGACATGAGTTTCTTACTTTCTCCCCACCATGTATCTCACACTTGGAGTTTAAGATGCTAGCAGTCCAGAAATGTCAATCAGTTCAGTTCAGTTCAGTTGCTCAGTCGTGTCCGACTCTGCGACCCCATGAACCACAGCACGCCAGGCCTCCCTGTCTATCACCGACTCCCGGCGTTCACCCAAACCCATGTCCATTGAGTCGGTGATGCCATCCAACCATCTCATCCTCTGTCGTCCCCTTCTCTTCTGCCTTCAGTCTTTGCAAGCATCAGGGTCTTTTCAAATGAGTCAGCTCTTCGCATCAGGTGCCCAAAGTATTGGAGTTGCAGCTTCAGCATCAGTCCTACCAATGAACACCCAGGACTGATCTCCTTTAGGATGGACTGGTTGGAGCTCCTTGCAGTCCAAGGGACTCTCAAGAGTCTTCTCCAACACCACAGTTCAAAAGCATCAATTCTTCAGCGCTCAGCTGTCTTCACAGTCCAACTCTCACATCCATACATGACCACTGGAAAAACTATAGCCTTGACTAGATGGACCTTTGTTGACAAAGTAATGTCTCTGCTTTTTAATATGCTAACTAGGTTGGTCATAACTTTCCTTCCAAGGAGTAAGCGTCTTTTAATTTCATGGCTGCAGTCACCATCTGCGTTGATTTTGGAGCCCAGAAAAATAAAGTCAGACACAGACAAAAAAAATACCCTCAAAAAATGAACACACACACACTACTCCCTGTCTAATGAATCAGCAAAAGGGAGGCCTAGCAAAACAAAACTTTTAGAAAATAATTACTCTGGACAAACATGATAGAAAAAAGTATGTAGCTCCCCTACTGCCCATGCAAGCGAAGCTGAGTGGAAAGATTTGTTTTTCACACACTTGTGTAACAAGCCTCCCCTGCCTGCCATGGAGAAAGTGTGGGAAGCTGGAACTCCCACCCACCCATAGTAATGAGGAGCCCACCTCTTCAGATGTCAACAGAGGCCAAGTGGGGAACCTGGACTTCCACCACTCCATGGCAGTAATGAGTCAGCTTTCTCTCTTCCTCTACCAGAGAAGTGTCAGGGAAAGCCAGTTAATACAGAAAGTTTAAATTAAATCTAGAGTCTCAGAATATAGTAAGGGCAGAATTATACTCTTCTCAAATGCTTACAGAACTTATACCAAAACAGACTATATCCTGGGTCATAAAACAAACCTGAACAAATTTAAAATAATTAAAATGATACAGAAGTTGCTCTGCTACATAATGGATACAAATTAGAAATAAATAATAGGATAAGAAGAAAAATTCCAGGACAGCTGCAAACTAGCAAACATCTTAGTAATTTATAGGTCAAGGAATAAGTCTCAAGGGAAGCCTTAAAATGCACTGAATTGAATGAAAATAACAGCATATCAGAACTGTGGAAAACAGCTAGAACTGTGCTAAAAAGGAAATTTATAATACTAAATTCATATATCTGGATAGAGGAAAAGTCTCAAATGAAAAAACCAAGGAAGACTGGCCAAGATGGCAGGGTAGAAAGACCGTGAGCTCACCTCCTCTCACAGGCACACCAAAATCACAACTATCTCCAGAACAACCAATCGATGAAAAAGACTGGAATCTATCAAAAAGATTTTCTACAACTAAAGACATAAAGAAGGAACCACAACAAGATGAGTAAGAGGGGTAGACTTGCGATACAGTCAATGCCATACTCCTGGGTGAGTGGCCCACAAACTGAAGAACAGTTACATTGCAGAGGTTCTCTCAAAGGAGTGAGAGATCTCAGCCCCATGTCTTGGCTCCCCAGCCTATGGGGCCTGTAGCAGGAAGATGAACATTTGGCTTTGAAGGCCAGGAGTCCTTACATTTAGGGAGTCCCAGAGAGCTGGGGAAATAGAGATTTCCCTCTTAAAGTGTTAATCACTCAGTCTTGTCCAACTGTTTGTAACCCCATGGGCTGTATAGCCCACCACGCTCCTCTATCCATGGGATTTCCCAGGCAAGAATACTGGAGTGGGTTGCCATTTCCTTCTCCAGGGGATCTTCCTGGCCCAGGGATCTAACGCGAGTCTCCTGCATTGCTGGAAGATTTTTTTTTACTGTCTGAGCTACCAGAGATGAAGCCTCTTCCCTCTTAAAGGGTACACTCAAAATCTCATATGCTCTAGTACCCAGGGCAGAAGTGGTAATTTGAGAGGAGCCTGGGTTAGACCCGCCTGCTGATCATGGAGAGTCTCTTGGAGAGACCAGAGGCAACTACAGTTCACCCTGGGGACACAGACACTGGCAGAAGCCATTCAGGGAGCTCCATCTACCACGAGGACACAGGTGCTGGCAAGCATCATCGTGGAATTCTCCCTTTAGCTCTTGCACTTGCACCAAGACCTGCTCCCCTTCTCCAACAGCAGATAGTGCCAGTGTTGGGATGACTCAGGCCAAGAAACCACCTGGGTGGAGACACAGCCACACCCATCAGCAGACAGGCTGCCTTAAGACCCCCTGCACCACAGTCACCTCTGCACGTGGCCCTGTCCACCAAGGGCCCAGCACTCAATTCTAACCACCAGCCAGCAGGCAACAGTCCCAGAATCCCCTGGTCCCTGGTCCTGCGCTCCAGAGAGCCGGCTCTAGCCTCTAGACCAGTCTCACCGACCAGGGAACAGATAGCAGACTCAAGAAACCACAGTCCCCCAGCCTGAGAACCCAGCCTACCTATTAGCATGCCAGATCCTGCCCTGAGACCAGCTGGGTCACAGTTTTGTCCACTAGCAGGCCAATACGAACTTCAGGATACCCAGGATTTTGTATCCAACTGTGTCAGGAAACTCCCCCTATCCCCAGGAGCAATCAAACACCAGCTCTGGCCCCTGGGTCCTACAGCCAGACCCCAGGACCTGCCTCTGCCCACCAGCACTAACCCCAGGATCTGGCTTCACCCACCAATTTGCAGTCAGCAGCAAATCCAGTCTTCTAAAACCTGAGTCTGCCTACCAGTGAGCCATCGTAAGCCCTAGGACTCCTTGGGGCTCTGCAGTCAGCCACTTTGTGACCCAGTCCTACCAATCAGCAGCCAGCAGCTTCTGCATAAGGCAGGGTCTGGCAACCAGTTGGACTGGGGACCAATCAAACTTACCATACTACCCCTACAGACTGCCACAACTGAAAGATTCACATATCCATCACAGGAAAACCCCTAGAGCATACAGCTTGGGTGGCAAGAGGGCTGTGTGCTCCTGGGACACACAGGACATCTCCTATATAAGGTTGCTTCACCAAGGCTGAGAAATATAACCTACCAAATACATAAGAAAATAAAAACATCAATTTAGGCAAAATGCAGTGACAGAGAAACATGTTACAGAGAAAGGAATAAGATTAGAAACCCAGGAGAAGAACTAAGTGAAGTAAAGATAGGAAGTCTACCCAAAAAGAAGTTCAGGGTAATGATGGTAAAGATGATCAGAGAACTCACAAGAAGAATGGATGCACAGAATGAGAAGTTAGAGGTTTTTAACAAGGAATTAGAAAATATAAAGAACAACCAAACAGATCAAAAATACAATAACTGAAATGAAAAATACAGTAGAAGGAACAAACAGACTAAATGATATAAAGGAACAGGTCAGCAACGTTAAGCAGAGTAGTGAAAATCACTGATTCTGAACAAAAGGAAAAAAAAGAATAAAAAGAAATGAAAACAATTTAAAAGACCTTTGACACAAGGCCAAGCATTCACATTATAGGGGTCCCAAAATGAGAAGAAAGAAAGGGGCTGAGAACATATTTGAAGACACAATAGCTGAAAATTTCTCTAACTGGGAAAGAAAACAGACATCCAAGTCCAGAAGGGGCAGAGAGTTTTGTACAGGACTAACCCAAAGAGGAACACACACCAAGACACTAAAAATGAATAAAACAAATAATAATAACAAATAAATAAGACATAAAAATAAATAAAAAATTAAAGCTAAAGCATATTAAAAACAGCAAAGGAAAAGCAGCAAATAACTCTCATGGGGGACTCTCATAAGGCTATTGGCTGATTTTTCAGCAGGAACTGAAGGAAGTGGCATGATATATTTAAAGTGATGAAAGAGAAAAATCTACAACCAAGAACACTCTATCAGCAAGGCTCTCTTTCAGAGCTGATGGAGAGATCAAAAGCTTTAAAGACAAACAAAAGCTAGGAGCTTTAAAGACAAATAAAAGCCACAATCAAACCAGCTTAGTGAGAAATGTTAGAGGAACTTCTGAGTAAAAAATAAAAAGCCACAACTACAAACATGAAATTACAAAATAAAAGAGCTCATCAGTAAAGGCAAACATACAGAAAAGGTATCATCCTTGCACAAAGTTAGTAGGAGGGAATTAAAAAAAAAGTAGCAAAACCAAATATACCAATAATAAGCAGGTAAGGAATATACAAAACAATTAGATAAAAGAAAAAAAAATAATCACAAGGGGAGAGTACAAATGCAGAGTTGTTCAAATGCAATTGAAAGTAGGAGATTGGCAACTTAAAAGAACCACGGATAAATAAATGAATTGCTTTATAAAAACCTCACTGTAACAAAAAAAACAAAAATCTATAAGATACAGGCACAAAAGAAAAAAATCCAAACATGACACTAAAGACAGTCATCAAATCACAAGAGAACAAAAGAAGAAAGGAAAAAAAAGCCCTAGGAAAGGTAATTCAAAACAATTAACACAAGGACAATAAGCTCACAAAATTCAACATAAAAAAGCCCTCAAAACTAAAAACCATTCAAAAAATGAGTAGAAGGTCAAAAGACATTTCTCAAAACACATAAATAATCAAAATGCACATGAAAAGATGCTCAGCTTTGTTAGACAAATGCAAATCAAAATTACAATCAAGTACCAACTCACATTGGTCATAATGGCCATCAATAAAAAGACTATAAACAACAAGTGCTGAAGACAGTATGGGAAAAAATCCTCCTACACTCTTGGTGGGAATGTAAATTGTTGCAGCCACTATGGAAAACACTATGCATATTCCTCAAAAAATGTACAGAGTTACCACAGGATCCAGCAATTCCACTCCTGAACATATATCCAAAGGAGACTCATTCAAAGAGATACATGTACTACTATGTTCATAGCAGCACTACTCACCATAGCCAAAGAAATAACCTAAATGTTCATTGACAGATGAATGAATCAAAAAGATGTGATACATAAATGTAATGGACTCACCAACGAAAAGTGAAATAATGCCATCTGCAGCAACATGAATAGACCTACAGATTATCATCCTAGTAAATGAAGTCAGAAAGAGAAAGGCAAATACCATATGATATTACTTACAGATGGCAAGTAAAATGACAGAATGAACTTATCTACCAAACAGAAACAGACTCACAGACACAGAAAACAGACCTGCAGTTGCCATGGGGCAGAGGGACTGGAAGAGGGATGGAGTGGGAGTTTGGGATTAGCAGGTGCAAACTGCTAGGGAATGGATGAACAACAAGGTCTTACTGTACAGAACAAGGAACTACATTCAATATCCTGTGACAAACTGTAATTGAAAAGAATGTGAAAAAAAAATCTGTATACATATAAAACTAAATCATTTGTGCTATACTGCAGAAATTAACACAACAATGTAAACCGACTATACTTTTTAATTGGAGGCTAATTACTTTACAATATTGTAGTGGTTTTGCCATACATTCACATGAATCAGCCATGGGTGTACGTGTGTTCCCTATCCTGTACCCTCCTCCCACCTCCCTCCCCATCCCATCCCCCAGGGTCATCCCAGGGCACCAGCCCTGAGCACCCTGTCTCACCCATCGAACCTGGACTGGCGATCTAGTTCACATATGATAATATACATGTTTCAATGCTATTCTCTCAAATCATCCCACCCTTGCCTTCTCCCACAGAGTCCAAAATTATCAAAAAACACAGGTGGTCTAGGGACAAAAACAGACATATATACATCAGAGGAACAGAAAAAGGACCACAAAGCTAAATCCAAAGACCCACGGCCAATTAGTCTTTGATGAAGGAGGCAAGTAGATACATGGAGAAAAAAACAGTCTGTTTGGCAAATGGTACTGGGAATGCAGGACAACCACAGGAAAATTAATGAAGCTAGAAATGCCCTTCAACCATAGACAAAATAAACTCAAAATGGCTTAAAGACTTAACTGTAAGAAATGATACCATATAAATCCTAGAAGAGAACATAGGAAAAACATTCTATAGCATAAATTGTTGCTGTATTTTTTATACAAGTTTCCCAAAGAAAAACGAAATAAAAGCAAACATAAACAAAAACCGATCAACTTTATAAGCTCTTCTACAGCAAAAACAAGCAAAAACCAAACCAACCAAGAAAATGGGAGAAGATATTTCCAAACAATGTGACTGAAAAGGCCTCAATTTCTAAAATATATACACTGCTCATGAATAAAATTCAATATAAAAAAGAAATCAAATAACCCAATAAAAAAGGGCAGAAGACCTGACGATACATTTTCCAAAGATGACATCTAGATGCCTAATAACATCCACTACACACAAGAAAAGATGTTCAACATTGATGAATACAAAAGAAATATGTGTGAAAACTACAATGAGGCATCACCTCAATCAACCAGAATGGCCATTATTAAAAAGGCCACAAGTATCAAATGCTGGAGAGGGTGTGGAGAAAAGAGAACACTCCTGCACTGATGGGAATGGAAATTGGCTTAAAAATAGTTACTATTTGATCCAGTAATCCCACTCCTGGGCATATATCCAGACAAAACTATCATTAAAAGAGAAACCTGCATCCCTATATTCACAGAATTCTTTACAATACCCAAGACATGAAAACAACCCTAAATGTCCATTGACAGGTGAATGGATCAAGAAGATGAGGTACATACATACAATGAAGTACAACTAGACCACAAAAAGGAATGAAATAATGCTATCTGCAGCAACATGCATGGACTGAGAGATTGCTAAATGAAGAAAGAAAAAGACAAATATCATATGAGATCACTTATCTGTGAGTCACAAATGTGACAGAAATGAACTTATCTACAAAACAGAAACTGACTCAGAAACAAAGAACAGACCTGTGGTTGTCAAGGGGAGATGTGTGGGGAAGAAAGGGATTGAGAGTTTGGGATTAGCAGATGCAAACTATTAGGTGGAGAATAAACAAACAGTAAGGTCCTCTGGTGTAGCACACAGACTACATTATATTAAACTTGTGGTATAAAATAATGGAAAAGAACACAAAAAAGAATGTATAGCTATATCTATATTTCAATCATGCACTGTTCAGTAGAAATGTAAACACTGTAACACAACTATACTTCAATAAAATAAATGGGAAAAAAAAATCCCAAGAAACCAAAGTGTGGTAACGGCACAAAAAAAGACATACAGATTAATGGAATAAAACAAAGAGCCCAGAAATAAGTCCACACACTGACAGTCAATTAATCTTTGATGAAGGATGTAAGTATATAGTATGGAGAAAAGATAGGCTCATCAGCAAGTGGTATTGGGAAAGTCGAGCCATATGTAAATCAATGAAATTACAATACTCCCAACCTTACACAAAAAGAAACACAAAAACAAAAAGAAAAATGAAAGCAAAAATAAACAAAGGGCCTAATCAATTTTATAAGCTTTGAAGAGCACAGGAAACCATCAACAAAACAAAAGGACAACCTAGGGAACGGGAGAAAATATTTGAAAATTACAGGAACAACAAGGACTTAGTTTGAAAAAGAAAGACACAGATAAACAATTTTAAAAACCCACTGAAAAAAAAGAGCAGGAGACCTAAAAAGACATTTTTCCAAAGAAGACCTATTTTTCCAGTTGACCTATTGACACATGTAAATTGGTGAAGCCTCTATGAAAAACATTGTGTAGTTTCCACACGCACAAAAAAACAAGTACAAAAGAATTGCCATAGCATCCAGCAATCCTACTCCTGGGCATCAGTTCAGTCGCTCAGTCATGTCCAACTCTTTGTGACCCCATGAACCACAGTAGGCCAGGCCTCCCTGTCCATCACCAACTCCCGGAGTCCACCCTAACCCATGTCCATTGAGTCAGTGATGCCATCCAACCATCTCATCCTCTGTCATCCCCTTCTCCTCCTGCCCTCAATCCTTCCCAGCATCAGGGTCTTTTCAAATGAGTCAGCTCTTCGCATCAGGTGGCCAAAGTATTGGAGTTGCAGCTTCAAAATCAGTCCTGCTGCTGCTGCTGCTAAGTCGCTTCAGTGGTGTCCGACTCTGTGCGACCCCAAAGACAGTGGCCCACCAGGCTCCCCCATCCCTGGGATTCTCCAGGCAAGAACACTGGAGTGGGTTGCCATTTCCTTCTCCAATGCATGAAAGGGAAAAGTGAAAGTGAAGTCACTCAGTCGTGTCCAACTCTTCGCCACCCCATGGACTGCAGCCTACCAGGCTCCTCTGTCCATGGGATTTTCCAGGCAAGAGTACTGGAGTGGGGTGCCATTGCCTTCTCCAAAATCAGTCCTACCTACCAATGAACACCCAGGACTGATCTCCTTTAGGATGAACTGGTTGGATCTCCTTGCAGTCCAAGGGACTCTCGAGAGTCTTCTCCAACACCACAGTTCAAAAGCATCAATTCTTCGGGGCTCAGCTTTCTTCACAGTCCAACTCTCACATCCATACGTGACCACTGGAAAAAGCAACGCCTTGACTAGATGGACCTTTGTGGACAAAGTAATGTCTCTGCTTTTTAATATGCTATCTAGGTTGGTCATAACTTTCCTTCCAAGGAGTCTTGTAATTTCATGGCTGCAGTCACCATCTGCAGGGATTTTGGAGCCCAGAAAAATAAAGTCAGCCACTGTTTCCCCATCTATTTGCCATGAAGTGATGGGACCCAATGCCACGATCTTCGTTTTCTGAATGTTGAGTTTTGAGCCAACTTTTTCACTCTCCTCTTTCACTTTCATCAAGAGGCTTTTTAGTTCCTCTTCACTTTCTGCCATAAGGGTGGTGTCATCTGCATATCTGAGGTTATTGATATTTCTCCCAGCAATCTGGATTCCAGCTTGTGCTTCCTCCAGCCCAGCGTTTCTCATGATGTACTCTGCATATAAGTTAAATAAGCAGGGTGACAATATACAGCCTTGACGTACTCCTTTCCCTATTTGGAGCCAGTCTGTTGTTCCATGTCCAGTTCTAAGTGTTGCTTCCTGACCTGCATACAGGTTTCTCAGGAGGCAGGACAGGGGATCTGGTTTTCCCATCTCTTTAAGAATTTTCCAGTTTGCTGTGATGCACACAGTCAAGGGCTTTGGCATAGTCAACAAAACAGAAATAGATACCCAGACAAAAGTATCGTTCAAAGACATACATGCACCACTATGTTCATAGAAGCATTCTTCACAACAGCCAAGACAGGGAAACAATCTACGTGTCCTATGGTAAGTGACTGGATCAAGAAGATGAGGTACATACACACAACAGTGTACTACTCAGCCACAACAAAGGATGAGATTAAGCCATTTTCAACAGTATGTATGGACCTTAAGTTTACAAAACAAAGAAAGGAAGTCAGAAAGAGAAAGAGAAATACTGTATGGTATCACTGTGCAATCTCAAATATGGCACAAAGAGATTTTCACACACAGAACAGACTTGTGGTTGGCAAGGAGGAGAGGGACTAGGGTAAGAATGGAATGATAGTTTGGGATTCACAGATGCAAACTATTATATAGAGGATGGATTAAAAAATACATTCCTATTGTATAGCACATGGAACTATATACAATATTCTATTGAGAGGGTAACAGGCAGGAAGGCCAGGGGTCTCCAATGGAGGAAACAGGCTGCAAGTGTCAGACATTTTTTCTCTCTCCCTTAAGTGGCAGGAGGAAGCAAACCACCAGTGTCAGATTGTTTTTCCTCTTAAAATTCTGTGTTGCCAGGATGACACCTGGTTCCACCTGAACTTAATTTTTCTCAAACCTTGAGCTAACCAATGCGTTTTTCTTATGGAAATGTTTTTCATAAACTACGTTAATGAAACTATGTATTTGCTTTGGAATTTGCCTGTCTTCAAAATAGTTCCACTTAAGATTAACTTTTTTTCTTTTCTCAAACCTTAGGCTGATAATAGCTCAACAAACCAGTATTCATATTAATTGTTTTATGGCTGGGGGATGACACACATCATGCCATCCTCTCTCAAAAATTCATATTGTGGGAGAGGGGCCTGGTGAAACTCCGTCAGCCTTAAGGTGTCTCTCTTATCTGACTAATAGCTTTCTAACAGATATAAAACATCTGGCTAAAGACTAGCAGGGGGCACTCTTTCTGCCCCCTTCTAATGTCTATGTCAGAAGCTTTCTCTATCTCTTTTATATTTTAATAAAACTTTATTACACAAAAGCTCTGAGTGATCAAGCCTCATCACTGGCCCAGGACTGAATTCCTCTCCCCCAAGAATTCCGGTGTCTTTCACAGCTCAACAATGACCTTTCACTATGATAAACTGTAATGGGAAAAATATGAAAAGGAATCTATATCTGTATAAATAAATCACTGTGCTATACAGCAGAACTTAACCCAACTATCCTACAATAAACTATATTAAAAAGAACCAGTGTGTTATTGGATAAAAACAGTCATATAGATCAAGGCAACAAGATATAAGCACAGAAATAAATCCACATACCAACAATCAATTAATCTTTGATGAACAATGGGAATATATATACTCTCCTGGAGAAAGGAGAGTAACCTCAGCAAGTCGTGCTAGGAAAATAGGACAGCCACAAGTAAAATGATGAAGTTTGAACATTCCCTCCCACCATAAACAAAGAAAACTCAAAACGGCTTCAAGATTGAAATACGAGAAATGACACCATAAAACTCATATAGAAAAACAAATGCAAAACATGCTCTGGTATAAACTGTAGCAGTATTTTCTTGGATCAGCCTCACAAGGAAAAACACTGAATGAAAAACAAACAGACAGAACCAATCAACCTTATAAACCCTTGAAAAGTAAAGAACACCATTAAAAAAAAAAAAAACCACCCTACAAAATCAGAGAAAATATCTGTAAGTGCTACAGCCGACAGGGGCAAAATTTGTAAAATATACTAACAGATCATACAACTCGATACCAAAAAAAAAATCATAAAATAGGAAGGAGATCAAAATGGACATTTCTCAAAGCAGACATCCAGATGGTCAATCGGACCTGAAAAACTTTTAAACATTATTGATAATAGAAATGCTGATTAAAAAATACTGTAAGATACTATATCAAACCAGTCAAATGACCATCATTAAAAAGCTACAAACACAATACAGTATATTAACGCATATATATAGAATTTAGAACAATGGTAACGATGACCCTATATGCAAGACAGTAAAAGAGACACAGATGTAAAGAACAGACTTTCGGACTCTAGGAGAAGGCAAGCGCGGGATGACTTGAGAGAACAGCATTGAAATATGTATATTACCATATGTAAAATCAATGACAACAAAGGTCCGTCTAGTCAAGGCTATGGTTTTTCCAGTGGTCAGGTATGGATGTGAGAGCTATACTGAGATGTGAGAGAAAGCTGAGCGCCAAAGAACTGATGCTTTTGAACTGTGGCGCTGGAGAAGACTCCTGAGAGTCCCTTGGACTGCAAGGAGATCCAACCAGTCCATCTTAAAGGAGATCAGTCCTGGGTGTTCATTGTAAGGACTGATGTTGAAGCTGCAACTCCAATACTTTGGCCACCTGATGCGAAGAGCTGACTCATTTGAAAAGACCCTGATGCTGGGAAAGATTGAGGGCAGGAGGAGAAGGGGATGACAGAGGATGAGATGGTTGGATGGCAGCACTGATTCAATGGACACGGGTTTGGGTGGACTCCAGGAGCTGGTGATGGACAGGGAGGCCTGGCGTGCTGCGGTTCATGGGGTCGCGAAGAGTCGGACACAACTGAGCGACTGAACTGAACTGAAAATCGATGACCAGTACAAGTTCAACACATGAAGCAGGGTACTCAAAGCTGGTGCTCTGCAATAACCCAGAGGGATAGGGTGGGGAGGAAGGTAAGAGGGGGTTCAGGATGGGGGGACACATGCATACCCATGGTTGATTCATATCAATGTATGGAAAAAACCACCACAATATTATAAGGTAATTAGCCTTCAATTAAAATAAATTAATTTTTAAAAAAGCTACAAACAACAAATGCTGGGGAAAGTGTGGAGAAAAGGAAGCCTCCTACAATGTCAGTGAGAATGTAAATTGCTGCAGTGTCTATGAATAACACTGTAGGTTTCACAAAAAAGTACAAAAAGAATTGCCAAGGATCCAGGAATCCCATTCCTGAGCATACATCCAGACAAAACAACCATTCAAAGGAAAACATGCACCCCTATGTTCATAGGAACACTCTTCTGAATAGCCAAGACAAGGAAACAACCCCATAGTCTGTCAACTGGTGAATGGATCAAGAAGATGAGGTATACATACACAACTGGGTACTGAATTTTATTTAGCTACAACAGAGAAGGAAATTATGGCATTTGCAGCAACATGGATGGACCTAGAGATTACCATACTAAGTGAAGGAAATTAGAAAAATAAAGACAATTACCTCATGACACCACTTCTATTTGGAATCTAAAATCTGACACAAATGAGCTCATCTACAAAAGAGAAAACAACCAAGAGATATAAAGAACAGACCTGTGGTTGTCAAGAGGGAAATGATAAGGAAGGAATGGATAGACGGTTTGGGATTAACAGATACATAGAGAATGTGTGAACAAGATTCTACTGTGTCCAGAGGAAACTATATTAGATATCCTGTGATAAAGATAATGGAAATATATAAAAGAATGTACATATATGTAAATTGAAATAATTTCACAGTAATGCAGAAATAAACATTGTTAATAACTAAAAGGCAATAAAATTAATTTTTAAAAATCTAAGTATGGTATTGACATAAAAAGAAGCATACAAATCAATGAAACAGAGGACAGACCCTAGAAAACAATCCACACACTATTGGTCAATTAATTTGATGACAGAGGCAAGTACATTCAACAGAGGAAAGAGTGTCTTCTGCAAGTGGTATAGGGAAAGATGGAGAGCCACATGTAAAACAATGAAGACAGAATACATCCTCCTATTATACAAACAAATAAATTGAAAAGAGTTTAAAGACTAAAGTATAAGTCACAATATCATAGAACCACAAAAAATATAGGCTAAATATTCTCTAATATAAATACTTGTAACACTTTCTTTGATATACCTCCCAAATTAAAAGAAAAATTTCATTGAGACCTAATGAATTTTATTACTATTTAAAAATAAAAGGAAAGATTCACCAAAGCAAAAAGACAATCTTCTAAATGGGAGAAAATATTTGAAAACACTGTGACTGACAAGGGCCTAACTTATCAAATATACAAACAGCTAAAAAAAAAAAAAATAGGCTGGAGATCGAGTGGACAGTTCTCCAAAATAGACATCCAGAGGTCAAACTGACATATGAAAAGTTTCTCAACACCCTTGTTAATTACAGAAAGCAAATCAAAGATAAGCTTTGATTTATCATGATGTGGTGATTTAGCAATGACTCACTAGTCAGAATCACCATCATTAAAAAGGACAGAAACAAAGACTGGAGAAGGTAAGGAGAAAAGGAAACACTCCAACACTGCTGGAGAAAATATAAGTTGGTGCAGCCTCTATGGATAACTCTGTGTAAGTTTCACCAAGAAAGTATAAAATGAATTACCATAGGATCCAGCAATCCAACTCCTGGGCATATATCTAGACAAAGCGATCATTCAAAGAGATAAATGGACCTCAGTGTTCACAGGAGCACTCACCACAACAGCCGAGACAAGGAAACAACCTGGTGGTCCATTAAAATGTGCGTGGAAATTAATTAATTTTTAACAAGTGCATGGATCAAGAAGATGAAGTGTATATATATATACACACAACAGAGCCACAACAGAGAATTAAATTATACCACTGGCAACATATTAAGCGAGATTACTATACTAAGTGAAGGAAGTTAGAAAGAAAAAGACAACTCCTTTTTAATATCCCTTAAATTTGCAATCTAAAGACACAAATAAGCAAAACTAAAAAACAACTCAGAGATACAGAGAACAGACGGGCACTTGGCAAGGACAGGCAGGGATGAGGAGGGGAGCAACTGGCACTTTGGGTTTAGCAGATGTAAACAATAATGTGGAAAATGCATGAATATCAAGATCCTACAATATACAAAAAAATTACACTCAATATTCTGTGATAAAGTATAATGGAGAAGAATATATAAAAGGCACTATATATATGGAAATCCAAATCACTATCCAGAGGAACAGAAATTAACACAACATTTTAAATAATGATAAGGCAATAAAATAAATATAAAAGAACCTAAGTGTGATATTGGCACAAAAAAATTACATATAACCCAAATGAAACAGACAAAGGACCAGAGATAAATCTACACACAGTTCATCAGTTAATTTGATGACCAAGGCAAGTACATTCAGCACAGGAAAAGACAGTGTCTTCTGCATGTGGTACTGAGAAAGATGGATAGATACATGTAAGTAATGAATATATAACACATACTCCAGAAAAAGAAAATAGGCAAAATATTCCCTGATGTAAATTCTGGCAAGTTTCTTAGATACACCTCCCAAATTAATAAAAAAAAAAATCAATGAGATGTAAATAATCATATAACTATTTAACCAGAGAAGGAAACCATTACCAAAACTAAAAGATAACCTTGTGAAAGCAATAAATACATGAAAACATTGTGAATGATGAGGGCTTAATTTCTCAAATATATACATAAACAGCTCACACAACTCAATAGTAAAAAAAAATAAAAGGAATGAAAAAATAGGCTGGCAATAGAATGGACAGTTCTGCAAAATAGACATCCAGATGCCGATTTCACATATAAAAAGGTTCTAAACATTGCTGATGATTACAGAAATGCAAATCAAAAATTCAAAGAAATATCACATTCACACAGGCCAGATCAGCCATCATTAAAAAGGCATGAAACAAAAAACTCATTGGAAGACGTGACACAAAGGAAACTCTCCTACACTGTTGGTGGGAATGAAAATTGGTAAAGCCTCTATGGAAAAACACCGTAGGTTCCACAAAAAAAGTACACACAGAATTACCATCAGTTCAGTTCAGTCGCTCAATCGTGTCCAACTCTTTGCAACCCCATGAATCGCAGCACACCAGGCCTCCCTGTCTATCACCAACTCCCAGAGTTCACTCAGACTCACGTCCATCGAGTCAGTGATGCCATCCAGCCATCTCATCTTCTGTCGTCCCCTTCTCCTCCTGCCCCTAATCCCTCCGAGCAGAGGGAGTCTCAGAGTCTTTTCCAATGAGTCAACTCTTCGCATGAGGTGACCAAAGTACTGGAGTTTCAGCTTTAGCATCATTCCTTCCAAAGAAATCCCAGGGCTGATCTCCTTCAGAATGGACTGGTTGGATCTCCTTGCAGTCCAAGGGACTCTCAAGAGTCTTCTCCAACACCACAGTTCAAAAGCATCAATTCTTCGGCACTCAGCCTTCTTCACAGTCCAACTCTCACATCCATACATGACCACTGGAAAAACCATAGCCTTGACTAGACGGACCTTTGTTGGCAAAGTAATGTCTCTGCTTTTGAATATGCTATCTAGGTTGGTCATAACTTTCCTTCCAAGGAGTAAGCGTCTTTTAATTTCATGGCTGCAGTCACCATCTGCAGTGATTTTGGAGCCCCCAAAAATAAAATCTGACACTGTTTCCACTGTTTACCCATCTATTTCCCATGAAGTGATGGGACCAGATGCCATGATCTTCGTTTTCTGAATGTTAAGCTTTAAGCCAACTTTTTCACTCTCCACTTTCACTTTCATCAAGAGGCTTTTGAGTTCCTCCTCACTTTCTGCCGTAAGGGTGGTGTCATCTGCATATCTGAGGTTATTGATATTTCTCCCGGCAATCTGGATTCCAGCTTGTGTTTCTTCCAGTCCAGCGTTTCTCATGATGTACTCTGCATATAAGTTAAATAAGCAGGGTGACAATATACAGTCTTGACGTACTCCTTTTCCTATATGGAACCAGTCTGTTGTTCCATGTCCAGTTCTAAGTGTTGCTTACAGACCTGCATACAGATTTCTCAAGAGGCAGGTCAGGTGGTCTGGTATTCCCATCTCTTTCAGAGTTTTCCACAGTTTATTGTGATCCACACAATTACCATAGTATCCAGTAATCCCATTCCTGGCCATATATTCAGACAAAAGTATCATTCAAAGAGAAACATGCACACCTATGATCATGGTAGCACTCTTCACAATAGCCGAGACAAGGAAGCAACCCAATGGTCCATCATAGCATGCATGGATTGGGAAGATGAGGTACATCCATACATACAACAGAGTACTACAGAGCCACAACACAAAATGAAATTATGCCACTGGCAGCAACACGAATGGACCTAGAGATTACCATACTAAGTGAAGGAAATTAGAAAGAAAAAAACATATACCTGTTGATATTCCTTAAATTTGTAATCTAAAGATACAAATGGGCTAAACTAAAAAACAAACAACTCAGACACACAGAGAACAGATAGGAAGATGCCAAGGACAGGGACAGAGGAAGGACAGGCACATTGGAATCAGTAGATGTAAACGATGATATAGTGAATGAATGAACAAGAAGATCCTACAATATCTACAAGAATCTATATCTAATATTCTGTGATAAACTGTAATAGAGAAGAATCTATAAAAGAGACTATATATATGTAAATCCAAATCAGTGTCCAGAGTAACAGAAATTAATGCAATGTTATAAATAATGATAAGGCAATAAAATAAACATACAAGAATCCAAGTGTGGTATTGGCACCAAAAAAAATTCAAACCAATAAAATAGAGGAAGGACCCAAGAAGTAATCGACACATTGTATGTCAATTAATTTGAAGACAAGGCAAGTACATTCAACAGAGAAAAGACAGTGTCTTCTGCAAGCAGTATTGAGAAAGATGGACAGTTAAATATAAGTAGTGAAGATGTAACACATCCTCCCACTATAAAGGAAAAACAAATTCAAAAAGGCTTAAAGACATAAAAACAAGTTATGATATCATAAAACCACAAAAGAAAACATAGGTGAAATCTTCTGAGGTAAATTATGGCAAAATTTTCTGACATATGCCTCCAAAATACACAAACAAACAAACAAAAAATCAATGAAACATAATCAATCCTAAAACATTTAAACAGGAAAGGAAACCATTACCAAAACTAAAACACAGCTTTCTTAAAAGGATAAAATATTTGAAAACAGTGACTTATGAGGCTTAATTTCTCAAATATATAGACAGCTCATACAACTTAATAATTGGAAAATGTAATCAAAATATCAGCAGGATGTAGAAAGCACAATTCTGCAAAACAGGTATCCAGATGCCCAATTGGCATATGAAAGATTCTCAACATCGCTGATTATTACAAAAATGAAAATCAAAAATATAATGAGGAACCACATCAAACAGGCCAGAAGGGATTAAAAAGGCTTGAAATAACAAAGGCCGGGGAGGGTGTGGAGAAAAGAAAACCCTCCTACACTGTTGGTGGGAATGGAAATTGGAGCAGGCCCTATCGATAACACTGTGTGGGATTCACAAAAACTACAAATAGAATTTCCTTAGATATAGCAATCCCACTCCCAGGCATACATCCAGACAAAATGATCATTCAAAGAGAAACACGCAACCCTATGTTCATAGGAGCATTCTTCAAATATCTGAGACAAACAACATGACTGTCCATTAGAACATGTGTGGATCAAGAGATGAGGTACATATATACAACAGAGTACTAAAAGTCAAAACAGAAAATGAAATTATGCCATTTGCACCAACATGGATGGATCTAGAGGTTACCATACTAAGTGAAGGAAGTTAGAAAAAGACAAATATCTTTCAATATCCCTTAAATTTGGAATCTAAGGAAACAAATGGGATACTCTACAAAACAGAAAACAACTCAGAGATGTACAGAACAGACAGGCAGATGCCAAGAAGGACAGGGATAAGGAGGGGAGGGATTGGCACATTGGGATTAGCAGATGTAAACAATTATATAGAGAATATACAAACAACAAATCATACAACATCCACTAAAATATATTAAATATTCTGTAATAAAGTGCAATGGAGAAGAATTTATAAATGAGACATATATACATATAAATCCAAGTCAATGTCCAGAGGAACAGAAATTAATTAACATACATTGTAAATGATGATAAGGCAAGTAAATAAATATAAAAGAGGCTACATGTGTAATGGCACACACACACAAACACACATAGAAAACAATGAAACAGAGGAAGGACCTCAGAAGGAAACAAACACACCGTCAAATAATTTTAACAGAGGCAAGTACATTCACAGAGGAAAGACAGTATCTTCTGTGGTCTTTAGAAAGATGAACAGACAGATATATGTAATGAAGATATAACACATCGTCCAGTATAGGAAAAATAAATTCAACAGGCTTAAAGAAATAAACATAAGATGTGACATCATCAAATCACAAAATAAACCATAGGGAAGGTATTCTCTGACATAAATTCTGGAAAAAATTTCTTAGATATGACTCCTAAATTGAAAAAAAATCAATGCAATGTTATCAATCAAATAACCATTTAAACAGGAAAGGAAACCATTACCAAACTAAAAGACAACCTCGTGAAAGGGAGAAAATATTTGAAAATGCTGTGACTGGCAAGGGTTTTATTCCTCAAAAATAGAAACAGCTCATACAATTCCATCATAAAAAGATGGAATAAAAAAATAGGCTGAAGATCTAATGGACAGTTCCTTAAAAATCAACAAACAAAAAGCTTCTTAACAACACTGATTATTATAGAAATGCAAACTAAAAATATAATGAGGTACCACATCAAACAGGCCAGAATGGCCATCATTAAAAAGGCTTGAAAAAATAAAGGTAGGATGGTGTGGAGTAAAGGAAACCCTCCTACAGTTGGTGAGAATGAAAACTGGTGCAGCCCCAATGGATAACATGGTGTAGCTTTCACCAAAAAGTACAAATAGCATTACTATGGGGTCCAGAAAACCACTCCTAGGCACACATCCAGACAAAACTGTACTTGAAAGAGAAACATGAACCCTTATGTTCATACAGTACTCTTCACAATAGCCTAGACAAGGAAATGACCCCATGATCTGCTACAACTTGCATGGATTAAGAAGATGAGGTATCGATACACAACAGAGTACTACAGAGCCACAACAGAGAATGAAATTATGTCATTTTAAGCAACATGGGAGGACCTCAGTTCAGTTCAGTCGCTCAGTCGTGTCCGACTCTTTGTGACCCCATGAATTGCAGCACGCCAGGCCTCCCTGTCCATCACCAACTCCCGGAGTTCCCCTAGGGGTTACCAAACAAAGTGAAGGAATTTATAAAGAAAAAAAAAAGTACCTTTTGATATCCCTTAAATGTGTTGTCTAAAGACACAAATGAGCTAATCTACAAGACAGAAAACAACTCAGAGACACAGAGAACAGACAGGCAGTTGACAGTAGCTATAGAGATGAGGAGGGTAGGGATTTGCACTTCGAGATTAGCAGATGTCAACAATTATATGCAGGACTAAGTAACATCAAGATTCTACAGTATGCAAAGAAAACTATATTAAATATTCTGTGATAAAGTATAATGGAGAACAAGAATATATAAAAAACATGTATAGAAAGAAGTTCAAATCACTGTCTAGGTGAACAGACATTAACACAACATTATAAATAATCATAATGCAATAAAATAAATTAGAAGCTAAGGGTGGCACTGGCACAAGAAAAATGCATGCCACCCCATCAAATTGAGGAAGGACCCTAGAAATAACTCCATTCCCCAGGGGTCAATTAATTTGATGACAGAGGTAAGTCATTCAACAGAGGAAAGAGTGTCTTCTGCAAGTGCTCTTTAGAAAGATCCACAGATATTTATGAAATGAAGATATATCCTCCACTTAAAAAAAAAATCAATTCAAAAAGGCTTAAGACATAAATGTAAGTTATAACACATAAAACTACAAAAGGAACCAAAGGAAAACTATTCTCTGACATAAATTCTGGCAAAAGTTTCTTAGCTATCAATCCCAAAGCTAAAAAAAAAAAAAAAAAAAATCAATGAGATGCAATCATATCAGCATTTAAACAGGAAATGAAATCATTACCAAAACAAAAAGACAACCTTGTGAAATGGAGAAACTGTTTGAAAAGGCTGTGATCAAAGAGGGCTTTATTTCTTTAAAAAAAAAAAAAAAAAGCTCAAAAACTAATAAAAAATGGAATAAAAAAATACACAGGAGATTGAATGTACAATTCTCCAAAGAGACCTCCAGATACCCAATGGACATGAGAAAATCATATCAACCTGGCTGATTGTTATAGAAATGCAAATCAAAAACATAGTGAAGTATCACATCACAAAGGCCAGAATGGTTATCATTAAAAGGCTGAGGTCAGTTTTCATTCCAATCCCAAGGAAAGGCAATGCCAAAGAATGTTCAAAGTATAGCACAACTGCACTCATCTCACATGCTAGCAAAGTAATGCTCAAAATTTTCTAAGCTAGGCTTCATCACTATGTGACCCAAGAACTTCCAGATGCTCAAGTTGGATTTAGAAAAGGCAGAGGAACCAGAGATCAAATTGTCATTTGATCTCTGCATGCGTTGGATCATAGAAAAAGCAAGAGAATTCCAGAAAAATATCTGTTTTATTGACTATGCCAAAGCCTTTGCCTGTGTGGATCACAACAAACTCTGGAAAATTCTTAAAGAGGTGGGAATATTAGACCATACCAGACCACCTGACCTGCCTCCTGAGAAATCCGTATGCAGGTCAGGAAGCAACAGTTAGAACTGGACATGGAACAACAGAGTGGTTCCAAATTGGGAAAGGAGTATGTCAAGGCTGTATATTGTCACCCTGCTTATTTAACACATATGCAGAGCACATCAGGTGAAATGCTGGGCTCGATGAAGCTCAAGATTGCCTGGAGAAATATCAATAACCTCAGATATGCAGATGACACCACCCTTATGGCAGAAAGTGAAGAACTAAAGAGCCTTTTGAAGAAAGTGAAAAAAGGAGAGTGAAAAAGTTGGCTCAAAACTCAACATTCAGAAAACGAAGATCATGGCATCCGGTCCCATCACTTCATGGCAAATAGATGGGGAAACAGTGGAAACAGTGAGAGACTTTATTTTATTGGACTCCAAAATCACTGCAGATGGGGACTGCAGCCATGAAATTAAAAGACGCTTGCTCCTTAGAAGAAAAGCTATGACGAACCTAGACAGCATATTAAAAAGCAGAGACATTACTTTGCCAACAAAGGTCCATCTAGTCAAAGCTATGGTTTTTCCAGTAGTCATGTATGGATGAGAGTTATAAAGAAAGCTGAGTGCTGGAGAATTGATGCTTTTGAACTGTGGTGTTGGAGAAGACTCTTGAGAGTCCCTTGGACAGCAAGAAGATCCAACCAGTCCATCCTAAAGGAAATCAGTCTTGAATATTCATTGGAAGGACTGAGGCTGAATCTGAAGCTCCAATACTTGGCCACCTGCTATGAAGAACTGACTCACTGGAAAAGATGATGAAAGATGGAAGGCAGGAGGAGAAGGGAAAGACAGAGGACAAGATGGTTGAATGGCATCACTGATTCAATGGACTTGAGTTTGAGGAGGTTCCAGGAGCAGATGATGGAGAGGGAAGCCTGGCACGCTGTTATCCATGGGGTCACAAAGGGTGGGACATTACTGAGCGACTGAACTGAACTGAAAAGGCTTGAAATAACCAAGGCAGGGAGAGTGTGTTAAAAAGGAAACCTACACTGTTGGTGGGAATTGAAAATGGTGCAGACTCTATGGATAATATGATGGAGGATCAACAAAAGTACAAATGCACTTACTCTGGGATCTAGTAATCCCATTATAGGGCATAAAGTGAAAGTGAAGTCGCTCAGTCGTGTCCGACTCTTTGCGACCCTATGGACTGTAGCCCACCAGGCTCCGCCATCCATGGAATTTTCTAGTCAAGAGTACTGGAGTGGGTTGCCATTTCCTTCTCCAGGGGATCTTCCCAACCCAGGGATCAAACCCAGGTCTCCTGCATTGTGGGCAGATGCTTTACTGTCTGAGCTACCAGGAAATCCCATTCAGACAAAAGTATCAACAAAGAGATATATACACCCCTGTAATCCTAGGTTAGGAGACCCTTCACAATAGTCCAGAGAAGGAAACAAGCCAACATTCCATCACAAGGTGCATGGATCAAAAAGAGGAAGTTTATATACATACCAGAGTACTACAGAGCCAGAACGGAGAATGAAATTGTAATTTGCAACAACATGGATGGACCTAGAGGTTACCATACCAAGTTAAGGAAGTTACAAAGAAAAGGACAAACACCTTTTGATATCCCTTAAATTTGGAATCTAAAGACACAAATAAGCTAATCTACAAAACAGAAAACAACTCAGAACAAACAGGCAGTTGCCAAGGAGGACTGAGATGAGGAGGTGAGCAATTGGTACTTTGGGATTAACATGTCAACAATTATATATGGAGAATGCAGGAACACCAAGATTCCACAGTATCCACAGAAAACTATATTAAATATTCTGTGATAAAGTGTGATGGAGAATATATAAAAGGCTCTCTCTATATAGAAATCCCAATCACTGTCTATAAAAACACAAACAAACACAAAAGTGTAAATATTCATAATGCAATAAATAAAAAATAATGTGTACTTCTGGCACACACATCCAGAAAAAATATTCGGACACGACTGAGTGACTGAACTGAACTGAATGAAGATATAACACAACCTCCACTGTAGGGAAAATAAACTCAAAAAGGCTTAAGATATAAATATTAGTTATGATATCCTAAAACCACAAAATGAACCATAAGTAAAATATTCTCTGATGAAAATTCTGGCAGAAGTTTCTCAGTTATGACTTCCAAAGGAAAAAAAATCAATCAAATGTAACCAATTCTATAACCATTTTAAATGGAAAGGAAACCATTACCAAAACTAAAAGACACTCTTGTGAAAGGGAGAAAATATTTAAAAATGCCATCATGAAAGAGAGCTTTATTTCCCAAACACAATCAGGTCATACAACTCAATAATAAAAAAGCAGAATCAAGATCAAATGGACAAGTCTCCAAATGGACAAGTCTCCAAATGGACATTCAGATACCCAATGGACATAGGAAAAGCATGCCAACATGGCTAATTATAAAAATGCAAATCAAAAATATAATAAGGTACCACATCACACAGGCCAGAATGGCATCATTAAATAGGCTTGAAAAAATGAATGCTTGGGAGAGTGTGGGGAAAAGGAAACCCTCCTACATTGTTGTAGGATCAACAAGGTTACGAACAGAATTACTATATGATCCATCAATTCCATTTCAGGGCATATATTCAGATTAAAGTATCATTCAAAGAGATACATACACCCCTATGGCCAAAGGAACACTCTTCACAATAGCTGAGAGAAGGAAACAATCCAATGACTCATCACAACATGCATGGATCAAGAAGACAAGGTACGTATGTATACAACACAGTACTACAGAGCCAGAACAGAGAATGAAATTATGCCACTTGCAGCAACATGGATGGACCTAGAAGTTACCATACTAACTCAATGAAGTTAGAAAGAAAAAGAAAAATGTGATTGGAAATCCTTTAAATTTAGAATCTAAAGACACAAATGAGCTAATCATTAAAAACAGAATACAACCCAGAGACATAGAGAACAGAAAGGAAGTTGACAGCGGGGACAGGCAAGAGGAGGGAAGCAACTGACACTTTGGGATTCAAAAGATCTAGACAATAATGTTGGGAATGCATAAACATCAAATCCTACACTATCCACAGAAAACTATACTAAATATTCTGTGATAAGCTAAAATAAAAGGGAATAGATAAATGAGACTACATATATATATATAAATTCCAATCACTGTCCAGAGGAACAGAAAATCATACATTTTAAATAATAATAAGGCAAGAAGATAAATATTAAAGAAGCTACGCTGGCTTTTGCCCTGCCTCCAAAAAAAATCACATACAAACCAATGAAATGACAAGGAAAACAAAAGTAAATCAACACACTGTTTCTCAAATAATTAGAAGACAGTGGTGAGTATATTCACAGAGGAAAGACAGTGACTTCTGCAAGAGGTCTTTAAAATGAAAGACAGACAAGTAGAAGTAATAAAGACATAATACATCAACCACTGAAGGACAAAAACTCAAAAAGACTTAAAGATATAAATATTAGTTATGACAGCCTAAAACCACAAAGGAACCATAGGTAAAATAGTCTCTGAAATAAATTTTGGCAAAATTTTCTTCAATATGACTTGCAATTAAAAAAAAATGAATGAGACATAATGAACCCTATAACCATTTAAGGGCTTTCCTGGTGGCTCAGTTAGTAAAGAATCTGCCTGCAGTGCAGGAGACCTGGGTTCGATCCCTGGGTAGGGAAGATTCCCTGGAGAAAGGAATGACTACCCACTCCAGTATTCTGGCCTAGAGAATTCCATGGACTCTACAGTCCATGGGGTTGCAGAGAGTCGGAAACGACTGAGCAACTTTCACTTTCACTCTGACCACCCCAAACCGGCTGCAACTAGGGAAAAGACTGCATAGTAATGAAGATTCACCATCAGATCAGATCAGATCAGTCGCTCAGTTGTGTCCGACTCTTTGCGACCCCATGAATCACAGCACGCCAGGCCTCCCTGTCCATCACCAACTCCCAGAGTTCACTCAGACTCACGTCCATCGAGTCAGTGATGCCACCCAGCCATCCCATCCTATGTCATCCCTTTCTCCTCCTGTCCCCAATCCCTCCCAGCATCAAAGTCTTTTCCAAGGAGTCAACTCTTCACATAAGGTGGCCAAAGTACTGGAGTTTCAGCTTTAGCATCATTCCTTCCAAAGAAATCCCAGGGCTGATCTCCTTCAGAATGGACTGGTTGGATCTCCTTGCAGTCCAAGGGACTCTAAAGAGTCTTCTTCAACACCACAGTTCAAAGGCATCAATTCTTCAGCGCTCAGCCTTCTTCACAATCCAATTCTCACATCCATACATGACCACTGGAAAAACCATAGCCTTGACTAGACGGACCTTTGTTGGCAAAGTAATGTGTCTGCTTTTTAATATGCTGTCTAGACTGATCATACCTTTCCTTCCAAGGAGTAAGCGTCTTTTAATTTCATGGCTACAGTCACCATCTGTAGTGATTTTGGAGCCCCAAAAATAAAGTCTGACACTGTTTCCACTGTTTCCCCATCTGTTTCCCATGAAGTGATGGGACCGGATGCCATGATCTTCGTTTTCTGAAAGTTGAGCTTCAAGCCAACTTTTCACTCTCCTCTTTCACTTTCATCAAGAGGCTTTTGAGTTCCTCTTCACTTTCTGCCATAAGGGTGGTGTCATCTGCATATCTGAGGTTATTGATATTTCTCCCAGAAATCTTGATTCCAGCTTGTGCTTCTTCCAGTCCAGCGTTTCTCATAATGTACTCTGCATATAAGTTAAATAAGCAGGGTGACAATATTCAGCCTTGACGTACTCCTTTTCCTATTTGGAACTAGTCTGTTGTTCCATGTCCAGTTCTAACTGTTCTAACAGCTTCCTGACCTGCATACAAATTTCTCAAGAGGCAGATCAGGTGGTCTGGTATTCCCATCTCTTTCAGAATTTTCCACAGTTTATTGTGATCCACACAGTCAAAGGCTTTGGCATAGTCAATAAAGCAGAAATAGATGTTTTTCTGGAACTCTCTTGCTTTTTCCATGATCCAGCAGATGTTGGCAATTTGATCTCTTGTTCCTCTGCCTTTTCTAAAACCAGCTTGAACATCAGGAAGTTCATGGTTCACATTTTGCTGAAGCCTGGCTTGGAGAATTTTGAGCATTACTTTACTAGTGTGTGAGATGAGTGCAATTGTGCGGTAGTTTGAGCATTCTTTGGCATTGCCTTTCTTTGGGATTGGAATGAAAACTGACCTTTTCCAGTCCTGTAGCCACTGCTGAGTTTTGCAGATTTGCTGGCATATTGAGTGCAGCACTTTCACAGCATCATCTTTCAGGATTTGAAATAGCTCAACTGGAATTCCATCACCTCCACTAGCTTTGTTCATAGTGATGCTTTTTACCTCAAACCTTATCTCCTCTAAGAATCTTTCCTGATGCTTCATTTCTGTTATTACTTAAATATCCCTTTTGAGCACCTCTAAGTGCCTGTGCAAATTTCCACTTTAGCACTCATCACTCACTACAGTAACTGTCGCTTTATGTGCATCATCCTTCTAGGCCGTAACCTCTTGGGGTGTAGGTACCAGGCTTCATTCAATTTACTATCCCTAAATGCCTTTCACTGGAGAAGGTGATGGCACCCCACTCCAGTACTCTTGCCTGGAAAATCCCATGGATGGAGGAGCCTGGTAGGCTGCAGTCCATGGGGTCACTGAGAGTCGGACACGACTGAGCGACTTCACTTTGACTTTTCACTTTCATGCATTGGAGAAGGAAATGGCAACCCACTCCAGTGTTCTTGCCTGGAGAATCCCAGGAACGGGGGAGCCTGGTGGGCTGCTGTCTATGGGGTCGCACAGAGTCGGACACGACTGAAGCGACTTAGCAGCAGCAGCAGCAAATGCCGTTCACAGTGCCTGAAATTTATCTGTGTGTAATAGACACCTGCCAATGAATTAAAAAACTCAGTGAATGCATGGCCTGTCTGAAATGAAAGAAATCAAGTTCAAGTTACTCTCAGAAGAAATTGTATAGCTGACTGATTTAAAAAAAGGCCATATACTAATTAAAAATTGTAATAAGCTAAACCAAAAGTCAGAGAAGTTATTTAAACTATCAGACTATCACTAGACCACATGACACGAACAGTTTTTTGTTTGTTTTTGATAGTTTCTGTTCAGACGCCTGGCGGCACTGCCAACAGAAAAAAAAGGGGGGGCAGGTAGAGCCCGGCACCTGCCACAGACTCCATTTTAGAAAAGATGAAATCTGAGAGGTGCTGGATCGACATGCCTTGGCAAATGTTGGCAGCAAGCTCAGGTTTCAAACCTTTTTTCAAACACAAGGGGACTAGATATATGTTGATATATCCTCCTGAAAAACTTTCAAAGGCTTCTTTCATTAAAGACAATGCAGTCAAAGAGAGAGAGAGTTTCTCAGCTGGAAACTGAGAGAAAAGCTGGCAGAAAAAGGCAAGTGGTGAGTTTTCCTTTTCTTCCTGGGCGTAGGGTAGGTGGCCCAGAAAAAGTAAAGCTGCTTTTTATGGTTCCTGGAGATTTGGAAGCGGAAAGGGGAGTGTCTGCATAGCTGTGGGTGGACACACCCAAGCAAGGTGGTTTCCAAAGTGATAAAGGATTCCTGAGAAAAGAAAGGCTCTTCTCTGGGTGGCTCTAAACCATTGAGATCAAAGAATATTTTAGATATACCCACAGAAGAAGTCTTTGTTTCTGAATAGGAAGCCAGACCTATGGAAACTATACATTTCCAAGTATTACCTATAAACTTTTTTCTTTTCTGAGAAAAAAATCAATGAATCTGAGATGTTGCCACTTTGAGAAATTCTTATTAATGTTTCAGAATGTGCATGAGATTTGGGTGGTTTTCCCATCACTGGAAACCACACAGGGAGTTCAATTCACAATAATACACAATGCAATAGGGGGGTAAGTACTTTGCCCATTCAGGAGGGAAAAATCACTGGATGAAGTACAACCTAAGCTAAGTTTAATTCTCACAGAAAAGAATAGTAGGTATCAACACTAGTCTCAAACCTCCTAAGGTCAAGATTGTGACAATCAATGACAATCTTGGCAATGCATGCTTTTCAGCAACCTGGTTATCAAAGACTGCAAAAGGTTTAAATCTCAGTAAATTAAGGAACAGTTCACCAAATTCTCCTATTTCTAGAACGTATTCACCAAACATTTTAAATACCACTCATGTACTTCCCTAGTGGTCCAATGGTTAAGAATCTATCTGCCAATGCAGGGGACTGGGTTTGATCCCTGGTCCAGGAAAATTCCACATGCCACAACTACTGAAGCCCTTGAGCCCTAGAGACTGTGCTCCACAAAAGAAGACGCCACCACAATGAAAAGCCTAAATACTGCAACTAAACAGTAGCCCCCACTTGAGGCAACTAAAGAAAGCCCATGCAGCAACTAAGACCCACTGCAGTCAAAAATAATAAATAAATATTAAAAATATAAATAAATACCACTCATATCTGTGAATTATAAACATCCACTTCAAGAAAATTACCAGGCAATTTCAGGGTTATGTTGCAAACACTCAGGCAGTTTACATCAGAAATAGCTTCAGAAATACCTTCACATAAAAGATGTTGGATAACAACTGCATTTACTTTCACGTAAAAAATGTTGGATGACAACTGCATTGGATGACACTTATATAAAGCTGGTCATGTTGACACTTAACTGCTCAGCCTAGAGTACGTCCAGAAGCCGACCGCACCTCTTTAAGAATTATCTCAGAACTCTGGAATAAAAAGAAAATGCCTTGGTCCTTCTTTCCAAAATTTTCTTTCCATTGAATGTAAAAAAAAAAAAAAAAAAGAATTCCCATACTCGGCCAACCTAGTGCAGGACAGAGAGACAAGAGATATATCTCTTTAACATCACTTTATCTCCAATTAAATTAGGTTCCGGAGAAGGCAATGGCAGCCCACTCCAGTACTCTTGCCTGGAAAATCCCATGGACAGAGGAGCCTGGTAGGCTGCAGTCCATGGGATCACTAGGAGTCAGACATGACTGAGCGTCTTCACTTTCATTTTCACTTCCATGCATTGGAGAAGGAAATGGCAACCCACTCCAGTGTTCTTGCCTGGAGAATCCCAGGGACAGGGGAGCCTGGTAGGCTGCCGCCTATGGGGTCACACAGAGTCGGACATGACTGAAGTGACTCAGCAGCAGCAGCAGCAAATTAGGTTCTTTGAGGCTGAAAACAAGACAGTAGGTGGAGATAGCTATCGCCCTTGGCATTCTTTTTTTCAGCTCTGGGTAAAAAGTAGAGAAAAACATCCCCTTTCCAAATAACATTATAGTTGTTTTATTGCTCTAACTTCACTAGTGTCTTCTTTTGTTCTGACGCATAAATAATTGTTCGTTTATAGTCAACAAGTACTGATATCTTACCTATTTTTACCTTTTTATTTACCTACAAGACAACTGATCTGGACACTTCAAAATATTCAATATCAATAAAATACAGTGGACCGTTCCAGAATAAATACATGTAACATCCAATACAATCATGAAACTTGATTAAAAAAAAACAAATTTTCTATGATATTCCTTATATCAAGTGGCTAAAAAAATAAGTGCATTTGTAAAAGGAATTCAGTGAATACGAATTCTTATTTAGTTCAGTAAAGTTCAGTCGCTCAGTCGTGTCCAACTCTTTGTGACCCCATGGACTGCAGCAGGCCAGGCCTCCCTGTCCATCACCAACTCCGGGAAGAAAATTGGGGAAGGATAATTAAAGGATAATTAACAAAAATTATTAGGGACTAGATTTTAGATAATCTGGAATTATTGTTGTTTTGGTACATTAAGAAACACTACTTGAAAATATTTGAATACCATCAGTCTGAAAATAAAGGACTGGGATTTCCTAAATATTGTGCAGAAAATAAACACTCGGAAAGGACGCGGGGTGGCGCTGGAGCATTAGAAGTAGAGAAAGCACGCTACCAGCCTATGCTCCTCTAGCGATGTTCTGCTTAAGAAGCAAGCAGGAAGGGGAGACTTTTTAAGGCAGTTGCTCGGGGAAATCAGGGCCCTAGACATCTCTATTTATCCAAGGATCTGAGTGATACTGGGAGACAGATCAGCGACAACATGAATCCGAACTGGGTCAAGTCGTCTGGGAAACCAGAAAGCAATGAAGGCAGGAGAGAGAATGGAGCGCTTTCTGAAACAAAGGCAAGTCTTGACATTCCTTGTTTTGCTGGGCATAACTCAGGCTGGTTCTGAGCCTAGGCATTATTCAGTGGCTGAGGAAATGAACAGTGGCTCCTTTGTGGCCAATCTATTGAAAGACCTGGGACTGGGGGTAGATGATCTAGCTGCTCAGGCCCCAGGGTTGTTTTCGAATTGAAAAAAAAAAAAAAAAAAGCGTTTGCATTTTGAAAGGTAAACCGAGGATTTGTTGTTAAATGAGAAACAGGACCAGGAGGAGCTGTGTGGACTTATCGAACCCTGTGTACTACCTTTCCAGATATTACTAGACAATCCCTTGCAGTTTTTCCAGGCTGAGATACGGATTCGGGGCATAAATGATCATTCCCCAGTTTTCCTAGATAAAGAAATAATTTTGAAAATTTCAGAAAGTATCACTCCCGGAACTACTTTTCAGATAGCGTGTGCCCTGGACTTAGATGTAGGAATCAACAGTTTCCAAGTTATACAGTCAGCCCCAATTCCCACTTCCATCTTAAATTACAAGTCAGTTCCAAGGGCACAATATTACCACAGCCGGGGCTGGACAAAGCACTGGATCGAGAGGAACAGCCTGAGATCAGATTAACACTCCCAGCACTGGATGGCGGGATTCCACCCAAGTCTGGGACTGCGGATTAGACATGAGTGATAATGCCCCCATGTTTGCACAGCTGCACTATGAGGTGCAAGTCCTGGAACACTGCCCCATTGGATTCCAGGCTGCCATCATCTCTGCCAGAGATTTAGATCTTGGAACCAGTGGAGAAATATCTTATGTATTTTCGCAAGCACCTGAAGATATCTGCAGAATATTTCGAATAAATGCAAAATCCGGAAAAATCCTTTTAATACGGGAACTGGATTTCTAATCTATACAGACCTATACTTTAAATATTCAGGCGACAGATGGTGGGGGCCTTTCTGGAAGTTATGTGGTGCCTGTTCAAGTGATGGATTTGAATGACAACCCTCCGGAACTGACCATATCTTTTCAATGAAATCCTAGAAAATTTGCGGGAGACCATAATTGCTGTATTCAGCGTTTCAGACACTGACTCGGGACAACGGAAGGACGGCTTGCTCCATCCAAGAGGATCTCCCTTTCAATCTTAAACCCTCTGTTAAAAACTTTTATACTTGAGTCACAAACGCAGCCCTGGACCGAGAAGCAAGATCCAAATATAACATCACAATCACTGTCACTGACATGGGAACCCCCAAGAATGAAAACCGAGCACAACATAACCGTGCTGGCGTCCGACGTCAATGACAACGCCCCCGCCTTCACCCAGACCTCCTACACCCTCTGGTTCCGCGAGAACAGCCCCGCCCTGCACATCGGCAGCGTCAGCGCCACAGACACAGACGCGGGCGCCAATGCCCAGGTCACCTACTCGCTGCTGCCGCCCCCCGACCCGCTCGTGCCCCTCGCCTCCCTCGTGTCCATCAACCCCGACAATGGCCACCTCTGCGCCCTCACGTCCCTGGACTACGAGGCCCTGCGCGCCTTCGAGTTCCACGTGGGCGCCACCGACCGCGGCTTGCCCGCGCTCAGCAGCCAGGCGCTGGTGCGCGTGCTCGTGGCGGACGCCAACGACAACGCGCCCTTCGTGCTCTACCCGCTGCAGAACGCCTCGGCGCCCTGCACCGAGCTGGTGCCCAGGGCGGCCGAGCCGGGCTACCTGGTGACCAAGGTGGTGGCGGTGGACGGCGACGCGGGCCAGAACGCCTGGCTGTCGTACCAGCTGCTCAAGGCCACGGAGCCCGGGCTGTTCGGCGTGTGGGCGCACAACGGCGAGGTGCGCACGGCGCGGCTGCTGAGCGAGCGCGACGCGCCCAAGCAGCGGCTGGTGGTGCTGGTCAAGGACAACGGCGAGCCGCGGCTGGTGGACGGCTTCTCGCAGCCCTACCTGCCGGCCCCGGAAGCGGAAGCGGCGGCCGCGGCGCCGGCCGACCCGCTCACCGTCTACCTGGTGGTGGCCTTGGCGTCGGTGTCGTCGCTCTTCCTCTTCTCGGTGCTGGTGTTCGTGGCGGTGCGGCTGTGCAGGAGGGGCGGGGCGGCCTCGGCGGGTCGCTGCCCGGTGCCCAAGGCCCACTCCCCAGGCCACCTGGTGGACGTCAGCGGCACGGGGACCCTGTCCAACAGCTACCAGTACGAGGTGTGCTTGACGGGAGGCTGGGGGTTAAATGAGTTTAAATTCTTGAAACCGATTCTTGCTAGTAGTCTGGTTCAAGACACTGGGCAGGAGTAGCGCAGACCTGCAATTCCAAGAATAGACGTAGGTTTCATTAACATTAGAATCAAAAAGTTTTTTGAGTACCAATGTGTAGGGAAGGAGCAAATTGGTTAAGATGGCGGTGATCAGACTCTCACCCCCACGGCCTCTGGCTCTCACCCAGCTTTTAAAAATACCTAGTTATATTACAGCTGAGCTCATTTATAGCACCGCGCAGGCGCAATGCCCTATATACGCACCACCTAAGTTCTTGGGACAAGTCGAGTTGAGTAGTTGTAGTTGCTGCTGTGTAGGCTATTAAGAGAGTAAAGCATGTCTACCTTGAATGCACGGTGAATAAAGAATGTCTACGGTTCCTTTGCCTCCTCTCAGCTTCTTCCACCTTCCCCGCTCCGTTCACACCTTGCCTACCCTGGATTCAGTGAGCTACAGCGAGACAAGTGGCGTACGCAGGATACAAGACAGAATGTTTTTTTAAAAATCAAGGCTCTTCAGTTGATACAATATTTTGTTTATATATCGATTTTGCTTTCTATTTAGTCAATCCTTGAATGTTCTCCGTTTTTCATCTGCTATTTTTTCAATCTGATCTTAATGACTTTTTCTAATTGGTGATTAAAAATAAATGCATTATGTTTTAATGGTGATTCCATATAGGTTTAAGGTAGTCATTTCAAATTCTATATCCAAAGCAATGTAGAGTTCTGAACCACCAATCTTACAACTTACCCTGTTGAATACAGTCAGATAATATTATTTTATAATACTCCTAAAGCATCTTTGTCTGTGGTTAATGAAATGTATAGGTAAAAGTCTGTTTTCTTTAAAATGTATTATTTTAAAGTGTATTGTCTTCCAGAGGTTTAGTAATCAAAACTTATAATTTTCTGTTTTGACAATTGCAATTAGTATTTCAATATTACATATGCTTATATTGGGCAGAAATGAACAAAAATATAGGTTAATAAGGCAGATTACTTAATTTGTCTCAAGTGTTTATGATGGATGACTGAAAAACTTAAACCTAAGGCTTTTTGAACAACTGATTGTGCTTTCCCATTTGGTGTAAAAACATTATTTAGTAAGGCATCTGATGGGAAGACAATTTGTTTTGTAACTTCTGAGATGTAAATATTATCAACCTGAGGGCCATTTTTAAAAATTTAATTGGAGGCTAATTACTTTACAATACTGTGGTGGTATTTTCCATACATTGACCTGAATCAGCCACAGCTGTACATGTGTCCCTCCCATCTGGAACCCCCCTCCCAACCTCCCTCCCCATCCCATCCCTCTGGGTTGTCCCAGTGCACCAGCTTTGAGTGCCCTGTTTCATGCATGGAACTTGGACTGGTGATCTATTTCACATATGGCAATATACACATATGGTAATGTTAATCTCTCAAATCATCCCACCCTTGCCTTGTCCCACAGAGTCCAAAAGTCTGTTCTTTATATGTCTCTTTTGCTGTCTCACATATAGGGTTGTTGTTACCATCTTTCTAAATTCCATATATACATACATGTTAATATACTGTATTAGTGTTTTTCTGACTTACTTCATTCTGTTTAATAAGCTCCAGTTTCATCCACCATATTAGAACTGATTCAAATGTGTTCTTTTTAATAGCTGAGTAGTATTCCATTGTGTATATGTAACACAGCTTTCAGGAAGTACATGTATGCATACTAAGTGCTTTATAGTAAAAGTGATGTTCCATCCAATCCTACTTTTAAAAAATTAATATGTATTTGGCGTTTATATGGTTATATATTAAGGAAATATTTTCTTTGTTTCCTCTCTTAGTTCCCTTTTTCTGATTTGAACCTGACATGACTTAGAATTAGGTACAGTCCTTCTGGGATAAACACTGCCCATCTACATCAGCATTCTACAATAGTTCCTGTAGAGTAATAAAAAGAAGATTAGAAGAATGGGAAGTTCTAATGAAAGAGCAATATCCCTATGAAAGTCTAAATTAGCTAAGACTAAAATCTGGAAACAACCAAACACCAATTTTTATGTCTATTTTGAATGAAATAGAAAAAACTTATGTAACAGAATATTTATTCCCCAATAATCTGATTAGGAAAATATAAAATTTCTCCTCCTAGACATTTTCTCATCCAGAACGATAGAACTTAACAGGAATTGAATATTCATGATTAGAAGAAAGAAATTTCTCAAAGATTTTGAAAATTCTAAAAAGAAAGAATGTTAACTAGATGTTAACTACAGTCATGTGATCATTTGCAATATGCACAAATAGCAAATCATTATGTCATACCTGAAACGAACATAGTGTTTTATTTCAATTACAGCTAAAAATAAAAAGCCCTAATGACATGTCTTCAATCATGTAAAGTTATAATCACATTAAAATGGTGTTATTTTATATAACTGAGAATCAGATCCATGAATCCTTAATAATCAGAGGAGGTAGTATTTCCCTTCACTCATTAAATACTTTATACAGATGTCTGGATCAGGCTCCTTGCTCAGATTTTTTTTTCTTTTCATAAACTGAGTTTTCATAAAGATTACAGAAAAGGTAATTTTGATCAAACTTCTCTTTATTTGGCTGGCTTAGTCTCAGGTCATGTCAGATCCAGGGAAGTTTTCAACTGTGGAAGATAGGGAGGCCCATTGTTTTTTGGCAAATATGGTATATGATTTGGGACTCAAGTTGTAGAGACTATATAACTGAGGAGTCATTTAGACTCTGAAATAATAAGCATAGATGCCTAATAATATTTTAGTTGATGGGTGCACTGAATTCACATATTGTTGAGAAAGTGATCAGAATTTAGTAAAGCCTTCAGAAAAGATCATGTGGACTACATTTGAAGATCGTTAACAATTATACCTTACTGTTGATTCAAAGTTGCTTTTATTTCTTGGCTACTGGGAACCTTTTTACCCTTTGAGGAAAACTTACAGAAACTTCTTTATCTGGATATTTTATTAAGTACATGACAAAAGGCACTATATGTATAATACTATCATTACTACTTTTTGGAATCCCCTAAAGTGAAAGTCTGTGTATGTACACAGTTTTGTCTGACTTTTTGCAACCTCATGCACTGTAGCCTGCCAGACTCCTCTGTCCATGGAATTTTCCAGGCAAAAATACTGGGGTGGGTTGCAATTTCCTACTCCAGGGGCTCTTCGCAACTCAGAGATCAAACCCATGTCTCTTGTGTCCCCTGTGTTGGCAGATTCTTTACCTCTGTACCACCTGGGAAGCCCAAGTGAAAGTCTGGCACGAGGTAAAAGTGATAACTTTCTACATAATTTTTCTAGAATTTTCTTCTAAGAGGATGGAAAAATTTATTAGTGAATTATTTCCAGATTGATCTCTTACTGATATTCTAAACTAGTTTTTTTAACACTGAAAAGCAAAGAGATGAAAATGAACTTTAAACTTTAATGTAGTTGTTAAAAGACTATATTCAAATATCACTCATTAAAAATAGTGAAGTAACTTACTGTACTTTTAAAATCTTCCTTAATCCTTAAATATGGCTTCCTTGTAAATGAGGACTTTATAAAGTCCTCAGTTGGACTTTATATTGACAGTTTTAAAAAAATACATCCCACTACATTTTTCTTCTTAGACTTACACGTTTTAAAGCTGGCAACATATTAGTCATAATTCAGAGTTATTTCTATGTTTGATCCTCATATTCTTTGCCAATAGCTTAGTTGATGATATTTTAAATGTAAACTAATTTTCCTTCTCTTCTAGAATCTGGTATTCAAACTGTTGATGAAGAGTATATCACTCTTGTTTGCATTCTTTTATCTGTAAACTCCTTTAAGATTTTTCTTTATTCTTGATATTTTGATAATTTGCTAGACCCAAACCTAAGATTTATCCAGTATACTGAATTTTTTAAGTAACTATAGTTTCCCCCCCCAAAAAAATTTCTATTTTACAGGTTTCACAACAATTTGTTATGTTTTTTACAATCACCATTTCTTTTTTGTTGAAGGAAATTAAATATCTTTTACTTTGAAGTTATTTCTATATTGTTCCACTCTCTGTTTCTTATATGTACCTTCTTTTATTTAAGTTTGTTTTTCACACTGTAATTCTTTGTTAGTTGGTGATATTTTATTGAGAATTTGCATTCTATTGGAGGGCTCCCCCATACCAGTACTACTTTTGGAGGCTCAGGTGGTTATAACCTCAGGCTCTACAAATAAATGAAAGCCTTAATTAAGACAACTCTGTGACATGGGTGGAAGTTCTGGCCAACACTTAATGATGTGTTTGAGTTGAACCCCAGTCTCCCTTGGGTGGTACTGCTCTGCATTTGCTCTATGAAGCAAAATCTTAGGGACTGTCACCCTCTGCTTCTTGGCTGTCATGGGGTCTGATAAGATGATAGACATGAGAGCTCATGGAGATATCATTTACTTTTCAATCTTCAGAGTGTGTTGATATAGAGTAAAGCTGATTTTGAGGAAAATGAGTTGTAACTGAAATAATTGATACATCAGAATTACCTACAGGGGGAAAACACAGTCTTGATTAATATGCATGAAACAGTGCTACCCATGGTGGTCCTGGATGGTGCACACAGCTTGCTAGATGACAAAACCCACTGCTGAGCAATCCTATATTGTGTACTGAGTTGGTACCAGGTAGAACAAGGTAGAATTCTAGATGGTGACTTGAGCTAAAACTCATGACTATCTTATCAATGATTCAAAGATTTAAAGTACTTAATGTTTAGCATGTGGACCAACAACCTGTAAGTATGGAGTACCGAGGCATACCTAGGATCCTAAAAAAACAGACACAGCAAGGCACAAGCCACCTTGTGAAGAAGCCACTTTCTATTTGGCATAGTCAGGCTTAACCATCTAGGATCTATCCCAGCCCTACCTTCTCTTCCTTTAACTACCTATAAAAGTTTACTCCAGTCAACGCATGTTCTACTCTCTTGATCACTGATTTGACAGCCATCTTCCTCTCAATTCTCTTTGCTCCTATTCAATGATGCTGAAATGCAGAGGATGAACACGGAGCCTTCAGTGAATTGCTGCTCATAAGGCCATCTTCTGAGCATTCTGGAGGTGTCAACATCACTGGGACTTAGTTCCAGAATTATTAATATGAGAAGTTTCTGACTCGAATATCAGAGGTAAATGGGTTCACATTTTTGAAGTCAATCATTTCCAATTAATATGGGCTGTCCATGAGGAAAAACTTTGATGAAAACTCAACTTCTAGAAAGGTTAGAGGTTTATCAAAAATTAAAACTGTCTTCTCTAAATATTGTCATTTTGAGTTTTTTCCCCTTAAATGGGGAAATGGAGTTCTTCCTCCTGAAGTTTTCATTCTATTCAACAAGATTTAGTCAGTAATTTTAAAACTTTCCACAAAGAAAAAGCCCAGGACCAGATGGCTTCACTGGTGAATCCTACTGAACATTTAAAGAATTAACACCAATCTTTCACAAACTTGTAATTTAAAAAAAAAAAAGGAGCAGGGATCACTTCCAAATTAATTCTATGAGGCCAGCACCAGACAAAGATAATACAAGAAAATTAAATACCAATATCCTGTGTAAATATAGATGCAAAAAATCCTCAACAAAATATTAGCAAACTGACTCCACCAACATGTAAAAAGGAATATACACCATAACCAAGTGGGATTTTATTGAAATGTTGGTTGAAAAACACTCATGATACTAAGTAATAGGGACCATCCTCTAGGTGATAAGCTGCAACTATAAAAGTCTAACTTCACATGTAATGGAGAAAGACTGAAAGCTTTCTAGCCAGAGCAATGTGACAAGAAATGAAATTATTCCGGTTGGAAATGAAGTAAAAGTATCTCTGCAGGTGACATGATCACACATATAGAAAATCCTAAGTAATCCACACACACAAAAAAAACACTAAAATTAATAGATGCATTCAGCAAAGGATACAAGATCAATATACAAAAATCAATAGTATTTCTATACACTAGCATTGGACAGGCCAGAATGAAATGAGAAAAGCAATTCCATTTACAATAGCATCAGAAATAATAAAATACTTAGAAATAAATTTAATAAGTTCAAGACTTGTATGCCAAATACTACAAAACATCAATGAAAGAAATTAAAGAAAATATAAGTAAATGGAAAGTGTTCATGAGTTGAAAGATTTACATTGTTAAGATGGTAAATGTGCCCAAATTGGTTTACAGATTCAACTGAATCCCTATCAAAAATCCAGCAGGCATTTTTTTTTTTTTGCAAAAATTGGAAAATTGAAGGTAAAATTCACTTGGAAATCAAGGGACCCAGAATAGCCAAAACAATCCTGGAAAATAACAACAAAATGGAAGGTCTCCCCAAAACTGACAAATATTAGAATATTTTGATATATTAAACATACAAACACTTTTTAATTTAGTATGTAATACAAGGAATTATTGGTAATTATTGGATTTCATCACAAACTTCTAAGGCCAAACACTCTAATTATTCAAATATCTCCTTTCTAAATTTGAATTTCAATTAGAGTGATTTTTGAAAACATCTTTTAGGTTTAGTTTGGAAGGATAGCAGATACTAAATTTTAGTTTGTTATCACCTGTGAGCAGTATTGTTTGCTTTACAGTTATTTTACTTGAATGGGAAGCTGATGTATCTAATTTATCTATGTATGTAATAGAAAATTTCAAAAGATAATTCCTTTTATAAGAATTTTCTAGTAAAATCCACAAACCATTTATAATAATCCATTATTCCATTATCAATACTGGGCTTCCCAGGTGGCTCAGTAGTAAAGAATCTGCCTACCAGTGCAGGAGATGCAACAGCCACAGGCTTGATCCCTGGTTTGGGAAGATCCCCTGGAAAGGGAAATGGCAACCCACTCCAGTTTTCTTGCCTGGAAAATTCCATGGACAGAGGAGCTTGGCAGGTTACAGTCCATGGAGTCACAAATGGTCAGACACAACTGAGCGACTAAGCACACACGTGCTCACACACACACATTATCAATGCTAGCTTAATATTTGGAAGTAATACTATTTGAGGAATACTATTTTAGGAATCAGTGAATTAAATGGATCAAAATGGGTGAATTTAATTCAGATTACCATTACATCTACTACTGTGGGCAAGAATCCCTTAGAAGAAATGGAGTAGCCCTCACAGTCAACAAGAGTCTGAAATGCAGTACTTGGGTACAATCTCAAAAATGACAGAATGATCTCTGTTTCTAAGGCAAACCATTCAGTATTACAAGTCTATGCCCCAACCACTAATGCCAAAGAATATGAAGTTAAAGGGTTCTATGAAGACCTACAAGACCTTCTAGAACCAACACCCAAAAAAGATGTCCTTTTCATCATATAGGGACTGGAATGCAAAATTAGGAAGTCAAGAGATACCTGGAGTAACAGGCAAGTTTGGCCTTGGAATGAAGCAGGGCAAAAGCTAACAGAGTTCTGCCAAGAGAACACACTGGTCACAGCCAACCCCCTCCTTCAACAACAAAAGAGATGACTCTATACATAGACATCACCAGATGGTCAATACCGAAATCAAATTGATATATTCTTTGCAGATGAAGATGAAGACGCTCTATACAGTCAGCAAAAACAAGACTGGGAGCTGACTGTGGCTCAGATCATGAACTTCTCATTGCCAAATTCAGGCTCAAATTGAAGAAAGTAGGGAAAACCACTAGACCATTCAAGTATGACCTAAATGCAATCCTTTATGATTATAGAGTGGAAATGAGAAATAGATTCAAGGGATTAGATCTGATAGACGGAGTGCCTGAAGAACTATGGATTGAGGTTTGTAATACTGTAAAGGAGGCAGTGATCAAAACCATCCCCAAGAAAAATAAATGCAAAAGGCAAAATGGTTGTCTAAGGAGGCCTTACAAATAGCTGAAAAAAGAAGAGAAACAAAAGGCAAAGGAGAAAAGGAAAGATACCTACCTGAATGCAGAGTTCCAAAGAATAGCAAGGACAAATAATTAAGACTTCCTAAGTGATAAATGCAAATAAATAGAGGAAAACAATAGAGTGGGAAAGACTAGAGACCTCTTCAGGAAAATGAGAGGGAACATTTCATGCAAAGATGGGCACAATAAAGGACAGAAATGGTATGGACCTAACAGAAGCAGAAGATATTAAGAAGAGGTGGCAAGAATACACAGAAGAACTAAACAAAAATGACCCAGATAACCATGGGTGTGATCATCACTCAACTACAGCCAGACATCCTGGAGTGTGAAGTCTAATGGGCCTTAGGAAGCATCACTACGAACAAAGCTAGTGGAGGTGACGGAATTCCAGTTGAGCTATTTCAAATCCTAAAAGATGATGCTGTGAAAGTGCTGCACTGAACATGCCAACAAATTTGGAAAACTCAGCAGTGGCCACAGGACTGGAAAAGGCAGTTTTCATTCCAATCTCAAAGGCAATGCCAAAGAATGTTCAAACTACTGCACAATTGCACTCATCTCACATGCTAGCAAAGTAATGCTCAAAAGTCTCCAAACTAGGCTTCAACAGTACGTGATGTGAACCAAGAACTTCCAAATGTTCAAGCTGGTTTTAGAAAAGGCAGAGGAACCAGAGATCAAATTGCCAACATCCGTTGGACCATGGAAAGAGCAAGAGAGTTCCAGAAAAACATGTGCTTTATTGACTACGCCAAAGCCTTTGTATAGATCACAACAAACTCAGGATAACTCTTAAAGAGATGGGAATACCAGACCACCTTACCTGCCTCCTAAGAAACCTGTATGCAGGTCAAGAAGCAACAGTTCAAACTGACATGGAACAACGGACTGGTTCAAAACTGGGAAAGGAGTATGTCAAGGCTGTATATTGTCACCCTGTTTATTTAACTTACATGCAGAGTACATCATGTGGAATCCCGGACTGGATAAAGCACAAGCCAGAATCAAGATTGCTGGGAGAAATATCAATAACCTCAAATATGCAGATGACACCACCCTTATGGCAGAAAATGAAGAGGAACTAAAGAGCCTCTTGATGAAAATGAAACAGGAGAGTGAAAAAGCTGGCCTAAAACTCAACATTCAAAAAATGAAGATCATGGCATCTGGTCCCATCACTTTATGGCAAATAGATGGGGAAACAATGGAAACAGTGAGAGACTTTAATTTCTTGGGCTCCAAAATCACTTGCAGATGATGACTGAAGCCATGAGAGTAAGATGTTTGCTCCTTGGAAGAAAAGCTATGACCAACCTGCTGCTGCTGCTGAGTCGCTTCAGTTATGTCCGACTCTGCGTGACCCCATAGACGGCAGCTCACCAGGCTCCCCCGTCCCTGGGATTCTCCAGGCAAGAACACTGGAGTGGGTTGCCATTTCCTTCTCCAACCTAGACAGCATATAAAAAAGCTGAGACTTTACTTTGCCAACAAAGGTCCATCCAGTCAAAGCTATGGTTTTTCCAGTAGTCACGTATGGATGTGAGTCATGTATGGAGCTGGACCATAAAGAAAGCTGAGTGCCGAAGAACTGATGTTTTCTAATTGTGGTGTTGGAGAAGATTCTTGAGAGTCCCTTGGTCAATCCTAAAGGAAATTGTCCTAAACATTCAGTGGAAGGAATAATGCTGAAGCTGAAGCTCCAATACTTTGGCCACATGATGAGAAGAACTGATTCATTGGAAAAGACCCCGAGGCTGGGAAAGATCGAAGGCAGGAGGAGAAAGGGGATGACAGAGGATGAGATGGTTGGATGCCATCACTGACTCGATGGACATGGGTTTGAGCATGCTCTGGGAGTTGGTGATGTACTGGGAAGCCTGGTGTGCTGCAGTCCATGGGGTTGCAAAGAGTCAGACATGACTGAGCAACTGAACTGAACTGCATACTATTTGAAGTGTGATTTTAGTAACTAAAATTACTAGTTAAAATATCTATTTCACCAATTTACCTCTCCTCTCAACAATTAATGTTTAATATACCTCTGTACTTTACCCCTTCAATTTACAAACAAAACAGTCCTCAAGTCATAAAGTTTAAAATACATTCTCTCATTTAAAAAAAAAATAAGTGAAACTATTCAAAACTTCAAAGTTTTGTTCAGCATTTGAACTTTAGGACTTTTTGTATTCAAATTCCTTTAAAATGATTTTTGTCTTTGCCTCAATGATATTTAAAAGTTCCTGCCTGTATTTTACAATGGAGGAGTTAAAACTGGTATTTAGTTGCCAGAGTATCCCTCTAACTCTTCTATCTCTCCTCTTTGTGTATTCAGAATGGGAAAAAAATGTTTTAAATATTGTGCTCCTGGGCAGGCAACCAATTGTGTAAGTTGTATGAATCCTTGAGAATGGATAATGCAGCTTTCCTGACTGGAATGGTTTTGCAGGTGATCATTCTCTTTATCATTAAGGCCTCTTCCATGCAGATATAATAATTTTTTTCTGATTAAGTTTGGCAGAATAATCCATGATTCAATGCTAGACTGTCATCTTAGACCACCTTTCTTGATTTTAACTTTACATTTGGATAACATTTCAAAAGACCTGTGAATAAATATTTTTCCATTTAAGGCTACAAGGAATTCATTATTCATGTCATTCTTAGTTTTTTAAAATCTAATTAATGCTCTCAACAAAACACTCTTAGTTTCCCTTCAAATTTCTAAGTTGTGTAAGCACCTCTTTTTGCTGATACCTATCTCTCAAAAGAGAAAACCATTTAAAAGATTCTTATATTAACTGAAAATCTGAATACAGATATATTTCACCTATGATATCCATCTACCCAAGGCAAGGCTGAAGTTTGGATCTAAATTATAAAAAGTTGTTCACTTCTCCAATTCCAGTTAGGTAGATCAGAGAATGGATTCTGGAGCCATACTGTAGCAATTTGAATCCTAGCGCTGCCACTTCAAACGGTGTGTGACTATGGGAAGGTTACTAAGTTTCTGTATCTTCGATTTCTATAAAATATGCCTAGTAAGAGTGCCCACATTATAGGGCTGTTTGGGGGATAAAATGAGTTAATGGATATAAAATATTTAGAATACTATCTGACATGCTCAATGGAAGGAATACATAGTATTCCTAATACATAGTATTAGTTCAATGGTAGTAACACATAGATGTTAATATTACCTAGATTTCATTTGTGTTGAATTGACAACAGAAACCAAAAATAGCTAATTTGCAACACTATTTCTATGTCAACATGTAGGAATAAGTAAACAAAATCTAGTTTGAATTTTGTCCTGAACTCTTTAACTTGAATCGAACTAAAACTCTGCTACAATAGTATAAAACAATGTTTTGTTTTGTTCAGGAAATTTGCTTTCCATTTATATCTAAAAGAATATTATTTTTTTCTGTATGTTTATTTTTTATTTTCACTTTATCTTGATATGGACATGAGTTTGAGCAAACTTTGGGAGATAGTGAAGGACAGGGAAGCCTGGCATGCTGTAGTCCATGGGGTTGCAAAGAGTTGGACGTGACTTAGTGACTGAAGAACAACAACAATGTTGATATATATATATTTCTCTGATTTGCCTTAAATGTGGAAGAAAATTCTAAACTATATCAATAGTGCAATTATTATTATTGCTATATCTCTTACAATAGGAATTAACAGAACTAGAAAAATGTAAATTTAGTTGAGCAGTGCTTAGCACGTATTATACTCTCATTTCTAAGAATTCTGTTTTCAGTGTCAGACATGTTCATGACTGAATGCATGATGTGACAATAATCTTCTAATATAGGCAGAAACACAATGATTAGAGTGGATTAATTAATTTACCCAATTGACATTTACTGAATGACTACTATTGTCCAGGTTTCTTTCAAAAATAATTTTTCCTGAAATTCTCTTGGTAGTCCAGTAGTAAGACTCAATGTTTCCACTGCATGAGGCATAGATTCAATCCATGGTTGGGGAACTAAGATGCTGCATGCATGTGGTGTGGCCAAAAAATTTATTTCCCTAATACTTTCTATCATAAGAACTTAAGATTACTGACATGCTTTTAAAATAATGCATTCAATGTGAATTGTAATTTATGAACTTAGTTAAATTACAAGGTATTTAAGGAGGAAAAATCCCAAATAAATGGTACTCCATTCCATATACTAATTGTAAATAGTAAACTGGTTAACTATGTCTCAGTTAACTTAGTGTATCAGAGAAATCAGGATGGTTGCACACTGTGCTGAAATCCATTTTATAAACGAGTCCTCTTCACCATGTATGAGTAGACAAAGCTTGAGGCACCCTTTGTTCACAGATTAAAATGTTTCAAATAATAGCTCCCTGTCTTCTGCAAATTGGGTAGTCAAGGAATATGATATCTAGGAAACAAAGGGTCAGCGTGGTGAGAAGCAAACTCATAAATTATAAATATCTATTGAGCTAAATCATCTTAAAGCCTTTTTCTTAATAAAATTCTATGATTTTCACTTACTCAATTTTGGCTTGATATTATCCTGATAATAGTCACGCAGAATAATCAAGTCTTATCATCCTCTGAATTTCTGTTTATCTATAAAAATCCTTTCATTTTCTTTATGTGTCTAAGAATCTGTTTCTAATACTATCTGACCTCCCTAATATTTTAATGTGGGTTCACATTGTAAAAGGGCTTATAATAAGGCAAGATGCCACTTTATTCAACTGTATTATCATTTGCACACCAGTGTAAAAAAATAGAACCTTTCCTTTGAAAAAGTCTCCCTGAGACCAGGTGTTACAGAGAACTTTAACAAACTTTCTGCATCATCATAAATTTCTCACATACTTGGAAATAAACAGATATAACTATTATGGATTGTAATTTTATAAGAGTTTATCTCCCCTGGTTAGATTATGGCAAAGGGTAAATGGGAGTTCTTTAAGTTCTACTGTAAAGGGTATGGGCAGATGGAGATAGTCCCTTGCTTTGTGCTCACAATTATTATAGTTCACGCAATGTAATGGAATAACCTATACATTAAGTCATTTAATGGAATAATACTTGAAAAAGTCCTTTACACTTTTTGAAATGGTTTAATTTGAATACTTCCAAAATAGGCTGTTAAGAATGTTAGTTTATCGATCGGTACGCAGGGTGGCGCTGCCGGCTAAGATTGTGAATAAACAGCCCTAGAAAGCTCACGTATTCCTTTGCTGCAAGACGGAACCACCACCACAAGTAAGCTCTGCCAGCAGTACTGGGTTACCAACGAATTTGGGCAGCGATATTCTAAACGAATTTAAGATTACAAGTGACTCCGTGAGGATTTTACCAAGCAAGAAAATTTAACACCTCTGGTCTTCTTCTGGTTGCTGAAGGGGGACTGGATGTAAGCACCCTGGCTCCAACATGGAGACGCTAGAGAGAATTCAACCCAACAGGCAAGTGACAACCTTTATTTTGATGGTATTCTTGTCTCAGGCTAACCCTGCCCCTATTCGTTATTCTGTTCTGGAAGAAACAGAGAGCGGCTCCTTTATAGCCCATTTAACCAAGGACCTGGGCCTGGGAATTGGGGAGCTGAAGGCACGGTCGGCTCGGGTGGTTTGTGACGATGACAAGCAGCGCTTGCTGCTCGATCATCAGACTGGAGATTTGCTTTTGAGGGAGAAACTAGACCGGGAAGACATATGTGGCTCCGATGAACCCTGTGTGCTGCATTTCCAAGTGTTCCTGGAAACTCCAGTGCAATTTTTTGAAGGAGAATTACTAATACAGGACATAAATGACCACTCCCCAGTATTCCCGAATAGGGAAATGCTTTTAAAAATCCTGGAAAACAGCCAGCCAGGGACTGTATTTCCATTGAAATTAGCTCAGGATTTGGATGTGGGTAGCAACGGTCTTCAAAAATACATCATCAACGCCAATTCTCATTTTCACGTTCTCACTCGAAATCATAGTGATGGCAAGAAATATCCAGATTTGGTGCAGGCCCAAGTGCTGGATCGAGAGGAGCAGTCAGAGTTCAGCTTAACCCTAATGGCGCTGGACGGTGGGTCTCCACCTAGGTCCGGCACCAGCATGGTGCGAATCCTGATCATGGACGTCAATGACAATGCTCCCGAGTTTGTGCACACTCCATATGAGGTGCAGGTTCTGGAAAACAGCCCCCTAGACTCCCTAATACTTACAGTTTTAGCTAGGGATGTAGATGCTGGAAACTATGGGACTGTTTCCTATAGCTTGTTCCAAGCCTCAGAGGAAATTAAACAAACTTTCTCAATAAATGAAGTCACAGGAGAAATCCGACTGACAAAGAAATTGGATTTTGAACAAATCAAATCTTACCACGTGGAAACTGAGGCTACAGATGGAGGAGGCCTTTCCGGGAAAGGCACTGTAGTAATAGAGGTGGTAGATGTGAATGACAATGCCCCTGAACTTACCATATCTTCACTCATCAGCTCCATCCCAGAAAATGCCCCGGAGACCGTGGTTTCTATATTCCGAATTCGAGATAGAGACTCCGGAGACAATGGAAAGATGATTTGCTCTATTCCAGACAATCTGCCATTCATTTTAAGACCGACTTTCAAGAATTTCTACACCCTGGTAACCGATAGCCCTCTTGACAGAGAAAGTCAAGCCGAGTACAACATCACTATCACGGTCACTGACATGGGAACCCCCAGACTGAAAACCGAGCACAACATAACCCTGCTGGTGTCCGACGTCAACGACAACGCCCCCGCCTTCACCCAGACCTCCTACACCCTCTGGGTCCGCGAGAACAACAGCCCCGCCCTGCACATCGGCAGCGTCAGCGCCACAGACACAGACGCGGGCGCCAATGCCCAGGTCACCTACTCGCTGCTGCCGCCCCCCGACCCGCTCGTGCCCCTCGCCTCCCTCGTGTCCATCAACCCCGACAACGGCCACCTCTTCGCCCTCACGTCCCTGGACTACGAGGCCCTGCGGGCCTTCGAGTTCCACGTGGGCGCCACCGACCGCGGCTCGCCCGCGCTCAGCAGCCAGGCGCTGGTGCGCGTGCTCGTGGTGGACGCCAACGACAACGCGCCCTTCGTGCTCTACCCGCTGCAGAACGCCTCGGCGCCCTGCACCGAGCTGGTGCCCAGGGCGGCCGAGCCGGGCTACCTGGTGACCAAGGTGGTGGCGGTGGACGGCGACGCGGGCCAGAACGCCTGGCTGTCGTACCAGCTGCTCAAGGCCACGGAGCCCGGGCTGTTCGGCATGTGGGCGCACAACGGCGAGGTGCGCACGGCGCGGCTGCTGAGCGAGCGCGACGCGCCCAAGCAGCGGCTGGTGGTGCTGGTCAAGGACAACGGCGAGCCGCCGCTGTCGGCCAGCGTCACGCTGCACGTGCTGCTGGTGGACGGCTTCTCGCAGCCCTACCTGCCGGCCCCGGAAGCGGAAGCGGCGGCCGCGGCGCCGGCCGACCCGCTCACCGTCTACCTGGTGGTGGCCTTGGCGTCGGTGTCGTCGCTCTTCCTCTTCTCGGTGCTGGTGTTCGTGGCGGTGCGGCTGTGCAGGAGGGGCGGGGCGGCCTCGGCGGGTCGCTGCCCGGTGCCCAAGGGCCACTTTCCGGGCCACCTGGTGGACGTCAGCGGCACGGGGACCCTGTCCCAGAGCTACCAGTACGAGGTGTGTCTGACGGGAGACCATAGAACTGGTGAGTTCAAATTCCTGAAGCCGATATTCCCTAACCTCTTGGTTCAGGACACCGAGAGAGAAATCAAGGAAAGCCCCAACTGTAGAAATAGCTTTGTATTCAGTTAAATGCCGTATTTGTTTAAGTGAGCCTCTCAGTTTTGTTAAGCCTAACTCACATTGCAATATTTTTCTCTTAAGAGATTGTACTGTTACATAAATTTGTATATATATCTCTATTCCAAACTTACGCATGTCTCTACTAAATTTTCCTTTTATAGTATTCATTGGATTTAGCATTTTTAGTTAAAGTTGATATTATTTCTCCATATTTTACCTTCTCGGTGATTAATGTTTCCATAACTGTAAATTACTCAAGCCATAAAAGAAATTCTATTAATATTTAAATCAACCTCTTTTAATGTCTTTTTAAGGAAATACTTTAAAGCTTTTGTGTAATCTTGCATTTCTGTATGTTTTTGGTGCTTTTCTTTACTTATATTTGCAAGGGCACAGTGTTAGAAATTCTTTGTAGCTACCTAGAGCCTTCCTGTTCACCATTCTACCAGGCTGTGCCCCACTAAATAGCCATGAGCATATAACTTAGCATACTTGTTTCTCATAAGTTGCACCTAAACATGCACTTTATTAAATTATTAATACACTACAATTGTGACCTTGTCCCATTCTGAGTACCATATATGCTAGAGATGATTTGTTTGCTACTTACCTAGCTCATTGTAATTGCTTCAGGAATACCAATGTTAAAATAAAAATATTATTATTTATAAATAAGAGAAAATCTTATATAATTTGGTATCAAATTCACTTCACTAAAATAAAACTAATTCACTGCTTGATAACATACTTAAAAATCTTAGAACTTTAAGTAAACCCTAAATCCTTTAGAAGGACTCAAGAGGTAGAGGGCATCATATACTTTCCTGTCCTTCTTTTGCTCTATTAATAGAAGTTCAAATGTAAGTATAAAGTATGTGTTTTTCTTGGCTTTCAGTTTTTCCACATCCTTCAAAAAAGGCAGAATTTCTCTTGAGTTTTGTTGATTATGTTCTAGTCTGATTACTCTAAGTTATTTTGTAAACTTGAGCAGCTTTTATCAACAAAATGATGATTTATTTTTGATGTCCAAATGACCTTGTTTTGTCTTTCAATGTAGCTTTTGTATATTTTGCATAAATTTACTTTTTCAATTATGCTAACTTTCAATAAGAAGCATTGTTTTTTCCTTTAAGACAATAAGAATAGAAATTAAGAAATAAACTTATCTGAATTATAATTGTTTTATGTTGTGTTCATTAGGCCAATTAAGATGACTTGTGATTTCTAACTAAATTTATATAGCTATAAGAACAGTTATTGATCTTTTGGCACAATATGAGTAATTAGAGTTTGCTTTATAACCTAAGTATTTACTTTTAAATCTCAAGTGTCATCCTACTGGAACTTAATTATTTTGTGTTTCCCTGAATTACATTTTTAAAAATATAATAAAAAAGAAAAGTTATTCTTTAAGTTATTATTGAAACATAGCATTTAGCTTTCATCCAATCTGATACTTTAAATTAGAAAGTAATAAAAATATGAACAAAATTAAACACAAATATATGACATTTAGTAGCCAGCTTTAATGAGTTCACCATTTACTGTTAAATATTTAAATGAAATAGTTTTATGTATGATAACAAGAAATATGATTGAAGTTTTCAGCAATATGTTTCAACATTATGAAAGTATAACTTCATGTTTTTGTGTATGCCAGGAAAGCCCAACTTGTATAATCACCCAAATGAGACTGGTCAAATAAAACACTCAGAACCCACATATAAATTTATGAATTTATGAGTAAATTTATGAATTACTTTGTGTATTATGTTATAAATTGCTGTGTGTATTCATAAAGCATAGATTATTCCTTACCAGTTGGGGATCACCATCAGACTCTAGTATAGAACAGGTTAATATTTTAAAATTCAATGATTTTAATTTAATAGAAAATATAATCCAGATAATTTCCACAAAATGAATACCTTGTGGGAAATTGGACAATTCTTTTCTGCAAAACAAAAATAGAGAATGGAGGCCAAATAACTGGATAATACCCATTTCAATCACAGTTTCTCAAGTACTTCTATTATATTGACATTTTTTACAATTCCTTTGTTGTTTTTAGGCACAGATACAGTGAGTTTAGTACATGCTGTTTTAGGGGCAGACATTTTACTGAAGGCAATATAAGCCACATCACTTTAAGACCTTGTATTTCTTACTGGATTTCCCTAGTGGCTCAGCAGTAAAGAACCCACCTGCCAATGCAGGAGATGAGGGTTTGATCCCTGGGTCCGGAAGATACCCTGGAAAAGGAAATGGCAACCCACTCCAGTTTTCTTGCCTGAGAAATCCCATAGAGAGAGGAGCCTGGTGGGCTACAGTCCATGGGGTCACAAAAGAGTGGAACACAACTTAGTGAATGAACAACATTCTATTAAAATTACAAAATATAGATTTTAAATAGTCTTATTTGGTAGAATTCTGTTTCCAGATAAGATGGATTATTTAAACCTGCTTTAAATTCAGAAATTTTCAGTTTGAAGCAACAGACAGCAGATGATATATAAAGAACTGAAGGGGCTAAGATTCCTGAAAAGGAAAATCCTTGGAGCTGTGAACTGACTCCAACAGTCAATTTGCCCTAAAGAAGTTTGCAAAGTCTAAGAAAAGGCCAGGGATAGAGTAACTTCAACAGTCTTTGGGAAACTGGAGAATTCAAGTTCATGGCCAGTTTTCCCCCTCATGATATTTGTCAAAGTATGGGACATTCCAGGAAAGAAGACCAAAATATTAAGTGGAAAATTACTGAAAAGCCGAGTGAAGTTTTAATAGTCTTAATATATGAGATCAGAATTTGTGATCTGCCATCTGAGAGACTGTGGAGAATACACTGAGTTCTGAACTGAAAATTCTGGAGGGTCAGGTACTTATTAGGACTGGAAAGAATCTTGACTAAGCACAGTGCCTGTTTTGAATTAAGGCAATTTGATTAGACATGTTTCTGTCAATCTAAAGGGGATTCCCAGTGGCACTAGTGGTAAAGAGCCCGCCTGCCAGTGCAGGAGACTTAAGAGACTCTGGTTCAGTCCCTGGGTTGGGAAGATCCCCTGGAGGAGGACATAGCAACCCACTCCAGAATTCTTGTCTGGAGAATCCCATGGACAGAGGAGCCTGGCGGGCTGCAGTCCATAGGGTCTCAGAGTCAGATACGGCTGAAGCTACTCAGCACACACTGTCAAGCTAACAAAGGAAAAGATGGACTCTTTCTGGAAGAATATAATATCATCAGGACCCTGGAGGAGAGATTTTTACATTAATAATCAACATTTGATAAAAATTATAAGGCATACATATAAAAAAAACTGGTTGACATGAATAAAACCTAGAGGAAAAAACAGGCATATTAGTGATCTACAGATAAAATAAGATACTAGAACTGACTGACAATGGTGTTAAAATAAGTATAACTAATATGTTAAAATAAGGAATATAGAAAACAGGTAAAGAGAATTTCACCACAGAATGAAATAAAATAGAAAATAACTTGGGGACTGAAAAATACAATACTGAAAATTTTTTAGATTGTATAATGGCATAATTGTCATAAAAGATTATAGGATTAGTGAATACAAGACAGGTCAATATTAAATATCCAAATAGAAGCACTGAAGAATAAAATAATTAAAAATACAGATAAGAACACTTAGTTATATGTAGAACATAATGAAAAACTCGGACACATACATGATTGTAATCCTGGAAGGACCAGGAATAGCGAATAAGAAATGTGTAAAGAAATGATGACCAATAATGATGAAAAAATTGACCCCTCAAGATGTTCAGTGAACCTAATTAGAAGAATAAAAAACTGCACATCTAGAAATATCACAGGAAGGCTGCTAAAGACTAAAGTCAAAGAGAAAATCTTAAAAGCAATCACATGAAAATGACATTGCTTTTAAAGGAATAACAGTAAGATGGAGAGCTGACCATCAAGAAGCCAAAAGACAAAGGAATGATGTCTTTTGAGTCCTGAAAAAAATTAGCTACCAGACTAGAATTCTATCACCAGAAAACACATCTTGCAAAAATGAAGTTCTAAAACAAACAAAAACTGCAAGAATCAATCACAGTCCCATCTGCACTAAAATAAATACTTTTAGTGGATTCATTAGGAAGAAGGAAAACAGTCCTGGAGGAATCACAGATTTGCAGGAAAAAATGAACAAGAATAAGGGTAACTATAAATTGTTATTTATTGATTAATAAAGGTAGAAATAATAGTTTCTTAAAGGATTTAAAGTATACGTAAAATTTTAATTCATGATAATGGTGATGTAAAAGGCAGGTGATATAAACAGAGTTAAGGAATTCTAAGGTTCTAAACATTATCATGAGAGTAGTAAACTGAAATAATTTGTATTAGATGCTTGTAAATTAAAGATGCATGTTGTAATCTTTAGAATAATCATAAGAGTAATTTTAAAATGAATTGAAGGAAAAAATAAGAAACATCTAAATTATCCAAAAGAAGAAAAAAACTTTAAGAGCAAATAGAAAAAAAATTTAGCTGGTAAATATAAATGGATAGATATCAAATATTACAGTAATTGCTATTGGATTAAATAATCCAGTTAAAGAACCAAAACTGTCAGAATAGGTTTAAGAAAAATTCAGCTATATGTTGTCACATACTTGTGTGTGTGTATTATCACAGGTTGAAAGTTTTAAAAATAGAAAAAGATACAAACATTAACCAAACTAATCAAGTGTAGATATACTCACATAAAACAAAGGAGACTTTAAGGAAAGATGCATTACTACAGATAAGGAGAGATATTTCATAATGATAAATGGGTAAAATATACCAAAAATATGTCAGTTATAAGACTAAATATATCCCTGTAAGAAAACTACAAAATATAAAAAGTTAAATTTAAAGAACATAAAAAAGAGACAAATCCACAGTCATAGGAGAGGATGTATTAACAATTAACCACTGATAGAACACACAGAAAAACAGAATATTAAAAATCTAAACACCACAATAATCATATTTGAATAAACTGACATATGTAGTACACAGGAAAGTACATGTTCTTCTTATATGCATATGGCATATATCAAAATTATCCATATTCTGGGTCATAAAGCAATTCTCTAAAAATTTTTAAAGAAGTGAAATTAAGTTAGAAATAAAAATTTATCCAGAAATCCCCAAATGCTTCAAAAGTAAATAATATAATACATGAGTCAAAAGAAGAAATTGCAGAAGAAATTTCCACATATTTTGAACTGGGTAAAAATTAAGATATGATATATCAAAACAGAATTTACAGAGAAATTTTAAAACTTTAAATGAACATGTTAGATAAAAAAGGTTAAAAAACAATAAGCTTTCATCTGAAGAAGTTAGAACAAATAAAGAAGGAAAAAATAATGCATGTATTATATATATAAACATAAATACAATGCTGATAAATATACAACCAAGAAGGGCTTCCCTGGTGGCTCACTGGTGAAGAATCCATCTGCCAATGCCAGAGACACAGGTTCAATCCCTGGTCCAGGAAGATCCCAGATGCCATGGGGCAACTAAGCCCATGTGCCACAACTATTGAGTTTGTGCTCTAGAGCCCAGGGAGCCACAACTGCTTGAAGCCCACAGGCCCTAGAATCTGTGCTCTTCAACAAGAGAAGTCACCACAATGAGAAGCACGTGTACTGCAACTAGAAAGCAGTCCTCACTTGCAGCAACTAGAGAAAAGCCCATGTAGCAACAAAGACCCAGTACAGCCAAAACTAAATAAATAAAATTATTTTTAAAAGTATATAACCAAGAAGATAAACAAAACTTAAAGTTGGTTCTATGTCATGATGAATGGAATTAAGGACTCTTACTAAGACTACTAAGATTAATTTTAAAAAGAAAGAAAACATCGATCACAAATATCAGGGATGAAAAAAGGAACATCATTACCAATCCTACAGATATTAAAAAATAAAAAAGGATATTATGAACAACCATATGCCAATAAATTTGACAATTTATGTAAAATGGAAAACATCTTTTAAATACACAATTTACTAAAACTGAAACAAGAAGAAATCTGATTAGTTCTATCTATTAAGTAAATTAAACTTGTTATTAAAAACCTTGCCACTTCAGTTTACACTAGTGAATTCTCCTAAATACTCATGGAACAACTAATACCAACTTATACAAAATCTTTTGGAAGACAGAAAAAACAGGGAATATTTCCCATATTATTAGGGTACCAGAATGACTTCAATGAATTATGACATCCAAATCTGAATAGGACATCATAAGGAAGGAAAATTGAGACCAATCTCTATTAAAAACACAGATGGAAAAATTCTAAACAAAACATCCACAAATAAAATTCAGAAATATATGAAAGAGAAATAATAAAGTATGAGAAAACTTATTCAGGGAATATAAATCAATTTAATATTTTAAATCTATCAATATAATTCATCACATTAATAGGTAAAGGAGAAAAATCATATGATTACCTCAATGGATACAGAAAAAAATCACTTGATAAAATTCAGCACACACAATTGTTAGCAGACTGAAAACAGAAGGAAACTTTCAGAAAGTATTTTAAAATTTACAATAAACATTATACTTAATGGAAAATTATTTAAAACTTTTCTTCAGTGATCAAGAATAAAACAAGAATGCCTGCTTATACTATTTCATTTCAGTGTTTTACTGCAGGTTCTAAGCAGCAGAATAAAGCAAGGAAAAAATGCACAGTAATTGGAAGGGATGAAATGAGGTCTTTTTAAAAAAATGACAATGGGGCTTCCCTGGTCGCTCAGTGTAAAGAATCCACCTGCCAATGCAGGAGACACAGTTTTGATCCCTGATCTGGGAGGATCCCACATGCCTCAGAGTAACTAAGCCTGTGTGCCACAGCTATTGAGCCCGTGCTCTACAGCCCCGGAGTAGCTCAACTACCCAAGCCAGACTGCCCTGGAGCCCATGCTCTGCAAGGAGAGAAGCCACCACAATGAGAAGCCCACCCTCTGCAATTAGAGAGTAGCCCCTGACTGAGACAACTAGGCAAAGACCTCGCAGCAATGAAGACTCAGAACAACCAGAGCTAAATAAATAAATATGATTATTTTTTTAAATGACATGATTGTATACATTAAAAGTCATAAAGAATCCACAGACTGTTAGGATTAATAAATGAAGTTAGCAATGCCACTGGATATAAGGTCTACATGCAAATAATAATTGTATTCCTATATAGCAACAAAACCCAGAAAATGAAGAATTCCAAGTTATCATTTACAAGTTTCAGAAATATCAAACTTCTAGAAACAAACCTAACAGAATATCCATAAAACTTATACACTGAAAAATATAAAATATTATTGAGAAAAGTTAAGTACCTGAATAAACAGAAGGATATATAATGTTCCAATACTGGAAAACTCAATGCTGGGAATATGTCAATTCTTCCCAGTCAATCTATAAATGCAATAAAATCGTAAACAAAACTTTAGCATGTTTCTTTGTGAAAGGTAACCAGATGAATCTAAAGTTTATATGGAGACTTCCCTGGTGGTCCAGCGGATAAAGCACCATGTTCCCAATGCAGGGGGCCTGAGTTCAATCCCTGGCCAGGGAACTATCAATAGATCCCACATACTGCAACTAAAACCAGGCACAGCCAAATAAATAAAAATATTAAAAAGATAATAAAGTTTATGAAAGTGAAAATGAAGTCACTCAGTCGTGTCCGACTCTTTGCAATCCCATGGACTGTAGCCTACCAGGCTCCTCTGTCCATGGGATTTTCCAGGCAAGAGTACTGGAGTGTATTGCCATTTCCTTCTCCAGGGGATCTTCCCGACCCAGGGATCAAACCCGGGTCTCCCGCATTGTAGACAGACACTTAACCATCTGAGCCACCAGGGGAGTCAATAAAATTTATAGGGAAATACAAAGGGACAGTAATAACTAAAACAATTTTAAAGGAAAGAGTAAAACTGGAAGGCTTACCAATCAGATAATAAAACCTATTATGAAGTATAGTAATTAAGAAGACAATATGGTATTGCAGGAATTCCCTGGGTGGTACAGTGGATAAGACTCCCCATGCCAAATCAGGGGACATGGGTTCGATCCCTGGTCAGGGAAGATTCTGCATGCTGTGGAGTAACTCGACTGCCATAACTACTGACTCCATGCTCCAGAGCCCATGAGCCTCAACTACTGAGCCCACGTGCTGCAATTACTGAAGCCCATGCACCTAGAGCCTGTGCTCTGCAACAAGAGAAGCCACTGCAATCAGAAGCCCGTGCACAACAACAGAGTAGCCCCCACTCCCCCCAACTAGAGAAAAGCCTGCATGCAGCGACAAAGACCCAGTGCAACCAGAAAGTAATTAATTAAAAAACTGGTATATCTGTATAATGAATTATTACTTAAAAAGCAATATGGTATTGCAGGATAAACAAAGAGGAAAATGGGGGGAAAAGACTTGTATAGAACTATGGACCCCTGATTTATGAAAAAATGGATACATTAGAAAATAATTGGGAATGCAGCTTCTTTTCAATAGGCGGTGTGGTCATTTGGATATTTATATGAAAAAAAAGCAATTTGACCCTAACCTCATTAACATGAAAAAATTAATTTCAGGAGGATTACAGCTCTAAATGTGAAAAGTAAAGTAACTGATTTTTCAGAAGCACCACACAACGATACTTTCATGACTTTGGGGCATGCAAAGATTTAAAGAAAATACAAAAAGTTCAAACCATAAGTTAAAAATATTGGAAAATTAGACTAAAAGTTAAGTTTTGTTTTTCAAAGATATCACAAGAGAGTTAAAATGCTAGCCATAGAATGGGAGAGAATATTTACAATACATAATTCTAAAAAAGTACTTATGCCAAGAATATATAAGGAACTTCTAAAGATCAATCAGAAAAAGGGCAAATACCTTAAATAGAAAAACAGACAAAAGACTTACACAATTCACAAGGATATACCCTAATAAAAATAACCATGTGAAAAATGTGCTTATTTAAGGAATCATCAGGGAACACTAATTAAAATTACAGTGACATAAAATAAAAATAAAATTATAACATCACATACTCATCAGAGTGTTTAAAATTAAAAGATAATATCAAATGTTGACAAGGATATGGAGCAACTGGAACTCTCACTCTTTGCTAGTTTTTGTAAAACCAGAGTTGAAAACTATTTTGCAATATCTATTAAAGCTGAAACAAAAAGATAAATATGTGTGCATATCTTAAGGCACAGCAGTCTAACTCCTAGGAATATTAAATATAAATGAACACACAGACACCAAAAGACAAGAATGTTTATAGCAAGACTACTCAATATATACACAAACTGAAAAACCCTAAGGTCCATCAACTGGAGAATAAATTAAAAATGGTGGTACAATAGAATAACAAAGCAATGAGAATAAAATAAAACAATATGTAACATGAATTTTACAAAGGTAAGATTGAGTGAAAGAAGGCAAACATAACACACTCTATAACTCCATTTGTGTAAGTTAAAAAAAAAAGAAACTATGATACTATGACACACACATGATACTATAAGTCAGAAGACTGCTTACCTTTATCTAGCAGGGGAAGAGTAGTGACCAGACAATAACAAGAGGGGGCTTCTGTAGTTTTTGTTAACATTTCAATTTTACTTTACATTTTGTTTATGAATGTGTTCACTTCCTGAACTTTTTTGAGTTGTACACTCATGATTATGTCCTTTCCTGATATATTTTAAAATTTTATAATACTGTAAGATTCTAAACATTTATTATTACTTATTTCTTAATCAATTAAGGATCCAATAAGGGAAAAGTTTCTTCATGTGCTCAAAATGCACTTTGTGAGGAATACTAGGGTTTTAGTTTGCTCTGAAAAGTATTCTTTCACTGAAGTTAACCTAGCACATGTTTTTTAAGAACGTCCAATAACTAAGAACTGGAGATACAATTGGGAACAATTCTGTGACTTCAAATATATTGACTGCATATATATGAAATGAAACAGCAAATACTATATGCAATAGTATATAGAAGTATGAATGGAGAGATTAGTAACTGCCCGGGAAGCCATGAAATTAAAAGACGCTTACTCCTTGGAAGGAAAGTTATGACCTAGGTTGGTCATATTGCATTTCAATATTGCCATATTGAAAAGCAGAGACATTACTTTGCCAACAAAGGTCCATCTAGTCAAGGCTATGGTTTTTCCAGTATTCATGTATGGATGTGAGAGTTGGACTGTGAAGAAAGCTGAGCGCCAAAGAATTGATACTTTTAAACTGTGGTGTTGGGGAAGATTCTTGAGAGTCCCTTGGACTGCAAGGAGATCCAACCAGTCCATTCTAAAGGAGATCAGCCCTAGGTGTTCTTTGGAAGGAATGATGCTAAAGCTGAAACTCCAGTACTTTGGCCACCTTATGTGAAGAGTTGACTCATTGGAAAAGACTCTGATGCTGGGAGGGATTGGGGGCAGGTGAAGGGGACGACAGAGGGTGAGATGGCTGGTTCGCATCACTGACTCGATGGACGTGAGTTTGAGTGAACTCCAGGAGTTGGTGATGGACAGGGAGGCCTGGCGTGCTGCGATTCATGGGGTCGCAAAGAGTCGGACACGACTGAGTGACTGAACTGAACTGAACTGGGAAGCCATTAAACTGGGAATCAGAACTCCCAGTGCTTTTTAAAAGAAGGAAGCATTTTACGTAAGATCTAGGCGTGGAGGACTCCAGAAAAGGGCATTGGCCTAGTGCAAGCCAGTCAGAGAGATTTAACGCGAGCTTATTTAACCAGATCATCTGGGTTGATTGTATATCGGGAGTTGAAGAAACTGCACCTTCTTGAACCGGGTTTGGACTTACGGAGACCGCGCCAGCAAAAACGCTTCAGAAAAGGCAACTTCTCTTTCTTGCTATATTGTTCCTCTTGTGGGAGGCTAGCTCTGAAGAAATTAGGTATTCCATGACAGAAGAAACAGAAAGTAGGTTTTTGTGGCCAACCTGGCAAAAGACCTGGGTCTCAGGGTGGGGGAACTAGCCACGCGGGGTGCCCGCATCGATTACAAACGAAACAAACAGCTCTTGAAGCTGGATTTAACGACCGGGAATTTGCTGCTGCATAAAAAACCAGACCAGGAAGTGCTGTGCGGGGCGACAAATCCTTGTATACTGCATTTCCAGATATTACTGGAAAACCCGGTAGAGATTATTCAAGCTGATCTTCATCGCACAGATATAAATGACCATTCCCCAGAGTTCCTAGAGAGAGAAATGCTCCTAAAAATCCCCGAGAGCGTCCAGACAGGGACTGTGTTTCCTTTGAAAATAGCTCAGGACTTTGACATAGGTAGCAACACGTTCAAAACTACACAATCAGCCCCAACTCCCATTTTCATGTTGTCACTCATCATCGTGGAGATGGCAGAAAATACCCAGAGCTGGTGCTGGACAAAGCACTGGATCGGGAGAAACAGCCTGAGCTCAATTTAACCCTCACCGCGCTGGATTGGGGGGGGGGGGGGGGAACTCCATACAGTCCGCATCGAAGTCGTGGACATTAATGACAATGCCCCAGAATTTTTACAGTCCGTCTATGAGGTCCAGATTCCAGAGAACAGCCCCCTAAACTCCTTAGTTGTCGCTGTCTCTGCCCGAGATTTAGATGCAGGAACATATGGGAAAGTAGCCTATGCACTATTCCAAAGAGATGAAGTTACTCAACCATTTGTAATAGACGAAATAACAGGAGAAATTGGTCTGAAAAGGATATTGGATTTCGAGGCAACTCGATTTTATAACGTGGGGATTGTAGCCAAAGATGGTGGGGGGCTTTCGGGGAAATGCACTGTAGCTATAGAGGTGGTGAATGGGAACGACGACGACGCCCGAGCTGACCATGTCGAGACTCATCAGCTCTATCCCAGAAAACTCCCCAGAGACTGTGGTAGCTGTTTTCAGTGTTTCTGATCCAGATTCCGGGGAAAACGGTAAGATGATTTCCTCCATTCAGAATGATCTCCCCTTTCTCTTGAAACCCACGTTCAAAAACTGTCACACTCTGGTGAGAGAGACCGCTACACGGAGAGGAAAGAGCCAGGTACATCACCATCACAGTCAATGACACGGGAACCCCCAGAGTGAAAACCGAGCACAACATAATCGTTCTGGTGTGCGACGTCAACGACAACGCCCCCGCCTTCACCCAGACCTCCTACACCCTGTGGGTACGCGAGAACAACAGCCCCGCCCTGCACATCGGCAGCGTCAGCGCCACAGACACAGACGCGGGCGCCAATGCCCAGGTCACCTACTCGCTGCTGCCGCCCCCCGACCCGCTCGTGCCCCTCGCCTCCCTCGTGTCCATCAACCCCGACAATGGCCACCTCTTCGCCCTCACGTCCCTGGACTACGAGGCCCTGCGGGCCTTCGAGTTCCACGTGGGCGCCACCGACCGCGGCTCGCCCGCGCTCAGCAGCCAGGCGCTGGTGCGCGTGCTCGTGGTGGACGCCAACGACAACGCGCCCTTCGTGCTCTACCCGCTGCAGAACGCCTCGGCGCCCTGCACCGAGCTAGTGCCCAGGGCGGCCGAGCCGGGCTCCCTGGTGACCAAGGTGGTGGCGGTGGACGGCGACGCGGGCCAGAACGCCTGGCTGTCGTACCAGCTGCTCAAGGCCACGGAGCCCGGGCTGTTCGGCGTGTGGGCGCACAACGGCGAGGTGCGCACGGCGCGGCTGCTGAGCGAGCGCGACGCGCCCAAGCAGCGGCTGGTGGTGCTGGTCAAGGACAACGGCGAGCCGCCGCTGTCGGCCAGCGTCACGCTGCACGTGCTGCTGGTGGACGGCTTCTCGCAGCCCTACCTGCCGGCCCCGGAAGCGGAAGCGGCGGCCGCGGCGCCGGCCGACCCGCTCACCGTCTACCTGGTGGTGGCCTTGGCGTCGGTGTCGTCGCTCTTCCTCTTCTCGGTGCTGGTGTTCGTGGCGGTGCGGCTGTGCAGGAGGGGCGGGGCGGCCTCGGCGGGCCGCTGCCCGGTGCCCGAGGGCCACTTTCCGGGCCACCTGGTGGACGTCAGCGGCACGGGGACCAGGTCCCAGAGCTATCTGTATAGGAGGTGTGCTTGACGTTATGCTCGGGATTAAATGAGTTTAAATTCTTAAAGCCGATTCTCCCCAACCTCCCGTTGAATAGAGGAAAATGCCAACTTTCGGAATAGCTCTGGATTCAATTAGGGATCTCATCATGAGGCAAGGTATTTTTCATTTATCTGTAATTCCCCAGATGAAAAATTTGAGAACCTCATGGAGAAAAATCCCACATTCAGGTATAGCATTGATTTCCCTTTTACAATGAACTTGTCTAATTTTGGAAAACTCCATTCGATTCTTGCTGTTTTTGTTTTAGCGTGCCATTCCAAATGTTTGCATGCTGTTGATTTTCCTGAAATTTTTGCTTTCTTTTCGTAGTTTTTGCAACAATAAAATATTGTTTTCTCTACATTCATTCTGCTTCATCACACTCTAAAAGTTTATTTGATGCTAAATAACAAAAATTTAAAATGTTTGCATAATATTTGGTTTTTAAAGGAATATATGCATAGAAATATATAAGAAAGCATTATGAAAACCAACACTCTTCTGTTTACACTCCCTAGCTCTCATCCTACTGGAAAATAATTTTTAATGAATATTTTCATGGAATTATTACATACAGAAAAATGGACAAATCCTTAATACAGCTCACTGTATTTTCAGAAAATGAACATACGTGATTATCAGCATCTTGAAGAAATGAAACGTTATTAGCATCCCAAGTGCCACACAAATTACCCTTTAAAATCCCTGCCAGTTCAAATATAACAGATAACTCAATACCCAATGCTACAGCTGTTTTGCCTGTTTTGAATTTATATAAATGAAATAGTAGAGTGTGAACTGTTTTGCATCTGGTGTCTTTAACTCAGCAATATGTTTATGACATTTATCCATAAATACTATTTTTAATTTTAGTTGTTCATTCTTGTTACTATATAGTATTCCACTGTGAATATTTCATAATTTATAACCCATTCTACTGTATATGGATATTTGAGTTCGTGTAAGGTTTGGTTGTTTGAATAATACTGCTATAAACATTCTCATACATATCCTTCAACAAACACGTATATGGATTTCTGTTCTGTGTATACCTAGGGTTGATTTGCTGCTCGTTCAGTAAGTGCATGTCCACTTTTAGTAAATATTTCCAAATAGTTTTTCAAAGTGGTTGTACCCATTTACACTGACTGCTATCAGCAGCATATGGATGTACCGGTTCCTCAACATTCTTGCCAACATCTGGTATTATCTGTTTTTTATTTTATCCCTCTGGAAGCACTTTTAAACCTTTATCTTCTAGCTTTTTAAATACTTTCTTCTCACTAAGAATATGCTTGTAACTTTTTCATAAACTTCAACTTCACCCTATTGTTGTTGGTATCCTATACACTTTAACTTTCCCTCATCCATATAGTTATCTCATTATTTTCTCTGCTCAAATGAAACCTCCACTTATTATTCCACTAACAACCATTTATTATTTTCTTGTATGAAAGAAACTAATAGAATTCTTATTTTTCCTTTTGTTTCTCCCTTACACTTTCAAACCTCTCAAAAATGAGTTTTTACTTCTATATAGTCAGCATTAATGGTCCTTTTTACTCTTTGACTATAGTTAAGAGTTCCTTGTATTGTTTATAGATGTTTTAAAACCTAAAAAGCAGTATTAAAATTTTATCTTTAATGACCATATAAATTATGAATGCTCTTCAGCTAAAGATCACCAGGAACACATTGTATCAGAACAAAGTTGGGTTTACTAACTTATAATGAGGGAGACCAGAGAAGGCAATGAATGGCACCCCACTCCAGTACTCCTGCCTGGAAAATCCCATGGATGGGGGAACCTGGTAGGCTGCAGTCCATGGAATCACTGAGGGTCTGACACGACTGAGCAACTTCACTTTCACTTTTCACTTTCGTGCACTGGAGAAGGAAATGGCAACCCACTCCAGTATTCTTGCCTGGGGAATCCCAGGGACTGGAGCCTGGTGGGCTGCCGTCTATGGGGTCACACAGAGTCGGACACGACTGAAGTGACTTAGCAGCAGCAGCAATGAGGGAGACTGCACACCATGGAGAACCATTGATACATGCACATAATAGCACCCTACCAAGGAGTTAGAGGATCTGGGCTTATGTTAGGTGATTTGGGGTAGGGTTAAAGGAAATCTCCTTTCCTTTTTTTAAAATTCCATCTCTTTGCTACAGTATATACCCTCAAGTGGCTTTTTAAGAGAAGGTACACAAATACAGACTTTTTGTATCTCTGCATGTCTGAAAATGCAGTTTTCGCTTCTGCTTCATTGCATACATATATATTCAATACACTTTCTAACAATTCATGCCTTGTCATATCTGAAATTATTTCATCTCTAGTATTATTTCCTTAATAGTTGTATTCCTAGCTTATTTTTTCTGAAGCTTGAGCTTGTTGGATATTGAACAATTTAAATCATTTCTCTATGTTTCTTATATTTCTCCTGTTTATCTTTGGTTTTCCCTATATATCCTCATTTAACATCTTTCAGTCACCTTGAGTATGTTTATTAAATTTTCAATTTTAATGGAGTATTTAAATCCCTAGGTGTTTTCTTATTATCTGATGTGTCTTTTCCGTAGTAGCACTTGGAATTTTCAAAGTTCATTTTATTTCCTAAATTATCTGTTTCCTGGAGTTCCCATTTCTTTTTTGTGTGTTTCTGTGTAATTTTTGGTTTTCATAAGTCTGGTGAGAGATGTGTTCATATGTAAGAAAAAGAATTTGAGTATCTGGTGTGTAGCAATTGCTGTTTTGCTAGGTCTTATCAGCTTTTATGTGATAAGGTAGTCTGCACACAAGTTTCTGTCCTGAGTGGATTTTCTGACAAGGTGCTCCACATGAGGCAGTGCAGAGCCAGGTTTATAAAATATCAGACTTTAAGGAGCATTGTGATGAATGGGCAAAGAACTCTTTTCAGGATGTGGCCCTGCAAGTGTTAGGATACAAAAATTTTATGTTGGAATTCCTGTTCTTCACTAAAATATTCTAGTGTTCTCCAAAAAAATTCCTTTTTATTTCTTAAGAAATGAGACTTTTTTTTTGAAAGAAGGTCTGGAGGAAGGCTGCTGCTGCTGCTGCTGCTAAGTCTCTTCAGTCGTGTCTGATTCTGTGCAGAGGAAGGCTAATTATTAAAATTATATGTTACATATATTTTTCATATTACATACTATCTATGTACTTTACTGTTTTCTAAATTCCATACACATATCTCATTTACTCGTTTAAATAATGGTACAAGTGGTAAGCCAAGTTTAGAGATGAACAAACCGAACAAAGTTAAAGTAACTTGCCCAAGGCTACCTAGCTAATAAGTAGTGGAATCAGGATTTGACTCCAGGCAGCCTGACCCCAAAGATCTATTAAACATTCCAAAAAGTGTACACAATGTATATGTGCAATTTAAAAATAATAAAATGTTCATCATCTACTTAAGAATTAGAACAATGCCAAGACGTTGGAAATCCTTGTGTGCCTCCACCATAACATCTTCCACTTGCATTAAAATCAACCACTATCCTGAATATTTATTAATTACTTGTTATTCTTTGTAGTTGTATTGGAAATGCATATATTGCTAAATAATACATTGTTTGATCTTGTCTGTCTTTGCAATTTATATAAATGGATTGATATAGTATGGACATCTGTGGGCTTGCTTTGCTCAGTCATTATGGTATTGAACTCATCAGTGTTAAATGCAGTTCATTCAATTACACCGCTCTGCAGTATCTCATTAAATAAATACACCCTCGCCTTTAAATTCATTTTATTGTAGATTTTTGGGTTGCTCCAAGAATTTGGTTATCATAACAATACTGATATAAGCACTCTTGAATATATCTCCTCATGCACTTGGGCAAGAGTTCCTTTTGGGTACAGGCACATCTAGGAAGGTGCTACCCGGGTCATAGCAAGAACTGGAATGATATCAAACTAAGTAAAATAGACTATTAAAAGATGCCAACACTGAGATGAAAGAGATGTTGGAGATATCTGACAAAGATTTTTAAATGGACGATGAAAAACGCCTCAATAAGCAATATTAAACATGCTTGAAATAAAAGAAAAAAATATTCTCAGAAAAGAAACGCAAAATTGTAACAAGGAAATAAAAGATGTAAAGAACTACCAATGAAAATTTTAGAGATTAAAAATACAATTATTGAAGAACTCAGTGGACAAGCTTAACAACAGGAAGACAAAGAGTCAATGAACTAGAAGATAACAACAAAGCATTTACCCAATTTTAGCAAAAGAGAGAAAACAGACTAAAAATTTAACAGAGCCTCAGAGACCTGTTGGACAATAACAAGAGATCTAACATTTGTGTCATTGGAATCCCAGAAGGAAAGGAGACCTTCCAAATTTGGCAAAAGATAGAGATCCAGAGATTTAGAAAGCCAAACAAATCCAAAACAAGATAAACAAAAAAATACACTGAAAAGATATAGTCAAATTTCTGAAAACTGAACAGAAGGAAAAAGTCTGAAAAGCAGTGACAGATAAATGACACATTACACATAGAGCAATGACAATCTGAATGAGAGTAGATTTCTCATCAGAAACCATGGAAGTCAGAAGAAAATGGCACAGTATTTTCCAACTGATGAACAATTAACCCAGAATTCTACATGCAGTGAAAATACCCTCCTGGGAGAAAATTTGTTGCCATAAGGCCTACTCTTTTAAACATGGCTAAAGGGAGCTCTCCAAACAGAAAGGAATCAATAATAAAAGGAATCTTGGAACATCAGGAAAGAACGAACACAGTAAACAAAAATATGCGTAAACACTATAGATTTTCCTTCTCTTTAGTTTTCTAAATTATGTTTTATGGTTGAATCCAAAATTATAGCACTGTCTATGTTCAAAATTTCTATAGAGGAAATATTTAAGACAATTATAAATGGGGAAGGGTAAAGGTATGTAACGGTACTTAAGTTTTCCATCCTTGCATATGCAAAATGACAACCAGTAAACCCTGAAGGAAATGGCAACCCACTCCAGTATTCTGGCCTGGAAAATCCCATGGACAGAGGAGCATGGTAGGCTACAGTCCATGGGGTCGCAAAGAGTCGGACACAACTGAGCAACTTCATTTCACTTCAAACCCTAACAAGTTATGTGTGGGCCAACTACTATAAAAGCTATACAAAAGGACACACTAAAACCCACTATAGATAAAGTAGAACTCTAAAAACTGTTCTAATAACCCACAGGAAGGCAGGAAAACTAAAATGGAGACAGAACAGACAGACAAATAGAAAACAAAAAAAATAAAACTATAGAATTAAGCTTTAATATATCAGTAATTACATTAAATGTAAATATTTTGAACACACCAATTAAAACAGATGACCAGAGTGGGTTTTCAAAAATGGACCAACCATATGCTAGCTATAGGAAACTTCACTCCAGATATAATGACACAGGCAGATTGAAAGTAAAAAGAAAAATATGCAAGGAAAATGACCAGAGAAAGTAGAACATTATATAATGATAAAGACAATCCTAAATATATACATATCAAACAACAGAGATGAATAATATGTTAAGCAAAAATGGACAGAACTGCAAGGAGAAATAAATCCACAATTAAACTTGGAGATTTAAACACCCTCTTTGAACCCTATTTCAATTCATGGAACAACTAGGCAGAAAATCAACGAGAATACAGAAGAGTTCAACCAACAACCAACGTATTTATAGAACACCCAACAATTCCAGAATATACATTCTTTTCAAATGCTCAGAGATCATATACAACACAGACCACATAAATAAGCCTAATACAAACTCAACCAATTTTCAAAACTGAAATCATACAGCATGGGTTCTCCAACTACAATGGAATCAAACTAAAAATAACCGTAAAATAACAGGAAAATCTTCCAACACTTGGAGACTAAACAATACACTTCTAATTAATCCATGGGTTGATGACAAAGTCACAAGGGAAAATTTTCAAATATATTGAAGTGAACTGGAAATGTAAAAACGTATCAAAATTTATAAGACATAGTTAAAGTGGTGCAGAGAGGGAATTTTATAGCACAAAATGCATATATTAGAAAAGAGGAAAAGTCTCAATCATCTAAGCTCCTACCTCAAGCATGCAGGAAAAGAAGGGGAAAATAAATCCACAGCAAGCAGGAGGTAGGAATATATATATATATATATATATATATATATATATATATATATTAAAAAAATAAATGAAATTCAAAACAAAAAATTAGTGAAATGAGATGTTTTTTAATAAAATCGATAAAATTGGCAAATATATAGCAATGCTGGCAAAAAACTTTTCTCAATGATTTCAGTTTTCAAATGCGTTTGGCATCAAATTGTTTATATTTTCAAACTTTTCTGCAGCATGTATCCCATCCCATCAGATGAAAGGTTTCCCTAAGTTATTGGCTTATATATCATCTCTATATTTTCCCTGAATACTGTGTTTTCCTTACATGTAACTAAATTTAGAAATATTTCCAAGAGTTTCAATTCATCCTTGAAGCTTAGTCTTTATCTTTCATTTTTAATAAACTTGAAGACTTTTTAAATTTTATAACAGAATGAAAGAAAGACAAATGTGTGGCATATAAATGGAAATCAGCAATGCAATGGTTATAAGTTAACTAAATAAAATTAACATACTTGACAATGTTTCATCAGTTAAATTACTATTTCAATTCACTGGTAATAATCCAGCTAAATTAATCTTGAAAGGTAACTTCCAAGTAGCACACATGAGCAAAAAGAACATGGCACATGGTGATTTTTTACATTGCTTAGCTTTCCGTGTCCAGAGGAGACCAAGATTGTGCCATCTAGTTATTAAAATTAATCTGAAAAATACTGATATAATTAATACAATTCCCAGTGGATCACAGAAATGTTCTTTATTTTGAGAGAGATGTGGGTTACACAGATGGATCCATTTGTTAAAAATGCTACAGTTAAGATTGGTGCATTTCAATTTGTGTAAACATCACCTTAAGAAAAGAACTATGCAAAACTGAACATTGACTGGGAGGCATAAAATGGAGGAAAAGGTATAGATGAAACAAGACAGAATGTTGTGAAGTTGGGAGGTGTGTACATGGAAGTTTATGCTGTTTACTTTGCATATGTTGAACTTTGTCCATAATAAAAAAATTTTAAGTGAATAGTCCTTGTGAGATGGGTTTATAAAAGCAAAGTCCATTCAACTCTACTCTAGAAAATCTGAGCAACTGAGAAGCATTTTCCTGAAGGAATCTAACGCAATCCACTTTCCAAAAAGGGAGTTTCTTCACATACCCAACTGACCTCTCTTTGGGTTACATTAAGATATTACCTTCTTTCTATAGCAACCAATGCTCTCACAGACACTTCAATGATCTAACTTGATTTTTATACATACTGTACTACTAATAAATGAAATGTTTTAAAATGAAAATAATTTAATAAGCTGTATTTGAGGATGCCTTCAGGCAAAGACAGTGAATAAAGAACTCTATGGATGCCAGAGATGGCATTAAGTTGGAATCAGAACTCAGAATGTCCACTGAAAAGAGAAAGCAATTAGGACTGAGCTACAAATAATTTTGTTTCAGAGAAGAAGCTAAACCCATCCAAGATGTTTCTGATTGTTGGTTTTACTTTATCAGTGTATTTCATTATTCATATTCTCAGGGGAGTCTGTTTTCAGCAACATTTACCAAGTGAACAATGGAGGCTGGTGACAGTGATCTTAATTTTATCCTTCTGGGTATATAGAGTTGCTTTTCAACTATAAAATGATTTTATCAGCTCAGAATTTAGATTTTATTTAGCTTTATTTTAGCTAGAGTTGAAGTATTTTGAAAAATATCCTCATTTTTAACCTTCCATCATTCACTCCTTACCTGAAGTGAATTTTGCTTGAATTCAAATCATTTCACCTCTCCACAAATACAAAATCATTCTGAAGTAAATTATGTTTGGTATTTTTGTATGCTTAGATATGCACTGACCCATTTATTGCATTCTCAGGAAATTTAGAGATATATTTCCCAGTTTATCTGAGCAGAAATTGGTGAGATAGGAATGAACATAGTCAATGAACTATCACTGAATTTCGGGGTATCCACTCAAATATAATCCACCTTTCACACTATGTTATTTGGTCTGTATTTATAGGACCAAGTGTTATCCTTGTTGTGAAAGAATGGGAGAGGTGATTCTTGAATGTTTGTTTTCTACATTGCATTATGCCTTTATAACAGGGTAATACATTTGGACTTTGATTAATTAATACAGCAGGGAAATTTGACCAAAAAGTTACAATAAAATGAACAACCCTAATAAAATCATGGCCATTTCTACCAATACAAAAATGAAATGGATTCCTAAAATGCTTACTTACAACACATACCGGATTATTCCTGGTCCCTCATTTAAATAATTTGATTTGATACTTCTATAATACCTATTTCTTGGCCTCAGTTTTCCTAATAGCCTAATTGTTCCCTTTATTGTGAAGGTGTGACCACAAAACAACGGTAAGTATGTTGTTCATTCCATTTTATTAGTCATATAGTTTAGAGAAATAAGTGTTTAAGATTGATCTTGCTAACCAACTTTTACTTTTGTATAGTGTGTCGGTGGGACAATTAAATAGTATACTTCTCAGATTCAGAAATTACACTGCTCCTCAGAGATAAACTGCAAAGAGTGGGACACGACTGAGCAACTGAACTGAACTGAACCAATGAATAAAAGTTGGTTATAGGAAGTTTATATTACCTGAGGGAACGACTCTTAAATGTGTTAGTATGTATCAGAATTCTTAAAGAGAAAGACTGACTTACAGATTAGTTAGTTCAGCCAGAAGGCTAGAAAATTCGATTCAAGTTCTGAAAAAGAAAAAAAAAAACAAGACTCCCAGATAAGTCTTTATGCATGTGGTTCACTCACTGCAGTCTGAGAAACTCAGCGTTTTCCTTAAAACGTTTATAAAGTTTACATTTTGTATGTGGTGTTGACCTGCAGCACCCCCACAAAGTTACTCATTTCAACGCATGGTGGCAGTGCAGGCTAAGAGTGGATATAAGCTCTGCAGACTCGGTGGACTCCATTTCAGAGAAGCCCAAGAGAAAAATACAGAGCTCATTTACAGGTTAAGCTAAGACAGAAGTGTTCAGGGAGCAGTCGCTGCCAGACAAGTTATAGGAACGAATTTGAAATTCCGGAGCAGACATTTTGAAGGGTCAACAGTGGACGTAGTGAATGGGATTGGAAAAAGATATTTCCTCTGGAACCAGACATAACAATGGAAATGGTGCAAACGAAACTACATCAGAAGAAAAGGCAAGTGATGATCTTCATTACATTGATTCTTTCGTGGGAGGCAGGTTCAGAAACGATTCGGTATTCTGTACTGGAAGAGGCAGAAAGTGGCACGTTTGTGGCCAACCTGACAAAAGACCTGGGACTCAGGATGGGAGAGCTGGCTGCCCGGGGCGCCCGAGTTGTTTTTAAGGGGAATAGACAGCATTTGCGGCTTGATCCAGGCACCTGTGATTTGCTGCTGAATGATAAACTGGACCGGGAGGAGCTGTGCGGCTCCACTGAGCCCTGCGTGCTACCCTTCCAAGTATTACTGGAAAATCCCTTTCAGTTATTTCAGGCTGCCTTGGTAATTAGAGATGTAAATGACCACGCTCCAGAGTTCCCTGCTAGAGAAATGCAACTAAAAATATCAGAAATTACTACACCAGGTAAGGTATTTCCTTTGAAAATGGCACAAGATTTAGACGCTGGTAGCAACGGCCTTCAGAGCTACATAATCAGCTCCAACCCTCACTTCCACATTCTCACTAGAAACCGCAAGGACGGGAGGAAGTCCCCGGAGCTGGTACTGGACAAAGCGTTGGATCGTGAGGAGCAGCCCGAGCTCAGGCTAACCCTCACAGCGCTGGATGGCGGGTCTCCGCCTCGGTCTGGGACCACAGAGATTCAGATCCTGGTCTTGGATAGCAATGACAACGCCCCCGAGTTTGCTCAGGAGTTCTATGAGGCTCAAGTCCCTGAAAATAGCTCCCTGGGCTCTCTGGTTATCACTGTCTCTGCGAGAGATTTAGACGCAGGATCATTTGGAGAGGTATCTTACGCCCTATTTCAAGTCGATGACGTTAACGAACCTTTCGAAATTAACGCAAATACAGGAGAAATTCGACTAAAAAAGAAATTGGATTTTGAAGAATTTCAATCATATCAGGTGGATATCGAGGCTACAGACGGTGGGGGACTATCAGGAAAATGCTCTGTAGTCATCAAGGTCCTGGATGTGAATGACAATGCTCCCCAATTGACTATGTCCTCACTGACTAGCCCCATCCCTGAAAACCTGCCAGAGATCCTAGTGGCAGTTTTCAGTGTATCAGATGCTGATTCTGGACATAACCAACAGGTTATCTGTTCTATACATGACAATCTCCCCTTTGTTTTAAGACCGTCCGTTGAGAATTTCTACACATTGGTAACAGAAGGGGCACTGGACCGAGAGGAAAGAGCCGAGTACAACATCACTATCACGGTCACTGACATGGGAACCCCCAGACTGAAAACCGAGCACAACATAACCGTGCTGGTGTCCGACGTCAACGACAACGCCCCCGCCTTCACCCAGACCTCCTACACCCTCTGGGTCCGCGAGAACAACAGCCCCGCCCTGCACATCGGCAGCGTCAGCGCCACAGACACAGACGCGGGCGCCAATGCCCAGGTCACCTACTCGCTGCTGCCGCCCCTCGACCCGCTCGTGCCCCTCGCCTCCCTCGTGTCCATCAACCCCGACAATGGCAACCTCTTCGCCCTCACGTCCCTGGACTACGAAGCCCTGCGGGCCTTCGAGTTCCGCGTGGGCGCCACCGACCGCGGCTCGCCCGCGCTCAGCAGCCAGGCGCTGGTGCGCGTGCTCGTGGTGGACGCCAACGACAACGCGCCCTTCGTGCTCTACCCGCTGCAGAACGCCTCGGCGCCCTGCACCGAGCTGGTGCCCAGGGCGGCCGAGCCGGGCTCCCTGGTGACCAAGGTGGTGGCGGTGGACGGCGACGCGGGCCAGAACGCCTGGCTGTCGTACCAGCTGCTCAAGGCCACGGAGCCTGGGCTGTTCGGCGTGTGGGCGCACAACGGCGAGGTGCGCACGGCGCGGCTGCTGAGCGAGCGCGACGCGCCCAAGCAGCGGCTGGTGGTGCTGGTCAAGGACAACGGCGAGCCGCCGCTGTCGGCCAGCGTCACGCTGCACGTGCTGCTGGTGGACGGCTTCTCGCAGCCCTACCTGCCGGCCCCGGAAGCGGAAGCGGCGGCCGCAGTGCCCGCCGACCCGCTCACCGTCTACCTGGTGGTGGCCTTGGCGTCGGTGTCGTCGCTCTTCCTCTTCTCGGTGCTGGTGTTCGTGGCGGTGCGGCTGTGCAGGAGGGGCGGGGCGGCCTCGGCGGGTCGCTGCCCGGTGGCCGAGGGCCACTTTCCGGGCCACCTGGTGGACGTCAGCGGCACGGGGACCCTGTCCCAGAGCTACCAGTACGAGGTGTGTCTGACGGGAGACCATAGAACTGGTGAGTTCAAATTCCTGAAGCCGATATTCCCTAACCTCTTGGTTCAGGACACTGAGAGAGAAATCAAAGAAAGCCCCAACTGTAGAAATAGCTTTGTATTCAGTTAAATGTCGTATTTGGTTAAGTGAGCCTCTCCTTAATTTTGGCAAACCTAATTCCCATTGCAATACCTTTCTCTTAAGAAGTTGTACTGTTGTACAAATATATATATAGGGCTTCCCTGGTGGCTCAGTGGTAAAGAATCTGCCCGCAATGTTGGAGATCCAGGTTCAATCCCTGGATCGTGAAGATCCCCTGGAGAAGGAAATGACAACCCACTCCTGTATTTTGGCCTGGAGAATTCCATGGACAGAGGAACCTGGCAGGCTACAGTTCATGGGATCATAAAGAGTCGGACACGACTGAGTGATTAACACACACAAATATACACACACATATATATATATATGCATGTCTCTGCATATAAAGCTATGCATGTCTCTGTGCTAATTAGATTTAGCATTTTTAGTTGTACTGGATATTGAGTATGTATTTTCTCCATATTTGACCTTCTCTTGGTGATTAATCTTTCCATAACTAAAAATTACTCAAGTAGTATAAAAAGAAATTCTATTAATATTTAAATCAACTTCTTAGTTTATGTCTTTTCAATGAAACATTTTAAAGCTCCTGTGTAATCATGCATTTCTGTATATTTTTGGTGCTTTTCCTTATCATACAGCTTTCTATTTGCAAGCTAGTGTTTGAAATTCTTTGTAACTACCTAGACCGTTCTTGTTGATTATTCTACAAAGCTATGGCCCCTGAATAGCCATGAGCATATCTTAGCATACTTGTTTCTCCAAAACTGTACATAAACACGCACTTTATTAAAGTAGTAATACGCTACAATTTTGACCATATCCCATTGTAAGCACCAATATGCTAGAGATTTCTCTCTCTTATTTGTCTGCTACTTAACCTAGCACATTGCAATTGCTATATACTCACATTAACATAAAAATTATTCTAATAATAATTAAAAAGAAAAATCTGATATAATTTGGCATTACTTCACTAAATAAAACTAAGTCACTACTTTTTAAATTATTTTTTAAAACACAGAACCTTAAATACACCCTAAGTCATTTCAAAGGACTGAAGAGGTAGAGGGCATCAAATACTGCCTTGTCCTTCCTTTTGCCCTATAACTACAAGTTCAAATGTAGTTTAATGTATTTGTTTTTCTTGGTTTCCCTGAAGTTTCTCTGCACCTTCAAAAGAGTAAGAATTTCTTTTGAGTTTTGGTTATTCTGTTCTAGTCTGGTTATTGAGTGATAATAGATTTTCACTTTGTTATTCTGAAGACATGGACAGTCTTTATCAACAAAACAGTGATATATTTTTTTATGTCCAAGTTATCTTCTTTTGTTCTTCTATGTAGCTTTCAGACATTTTGCACAGTAGTTTTTTCAATTATGCTAAACTTTCATTAGTAAGAAATAAGCATTGTTTTTTTTTCCTTTAAGACAACAAGAATAGAAATATAAATAAGATAAGAAATAAACTCACCTGGCATTGCAATTGCTTTATATTGTGTTCATTAAACCAAGGAAGCTATTTGATTTCCAACTAAAGTTATAGGGATATAACTATAAAGCCACTTATATCTATTAAAGAGTTTGCTTTATAAGTCTCAAGTATCACTCTACAGGAATTTAATTATTTGCATCTTTCCTTAATTATATTTTTTCTAAGGATGTAATGAAATAAAAAATGAAAACTACTCTTAAAGTTATCATTGAACATATCTTTTTACCTTCATCCAATCTAATACTTGAAATTAGAAAGTGATAAGTAAGAACACAATTAAACAAATGACATAAATATTGTATTTAACTTTAATTATGCCTCCATTTACTGTTAGATATTTAAATGAAATAGTTTAATGTATGATGACAAGAAATATGATTGAAGTTTTCACCACTATATCTATTTCACCTCTGTATCTCACCACTATATCTCAACATTATGAAAAAAGTTCATGTTTTTGTTTATGCCAGGAAAGTCCAATTTGTATAATTACCTAAATTAGTCTAGGCAAATAAACACTGAGAACCCACCTTTATTAACTTATATATGTTTTTTAAATTACTTTGTGTATTAATTTATAAATTAGTGTGTGTATTAACTTATAAATTACTGTGTGTATTCATAAAGTATGGATCATTACTTACTAGCTGGAGATCACTAGCAGACTTTGGTGTAGACCTCATCAACACTTTAAAATTCAATTAGAATTTAGTAGTAAATATCCAGATAACTTCCACAAAATGAATACATCATGAAAAACAGGCCATTTCTATTGTTGCAAAATAAAAATAGAAAATGGGAGCCAAATATCTGGATAATGATACACATTTCAATCACTTTCTCAAATGTATTATATATGTTCATTTTTAACAATTCCTCTTTCATCATTTTTTAGGCACAGCATATAGTGTGTTTAGGGCTTCCAAGGTGGCAATAGTGGTAAAGATTCACCTGCCAATGCAGAAGATGCAAGTTCAATCCCTGGGTCATGAAGATCCCCTGGAGAAGGGAATGGCAACCCCCTCCAGTATTCTTGCCTGGAGAATCCCATGGACAGAGGAGCCTGGTGGGCTACAGTGCACAGGGTCGCAAAAGTCTGACACGACTGAAGTGACCTAGCACACACAGTGTGTTGTTTTAGTGACATAAATTCTACTTAAGTCAACGTGGCCCACATCACTTTCAGAACTCCTCTTCCTTATGGCCAAAAGTTACAAAATACAGATTTTAAGTAGTTTCAGATTTTAAGTTTTGCACATATTTGGTTGTATTCTGTTTCAAGTTAGAAGGATTATTTAACAGCGGAAAACAACTTTTTTTTTCCTTCTTTCACTTTCAAACAACTATAAAGCTTGGTTACAATTCAGAAATTACTAGTTTGAAGAAACAGTAGATCATATACAAAGAACTGAAGGGGCTAAGTAAGCTTCCTGAAAAGGAATCTTCTTGAGAGAGCTCTGAACTGACTCCTACAGTTTGCCCTGAGGAAATTTGCAAAAGCCTAAGAACCAGGAAACCCAGGTTTGATTCCTAGGTCCAGAAGATCCCTTGGAGAAGGAAATGGCAACCCACTCCAGTATTCTTGCCTGGAAAGATGGATGGAGGAGCCTGGCAGGCTACATACAATCCATGGGGTCGCAATGAGACGGACCCTACGGAGTGACTTCATTTAAGAACAGACAAAAGGCTTCTGCTCCTGCCAGGAATAGAGTAACTTCATATGCCTATGGCAAATTGGAGGCCAGTTCCCCTCTCAGAATACTTGTCAAATTCAGGGACATTCCAGTTGGAGGATTCAATGTTGGGAATATGCCAGTTCTCTTCAATCAATCTACTGATGCAATAAAATCCTCAAGAAAACTTCAGCAGATTTCTTTGTGAAACTGACAAGCTGAATCTAAAATTTATATGGAAATAGACAATACTAACCAAAGCAATCTTGAAAAAAAAGAATAAAACTAAAGGACTTAATTATCAGATAATAAAACCTATTACAAAGTATAGAAATTAAGACAATTTGGTATTGCAGGATAAACAAGGAGAAAAATTGAAAAAAAGACGGGCCTTGAACATAACTATGATCATCTAATTTATGAAAAAAAATGACAACTCAGAAATAATGGAGAATGGAACTTTTTTCAGTATATGGTGCAAAGACATTTGGATATTTTTATGAAAAAATAATCTGAGCCTAACCTCATTCCTATTAAAAAGTTAATTTCATGAGAATTATAGCTATAAATGTAACAAGTAATTGACTTTTTGAAAACACCACACAACAGTATTTTCATCACTTTGCTGTATGCAAAGAATTAAAGAGAATACAAAAAAATTCAAACCATAAATGAAAAATATTGAAAATTAGACTAAATTAAAATTTAAAGGTTTTGTTCTTCAGAGATATCTTGAGACTTTAAGTGCAAGCAATAGAATCAGAGAAGATACCTGCAATACATACTTCTGAAAAAGTACTTAAATCCAGAATATATAAGGAACTTCTAAAGATCGGTAAGAAAAAAAAAAGGCAAATGCCCTAACAAGAACAGTAGACAAGAAACAGGTACTTCACAAGAATTTACTCTAATAAAAATAAACAAGTGAAAATGGACTCATTTAATTAATCTTCAGGGGAATCCTAATTAAAGTTACAACATGACATCACAACACACTCACCAAAATGGTTAAAAGACAATATTAAATGATGCCAAGGATTTGGAGAAACTGGAGCTCTCACTCTTCACAATATAAGTGCACACAAAGACAGCAAAAATATTCATAGCAGCAGTACTCAAAATATCCCTAAACTGGAAAATACCAATGTCCATCCACTGGAGAATAGAAAAACAAATCATTGTACAATAGAGTAACACAAAGCAATGAGATAAGTTAGAACAGTATAGAAGGTGTGGACTTTACAAAGATACGAGTAATATTGTATAACTCCATTTGTGTGAAAGCTTAAAAACAAGAACAGAAAAAAAAAAAAACACCCCACACTATAATAATAGAAATCAGAAGAGTTTTACCTTTACAGTGTAGTGACCAGATAATGACAGGAGAGGGCTTCTAGGCTTTTGGTAACAGTTTTAATTTAGGTTCTGCTTACCAGTGTGTTCACTTCCTGAAAAGTTATTGAGTTGTACACACATGGTTTTTTCCCTTTTCTGATGTATATTTAAAATAAAACCATTTTGAAAAATTGTAAACTTACCATTATTACTAATTTCTTGAATATAATCAAATAAGAATCCCACAAGAGAAAGTTTGAGTACTCAAAAGGTGTTTTATGAGGAATACTGATACATCATTTTAGTTTGTTCTGAAAAGTATTCTTTAACTGGAAGTTAACTTAGCAAATGCTTATTCAGAACTTCCAGTAACTAAAAACTGGAAATACAGAATCAATCGGGAGCATTTCTGACTTAAAAGGAAACTGATACATACCAAGTTAAAGCTTGGAATGAAATAGCCAATACTATATGCAATAGTAAATAATGACGCCTGGTGGCGCTGCAAGCTAGGAGTATGAATGAAGGGATCTGTGACTGTCCCAGAAGCCGTTAAAGTGGGAATCACAACCCCGAGTGCTTTCTAAAAGAAGGAAGCAATTTACATAGGATCTAGGCGCAGAGATCTCTGAGAAGGGCATCGTCCTAGCGCAAGTCAATCAGATCAAATTCCATTTTATTTAACTAACTCATCTGGATTGGTTGTATATCGAGTTGAAGAAATTACCTTCTTGCACCGGATCTGGACAATGGAGACTGCGCCAGCAAAAACGCTACAAAAAAGGCAAGTTATCTTTCTTGCTATATTGTTGTTTTTGTGGGAGACTGGCTCTGAAGAAATTAGGTATTCCATGCCAGAAGAAACAGAAAGTGAGTCTCTTGTGGCCAACCTGGCAAAAGACCTGGGTCTCAGGGTGGGGGAACTAGCCAGGCGAGGCGCGCGAATCCATTACAAAGGAAACAAACAGCTCCTGCAGCTGGATATAACGACCGGGAATTTGCTTCTATATGGAAAACTAGACCGGGAAGTGTTGTGCCGGGCAACTGATCCCTGTATACTGCATTTCCAACTATTACTGGAAAACCCGATACAGATTATTCAAGCTGATCTACAGCTCACAGATATAAATGACCATTCCCCAGAGTTCCTAGAGAGAGAAATGCTCCTAAAAATCCCCGAGAGCGTCCAGACAGGGACTGTGTTTCCTTTGAAAATAGCTCAGGACTTTGACATAGGTAGCAACACGGTTCAAAACTACACAATCAGCCCCAACTCCCATTTTCATGTTGTCACTCATCATCGTGGAGATGGCAGAAAATACCCAGAGCTGGTGCTGGACAAAGCACTGGATCGGGAGAAACAGCCTGAGCTCAGTTTAACCCTCACCGCGCTGGATGGGGGGGGCTCCGCCCAGGTCTGGGACCACTACAGTCCGCATCGAAGTCGTGGACATTAATGACAATGCCCCAGAATTTTTACAGTCCGTCTATGAGGTCCAGATTCCAGAGAACAGCCCCCTAAACTCCTTAGTTGTCGCTGTCTCTGCCCGAGATTTAGATGCAGGAACATATGGGAAAGTAGCCTATGCTCTATTCCAAGGAGATGAAGTTATTCAACCATTTGTAATAGACGAAATAACAGGAGAAATTAGTCTGAAAAGGGCATTGGATTTCGAGGCAACTCGATTTTATAACGTGGAGATTGCAGCCACAGACGGCGGGGGCCTTTCAGGAAAATGCACTGTAGCTATAGAGGTGGTGGATGTGAACGACAACGCCCCCGAACTAACCATGTCGAGACTCATCAGCTCTGTCCCAGAAAACTCCCCAGAGACTGTGGTAGCTGTTTTCAGTGTTTCTTATCCAGATTCCGGGGAAAACGGTAAGATGGTTTCCTCCATTCAGAATGATCTCCCCTTTCTCTTGAAACCTACGTTCAAAACCTTTTACAGTCTGGTGACAGAGAGACCGCTAGACAGAGAGGAAAGAGCCGGGTACAACATCACAATCACGGTCACTGACATGGGAACCCCCAGACTGAAAACCGAGCACAACATAACCCTGCTGGTGTCGGACGTCAACGACAACGCCCCCGCCTTCACCCAGACCTCCTACACCCTCTGGGTACGCGAGAACAACAGCCCCGCCCTGCACATCGGCAGCGTCAGCGCCACAGACACAGACGCGGGCGCCAATGCCCAGGTCACCTACTCGCTGCTACCGCCCCCCGACCCGCTCGTGCCCCTCGCCTCCCTCGTGTCCATCAACCCCGACAATGGCAACCTCTTCGCCCTCACGTCCCTGGACTACGAGGCCCTGCGGGCCTTCGAGTTCCGCGTGGGCGCCACCGACCACGGCTCGCCCGCGCTCAGCAGCCAGGCGCTGGTGCGCGTGCTCGTGGCGGACGCCAACGACAACGCGCCCTTCGTGCTCTACCCACTGCAGAACGCCTCGGCGCCCTGCACCGAGCTGGTGCCCAGGGCGGCCGAGCCGGGCTACCTGGTGACCAAGGTGGTGGCGGTGGACGGCGACGCGGGCCAGAACGCCTGGCTGTCGTACCAGCTGCTCAAGGCCACGGAGCCCGGGCTGTTCGGCGTGTGGGCGCACAACGGCGAGGTGCGCACGGCGCGGCTGCTGAGCGAGCGCGACGCGCCCAAGCAGCGGCTGGTGGTGCTGGTCAAGGACAACGGCGAGCCGCCGCTGTCGGCCAGCGTCACGCTGCACGTGCTGCTGGTGGACGGCTTCTCGCAGCCCTACCTGCCGGCCCCGGAAGCGGAAGCGGCGGCCGCAGTGCCCGCCGACCCGCTCACCGTCTACCTGGTGGTGGCCTTGGCGTCAGTGTCGTCGCTCTTCCTCTTCTCGGTGCTGGTGTTCGTGGCGGTGCGGCTGTGCAGGAGGGGCGGGGCGGCCTCGGCGGGTCGCTGCCCGGTGGCCGAGGGCCACTTCCCGGGCCATCTGGTGGACGTCAGCGGCACGGGGACCCTGTCCCAGAGCTACCAGTACGATTGGGTCTGACGAGAAGTACTGGGACCGGGGAATTCAAGTGTCTGAAGCCAATTCTCCCCACCTTCCCTCTCCAGGGCACTGTGAGGGAAATCAAGGAAAACCCCACAGTTCGGAGTAGTTCCCTATTCAATTAAGTATTGGATTATTCTGTCATTAAGCCCTACTTAATAAGTTTGGTAATCTATTTTAACTTAAAGATACACGTTATCGATGCATATTATTGATGGTCCGTTTCACGATTGTTTTACTACTGCTCCTCATTGTGAAATTTTAAAGAGTCAGACAGTGGGTATTCACTGTATTTTTCATGCGTTAACTTTATGGTTTTTTAAATATTCAGTTCAGTTCAGTTCAGTCGATTAGTCGTGTCCGACTCTTTGCGACCCCATGAATCGCAGCACGCCAGGCCTCCCTGTCCATCACCAACTCCTGGAGTTTACTCAAACTCATGTCCATCGAGTCGGTGATGCCATCCAGCCATCTCATCCTCTGTCATCCCCTTCTCCTCCTGCCCCCAATCCCTCCCAGCATCCGAGTCTCTTCCAGTGAGTCAACTCTTCTCATGAGGTGGCCAAAGTATTGGAGTTTCAGCTTTAGCATCAGTCCTTCCAATGAACACCCAGGACTGATCTTTAGAATGGACTGGTTGGATCTTCTTGCACTCCAAGGGACTCTCAAGAGTCTTCTCCAACACCACAGTTCAAAAGCATTTAAATATTAGTCTCCACTATATTGACAGTCTGAATGCAAAGTAAAATTTTATTTTACTGTTTAGCTACTAAGTCATGTCTGACTCCTTGCAACCCATGGACAGTAGCCCACCAGGCTCCTCTGTCCATGGGATTTCCCAGGCAAGAATACTGGAGTGGGTTGCCATTTCTTTCTCAAAGGATCTTCCTGACCCGGGAATCAAACCTGAGTCTCCTGCATTGGCAGGCAAATTCTTTACCACAGAGCCACCAGGGAACACTAAAATTTTATTTGCATAATTTTAAAACATTTAATAATCTATCCTTTTTATAAATTTTATATTCCAAAGTCCTCAAGATTGCATCTCTAACTAGTAGTGACAGCTGACATCACAAGTGACATGTAGGGACATGTTTAAATATGTTTGATAGTTTTTTAACCCACCAATGTAAGTCTCATTTTTGGGTAACTCCTATAGTGTGAAAAACTAAAAACAGATACTAAAGATGGCTAAATACTAAATAGCTAGTCATATTTATGTGCATTTCAATATATCACAATAGTACATACACATTTTCTATCAATACAGACTTCAGGAAAGTGTCAACACATTAAATTACAGTTTTTGAATTTCATGTAAGTATATGATGATAATTTAAAAAACAATTATAAATGCTTAATAAATATTTGCTATTAACAGTTATTAACTGTTGTATTGGACTGTTATTAACAGTCTAATAGTGAATTTTTAAAATAACCTTCAAGGAATAAGTAATCCTAATATTCTCACTACAATATAGCATCCTTGCCAGTAAATAAAGTTATTAAATATCACCCTTTTATTTGCCTTCTAAACAGAAAACACCCTCATTCACCCTAAACTCTATTACAGAATATAAAGTGCTTCAGAGTACATTTCATCTCCTTGTCTTTGTCTAACAATTTGAAAGTTCAAAAGTATTTTTAGGAAAATCCAGATTATATTTTTTCAAGCTCCTGTGCCTATTTCTCAAGCTTCTATAGGTGTGTTCCCTCCCAAGACCTAAGTTAGTTACTAGTAGCAGGTTACTAGTCAGATTTTTCTCTTTCGCTAATGTATATGCACCATTTACCTTTGTTAGCCACAAAATAATTTACTTTCACAATTTAACCCATATTTGGTTTGGTTATGTTTGTAGTATATTATGAGAAGTCCCTCTTTTCAACTTCCCATCAAAGTCAGGCAATTTATTCTAGAGTGACAAATGAGTGAGTATTTTCTTTTTATTCTTAATGCAACTGGGCTTAACTAAATTATATTTGGCTGTGTTCTGTGTTCAGATAAGTGAACTATCATGGCTCTTTTGTCATAGATGATTACCAATTAGTGAGTGTAGGGGAAACTTACACCAGATATTTACCCTCTCCTCCTCCATTCTTCTCTGGGGGAGTTGCTGCTTCTACTGTTCTCCAACCACATGACTTTAGTTGGTATAGTGGATTTTTTCAGTAAAGCCATCTGCATAGTCCCAGAGGGTATAAAACATACAGGGGTGTGGGCCCTATTTAATGCTGACAGGTCAAAACCTTTCCCTAGAAAGATATACTTTGAGTTCCTTGGCTTTATTGCCTTCTTCATGTTTGCAGAAAGACATTGCCTGAGTTGAGAACTTACAATTGGTTTCTAATAAAACAAATAGTCATTTCCTCTCACTGGGCTATGTACACAGTGAACTTATGAAGGAAAAAAAGGTCCAAAGTCTGTGTATCCCAGAGACTGAAAAGTCACATTTTCCCAGAAGTTGCAGGCACACTGCAATTTTTTGGGGAGTAAAAACTGGATTTTAAAATGTATAACTTCTTCTAACACCATAGAACAAATTAGTAACTTTGTAATAGAATGTAAGCTTCGCAAGAGCAAGATTTTTTGTGCTTAATTTACAGTTTTATCCCAAGAAGCTTTAATAATTCCTGCACAGAGAAATACTTATTAAATGAAAAATAAATTTGTCTTGAGCTGAGTTTTGCATACCAAACTTGTACCTTTAAAGGGAAAATGAATGTAGATTTAGATAAATAACTTATTTTTCTCTCACAACTACTGTTACCTACCTAGACAAGACTGCATTACAGGTGCGGAGGAAAGGAATTCATAACATTTTATGACCCACAGTGTGTTCACTGCAATTTTGATATTATATCATGCTTTGAAATGAAAACTCCCTGAAGTTGTAAAGAAGAACGCTTGGTGGCGCTGCAGGCTAAGAGAGTGGAAAAAAAAACAGTCTGCAGAGTCCTAGACTCCATAAAAGCCGGTCTGTTTCTGGTAGCTCACAAAGGAAGTATTTACACAGCTGGGGATAGGTTTCAGAGAGGCAGCTATCCCCTTGTCAGTCCATGACAAGAAGTAACTCAAAATTACCGAACCAAAATAGCAGATCTGGCGCAAAACAATTACTTTATGATTAAATACTGCATCTTTTGCACTCAGGAACGATGGAGACACCGCTACCCAAAATGACTCAGAAAAGGCAAGTGACCGCTATTATTATTCTATTATTATTGTGGGAGGCAGGCGGTCAGATCATTAAGTATTCAGTTCTAGAAGAGAGGGACAGCGGCTCATTTGTAGCCAACCTAGCAAAAGATCTGGGGTTGGGCTTAGGGGAGCTGGTTTCTCGGGGCGCCCGCATTCTTTTCAAGGGGAATAAACAGCATTTGCAGATCGAGCAGAAGAGTGGGAATTTGATACTAAAAGAAAAACTGGACCGAGAAGATTTGTGCGGTGACAAGGATCCATGTATACTGCATTTCCAGGTGTTACTGAAAAACCCGGTGCAGTTTATTCAAGGTGAATTACAGATTCAAGATGTAAATGACCATGCCCCAGAATTCTTGGAAAATGAAATCCTCCTGAAAATATCAGAAAGCAGCCATCTAGGGTCTGCATATCCTTTGAAAATAGCTCAAGATTTAGACGTTGGTAGTAATACAGTACAGAACTACACAATTAGCTCCAACTTCCATTTCCACCTTTTTACTCGAAATCACAGCGATGGCAGAAAATACCCGGAGCTGGTGCTGGACCAAGAGCTGGACCGTGAGGAGCAGCCCGAGCTCAGGTTAACCCTCACAGCAATGGATGGTGGGTCACCGCCCAAGACCGGGACTTCCCAGGTCCTCATCATAGTCCTGGACATAAATGACAACGCCCCTGAATTTGCTCAGCAGCTCTACCAGGTGCAGGTCCCAGAAAACAGCCCTATAGGCTCCCTTGTCATCACTGTTTCTGCTCGAGATTTGGATGCTGGGATCCATGGCGAGCTCTCCTACTCATTTTTCCAATCCTCAAATCCAGTCATTCAGGCCTTCGAAGTAAACACAGTCACAGGGGATATACGATTAAAAAAAAAGTTGGATTTTGAGGAAATTAGATCTTACCATATGGAAATTGAGGCCTCAGATGGCGGCGGTCTTTCAGGAAAATGCACTGTAGCCATAGAAGTAATGGATGTAAACGACAACGCCCCTGAATTGACCATATCACTACTCATTAATGATATCCCAGAAAACACCCCTGACACTGTGGTCGCTGTTTTTGGAATTTCAGATTCAGACTCTGGTAACAATGGAAAAATGATGTGTTCCATCCAAGACCATCTCCCCTTCCTACTGAAGCTCACGATAGAAAATTTTTACACCTTGGTAACAGAAGGCGCACTGGACAGAGAAGAAAAAGCCGAGTACAACATCACCATCACGGTCACTGACATGGGAACCCCCAGACTGAAAACCGAGCACAACATAACCCTGCTGGTGTCCGACGTCAACGACAACGCCCCCGCCTTCACCCAGACCTCCTACACCCTCTGGGTCCGCGAGAACAACAGCCCCGCCCTGCACATCGGCAGCGTCAGCGCCACAGACACAGACGCGGGCGCCAATGCCCAGGTCACCTACTCGCTGCTGCCGCCCCCCGACCCGCTCGTGCCCCTCGCCTCCCTCGTGTCCATCAACCCCGACAATGGCAACCTCTTCGCCCTCACGTCCCTGGACTACGAAGCCCTGCGAGTCTTCGAGTTCCGCGTGGGCGCCACCGACCGCGGCTCGCCCGCGCTCAGCAGCCAGGCGCTGGTGCGCGTGCTCGTGGCGGACGCCAACGACAACGCGCCCTTCGTGCTCTACCCACTGCAGAACGCCTCGGCGCCCTGCACCGAGCTGGTGCCCAGGGCGGCCGAGCCGGGCTACCTGGTGACCAAGGTGGTGGCGGTGGACGGCGACGCGGGCCAGAACGCCTGGCTGTCGTACCAGCTGCTCAAGGCCACGGAGCCCGGGCTGTTCGGCGTGTGGGCGCACAACGGCGAGGTGCGCACGGCGCGGCTGCTGAGCGAGCGCGACGCGCCCAAGCAGCGGCTGGTGGTGCTGGTCAAGGACAACGGCGAGCCGCCGCTGTCGGCCAGCGTCACGCTGCACGTGCTGCTGGTGGACGGCTTCTCGCAGCCCTACCTGCCGGCCCCGGAAGCGGAAGCGGCGGCCGCAGTGCCCGCCGACCCGCTCACCGTCTACCTGGTGGTGGCCTTGGCGTCGGTGTCGTCGCTCTTCCTCTTCTCGGTGCTGGTGTTCGTGGCGGTGCGGCTGTGCAGGAGGGGCGGGGCGGCCTCGGCGGGTCGCTGCCCGGTGGCCGAGGGCCACTTCCCGGGCCATCTGGTGGACGTCAGCGGCACGGGGACCCTGTCCCAGAGCTACCAGTACGAGGTGTGTCTGATGGAAGGTACTGGGTCCGGCGAATTCAAGTTTCTCAAACCTATAGTCCCCCAGCCTCATGAGTGAAGGAGCTGGTATGGACACCGCGGGAAATGCTAACTTTATAAATCGTTTGGGGTTCAATTAGGAATCTCACTTGACAAGAGATGATCAATGATCATATTCTCTAATATATTAATTTCCAACCCTTTCATTAACATGAAGAGCTTACATATGCACACGTTCGTTAAGTATTGTCCTATTTATAGTTTGAAGTGTTTTACATTCCGAATCTCTAGGTGGTTTTTATTGTTGCTCTTTTGTCGATTTTTATAAGCCCTTAACATTTTGCATGGGAGATCACACATTTAGCAGAGAAATTGTGTTTCTCAAGTTATGGAGGGTCAGATTTTTCTAAGTCACAAGTGTTTTCAGGTTCCTGATAGTTGAGCTTGTTCATTGTAACTTGTTATAACTAAGAGAATTGTGTTTTATGATTATTATTGCATGTCTGACTTGTAAATGATGGCTTTTAGTTTTTAAAATTTTCACTTATGCCAAAAATTTTGTGACCTTGTAAACTGCTGGAGTTCTGTACTGTTGTTTCAAAAACACTATTGTCTTTCCTCAAATGAACTAATATTTTATCTGAATGCTTTCTGAGTATTTTCTTTCAAAATTGGTATCGTTTAATTAGACCATCTACTATAATTTTAAAGGATATAATCCCAGTTAAGTAGAAAAAAGTTGGTAGAGTTATGGTTTCTTTTTCATAATAAATGGCTTTTAGTATGAAAATGATTCTTTTAAAATAACATTGTTATTTTAACATTTAATAAGAATAAAAAGGAAAGCATAACATTCTCCCACTCAGAAATAATTTTCAACATCATCCTAAAACATTTCCATGATGCTTATAATAGATGAAAATAATATAAAATGGATCTGTAATAAATTCCTATCTTTATAATTAAAACTATCAGATTTTACTTGAATAAAAACAAAATAATATGAACCTACAGAACTTGCTTATGCTTAAATAAGCCCTACAAGGTTAACGAACAAGAGTGTGATGCATATTAAAATATTAGCATCACTTAACTGCCCTCTTACGAGTGAGCAAATAGGGACTTCCCTGGTGACCCACTGGCTAAGTCTCCAGGCTCCCAAAGCAGGCACTCTGGGTTCAGTCCCTAGCCAGGGAACTAGATCCCTCATCCTGGCATCCCATCATTCCACATGCTGCAACTAAGACACAGGTAAGAGTCTGCATGTAGCTAAATAAGTGAGCAAATAAACTTAAGAAGATAGCAAAAATTGTCAATGTTTGTAACATTTACAATGTGTTTTTTTCCCCTTTGAGATTCTGATTTTGTTTCCTTTGGATATATAACCAGAAGTGGGATTGCTGGATCATATGGTTCTGTTTACTTTTATTTATTTATTTTTTAATTAGTGTTTTTTCCAAGTGCTGTGGACTCAGTTGTCTTCCCAAGATCATACACTGAAGCCCTAGCCCTCAATGTAATGGAAATTGGCGCTGGGCCTTTGGGGTATAATTAGGTTTGGATACCGTCAGGAGGGAGGGGTCTTCTTCATGAGATTACTGCCTTCCTAAGAGACACCAGAGAACTTACTCTCTCTCTCATGTGAGGGCACATTGAGGTGGGCATCTGCAAGCCAGGAAGAAAGATCTCATCAGAATCTAACCTGCTAACACCCAGAGCTCAGACTTCCAGCCTCCAGAACTGTAAGAAATAAGTTTCTGTTGCTTAATCCACATAGTCTATGGTATTTTTTATGGCAGGTTGAAAGCTGCCCAAGCCCTGGAAGGGACCTAAGTCAAGGAATTGGTTGTTGTTTTAGTTGCTAAGTCATGTCCCACTCTTTTGTGACCCCACTGGACTATAGCCCACCAGGCTCCTTTGTCCATGGCATTTCCAAGGCAAGAATACTGGAGTGAGTTGCCATTTCCTTCTCCATACAATGTGTTTTTAAAAGATGATGTTTATCATTGTTTAGACATTTTATGTTTTAAATATTTAATTTGTCATACAACGCTTCAATTTTTCCAAGTATACTCATGTCTGACTGCCCAGACATGATAACTTCTGAGCCTTTTATCTGTTTTTTTCCCCATAGTATTTACTTCCATGTTTCTAAATAATATGCTGAAAAAATCCTTTTTCTCAATTTAAGTTTTAGATATTATCCATTTACTTCTAAGGAGCACACACACAAACTTGAACACTTCTACCCTATCCTCTCTGATAACAATGTCATAATCTGTTTAAGTAGTGTTTAAATAATTACATAAATATCACTTATACCTGAACCTCATGTTGCTGATATTTTTCTTAAGTTTATAATTGTCTCACTTTCCACTTTACTTACTTTTCTAGGTATATACTTTTAAGTTATCCCCATACTTTGTAAAGTCTAAAGCACCTCGTTATATTATTAAGTGCTTAAAAAAACCTCTCAGTTCCATTTTTTCCCATGGAGCCATCCTGAATCCACCCAGGCTTGTGCTCAGTTATACACTATTTGTTCTCTAGTCCTACTCCATGGCTGGGCAGTTTGGGACTTGTGCTATACTTTTTGTCCTAGGAAATACTTTTCTCTCTCTCCTGAGTTTGATTTCATTTTCTGCATTTTTATGACTTCCTCTTTATTGGTTTATTTCCCTACATTCCTGAAAAATATTTGGTGACAAACTTACTGAGAACTTGAACATCTGAAAATTTTGGATGCAGTAAAATCAAATGATTTACTGATTTCAGTGAATGTGGAATTACAGGTTAGGAATTATTTGCTGCTAGCATTTTGAAGGCATTCCTTTGTTTTCTAATCTCCTGTGTTGAGGAATTCAACATTTTCATTACCTATTTTTTTCTAAGATCTATTTTTTCTAGATCCCTGGTTCTCAGCTGGGGCAATTTTGCCACCCAGCAACATTTGGTAATATATGGAACCATTTTGATTGGCACAATTAGAGGAGATGGTGCTACTGGCATCTAGTTGGGCCAGGGATGTTGCTAAACATTCTACAATGCATGGGACAGCCCCCTGCACATAAGGAATTATATGGCCCCCAAAGGCCAATAGTACTGAGGCTAAGAAAGCTTGTTAAAGATGAAATTAGGTCATTATATATTACCTCCATTTTTGTAGAATTTAACTATGTAGTGTCATAGTGTAAGAATTTTGTCATTTATTGTGATAATTCTTCAGTGAGATCTATCAATCTTGTGACATATATTCTTTAGACCAAGACAGGATTTGGGATGTGTGTGTGTGTAATTTAAAAACTTATTTACTCAGTGTCCTTGTTTACTGGTTCTCTAACTCCTTTTAGTTATATAGTGACCTCCTTGGTTGATATTCAATTTTTCTTAACGTTTCTCTATTTACTGCCTTTTGTCTTCATTTCCCTGGATTCTAAGAATTTTCTCAACCTATGTTTTTATTCAGTTTTTAAAAATTTATTTAATTGGAAGCTAATTACAATATTGTGGTGGTTTTTTCCACACATTGACATGAATCAGCCACGGGTGCACATGTGTGCCCCATCCTGAACCCCCCTCCCACCTGCTTCCCCATCCCATCCCTCAGGGTTGTCCCAGTGCACTGGCTTTGAGTGCCCTGTTTCATGCATCCAGTGTGGACTGGTGATCTATTACAATATGGTAATACACATGTTTCAAAGCTATTCTCTCAAATCATCCCACCTTTGCTTTCTCCCACAGAGTCCAAAAGTCTGTTCTTTACATCTGTGTCTCTTTTGCTGTCTCACATATAGGGTCATTGTTACCATCTTTCTAAATTCCATATATATGTGTTAATATTCTGTACTGATGTTTTTCTTTCTGACTTACTTTATTCTGTATAATAGGCTCCAGTTTCATCCACCTCATTAGAACTGATTCAAATGTGTTCTTTTTAATGGCTGAGTAATATTCCATTGTGTATATGTACCACAGCTTTCTTATCCATTCGTCTGCCGATGGACATTTACATTGCTTCTGTGTCTTGGCTATTGTAAACACTGCTGCAATGAACACTGGGGTACACGTGTCTCTTTCAATTCTGATTTCCTCAGTGCGTATGCCCAGCAGTGGGATTGCTGGGTCGTATGGCAGTTCTATTTCCAGTTTTTTAAGGAATCTCCACACTGTTTTCCATAGTGGCTGTACTAGTTTCCATTTCCACCAACAGTGTAAGAGGGTTACCCTTTCTCCACCCCTTCTCCAACATTTATTGTTTGTAGAGTTTTTGATACCAGCCATTCTGAGAAGCATCTCAACCTATTTTTTAAACCTTCAGATTGAGTTTGGTTGTTTTTGTTCAGTCACTCAGGACTGTCGGACTCTTTGCAATGCTAAGCACTGCAGCATTCGAGGCTTCCCTGTCCTTCACTATCTCCCAGAGCTTGCTCAAATTCATACCCATTGAGTCGGTAATGCCATCCAACAATCTCATCCTCTGTTACCCCTTCTCTTCTTGCCTTCAATTTTTCACAGCATCAGGGTCTTTTCCAGTGAGTCAGCTCTTCGCATAAGGTAGCCAGCCAAAGTATTGGAGCTTCAGCATTAGTCCTTCCAATGATTATTCAGGGTTGACTCCCTTTAGGATTGACAGGTTTGATCTCCTTGAAGTCCAAGGGACTCTCAAGAGTCTTCTCTGACACCACAGTTCAAAAGTATCAATTCTTTGGTGATCAGTCTTTTTTATGGTACAAATCTTACATGAATAGAGGAGTACTGGAAAAACCATAGCTTTGACTAGACGGATCTTTGGTGGCAAAGTAATGTCTCTGCTTTTTAAATATGCTGTCTAGGTTGGTTACTCATAGTTTTTCTTCCAAGGAGCAAGCATCTTATAATTTCATGGCTGCAGTCACCATCTTCAGTGATTTTGGAGCCCAATAAAATAAAATCTGTCACGGTTTCCATCATTTCCCCATCTATTTGCCATGAAATGATGGGACCAGATGCCATGATCTTTGTTTTTAGAATGTTGAGTTATAAGCCAGGTTTTTCACTCTCCTCTTTCACTTTCATCAAGAGGCTCTTTAGTTCCTCTTCACTTTCTGCCATAAGGGTGGTATCCTCTGCATGTCTGTGTTTATTGATATTTCTCCCAGCAATCTGGTTTCCAGCTTGTGGTTCATCCAGCCTGGCATTTCACATGATGTACTCTGCATATAAGTTAAATAAGCAGGGTGATAATATACAGCCTTGACATACTCCTTTCCCAATTTGGAACTAGTCTGTTGTTCCATGTCCCATTCTAACTGTTGTTTCTCAACCTGCACACAGATTTCTCAGGAGGCAGTAAAGGGGATCTGGTTTTCCCATCTCTTTAAGAACTTTCCAGAGTTTGCTGTGATCCACACAGTCAAAGGCTTTAGCATAGTCAATAAAGCAGAAATAGATGTTTTTCTGAAACTCTCTTGCTTTTCCTATGATCCAACGGATGTTGGCAATTTGATTTCTGGTCCATCTGCCTTCTCTAAATCTAGCTTGAACATCTGGAAGTTCTCGGTTCACATACTGTTGAAGCCTTGCTTGGAGAATTTTGAGCATTACTTTGCTAGTGTGTGAGTTGAGTGCAACTGTGCAGTAGTTGGAACATTTTTGGCACTGCCTTTCTTTGGGATTGGAATGAAAACTGACCTCTTCCAGTCCTGTAGCCACTGCAGAGTTTTCCAAATTTGCTGGCATATTCAGTGCAGCACTTTCACAGCATCCTTTTTCAGGATTTGAAATATCTCAACTGGAATTCCATCACCTCCACTAGCTTTGTTCGTAGTGATGCTTCCTAAGGCCCACTTGACTTCACACTCTAGGATGTCTGACTGTAGGTTAGTGATCACACCATCGTTATCTGGGTCATTAAGATCTTTTTGTATAGCTCTTCTGTGTATTATTGCCACCTCTTCTTAATATCTTCTGCTTCTGTTAGGTCCATACCATTCCTTTATTGTGCCCATCTTTGCATGAAATGTTTCCCTGGTATCTCTTATTTTCTTGAAGAGATCTCTAGTCTTTCCCATTCTATTATTTTCCTCTATTTTTTTGCATCAATCACTTAGGAAGGCTGTCTTATCTCTCCTTGCTATTCTTTGGAACTCTGCATTCAGATGGGTATATCTTTCCATTTCTCCTATGCCTTTCACTTCTCTTCTTTTCTAAGCTATTTGTAAGGCATCCTCAGACAACCATTTTGCCTTTTTGCATTTCTTTTTCTTGGGGAGGTCTTGATCACTGCCTCCTGTACTGTGTCACGAACCTCCATCCATAGTTCTTCAGGTACTCTGTCTATGAGATCTAATCCCTTGAAGTTATTTGTCACTTCCACTGTATAATCATAAGGGATTTGATTTAGGTCATACCTGAATGGTCTAGTGGTTTTCCCTTCTTTATATTCAATTTTAAGTCTGAATTTGGCAATAAGGAGTTCATGATCTGAGCCACAGTCAGCTCTCAGTCTTGTTTTTGCTTACTGTATAGAGCTTCTCCATCTTCAGCTGCAAAGAATATAGTCAGTGTGATTTCAGTATTGACCATCTTGGTGATGTCCATGTGTAGAGTCATCTCTTGTGTTTTGGAAGAGGGTGTTTGCTATGATCAATGCATTCTCTTGGCAAAATTCGGTTAGCCTTTGCCCTGCTTCATTTTGTACTCCAAAGCCAAACTTCCCTGTTACTCCAGGTATCTCTGGACTTCCTACTTTTGCATTCCAGTCCCCTATGACGAAAAGGGCATCTTTTTCTTGGTGTTAGTTCTAGAAGGTCTTGTAGGTCTTATACAATCGTTCAGTTCAGTTCAGTCACTCAGTCGTGTCCGACTCTTTGCGACCCCATGAATCACAGCATGCCAGGCCTCCCTGTCCATCACCATCTCCCGGAGTTCACTCAAACTCAAGTCCATCGAGTTGGTGATGCCATCCAGCCATCTCATCCTCTGTCATCCCCTTTTCCTCCTGCCCCCAATCCCTCCCAGCATCAGAGTCTTTTCCAATGAGTCAACTCTTTGCATGAGGTGGCCAAAGTACTGGAGTTTCAGCTTTAGCATCATTCCCTCCAAAGAACACCCAGGGCTGATCTCCTTTAGAATGGACTGATTGGATCTCCTTGCAGTCCAAGGGACTCTCAAGAGTCTTCTCCAACACCACAGTTCAAAAGCATCAATTCTTCAGCGCTCAGCTTTCTTTATAGTCCAACTCTCACATCCATATATTACCATTGGAAAAACCATAGCCTTGACTAGACGGACCTTTGTTGGCAAAGTAATGTCTCTGCTTTTGAATATGCTATCTAGGTTGGTCATAACTTTTCTTCCAAGGAGTAAGCGTCTTTTAATTTCACGGCTTCAGTCACCATCTTCAGTGATTTTGGAGCCCCTCAAAATAAAGTCTGACACTGTTTCCACTGTTTCCCCATCTATTTCCCATGAAGTGATGGGACCAGATGCCATGATCTTCGTTTTCTGAATGTTGAGCTTTAAGCCAACTTTTTCCGCTCTCCTTCACTTTCATCAAGAGTCTTTTTAGTTCCTCTTCATTTTCTGCCATAAGGGTGGTGTCATCTGCATATCTGAGGTTATTGATATTTCTCTTGGCAATCTTGTTTCCAGCTTGTGCTTCTTCCAGCCCAGCATTTCTCATGATGTACTCTGCATATAAGTTAAATAAGCAGGGTGATAATATACAGCCTTGACGTACTCCTTGTCCTATTTGGAACCAGTCTGTCTAGTTCCAGAACATTTTCACATTTTCATCACCCTGAAAAGAAGCCTGGTACCCCTTAGCAGTACCCACTTGCTCTTCAACTGCTAATCAACTTTTTGTCTCTATGGATTCTTCTATTCTAGATATTTCATATAAATTGAATCATATAATATGTAGCCATTTAGATCTGTCTTCCCTCAATTTGCATAATGTTTCCATGTTGTGGCATATATTGGTATTTCATTCCTTTTTATGGCCAAATAATCTATATTAACATGATATTGATGTACCACATTTTACCAGCTTATGGACAGTGGGGTTTGTTTCCACATTAGTGCTATTATGCATATCACTTCTATGAACATTCATGTTGAAGTTTTTTGTGGACATATGTTTTGATCCTCTTGAGTATATACCTTGGAGAAGGCAATGGCACCCCACTCCAGTACTCTTGCCTGGAAAATCCCATGGATGGAGGAGCCTGGTAGGCTGCAGTCCATGGGGTCGCTAGGAGTCCGACAGGACTGAGTGATTTCACTTTCACTTTTCACTTTCATGCACTGGAGAAGGAAATGGCAACTCACTCCAGTGTTCTTGCCTGGAGAATCCCAGAGGTGGGGGAGCCTGGTGGGCTGCCGTCTCTGGGGTCACACAGAGTTGGACACGACTGAAGCAACTTAGCAGAGTATATACCTAGAATTAGAATTGCTAGGTCATACATACAGCAACTGTTTAACTTTTTAAGGAATTGCCAAACTGCTTTCCAAGGTAGCTGTACCATTTTTAATTCCCAGTGATAGTGTAGGAGGATTCCAGTTTCTCCTCACCAACACTTGTTATTTTCTGTTTGATTATAGCCATCCTGGATGGTATGAAGTGTATCTCATTGTGGTTTGATTTGCATGTCCCAGATAGCTAATTATGTTGAGCATCTTTTCATTTGATTATTTGACCATTTGAGTATCTTCCTGGAGAAATACCTACTCAAATTCTTTTTACATTTTAAAATAGGATTTTTGTCTTTCTATTGTTGAGTTGGAAAAGTTATTCTGGATACTACACCCTTATCAGACATATGATTTACAAATATTTTCTCCCATTATGTGATTTGTCTTTTAAATGTATTGATAGTGTACTTTGAAGTACAAGAGTTTTAAAAAAATTTTAATGAACCGAAATTTTTTTTTTTTTTTTGGTTGCTTATGTTTTTGGTATCATGCCTAAGAAATCATTGCCTAATCTAAGGTCATGAAGGTTTACACCTGTGTTTTCTTATAAGAGTATTATAGTTTTAGCCCTTACATTTAGGCCTTTATCCATCAATGGCAGCAACTTGGTCTTTTTATTGTATCACACCGACTTGGTCTTTTTTTATATCTCTGAAGATATTAATTTTAGGTTTTAAAAATTTTATATTCTGATCCTAGCATTTCATTTTTCTTTAGAATTATTAATACTTTTATCCTCTTTGTCTTTGGTCTCTAGCCTCATTTTAGAGACTCTCCTTTATATGTGTTATGCTGCGCGGCTGTTGGTTTTTTTTCATGAGACACGAAAAAGCTAATTAAGCATGGCATGTTTGGGTGGGACTAATTGAGTGGTTGATCTCACCTTAGGATAATGAAATAGAAAACAACATTTGGCTTGGGGACCAAAAGTTAGTATTTGTAAATCTCTTTTCTTGGGCCTATGTTATTTTCCACAGAAAAATTCAACAGGAATGGGGGTAGTGGTGGAAGGTGTTATAAAGATAGCACTCAGCACTAAGAACTCCTTGGTTGGAACTGGGTCCTAATCAGTATGTATAATTTCTTTAATTCTCCTCTTAATAAGGTCTCAGCCCTACCCTTAGTGTGCTAGCATCCCTTGGTCCAGCCAAGCCTGTATAACATCTACAAATAGTGTACCTCCCATTTTCTGCCACTAGAGAAAAAGGAAGGCACCTTTCTTCACTGATTGGAGAAGGAATTCTCCGATACAGGTAGTCTTATACAGATTTTCAGCCACTGTTGTTTTCAGCCTCTCCTTGGACCCTCAATATGAATCATTACTTTGGCTGGATTTGATTTTCTTCTTACAAATCCTACCCACCTGCAGCTGTACCCCCACTTTGTACTCTTATTTGGCAATAGTAAAAAAGTGAAATCTGTCCATAACCAATTGTCTGTATACTTGGCATCTTCCAAAATTTTTAGTGACTTTTCTCCCCTGTTCTTTACTCTTTTCCTGTATTTTTGTCTTCGTATGTTCATTTATGTTAAACCTTTGCTCTCTATTGCTTAAATGAAGTTTCAAGGGTGAATTGAGATAAACTGGTATGTTCAAACTGGAATGAAATGCAGTGCTTATTGTCAGTTATTTTATCCAGCTTCCTCAGTCCTGAATTATTTATGTTCAGCTCTTGCTGAACATATTTATGCATCAGATCTTGATTTGCTGGATTTCATCAGGTATAATCCTTTAAAGAAGAGTTTATAGGTGCTGTATTTCTTGAATTATCATATGCTTGAGAAGTATTATGTATCTGGGTACAAAATTAAATCCCAAAGAAAGGCAATGCCAAAAATGTTCAAACTACTGCATAATTGCACTCATCTCACACACTAGCAAAGTAATGCTCAAAATTCTCCAAGTGAGGCTTCAACAGTATGTGAACTGAGAACTTCCAGATGTTGAAGCTGGATTTATAGATGGCAGAAGAACCAGAGATCGAACTGCCAACATCCATGGGATCATAAGAAAAGCAAGATAGTTCCAGAAAAACATCTATTTCTGCTTCATTGACAATGCCAAAGCCTTTGACTGTGTGGATCAGAGCAAACTCTGGAAAGTTCTTAAAGAGATGGGAAAACCAGATCTCCTTTCCTGCCTCCTGAGAAATCTGTATGCAGGTCAAGAAACAACAGTTAAAACGGCATGGAACAATGGACTGGTTCCAAATTGGGAAAGGAGTATGTCAAGGCTGTATATTATCACCCTGCTTATTTATATGCAGAGTACATCATGCGAAATGCCAGGTTGGATGAAGCACAAGCTGGAATCCAGATTGTTGGGAGAAATATCAATAACCTCAGACATGCAGAGGATACCACCCTTATGGCAGAAAGTGAAGAGGAACTAAAGAGCCTCCTGATGAAAGTGAGAGAGGAGAGTATAAAAGCTGGCCTAAAACTCAACATTCAGAAAACTAAGATCATGGCATCCAGTCCCATCATTTCATGGCAAATAGACGGGGAAACAATGGAAACAGTGAGAAACTTTATTTTCTTGGGCTCCAAAATCACTGGAGACGGTGACTGAAGCCATGAAATTAAAAGACACTTGCTCCTTGGAAGAAACTATGACAACCAACCTAGACAGCATATTAAAAAGCAGAGACACTACTTTGCTGACAAAAGTCCATCTAATCAATGCTATGGTTTTTCCAGTAGTCATGTATGGATGTGAAAGTTGGACCATAAAGAAATCTGGGTGCTGAAGAACTGATGCTTTTGAACTGTAGTATTGTAGAAGACTCTTGGGAGTCCCTTGTATTACAAGGAGATCAAACCAGTCAATCCTAAAGGAAATCAGTCCTGAATATTCATTTGAAAAGACCCTGATGCTGGGTAAGATTAAAGGCAGGAGAAGAAGGGGATGACAGAGGATGGGATGGTTGGATGGCATCACCAACTCGATGGACAGGAGTTTGAGCAAGCTCTGGGAGTTGGTGATGGACAGGAATGCCTGGCATACTTGCAGTCCATGGGCTCACAAAGAGTCAGATATGACTGAGCAAGTGAAAACTGAACTGAGCTGAGTATTCTTCAGTCAACTTTCTTTTCTTCAGAGATTTCTCGATACCAAATATTACATTAACCCTATCAAAGTTTCTCAGTCCATCTGTAAATTGACTGAATTTCATCTTTAAATAGTTTTTTTTGTAAGCAGTCATGAATGTTAATGCAATCTTTTAGAAATTCCTTCCTGTTTTCCACATTGTTATCTTTGTACTAGAACAGCTTGGCTAGGTATAACATTCAGTTCAGTTCAGTCCCTCAGTCGTGTCTGACTCTTTGCGACCCCATGAATTGCAGCACGCCAGGCCTCCCTGTCCATCACCATCTCCCGGAGTTCACTCAAACTCACGTCCATCGAGCTGGTGATGCCATCCAGCCATCTCATCCTCTGTCGTCCCTTCTCCTCCTGCCCCCAATCCCTCCCAGGATCAGAGTCTTTTCCAATGAGTCAGCTCTTCGCATGAGGTGGCCAAAGTATTGGAGTTTCAGCTTTAGCATCATTCCTTCCAAAGAACAACCAGTACTGATCTCCTTCAGAATGGACTAATTGGATCTCCTTGCAGTCCAAGGGACTCTAAAGAGTCTTCTCCAACACCACAGTTCAAAAGTATCAATTCTTCGGCACTCAGCTTTCTTCACAGTCCAACTCTCACATCCATACATTACCACTGGAAAAACCACAGCCTTGACTAGACAGACCTTTGTTGGCAAAGTAATGTCTTTGCTTTCAAATGCTATCTAGGTTGGTCATAACTTTCCTTCCAAGGAGTAAGCATCTTTTAATTTCATGGCTGCAGTCACCATCTGCAGTGATTTTGGAGCCACTGTTTCCACTGTTTCCCCATCTATTTCCCATGAAGTGATGGGACCAGATGCCATGATTTTAGTTTTCTGAATGTTGAGCTTTAAGCCAACTTTTTCACTCTCCTCCTTCACTTTCATCAAGAGTCTTTTTAGTTCCTCTTCACTTTCTGCCATAAGGGTGGTGTCATCTGCATATCTGAGGTTATTGATATTTCTCTTGGCAATCTTGATTCCAGCTTGTGCTTATTCCAGCCCAGCGTTTCTCATGATGTACTCTGCATATAAGTTAAATAAGCAGGGTGACAATATACAGCCTTGACGTACTCCTTGTCCTATTTGGAGCCAGTCTGTTGTTCCGTGTCCGGTTCTACATTATTGAGCCATAATTTGTTTCTCTCAGAAGCCTCCAGACATTTCCATCGTGTTTTGGTATAAGTGTTGATGAGGAGTCTGAAGGCTATTGATAACTTGCTTTCTATCCTTGAAATTAATTATTTTTATCAGATTATATCCTAATTTGGATAATTTTTGTACTACCTTCCCTGAAACTCAGGGACCCTTTCAATCTGTTTCAAACTGTTCTGTGCAGGTTCTTTGTTTGTGTGAATTGTATGGTTGGCTGCCACTGAAAATTTATTTGTAGGGTAGTCCTCAAAGTGTTGTTTGCATGTTCCATCTTTCAAAATTAATTTTCATTTGTTCTAGCCAGGATGCTGCTGCTGCTAAGTCGCTTCAGTCGTGTCCGACTCTGTGCGACCCCATAGACGGCAGCCCACCAGGCTCCCCTGTCCCTGGGATCCTCCAGGCAAGAACACTGGAGTAGGTTGCCACTTCCTTCTCCAATGCAAGAAAGTGAAAAATGAAAGTGAAGTTGCTCAGTCGTGTCCAACTCTTAGCGACCCCATGGACTGCAGCACACCAGGCTCCTCCATCCATGGATTTTCCAGGCAAGAGTACTGGAGTGGGTTGCCATTGCCTTCTCTGCTAGCCAGGACAGAAACACTATAAATAAGGGACTATCACAAACCAAGTTATATCTTAATGTTTCTTGAAACTCAACCTACACAGATTTAAAATACAAACACAACGAGGCCCAATTTGTAGATACAATTTCCAGGCATGTTTCCTTTTTTCTTCCACTCTACTTAACACCAGAGAGCCAATAGAGGAAGCAGGTTTAGATTTTTTGGGCATTTACACTGTGTTTATATTGTGGACCTGTGGGGTCACTTGAAATACGAAATATCTTCAAACAACATTGCTGCACATTTGGCTGGCCCTGAGACTTGATTTATATTTCTTTGATATTACATTGCTTCAAATAAAAGCCCAAAGGAAAATGTTTTCAAATGCCCTGAGAGAATAATAAGTTTTTGTATATTGTTTACAGGTGCCTCTATTACATGCATCCATCAAAAATGACTGTTTTCACCTGTTTAATATTTTAAGTGAATTTTTTTTAATTTTTTTGGCCAGACAGTGTGGTTTGCAGGATCTTAGTTCCCTGACCAGGGATCCAACCTTAGGCCTTCAGCAGTGGATGCAGAGGGTCCTAACCACTGGACCACCAGGGAACTTCCTAAAGTAATTTTTTAAAAGTCTTGCCCATCACTTTTTATTGTTTTCCACAGGAGGGTCATCTGAATTATCTACACCATCAGTTTCAGAAATAAAAAGCTCTGCCTAATGTCTTCAATTTGAAGATTCAACTTTTCCGTCATTTCAATGACATATTAGGCTATTTTTATTTTGATTCCATTGTATCCAGTGCTCCATTCATTGCATATTCTGCCCAGTCAAATCAATGATCTCCCTTCCCCACTAAATTATAATCTCCTCATGGAGAGAGCTCTTTTTCTATTGTGTTTAGAAAAATACATACTGAAGTAAAGATGGATGAATAAGTATTGAATAAATTAGTGAATAAATTTCAATCTATTTTATCATCTGACTTTATAAATTTTAAAACTATAACAAAATATTATTTTTTAATAAAATGCTTATATACTATTTGCACTAATTGATGCTTGCGTCATTCACCTAACTATATATCATTTAGAATATATGAGCCGGGGACTTCCCTGGCTACCTAGTATTTAAGACTTTGTCCTTCCACTACAGAGGGTGTGGGTTCCATCTGTGGTCAGGGAACTAAGATCCCATATGCCATGCAGGGCAGTCAAAAAAATGTGAGCCAATTATCTTTTTAAATGTATGTGATGTTGAGTCTTATTTATTCACAGATAATGAAACTTTAAAACTAATTTTTATCTGTTGTGTTGCATGTGAGGGAAGAAAGTGTTTTATAATTCACTTTTAGACCATGCTCTGTTTTGTAGAAATACAGACATTAAATATATTAAACACTTTCATCCCTAGTCTCTCAGGAGTGCACTCATACTTTTTAATTCTTCCCTATTCTTAAACCAAGATGCGTTAGGTTTAGAGAATAGTGCCATAACTGGTTAATGAGTTTATATTTTGCATCTTTTCCTTTACAAACTGATTAAGAAGCTCCTATCCCTTATAATTTGAGTGAAGGTAGAAAACTGAATTATTCCATGTTCAAAACAAAAACAAAAAATCAGAAACCACTCTATGTACATCTAACTAAAGTAAAAAAATATATTTGATACATGGAATTAGTTGCTTACAAAATCTGAACTGGAAAGCAGAAGTGAAAGTCAGCACTGAATTCCTGGTTTTGAAGGCATACTACCATTACTGCCTAACTGCTGCTATTGCTACTATTCAAACTGTTACTCCCACAAAGGCCTCTCCTCTCCCACCTCCAAAATTGGTGACTACACAGTGGAACATGTCTGGCTGCCACAGTGGCCTCCAGTTCCCCATGAAACTGATGGCTGGACAAAGAAACACTGACTTGGCTGCAAGCACTCATGTCTTTCTGATCTGTTGGCTAGCAGCAATGACAGTGGGAAAATGACTTTTGCCTGTCTTCAAAGCTCATGTGAAGGCATTTCACTGGTAAATCCTAGTATACATCCAGAATAATAATTCAAATGAGTCTGTGAAATGGAGGTTTAAGCTTTGCAGACCCTAAATTTTTGTTTAAGTCAATAAAAGGAAGTAGGGATAGATGACAGGTGCCAATAACACACTAGGGGAACATCATTGGTTCAAAGGATCTTCTCCCAGAAATTGAATTTATTACCTCATTGCTACAGGGGCTAAGCTTTCAGTGGAACAAGAACTTTTTTGGGTACAAAAACACACCACCGATATGGAGGATTACAATCAAATGCTCCTCTAAAAACCAAGCCAATCAGGCAATTTATTTGACCCTATCTCCTCCTAGTGGGTAGTGGGGGCTACAGGTGTGGTCTGAGTGGGTGTGACAAACTACTAATTTCACCCAAATATGTGTTCTCCTATTATCAATAGATGTCTCATTTTTAGCTGCCCATGAGGACATGTGGGCTATACATTATACTTGCCAACTTCTGTTGTGACCGGGGATGGTCTTGTAACCAAGTTATGGCCAGTGAGACATGAGCACAAGTGCTATGGAATACTTCACAGAAGTAGTTTAAAAAAAAAAAAGACACAGCTTTCCCTTTCTCCTATTGGCAAGTTTGAATAGCAGTGTAATAGCTGGATATCTATCTTGGACTGTGAGTTAAAGGTCATGTCCTAAAGATGGCAAAGCAACAAAATGGAATGGGACGGGGTCCCAGATATCATGGAGTGCATTTAAGCCACTAGCCTTAGCCTTATTTCCTGAGAGAAAAATAAAATTCTGTTTTGTGTAAACAATTGTTATTATGGGTTTTTCTATTTTTTCAGGGAAAAATTATATGGAATACCTATATAGAGAAATTATTTAGCACATAATTCTAGTTGATACAGTAAGCTTTTAAAATAAAGTGATATTTAAGGTAAGAACCAAAGAATGAATAGAGAAAACTGTGAGGTATGCATTTCTTAGAAATCAAGGTTTATTGGGAAGAAATAGGCAAAGCAAACAACTCAGAATTCAAGAAAAACAATTAAAAAATAAGGAAAATAAATGGAATTTATTAATATAAAAGCAAATTAAGTAGAATAAAAACCACATGAGATTTAATCAATTAAACACAAGTCTACATCTCTGAAAAATTCAAGGGATTTTGAGATAAACTGGTAGATTGGATATGTACCTTTAATTTGGCTTTCTCTAAAAATCCAGCTGAGCTACTTAAAATCCTATAAGATGACGCTTTCAAACTGTGGTGCTGGAAAAGACTCTTGAGAGTCCCTTAGACAGCAAGGAGATCAAACCAATCAATCTAAAGGAAATCAACCCTGAATATTCACTGGAAGGATGGATACTGCAGCTCCAATACTTTGGCCACCTGACGCAAAGAGCCGACTCACTGGAAAAGACCCTGATGCTGGGGAAGATTGAGGGCAGGAGGAGAAGGGGGTGACAGAGGATGAGATGGCTGGATAGCATCACTGACTCAATGGACATGAGTTTGAGGAAACTCCAGGAGATGGTTAAGGACCGGCAAGCCTGGGATGCTACAGTCCATGGGGTCGCAGAGAGTCAAACACAACTTAGTGAATGACAAAAATGCACTAACACAAAAGTGAAGAGATATTTTCAAAAATATAAACCTACAGGTATGCAGCGAATAAGACAGAAGACAGCAGAAAAAAATCTTCGTAGCTGGAAAGCAGATGGATAACTTAGTAGAAGTGATAAACCAACTACCAGTCCTGAAGTGGGAAAAGCTAAGAACCAATTGTGTTTATACTACAGGATATTCAGAAGTATCAAAACTGTCAGCCCTAGATACTCTGGAAATGACAACAGGGTTCCAAATAAGGAGAAGTGTGTTAAAATTGCCTCAGAATTATTTAAATCTCTAGTGGTCAGATCACTTTCTCCTACTCCAGTCACTAAGTAACCTGCTTTCCTGTCCCTACCATAAGTCTGGGGTCTTGTTTCCCACTTCAGGAAAAGAGAGTCACTATATTAGAGGGTCCATGGTCAAAACTGAGAGCAGGGGTAATATGCATAGCGGAAATAGGTGACCATCTAAACAGTGAATGATGATTGATAAAAATGCTATTTTAGTCACTGAGACCACTTATAAATATTTCTGTTCTCCTCTCAGACACATGGTAGAATTTCAATTCTATTTTACATAGACATACATGTGTCTGTGTAATTTCATTTGGCCAATAAATTGGGAGAAGTGATATATATTACTTTTGGGCTGGAGCTTTTGGAGACAGTCTAACGCATGGTCTAATGCATTTATTTTGCCCACTATAGTGATCATGAAAGCCTTTGTAAATACAGGAGTCTCCAGAAGCCTGGGTCCCTTACTTACAGCTGTGAGGAGGATCCCATGCTAAACTGTATGGGATGTGTAGTGTGAGAAAGAAATCAACCTTAATTGTGTTAAACCATTGAGATTTGTAGTAACTGTTTAGTACTGAAGCATAACTAACCTGTCCTGAATAATGAAGACTTACATTCCTCTTTCCCATTCAATCTTTTACTTTTTCAGTCCATACCTTTTTCTCCTGAGTAGGAGATTTTAAGATTTGGGGACTCTGACTAGTCCAAGTGGAAAGACCTAATTACACTGACTAAAGACCTAAAAACACTGTTGTGGATTTCTCCAACAACTCCTAATTCATCTTAGAGTAATAATCAAAATGGTCAAGCCCTGGTAACATGTGCTCAAAGGTATTATTGAGCTCTTTAATCTCCCACACTAAATTAAGAACAGACACCTGAAGGAGACTCCCTAAGAAAGTTTCCTAAAAGAAATACAAAAATAAAAGCAGTATGGCATAAGGAATAGATCTTAATTTTATCTATTTCTAAATAGTTGTATATTTGATTTAAAAAAAAAACCTACCATTACTCCTTGGAAGAAAAGTTATGACCAACCTAGATAGCATATTGAAAAGCAGAGACATTACTTTGCCAACAAAGGTCTGTCTAGTCAAGGCTATGGTTTTTCCAGTGGTCATGTATGGATGTGAGAGTTGAACTGTGAAGAAGGCTGAGCGCTGAAGAATTGATGCTTTTGAACTGTGGTGTTGGAGAAGACTCTTGAGAGTCCCCTGGACTGCAAGGAGATCCAACCAGTCCATCCTAAAGGAGATCAGCCCTGGGTGTTCTTTGGAAGGAATGATGCTAAAGCTGAAACCCCAGTACTTTGGCCACCTCATGCGAAGAGCTGACTCATTGGAAAAGACTCTGATCCTGGGAGGGATTGGGGGCAGGAGGAAAAGGGGACGACAGAGGATGAGATGGTTGGATAGCATCACCAGCTCGATGGACGTGAGTTTGAGTGAACTCCGGGAGATGGTGATGGACAGGGAGGCCTGGCGTGCTGCGATTCACGGGGTCCAAAGAGTCAGACACAACTTGAGCGACTGAACTGAACTGAACTGAACCATATGTGAAACAGATGACCTGTCCCAAGTTTAATGCATGAAACAGGGTACTCAAAGCCAGTGCACTGGGACAACCCAGAGGGACGGGATGGTAGAGAGGGGGTTGGGGGGGGGTTCGGGATGGGGTGGAAGGGTGTTTGCGGGTTGGGGGGGGGCATGTACACCTGTGTCTGATTCATGTCAATGTATGGCAAAAACCTCCATAATATTGTAAAGTAATTAGCTTCCAATTAAAATAAATAGATTAATTAAAAAAAACCTTTATTAAAACTTTTTTTTCAATGGGAAACCAAAGCAAAGCAAAAAAAAAAAAAAAAGGAGAAAATAGCAAGTTTCTAAAAGCTGGAGGAAATTAAGTTTCATCAACTGCCCTGTATAGTGGATAAAAATAAGCTCAAGCCAAGATACATCAGCATTTAATTTAAAAAGCTTGGGACAGCTCTTTAAGGAAGACGCGGTCTGCTGAAGCGGAGCTCCGTATCGCCGGCTTCTGCTCCTGACTCACCGCTGTTCACTCTCGCCAAGGAACAGGTCGGTCAGGAAGCCACGCCGCAGCCATGGCCTTTAAAGACACCGGCAATACAGTATACTAACGCATATATATGGAATATAGAAAGATGGTAACAATAACCCTGTGTATGAGGCAGCAAAAGAGACACTGATGTATAGATCAGTCTTATGGACTCTGTGGGAGAGGGAGAGGGTGGGGAGATTTGGGAGAATGGCATTGAAATATGTATAATATCATGTATGAAACGAGTCGCCAGTCCAAGTTCGATGCACGATACTGGATGCTTGGGTCTGGTGCACTGGGACGACCCAGAGGGAGGGTATGGGGAGGGAGGAGGGAAGAGGGTTTAGGATGGGGAACACAGGTATACCTGTGGCGGATTCATTTTGATATTTGGCAAAACTAATACAATATTGTAAAGTTTAAAAATAAAATTAAAAAAAAGAGAAAATACAAAGAAATAAAGCTGGGGTCTTCAAAATAAATAAATAAATAAATAAATAAATTATTTTCTTGGGAAAAAAAAAAAGACACCAGCAAGACTCCCGTTGAGCCAGAGGTGGCCATTCACCGGATTAGGATCACCCTCATCAGCCACAACGTGAAGTCTCTGGAGAAGGTGTGTGCTGACCTGATTAGAGGCGCAAAGGAAAAGAATCTCAAAGCCAAAGGACCAGTTCGGATGCCTACCAAGACTCTGAGAATAACTACAAGGGAAACTCCTTGTGGTGAAGGTTCTGAGATTTGGGATCGATTCCAAATGAGGATCCACATGCGACTCATTGACCTGCACAGCCCTTCTGAAATTGTCAAGCAGATCACTTCCATCAGTATTGAGCCAGGAGTCAAGGTGGAAGTCACCATTGCCGATGCCTAAATCAACCTTTTTAATCTATAATCAGTTGTTACAAAAAATAAAAAGCTTGAGACAATGATAAAATGCTACAGTAAGAACTAAAAACATAGGTCTCATATAGAAAATATAAAATAAAATTCACTTTAGACTTCTTAACAAACACATTGGGTTAGGGAGCTCATGGACAAAATATTTCAAAATTCTGAATAATAATTATTTTCAACCTAAAACTCTATAATCAGTCAATTTTATACTCAAGTTTGAGAGTAAAATAAAGATAATACACTCAAGGTCACAATAAAATTTAACTTTCATACACCGTTCTCTGGAAACTACTGGAAGGTAAATATCAAAATGAGAGAGTAATCTAAGAGAAAGGAAGTCAGAAGAAAGAGAAAAGATATGATCCAAAGCTGAACAAGTGAAATGAGTCTCCATATAATGTTGAAGGATGATCCTAGGATGACTCTTGTCTCCAGTATAGTGAACAACTAGTCCAGTTTAGGGAGAAGGCAAGGGCACCCCACTCCAGTACTCTTGCCTGGAAAATCCCATGGACGGAGGAGCCTGGTAGGCTCCTCCGTCCATGGGGTCGCTAAGAGTCAGACACGACTGAGTGACTTCCCTTTCACTTTTCACTTCCATGCACTGGAGAAGGAAATGGCAACCCACTCCAGTATTCTTGCCTGGAGAATCCCAGGATGGGGGAGCCTGGTGGGCTGCCGTCTTTGGGGTCGCACAGAGTCGGACATGACTGAAGCGACTTAGCAGCAGCAGCAGCAGTCCAGTTTAGAGCTCAAGAGGCAGACATGTCACAGGATATCATCAGCAAGTCCCCTGACATACCTTCAATCAGATGAAACAATTGGAGGATATAATCTCTTAAAGCTAGAGAATAAACCAAAATAGAGGAAGAATAAAATCCTTGAAATAGGAAACCCAATCAGAAAAAAAGGAAAACAAAATCCCAACAATGACAGCAAAGGAAAGTTTCAGGATGAGAGCTGTGCAGCAAATGTAGAGAAAAACTACTCAATTTGAAGGAGAATTGATAGCTCAAGAGATAAGGCAATGACCACATGGAAAATTGAACTGAGAGGCAACTGGAAGTGTGAGAAGAATAGATGACATATCTAAAGAAAACCAAATAAATGAAAACACAAGGTAATCTTTAACTTCAAGGAATAAAAAGTAAAATAAAAAGATATAATGAGTACACAGTGCTCCCAATGATGCTGCAAATGAAAGAAAGCATGAAAGGGCCTCGGAGATGTACAAGAGATAAAATCTAATCCAACATAAAAAGGAGTTAACTGATAATGTCTAAAACCAATTAATCTAAGTATAGTAGAATATAAATTAAAGGCACAAGAGACAAAGAGTCGAGAATGGCTGCTTATTGCTATAGTAATCAAAACAGTATCTTATTGGCAGAAAAACAGACACACAGATCAATGGAACAAAATTGAGAGTCCAGAAATAAACTCACACATATATTAACAATTAATCTGAGACAAAGGGGCAAAGAACATACAGTGGAGAAAGGACAGTCTCGTCAGTAAGTGGTGTTGGTAAAACTGGATAGCCAAATGCAAAATGATGAAACTAGACCACGATCTTATACCATATATAAATATCAACTCAAAATGGATTAAAGGCTTGAGTATAAGACCTGAAGCCATAAAAACTCTCACTAGAAAATATCGGCGATATGCTTTTCAATACTGTCTTACTAATTTCTTTCTGAATATGTCTCTTAAGGGAAACAAAAGCAAAAATAAATGGTACTACTTCAAACTAAAACGCTTCTGCACAGCAAAGGAAACCATCAATAAAAGGAAAATCTACAGAATGGGAGAAGATATTTGCAATCATATATCCAATAATGGTTTAACGCCAATATATATAAAGAACTCATACAACTCAACAAAAACAAAGCAACCTAATTTAAAAATGAATGGAAGGGACCTACTGTATAGCCTGTGGAACTCTGCTCAGTATTATGCAGCAGTCTAGATGGGAGGGGAGTTTGGAGAATGGATACGTATGTATGGCTGAGTCCCTTCGCTATTCACTGGAAACTATCACAACATTGTTAATTGGCTATACCCCAATACAATTTTAAAAATGTAAAAAAATGAACAGAGGGGGATTCCCTGGTGGTACAGTGGCTAAGACTCTGAACTCCCAATATAGGGGGCCCAGGTTTGATCCCTGGTCAGGAAACTAGGTCCCACATGCTATAATTGGGGGTTCACATGCCATAGTTAAGAGTCTGTATGCCACCACTGAAAGACCCCACATGCCACAACTAAAGATTCTGCATGCTACAACTAAGAGCTGATAAAACCAAATAAATAAATAAAAGTAAAATGAACATAGGATCTGAACATTTTTCCAAAGAAGACAAAAAGATGGACAACAGCCATATGAAAAGATATTCAAGCATCACTAATTTTTAGAAAATGCAAATAAAAACCACAGTGAGATATTACCTCATACCCATTAGAATGGCTATTATCAAAAAAGTCAAGAAATAACAAATTCTGGAGAGGATGTGGACAAAAGGGAATCATACACTGTTCACGGGAATGTAAATTTTGGAGCCACTATAGAAAATAATATGAAGATTCCTCAAAAAAACTAAGAATAGAACTACCATATGATCCAGCTATCTCACTTCTGGATATTTACTTGAAGAAAATGAAAACACCAATTTATAAAGATATATGTACCCTATATTCATTGCAGCATTACTCAAAATAGCAAAGACGGAAATTACCTAAGTGCCCATTGACAAACAAATGGACAAAGAAGATATGATACACACACACACACACACAATGGAATGCTACTCAGCATAAAAAAGATGAAATCGTTCTATGTGCTGCAACAGACCTTGAGGACATTACCCTAAGTGAAATAAGTCAGGGGGAGAAAGACAAATACTGTATGATTTCACTCATATGTGAAATATAAAAAACAAAAGACAAAACAAACAAACAAACACATCGCTATAGAGAACAGAGGAGAAGAATGGTCTTTTCCTCTAGTGGTCGTCAGAGGAAAAGAAGTGTAGGGGCAGGGCATAATGTGTAAGAGGGGTCACCTGTGTAAGCGAAAACTAAACTTGTGGTGAGCACACCATAGTGTACACAGAAGTCAAAATACAGTGTACACATGAAACATGAAACAATAAGGTTATAAACAAATATTAATTCAAAACAAGTCTCCTTATTGGGAAATGAACTAGGAAAATGAGAGAAAGTACAGAAAACTACTGTATTTTTGTCTAAACCTTTTAGTACTATTGATTTTGAATCAAGGTCCTAGATTATTTTTAAAAGAGTGGATTTTAAAAGATAAGTAAAATAGAGTTCTTGCAAGTATCCTAAATAATAAAAAGGAAATAAAATACTAAATATAACTAATAAGAGCACATATATAACTAAACATAAATTATGCAATGAAAATATAATACCAAAATATTTGCAAATCCAGATAAAATAAATGGTTTTTAAAAATAAAATACAAATTACTTTAAACAGAAACAAAACTCATAGATTAATAACCAAAAGTAAAATGGAAAGATAGTCATAAATTTACCACCCAAATCCAAACCATTTAAAAGGCAAGTCATAATAAAGCATGTAGAAACAGATGACAATATCATTATAAAAACAATTCTGTTGCATAAAAATAGAAAGCTTCCTAATCCATACTACAAAGCCAGAAAAGTTTACTATCAAAGCCATATAAGCTAAACACACACATATATGCACACAAACAGAACAGCATGAGCCAGAAAAAATACTAAAACGATGTTGGCTCATCAAATCTACCTGTGCATTAAAACAATATGTAATGGTTAAATATCATTTATATCAAGAATTCAGTAATTAAAAAGCTAAAGAATAAAAGCACAATTTCACAGATGTCAAAAATTACTCTAAAATATGAAAGAATATGGAAAAATAAAACTTTTTTCATCTAAAAAATGGAGCATTTACCCCAAGTTGACATCAACCATCATAGTTAAAGATAAAATACTAGGAGCACTTCCACAGACAAGAGTGACACCTGAATGCTATTATTAATTTTAAGAGCATTCATCGCATACTCTTAGAATGCCTGTTATGTGAACACATACTTAAATCAGGTGAAGGGTAGAGGATGGGGGTGGTAGACAGTGTTCCAAAAAGTATTGTGGGAAAAGAGCAAAGACCTTGAAACTGGAAGGGTTATTTAATTCACAAGAAACTGAAAAAAGGCCAGTTACTCTGCAGGGTGGACAGCATTATTGTTAAGCAGTTTGCAAATAAACAAAAGGTCCTCAACCGATATTTGTTGACTTTTGGATGGAGACTTCATTGTCTTATATATTCTTTACTATAAATCTTAAAAACAAGAGATTTTCTTAGGATTAACTCCTGTATGGGTTCCCATACAGGAGTTATAATTTATGTACACAATAAATTATAGCCAGTCTAGATGGGAGGGGAGTTCGGTGCCATTTCAAATGCCATTGATGCCATTTCTGAGTTGCTTAAGAACGAGAGAAAGTGTTTTTGAAAGACTGGTTAAACGAAGAATGGACGCCAGAGTGGAATTTTGTGTACATAAATTATAAGAAAACAGCTGATTTAATTTTGTGTACATAAATTATAAGAAAACAGCTGATTTATTTTTCTGCGAGTGCACTCACAGAGAGGGAAACGATGTAAGAACTTACTAGGCGTACTATGGCTAGTTGAGGGGAAAAAAATGAAATAAAACAGCAAAGAAACTTGGGGGTAAAAAATCACTCCTACTTCAGTTCCTTTAATCCGCCATCTTTTTGTTCTTAAAATCGGGAATAACACCCACAAAACGCAAGGTGGCGCTGCAGGCTAAAAAGAGAAAAAAATATTCGCATCAAGGATGTTGCGGATGCCAGCGTTTATAGAGGAAAGCTGGCCACACTGTAACAGTAGAGGAAAGGAAACCGTGGTAAGAAGAATTGGGTAAAATGGGAATTCCTCCCTACAAGTATTGCTGTTATCTACTTCATTTCTAAGGATTCGATTGATGCCATTTCTGAGTTGCTTAAGAATGAGAGAAAGTGTTTTTGAAAGACTGGTGAAACGAAGAATGGACGCCAGAGTGGAATGTGCTGTGCAGCAAAGGCAAGTCCTCCTTCTTTGTGTATTTCTGGGAATGTCCTGGGCTGCTGAGGAACCGTTAGTGTATTTTGTGGAGGAGGAAGCTGAGAGAGGCACCCGTCTGGCCAACCTAGCACATGACCTGGGGTTGGGGATGGAGGAACTATCAGCCCGGGAGCCTACAGTCATTTCAGACCAGAAAATAGGATTTTTACTACTCGATCCGCTTACTGGTGATTTATCTCTAAATGAGAAATTAGACCGAGAGGAACTGTGCGGCCCCAAAGAGCCTTGTGTGCTACCGTTCCAGTTGTTAATGGAAAAGCCTTTTGAGATTTTCCGTGCTAACTTATGGGTTAGAGATATCAATGATCATTCTCCAGTATTTCTGGATAGAGAGATTCCCTTGAAAATATTAGAAAGTACCACCCCAGGGGCGGCATTTCTTCTACAAAGTGCACAGGATTCAGATATTGGAACCAATAATGTGAGAAACTACACCATCAGCCCCAATGCCTATTTCCACATTAGTGTTCATAAGGGTGCAGAGGGGATTATCTATCCTGAATTGGTACTGGATAGACCGCTGGATCGAGAAGAGGTGCCTGAACTCAGTTTAATCCTCACCGCCTTGGATGGTGGCTCTCCGCCCAGATCCGGGACTACCCTGGTGCGCATCCTGGTTTTGGACACAAATGACAACGCGCCTGAATTTGTACAGCCTCTCTACAAGGTGCAGTTGTGTGAGGACAGCCCTGTGGGCTCTCTGGTTGTCACTGTCTCAGCTAGAGATTTAGATACGGGAAGTAATGGGGAAATAGTTTATGCATTTTTTTATGCTACTGAAAGAATTCTCAAAACATTTCAAATCAATCCAACATCCGGCAGTGTTTATCTCAAAGCTGAATTGAACTATGAGGTAATTCAAACTTACACATTAACTATTCAGGCCAAAGATGGCGGAGGACTATCTGGAAAATGTACGGTGGTGGTTCAGGTAACAGATATAAACGACAATCCACCAGAACTGCTCATGTCATCACTTACTAGCCCAATTCAAGAAAATTCACTTGAAACAGTCGTAGCTGTTTTTAGGATTCGAGACAGAGATTCGGGGAACAATGCAAAGATGGTGTGTTCTATCCAAGACGATCTCCCCTTCGTCCTGAAGCCATCTGTAGAGAATTACTACACCTTGGTAACGGACAGTCCACTGGACAGAGAGGAAAGAGCCGAGTATAACATCACCATCACGGTCACTGACATGGGAACCCCCAGACTGAAAACCGAGCACAACATAACCGTGCTGGTGTCCGACGTCAACGACAATGCCCCCACCTTCACCCAGACCTCCTACACCCTCTGGGTCCGCGAGAACAACAGTCCCGCCCTGCACATCGGCAGCGTCAGCGCCACAGACACAGACGCGGGCGCCAATGCCCAGGTCACCTACTCGCTGCTGCCGCCGCCCGACCCGCTCGTGCCCCTCGCCTCCCTCGTGTCCATCAACCCCGACAATGGCCACCTCTTCGCCCTCACGTCCCTGGACTACGAGGCCCTGCGGGCCTTCGAGTTCCGCGTGGGCGCCACCGACCGCGGCTCGCCCGCGCTCAGCAGCCAGGCGCTGGTGCGCGTGCTCGTGGCGGACGCCAACGACAACGCGCCCTTCGTGCTCTACCCGCTGCAGAACGCCTCGGCGCCCTGCACCGAGCTGGTGCCCAGGGCGGCCGAGCCGGGCTACCTGGTGACCAAGGTGGTGGCGGTGGACGGCGACGCGGGCCAGAACGCCTGGCTGTCGTACCAGCTGCTCAAGGCCACGGAGCCCGGGCTGTTCGGCGTGTGGGCGCACAACGGCGAGGTGCGCACGGCGCGGCTGCTGAGCGAGCGCGACGCGCCCAAGCAGCGGCTGGTGGTGCTGGTCAAGGACAACGGCGAGCCGCCGCTGTCGGCCAGCGTCACGCTGCACGTGCTGCTGGTGGACGGCTTCTCGCAGCCCTACCTGCCGGCCCCGGAAGCGGAAGCGGCGGCCGCGGCGCCGGCCGACCCGCTCACCGTCTACCTGGTGGTGGCCTTGGCGTCGGTGTCGTCGCTCTTCCTCTTCTCGGTGCTGGTGTTCGTGGCGGTGCGGCTGTGCAGGAGGGGCGGGGCGGCCTCGGCGGGCCGCTGCCCGGTGGCCGAGGGCCACTTCCCGGGCCATCTGGTGGACGTCAGCGGCACGGGGACCCTGTCCCAGAGCTACCAGTGCGAGGTGGGTCTGATGGGAGGCTCTGGTACTGGCGAGTTCAAATTCCTGAAGCCGATTCTCCCCAATCTCGCATCCCAGAGCATAGGCAGGGAAGTGGAAGAATATCCCTCATATCGGAATGATTTGGGTTTGTGATAAAAATGAAAAATACCGTTATTGTATCTGTGAATATATTCCTGTTAAGAAATTTATCTCAATTTACTTGTAGAGGAATGCTTTCACATCATTTCAGGTATTCCTAAGGTCAAAGAATGAATTTCTTCACACAGAAAAGGATTCACCTTTGGCCCTAAGAACACAAAGCATGGATTGTCTATTGTCATCTTTTGCTTCAATTATGCTTTGTGTGCAGTCTATTACATGACAAATCTTGTTTGAGACGTTTTAAATTGGAATTCACTGTCTTCAAATATTATTGCTACTTTTATTTTCTTAGTCAATTAGAGTGCTGTGCAAGTACCTAAATTAAAAAAAAACACTATGCAATATATACTTACTTTGACATTTTCAATTTTATAAACCTATGATGGGAGGTATTTTAAAAACGAGCAAACATATGTTCATAGAGCTTCTTTGAGTTCACAAAGGTCACCAAGTGAAAAATGGCAGAACTAAGCATCTCTTAAATCTGATTCTGGGGCCTTATTGTGATGCTATACTCTTTTCTCTTGTTAGATATCACCTGGCAAGTTTCTACCTAATTAAAGAGAAATCTTTTTCTCATATCTCTGTACAGTCTTTTCTGTATTTGTAAAGAATAAGATGTGTATTGTGGTTTTATTTTCTTATAAACTAACAATACATTTTTTGTGGATAATAATTCAAGTATTATTTTTAAAGCTCTGACCTAACCAAATCTCAAAAACAATTGAAAGATCTATCTGTGGCTTCTTCTTGTTATCTAAACCCATGACCTGCATTTCATAGAAAAGATTAATGACCATGAATGGAAATATTATACAATTATTAATTTTAATCACTTATTATTTCCCTCCCATTGCAGTAATTTTCCTACATTAGCCCCTATCTGCTCTTTTTAACACATTTTTTCCTTTAAATTGAAAGTTTATTTTTAAAGTTATATTCAATAGACTTCAGTGCTGAATCAGGAAAAAGGGAGGAACAGAATTTTACACAATGATAGAAATTAAGACATACTATCTAAATGTAATGGATGGTGGATCTTGTTTGAATTTTGATTCAATCAATACAACTTAGAAATAATTAGAAAAGTCTGACTATAAACTGATATTAAACAATATTAACCATTTCTTAGGTGTGGTAAGGTCACTGTAGTGTTTTTAAAAAACTGAAAGTTAGAGATGTATAATAAAATTTTTACCAGTGAAAATTTAGTTTGGGATGTGAAAATGTTGGGGATATAGGGTAAACAATTATGGCAAAATACTGATACCTGTTCTAACTAGCTATGAGTACCTGGGAGTTTGTCATACTACTCTCCTTCATTATGGGGTTTGAAATTTTTCAAAATAAAAGATTTTTTTAAATGGACACTGTAAAAGATTTTTGGACACAGTAGGGGAAGTAAAGAGTGGGATGATTTGAGAGGATAGCATTGAAACGTATATATATTATCATATGTAAAATAGATAGCCAGTGGGAAATTCTCTATGTATGGCATAGAGAACAAGTCAGTGCTCTGTGACAACCCAGAGTGTTGCGAAGGGGAGGGAGGTAGGAGGGACATTCAAGAAAAAGGGGACATATGTATACCTAATGTTAATTCATGTTGATGGCAAAAAAAAAATCACAATATTGTAATTATCCCCTAACTTCAAAAAAGATGGAAAAAACTGACACTGTAAGAAGTGGAATGAAAACTAGAACACTTCTGAGATACAGACTCATCGATATGATCCGATTATACCTCTATTAAACAAACTCTCCAGCCTTTTTGTTTCATCATTTGATATGATAACATCTATCTGAAATAATGCTGCTCATGAATTCTTCTGCCATGTGAATCTTGTTTTTCTAGTCATGGCAATGGACTAATGCAAACTGAGCTACCTGATGGCATCAAAAAACATGCCTGGTGTATGTGTGTATAAGGTTAATTTCTTTCTGCCTCAGTTTCCTCATCTTTAAGTGGGGAACTCACAGCAGCCCAATGGGTAAATACCTTTAATATTGTCACATTAGACAGATGAGGAAACAGAGGCACTGGTTAAATAATGTGTCCAAGGTTTATAGCTACTAATTATTCCCATAGTTCATGGCAGTAAAATTGTCCAGTTCTCAAAGTTTTCTGTGTTACCATATACATTTAAATTTCTGCATAGTCTTTCTTATCAGACTGTCACATATTTTCTTTTGCTCCAAACTCAATTAGCATTATTGAAAGTAGTCAGTCTACTATCATTTCTCCTGTATGGCCCTCAGACAGTTGTCTGAACCTTAGGGTGGGAAATAGTAAAAACAGTATTCCAAGAGACGCCTGGCGTGCTGCAGTCCATTGGGTCGAAGAGTCGGACATGACTGACTGAACTGAACTGAACTGAACCTTAGATATGTCGGTGCTACATAATACTGTCAAGAGTTGGGAACATTGGGGAGTTCCCTGGTGGTCTAGTAGTTACAATTCCTTGCTTTCACTGAAGTGACATGGGTTCAGTCCATGGTCAGGGAACGCAGATCCCAGAAGCAACGCAGCGCGGCCAAAATTAAAAAAAAAAAAAAAAAAGCTGGGAACACTGCATTCATTTCAACCCGGAAAATACAAGTTGCTCTGAGGACGCGTGGTGGCGCTGCAGGATAAGAAGGTACAAACCTAAATCACAGCTGCCGTTCTATTAAAGGCAGAACTCGTTGAGCAGAGCCTGGAAGCCCACGGGAAGCTTGGATGTCACAGTACGACTAGGTCTTCCGTAAAGGGCTACTCTCGGAAAAACTTCTGAGATAAACCACAAGACATTGAGGCCTTTACAGCTCAGCGGAACCATCCTCGCCAGAGGCTATACCGGGCAAGAATAATGGAGGCCAGCAGGAAGCTTGTTTGCAGACAAAGGCAAGTCCTTTTCTTCTTTCTCTTCTTACACTTAGCTCTGGCGGGCTTTGAATCTAGGCGTTATTCTGTCGTGGAGGAAGCTGAGGGGAGCTCTTTTGTAACCAATTTAGCAAAAGACCTGGGTCTGGGGCAGGGGGAACTCTCCAGGCGGGGAGCAAGGGTCATTTCCAAAGGGAACAAACTGTATTTGCAGCTGGATCAGGAGTCTGGGGATTTACTGCTAAATAAGAAACTGGACCGCGAGGAACTGTGTGGTCAGACAGAGCCATGTGTGCTGCGTTTCCAGGTTTTACTAGAGAATCCCTTAGAGTTTTTTCAAGCTGAGCTACAGGTAATAGACATAAATGACCATACTCCAGTGTTCATGGATGGAGATATGTTGTTAAAAATATCAGAGAACAGTCTTCCTGGCACTACATTTCCTCTAAAGAATGCTCAGGACATGGATGTAGGCCAAAATAATATTGAAAATTATATAATCAGTCCCAACTCCTATTTTCGGGTCCTCACTCGCAAACGCAGCGATGGCAGAAAATATCCGGAACTTGTGCTGGACAAAGTACTGGATCGCGAGGAGGAAGCTGAGTTCAGGTTAACCCTCACTGCTCAGGATGGTGGTTCTCCACCACGGTCTGGCACCGCTCACGTCTACATAGAAGTCGTGGACATCAATGATAACGCCCCTGAATTTGAACAGCCTTTCTACAGAGTAAAGATCCCTGAGGACAGTCCCAAAGGCTTCCTTGTTGTCAAAGTCTCTGCTACCGATGTAGACACAGGAGTCAATGGAGAGATTTCCTATTCACTTTCCCAGGCTTCAGAAGACATTAGCAAAACCTTTGCGATCAATGCCATGACTGGAGAAATTCGACTGAAAAAACAACTTGATTTCGAAACAACTCAGTCATATGAGGTCAATATCGAGGCCATCGATACTGGAAGCCTTTCTGGAAAATGCACCGTTCTGATTCAAGTCGTGGATGTGAACGACAATGCCCCAGAAGTCACCCTGTCTGCACTTACTGGACAGATCCCTGAGAACTCGCCTGAGATTGTGGTTGCAGTTTTCAGTGTTTCAGATCTTGACTCTGAAGAGAATGGGAAAGTAAGTTGCTCCATTCAGTACGATCTACCGTTTTTGCTGAAATCTTCCATGGAAAATTTTTACACTCTAGTAACAGAACGACCGCTAGACAGAGAGACCAGAGCCGAATACAACATCGTCATCGCTGTCACGGACTTGGGGACACCCAGGCTGAAAACCGAGCACAACATAACCGTGCTGGTGTCCGACGTCAACGATAACGCCCCCACCTTCACCCAGACCTCCTACACCCTCTGGGTCCGCGAGAACAACAGCCCCGCCCTGCACATCGGCAGCGTCAGCGCCACAGACACAGACGCGGGCGCCAATGCCCAGGTCACCTACTCGCTGCTGCCGCCGCCCGACCCGCTCGTGCCCCTCGCCTCCCTCGTGTCCATCAACCCCGACAATGGCCACCTCTTCGCCCTCACGTCCCTGGACTACGAGGCCCTGCGGGCCTTCGAGTTCCGCGTGGGCGCCACCGACCGCGGCTCGCCCGCGCTCAGCAGCCAGGCGCTGGTGCGCGTGCTCGTGGCGGACGCCAACGACAACGCGCCCTTCGTGCTCTACCCGCTGCAGAACGCCTCGGCGCCCTGCACCGAGCTGGTGCCCAGGGCGGCCGAGCCGGGCTACCTGGTGACCAAGGTGGTGGCGGTGGACGGCGACGCGGGCCAGAACGCCTGGCTGTCGTACCAGCTGCTCAAGGCCACGGAGCCCGGGCTGTTCGGCGTGTGGGCGCACAACGGCGAGGTGCGCACGGCGCGGCTGCTGAGCGAGCGCGACGCGCCCAAGCAGCGGCTGGTGGTGCTGGTCAAGGACAACGGCGAGCCGCCGCTGTCGGCCAGCGTCACGCTGCACGTGCTGCTGGTGGACGGCTTCTCGCAGCCCTACCTGCCGGCCCCGGAAGCGGAAGCGGCGGCCGCGGCGCCGGCCGACCCGCTCACCGTCTACCTGGTGGTGGCCTTGGCGTCGGTGTCGTCGCTCTTCCTCTTCTCGGTGCTGGTGTTCGTGGCGGTGCGGCTGTGCAGGAGGGGCGGGGCGGCCTCGGCGGGTCGCTGCCCGGTGGTCGAGGGCCACTTCCCTGGCCACCTGGTGGACGTCCGGGGCACGGGGACCCTGTCCCAGAGCTACCAGTACGAGGTGTGCCTGATGGGAGGTACCGGGACCGGCGAGTTCAAATTCCTAAAGCCAGTTGTACCCAAGTTTCAGAGCCATTTCCCGGGGCCAGAAATAAATCCCCCATTTTAGGGAAGACTTTAGTTTCAGTATTCAGTGATAATAGTTGTTTTTAATATAACAAATATTTTAAATTGATGACGGTTAAAGGTTTTTCTGGCAACTTACCATGAACCTTTAAAACACTAAACTTACTTGCAAAATTTGTTTTTAAAAATGGTATCTTTTTCTCATTACTATAACAAGATTAATGGTCCTAAATGTTGCCTGAAAACAATGATGAAGTCAATAGCTGTACAAACCCTTGTTCTGGCATAGCTTAGATCTATATGAGGAAAAAACAATGGGAAATTATTATCAGTTGTATTCGCTTAACTTTTTCTGCATAGTTTAACAAGTAAGTATGTAAGAGCACTACCATACTAACACACTGAGCCATGACTAATATGAAAGGAGAGAGAACTGTACAGTGAGAATCGGGTTCTTGCTTTATTCTGCTGTCATAGCACTTTGATCATATTTTCTCTTAAAATGTTATACTAATTGTGTTTCATTAATATACCAATGTTAGTTTTAATATAATTGTTTTAATTGCTTTTCATTTAGTTTCATTGGTGTTAAAAAGGGAGAAAAAGCTACAGTTTATTTAGTGAGATGAAAGGGCATAGTAGGAAACTGGCTTTTCCCACTTGAGAAACACTGATCATCTATGACAGAGTATGCAGTAGCCACTTAAACTCCATTCATATTTTCTTCTTTAGTAACAGATCCCCAAATTTCATTTAGAACATTAGTGTACTTAGTTAAAAGAAAACATTTTCCCAATCTTCTTGGCAGCTATAATAAAACATTTGACTAGGTTACTGTCAAAGAAATGTATATGAGAATGTTCTAAGAGAGTTTCAGAAAGGCCTTCAAAAGCAAGGTGATTCATCTAGGAAGTGGCTGGGGAGGTCCCTTTTGTCTTTCTCTAACTGCCTTTGCTGCTTGGAATATGTGAGTAACATTTGGAATATAATGTCATATTGAGCCATAAAGCAAAACTAAAGATGGAAATAATGGTTCAAGACCATCAAACTCTAAAGATATGAGGATCCCTGATAATTGGAGTCATCATGTCATCCCTGAATTGCCTACTTCTCTACTTTTTTTACTTGGGAAATAAAGGGATTTCTATCTCATTTAAGCCTCTATTGTTTTAGTTTTGTGCTACCTCCAGCAGAATCCAATCCTAATGCTCTCACAGTAAGATAGTGTGTTAAAATATTATATAATACTGTAGAATGCACAACTCTTAAGTGTAAGAGAATTCGATGTACCTGATCTTTGTCTTTTTCTTGATCACTGATTTAGAGTGAGGAGTGCTTTACGTTCATTATTTTTATAATCCTCTGCCAAACCCTAAGGAAGTTGACATATTATCTCTTCTTTTACTTGCACACAATTTGGAAGTAATAAATGAAAAAAAATGTGAAAAATATTCTAAGTCTATTTGAATTGAGTACCCCAGTTCTTAACCCAGATGCCATCCCAGCAAGCACTAACTGGTAGCACTGTCTTCAAAACTGAGAAAGTGAAATTCTTTTTCATGAACTGAACTCACATGTAGAAATGTAACTTTTAGTCTATTCCTTGATTTTGGTTCTGTACCAAAGATCACACTGCTCTGAACCAATGAACCCAAAGTTCTTATAGCAGCATTGACCTAAGTAAGCTGGGTCAGATACCACAGTTGATCTTCATCATGATCCAATCAGTCTGATTATATTCCTGTACCTTCTCAACATATCACATTCATTACTGCAGAAATGAATGCTCTGAATACAGAGTAGAATTAACCCTATGGTTGTATTTTTGTACTATTTCTTCAGTCTTTTTCTGTCAATCCTAATATACATATTCTTTTTTGAAAGTTTATTATACACAATTTGTAAGTTCCTTACTCAGATTAAAATACTATATTCACATTAGCCGACTATTTGTTTCGAAGCAGTAGCTATTCTAGTATTACTTCTGAATGAAATAACTAATTTCAGAAAAGTATGAGCAATTATGTGGCAGAATTTTTATCACTAAACAATTTAGAGATTCTGGAATGTTAATAGAGCCAATAGGCTCTAGTAATTTTCTGTTAAAATTAACCATATGGCTTTGACAACATCTCTTTAAAAAATTATACTGAAAAAAGATTTAGAGGGTCATAAATGACTATTTTGAAAAAATGGATCACAAGAGCTGAATCAGACATTCTTAAGCATTTGCTCTGATAATGCTGTTCTTGTAGAGTGATGAATTTTTGCTGACTTGGATGCTGGGTGCATGAAAATTCATGTTTATGTGTATTAGTTTTGTATTGCTATTAAAAATTACCACAAACATAGTTGCTCAAAACAATAAAAATGTGCTACTATATAGTTCTGTAGGTGTGGTGTCTGACATGAGTCTGACTGGGCTAAATTCAGGATGTTAGCAGGGATGCATTTCTTTCTGGTGGCTCTAGAGGAGAATTAATTTCTTGGTCTTTTCCAGCTTTTAGATGCTGCCTATATTACTTGACTCATGGTCTCTTTCATCTACATTCAAAGCCAGCAACACTCTGTCCCTTACTCTAGTTCTTCTGTAATCATATCTCCCTTGATCATAGCCAGGAAAGGTTCTGTCCCTCCCAGATAATCCAAGATAACCTCTCCTTCACAGGGTCCTCAATTTAATTACATCTATGAATTCTCTTTTGACATGTAAGGTAACATTATTACAGACTTTGGGAATTAGGGCATGGGTATCTTTGGGTAGGTGGCCATTATTCTGCTTACTGTTGGCTGCTTGAAAGAAAATTATCCAGTCTGGCAGTACCACCTATGGCCAAAAAAAGGCATACAAAGAGCTTTGTGACAGGAGTTTAGACCTTATTGATTAGATGCTTTAACCCTAGACAAAGTATTAGACAAACTTCTAAAGATAGTTAAACAAAAACACTGAGTTTATAAATATATTATGAATCTTTACCAAAATTCAATTTTAATTATAAAACTGGAAAATCTGAACTAAAGGGTATGGGTTTGAGGTAGAAAATGTTCTAAAATTGACTGTGGTTGTGGATGTGAATATACTAAAAGCAATTGAATTATACATTTTGAATGTATAATTTTATGGTATGTGAATTACATCTCATTAAAGCTATTTTTTTTTAAAGGAATAAAACAAATCATTCTCATGATTTTTTTTAAATCCAAAAACATGGCAGTAATAACTATTAGACTCCCTTTTGGGGAAGTTTTGGAACATGCAACTTTTGGAAACCCATGAAACATGAAAGTTTTGGAAACTCACTGTCCTCAGACTTAGGTGTTGGAATGAAGAAGTAATATTCTTTAATAAGGCATTGGTAAAATACTCTCTTTGGAAACATAATTGATTGCAATTTTGCAGTGTCTACTCATTTATAATTCTATAATATTTACCATGAAAATGATGTACTAAAGTATATATTCTTTTTAGCTTAAATGGTAATTAAATTATTTAATCATTAACTCTGAACATTAACATAAATGAAAGTTTGCTCTTTGTACTTCTGTGCAACAACACAGCTCTTCCTGAACTCATAAAAGCCATATGGAAATAGAACTTAGTGTTTTAAATTAATGAACACAGTTGACAACCTATCTGGTACATTTAGGAGAACTGTGCATTCAGTTTTGCATTCAATTAAACCAGTAAAGATGAGACAGAACGCATGGTGGCGCTGCAGGTTAAGGTGATAAAAAAAGAGACTTGCCTTAAAAACAGTAGCTCCAGTATCCAGCTAGTTTCACACTGCCTGGAAACTGCCTGAAGAATAGTTTCTCAGCCAGAGCGAGAGTGAGTGTGAAACCTCTCTAAAACTTTATTTAGTGACAAAGCTCTGACCTGCTAGGGCTACCAGGATCTTGGGCATATATGAAGCTCCTGTGAAGCTAGTTGTCAGGAAACAGCAATGGAGACTGGACGGATGCACAATCACAGACAAAGGCAAGTCCTAGTTTTCTTTGTTTGCCTGAGCATGTCTTGGGGGAGCGCTGATTTGGGGCCCTATTCAGTAGTAGAAGAAACAGAGAGAGGCTCCTTTGTGGCAAATTTAGCAAAAGATCTGGAGTTGGGGTTGGCAGAGATGGCTACTCGAGCTGTCCGGATCATTTCCCAGGGGAACAAAGAGCATTTGCAGCTCAAGGTTCAGACGGGGGATTTGCTCCTAAATGAGAAGCTAGATCGAGAGGAGCTATGCGGTTCAACTGAGCCTTGCATACTACATTTCCAAGTATTAATGGAAAAACCTTTAGAGATATTCCAGGCAGAACTGAGGGTGAAGGACATCAATGACCATTCCCCCGTGTTCAATGAAAGAGAAATTATTCTAAAAATACCGGAAAACAGTCCTACAGGAACTGCATTCCCTCTGAGTAATGCTCTGGACTTGGATGTAGGCAGCAACAATATTCAGAACTATACAATCAGCCCCAACTTCCATTTCCGGGTTATAACCCACAATCGCAGTGATGGCAGAAAATACCCTGAGCTGGTGTTGGACAAAGAGCTGGATCGGGAGGAGGAGCCCGAAATCTCATTAACGCTGACAGCGCTGGATGGCGGCTCTCCACCAAGGTATGGGACAGCCCAGGTTCGCATTGAAGTGGTGGACATCAACGATAACGCCCCTCAGTTTCAGCAGTTGCTCTACAAGGTGCATATTCCTGAAAACAGCCCCGTAGGCTCCCTGGTTGTCACTGTTTCTGCCAGCGATGTAGACAGTGGACCCTATGGGAAAATATCATACACATTCTTTCAGCCTTCTGAAGATATTAGTAAAACTTTGGAGGTAAATCCAAACACAGGAGAAATTCGACTGAGAAAACAAGTAGATTTTGAAACAGTTCTTTCTTACGAAGTGGACGTCAAGGCCACTGATGGGGGCGGCCTCTCAGGAAAATGCACTCTTCTCCTGCAGGTAGTGGATGTGAATGACAATCCTCCGGAAGTGACAGTATCTGCACTTACCAGCCCCATCCCAGAGAACTCCCAAGAAATTGTAGTTGCTGTTTTCAGTGTTTCAGATCCTGACTCTGGGGACAATGGGAAAACAACTTCCTCCATCCAAGATGACCTTCCTTTTCTTCTAAAACCTTCAGTCAAGAACTTCTACACCTTAGTAACGGAGAGAACACTGGACAGAGAGGAAAGAGCCGAGTACAACATCACCATCACGGTCACTGACATGGGAACCCCCAAACTGAAAACCGAGCACAACATAACCGTGCTGGTGTCCGACGTCAACGACAACGCCCCCGCCTTCACCCAGACCTCCTACACCCTCTGGGTCCGCGAGAACAACAGCCCCGCCCTGCACATCGGCAGCGTCAGCGCCACAGACACAGACGCGGGCGCCAATGCCCAGGTCACCTACTCGCTGCTGCCGCCGCCCGACCCGCTCGTGCCCCTCGCCTCACTCGTGTCCATCAACCCCGACAACGGCCACCTCTTCGCCCTCACGTCCCTGGACTACGAGGACCTGCGGGCCTTCGAGTTCCGCGTGGGCGCCTCCGACCGCGGCTCGCCCGCGCTCAGCAGCCAGGCGCTGGTGCGCGTGCTCGTGGCGGACGCCAACGACAACGCGCCCTTCGTGCTCTACCCGCTGCAGAACGCCTCGACGCCCTGCACCGAGCTGGTGCCCAGGGCGGCCGAGCCGGGCTACCTGGTGACCAAGGTGGTGGCGGTGGACGGCGACGCGGGCCAGAACGCCTGGCTGTCGTACCAGCTGCTCAAGGCCACGGAGCCTGGGCTGTTCGGCGTGTGGGCGCACAACGGCGAGGTGCGCACGGCGCGGCTGCTGAGCGAGCGCGACGCGCCCAAGCAGCGGCTGGTGGTGCTGGTCAAGGACAACGGCGAGCCGCCGCTGTCGGCCAGCGTCACGCTGCACGTGCTGCTGGTGGACGGCTTCTCGCAGCCCTACCTGCCGGCCCCGGAAGCGGAAGCGGCGGCCGCGGCGCCGGCCGACCCGCTCACCGTCTACCTGGTGGTGGCCTTGGTGTCGGTGTCGTCGCTCTTCCTCTTCTCGGTGCTGGTGTTTGTGGCGGTGCGGCTGTGCAGGAAGGGCGGGGCGGCCTTGGCGGGCCGCTGCCCGGTGGCCGAGGGCCACTTCCCTGGCCAGCTGGTGGACGTCAGCGGCACGGGGACCCTGTCCCAGAGCTACCAGTACGAGCTGTGTCTAACAAGAGGAACTGGAACGAATGAGTTCAAGGTCCTAAAGCCAATTCTCCCCAATCTCTCATCCAAGAGCATAGGCAGGGAAGTCGAAGAAAACCCCTCGTTTCAGGGTAGCGTTGGAATTTAATAACTGCTAAGTGAAAGTGAAGTCGCTCAGTCGTGTCCGACTCTTTGCGACCCCATGGACTGTAGCTTACCAGGCTGCTCTGTCCATGGGATTTCCCAGGCAATAGTACTGGAGTGGATTGCCATTTCCTTCGCCAGGGCATCTTTCCGACCCAGGGATCGAATCCAGGTCTCCCGCATTGTAGACAGACGCTTTACCGTCTGAGCCACCAGGGAAGTCCCTTAATAGGAACTTATTTAATAAAGACATATTCTTCCTCTATTTTTTGTTTAAAATATTACCACCACCAATAAGGTAGTATTTAATTTTCTCTGTTTTGTTTATCTTCAATTTCCAACTTTGTTCAACTTCACAAGTTTCCTTTGATTCATAGTTCAGTTCAGTGAAGCATTTCTCACCAGAATCCCAACAAGTGAAATAGGCTTTATCGTCAAAGTTGGTATTACCACATTTTCTCCACTTAATGTCTCTTTATTGACTTTGTGTTTACATTTTAAATGTCAGTTCTTAATACTTATTCAGTTACTAAGATAATCTGCTGCATGCGATCTGTATGTTTACTATTTGATATTTCATTTTTTTTTTCAAAACTGGTATTTTGGGTGATTTGTCAGTCTAGATTTTCATTACAGCAATATTCTTAAACTATGTTACTTTTAAAAACATTCTCTCTGTATTGGCATTTACTTATTTAAAATATAGTATTTCCATTGTGTGATGTCTCTTATCTGAAAATAAGAAACATGATTTTAGGATACTGAGTGTGCATATATATGTATGTTTGCAGACAAAAAAAGCAAAAATATCATTATTCTATAGTATCACATAGAAATGTTTAATAGTTTGTTGCTTTTAATTTTGTAAGAAAAAATCAGATATTCCTGTTAAATTTTGGGTGGCTAACAATGCAGTCCCATTCAGTTGAAAAACAGAAGTCATCAAGCAGCGGTTTGTACCCTATGGCTTTTATATATTAAGCAATTTGAGTGTTTTGGACAGTATCTATCCCTTTCCTTGTACAATAGTTCTCAGTTTAATCTGTATATCTTGCTTACTGTTGAGGAAAAGAGAGATTTCCCCCTAGATATTAGGGCCTTGGACAAAATTCTCTGTGAGGCAGAGTTTATAATGCTGTTCTTATTTTCAGTAGATAGGACAGGCATTAGTGTGGTCTACTTTTTATTTTGTGCATGAAATTAGATCCCACTTGAATTAAGAAGGACCTTAAAAAAAGAGGTCAGTCCCTGCTTTAATCTGCAAATATTTTAAAACTGATGTAAGAAAAACAAAGACATGTGAAAGAAAGGGAACAAATTGCAAAGAATGAGTGAAAGAATACAATTTTTCAAATGGTAAGGCCCTAAAATATTTCATGTCCTACTCACTAGAGTTTATTTATGCATGCCTTAATACAGTAAGCATTTAGTGACTGTCTGATTTGGCAATGATGATTAAGACATAGTTTCCATATTGAAGTTCCATTCCTTAACCAGGTCACATATTGAAGAAGGGACACATTATTGGAAACAATATTTACAAGGCAATTAAACAGGTTTTTATGGGAGCACAGAGAAGATACAGCCTTAAATGCTTCTTTCTAGATTATACAATAATGATTCTATTTTGGCAATGTAATTAAGTTTGGAAGAAATTTGTTAAAGAAGGTGTGAAATTTTTCTTTTCTCAGTTTTTGGTGTTCCTATGCTCAAGTTTTGGAAAGGTAATATCTGTTCCTTTGGTGATCTTGGAGGTCGCTAGTTTTCCTTTGGATTCCTTGTATTGCTTGGGAGAAGTGTCAGCAGTGCAAGGCTTAGAACTAAAATCTAGCACAATGGACAGATTTTAACTGCTAAGCACATTATTTTTTCAACTGATGAATTTTTAACTTCCCCCATAAGCAGTGAAAAATTTCAACAAAGTGAACAGTTCTCTATCTTAACATTATTTTTAATGATACAAACAAAAGAAAAATGAAATATTTAAATAACAAAGACATACAAGCGCACAAATTGGGTACAGCAATTTGAGTCTGTTGGAGGCCACGCGGTGGCGCTGCAGGCTAAAGAGACGGGGGTAAAAATCTGAACTGAGAGTGCTGCGGTAAGTCACTGACATAAGAAGAAAGATAGCGGCAGGTAGACCAGGGAGAAAAGCTGTAGCAACCCAAGATTAGAAAAGGGGGTTATAAAACATAACCCAGACCTTTGCTACTACACGGTGTAGATCTGCGGTTTGCGACTGCTGTTTATTTACACTGGGATCTGTGATTGTTACCAATATTAAAGACGTATTCAGAAGCAGCTATGGAGGCTAGACGATTTCCCTGCTCAAGACAAAGGCAAGTCCTGTTTCTTTTTCTGTGTGGGGGAGTATCCTTGGCAGGCTCTGGGTTTGGACGTTACTCGGTGACAGAGGAAACAGAGAGAGGATCCTTTGTAGTCAATATAGCTAAGGATCTGGGGCTGGGGGACAAGGAGTTGCTTGCAAGGGGGGCGCGGGTGGTCTCTGATGATAACAAACAACACTTGCTCCTGGACTCTCAAACTGGGGATTTGCTTACAAATGAAAAACTGGACCGGGAGAAGCTGTGTGGCTCCAGAGAACCCTGTATGCTGTATTTTCAAATTTTAATGGATAATCCCTTTCAGATTTACCGGATTGAGCTGAGGGTGAGGGACATAAATGATCATTCACCAGTTTTTCGAGACAAAGAGACAGTCTTAAAAATATTAGAAAATACAGCTGAAGGGACCTCATTTCAACTAGAAAGAGCACAAGATTCAGATGGAGGACTTAATGGTATCCAAAACTATACTATCAACCCCAACTCTTTTTTCCATATTAAAATTAGTGGCAGTGATGAAGGCATAATATATCCAGAGCTAGTACTGGACAGGACGCTGGATCGGGAGAAACAGCAAGAGTTCAACTTAACACTCACAGCGCTGGATGGTGGGTTGCCACCCAGGTCTGGAGCCACTAATATACACATTGTGATCCTGGATGTCAATGACAATGCCCCTCAGTTTTCTCAGGCAATCTATGAGACCCAGGCTCCGGAGAACAGCCCAGTAGGGTCCTTTATTGCTAAAGTCTCTGCAGGAGATGCAGACTCTGGAATCAATGCAGACATATCCTATTCATTTTTTGATGCTTCTGAAGATATTCTAACAACCTTTCATATCAATCCTTTTTCTGGAGAAATCATACTCAGACTGTTGCTTGATTATGAGCTAGTAAAGTCTTACAAAATAAATATACAGGCAATCGACGGTGGGGGCCTTTCTTCAAAATGCACAGTTTTGGTCGAGGTATTAGACACCAACGACAATGCCCCTGAACTGATCATATCATCACTTTCCAACCATGTTGTGGAGAACTCTCCTGAGACAGCATTGGCTGTTTTTAGGATTAAAGACAGAGACTCTGGAGAAAATGGAAAGACCATCTGCTTCATCCCAGACCATCTGCCGTTTCTTCTGAAACCCTCTGTGGAGAATTTTTACATCCTAATGACAGAAGGGGCACTGGACAGAGAAAGCCAAGCGGAGTACAACATCACCATCACGGTCACTGACATGGGAACCCCCAGACTGAAAACCGAGCACAACATAACCGTGCTGGTGTCCGACGTCAACGACAACGCCCCCGCCTTCACCCAGACCTCCTACACCCTCTGGGTCCGCGAGAACAACAGCCCCGCCCTGCACATTGGCAGCGTCAGCGCCACAGACACAGACGCGGGTGCCAACGCCCAGGTCACCTACTCGCTGCTGCCGCCGCCCGACCCGCTCGTGCCCCTCGCCTCCCTCGTGTCCATCAACCCCGACAACGGCCACCTCTTCGCCCTCACGTCCCTGGACTACGAAGCCCTGCGAGCCTTCGAGTTCCAAGTGGGCGCCACCGACCGCGGCTCGCCCGCGCTCAGCAGCCAGGCGCTGGTGCGCGTGCTCGTGGAGGACGCCAACGACAACGCGCCCTTCGTGCTCTACCCGCTGCAGAACGCCTCGGCGCCCTGCACCGAGCTGGTGCCCAGGGCGGCCGAGCCGGGCTACCTGGTGACCAAGGTGGTGGCGGTGGACGGCGACGCGGGCCAGAACGCCTGGCTGTCGTACCAGCTGCTCAAGGCCACGGAGCCCGGGCTGTTCGGCGTGTGGGCGCACAACGGCGAGGTGCGCACGGCGCGGCTGCTGAGCGAGCGCGACGCGCCCAAGCAGCGGCTGGTGGTGCTGGTCAAGGACAACGGCGAGCCGCCGCTGTCGGCCAGCGTCACGCTGCACGTGCTGCTGGTGGACGGCTTCTCGCAGCCCTACCTGCCGGCCCCGGAAGCGGAAGCGGCGGCCGCAGTGCCCGCCGACCCGCTCACCGTCTACCTGGTGGTGGCCTTGGCGTCGGTGTCGTCGCTCTTCCTCTTCTCGGTGCTGGTGTTCGTGGCGGTGCGGCTGTGCAGGAGGGGCGGGGCGGCCTCGGCGGGCCGCTGCCCGGTGGCCGAGGGCCACTTGCCTGGCCACCTGGTGGACGTCCGGGGCACGGGGACCCTGTCCCAGAGCTACCAGTATGAGGTGTGCCTGATGGGAGGTACTGGGACGAATGAGTTCAAATTCTTGAAGCCGATTCTCCCCACTGTTCAGGCACAAGATCCTGGGAGAAATAGTGACGAAAATCCCACATTTCAAAATAGCCTTGGATTTAATTTTCAGTAAAATTCTTTCTATATTTTCACGTATTTTTGAAGTGTTATGAAACTATATCAATATTAGTTTAGTTTTATTACTCCAAGTTAAATTATTTTGCAACTTAAAGCCTTATTTTAAAGTACTATATGATTTTACAATGTTATTTCATCCTTTTTTTCCCATTAAACAGGTTAGTTGTAATCAGTACCCCATCTAAATATTAGTTTGTATGTTTAGGTCCTTCAAAATGTACAAGAGTTTAGTACCATTTTCATTCTGGAAAACAGGTTGATTTTTTTTTCCTAGTACATTTCATAGACTGAATCTCATTATCTTATACACCTACAGTACTTCCTTTACCTAAGACATACCTGCATGTCTTGACCTTACTAAAACATTTAATCATGATAAGAAACTATCATCTAGCTCTAAATGATATTTTAAAAGAAATATTTCTCTATTATTCTGCTCATGATGAAACATCATTGGTAGGATTCCCTGGTGGTCCAGTGGTAAGGACCTAGAGCTTTCACTGTCTGCAGCTGGGTTCTTCACGGGTCAAGGAATTAAGATCTGGCAAGCTGCCTGTGTAGCCAAAAACATCCCAACCAACTTAAATAAACAAACCAAAACCATGAAGCATCATTTTGTGAGCAACATTACAATATCCTTGTGTTCATATTAGAAGATTTAGCTTAGGGACCAGGGGACTCCCTGGTGACTCAGATGGTAAAGAGTCTGCCTACAATGCGGAGCCCCCGGTCGGGAAGATCTCCTGGAGAAGGAAATGGCAACCCACTCCAGTATTCTTGCCTGGAAAATCCCATGTATGGAGGAGCCTAGTAGGCTACATGGGGTCGCAAAGAGTGACTTCACTCACTCACTGTGTTCATATCATTTCATTTTCTTTAAATATGCTACTCTTTGTTAATATTTTCTAATGTTCATTTTTGCTGATATATAAACCAGACTATGTCTTATAATTCAAACAAAATATAACCTGCATGAAAATGAATATAAATAAAAACATTTTGAGGGTCTATATAAAGCTATTAGTGGACTGTTGCAAAGCTTTTCACTTTTCATTTTATTTTGTAAATATATTTTAATTATCTAAAATTTTTAAATAAAGATGAACTAAAAATCATAAGGAATGACAACAGATTCATCTCTAGCCCTCTTCTCTGTTTTCTGTAGATTTATCTACATTTTCTGTTACATGTTTATACTGCTTTGACATTCAATTTTATACTTTAATAACTTCTTCCTGTAATAAAGGACTTAACTTTCTTACCTTTTTATTTCTTAATTGCTTGACCTCCTCCTTTCTTTTCTTATTGAAATACAGTTGATTGCAATATTATGTTAGTTTCAAGTGTACCACATAGTGATCTGACATTTGTATACATTACAAAATGATTACCACAAGTCTAGTAACCAACTGTACCCATACAAGTTATTATATTCCTTATGCTGTATATTACATTTTCATGTTTTTTGAAATTTTATAATTGTTTAAGTCTGTGCCTTTTAATCCCCATCACCTATTTCGTGCCCTCCTTGCCTTCCAATTAACAAACACACAAACATTGCACATTCCCTTTCTTCTATTCTCCCTGTCTTAGGTTTTCTTCTCCTGCTTCTGCTTCCTCTCTCCCCCTCCTCCTCCTTTTGGTTAAACTAATAGTTTTGGTTTATTTGCTAAGATTACTTCAAAGTACACATTCAGTTCAGTTCAGTTCAGTCGCTCAGTCGTGTCCGACTCTTTGCGACATGAATCGCAGCACGCCAGGCCTCCCTGTCCATCACCAACTCCCAGAGTTCACTCAGACTCACGTCCATCGAGTCAGTGATGCCATCCAGCCATCTCATCCTCTGTCATCCCCTTCTCCTCCTGCCCCCCATCCCTCCCAGCATCAGAGTCTTTTCCAATGAGTCAACTCTTCGCATGAGGTGGCCAAAGTACTGGAGTTTCACTATAGTATGATTACATTCCCTTTCTTGAAAATATTATTTTTATTGGCACAACTTTCTATTTAATTCTATTGATTTTTCACATTATTTCTCCCTGAATATCATTATTTTCCCTTAAATTTAAAAAAAAATCTCAGAAGCCTATCAGTTATACTTATTTTCTAGAGATCTTTCACGCAAATTCCCTCCTATCTCCCGCCTTCATTTCTACTATTTGCTCTATAGTTAGGACTTTAACATTTTCCTATGTTGGTCCCCTTTGATAAGAAACAGTATATAGTGGATCCTTGAGGAACAGGGTTTTGAACTTTGTGTCCACACATATGAGGATTTTTCTAATACATATAGCGTATGCACTGACTGCACATCTGATGAATCAACGCACTGCAGAATGCAAACTTAATACACCATCTTAGCTTGGCTGAATCCTCGGATGTGCAACCCTTGGATGGGGAGGGCCAACTATGGGATTTGAGCATCTGGGGAATTTGATATCTGTGGGTCTTAGAACCAACCCCTCACAAATTCTAAGAGGCGACTTATTTAGCTGACACAGATCTCTCAATATCTTCATAAAAATAGATGCAGAGGACATAAAATTTTTGAGAACTTGCCTTGTGAAGGTATCTTGTTTTCATTTGATTGATAGTTTGGATATAAAATTGTAGGCTTAAAATAATTTTCCCTCATCTTGAAAACAGTATTCCTTTTAGTGATTGCATATAGAGTTGCTATTCAGAAGACTTTCCATTCTAATTCCTATCTCTTTTAACATCACATTTTTGCATGGTGGAAACATTGGGAACTGTTTCTCCTATTCTGAAGATACATCAGTGTCAGCTATTTATCTAGTCACATGGGTGTACTCTGTTAACATTTAAACTCTCACTTTTAGCTCTGAGGAATTTCCTTGTTCTATTTTCATCATAATTTATCCTTTGAATTTTGTATCTTCTCACCATAATCTCATTAGTTAAATACTGGATATCCTGAATTGATTGATTGTCTCCCTCTAATTTTTTTCCACTTCTTATTTTCTTTTTGCCTCTTGTTCTACTTTTTGGACAAAATATTTTATCATCCAAGCCTTGTACTTTTAATTTTTGGCTGACAAATATTTATTTTTTAAGAGCTCTTTTTAGTTCTCTTGAATGTTTTTCATAGCATCTGTTTTAGATTTATAAATGTAGGATCTTTTGTCATTTAGATGACCAGTAGGCACATGAAAAGATGCTCAACATCACTAATTATTAGAGAACTGCAAATCAAAACTGAGGCACCACCTAACACTGGTCAAAATGGCCATTATTAAAAAGTCTACAAAAAACAAGTGCTGGAGAAGGTATGGAGAAAAGGGAACTCTCCTACACTGTTGGTGGGAAGGTAAGTGGGTACAAACAGTATGGAAGTTCCTCAGAAAACCAGAAATAGAATTACCACTTGATCCAGCAATCCCACTCCTGGGAATATACCCAGATAAAACTAAAATTCAGAAAGATACATGCACCCCCATGTACACAGAAGCAATATTCACAATAGCCAAAACATGGAAGCAACCTAAATGTCCATCAACATATGAATGAAAAAATAGGAACTTAGTACATATATACAATGGAGTACCACTCTGCCATAAAAATGAACAAAATAATGCCATTTGCAGCAATATGGATGGAACTAGAGAGTATCATACTAAGTGAAGTAAGTCAGAAAGAGAAAGTGCAAATACCATATGAAATCACTTACATGTGGAACCTAAAATATGGCACAAATGAACCTACCAACAAAACAAACAGACTCATAAGACATAGAGAACAGACTTCTGGTTGCCAACAGGGAGAAGGGGAGAGGGAGAGGGATGGACTGGGAATTTGGGGTTGGTAGATGCAAAGTATTACTTTTAGAACGAATAAACAACAAGCTCCTAATGTACAGCAGAGGGAACTACATTCAATATCCTGTGATAGACCATAATGGAAAAGAACATTTTAGAAGTGTGTGTGTGTGTATATATATATATATATCTGTGTGTGTGTGTGTGTTTGTATAACTGAATTACTTTGCTGTACACCAGAGACTGGCACAACATTGTAAATCAACTATAATAAAAAAAATTATTCTGTCATCTACAATTCTTTTAAATTATTAAATTCATTGTAAAAAGTATTATAAGTACTTTTAAAATGAGAGTGAGTCATAGAGAAATTAAGAACTTGCCCAAGATTATGTATCTAAGAAGTAGCACTAAGCCCTAATCCATTCTTTATCTTACAAAAGCATACTTCATATGATTACTATTGCGATTAAATATGTAAACACATATGTGGCACTAGAATAATAGGCAGCACAGAATAAATACTCAATAAATATTAGCTCTTATTAGATTTTACTACTCTGAGGATATTAATCAGATTTTTTACATTGAAATATAGTTGATTTACATTGCTCTGTTAATTTCTGCTATCCAACAAGTTAATCAAACATTTTAAAACACTTTCTTCTGTTTTCTCTATTTCTGTATCTGTTTCCTCCTGCGACCCCCTTTTTTGGTGGTGGTGGTGGTTTGGGCATTAATACTTCCTCATGTCTTGTGGTCCATGGCTATCTTCTCATATTTAAGAATGATGAGAGATCAAGGTGCTGACAGCTCTTTGTGTATGTGATAATGAGGTTATTGATGTCAGGACCTCACTCTAATGTAATCATCATAAGATAAGAGTTATTAGCTTAGGAGATCCTCAAATACCAGTATGTTTAAGTTTTTGTTTGAGCCTTTCATATGCTCCAGATTAGGATTCTGCAATATTGTCTGTGCAAGAGAAGTTAGAGATGCCCACCCTGCGTACTCCAACTGGAGACAACTGCGTGAAAAGGGACTAGAAATCTCACCACTCAGGATGCAAAGTTTTGTTTGATTTCCCTATTTTTGGCTTCACCACACTTGCACTTAGCTCTTCCCAGGGTCTCCAAAGTTAAAGATGTTGTTTGGTCGCTAAGTTGTGTCCAACTCCTTTCCAACCCCATGGACTGTAACCCACCAGGATCCTCTGTCCATGGGACTTCCCAGGCAAGAATACTGGAGTGGGTTGCCATTTCCTTTTTGGCCCTCAATGAACTTCAGTCTTTTTTCTTTTGGACTTCAGTCTTATACACTTGGTTCCTCTAAATCCTGTATCCAAATGGGATTATGTTGGACAAACAGGAACTTTTCTTTAGACATTTCTTGGAACTGATAACTGCTCTTTGATCTGATTTCTGTCATCAAAATTATGTATATACATTCTTGGTCTCTGTAAGTTCATATAATTTTTATTAACTATCATTTATTGGGCATTTTAAAAGGAGTGAGCTATGCAAAATCAAAGAATTACATGAAAGTACTGGATCACAATAAACTGTGGAAAACTCTTAAAGAGATGGGAAAACCAGACCATCTGACCTGTTTCTTGAGAAACCTGTATGCAGGTCAGGAAGCAACAGTTAGAACTGGACATGGAACAACAGACTGGTTCCAAATAGGAAAAGGAGTACGTCAAGGCTGTACACTGTCACCCTGCTTATTTAACTTATATGCAGAGTACATCATGAGAAACGCTGGACTGGAAGAAGCACAAGCTGGAATCAAGATTGCTGGGAGAAATATCAATAACCTCAGATATGCAGATGACACCACCCTTATGGCAGAAAGTGAAGAGGAACTAAAAAGCCTCTTGATGAAAGTGAAGGAGAGTGAAAAAGTTGGCTTAAACCTCAACATTCAGAAAACTAAAATCATGGCATCTGGTCCCATCACTTTACGGGAAATAGATGGGGAAACAGTGGAAACAGTGTCAGACTTTATTTTGGGGGGCTCCAAAATCACTGCAGATGGTGACTGCAGCCATGAAATTAAAAGATGCTTTCCTTGGAAGGAAAGTTATGACCAACCTAGATAGCATATTTAAAAGCAGAGACATTACTTTGCCAACAAATGTCTGTCTAGTCAAGGCTATGGTTTTTCCAGTAGTCATGTATGGATGTGAGAGTTGGATGGTGAAGAAAGCTGAGCGCCGAAGAATTGATGCTTTTGAACAGTGGTGTTGGAGAAGACTCAAGGGAGTCCCTTGGACTGCAAGGAGATCCAACCAGTGCATCCTAAAGGAGATCAGTCCTGGGTGTTCATTGGAAGGACTGATGCTGAAGCTGAAGCTCCAATACTTTGGCCATCTCATGCGAAGAGCTGACTCATTGGAAAAAGACCCTGATGCTGGGAGGGATTGGGGGCAGGAGGAGAAGGGGACGACAGAGGATGAGATGGCTGGATGGTATCACCGACTCAATGCACATTAAGTTTGGGTGAACTCTGGGAGTTGGTGATGGACAGGGAGGCCTGGCGAGCTTCGATTCACAGGGTCGCAAAGAGTCGGACATGACTGAGCGACTGAACTGACTGTAATATTGCTCTTCGAAATCTGGAAGGAATCAAACATGAGGGCATTCTGTCTTCTCTGAGCATAATAAATCTCACTCTAAATTCAAAAATAAAAGGAGTGAGGATAACTGTGTGTAGTAAATCCATCTACTTTTCAATTTATGCCCTTTTGTAGTGATTTATTTTTCAACCATGTGTCTAGCTTACATTTTTAAGAATATAATTGAACTTAACATTTAAAAAATGAAAACTTCTTAGATCCTTCCTCCATCAATTTTTGAGCACACTCTTGAGACCTTCTATACTGGACATCACAGGTGAATTCTGTCCCAAACAATCTCCCTCACCATGTAGCAACCATGTACTCTGGCTAAAACTGAAACCATCAAAAGCTTAAGAGGTGACCCCAGAGAGGATTAAAGCAAAACAGAGGACAAAGATGAGTTCAGATTCTGAAACTAAAATCTCCACCTACAATTCTATTGTGGGCTTCCCTGGTGGATCAGCTGGTAAAAATTCTGCCTGCAATGCGGGAGACCTGGGTTAGATCCCTGGGTTGGGAAGATCCCCTGGAGAAGGGAATGGCTAGCCACTCCAATTCTATTCTGGCCTGTATAGAATTTCATGATAGTCCATGAGGTCACAGAGAGTCAGACACAACTGAGTGACTCACTTTCACTTTCTTAATTCTATACCCCTGAAACAATGATCGCCTCAGCAGCAGGTACATGATCTTGGTTAGTCTGATCAGAGTAAAACTAAGTTTTTGTCCTACAACTGGGAAAGAGAATCTCTCTCACTCTCTCTTCCTGTGCTGAAAAAGACAGCAGATGACCATAACTGTAGCTGGAATAAATCTTGGGAAACTGAGGGAAGCCAGTTTTAGGAGTAAGCTTGTGTTAAATGAAACTAACATGTTTGTGTATTTGTTCTTTTTTTTTTTTTTTTTTGGTAAATTATGAGAAACTAGAATGGCAACCCACTCCAATATTCTTGCCTGGAGAATCCCAGGGACAGGGGAGCCTGGTGGGCTGCCATCTATGGGGTCGCACAGAGTCGGACACGACTGAAGCGACTTAGCAGCAGCAGCAGCAGCAGCAGAACTAAATTACGGATTTCCACAATATGTTTCACCCCAATATCTTACTTCATTTTTCTCTTAGTTCACAGTTCACTGCTATCAAGGAAATCTACAGAAGGCCTTCTAGTGCTATAAGAACTATCTATATATAGTTCTCTTTGTTCTACCTCATGGTTAATTCAGTTTTATATCCTTTGAGAGGACTTCTGAAATGACTTGTGTACACTTTCCCTTTCCCTTACCACTTAAGGAAGGCCAAGTAGTGTTGGAATTTTGTTCAGTGAAACAGTCACTTATACTCTCCTTGTTTCTGGTGCTCAGTTTTCTCAGAAAGATTACAAGCTCCTGGGGGCCAGGAATCACATATTTCTGTATTCACCACAATTGTGTGGAGAGTGGAGAAGGATGCTTAAATGCTTTTTAAAATACTAGTAACATAAAAAACTATAAACAGTATAGAATACCTCTTATGGATGATAGACTATATCTGTAATCACTTGAACACAATATATAAAAGAATATTTGCTTCTGGAGGATATTTATGTGAATGGAATTTAGGTAGCTTTCATCAAACTCTGAAAATCTGTGGAGACGCATGGTGGCGCTGCAGGATAACATCGCTGGGGGAGAAAACACATTCTATGCTGGATGATGTTCTGGACATTGTTACCCAGTGCAAAAAGAGCACTAGGAAGACAGAAAGAACAAGGCTTCAAGTGGCAAACTATAAGTTATTCAACAAGGTTAAAATCCTTAAGCCTCGGAAGATTCGGTGGACATATCAGAGGCACCTTACCCAGAAGTGGGAAGGGTGAAGTGATTCTGCAGGAAGACTTTGGGAAAGGAGCTATGGAGATTGGAGGGGCAGGCGTTCTGCAGATAAGGCAAGTCCTGCTTTTCTTTGTTTTGCTGGGGATGTCTCAAGCGGGCTCTGACTCTGGGCGCTTCTCAGTGGCAGAGGAAATGCAGAGTGGGAGCATTGTAGGCAATCTGGCAAAAGACCTGGGGTTGGAAGTGGGTGAGCTATTCTCCAGAGGGGCTCGTGTGGTCTCTAATGATAACAAACAGCGATTGCAGCTGGACATAAATACAGGGGATTTGCTCTTAAGTGAAGCACTAGACCGGGAGGAGCTCTGTGGCTCCACTGAGCCTTGTGTGCTGCATTTCCAGATATTAATGAAAAGCCCCTTGCAGTTTTTACAGATTGAGCTCCAGGTCAAGGATATAAATGATAACTCTCCTGCCTTCTTAGAAAAAGAAATGCTCTTAGAAATCCCAGAGAATAGTCCTGTCGGTGCTGTGTTCTTACTAGAAAGTGCAAAGGATTTGGATGTAGGAATCAACGCTCTAAAAAACTACACAATAAGCCCCAACTCTCATTTCCATATTAAAATGAGAGTCAATCCGGATAATAGGAAATACCCAGAGTTAGTTCTAGATAAGGCGCTGGATTATGAAGAGCAGTCTGAACTCAATTTCATCCTCACCGCTCTGGATGGCGGGTCTCCGCCTAAGACCGGGAGTGCCTTGGTCCGGGTGCTGGTCGTGGACATTAATGACAACTCCCCTGAGTTTGAGCAGCCATTTTATGAGGTGAAGATTTCAGAAGACAGCACACTAGGCTCACCGGTTGTCACCGTCTCAGCTTGGGATTTAGATTCGGGGAAAAACGGGGAAATATCATATATGTTTTCCCATGCCTCAGAAGATATTCGCAAGACATTTGAAATTAACCAAAAGTCTGGAGAAGTGAGTTTAACTTCACCCCTGGATTTTGAAACAACTGAATCATATTCCATAATCATTCAAGCCACAGATGGGGGAGGCCTTTTTGGAAAATCAACACTCAGAATTCAGGTGATGGATGTGAATGACAATGCTCCTGAAGTGACTGTGTCATCAATTACCAGCCCAATCCCAGAAAATTCTCCGGAGACTGTGGTTATGGTTTTTAGTATCCGAGATAGAGACTCTGGGGAGAATGGGAGGATGATTTGTTCTGTTTCAGAAAACCTCCCGTTCGTGCTAAAATCTTCTGTTGAGAATTACTACACGTTGCAAACGGAAAGAATGCTGGACAGAGAAAACCAAGCGGAGTACAACATCACCATCACGGTCACTGACATGGGAACTCCCAGACTGAAAACCGAGCACAACATAACCGTGCTGGTGTCCGACGTCAATGACAACGCCCCCGCCTTCACCCAGACCTCCTACACCCTCTGGGTCCGCGAGAACAACAGTCCCGCCCTGCACATCGGCAGCGTCAGCGCCACAGACACAGACGCGGGCGCCAACGCCCAGGTCACCTACTCGCTGCTGCCGCCCCCCGACCCGCTCGTGCCCCTCGCCTCCCTCGTGTCCATCAACCCCGACAACGGCCACCTCTTCGCCCTCACGTCCCTGGACTACGAGGCCCTGCGAGCCTTCGAGTTCCGCGTGGGCGCCTCCGACCGCGGCTCGCCCGCGCTCAGCAGCCAGGCGCTGGTGCGCGTGCTCGTGGCGGACGCCAACGACAACGCGCCCTTCGTGCTCTACCCGCTGCAGAACGCCTCGGCGCCCTGCACCGAGCTGGTGCCCAGGGCGGCCGAGCCGGGCTACCTGGTGACCAAGGTGGTGGCGGTGGACGGCGACGCGGGCCAGAACGCCTGGCTGTCGTACCAGCTGCTCAAGGCCACGGAGCCCGGGCTGTTCGGCGTGTGGGCGCACAACGGCGAGGTGCGCACGGCGCGGCTGCTGAGCGAGCGCGACGCGCCCAAGCAGCGGCTGGTGGTGCTGGTCAAGGACAACGGCGAGCCGCCGCTGTCGGCCAGCGTCACGCTGCACGTGCTGCTGGTGGACGGCTTCTCGCAGCCCTACCTGCCGGCCCCGGAAGCGGAAGCGGCGGCCGCGGCGCCGGCCGACCCGCTCACCGTCTACCTGGTGGTGGCCTTGGCGTCGGTGTCGTCGCTCTTCCTCTTCTCGGTGCTGGTGTTCGTGGCGGTGCGGCTGTGCAGGAGGGGCGGGGCGGCCTCGGCGGGTCGCTGCCCGGTTGTCGAGGGCCACTTCCCTGGCCAGCTGGTGGACGTCAGCGGCACGGGGACCCTGTCCCAGAGCTACCAGTACGAGGTGTGTCTGATGGGAGGTTCTGAGACGAATGAATTTAAATTTCTGAAGCCGATTCTCCCCAATCTCCCGACCCAACGCACTGGGAAAGAAATAGAGGAAAATCATACTTCCTACAATAGCCTTGGGTTCAATATTCAGTGACCATAATTAAGTTTTATATCTAATATACATGTTGTTTTGTGCTGCTTCCACACCATCGTTATTTCCCCCCAAATATGTGTTTGAAATTGCACTGTTACTTTATATCTTCGCATGTTGTACCCATCTTCTTTTAAGTCAATGCTTATTTTTTGTGGTTGTAATTATTACAAATAGTAATTTACTCTCTAACCAAGGAGGTCTTAATTCATAATTAATTAACTTGCCTTACACCAAGTAAATTTTTTCACATGGCTCCTTCTTCAGTTGAACTTTCACTCACAATTATGCTTTTGATAAAATAAAGCAGATCACTTTCAAAGTATTTCAAGTGTTCAAGCATTTCTTCATTTTTTGCAGTTTTTCTTGTGGTTTGATATTGGTTGCTATTCAGAAATGTCATTTTTCTTTAAATTCACCACTCTTTTTAATTAACTTTTTAAAACGTTTAATTACCGCGGAAAATATACCTGAAAATAATGTCCTTTGATAAACATAATCACCTTGTTAGAAAGGGCCACAAGGCAATTTTCCTAGTGTCTCTTCCTTATTGATCCTGGAGGGTTATTGTGAAGACATATTAATATTGTGGCCACCCACATAATCTTGGAATATAAAGTTTTTATTTTCCAGATGTCTCACTAATGTTACAAAGGTATAATGCAATCTAGTAGAATGCAGGCTCCTGAACCATAATTTGTTTATTGTAGAGTGGACTTATGTGCTAAAGTGTATAATCTTTTGCCTCCTGTGCTCTCCCAGAATATATATACACTGGGCACTAATTTTCAAATTTTGAAATAGCCAATAGAAAAATTATATAACATATAAACACAATAGAAATGTTTTGTAAACTACTTAGCTTTTTTGTGATGCAATTTGAAATTGCCTATATTATTCCATTCAATTTAATTTTCAAATGTCATGATCCACTAAACTGATTTCATGACTTACTAATGGGTAGCAATCCAAAGTTTCAAAACCACGTTTCTCAGATATTTGTAGAGTACTGAAAAGTAGGAAAAGATAGTCCTTTAATATTCTAATTTTAAAACTTTTTTCAAGCCATTGTAGGAGGAAGTTTTGTTTCATGCTGTACAAGCTCTAACCAACCACTTTTGCTTTGAATGACCTGACTATAGCATAGAAGAGAAAGCCTTCATTGTTGGGGGAGGATATTTCCAAGAATTTCATCAAAAAGTCTTAAAGTCTATATGTTGTGGAAGGAAAGTATAGATGAGCAAAATGAGTAGGGGTATACAGGGAAAGGAAATGTGTTCACAAGAGAGAGAGTAGGTATGAGAAAGAGGACATGCATGAGGGTAAAATGATTGTTTTTATTCCTGAGGTGGGGCCACAGACTAGAGTCAATGCCGGGAACTGCCTCTTGAAGATATTCTAATCTTAACATTGTAGAGGGGCTGGGTATTAGTTAATAATGCCTGTAAGTACAATCTCTCGCTCTAGCATATCCAAAATAACCTAATGTTTACACTTCTTGAATGCTAAAATTTCACTGCCAGTTCTTTTCAACTGTATGAACTGATTGATTACTCTTTGAATTTAAGAAAAATGGAGGGAACAAAAGTTTCTCCATGCAGGCTAACTAAATTCTAATTTTCTATTTTCAGAAGTGGAACTAGAAATAAATGAAAGCTTAAAATAAATGAAAGCTTCTTTACATAGAGAACAAAAACTCATATTAATAAATCGAAGTATTAAGGTTACCTCCTATCTTTACCGTACTTATTGGGAAAAGATGGATGACCACTAGCATAAAGAGATATATGATGGGATAGCTGTCAAAAATGAAGGTGGGAGTGTTCTAGCAGCTTGTTTCCCCAGTAAGCTTGGCCTCTCACATTTATAATAGGGGAAGGGGAAAGAGTAGTTTAAACAACTCAGGCAGAAAATTTAACAGGTGCAACAGCAGAGAAAAGCCCGTTGCTTTGGGTTTTTCCCACCTATCTGAACAGGAAGACTTGTCTATTTATGAAAAGAACTGTTTCCTGACTCTAATGGAGAATGGTGAGGTCTTTGGAGCTCAGATACAAGTAAACCAACCAGTTCTCTTCAAATGTATTGTTAAAAACAAATTTTGCTCTTATGCATCAAATAATTTACAGTTAAATTTAAACCAGTGCATAGGAATTCAACTATATCAGCCAATTTTTATATTAAAGGACTATAGGTTGTCAATGGGAAGAGGTCACTTACAAAACGGAGATGTAAGAAACTGTTCAGCTTCCCAGACTTGATTTTCTTGAAAACCCTTGCCAATAAGAACAAAACAACAGTTTAGGTTGGAATTTGCCAAGAGTATGGGAAAGAAAGGGGCTTCCCAGGTGGCTCAGTGGTGAAGAATCCACCTGCCAGTGCAGGAGCTGCAGGAGCCCCAAGAGACATGGGTTCTATCCCTGGGTCAGGAATATCCCCTGGAGAAGGTAATGGCAACCCACTCCATATTCATGCTGGAATAATCCCATGGACAGAGAAGCCTGGTGGGCTACAGTCCATGAAGTTGAAGAGTTGGACGTGACTGAGCACGCATCACTGGTTAATCTAACATGGCCTCTCAGTACCTCGGCCACATGCTGTACTTTCTCACTACCCAGGATTATTCTATGAAATATGATTTCAGATCTCTCCCTCTAAGAATACCTTCTATGAGAACCTTCTATGCCTTTAGCCCTCTGATTCTATCACATCTTGTCTTTGACCTTGTCAAGACCTCCATCCCATGATGCTGCTATTACCTATCAACCCCCTCCTGTTTTAATTTCCTTCCCATCAGCTGACTCCGATTTCACCACTCCCAACCACGCTTATGCTCATATTCTCAATTCTCTTTTTCAATTTTCCTTCACTCTAGGATTTCCTTTACCTCCTGATGAAACACCACATTAGATAAATACTTTTATCTAGTTAAATTATTCAATAAAAATTATCTTTTCTCTTACACCTGGGATGCTGCACTTTATAAAACAAAGCTTAGAAAATAATCAGTACTATCACCACTAAGGTTATCACATTCAAAATTAATTGGGCTTTCAAGATCAAGAAATCTTTTTATATTTTCCTAAGTAGCATTCTCTTTTACTCTTCAATAACAACTTCATACCTACTTATCTTAAACTTCTTACCCTACTACTTACATACTGCTTTTTGGCAGATGAACTTGCTTAATATCTTAAAGAGAAAACAAAATCCATCAGATGGGAATTATCTTAATTTCCTATCCCCAAATTTATACTCTTGATAGCATATGTACTTGTAATTTCCTCTGCTGAGTTCCCTTCCACTTAAGTCCAACTCCTTCATATTTGCTGAATCCTGTCTTTGACAACCTTCTAGGGGCTTAACACTGATAATATCCTTTCTTGTATATTTTAATTTTCTCCTTCTTTACTAAGTACTGCAAATCAGCATTTTAAAAACATTTCTCTAGGCTTAAAAAACCCTAAATTCCTCTCCAGATACAAATCTACTTTTTTCGTTTGCAGCTAAATTTCTCAAAAGGATTTCCACTTTTACTTCCTTATCCCTCTTGCTTTTCAACCCAGTGCAATCCATATTGAAAACTGCTACTGAAAGCTGATCAAAGATTTCTGTGTAAGTTTTTAAGAATACACTGCTGAAATAGAGTAGTACAATTATGCAATGGCTTGTAAAATATGTGTCTCTTTCCTGTAACAGCCACAATGGGTAAATGATTGCATAGACAGGGCAGCTTTGCTCTTCATGGTCCTTCTGGAACCAAAATTTGTTCCAAGTAATTGCAGTGTCATAATCTACATGACTGTAGCTGGGTTACTGCTACATCTGGGTTCTAGTTGACTAGGAGGGAAAAGATAATCCAGATGTGGCAGACCCAGGAATGGCAAATGAAAGTTCTATCACAATGTGTGAGAACTTAGCCACACCTAACTACAGGCGAGATGGAGACACTATGTGCTTGGATACAGTTCTATCACTATAAAGAAAAAGGGAACAGATTTTGGCAGACATCTAACAGAATCCTCCACAATGACCATTTCCTTAAATCCAATGAACCATTTTAATATTTATTTTTCTTGAGTTTTCTGAAGCATTTGCTACTGTCAATCTTCCTCATAGTTTTGAAATGCTATATGCTTTTGGTTTCATAATTCTGAACTCTGGGCCTTCCTCGTCTTTTTAAAAAAATACTTCCTTACCTCATCTCTAAATGAAGATATTTCTCAGAATTCTGTGCTAAACCTCTTCTATTCTTGTTTGACACATTTTTGCTTGGTTTACATGGAGATCTCATGGTTTCAAACACAGGCATACCTCATTTTATTGCACTTTGCAGAGATTGTGTATTTTTACACATATAAAGTTTGTGGCAACCCTGCAACAAGCATACCTATCGATACCATTTTTCCAACAGCATTTGCTCACTTTATATCTCTGTGTAACATTTTGGTAATTCACTATTTCAGACTTTTCATTTTTACTATATTTGTTATAATAAAACAAAATATAATGGTGATCTGTGATCAGTAACCTTTGATGTTACTGTTGTAATCATTTGGGGGAGCACCATGAACTGTACCCATATAAGACAGTGAACTTAACAGATAAATGTTCTGACTGCTCTACCAACTGGCTGTTCCCCATCTTTCTCCCTCTCCTTGGACCTCCCTATTCCCTGAGACACAACAATATTGAAAATAGGCCAATTAATAATCCTACAATTTGCCTTAAGTGTTCAAATGAAAGCAAGAGTCACATATGTCATTTTAAATCAAAAGTTAGAAATTATTAAACTTGGTGAAGAAGGCATGCTGAAAGACAAGAAAGGCTAAAAGGCCTCTTGCACCAAAGACCCAGGTGTGAATGCAAAGGCCAAGTTCTCTCTATTTATTTCTCTTTTTAAAAATTAATTTATTTGGCTGCTCCAGGTCTTAGTTGCAGCATGAGGGATCTTCGATCTTTGTTGCAGCAAGTGAACTCAGTTGTGGCATGTGGGATCTTTAGTTGTGGCATGCAGACTCTTAGTTATGGCATGTGGGATCTACCTCCCTGACCAAGGATCAAACCCATGCCCCCTGCATTGCGAGCACAGAGTCTTAGCCACTGTACCACCAGGGAAATCCTCTAAGGATAAGTTCTTGAAGGAAATTAAAAGTGCTAATCCAGAGAATACACAAATAATAAGAAAGTGATAGTCTCATTGCTGATGTGGAGAAAGTTTTAGTGACCTGCACAGATCAAACCAGATATATAACATTGCTTTAAGCCAAAGTTTAATACAGAATAAGGCTTCAACTCTTCAATTCTATGAAAGCTGAGAGAAATGAGTAAGTAACAGAAGAAGAATTTGAAGCTAGCAGAGGTTGGTTCGTGAGATTTAAGGAAAGAAGCTGTCTCTAGGACATGAACGTGCAAGGTGAAGCAGAAAGTTCTGATGCAGAAGTTGCAGCAAGTTATCCAAAAGATCTAGCTAAGATAATTCATGAAGCTAACTACACCATCACAGCTTTTCAATGTCGATGACATAGTCTTACATTGGAAGGAGAAGTCATATAGGATTTTCATAGCTAGAGAGAAGTAATGCCTCGCTTCAAAGTTTTAAAGGACAGGCTAAGTCTTTTGTAATGGTCTAACACAGCTGGTAACTTTTAAGGTGAAACCAATGTTTATTGACCATTCCAAAGACCCTAGGACTCTTAAGAATTATGCAAAACCTATTCTGCCTGTGCTCTTTAAATGGGACAACAAAGCCTGGATAACAGCACACCTGTTTACAGCATGTTTTACTGAGTATTTTAAACCCACTGGTGAGACCTAGTGCTGGAGATGTACAACCAGAGTAGTGTTGTTTTCATGCCTGCACACAACATCTGTTCTGCACCCCATGAATCAAGGAGTCATTTTGACTTTCAAGTCTTAACTATTTAAGAAATACATTTCATAAATCTTTGGCTGCCACAGATGGTGATTTCTCTAATGGATCTGGGCAAAGGAAATTGAAAACCTTTTGGAAAAGATTCACCATTCTGGATGCCATCAGAAATACATGATTCATGGGGAGCAATCAAAATATCAATATTAACAGGAGTTTGGAAGAAGTTTATTTCAACCCTTGTGACTCAGGGGTTCAAACTTGAGTGGAGGAATAAACTTCAGATGTGGTGGAAATAGCAGAAGAACTAGAATTAGAAATGGACCCTGAAGATGTGACTGAACTGCTGAAATCTCATGATGAAACTTTCTCATGGATGAGGAGTTGCTTCTTATGGATATGCAAAGAAAGTGATTTCTTGAGATGGAATCTACAGGTGAAAATGCTGGGAAGGTTACTGAAATGACAACAAAGGGTTTAGAATATGACATAAACTTAGTTGATAAAGTAGCAGCAGGGTTTAAGAGAACTCCAATTTTGAAAGAAGTTCTATTATGGGTAAAATGCTCTCAAACAGCATTATGGGCTACAGAGAAACTGTTCATGAAATGAAGACTCCATTGATGCAGCAAACTTCATTGTTGCCTTAAGAAATTTCCACAGCTACTCCAAAATGTAGCAATCATTCTAATCAGTCAGCAGCCATATAACTGGAGTGTAACTGCTTTACGATGTTGTGTTACTTTTGCATGAATCAGCTATGCTGCTGCTGCTGCTGCTAAGTCGCTTCAGTCGTGTCCGACTCTGTGCAACCCCATAGACAGCAGCCCTCTAGGCTCCCCCGTCCCTGAGATTCTCCAGGCAAGAATACTGGAGTGGGTTGCCATTTCCTTCTCCAATGCATGAAAGTGAAAAGTGAAAGGGAAGTCCCTCAGTCGTGTCCGACTCTTTGAGACCCCATGGACTGCAGCCTACCAGGCTCCTCCGTCCATGGGATTTTCTAAGCAAGAGTACTGGAGTGGGGTGCCATTGCCTTCTCCATGAATCAGCTATATGTACACACATATCCCCTCTCTCTTGAGCATCCCTGCTACCTCTCCCCCTCCCTCCTCTCTAGGTCATTACAGAGCACTGAGCCAAGCTTCCTGTGCTATACAACACCTTCCCACTAGCTATGTATTTCACACGTGGTAGCATATATATGCTATCATAATTTCATGCAGCCATGAAATTAAAAGATCCTTGCTCCTTGAAAGAAAAGCTATTACCAACCTAGATAGCATATTGAAAAGCAGAGACATTACTTTGCCAACAAAAGTCCGTCTAGTCAAAGCTATGGTTTTTCCAGTAGTCATGTATGGATGTGAGAGATGGACCATAAAGATAAGCACCAAAGAATTGATGCTTTTGAACTGTGGTGTTGGAGAAGACTCTTGAGAGTTCCTTGGACTGCAAGGAGATCAAACCAGTCAATCCTAAAGGAAATCAATCCTGAATATTCATTGGAAGGATTGATGCTGAAGCTGAAGCTCCAATACTTTGGCCACCTGATGTGAAGAACTGATTCACTGGAAAAGACTCTGATGCTGGGAAAGATTGAAGGCAGGAGGAGAAGGGGATGACAGAGGATGAGGTGATTGGATGGCATCACTGATTTGATAGACATAAGTTTGAGCAAGCTCTAGGAGTTGGTGATGGACAGGGAAGCCTGGCATGCTGCAGTCCATGGGGTTGCAAAGAGTCGGACATGACTGAGCAACTGAACTGAACTGAACAAGCACTTACCAGCCACTTTGTAAATATTAAACCATTAGATTCCTACAATAATAATCCTAGAAGGTAAACATTAATATTACCCCTATTTTATAGGTAAGGAAGCAGAGGTACATAATTTGCCCATGACTCTAGACAGTGAGTAGCAGAACTAGGATTCTAATGTAGATACTGTGATTCCAGAATCCATGTTCATAACCACTATGCAGTGCTATCTCCTGGGTATAAGATGTCCCTTCTAGGTATTTACATATTACTATTTACCTATGCAAACATTTTGGCATATTTTGATTATTTATGCCAAATAATATGCCATTTGATTACTTTGGCATATTGTGATTACCAAATTTTCTAGCCTTTGAGCCCCATAAAGACAATGTCATGTCCTTAATATGTAGTTTTTAAAAATATACAAGTGAAAAAGTAATGACAATATTAACCATAACTGACTGAAATCTATAAGTGTTTACAAGACTGGAGAGGAGAATACATTTGCAATAACTCAAGAAATGGCCTGAATAAAACATAATTTTTTCAGTTCAGGATATTTTAACAGTTCTTCTTGTCAAGCATTCAAAACAGTGATAATTCAATGCATTTCATGAATTTTGTTTAAATACTGATTTAAAAGAAAATGGGGAAATGCAAACACAGATCGAATATAAAATGTATTAAGGTTCTATCACTAAATTTGTGGTCCTTATCTGTTAGAGATACTTAGTGAAGTATTTAGAGGTAAAAATATATGATGTCTGGGATTGCTTTAAAATACTCCAGATGAGTTTATGAGTTACTTGTTCAAAGAGAAAAAATTTTTTACTGAAAAAAAAAATCATAGAGACACATGGTGGCGCTGCAGTATAAGACAAAAACAGTGCTTCTACAACACAGGGCTCCATTATTCATGAGAACAGAGAACATCCAACCCACTGAAAAGAGAGGTATTAAGGCACTTCACCTACAGACTTAGAGGTTTATATAGCGTTCAGAAGTTTCCAACTTAAAAAAAAAAGATCAGAGCCTCAGTTTGCAAAATTAGGGATGAACTAAAAAATTTCCACAAAAGAGGTTTCTTCAAAGAACCATGGAGATCAGAGGGGCACTCGTTCTGCAGAAAAGGCAAGTCCTGATTCTCTTTGTTTTACTGGGATTGTCTCAGGCGCGTCCCGAGTCTGTGCCCTATTCTGTGGCAGAGGAAACAGAAATCGGTTCTTTGGTGGCTAATCTGGCAAGGGATCTGGGGCTTGGTGTGGAGGAGCTCTCTTCACGGGAGGCTCGGGTAGTATGTGATGATAATGAAAAGCATTTGCACCTCGATTTGCTGACGGGGGATTTGCTGATAAATGATAAACTGGACCGGGAAGAGATGTGTGGCTCCACTGAGCCCTGTGTGATGCATTTTCAGATGGTATTGGAAAACCCTTTACAGTTTTTTCAGGCTGAGCTACACATCAAAGATATAAATGATCACTCCCCTACATTTCTTGACAATGAAATAGTTATTAAAATATCAGAAAGTACCACTATTGGAACTACATTCCTAATGGAGAGTGCCCAAGATTTGGATGTAGGAACCAACAGTCTTCAAAACTATACAGTTAGCCCCAATTCTCACTTCTACATTAAAATTCAAGACAGCGACGATGGAAAGATATACCCAGAACTGGTCCTGCACAGAGCGTTAGATCATGAGGAGGAGCCTGAGCTCAGATTAACACTTGTAGCACTGGATGGTGGAAATCCCCCCAGGTCTGGGACAACTTTGGTCCTCATCAAGGTCTTAGACATCAACGACAATGCCCCGGAATTTCTTCAGAGGCTCTATGAGGTGCAGGTCCTGGAAAACGCACCGGTTGGCTCTTGGATTATCACCGTCTCTGCTAAGGATCTGGATGCAGGAAATTATGGGAAAATACTTTATACGTTTTTTCATGCATCAGAAGATATTCGTAAAACATTTGAAATCAATCCAATATCTGGGGAAGTTCATTTGAGATCACAACTGGATTTTGAAGTAGTACAATCCTACACTATAAATATTCAGGCAACAGACGGTGGGGGTCTTTCCGAAGAATGCACTCTTTTGGTGAAAGTAATAGATACAAATGACAATCCGCCAGAAGTGATCATCTCATCAATTACAAAGATAATTCCCGAGAACGCCGCAGAGACGCTTGTGGCTCTTTTTAGTGTCCGAGACCAAGATTCTGGAGAAAATGGAAGGATTATTTGCTCTATCCAAGATGACCTCCCATTTTTCCTGAAACCGACCTTCAAGAACTTTTTCACCGTAGTTTCAGATAAAGCACTGGACAGAGAGGAAAAAGCAGAGTACAACATCACCATCACGGTCACTGACATGGGAACCCCCAGACTGAAAACCGAGCACAACATAACCGTGCTGGTGTCCGACGTCAACGACAACGCCCCCGCCTTCACCCAGACCTCCTACACCCTCTGGGTCCGCGAGAACAACAGCCCCGCCCTGCACATCGGCAGCGTCAGCGCCACAGACACAGACGCGGGCACCAACGCCCAGGTCACCTACTCGCTGCTGCCGACCCCGGACCCGTTCGTGGCCCTCGCCTCCCTCGTGTCCATCAACCCCGACAACGGCCACCTCTTCGCCCTCACGTCCCTGGACTACGAGGCCCTGCGAGCCTTCGAGTTCCGCGTGGGCGCCACCGACCGCGGCTCGCCCGCGCTCAGCAGCCAGGCGCTGGTGCGCGTGCTCGTGGCGGACGCCAACGACAACGCGCCCTTCGTGCTCTACCCGCTGCAGAACGCCTCGGCGCCCTGCACCGAGCTGGTGCCCAGGGCGGCCGAGCCGGGCTACCTGGTGGCCAAGGTGGTGGCGGTGGACGGCGACGCGGGCCAGAACGCCTGGCTGTCGTACCAGCTGCTCAAGGCCACGGAGCCCGGGCTGTTCGGCGTGTGGGCGCACAACGGCGAGGTGCGCACGGCGCGGCTGCTGAGCGAGCGCGACGCGCCCAAGCAGCGGCTGGTGGTGCTGGTCAAGGACAACGGCGAGCCGCCGCTGTCGGCCAGCGTCACGCTGCACGTGCTGCTGGTGGACGGCTTCTCGCAGCCCTACCTGCCGGCCCCGGAAGCGGAAGCGGCGGCCGCTGCGCCGGCCGACCCGCTCACCGTCTACCTGGTGGTGGTCTTGGCGTCGGTGTCGTCGCTCTTCCTCTTCTCGGTGCTGGTGTTCGTGGCGGTGCGGCTGTGCAGGAGGGGCGGGGTGGCCTCGGCGGGTCGCTGCCCGGTTGTCGAGGGCCACTTCCCTGGCCAGCTGGTGGACGTCAGCGGCACGGGGACCCTGTCCCAGAGCTACCAGTACGAGGTGTGTCTGATGGGAGGTCCTGAGACGAATGAATTTAAATTTCTGAAGCCGATTATCCCTAATCTTCCAGTCCAAGACATTGGTAGGCATATAGGGGAAAATGAGAACTTTAGAAATAGCTTTGGACTCAACCTTCAGTAAAATAATTTAAACTTCTGATGTTTTGTTATTCTTGGCAAACTGTAGACCCCCCCCCTTTTTTTTGTAGGCCCCTTTTTGCCAATCTGTAATATATTTTATGTTGGATGGTAGTTGCATGTATTATCATTTCTCATGCCCTCCTCTCAGTTGCTTTAAAAAGCTTTAGTGGCTTTAAAATTAGTGGCTATAATGTCATGGAAAAATAGTTTTCTGATTTTTTTGTCATTTGGTTTAAATGTCATAGTAATGGAGTTATTGCTCATTGTTTGTTGTGATAATGGTGTTATGCAAGACGACATTATTATTTGGAAGTGCAAATTCTAAAGTATTAGGGAATGTCACTATATATATAATTTACTTCTAGATATTTCATCAAAGCATAGATCGATACTTCAAAAATTAAAAGTCCTGTTGACTGGGTGGAAAGTATATTGGATCTTATTGCACTCTTCCCTTTGAAATTTTTCATCAGAAAGGGTAAAAGTGCTACCTGTCCATATTCAGTAGTAGGGTACCTTATTTGTTTTGGTTATTGTTATATCGAGTTTTTCATGAATTTATGACAAAACTGACCACATTGAAAATTAGTGATTTCTTAAGTAATTTTCCTTTTTTCTCATTGTCGTTGATGCTGTTTTGAGGGGAGGAGTTCTGCTATTTTACATTGCTTTGTTTTCTCTCAATATGCCACATTTGCCAGTTTAAATTTGTATTATAGTGTTCATTACATAGCTCGATTGTTTATGTTATCTTAAGTAAATTACTCTTCCATTAGGAGAATAAAGATAAAAACTTCTTAAGAATTAAGATGAAAATTCAAACTGTTAAAGAAATGAACTCGGTTCACTTTTCTCTTAATTTTTAAAAGTAAATATTAAAAATCCTTAATATTTATGCTCTTTCTCAGATGTTCACAAAGGATCGGTCTATATTAATGGCTTATAGATGCCTCATGGTGTTCCAAATCATAATGTCTCCAATCTATAAGTGTACAGTTCAGTGGAGATTTTGGTAACTTAAATGTAGTGTGGATAATAAAGCTACTGTGCATATACATTTCTGTGATTTCTCTTATAAAATTAAATATTATAGACTAGATGATGTAGTAAAATGCAATTTTGCTTGACGTTGTGAAATGGGTAAAACAAATTCCAGTTTTCTTAGGAAACTTTTCTTTGCTTCATGAAGCTTTTGCTGGTCTTATTTTGCATTGCAACAGATACTTACTAGTTGTGAGAATTTATTAACTAGATGTTTAAGCAGTACTGCTGCTGCTAAGTCGCTTCAGTTGTGTCCGACTGTGTGCGACCCCATAGACGGCAGTCCATCAGGCTCCCCCGTCCCTGGGATTCTCCAGGCAAGAACACTGGAGTGGGTTGCCATTTCCTTTTCCAGTGCATGAAAGTGAAAAGTGAAAGTGAAGTTGCTCAGTCATGTCTGACTCTTAGCAACCCCATGGACTGCAGCCTACCAGGCTCTCTGTCCATGGGATTTTCCAGGCGAGAGTACTGGAGTCAGGTGCCATTATACAGTCCTGAAAAAAAAATGTTTGGACCCTCTTTAACTCTCAGAGGCATAAGAAGCAAATCTTACTTTTCTTATGCATAAGAGTAAGAATAGACAAGAACAAAATACTCTACTTGAATAATTCAGAAACAAGCTTGTACACTGCCAGATAGAATGAAATTCAAGGTCAGATCCTTTTATATAGGAAAATTTAGTCATGACCGAAGAGATGTCAAAATTACTGGGGGGAGAGACTGATTACTTTTCCAGTAAAATTGGCTGGAAAATTCACTATATAAAGAAAATATCTAAGTAAAAATCTCTTTACAACCGTACTGTTGGTTTCACTTTCTTAAACAAGGTTTTTGAAGTGCAAACAGGAGGTGGAAGGAGGTTCAGGAGGGAAAATGTGTATAAGTATGGCTGACTCATGATGATGTACGGTAGAAACTAACACAATATTGTAAAGCAATTATCCTTCGATTTAAAAATCATAAATTTTGAAAAGTGCAAACAATAAAGATAAAAACTGACAAACATTACTACCTTAAAACTAGAGGATAGCTCAGATAAACTAGCAGATGGGATGCAGGGAGAAGCTACTTGGAACATTTTAACTCAGAAGGATTAAAATTTAGATTATTCAGATAACTCCTGCAGATCAGCAAAAGTCAGAATATCAAGGGAGCCAATAGAATGTTTTTTAAAGGACAAAAGAGAAAAGTAATTCAAAAGAGGGGAAAGCAAAGTCTGAAAAGAACACGAAGTTACACACAACCTCATTAGTTGATGATATACATGATAAAATAATTTTACACCCATAAATGAGAAATTTGGGTAACATCATATGGAACCATAGATGTATATGCATAGAAAATTGCATATACCCCCATTTTGAGGGAATTGCAATAGTATTTAATCAAATTTAGTATGTATGTAAATTTAGTATTACTAAAAATATAAAAATATACACAGTTTATGATATAGCGTTTCTACTTTGGGGCATATAGCCAGAAAATTCTAACACAGCTTTACAAAGTGATGTGCATAAGAATGTTTATCTTGGGAAAGCAAATAATAGGAGTCTACATATTCATCAGTAAAGCAGTTGATAAATGTGAAACATATTTGTGAAGGAGCACTATGCATTATTCAAAAGGAGTGAACTTACTCTGCCTACAATCCTACAATCTGCAGGAAACCTGGGTTGGATTCCTGAGTCAAGAAGATCCCCTGGAGAAGGGAATGGCAACCCACTCCAGTATGTTTGCCTGAAGAATTCCATGGACAGAGGAGCCTGGTGAGCTATAGTCCGCCAGTGGCAAAGAGTCGGACATGACTGAGAGACTAACATTTCCCTTCACTTTACTATGCAGTGTTGAAAAGGAGTGAACTAGGTGTACAGACAATCACATGGATAAATTCCAAATGCTTTAAAAGGAAGAAAAAAGGAAAAAAGAGACTGAGATTTATAGTACAGTACCAATATATCCATATAATACATAATATCTTATACTTGTAAAAATATACAAATATGTAAACATATTGGAAGAAAAGAAGAAGGAACAGATGTAGGAAAGAAGATGTGTATTTTACATATGGGGTGCAGATGGAAGTGTGAGCTATACCAATATCAATGACAAAAAAAAAACCTATTTATTCAAAGACATTGCTTAAATTGACTGCAGCATCATAGTTGATTTAGTATTGATCAGATCAAGTTGGTTAAAATATATGTACTATTTCTCTATCCTCTCAATAAGATCAATTCTCCACACTCCATGAGAACAAAGTATTTGCTTCTCATTTTGAGACATAACAATAATCCTTGAGATTTTATATTTTTAGTAAGGGTGTTATAGATTATGTACACCAACACTCCTACTGGAAAAAATAGCTTAATAAAACACTAATACATTGTCAGGTCACAGTTAATGTTAAAAGGTAATTCAGAAAGATAAAGCAATACCCAATCAATTTTTTTCCCTGGGATTTGGAATTCTGGGAAATGTGAACCTCTATTTTGATGGGTGTATATGGGGGAGAAAATCAAAGCCTAACATACTGAGAAGCTGATAGAAGACCTTCACTTCAATAAATTCAGATTCCTAAGAACTACCGCCTTTATGATAATAAACTGGAAATTGATGAGCCCTTGTGTACAATTTTAGCCTTGAACTTTATTTTTAACGTTGCACTTAATTTAAGGTGGTAGTTGACAAGTAGTCGTCCCAGATCTTGATAGAACCAAATGGAGACCTTCTATGAAAGAAGGTTTATTCATCTTATGCCTAGAATTATTTATATAAATAATTTTTATATTAACTTGAATATAAAGAAAACTGGATGCACAAGGAAATATGACACCATGAGTGAAACCCAGCAAAACATGGAACAAAAAAATAAACTTGCAAATGGGCTTCCCTGGTGGCTCAGACAGTAAAGAATCTGCCTGCAATGCAGGAGACCAGGGAATCCTCGGGTGGGGAAGATCCCCTAAAGGAGAAAATGGCTACCTACTCCAGTATTCTTGCCTGGAGAATTCCAAAGACAGAGGAAGTCTGGTGGGCTATGGTGCATGGGGCCGCAAAGAGCTGAGCGCCTAACAGTTTCACTTTTCAAATCTGCAAACACTTCAGATGTTTCAGTTTATCAGACACACTCTATAATAAGCTAACAACTTCAATTGAAATAAAATATATAAAATGAATAGGGAACAAGAAACAATAAAATGTGAAAGATTAGGAAAGAATCAAATAGAACTCCTATAATTGAAAAATGTGATACAATTTTAAACTGCATAAAAGGTTTAATAGAAAACTAAATGCAAAAAATAATGCGTGGAGCGAAAGATAGGGCAGAAAATAACTTATCCCACAAGCAGCTCGTAGGGTTAATAAGATAGAAAATATGGGGGAGATGGTTAGAAAAGGATAACAGAGTAAACAAGTTTAACATACTTATCCAGAATTCCAGGAGAGATGAGAAAGACTGGATCAGAGGCAATATTTGAAAAACTAATGACTGGGGGACTTCCCTGGTGGTCCAGTGGTTAAGAATCCACCTTGCAAAGCAGGAGACATAGGTTGTATCCCTGATCTAAGAACTAGGATCCCACATGCTGCTAGAGGGAACTACTGAAGCCTCTGCGCCCTAGAGCTGGTGCTCCTCAACAGGAGAAGCCACCAAAATGGGAAGTCCAAGCACCACAACTAGAGAGTAGCCCCTGCTTGCCGCAATTAGAGAAAGCCTGCATGCAGCAATGAAGACCCTGGTGCAGCCAATAAATCAATCTAAAAAAAAAATAATGGCTGGGAATTCTTCAGAAATAATGAAAACATAAGTGCACAGATTCAAGAGACCCAAATAAGCCTAACAGGATAACAAAAGATAACCATACCTGGAAACATCATAGTGAAATTTGAAAAAAGCAGAATTTTTTTAAAAGAAAAGTAATAGGAAAAAGACTTTTCATCTTTAAACACATGATAGACTGAAAGCTATGTTCCATGTTGACAATTTCTCAACAGTAGCAATGGAAATTTTTAAAAAGTAAACTACCTTCAAAGTGCTAAAAGAAATTAGCAAACCTTCCAGCCTAAATAGTCTTTGCTTGTCATCAAATGAGGGAATCAAGTTAACTGGATGTCAGTTGATTTTAAATTAATCAAGATCATGGGAGAGAAGTGGGGTAAAGCTAGTTTTCAAATACACTTTCTTATAGTTTTCCTCTGTCCCTCCCTTACTACAGTCCTAAGTCCAGGAGTTTGAATTACTCTCTATCTTCATCTCAAGTGACATCCAATTCTTCCCTAGTCTAGTAGATCTATATGACTATGACCACTTCTAAAGAGAGTAGTCTTTTTGAGCTGCATCTCTAAAATCACAAATTCAAACATCTCTTAATTTACAACTTACATTATTGCTCTAAGGGCTTCAGTCACCATTCAGATCAATAAGTCCCAAATTTTCTCTGCAGCCCAAACCTCCTTCCTCACTTTATATAATGTAAGATCATTTATATAATAATTTATATGGATGCTCTATGGACACCTCAAACTCAACATGTTTTACATCAAAATTTTCCCTTCATCAAAACTAAATGTTTTCTCTAGATCTATACGTATGCCTTCTGGTCTTCCTGTGTTCACTCTATCAGTTAACAGAACTAACACTCACCCAGTTCCCTAAGCCTGAACAAAAAAGTACATTTACTTTTACTCATTCTTATTCTACTCTGTTTAATCACCACATACTGTATATTTTATCTTTATTATCCTAATACAACTCTATAACTGCATTTGTAGATGAGAGCAATATCACCTAACTGTATTAATGCAACAACTACTAATCTGTCCCTTGCCTTTAGTCTTATTCCTCTGTGATTTATCATCAACTCTGAAACAAGATGATCTTTTAAAAAATAAAACTGGGTCATGTCACTTTTCTATTTACAACCTTTCAATAATCTCACATTTCTATTTATGTAGAGTCCAAATACCTTGGCATGTGTTACAAAATTATTTGTTGATCTTTCCAATCTCACCATTTCTCTCTTCTTGCTCTGTGGCTCAGCCATACTGATCCTATTTCAGTTCTTCCAAAACACTTCTTTCATTTTGGATCTGTATGGCCATGTTTTTAGTTTTTTTGGAAATTTTAGCCCATGTCCAATTTTTATTTGGATTACTCATACTCATTTTTCATGTATCAAACCAGAATTTACTTTTTCCAGAAAAGTCTTTCCTGTATTCCAAATTTTGGTTAGGTGACCCTCATCTATGCTCTTATACAAGCATGAACTTTTTGCTTATCATGGTATTCATTATACTCTATTTTAAATGTGTGATCACTTTTCTGCCTCCATCTTTCAGGACAGAAACTATGTCTGTTTCCCATTCTACCCCAACACTAATCACCATGCCTAGCACAAAGTATATGCTCAATAAATATTTGCCAAACAAATTAATGAATGGAGGAATAAAATATGTAGAATTATGTCTCTGAAAGGCTTGGGTGTACAAAACAGAATTCAGTTCCACAACTAAACTGGGCTCCAGTTCGTTCAACTTTTTTAAAATGTTGACAGAAACTGGACATATCTTACGTTATTCAATACTGATGAGCATTTACTTTCTACTGCTGCCAGGTAGGTCACTTATGGAGTATTCCTAAATAAACTACCATTTACCCAGCCAGTATTGTCCAGCCTCCCCTGAACAACTGTTTTCATATACCAGGTTCAGTTTCCAGTGCATGCCTTTATCCTTATCATTTTTTTGAAGTGTATTTGCCGATACCTAGAGAAGACTAAGTTCTCTGGTTCCATTTCCAATTTTCCTTGGAAACTCTTGTTCACTAAGTCAATTACATAAAAGAGTCCTCTTAACTATTTTTAGTTGTTTTATATATTGTCTTCAGAGGGAGCATAATTTATCTGAGCTTGGGATGATATCTTAAATACGCTTTTTATATCCACCACAGCTCTAGAAATTGTAGTCTATTGTGTTAAAGACGTAAAAGTAACATCATCACATACCACAAAGAAAAAACTCAGGAAAGAAATATAGAAAAAATATAGGAATGCAGGAGAAAATACCTTTTGCATCATCAACAAACAGGATAAACTAATATTTTGTCTCAAACTTAACTATATTTAAAATCTGAGAATCTGCAGAGTCGCGTGGTGGCGCTGCAGGATAACATTGGGAAATATTTGTACCATCAGACGCTCTGGTTTCCGTGAACCTTTGGAACTGGGAGTGCCGGAGAACCAGTGATTAAAAGAGACTTTCAAGAGAAAGCTAGGGAGCCAGAAACTCCTTTGCCACAAAACTGCAAGTCTTCAGGCTCCCAAAGGTTCATGCTGATAGATGAGAGAAGCTGTTTGAGATTGCATTGAAATATTTCCGCAGAAAGGCACTGGACTAGGGAGCCATGGAGCTAGGAAAAGGAAACCCTCAGCAGATAAGGCAAGTGCTGCTTTTCTTTGTTTTCCTGGGAGGGTCTTTGGTGTGTTCAGAGACCTGGCGGTATTCTGTAGCAGAGGAAACGGAGATCGGCTCCTTTATAGGCAATATGGTGAAAGACATAGGTTTGGGTGTGGAAGACCTGGCTGCACGAGGGGCGAGAGTCATCTTTGACGATTATAAACCACACTTGCGGTTGGATCTGCAGACTGGCAACTTGCTCTTAAATGAGCAACCGGACCGGGAGGCACTTTGCGATCTTACCGAGCCATGTATATTGCATTTTCAGGTATTACTTGAAAATCCTTTGCAATTTTTTCGGGCTGAGCTTTGGGTTGAAGACATAAATGATCACACTCCCACGTTCACAAACAAACATATACTTCTGAAAATCTCAGAAAGCACTGCTCCAGGAACCTCGTTCCAAATGGATAGCGCTCAGGACTTAGATGTAGGAAAGAATGGTGTCCAAAACTACACGTTAAATCCCAATCTTCATTTCCACCTTAAACTGCAAGACAGCGAGGACGGTAGAAAATACCCAGAGCTGTTACTGGACCAACCTCTGGATCGAGAAAAGGAGCCTGAGCTTAGATTAACGCTTACAGCCCTGGATGGAGGGTCTCCGGCGAGGTCTGGAACTGCACTGGTGCGTGTGTTGGTCTTAGATATCAATGACAATGCCCCACAGTTTGAGAGGTCCGTCTATGAGGTTCCGATACCAGAAAACAGCCCTCTGGACTTCTTGTTCGTCAGGGTGTCTGCTACAGATTTAGATGCAGGAATAAATGGAGAACTATCTTACTCATTTTCCCACGTTTCCAGAGACATACGGAAGACATTTGAAATCCATCCAATTTTTGGTGAAGTCCGTTTAAAAGCGTTTCTGGATTTCGAATTAGTTCAGTCTTACACAATAAATATTCAGGCCATTGACGGTGGGGGCCTTTCAGGAAAATCAGTAATTTTAGTTAGTGTTGTAGATGTAAATGACAACCCGCCAGAAGTAGTCGTAACATCTCTTACCAGTCCCATACCAGAAAATTCATCGCCTGAAATGGTGGTCGCTGTTTTTAGCCTCAGAGACCAAGACTCTGGAGACAACGGGAGGATGGTTTGCTCAATTCAGAACAACCTTCCATTTCTCTTGAAGCCTAATTTCAAGAATTTCTACACCTTGGAAACAGAGAGCCCACTGGACAGAGAGAGTAAAGCAGAGTACATCATAACCATCACGGTCACTGACATGGGAACTCCCAGACTGAAAACCGAGCACAACATAACCGTGCTGGTGTCCGACGTCAACGACAACGCCCCCGCCTTCACCCAGACCTCCTACACCCTCTGGGTCCGCGAGAACAACAGCCCCGCCCTGCACATCGGCAGCGTCAGCGCCACAGACACAGACGCGGGCGCCAATGCCCAGGTCACCTACTCGCTGCTGCCGCCGCCCGACCCGCTCGTGCCCCTCGCCTCCCTCGTGTCCATCAACCCCGACAACGGCCACCTCTTCGCCCTCACGTCCCTGGACTACGAGGCCCTGCGAGCCTTCGAGTTCCGCGTGGGCGCCTCCGACCACGGCTCGCCCGCGCTCAGCAGCCAGGCGCTGGTGCGCGTGCTCGTGGCGGACGCCAACGACAACGCGCCCTTCGTGCTCTACCCGCTGCAGAACGCCTCGGCGCCCTGCACCGAGCTGGTGCCCAGGGCGGCCGAGCCGGGCTACCTGGTGACCAAGGTGGTGGCGGTGGACGGCGACGCGGGCCAGAACGCCTGGCTGTCGTACCAGCTGCTCAAGGCCACGGAGCCTGGGCTGTTCGGCGTGTGGGCGCACAACGGCGAGGTGCGCACGGCGCGGCTGCTGAGCGAGCGCGACGCGCCCAAGCAGCGGCTGGTGGTGCTGGTCAAGGACAACGGCGAGCCGCCGCTGTCGGCCAGCGTCACGCTGCACGTGCTGCTGGTGGACGGCTTCTCGCAGCCCTACCTGCCGGCCCCGGAAGCGGAAGCGGCGGCCGCGGCGCCGGCCGACCCGCTCACCGTCTACCTGGTGGTGGCCTTGGCGTCGGTGTCGTCGCTCTTCCTCTTCTCGGTGCTGGTGTTCGTGGCGGTGCGGCTGTGCAGGAGGGGCGGGGCGGCCTCGGCGGGTCGCTGCCCGGTGGTCGAGGGCCACTTCCCTGGCCAGCTGGTGGACGTCAGCGGCACGGGGACCCTGTCCCAGAGCTACCAGTACGAAGTGTGTCTGACTGGAGGAACTGGGACCAGAGAGTTCAAGGTTCTAAAGTCTGTTGCCTCCAATCATCGGGGGTCCATGATTAATGTAGAAGAAAACTCAGACTTTCTAAATGGTTTTGGATTCAATTAGGAATTTATTAGTTTATTGGAGTAGGAAATTTTTTCAAAATACACTGTTTCCATTTGCTTTTAGATTCATATAGAATTTTTTTTTGCTGATTTCATTTTCCTAGTTAAGGTTAGCAATTTTTCTTGAGTATATAGTCATATATATGCTCTTTATTCTATTTTGATGGAAAGATCATTCAACTTCATTACTGCAAAGTCACAAACATTTGTTCAATTTTTCAACTTTTTGTCATCAAACACTATTGATTTGAAGATGACCCAAGACGCATTCTGTTTGATTGTTGTTCAGAAACCGCTTCCTAATTTTTTGATACTGTGGTTTCTTGGGAGATGAGCATCATAAAATATAATGAATTATTATATCTTCTATTGAATCATATTATGCCTACCTGTCTTAAATTTTTTAATGGAGAAATGTCTGCAAAATGCATGTTTTTGTTTCACAATTGTATTAAATGGAAAAGACTACAATTTCTCCTATACTTAGACTTTTGCTCTCTTTACATCAACCTTCTGTATATATGAATGTTACTGAAATATTATTTCAAAATATTTAAATAATAGGTCCTTTTGTAGTGTCTATCTATCCCACCCTACCTTTTTCAGAAAACTTCTCTCTTCAGTAATAGTATATTGTTGCAACCATGTTTATTTTATATGACTTATCTCCCTCTGTGATTTCAGATAATCAGACAAAGTGGTAGACATTACTGATACAAGCTTGACCAATCTCATTTTCTCTGCTTTAAAAAATGGCTTTATAAACTAGTATAAAATAGCCCATTACTTAACAAGAAAACTATATCATGATGGCTAAATACTTGAAAACAGCACCGAAATTCAATCTACTTAGATAAGTGAAAAGTGAAAGTGAAGTCACCCAGTCGTGTCCGACTCTTTGTGACCCCATGGACTGTAGCCTACCAGGTTCCTCCATCCATGGGATTTTCCAGGCAAGAATACTGGAGTGGGTTGCCATTAAAGGAGATGCCTAAAGAGTAACCTTGTTGTGGATTTTCTGATCTCTTTCAAGTAAGATTTCTCTATTGAGTTTTTGGAAACAAATATGCTATATTTTAATAAATTTCCCTCTAAATAAGATAGGCAAATTGTTTTTTCCCCTTGTCAAAAGCACTTTTAGGTAGTCTTGCATGGTTTGGACCTTACTATTGGTTTGAGATGTTAAAAAATAATGGTTTTCATATTAATGTACTATTTAGGATCAAAGATTGTAGAATATTAGTAGTCTTTGAGGGTCTATAAAGAATTGGTGGATATTTCCAAACTGAATGGTATTTGGAGTGTTTAACAGAAGTTAGAAATTCCTAGAAAAATTCTTTCTTACCTAGTAGAATAATAGGTCCCACAGTAGAATTTTCTGCAACCCTATGGACTGTAGCCCACCAGGTTCCTCTGTCTATGGGATTTTCCAGGCAAGAATACTAGAGTGGGTTGCCATGCCCTTCTCCAAGGGATCTTCCCAATCCAGGGATCGAACCTGCATCTCTTCTGTCTCCTGCATTGGCAAGCAGGCTCTTTACCACTAGTGCCACCTGGGAAGAAGCCCATTATGACATTAATTATATTCAAAAACACTGACAATGTAAAATATGTTCTTAAAAGATGTACAACTTATTTGTAGATTCACTAGAGCTTTGCTATTATGTTCTTTCTTTATTATAATATATTCCTTTACTTATAGGAACCAAGGCATTTTGCTATTTAATGAAAAAACATTTTATGCCATTCTGAATTATTTCAAATTACTATTCATATGAGCATAGAAAAAAAGCCATTTGAGAACATGCTGCCTTGTTTATACAGCTCCTATAATGAAGAAGGATGTCAGCAAAGCTGGCGGCTTCTATATTAGGAGGAAAATCCATCCACCAGAATTTTAAAATTAATTGTGACTTATTCATTGATCTAGTCAACAAATACTCGTTGAGCATCTACAGGAATGCTCTGCCAGTAACTATTCTCAATGTTAGTGAGTGTAAAGGTGAACAAAACAAAGTTCTCAAACTCAATGATGTCACAAAAAAGAAACTATGTACATACCTGCTTTATAAGACAATGACCAATGCTAGGGAAAAAGAGAAGGGTAAGAGAGATGGGAAGTGCCCTCATATGCATTTTCGCATACTTTGTAAAGTTTCATAAAATCCTAATGCTCTGACCTTATGTATAATAGGTATTATAAACTGGACTTAAATGGTAGCTTTTTCCTTTATGTGATTCAAACAATGGAAACCACAATTCTGGCACATAGGGTACACAGAATTTTAAAGCATGTATAGAGGAATTTCTTCTGTTTCGTGGAGAGACTTTTAATAAATCACATGGGCTTTTATTGTTATTTTTACAAGACGAATATGACTGATCATCATTAAGTGTCCTTTCACTTCTAAGTTCTCTTCAAAGCACCTCACCTAGACAGCAGATTCTAGAAGGTAGGGACAATGTCTGGATTGTTTATTGATGTATTTCAGAACCTAGTACATATATATCAATCATATTTACTTGAATGATGTATGAATAATTATGATTGCCTGGTTTTCTGATTATATACTCTTCCCCAAAACATTTTCAAGCTTCTAATAGCCTTTTAGATTATTTTATAGAGAGAATACAATTGTAGCAATTATTTTCGAAGACAACGCATGGTGGCGCTCCAGGCTAAGGCGTCGAAAAAATATGCCCAGGAAATGCTACCAATTTTACATCAGCTCTCCAGCGGAAGCGAAAAGACTGTAATGTAAGCAAAGCTCACAAGTCTCCAGAAAATGCTACTCACAGACATTTCCGGACAGGTTACCAACTGGGAGAACCATCACATTCTCAGTCACATCGCTCCCTAAAATAGAGCTGGCCTTGATCCTGGAAAGGCATTTGTGGAAGTAAAGATGGAGGCTGGAGGGGAGCGTTTTCATCAACAAAGGCAAGTCCTGATTCTCTTTCTTTTGCTGGGAGTGACTTTGGCAGGCTGGGAATCCCGTCGCTATTCCGTGATGGAGGAAACAGAGAGCGGCTCGTTTGTGGCCAACCTTGTCAAGGACTTGGGGCTCGGAGTGGGGGAGCTAGCTGCGCGGGAAGCCCGGGTGGTCTCCGAGGATAACGAACCCCGGTTGCAGCTCGATCTGCAGACTGGGAAGTTGACATTAAATGAGAAACTGGACCGGGAGGAGATGTGCGGCCCTACAGATCCATGTGTAATGCATTTTCAAGTGTTACTGAAAAAACCATTGGGAGTATTTCGAGCTGAGCTACTGGTGAGAGACATAAACGATCATGCTCCTGAGTTTCCTGAAAGAGAAATGACTTTGAAAATCCCAGAGAACAGCCCTCCTGGGACAGTGTTTCCTCTGAAAAAAGCTCAGGATTTGGACGTGGGCAACAACAACATCCAAAACTACAGTATCAGTCCCAATTCTTATTTCCATGTTTCCTCCCGCAATCGGGGGGATGGTAGGAAATACCCAGAGCTGGTGCTGGACCGAGAGCTTGATCGGGAGAAGCAGGCCTTGCTCAGATTAACCCTCACAGCGCTGGATGGCGGCTCTCCGCCTCGATCTGGTACCACCCAGGTCAGAATCTTGGTCTTGGATATCAATGACAACGCCCCTGAGTTTGCGCAGGCCCACTACCAGGTGCAGGTCCTGGAGAACAGCCCCGTAGGCGCCCTCGTTGTCAAAGTTTCTGCTAGAGATTTAGACATTGGGACAAATGGAGAGGTATCATATTCCCTTTTTTATAGTTCTCAGGAGATAAGCCCAACTTTTGAGCTAAACAGCCTTTCGGGAGAAGTTCGCCTAATTAAAAAACTCGATTTTGAGACAGTATCCTCATATGATCTGGATATAGATGCATTTGATGGCGGGGGACTTTCTGGAAAATGCTCTGTCTCCATTGAGGTGGTGGATGTTAATGATAATGCCCCAGAACTAACTATTTCATCACTTACCAGCCCCATTCCTGAAAACTCCCCTGAGACTGAAGTGGCCCTGTTTAGGATTCGAGATCGAGACTCAGGGGACAACGGAAAGATGACTTGCTCCATCCAGGATGATCTCCCCTTTATTCTGAAACCATCTGAAGAGAATTTCTACACGCTGGTAACAAATGGGGCGCTAGACAGAGAAAGCAAAGCTGAGTATAATGTCACCATTACTGTCACCGACTTGGGGACACCGAGGTTGAAAACGGAGCACAACATAACCGTGCTGGTGTCCGACGTCAACGACAACGCCCCCGCCTTCACCCAGACCTCCTACACCCTCTGGGTCCGCGAGAACAACAGCCCCGCCCTGCACATCAGCAGCGTCAGCGCCACAGACACAGACGCGGGCGCCAATGCCCAGGTCACCTACTCGCTGCTGCCGCCCCCCGACCCGCTCGTGCCCCTCGCCTCCCTCGTGTCCATCAACCCCGACAACGGCCACCTCTTCGCCCTCACGTCCCTGGACTACGAGGCCCTGCGAGCCTTCGAGTTCCGCGTGGGCGCCTCCGACCACGGCTCGCCCGCGCTCAGCAGCCAGGCGCTGGTGCGCGTGCTCGTGGCGGACGCCAACGACAACGCGCCCTTCGTGCTCTACCCGCTGCAGAACGCCTCGACGCCCTGCACCGAGCTGGTGCCCAGGGCGGCCGAGCCGGGCTACCTGGTGACCAAGGTGGTGGCGGTGGACGGCGACGCGGGCCAGAACGCCTGGCTGTCGTACCAGCTGCTCAAGGCCACGGAGCCCGGGCTGTTCGGCGTGTGGGCGCACAACGGCGAGGTGCGCACGGCGCGGCTGCTGAGCGAGCGCGACGCGCCCAAGCAGCGGCTGGTGGTGCTGGTCAAGGACAACGGCGAGCCGCCGCTGTCGGCCAGCGTCACGCTGCACGTGCTGCTGGTGGACGGCTTCTCGCAGCCCTACCTGCCGGCCCCGGAAGCGGAAGCGGCGGCCGCGGCGCCGGCCGACCCGCTCACCGTCTACCTGGTGGTGGCCTTGGCGTCGGTGTCGTCGCTCTTCCTCTTCTCGGTGCTGGTGTTCGTGGCGGTGCGGCTGTGCAGGAGGGGCGGGGCGGCCTCGGCGGGCCGCTGCCCGGTGGCCGAGGGCCACTTCCCGGGCCACCTGGTGGACGTCAGCGGCACGGGGACCCTGTCCCAGAGCTACCAGTACGAGGTGTGTCTGACTGGAGGTACTGGGACAAATGAGTTCAAATTCTTGAAGCCTGTCTTACCCAGTATTCTAGAATCAAACTTTGAAAGGAAATCAGAAGGAAGTCCAACCTTCCAGAATCGTTTAGGCATCTGAAACTTCTCCAACTGCGTACATTAGTTTTATCTCGTACACCTTTCCCTTTTTTAAAAGTGAAAGTGAAGTCGCTCAGTCGTGTCCGTCTCTTTGAGATCCCATGGACTGTAACCTACCAGGCTCCTCCGTCCATAGGATTCTCCAGGCAAGAGTACTGGTGTGGGTTGCCATTTCCTTCTCCAAGGGATCTTCCCGACCCAGGGATCGAACCGGGTCTCCCGCATTCCAGGCAGACGCTTTAACCGCTGAGCCACCAGGGAAGCCCCTTCCCTTTTTTAACCTGGTAGTAATAATTCTACTTGTCTTTCTTCTTTTCAAAGTTTTTCATAGTAATGCTAATCTTCGTTTTGTTGGCCTGTTTGCCCTATAATTAGTTTTCCAATTATTGTTAGTAAAATTTTATATCAGGGAAGTTCATACTACTGGTTAAATTTTTAGTATTTATTTCTAAATGATAATATGAAAGCCTCTCAGAATAAAAGTAATTCTAACTTTAAAAAGTTCTTTTCTCACTGTATATAACACTATGTAAAAACGTCTGACTCATTTTATCATATTTCATTTTTTTATTACTGGAAGGTTTTAAGTTTTTGTTATTTACACAACTATGACTTTTCTATAACGCCTCTTCTGTTTGGAATGGTATTAATTTATATTTGTGTGCTGTGCTGTGTGCTGTACTAAGTCGCTTCAGTCATGTTCCACTCGTCGTGACCCTATGGACTATACCTGCCAGGTTCTTCTGTTACTTATGTCCAATTTTTTCCAAGCTCTGTTTGGATTTTTGTTTTATCAGTAGATAGCCACATGTATAACTTCCTATTTATTTCAAAATCACTCTTGTAATCATTGGACTTTCACTTTAAAATACATGTTATCTCATGAAGGTATATCTTTTTCATCTATTCTGTTCTAATTTAATGTTGAAGACTTTTAAGTTCTTCCTTATATCTAACTGAAGTCATGATCCTGTTAAGAGTTTAATGATACCCACAATGACTAATGAGTTCTCTTTTTTAAAAAAAATTATTCTTAACTAGAGGATAATTGGAGAAGGCAATGGCACCCCAATCCAGTACTCTTGCCTGGAAAATCCCATGGACAGAGGAGCCTGGTAGGCTGCAGTCCATGAGGTCACTAAGAGTCGGACACTACTGAGCAACTTCACTTTGACTTTTCACTTTCATGCATTGGAGAAGGAAATGGCAACCCACTCCAGTATTCTTGCCTGGAGAATCCCAGGGACGGGGGAGCCTAGTGGGCTGCCGTCTATGGGGTCGCACAGAGTCGGACGCAACTGAAGCGACAGCAGCAGCAGCAGCAGACATAACCAAGCAATACATTGCCTGCCGCTGTCCCCTACTATTACAAACAAATTCTCAAGTGAGCTCTAAATTCTGCCCCTAGAGGAGCTATTGACACAGCATTCCAGTATCTGTTTGCCTTTGGATGATGACATTGTTCTGGTCAATAGGTAATTTGAAAGGAAATACATTGTAGAATTAACATTACTTAAGCAAATAAAACTTAGTAAAGATATGTTGGTGAGGGAGTTGAATGATTTGAAGAAATAATCAACTCTGTTGTCAGGACGACTCTATCTCCAGGAACCTGGTGTGGTTGGCAGAGTAATGGCCCCCTAAAGACATCCACATCCTAATCCCTGGAACCCGTAAATGTGCTGTGTTGTATTGCAATAGGAAATTAAGGTTCAGAGGTATTAAGGTTGGTAATCATTCTTAAAATACGGAGAATATCCTAGACGATTTGGATGGGCCTGATTTAATCAGTTGAAAGGCCTTAAAAGCAGCTTTGAGTCTTCCTTGAGATGAAGAAATTCCAACTGTGGGCAGCAGCTTCAGTTGATGCCCCAGATTTCCAGCCTTTCCTTTCTAATTGCCTCCTCTACAGATTTTGCATATTGCTTAGCCAGCTCACCCAATCAAATAAGTCACTTCCTTACAATAAATCTCTTAACATGTATCTCCTGCTGCTTGTTTCTCTGACTGAATCCTGACTGATACAGATTTTGGTTCCTGGAAGTAGAGTGCTGCTGTAACAAATAACTAAAAACATGGAAACTGGCTTGGAATTGAGTAACAAGCATAGGCTGGAAGAATTGTGAAGAGCATGATGGAAAAGTCTTAGATTGCTTTGGACAGACTGTTAGTTGAAATACAAATGTTAATAACTCTGCTAGCAAAGATTCAGAAGGAAGTAAGTTGAGAAAGGAAGTAAGTTGAGGAAGTATGGTTGAGAAAACATATACTGCCATGTAGAATACCTAAATCAAAACCTTAGGAGACTTGGTAGTAATATGGATGTTAAAGTCACTAATGATGAGGACTCAGAAAGAAATGAGGAAAATGTTTTTGGAAACTGGAGGAAAGGGAATCCTTGCTACATAGGGGCTGAAAACAGGTGCATTGTATCCTGCAGTGGAAATGTGAGAGAAAAAAGACTTGTAAGCAATGAACTTGGATATTTAGCTGAGATTTCCAGGCATAGGTTGAAAGTGCAGCCTCGTTTCTTCTTGCTGCTTATAGTAAAATGTGAGAAGGATAAAATAGATTGAGGGAAGGACTGTTAAGCAAAAAGGAACCAGAATTTGATGATCTGAGAAATTCTCAGCCTATTCAGATTGTAAAAGATGCTAAAATTAGGAAAGAAAGCCAAGGATGTCACAGGTGTACACTATTTGTATTGGGCATACACACTGAGACAATACTATAATGAGATGAGGTCTTTGAGAACCCTACATATATTTCTTATATGGGATGTCTATAAATCTTTGGGGACCAGAGAGTGGACTATGATAGGGAGAATAATGGCCTCACAAAGTATCTATGTCCTAATCTCTGGATATCTTGTTATGTGGTAAAGGGGAATTTAAATTGCAGATGGAATTAAGGTTGATAATCAGCTGACCTTATAATAAGATTACTCTAAATTATCCAAGTGGGCTTAGAACCACAAGAACCTTTAATAAGTGCAAGTGGGAAGCAGAAAAGTATCAGAGTGATATTATGTGAAAAACTCTGAACCAGCTATTACTGAATTTGAAGATAGAAAGGAGCCACCAGTGAGAGAATGCAGATAGCCTCTAGAAGCTAGAAAGACAAGAAAATGTATTCTCCCTTGCTTCCAGAAAGGAATATAATTCTACCTTAACTTTAGCCCAGTTTAACTTCAGACTTCCAGAACAGTAAAATAATAAATTTGTGTCATACTTTGTTAATAGTAGCTATAGAACATGAATACAAATGGCTATCGAGAGCTATTTCCAAGCCTATTTTTCTTTGCCTTCCCCTACTTCAGGCCAGAATATTCATATTCCCATAATCTCTTGCAGATAGGAATGTCATATCACTCCATTATTGCTAATGATATAAAAGTGTAATTGGGAATTGGGCTTAAGGGAAATATTTTTGAAAGGGATAATCTGCTGTGGCATAGTCCTTAGGATTTTGCCCGTTTTCCTTTTTCTTCATTGGCATTGGTATTGAGGAGTAAACTTTGAGTTGAAGCAGCCAACTTGCAACCATGAGATGAATACCATAGAACAGAGGTTATATATACCAAGTATGGTAAGATGGAAAGCCCCTGAATTTCTTACAGCATTGTCAAGTTACCACAACATCTCTATGCTACCTCCTCCAGGCTTTATGTTACACTTGATAAATAAACTCTTATGTGATTAAACAATTGTAGTCAGGTTTTCTGTTGATTATAGACAAATGCATTCCACACTGACATACCTCTTCTCTCCTTCTCATGAGTAAGGTTGACTCACACAGTTGTCTGATTAGGTCCTAGGTTGTCTGTTTAAGATATATGACATGCTTGTCAAAAAAAATACTTTTATCTTCCCTTAGGTGTTATCAAGGGACAGTACTCTTGAGTTTCCATGGCTGACTTTGTATCTTTATTCAGTCATCTCTCAATCTAATAAAAACATACACAAATAATTGAACTTCCAAAGGAATTTTCCTGGCTGGTAGCAAGCCTAAAAATTGAGTTTTGGAAAACAGAATGAGAAAGTGACCTGATAAATGCCAGCTATACTTTTAAATCTGCATCAGTGGTGTCTTCACAAGATGACTAGAAGTTTATTTATGAAGCAAACCAGATTTGTTTAAGGTTTGTTTATGAAACAAACCATTTGTTTCCCTCTCAGGCATGGAAGTGGCACAGCCAAAAATTTTATTTAGTAAAATAAATTGACTACATATGAGTCTTGAAAATCTTCATAAGCATATCAGCGATCTATATGTCCTGGTAGAATATGCTTGATGAAAGGATCAGAAATTCCTGACAACCTTTTCAATATACAGAGATGTGTGTTTTCAGGCTTCAAGGTGTCAGCAGCCACTACTCTTTTCCCATCTTACTTTACAAGTACTTTATTGGTAAAGTGTAGAATTTAAAGGCATCTCCAAAGGCTTCCTGCTTACATCTTTTTTGACTGATCTGGAATACCTTGAAAAGAGTGTTACTTCCAGTTTATCAGCATTATCATGAAAAATCAATAAAAATATATCATTATACATGATGGAATTACCTCACAAAGTTTTAGAATTCCTTAGCTTCACCCAGTGGAGAAGGCAATGGCACCCTACTCCAGCACTCTTGCCTGGAAAATCCCATGGACAGAGGAGCCTGGTAGGCTGCAGTCCATGGTGTCGCTAAGAGTTGGACACAACTGAGCGACTTCACTTTCACTTTTCACTTTCATGCATTGGAGAAGGAAATGGCAACCCACTCCAGTGTTCTTGCCTGGAGAATCCCAGGGACAGGGGAGCCTGGTGGGCTGCCGTCTATGGGGTCGCGCAGAGTCGGACATGACTGAAGCGACTTAGCAGCAACAGCAGCAGCAGCTTCACCCAGAGTGTTTGTGTATTTGTCTGTGCTTGTATATGTGTGCATTTGTGTGTGTATGTGTGTGGCAGGGGTGAGGGGAGTAGCTTTAGCAGATAGTACAGATACTCTGCATTCAGAGATAATATACCAGAGTAACAATGCTTTTCCATAGCTTTTTGATAGCTTTTCCACATTGTAAAGATGTTTTTTTCCTTTAATGCATAAATGTATGTAATAGAATTGCCATTGGGGAGGGAAGTGTAAACCAGACTTGGTCATTTTTTCTCCAGTGAGCTCAGGAAAAAGTAAATTGTTGAATCAAATTGTTCATGTGTAGGGTTGGATCCTGTCTTTATTTAAAATATTGATATTTTGTTTCATGAATTATTTCATTAAGTTTGACTTTTTAGAATATTGAATTAAGTAGTATCTATCTTTACTTCCTAAGTATTTTGTTGACCCATTAATTTTGCTTCTGAGATGCTTACCTTCCCCTACCCCTGGTCCCGTTGGTAGTTTCTATCTTGCAAGTTCAAATATCATCACAGCAGTAGTGACGGTGGTCACAGCTGAAATCTGAGTGGTGAGATCTGAATCAAGTCTATCTCCATTCTGAACTTGAGGTAGTAGCAGCAACAGTAGAAGAATACAAAGATCCTAGGAGATCCGACAAACTGAAGTCCTGGGAACGGAAGAGCACCTGTATGGCTGTGATTCATCAGGCAAATTATCTGTTTTTCTTCCAGGTGGCATGCAGCAGTGTGAAAATGTTATCTATTGGCTGGTTTCAATTTGCTCTGTTGAGAATTTTTGCATCTGTGTTCATGAGGGATATTTGTCTCTCTATATATTTTTTTCACGTTACCCTCTTGTCAGTTTTAGTTTCAGGGTTATACTGATCTTATAAAATGAGCTGACAATTCTTATTCTACCTCTGTTGTATGAAAGAGGTTTATATTTGTTTCTTCATTATGTATTTGACAGAATTTACCACAGAAGCCATATGTGGCTAGCATTCTCTTTGTGGGGAAATTTTGAATTGCAAATTCAACTTCTTAAATAAATACGCTGCAGTTTCAATTTTCTATTTCCACTTGTGTCAGTTGGTAACTTGTGTTTTTTAAACAATTTGTCCATTTTATCTAAGATGGTAATACATGAAGTTATTGATAATATTGTTATTATATTTTCAATATATTTAGGATCTGTAGTGGTGCCCCTCTTTCATTTTTGGATATTGGTAAATATGTTTTCTCTCCTTTTGCCTTTATCAGTATTGCAGTTAGTATAATGATTTTATTAGTCATTTTTTTAAACCAACCTTGTCTTTGTTGTTTTCCTATTTCTGTTTCACTGATTTCTACTCATATGTTTTTCTTTTCTTATACCTACTTTGGGTTTAATTTTCTATTCTTTTTATAGTTTCTCTGAAAGCTCAGATCATTGACTCTTTCCTAATACATATTAAAATGTAAAAAAATAAAAGCTATAAATTTCTTACTATGCATTAAGCTGCATTTCATGAATTTTGATTCGTGATTTTATTGTTTGAATTTATCATTTCCCTGTTGATTTCTTCCTTGATCTGTTGCTTAACTAGAAGTATGACTTAATTTCCAAATATCTGGGGATATTATTTTGGATGTCCCAAATAGGTCTGTTTTAGTCTGAGAAGATACTCTGTACAATTTCACTCCTTTAAACTTAATTGAGTTTTGCTGTTTTGTTGTTGTTATCTAACATATGGGTTATCTTGATATGTTTTATATGTATGCTTGAAAGAAATGTGTATTCTATAGTCGTGGTGTGTAGTATTCTGTAAATATCAAACCAAATTGCTTTCATAATGTTTAAATATTCTTTATTCTTACCACATTTTCCTATATGTTCTATCAGTTACTGGGAGAAAAATGTTAATTCTTCCATTGTTAATTGTGGATTTGTCTATTCTTTCAGTTCTAGCATTTTTGTAACCTTATGTATTGGGAAGCTTTGTTGTTAGATATGCACATCATTAGAATTATTTTATTTTCAATAAATTGACACTAATCATTATGAAATATCTCTTTTAGTTTCTAGTAATACTTTAAATCTGATATTAGTAGAGTTACCCATATTTCTCATGCTTGGGGTTTGTATAATATATCAGTTTTCATCCTTTTGCTTCTATTATGTCTTTATATTTTAAGTTCATCTTTGGTAAACTATCATGCATAGAGTTGCATCTTGCTTTTTTATCCAGTCTTATCATTTCTGCCTTTTAATAAGATAGTGCATTCTATTTACATTTAATATAATTATTTCTATAATTGTGTCTATTCTCCTTTTTTTGTTTGTTTTCTTTTGGCTCAATTCTATAATTTTTGGTATTCCACTTTATATCCTAAATTGACTTTTTACTTATAACATTTTGGGATAGTGTTTACCCTAAAAATAGGATTACAAAACTTTTACTTATCACAGCCTACCTTAACTTAATATACTACTTCATCTATAATGTGAAAGCTGCCTATTATGTAATTACCATCATTTTTGCCATAGCACAGATCAGTGCAAGACACAGGAGAGATATTTAAGAATTCATTTAGTGGAGGATCTCTGTAAATATGGTCAAATTGGAAAATACTTCAGAAAGACCTTGAAATCTACTATGTGGAAGGTATTTCAGACTGGAGAGATATATAATGAGAGTAATCAATATGGAAAAGTCTTCAGCCTGATTCCAAATTTAAATGTGTACAACAGAACTCATACTAAAGATAAATCCTGTGAATTCACTAGATCTATGACAGCCTTCATTAATCATTCACTTGTTAAGACACACTGGACAGAGTCCTAACAATATAAGGAATGTAGAAAACTTTTCAGCTTTTCTTTGTATCTTAGGACTCATGTGAAAATTCACATTGGAGAAGAGTACTATGAATATACAAAATGTAGGAAAGCTCTCATTCATTCTTCATGCACTGCTGTACATGTAAGAACTCACAGTGGAGACAGGCTTTATATTTACAGAATGTGAAAATGCCTTCCATTTCTTTCATCTCTAAGAAAATGTGAAAACTCTCAGTGGAGAAAAATTCTGTGAAGGCAAAAAATGTGGAAAAATCTTCAACTGGCCCTCATTTTTTAGTTACACATGTGAGAATTCATATTGAAAATATACCCAATGAATGTAAAAGAGTATGAGAAAGTTTTATTTCTTCTATATCCCTTAAAGTACCTATAAGAACTCAAATTGGAAAGAAGTATTATGAATATAAGGAACGTGGGAAAACCTTCACTTATTCTTTTTTTTAAAACCGCTTAGACAAAAGCACTTTAGTTGACAGAATATAAATTTCAAAAATACATTTTTTGTAAGAAAAGAGCAATAATTACGTATAGCCTTTACAAACAAGTTTCTCAGTAAATTCCAGGGTGCTTTAGATCCCTGTTTACCAAGACACATTTTCTGTCATTCTCCTGGGCAAACTGTTTAACATTCACTAATTTTTAAAAAGACCCAGAGCAGATAGTAATCCCCTCCTTTCACTCCGTGTTGGATTTTCACTAAACCTGAGTGAATCACCTAATGAAAATGATAAAAAACATTGCTTTACTCTCATACCCTCTGCCTTCCCATCTTGTTCCCTTTTATCTTTAGTCCTACTAATAGAAGATCTGTATGTAAAAGCTCATTCAAAACTATTTATTGGCAGAAAAGAATTGTTCATTTAAGTCATAAATCTAAATAACTCAGAAGATATAAAGAAGACCAGTAGAGTTTGTATTTTTATCTTCATGCTCTCCCTAGCCTTGCTGCAGTTTGAGAATGGAATTCTGTCCTTTGTGTCATTCTGGTGCCCCCCCTTAATTAGAAATCCTTCATTTGTTGATTCTTCCTGAGGCACACAGCACTGGACAGTTTTCCAACTCAGACCTTCACTTATTCTTCAAAGATTATTTGACAAGTGAGAAAACACTAGAAATGAGTTCTATACATGTAAGGAATGCACAGCTCCCTTCCTCTTGTAATTAACCATATAAGGACCAATATTGGAGAGAGGCCCTATAATTGTAGACATTTTACTGTACATGGGATAACATAAATTGGAGTGAAACTGTGCATATATGAAATGCAGGAGTGTCTTCATCTGTTCTTATCATTTAGGAAATTTGTGAGAACTCATACTGAAGAGAACTCTTATTAGTATTTGAAGCACAGGAAAATCTTAATTTGTATCTAATTCTTGCAAAATCATGTGAATCCTAACACTTTAGTGCATATATGAAAACATAAGAGAAACCATACCAGTGTGAAGAGTGTGGGAAAACCTTCAGGTCTTTCTCATTCTTTAGTCATCAAGTGAGAACTCATACTGGGAGACAGGAATTTGAAGAATGTGGAAAATTCTTTCATTTTCCCTAATACTCCAAAAATATGTGAAAACTCACACTGGAGAGAAAACCCTATGAATGTGGGAAAACCTTCAGGTGCATCTCTTCTTTGTTATGCATAAAGAAATTAATACCTGAAGAGAAATCTTTAAAATGCTGCAAATAGGGAATTGCTTTATCAGTGTCTCTCTCATCTTTGAAGTGGTACCCTAGCTTGTAACTTATAGTTTCCATTTGCTAATATAAACCTCTGTTAATAACGCTCCTAGTACCCTTTCAGCTATTTCATATAACTTTCAATGTGTATTACTTTCATTGTGATTTGCATATGTGCACTGTGTCATTTCCACTGTGACATCTCAGACTGAAGTAAAATGTATGTTTTAATATGCAAGTAAGTGTACTTGAAATTAGTTTTGTTATTGTTTCTACTTAATTTCCACTATATGCAATGCATGTGGTCCTTGTGATACTGACTTTGGTACTTATTGGAATTTTCTTTCTGCCCTACTATGACAGACCCTGGGATTTGCCTACTGATACCTATTCTACCCTTCTCCTTACTATGAAAACAGAAATTTTCAGGTTATTGATCTTTACTGTAGAGAGATGTATCTTTAGCATTTTTGTGGCTAGTATAGTAGGTAGCATTTGTTTTGGTTAATAAGTAGTTGATGTAAATAAAAAATGGTCAAAGTTATCAAAAAAGGATGGTTTCATCTGACTTGGTAATTTAACCTTTTGTACTTTGCTCCTCTTTTAAGTTGGACACAACAATTCACGTTGAAAAGAGAGAACTTGGAACCATGAGAATAAAAGCTAGGGGATTTGATTGTGCTGGATTATGTTATATGAGGGTTAGAACTACTTTTTCTAGAATGCTCTTTGCTGAATGGTTAGAATTGGATAAAAGAGGAACCTCCTGAGATTTGAAATGCAAAAATGAAGAAGCCATTAATCTCAAAATGATGTGGATGTAACAGATTGACAGATCCAAAACTGTTCAGAAGTTCCAAACTTCAAGCTTATCTTCCTGACTACTGTCTTTGTTAAATAACATCAACCCTGAGCCAATCACAAGCACTTCAGTCCCCTCAGAGGTGGCGGTGTCCACAGACATCTCCATGAGTCACTTTTTATGGTCCTACTTTGACAGATAGACATGTACAACTGTTTGAATTTCCTTGCAAACTCAAATCTGTCCATTCATACCACTGTTTAAGGATATTGTGTTTAAAGATTCTCCAGTCCTCTGATTACCTCTTCTCCTCATTTGAGAAAGGTCTAATTCCTCTAATGAGCACATAGTTCTAATATTTCCAGTGGGTCTGTTTTCCTGAGTCATAAAATGTTACAGCAAAAGCAAGCAAATAAATAAGTAACTTTGTTCCCCTATTGCAACTGGTGAGTGGCTATCCTTGTTACCTATTTCTGGACTCTTCCAGGAGAGAAATAAGCACCTTGCTGATTTGTGAAGCATGTTGTGGGAATTTTGTCTAAATCAAAACTGAATGAAAGGGCTTCCCCGGGGGCTCAGTGGTAAAGAATATGCCTGCCCATTCGGGAGACACAGGTTTGATCCCTGGTCTGGGAGGATCCCACATGCCACAGAGCAACTAAGCCCATGTGCCAAAACTACTGAGTCTGTGCTCTAGAGTCTGGGAGCCACAATTACTGAGCCCATGTGCCGTAGCTACTGAAGTCTGAACACCCAAGAGCCTGTAGTCCACAACAAGAGAAGCCATCTCAATGAGAAGCCTACACACTACAATGAAGAGTAGCCCCTTCTTACCACAACCAGAGAAAAGTCTGTGCAGCAACAAAGAACCTGCATAGCCATAAATAAATTTGTAAAAAAAAAAAAAAACAAAAAAAAAAAACTTCAAAACTGAATGAAATTCCTGAATGACAAACACAGTATCATTAAATTAAAACTATTAATGTAATTCACCATACTAACAAAATAAAGAACATATATATGATTATCTCAATAAGTTCATAGAAAGTCCTTGAAGAATACAAGACACTAGAGGATGGGAACACCCTTACTATTGTTAAGAAATAAAACTACAAAAATCCTAAAACTAACATCATACTTATTGGTAAGATTGAATGCTTCCTCATAATAGTAAGAGACAAAGCCAGAAAGTTCTCACTCTTTCTGTTCAATGTTATTTTGTTTAAATTTTTATTTACTTATTTGTCTGTACCAGGTCTTGGTTTTGGCTCTCCAGATCTTTAATCTTCGTTGTAGCATGTGGGATCTTTAGTTGTGGCATGCAGACTCTTAGTTATGGCATGTGGGATCTAGCTCCCTGACCAGGGATCCAACCTGGACCCCTTGCATTGGGAGTGCAGAGACTCAGCCACAGGACCACCAGGGAAATACCCTGTGGGACGTCTGTATGAGAAACAACAGGTAGATATTTTATGGCAGGAGCAGAGAGGAGCTAAACTGCGTTAGGAGATCAAGAGGTCATACATTTCCCATCCTTGGGGCAAGGGAGACACTACACATACACAAAAGGCTTCACAGGGTCAAAAAGGCAGGGGATGTAGATTATACTAAGTCTTGCTATCCCCCTCCCATATGCCTTTGCCATGAAATCCATCTTGACTGAGGGATGTGTGTGTACCTAGAGGAAGGTCCTGAGATAGATTAACCAGGGGGGTCAAAACAAGACGACTGGCCAAGAAGGGGACAAAGCCCCAGAAGACTGCCCCATAATAAAGGATTTAAACTTCCCAAAGGCACGACTCTAGCACTCTCTTGCTGGGCTTGCCCATGTGTCTTTATGCATCTATTCTGGTTTTCGAGTAAATACTCTTTCCTCTATATCTTCTGTCTCTTTGTCTGATTCTTCCTTTCAAGACAAGGGCTGGGGACTTAGATTCTACCTGCTGGCCCCTGTGGTCTAGCAGTGAAGATTCCTGGTTTCCACCCAGGTGACCAGGGTTCAATTCCAGCTGGAAATTAAGTTCTCTCTCTTCCAACTGCTGCTTATTGCAAGCTAATGCTCACTGCTGTGTGTGTGTGTCTAAAATCATTCTGAGTATTTGCATCTACCACCAGGTAAGTGAAGTCCAGGCCAGAACCTGTATCTACTCCTGTCACGATCCATTTGTATCACCACAGGGATATCAGTATCAGTCAGCTGTGTCCAAGAGTCTTGCTACCAGTAAGCTGGCCACACAGCTATCTGCAATGTCAGTGTATTTTGGTGGCAGATAGAACAGTTCTTGTGGCTTCCCAGGTGGCACTAGTAGTAAAGAACCCGCCTGCCAATGCAGGAGACACAAGAGACTTGGGTTCAATCCCTGGTCAGGAAGATCCCCTGGAGAAGGGAATGGCAACCCACTACAGTATTCTTGCCTGGAGAATTGCATGGACAGAAGAGCCAGGTGGGCTACAGTCCTTGGGGTCACAAAGAGTTGGACACAACTGAGCAACTTTCACTTTCACTTGTTTGATAATACTAGGTAGGGAAAATGCTCCCCAGTCAGATTCAGTATCCATCTCCCACATAGAAGCTAGTTAAAAAAAAAAAGCCTATTTGCATAAAGCCTATTCAAGCATACTGATTCTCCTACAAGTTTTACAGTAATTCCAACAACTCATATGTTCCTAACTGTAGCCTCGATTAGGACTTCATCCACAGGTTTTGATTTTACAGTAGTAGGTAGGGGAAGTGTTCCCCCTGCCAAACATAACATGCACTCCCATAAAACATTCAGGTAAAACTGACACACTTCTTTACATAATTCTAACTTTCATAATCCTATCAATGATTATTAGGTAATCTTAATCTAACTGTAGCCTGGGTTAGGGCTTCACCAATGGGCTTTGGTACCACAGCTGAGTCCTGAAAACGTCTCTTTTCTGGCCCCTGACCATTTTACCCTCTCCAGGGCAAAGTGTTTGGGTTCCCAGTTAGGGGTTGAGACAAGGGACCCTGAGCCTTTTGTTAATCTTCATCTTGTAAATCTGCCAGCCTGTCCACTGCCCCCCGTGAAATTGCCAGTCAGGTTTCTCATTTTAATTTCTACCTTTTGACTTTTAAATTTTTTCCAAATGGGTAGAGTGGACTCCTTTGGGGCCCTTTAATTTGGGAGGGCATCCAACATTAAAAGGGATCCAAATGGTGGATCCCTTCGGCCCACCCACCCCTAGGTTGTGCTATGTTAAAGCTTTTGTTTTAACCCCATCAGTGTCCATTTTATTCACTCATTTTAAAATAACCATCTAAAGATTTCTATTCTACTGTAATGAGTCCCGTGACTCTCTTCTGTTTCCTCTTTGTTTTGCTCCTGTCAATATTCACTTTATTCATCTTACTACTTCACTTCAGTTCAGTTCAATCACTCAGTCGTGTCCAACTCTTTGCAACCCCATGAACCGCAGCACACCAGGCCTCCCTGTCCATCACCAACTCCTGGAGTCCACCCAAACCCATGTCCATTGAGTCGGTGATGCCATCCAACCATTTCATCCTCTGTCGTCCCCTTCTCCTCCTGCCCCCAATCTTTCCCAGCACCAGGGTCTTTTCCAATGAGTCAGCTCTTCGCATCAGGTGGCCCAAGTATTGGAGTTTCAGCTTTAACATCAGTCCTTCCAATGAGTATTCAGGACTGATCTCCTTTAGGATGGACTGGTTGGATCTCCTTGCAGTCCAAGGGACTCTCAAGAGTCTTCTCCAACACCACAGTTCAAAAGCATCAATTCTTCAGCACTCAGCTTTCTTTATAGTCCAACTCTCACATCCATACATGACCACTGGAAAAACCATAGCCTTGACTAGATGGACCTTTGTTGACAAAGTAATGTCTCTGCTTTTCAACATGCTGTCTAAGTTGGTCATAACTTTCCTTACTACTTAGTAACTATTTAAAATGTTCTACCTTGTTGGGAAAAGTCATGTGACTGCCCCCCTTGGCCTCTTACATTCTCTTGTTAATTAACAATTTTTTATTAGCATCTGTAAGATCCAGTGAGGGGAAGATGAAACAGCAAATTTTATAAGGTTTCCTGAATGGTTTTTTTGCAACAACAGGATTGTTGGGCCCTAAAGAAGGCTGGGCCTCAAAGAATTGATGTTTTCAAACTATGGTGCTGGAGAAGCCTCTTGAGAGTCCCTTCCAGACAGCAAGGAGATTAAACCAGTCAATTTAGGAAATGAACCCTGAATATTCATTGGAAGGACAGATGCTGAAGCTCCAATACTTTGGCCACCTGATGCCAAGTGCCAACTCATTGGCAAAGACACTGAGGCTGGGAAAGATTGAAGGCAGGAGGAGAAGAGGTGACAGAGGATGAGATGGTTGGATGGCATCACCAATTCAATGGACAAGAATGTGGGCGAACTCCAGGCGATGGTGAGGGACAGGGAGGCCTGGCGTGCTGCAGTTCATGGGGTGGCAAAGAGTTAGACATGACTTGGTGACAGAACCACCACCACCACCACCACCATGAAGACATAATAACTCTAAATGTGTAATGCACTTACCGACTGAACAACAATAGGATTATAGGGGATGCCCATGTGAAGCGGTCTCCCTTTAACCATAGAATTTACCATGACCTGGGTAATGGGCATATTCAGTGGGTGTATATCCTACTTATTAAAAGGCTAGTCCCACACAGCTTGCATATGAAGCATATCAGCTGCCTCATGTGAAGTTTTCCACTTGGCATTCACAGGGGGAGACAAACCATCCCCATCTCAGGATAAACAGATGTTAGAGTGGCTTTCATCTAGTCCATCAGGCTGGCTATTCCCCTAGGAATAACCTCCTGTGTACCTGGATCACATATAATCATCTGTGATTGTTCCATAGTGATGTGTGGGCCCTGTTTCAATACAAACATGCTCTCCCATTTTGCAGCACTCAAAACCAAAGACACAGCCCCAAAACTAGTTACTCCCACAATTTATTTCAGTGAAGATTCTTCAGGAACTTGATGGTCTACAGAATCAAACAGTTCCTTCACACTATAATCCTGGTGTCAGGAGCTTCTTGGTTTAGTCCTTTTCCCCATGTTTACTGGGAGACTCATCTTTCAGTGTCATATCTTTTTGTTCTTTGATACAGTTCACGAGGTTATCATGGCAAGTATACTGGGGTAGTTTGCCATTCCCTCCTCCAATGAATCATGTTTTGTCAGAATTCTCCATTATAACCCATCTCTCTTGGGTGGTCCTACACGGCATGGCTCGTAGCTTCATTGAGTTTTGCAAGCCCCTTTGCCAGGACAGTGCAGTGATCCATGACGGCAGAACGCCGAAGAATTGATGGCTTCAAACGTGGTGTTGGAGAAGACTCCTGAAAGTTCCTTAGACAGCAAGGAGATCAAACCAGTCAATCTTAAGGGAAATCAACCCTGAATACTCGTTGGAAGGACTGATGCTGAAACTGAAGCTCCAGTATTTTGGTCATCTGATGGGAACAGCCAACTCATTGGAAAAGTCCCTGATGCTGGGGAAGATTGAGGTCAGAAGGAGAAGAGGGCAGAGGATGATGACATGGCTGAATGGCATGACCAATGCAAAGGACACGAACTTGGGCAAACTTTGGAGATGGTGAGGGACAGGGAAGCCTGGTGTGCTGCAGTCCATGGAGTTGCAAAGAGTCAGACACGACTGGGCAACTAAACAAGAACATGTTTACTATCTTCTTGGTAACTAGAGGTCTTAGAGGACATTCTGTTGTCCCTGAACAATTTTTTACCTTAGGGGCAGCTTTGAGGCTAGTGGCCCAAGCTCAAACTTGCTGAAATCTGAGTTTGGACCAGCATCAAGGTCTAACCCAGCATTATCTTATAGTTTAGCTATTACAGATAACAATAACCAAGGAATTATATGCCTAGTATGCCTCTTGTTATTATGTACTTCCTTATATACCCAGTGATTCCACTCCTCAGGATTTGGATCCATCTCTAAACACCTTTGGTAACTTTTACCTTTCTGACTGACTACAGCAAACTGCCGCTCATACCATGGGTGACCAAGTGACTTGGGAATCAAAGGGTCTTCATCCTCTGCCCTTCATGCTTTCTCTTCCCAAACCACATGTTTCCATGAGCCAGGGCTAACCTAGCAAATCCCACTTCATTGACACCAACTGTTTTGTGTTCTGAGCACCCAGTTTCAATGTGGGAAGAGGGAGTTTTTCTCCACACCTCCAACAAGCAATGTTCCAACACCAGCTAGGTATTCTACAAATCAAGTCATTTCTGACACTATCTCCCCTGATACAGCATTAGATTCCACAGATTGAGAGTTCTTACCCTCTAATCACATGATTGATTTACCTGGCAACCAGTACCCAATCCATAGGTGCTGGTTAAAAGTTTTGCCAAAAGAACACAGTGCTCATAGGAAAAACCCTCTTCCAACATATAAGAGATGACTCTACACATGGACATCACCAGATGGTCAACACCAAAATAAAATAAGATTTATTATATTCTTTGCAGCTGAAGATGGAGAAGCTGTATACAGTCAGCAAAAACAAGACCGGGTGCTGATTGTGGTTCAGATCATGAGCTCCTTATTGCAAAATTCAGGCTTAAACTGAAGAACACAGGGAAAACCACTGGGCTTCCCTGGTAGCTCAGCTGGTAAAAAATCTGCCTGCAATGCAGGAGACTCTGGTTCGATTCCTGGGTTAGGAAGATCCCCTGGAGAAGGAATAGGCTACCCACTCCAGTATTCATGGGCTTCCCTGGGGCTCAGACAGTAAAGAATCCACCTGCAATACAGAAATCCTGGGTTCGATCCTTAGGTTGGGAAGCTTCCCTGGAGGAGGGCATGGCAAACGATTCCAGTATTCTAGACTGGAGAATCCCCATGGACAGAGGAGCTTGGTAGGCTACAATCCATGAGGTCAAAAAGTCAGACACAACTGAGTGACTAAGCACAGTACAGACAAGGGAAACCACTAGGCCATTCAGGTATGACCTAGTCAAATCCCTTATGATTATACAGTAGAAGTGACAAATAGATTCAAGGGATTAGATCTCATAGATAGAGTGCCTGAAGAACTATGGACAGAGGTTCATAACATTGTACAGGAAGTGGTGATCAAAACCATCCTCAAGAAAAAGAAATGCAAAAAGGCAAAACAGTTGTTTGAGGAGACCTTACAAATAGCTGAGAAAAGATGAGAAACGAAAGGCAAAGGAGAAAAGGAAACATATTCCTATCTGAATGCAGAGAGCCAGAGAATAGCAAGGAGAGATAACAAAACCTTTTTGAGTGAATAATGCAAAGAAATAGAGGGAAACAATAGAATGGGAAGGACTAGAGTTCTTGTCAAGAAAATTAGAGATACCAAGGGAAGATTTCAAGCAAAGATGGGTACAATAAAGGACAGAAATGGTATGGACCTAACAGAAGCAGAAGATATTAAGAAGAGGTGGCAAGAATACACAGAAGAACTATACAAAAAAGTTCTTCATGATCCAGATAACCACAATGGTATGATCACTCACCTAGAGCCAGACATCCTGGAGTGTGAAGTGGGCCTTAGAAAGCATCACTATGAAGTTAGTGGCGTTCGCAGAATTCCAGCTGAGCTATTTCAAATCCTAAAAAAATGATGCTGTTAAACTGCAGCACTCAGTATGCCAGCAAACTTGGAAAACTCAGCAGGACTGGAAAAGGTCAGTTTTCATTTCAATCCCAAAGAACGGCAATGTCAAAGAACATTCATACTACTGCACAACTGCAATCATTTCACACACTAGCAAAGTAATGCTCAAAATCCTTCAAGGTAGACTTCAACAGTATGTGAACCAAGAACTTCCAGATGTACAAGTTGGATTTAGAAAAGGCAGAGGTATCAGAGATAAAATTGCCAACATCCACTGGATCATAGAAAAAGTTAGAGAATTCCAGAAAAACATCTGCTTCATTGACTATGCCAAGCCTTTGACTGTGTGGATCACAACAAACTCTGGAAAACTCTTAAAGAGATGGGAATACCAGACCACCTGACCTGCCTCCTGCGAAACCTGTATGCAGATCAAGAAGCAACAGTTAGAACCAGATGTGGAAAAACAGACTGGTTCCAAATTGGAAAAGGAGTGATCCAGGCTCTATTTTGTCACCCTGCTTATATAACTTATATGCAGAGTACATCATGCGAAATGCTCAGCTGGATGAAGCACAAGCTGGAGTCAAGATTGCCGGGAGAAATATTAACCTCAGACATGCAGATGACACCACCCTTATGGCAGAAAGCAAAGAGGAATTAAAGAGCCTCTTGATGAAGGTGAAAGAGGAAAGTGAAAAAAGCTGGCTTAAAACTCAACATTCAAAATACCAAGATCATGGCATCCAGTCCCATCATTTCATAGCAAAAAGATGGGGAGTACATCTTTTTGTTGTACTCTGCATATGCATGATGTACTCTGCATATAGCAAAAAGATGGGGAAACAATGGAAACAGTGACAGACTTTATTTTCTTGGGCTCCAAAATCACTGCAGATGGTGACTGCAGCCATGAAATTAAAAGACGCTTGCTCTTTGGAAGAAAAGCAATGACAAACTTAGACAGCATATTAAAAAGCAGAGACATTACTTTGCCAACAAAGGTCCGTCTAGTCAAAGCTATGGTTTTTCCAGTAGTCATGTATGGATGTGAGAGCTGGATAGTAAAAAAGGCTGAGCACTGAAGAACTGATGCCTTTGAACTGTGGTGCTGGAAAAGACTTTTGAGAGTCCCTTGGACAGCAAGGAAATCAAACCAGTCAATCCTAAAAGAAACGAACCCTGAATATTCATTGGAAGGACTGATGCTGAAGCTGAAGATCCAGTAATTTGGCCACCTGAACCAAAGAGCTGACTCACTGGAAAAGACCCTGATGCTGAGAAGGACTAAAGGTAGGAGAAGTGGGTGACAGAGGATGAGACAGTTAGATGGCATCACCAACTCAATGGACATGAGCAAACTCATGGAGATGGTGAAGGACAGGGAAGGTTGGTGTGCTGCAGTCCATAGGATCACAAAGAGTCAGACAAGGGACGGAACTCAGTGACTGAATAACAACAAAAAGACACCTCATTGACATAACAAAAGACACCTTTATTGCTCTCTTAGGAAATTTCAAGGGTGTAAGGGGCTGTATCAGAAACCAAGAAGAAAGACCAAATATGTATTTCCTATTATCAATCACAATGTCCAGCTTTCCTGGTGGTTCAATGGTAAAGAATCTGCCTGCCAATGTAAGTTACTTGGGTTTGATCCCTGGTCCCAGAATATCCCTGTTCTGGTGGAGCAACTAAGCCCATGCACCACAACTACTGAGCCCAAGTGCTGCAACTACTGAAGCCTGAGTGCCTAGAACCATGCTCCAGAACAAGAAAAGCCACTGCAGTGAGAAGCCTGGGTACTGCAAGGAAAGGTAGCTCCCGCATGCCACAATTAGAGAAAAGCCATTGTAGCAACAAAGATCCAACGCAACCAAAAACAGAATAAATAAATGAAAATTATTTTTAAAAAATCACAATGTCACACTGGATGAGAGACATGTTTATGAAACTCTCTCAGAATGGGACACAGAATATGTAGATATATGTGCCTCAAATAAATGCTCACTAATGTTCAACACTGCAGTTGTGGATTTTAGTACTGAAATTGAAAAGAAGGTCAATTATGTGGCTTTTTACTTCAAAAAAACACATATGCTTACTGTATGCCAGGCATAGATCTACCCATAAGATATCAAATAGCCCTTTCTCCAACTGTACCAATATTTGGTGGTAAATGAACCTAAAATCTTAAAGCCCTTGACTCTTCTAAATCCTCCGGCCAACATAAGACTTTTAAACTACTTGCCAGAGGAAAGCAGTATCCCCTTTCCTGGAAACCATACAACAAATTTACGGGGCAGGTGCTTTACAAAATGACACTCGTTCTTAACATCTCTCTCTTTTTTTTTTAAAGAAACTGTTTATTTTCTGTCAGCCTGTTTCCATTTTAAGAGTTTGTGGGGGCTTCCCCAGTGGCTCAACAGTAAAGAATCCACCTGCCCAACGCAGGAGACGCGGGTTCCATCCCTGGTCTGGGAATATCCCACATGCTGTGGAGCAACTAAGCCCATGAGCCACAATTATTGAGCTTGTGCTCTAGAGCCCTGGAACCACAACTCCTGAAGCCCGAATGCCCTAGAGCCTGTGTTCCACAAGTGAAGCCACTACAATGAGAAGCCCAAGCATTGCAACTAGAGATTAGTGCCTGCTCCCTGCAGCTAAAGAAAAAGCCCACACAGCAACAAAGACCAAGCAGAGCCAAAATTAATAAATGAATAAATAAAATTACTTTTTTAAAAAAGTTTGTGGAAGAACAACTTAAGACCACTCAGTGGTTGCTCCTACCCATTCAGCAGCTTGACGTGTGGGAGCTACAGACCAGTGTGCAGTGGCAGGCTGAGCATTCCAGTCTTCAGTGGGGAACCGCTGAACTGAGTTCCTGCATGCCTTTGGACCAGTTCAGCCCCCAGTTTGAGTAGCAGTGAACTCAGTGAACAAATGAACTGGTGAGTGAACCAAGCAGTCCATTCACTCTGAAATTCCTCCTTGGTTGCAGCCTTCTCAGCTGCCACCTGTTCTTCCTTTTCAAACTCTTCAGGACCTCTGTAGAAGCAGAGATCAGGCATGACCTCCCATGGGTGTTCCCAGGAGATGATGCCACACATGCACAGAACTTCCCAGGTCTGCACCCACCACCACATCAGGCCCACTGAGCGAGCTCCCTTGTTGTTGTTGTTGTTGTTCATTCAGTCATGCCCAACTCTTTGCAACCCCATGGAGGACAGCACACCAGGCTTCCCTTTCCCTCCATATCTTCCAGAGTTCACTCAAACTCATGTCCATTGAGTCAATGATGCCATCCAACCATTTCATCCTCTGCCGCCCCATTCTCCTCTTGCAGGATGGCAATGTCCGCATAACACAGAGGAGAGTCTGTGTTACACAGAGCAATGGTAGGCAGGTTAATGTAGGAGGCATCAATGAGAGGCTGGTGGTCAGCCCTGGGATCAGTAAATAACAGAAGTCTTGGCTCTCAGAAGGCTGCCTGGATCTGGTTAGTGAAAGTTCCAGGACTGAAGTGGCCTGTAATAGGAATAGCTCCAGTGGCAGCAACAAACTTCAGCACAGCTCACTGGCTAGTATTCCTGGAGGATGTGACACTGACATCAGCTGGGTTTTCAAAGGCAACAATGGCACAAGCTGCCAACAGAAGCTTCTCCCAAGTTCTCTTCAGATTTATAATGTAGACGCCATAACTGTTCCTTCTGTGGGTGTACTGTTCCATTTGGAAGTCAAGGTTGGTGCCACCTAAGTGGGTTCCCGCTGCAAGGAATTTGAGTACACCACCTTCCTCCATTTGCAGGACATCAAGGACAGCAGACATTGTGAAAGTTTCCCTTTGCATTACAGTGGGAATCCAAAACGCCATATGGATCCCTGTCTTAGTAGTGTGAAAAAGTCAACATCTCTCCTTCTAATCCACATTCCTTAGGCTATGACCTATGGAAAAGTACACTTTCCATTCTAGAGATCACTTTCACAGAAGCAATTGCAAGACCTGACCAAATGTACAAGAGGATCCAGGGAAACATGAGACAGTGGATTTTGAGAGTATTTGACTAGGGCACATAATACAAAGCTGGATATGACAGAATTAAATGACATGGAGAACTTGTCCATGACTTGGGATTTAAGCTTTGGGCAAAGATACTTGAACCAGATCCTAATACTTTGGCCAGAAAGATCAATGGTTCTTTGAAGATTAGACAGAATGAATAGCTAATAAATGTAGTAGATATGAAATATCCTCAGACATAGTATGGAAGAGAATATAAGAAGGCTCAAAGAGGTGAGAATGTTAGAATAGATTGACTGTATAAAACCTGAGAACCCCAAAATTATGTTCTCTAAGACGGCCCAGAAGTGAGGCTTCTAATGAGAAAAATATTGACATCTTTGTGAAGCTCAGTGGGTAGCTATCCCTTATAGACAAGGGTTTGTGGTACTGATGCTAGCAAAGAACTGAGCTCTCTGGCATAAGTAAGGATAATGAGATTTCAGAATAACAGAGGCCAAATAGCTCCACATAACTATTAGTGGCAAAGCAGATTTAACTACTGTGGTATCAGCAAGACCACCATGGCAATCAAGGTGTTTTTACACATAGGGATTGTGGCTATGCCTAATAAATCAATGTGTTCCTGGGAGCAAGAAAGACAAGAAAATAAAATGTAGCTTGTCTTGTTTTATAGATATATTTGAGAGTTGGTGTACACCTACTGCAGCTTTCCAGGTGGCACTAGTGGTAAAGAACCTGCCTGCCAATGCAGGAGACTTAAGAGACAAGAGTTGGATCCCTGGGTCGGGAAGATCCCCTGGAGGAGAGCATGGCAACCCACTCCAGTATTCTTGCCTGGAGAATCTCATGGACAGAGGAGCCTGACGGGCTACGGTCCATGGGAGGGCAAAGAGTTGGACACGACTGAATCGACTTAGCAGGCATGCATGTACAGCTATTACAATGGAACACTGTAGTTCCTCACCCTGTTTTTAGATATATCAGGTCAATACCCAGAGCCTGTTAGAAGGAGAAGATAACACTCCTTAAAGAAGGGCAATGCCACTGCAACTAAAGAATCTAAGTGTTCCTTCTGTTGTTGTTTGGTTGCTAAGTCGTGTCTGACTCTTTGGCAACCCCAGTGAACTGAAGACCACCAGGCTCCTCTGTCCATGGGATTTCCCAGGCAAGAATACTGGAATGGGTTGCCATTTCCTTCTCCAGAGCATCTTCCTGACCCAGAGATTGAAGCTGGGTCTCCTGCCTTGGCAGGCTGATTCTTTACCAATGAGCTACCAGGGAAGCTCAAGTGTTCTATCCTTTCCTACAGAGATCTGCAGGTATTTGCCTAGGTAACTGCACTTGGGAAAGTGGATTGTTCAGAATTCTCAAAGGAGGTGAAATATAGTTCCTGAGCAGCCTCTGAAAGGTGACCTAAAACACTACAATGGTTCTTTAGCTATAATGAAGGCTTATAGAGATCAAGAGATGAATGAAATGTAGGCCCAAATCCACCTCAAAGTGGAGCCAAAGCATCCACAGACCATGTGATTATCATTATCATGTGATTATTTCCCAGGTCCCTGAGTGTATAATTGGGATAGATATACTTTTCAGCTGGAAGAACCCTGTGCAGAAAAGAGCTAATACAGCAAATCCTTAGAAAGCCCTGCTTGCAAGGCTTGCCTTTGGCTGTTATCTGGGAACTTGGATTTGGGGAGCATTTCCACTGTCCCTTACCACTGGCTTTCTTGGAATTATGAATTCACAGATCTGAATCACCTAGATCTGACTCTAAGTGAAAATCTGATACTATCTTCTAGGGGCCATTTCAGTTAGAGCATGAGCTGTGCCAAATTGAAAGCAGCCATAGGCTCAATAAAGGGAACACAGAGATTTCCCTGGTGGTCCAGTGGCTAAGACTCTGAGCTCTCAATGCAGGGAGCCCTGGTTCAATCCCTGGTCAGGGAACTAGATCCCACATGTCACAACTAAGAGTTCACATACTGCAACTAAAGACCCGGCAAGCCACGACAAAGATAGAAAATTCCCCGTGCTACAACTAAGACCTGGCACAGTCAAATAAATTTTTCTTAATAAAGGGAACATAGATTCTGTGATTGTGCAGGTTTAGGAAACCCGTTTGTGGAGCCCTGAGAAGCCCGTGAACACTATGAAAAGGCAAAATGATAGGATACTGAAAGAGGAACTCCCCAGGTCAGTAGGTGCCCAATATGCTACTGAAGATCAGTGGAGAAATAACTCCAGAAAGAATGAAGGGATGGAGCCAAAGCAAAAAGAATACCCAGCTGTGGATGTGACTGGTGATAGAAGCAAGGTCCGATGCTGTAAAGAGCAATATTGCATAGGAACCTGGAATTCCAGGTCCATGAATCAAGGCAAATTGGAAGTGGTCAAACAAGAGATGGCAAGAGTGAACGTCGACATTCTAGGAATCAGCGAACTAAAATGGACTGGAATGGGTGAATTTAACTCAGATGACCATTATATCTACTACTGTGGGCAGGAATCCCTCAGAAGAAATGGAGTAGCCATCATGGTCAACAAAAGAGTCCGAAATGCAGTACTTGGATGCAATCTTAAAAATGACAGAATGATCTCTGTTCGTTTCCAAGGCAAACCATTCAATATCACAGTAATCCAAGTCTATGCCCCAACCAGTAACACTGAAGAAGCTGCAGTTGAACGGTTCTATGAACACCTACAAGACCTTTTAAAATTAACACCCAAAAAAGATGTCCTTTTCATTATAGGGGACTGGAATGCAATAGTAGGAAGTCAAGAAACACCTGGAGTAACAGGCAAATTTGGCCTTGGAATGTGGAATGAAGCAGGGCAAAGACTAATACAGTTTTGCCAAGAAAATGCACTGGTCATAACAAACACCCTCTTCCAACAACACAAGAGAAGACTCTATATATGGACCTCACCAGATGGTCAACACCGAAATCAGACTGATTATATTCTTTGTAGCCAAAGATGGAGAAGCTCTATACAATCAGCAAAAACAAGACCGGGAGCTGACTGTGGCTCAGATCATGAACTCCTTATTGCCAAATTCAGACTTAAATTGAAGAAAGTAGGGAAAACCACTAGACCATTCAGATATGACCTAAATAAAATCCCTTATGATTATACAGTGGAAGTGAGAAATAGATTTAAGGGACTAAATCTGATAGACAGAGTGCCTGATGAACTATGGAATGAGGTTCCTGACATTGTACAGGAGACAGGGAGACCATTGTACAGGAGATGAACTATGGAATGAGGTTCGTGACATTGTACAGGAGACAGGGAGACCATTGTACAGGAGACCATCCCCATGGAAAAGAAATGCAAAAAAGCAAAATGGCTGTCTGGAGAGGCCTTACAAATAGCTGTGAAAAGAAGAGAAGCGAAAAGCAAAGGAGAAAAGGAAAGATACAAGCATCTGAATGCAGAGTTCCAAAGAATAGCAAGGAGAGATAAGAAAGCCTTCTTCAGCGATCAATGCAAAGAAATAGAGGAAAATAACAGAATGGGAAAGACTAGAGATTTCTTCAACAAATTTAGAGATACCAAGGGAACATTTCATGCAAAGATGGGCTCAATAAAGGACAGAAATGGTATGGACCTAACAGAAGCAGAAGATATTAAGAAGAGATGGCAAGAATACACAGAAGAACTGTACAAAAAAGATCTTCACGACCCAGATAATCCCGATGGTGTGATCACTGACCTAGAGCCAGACATCCTGGAATGTGAAGTCAAGTGGGCCTTAGGAAGCATCACTACGAACAAAGCTACTGGAGGTGATGGAATTCCAGTTGAGCTATTTCAAATCCTGAAAGATGATGCTATGAAAGTGCTGCATTCAATATTCCAGCAAATTTGGAAAACTCAGCAGTGGCCACAGGACTGGAAAAGGTCAGTTTTCATTCCAATCCCAAAGAAAGAAAATGCCAAAGAATACTCAAACTATCGCACAATTGCACTAATCTCACACACTAGTAAAGTAATGCTCAAAATTCTCCAAGCCAGGCTTCAGCAATATGTGAACTGTGAACTTCCTGATGTTCAAACTGGTTTTAGAAAAGGCAGAGGAACCAGAGATCAAATTGCCAACGTCCGCTGGATCATTGAAAAAGCAAGAGAGTTCCAGAAAAACATCTGTTTCTGCTTTATTGACTATGCCAAAGTCTTTGACTGTGTGGATCACAATAAACTGTGGAAAATTCTGAAAGAGATGGGAATACCAGACCGCCTGACCTGCCTCTTGAGAAATCTGTATGCAGGTCAGGAAGCAACAGTTAGAACTGGACATGGAACAACAGACTGGTTCCAAATAGGAAAAGGAGTATGTCAAGGCTGTATATTGTCACCCTGTTTATTTAACTTATATGCAGAGTACATCATGAGAAATGCTGGACTGGAAGAAACACAAGCTGGAATCAAGATTGCCGGGAGAAATATCAATAATCTCAGATATGCAGATGACACCACCCTTATGGCAGAAAGTGAAGAGGAACTAAAAAGCCTCTTGATGAAAGTGCAAGAGGAGAGTGAAAAAGTTGGCTTAAAGCTCAACATTCGGAAAACCAAGATCATGGCATCCGGTCCCATCACTTCATGGCAAATAGATGGGGAAACAGTGTCAGACTTTATTTTTCTGGGCTCCAAAATCACTGCAGATGGTGACTTCAGCCATGAAATTAAAAGATGCTTACTCCTTGGAAGGAAAGTTATGACCAACCTACATAGCATATTCAAAAGCAGAGACATTACTTTGCCAACAAAGATTCATCTAGTCAAGGCTATGGTTTTTCCTGCGGTCATGTATGGATGTGAGAGTTGTACTGTGAAGAAGGCTGAGTGCCGAAGAATTGATGCTTTTGAACTGTGGTGTTGGAGAAGACTCTTGAGAGTCCCTTGGACTGCAAGGAGATCCAACCAGTCCATTCTGAAGGAGATCAGCCCTGGGATTTCTTTGGAAGGAATGATGCTAAAGCTGAAACTCCAGTACTTTGGCCACCACATGCGAAGAGTTGACTCATTGGAAAAGACTCTGATGCTGGGAGGGATTGGGGGCAGGAGGAAAAGGGGACGACAGAGGATGAGATGGCTGGATGGCATCACCGACTCGATGGACGTTGAGTCTGGGTAAACTCTGGGAATTGGTGATGGACAGGGAGGCCTGGCGTGCTGCGATTCATGGGGTCGCAAAGAGTCGGACACGACTGAGCGACTGAACTGAACTGAAACAGTGCAAACATGGATGCTGGCTGGACTATCTGTGCCACTTACAGATGCCCACAGGAATGGGCTTATTTTCTGATAGGGCTATTTGCAATTGAGGTGCTGATTGCCTCTATATTTCTGATAGATACATACAAAGACTGGTTGCATTTCTAACTTGTGAGTACTGTGGAAAGCTGCCAAGTTAGGGGAAGGCACATTACAGTGACTATTACCCCTCCACCCACTCCAGACAGATCAGACTCTGGACCCTAATGTGATATGCTGCACTGCTATTGACTTGCTGTATTCAGATTTCTAGTTTGGTTGCAATCTGCATCAATGAACTAATACTGTGACTTTATTTCCCTCACCTTTTTCCTAGTAGACACATCTTATTAAGGCAATTTGACTGTTAAATGCAACTATCCCCAGAAATAGATTAATCTCTATAAATCATTTTGAAAACCTTTGAAAATTCAGAATATCATCATGACCAACTCCTTAACATGATATGACTTTGTGGTTAAATCACATCAAAAATCTTTTCTGTGAAACTGCTTTTGTCTCTTGCACACAGCCTTTCCAAACAAGAGCTCTGGGTTGGAGTAGGGGATAACTAAAAAATAAAAAGTTATAGTTGCTAAATGGGATACACTTGATTTTTTGACAATGAAGAAAACACATTCTGGAGAGGCACAGAGAGTGGAGAGTACATTAATGGTTTTTGTTTTTCAGAACTGTTCCTGGAAGCTTCCCTGTCTTCTTGAAGGAAAACTCCCCATGCTGCCTACCAAGCTGCTGTGAACACATATAATTCAGCTGGACTGCTGAGCCCTTAATCACACCTGACGGTGCCGACTATGAAGCAGCAGAGAATGGCTCCAGCTCCTGCACTTTCGATGCAGATGCAGCACTTCCAGATGCTGTCCACACACATGAGGTGGATAAATTGATATAGTGTACAAGCAAATCTGTTTGGAAATGACTGCCTTGGGAAGCCCCTTTGAAACCAAAAACTGAACTGAATTATTGGACTGAACTGAGAATCCCAGAGCAGGAGGTACCATGGTTGGAGGCCATCTTGGAGGCTGTAAACTGGTACTGCCTAGCTGATATATGTTCTGCTTGGGGTGCCCTAACAATGTAAGCTCTGTCTCCAGAGGTACTACATGTACCGTCTGGAATTGTAATTTTGACATGTGTACCCTGACACTGCCTCAGCCCTAAAAGGCATTGTGTCAGCTTCAACTTACTAGCCAGAGTTGTGTTGTGCCTGACTTGAAGCCTTGGGCTAGGTAAAAAGATCATAACAAAAACTTAAGCAGGAAGATCCCTGGCTTTCTTAGGAAGGCCTTTATGGTTAGAGGGATTTGTTTAACTGGCCAAAGCTAGGACACATAAAGGTCATGTGTATGTGTGTTAGTTGCTCAGTTGTGTCCAACTGTTTGCGACCTCATGGACTGTAACCTACCAGGCTCCTTTGTCCATGGAATTCTGCAGGCAAGAATACTAGAGTGGGTTGCCATTCCCTTCTCCAAGGGATCTTCCTGATCCAGGGGTCAAACCTGGGTCTCCTGCATTGCAGGCAGATTCCTTACTGACTGGCCACCAGGTAAGCCCATGAAGGGCATCAGTTCACTTCAGTTCAGTTCAGTCGCTCAGTTGTGTCCAACTCTTTGCGACCCCATGAATCACAGCATGCCAGGCCTCCCTGTCCATCACCAACTCCCAGAGTTCACCCAAACTTTTGTGCATCAAGTCGGTGATGCCATCCAACCATCTCATCCTCTGTCGTCCCCTTCTCCTCCTGCCCTCAATCCCTCCCAGCATCAGGGTCTTTTCCAGTGAGTCAACTCTTCACATGAGGTGGCCAAAGTATTGGAGTTTCCGCCTCAGCATCAGTCCTTCCAGTGAACACCGAGGACTGATCTCCTTTAGGATGGACTGGTTGGATCTCCTTGCAGTCCAAGGGGCTCTCAAGAGTCTTCTTCAACACCACAGTTCAAAAGCATCAATTCTTCGGCATTCAGCTTTCTTCATAGTACAACTCTCACATCCATACATGACCATTGGAAAAACCATAGCCTTGACTAGATGGACCTTTGTTGGGAAAGTAATGTCTCTGCTTTTTAATATGCTGTCTAGGTTGGTCATAACTTTCTTTCCAAGGAGTAAGCGTCTTTTAATTTCATGGCTGCAGTTACCATCTGCAGTGATTTTGGAACCCCCAAAAATAAAGTCAGCCACTGTTTCCACTGTTTCCCCATCTATTTGCCATGAAGTGACGGGACCAGATGCTATGATCTTAGTTTTCTGAATGTTGAGCTTTAAGCCAACTTTTTCACTCTCCACTTTCACCTTCATCAAGATGCTCTTTAGTTCTTCACTTTCTGCCATAGGGGTGGTGTCATCTGCATATCTGAGGTGATTGATATTTCTCCTGGCAATCTTGATTCCAGCTTGTGCTTCCTCCAGCCCAGCGTTTCTCATGATGTACTCTGCATATAAGTTAAATAAACAGGGTGACAATATACAGCCTTGACATACTCCTTTTCCTATTTGGAACCAGTCTGTTGTTCCATGTCCAGTTCTAACTGTTGCTTCCTGACCTGCATACAGATTTCTCAAGAGGCAGGTCAGGCGGTCTGGTATTCCCATCTCTTTCAGAATTTTCCACAGTTTATTGTGATCCACACAGTCAAAGACTTTGGCATAGTCAATAAAGCAGAAACAGATGTTTTTCTGGAACTCTCTTGCTTTTTCGATGATCCAGCGGACGTTGGCAATTCTATCTCTGGTTCCTCTGCCTTTTCTTAAACCAGCTTGGACATCTGGAAGTTCATGGTTCATGTATTGCTGAAGCCTGCCTTGGAGAATTTTGAGCATTACTTTACTAGTGTGTGAGATGAGTGCAGTTGTGTAGTAGTTTGAGTATTCTTTGGCATTGCCTTTCTTTGCGATTGGAATGAATACCGACTTTTTCCAGTCCTGTGGCCACTGCTGAGTTTTCCAAATTTGCTGGAATATTGAATGCAGCACTTTCATAGCATCATCTTTCAGGATTTGAAATAGCTCAACTGGAATTCCATCACCTCCAGTAGCTTTGTTCGTAGTGATGCTTCCTAAGGCCCACTTGACTTCACATTCCAGGATGTCTGGCTCTAGGTCAGTGATCACACCATCGTGATTATCTTGGTCGTGAAGATCTTTTTTGTACAGTTCTTCTGTGCATTCTTGCCACCTCTTCTTAATATCTTCTGCTTCTGTTAGGTCCCTACCATTTCTGTCCTTTATTGAGTCCACCTTTGCATGAAATGTACCCTTGGTATCTCTAATTTTCTTGAAGAGATCTCTAGTCTTTCCCATTCTGTTGTTTTCCTCTATTTCTTTGCATTGATCGCTGAAGAAGGCTTTCTTATCTCTCCTTGCTATTCTTTGGAACTCTGCATTCAGATGCTTGTATCTTTCCTTTTCTCCTTTGCTTTTCGCTTCTCTTCTTTTCACAGCTATTTGTAAGGCCTCTCCAGACAGCCATTTTGCTTTTTTGCATTTCTTTTCCATGGGGATGGTCTTGATCCCTGTCTCCTGTACAATGTCACGAACCTCATTCCATAGTTCATCAGGCACTCTGTCTATCAGATTTAGTCCCTTAAATCTGTTTCTCACTTCCACTGTATAATCATAAGGGATTTGATTTAGGTCATACCTGAATGGTCTAGTGGTTTTCCCTACTTTCTTCAATTTAAGTCTGAATTTGGCAATAAGGAGTTCATGATCTGAGCCACAGTCAGCTCCCGGTCTTGTTTTTGCTGACTGTATAGAGCTTCTCCATCTTTGGCTGCAAAGAATATAATCAGTCTGATTTTGGTGTTGACTATCTGGTGATGTCCATGTGTAGAGACTTCTCTTGTGTTGTTGGAAGAGGGTGTTTGCTATGAAGGGCATAACTGAGGCCAATATTGCATGTGGTGAGAGAATCAATTCCTAGGCAGGTTGATTAAAAAAAAAAAGTCTAGGGTCCCCGAGGAGAAGAAAAGGGGTCTAGGGCTCTTGAGAAGGAGAAAGGGGTCCAAGGCTCTCAAAGAGGAGAAAAGGACGAGACAATAAGGACAAACTTTTTTTCTACATTGCTTTGTCTTAGTCAATATAACAATGTATCTTGCTCAAGGACATGTTTCTCCTTAACAAGAAGTGAAGTGAAGTGAAAGTCTCTTAGTCATGTCCAACTCTTTGCAACCACATGGACTATACAGTCCATGGAATTCTCTAGGCCAGAATACTGGAGTGGGTAGCCTTTCCCTTCTCCAGGGGATCTTCCCAACCCAGGGATCAGTCCCAGGTCTCCCACATTGCAGACATTCTTTACCAACTGAGCTATCAGGGAAGCCCCCCTTAACAAGAAACTTCTGACTAATCTTTTATCTAAAGATGTATGTTGTGGGAGTGGGGCTGTTAAGATCTTTCTATTGTTAGTTCTAATCCTGTTATCATATATTGTGGGAGTGGGTCTGGTAAGACCCTTTACTGTAATAAGGTATATAACTCCCTTGCTAAAACTAACGAGGGGGGCGCTCTCCGCCCCCCTTCTGATGTCTATGTCAGAAGCTTTCTCTGTCCCTTTTTCACATTAATAAAACTCTGCTACACAAAAGCTCTTGAGTGATCAAGCCTGGTCCCTGGTCCCAAAGCTAAATCTTTGGAGATCACAAGTCTGACATTGTTCACCGTAAGCTATCAGTGGGGAGATCACAAATCTGACATAGTCACCATAAGCTATCAGTGGGTCTCATCCTGTTACATGGAGCCCCACTGATAATAATCTTGTCGTAAAGACACCTTGGCCAAGGGCCAAGGGGCTGGACTGTGCAGGCAAGAGTTACCATAGCAGGCCTGAGACTGCTATCCTTAGAAAGGCCTGTTTGCAAGGCTGGCCCTTTGGTGACATCTGGGACTTGAATTTTGGGAGTGTCCCCAACATTTAATAACTGATAAAAGTGGTTTACTGTGCCTAACTGTATACACAGTGTAGTTTATGCTAGGCTCATGTGTGTCTAGCACCCAATAAAACCCCTGGATTTCAGGCAAGCTTCCCTGGTAGACAACACTTCATACATGTTGTTTCAGTTTGATCTACAAGAATTAAGCACTTTCTGTGTGAACCCAAGGGAAAAGGACTCTTAGAAATTTCTACATACTTTCCTGCAGATTTTGTCTGATGCACCTTTTCCCTTTGCTGGTTTTTCTTTTTATTTTTTTTTACTATATAATTTTGCATACTCAGCCATGAGTATGACTATATGCTGAGTCTGATGAGTTTTTCTAGCAAATCACCAAACCTGGGGATGGTCTTAGAAACTTTCAGTGTCCAAAGTGCTCACCATTACACCATGGAACCTCTCGGTCTTAGAAACCTTCAATGTCAAACCCTTTCATTTGTTCCCTGACTGGCAGGGTAAGAAACACTAGAGTGGAAAACCTGAAATTTCCCTTTCCCTAAGCAAGATAGTAAATCTTAAGTAACTGCACCCAAATTTCAGAGATTAGCACTACATTCTCAAACTCACAGTTTGCAGAGATGATAGTCTCCACCATATCCACAGTTACTTCACTTGTTCACCCCCTGCAAAAACTGGATGGATCATAGTGATTTGATGACAATGGACTGCAATTTACTTAACCAATTGGCAGGTCCAATTATAGCTGCCATACCAGTGGTTAACTTTACTGGAGTAGATCAGTATAGCCTTCAGCACTTGGGAGGTGGCTATTTTTCTGCTGAATGCATTCATCTTAAACTCCATCACTGAATAAAATCAAAATTAGGTCATCTTCTCACAACAGGGCAGCAGAATACATTCACTGTTTTGCCCCAGAGCTATGTTAATCCTTTCTTTTGTAACATACTCCACAAAAACCTCAACATAGAACATTCTGCGGAGCATAATGTTAGACTGCCATATTGATGACATTGTGCTAACTGGGTCTAATGGGCAGCAAATGAAAAGGACCCTAGATGGCCTAGCAGGACACATGCATGTCAAAGAGTAAGGGGTTAGCCCCATGAAGATTTAGGGGCCTGCCCCATCAATAAGGATTCTAGGGGTCTGGGGCATTCCCCCTGAGGAATTACAAATACAAATTATCTCTTGAATCTCTTGCCACTGAAAAAGAGGCACTGTCTTTAGGGACCTCTTTGGATTTTAGAGGCAGCATATACCATTTTGGAACTCAAAATGCTACCAGGTTTGAGCAGGGTGGGAGTAAGAAAAAGACACATATCAGGTTGAAACTATAATACTAGCCAATCTGATGTGATACAGTCAATCTGATGTTGCATATGCCAATGCCAATAATGCATAAGGATGCCAATAGTGAAATGCCAATAGTGCATGAGGATGCTGTGCAGAGCTTCCAGCAACCCACAGCAGGAGGATTATAGTATAAATCTTATAGTGCAGATCCATGCCTTCTATCTATATAACAGACAGCTTCTGTGTGTTTATAAATAGATGGTGTCATGCTCCTGAGCCCTAGTAGAGACTGAGTGGCTGACTATGTGACACCAAATGATCATCATGCCATGAGAGCTGCTCATTATGGGCTAGATACCATCAGAGCCACTAAATCGTAAGATTAGAGAGGTATAGGAGCTGAGCTTTGGCAAATGAATTTGCTGGTTGGCTCAGCACCTAGAAGGAATGCAATTATATTAGAGACAAGAAAACTGACTTACTGGACATATATAAAGTATGGAGTTCAGCAAGTACAGAATGCATATTATTTTCTTCATAATTTACAAAAATTGACTATATTGTATATAAAAAATTTTCAATAAATAGCTAAAGATGAAATTTATATGAGCATATTATCTGATCACAAGGAAATTAAGCTGGAAATCAATAACAGAAAGATGTTTAGAATATCCCATGTGTTTGAAAATTCTAAAATTCAGTTTGAATAACTTGTGGGTCAAAGTAAGCATCACACTAGAATTAGAAAATATTTTGAACTGAATTATTTTGATATATCATAACAAAACATGATGATGCAACTAAGGAGTATTTAGAGAAAAGCCAAGAGCCTTGAATAAACATATTAGAAAAAAGAAAAGGGTAAAGATTAATGAATTAAATATCTTTCTCAAGAATGAGAAAAACAGAAGAAAATAAATCCCAAAGAAGACAAGAAAATAATTGAGAAGAAACTAATAAGATAGTAAACGAATATCTAAGAGAGGGAATCAAAATACCTAAAAATTGATTTTTTGAAACAGTAATAAAATTGTCAAGCCTCTGGCAATACACAAGAAAACTAAACGGAAGGCACCAACAGCCAATATCAGGAATTTAAACAGGAATAGCAACTCAAATTTTGTAGACATAGACAACAAAAAGTTAATAAAGAAATATTATGCACAAAGCTATGCCAATAAGCTAAAATTTTAGTTGGAATAAACAAATTCCTAGAAATAATAGATTAACCAAACTATTCATCAAGATTAGAAAACACAGAAGAGTAAGATAATTCTTTAGGTTTAAATTCAGGACCAGTTGGCTGTACTACCAAAAAGTGAAGGAAGAATTCCAATCTTATACAATTGAATTCCAATCTTATACAAACATTACCACGGAAAAGAAAAAAAAAGAGGGGGAGAACATTCCCTTAAAAGGTTTAGCATAACCCTGAGACCAGGAAAGGAAAATTAAAAGCCAATGTCACTCATTGACATAAAGTAAAAGAGAAAAAAAATCCCATTAAAAAATTTTACAGACACAGAAAAAGGATTTGATAAAATTCTGCTTATAATGGGGGGAGGGGGAGATTCTCAAACTAGAAGCAGAAGACTTCCTTAATCTTTAAATGATATGAAAACATTTACAACAAAACACATTAATTGTGAAATGTTAAAAGCTTTCTTCTAAGATCAGAAACAAGACACAAATGTCCACTATTACATCTATTTGATACTGTACACAGGTTTGGTGAGCACAGGGCAAAGAAATACAAGTCACGAAGAATGCAGAGGAAGAAGAAAAGTTGTTATCATTTGTAGATGATATTAAGGAATACAAAGAAAATCCAAAAGTACCTACAGATAAAATATTATCATTAAAAGGAGTTTATTAAGATTGCTGAATTTGAAAAGTCAATAACATTGATTTGTTTTATAAAATATCAAAGAGAAATTGACATTTAAATAAAAATAGAATTTATAACCAAAAAGAAAAAATCAAGTAGTTAGGAATAAGCCTCACAAAGTATAAGACTTCTATGGAATAATCATATGACTTTGTGAAGAGACACTAAGATGACTTATATAAATGGAGAAATATTGGGTTGGCCATAAAGTATGTTCTCGTTTTCCCAGAAGATGCTGCAGAAGAATCCGAACAAAGTTTTTGGCCAACTCAATATATAGTGTTCCTAAATTGGAAGATTCAGTATTTTAAATTGAGGCTTAATTCAGAGTTAAATTGAAGAAAGCAGGGAAAACCACTACACCACTCATTCAGGTATGATCTAAATCAAATCCCTTACGATTATACAGTGAAAGTGAGAAACAGATTTAAGGGACTAGATCTGATAGACCGAGTGCCTGATGAACTAACGAACGTTAGTCACGAACGACAGAGGTTCGTGAAGTTGTTCAGGAGACAGGGATCAAGACCATCCCCATGGAAAAGAAATGCAAAAAAGCACAATGGCTGTCTGAGGAGGCCTTACAAATAGCTATGAAAAGAATAGAAGCGAAAAGCAAAGGAGAAAAGGAAAGATATACCCATTTGAATGCAGAGTTCCAAAGAATAGCAAGGAGAGATAAGAAAGCCTTCCTCAGCGATCAGTGCAAAGAAATAGAGGAAAACAACAGAATGGGAAAGACTAGAGCTCTCTTCAAGAAAATAGAGATACCAAGGGAACATTTCATGCAAAGATGGGCTCGATAAAGGACAGAAATGGTATGGACCTAACAGAAGCAGAAGATATTAAGAAGAGGTGGCAAGAATGCACAGAAGAACTGTACAAAAAAGATCTTCATGACCCAGATAATCACAATAGTGTAATCACTCACCTAGAGCCAGACATCCTGGAATGTGAAGTCAAGTGGGCCTTAGGAAGCATCACTACGAACAAAGCTACTGGAGGTGATGGAATTCCAGTTGAGCTATTTCAAATCCTAAAAGATGATGCTGTGAAAGTGTTGCACTCAATATGCCAACAAATTTGGAAAACTTGGCAGTGGCTACAGGACTGGAAAAGGTCAGTTTTCATTCCAATGCCAAAGAATGCTCAAACTACCGCACAACTGCACTTATCTCACATGCTAGTAAAGTAATGATCAAAATTCTCCAAGGCAGGCTTCAGCAATACATGAATTGTGAACTTCCAGATGTTCAAGCTGGTTTTTGAAAAGGCAGAGGAACCAGAGATCAAATTGCCAACGTCCGCTGGATCATCAAAAAAACAAGAAAGTTCCAGAAAAACATCTATTTCTGCTTTATTGACTATGCCAAAGCCTTTGACTGTGTGGATCACAATAGACTGTGGAAAATTCTGAAAGAGATGGGAATACCAGACCACCTGACCTGCCTCTTGAGAAACCTATATGCAGGTCAGGAAGCAACAGTTAGAACTGGACATGGAACAACAGACTGGTCCTGGAACAACAGACTGGTTCTAAATAGGAAAAGGAGTACATCAAGGCTGTATATTGTCACCTTGCTTATTTAAGTACATCATGAGAAACGCTGGGCTGGAGGAAGCACAAGCTGGAATCAAGATTGCCGGGAGAAATATCAATCACCTCAGATATGCAGATGACACCAGCTTTATGGCAGAAAGTGAAGGAGAACTAAAGAGCCTCTTGATGAAAGTGAAAGAGGAGAGTGAAAAAGTTGGCTTAAAGCTCAACATTCAGAAAACTAAGATCATGGCATCCGGTCCCATCACTTCATGGCAAATAGATGGGGAAACAGTGGCTGACTTTATTTTGGGGGGCTCCAAAATCACTGCAGATGGTGGTTGAAGCCATGAAATTAAAAGATGCTTACTCCTTGGAAGGAAAGTTATGACCAACCTAGACAGCATATTCAAAAGCAGAGATATTACTTTCCCAACAAAGGTTCATCTAGTCAAGGCTACGGTTTTTCTAGTAGTCATGTATGGATGTAAGAGTTGGACTATAAAGAAAGCTGAGTGCCGAAGAATTGATGCTTTTGAACAGTGGTGTTGGAGAAGACTCTTGAGAGTCCCTTGGACTATGAGGAGATCCAACCAGTCCATCCTAAAGGAGATCAGTCCTGGGTGTTCATTGGAAGGACTGATGCTGAAGCTGAAACTCCAATACTTTGGTCACCTGATGTGAAGAACTGGCTCACTGGAAAAGACCCTGATGCTGGGCAAAGAGTCGGACATGACTGAGTGACTCAACTGAACTGAACTGAACTGAATATTTTAAAGTTATCAATTCTCTTCTCTCCCAGGACATTACTTTAAACATTACAACATTACTTTAAAATTCATATGAAAGAATAAAATAAGAGCTAGGAAACTTCCTAAGAAAAACAGTAGGATAAAAAATTTGACTTCCTTATTCTTGACTTGTTACAAAGCTGTCTTAATCAAGATAGTCTGCTATTGGTGCACAGGCAGAAATTTTGACAAGTGTAATAGATTAGGGAGCTCAAAAACAGATATAGATAGATAGATAGATAGATATATGGAATGTTTGAATATTACAGAGATGGCAATCCAGAATGTCTTAGTCTACTCAGTAGCTAAATACCATAGACTAGTGGCTTAAACAACAGGTATCTATTTCTCACCATTCTGGAGGCTGGTAAGTCAAAGATCAAGGTGCCATCAGTTGGTTTCTTGATGATGGCCTTCTTCCTGGCTTGTAGGCTACAACCTTCTCTCTTTATGTACATATGGTAGAAAGATGCAGCTCTGGTGTTTCTTCCTGTTCTTATAAAGGCACGAATCCCCTGCTTCCCTAATGGTACTGTGGATAAGAATCTGCCTGCAGTGCAAGGGACAGGTGTTCCATCCCCGGTCAAGGAAGATTCCACACGTCTCAGATCAACTAAGCCTATGTGCCACAACTACTGAAGCCCACAAGCCTAGAGCCTGTGCTCTACAATATGAGAAGCCACTATGATTAGAAGCCAGAGCACCAAAACAAAAAACAGCTGCCACTCACAGCAGTTAGAGAAAGCAGCAATGAAGACCCATAGAAACCATAAATAAATAAACAAACAAACAAAACGTGAGGTAGCTCAAAATTACTTGTAAAGACATCCACAGTTAAAAAAAAGGGGGGGGGGCACTAATCACATCATGGACTCCATCCTCATGACTTTACATAAATCTAATTACTGCCCAAAGACCTCATCTCCTAACACCATCACAGTTGGGGCTAGGGCTCAACATATGAATTCGGCAGGTGGAGCACAAACATTCAGTCTACAACACAGATCTATGGGAAAGATGAAATGTTCAATTAAAAGTGATTATCCATACAAAGATTAAATTGAGTCTTGATTTAAAAATCAACTTCAAATGGATCTAAGACTCAAATGTCAAAACAAAGACAAAACCCAAAACAACTTTCAAGCTCTTAGTGGAAAATACATGTATTTTAGACCTTGGAATAGAAATAATTTCTTTAAAAAGACACTGATGATAGAATAAAAGATTTGTTGTTGTTCAATTGCTAAGTCATGTCCAACTTTGTGAACCATGGACTGTGGCATGCTAGGCTCCTCTATTCTCCACTATCTCCTGGAGTTTACTCAAATTCATGTCCATTTAGTCAGTGATGCTATCTAACCATCTCTATTTGTAATAAAATCAAGAAATTTTATTAATCAATAGACATCTTTAAAGGTGTGAAAAGGTACAAACCAAGAGAAGATAATCACCATATACACACTGACAATTAATATCAAGAATATATCAATATAAAGAAATTCTACAAACTAACATAAATAAAAATAACAATAGAAAAATGGTAAAAGACATGAACAGACATTTCACAGAAGAAACATATAACCATTAGACACATGAAGAGAGATATTTTTATTATCAGAAATATACAGATCTAAACCAAGATAAGGAAGATTTATTTTTTTATTTTACTCACAGTTATTTGACAAAAATTTAAAAGCGTAACAATGCCAAGTGTTGGAAAGCATGTGGATACAAGAGATTCAGGCCTATATAGTGCAAGTGCATGTAAAAACCAGTACAACTACTTTGAGTTGAGTATTATCTATTAAATGTAACAATTCAGTTCAGTTCAGTCGCTCAGTCGTGTCCGACTCTTTGTGACCCCGTAAGTTGGAGCACGCCAGGCCTCCCTATCCATCACCAACTGCCGGAGTTCACCCAAACTCATGTGCATCGAGTCGGTGATGCCATCCAACCATCTCATCCTCTGTCGTCCCCTTCTCCTCCTGTCCCCAATCCCTCCCAGCATCAGGGTCTTTTCCAATGAGTCAACTCTTCGCATGAGGTGGCCAAAGTATTGGAGTTTCAGCTTCAGCATCAGTCCTTCCAATGAACACCCAGGACTGATCTCCTTTAGGATGGACTGGTTGGATCTCCTTAAAGTCCAAGGGACTCTCAAGAGTCTTCTCCAACACCACTGTTCAAAAGCATCAATTCTTTGGCGCTCAGCTTTCTTCCCAGTCCAACTCTCACATCCATGCATGACCACTGGAAAAACCGTAGCCTTGACTAGATGGACCTTTGTTGGGAAAGTAATATCTCTGCTTTTAAATATGCTGTCTATGTTGGTCATAACTTTCCTTCCAAGGAGTAAGTGTCTTTTAATTTCATGGCTTCAATCACCATCTGCAGTGATTTTGGAGCCCCCAGAAATAAAGTCAGCCACTGTTTCCACTGTTTCCCCATCTATTTGCCATGAAGTGATGGGACCGGATGCCATGATCTTCGTTTTCTGAATGTTGAGCTTTAAGCCAACTTTTTCACTCTCCTCCTTCACTTTCATCAAGAGGCTCTTTAGTTCCTCTTCACTTTCTGCCATAGGGGTGGTGCCATCTGCATATATGAGGTTATTGGTTATTGATATTTCTCCCGGCAATCTTGATTCCAGCTTGTGCTTCTTCCAGCCCAGCGTTTCTCATGATGTACTCTGCATATAAGTTAAATAAGCAGGGTGACAATATACAGCCTTGATGTACTCCTTTTCCTATTTAGAACCAATCTGTTGTTCCATGTCCAGTTCTAACCGTTGCTTCCTGACCTGCATATAGGTTTCTCAAGAGGCAGGTCAGGTGGTCTGCTTTTCCCATCTCTTTCAGAATTTTCCACAGTTTATTGTGATCCACACAGTCAAAGACTTTGACATAGTCAATAAAACAATGTAACAATTACTCCTAGATAAATACTTGAGAGCCCCAGAATTTCTATTCCTAGTTACATAGCCCTCAAAGTTCTTCCACATTTACATCAGGAAGTATATATAAAAATATTTACCTTTACATTACATTTTGCTCCTGGGCAACAGGAGCAAAAATCAGAATGCAATCTGTATGTCTATCAGCTGAATAAATAAATCATGGCATGTTCACAAAATGAAATGTTCCACAGTAGTCTAAATAAATGAATTACAGTAACACAAGATTATTATATTTTAACAATATTAAGAGAAAAACAGTACCAAAGTATCACATACAGCATTTTATTCTTATTATAAAACAACTTATTTGTTAAAAAACCTTTATTTAAAACAAATAGAAAAATATATTTGTGGGAGTAACATAATACCAAAAAAAAAAAAAAATCAAAGGAACAAAGAATGATGCACCTAAAATTCAGGATGATAATCATCTTCATTTGGTGGGGACCAGGTAGGTCCTCTCGGTAGGAAGGGCTATTTGTATGATTAGATATATAATACTACCAAGGTCCTGGCATTTAGTGGGGAGGTGCCGTGTTTACAAATTCTTCTTATTATTTTGGTAGATAACCACATATATAGATATACAGCTAAATGATATTGGCCAGGTAAGTAAATAAACAATACACTTCAGGTATGGACTACTGATGACAGTTTATCATAATCCAATTCTGTGAATTTGAGGTCCAACTGGATAAAATTAGAAAAAAATAGCACACATGATAGAATATAAAGCACATACAATCATTTTTCTTGCTAAAAATGTTTAAGTTCAACCAAGCCTTTAGAACAACCTCCCAAGGAGACACAATCTTGAAACCTAGGGGCCTCCCTGCCTAGCTCTTCGCAGTAACAGAACAGAATCAATCTGGGGGGAAAACACTTGGAAATAGTGCAAGGTTATTATCGACACAGATCAGCTTTGACTCCAGATGGCAAAAAGAAGTGGAAAGGCAAGCATAAAAACAGAATCAGAGAATAGAAAAATAAAGAGCAGTGTGTGCTAAAATCCTTGAGCCATTACAAAAGACAGTAATGGCATCGCAGCAGCCTCCGAACTCAAAACCAAAGACAAACCCTGCTTCAGGGCCTCTCCATGACCAAGTGGGCACCTGAGTCTGAGAATATTCCCATGTCTGGGTGCTAAAGACACAGAGAAGGCTTTTTGTGAGCAACACCTCCAAGAACCTAAATCAGAGCCCAGAGCGCGGGATGATGAGTCTGCCCTTAACCGAAAGGCAAAAAGAACTCTTTGTTCCAAATGCACAAAAAAATTTGTAAATCAATGATCAAACACGTTAAGTGAAAGGATGCTTCAATTAAAGTCTGCTGAGAGTCCAGGCTGCTGGGGAGGGCCCAGTGAAACTACTTTAGGCTGGAATAGAAACTCTGACTATATAGACAATTATCCAGCTTCCCTATAACTGAAATAATACTCTTTCTGAGGATAATTTTTTTTCCCCACGGAATGTGCATAATTATTAACAGACATCAATTTTCTACAAAACTACTTACCTACCTGTGAAATTTTTTGTCTCAAGGTTCAGACTAAAGCCAGTAATACCAAATTTTCTGAAGGGGTTTTGAAAAAAGCCTTTATTACCTGTTGCCATAAACAGAAGCATCAGAATAGATGACCTCAATCAACCTTGAAGAGAGAGGGACACAAAAGGGCCTAAGTCTGCTTTTTAAACATTATTTACATCGCTCACAAGGAGCATGTATTTAAAAGTGCCGGCATTAGGACAGAGCTGAAAACACAGTGGAACATGGAGCTCAAAAGGCAGATCACAGACATGAATGATAGTTTCACACTGAAATAATTTACTTTCTAAAAGGACTCTCAGAGAAGCTTTCTGGGCCATGACACATGAAGCTGGAGAGATCAGAGAGACCAGAGAATCACAGACTTTGAAAATAGGGATTTCAGAGTTCAGAGGGTGCTTGAGTTGGAAATGCAAGCTCTGAACAGAGGGTACTTTCTGACTTGAGCAAAAAAAACCTGTGACTGTTTTACGTAACAACTTCCTGATAATAATTATCACTCCTTCTTACAGATCTGGGCCAGAAGAAAAAGAACCTGCGTTTCTTCAAAATTGAACAACTTGGGGACATTTTCTTGTTTAATTCAAGAAAATGCTCAGGTTTGATCCATATGGAGTACAGGGAATTAAACTCCACGGCCAGATATGATCCTTCTGATACTTAACTGTTATAGCTTGATATTTGATATCCATGAAAGTTGGAACAGAGAATGAATTTCTAGCTAGAGTATCACTGTATCATTGCAAGATGCAGATCATCTGGCCCTGACAGTAGACCAAAGGGTATAATAAATATACCAAAGGGATAAGATATTTCAAAGTTGAGGAGTACCAGGTAATTCCCTGGCCCATGCCCAGTGGTTAGGACTCAGCACTTTCACTGCTGTGGCCCAGGTTCAATCCCTGGTAGGGAACTAAGATCCCGCAAGCCAGAAAACATGGCTAAAAAAAAAGAAAATTTGAGGGATACCAGAGAAAACTCTAATTTGAAATTATATATATGCACCCCAGTATTCATAGCAACACTATTTACAATAGCCAAGACACAAAAACAATCTAAATGCCCATTAAAAAAATGAAATAATGCCTTTTGCAGCAACATGGAGAGGTTTAGAGTTTATCACATTTAGTGAAGTAAGTCAGACAAAGACAAATATCACGTGATATCATTTATTTGTGGAATCTAAAAAAAATGATACAAGTGAACTTATTTACAAAACAGATTCAAACAGACTTATGGCTATCAAAAAGCAATGGCAGAGGGATACATTAGAAGTTTTGGATTAACATATACACACTACTATATATAAAACTGGTAAACAACAAGGGCCTACTGCATAGCACAGAAAACTATACTCAGTGCTTGAAATAACCTATAACAGAAAAGAATCTTGAAAAGTACATATATGTACACACACATATATGTGTAACTAAATCACTTTGCCATACACTTGAAACCAACACAACATTGTAAGTTAACTGTACTTCAATGAAAGAAATTTAAAAAGCTGAGGGATACATTTATATCTTGTGAAAGCGACATTTAAAATAAGGCTAGGCATCAGACATATGGATTTGACCAATTTAAATCTTAGACCTAAACACCATCTCAGGACTTTCCTGGTGGCGCAGTGGATAAGAATCCATCTGCCAAGGCAGGGGCCGCAGGTTTCAATCCCTGGTCTGGAAAGATTCCACATGCCAAGAAGCAGCTGCACCAGAACTGCACCACATGCACCACAACTACTGAAGCTCTAGAGCCCTCGAGCTGCAACTACAGAAGCCTGAATGCTGTCAGGCCAGTGTTCACAACTAATAAGCCCCTGTGCCACAACTAGTGAAGCCCGTGCGCCTAGAGCCTGTGCTCTGTAACAAGAGAAGCCGCTGCACTGAGAAGCCTGCACACCACAGCTACAGAGTAGCCTCTGTTCTTAGAAACTAGAGAAAGCTGAGTATAGCAATGAAGACCCAGTGCAGCCAAAAATAAGTACATAATTAAGCAGCGTGTACCTGTAAAAAAAAATATACCATTTTACCTCAAATGAATAAATAGTCATCTGTGAGGTAATAGACATTACTACTACTCGATATGTCAGGAAATTTGGAAAACTCAGCAGTGGCCACAAGACTGGAAATGGTCAGTTTTCATTCCAATCTCAAAGAAAGGTAATGCCAAAGAATGCCCAAACTACCACACAATTGCACTCATCTCACACACTAGTAAAGTAATGTTCAAAATTGTCAAGCCAGGCTTCAGAAATACATGAACCGTGAACTTCCAGATGTTCAAGCTGGTTTTAGAAAAGGCAGAAGAACCAGAGATCAAATTGCCAACATCCAGCTGGATCATCGAAAAAGCAAGAGAGTTCCAGAAAAACATCTATTTCTGCTTTATTGACTATGCCAAAGCCTTTGACTGTGTGGATCACAATAAACTGTGGAAAATTCTGAAGGAAATGGGAATACCAGACCATCTGACCTGCCTCTTGAGAGACCTATATGCAGGTCAGGAAGCAACAGTTAGAACTGGACATGGAACAACAGACTGGTTCCAAATAGGAAAAGGAGTATGTCAAGGCTGTATATCGTCACTTTGCTTATTTAACTTATATGCAGAGTACATCATGAGAAACGCTGGGCTGGAGGAAGCACAAGGTGGAATCAAGATTGCGGGGAGGAATATCAATAACCTCAGATATGCAGATGACACCACCCTTATGGTAGAAAGTGAAGAACTAAAGAGCCTCTTGATGAAAGTGAAACAGGAGAGTGAAAAAGTTGGCTTAAAGCTCAACATTCAGAAAACTAAGTTCATGGCATCCAGTCCCATCACTTCATGGCAAATAGATGGGGAAACAGTGGAAACAGTGGCTGACTTTATTTCTGGGGGCTCCAAAATCACTGCAGATGGTGATTGAAGCCATGAAATTAAAAGACACTTACTCCTTGGAAGGAAAGTTATAACCAACCTAGACAGTATATTAAAAAGCAGAGACATTACCTTCCCAACAAAGGTCTGTCTAGTCAAGGCTATGGTTTTTCCAGTGGTCATGTATGGATATGAGAGTTGGACTATAAAGAAAGCTGAGCGCTGAAGAATTGATGCTTTTGAACTATGGTGTTAGAGAAGACTCTTGAGAGTCCCTTGGACTTAAGGAGATCCAACCAGTCCATCCTAAAGGAGATCAGTCCAGGGTGTTCATTGGAAGGACTGATGTTGAAGCTGAAACTCCAATACTTTGGCCAGCGAAGAGCTGACTCACTTGAAAAGACCCTGATGCTGGGAAAGATCGAGGGCAGGAGGAGATGGGGATGACAGACAATGAGATGGTTGGATGGCATCATCGACTCAGTGGACATGGGTTTGGGTGGACTCTGGAAGTTGGTGATGGACAGGGAGGCTTGGCGTGCTGCGGTTCAGGTTCATGGGGTCGCAAAGAGTGACGCAAAGACACGACTGAGAGACTGAACTGAATAGACATTAGTAATAGACATTACTAATAATTACACAGTAATGTCATTATGACATTATTAACCTTATTGTCATAATCATTTCACAATAAACACATATATCAAAGCATCACATTGTATACCTTAAACAAGCACAATGTTATCTGTCATTTATATCTCAATAAAGTTGGGGTTCTAAGAGAAAGAAATACCATGGAAGTAATTTAAATGACAGAAAGAAACCACAATATAAAAACAAAAACACAATTAAAGAAAAGATTTTGCACACATACACATCACTCATTTTACACACACACACACACACACACACACACACATATAATTTGGATGCTAATCTTTTGTTCTAAACTGTATTCTAGAAAATCACTCTTTTGACTGTAAAACATCTAGACCATCAGATCCTTAAGAACAGAAACCAGACCATTAATATCTGAATCCCCAGAGCTCAAATAGTATACTGTAAATAGTGTAAATTCAATAAATACTTCAATTTAGATAAATAATTTAACGACCAAACACTCAAATTTCTTCAAGCACAATATTTCAAGTTACTATATTTTTCTCTGAGAACAGGTCTGAAGTGCAAAAGTTGTACCTCAATATTGAACCATGAATTAAGCAAAGAGTAGAAAACAATTCTGACTTAGGTTTCAATTCCTTACTCCCAAGCACTCTTGCTTGTCTCAAATTATTTCTATTGAAGATATTTAGTTAAACCTTTAATGGACAACATGTGAAAAGGTCCATTGACAACAGGGCTAATCGAGACTAGCCCACGGATGCTGGGCAGGGGCCTGGAGCCTCTGAAAGGTCCACTTCCTGCAGAAGTCATTCCTGTTCTTTCCTGCTTTAATGAAGACCTGCTTGAATATAGCCTCACTAAGTAGCTACTGATCACTTATGTATGTAACATATAACTTAAATGTATAAATAACGCAGAAATAGAAAGATGGTTTTCTTTTAAAGAAAAAGCAAATGGAAGACCAGCCATCACTCTAGGGCACACCAGACATGACACTGAGCATCCCTTCCCCAAATGTCTGCCACAGCCCCTGTTTGTCAACATCCATCACCCTGACCCTTTTGCCTATGGCAATATGGCTAGTTACCATGAAAACTTGATAAGACAGCAAAAAACTGAAGGAAATTGGGGGTTCCACACCAGATGTACATTTCACTAGCAGTGATTTACACACATGCTATGGACGATCATTAACACGGGAACCTGCCAGTTTTTAGCTTTACAAACTGCTTAAAAACACTTAAGGAGAGTGGCTCTGCTGCTCTTGAAATCAGCAAGGAAATGTGAGGCTTACTTTAGTAAGAATGACCCTCTTACACCATAGGGCCAAAGAACAGATGCACGAGCGTGTAGGGGTCAGATAGACTATGTCGTTTTAATTTTTGTCAGTGCCTATATACATGCATATGGTATAGTTTAATAAAGTTGTTTTTAATGTTTCATGGTTTTGTAAGGTCTTATGTATAATTACCAGTAAAATTCACAGATAACCAGTACAAAATTTAGAAGGTTCCAACACTGTAAAAAACAAAAATGACTAGGAGTTATGGATCCTCAGGTAAGCTTCAGAATGGGTCAGCTCTAACATCAATCACTGTGAATTGCAAACACTTAAGTTCTGTCTAGTTCTGTTTGAGAGGAGAGGACTTCATTCATCCACTGGTAATATTACTTGATCACCATTAGGGAACTAAAAGTTCTCATGGCTTTTGCACTCGCTGTTCCCTGGAAAGGTTTCTCACTGGTGGAGAAAGAATGAATGATCCAAGGGGGATCCTCTGTCCATGGAATACTCCAGGTAAGAATACTGGAGTGGGTAGCTAATTTCTTCTCCAGGGGATCTTCTCCACCCAGGGATCGAATGCAGGTTTCCTGCATTGCAGGCAGATTCTTTACCATTAGCCACCAGGGAAGACCCCCCCCCCCCAAAGAGGATCAATAACCCCTAAATGGGCCAACAGTAAATCCTGGAATTCTTCCCAGCCCAGGACCTTGAGACTGGAAGCTAAGAATTGTTGTCAGCTACATGGGTCTTCATCAAAGCATTTAAGCACAGCTCCATTCTTCACCACTATTTCAGTCTAAAGTAGAGCAGAGGGGAAGCTCTTTGGGAGAGAAGAGGAATGAAATTTGATAAAAAGGCCAGGTTATTTCCCAGAGACCTAATGCCTAACTAAGCCATGCCTAACTAAGCCACACCTAAGAGTGTGGAATATGATCCCACTTTGAAAATGAGTAGCATTATTTTAAGAGTAGAGCAATCCTGGGGAAATCTGGGATGCCTACCCTGAAACTTTAACAAATGTGGAAGCCACATCAGTATGCAAGTATATTCTCCTCTTAAAAATCTAGATGAGAAAAAAAAGATAAAATCTTGCCATTTGCATCAACATGGATGGACCTTGAAGGTATTAAGTGAAATAAGTCAGAGAAAGACAAATACCATATGACTTCATTCATATGTGGAATATGAAAAACTAATAAACAAACAAAATCCATAATAAATGAACAACCCAAAACCAAACAAAACAAACATAATTACATTACAGAGAACAGAGTAGTGGTTTTGGGGGGGGGGTTGGTGGGGAGGGTGAAGGAGGAAGACAAACTGGATAAAGGGGATCAATTATATGGTAATGAAAGAAAAAATAAATTATTTTTGGTAGTGAGCATGTTGTAGGGTACATAGAAATAAAAATATAATGCTATAAATCAGTTACCTCAGTAAAAAATAAAATAAATGAATCATTGTAGATGCAAAAAATTGTAGATGGATATTTTGGTTTTCAAGCACCACACAAAAACTTTTTAAAAACTTTAATTGGCTAGAACAGTGCACATTTTAAGCAGAGTTTTCCAGAGACCCTACATCTTGAGTGGATTAAGCAATCATTTATAAGCACCTTCAGAAACATGCTTAACTCGGTTTTTTCTTGTGACATAAGATTAAACACAGGAACCAAGCTCTATTTAATTCACACAACACATAACCAACCAAACTGCACGTACATATGCAGATTTATGCAAAAACTCAACTATAATTCTTTTCCCCCCAACTATATTTAGCTTTTCAGATTAGGTACCTAGGACCACCCACTCACGCTGTGTATCTCACCAAACATAAGAGCAGCAACTTTTCTATTTGAATACAATTATGGGCTGAAATTATATGATATAAAATGAAGTTTCTTCCATAAAGTTTAAGAGTATAAGAAGGAAAGACAAAAACAAAGCTCCCAGGAAGTCAACAATAATACCGCACTGGTCTAAAGCTTCATGAAACTGAGTTACAGTCCCCAAAGGCTTGTACTTGGATTCAGACTCACCAAGATACTTCAATATGCTTCAAATTGGCTCATCATCATTTTCCTGCTGTATTCATAAGCCAAAAATAGTGCTGCATTGGCAGGAAACGCTCGAATCAGAGTAGCTTTCAGACCAGAATATAAAGCTGCTATTCCTTCGGTTCTCACAACACTTAAAAGAGTTCTGATGAATCCTGTCTGTTTTCCAAACATGGAAAGAACCTGAATTCTGGATTTGATACAATCCACGGGGTATATGACAAACCAAAGGCAAATGCCAGCAATTCCACCACTTAACATCAAGGGGACAGGGCCTAGTTCATCTTTTGAACCCCCCGAGGCAAAAAACGATCGGCTCAGTTCATAGCCACCAAAGAAGAAGAAATAGCCTGGTACTACTTGAAACAGAGTACTGGTGAGTCCGTGGTAGAAGCCCCAGGGGCCATCCTTTCTAAGGATACTCTTCACGACGGACCAAACTGTATCATGGCTTTTGGCTATCCTCCCTGACATCTCCAGTTCGTGCATGGTCTGCAGCCGGCACTTCACGAGCTCAGTGGGGCACAGGGCCAGGGCGGCAAACGCTGAGGCGATGGAACCCGCGGCCGCAGTTTGCAGATCATTCAGCTTCGCCTGCTCGTCCAGTCCAGCCACTTTCCTAACGAAATGTTGGCAGAAGCCGTAGCACATGAAGAGGACCGAGTTCTCGGCGACGTAGGCCATTAGCGCGGGGCCGGTCCCCTTGTAGAAGCCCCGCAAGCCCACCTGGGAGTACGTCTTCAGGGCACAGTCGGTGAGGCCCTTGTACAGGCCGGGGAATGTCTGCATCTTCACCTTCATAGTGTCGAAGGGCTGCCCGGTCAGGACGCACGCTGTGCCCCCCAGGGCCCCCGCGGTGAGGTCGATGGCAGCCTGGATAGCAGGACTGGATTTCATGTTCGCCCACCCGCCGGTCTTCGCGGAAGTCCACTCTCTGGAGTTTAAGACGGGCGTCCTGTGTCCCACCCCCTACTCTTGGCTGTCTCTCCCCAGCTGGAGTAGCCGCTTAACCCCAGAGTAGGCCTCGGGCCGCCCTCCCGGCGCACCGTGGCCCAGCGCTAACCCCCGGCGGTGGCCCAGCGCGCGCCGCTCCTCGCACCGCGTGACCGCCGGACCCCCGACGCGGCGGTCTGTTAGCTCCGCCGCCTGTTAGCTCCACTCAGCCAGGCCGTCCCAGCTCCCGCGGGCTCGAGGACGGACTAGATAAACACTTCAAATGAATTACAATACAGCAGTTGAAACTATTCGATAAATTGCTGAGATTAGGGGCAGAAACTCTAGGCGCTGCTGCAGCGAAGGAAGAAATGCCTTCCTATACGGCTAGACCCCCGGCCTCCCGCATTTTCTACTCGGCCAAATAAAATGGGAGGTGCTCCCAGTTGATAGCGCCTGGAGTCAAAGGGTCAATCTTCAGAGACAAAGGTTTATAATAGAGAAAACAAACACGGGTTGGGGGGCCGGAGGGTTGTTACCTGACTGTCGGTGTATCCTACAGGTCAGAAAACCCTTAATCGTCTCCGGAGAGGAACAGCTCCGCAAATGTGCCGACCGCCGCGCCTCTCTCCAGGTGTGGCGCTTCGCTCGCCTGGGGACGGGAAGGGAGGCCTGAGGCTGACGGAAGCTTTATTTCGGGGCAACATCGCCGAGGCTCTGGGCCTGGATCCCTGCGCGCTAGTGGACGCAGAGCCCTTATTATTTCTAGAGGTAGGGCACGGCCTTGTACAATCGGCTTGGAAAAGAGATATTTATATATAGCTAAGAAAGTTGATAGAAAAGAGCTGTGTGGTTCTGGTGTTTCCGGGCTCTCGTTGAGGAGCCATGTAGCTTTGTGCAACATTAAGTTCTGGGTGTAATTGACCACAGACCTAGTAGGCAAGATGTGGTTTGGGCCATCAGGAAGGGTACCGTTGACAGGACACTTTTTCCTCCCAGATGTTTATAATCCCAGCGTTGGAACCAATGCTCTTAAAGTTTAGGTTCTAAGCCCTAGGCGGTATTTAACTTTGGGTTAAAAACAAAATGGGGAGGGCTTAAATGATTCATTTTGAAAGCTTTCTTTGATCCTTTGGCTATCAGCTAATATTTTAAAGTGTGGCACCTAAAAGCAGATGGTGCATGGATAGATAAGTGTTTGTCATCAGGTAGACTTCATTGCCATAGAAAATAGTGACCTGGTCTTTTCTTTAGAGTGCCCAAATGTACCTGGATTTCTTTTCCCCAGTACCACATGGTTTCTTCAGAGAATAATCTTCCAATCTGTCTGTTTGTCCGTGCTTGGGGATGGGGGAGGGGGCAGTGTGTGCCTTGAGTACTGATGTAAGGAGACCAAATGGGAGAAGAGGGTTGACATTCTGCAATCAGAAAAGACTTTCACACAATTCCCTTGTTTAAATGCTGTATAACCCAGCCTTCATCTGGGCCTTCTTTAGTTCAGTTTACTCATAAAATAAACTTTCCTTCTGTGGGATGGGTAAGGAAGTCATCTGGCTTCCTCCAGTGAGATAGGGTTCCTGGACATCCAACTACTCTGAACACAGACTTTTTATTATTTGACTGCATTGCCGGGCCTGTGGGATCTTAGTTCCCCCACCAGGTATCTAATCTGTGCCCTCCGCAGTGGAAGCTGGAATTCTAACCACTGGACTGCCAGGGAAGTCCTAGAACTTGGACTTTAATTAATCCTGTTTTCAGCCGCACACCGTCCCTTTTCCTTGGGAAATGGCCTGCACAAACGGCCAGGCTCACAGTGTCTATGTCAAGTGGGTTTGTTTCTCCTTGGTATATCTCCTTGTAGACATTTAGCATGAAATTTTCTGCCACCTTTGAATTAATCATTTCTTCACCTGCTTTGGCCTTATCAAAACAGACTGACATCTCTCATCTCCTGCTGTCTCACCTCCTATTCTTTCCCTTAGGGGCTGCTATGCTATATCAGCAGGCTTTCTGGGAGAGAGAAGAGATTCACAAAAACAATGTGCCATTTTAAACTAGAAAAAAAAATTTTAGTCCTATCTTATTTGAGTCTTTAAAAAATGTTTTGGCTTTTAAAACTGTCCATTAATGACATACGATTCATTGTTTATTTTTTTATTTTTAAATATTTTAAAATTTTGTTTATTTTTAAAGCACATACTGAGTTTTTACAAACACAAGAAATGGAGGTTACTGCAGTAAATCATTAACTGCTTCTGCATTAAGTTCATATATGTGTATGTTTTGGAAAAACCAAATTAGTAATCAGTGCCAGGGATCATGCGGGCATTAATAGAAAAATGGTCTGGAACTTCATTGAACAGTCATAGTTGTACAAATATTACTGCCAGAACTCAAGTTCCATAAAATACACTAAACAGCTGGACTTGGAGCTGTACTGTATATACTGTTTACAGAATATACTGTAACACTGCCCAAGACAAAAGGCAGTCTTAACCATCTGAAACCATTTTTTCCTGATTCTAACTTAATCAAAATTATGATGCTTCTGTTTTAAATGTAAGCACATGTACTCCCAAGCATACATGGAAAATAATGGCAATGAAATTTCCAGATTTTCAGTGAAGTCCATCACTCTTAAGAAGATGCATACCCACATCACAAGTTCCCTAGATATGTGATTGAGTAGCCAGATAGGTTTACCAGAGAAAGTAAAGTCTGAGCTGAGGGCTGAGTAACAAAAAGCTAGCCATGATCTAGACCGTTTCAGAAAAAGGGAAATGTAAGTGTAATAAAAGCAAAGCTCTGTAGTGTGAAAGAGCTGGGCATCTGTAATACAGAAAGGCCAACATCTATACTTCCTGTGTGGTGAGCAGTTTTCCTAGTCTGTTTTTACACAGAATTCTTCCTGGATACTAAAAAAGATAAAAAGCAGAGTTTAAGACACAGTCCTTCAGAGACTTGACTTCTCACAATTTGTCTCGATTTTTCATATCAAACATTTGATCTATAAATTCAAAATGTCTAGGCTTTATGACATTTAGAACTGAACATAAAGACCCCAATGTACCTCATCTATAAATACAATGAAAAATGGAGGCCACAGTGATATGCTTATTACAGCATTCTGTGTAATAGCAAATTTAAAACAGAACAACCTAAGTGACCAGTAATAGGGGAGTGAGTAAAATTAAGAATTTGTAAAATTTCTGCATTGCTTAAAATTTTCAGTGAGTTTTTTCTCTTTTAAACTTTTTTTAAAAATTCAGTTTCTGTTCACAAAATCAGAGAAATATTGAAAACTATAGCCCAACTATATATCACACTCATCAGACAAGGGAACTGTGAGAAAAGTGAGTCTTTTTTGGAAACTCTGGGTTTACATGAAGGGAAATGGATCTTAAGTTGTTCTCTTTTGAAGTTTATGTAACAGATAATTACTCTTCATTATGGAGGCCTTATGCAAAACCATAAATAAATCAAACAAAAAAACAAAGCTATAGTAAACTCAGTATGCTTATGCTGTAGATGTATGTATTGAAAAACTGTTTCTGCTGTAGTTTAAGCTTTGATTTAGATTCTTTAATTTGAAATCAGTCAACATTTAAGTTTCTTCATACACTTTTCTACCATTTTGATCACTCTTTCATTCAAGTTTGTAATCCCTGTTACGTTTGTAATCCCTGCCTAGAAAATAGGCAATAATTTGCTTCTATTCCAGGAATCCTTTATATGTATTAACTCAATAGCCAAAATCAAAGGTCCCAAGGTAGATGATATTATCACCTCCACTTTAGAGATGAGGAAATTGAGGCAAACAGATTTACTTGCCCAAGATCACTCAACTCAGGCACTACATCACCTGACCTTGTGATTTTAACTGCTTTTCTCTTCTTTACAGTGACTAACAAGGCAAAATGCCTAATCTCAGTGAATTAACAGCTTAGTAAGGATATGAGCAACAGGTAACTTAGACTCCGGTATGACAGGTGCATAAGAGTACTTATCCCAGTAGACTATTATAGAGGAAGAGGAGTAATTAAACTCCTTGAAAAAAATGTAAATAAGCTCAGGATTGAAAACAGTGGGAGAATGGGAGATTAGCTGGAAAAAACATTCGGATAGTTTAGGAAGGCTCTTTATTTCCTAACCTCCAAATGGAGCAGGTGGACTGGAAACATAATGTAAAGGTGGTACTGCCCGATTTCTTTGCCCTTGCTGTGTTCTTTTCTTAAAATCGAACATAATTGCTTCTTTTCCTACAAAACAGAATCCAATTGGTCAATCTATTAAATCCCACCAGGAAACCACTTCAGAAGAGGATAATATCCACTACCCCTAAAAGAGCAAGACACATTATAAAGTGAAATTTAACTTGCTTTTATTTATTGTTGAACATTACGAAATGACTTGCAATGCAAAAATACGAAAAATTGCTTTGAATAGCTGGAAAATTAGCTATAGCATCAAAAAACATAAGCTTACAAACTTTACTGCCTCCAGACTAGACTCTACTGATTTACCTCAGATGTCATCACAGAGTAGCAATGGAAGCTTCTAAACAGAGAAACAGCCACAAAGTCCTGCAATGAAGCTGTGATTAATAACTAAGTTGAACTTTTCACTCCACTAATCCTACAACTCTCTACATTTATCTGTCTATACATTCCTACTTCCTACGGGATAAACACCTAGCAAAGTGGTTCCAAAAGACAAATGAGACAGAAATTCACATTTGTCTACAAGACAAATCCAAAAGAATACAGTGGAAGAAACTGCGAACTACTGCAAAGTTTTACAAGCGATGAAAACAAAAACATTTTCTCTTTCAATGCTGACCTCTCACAGTAATGAAATTAAGTATGAAACTACTCCTCACTTCTCTAGGAGTGATTCTAGCTCTTCTTGCAAAGAGCTGAGCTGCTCTTTTTCCCGGTCTTCCTTCTGTTTCAGTTCATCCAGCACAGCCTGAAATCTGTTCTTGAGAGCCAGGTTTTCCACTTTCATGATGAGATCCTCCTGTCGCTTTGCTCTGTCCTGGGTCTCTTGGAGCTTGCCTTTCATGTTATCAATCTGTTTCTGAATTCCCATAACCAGCTGATTGGTTCCCTCATTTTCTTGGTGCTGTTCATCTGATTCATTTAGTTTGTCCTGTAGCTGCCTTTCCAGATCTTCTTCAGTGTCTATGATGTTTATATCTTCTTCATCTGGATGCTGTGTCTCATCTTCATCTTCACTGCTGCTGCTGAGGTCATTGAATATCTCCCGAAGCTCATCATGTTCTAAGGAGTCATGGCCCTGCCTGTGCCCCGACATTCCTGGGGAAGAGATATCAAGGCCTTGATTTTCTGTTTCTTTGGTCTCATCTTCAGCAATTATTTCCCAGCGGGTACTGACAGCTTCAGCATCTGTGCTCAGCAACCGCTTTACTTCTTTTTCCACATCTGGAGACTCAATATACTTTTTCTTTGCTGTCTTACGGAACCTTCTCTTTCTCACATTTTTCAGAGGCAGAGTAATTCCATGGTTCCATACAAATTTTTTCTCTTTGTCCTTATCCTTCTTTTTGCTTGCTTTGGGATCAGCAGTAGCAACTGGTTCCTCCACAGGAGGATAGAGATCACCATCAACTGTAGAGACAAGCATCTGACAGACATCAGCTGTCTTGTAAAAGGTTTTTTTATCAATGGTTTTCAAACTCTCCATAACACACGGCAGGTCTACCAATTTTGCGGCCAAAGGGACTCGGTCCACTCTGACAATTCCATGACGCCCGTCAGGGTGTAACTCAATTGACAGTCTGTCCTTCAAGTTGACATGGCCAGACTGTACCGCCCGCCTCACAGTAGAGGCATACTCCGGGGGTAGGCGTAAGATAAACTGGCTCTCTAGTTCATGAGGAGCATCATCTTTGCTCTTACTCATTTTTATTTCTTTGTAATTCACTTTTTGTCTAATAACCACTTGTTGCACTAAAAAGTTCCAGGTACTTCACCAGAAAGACCAGCTCTTTAATAAACTTGAATCCTTAATTACAAACAGTTCTAGGTAGAACATCAGCTAAGCGTCTGTTTTTAATTAAGCCCCAAGTCTTTCTTAAAACGCCGTGACTGAACACCAGTTGTTACCGATGCATTGTCTTATTCAGTTATGTCCATTTAAAAATATTAGCTGCAACGCCAAGTTTCAACCTCTAGATGCCGCTGCAGAACAATGCAGAGAAAGCAAATGGCAGCTCCTACGGATTTTCGGCACAGAAAGTAAGGCTCAGCAGATAACGCCCAAACCACAAACTCTCCCGGAACAAAGATATTCAAAATGCGGGGCGTAGTGAGCTCTCTTCGCCTCGGGTACTTACAATCCAGTGACGATTATAAATCCAGATTCTCCGGACAGGAACGAGCGGAAAAAGCCACACAGAACAAGGCCGGGAGCCGAGCGTCTCTTTCTTGATTCCTTTGTTCTTCCCGGCACTTGGCAAAGCGATCCGCTATTGATTATCGGTGAAATGACTCGGAACCAGCAAGATGAAATCTCGCAGAGAGCCGCAGCTCCGAGCGCCAGACTTTGCAACTCTGCAGCTCGGCGTGCCTCCGTCCGGAGCTGCAGAGCGAGCGGAAAAGAAAGCGTTACGTCACGCCGCAGGACTGGAGGAGTCTGTGAGTGACAGCACGCCGTGGGCGGAAGTGCAGGTCGTTTCAGCGCGCGCAGGCGCAACGCGCGATTACGCCGTTCGGCGTGACTTGTTATCTCGCGAGATTTTAGATTTACGAGACGGTGGCGATCATGTTTCCAAAACAGCCACTACCTTTAAAGTGTTTACAGAAAGCAATTCCAAGAAAGATTGTCTCACCTGCTTCTGCTAAGCCAGCGCTTTTACTAGCTTGCCGGGGGCCGGTTACTTCCTAGGCTTCCGTGTGATTGCTGGAGATAGGCCGTCCGTGCTGAAATTGTGTTTGTTTCTGGAAACATCTCGGAGTCTCCCAAATTATGTTCTTAAATCTGGAGCCGATAAAAGAATTCATAACTAATCATGCCTGTGGATTTTAAAGTACCCGAATCAGTGGCGTGAGGACGTGCTGCCCACTATGTAATTCTGTGTTTGTTGATAGTTAAAGTGTCCTTAGGGGGCTTGTGACTCACGGTCTGTGTTTTGGAGACTTCCTGAGGCAACAAGGGTGATTTCTCTTATAATGTGTTAGGTGTAGGTATAAATGTAAACAGGGAACGTAGTGTTCTTCGGAGGCCGGTGTTCATTGAGGACCGTTGTCTGAAAAACAAATGGTCTGATTAACCTTTCACTGAAGTATTACACCCTGCCACTAATTTGCCAGTAATTTTTTAGTTTGGAATTAAAAAAAAAATTCACCTCTACTGTTCAGGTAACTTTTCTACTTGCCTCTTTAGGTTGTCAGGTATTCTTAACATGGATTTATAGTAGTTCGGACTAACAGTGTAAGAGTTTTCACTTGTGTTCATTTCCATTTATTAATAGGGTCAATTTGGTAGAGTATCACAATCAAAATTAAAATTCTATTCTCTAAAATATCAGCACCTGCATCTTAAGTTTAAGGGGTCACGCTTAAAATGTGATTAACATATAGAAAATTCACTTTATTTCTTTTGTACTTATTGTCTCCCTCACCCAAGATTGGAAGGTCCATGATAATTAGAAGTCTAACCGTGTGCTCATCTGGTCCCAGTGCCTCATATCAAAACGTGGGACATAACAAATATTTGGTAATTGAATGAAAAAATTGACCCATCGAAAAAATATAAATATAATCTAAATCCTCTAATAATTTGTGAGAGAAAATACATTCTGTATTGCCTTAAAATGAAAGAGAGTCACTTGATAGACATTTCCTCTCCAGTCAAGGGTCCTACTAATTGTTAGGAGGCCGGAAGTTTGCAAACAGCAGATGTGAATGTGTCCCATTTGTTTTCAGCAGACTGTGATATTGCATATCATGGGGTGGAATTTAAATGGCTTGACCCCAGTTTGGTTTTTCATGCTAAGTCTGAAGGGAAATTATGCACTTGCACATAATTGTGCTTTAGTTCTTTGTTCTGTAATGTGTTGAAGAATGTTCAGTTCAGTTCAGTGGCTCAGTTGTGTCCAACTCTTTGCTACCCCATGAATTGCAGCACACCAGGCCTCCCTGTCCATCACCAACTCCCGGAGTCCACCCAAACCCATGTCCATTGAGTCGGTGATGCCATCCAACCATCTCATCCTCTGTCATCCCCTTCTCCTGCCCTCAATCTTTCCCAGCATTAGGGTCTTTTCCAATGAGACAGCTCTTTGCATCAGGTGACCAAACTATTGGAGTTTCAGCTTCAACATCAGTCCTTCCAATGAACACTGAGGACTAATCTCCTTTAGGATGGACTGGTTGGATCTCCTTACAGTCCAAGGGACTCTCAAGAGTCTTCTCCAATACCATAGTTCAAAAGCATCAATTCTTCAGCACTCAGCTTTCTTTATAGTCCAACTCTCACATCCATAATTGACAGCTGGAAAAACCATAGCCTTGACTGGACGGACCTTTATTGACAAAGTGATGTCTCTGCTTTTTAATATGCTATTTAGGTTGGTCATAACTTTCCTTGCAAGGAGTAAGCATCTTTTAATTTCATGGCTTCAATCACCATCTGCAGTGATTTTGGAGCCCCCCAAAATAAAGTCAGCCACTGTTTCCCCATCTATTTGCCATGAAGTGATGGGACCAGATGCCATGATCTTAGTTTTCTGAATGTTGAGCTTTAAGCCAACTTTTTCACTCTCCTCTTTCACTTTCATCAAGAAGCTCTTTAGTTCTTCTTCACTTTCTGCCATAAGGGTGGTGTCATCTGCATATCTGAGGTTATTGATGTTTCTCCTGGCAACCTTGATTCCAGCTTGTGCTTCCTCCAGCCCAGCGTTTCTCATGATGTACCCTGCATAGAAGTTAAATAAGCAGGGTGACAATATACAGCCTTGATGGACTCCTTTTCCTATTTGGAACCAGTCTGTTGTTCCATGTTCAGTTCTAACTGTTGCTTTCTGACCTGCATACAGGTTTCTCAAGAAGCATGTCCGTGCTGATGTATATATAATTTCCAGGATGATCTGTTTCCTCTTTTTGAAGAAGTGTTTCCAATGTGCTAGTCCCTTAATTGTACCCAATTTTAGTTAACTCATGGATATGAATTTAACATGCTGGCCTCTGCATAATGCTTTATTTAATCCTATAAAATCTGAGGCCGGCCATGCTTATACATGAGAATAATCCAAATATTGCTTTGCATTTCAATTGCCTGTGAGTTTTATGATGCTCAAATATCTTTATCACAGAAAATAATTTGAGATAAATTCTGGGAAATTTAGATTTTCAAAAATTATGATCTATTTCAGTTAGTAAACCTTGAAATAGAAGGTTGTCAGAGATAATTGAAAGAATCAACTGTACCCCAAAAAAGATACCCCAAAAGTATCTACCTCCTTCAATTGTGAAACATATTTTCTGCCTTTGAGTTTAATACATTTTCTGAATGCAGTTTATAAGGGGTAATTACACTGATCCTAGAACTAAGGGCACTGCAATATCACCATTACCTTAATGTCTGTTGATAAATTCAGTTTTTTTTTCATCAAATCCATTTGACATATAGAAACCATTGAGTTAATAAAAGAATTACACTCCTGTGGTTGTTCCATAGAATATCTGTGATACTGGTGAACCAAATATTTCGGTGAAGCAGTAAATTGCCCACTGTGGGAACAAGCCTCAAAGGGCTTCCTACCTGTGATAAAGGAGTATCACGATCAGGCTAGTGCTGTATGTCTGAAAATTCCTTTTAATAAACTTTCAAGTTCCTTATACTATGGAGGTTATGTGGGTGTTGGGAGAAGCCTTGTTTATATTTTGGAAACTGAAAATTATAGGAGTGAGGAAATAGCAAATGCCCCCAAAATATACCTTATATACTGTTCCAGCAGTATATAATCAGTAAAAAGCAGGATAACGATAATGTAGCAGCCTCTTGTATCAAACAGGAAGCTTTCTATAGGAAAAAAGGTCAACCTACACTGGTTTAAACAATAAGAAAATGTGTTATCTCAAAAACTAGGTAGTCTAGAGTAACTCTGTCCAAGAGAAATACAACATGAGCCACAGGTGAAAGCTACATATGTATGTTAAATTACCTAGAGGCCACATTAAAATGCCAAAAAAAGCACATTAAATTAATTTCAATAGCATTTTATTTAACATAATTATCAAAAATATTGTTAAACATGTAATCAGTATAAAATTATTAATGACATATTTTACAATCTTATTTTTTACTGACTCTTCAAAATCAGGTGTGTATTTTACACTTAAGGCACATTTCAGTTTGGACTATCCACTGGCCCAATGGCCACATGTGGGTGGGTGGTTACAGTATCAGACAGTGTAGTTCTAGAACTATGGCTGCCTCTAGGGAGGATAGAATCATGGTCTGGCATGAATTGTTTAACTGTTGCTAATTTTGGAGAATGAGCATTTATTTATATTTTCGTATTTTTTCAGCCTTACCCTCACCTCCTTGTAAACTTCCAAAGTCTGGGGTCATAAGAAACCTGCCAGCAGTAACTGAGGAACTTCCTTCCTTGTCCATGGTAAGTTCAGAGAGTGGTTCTTTCCAACCAGAATCTGTCTTTCAGTTTGATTGGACCAGCTTAGACCATATGCCTATCCCTGGCTCAATCATAGTCACCAGCACCAGAGGAATACCTTAAGCCTGTATTTTCAAAATGGTGGGGAGGAAAAGACATTCATTGATGTCTGGAACATTTTGATTGTTGCACCTGTGGGATCTACTGGCATCTCATGGGTGCTGCTAAATATCCTGCAATGCATAAAACATCCTCCCTACAACAAAGTTATCTAACTCAAAATATTGCAGTAGTACCAGGGTTGAGAAACCTTGCCCCAAGCTTGTTATTTTTTAACTCATGGTTTTTAAAAAGACATCTATTTACTTGGCTGTGTTGGGTCTTAGTTGCCGTACTCAGGATCTTCATTGTGTCCTTTGGGGTCTTCCCAGACCAGGGGTTGAACCCATGTGCCCTGCATTGCAAGGTGGGTTATTAACCACTATACCACCAGGGAAGTCCCACACTAGGACTATTTTTAATTATTAATTGCTTTAATACATATTCCTAAACACTGGCAAGAGGAATGAGATCACCAGTATTGGCTTAGAACTATCAGAACCTACTATCACTGTGAATAGTTTCAGCTGCCCCTTAAGTACACAGAGGGTGGCCCTCTAAAAAGGAAGTGTTGGTAGAGAGGAAAGGGCATGGGCAACTGTCATAATCTGTTTGGGTTGCTGTATCAAAATACCATAACTTGAGTGGCTTATAATCAATGGAAATTTATTTCTCAGATCTGAAGGCTGAGAAGTCTGAAAAACGCAATGGCAGCTTTGGTGTCTGATGAGGGCAGGCTTCCTGGTTCATAGGTGGTAGTCATTTTTTGCTCTGACCTCACATGGTGAAAGCGATGGGGGAACTCTCTATGGCCCATTTTACAGAGGGACTAATGCCATTTATGAGGACTCCACTCTCATGACCTAATCACCTCCCCAAAGCCCTACCTCTCAATACCATCACATTAAATTCCAACAAATGAATTTTTTTGCAGGGTGACATAAATATTCAGTCTATAGAGGTAATCAGTAGTATCCATGAGAGAGCGGATTATTATGAGGATTATAATAGTATATATAATCTATATACTACTAATCAGTTCAGTCGCTCAGTCGTGTCCAACTCTTTGCGGCCCCGTGAATCGCAGCACTCCAGGCCTCCCTGTCCATCACCAACTCCCAGAGTTCACTCAGACTCACGTCCATCGAGTCAGTGATGCCACCCAGCCATCTCATCCTCTGTCGTCCCCTTCTCCTCCTGCCCCCAATCCCTCCCAGCATCAGAGTCTTTTCCAATGAGTCAACTCTTCGCATGGGGTGGCCAAAGTACTGGAGTTTCAGCTTTAGCATCATTCCTTCCAAAGAAATCCCAGGGCTGATCTCCTTCAGAATGGACTGGTTGGATCTCCTTGCAGTCCAAGGAACTCTCAAGCGTCTTCTCCAACACCACAGTTCAAAAGCATCAATTATTTGGCGCTCAGCCTTCTTCACAGTACAACTCTCAAATCCATACATGACCACAGGAAAAACCATAGCCTTGACTAGACAGACCTTTGTTGGCAAAGTAATGTCTCTGCTTTTGAATATGCTATCTAGGTTGGTCATAACTTTCCTTCCAAGCAATAAGTGTCTTTTAATTTCATGGCTGCAGTCACCATCTGCAGTGATTTTGGAGCCCAGAAAAATAAAGTCTGACACTGTTTCCACTGTTTCCCCATCTATTTGCCATGAAGTGATGGGACTGGATGCCATGATCTTCGTTTTCTGAATGTTGAGCTTTAAGCCAACTTTTTCACTCTCCTCTTTCACTTTCATCAAGAGGCTTTTTAGTTCCTCTTCACTTTCTGCCATAAGGGTGGTGTCATCTGCATATCTGAGGTTATTGATATTTCTCCCAGCAATCTTGATTCCAGCTTGTGCTTCCCCCAGCCCAGCGTTTCTCATGATGTACTCTGCATAGAAGATAAATAAACAGGGTGACAATATACAATCTTGACATACTCCTTTTCCTATTTGGAACCATTCTGTTGTTCCTTGTCCAGTTCTAATTGTTGCTTTCTGAACTGCATACAGATTTCTCAAGAGGCAGATCAGGTGGTCTGGTATTCCCATCTCTTTCAGGATTTTCCACAGTTTATTGTGATCCACACAGTCAAAGGTTTTGGCATAGTCAATAAAGCAGAAATAGATATTTTTCTGGAACTCTCTTGCTTTTTCCATGATCCAGCGGATGTTGGCAATTTGATCTCTGGTTCCTCTGCCTTTTCTAAAACCAGCTTGGACATCTGGAAGTTCACAGTTCACGTATTGCTGAAGCCTGGCTTGGAGAATTTTGAGCATTACTTTACCAGCATGTGAGATGAGTGCAATTGTGCAGTAGTTTGAGCATTCTTTGGCATTGCCTTTCTTTGGGATTGGAATGAATACTGACCTTTTCCAGTCCTGTGGCCACTGCTGAGTTTTCCAAATTTGCTGGCATATTGAGTGCAGCACTTTCACAGCATCATCTTTCAGGATTTGGAATAGCTCAACTGGAATTCCATCACCTCCACTAGCTTTGTTCGCAGTGATGCTTTCTAAGGTCCACTTGACTTCACATTCCAGGATGTCTGGCTCTAGGTCAGTGATCACACCATTGTGATTATCTGGGTCATGAAGATCTTTTTTGTATAGTTCTTCTGTGTATTCTTGTCATCTCTTCTTAATATCTTCTGCTTCTGTTAGGTCCCTACCATTTCTGTCCTTTATCGAGCCCATCTTTGCATGAAATGTTCCCTTGGTATCTCTAATTTTCTTGAAGAGATCTCTAGTCTTTCCCATTCTGTTGTTTTCCTCTATTTCTTTGCATTGATCGCTGAAGAAGGCTTTCTTATCTCTTCTTGCTATTCTTTGGAACTCTGCATTCAGATGTTTGTATCTTTCCTTTTCTCCTTTGCTTTTCGCTTCTCTTCTTTTCACAGCTATTTGTAAGGCCTCCCCAGACAGCCATTTTGCTTTTTTGCATTTCTTTTCCATGGGGATGGTCTTGATCCCTGTCTCCTGTACAATGTCACAAACCGCCATCCATAGTTCATCAGGCACTCTATCTATCAGATCTAGGCCCTTAAATCTATTTCTCACTTCCACTGTATAATCATAAGGGATTTGGTTTAGGTCATACCTGAATGGTCTAGTGGTTTTCCCTACTTTCTTCAATTTAAGTCTGATTTTGGCAATAAGGAGTTCATGATCTGAGCCACAGTCAGCTCCTGGTCTTGTTTCTACTAATAGTATATATAATATATATATATATATATATATAATTCAAAAAAGGACACAATGGCCAATAAGCACATTAGAACATGCTTAACATTACTAATTATTAGGGAAATGCAAATGAAAACAACAGCCAGGTACCACCTCATACCCACTAGGATGACTGCTATAAAAAGAACAGAAAATAATAAATATTATCGAGGATGAAGAATCAGGAAACCCTTGTGTACAGTTAGTGGGAATGAGGTAAAATAGCATAGCCACTGTGAAAAACTGTCAGTGTTTCCTCTAAAAATTAAAAATAGAATTACTATATGATCCATCAATTCCACTTCTGTGTATATACCCTAAAGAATTGAAAGCAGGGTCTATAAGAGATCTTTATCACCCTTGTTCATAGCTGCATTATTCACAATAGCTAAAAGTTAGATACACCCAAGGTATTTATCAACCAGTGAATGCATGAGCAAAATGTGGTATGTATACATACAATGGAATATTATTCAGCTTTAAAAAGAAAGGAAATTCTTTTTATAAAATTGAAATATAATTGACCTCAGTTCAGTTCAGTTCAGTCACTCAGTCGTGTCCGACTCTTTGCGGCCCCATGAATCGCAGCATGCCAGGCCTCCCTGTCCATCACCAACTCCCAGAGTTCACTAAAACTCATGTCCATCGAGTCGGTGATGCCATCCAACCATCTCATCCTCTGTCGTCCCCTTCTCCTCCTGCCCCCAATCCCTTCTAGCATCAGAGTCTTTTCCAATGAGTCAGCTCTCCCCATGAAGGGCCAAAGTACTGGAGTTTCAGCTTCAGCATCAGTCCTTCCAATGAACACCCAGAACTGATTTCCTTTAGAATGGACTGGTTGGATCTCTTTGCAGTCCAAGGGACTCTCAAGAGTCTTCTCCAACACCATAGTTCAAAAGCATCAATTCTTTGGCACTCAGCCTTCTTCACAGTCCAACTCTCACATCCATACATAACCACTGGAAAAACTATAGCCTTGACTAGACGAACCTTTGTTGGCAAAGTAATGTCTCTGCTTTTTAATATGCTATCAAGGTTGCTCATAACTTTCCTTCCAAGGAGTAAGCATCTTTTAGTTTCATGGCTGCAGTCACCATCTGCAGTGATTTTGGAGCCCAGAAGAATAAAGTCAGCCACTGTTTCCACTGTTTCCCCATCTATTTGCCATGAAGTGATGGGACCAGATGCCATGATCTTAGTTTTCTGAATGTTGAGCTTTAAGCCAACTTTTTCACTCTCCTCTTTCACTTTCATCAAGAGGCTCTTTAGTTCCTCTTCACTTTCTGCCATAAGGGTGGTGTCATCTGCATATCTGAGGTTATTGATATTTCTCCTGGCAATCTTGATTCCAGCTTGTGCTTCCCCCAGCCCAGCGTTTCTCATGATGTACTCTGCATATAAGTCAAAGAAGCAGGGTGACAATATACAGCCTTGACAGACTCCTTTTCCTATTTGGAACCAGTCTGTTGTTCCATGTCCAGTTCTAACTGTGGCTTCCTGACCTGCATATAGGTTTCTCAAGAGGCAGGTCAGGTGGTCTGGTATTCCCATCTCTTTCAGAATTTCCCACAGTTTATTGTGATCCACACAGTCAAAGGTTTTGGCATAGTCAATAAAGCAGAAATAGATGTTTTTCTGGAACTCTCTTGCTTTTTCCATGATCCAGCGGATGTTGGCAATTTGATCTCTGGTTCCTCTGCCTTTTCTAAAACCAGCTTGGACATCTGGAAGTTCACAGTTCACGTATTGCTGAAGCCTGGCTTGGAGAATTTTGAGCATTACTTTACCAGCATGTGAGATGAGTGCAATTGTGCAGTAGTTTGAGCATTCTTTGGCATTGCCTTTCTTTGGGATTGGAATGAATACTGACCTTTTCCAGTCCTGTGGCCACTGCTGAGTTTTCCAAATTTGCTGGCATATTGAGTGCAGCACTTTCACAGCATCATCTTTCAGGATTTGGAATAGCTCAACTGGAATTCCATCACCTCCACTAGCTTTGTTCGCAGTGATGCTTTCTAAGGTCCACTTGACTTCACATTCCAGGATGTCTGGCTCTAGGTCAGTGATCACACCATTGTGATTATCTGGGTCATGAAGATCTTTTTTGTATAGTTCTTCTGTGTATTCTTGTCATCTCTTCTTAATATCTTCTGCTTCTGTTAGGTCCCTACCATTTCTGTCCTTTATCGAGCCCATCTTTGCATGAAATGTTCCCTTGGTATCTCTAATTTTCTTGAAGAGATCTCTAGTCTTTCCCATTCTGTTGTTTTCCTCTATTTCTTTGCATTGATCGCTGAAGAAGGCTTTCTTATCTCTTCTTGCTATTCTTTGGAACTCTGCATTCAGATGTTTGTATCTTTCCTTTTCTCCTTTGCTTTTCGCTTCTCTTCTTTTCACAGCTATTTGTAAGGCCTCCCCAGACAGCCATTTTGCTTTTTTGCATTTCTTTTCCATGGGGATGGTCTTGATCCCTGTCTCCTGTACAATGTCACAAACCGCCATCCATAGTTCATCAGGCACTCTATCTATCAGATCTAGGCCCTTAAATCTATTTCTCACTTCCACTGTATAATCATAAGGGATTTGGTTTAGGTCATACCTGAATGGTCTAGTGGTTTTCCCTACTTTCTTCAATTTAAGTCTGATTTTGGCAATAAGGAGTTCATGATCTGAGCCACAGTCAGCTCCTGGTCTTGTTTCTACTAATAGTATATATAATATATATATATATATATATATAATTCAAAAAAGGACACAATGGCCAATAAGCACATTAGAACATGCTTAACATTACTAATTATTAGGGAAATGCAAATGAAAACAACAGCCAGGTACCACCTCATACCCACTAGGATGACTGCTATAAAAAGAACAGAAAATAATAAATATTATCGAGGATGAAGAATCAGGAAACCCTTGTGTACAGTTAGTGGGAATGAGGTAAAATAGCATAGCCACTGTGAAAAACTGTCAGTGTTTCCTCTAAAAATTAAAAATAGAATTACTATATGATCCATCAATTCCACTTCTGTGTATATACCCTAAAGAATTGAAAGCAGGGTCTATAAGAGATCTTTATCACCCTTGTTCATAGCTGCATTATTCACAATAGCTAAAAGTTAGATACACCCAAGGTATTTATCAACCAGTGAATGCATGAGCAAAATGTGGTATGTATACATACAATGGAATATTATTCAGCTTTAAAAAGAAAGGAAATTCTTTTTATAAAATTGAAATATAATTGACCTCAGTTCAGTTCAGTTCAGTCACTCAGTCGTGTCCGACTCTTTGCGGCCCCATGAATCGCAGCATGCCAGGCCTCCCTGTCCATCACCAACTCCCAGAGTTCACTAAAACTCATGTCCATCGAGTCGGTGATGCCATCCAACCATCTCATCCTCTGTCGTCCCCTTCTCCTCCTGCCCCCAATCCCTTCTAGCATCAGAGTCTTTTCCAATGAGTCAGCTCTCCCCATGAAGGGCCAAAGTACTGGAGTTTCAGCTTCAGCATCAGTCCTTCCAATGAACACCCAGAACTGATTTCCTTTAGAATGGACTGGTTGGATCTCTTTGCAGTCCAAGGGACTCTCAAGAGTCTTCTCCAACACCATAGTTCAAAAGCATCAATTCTTTGGCACTCAGCCTTCTTCACAGTCCAACTCTCACATCCATACATAACCACTGGAAAAACTATAGCCTTGACTAGACGAACCTTTGTTGGCAAAGTAATGTCTCTGCTTTTTAATATGCTATCAAGGTTGCTCATAACTTTCCTTCCAAGGAGTAAGCATCTTTTAGTTTCATGGCTGCAGTCACCATCTGCAGTGATTTTGGAGCCCAGAAGAATAAAGTCAGCCACTGTTTCCACTGTTTCCCCATCTATTTGCCATGAAGTGATGGGACCAGATGCCATGATCTTAGTTTTCTGAATGTTGAGCTTTAAGCCAACTTTTTCACTCTCCTCTTTCACTTTCATCAAGAGGCTCTTTAGTTCCTCTTCACTTTCTGCCATAAGGGTGGTGTCATCTGCATATCTGAGGTTATTGATATTTCTCCTGGCAATCTTGATTCCAGCTTGTGCTTCCCCCAGCCCAGCGTTTCTCATGATGTACTCTGCATATAAGTCAAAGAAGCAGGGTGACAATATACAGCCTTGACAGACTCCTTTTCCTATTTGGAACCAGTCTGTTGTTCCATGTCCAGTTCTAACTGTGGCTTCCTGACCTGCATATAGGTTTCTCAAGAGGCAGGTCAGGTGGTCTGGTATTCCCATCTCTTTCAGAATTTCCCACAGTTTATTGTGATCCACACAGTCAAAGGTTTTGGCATAGTCAATAAAGCAGAAATAGATGTTTTTCTGGAACTCTCTTGCTTTTTCAATGATCCAACAGATGCTGGAAATTTGATCTCTGGTTCCTCTGCCTTTTCTAAAACCAGCTTGGACATCTGGAAGTTCACGGTTAATGTATTGCTGAAGCCTGGCTTGGAGAATTTTGAGCATTACTTTACTAGCATGTGAGATGAGGGCAATTGTGCGGTAGTTTGAGCATTCTTTGGCATTGCCTTTCTTTGGGATTGGAATGAATACTGACCTTTTCCAGTCCTGTGGCCACTGCTGAGTTTTCCAAATTTGCTGGCATATTGAGTGCAGCACTTTCACAGCATCATCTTTCAGGATTTGGAATAGCTCAACTGGAATTCCATCACCTCCACTAGCTTTGTTTGTAGAGATGCTTTCTAAGGCCCACTTGACTTCACATTCCAGGATGTCTGGCTCTAGGTGAGTGATCACACCATCGTGATTATCTTGGTCATGAAGATCTTTTTTGTACAGTTCTTCTGTGCATTCTTGCCATCTCTTCTTAATATCTTCTGCTTCTGTTAGGTCCATACCATTTCTGCCCTTTATCGAACCCATCTTTGCATGAAACATTACCTTGGTATCTCTAATTTTCTTGAAGAGATCTCTAGTCTTTCCCATTCTGTTGTTTTCCTCTATTTCTTTGCACTGATCACTGAGGAAGGCTTTCTTATCTCTCCTTGCTATTCTTTGGAACTCTGCATTCAGATGTTTGTATCTTTCCTTTTCTCCTTTGCTTTTCACTTCTCTTCTTTTCACAGCTATTTGTAAGGCCTCCCCAGACAGCCATTTTGCTTTTTTGCATTTCTTTTCCATGGGGATGGTCTTGATCCCTGTCTCCTATACAATGTCACAAACCTCCATCCATAGTGCATCAGGCACTCTATCAGATCTAGTCCCTTAAATCTATTTCTCACTTCCACTGTATAATCATAAGGGATTTGATTTAGGTCATACCTGAATGGTCTAGTGGTTTTCCCTACTTTCTTCAATTTAAGTCTGAATTGGGCAATAAGGAGTTCATGATCTGAGCCACAGTCAGCTCCCGGTCTTGTTTTTGCTGACTGTATACAGCTTCTCCATCTTTGGCTGCAAAGAATATAATCTGATTTCAGTGTTGACCATCTGATGATGTCCATGTGTAGAGTCTTTCCTGCCTTGTTGGAAGAGGGTGTTTGCTATGACCAGTGTATTCTCTTGGCAAAACTCTATTAGCCTCTGCCCTGCTTCATTCCGTATTCCTAGGCCAACTTTGCCTGTTACTCCAGGTGTTTCTTGACTTCCTACTTTTGCATTCCAGCCCCCTATAATGAAAAGGACGTCTTTTGGGGGTGTTAGTTCTAAAAGGTCTTGTAGGTCCTCATAGAACTGTTCAACTTCAGCTTCTTCAGTGTTACTGGTTGGTGCATAGGCTTGGATTGCTATGATATTGAATGGTTTGCCTTGAAAACGAACAGAGATCATTCTGTCATTTTTGAGATTGCATCCAAGTACTGCATTTCAGACTCTTTTGTTGACCATGATGGCTACTCCATTTCTTCTAAGGGATTCCTGCCCACAGTAGTAGATATAATGGTCATCTGAGTTAAATTCACCCATTCCAGTCCATTTTAGTTCGCTGATTCCTAGAATGTCGATGTTCACTCTTGCCATCTCCTGTTTGACCACTTCCAATTTGTCTTGATTCATGGACCTAACATTCCAGGTTCCTATGCAATATTGCTCTTTACAGCATCGGGCCTTGCTTCTATCACCAGTCACATCCACAACTGGGTATTGTTTTTGCTTTGGCTCCATCCCTTCATTCTTTCTGGAGTTATTTCTCCACTGATCTTCAGTAGCATATTGGGCACCTACTGACCTGGGGAGTTCCTCTTTCAGTATTCTATCATTTTGCCTTTTCGTACTGTTCATGGGGTTCTCAAGGCAAGAATACTGAAGTGGTTTGCCATTCCCTTCTCCAGTGGATCACATTCTGCCAGACCTCTCCACCATGACCCACCCGTCTTGGGTGGCCCCACACGGCATGGCTTAATTTCATTGAGTTAGACAAGGCTGTGGTCCGTGTGATCAGATTGACTAGTTATCTGTGATTATAGTTTCAGTGTGTCTGCCCTCTGACCTACAACACTATATTAGTTCCAGGTGTACAACATAGTCATTCAGTATTTTTGTACATTACAAAATAATCACGACCACTGTAAGTCTAGTTGCCATCTGTCACCATACAAAGTTATTATGATTTTATTGACTATACTGTATTCCCCATGCTATCGATTTCATCCTTGTAACTCATTTATTTTGTAACTGGAAGTTTGTACCTCTTAATATTCCTCACCTATTTTACTCATCCCCACACCCTTGTGACAGCCACCTGATTGTTCTTTGTATCTATGCATCTGTTTGTTTTATGTTTTTCTTTTTTCGGTTCCACATATAAGTGAAATCATATGGGATGTGTCTTCTTCTGTTTGCCTTACTTCACTTAGCATTATATCCTCTATGTCCATTCATGTTGTAGCAAATGGCAAGATTTTTTAAAAAGATTTATTTATTTATTTATTTTTTACCTGTGGTGACTCTTCATTGCTGCACTTGGGCTTTCTCTAGTTTTGGGAGCAAAACTTTGTTGCGGTGCACAAGCTTCTCATTTCCCTGGCTTCTTTTATTGTAGAGCATGTTCAAGGGCTTCAGTAGTTATGGCACATGGGCTTAGTTGCTGCAGAGCATGTGGGATCTTCTGGGACCAGAGATGGAACGGTGTCCCTTGCACTACAAGATGATTCTTAACCACTGGACCACCAGGGAAGCCCAAGATTTTGTTCTTATTTATGGCAGTATACATATGCCATATGTACATACATGTACACCACATCTTATTTATCCATTCATTTATTGTTGGACAATTAGGTTGCTTCCATATCTTGGCTGTTGTGAATGGTGCTGCAGTGAACATAGCGGTGCTTAATCTTTCCAAATTAGTGTTGTTGTTGTTGTTATTGTTATTTTCAGAAACATACCCAGAAATGGAATTTCTGCATCATGTGGTAGTTCTGTTTTTAATTTTTTAGGAACCTCATACTCTTTTTAAAAAGGAAGGAAATTCTGATATAATACTGCAACATGGATTAACTTTGAGGATATTATGCTATGTAAAATAAGCAAGTGAAAAAAAAGACAAATACTGTATGATTCCACTTATATGAGTTATTTAGAATAGTCAAAATCATAGAGACAGCAAGTAGAATGATGTTGCCAAGGGCTGGAGAAAGAGGAGAATGAGGAATTACCATTTAATTGGTAGACGGTTTCAGTTTTATGAGATAAAAAAGAATTCCAGAGATAGATAATTGTGATAGTTGCATGACACTATGAATGTACTTAATATTACTAAACTGTACACTTAAAATGGTTATGTTGGTAAATTTTGTTTTATGTAAAATCATAATTGAATAATGCAATTACTGATACTTTAAATTTTTTGTTGGTATTTTCTACTTTTTATAGTGGTGATTTCTTTTATATTATAGAATATACAGTGAGAATTTCCTTTTCTAATGTAAAATTGTTTTTACAATGGATAATTTCTTGAGTAAAAAATGTTTAAGAAAAAGAAACTTCAGTAGTATTCTTCAAAAGAAAATGTCAAGAGGGAAATTGTGTAAGAATTTTAAGCTGATGTGAATTTTAATAAATTTAAACATTTGTTTTAAATTTTGTAGAAAGACCATTTTATTGATACTTTGTCAAAAAGAAATAGTGACCGGTAGCCTTTATACTGAACCAACTGGTATTTTAAAATAAATCCCGGAAATAAAGGAGGACTTTCAGAAATAACAATCGGTAGATATCCTACTGGACCTCTGGGTGCCGCTGTCGGCCAATCCGTGGCTGGAGTGAAACAAAGGGATCCACTAGCGATTCTGACGCAGCAATGTCCGCAGACTTTTGAGAAATGCACCAGGAGCAGACTGCACACCATCTCTCCCGCAATCTGCTCCAGATATCTGGGTCTAGAAGGTGAGAAAGAGCCGCTGCCTTTTCTTTCCAGCGCACTTTGGTAATCCGAGGAGCAGCTGTAGTGAGGTGTATTCAGACCTACAAAGCAGCATCAAGAAGAGATGGAAGTCTCCTTACAGGGAAGACGCTGGAGCGAAGGAAGCGCTCTTTCTTTCCCGATGTCTTTGTTCAACTTAGTGAACTGCGCAGAAGAGGCACTGTGAGATTCCTTCCGGGAGACGTAGCCAAGGATTTAAAAGTGGGGATTCGCGCCAAAGATCTACTTCTCGGTGACCAGAACCATGGGTGAGTGCTGAGCAAGGAGCAGGGAGGAGCAAAAGAATGACAGGATAGATGTAGCCAATAGGCCAAAGGGAGTCCCTAGGACCCTTGAATTCTGAAACCTTCACTGGAAATTCTTTTACATAATAAAAGTAGTTATATAAATATTTTATATTTATATTTTATATATTTATATATTTTATGTAAACTATTTCTATTAAAGTAGGGCTTCCGTGGTGGCTCAATGGTAAACAATCTGCTTGCCAATGCAGGAGGCTCAGTTCGATCCCTGGGTTGAAACGATCCCCTGGAGAAGGAAATGGCAACACACTCCAGTATTCTTGCCTGGGAAATACCATGGACAGAGGAGCCTGGTGGGCGATAGTCCATGGGGTTGCAAAAGAGTAAGACACGACTTAGCAACTAACCAACAACAATTTACCCTAGATATAAATAACATATGGCTTTGAGCACAGCCATTTTGTATTGCAAATTCTGGAAAATATCTTAATAGGAGCAAAGTTTACTTCCAAACTGCAGTAGATATGGATGCCGCAAATAATTCTCTACAAGTTTATCAGATTAGTTTCAGTTAGACAGCTCTCTTACTGCCAAAAGTAAAAGAGAACACTGGGGCAGTAAATTCTCTGGTTATTTATTGGGAAAATCTGGACCAGTGTAGCAGAGCTGTCATCACTTAGTGGTTAAGAGGAGATTCAGGGGAAGATGCAGGTCTTGGATCCCAAAGCCAGTCCTCCCATACTGAGCTACAAGAGTACAGCAGTCTGTCTGCCAGAGAACCTCCTTGTCTGCGTTCTTCAGGTGATCCCTGCAGACCTAGATGACACCCTTAAGGTAGAGTTCTCCTCCACTTTTCACAGTCTCACCAGGCATACAGAATATATTCCATAATGATGGCACTGTCTTTGATTTTGAAGAATGACAGTTACATCACAGCATAGAAGAGAAGACTGGGGACAGTTAAGGGCCTTTTTCACAATCCTGGTTGAAATGGGGTTGAGAACTATAATGCAGAGCAGGTGACTTTCAGCTGGATGTTTAGTCCTATTAGAGATAAGAACTATAGTTGGTGTAATCAAAACAACAGGACTCAGAGACTTGCTTGAAAAGAGCAGTGAAAGATAGAGAGAGTAATAAACAGAGAGCCAAACAATTCACCAGTGAGAATTAGTAATTCTTTGTAAACCACTGGCAGATGAAGTTCTAAACTGGGGGCTGACTTGGAATTATGAGGTAACTGACAAGAACAAGCTGTCCCTCTCCTCCCACACAAGCATCAGCCTGAATATAACCCACATCAGCAAAAACGCTCTAGTTTTCCAACAGGTCTACTGTATGGTCCAGGAGACTGTGAGCACTCACCCAGTGCCCCATCCATTGCACACTTTAGTGCTTCCAACTCAAATTTGGTGCTCTAAGTACATCCTGTTTTTCCTGACCAGTGACCTGGTGCTGTTGTCTGACATGTCAGCGAGTGTAGAGCACAATGGTGTTCAATGCAGCCTACCTTTGAGCTGACACTATGCCCCTTGACCAGGGCTCAGTGACATCATGAGTCAGCCTGTAATAGTGGACTACCACTGCCAAAACTTAGAGAACACTCGCTATGCCAGGAGTTGCACCTGGAAGTTGTGTCCCTCTTCAGTGGGGCACTGCTTACTGTGCAGCCCTACTACCTGGTCGCCAAGATGGACACTGACTGGGAACACCACCTGCCTGTCCTGTCAGGTGCTTCAGACCACCTGATCCGACTCTTCAACCTGAGGATGCCCAAGAGTCAGATGCCCACTATGGCACTATGGATGACAGGGATGTTGCTCTTGGGGACTTGCTGGTCACTGTGTTCAATGACAGTATTCGTCACACTGCCACTGGTCTTTGCAGGAGCTATGGACAGACTTCCGTGACCACTCGGCACCTCCTACCAGAGCTGCAGTTTTACCTGGTTATGGCCTTTTGGCCTTGATCTCCATGCTCTTCTTCCTACAGTGACTCTGGCCATAGCCCAGTGCCTGCACTGCTCTTCCAGCCCTGCTTTCAGCCTGGTCCAAGCCTGGATTTGGAGTTGCTCCCACTTTAGCAGGAGAGATTTGCCCTATTCCTACTGTCAATTTATGGCTTGGCTTCATATCTTGCAATCTTAATTTCTTCAAATTAACTTGGAAACCTTTTAACTGGATAGTTTCTGTAGTACCATCAGTGAAGCCTTAAATATTACATTGGATTCAAATGTATACGTGTGAATTTTAACACGTTTACTTCATAAATATCTTTAGGGGTGAGGGGAGCTCTACAAATTCACTTGCTAGTTTCTATGTATATTTTGCTTTGTTTCATTAGCCAGAAAATTCCTTTGGGCAAAATTTTGTGCCTATTAATGTATGGTCTGAGAAGTTATGTTTCCTGCTGAAGAGTTCTCTCTTCGAAATATTGAAGGAAGTTCACAGCATCTTTAAGTTTCTGCTCTTGGTCTCCATTATACTTGTCTTTGAGAAGTGGAAAATTGTAGATTTGGTTATATAAGAACATAGATTCTCTCTCCCAAGAACTATTCTGGCCTTTGTTTCCTTTCTTTCATCATTTTCCAGACCCTTCTCAGTCATGGTGTCCATGGGTTGGCTGCCAATATCTAGCCCAATTTGTTCCTGAAAAATGTCAACCTCTAGAATGCAGAGATCATTCTTTCCTAACTTCTGTGTAAGTTTAAATAAATGACACTAAGTCTGAGACATTTTAGTTAGTAACCATTTACTAATTTTGCAATGAGTAAAAGAAGGAAGGCAGTATAGTTTTAAAATCTTGCTATTTTAGAAAACCAACTTCTTTTGGAGAATGTATTAAGTGTGGATGTAGGAAAATACATGTTATTCTAATATAGACTATCTAAAAATAAAGATGTGGCATTTTTATTTTCAGTTTTGAAAAATATCACTGCCTCTTGTGTCTCTTAAAGTCTAAATTAGATATTCATGTGACATTTTTCCAATGAAATGTCAAGAACCCAGTGTTTTTTGTTTGGTTTGGTTTGGGTTTTTGGCCACAACTCTCAGTGCCTGGACCAGGGATCGAATCCATGTCCCTTGCACAGAGTCTTTTTTTTTTTTTTACAGAGTCTTAATCACTGGACTGCCAGGGAAGTCCCAGCCCAGTGTTATTTTATTCAAAATATATTACTTTCAGCTGAGTTAAAGATCTTTTTAAAGTCCATATTAAAGGTATTTTTAAATCCACATAATACATAGATACTACAGTAAAAGAAAAATAGGATGGAGTAAAAAATATGTCCTTCAAAACTCCCAAGATTTCTGCTAAATATTCAGAGCACAACATACAGGAAGTAGGACAGTCCGATGTATTAAAAGTCTTGCTTACACTCTGAAAATGTATTTTTCCTTTTAATTTTTTTTTTCATCCTCTAGTCAAAGGGCAGTTACTCTTCTCTATGGCCTGTGAAATGACCAGGCGGTCAACATACACTCCAGAGGTGGAGGGATGATAAGTCTCCTTTGTGTTATTTCCCGAATAGCAAACAGGGAATGCTTGGGAATTCCCAGGTAGTTTGGGAATACTACTGGAATATCCAACAGAGCTTGGATTCTACTGTATGTTACAATTTAGCAATAAGTAGATGTAATTAATTAATGAACATAGTAGTTTCTCCTTTTCATAGTGTTAATGTATTATGCTTAGCGAGTTTCTTGACAATAAACTAAGAAACGTAGATCAGCTGAAGGAGAAGAGAAAGTTCAAGTATTATCTAGGAGTGCAGTAACTGGTTAGGACTCTGGGTGCCGCTGTTCACCAGTCTGGAAGATGAAGGCAGCACGCATACACCCAGGGCGGGAGGGGGACTTCTTGAACCACCATCACTGCCGGATTGAAAAGTCTCTCTGAGGCTGCCCTGATCATACTTCTGGACCACTTTCTGCTCTGAATTCTCCTGAAAATTCTGTTTAGACTCAGAGAACAGGGAAATAATATTCTTGGTGCTGGACTGAGAGAATACGAAGCAAGAGAGCAATGGCGATTCGAGTGAAGGTGCTCGGCTGCCGCAGGCTGGTCCTACTGTACCTTTTTCTGGGGCTGTTGTTGGAAGCCCAGGCTGGGAAGATCCGCTACTCGGTGTCAGAAGAGACAGACAAAGCTTTCTTTGTGGGCAACATCGCCAAGGATCTGGGGCTACAACCCCAGGAGCTGATGGAGCGCGGAGTCCGAATCGTCTCCAGAGGTAGGAAGCAGCTCTTTGCTCTGAACCCGCGAAGCGGCAGCTTGGTCACCGCGGGCAGGATAGACCGGGAAGAGCTCTGCGCTCAGAGCGCGCGGTGTCTGGTGAGTTTTAACGTCTTAGTAGAGGATAAAATGAAGCTTTTCCCTGTTGAAGTGGAAATAATTGATATTAATGACAACACTCCCGAATTCCAGTTAGAAGAAGTGGAATTTAAAATCAATGAAATAACTGCTCCAGGTACCAGGATCCCCCTGCCTTCTGGGCAAGACCTTGATGTGGGTATGAATTCGCTCCAGAGCTATCAGCTCAGCTCCAACCCTCATTTCTCCCTGGATGCTCAACAGGGATCTGATGGGTCCCAACAGCCGGAGATGGTGCTGCAGAGTCCCCTAGACAGGGAAGAAGAAGCTGTCCATCACTTCCTCCTCACTGCTTTTGATGGGGGCAACCCAGCCCGTTCAGGAACCCTCCGAATTCGAGTTCAGGTGGTGGATGTAAATGACAACCCTCCAGCGTTTACACAAGCAGTGTACCACACAAGTGTACCCGAGAACGTGCCTCTGGGCACTCGGCTGCTCATGGTAAAAGCCACAGACCCAGATGAAGGTGCCAATGGGGAAGTAACATATTCATTTCATAATATAGACCAAAAAATGGCACAAATATTTCACTTGGATTCTTACACGGGAGAAATAACAAGTCAAGAACCTCTGGATTTTGAAGAATACACAATTTATCCAATGGAAATTCAAGCTCAGGATGGTGCAGGCCTCATGGCCAGAGCTAAGGTGCTGGTCAAAGTTCTGGACATAAATGATAATGCCCCAGAGGTAACCATCACCTCTGTCACTACTTCAGTCCCAGAAAACTTTCCTCCTGGGGCCACAATTGCTCTTATCAGTGTGCATGACCAGGACTCCGGAGACAATGGTCACACTTCATGTTCCATTTCTGGAAAACTACCCTTAAAATTAGAAAAGTTAGATGATAATTATTACCGTTTGGTGACAGAAAAAACAATGGATAGAGAACTTACCTCCCAGTACAACATTACAGTAACAGCCACAGATCAGGGAACTCCGACTCTATCTACTGAAACACACATTTCACTGCAAGTGACAGATATCAACGACAACCCCCCTGTTTTCCCCCAGGACTTCTATTCCACCTACATTCTAGAAAACAACCCCACAGGCGCCTCCATTTTCTGCGTGACAGCCCATGATGCCGACAGTAATGAGAATGCACAGGTCACTTATTCCCTGGTGGAGGACACCATCCAAGGAGTGCCTCTATCCTCCTATATCTCCGTCAACTCAGACACTGGAGTCCTATATGCCTTGCGATCGTTTGACTATGAGCAGTTCCAGGACCTGCAGTTGAGATTGATGGCTCGTGACAGCGGGGACCCACCACTCAGCAGCAACGTATCTGTGAGCATATTTGTGCTGGACCAGAACGACAACACACCTGAAATCCTGTATCCTGCACTCCCGACGGATGGTTCCACTGGTGTGGAGCTGGCACCCCGCTCTGCAGAACCAGGCTACCTTGTTACCAAGGTGGTGGCAGTGGACAGAGACTCTGGCCAGAACGCCTGGCTATCTTACCGCCTACTCAAGGCCAGCGAGCCGGGACTCTTCGCGGTGGGGCTGCACACGGGCGAGGTGCGCACAGCGCGGGCCCTGCTAGACAGAGACGCGCTCAAGCAGAGCCTGGTGGTGGTGGTCCAGGATCACGGCCAGCCCCCTCTGTCGGCCACCATCACGTTCACTGTGGCTGTTGCTGACAGCATTCCAGAAGTGCTGGCCGACTTGGACAGCACTGAAACTTCCTCCCACCGGGACAACTCCAGCTTCACGCTGCACTTGGTAGTGGCTGTGGCCGCGGTCTCCTGTGTCTTCCTCGCCTTTGTCATCGCGTTGCTGGTGCTCAGATTGCGACGCTGGCACAGACTGCGTGCGCAGACTTCAGCAAGTGTATTGGCAGGCTTGCCCACCTCTCACTTTCTGGGTGTGGACGGGGTGCGGGCTTTCCTGCAGACCTATTCGCACGAGGTCTCGCTCACCGCGGACTCTCGGGGGAGTCACGTGATCTTCCCGCAGCCGAACTACGCCGACACGCTCATCAGTCAGGAGAGCAGTGAGAAAAAAGATTTTTTGTCAGTACCCCAGTCTTTACTTGAAGACAAAAAGGAAACATTTTCTCAGGTAAATCTTTTGTAGTAAATTTATCTAGATAAAGATAACTTCTGTTTTTACTTGCTTTCACTCTTTACTGCTAAAAAGTCTCTATTTCCCATCTTTGTGTTTGTCTTTGTGTTTATATTTACAGATCATGGGAAATCATTATTAAGTGTTTCTATCCAAGTATAATTGTTTTTTTTTCATTGAAAAGGAGATCGTAATTAATCATAATGTAGTTGGTTGGGACAGAGTTGTGGAAAGAGCATTGCATCAGAAACAAGGAGATTTGGCTTCTAACGTTTTCTTGCTTGCTTCTGGCCAAGTAATTTTTTCTTTACCATGCTCTTATCTGACAATGATAGAGTTTGACTAGGTCTACAAATATTTATGTGACTGATTCTGTTTTCAGATATCCTTAGATTATAAATATCTCATCTACTCCTAAATTCAATGTATATGTCATCTGTTGGGGTGCTGTTTTATTTTGGAATATTTGAAGAGGTAAAGATTGTCTAAAGTAGTATTTTAAGTTGTGTTAACATAAAATTATGGAAATTTAGGTAACCTGAAAATTTAAACTATTGTTGAATATCTTATCCCTTTGCTTACTGGTTTATTTATATATGTTTTATGCACACTTAAGAATACACCAAATGTTTAAGTAAGTTACAAAATGAAGTAATAAAATGGACGACAGAAAATTTCCTCTGCAATGTGAGAAACAGTTTGAAGCCTCCTGACTTGTATATTATGCCTGTAATGTAAACAACTAACAAAAATCAAATATATATTCCACTTTATTAGCTCTTCACAAGAAATGCATCATAAGTCCATGCTTTAAAATACTCTGTTCCAATAAATTAAAGAGATACATAAAATATAAAATGAAAAAAGCAAAAGCATAATAAGGCAAAAATAAAAATAAATAAATGGACCAAAGATGGGACAGAAAGTGGTGAGCCAGGCTAACACTAAAGTGGGAATTCTGGTCTTGGACTTACCTTGATTGGACAAATCTGTATACAATCTTATACACAACAAATATAGAACGACCATTTTTATATGAAAATATGGAGAATCTGCTGCTGCTGCTGCTAAGTCGCTTCAGTCATGTCCGACTCTGTGCGACCCCAGAGATGGCAGCCCACCAGGCTCCCCCATCCCTGGGATTCTCCAGGCAAGAACACTGGAGTGGGTTGCCATTTCCTTCTACAACAATTTAATACATAATCATCACATGCACAAAAGATGGCAGAGAAAATTTCAAAGTACCAATAATATACATGCTTTATAACATGTGCTTAAATCACAAAGTGGGTAGTAGGGGGATAGGGGAGAGTTATTAATAATAAAAAGGTACAGACCTTGCATTGTAAGAAGAATAAGGCTGTAGGACCCGATATATAGAGTGGAGACTATAGTTGATAACATTATATTGTATAATAGAAATTTGCTAAGTGTAATTTAATTCTCTCTCTCACACACACAAAGGTAAGTATGTGAAGTGATGAATGTATTATTAGCTCAGTAGGAGGAATCCTTTCACAGTTTGTATATATATCAAATTATCATGTTGTACACTTTAAGTATCTTAAAATTTTATTTAAAATTGTACAGCTGGAAAAATCACAAAGCAAATACTTTAAAAGAAAATAAAATGAGCATTTAAATCTATACCACTAAACTAGGATTGGATTTTAAAAATCACAATGGAAATAAAAACTCAAAAATTAAAATATTATTTATTTAAAATTGTGGAATGCCTCTAAAAGATATTTAGGGTTAAGTTTATAGGCAACCAGAAGAATTTCAAAAAACAAAGTATTAAAATTAGTGAAGTTAGCTCGACAATCAAGAAATAAAGCAAGAAATATATAATATCAGTATAAAGAAAATAACAAGAAAGGGAACAGAGTATAAATTATTGAAATGCAAACCAGGGAGAATTCTGATGGTGAAGTAATAGAAGCTGACACTAGTGGAGAGAAATTGAATCTTCTGTCAAGTCAAGTGCTGGGACTAATATTGGCTAGGCAGATAGCAAGACTAAAATTCATTTTAGAAATCTTAAAAGAAGACCCCAAATTCTGATTATAGACAAAGACCTGGAAAAAGAAAAGGAAAAGCAAGTGAGACTGGGAAACAATAAAACAGCTTAATACGAAGCAAGAAGCATGAGTGGGAAATAATGTACTGTGTAAAACCAAATGTTGTCAAAGACAAAGAAACAGAAAAATCTTTAGAGAAACTGCAAATAAGGGATGTCAAGTGGTTACTTAATGAGACTCAAAAGTATCAAAAGAGTGTTGAAGAAAAAGTTTCAAGAAACAAAATAGAGGTTCTACTAGAAAACATGGTGAGTTGATAAGAATTGTTTCCAATAAATATTTCATCAGTGTTCTCAGAGGAATGGATTGAAAATGAGAAAAGTTCAACAGGGAAGAATTCAAAAGGCAAAAAGCATGAAATGAGACCAGAAGTGTGCAATCTTGCTGAAGAATTGATTCGAAGTCCTATCTACTGTGACTTGTGACTAAATGGGGTTTATTAATTATGGATGCAAAAATATTCCAATGTAAGAAAATCTAATATAAAACTTCATATGAAAAGATTAAAGATAAAAGCTGTTCATTTCAATAAAGGCATAATAAAGGTCTTGAGAATATTCAACACGTTTAAAATCTTTTAGCAAACTGAAAACTGAAGGAAATGTACTTAAACTGACAAAGAATATTTGTCAAAAACTTATAGAACTATCCAAAGCAATCTACAGATTCAATTCAATGGCTATCAAAATCCAATGCCTTTTTTATAAGTAGAAAAAAGTCTATCCCAAAATTCACGTGGGGTATCAAGGGACCTCAAATAGCCAAAACAGTCTTGGAAAAAGAACAAACCACCTTCAGTTTCCTTCATGTTTTTGCTGCCTCTCACTCCAAGCATTTGTACTAAGGTTCTAGAACACTACTCTAGCCTCTTTCTTGATTCAGTCATACCCTTTAGGAGCCAGGTTCAATCCTGTCCTTAAAAGTGTTTCTGACCACCCCTTCCACCCAGGCTGAATATCCTTCCTATGTATTTTCCCATTGCCCAGGGTTTCCAACCATCATAGCAGTTGTCATACTCTATTAAAATACTCCGTTTACTGTGTCCTCCCTTATCATGTAAATTCCCTTGAGAACTGGGACTGTGTTCATCAGGTGCACCAGTTCTGTCTACAGCATCAATCAGGCAAAGTGTCAGGCAAAGGTTAGTCACTCAATTAAGTGTCTGATAACTCAATAATTTAAATACAGGTTATGGAAAAAATACAGGTTTTGAAGTTCAATACTAAGCACAGAAATTTAAAATATATAACATTAGAATATAATGTAGCTAATGTTTTTAGATTAATCTTACTTTCTCCCAATATGGAATTAGAGGTTGAAGATGTTTGGTCTAAGGGCAGAGGCTACCTGATTAGTGCCTCCAAAGTTCAACAGTGCTTTCCTTGCTATCAAGATCACATTCATTCACACCATTCTTATTCATTCTGAAGAAAAAAAAAGACTCCTGACTTGAAAGAGCAATCTCTCAGGTATCTTAGAACTGTAAAATTCTTCAAAGCATCTGAAAGTGACAGGAGTAACACGAAGTAACTGGATTTGCCTGGGAGAATGCAGAAATTACTTAGGCCTCTGGGCGTCGCTGTTGACTATCTAAGAAGTAACCCCGAGCCATCCAATCCAAAATTACGATTTCCATAACACAAAGGGCTGGGCATTTGGCCCGCAAGGTTCGGGGCGGCAAAGAAATTCAGTCCAACAGCACACTAGTTCTCTCCACAAAGACCTGGGTCCCGTGAATGCTGGTCACCTCAGACCCTGAGGAATAAAGATTGGAATCCCGAGCTGGAGGCCGGAAGTTGCCTGGGAGAAAAGACTGCAGATCAAGAAATGGCGGCTCTGCTAAATTTGCCACATCGCCGAAGGTTTGTACTGCTGTGCCTTTTTTGGGCGGCCCTGTGGAAGGTTGGAGCTGGGCAGATGCGCTATTCAGTGCCAGAAGAGATAGAAAAAGGGTCATTCGTGGGCAATGTTGCCAAGGATCTCGGGCTAGAGCCTCTGGCACTGGCAGAGCGCGGAGCCCGCATCGTCTCCAGAGGTAGGACGCAGCTCTTCGCTCTGAACCCGCGAAACGGCAGCTTGGTCACCGCGGGCAGGATAGACCGGGAGGAGCTCTGCGCCCAGAGTGCGCGGTGTCTGGTGAGTTTTAACATACTCTTGGAAGATAAATTGAGTATTTATTCAGTAGAAGTGGAAATAAAAGATATTAACGATAATGCCCCTCGCTTTGGAGTAGAGGAAGTGGAGCTAAAAATTAGTGAAACGACTATGCCAGGATTCCGGATCCCTCTTAAGAGCGCGCATGATGCAGACGTCGGAGAGAACACTCTCCAAAAGTACGAAATTAATTCAAATGACCACTTCTCTCTGGACGTGCGAAGCGGGGTGGATGGTAACAAGTACCCGGAACTGGTGCTGGGACGCGCTCTCGACCGTGAGGAGGAGGCCGTACACTACCTCGTTCTCAAGGCTTTGGACGGGGGCGACCCTATCAGATCTGGCACCTCCCGCATCCGCGTGACGGTCTTGGATGTGAACGACAACGCTCCTGTTTTTACACAGCCCGAGTACCGTGTAAGTGTTCCAGAGAATACTCCCGTAGGCACACGGATACTTACAGTGACCGCCACTGATGCAGATGAGGGATACAATGCCCAGGTGACATATTTTCTGGAGAAAAACCCTGAAGAAACCCCAGAGGTATTTGAGCTTAAGTCATCATCTGGAGAAATAACAATCATAAAAAGCCTAGATTATGAGGATGCCAAATTCCATGAAATTGATATTGAAGCTCAGGATGGTCCGGGCCTTCTGACCAGAATGAAGGTCATTATCACAGTTCTGGACGTGAATGACAATGTCCCAGAATTCTACATGACATCTGCTACAAGCTCAGTTCCTGAAGATTCTCCTCCAGGAACCATAATCGCACTTTTCAATGTACATGACAGAGACTCTGGGCAGAATGCATTTATCACATGTTCACTCCCAGAGAACCTTCCTTTCAAATTAGAAAGGTCAGTGGACAATTACCACCGATTGGTTACAACTAGAGTCCTTGACAGAGAACAGTTTTCCTCTTACAACATCACTGTGACTGCTAAAGATGGAGGGAGCCCATCTCTATCCACAGATGCTTACATCTTGCTGCAGGTGACAGACATCAACGACAACCCTCCCACCTTTCCCCACACATCCTATTCTGCCTACATTCCTGAAAACAACCCCAGAGGTGCCTCCATCTTTTCCGTGATGGCCTGTGACCCCGACAGCAACGACAATGCCCATGTAACTTATAGCTTGGCTGAGGACACCCTTCAGAGTGCACCCCTGTCCTCCTACATCTCCATCAACTCTGACACTGGTGTCCTCTATGCACTGCGTTCCTTTGATTATGAGCAGTTCGGTGAACTTCAGTTATGGGTTACAGCACAGGATGGTGGGAATCCACCCCTCAGCACCAACGTGTCTGTGAACATATTCGTGCTGGACCAGAACGACAACACACCTGAGATTCTATACCCTGCCCTCCCCACGGACGGTTCCACGGGTGTGGAGTTGGCACCCCGCTCTGCAGAGCCTGGCTACCTGGTCACCAAGGTGGTGGCAGTGGACAGAGACTCAGGCCAGAACGCCTGGCTGTCCTACCGCCTGCTCAAGGCCAGCGAGCCAGGGCTTTTCGCCGTGGGGCTGCACACCGGTGAGGTGCGCACAGCGCGGGCCCTCCTGGACAGAGACGCGCTCAAGCAGAGCCTGGTGGTGGCGGTCCAGGACCACGGCCAGCCCCCTCTCTCAGCCACCGTCACGCTCACGGTGGCTGTGGCTGACAGCATCCCAGACATCCTGACTGACCTAGGCAGCCTGAAGCCCTCAGTGGACCCTGACGACTCAGGCCTCACACTCTACCTGGTGGTGGCGGTGGCCGCGGTCTCCTGTGTCTTCCTCGCCTTTGTCATTGTGCTACTGGCTCTCAGACTGCGGCACTGGCACACGTCGCATCTGCTCCAGGCTTCCGGCAGCGGGTTGGCTGGCGTGCCGGCGTCTCAGTTTGTGGGCGTGGACGGGGTGCGGGCTTTCCTGCAGACCTATTCGCACGAGGTCTCTCTCACCGCGGACTCTCGGGGGAGTCACATGATCTTCCCGCAGCCGAACTACGCGGACACGCTCATCAGCCAGGAGAGCTGTGAGAAAAAGGATTTTCTTTCAGAACCTCAATTTCTACCTGAAGATAAAGAAGAAACATGTTCTCAGGTAAACTCTCTTCCTAACATTCCTGTGAGTTACTTTGCTAAAAGACATAAATTTACCTAATTACTTAGCTGTCTCCACAGTTTACCATACCTTTTCTATTTCCCATATTTCTTTGTGGACATGTTCAATTTTTAAGAAATAGTCCTTATGAATTATTTCTCACTAGTTCTAAGTGATCACATGTTGTAACAGGGAAGAGGAGCTAGAATCATTGTGTCATTAGTATAAATTGGGAATTAGTAGCTGAAGATGATATTTAGGTTATCAAAAGAGCCTTAGGTTCAAGAGGGAGGGGTCATATGGATACCTGTGGCTGATTCATGTTGATGTATGGCAGAAACCAGCACAATATTGTAAAGCAATTATCCTCCAGTTAAAAAAAATTAATGCATTAACAACAACAACAAAAAAGAGCCTTAGGAACTGGGGTATCTGGTTTCTCCTACTTTCTTTCTCATCCCTTAGCAAACCATCCCAATCCACCCGAATCAACAGTTCTTTGTTAGATATATGAATGTTGACTTTTGTTTCCTCAAATATCTCCCTCTTTTAAAATTTAATACTTTTATGCTTTATATTTGTTTATGAATATTAATAAATACTGTAGTTGTTTGTTTTCATCTCAGTCTTTGTTTTTCCTTCAGTTTAGCAGTGAGATTACTCATATTTTTTTATTTGAATGATCTTCCCTATTAAAAGATGTGTTTAAGAATAGATACGCTTCACCATGTTTCAGGAAGGTATGTCATGCAATCTCTGTTTAGTTCAAAATGTCATTAGCCTCTAAAGTAGTTCTGTGTTCCTTTAAGAGTAATTGAGTTATCATTTGCTGTATTAATATAATACATGGTTTGTATAATAGTTAAGATGTGTCTGTTCCCTGTTACTTTTTATTTTTCTCATATGAGGAAACAACATTGCCTTTTTATCTTTAAAAATAATATATATCCTCAAGGGATTCAGAGACCATATCAAATAATTGCCCCTAAAGATTCTCCTTTTACATTTCTTGTCTCAAAGTTTCGTACTCATAGCAGCTGTTGAAAATGTTTCCAGTTCCTCCACCAACATCAGTCCCCCTTACAACCAAGTTTTCCTCACCATTCCTCTTCCCATGTTGGCTTTTAGTATGTTAGTTATATACTTAATAACAAAGAACAAAAAATACACTTCTGTGTAACTGAGATCATCTTTTATTTGGAAATAATCCTGTACTAAGTCATGTATATAATGGTGCCATCATTCTTTAAGATGTTGTGATTCTTTACTGTTTAAGGGCATCTGAGGGAAATTGTGTTATTACTATTACATCATTTTCTTTGAGATAAAGTTGGCACTCACTGTGGAATAATAGTACGAACTGGGGAAAATTGAAAACAAAGTTCCTTTTAGTGTATACAGTAACTCTTCCTGAAATAAATGCCTTATGCATAGCTGTATAATGCACCATGATTGAAGTGACAAATGAGTTCCTATTATTGTGCTTTGGAGAGGAAAACAAATACAGGAAAGGGGTTTCTGGAATACAAAACAAAAGTTTATCTCTACTAGTTTCAGTTTTGGTCCTTAAAAACATCTTCACACTCTAATTTTAGGCAAAACAGACTACTTTCAGTACCCTGAAGATCTGTGGTTTCTCTCTCACATCTAGGTATTGCCATATTCTTCTGTCTTATATCCAGGCCTTACCCCTCCGTGATCCATTCCTCTCAGGTTTCTTGGGAAAACCTTTGCTAACCTCCAAGGCCAGGTTGGAGGCCCTCTCATTGCCCTTGGCCTCTGATCTTATGTCAGTATCTCGCTGCACTATAATTCCTTGTTTGCTTTTATATCCTTATAACTCCATGAAGGAAGTAGCTGTGTTTGTATCGTTAAATCCCCAAGTATTGTCAGATACTCAATTATATATATGTTTAATGAATTAGTTAAATGAAAAATATTGAAACTAAAATGCCAAGCTATGAAGGACAGATTTCAAAAGGCATACCTTATAAATATGACTGATATTTCTGTGCAGTTCTTAAACTTTGAACATTTCATAACAGTAACTTCAGCGTGTTTGAAGCAATATTAGTGGCATTCAGGTTAATTCATGGATTATTAAGGAAGATACTTTAAATCTTTTGACATACAGCGATTCAGTTATGTGAAACAAAAACTGAGCCCATTATCTCTGAACAAAAAGAATTTCAGGTGCTTGGAAACTTAAAAATTTCTGACTTAGATTTGTCAGAGCGTGCAGTGAACGGTTATGCCTCTGAGCGTCGCTGTTCACCACTCAAGAAGGAAAACGCCGCTGAAGAGCTAGTCCTTTTCCTTGTTTCCAAAGAGCAGAGAACCAGCAAATCACACTCGGAAGATCTGAAGCTGCCTCAAAGCTCACCCCGTCAGTCAGCCAGCTCTGTGACCTATAAATTAGGCCCACGAAAGTCTTCGTTCCTTGAGAAAATAAGACTGAAGTCTGCCTTGGGAAACTGGAACCCAATTCAGAGAAAATAATTCACCAAAACGGAAATGACCAATTACCAGAGATTCAGAAAGTGCGGAGGACTGGCCCTGCTTTGCGTGCTTCTGGGGACGCTGTGCAAGACCGGATGCGGGCAGATCCGCTATTCGGTGTCAGAGGAGCTGGACAAAGGCTCCTTCGTGGGTAACATCGCCAAGGACCTGGGACTGGAGCCCCAGGAGCTGGCGGAGCGGGGAGTCCGCATCGTCTCCAGAGGTAGGACGCAGCTCTTTGCTCTGAACCCGCGAAGCGGCAGCTTGGTCACCGCGGACAGGATAGATCGGGAGGAGCTCTGCGCTCAGAGCCCACAGTGTCTGGTGAGTTTTAACATCCTGGTTGAAGACAAATTGAACATTTTTGAAGTAGAAATAGAAATTAAAGACCTTAATGACAATGCTCCTGATTTTCTGACGGAGGAATTGGAAATAAAAATTAGTGAACTAACAGTTCCTGGAACTCGATTTCCACTTAAGACTGCCTTTGACCCAGACATGGGCACGAACTCTCTGCTGAACTATCAGCTCAGCCCCAATGACTACTTCTCCCTGGCTGTGAAGAGTGTCACTGATGGGGCCAAGTATCCAGAGCTGGTGCTGCAGCGGGCTCTTGACCGGGAGGAAAAGAAAGTTCACCAACTTGTCCTCACTGCTTCTGATGGTGGTGACCCTGTCCACTCTGGCAACTTGGGCATCCAAGTGACAGTTCTAGATGCAAATGACAATCCACCAGTATTTACCCAGCCTGAGTATCGAGTAAGTGTTCAAGAGAACCTGCCGGTAGGCACTTGGCTGCTCACAGTGAATGCCACTGACCCTGATGAGGGATTCAATGCTCAAGTATCGTATGTACTAGATAAAATGCCTGGGAAAATCGCTCAGATTTTTAATCTCAACTCAGTGACTGGGGACTTATCGATATTAAAAAATATAGATTATGAGGATGCTACTTTCTATGAAATTAAAATAGAAGCACAAGATGGACCAGGTCTCCTTTCAAGAGCTAAGATTCTGGTCACAGTTCTGGATGTGAATGACAATGCCCCAGAAGTTACAATTACTTCTCTCACAGAATCAGTTCCAGAAGAGTCAACTGCTGGAAGGGAAATTGCCCTTATCGACGTGCATGATCGGGATTCCGGGCAAAATGGACAGGTCACAGTTTTTGTCCTGGGAAATATGCCATTTAATTTAGAAAAATCAATAAACCAATATTACCGCTTAGTGACCGCCAGATCTCTGGACCGTGAACAGGAGTCTCAATATAACATCACTCTGAGAGCTACAGATGGGGGTAGTCCGCCACTGTCCACAGACACACACATCACCCTGCATGTGGCAGACATCAACGACAACCCACCTGCTTTCACTCATGCCTCCTATTCTGCCTACATTGCTGAAAACAACCCCAGGGGAGCCTCCATCTTCTCTGTGACAGCCCAGGACCCTGACAGCATTGAGAATGCCCACATTACCTATGCACTGACTGAGGATATCATCCAAGGGGCACCTCTCTCCACCTACATCTCCATAAACTCAGACACTGGCGTCCTGTATGCTCTGCACTCCTTTGACTTTGAGCAGGTTAGAGACCTGCAGGTACTGGTGACTGCCAGTGACAGTGGGAACCCTCCACTCAGCAGCAACGTGTCTTTGAGCCTATTTGTGTTGGACCAGAATGACAACACACCTGAGATTCTATACCCTGCCCTCCCCACTGATGGTTCTACTGGTGTGGAGCTGGCACCCCGCTCCGCAGAGCCTGGCTACCTGGTCACCAAGGTGGTGGCAGTGGACAGAGACTCAGGACAGAACGCCTGGCTGTCCTACCGCCTGCTCAAGGCCAGTGACCCAGGGCTCTTCGCCGTGGGGCTGCACACGGGCGAGGTGCGCACAGCGCGGGCCCTGCTGGACAGAGATGTGCTCAAGCAGAGCCTGGTGGTGGCGGTCCAGGACCACGGCCAGCCCCCTCTCTCGGCCACGGTCACGCTCACGGTGGCTGTGGCTGACAGCATCCCAGACATCCTGACTGACCTAGGCAGCCTGAAGCCCTCAGTGGATCCTGACGACTCAGGCCTCACACTCTATCTGGTGGTGGCGGTGGCCGCGGTCTCCTGTGTCTTCCTCGCCTTTGTCATTGTGCTACTGGCTCTCAGACTGCGGCACTGGCACACGTCGCGTCTGTTCCAGGCTTCGGGCAGTGGGTTGGCTGGCGTGCCGGCGTCTCAGTTTGTGGGCGTGGACGGGGTGCGGGCTTTCCTGCAGACCTATTCGCACGAGGTCTCGCTCACCGCGGACTCAAGGAGGAGTCACGTGATCTTCCCGCAGCCGAACTACGCGGACACGCTCATCAGTCAAGAAAGCTGTGAGAAAAGCGAGCCTCTCTTGATAACTCAAGATTTACTGGTAATGAAAGGAGACCCCAACGAGCTCCAGGTGAGTTTCTTTCTTTCTTTTAATATTTTTAAGAACAGTTATGCCAATGTGGTTATTGTAAATTTTTAATACACATTTATTTGAAAATAAAGCAATAAAGTAGTCATTGGTTCTTTTGTTTAAATGTATTCCTCTCTTCTGGGATTGTGGTGGGGCTGCACTTCCTTGCCTGGTATAGCTGAGTGGGCCTAGTAAAGAAGTATGTGACTCTCTTCCCAGAGGAAGTCCTAGTTGTCATTTTAAGAATTATCAGATCTCTAACTTATTATTTGAAATTGTGACTGTGCCTCCTATCTAAGTCCTTGAATGACTGCAATGAAAGAAGAGCCCTGTGGTTGACTCAACATTGATTTGTATACCTGTGATAAGTAGATGTTTTTATTTTAAATCACTGTGATGATGAAGTTTGTCACTTCAGCCTACCTAGCCTATCCTGATAAACAAGTATATAGTGTTTTAGGCTCTAATAATATGATGCTTAACTCCTTCCAAGACAGACCAAACTGGATTCATCCTGATAACATAAAAACAATAGGGTAAAAAATATAGAGGTTTGTCAAATTCTTTTACCTGGCATGTAGTCCCTACTTGGTATACTTAAAGTGTGTGTATTTGTGTGTATCCATATGGATTTCAGCCTTTTCTCTGAAGGTGGGAAGCTCAATTGCCAAAACAGTTATGAGCCTTGGAGTGGCATTCCTTGTCCTTTGAGACAGATTATAAAATGTAAGGAGATATGTCTTAGCCTCTTTAAGAGATTTCCAGACCATCCATTTCAACCATGGAAACGGAGTCCTAAAACTTTCTTTTTAAATATTTCTATATTTATTTGACTGCACTGGGTCTTGGTCACAGCACTCAGGATCTTCAATCTTCCTTGTAGTATACGGGATCTAGTTCCCTTACCTGGTATCAAACCTGGCCTGCTGCATTGGGAGCTTGGAGTGTTAGCCACTGGAGCACCAGAGAAGTCCCAGGAGTCCTACAACTTTCTTGGGCTATAAATTGTTGACCCATTTTGAAATTTATGAAATTATTTTCACCCATAAAGTTACACCAGAGTCATCCAAAATTAGGCCTAAATAGATTTCATTAGATCTTAAACAAAGGAGTACATCTCTCCTTCAGTGTGTTATGAAGGCATACATTCAAAAGTGGGTGACGAAAGAGCCTGAACAAAATAGCTGAAAACAGAGAAGGGTGTAAGTCTCACTCAAACCTGCAAGTGCATTGTGGAAAAAAGGCACATTACCTTTGGAATATTTTTTAGGAAAAATCTTTATGATACTAATGTACCTTTCCTTGTAATGAGAAAAAATATTAAATGGCTAGGGCCACAGGAACTTTAGAGGTTCAAAGAGAATTTTCTAAGAATTTAATATAAAATATAACCTACACATATATTGGGAAAATACATAGAGTACAAAGGCATCTATTTGTATGGATAATAAGAGGTCTCAGACATGCCATTTTCACTAAAAAGGATGGGAGGGATTGGGGGCAGGGGAAGAAGGGGAGGACAGAGGATGAGATGGCTGGATGGCATCACTGACTAGATGGACGTGAATTTGAGTGAACTCTGGGAGTTGGTGATGGACAGGGAGGCCTGGTGTGCTGCGATTCATGGGTTCGCAAAGAGTCGGACACTACTGAGCGACTGAACTGACTGAACTGAACTGAAGACTTCATTACAATAAAAGGGGAGGAGGGTTTATAATAAAAGGAACAGAAAGTATCAAGACATGAACTAGGGCAAACAAGGGAAAGGATGTCTTAGGAAAACAATAATCTGTCTTGACTGGAATGTAAAAGGAGTATGGATTAGAGCTGCAGGGTAACAATAAATTTTTTGGTTGTGCATCTAATTTGGTAGTGCATTTGAAATAAAGGTGCTGTCTGTTTTACTTACCTAAGACTGGTTTAAGGATTATAGGTAAGTTTCAAAATGGGAGTGTCTAAGAACTTTCAATTCCTCTCAAAGATTTACCAGTGATCAAACTCATTACACTTATTAATGTATAAATTGACTGGAACTATTTGCATTAAGGAGTATTTGTGTATAAAATCATATAGTAAAAAAGCACTGATTTCATTAAAATAAATATACTTACACAATATTTAGTTTTATAAAAGCAAATGTATGCTCAAATACTAGATTGGTCTCTTTAACAAACTGTCACGCTCCTTTGTACTTAATGGGAAGGTTACATATACGTTAAAATACTGAACAATATAGTAAAATAAGTCTAGGATTTTTACTTTCTCTTTTTTCCAAAAATTAAATGTTTTTATCCACTAACAATAACCTAGTTAGTTACATCCATACTAGTCATGATACCAGTCATGCTAGTGTTTATAAATACAGTAGAATCACTGAAGATATTTTTGCCCTCCAAAATAAATAAATAAAAGCTGTATGCTTTATGGAAAATCTTTAATGAAGAAAGAAGAATAAAATGATGGCAACATTTAAAAGATGATGGAAATCTAGACAATATCAGATTTGAAGGGAAATTTTGAATAGTTTGTTCTTTCTAAAAAATAAAAAGACAAGATATATATTAATAGATTCAAGAGCTTACACTTTGAGGAATAGGTAGTTGGGTAATACGCAGTTTTCTCAGGCAACCTCCTGGGGCCGCTGTTGACCAAAGGGAAGATAAACGTTTTCAGTTCTGCAGGAGTGGCTGGCAGTGTTTTCTTTCTTGCTTTGTCCTGTACACATCGGAATGCAGACGCACCTTCTGCAAATTGTACCCTCAAATCACAGAAGTCCAGGGTGCTGTGTTGATTATTTAAACATTCCAGAGACATCTTGAAGAGCAGCTTCCCAGGGAGTTCAAGAAATGCTTAGGAGCTTCAGAAAAGATGAAACAATGAAAAGTCAGGTACTGTTTCTCTTCCTGCTGTCATTGTTGCGCGGGGCAATCTCCCAGCAGATCCAGTACTCTATTCCAGAGGAGCTGGACAAGGGCTCAAGGGTGGGGAACCTGGCCAAGGATCTAAGGCTCAGTGTCCAGGAGTTGCCAGCTCGAAAACTGCGGATTAGTGCAGAGGACTTTTTCAGCGTGAGAGCAGAGAATGGGAATTTGCTAGTGAGTGGCAGGATAGATCGAGAGAAGATTTGCGGGAGAAAATCTGAGTGTGCTGTAGAATTTGAAATGGTTGCGGACAATCCAATGACTATTTTCCATGTAAGTGTTGCAATTCAAGATATTAATGACAATGCACCATGTTTCATTGCAAAAAGTATTGACTTGGAAATCTCTGAGTTAGCCTTACCAGGGGTAAAATTCCCTCTGGATTCTGCACAAGATGCAGATGTAGAAAGTAACTCACTGAAGAAATATTTCATCAGCCACAATGAGCATTTCTCTCTGTCAACGAAGGAAAGTCCTGATGGAAGTAAATACCCAGAGTTACTGCTGGAAAAACCTCTGGACAGAGAACGGCAGAATTCCCACCATTTAATCCTGACTGCCATGGATGGTGGGGACCCACCTCTAAGTGGCACTACCCTGATCAGGATACAGGTCACTGATGCCAATGATAATGCTCCAGTGTTCAGCCAGGACACTTATAGGGTTAGCCTCCAAGAAAATGTGCCCTGGGGAACCTCCGTGCTGCAGGTGATGGCCACTGACCAGGACGAGGGCATTAATGCAGAAATCACCTATGCCTTCCTCAATGCCCCAGCAACTACCAGCCTCCTCTTCATTCTCAATCCAAATACTGGTGACATCACAACCAATGGTACATTGGACTTTGAAGAAACAAGTAGATATATGTTGGGTGTTGAAGCCAAAGATGGAGGAGTACACACGGCTCACTGTAATGTTCAGATTGAAATTGTTGATGAGAATGACAATGCCCCAGAGGTGACATTCATGTCCTTCTCTAACCAAATTCCTGAGGGCTCAGACCTGGGAACTGTAATACCCCTCATTAAAGTGCAAGACCAAGATTCTGAGCAAAATGGTTTGGTAACATGCTATGTTCAGGAAGAAGTTCCCTTCAAATTAGAATCCACCTCTAAGAATTACTACAAACTAGTGATTGATGGTGCTCTAGACCGAGAGCAGAAGGCAGAGTACAATGTCACCATCGCAGCCACTGACAAAGGCAAGCCTGCCCTTTCCTCCAGTACAAGCGTCATCCTATATATCCGCGATGTCAACGACAACGCTCCGGTTTTCCACCAGGCCTCCTACGTCGTCCACGTGCCAGAAAACAACCCTCCTGGAGCTTCCATCGCGCATGTCAGCGCCTCCGACCCTGACCTAGGGCCCAATGGCCGCGTCTCCTACTCCATCGTGGCCAGCGACCTGGAGCCGCGCGCGCTGTCGTCCTACGTGTCCTTGAACCCGCAGAGCGGCGTGGTGTTCGCGCAGCGCGCCTTCGACCACGAGCAGCTGCGTGCCTTCCAGCTGACACTGCAGGCCCGCGACTACGGCTCGCCAGAGCTCAGCGCCAACGTGAGCCTGCGCGTGCTGGTGGGCGACCGCAACGACAACGCGCCCAGGGTGCTGTACCCGGCGCTGGGGCCCGACGGCTCGGCGCTCTTCGACACGGTGCCCCGCGCCGCGCAGCCCGGCTATCTCGTCACCAAAGTGGTGGCGGTGGACGCCGATTCTGGACACAACGCCTGGCTGTCCTACCACGTGCTGCAGGCCAGCGAGCCCGGACTGTTCAGCGTGGGGCTGCGCACGGGCGAGGTGCGCACGGCGAGGGCCTTGGGCGACAGGGACGCGGCCCGCCAGCGCCTGCTGGTCGCTGTGCGCGATGGGGGACAGCCGCCCCTCTCGGCCACCGCCACGCTGCTCCTGGTTTTCGCCGACAGCCTGCAGGAGGCGCTGCCGGACCTCAGTGACCGCCCGGCACCCCCTGATCCCCAGGCTGAGCTGCAGTTTTACCTGGTGGTGGCCTTGGCCTTGATCTCGGTGCTTTTCCTCCTGGTGGTGATTCTGGCGGTCGCCCTGCACCTGCGACGCTCCTCCAGCCCTGCTGCTTGGGGCTGCTTTAAGCCTGGTCTCTGTGTCAAGTCTGCACCTGGGGTTCTCCCCCACTACAGTGAGGGAACATTGCCCTATTCCTACAATCTGTGCGTTGCTTCACAATCAGCTAAGACAGAATTTAATTTTCACAATGTGACCCTGGAAACGGCTCCCCCTGGGGATCTCCTAGGTGAAGATCCTAATATGGATATAGGTACCAGTAATGAAGACCCCCAAATCGCCTATGATTTCTCTTTTTCCCATCACGTGAGTTTTTGCAGACTTAATTAAATTTTATTGCTGTATTTTATTTTCAATAGTGCATCATTAGTTTTGGTCCTTGTTCACTGTTCTAGTGATGGTAGTGGGAGAGGAGGTATATTGGATGGGTTGAGATTGGTTTCTTGATTGCTCAGTCATCTTGATGGTTAATTATTACTGGTTGTTACTTCTCAATTTGCACTCTCGGCATGTCTATACATCAGCAAATCCTGCTAAAAACAGCTTTTTCTGTCACCGCCCTTAGTAATAGCACTGCCCCTACATAGTTGATGTGTAATATGCCTTTTTTCCAAGATTGTAAATATACTAACATTTCTTTCTTCTTAAGTTAAAATTTTTGTTCATCTTCATCAAATACATTTTAGTTGTTTATCTTTTTCTATGATGTATTAATATAACCTTCAATAATTAAGTCTCAGCACTTTTTTGCTTTATCATATGTAGCAAAGACTGACAGGTTTCATATTTGAATCACTAACTTTGGGTCTTTTTTCCCATTTTGTAAACTGTCAAGAGTAATTTTCTTGACCATCCTTAAATAATTAGTTTTTGTACCCTATCTACTTTGTCACTGCTATAATGAGGAATATAATGGACATTTTTTAGTATACTGAGACTTTTCCATAATTTTTTAACATAGACTTCTGATAAGTGAGTCAGATTTTTTTCAAAACATTTTATTTTACCTCCCAACCCCCAGAAAGTTGTGGGTTTTTTGAGGACTGTGAAAAATACCTTCAACCTACTCTCCAAAGTCAGAGAATTTTAAAAGCTCTGAATAATTAATGGAGTTTTGAGTCTGGTCAAAATTTATGAGTAATTTCTAGAAACTATTATGTGAGTAATAATTAAAGAACTGAGTACTTGCTGCTTTATCTCAAATTTTCTCAGATTAGTAAACTGCTCTAAGTATTCATTAATAAAGCTATAAAACATGCAATGATAATATATATAATTATTAAAATATTTCCTTTTTACCAATTATTTCTAAAATCAAAACTAAAGTTATAAGTAATAGTAAGATAATACCTTCTGGATGTGTCCTAATATGGAGAAGATCACTGAAACACCATATGCTCTTTATAGTGCTTCAGTTTAACTTTTCTTTTTACCTTTATTACTTCTTTTAACATCAGTTATTTATGCCTTGTTTTAGGTTTTGCAGCTTCATTAATGACTCGTTCGTTAAGCATTGAAAAATTATTCGAGTATATACTCAATGAAATGTACTATTCTAGAGTTTGAGGACTCACTGTGAATATGATCCTCACAGACATAACCTGTGGTCTCAAATCTTCTTATATAAAATCAATGAGCAAATATCCTTCCCAAAGCTATTATCATATTTGTCAAGCCCATTTGCAAAGGGATAAAACTAGCTCTTAAACAGTAGATATTTTCTAACAAGGGAATTAAAAACTTGCCCCAGATTTTAAAGGGTCAATCATGTGAGAAAACTTGTTTCTGTGTAGGTTGAGACTAGAACCCAGATCTCCAACTTCTTGGACACTGTCTTTTCAACTATTTATTCTTCTATTTTTCAAGTATAACCTTGCTTTGGGGGAGGGGTAAACATGTCCTTTTTGCAGTGCAAATTGAAATTGAGCTATGAGAATAATGCAACGAACTTAAAAGAGGTAGAAAAATTCTTCAAAAAAACTTGTCTCTGAAAAAAATTATCAGGCTTACTTACAGGAAGCTTTGGATCAATTATAGATTTTCACTGCAAATTAAACAGCAGATGTTTGGTTTTGATTATTTTGGAGAAAATTGAACACGGAAAAGAAATGGTGTACAAGAGATCCTTTCTTTACCAAGAATAGATTTGCAGTAACAGGTTAGGACTCTGAGTGTCGCTGTTCACCAATCGGGGGAAAAAAGAACCAGGAATTTAATCCGTACCACAAGATTTCTGCATCACAACGCACTGGCTTTGGGGTTTTAGAAAGCTTCTTCGAACTGGACCCCCGAGAGCTCCAACATCCAACGGTGAAAGTACCTTATCCTAGACCCCAAAGATCCTGGGAATCCCCAAGCCTCCACCAAGGAAACACCCAAGCGCAAGCTATTCCGCCGCGGGGCTGTCATGGCGTCTCCTCCTTTCTGCCCAAGATGCATCCGGCTAATCTGGATCTGTGTTCTCCTGGGGGCCCTGTGGAAAATCCGGGCCGAACAGATCCGCTACTCGGTGCCTGAGGAGATGGAAAAGGGCTCCTTCGTGGGCAACATCGCCAAGGACCTGGGGCTGGAGCCCCAGGAGCTGGCGAAGCGCGGAGTCCGCATCGTCTCCAGAGGTAGGACGCAGCTCTTTGCTCTGAACCCGCGAAGCGGCAGCTTGGTCACCGCGGGCAGGATAGATCGGGAGGAGCTCTGTGACAGATCTCCCAAGTGTGTAGTAAACCTAGAGATTCTCTTAGAAGACAAAGTGAAGATTTTTGGAGTTGAAGTGGAAATAATTGATGTTAATGATAATGCGCCCGACTTTGGGGCAGAGCAAAGGGAAATAAAAGTCGCTGAAAGTGAAAACCCTGGGACAAGGTTTCCTCTTCCTGAAGCTTTTGATCCGGATATAGGGATAAACTCCCTACAGGGTTACCAGCTCAGCTCGAATGTCCACTTCTCCCTAGACGTGCAAAGCGGAGCTGATGGGATTAAGTATCCTGAGCTGGTACTGGAGCACGCCCTGGACCGTGAGGAAGAGGCGGTTCACCACCTCATTTTGACCGCCTTTGACGGAGGCGACCCGGTTTACTCTGGCACTGCCAGGATTCTTGTAACACTTGTGGATACCAACGACAATGCCCCGGTATTCACTCAGCCCGAGTACCACATCAGTGTGCGGGAGAATGTGACGGTGGGCTCCAGGCTACTCACTGTAAAAGCCACTGATCCAGATGAAGGAGCCAATGGAGAAGTCACATATTCTTTCCGGAAAGTAAGAGATAAAATATCCCAGCTATTCCAGTTGAATTCTCTGACTGGGGACATAACGATATTGGGAGGTTTGGATTATGAGGACTCTGGATTCTATGATATAGATGTAGAAGCCCATGATGGACCTGGTCTCCGAGCCAGAAGTAAGGTACTGGTGACAATTCTGGATGTAAATGACAATGCTCCAGAAGTCACAGTTACATCTCTCACCAGCTCTATCCAAGAAACTTCTTCCCCAGGCACAGTAATTGCACTTTTCAATGTGCATGACAGTGATTCAGGAGAGAATGGCCTTGTCACGTGTTCCATTCTGGATAACCTGCCGTTCACACTTGAAAAGACCTATGGAAATTATTATCGGTTGTTGACACTCAGGGCTCTAGATAGGGAAGAGGTCTCAGAATATAACATCACTGTAACTGCCACTGACCACGGAACTCCGCCATTGTCTACAGAAACATACATCTCACTGAATGTGGCAGACGTCAATGACAATCCACCTGCCTTTTCTTATGCTTCCTACATGGCCTACATTCCAGAAAACAACCCCAGGGGAGCCTCCATCTTCTCTGTGACTGCCCATGACCCTGATAGTAACCAGAATTCAAGGGTCACTTACTCTCTGGCTGAGGACACACTGCAGGGGTCGCCTCTCTCCACCCACGTCTCTATAAACAAGGACACTGGAGTCATGTATGCTTTGCAGTCCTTTGACTATGAGCAAGTTAGAGACCTGCAGCTACTGGTGACTGCTACTGACAGCGGGGACCCACCCCTCAGCACCAACGTGTCTGTGAGCATATTTGTGCTGGACCAGAATGACAATGCACCCGAAATCCTATACCCCACCCTCCCCACTGATGGTTCTACTGGTGTGGAGCTGGCACCCCGCTCCGCAGAGCCTGGCTACCTGGTCACCAAGGTGGTGGCAGTGGACAGAGACTCGGGACAGAACGCCTGGCTGTCCTACCGTCTGCTCAAGGCCAGTGACCCAGGGCTCTTCGCGGTGGGGCTGCACACGGGCGAGGTGCGCACAGCGCGGGCCCTGCTGGACAGAGACGCGCTCAAGCAGAGCCTGGTGGTGGCGGTCCAGGACCACGGCCAGCCCCCTCTCTCGGCCACCGTCACGCTCACGGTGGCTGTGGCTGACAGCATCCCAGACATCCTGACTGACCTAGGCAGCCTGAAGCCCTCAGTGGATCCTGACGACTCAGGCCTCACACTCTATCTGGTGGTGGCGGTGGCCGCGGTCTCCTGTGTCTTCCTCGCCTTTGTCATTGTGCTACTGGCTCTCAGACTGCGGCACTGGCACACGTCGCGTCTGTTCCAGGCTTCGGGCAGTGGGTTGGCTGGCGTGCCGGCGTCTCAGTTTGTGGGCGTGGACGGGGTGCGGGCTTTCCTGCAGACCTATTCGCACGAGGTCTCGCTCACCGCGGACTCTCGGGGGAGTCACGTGATCTTCCCGCAGCCGAACTACGCGGACACGCTCATCAGTCGGGAGAGCTGTGAGAAAAGCGAGCCTCTCCTGATATCTCAAGATTTACTGGAAACAAAAGGAGAATCCAGTTTTAATCAGGTGAGTCAAATCTTGCCACCCTGAAACGTAGGGAGAGAACTCCATAAATGTCTCCAATTATATTTCATATATATATGTGTGTGTGTACATATATAGATCAATAAAACACTTTTTATTGTATTCTGTTGCTTTAAAGTGGAAAGACAGATGATTCTTCAGTAATGATCAGTAACAGTCACTACACCTAAAAGTTGTTATTTATCCTTTGTAATCTTCATTTGGTTACACTGTCAGTAGCAATTTCTTAATTTTATACTTGTAACATCTCACATCTTTAAAGCCATTATTCTTTAGGCATTACTGAAAGGATAGACTAGAATTGTGAAATAGGAAGCAATTGTGTAAATTCATATTAACACATTCTCTTGTATGAGGCTATTGTTTCATCTCTATTGAGTATTTTTAAATTTCCTCTTTACACCCTACTGTGTTTTGCTTGAAATTTGCTTCTCTTTCCTTTGAGACAGGTGTTTTCCATTATGATTAAACAATAACAACTTAAAAATATTGGAGAATATGTTTAAATTTTGGATATAACTTTCACAGGGATAATTTCTCAATCAGATTGGTACATTTCACATATTGTGATTTTACAGTTTGTGATGTGAAGTGACTATGTATGATTTCCTTGGTGCAGGTGATTGTCAAAAATATTACCCATTTAATTCCACTCATATTTAATAGATTGCAGAAGTGATTTTAATAACTTCTAAATTACCTATTATGGTATCACTGTGAGACCCTTTTTGATTTCTAAGGAAAGCTTAATTGGACTATGCCTCAATTAAGCTTAAGAAGAAGAGTTTGAGTTTCTAAATGCCTTTGTCTTCATGGGAAATTGTGGTGCAATCCATAGAGTAAAAGAAGAATGTGTATGATACATGTAACTGGCATGGGGAGTGGAAAAAGAAAATACTGATAATAAATGTATATTGAGAAGCAAATCATATGTGAGGAGAGATCATTTAAAAATAGTGAAGCTTAAAATATAATTTGGAAATATCAATTGTCCTGAGACTATGACAGACATATTTGGATTCTTGCATTTAAAATGCATTTCTAGAATCAGAATGATACTTTTTTTTTTCGGTGCCTAGGAGGTCGGTAGATTATTTATAACTAGTATAACATGAGAAATACATTGTTGTTTGAGTAGACATCGGGTTTCTTTTATAAAATAATATTTCTGGTTAAATTGTTGCACAATTATATGATGGGCTAGTACATAACTATAAGAAATTAAAAAATAGGAAACCTCTTTATGTACTACTGTCAGAAAATGTTATCTTCAAGACATAATGAGTGAAAGAAGCAAGATGTAGAACATGGAATAGTTTACTTCATTTTGTGTCTCCCTATAAAGGGAGAACATTTATAAAATTCTACTGAATGATAGAAAACACACTAACGGAATAATACACTAAAAACATAACACTGATTTCTCCTGAGAGAAATGTGTTGTTGAAAGAGAGGGAGAGCCTGGAAAACATGACATGTGTACCTTTTGAATCTGGAACTTTATGAATGTATGCCTATTTAAAAACAAATATTCCTTATAAGTTTTTTTTTTTTTTAAGGAGAAAAAAATAGTTTTTTGCAACACATTTAGAACACATTAGTGCAGTTTCTGGGAAAAACCTCTGGGCGTCGCTGTAGGTCAAAAGAAGGGAGAGAAGATAATCAGAGATGCATTTGGGAGCCTCTAAGAGGGTGACTTCCTGCTCAAACCAACCACACAGAGGAGGCCAGTACTGGTTTGGATACAAGAAACAAAAGCAGGAAAAAGTGATCCTACCCCGGATTTTGCCACCCCGGAGGGCTTATTTCTCCTCCCGACCAAGAAGCAGAGCAGCAGTGGAGGGAGACGGGATGAGGCTGAGCACTGAGACGAGCGGCCGGACGCGGTGGCGGCAGGTACTGTTACCGTTCCTGCTGTCTTTATTCCGCGGGGCTCTCCCAGACCAAATTCGCTACTCAATTCCCGAGGAGCTGGCCAAAAACTCGGTTGTAGGAAATCTTGCTAAAGATCTAGGGCTCAGTGTTCCGGACTTGTCGGCCAGGAAGCTGCGGATTAGCGCGGAGAAGGAATATTTCGTTGTAAAACCTGAAAGCGGTGAATTCCTTGTGAGTAACAGAATAGACCGAGAAGAGATTTGTGGTAAGAAGCCTCTGTGTGTTCTGGATTTCGATACTGTCGCCGAAAACCCACTTAATATTTTCCATGTAACAGTAATAGTAGAGGATATAAATGACAATACTCCGCTATTCAAACAGAGTAAGATTGATTTAAAAATTGGAGAATCCACTAAGCCAGGTAAAACATTTCCACTAGACCCGGCACTAGATTCGGATGCTGGTCCTAATTCACTGCAAAGATATTACCTTAATGACAATGAGTACTTTGATCTCAGAGAGATACAGACTCCAGATGGACGTAAATATCCTGAGCTGATTCTGAAACATTCTCTGGACAGAGAAGAGCAGAATTTTCATCAACTGCTACTGACAGCTGTAGACGGTGGGGACCCACCCCAGAGTGGCACCACCCAGATCCAAATCCAAGTTACAGATGCCAATGATAACCCCCCGGTGTTCAGCCAGGACGTGTACAGAGTCAGCCTGCAAGAGGGTGTGCCACCTGGCTTCTTAGTACTTCGAGTGACAGCCACCGATCAGGACGAAGGAGTCAACGCGGAGATCACCTACTCCTTTCATAATGTGGATGAACAAGTGAAACAGTTTTTTAACTTAAATCAAAGAACAGGAGAAATCACGTCAAATGATGATTTTGATTTTGAAATTGCTAATAGTTACATTCTCCGTATAGAAGCGAAAGATCCTGGAGATCTAGCAGCCCACTGCAGTGTCCAAGTAGAAATTCTTGATGAGAATGATTGTGCACCTGAAGTGATTGTGACTTCAGTATTTACTCCCCTACCAGAGGATTCACCACCAGGAACACTGATCGCCTTGATAAAAACTAAAGATAGAGACTCTGGAGAAAATGGGGAAGTTTACTGCCAAATTTTGGGAAAGGCCGAGTTTATATTGAAATCTTACTTGAAGAACTATTACAAGCTAACAACAGACAAGACCTTGGACCGAGAGGAGATCTCAAAATACAATATCACAGTAATGGCCACCGACAGAGGTAAGCCGCCCCTCTCCTCTAGTATAACCATCACCCTGCACATCGAAGATGTCAACGACAACACTCCAGTTTTCCACCAGGCCTCCTACGTGGTCCACGTGCCAGAAAACAACCCACCTGGAGCTTCCATCGCGCATGTCAGCGCCTCCGACCCTGACCTAGGGCCCAATAGCCATGTCTCCTACTCCATCGTGGCCAGCGACCTGGAGCCGCGCGCGCTGTCGTCCTACGTGTCCGTGAACCCGCAGAGTGGCGTGGTGTTCGCACAGCGCGCCTTCGACCACGAGCAGTTGCGCGCCTTCGAGCTGACGCTGCAGGCCCGCGACCACGGCTCGCCCGCGCTCAGCGCCAACGTGAGCCTGCGCGTGCTGGTGGGCGACCGCAACGACAACGCGCCCAGGGTGCTGTACCCGGCGCTGGGGCCCGACGGCTCGGCGCTCTTCGACACGGTGCCCCGCGCCGCGCAGCCCGGCTACCTGGTCACCAAGGTGGTGGCGGTGGACGCAGACTCTGGACACAACGCCTGGCTGTCCTACCACGTGCTGCAGGCCAGCGAGCCCGGACTGTTCAGCGTGGGGCTGCGCACGGGCGAGGTGCGCACGGCGAGGGCCTTGGGCGACAGGGACGCGGCCCGCCAGCGCCTGCTGGTCGCTGTGCGCGATGGGGGACAGCCGCCCCTCTCGGCCACCGCCACGCTGCTCCTGGTTTTCGCCGACAGCCTGCAGGAGGCGCTGCCGGACCTCAGTGACCGGCCCTCGCCGTCTGACCCCCAGGCTGAGCTGCAGTTTTACCTGGTGGTGGCCTTGGCCTTGATCTCGGTGCTTTTCCTCCTGGTGGTGATTCTGGCGGTCGCCCTGCACCTGCGACGCTCCTCCAGCCCTGCTGCTTGGGGCTGCTTTAAGCCTGGTCTCTGTGTCAAGTCTGCACCTGGGGTTCTCCCCCACTACAGTGAGGGAACATTGCCCTATTCCTACAATCTGTGCGTTGCCTCTCGATCAGCTAAGACGGAATTTAATTTTCTCAATATCACCCCAGAAGTGGTCCCCCCTCAGGATCTCCTCTGCGAAGATGCCTCTTGGGTGCCAAGTACTAATCATGGAGATTCTGGTGTCCCATTTGCCTCGGATACTATTTTAAAAGTGAGTTTTAATTCAATTCACTTATTTTGCGGTTTCAATGTTTCTTAACAAATCGCCTGAGTGGAGTAGAAGTCTTCAATTCATATTTCATTGTTTTGTAGGTAGAATTTAAGGGGTTTTTTTGTTTTTTGTTTTTTGTTTTGCCTAAACATCTTAGTCTTATTTAAGGAAATCTTTGACATAGGTTGCCTATCTTATGGAGAAGGCAGTGGCAACCCACTCCAGTACTCTTGCCTGGAAAATCCCATGGGTGGAGGGGAGGAGCCTGGTAGGCTACAGTCCATGGGGTTGTGAAGAGTCCGAGAGGACTGAGCGACTTCACTTTCACTTTTCACTTTCATGCCTTGGAGAAGGAAATGGCAACCCACTCCAGTGTTCTTGCCTGGAGAATCCCAGGGATGGGAGAGCCTGGTGGGCTGCCGTCTCTGGGGTCGCACAGAGCAACTTAGCAGCAGCAGCAGCAGCAGCCTATCTTATGGGTGGGATTTATTTATCCATGTGGGTGCTCAGTTGTTCAGTCGTGTCTAACTCTTGATGATTCTATGGATGTAGACCACCATGTTCTTCTGTCCTTGGGATTATCCTGGAATACTGGAGTAAGTTATGATTTCCTTCTCCAGGAGATCTTCCGGACCCTGGGATCGGACTCACACCTCTTGCATCTCCTGCATTGGCAGGCAGATTCTTTACCACTGAGCCACCTGGGAAGCCCCTTATTTACCCATAGTTACAAACTTTTCTACATAAGATACTTCGTTTTCTTCCTCATCTTTATGTTCCTTCCCTCTGGAAGTTTATAACTGTTGAGACCTTAAGCTCTTTGTTTTACCTTCAGAGTCTTTATATTAGTTTTATTCATTTTAGCTATGCTTCCTCTTAGAAGTATAGTACTTAAGAGTAAAGAGATCTCCCAATCTCACTAGTTTGGGAAACTGAGAACCCAAGAAAGAAGAATTTTACTCAATGATATGGCCTGTCAACAGCAGAGCATAGGTAGGACTGACATGAACACCAGCACTCTAAGCATCTTGACAAGCTAAGTGTCTTGGGATCCCAGATCTATATTAAAAGGTCATGCAAAGTTTGAGGTATGCAGTGTCTGCTAATAAGAATGTGTTTAATAAATGGGAGAAATGTTTTATCTGTCATGTACAGTAACAAATCGCTCTTTTGAAAAATCATACATTGAGAAAATTTTTGTGGCCTTTTCTCACACTGTTTACTTAAAACTTCATTTTTAAAATTTTATAGATATAAATGTAAAATACTTTTATTTTCTTCATTTTCCTGTGAGGTGTCTTTAAGTAAAAATTGCTCTCTCACTTAATGGACTCTCTGAAATCACCTTTCTTTTTAGTCATGACATATTTCTTTTTTGCTATCATATAAAGATGATAACATTAAATATCTGTCTTAATAGAAAGGCCACTTACTGCCTGCTCAATGATAAGTATCTGGACTTGTTTTTCTGTTTGGGTGATGAACTAAATCCTTTTCAACCACAATCACTATACTGATTTTCCCCAGGTGTCTGTAACTGTAAAACATCTAACTCCAATTTAGACATAGTAATTAGAAAATATAAATAACGCATAGTTAATTCAACTCAAACTCTCAATGTGATATAGTGTAGCTGCCGTGTTCTTAGTGTGAAAATCTTGAAACTTTCTCATAGACTTCAGAAGTAACAAAAAACAAAAAAACCCTAAAAACCCTTTATTTCCTCTGCATATGACAACTAATACAATTTGCATAATACAGTGGGCCTTTTTTCAAAGGTCTATTGAGAGCTAGGGTTGCTTTCTTGGTGTTCTTATGTACAAATGGGCATATTTTCATAAACATATCCTAATTAAAAATGAGATCTTAAAGCCTACAAAAACTTCTGATGTCCTAATTAGATGGGCTCAATATAAGTAAGTGAATAAAGGGCATAGGTTCAATGGCACATTAAATAAAACTTTCTAAAGAAGTAAAAAAAGAGAGGGAGAGGATATATGTATACTTATGGCTGATTTGTGTTGTATTTAGAAACTAACACAACACTGTAAAACAATTATTCTCCAAATAAAAAATTTTTTAAATAGTAAAAAGTGCAAATTCTCAGACCTAACTCCAGACGAACTGAATCAGCAGTTCTGGGCCCACCAGCATTTCCTTTCTAACAAGCTCTTGAGTGACTCTCCAGGTGACTTTCTCACAGGCAGAGGTGGGGAGAACCAATTCTGCCTGATCTCCAAACCACCCCTCACCCCAGACCAAAATCTATGTCTGGTCCCTTTCCAATCTATATGATGTGCATGGTTCATCAGAGTTTCTGCCATAAACCAAAGAAGAAGAAACCTGCCCCATTTGAACAATAGGAACACCCTCTAATCACTTAATTCTCTCTTCAAAGAATAAATAAGAATTTTTTTAAAGTAAAAAAGAATAATTATATTAATCTCAGAATTAATCTTGTAGAAGTCTTTTGTTATTTCAGAATTAAATCTTATTTTGATATGAACAATGTCATGTAATCTATTAAGGATACAGAAAATTATTAAAAATAAAATATAATTAAACATTTTTGACATGAAAACAGAATTAGTGTAGTAACTAGTTAGAACTCTGAGCGTCGCTGTTCACCAAGTGGGAAAGAAGCTGCCGCTGATGCGATCAGACTCCGCTCCTTCCGCACAAAACGCGCCGATCAGAGAAGCTCCTGGGAAGTCGCCCTCCCGCGCCCCTCTTCTCATAAGGGAATTGTTCCTGTTGGCTTTAGAGAAATAAGGAAACAGCAGGCTGGAACCAGGACTAAGAGAAAACTGGTCTGAGGGCAATGGCGGATCCACTGAGGGGTTGGGGCTGCAGTGAGCCGTTCCTGCTCTTCATTCTCCTGGGGACGCTGTGGGAAGCTGGGGCTGGGCACATCCGCTACTCGGTACCAGAGGAGCTGGACAAAGGCTCCTTCGTGGGTAACATCGCCAAGGATCTCGGGCTGGAGCCCCGGGAGCTGGAGGAGCGTGGAGTCCGCATCGTCTCCAGAGGTAGGACGCAGCTCTTTGCTCTGAACTCGCGAAGCGGCAGCTTAGTCACTGCAGACAGGATAGACCGGGAGGAGCTCTGCGCTCAGAGCGCGCGGTGTCTAGTGAGTTTTAACATCTTGGTTGAGAATAAAATGAAAATGTATGGGGTAGAAGTAGAAATAACGGATATTAATGATAACTTGCCGCGTTTCCGGGATGAGGAAGTAAAAGTAAAAGTCAATGAAAATGCGGCGGTGGGAACACCATTAGTACTTCCCTTCGCTCGAGATGCGGATGTGGGTGTGAACTCCCTCCAGAGGTACCAGCTCAGCTCCAATATACACTTCTCTTTGGATGAGAAAAGCGGAGGAGATGGACAGAAATATCCAGAGCTGGTACTGGAACAGCCCTTGGATCGCGAGAAAGTACCTGTTCACGATCTCCTCCTCACAGCTCTAGATGGCGGAGACCCCATACTCTCTGGTACCACGCACATCCACGTGATGGTCCTCGATGCAAACGATAATGCTCCCCTGTTCACCCAATCGGAGTACAGAGTGAGTGTTCCAGAGAACATAGCTGTCGGCACTCGGCTGCTCACACTAACTGCTACGGATCCAGATGAGGGAATAAATGGGAAATTGACATACTCTTTTCGCAATGAAGAAGACAAAATTTCAGAGACTTTCCAACTTGATTCCAACTTGGGTGAAATCTCAACTGTGCAACCACTGGATTATGAAGAATCCAGATTCTATAACATGGAAGTGGTAGCTCAGGATGGAGGTGCTCTTCTTGCCAGCGCTAAGGTACTAATCACAGTACAGGACGTGAATGACAATGCGCCTGAAGTACTCCTCACCTCTCTGACCAGTACCGTCTCTGAAGACTGTCTTCCGGGAACCATAATTGCGCTGTTTAGCGTACATGATGGTGATTCTGGAGAGAATGGCGAGATTGTGTGTTCTATTCCCAGGAACTTGCCCTTTAAACTGGAAAAGTCAGTTGATAATTACTATCACTTATTGACAACTAGAGCCCTGGACAGAGAAGAGATCTCAGATTACAACATCACAGTAATTGTCACTGACTGTGGAAATCCACCACTGTCTACAGAAAACCACATCTTCCTGAAAGTGGCAGACATCAACGACAACCCTCCCATTTTCCCTCACACCTCATACTACACCTACATCCCAGAAAACAACCCCAGAGGCATCTCGATCTTCTCTGTGAATGCCCACGATCCCGACAGTGGCAACAACGCCCAGGTCACTTATGCTCTGGCTGAGGACAAATTTCAAGGAACGCCTCTGTCATCCTATGTGTCCATCAACTCTGACACGGGAACCGTGTATGCACTAAGGTCTTTTGACTATGAGCAGGTTAGAGAATTGCAACTGTGGGTCACAGCCAGTGACAATGGAGACCCTCCACTCAGCAGCAATGTGTCCCTGAGCCTGTTCATCCTGGACCAGAACGACAACGCACCTGAAATCTTGTATCCTGCCCTCCCCATCGATGGCTCCACGGGTGTGGAGCTGGCACCCCGCTCTGCAGAGCCTGGCTACCTGGTCACCAAGGTGGTGGCAGTGGACAGAGACTCAGGACAGAACGCCTGGCTGTCCTACCGCCTGCTCAAGGCCAGCGAGCCAGGACTCTTCACAGTGGGGCTGCACACAGGCGAAGTGCGCACAGCGCGGGCGCTGCTGGACAGAGATGCAATCAAGCAGAGCCTGGTGGTGGTGGTCCAGGATCACGGCCAGCCTCCTCTTTCTGCCACGGTCACGCTCACGGTGGCTGTGGCTGACAGCATCCCAGATGTGCTGGCCGACTTGGGCAGCCTCGAACCCTCCACTGACCCTGACGACTCAGGTCTCACTTTGTACCTGGTGGTGGCTGTGGCCTCGGTCTCCTGCGTCTTCCTCGCCTTTGTCATCGCGCTGCTGACTCTCAGACTGCGGCGCTGGTACACGTCGCGCGCCCTGCAGGCTTCGGGCAGCGGGTTGGCAGGCTTGCCAGCCTCTCACTTTGTGGGCGTGGACGGGGTGCGGGCTTTCCTGCAGACCTATTCGCACGAGGTCTCGCTCACCGCGGACTCTCGGGGTAGTCACGTGATCTTTCCGCAGCCCAACTACGCAGACACGCTCATCAGTCAGGAGAGCTGTGAGAAAAGCGAGCCTCTCCTGATACCTGAGAAGATAAACGCAAAGGAAAGAGAGCTAGAAGTTCTTCAGGTGAGTTTTCTTTTTCAGTAGGGATGCTTGGAGCATTTTCTTCATTTATTTTCATCATTTTTCTCCCACATTCAAAATCGCTTAATTATGTAGTGAATCATTATTTATTTGCTTTATTTACTGATGAACTTGATTTAATTTGATAATTGATGTTTTCTCCATTTGTTTTCTCATTATATTTTGAGTTTAATGTTTCTTTCTATAATGTGTGGGTATTTTAGAAACTCTAGCTGATCTCCAGATGCTTAAGTGAAGCAAGGATTATTTTTTTAAAGTGGCTGTACATAATCATTTTATCCAAAGACTTTCTTATACTAGAACTGTTTGTTAATAGTTGTTTAATTAGTCCTAATTGTTGGATGTAATGTTCTCTTTTGAATATTTGCCTAAATACCATAGTACATATGTTTGGAAAAAGTATTCCACAGCATTGGTATTTTAGTACCTGCAATTTAGTAATAATAATAATTTGCATAAGTAAGTGGAAGAATATAGAAAACATGAATATCAGAAAGACAGATTAAATTTATAGTGATGATAATATCTGTGGCATTCTAAAATCTGGAAAGCTTGGGTTAAATTATGTAATAATTGGACATGTGTATTTGTTGAGAGAGGAATTCAATAAGATGGAGCCTTTGAATTGTGGTTTAGAATAAATTCTGTGATGCAGTTTAAAATCTCCAATTAGATACAGTCATTGAATACAAATATGCCATACACTTGGCATCTTCTGGTTACACACAACCCCTCCTCCTTTCAGGATCAATATAGACCTAAATGTTTGCATTTCTGCAAGTGCAGGTACAGTTCCACTTTATTACAAGAGTTTAAGATCCGTATTTGGAAAGTCAATTAATGGAATAAAATTAAACTGATGAAATAAAATAAGACAGTACAAGAGAAATTAAAGATAAAATCCTCTGTCTTTGTTTTATCCTCCTCCCTCCCTAATATGCAGTGTATATCTGCATTACAGGCTAACCAGAGCTCCTCAGAGATGGCAATGCCTGCCTGACTGTAAAAATCAATATTTTTTTCTTCTGATGCTATCTGTGTAACTTCTTAAAAGAATAGTGCTCTTTCCCAGCTCTGTAGGGGGTCACAGTGACTTTCTGCTTGCTTTGTACTGCTTATCTGGACCATGGATCCTTGGTGAACTTTACACAAAGTATCAGTACATTATTTTTATATATGATCCTTTGTCTCAAAAAATGCATATTACTGTGCCTTCAACTTCTAACAGGTGGAGCAGTTCTCAGAACTTTCTGAGAAGCTGCTTCCTTGGTTATAATCCTCAGTTTGGTTTGAATAAAATTCCCTTTTTTTTTCTTCCTAACTTAATTAAATCTTCACTGACACAACTTTAAAAAGACTTGAAATTTAAAAAAGTACTTCTCAGGGATGTACTCATCTTAAACTATGAGATTTTTTCTGATGAAATACGACTTACTGGTCTGTGTGTCTCAAATTTCATGAATATGTCTTATATAATGGACGAATTGTATGCCCTATTCATTTTTGTATATGGTTTGCTGGAAATGATTTTTAGATCTGTTTTAAAAAAGATTTTTCAATCTTTTAAATTCTGTACTTTCAACAACTTGAACATCAGCTGCAAATTATGAATAAACAGGGAAAATGGGAATAAAATATTATTAACAGACCCATAGGTTACATGACTTAATAACATGAAAGGGTTATCATGCATTTGGGAATGTGAGACCACTTGATTTTTCTTTTTTAATATTTATATGAAGGGAATCTAATTATATGTGGGTAATTTTGACCTCACTGCATACAGTGTGCAGACTCACTGAATAGTGAATTCATCCAAAGAGTAGCAAGAGACTTATCTCTGTGATAGGTACAGATGTCATTCACTCATGCATGAAAACTCACTTTTCAATATTTTTGAAGTAAAAGAATACTGTATAGATTTGGGTATATGCTCTAGGCTCTTTTTCATGCAATGGGAAAAAATATTTTCTATATCTCTATAACCTTCAATAGCCTTTACATAATAAAATGTTTGATCTACACACTGTGAGTGTATATACTATGTATACTCTATACTCTTAAATATTTGAATCTTTAGTTTCATATGTGTTCTGAAAAAAACTTCCCTGTACTAACTGAAGTGTTCATACAGTGGTTAAAAAAAAAAAAAAAGAAAGAAAGAAAGAAAGGGGGGCACTTGCTCAGTCATATTTTGAAGGAGTCTTGTTATTTTATGTTCGTATTAGAGATACCAGTGAATTTCTGTTTAGAATCCTGGATAAATGAGTTTTTGTACTATAAGATGAGTTCTACATTGTTATACATCTTCTAAGCTTTATAATGATAATGTATTATGTGGTTAAAAAACTATTTCTGAATTAATATTCTAAGACACCTATCAGAAACATGGAAATTGGAGTGCTTATTGATATGGAAGAGTGTCTATAACAAAGAGTTGAGATAATCAGATAGTTGAAAGGCAACCAAGAAAAAGTGGACTACGTAGATCACTTTCTCTGGAATATATCTTTATGAGGATTCATACTTCACTTCCAAAATCCAAATAATTCACCATTGCTGAGCTACATAAGAAGAAACAGTACAATTAAAGACAATGGTAACCTAGTGTGGAAAAAAATAAGCTTAGTGAAATAGTTTTAAAATTATGGTCATTTAATAAAAATAGACTTGGAAACTAAGGAAAAGAGAGTTTCTTGCTTCTTACCATACTTCTGTTTTATAAGGACAACCAGTCTCCTTGCTATCCATCAATTATTTGGAGAAGATTATAACACCTATCTTTATAATGGGATAAAACTAAAAGCTGTGAGATTTATAACTTTTATAAGTTAGAAGGAAAGAAAGAGCAAAATAATACATATCAAGATATTTCATGAATTTTAATATTATACTTTCTGCCACCACTTTCATTTGTGTCACTTTCCGGATATTATTTTATTTGGTCCTCAATTTTACTAAGGCACACAGGAAAGATGTTATTATGGCCACTGTATGAAATGGAAACTAAAAGCACGATGACGCCAATAAACATCTTCAGCAAGATACCTCTGGCTTTGAGGAATAAAAATCACCTGATTTGGAGGCATAAAGTTCAAGTTCGAAGAAATTATAGCGAGAAAGAAGATATAGTAAATATTTGAAATGCTAAAATCCTTATAGCATGGGACAAATGAGTATCTATATCAGGACACAATGGACCTACCTGTCTTCTAGCCGGCTCTGTCTTTGGAGCTGATTTAGTAATCACTAACGCAGTTCTGCAGCCGAGTCGCGGGGTGCCGCTGTTGCCTAGTGCTGAACAAAAAGTATCGGCTCCTCCTGACGCAAAGGAATCTTCTGTGGACCGCAAAACCGCGAGATCTGTGCACTTTCAGGTTTTCTGCGGCGGAAATATCTATGCGACAATCGGTCTGTCAAGACCTGTCAAGGAGTCTCTCCTGCTCAGAAGTCCCTGGGATAATTTAGCGGGCACAGCTCTTCTGAATCAGAAAGGCAAAGGCGCGGAGGGTGGGATGGGAAACCGCTTGGGACCGAAGCTCCAGGCTGGGCGGAGGCGAATGCTGTTTCTCTTCCTGCTGTCTTTGTTCCGCCCGGCGCTTTCAGAGCAAATCCGCTACACTATTCCAGAGGAGCTGGCCAGGGGCTTGCTGGTGGGGAACCTCGCTAAGGATTTGGGGCTTGGCCTGCGAGATTTGCCTACTCGGAACCTGCGGGTTAGTGCAGAGAAGAAATTCTTCACAGTGAACACCGATAACGGAGACTTACTTGTGAGCGACCGTATAGACCGAGAGCAGGTTTGTGGCAGGAAATCAACGTGTGTTCTGGAATTCGAAATGGTCGCTGAAAAGCCTTTGAACTTTTTTCATATAACCGTGGAGATTCAGGATGTCAACGACAACCCACCGACCTTTAGCCAAAATGTCACTGAGCTGGAAATCAGTGAACTGACCCCAACTGGAGCCACCTTTGCCCTGGAATCTGCACAAGATTCAGATGTAGGTGTCAATTCCCTGCAGCAGTACTACCTCAGCCCTGACCCCCATTTCTCTTTGATCCAGAAGGAGAACCCAGACGGCAGTAGATACCCGGAACTGGTAGTGAAGGCTCCTCTGGACAGAGAAGAGCAGTCCTGCCACCACCTGGTCCTCATGGCTATGGATGGGGGTGAGCCAGCCAGAAGCTGCACTACCCAGATCAGGGTAGTTGTGGCAGACGCAAATGATAACCCCCCAGTGTTCACCCAGGACGTGTACAGGGTCAGTGTTCCAGAGAACCTACCCCTGGGTTCCTCTGTGCTAAGAGTGATGGCCACTGACTTGGATGAGGGCATCAATGCCCAGATCGCCTACACTTTTATTAACATTGACAAGGCAGTAAGACAACTGTTCAAACTGGACAGTAAAACAGGGGAACTCACCACCGTTGGAGGACTGGACTTTGAAGAGAGAGAGAGCTACACGATTGGGGTGGAAGCAAAGGATGGTGGACATCACACTGCCCACTGCAAAATACAAATAGATATTTTGGATGAAAATGACAATGTTCCTGAGATAACCCTGGATTCTGAATCTAAATATATAAAAGAAGACACTGAGCTTGGGACTGTTGTTGCTTTGATCAAAACACATGATCTAGATTCTGGATTTAATGGGGAAGTCTTATGCCAAATAAAAGGAAATTTCCCATTTAAAATAGTTCAAGATACAAAAAACACGTACAAGCTGGTGACTGAAAGAGTCTTAGATCGAGAGAAGACTCCAGAATACAATGTCACTATCACAGCTACGGACAAAGGCAAGCCGCCCCTTTCCTCTAAAAGAAGTGTCACCTTGAAAGTCGCCGACGTCAACGACAACGCTCCGGTTTTCCACCAGGCCTCCTACGTGGTCCACGTGCCAGAAAACAACCCACCTGGCACTCCCATCGCCCAAGTTAACGCTTCGGATCCCGATTTGGGGCCCAACGGCCAGGTCTCCTACTCCATCATGGCCAGCGACCTGGAGCCACGCGCGCTGTCGTCCTACGTGTCCTTGAACCCGCAGAGTGGCGTGGTGTTCGCGCAGCGCGCCTTCGACCACGAGCAGTTGCGCGCCTTCGAGTTGACGCTGCAGGCCCGCGACCACGGCTCGCCCGCGCTCAGCGCCAACGTGAGCCTGCGCGTGCTGGTGGGCGACCGCAACGACAACGCGCCCAGGGTGCTGTACCCGGCGCTGGGGCCCGACGGCTCGGCGCTCTTCGACACGGTGCCCCGCGCCGCGCAGCCTGGCTACCTGGTCACCAAGGTGGTGGCGGTGGATGCAGACTCTGGACACAACGCCTGGCTGTCCTACCACGTGCTGCAGGCCAGCGAGCCCGGACTGTTTAGCGTGGGGCTGCACACGGGCGAGGTGCGCACGGCGAGGGCCTTGGGCGACAGGGACGCGGCCCGCCAGCGCCTGCTGGTCGCTGTGCGCGATGGGGGACAGCCGCCCCTCTCGGCCACCGCCACGCTGCTCCTGGTTTTCGCCGACAGCCTGCAGGAGGCGCTGCCGGACCTCAGTGACCGCCCGGCACCCCCTGACCCCCAGGCTGAGCTGCAGTTTTACCTGGTGGTGGCCTTGGCCTTGATCTCCGTGCTCTTCCTCCTCTCGGTGATTCTGGCAGTCGCCCTAAGTTTGCGGCGCTCCTCCAACCCTGCTACTTGGAGTTGCTTTCAAACTAGTTTTTGCTCCAAAACTGGACCTGGAGTCCTCCCCAACTATGAGGAAGGGACTTTACCTTATTCCTACAATCTGTGTGCTGCCGCACATTCCTCAAAGACTGAGTTTAAATTTCTCAATATAAAGCCTGAAAATGCTCCACCACAAGACCTTCTATGTAATGAAGCCTTTTGTCTTGAAAGTACCAGTAATGACAATGCCCAAGTGACTTCTAATTCAGTCAATTTGCAACAGGTGAGTTACTTCAAAACCTTTTCCTCCCATAAATATCATTAGGTTTCAGATAATTATTTTAGAAGTTAAAAAGTATGCAGGCTAACTCTAGCAGTTTTTGGTGTTTTATTGATTTTTCTGGGCATAGAATGGGGATGAGAGGGGGTCTTAGAAATTCTTTGATCACTTATCTATGTTGCAGTAGTTCTTTCATAGAATGCCACTTAGTAATACTCTTGAAATTTCTATTAATTCTAAAACAGTCTGTCCAGAAACATTTTTAATATGCTAGTATCTTACATTCTCACTGTAAGATGTTATTTATATCTATGTAGACAATTAAGTGGTTTACATAAATTCAGGGTAGTCAGTCCTAAACATTGTTATACATAATATAAATATAAGAATACTTTTTCACTGTAGCCTATATATTTTCACTTTCATTGCATTTTCTTTAAAGTATACACAAATATTGGCTAAATAGTGCAGTTCTTAATCTATGTTAATAAAAATAGGTAATAACATCTAAAAGTGACAACTCCTGTAACATAGTGGTGGATTGGTTCTAAACCTGTTCGTGGTTGTTGGTGCCCTTATTGAAAATTAGACAAATATAAACGATGGTGGAGTGTGGAGTTCAAAATTTACCGAAAAGTGTAAAAGTATTTGTGTTCTCCAAGACCCTAAGAGATGTCACAAAAATAAGCATCATTCCAAGAAACATTTAAAATTTCAGAATATGATATTTTATTTTTCCAAATGCTTTTCATTCTTGGGGAGAGAAATATTGAGTGTCATCTATGCAGATTTAGCAGAAATAAGACCCTTTGTATTGATGGTTTCCGCAGAACGGTGCAGTATTAAGATAGGACTCTAAGCGTCGCTGTTCACTAACCCGGGTAAGGAAAGCGGTGAGAACTCGAGTTACATCCTCAAAGCACAAAGCAGATTATACAGGAAAAGCTCTGCCGCTGCGCAGAAAGCCTTCCCTAAATCGATTCGCATCTGATCGCTGCTTGTTTATTGGCCTTGACCGCCAATTCTGAGACGCTCCAAACTGATGCGAACGTGTTCCCCCTGCTCATAATCCCAGGGAAGTCCAGAACGAGCCAGTAATGGCGGTTCTGCAAAGCCGCTGGCATTATAGCGGGTTGATCCTGCTCTTCATACTCCTGGGGACGCTGCGGGAGGCCAGGGCCGGGCAGATCCATTACTCCATTCCTGAGGAGCTGGACAAAGGCTCCTTCGTGGGCAACATTGCCAGGGATCTCGGGCTGGAGCCCCAGGAGCTGGCGGAGCGCGGAGTCCGCATCGTCTCCAGAGGTAGGATGCAGCTCTTTGCTCTGAACTCGCGAAGCGGCAGCTTGGTCACCGCGGGCAGGATAGACAGGGAGGAGCTCTGCGCTCAGAGGGCTCGGTGTCTGGTGAATTTTAACATCCTTGTTGAGGATAAATTGAATCTTTTTCCCGTGGAAGTGGAAATAGTGGACATTAATGACAATGCACCCCGATTCTTAAGGGAAGAATTGGAAGTAAAAATTATCGAAAACGCAGCCTTATCCTCTCGATTTCCACTAATGGAGGTCTATGACCCGGATGTGGGAGTGAACTCTCTCCAGGGCTTCAAGCTCAGCGAGAATAGTCACTTCTCCGTGGAAATGCCGGGTAAAGCGGATGGGCCCAAATACCCAGAGCTGGTGCTGGAGCGCGCGCTGGACCGGGAGGAACAAGCCATTCACCGCCTGGTCCTTACTGCCACGGATGGCGGTGACCCTGCCCGCTCCAGTGTGGCTCGAATCCTGGTAACTGTCCTAGATGCAAATGACAACGCTCCAGTCTTTACTCAGCCTGTGTATCGTGTGAATGTCCCTGAAAATCTACCAGTAGGTACGCCAGTGTTGTCGGTAAATGCCACGGACCAGGATGAAGGAGTCCACGCGGAGGTAACATATTCTGTAGTGAGGATAACAGAAAAAATCTCAAAGACTTTCTGCCTGAATGTTTTGACTGGAGAGATATCAACTTCTGCAATTCTAGACTATGAAGACACCAGCTTTTATGAGCTGGATATTGAAGCCCGGGATGGCCCAGGTCTACAAGACAGAGCCAAAGTCTTAATTACTATCTTGGATGTGAATGACAATGTACCAGAAGTGGTAGTTACATCTGGAAGCAGATTAGTTGCTGAAAGTACACCACCAGGCACAGTGATCATTCTTTTTCAAGTGTATGATCGAGACTCTGGACTGAATGGCCTGGTAACATGTTCTATCTCAAGAAGTTTGCCATTTGAACTGGAAAAATCAGTAGACAATTATTATCGACTAGTGACGAGTACAGTTCTAGATAGAGAACAGGTATCCACATACAACATCACTGTGACAGCCACCGACAAAGGAATGCCACCTCTGTCTACAGAAATGCTCATCTCCCTAAATGTGGCAGACATCAATGATAACCCTCCTGCTTTTCCCCATACCTCCTACTCTGTCTACATTCCTGAGAACAATCCCAGAGGTGCCTCCATTTTCTCAGTAAGTGCACATGATCCTGACAATCGTGAGAATGCCCAGGTTACCTATTCCTTAGCTGAAGACACCATCCAGGGGGTACCTCTGTCCTCCTACATCTCCATCAACTCTGACACAGGCATCCTGTATGCATTGCACTCCTTCGACTATGAACAGTTCCGTGACCTGCAGTTCAGAGTGATTGCAAGTGACAGTGGGGACCCACCACTCAGCAGCAATGTGTCTCTGAGCATATTTGTGCTGGACCAGAATGACAACACACCTGAGATTCTATACCCCGTCCTCCCTACTGATGGCTCTACTGGTGTGGAGCTGGCACCTCGCTCTGCAGAACCAGGCTACCTGGTCACCAAGGTGGTGGCAGTAGACAGAGATTCAGGACAGAACGCCTGGCTGTCCTACCGTCTGCTCAAGGCCAGTGAGCCAGGGCTCTTCTCGGTGGGGCTGCACACGGGCGAGGTGCGCACAGCGCGGGCCCTGCTGGACAGAGATGCTCTCAAGCAGAGCCTGGTGGTGGCCGTCCAGGATCATGGGCAGCCCCCTCTCTCGGCCACTGTCACGCTTACGGTGGCTGTGGCCGACAGCATCCCAGATGTCCTGGCGGACCTGGGCAGCCTGGAGGTCCCGCACGACTCTGACGTTTCAGGCCTCACGCTGTACCTGGTGGTGGCTGTGGCTGCGGTGTCCTGTGTCTTCCTTGCCTTTGTCATTGTGCTACTGGCGCTCAGATTGCGGCATTGGCACCTGTCGCGTCTGCTCCAGACTTCGGGCAGCGGGTTGGCTCGCGTGCCCGCCTCTCACTTTGTGGGCGTGGATGGGGTGCGGGCTTTCCTGCAGACCTATTCGCACGAGGTCTCGCTCACCGCGGACTCTCGGGGGAGTCACGTGATCTTCCCGCAGCCGAACTACGCGGACACGCTCATCAGCCAGGAGAGCTGTGGGAAAAGCGAGCCTCTCTTGATTCAGGAAGATTTTTGTAAAGAGCAAGACTTCGCTGTTCAGGTGAGGTTATTTGTTTTTATTGTTCTTATTTGAAGAGTAAAAGTTAAAATTCTCTCGGTTCAGTGCCTGATATTCTTAGTCTTTTGCAGTGAATTATATAGTTTTGAGAAGATTTTTCTTTTGTATCAGTAGAGGTCTATTAAACCTTAGTTTTCTCAAATTTCACCCCCAAACCTTAATAAAGTATGTCCCGAATTTCCTTTAACTTTTCTCCTCTTGGCAAGCTCTTTGTGCCATGGGTTGCTTTCCTCTTGCTTCTTAGTTATTGTTTTTCTATTATGTGGCATATCTGAGATTCTTTGTTTTATAATGTGAAAAAACCCAGAATTATGGCATCTGATAAGGAAGATCTTTTTTCTTCCCCGTGTTAACTAAAGCAAGTATTTTCTAAAATGATGGACTCTATGAGAGATATTTTCCCTCTTAACTAATTAGGAATCAAAAATGATTTTATAATAAATAAGAGAAATTGATGTATGAAGACCTGAATAATATTCCTAGAACTATCTGTTATTCTTTTCAGGACAATCGCAATATCTATAGCCTTCAAGTTAAAATTTAAGTTAAAAAGACTTGTCTTACCTACCTCACATAAACTCTGGGAAAAGAAAATAATTTTATTAAAAAACATTCAAACTATAAAGTAGTACAGTGAGCAAATATTTGTTTACATCACCATTATTATAATTTTGAATTGTTAACAAATAAGTATAAGTACCTGATGCTGTATGCCTACTACAATGATTTTTTTGCAGTCTGCGTGTTTGATAGTATTTAAAAATGAATGTAAATTGTTAGATGTGGCAAGTAGTGTCCACTTACAAGATATATCTCTAAAAATAGAGGACTAGTGAATAAGAGTGAAGGATTAATAGTATTCAAACAAGAATTTAAATGATTTAGCATATTTAGCCCAGATAAAGTAAAGCTTTTGTTACACGGGAACTCTATTCAAATATTTAAGGAAGGAAGAGTTGTCATTTAAAAGAATGATTACTCAATTCATCATAGTGCAAAGGTGTGAATAAAACTATGGCTTGAGTAGAAAGCAGCAAAGTTCTGAGTTGTTAAACAGAAAATGAATTGCCTTAGGAGCTAGAAGATTCTGTTACTGGTGCTTTTCAAAAATAAGTTGATGGTCCTGAGATTAATGGAATACAGGAGATAATATAATTTGATGAGTTGTTGAACTTCAAGCTAGCCAAACTCTTTTCCAATCCTGAGTTTAGGGTTCTATTATTTGATAATACAATGGATTTGCCACTTGTGCATCTCGATTTGGTATGCACATGTAAAATAGACAATTCAGAAAATGCCTTGAAAATGAATGAGAACCTCATTTGTAACCTGAAATTGTCAGTATTCATAAAGAAAGATAACACTGAGTTGTTATCGTTAAGTTAACCGCTAAGGATAGTTAACGAATGTTTTTCTAAATCAGTGTTTACTTTCAACAATTGTATAGAATTATTTATTTCAAGGTTTCAAGTGTATATGACTAAAGATTATAATCATACACATTTCAAATATAATTTTTTGGACATTTGTGATATGATTCTTTAGTGGTTTAATCAGAATTTAATGGTAAATAATTTTAAAGACTTCAATCCTGGGTATTGGTCATGGGAGTCAGATGGGCTTTTATAGAAATATTAAGATTTGTTTCATGTACTCTGAGAGTGTGTTATTTTAGTATAATACCAACTCTGGATGATTAAGCTAATCTTATACATCCATTGTTAAAAAGCAAAGCTCACTAACGGTCTCATGGCTGGTAGACTGGTTTATTTTCTTATCTGCTGAGTAACTGAGATACGAGGCTAGTTTTCTTTATTCTCTTAACTGAATTACCTGTGAGTATTTCATTTAATCAAATAAAATGTCTCACTGACAGAAAACCTATTAGATTCTACTCTCACAGTAGTCATTCGTTCATGTGAACTGACCAAGTCTCAAATCCTGGCAATCATGAAATTTGCTACGTTGTGACTGAGGCTCCTTTGACTTACATACTACAGGTCATTATTAATAAGATAAGAAGTCAGATAGTTTGAGCATATAATGATTTGGAAGCACCAGGAAAAAAAAAAAAGTCTACCAAAGTATTGGGCTGCTTTATTACCCAATTCTGATCAAATGATTGGAATGGAGATCAAAGGGGAAAGAGTAGAATCTCTGAGAGGATCATTGGAAGAAATATACATCTTTGCCTGGGGGTGAATACCTAAACACAATGCCAAACATATGTTTCTTCAATAGAAAAAATTTGCTTAAAGAAAAGAGAGGTCTTCCCTGGTGGTGCAGTGGTTAAGAATCCATCTACCAATGCAGGGGACCTGAGTTGGATCCCTGGTCCTACAAGAACCCACATGCTTTGAGGCAACTTAGCCTGTTGCTCCACAACCACTGAAGCCCTAGAGCCTGTGCTCCAAACAAGAGAATCCACTACATGAGAAGCCCATGCACCGCAGTTAGAGAGTGGCCCCTGCTCACTGAAGCTAGAACCCAGCACAACTAAAAATAAATAAAGGAAAAAAAAAGGAGCAAAAGTAAATAACTTACTGCCTGGGAAGACAAATAAACTTTCCATAAATTTTTTTATATAAATAAATGATTCTTCCCAACAACTCAACCAATAATAACACACTCCCTTTAAAAGTACAGCATTATTTCAATCTTATGCAGTAATTTTATGTTATATTTAAACACCTTGGTGGTTGAGTAGAGATCTTTAATATTTTATGTTGTAGAGTAACTTAAAAAACTTCATTATCTCCTTTATCTAGATTTTGTTTAGCTCTAAAGAAGGTACCCAGAAGTGTTAGGTTAATCAAAACTTTTTAAAAAATAGTAGAATAAGGGACGAATATGAGATGATGCTATAAATTTTGAAGTATCAGGTAGAAAAAAATCATGACATTGGGAGTCATGATATCTGTACATGAAAGTTTTGTTTGAAAATGTCTGCAAGTACTCATGATGTTTAATGACCATATACTTCTACCAACAAGAAATTCAAGATTGCTACTGAACAAATAGTTTTAAATTCCTATTTATGTAGTTAATCTGAAATACTCAAATTGTTTCCCTTGAACAAAAAGTAAGATCTTTTATATACTTGAAAGTGAAAGTGAAGTTGCTCAGTTGTGTCCCACCCTTTTCGACCCCATGGACTGTAGCCTACCAGGCTCCTCCATCCATGAGATTTTCCAGGCAAGAGTACTGGAGTGGGCTGCCATTTCCTTTTCCAGGGGATCTTCCCATCCCAGGGATTGAACCCCGGGTCTTCCGCAATGCAGACAGATGCTTTGCCATCTGAGCCACATAGTGAAAGCAAATATGATATGAATTATTTTGATATATTAAAATTTCTAGATTGATAGATTATAAACATTTCATTCAAAGTATTCCCTGTATTTTGTAGTAATGCCACCAAAGACCAGAAATAGATTACTTAGTTGCAAACTTGTCACCAACTGAGGTAAATTTTTATAGTATTACATCTAGTTCTCCCTTCTGGTGCTGCTAGCTACTCCCCAGGGCTTAAAATAATTTATAAAGCAAGGCTATTTCTTACCAGGTTTTCATTTCAAAACAGGCCACTCTCTTCTGCAACTATGTGAAAGAAACTTTGTTTTATTTCCGCCAGCAAAGAGTAACCTCGGATCCATCAACAATTGAGTTTTACTTCATTAATAGCAGTGGAGCAATGAGTACCTCTAAGGATCTGCTCAGGATAGTCCAGCATGTATGCTCAAAGGTTGTTCAGAGACCCATCTTTTCTCAAGTATAGGGTATGATGATTATTTAAATTGCATAATTAAAAGAAGCAGTGATACCAACACTTATGAATCCACAGCCAGTGGAATCTGCAAATTTCTGTCTTCTCTACAAAATGAGTTGCTTCTATAGCTGATTGTAGCTGCTTGGCTTCTCACCTATTTCTAATGGCACTCTTTGAGCGTAAAGCATCAGTCAAGGCCAACGATGATTCCCTTTTTTTCTTCTTAGGAGATTGGGAGTGTGGATATTTCTATTCCTACATTGGTTCTATGATTATACAGTCAAGGATAAAGCAATTCCCTCTCATTTTAAAATTTATTAAAATAAAGGAACTAAACAGTCTCTAAGGTTTCATTCAATAAAAAGTTATTACATTACTCCTCTGTGTATTAAAGATAAAATGGACTCTCTGCCTTATTACATAGTTGTGTCTAGAATATAGAATATGTTCAGTATTATTGAATTAATTTAAATATGCTGATATAAATGTTTCTACATAATATCTTACATATACAGACCTTTTACACACCTTTTAAAAATAAATCATACTTGTTTTATCTCCATGACTGATTTTTATCTATGTGAACTGAAGTGTGAGGCAGTGTCTAACAATCATTTCAAAGTTGCAATGCAGAGCAGAGAATTTAAAAGAAACTATCTGGGATTAATAAACACCCATCCATGAACATTGTTACATTGTCACAGTTTTTTAAAATTTATTTTAAATGATATATCAGAGATGCATGAATTGAAGAAATAAAAGAATTTCAAAGGATAAAACAACTTTCTGAAAAATCAGTTATATTGCTTCAGTATGGTGCAGTAACTTAGTAAGGACTCTGAGCGCCGCTGTTCACCAATCAGGGGAAAAATGGTTCACAAGATCCGCCGGAACCACTGAGCTTTTACATCACAAAGAAACTCCAGACTGAGATAAACTGTCTTCCAAGCTGCACTAAATTCAGACCTCGATACCACTGGATTCTGGGCTTTTTTCCGAATACACAGGGCTTCACGCAGACGTCCTGTCATCCAGAAATACAACAGGAGATAGGCCAGTGTCTGAAGATCAGCAGGACAAGAATGGCGGCTCGGCAGAGGTGCGGGGACTACAGAGCATTCATCCTACTCTTCATCCTCCTGGTGACCCAGAGCGAAGTCTGGGCAGCACAGATTCTCTACTCCGTGCCGGAGGAGACAGAGACGGGGTCTTTTGTCGGTAATATCGCCAAGGATCTGGGACTGGAGCCCAAGGACCTGGCGGAGCGCGGGGTCCGCATCGTCTCCAGAGGTAGGACGCAGCTCTTCTCTCTGAATCTGCGAAGCGGCAGCTTGGTCACCGCGGGCAGGATAGACCGGGAGGAGCTCTGCGCCCAGAGCGCGCGGTGTCTGGTGAACTTTAACATCCTGGTGGAAGATAAAATGAATCTTTATCGTATAGAAGTGGAAATAATGGATATTAATGACAACGCTCCTAAATTCTTGACGGAAGAAATGAATGTGAAAATAATGGAGAATACAGCTCTCGGGGTACGATTTCCGTTAAATGAGGCTAGGGATCCGGATGTGGGAACGAACTCTCTCCAGAGCTACCACCTCAGCCCCAATCGCCACTTCTCCCTGGTTGTGCACACCGGAGAGGATGGAACTAAATATCCGGAATTAGTGCTGGAGCAGGTACTGGACCGGGAAGAAGTGGCAACTCACCACCTCCTCCTCACCGCCTCTGACGGCGGTGACCCACCACGATCCGGAACCGCCCGTGTCCAAGTAACAGCGGTGGACGTGAATGATCATGCGCCAATCTTCTCTTTGCCCCAGTACCAAGTAACTGTCCCTGAGAACGTGCCAGTGGGCACAAGACTGCTGACGATAAGTGCTATAGATCTGGATGAGGGAGTGAACGGGGAAGTGACATACTCTTTTCCGAAAATTACTCCAAAAATTCTACAGATATTCCAGCTGAACTCTCACACAGGAGAATTATCGACTCTAGATGGCCTAGATTATGAAGAATCTGGCTACTATGAAATGGAAGTTCAAGCTCAGGATGGTCCTGGTAGTATGACAAGGGCTAAAGTACTGATCACAATTTTAGATGTGAATGACAATGCCCCGGAAGTGACTGTAACATCTGTAAGCAGCTCAATCCCTGAAGACACTCCTCCTGGAACAGTAGTGGCGCTTTTCTACCCTCAAGACCGAGATTCTGGGAAGAATGGCCAGGTGACCTGCACTATTTCAGAAGATCTGCCTTTTAAATTAGAAAGATCTATAGACAACTATTACAGATTGGTGACAGCAGAAAACCTAGACCGGGAAAAATTCTCTGCGTATAACATCACGCTGAAAGCCACAGATGGTGGAAGCCCACCCTTGTCCACGACAACTCACATCGCCATGAATGTGGCAGACACCAACGACAACCCACCTGCCTTCCTGCACTCCTCATACTTTGTCTATGTGCCTGAGAATAACCCCAGAGGCACCTCCATCTTCTCAGTGACTGCACATGACCCTGACAGCAACGAGAACGCCCGTGTCACATACTCCCTATCTGAAGATACTCTCCAGGGGCCTTCTGTGTCCTCCTACGTCTCCATCAACTCAGATACTGGTGTCCTCTATGCACTGCACTCCTTCGACTATGAGCAGTTTCGGGACGTGCAGTTGAGAGTGACTGCAAGTGACAGTGGGGACCCACCACTCAGCAGCAATGTGTCTCTGAGCATATTTGTGCTGGACCAGAATGACAACACACCTGAGATTCTATACCCTTCCCTCCCCACTGACGGTTCTACTGGTGTGGAGTTGGCACCCCGTTCTGCAGAGCCTGGCTACCTGGTCACCAAGGTGGTGGCAGTGGACAGAGACTCAGGACAGAACGCCTGGCTGTCCTACCGTCTGCTCAAGGCCAGTGAGCCAGGGCTCTTCTCGGTGGGGCTGCACACGGGCGAGGTGCGCACAGCGCGGGCCCTGCTGGACAGAGATGCTCTCAAGCAGAGCCTGGTGGTGGAGGTCCAGGATCATGGGCAGCCCCCTCTCTCGGCCACTGTCACACTCACGGTGGCTGTGGCCGACAGCATCCCAGATGTCCTGGCAGACCTGGGTGGCCCGGAGATCCCGCACGACTCTGATGCTTCAGGCCTCACGCTGTACCTGGTGGTGGCTGTGGCTGCGGTGTCCTGCGTCTTCCTCGCCTTTGTCATCGTGCTACTGGCACTCAGACTGCGGCATTGGCGCAGATCTCACATGCTGCAAGCTTCAGGAGGTGTCCCTGGAAGTGTACCGGCGTCTCAGTTTGTGGGCGTGGATGGGGTGCGGGCTTTCCTACAGACCTATTCGCACGAGGTCTCGCTCACCGCAGACTCTCGGAGGAGTCACGTGATCTTCCCGCAACCCAACTATGCAGACACACTCATCAGCCAGGAGAGCTATGAGAAAAAGGATCCCTTGTTAACATCCATAGATTTTTGTGAATGTAAGGGTGAAGCCCACAGTATTCAGGTGAGTTCAGTCATTCATTCATCTTTATATCGTCGAGAAATTATATTTTGTGTAAATGTTATTGTTTTGCAAAATGCGTGATTTGAAGATGGAGTTAAAAAAACTTTCAAGTGATAAAGCAAGATTGTTTATTTCAGTGGTGATTTTTAACATGGAGCACTTATTGACAGAGTGCTTTAGTACCATATTTACAGTGAAAGCCTATGGACAAGATTGTGAATAAGTGGATAATCACATTTTTATGTTTTGTAATTATGTTCCTCATGGTGTTCTTAATTCATGTATTTTATAAATGAGAATGAATTGTTAAATCTTATTACACAAGGTTAGCAAGAAAGTACACCTCAGCCTTCTCAGGATTCTCTTTAGATCAGATCTGTAAAAGGTTGTTGAAGACATTTTCAGTCTGCAAACTTTTTTTTCTGTGCCCTGCTTCCACTTCCAAGTACCTCTCCTTGGTGGCCTTGAAACATCTCAGTTGCTCTTGACCTATTTAAACTTTAATCGCCTATTAAAGCCAGATTCTGGTAGAAGTTTTGTTGATGCTTAAAGGATAAAATTTATGTGTCAGGCTTCACTAAGATCTTTATCAATGACAGACGTGGAGTCTAATGGCATACTAAAGATCGTTATCCAAAATCAATAAAATGAGATATCAAATAAAGTGTTAAGTGTTTTAAGTAACATTTGTGAAATAGGCCATTGCATGTTTTTAACCCAAATTTTGATGTGTTGTTTTAGTGATGCAGTTGCGTGAAGTGTGTATGTGGGCTCTACAAGTAGGGGAGTTGGGATGCTGGCTTTATGAAACAACCATGTCATACACTCAAGTCCTAGAGCAGTAGTGAATTTTACTTATTTGGGTCTGTTGAAAAAATTCAGAGACAATTTAATCTGTAATTAACTACATCTTCACTTGTTATATAACATTTTAGTAAAACTCAATACAGCAGTTGACTAGTATCAAGAAGTAGTTGATGACAAGGTAATCTTGTTTGAATGTTAAGAGAACAATGTTTTTCTAGCATAAAGTCTAGCATGTTTTTCTTCCATAAGGTGGTGGTTTGCATCTAAAGATCTGTGCAATCCTGTGGAAGTGCATTTCATACATTCTGTAACATTCAGATGTACAGTCAATAGGGGGAGAGGACAGTGTTACATTCTGTGGGGCAGAAATGTGATTATCAGATATTTTGAAAAAGAACCCTCCAATTAAGTATATTATTAAAAGTACTTTTAAACAAAGGGGAGAGATCATCACTAAAGTCAGTGAGCTATTATACATTTTCTAGGGACTGTTTCCTTCAACTGTCATTATGGGATGTGGTAAGTACAGAGGTGGGAACAAGTGCCTCAGTACAATAGACCTTGCTTAGTGAGTTTGTGATGCAAAGCAAAATATAATTTTCCCCTGGTAGTTTTGGAGACTCAAGTTGAATTTTATACCCAGGAAAATAATCATGCAATGGGAAAGAGAGGATAGGCTCTTTTCTGAAAGCCTATAATCATTTCTTTAAGTGAGATCTCAGAATTGAAAACCAAATGTTACTATAAAGAAATTGCTAAAATTATTTTGGAACAAGAGAGGGATGTATAAATTGTGCCTTTTGAAAGACATAATTTCACCATTACTGTTGCCCTCTGGGAAGAAAAATGGAAATAGGTACAAAAAATGTAAGGAAGAATAAGGAAAAAGGTGACAAGGAAAGAAAGATGAAACCTTATCCAATATATTGCTAATTAATGAGTATTTACAACAGCTATGATCTGAGATCCTTTAAGCCAAATCTGTGTTACAGTTATCATCCTATTACTAGTGCGGATTTGAAAGTTGGGGAGTAATTATGTCAACGTATAGATGTTTATGTATTAAACCTACCGATTGACCTAAAAACCTGGAAAGTTGGGATGGTGACGCTTCTAATAGTACGAATTAAATATTACCAAATATGCGTGCGTACTTAGTCGCTAAGTCGTCCCCAACTCTTTTGACACCCCGGATTCCTCTGTTCATGGGATTTCCCAAACAAGAATACCAGAATGGGTTGCCATTTCCTTCCCCAGGGGATCTTCCCGACCCAGGAGTCAAACACGCGCCTCCAGCATGACAGGTGGATTCTTTACCGCTGAGCCACCTGGGAAGCGTGTTATTAAACATGCTTACGTCTTTAAAAAATGATTTTTCAGCTGGATACACGGTGGTAGTGACGGTAGCTGGTTAAACTGAAGCAGCAGGGGCTGCAGTTTCACAGTGCGGACTCTGGGCGCCGCTGTTGGCCAAAGTCGAGAGCTTGGGGCTGGCGATCCCGTCGCGCAGCCGCAGAGCACTTTCCCTCTCAAGACTCGCTAGTGTTGTCTTTCCACCGATTCCTCCTCTGGAGAAGAAACCCTGCCTGACCCTCACGCCGAAAATAAAGCTGTTGGGAGCTCCGGACGACTGCAACATTATTTGTAATCCGGCGTCTCCAAGCCGGTGAGCAAACTAAGAAGGGGAGCAAGAGGGATGGGGAGCGGCGCTGGGAAGAGCGGCTGGGCTGAGAGGCGGCCAGTGCTCTTTCCGTTCCTGCTGTCTTTGTTCTGCCTGGCGCTCTCTGAGCAGATCCACTACAGGATTCCCGAGGAAATGCCCGAGGGCTCGGTGGTGGGGAATCTCGCCAAGGACCTGAGACTCAGTGTCCACGAGTTACCGACTCGAAAACTGCGCGTCAGTTCGGAGAAGCCTTACTTCACTGTGAGCGCAGAGAGCGGGGAGTTACTTGTGAGCAGCAGACTAGACCGGGAGCAGATATGCGGGAAGAAGTCAGCTTGTGCTCTGGAATTTGAGGTTGTTGCTGAAAATCCATTGAACTTTTATCACGTGAATGTAGAGATCGAGGATGTCAATGACCACAAGCCTAAATTCTCGCAAAATTCCTTTGAGCTACAAATAAGTGAGTCCACAAAGTCCGGGGCACGATTTATTTTAGGATCTGCCCATGATGCAGATATTGGTACCAATTCCCTACAGAATTACCAGCTCAGTCCTGATGATCATTTCTCACTTGTGATTAAAGAGAAGTTGGATGGCAGTAAATACCCTGAGCTGGTACTAATGACACCTTTAGACAGAGAAGAACAGAAATCCTACCACTTGACCTTGACGGCCTTGGACTTCGGGGATCCACCCCTGAGCAGTACTGCACAGATACAAGTCCTGGTAACTGATGCCAACGATAACCCTCCAGTGTTCAGCCAAGAACTATACAGGGTGGAGCTTCCAGAAAATGTGCTTCCAGGCACCACTGTGCTTAGAGTAATGGCCACTGACCAAGATGACGGTGTCAATGCTGAAATCACTTTCTCTTTCACTGAAGCAGGCCAGATTACCCAGTTTGACCTGAATTCTAATACTGGGGAAATTATTATTCTAAATACATTAGATTTTGAGGAAGTGAAAGAATATTCCATAGTTTTGGAAGCAAAGGATGGTGGAGGAATGATTGCCCAGTGTACAGTGGAGATAGAAGTCCTAGACATAAATGACAATGCCCCAGAAGTGGTATTCCAATCTCTACCGGATTTTATTATGGAGGACACCAAGCTGGGAACACACATTGCTTTGCTGAAAATCCGAGACAAGGATTCCGGACACAATGGAGAGGTTATTTGTAAATTAGAAGGCGATGTTCCATTTAAAATACTGACTTCTTCAAGAAACACATATAAATTAGTTACAGATGGAGTTCTAGACCGCGAACAGACCCCTGGGTATAATATCACCATCACAGCCACTGACAAAGGCAAGCCACCCCTCTCCTCCAGCTCGAGCATCACGCTGCACATCGGTGATGTAAACGACAACGTGCCAGTTTTTGAACGGGCTTCCTATGTGGTCCATGTAGCAGAGAACAACCCTCCTGGTGTCTCCATCACTCAAGTAAGCGCCTCCGACCCTGACCTAGGGCCCAATGGCCACGTCTCCTACTCCATCGTGGCCAGCGACCTGGAGCCGCGCGCGCTGTCGTCCTACGCGTCCGTGAACCCGCAGAGCGGCGTGGTGTTCGCGCAGCGCGCCTTCGACCACGAGCAGCTACGCGCTTTCGAACTGACGCTGCAGGCCCGCGACCACGGCTCGCCCGCGCTCAGCGCCAACGTGAGCCTGCGCGTGCTGGTGGGCGACCGCAACGACAACGCGCCCAGGGTGCTGTACCCGGCGCTGGGGCCCGACGGCTCGGCGCTCTTCGACACGGTGCCCCGCGCCGCGCAGCCCGGCTACCTGGTCACCAAGGTGGTGGCGGTGGATGCAGACTCTGGACACAACGCCTGGCTGTCCTACCACGTGCTGCAGGCCAGCGAGCCCGGACTGTTCAGCGTGGGGCTGCGTACGGGCGAGGTGCGCACGGCGAGGGCCTTGGGCGACAGGGACGCGGCCCGCCAGCGCCTGCTGGTCGCTGTGCGCGATGGGGGACAGCCGCCCCTCTCGGCCACCGCCACGCTGCTCCTGGTTTTCGCCGACAGCCTGCAGGAGGCGCTGCCGGACCTCAGTGACCGCCCGGCACCCCCTGATCCCCAGGCTGAGCTGCAGTTTTACCTGGTGGTGGCCTTGGCCTTGATCTCGGTGCTTTTCCTCCTGGCGGTGATTCTGGCGGTCGCCCTACACCTACGACGGTCCTCCAGCCCTGCTGCTTGGGGCTGCTTTAAGCCTGGTCTCTGTGTGAAGTCTGAACCTGGGGTTCTCCCCAACTACAGTGAAGGAACTTTACCTTATTCGTACAATCTGTGCGTTGCTCATACTGGAAAGACAGAGTTTAATTTTCTAAAATGTAGTGAGCAGTTGAGTTCAGGACAAAACATACTTTCTGGTGATTCATCTGGAGCCTTATTTCCCTTTTGTAATTCCAATGAGTCGACTTCTCATCAGGTGAGTTTCCTGTAAGTATAACCTGCTTTTCATTGTGTCGACAGTTCTCCATATTCACAGGAAAAAAGTGGCACATCTCTGTTTTAGTTCATTTTGCTTCATTGAGGTTTGAAGATACTCCAGTTTTATTTTGTTTTGATTTTTCACATTGATGATTTATGGCAAGCCTGAGTCAATCAAGTCCATATTCACCATTTGGACAACAGCATTTCCTCACTTCATGTGTCTGTGTTGTTGCTGCTGCTGCTGCTGCTAAGTCGCTTCAGTCGTGTCCGACTCTGTGTGACCCCACAGACAGCAGCCCACCAGGCTCTGTGGTTCCTGGGATTCTCCAGGCAAGAACACTGGAGTGGGTTGCCATTTCCCGTTTGATAAATCTCTAAGTATTTCAAACTTTTTAAAATTATAGTCATCATGTGAAAGTGAAAGTGTGAAAGTGTTAGTCCCTCAGTCATGTCCCATTCTGCGACCCCATGGACCCAGCACTGGAGACCACCAGGCTCATCTGTCCATGGAATTCTCCAGACAAGAATACTGGAGTGAGTAGCCATTCTCTTCTCCAAGGGATCTTCCCTACCCAGGGATTGAACCCTGGTTTCCTGCATTGCAGGCAGGTTCTTCATCATCTGAGCCACTAGGGAAGCCCTGTGGTGATCTATAATCAGTGATCTTGGATGTTACCATTACAAAAAGATTATGTTCGACCCACCAAAGGCTCCAGTGATGGTTAGTGTTTTTTAGCAATAAAGTATTTTTAATTAAGGTATGTACTTTTTTAGATATAATGCTATTGCATACTTAAAACATAACTTTTTTTAACATAACTTTTATACACATTGGGAAACCAAAACTTTCGTGACCCACTTTATTGTGTTATTCTCTTTATTGTAGTGGTCTGGAACCAAAAATAAAATGTCTCCAAATGCATCTATACAAATTTTAGATCTAAACATTGTCTTAAGAATGTAGTAACCAGCCAAAAAGCTGTAATACCATTTTTCAAGGGAGGTTGAATTCAGAGAAATTATGTGTCTTTTAGTGGTGTCTTACCAGGTTCATATTATAAAGCAGTGAAGTTGTGGTTTTTTCCATAGGGGAAACTTTTGGCAATGTTATATGGTCTCCCATAAAGCTACTGAGATTTTTATCTAAATTTTTCTTTCTACAGATTAATAAATGATTATTTTTTTCAACTAGACATACTGTAAATGTAAAAGTAGGCAATCATATAAATCTTAAAAGAAAAACAAGCTAAAATTAGATATTTTTCTTAATTGACTTAGCTGTTATTGTTTCCATACTAATCTGATACTTTGTTTCCTATATTTACTTCTCTTTTGCTTCAAAGCACTAGAATAAGGTCGATTAACCTAGATTTTTATATAGATGTACCTACTGTAATTGTCTTCATTGTACTGTGTGTATAAATGTGTGTAAAATCATTTTACTTGACTAAGTGCAACACAGGTTCACTATGCTTATCAGAAAATAAAAGCATGTTCTCCTTACTTGCAGCATAGGTTTTTTCAGGATTAACCTGTAATAATGCTCATTCTATAGGCTCCTCCATCAAAGAAAACACAATGTTTTGGCCTCTGTTGTTCCTCTTACACACACTTCTCCTACATAATTTTTGAAATGTCTTTTTTGCAGACCTAAACTAATATAGCTAGAGGTCTTCTAGTCATTCTACTATCTCTAGGAGAAAATGGAATGTTGAAATCTTCAAATTTAGACCAGATTAGCAGTCTCAAGTGGATACAGTTACATATACAAGATAGCAATACATTGTATCAGGCTTTTGCTGTACTTCCCTTAGTAACTGGCCATTTTACAAACTGCTGAAGGAAAGAGACATTTATTCTTGCACTGGCACTTTTTGACTCCTTAGTGATAATTATGTGTTTCTTACTTTTGTGATTCTTTTGATCAAAGTAGTAGTTAAGGTAAAATTTTAGGCTATTTGTTTACCTTTAGAAGTTAACTAAGTTGGCTTTAAAATGTAATCACCTCTCATAGGCAGAAGAATAGATAGAAATTTGCTTTCGATTATATATTCATTTGTACCTTTCAAGTATTTTCTATTCAAATAGAAATTATATAAAATTTAGTCTGTGATATAACTTGAAAGTAAAAGCATTTATCGTATTAAAATTTCACAATATTAATTTCAAAACACTACTGTGTGACTAAAACGGCATTTTAAAAAGAAAATTAAAAGGCAACCACTCTACAGAAAGTTTACTATATTGATCAAATTGGTTTAAAACCAAATAAAACAACTTCTGAATCAGTCATCTCCAATAGGTATATTTTAGCCTAAAAATGAATTAATTTCCAGTAATGAGTGGGGTTCTTACTTAGTTGATAATAGATACTGAAGATATTAACACTAATGCTTAGAGCATATTAAAATTTTATTTTTAAAACAGTAAATACAGTACAAAACTTTGAGTAATTTAATATGATATAAACCCCAAAATCTGGTTATGTAATAATACTTTGTAAGACTTTAACCCTATTTCATTCCACATTTCTTGGAAATTACTTTTAAAATATGAGTTCAGGGATAATTTATTCCAAACAGACTATAGAAAACAAGTAGCAATTTTTCCCCTGGCAATCTAGCATAGGATATTACAAATGTAAGTGACTGCAGTAACTGCCTAGGACTCTGAGCGCCGCTGTTCACCTACTTGGAGATAAAGTAACCAAAAACCAGCCGGAAACTCAGGGCTCTCACCTCACAAGAGATCCGCAGATTTCACAAACCAACTGGAGGCCTGCGGCAAAATTCCATCCCTAAATTTGGGATACTCCAACTTTCCAGAAGATGATCTCTATAACTTCAGGAACAAGGTAAACAAAACATATATGCCCAATGAAGATTCTGAGTGGATTCCATAGCGAAAGAACAATGGCCGCTCCAAAGAATTACGGAGGACGCGGCGAGCTGGTACTGCTGTGCGCGCTGCTGGGTGCGCTGGGAAAGATCGGGAGAGGACAGATCCACTACTCTGTGCCTGAAGAGACCGACAAAGGATCCTTCGTGGGTAACATCTTCAAGGACCTGGGGCTGGAGTCACAAGAGCTTTCGAAGCACGGAGTCCGCATCGTCTCCAGAGGTAGGACGCAGCTCTTTGCTCTAAATCCGCGAAGCGGCAGCTTGGTCACCGCGGGCAGGATAGACCGGGAGGAGCTCTGCGCTCAGAGCGCGCGATGTTTTGTAAATATTAACATCCTAGTTGAGGATGAAGGGAAACTTTGGGGAATAGAAGTAGAAATAACTGACATCAACGATAATAACCCAAAATTTCAGGTCGAAAATCTGGAAGTAAAAATTAACGAAATTGCTCTGCCCGGAACACGTTATCCACTGCCAGAGGCTGTGGACCCGGATGTGGGCTTGAATTCCCTGCAGAGCTACCAGCTCAGCCCCAATAACCACTTCTCCCTGGACGTGCAAACTGGAGACGACGGAGCTGTAAGCCCAGAGCTGGTGCTGGAGCGCGCCCTGGACCGCGAGGAGGAGGCTGCTCACTACCTGGTCCTCATCGCCACGGACGGAGGCGAACCGCGTCGCTCCAGCACAGTGCACATCCGAGTGACAGTGTTGGATACAAACGACAACGCCCCGGTTTTTGCTCAACCGATTTACCGAGTGAAAGTCCCAGAGAACGTGCCCCCGGGTACCCGGCTGCTTACTGTAAGCGCTAGCGACCCGGATGAAGGAACCAACGGGGAAGTGGCTTATAAATTCTGGAAAATTAGTGAAAAGCAATCTCCGTTATTCCAACTGAATGAAAATACTGGCGAAATATCAACAGCGAAGAGTTTAGATTATGAAGAATGTGCATTTTATGATATGGAAATACAAGCTGAAGATGTGGGAGCACTTCTGGGGCGGACCAAAGTACTCATTTCAGTGGAAGATGTCAATGACAACAGACCCGAAGTGACCATTACATCTTTGTTTAGCCCAGTCCTGGAAAATACTCTTCCTGGGACAGTAATTGCCTTCTTGAATGTGCATGACCGAGACTCTGGGAAGAATGGTCAAGTTGTCTGTTATACACGTGATAATTTACCTTTTCAATTAGAAAAATCAATTGATAATTATTATAGATTGGTGACTTGGAAATCTTTGGACCGAGAAAAGATCTCTATGTATAATATCACAGTGGAAGCCTCAGATCTAGGAACCCCCCCTCTATCTACTGAAATTCATATTGCCCTGCAAGTGGCAGACATCAATGACAATCCACCCATTTTCCATCATGCCTCCTACTCAGCCTATATCCCAGAGAACAACCCCAGAGGTGCCTCCATCTTCTCTGTGACTGCTCATGACCCTGACAGTGGCAGCAATGCCCAGGTCACTTACTCTCTGACCAAAGGCAGCAGCATGGCGGTGCCTCTCTCCTCTTATGTCTCCATCAACTCTGACACTGGTGTCCTGTATGCTCTGCACTCCTTTGACTATGAGCAGATCCAAGACTTGCAGCTACTGGTGACAGCCCGTGACAATGGGGACCCTCAACTCAGCAGCAATGTGTCCCTGAGCCTGTTCATACTGGACCAGAACGACAATGCACCAGAGATTCTGTACCCCATGCTTCCCACTGATGGCTCCACAGGTGTGGAGCTGGCACCTCGCTCTGCAGAGCCAGGCTACCTTGTTACCAAGGTAGTGGCAGTGGACAGAGACTCAGGACAGAACGCCTGGCTGTCCTACCGCCTGCTCAAGGCCAGTGAGCCAGGGCTCTTCACGGTGGGGCTGCACACGGGCGAGGTGCGCACAGCACGGGCCCTGCTGGACAGAAACACGCTCAAGCAGAGCCTGGTGGTGACAGTCCACGACCATGGGCAGCCCCCTCTCTCAGCCACCGTCACACTCACTGTGGCCGTGGCAGATAGCATCCCAGATGTCCTTGCCGACCTGGGTAGCATCAGGACCCTAACCAACTCTGAGGATTCAGACCTCACACTGTACCTGGTGGTGGCAGTGGCTGTCGTTTCCTGCATCTTCCTTGCCTTTGTCATCGTGCTGCTGACGTTCAGACTATGGCGGTGGCACAAATCGAGACTTCTCCAGGCTTCCAGTGGTAGGTTAGCAGGCCTGCCAGCCTCAGGATTTGTGGGCATGGAAGGAGTACAGGCTTTCCTGCAGACCTACTCCAATGAAGTCTCCCTTACCTCTGACTCTCAGAGGAGTCACATGATCTTCCCCCAGCCCAACTATGCTGACATGCTCATTAGCCAAGACAGCTGTGAGAAAAATGATTCCTTGTTAACATCCATAGATTTTCATGAATGTAGGGATGAAGCTGCTGCTGTTCAGGTGAGTTTGGTTCATTGTTTATGTTTATTTCTTAGAGGAATTATATTTTTTTATAAATTTAATTTGTGTTTTGAAACATGCATTGTAAAGAAAGTTTAAAGATGGCTTTTAAGGTGTACCGCAGAGTTTGGGGTTTGTGTTAGTGATACAATAAAATTGAGTTCTAATCATCATAATTGTTTCATCTGCTTTCCAAAGGCTTAGACAAGACTTTAAATATTAACTTTTAACCTCTTAAAACTTTTCATATTTTACCATAATTATCATCTATTCATTTAAGAAATAGCTACCCAACCACATAAGGTCAGTTCATTTTATATATAGGAATATATATGTGTGTGTGTGTACACATGTATATGTATAGACACATAAAGGTATATATAAATTAGAACTTACAAAAATTATTGAGGTTTCTTAACCCTTGTATTAGCTTAGTAAAAGTAAAATACATGTCAGAATTTTTAGGATTCTTAGGATTTCACCTAAAACTAAGTTCTTGAAATTTTTCTTCAGTTTAAACCTCTTTTATGAGTTCTGTATCTGTATCAGTACCCTTCAAAGCTTTAATACTTCTTGTATCTCAAAGCAAACATATTTTAAAGGGTGGTGGTAGGTAAGACTGGTTCCCAAATGTTGTGTGTCAGTGGTCACCCAGGACTCATACCAATGGAGACATGGCATCTAAAGCCTAAAATGGCCATTGCCCTCCCCATCAAATTTGAAATAAAATGTCATCTTAAAATTGTTGAAAGTTACCTCTGTAAAATGCAGAAGAACACATTTCATTAGAATTCCAGTGAGCTGTTTTGACTGTACAGTCATGTGAAATGTGCTGTGTTCTCATGGTTAGAGTTTGAGAGTGTTAGTTTTAAGAAAAGAAGTTACATGTACACAAATTCTAAACAGGCCAATTGGTTCAATTAAAAATGATTCCATTTGGACTTCTGCATCCCTTGTTATAGCATTTAAATAAAACTAACGGTTGATTTGTCATCAGATGAGAGTGGAAAGTACAATGAATTATTTGTTATCAACTAAAAAGACATTTCCGAGGGATTGTGCTGTTTCTCCTCCAATCCATATATAATGGTAGGAATTAGCTTTATATTCTGTAGTGTTTAGGTGTACAGTCACTTACGGAGACAACTGTTTTGTTGACACTTTGCAAATTTAAAAAGTGAATGGAAAGTTGCCCCAGTACTCTTGCTGAAAGCATTCACTAATTGCAATAATAATAATAATAACCAATGGAGTAAAATAATGAGAACAAATGTCACTATATTCAGTGAATTTATGTAAATAAATTTACCATGAACTCAGTTCCTCCAATTCAGTATAAAATGTATACATAGATAAGAAAGTAATGCATTCTACTAGAAAATCCCTTTGTGACTTTGTATTGACAGACAGACAAGTATTTCAATACATTTTAAGGGTGAATTTATATAAGATATTGGGTATGACATAAGCCAGTTAATTCTGAGAAATGAAGTAGAAGGTACACCAGATAATCTCTGGCTACATCATAGGGACAGTTTCTTTGGATGAATACTTCTTGAGTTAGAGTAAAAAAATTATTTTGTAAAGAGTGTTGATATCAGAGATGTTTGAGGATTGGTGCAAAATTACACAACTTTACAAAATAATTTGCACTAGTATTGATGTTCTCTAATATATGTGACATGAAGTAGCACTGATTATGTAGACATGTGGGGTAAACTAGGAATCAATGAAAGAAGCTTTAAAAATTTTTACATATCATAGCTAATAAACAGAAATGATTCATGGAATTGGTAGACAACAAACTCTCTGAGGGCAAGACCTGTGTCTTTTTCATTGTTATATTAACACTGACAAGGACAGTGCTTAGCACAAAGCAAAAGTTCAGTGTATGTTTGCAGAATGGTGAAATAAATGGACCAATATATATTAACTTTGTAAACAAACCCAACATGAATGATATTTCTAACAATTTAGAAACAAGACTTTAAATAAGCCTTGATGATTTAAAATATTAAATATATTAACGTAAAAATATGGCTTGTTAAGTTTTAAACTGAAGCTGCAGGGGCTGTAGTTTACCAGTGCGGACTCTGGGCGCCGCTGTTGGCCAAAGTGGAGACCTTGGTACAGGGGACTTCCTCGCGCAGCCGCAGCTCACGTTCCCTGTCTCAGACTCGCTAGCGTAAGCCTTTCCACCGTTTCCTTCTCTAGAGAAGAAACCCTGCCTGACCCTCATAAAGCTGTTGGGAGTTCCGGACGACTGCAACATAGACATTATTTGTAATCCGGCGTCTCCAGGCCGGTGAGCAAACTAAGACGGGGTGGGGGCGGGGGGCGGGCAAGAGGGATGGGGAGCGGCGCTGGGAAGAGCGGCTGGGCTGAGAGGCGGCCAGTGCTCTTTCCGTTCCTGCTGTCTTTGTTCTGCCTGGCGCTCTCTGAGCAGATCCACTACAGGATTCCCGAGGAGATGCCCGAGGGCTCGGTAGTGGGGAATCTCGCCAAGGACCTGAGACTCAGTGTCCACGAGTTACCGACTCGAAAACTGCGCGTCAGTTCGGAGAAGCCTTACTTCACTGTGAGCGCGGAGAGCGGGGAGTTACTTGTGAGCAGCAGGCTAGACCGGGAGCAGATATGCGGGAAGAAGTCCGCTTGTGCTCTGGAATTTGAGGTTGTTGCTGAAAATCCATTGAACTTTTATCACGTGAATGTAGAGATCGAGGATGTTAATGACCACACTCCAAAATTCTCGCAAAATTCCTTCGAGCTGCAAATAAGTGAGTCTACGCCGCCAGGCACGCGATTTATATTAGAAGTCGCGGAAGATGCAGATATTGGCTTAAACTCTCTGCAGACTTATAAACTTTCTCTTAGCCCTAGTTTCTCGTTGATAAATAAGGAAAAACAAGATGGTAGTAAATTCCCGGAACTGGTATTGGAGAAACCCTTAGACCGGGAACAACAGAGTTACCATCGTTTAGTACTGACTGCCTCAGACGGTGGCGATCCACCCCTAAGTGGCACTACTGAGCTCCAGATCCAGGTCACTGATGCCAATGATAACCCCCCGGTATTTACCCAGGACGTATACCGAGTCAACCTTGGAGAAAACGTGCCCCCAGGCACCACTGTGTTGCAGGTGTCAGCCACCGATCAGGACGAGGGCGTCAACTCAGAAATTGCTTATTCCTTCTACAGGTCCGGGCAAGTCTTTGGTCTGAATTCAAAGAGTGGGGAAATTACAACGCTAAAAACACTGGATTTCGAAGAAATCAAAGAATATTCCATCGTGGTGGAAGGGAGGGATGGCGGAGGACTGGTTGCACAGTGTACAGTTGAAATTAGCATTCAAGATGAAAATGACAACAGACCAGATATTACATTTCATTCTCTAGTCGAAATGATTCTGGAAAACGCAGTGCCAGGAACTCTGATTGCTCTGATCAAAATACATGACAGAGATTCCGGGGAGAATGGGGAGGTTAATTGTCGACTAGAGGGTGAAGTACCTTTTCAGATAATCTCTTCCTCCAAAAATTCATACAAGTTGGTAACAGCCGGGACCCTGGACCGAGAGCAGATCCCGGAGTACAATGTCACCATCGTAGCCACTGACAAGGGCAAGCCGCCTCTCTGCACCCATACAAGTGTTACCTTGCATATTACTGATGTCAACGACAATGCTCCGGTTTTCCACCAGGCCTCCTACGTCGTCCACGTGCCAGAAAACAACCCACCTGGAGCTTCCATCGAACAAGTCAGGGCCTCTGACCCCGACCTAGGGCCCAACGGCCACGTCTCCTACTCCATCGTGGCCAGCGACCTGGAGCCACGCGCGCTCTCGTCCTACGTGTCCGTGAACCCGCAGAGCGGCGTGGTGTTCGCGCAGCGCGCCTTCGACCACGAGCAGTTGCGCGCCTTCGAGCTGACGCTGCAGGCCCGCGACCACGGCTCGCCCGCGCTCAGCGCCAACGTGAGCCTGCGCGTGCTGGTGGGCGACCGCAACGACAACGCGCCCAGGGTGCTGTACCCGGCGCTGGGGCCCGACGGCTCGGCGCTCTTCGACACGGTGCCCCGCGCCGCGCAGCCCGGCTACCTGGTCACCAAGGTGGTGGCGGTGGACGCAGACTCTGGACACAACGCCTGGCTGTCCTACCACGTGCTGCAGGCCAGCGAACCCGGACTGTTCAGCGTGGGGCTGCGCACGGGCGAGGTGCGCACGGCGAGGGCCTTGGGCGACAGGGACGCGGCCCGCCAGCGCCTGCTGGTCGCTGTGCGCGATGGGGGACAGCCGCCCCTCTCGGCCACCGCCACGCTGCTCCTGGTTTTCGCCGACAGCCTGCAGGAGGCGCTGCCGGACCTCAGTGACCGGCCCTCGCCGTCTGACCCCCAGGCTGAGCTGCAGTTTTACCTGGTGGTGGCCTTGGCCTTGATCTCGGTGCTCTTCCTCCTGGCGGTGATTCTGGCGGTCGCCCTGCACCTGCGACGCTCCTCCAGCCCTGCTGCTTGGGGCTGCTTTAAGCCTGGTCTCTGTGTCAAGTCTGGACCCGTGGTTCCTCCCAACTACAGTGAAGGAACTTTACCTTATTCGTACAATCTGTGCGTTGCCCGTACTGGAAAGACAGAGTTTAATTTTCTAAAATGTAGCGAGCAGTTGAGTTCAGGACAAGATATACTTTGTGGTGATTCGTCTGGGGCCTTATTTCCACTCTGTAATTCCAGTGAGTCGACTTCCCATCCCGAAACTCTAATGGCGGTGAGTTCCATTTAAATATCTACTCTTTTTCATCATCTCTGCAATGTTTTATTCACATGAAAATATATTGCATCTTTTAAGTCTAACGAGTTGCTTAGGAATAATTAGAGCTCATCCGAAAGCTGTATATCCAGCCTTCAAGGGGAATGGTGAATTGAGAATAGATATGTGACATAATATCTTACCCAGTTAAGATTTACCAAGTTGAGAGAGTATGCTCTATGCTTCACAACAAAAGTCTTTTTGCCAATTTCTTATCTCTTTTCTAATCTAATGAAATTTACCCATTGCTTTTTTATTCTTAATTTAACATATTTAGATGTTTGTTATATATAAGTAAACATTAAATTTAAAGTAGGTAGTCACTTCATTCTTTACAGCAAAAAAGCTACTACTAGGTATCTTCCTTCACTGATTTCACTGGTACAGTTTACATCTCTTTCTTATATTTATTCCTCATGTCTAGTTCCTTAAATCTACATATCTGTGAGTCTTTGAAGTCCTTAATATTTAGAGAAAAAATTACTGTGTGATATATTGTGTGAGAAAGACTCAATGAACTCATCAGAAAATCCAAGTCATTATCTAAGTTCCTTCAAATTTCCTTGAATGCAAAATCCTCTTCTTTATAGTTAACAGAAGGAGATACTTGATAAGAGAAAAGGAAATGCTGCTCCCTCTATCACTTGCTCTCACATCTGACCTATAGCAGAAAGAGAGGAAAGTCACTGTATTTGTCTTATTACTTGGAGCCCTAAACATTAGTGACTAGTGACATCCTTCTATCTGTAGGAGGGAAGGAGAATTCTGAATTACTTTTAAGGCAAAAATCTACTAATTTCAAGCACATAAAAGATGCCATTACATAAGCATCTGTCTTTTGTTTGTTTTCTATTAGGAACTGCTTCAGTAAATAATTTCTTTACAAATTGCTGAAAGAAATTTCTTATTGTGGTACGTAATTTGTTCTACATCTTGTGTTTTTTTTTACCTCAAATTATTACTTTAGTTTAGATGACCCTTATAATAGGAAGTTTAAGATTATATTAATATTGCTAATTTCTTGATGAAAAAACTGAAATGGAAACTTACTTTTCAGTGCATGTTATTTGAATCTTCCAAATGCTGTAGGCTGTGCATGCACTATGAATTCACATAGAAAACTAAATATTTTAAAAATTGAAATAGCTTAAAAGTTTAACAACCGTAACTATGTAAAATTTAAAAATCCCAACCTACTTAAAGTTTAGCAATATTAGATGAGAAAATCTAGTATCATTATGTAATTAAATTTTGTAAACAAAATCTTAAGGACTCTTTACTCCAAGAATCTCACCATGAAAGTTAATGTCTTATAAAACAGCTTCAAATTGAGTAATCTATATATTCATTCAATATAATTATGTAAATATAAATGTACATATAAAATAAGAAAATATGGATATATTTCCAAAGAGGATTGCACATTTTAATCACTTCAGAAATTAACAACCTATAGAAAACAGTTGAAACATTATAAAAATGAAATTTGAATAATTTACATATCTAGAAAGAGCAAAACGCTATAAAAGTGATAGTAAGTTTGTCTGATACTAATGACATTTAATAGAAATTTCACGTCATTTCACTTCCAACTAAAATATCCACAAGTGGTCATTGCTTTTGAAATATAAACGCACGACACAGAGAAATCTAAAATCGTAATGGTAAGAGAGTAGTGTTTTGTCAGTCATCTATAGCAAAAGTATTTCACATCTCAGTGGGTGTAGTAACGGCTTAGGACTCTGAGCGCCGCTGTTCACCAACTCTACGAAAAGCTCAGTCAGCTTTCGGTCCCGGTATTAGGGTCTGCAACTCCACAAAGCCGCTCGGATCCCACAAAGCCGCTCGGATCCCACAAACAGACTACGGGGCTGCAGAGTAACTCAGCCTCTGAACTTGGGGCACTACGGGTTTCTCCTGAGAAAAAAGATCACCGTAATTTGCAGGAGGAAAACAGAAGCTAAGGAATCAGCGTTCACAGCAAGTATTCCGAAGAAAAAACCTTTAGTGAAGCAACAATGGCCGCTCCAAGGAATCGCCTGCACCGCAGAAGACTGTTCCTGTTGTGCCTTTTCCTGGGGAGGCTGTGGGAGATGGGGGCGAGCCAGATCCGCTACTCGATACCTGAAGAGACAGAAACAGGCTACATCGTGGGGAATATCTCCAAGGACCTGGGGCTGGAGCTCCGCGAGCTGGCAGAGCGGGGCGTCCGCATCGTCTCCAGAGGTAGGACGCAGCTGTTTGCTCTAAATCCACGAAGCGGCAGCTTGGTCACCGCGGGCAGGATAGACCGGGAGGAGCTCTGCGCTCAGAGCGCGCGGTGTCTGGTGAACTTTAAAGTCCTGGTTGAAGACAGGGTGCAACTTCACGGAATAGAAATAGAAGTCACTGATATCAACGATAATAACCCAAAATTTCAGGTCGAAAATCTGGAAGTAAAAATTAACGAAATTGCTCTGCCCGGAACACGTTATCCACTGCCAGAGGCTGTGGACCCGGATGTGGGCTTGAATTCCCTGCAGAGCTACCAGCTCAGCCCCAATAACCACTTCTCCCTGGACGTGCAAACTGGAGACGACGGAGCTGTAAGCCCAGAGCTGGTGCTGGAGCGCGCCCTGGACCGCGAGGAGGAGGCTGCTCACTACCTGGTCCTCATCGCCACGGACGGAGGCGAACCGCGTCGCTCCAGCACAGTGCACATCCGAGTGACAGTGTTGGATACAAACGACAACGCCCCGGTTTTTGCTCAACCGATTTACCGAGTGAAAGTCCCAGAGAACGTGCCCCCGGGTACCCGGCTGCTTACTGTAAGCGCTAGCGACCCGGATGAAGGAACCAACGGGGAAGTGGCTTATAAATTCTGGAAAATTAGTGAAAAGCAATCTCCGTTATTCCAGCTGAATGAAAATACTGGCGAAATATCAACAGCGAAGAGTTTAGATTATGAAGAATGTGCGTTTTATGACATGGAAATACAGGCAGAAGATGGTGGGGCATTGAAGGATCGGACCAAAGTACTCATTTCAGTAGAAGATGTCAATGATAATAGACCTGAAGTGACCATTACATCGTTATTTAGTCCAGTGAGGGAAGATGCTCCTCAAGGAACAATAATCGTTCTTTTCAATGCTCATGACCGAGACTCTGGTAAGAATGGCCAAGTTGTCTGTTCCATCGAGGAGAGTCTACCTTTTCAGTTAGAAAAGTCAGTAGAAGACTATTATAGATTGCTGACAGTCCAAAATCTTGACCGAGAAAAAACCTCAGAATATAACATCACAGTGACTGCAACAGATAGAGGAACACCGCCTCAGTCCACGGAAATTCACATCACCCTGCAAGTGGTTGACATCAACGACAATCCACCCTCCTTCTCTCAAACTTCCTACTCTGTCTACCTCCCAGAGAACAATCTTAGAGGCACCTCCATCTTATCTGTGACAGCCCATGACCCAGACAGCAACGAGAATGCTCGAGTTATTTACTCCCTAGAGGAAGACACCATCCAAGGGGCACCTCTCTCCTCCTATGTTTCTATCAACTCGGACACTGGTGTCCTATTCGCACTGCGCTCCTTCGACTATGAGCAGTTTCGAGATCTTCAAATGCAGGTGAGGGCAAGCGACAGTGGGGACCCACCACTCAGCAGCAACGTGTCACTGAGCATATTTGTGCTGGACCAGAACGACAACGTGCCAGAAATCCTGTATCCTGCCCTCCCCACTGATGGCTCCACGGGGGTGGAACTCGCACCCCGCTCTGCAGAGCCAGGATACCTGGTTACCAAGGTGGTGGCAGTGGACAGAGACTCTGGCCAGAATGCCTGGCTGTCCTACCGCCTGCTCAAGGCCAGCGAGCCCGGACTCTTCTCTGTGGGGCTGCACACTGGCGAGGTGCGCACAGCGCGGGCCCTGCTGGACAGAGATGCGATCAAGCAGAGCCTGGTGGTGGGGGTCCAGGACCATGGCCAGCCCCCTCTCTCTGCTACCGTCATGTTCACGGTGGCTGTGGCCGACAGCATCCCCGACGTCCTGGCTGATCTAGGCAACCTTGACTCTCCTCCCAACCCCGAGGACTCCGGCCTCACACTCTACCTGGTGGTGGCGGTGGCCGCGGTCTCCTGTGTCTTCCTCGCCTTTGTCATTGTGCTACTGGCACTTAGGCTGAGGCACTGGTACACGTCGCGTCTGCTCCAGGCTTCTGGGAGCGGGTTGGCTGGCGTGCCGGCATCTCAGTTTGTGGGCGTGGACGGGGTGCGGGCTTTCCTGCAGACCTATTCGCACGAGGTCTCGCTCACCGCTGACTCAAGGAGGAGTCACGTGATCTTCCCGCAGCCGAATTATGCGGACACGCTCATCAGTCAGGAAAGCTGTGAGAAAAGCGAGCCTTTGTGCGTTTCAGATGATTCCAGGTTTCCTATAGAAGACAGCCCTTTCGTTCCAGTGAGTTCGACTTTTTCTTTACTTTAAAAAAAATTGGTTTTCTCTTTAAGCGCTTTCATTTAAGGTAAGTTGATATTAACATATTTCTCACCATACATTTAAATTTTCACTAAGCCTGATTTTTTGCTCTAACATCTGTAAGAGTCGGACGCGACTTAGCGACTGAACAACAATATAGGAGGCATTTATTGGTTACATCGTTGAAACAATCTTTGCTTTTTCATAATAATTAACCTAGGGTCAGTGGAAACCCTCTTGGGACAGCCCTCATCATCAGGCACTGGGCATGGCTCTTTGGCCAAGGTTGCTTGAGTAGTGAGCACAGTTCACTACTAATTCTTAGGACAGGTTTCTATTCCTGAAATTTATTATTTTTGTTGTCTGCAATGGCTGCATTGTGAAATTCTTACTCTAAAAACATGTCTATAGCTGATGCTATTTTTGTAAGGGTAAATTAATAAGAAATACGTTCTATTTGGAGAACTAAGTGAAAGCTCAAATTCAGTGCTTCTCTTCTGTTTCTATGACCAGACAACACCCCTTAGAGGTGATGTGTTTCAGGTCACATGTTTGTAGAAGTTGTTTGCATTTAGAGATCATTTCTGAGGATGAGTCAAGCTTCAGTTATTATTTCCATATCCTCATACAGTATGTTTTATTATTTTAATGGTGAAAAAATGCTCTTTGTAAACAATAGACATTTAATTTTGGTGAAAAATTTTAACACCATTGGTTCTCATCCTCTTAATACTATAATTATTAATAGTTTGAAACTCTCCTATAGTTTATATTTGCTGAAGAGCAGTTTCTTAGACTGGACCCTATGAGAAGACAAAACATGGGAAATAAAAATTATTCTTCAACTGTTACTTATGACCCAATACTCCAACTTTTGAGGCTAGAAATAAATTTGGATATGGGAGATGCTTTAGGAAAATATTCTCAGGAATTACTAGGGAGGTTCTAAGAATATTTCACTGGCTTTTAGATATAAAGAAAATAATTATTATTATGTAATCTGATTTTTAACACAATGTGATTTCAAGTAATAAATGACATTGTAGGAGACTTTGAAAATAATATTTGAAGTTGACTCAAAATTCTATTTTAAACATGCTGAACATAAGGGCTAAACATGTCTGTCCATCATACAGATGTTTTAATTATTTCAAATACTCTTTATTCCTAAGCAAGTAGGAAAGACATAATGCATTGCTCAGGGTAATATTTTTAACCATCCAATAGGAAAACTATCATTTAAAGTTTTCTGTTTTGGGGAGTAACCTTTAATACTTGGTATACATAAATACTAAAATATGTGTTAATGTGGAAAAAGTAATAACAGAAATATTTATGAAGACTGTATATCATGGTAGGTGACTACTATTCTCTGCCATAAAAGGTGACTTGTCTTTAAAAACAGTCCACAAGGCTCTTTGGATGGATGATTGGGCAGACTGTGAAAAATGCTGAATTCTTGTTTTCTTAAATCAGGCAGGACTTTTGCATTGGTAAACAGTTTATATAATAGGCTTAAGGATAAAATTCTCCCCCATATTAATGTCTTGTCTTTAAGAAGAGTTAATTAAAATATCTTGGATATCTTCAAAACAATGAGGTAATGAAATATGTAGTAAAGAATACCTTGTGTTGATCATCTTTGCAATTGGGTGAGGGATAAATGAAGGTTCAATAATAATGCTCCCTAATTTCTAAGTTTGAAATTTTCCACAACAAACTTCTTGAAAAACTAAGTATAAAGACACTGCCCTTATACTTTACTAAAACTAAAACTTGGGCAATTAGATAACTATATATCTATAGATAGATATATATTCTGAGCTTCCTTGGTGGCTCAGTGGTAAAGAATCTGCCTGCCAATGCAGGAGACACCGATTCGATCCCTGGTCCAGGAAGATTCCCCGGAGAAGGAAATGGCAACCTACTCTAGTATTCTTGCTTGGAAAAAAACCATGGATAGAAGATCCTGGCGGGCTACAGTCCATGGGGTCGCAAAGAGTTGGGCACAACCTACCGTCTGAAAAACAACACATTCTGGAGAGAAATTATCTCAAGACGACAATATGAGACTGCGATCCCACACGAGGCCTCTGGGCGCCGCTGTCGGCCAGTGCAGGGCTAGCGCTGACACCCGAGATTCCTAAGCCTCCAGGCTGGGATTTCCAGCGCAGCTACCGATAGAAGGAAACCCGCTCACACACCCAGGCTCCTGGCTGGGCACTCTGTGCCCAGCACAAACGGATTCCCAGCTCCGCCTGTCCTGGGAAGAAAGTTCTTCTAGTGATGCAGTGAACTGGAGTTTCTTTGGCTTTTCGGAAAGATTGGGACCCAGCGAGAACTAAAGCGCGCAATGGGAGGGAGCTGCACACAGACACGCCCGGCTGACCGGAGGCAGGTACTGTTTCTCTTCCTGCTGCCTTTGTTTTACTCCGCGCTCTGCGAGCAGATCCGCTATTCGATTCCCGAGGAGGTGGCCAAAGGCTCCGTGGTAGGGAATCTCGCCAGGGATCTAGGGCTCAGTGTCCTGGATGTGTCGGCTCGAAAGCTGCGAGTTAGCGCGGAGAAGCTGCTCTTCAACGTAGACGCGGAGAGCGGGGACTTACTTGTAAAGGACCGAATAGACCGAGAGCAGATATGCAAAGAGAGAAGAAGATGTGAATTGCAGTTGGAAGCCGTGGTGGAAAATCCTTTAAATATTTTTCATATCATTGTGGTTGTTGAGGATATTAATGACCATGCTCCTCAATTCGATAAAAAGGAAATACATTTAGACATTTTTGAATCTGTATCCGCAGGTGCACGAATATCCCTGGACCCTGCCACTGACCCCGATATAAACATGAACTCAGTTAAAGATTATCAGATAAATCCTAACCCTTATTTCTCATTAATGGTTAGAGTTAATTCTGACGGTGGCAGATACCCAGAATTATCCTTGGAGAAACCCCTAGACCGAGAAGAGCAGCGATCCCATAGCTTGATATTGACTGCCTTGGATGGAGGGGACCCTCCACGAAGTTCCACCGCTCAAATAGAAATCTCTGTCAAGGACACCAATGATAACCCCCCGGTGTTCAGCCAAGATGAATATAGACTTAGCATTAGTGAAAATCTACCCCCCGGGTCCTCCGTGTTGCTGGTGACAGCCACTGACCAGGATGAGGGGGCCAATGCTGAAATAAACTACTACTTCAGGAGCACTGCTCAGAGTACAAGACACAAGTTCTCATTGGATGAGAAAACAGGCATGATTAAGAATAACCAGTCATTGGATTTTGAGGATATAGAAAGATACACCATGGAAGTGGAAGCAAAGGACGGAGGTGGTCTCTCTTCCCAATGTAAAGTAATCATAGATATCCTCGATGAAAACGACAACATCCCAGAAATAATCATTACTTCTCTCTCTGATCAGATTTTGGAGGGTTCTCTACCAGGAATGGTTGTTGCCCTTTTCAAAACACGGGACCGGGATTCTGGAGGAAATGGAGAAGTCACCTGTCATGTAGGAAGAGATGTTCCTTTCAAGATTTATTCTTCTTCTAATAATTACTACAAGCTGGTGACAGATGGGGATCTAGACCGAGAGCAGACTCTGGAATACAACGTCACCATCACAGCCACTGACCGGGGCAAGCCTCCCCTCTCCTCCAGCACTACCATTACCCTACGCATCACGGACATCAACGACAACGCTCCGGTTTTCCACCAGGCCTCCTACATCGTCCACGTGGGAGAAAATAACCCGCCTGGAGCTTCCATCGCTCAAGTCAGCGCCTCCGACCCTGACCTAGGGCCCAACGGCCAGGTCTCCTACTCCATCGTGGCCAGCGACCTGGAGCCACGCGCGCTCTCGTCCTACGTGTCCGTGAACCCGCAGAGCGGCGTGGTGTTCGCGCAGCGCGCCTTCGACCACGAGCAGCTGCGCGCATTCGAACTGATGCTGCAGGCCCGCGACCACGGCTCGCCCGCGCTCAGCGCCAACGTGAGCCTGCGCGTGCTGGTGGGCGACCGCAACGACAACGCGCCCAGGGTGCTGTACCCGGCGCTGGGGCCCGACGGCTCGGCGCTCTTCGACACGGTGCCCCGCGCCGCGCAGCCCGGCTACCTGGTCACCAAGGTGGTGGCGGTGGACGCAGACTCTGGACACAACGCCTGGCTGTCCTACCACGTGCTGCAGGCCAGCGAGCCCGGACTGTTCAGCGTGGGGCTGCGCACGGGCGAGGTGCGCACGGCGAGGGCCTTGGGCGACAGGGACGCGGCCCGCCAGCGCCTGCTGGTCGCTGTGCGCGATGGGGGACAGCCGCCCCTCTCGGCCACCGCCACGCTGCTCCTGGTTTTCGCCGACAGCCTGCAGGAGGCGCTGCCGGACCTCAGTGACCGGCCCTCGCCGTCTGACCCCCAGGCTGAGCTGCAGTTTTACCTGGTGGTGGCCTTGGCCTTGATCTCGGTGCTCTTCCTCCTGGCGGTGATTCTGGCGGTCGCCCTGCACCTGCGACGCTCCTCCAGCCCTGCTGCTTGGGGCTGCTTTAAGCCTGGTCTCTGTGTCAAGTCTGGACCCGTGGTTCCTCCCAACTACAGTGAAGGAACTTTACCTTATTCGTACAATCTGTGCGTTGCCCGTACTGGAAAGACAGAGTTTAATTTTCTAAGATGTAGTGAGCCTTTGCATCCCACTCAAGACATAGTGTGTGGTGATTCTCCTGGGGCCCTAATTTCACTTCATAGTGGGAATGACTTGGCTACACATCCTGAGACCCTAACGCCGGTAAGTTTCATTTTTTTCTTATGTAATATTCTATTTTTTTCATATTTTGGGTATACTATTTCACTTTTACATCTAGAATCATATTTAGAAAATCCATAACTAATCACTGTCTTGTCTTTTCAGTTTTTACTGACTACATTTTCAGCACTCATTTTGTTCATAAGTTGCTCTGTAATTCAGAAAGGATGTAACTAAATTGGAGATATCTTTTCAAGCCTAAGTTAGCAAAACAGGCTGTGGTCTTGGCTTCTTACCAAGTAAATCAATATTTTGAAGTTTAATAATATTCAGGTACTCCTTAAATATCAAAGCAGATGCTCATATCAAAGAAACATGTTGTAGATAATCCTGTATGTGCATTCTGGTATCTTCATTTATTTTAACATTTTTAAAAACTGTTGGGACTTCCCTGGCAGTCCAGTGGTTAAGACTCTGTGTTTCCAATACAGGAGGTGGGATTTCAACCCTTGGTCAGGGAAGTAAGATCCTACATGGTGCAGCCAAAAATAAAATTAGTTTATAAAAAATATAAATAAAACTGTAAGCATTTGAGGGGACATAGTGACCAGATCCTGGAGAAGGCAATGGCACCCCACTACAGTACTCTTGCCTGGAAAATCCCATGGACGGAGGAGCCTGGTAGGCTGCAGTCCATGGGGTCGCTAGGAGTCGGACATGACTGAGCGACTTCACTTTCACTTTTCGCTTTCATGCATTGGAGAAAGAAATGGCAACCCACTCCAGTATTCTTGCCTGGAGAATCCCAGAGACAGAGAAGCCTAGTGGGCTGCCATCTCTGGGGTCTCACAGAGTCGGACACAACTGAAGCAACTTAGCAGCAGCAACAGTGAGCAGATCCATGAATCCCTGAAATTGCATGCAAAGTTGCAGATGTATGCAGTTTTCCTGGCAGAGGAGTCAAAACTTTCATTCTATTGCCAAGTGTTGCTATGGATCCTAAATCTTAATACTAACTACCCTAGAGGAATTTCTCTCTTCAATTTTTGGTCTTTCTGGTTTTTCTTTTATATATATATATTTTTGGTACTTGAATTATACTCTTTCCAAATCTTTTTTCCTCTACATTGAAGATTCAGAATTTCCCAGAAAGCAAATGAAATGTCATTGTGCTCTGTGCTCAATCTCTGACTCTGATTATCTTTGAAGACAAAAGATAAAATCTTTAAAGAGTTAAATGGGGGGGGGGGCATAATGACATAAATGTTTCTAAAGAACCTGTTCTCTCTTTATGAAAGAAGTGAACCTCCAAAATCCTCATCTTTGAGGAGAGACCTACTACTGGATTGATGGGAATATACATCTGAAGATGTGGGGGCCAGTTTATTTTGTCCTTCCATATAAAATGCAAAGAGATTATTTATAGTGCCATCAACACCTGGTGAAAACAGGTCATTTGATATGCTTATTTCTTTAAAAACCCACATCACTATTTCTAACTCTGTTTTTTAAAATTGTTTTATAGCACTTGTATGTATTCTCTTCCCATTGCAATAGAGACATGTTCCTTTTAGTGTGTGGCTACCAGCTCAACTCATCTGGGTCAAGTTAACTTCTAATAACCTATAATAAAAATACATTTTCCAAAAAAATTCATTGAGGCACAATAAAACTATTTTAGAAAAATTTGAAAGCCCTTTACACAATCTTAATGCTAAACAAATATAATTAGTTAACCAATATAAAATTTTAAAATCGTAAGTGAATTAAAAGGGATTATCTCATAATAATCTCTATGTGCATGTCTACTAACCACTGTTGGACCATTTAAATCAGAATTTCCAAATAAAATTGTAAGGCTTTTCTGAATATAGCTAGAAGCTCATAGGAAAGAAAAGAAGCGTTACTTACCTTTGAAAGTGGATATATTTCTATTGGGAAAATAAGTGTTGCAAATATAAATTTAATCGACCATTATTTAATACTCTGTAGTACTTTCGTTCCACTTTATTCCACCAAGTAATGGCAGTCCACCTCCACTATTCTTGCCTGGGAAATCCCATGGACAGAGGAGCCTGGCGGGCTACAGCCCATGGGGTCTCAAAAAAGTCGGACGCGACTTTAGGGACTAAACAACAACAAGAAAACTACAGATGTCAGTTGAGAAACCAAAGAAGAAATGTAAAATAAAATATACAACAAAAAAATAGAGTCCCCTTTGTTTTCTATTGCGTACATAAATGGGTGCAGTAACTTCTGAGGACTCTGAGCGCCGCTGTTCACCTACTACCAGAGAACCGCAGCCAGCGCTCAATCCGGATTCTCAGGGCTCCAGCTACACAAAGCTCCACGGTTCCTGCAAACCAGCTCCAGGGCTGCAGCGAAACTCACTTCAGAATTTAACGTGCGCAGGCCGCAGAGACTTCTGCACCCAGAGTAAGAAAAAGGAATCAGCCAAAACACAGCGTGCCCAGTGAGGACATAGAATCCTGTCACCAGGCAACAATGGCCGCTCAAAGGAATCGCTCCTACCTCAGCGCGCTGGTCCAGCTCTGCCTTCTCCTCTGTATGTCGTGGGAGACCGAAGCTCGGCAGATCCGCTACTCGGTTCCCGAGGAGTTAGAGAAAGGCTCTTTTGTGGGCAACATCTCCAAAGACTTGGGACTGGAGCCCCGGGAGCTAGCGGAGCGAGGAGTCCGCATCGTCTCCAGAGGTAGGACGCAGCTCTTTGCTCTGAACCCGCCAAGCGGCAGCTTGGTCACCGCGGGCAGGATAGACCGGGAGGAGCTCTGCGCTCAGAGCGCGCGGTGTCTGGTGAGTTTTAACATTCTTGTGGAAGATAGGGTGAAACTTTTCGGAGTAGAAATAGAAGTAACTGATATCAATGATAATGCACCAAAATTTCAAGCAGAAAATCTAGATGTAAAAATTAATGAAAACGTAGCTCCAGGAATGCGTTTTCCTCTCCCGGAAGCTGTTGATCCAGATGTGGGCGTGAACTCCCTACAGAGCTACCAGCTCAGCTCCAATAAGCACTTCTCTCTGGCAGTTCAAAGCCGTGTCAATGGCGTTAAGTCCCCGGAGCTGGTGCTGGAGCAAGCCCTGGATCGCGAGGAAGAGGCAATGCACCGTCTGGTTCTCACTGCCGTCGACGGGGGAGACCCTCTCCGATCTGGCACTGTCCTCATCAGTGTGACTGTTTTCGATGCAAATGACAATGCACCAGTCTTCGGTCTGCCTGAATACCGAGTGACTGTTCCGGAGAACTTGCCTGTGGGCTCACGGCTGTTGACAGTCACCGCCACCGACAGGGATGAAGGTGCCAATGGAGAAGTGACATATTCATTCCGAAAATTACCTGACACACAATTGTTGAAATTCCAACTAAACAAAAATACTGGGGAAATAAAGCTATCAGAAAATCTAGATTACGAAGAGACAGGTTTCTATGAAATAGAAATACAAGCTGAAGATGGAGGGGCATATCTTGCAACTGCTAAAGTATTGATTACAATAGAAGATGTAAATGACAACAGTCCAGAGGTAACCATCACATCTCTGTTTAGTCCCCTGATGGAAGATTCACCTCTGGGGACTGTTATAGCTCTTTTAAATGTGCATGATCTGGACTCTGGGCAGAATGGACAGGTCACATGTTCCATATTGGGGAATCTACCATTTAAATTAGAAAAATCAATTGATAGTTATTATAGATTGGTGACACACAAAGTTCTTGACAGGGAACAGGTATCCTCTTACAATATCACATTAAGAGCCACAGATGGAGGAAGTCCACCCCTATCAACAGAAACTCACTTCATCCTGCAAGTGGCAGATATCAACGACAACCCACCTACCTTCTCTCACATCTCCTACTTTACCTATATCCCAGAGAACAACCCCAGAGGGGCCTCCATCTTCTCAGTGACTGCACTGGACCCAGACAGCAAAGAAAATGCCCAGGTTATTTACTCCCTGGCTGAAGACACTATCCAGGGGGCACCACTATCCTCCTATGTCTCCATCAATTCTGACACAGGAGTCCTATATGCACTGCGATCCTTCGACTATGAGCAGTTCCGAACTCTGAAGATGCAAGTGACAGCCACTGACAGTGGGGACCCACCACTCAGCAGCAACGTATCACTGAGCATATTTGTGCTGGACCAGAATGACAATGTGCCAGAAATCCTGTATCCTGCCCTCCCTACCGATGGCTCCACAGGCGTGGAACTGGCACCCCGCTCTGCAGAGCCAGGATACCTGGTTACCAAGGTGGTGGCAGTGGACAGAGACTCAGGCCAGAATGCCTGGCTGTCCTACCGCCTGCTCAAAGCCAGCGAGCCCGGACTCTTCTCTGTGGGGCTGCACACGGGCGAGGTGCGCACAGCGCGGGCCCTGCTGGACAGAGACGCGCTCAAGCAGAGCCTGGTGGTGGCGGTCCAGGACCACGGCCAGCCCCCTCTCTCGGCCACCGTCACGCTCACAGTGGCTGTGGCCGATAGCATCCCAGATGTCCTTGCTGATCTGGGCAGCTTGGAGGTCCCGCTGGCCTCTGATGCTTCAGACCTCACCCTGTATCTGGTGGTGGCGGTGGCCGCGGTCTCCTGCGTCTTCCTCGCCTTTGTCATTGTACTGGTGGCGCTCAAGCTGAGAGGCTGGCACACGTCGCGTCTGCTCCAGGCTTCCGGAGGCGGATTGGGTGTACCAGCCTCGCACTTTGTGGGCGTGGACGGGGTACGGACTTTCCTGCAGACCTATTCCCACGAGGTCTCACTCACCGCGGACTCGCGGAGGAGTCATGTGATCTTTCCGCAACCCAACTACGCGGACACACTCATCAGTCAGGAGAGCTGTGAGAAAAAAGATCCTCTGTCTTTGTTAGATGATTCGAAGTTTCCTGTAGAAGATACCCCTTTGGTGCCAGTGAGTTCTATCTTTGCTCCTTTTCTCACCTTTAAGAATTATGATTAGTTTTACTTCTAGGTTTGCAGCATAATCGTGGGATCCTAATCCTATTTTTTTCACTTTTTCCTCCATTTCAGTGGCATTCACTTCTTGCTAAAACATTGAGGAATAGAACTTGATGGTTATTAAGACTGATATGTTTTTACTTTCTGGAAAATATTTACTTAATCCCAGTGAAGGTGTATTATCATAGGCTATTATGCTTAGCTTCACAGAGTCTTGTGTTTTATAGTTTTGTTGTATGATACTGGCAATTCCTAAGAGAGGACTTTCATACAGAAGTGTCTTGTCAATTTGTGTGCTCTCCTGGTGGCTACACGCTGAAATCCTTAGACAACCCTGCCTCTTGTTTTGAAGTCAGGCCTGGTAAGAATAGGTAAATGTCAGAAACAAATGCATTTGCTTACTGGAAATCCTACCCATTTTCAGTAATATTCCATTAACAATTCATAACATGTGCTTAAATTTTTGAAGTATAATCATACCTGGTAACACTGCAGCATCCATTTTGCCTGTGATTCTCATTTCATACTGTCATGTGGAAGATATACCATTTTAATTTTACTTTCCTTGTTCTATAGGGACTCTAGAGAACCGATAAAAGGTATTATGTTAAGCAGACTTGAGGTTCTGCTTTCTCTGTACTTTTTTGTTAAATTCTCCAATCTCTAAGGCTGAAATATATATATATATATATATATATATATATATATAATTTAGAGAGATAGATTGGTACATGTTCCCAAGTACACAGGAGCAAAGAGGTATGCCAAAGTCATTTCAGTGACTATAGAGAGAATGGAAACTGAAACTCTGAAAACTCTGAAATTTACAGTCAAAATAAACTTAAAGTTAAAAAAAGTCATTTCTTCATGAGAGGTGAATCAAGCAGAGAAGTACACAGAACTCTAAACAGATGGTCAGTGGAATTACTGATGAGTCCATTTAAAGTGATGATAGTGATGTGTTTGCTTTGATCTCTTACTATTCTATTAATTTATTATTAATATTCTTCTAAACTAAGATGGTAGCATAAGGTCAAATCATGCCCTAATGTGTTTTAAAATGTTTATGAGACCATGATTTTTCCCCCATGTCGTTCAACTTTTGTTCAAGGATATGTCTGTGGAAAAAGAGTATAGTTATTATCTTTGGAGTTATAGTTAATAACTTTTATTTTTTAACTTCCAAATAATTGAATCATTTAAATTTCTGACCATGAGAGTCAAAATTATTCTGCATATATTTCAAATAATGTTATTATTTTGAAAAAACACAGGTTTACAAAAACCTACTCTTTTGGCATGGTAGCTATTGTTAGCAAATATGTTGAAATATAATTATTTAAAAGCAATATAGGTCACCTTAGATGATGGTAATGAATACTAAAGTGGTTGTATTCTAGTTCTTAAATATGGGGGGATGGATTAAGCCTAGATTGAAGATCAAAAATAATTTTTATGCTTATCTTTAGTACTTTCCTTTGTGGAAACTCACTCTTAAAAGGATCTACTGTGATTGCCTCTGGATAGAACTGGATAGCAGTAAGCGATGGAATAGGAGACCTGTTTTGCATTCTACATTCTTCTGTGCCTTTTAGATTTTTTAAAGAACTATTTCACCCTATTCAAAATCTATGTAAAATTTTAACATATAAAATATTGGTTTAGCCAAAAAGTTCGTTCGGGTTTTCCCGTAAGATGTTACAAACTTTTGGTCAACCCAATATATGATAGTTTTGACCATGTGAAAAAAAAGTTTCATGAAGAAAACAGAATCACCGGAGGAATAAGGTTCAAATAGTTTAGCTGCGATCATCTTGTCTTTAAAGACTTCTTGAAATAAAGCAGAAAACGTAAGCTGCGGTTCCACACGAAGCCTCTGGGCGCCGCTGTCGGCCAGTGCAGGGCAAGCTCTGAAGCCCGGGATTCCTCAGCCTCTAGCCAGGGATTTCCTGCGCAGCCACCAACACAGAGAGAAGGAAACCCGCTTATACACTGGAGCTCCTGGCCGCGCAGATTCTCCCTAGCATACAAGGATTCCCAGCCCTTAGACTGGGGGTTCCGCCTGTCTTGGGCCAAATGCTTTACCGGTGTGCCATGTGCACTTTCTCCAACTAGAAAGACTGGGACCCAGCAAGAACTAGAGTGCGCAATGGGAGGGAGCTGCACGCAGACACGCCCGGCTGACCGGAGGCAGGTACTGTTTCTCTTCCTGCTGCCTTTGTTCTACCCCGCGCTCTGCGAGCAGATCCGCTACTCGATTCCCGAGGAGCTGGCCAAAGGCTCCGTGGTAGGGAATCTCGCCAGGGATCTAGGGCTCAGTGTCCTGGATGTGTCGGCTCGAAAGCTACGAGTTAGCGCGGAGAAGCTGCTCTTCAACGTAGACGCGGAGAGCGGGGACTTACTTGTGAAGGACCGAATAGACCGTGAGCAGATATGCAAAGAGAGAAGATGTGAATTGCAGTTGGAAGCCGTGGTAGAAAATCCTTTAAATATTTTTCATATCATTGTGGTTGTTGAAGATATTAATGACCATGCTCCTCAATTCCATAAGGATGAAATATACTTAGAAATCAGTGAATCTGTCAGCCCGGGGACTGGAACAATTCTTGAGCCTGCAAATGATCCCGATATTAGTATGAATTCACTGAGCAAATACCAACTAAGTTCTAATGAGTATTTCTCGTTAGTGGTGAAAGACAATCCTGACGGGGGCAGATATCCAGAACTGGTATTGAAGAAGGCCCTGGACCGAGAAACGCAGAGCGTTCACCATTTGGTGCTGACAGCCTTAGACAGCGGGGATCCGCCGCAAAGCGGCACAGCTCAGATCCGAGTCCTGGTGGTGGATGCCAACGATAATCCCCCTGTGTTCAGCCAAGATGTGTACAAGGTCAGCCTTCGGGAAGATGTGCCCCCAGGCACCTTCGTGCTGAGGGTGAGCGCTACCGATCAAGACGAAGGCGTCAATGCAGAGATCACCTACTCATTCCTTGGTGTGGCTGATACAGCCCGGCACGTGTTCTCTCTGGATTCTGCTACAGGAAACATCATAACTCATCAACCCTTGGATTATGAAAATGTAGGAAGATACGCCATGGTTGTGGAAGCAAAGGACAGAGGATCGCTCTCTACACGGTGTAAAGTAATTATAGAGGTTTTGGACGAAAATGACAACAGCCCAGAAATAATCATCACCTCTCTCTCAGATCAAATTTTGGAGGATTCCCCGCCAGGAATGGTTGTGGCTCTCTTCAAAACACGGGACCAGGATTCCAAAGAAAATGGAGAAGTCACGTGTAATTTAAGTAGAGACATTCCGTTTAAAATTCATTCTTCTTCTAATAATTACTACAAGTTAGTAACAGATGGGACCCTGGACAGAGAACGGACTCCGGAATACAACGTCACTATCACAGCCGTTGACCGGGGCAAGCCGCCCCTCTCCTCCAGCACTACCATTATCCTACGCATCACCGATGTCAACGATAACGCTCCGGTTTTCCACCAGGCTTCCTATGTGGTCCACGTGGCAGAGAACAATCCACCCGGCGCTTCCATCGCCCAAGTCAGCGCTCGCGACCCAGACCTGGGACCCAACGGCCAGGTGGTCTACTCCATCATGGCCAGCGACCTGGAGCCACGCGCGCTCTCGTCCTACGTGTCCGTGAACCCGCAGAGCGGAGTGGTGTTCGCGCAGCGCGCCTTTGACCATGAGCAGTTGCGCGCATTCGAGCTGACGCTGCAGGCCCGCGACCACGGCTCGCCCGCGCTCAGCTCCAACGTGAGCCTGCGCGTGCTGGTGGGCGACCGCAACGACAACGCGCCCAGGGTGCTGTACCCGGCGCTGGGGCCCGACGGCTCGGCGCTCTTCGACACGGTGCCCCGCGCCGCGCAGCCCGGCTACCTGGTCACCAAGGTGGTGGCGGTGGACGCAGACTCTGGGCACAACGCCTGGCTGTCCTACCACGTGCTGCAGGCCAGCGAGCCCGGACTGTTCAGCGTGGGGCTGCGCACGGGCGAGGTGCGCACGGCGAGGGCCTTGGGCGACAGGGACGCGGCCCGCCAGCGCCTGCTGGTCGCTGTGCGCGATGGGGGACAGCCGCCCCTCTCGGCCACCGCCACGCTGCTCCTGGTTTTCGCCGACAGCCTGCAGGAGGCGCTGCCGGACCTCAGTGACCGGCCCTCGCCGTCTGACCCCCAGGCTGAGCTGCAGTTTTACCTGGTGGTGGCCTTGGCCTTGATCTCGGTCCTCTTCCTCCTTACGGTGATTCTGGCCATCGCCGTGCGCCTTCGAAGCTCTTCCAGCCCCAGCGCTAGGGGCTTCTTTGGGTCTATTCTTTGTTCCAAGTCTGGTCCTGAGATTCCTCATAACTACAGTGAGGGAACGTTGCCCTATGCCTATAATTTATGTGTGCCTGGGAATCAAACTAATCCAGAACTTAATTTTCTCACATCTGTTGAACACTGTCCTGCCACACAAGATATTCTCAACAAAGATAGCTCTTCAGTGCTATTGGATAGCATTTTAACTCCTAGTATTGAAGCAGATAAGAACACCTTTAAACAGGTAAGTACTTAATACTTTTTATATTCCAGTATGCCAATATATTCTAATATAGCACTGTTATTTTGAGATTTTACTTATTTTTTTTATTTTGAGATTTTAGATTCCATCTCTTGATAAAATTCCTAAAATAAATCTATTTCAAACTCAAGGGTATTACTGTTAAGACTAAAGTTTACGACGCTGCAAATCCTCTACTATTCAAATATATTTTAAGGTGAAGTATATAGAGAAGGCTCAGGTCGATTTTTCATGAAATAGAATACTTTTTTTTTTTTTTTTTTTGGCGGTGGGATTGAAGCTGCACCTCTTTGCACTAGAAGCATGGAGTCTCAACCACTGGACCACAAGGGAAATCCCTAGAATACCTTTTAATTAAGGATATGGAATACAGTTACAGATTTATGCTGTGGTATTTTAAATGACAACTCTAATGCGATCCACATTCTCTCCAATGTTTATTTTACACAACAAAGAAACATTGGTAAGAATTATAGTCATAATCCTAACTGATGATTTTGTTGGAACCGTGCTAGTTACACAACCACAAATACTGCTCCCCTTAGTCAATAAAAAACAAAGGGAATCAAATCTAACCTGCAAGTTTTCAGTTCCAGAAGTCTGAAGTTATTTTTAAGATTAGTAAGCCTTTTTAATAATTATTCTTTTCATAAGTGCTCTTGGTAAACCTTTAACATCATATCACATAACTTTATTGTCTGCAATTTTATGCTTTACAAATACTTGTGATTCTCAAAGAGGGGAGTGTAATAACTTCCGAACAGGAGCAATAGTTGCGTTTTTCTTTCTCGTTGCAATAATAAGATTGGGCTCCAGGCGCCGCTGTTCACCAATTAGGGAACGGGAAGCTGCAAGCTACAGAGTCCCTCCCTCCCTCCTACCTCTTCCTCACAAAGCTGAGTGAGGTAGATACTCACAGATCCTGATGCTGAAAACTTAAAAGTACTTCTCTTCGCTCTCTAATATATTTTTGGATGTAGTCAGCCAGGGACTTCGTAGATACATAAGCTGATTCAGAACCTAAAGGCTCAAGAAACCGCGGAATATCGGCTCAGCCATGGCGAAGCGGCAACTGCTTCTGGATTGCAGCGGGCTGGTCCTACTGTATATTTTCCTGGGGACGCTGTGGGAGTCGGGGGCCGGGCAGATCCGATACTTGGTGCCGGAAGAGACAGACAAAGGCTTCTTCGTGGGCAATGTTTCCAAGGACCTGGGGCTGGAGCCCAGGGAACTGGCGGAGCGCGGAGTCCGCATTGTCTCCAGAGGAAAGACGCAGCTTTTCGCTCTAAATCCGCGAAGTGGCAGTTTGATCACCGCGGGTAGGATAGACCGGGAGGAGCTATGTGAGGCGGTTTCCTCCTGTTTTTTAAACATGGAGATACTTGTGGAAGATACCCTGAAGATTTACGGAGTGGAGGTGGAAATAATGGATATTAATGATAACGCCCCTAGCTTCCAGGAGGAGGAAGTAGAGATAAAAGTCAGTGAACACGCAACTCTGGGATCGCGATTTCCTCTTCCTAACGCTAGGGATCCAGACGTGGGAATGAACTCCCTCCAGCGCTACCAGCTCAATCCTAACAGTTACTTTTCCTTGCAAGTACGAGACAGTACGGATGGGGCCAAGAATCCTGAGCTAGTGCTGGAGGGGAGCCTGGACCGGGAAACACAGGCTGCTCATCACCTCCTCCTCACAGCCTTAGATGGAGGAGATCCCATCCGCCAGGGCACTGTTCCGGTTCGCGTGGTGGTCCTCGATGTAAATGATCATATTCCCAAATTTACACAATCTACATATGAAGTGAGCGTTCCTGAGAACCTCAGCTCTGGAACTCGGGTGCTCACGGTGAATGCAATTGACCCAGATGAGGGAATCAACGGGCAAGTAGTGTATTCATTCCGAAATGTGGAAAGCAAAGCTTCTAAAATATTCCAGTTGAATTCTCTATCTGGAGATGTCTTAATACAGGGTTCTCTGGATTTTGAGAAATATAGATTCTATGAGATGGAAATTCAAGCCCAAGATGGCGGAGGTCTCTCTACTACTGCTAAAATGTTGGTCACAGTTGTGGATGTGAATGATAATGCTCCAGAAATAACTATCACATCTTCTACTAATTCGGTGCTGGAAAACTCTCCTCCGGGTGCGGTGATTGCTCTTCTAAATGTGCAAGATCAAGACTCCGGAGAAAATGGTCAAGTTTCCTGTTTCATTCCAAATCTGCCTTTTAAACTAGAAAAGACTTACGGAAATTATTACAAGTTGATAACAAACAGAGCATTGGACAGGGAGCAGGTTCAGAGCTATGATATAACACTGACAGCAACAGATAAGGGAAGTCCACCCTTGTCTACAGAAACTCACATTTTACTGAATGTAGCAGATGACAATGATAACCCACCCACTTTTACGGACTCCTCTTATTCTGCCTACATTCTGGAAAACAACCCCAGAGGAGCCTCCTTCTTCTCGGTGACTGCACTTGACCAGGACAGCAAAGAGAATGCCCAGGTCACTTATTCTCTGGCAGAGGATACCCTCCAGGGAGCACCTCTATCCTCCTACATCTCCATAAACTCAGACACTGGCATTCTGTATGCTCTGTGTTCCTTCGACTACGAACAGTTCCATGAACTGCAGTTGTGGGTGACAGCGCATGACAGTGGGAACCCACCCCTCAGCAGCAACGTATCATTGAGCATATTCGTGCTGGACCAGAATGACAATGTACCCGAAATCCTATACCCCGCCCTCCCCACGGATGGCTCCACAGGCGTGGAGCTAGCACCCCGCTCCGCAGAGCCCGGCTACCTGGTCACCAAGGTGGTGGCAGTGGACAGAGACTCAGGACAGAACGCCTGGCTGTCCTACCGCCTGCTCAAGGCCAGTGACCCAGGGCTCTTCTCGGTGGGGCTGCACACGGGCGAGGTGCGCACAGCGCGGGCCCTGCTGGACAGAGACGCGCTCAAGCAGAGCCTGGTGGTGGCAGTCCAGGACCACGGCCAGCCCCCTCTCTCGGCCACCGTCACGCTCACGGTGGCTGTGGCCGACAGCATCCCAGATGTCCTGGCTGATCTAGGCAGCCTGGAGTCTCCAGCCAGCCCCGAAGACTCAGGCCTCACACTCTATCTGGTGGTGGCGGTGGCCGCGGTCTCCTGTGTCTTCCTCGCCTTTGTCATTGTGCTACTGGCTCTCAGACTGCGGCGCTGGCACATGTCGCGTCTGCTCCAGGCTTCAGGCAGCGGGTTGGCTGGCGTGCCGGCGTCTCAGTTTGTGGGCGTGGACGGGGTGCGGGCTTTCCTGCAGACCTATTCGCACGAGGTCTCGCTCACCGCGGACTCTCGGGGGAGTCACGTGATCTTCCCGCAGCCGAACTACGCGGACACGCTCATCAGTCAAGAGAGCTGTGGGAAAAGCGAGCCTCTTTTGATAACTGAAGATTCAGTTACAGGTTTAGGCAAATGTGATCCTACTGCTAATCAGGTGAGATTTATTTCCTGCCTTCCAATTGTTGATGTCTGTGCATAGGTCTTTTAAGATTACTTTTTTCCCCCCCTGAGCCTGTTGTATAAACTGTTTGGGAGGGGGCATATGTTCTTGTATAAAGCAAAGCATGTGAAATTCTGTACTTTACCTTTCTTCAGGTTATCATCATTTTCCAGGAAGGTTTTGTGAAAGTTTTTTTTTTTCTTTTGGTCCTGGCAGGTTCTTTTGTTTCTTTATTTTAATTTCAGAGGTCCAGTTCTGTTATCATTGGTTTTAAATTGAATTTTAGTAATATTTTTCTATCATCAGTGTTTGGCTATCAATGTAAACTGGTTGTATTCAAGTTAATGATTCATAAACATTTTTATTTATTTCATTTCAGCTTTGTATTGCCTCCACAGATTTATAATTATATTCTACCATTATTTGTTTTACTTCTAATACTCATGTTGACTCAACAGCATACTTACTCTAGCTCTTTTTCTTCATCTATAATACATATACACACATACTCACACATATACACTTTTACACACAGAAGCTTTTTTTTTCTGAGCACAAAACAATTCTCTTTTGACTTTTGGTGATTAGTAATGTTTAGCTTCTGTTGATTATTTCAACCTTATCTCATTTCTTTGCCTCATTAAAATAAGACATACTGACTCCCTTTTAAATATGAGGCTCTCTTGGGAGAGAAAATGTAGAACATATTTTTCGCCTTAAGTTCTAGACATCTTTTCTATTTATACAGTGAAGTCATTAGATTGTTCTGAAGAAGTAGTTGAATTGTAGAACTGGTATTATTTCTTTTTATTCTTTTACTTGAACTTTAGTGTCTGTGTATTGTTGAAGAATTTTTTTAATGTAGTAAATTCTCCTATAGAAATAATTTTTAATTTTGATCCAGTGCTTCTCAAAAAGTTATTTTCAAATCTGCTAAACATGTTTACATATATTAGATTTATTCATATGGAATATTTTGTGAATATAAGAGATGGAGTGGGTATTTAGACTTCGTGAGATTGATTTAGCTGGTATTCCTCTGGATATTTTGTTTGTTTTCAGTATGCTTAGGAGTCTTGGACTCATCTTTATTTCCTTTGCAAACTCACTTTAAAGCATTTTATTGAAGTATGGTTGATTTACAGTGTTAATTTGTGCTGCATAGAAAGATTGATTCCATTCTATGGAATACACAGACAAACACACACACACACACACACACACACATATGGGCTTCCCTCATAGCTCAGTTGATAAAGAATCCACCTGCAATGCAGAAGACCCCAGTTAGATTCCTGGGTCAGGAAGATCCTCTGGAGAAGGGATAAGCTACCCACTTCAGTATTCTTGGACTTCCCTTGTGGCTCAGCTGGAAAAGAATCCGCCTGCAATGCAGGAGACCCTAGTTAGATTACTGGGTCAGGAAGATCCTCTGGAGAAGGGAAAGGCTACCCACCCCAGTATTCTGGCCTAGAGAATTCCTTGGACTGTATATTACATGGGCTGTCAGAGAGTCGGACACAGCTGAGCAACTTTCACTATATACATATGCTTTTTTCTCATTATGGTTTATTACAGGATGTTGAATATAGTTCCTTGTGCTATACAGTAGGCCTTGTTGTTCATCCATCCTTATAATAGTTTGCATCTGCTAATCCCAAACTCTCAATCCTTCCCTCCTCCACCCCTTCTCCCCCTTGGCAAAGACAAGTCTATTCTCTATATCTGTGTGTAAACTCATTTTTTAAATTGAAGTATAGTTGATTTACAACATCGTGTTACTTTCATGTAAACTCATTTTTATATTAAATAGTAGTACACTCAATTCTTGGGGCTTCCATGATGGCTCAGATGGTAAAGAATTTGCCTGCAATGAAGGAGACCCGGGTTTGATCTCTGACTGGGGAAGATCCCCTGGAGAAGGGAATGGCTACCCACTCCAGTATTCTTGCCTGGAAAATTCCATGGACAGAGGATCCTGGTGGGCTACAATCCTTGCGGTCACAAAGAGCCAGACACAACTAAATGATTCATACTTTCACTTTTTTTTTCATAATCAGTTCTTACGTTCAGAACCACCTTGTTATTGAACCTAATAGTTACCTAATAGTGTGTTATCTGAAGCAATGTCTAGGAAAGTTAAGGGAGGAAAGAAAACTTTTCTAGGGTATTGATCTCAGGAATCATCTCCATAGTCAACAATTCAGCTCAACACTCTCACAGCACTTCTAGATATTTCGCCCAGATTACTTGCATATTCACCTTTCCTTTTAAGATATCCCTTCTCATTTCAGAACTGACCTTACTATGATTAACTATAAATTGAGTATCTAATGTTTGAGCAAAAAGAATTTCAGCTGTAAGGAAAGGGAAGTCCTGCAACAGCTGCCTAAATTTGTCTTGAAATCAAGAAAAATGTTGAGTGTTTTGAGCATCATCAGGATAGAATTTATACTTATGAGATTCCAAACTGAGGAAAAAGATTTAAGGCATTTTACTTGAATGGAAACTAGTTGAATAAAAAGAATATGAGGCTTTTGCTGGGAGAGGGAGGTTGTTCTGTAATTTTAAAAAACATAATCTGAATTAGTTAGGAGTTGGCAACCAAGATCTTAGAGAACAAAATGGAAAGGCTGGTTTTGACACTTGAGATTAAGAAGGTTATTTTGATTAGAGATAGATAAAGTTCTGTTGAGATGCAACTTAAGGTACAGTTAAATAAAAGGATAAAACTAAAACGCTCACATTTCATGTCATTAAATTCCTATAGTAACCTACTAGGGTACCCTTTTATATTTATGATGAAAGTGTAAAACACTTCATAATTCTTTCCATAAATCTCTTTGATAAATAACAAGGAAGACTTTATGGTATTGGCTATTCTTATCCTGAGTAATGCCCTATACAGCTCCGATCTTGCCTTCTCTGATGAGGAAACTCATATGCATATCAGATTGAAGATAATACTGGGTATCATTTCACAGCTGTCAAAATTTCCCCAAACCACTTGGTGGGGCTGTTTTTCCACGTGGTCTTCGTTCTAAGTGTGGAGAGAAGACTACTTTTGTTCTTCCAATATGTGCATTTCCTCTGATTAGAAAAAGACAAACTTTCCTCATTATTGGATTAATGGCTCTTCTATAGGATGGATCTCACCTCTAAGGAGCCCTGTTTGGTTATAAACACTGGAGAATAGACCTATCCAAAACTCCTAAACTGCCTCATTCACCATACATCAGTTCAACAAATCTGCTGAAATACTGAATCCCATTATTTACAAGGCTTCGGACTGCAGTTTGCTAAATAGACTCCGAGCGCCGCTGTTGGCCAATGTGCTGCAAGAACTGGCTTTCCGTGTCTACCCGAGTGATTACTTGCGCAGTCACACAATCAAGTCCGAAGGAAGAGTAGCCAGTTCTCAGGCTTGCTGCTCCACACATCTGATTGCGGAATACCGATTGGGTTGTCTTCAAACTGGGAGCGTTGAGTTTTCTATGTGGTCGATGTAAATATTTTAAACGCAATTTGCAAACCATCTCTTCACATCGGAGGCTGCAGCATCGCAGAGAAGAATGGTAAATAGGGCGAAGCAGAGAAGCAGTACCCGGCGGCGGCAAGTACTCTTTCCTTTCTTGCTGCCTTTGTTCTGCGGGGCGCTTTCCGAACAGATCCGCTATTCTATTCCAGAAGAAATGACCAGAGGCTCCGTGGTGGGGAATCTGGCCGAGGACCTGGGGCTGCATGTACAGGATTTATTGACCCGCAACCTCAGAGTTAGTTCTGAGAAACCATACTTTACTGTAAACACGGAGAATGGGAACTTACTTGTGAGTGACAGAATAGATCGGGAGTCGCTCTGTCCCCAAAACCCTTTGTGTGTTGTACCCTTGGAAATTGTAGCAGAGAATCCTCTAAATGTTTTTCACATAAACGTGATGATAGAAGATATAAATGACAATCCACCTCATTTCCCCCAAAATAACATCGTTATACAGATCAACGAGTTTGCAATTCCAGGAACTCGGTTTGGTCTGGAATCAGCTATCGATGCAGATGTAGGGCCTAACTCTCTTCAGAGTTACCAACTGAGCTATAGTGAGCATTTCTCTCTGATGGTTGAGTATAAGGCTGAAGGCAAGAATGCCCCAGAATTAGTGCTGGAGAAGCCCCTGGACAGGGAGCAACAGAGTTCCCACCTCCTGATCTTGACAGCAGTGGACGGCGGTGATCCCATCCAAACTGGCACCACTCAAATCAGGGTCAAGGTCACTGATGCCAATGATAACCCCCCAGTGTTCAGTCAGGATGTGTACAAAGTTAGCCTGCGTGAGAACTCACCCCCAGGCACTTTTGTGCTAAAGGTGAAGGCCACTGACCAGGATGAGGGCATCAATGCAGAAATCACCTACTCCTTCAAAACACTGCGAGGTATTGGAAACATGTTTGTGCTGGATCATCAAAGTGGAGAAATTAAATCCAACGGTCCTATAGATTTTGAAATTAGTAGCAGTTATACCATAAGCATAGAAGCCAAGGACGGTGGAGGCATGACCAGTGAGTGTAAAATTATATTGGACATTGTAGATGAGAACGACAATGCTCCAGAGGTGGTTTTCACTTCCGTGTCTAGTTCCATAACCGAGGATGCAGAACCCGGAACCGTGATTGCTCTGTTCAAAACACATGATAAAGATTTGGGAGAAAATGGGGAGGTCACATGTCTCATAAAAGAAAAAGTTCCTTTTCGAATTGAATCTTCCGCCAATAATTACTACAAGCTTGTGACAGATGGCGCCCTGGACCGGGAGCAGACCCCAGAGTACAATGTCACCATCGCAGCCACAGACAGGGGCAAGCCGCCCCTCTCCTCCAGCAGAAGCGTCACTCTACGAATCACCGATGTCAACGACAACGCTCCAGTTTTCCACCAGGCCTCCTACGTGGTCCACGTGGCAGAGAACAATCCACCCGGCGCCTCCATCGCGCAAGTCAGCGCCTCCGACCCAGACCTGGGACCCAATGGCCGTGTCTCCTACTCCATCGTGGCCAGCGATCTGGAGCCGCGCGCGCTGTCGTCCTACGTGTCCGTGAACCCGCAGAGCGGAGTGGTGTTCGCGCAGCGCGCCTTCGACCACGAGCAGCTGCGCGCATTCGAGCTGACGCTGCAGGCCCGCGACCACGGCTCGCCAGCGCTCAGCGCCAACGTGAGCCTGCGCGTGCTGGTGGGCGACCGCAACGACAACGCGCCCAGGGTGCTGTACCCGGCGCTGGGGCCCGACGGCTCGGCGCTCTTCGACACGGTGCCTCGCGCCGCGCAGCCCGGCTACCTGGTCACCAAGGTGGTGGCGGTGGACGCAGACTCTGGACACAACGCCTGGCTGTCCTACCACGTGCTGCAGGCCAGCGAGCCCGGACTGTTCAGCGTGGGGCTGCGCACGGGCGAGGTGCGCACGGCGAGGGCCTTGGGCGACAGGGACGCGGCCCGCCAGCGCCTGCTGGTCGCTGTGCGCGATGGGGGACAGCCGCCCCTCTCGGCCACCGCCACGCTGCTCCTGGTTTTCGCCGACAGCCTGCAGGAGGCGCTGCCGGACCTCAGTGACCGGCCCGCGCCGTCTGACTCCCAGGCTGAGCTGCAGTTTTACCTGGTGGTGGCCTTGGCCTTGATCTCGGTCCTCTTCCTCCTTGTGGTGATTCTGGCCGTCGTCCTGAGCTTTCGACGCTCCTCTAGCCTGGCCACCTGGGGCTGTTTTCAGCCTGATCTCTGTTCTAAGACTGGACCTGAGGTTCTCCCCAACTACAGTGAGGGGACTTTGCCTTATTCCTACAATCTGTGCGTTGTGGATTCTCAGAAAACAAGGTTCGACTTTCTCACCTTGACACCAGAAGTGGTGCCCCCACAAGATCTTTCCAATGAAGCTTCTTTGGTAGTAAGTGTCACTGAGAATAACAAGTTAAGCTGTAACTCTGTTGCCTCTATTCAAGTCAGTTTTAATGAATGCCTTTCATCTGCATATGGGTTTGGATTATTTTGAAACCAATATTTAACAAAGAAAAAACCTTAAACAGATTATATCTACTATCACTTCACTTTTGTTTGCCCACTCTGTCTTTTCTGTTTCTTTCTGGGTAGATCAGCAACTCTTATTATTAACCCTCAAGTATTTTAAATATTTTGACAATTTCATAAGTTATTCTATTATTCTCCCCACAAAATCTCTCTTACTGTGAGATATGGATACTATAATGCTGCTGCCATTCAAATATTTGTAATGGAAGCATAACTGTTTTTCCTGTGAGTGTTTCTCTTTTTTAGAACATCAATATCTTAGCATATAAGGCTTTTCTTTACTCTTTTAACTACAAAGTGAGAGGGGAATGCATACAAACTTTAAAATTAAGGACATAATAATGACTACATAATATTTAGGTATATTTGCTAGGGATTCTTTGAGTACCATTGAACAGATAAATTTTATGTCCTACCTTTTCTCAGAGCTACCTGTTGATTTCATTGCAGTGTTGAAGATGTCATTTATGGTATACCTGCCACTTATGCTTATCCTCATAATATAAATATTTACATATGTGAAAGCACAATAGATTTTTCCCCTATATTTTGCTGGGCTTCCAAATATATTACCAGTAAGTGTCAGTAACTGGAATTTGGTGTTTCCCAGAAAAAGGTGAGTTTATAATATTTTGGTTTCTAATTTTCCTAGACATTCTCTTTTTTAACTGAAGTATAGTTGATTTACAGTGTTGTTGTAGTTTCTTATGTACAGCAGTGATTCATATATACATATTCTCTTTTCAAATTCTTTTCCAATGTGGTTTATCACAGGATGTTGATCCTAAACATTCTTTTGAAATATATTAGTAGAGTCCTACCCATATCCCCAGCAAATGCTAGTTGGAATGCTTTCTTTTTTTATTTTATTGTGATTGTGCCCTTCCTACCATCTCATTGCAGCTTCTCCTTTGACTTTGGATGTGGGGTATCTTTTTTGGTGGGTTCTGCATCTTTCTGTCCATGGTTGCTTAGCAGTTCGTTGTGATTTTTGGCGCTCTTGAAGAAGTTGGTGAGCACATGTCTTTCTACTCTGCCATCTTGAACCAGTGTCTCTGGAATGCTTCTATTTTGTTCTAAAAATGTGTGTCTTCACTTGATTTCCTGTCAAGTGTGATTCTGATAATGTGTACAATCACATTTCTTATTTTTAGGTTGCCATATTATTGTAAAAATTTGATTTTTAAACAGTAAATGTCAACAACCTGTTAAAGTAGTTCTTCCATTTAGGCAAATTTAAGAATCTACTGAAAAATTTTGCCCCAGATTTTAGTTGAGTGAGAATTTTAAAATTATTGTTATATAATTTCTCAAAACATGAAATGCCTTACGAGATTCCCATAATAGGTATGTATGTGTGTTGGGGGTGATACCAAAGCCAGTGTACTAAAATTTCATGGTTAAATTTACTGTGTATAGAAACTTCATGTAAAAGCTCATCAGAAAAATCGGAATATACATACAGGTACAGAAAATAATCTCAGGAAGGTGGCTTTATGAGAAGTTTAGGGAAATAAAAAGAAGTTCACTGAAATTCCAAATAAGATGAAGTAGTTTTAGTTGGGTCCACTTTCATCCCTATTTGAAGAACAGTAGGTGGAGCTATTTAAGGTCTAGAAACCAAAATGGTTTCCCGGACTTTGAGACTGTGCAGTAATTGGTTAGGACTCTGAGTGCCGCTGTTCACCAACCAGGGAGAGAAGAGCCGAGAGAGATCCTGCCAGCCGTGCACGCGCGTGAAGCACAAAGCACAGAAACAAATTAACCATCTCTCGGACTGTGAGGAAACTGAGCAGAAGAGCTCGGTTCCCCAAACTGTAGATTGTAAGGACGAATGAGCTGATCCGGACTTCGGTGATCAAGGGAAGAACTGGAAGTAATACTCAAGGAAAGTGACAATGATTCCTGCGCGAATGCACGGGGACTGCAAAAAGCTAGTCTTGCTGGTAGTTCTCCTGGGGGTTCTGTGGGAAACTGGAGGCACACAAGTCTATTATTCAGTTCCCGAGGAGCTGGAGAAAGGCTCTAGGGTGGGGAACATCGCCAAGGATCTGGGGTTGGAGCCTCAGGAACTGGAGGAGCGCGGAGCCCGCATCGTCTCCAGAGGTAGGACACAACTTTTCGCTCTGAATCCGCGGAGCGGCAGCTTGGTCACCGCGGGCAGGATAGACCGGGAGGAGCTCTGTATGGGGGCCGTTAAGTGTCAACTAAATCTGGAGATTCTGATGGAGGATCAAGTGAAAATATACGGGGTAGTGGTAGAAGTGAGAGACATTAATGATAACGCCCCATATTTCCAGGAAGGTGAATTAGAAATAAAAATGAGTGAAAGCGCAGCTAAAGGGATGAGGTTCCCCCTTCCCCACGCTTGGGATCCGGATATAGGGAAGAATTCACTCCAGAGCTACGATCTCAGCAGTGATACTCACTTCTCTCTTGACGTGCAAAGCGGAGCAGATGGTAATAAGTACCCGGAATTGGTGCTGGAGCGCGCCCTGGACCGCGAGGAAAAGGCCGTTCACCACCTGGTTCTCACGGCCTCGGACGGGGGCGATCCAGTCCGCACTAGCACTGCGCGCATCCGTGTGATGGTCCTTGATGCGAACGACAACGCACCAGCGTTTGCTCAATCCGAGTACCATGTGAGCGTTCCGGAGAATGTGGCCGTGGGCACTAAACTGCTTCTGGTAAATGCCACCGACCCTGATGAAGGATCCAATGCGGAAGTGATGTATTCCTTCCGGTATGTGGACAACAAAGCGGCCCAACTTTTCGAGCTAGATTGTAATTTAGGGACAATTTCAACAATAGGGGAGTTGAACTACGAGGAATCAGGATTCTACGAGATGGAAGTGCAAGCAACGGATAACGCAGGATATTCTGCACGAGCCAAAGTCCTGATCACAGTTTTGGATGTGAATGACAACGCCCCTGAAGTAGTTGTCACGTCTCTCTCCAGCTCCATTCCGGAAAACTCTCCCAGAGGGACGTTAATTGCCCTTTTAAATGTAAATGATCAAGACTCTGGGGAAAATGGACGAGTAACCTGTTTCGTCCAAAGGAATCTGCCCTTTAAATTAGAAAAGTCTTATGGAAATTATTATAGTTTAATGACAGACACACTCCTAGACCGAGAACTGGTTCCTAGCTACAATATCACCGTGATGGCCACTGATCGAGGAAGTCCGCCCCTGTCCACTGAAACTCACATCACCTTGAACGTGGCAGACATCAACGACAACGCGCCTGCCTTCTCTCAAGCCTCCTACTCGGCATATATCCTAGAAAACAACCCCAGAGGAGCTTCCATCATCTCTGTGACCGCCTATGACCCCGACTATGGAGAGAATGCCCAAGTCACGTACTCCTTGGTGGAGGACACTCTCCAGGGAGCTCCCTTGTCCTCCTACGTCTCCATAAACTCAGACACTGGTGTCCTGTATGCGCTCCGCTCCTTCGACTATGAACAATTCCGAGACTTAGAGCTACAAGTGATGGCACATGACAGCGGGGACCTTCCACTCAGCAGCAACGTTTCTCTGAGCCTGTTCGTGCTGGACCAGAACGACAACTCGCCAGAGATCCTCTTCCCCGTCGTACCTACCGATGGCTCCACAGGCGTAGAACTAGCACCCCGCTCCGCAGAGCCCGGCTACCTGGTCACCAAGGTGGTGGCAGTGGACAGAGACTCAGGACAGAACGCCTGGCTGTCCTACCGCCTGCTCAAGGCCAGTGACCCAGGGCTTTTCGCGGTGGGGCTGCACACGGGCGAGGTGCGCACAGCGCGGGCCCTGCTGGACAGAGACGCGCTCAAGCAGAGCCTGGTGGTGGCAGTCCAGGACCACGGCCAGCCCCCTCTCTCGGCCACCGTCACGCTCACGGTGGCTGTGGCCGACAGCATCCCAGATGTCCTGGCTGATCTAGGCAGCCTGGAGTCTCCAGCCAGCTTCGACGACTCAGGCCTCACACTCTATCTGGTGGTGGCGGTGGCCGCGGTCTCCTGTGTCTTCCTCGCCTTTGTCATTGTGCTACTGGCTCTCAGACTGCGGCGCTGGCACATGTCGCGTCTGCTCCAGGCTTCAGGCAGCGGGTTGGCTGGCGTGCCGGCGTCTCAGTTTGTGGGCGTGGACGGGGTGCGGGCTTTCCTGCAGACCTATTCGCACGAGGTCTCGCTCACCGCGGACTCTCGGGGGAGTCACGTGATCTTCCCGCAGCCGAACTACGCGGACACGCTCATCAGTCGGGAGAGCTGTGAGAAAAGCGAGCCTCTCTTGCTCTCAGGCGATTCCGTGTTTTCTAAAGATAATGGTGCATTAATTCAGGTGAGTGCATATCAAGTATTCTCCTAGCTTTGAGCAAGATACCTCTTATTATGGGTGATTAATATTTATTCGGAATCTATTAAACAGACACCAAGAAATTTATATGAACATTGTGGACACCGATGACAACTCGGCGGTCTTCCTTCAGGCCCTCCCTCACACCTTATTTATAATAATTTAAAATATATATTGTATATTCATATATTACATTTTATATCTACTTTATGAAGTACTTTTTAATACTCTATATTATTTTTCTAATTTAATTTACCAACCGTACAAATTCTTATGAGTTACCAACTCTTCCTGGTTTTCATTGCTGTTTTAATTTTTCATTGGCCATGCAACAGTTTTTTTTGTTTTTTGTTTTTCATGCAACAGTTTTATGTTGAACATTCGATAATAGTTTATCTGTTAAGAACACAGATTCTTCTAGAGAGGATAAATCTCATTCAATGAAAAGTCTATAAATGATATTTTACGTAAAGTTTTATAAATAGAGTGACTTCTGCTGCTGCTGCTGCTAAGTTGCTTCAGTCGTGTCCGACTCTGTGCGAGCCCATAGACGGCCTCCTACCAGGCTCCTCTGTCCCTGGGATTCTCCAGGCAAGAACACTGGAGTGGGTTGCCATTTCCTTCTCCAATGCATGAAAGTGAAAAGTGAAAGGGAAGTCCCTCAGTCTTGTCCGACTCTTAGCGACCCCATGGACTGCAGCCTACCAGGCTCCTCCATCCATGAGATTTTCCAGTCAAGAGTACTGACTGGAGTAGGGTGCCATTGCCTTCTCCGAGAGGAACTTCTAACTACACACAAAATTGTTTAACAATTTAGTAAATTGCATTTAGTGCAGTGATTCTTTCTGGTCATTAGAGATGTATACATTATACTTTCTCAGAATCCTAAGTCATTTCATGGTTTCAAATTATTCACAAAATCCCAAATATCATGAGTTTATTCTTATGCATTTAAAACTTTCTCACTGAAATATATAGTGTAAGTGTTGTCATGAGGAAAAACTGAAGAGATTATTTTTTTTAATCCTTTTTTAAATTTCAGGAATACAAGTCTGTATGTGTTCCCAGGTTAGATATTTCTTTTGCCCATTTTATCTACATGGATGATCTTAATGATGTTTCTGTGAAATATTCAGAGTTGACAAATTGTGTTTTGAGCACATTTTTGATATCGTGGTAAATTTATAATAATTCTCTCTTCAAGTGTAAAATTTCCCATAATTCTCACATACATGGAAAATTTTCTTGAAAATGTACAAATTCTGTTTTCTTGTATCCTTATGCTTATTGTAGAATGTCGAACAGAAATCATGCTATAATATATTACTCTTGGGAAAGCATTGCTGGAACCTATGAGAAGCCTGGTTTCTTTTGGTGAATTCTTATAAAGGGGTAGGAAAGTATAGCATCCTAATTATTTTCTCCTGACTTGTTGCCTTTCTATTTTCAAAAATATAATAGTTAATTAAAACCTAGACTTATAAAAGAGATTGAAAACCATTTGGGGAATGAAAGATAATCAAATTGCCCTAAAATGAGACAGTTATTGCTACTGAAATTTACATGTCACTTTATGGTTCTTAACCAAGACAATAAAAGGAAGCATAGAATGGGTCTACCTGTCAGATTTTTTAATGACGTTTTTGAGCTTATTGAAAATAGCAGTTTGTATTGACATTAAGTTCCAGATGGAATTTTTAAAAATAATTTTAAAAAGTATGTATTTACTTATTTGGCTGTGTCAGGTCTTTTTGTGGCACACAGAACCTTCAATTTTCTTTGCAGCATATGGGATCTTTAGTTGCAGCATGCAGGCTCTTTTGGTGGTGTCATGGCATCAGAACTCTTAATTGCTTCATGTGGGATCTAGTTCCCTGACTAGGATTTGAACCTGGGCCCCCTGGATTGAGTGCACATAGTCCCAGCAACTGGACCACCAGGGAAGCCCCCCAAATGGAATTTAGTAAGTAGACCTTTCTAAATAATATCAGGGAAAACAGAGGGAAGCATAACTTCTATTGTTTTGTAAAAGCTATCAAAATGTTTATCAGGTGGCCAGTTTCATGTGTTCATTGATTCAATGAAAGATGTAATACAGTCCAATTATGTTTATTTCTATTCACATAACCTCATTTAGGGACAAGCCATTAAGAGCTAGGGTAATGATTAGTGATGACCTTTAGGCTGTATCTCAAGTACCAGTGATCTCAATTATGCTTCCAGTATAAGCTAAATAGGTTTCATTAAATACTTGTTGAGTGAATGAATGGACAAATTTATGTGCTCTGGATATTACCTAATATCGGTACTCTAAGATGTAGTGTGATAAACAGCAGCTGTATAATAAAGTGTGTGTGATCTTTAACATTATTTAATTGCTTTCAGGTTCAGCAAAATAAGAATTGTAATATGGAATCTGAAAGATGGTGATGAAGACTAGTGATAACATATAATATAAACCATCTAGTTCATAATACGTACTTAATTAACAAGAAATGCCCCCCTTTCTTTAAAACATTGTCAATAGAAAAAGAAGTTGTGCTTTCATTATCACAACACTTAATGTTCTGTTGGGAAAAGTAATAACTTGTGTGCATCTCCAGATAATACAATGGGATGACCCGTGAGTGGAAGTAAAACTTTTCTAAGAAGTTTATGAAAGCTGCTATAAAAATCTTAAGCGCTTAGGCACATTTGAGAAGCCCCTGTTTCAAGTTGTAAAAGATAGAAGGAGGATTGTTTTTGATGAGACAATTTTATGAGTGTGAAGTTTGCTCTGTCTGAACCATGGTTTTACTTAAACAAGGATCTTATCTAAGGACCATTTACTCCAGTAGAATTGCCAGGATGATTTAAGTGCAAAATGGATCACTGAAACCTTAGAGTTGGAGTTATTTGGTTTTGGCCACCTGAGAATTTAAGTTAATAGCTGCACAAAATATCAATCTTAGCTTTAGGTTATTTGTTGATAATTTCGGATTGATAGATAATTGGGATATTTGTTGATTGGTTTTTTAGAGTAATTGGGCAGTACGTTTGGATGTTTATGTTTCTTCTGGTTTCAGTAATGAAATTATGTAAAGAACTTTTATCTTCCTCTGTGTTATATGAAAGGTGGATATGCATTCACTTAATCTATTAAGTTAATCAAAGTATTCAACTACGACTTTAAAGTTGTAGTTCCACTATTTTATAGCACCTAAAATTGGACTGTAATCTGTCAGCAGACATTCTTCCTTGACTTCCATTCTGTAAGAGATATTATCTTCCTTGAAGCAGCAGTGGCCTAGGATCCTTGCTGAGTCTGTACAACTTGTTGAGACTACTCAACTCATAGATTATTTTAAATGGCATTAAAAGACTAATGATAAATGAGTAGATTGTAATACAATTAGTAATAAATTGTAATACAATTTCCTCAGTTACATTTAACAGAGTATAACTGTGATCATAAATTGATTCAGTTCAGTTCAGTTCAGTCTCTCAGTCGTGTCCGACTCTTTGTGACCACATGAATCGCAGCACGCCAGGCCTCCCTGTCCATCACCAACTCCCAAAGTTCACTCAAACTCACGTCCATCGAGTCGGTGATGCCATCCAGCCATCTCATCCTCTGTCGTCCCCTTTTCCTCCTGCCCCCAATCCCGCCCAGCCTCAGAGTCTTTTCCAATGAGTCAACTCTTCGCCTGAGGTGGCTAAAGTACTGGAGTTTCAGCTTTAGCATCATTCCTTCCAGAGAACACCCAGGGCTGATCTCCTTTAGAATGGACTGGTTGGATCTCCTTGCAGTTCAAGGGACTCTCAAGCCTCTTCTCCAACACCACAGTTCAAAAGCATCAATTCTTCGGTGCTCAGCCTTCTTCACAGTCCAACTCTCGCATCCATACATGACCACTGGAAAACCATAGCCTCGACTAGACGGACCTTTGTTGGCAAAGTAATGTCTCTGCTTTTGAATATGCTATCTAGGTTGGTCATAACTTTCCTTCCAAGCAGTAAGCGTCTTTTAATTTCATGGCTGCAGTCACCATCTGCAGTGATTTTGGAGCCCCCCAAAATAAAGTCTGACACTGTTTCCACTGTTTCCCCATCTATTTCCCATGAAGTGATGGGACCAGATGCCATGATCTTCGTTTTCTGAATGTTGAGCTTTAAGCCAACTTTTTCACTCTCCTCTTTCACTTTCATCAAAAGGCTTTTTAGTTCCTCTTCACTTTCTGCCATAAGGGTGGTGTCATCTGCATATCTGAGGTTATTGATATTTCTCCTGGCAATCTTGATTCCAGCTTGTGCTTCTTCCAGCCCAGCATTTCTCATCATGTACTCTGCATATAAGTTAAATAAGCAGGGTGACAATATACAGCCTTGACGTACTCCTTTTCCTTTTTGGAACCAATCTGTTGTTTATATGTAAAAAGAAATCAGTATTTCCACAATTTCTCCAAAAGAAGCCATGAAAAGATCTAATATGTTTAATAATCATTGAGAACAAGTGTAATTTCTTAGTTCATCTTTAGTTCTCTGAAAAATTTCACACGGTAGTTTGTATACATTCTAAATAATAAAAGGCTTGAATTCAGTGATTAGAAAGGAGTGTCCTGGGAGAAAATCATAATGCAAAACCCATTTAACTTGTGCTTTCCTTCTACATCAAACTCCTAAAAAGAGCCAACTCTCTGATCTATCTATATAACTCTAAGGAATTGGAGATTAAGTAAATTTTTAAAATAGATGCCACAATCCATAAGATTTCTATATTGCGAAACTTCCTAGAAGCTTTCTATATGTTTACAACTGAAGATCCAGCCAGTAGTTCATCCTGTGTATGAAAAATGTGTATGAGACTGTGTATATGAAAAAAGTAAAGTCTTTTCCCCCACCAAAAAATAAAAAGGAAAAACATTAAAAAATAAATAAAAAGAAAGACTCAACCTAATAATATTTTTAAATGACAAGAAGAAATAAAAAGAAGTCATCACTTTGACTGCATATGCTGGAGTCATCGAGAATATAAATCTCCAAAAATATTTAATTGCCCAAGTAAGACTGTGCTACTGCCTTTCAGCTTGCAGATTCCAGTGAGAAACAGATTTTTCTCTTCGCTCTCAACTCTTCAGAACTTCGGCCTCTGATTTCTTCAGTTTACAGTTCTAGAGTAGAGACCCGGAGTACTGCTATCAGCCCACGTGGAAACAGATAAACAGGAGATCCCATTATGTTTCCTCTGGGTGGCTGTCCTAATCAGACCTTGTGAAAAATCTGGGGCTGGTCATCCAGTAATTAATGGGCTCAGAAGTTTCAGGTTAATGTGGATAAACAATACCTCACTTGAAGTGAAGAAAGTGGGGATGGACCTGGAGCTGATATGCCCACAGCCCACACACTACGTTTTGTATCATACATTATAAATGGTAGTTGAAAATTCTTTTAATGTTTTTCACATTAATATATTCAAAATATAAATGATAATACTCCCCAGTTCAGCAGGAATGCTGTTGAGTTAAATATGTTAGTTGACTCAGCCTGGAGCAAGATTTGTAATAGTACCTGCAAAAGATCCTAGTGTTGAAAGCAATTCCTTTGCAAAATTATCACCGTAGCGGCAACTGTGTATTTGTCTTCGAACTGAGAGACCAACAGTGGAAACGAATAGATTGAACTTGTTAGAGAAATCACTAGGCTGAGAAAAGCAGAGGTCGAATCACTTAGTCCTGACAGCATTAGATAGCAAGGAGCACCAGAAGCAGCAGTGCTCAGATCCCAGCTGAGTTGGTGGGATCCAACTGAGTTGACCCAGTTGGTGGTCAACACCAACTACAACCTCCCAACCTCCGATTTCAGCCAGAATGTATACAGAGTCAGCCTTCAAGAAGACATGCCCCTGGGCATCTCTGTGCTGAGACTGAGGGCTGCTGACCTGGACAAGGGCATCAAAGTGGAGATCAGGAATGCCTCTGGAGCCCAGCATACCCATATCCAGTTTGGCCTTCATCATGGTAGAGGAGAAATAAAAGCTTCAAGTAAATTGGAATATGAAGAGATTAAAGAGTATTCCATGGTTTGAAAGGAAGGAGTGAGGGTGTGTGTGTGAGGGCGGGGAGGGTGGATTGATATCCCAGCATTGTTGAAATCAAAATTCTAGATGATTACAACAAAGTAATGGAGATTTTTTTTTTTTTTTTTGCCATACCTGATGGCTTGTGGGATCTTAGTTCTCCAATCAGGCACTGAACCCTCGACCTCATCAGTGAGTGAAAGCTCAGCATCCTAACCACTGGACCACCAGGGAATTCCCCCAGAGATAGTTTTTGCTTCTATTCTTGTAATTCCTGAAGATTCTGCCCTCAGATAGTAACTGCTCTGTTTTAAAACACAGAATCCAGATTCAGGAGAAAACAGGGAGGTCACGTGTTTGGTACAAGAAAATGCGCTTGTAGAATTGAATCTTCCACCAGTAATTGCTACCAGCTTGTCATGGATGGGGCCCTAGAGTGGGAGCAAACCCTGGAGTACACTGTCACCCTCACAGTTGCTGACCGAAGTAAGCCACCACTCTCCTCCAGAAGAAGCATCTGGCAGCACAGTGGCTGGCGGTGTCGACAACAGCGTGCCAGTTTTCCCTCAGGCCTTGTACGTGGTCCACGTGGATGCAAACAACCCTCCTGGCACCTCCATTGCCCAAGTCTGCATCTCACATCCCAATCTGGGACCCAACGGCCATATCTCCTACTCAATTGTGACAGATTCAAATACTTCAAGCAAATTGGAGCTAATGCAGAATGCCAAATCAAGACTTTTCCTTGTGACCAGGTAATTATACAAATGGATCCAAATAATGGTAGCATACCATTTTACCAAACTTGTAGATTATAAACAATTCAAGAATTATATAATAACATTTGCAAGTAAAACTCCCAATTGTATTAATACTACAAGTTTTTTGGAAGCTTGTGGTCTGAAACAGAACAACCACAACCACACACATGAAAACAGTTACCTTTGGAAAGTGAAAATAGGTAAAATGGATAATATGGAACCTCTGAAAAAAGTGAAAGGAGGATTACTGGTAAGTAAGGAGAAAGAGAATATTAAGAAGAAGATGCATTGGAGTGTGCCTGATTTTTAGTCATGGTAGGGTTCCTTGTTGGTGTGGATTCTGTTGTCCAAGATATGTTAATTTTATTATAAATTCTGCTTAGCTGTTGGTTTCTAAAAGGAATTCAACAAATCAGATAATTTGGCATCTTCAAACTGGATTCTGATGCTTACCTGAAAAATTTGCTAAAGCTTGAAAACCAAGAAAAGGCAAGCATTTCAACAATATGTGCCACTTTATATACTGGATTTGCCTTATTTAACATTGTTCTGGCAGTATGTTAGAGAAGGCAGTGAATATTCCTGGTGAACAAAGGGCACATATTTGATACCTACTGACTCTTCTATTTACCTTATTTGAAGTAGATTTTTGCATATGTGGACGAGGCAGTGATTCAGTGAGGTAGGGGTCAAAGTTCTTTTTTCCCATACGGATGCCCAGTTTTTCCAGCATCACTTGTCAAAAAGATTTCCCTTTTCCTATTGAATTGCTTTGGCATTCCTGTCGGAAATCACTTGATCGGTATATGTGGGTCTGTTTCTAGATTCTCCATCATATGTCATTGATCTGTCTATGCCTTTGCCACTACCACTCTGGCTTGATTATTCTAGCTTTATAAGTCTTGATGTCAGGTAAGTACGTCTCCCAAGTTCTGTCTCCTTTTTTCAGTGCCGTTTTGACTATTCTTAGCCCTTTGCCTGTCCACATAAATTAAAATTGTCTTGTCATTTTCCATAGGGGAAAAGCCTTGAGGGATTTTAAAGGGGATTGATTGCCTTGAATCTATAATCTACTGGTGGAGGGGTTATCTTAACAATGTTGAGACTTGCAATCCAGGTGGATAGTATATATCTCATATTTCTGTTTATTTAGGTCTTAAGTTCTATCCACAATGTTTTAGGTCTTGTATATCTTTATTTCTACGCATTTGATGGTTTGGGATATTATTGTAAAATGTATTTCTTGTTTCATTTTCTGGTTGTTCATTGTTCGTTTATAGAAAAACTATTGATTTTGTATATTGCACATGCTGTTGAAAAGCAAGAGGTGTGAGATGCTCTATTCTCATGTCGTGTGAGAATAAAATGTAAGAGAATATAGTATTAGCTTAAACTACCTCTACATAAGTTCAGCCTTCCCCTTCTCTGCAGAAATAGGTTGGAAGAGTCCACCCCAAACCAGAGAAAATACTAGTGTCTGCCCTTAGTCTAGTAGTGGATTGATCATTCATTCATTTCTGTAACAAATATTTATTAACCGCCTACTATATGCAGGGCACTGTCCTAGGTGCCAAGGATGCAGCAATAACAAGGCCATTATGATTTCTGCATTAATGGGCCCCCAGTCTAAGATACAAACTTTTACAGGTCTGATATATGCCACCAAGGAGAAAAGCAGGGTGCTAAGAAAACTTGTAATAGAGAAGGCTATTCTGGTTTGAAGGGTCAGTAAGTCTTCTATCAGGAAATAATTCTTAGCATGCTGTCTGAAGGATGAATATAAATTAGCTGGGTAACAAGGAGATTAAAGAAAAAATTGTCGGCCAGAGGGAATAGTAAAGGACTTAAAAAAAGAAAAAAGGTAAGCAATTAAAAAGGGCTACAGAGGCTAGAAATGGAAAATAAGTGAGATACGTTTTAAGTAACCTTGTACTTAGGAGCTATTGAAAGATTTTATAAAAGGCAGAGACATGCTGTGATTTCAGTTTTTAAAAGATTACTCTGATTGCTGTGTGGTGAATTGATTTATGAGGGTTATAAATGGAAGTAGGGAGAACAGATGATAGACCATTTCTGGTAAGAAATGATGCTGGACTGCATTCAGGAGAAGGTTGTAGATATAAATTGGGTAGATTGGAGATATATTTAGGAAACATATTCAACAAGACAATAATGAAATGGGTGGGATGTAAACTCCTTAAGGCCAAGGGACTGTTTTGTTTATTGTTATAGTCTTAATTGGGCTTCCCTGGTGGCTCAGACGGTAAAGCGTCTGCCTGCAACGTGGGAGACCAGGGTTCGATTCCTGGGTCGGGAAGATCCCCTGGAGGAGGAAATGGCAATCCACTCCAGCACTCTTGCCTGGAAAATCCCGTGGACGGAGGAGCCTGATAGGCTACAGTCTATGTGACTTCACTTCACTTCACTTCATAGTCTTAATTGAACTAATCTCGTTACCTGGCACATGATAGATTCTCAATGAAATACTGTTGACTGAATAAATACAAAGGATGAAAAGGAGGACACGAGAGTCATTTCCAGGTTTCTGAATTAAGGAACTGGATGCACAAAGGTACCATTTAGTGATATGTGGAAGGCTAGAGAAGTGTAGATTTCAGAGAAATCAAGAATTGAGTTGTAAGCATGTTAAGTTTAAGAGTCTGAGAAACATCCAGGTGCCAATATTGAGTGTGGTTGGACATATGGTCACCATTTTTAAAAATGAACTTATTGAGGTATTATTGAGATACAAAAAGTTGTACTTATTTAATATATACAACTTGGTGAGCTTAGAGATAAGTATACTCTAGTGAAACCATCGGAGAAGGCAATGGCACCCCACTCCAGCACTCTTGCCTGGAAAATCCCATGGATTGAGGAGCCTGGTAGGCTGCAGTCCATGGGGTCGCTAAGAGTCGGGCACGACTGAGCGACTTCCCTTTCACTTTTCACTTTCATGCATTGGAGAAGGAAATGGCAACCCACTCCAGTGTTCTTGCCTGGAGAATCCCAGGGACGGTGGAGCCTGGTGGCCTGCCGTCTATGGGGTCGCACAGAGTCGGACACGACTGAAGCAACCTAGCAGCAGTGAAACCATCACCACAACCAATGCCACAAATTTCTATCACCTCAAAAATTTCCTCCCACCCTCTCTATTTCCCCTGGAGAGGGAAATAGCTACCCACTCCAGTATTCTTACCTGGAGAATTCCATGGACAGAGGAGCCTGGCAGGCTGCATCCATGGGGTTACAAAGAGTTGGACACTACTGAGCGACTAACACTTTCTCTTTTTGTGTATGTGTGTGGTAAAAACAAAGCGATTATGTGTTCTTAAAATCTTTTTATGAAAGGTTTCCACTTGCTGTAGGAAAAAATACCCAATGTATGACTGCATGCTATTGCATGAGCTGACTCCTGCCTACCTCTTGAACTTTTTCAAGGCAGTCTTCCCCTCATGCTCTACACTATGTTATTTTTCCAGTTCGGTGCAGGAATGATGCATTTTTTTGTTTTCTTTGCCTGAAACACATTTTTCCCCCCATTATTCCTCTCTTCATTGACTAATAGAAATCAGAAATCTTACTATGCAGATATGCAGAAATCTTACTCTCTTTTTTTTTGTGAGAACCAATGCTGTTTTTTAAAAAATTAAGCTTTTTATTTTGAATTGGAGTATAGCTGATTAACAATGTTGTGATAGTTTCAGGTGGACAGCAAAGGGACTCAGCCATCTATATACATGTATCCGTTCTCCCCAAACTCCCTTCCCATCCAGGCTGCCACATAACATTAAGCAGAGTTCCATGTGCTCTGTTTTATTATTTTGATTTTTGAACCATGTAAATGTGTTTCCTATCATAAAATAAAGAAAATTACTAAGATTGAGGTAGATTGCAGATTTACAAGGACTTGAAAAGACATCCCTGAGATATTTTTAAGTGGGAAAAGCAAGTTGCAGAACAGTGTATGTATTGTAAAATGATCCCTGTCGTGGAAACAAACAGCATGCACATTCACATATACAGAAAAATGCTTGAAAGTAAAGATAATCAGGTACTAACAGTAGTAACCTCTTGGGGGTGAGTCTGGAGGTAAGGTGAGGGGAATCTGATGTTTTATTTTCTTTAAATCTCCTTTTAAATCAAAGTATTATTTATATACAGTGAAATGCAAGGATTGTATCTTCGAGTTTTGGCACATGTATACACCATAATCTACCCACATGAAAATATGGGAAATTTCTATACGCTCAAGGGCAAAAGAAGTTCTATGACCATTAATAATGTTGATTTCTGGGAATTCCCTAGAAGTCCAGAGGTTAGGGCCCCAGGCTTCCACTTCAAGGGGTGAGGGTTCCAACCCTGGCTGAGGAATTAAGATCCCACAAGCCTCACGTTGCTGTCCAAAAAATTACTATTGGTCTCAACTTGATGCTTAATCACTGTTATTTCACATAAGGAATATTTATCTGGAGCAGAGGTCCTCAAGCCCTGCGCTGTGGACTGGTAGTGGTCTGTGACCTGTTAGGAACTGGATTGCAGAGCAAGAGGTGAGCTGCTGGCAAGCAAGTAAAGCTTCATCTGCCTCTCCCCATGGCTCACATTACTGCCTGAACCATCTTATTTCAACTGCTGACCACTGAAGGGCCATTGCCAACCATTGGTCAGGACAATAACTCGCTTTTTGCACTTGCCACAGGATCTCCCTCCAAGGGGAACACATTAAATGTTCCCCTTTAATGTGTTAAACACACATTTACACACAGGGTCCTTTAATGACCCTGGGACTGACAATTAAGTCCCCAGTGGTTTGGGTTTGCATATGCCACGGGATATGTGAGCAATATAATAAGAAAGGAACTTATAGATTTCATCTGTCTTCTATCTGGCCTCACCTCAGACTACTAAGGTAATTAATCAGAGATACTTCCTGGAGAAAAGCACTGCTGTGTTAACCTGTGGTCTTGTTATTCCTCCTCTTCAGTACTCAGCACAGCTGGGGATGCTGAGAGAGGACAGGGCAAGACCAAACACTCAGGCAGGGCTGGTATTATCTCAGTGTTGTTACTGCTTGTATTTTGCTCAAAGGTCATGATATTTTCTGTACTGTGCCTATTAAACAGGAGAAGGCAATGGCAACCCACTCCAGTACTCTAGCCTGAAAAATCCCAAGGACGGAGGAGCCTGGTAGGCTGCAGTCCATGGGGTCACTAGGAGTCAGACATGACTGAGCGACTTCACTTTTCACTTTCATGCATTGGAGAAGGATATCGCAGCCCACTCCAGTGTTCTTGCCTGGAGAATCCCAAGGACAGGGGAACCTAGTGGGCTGCTGTCTATGGGGTCGCACAGAGTCGGACACGACTGAAGTGACTTAGCAGTCCCAGCAGCAGCCTATTAAACATCTTACATTTTATCCCTAGGCGGAGCAGAGCAAATACACAGTACAGAAAATATCATGACCTTTGAGGGAATCTGTTCACAGACTGGGCAACAGCGGTGGCCTCACTATGAAATGTGTGTGATTGCTGGGTGTGCAAGGAGATGCCTCTATTGATGAAGAGTAGCAAGTAGAAGTACTGGCTAAATATACATGCCTTAAATAATACTAGACATGCAATAACTCTCCTGTCTGAGGAGACGCACCAGTGAGACAAGTGGTCCTTCAAAACAGGATGGCTCTGGACATGCTAACAGCAGCACAAGGTGGGACCTGTGCTCTCATTCAAACTCAGTGTTGTGTATATGCCCGGTGACTCCCACAGTATTTCCTCTGCTATGAAAGCTTTAGACCAGGACAACACTACCATTGATTCCTTCTCCATCGACCTGGTAAACACTTGGGTCTAGAATTTGCCCCTATCCTGGTGAATGACTATTTTTGGCATACTAGGTATCTCACTCTTGATAGTCTTTAGCTTCAGTATTGCGTTTGTGGTATGTGGTTGCAGTGCACTTCTGCATACCTGGCCCCAGGGATATCCTGGAAGAGAGGGTGGACCAAGTTGTAAGGGTCATGCCCAGTATGTAGGGGCGGAGTATACGATCAGGGCACTCAGGACGGCTGTTTTCTTGCTCAGTCCATCTGCTGTTTTACCAGTCCCGGCATCGCTTACCCCCTACTCACGTGTATCCACTTCCTCTTATCAGTAACTAAGTGCTTGCCCCCAGAAGCTGGTTTCCCTGGTAAATGATAAGCCAACCTGACGTCATTTCCGCCTATAAATGGTAGCCTCCATTTTCCATGAGTAGCGAAGTTGTTCGGAGAAGGCAATGGCACCCCAATCCAGTACACTTGCCTGAAAAATCCCATGGACGGAGAAGTCTGGTAGGCTGCAGTCCATGGGGTCGCTAACAGTCGGACACGACTGAAGTGACTTAGCAGCAGCAGCAGCAGCGAAGTTGTTGCCAAGTCCTGACTGCTGTGTGCTGTTCACAGTGGGATGTTGCTCCACGACCTTCTGACTTCTAAAATTCCCTGTCCGACAAATTATTGATGTCTCTGTCATGGTCTCTGGGCTTACTTCACTTTAGCAGCTGGACAACTACAGAGCTAATAGGCCTGCGGGCTGCAGCCTAACACGGTAAAGGTAAACTTAATTAGTTTCTTAAGTATCCTTTCAGCGTTTCTTTATACAAATACGGGTGAAATGTGGATACGTGTTTTTATTTCCCCACTTTTCTTACAAAAGAGATAACATACTGTACACTGTTTTGTATCTTGCCTTCTTCACTCCTCAAAATGTATCCTTGAAAAATATTTTCATATTAATACATTAAAAAGTTTTTTTTTAAACACTTGCTTAGTGTTCCATTGTGCTGTTAATCAGTCTCCTGGTTAATAAATTGATACATGGATTGTTCCAGTCTTCAAACATTACAAACACTGAGTTGAATAGCCTTGTACCTACATTATTTTGTATGTATACAGTAAATTTGTGGGATAACTTTTCAGAAGTGGAATTGCTGTGTCAAAGGAAAAAAATAGGCTTGTAATTTTGATAGGTACCTTCACAGCAAGTGTTTTTAAACTTTTTATTTAGAAATAATTTCAAATTTACCAAAGGGTTGCAAGAATTGTACAAAGAATTGTATACGATTTCCCTACTTACTGGTTTTAAATGTTTATTTTTTTGGCTTTGTTGTAGGATGTGGTCTTTGTTGTAGGATGTGGGAGCTTTAATCTTCGGTTGGGGTGTGCGGGATCTCTAGCTGTGGCATGCAGGATCTAGTTCCCTGACCAGGGATAGAACCTGGGCCTCCTGCATTGGTAGAGTGGTCTTAGCCCTGGACCATTAGGCAAGCCCCTACCCACCTGTTAATACTTTGTCTTTTGCTACATCTCCTTTATCATTTCTCTCTTTATCATTCATATGTGTGTGTACACATGTGTGTATACCTATTCATGTCTGTACATGTTACTATTTTTATGAATCATTTGAGAATAACTTGTAGGTATGTCTCATTATTTCTGAGCACTTCATTATGTATTTTCTAACAAGGACATTCTTTAGATAACTGAATATCAATAATGAAAATCAGGACGGTTAACATTGATACCATATGATTGTCTGTACTTTGTATATTCAAATTTTACCCATCAGATCAGATCAGATCAGTCGCTCAGTCGTGTCCGACTCTTTGCGACCCCATGAATCGCAGCACGCCAGGCCTCCCTGTCCATTACCAACTCCCGTACTTTACAGTAATTCTTTCAAGTCCAGGCACACACATTGCATTTAGTTGTCATGTCTTAGTTTACCTTAATCTGAAACAGTTCTTCAGCCTTGCTTTGTCTTGCGCTGATATTTTAAAAAAACTGTAAGTCATGGATTCATAGAATGCCCTTAATTTTGGTTTGTTTTATGCTTCCTTGTGATTATATGTAAAGTAGGCCTTTTTGGGTAGTGTGTTAGTTATCCATTGGTAACAAATTAGCTCAAGACTTAGACTTAACAAACATTTATTATTGTAAACATTTTGTGACCAGGAGTCTGCTGCTGCTGCTGTTAAGTTGCTTCAGTCATGTCCGACTCCTAGCGACCCCATGGACTGCAGCCTACCGGGCCCTTCCGTCCATGGGATTTTCCAGGCAAGAGTACTGGAGTGGGTTGCCATTGCCTTCTCCGGACCAGGAGTCTGAGTTTGGTTTAATTCCTCAGAGGTTGCTGGAATGAGGGCCTCAGCTTCTTTCTGGCTGTTAGCTTGAGTCCTGCCTTGGTTTCTTGTCGTGTGCACCTCTTGCGTGGATGTTTGTGTGTGTGTGTGCTCAGTTGTGTCCGACTCTTTGCGACCTGCCAGGCTTTCCTCTCCATGGAATTTTCCAGGCAAGAATACTGGATTGGGTTGCTGTTTCCTCCTCCAGGAATTTGGCTTCTATCAGTCAAAGTATTGTGCTCAAAGTTACTTGTAATATGCTTATGTTATTCATTTGAAATAAAATTAAGTGTATTTGTTTCTATTGCATGCAATTTTAGTTTTTCCACACTCTAAAATTGATGAGTGCTGATTAGTATTTTTGAATATGTAAAGCATTTACACAATTAAAGTCAAAACTATTTGTTTTAAGTTATACTCAGTAAATTGTCACTCCTCTTTTATCTCTTCTGCCTCATTCGTAAGTCACTGTGTCTTTTTGCAAAAAAAGAAAAAAAATCACATATATTTATATTTTCTTGTTTTTTTTCTTACACAAAAAGTAACAGGCTATGCAGTCATTCCTGGCTTTTTACAGTTACAGTATACATACATTTCACTTACCACAGTTGAAATAATACCATTCTCCTAAAAACAGTTCAAACTTTGGTCTCCATAGTATATTAACTGAGTAACTGCATAAAGTACAAATTTTGCTGTTGACCCTTTCGTCCGCAAATTACTTTGCAAATAATAAATGTGCACCATGATCAGTGACCAGTCACGTGGCTTCGTCCAGTCAGGTAGTGACTGGTCATTGTGCACCTGTCATTTAGCTCATGCACAAATAGCAGAGCATATAGTTGTGTTGGCGTCTTGTCTCCCAGTGATAAAACCACATGACATTGTACAAAAACGTATGGAGGGAACTGACGGACAAAAATGAAAGTGCAGCCAAGAAACAAAAGTGTTAAGAGTCTCAGTAAAATTTGAATTGAACATAGAGTTACAGAATAAATGGTGACTACAGGAATGTTGACACTGTTGCCTTTAAGAGTCTCCAGAAGTGCAGAAAGGAAGTTAGTGAAGGTGAACATAATGACACAAGTGAGGAAAGTGGCTGTGATGAAAAAATGAAGATGCTCCAGGAAAAATATGACACCAGCAAAATGTTCACATTACAGGAACTCTCAGAGATATACTTTTGACTTTGAAAGCTCGGAGGATACATATAACATTGGAAGTTGATCCAAACATTAAAAGGTGTATGACAGTTGGCCAAGGCATAGAAAAGATGCTTGCTCTATAAGTTATAGGATGAGAAGAAGCCAAACCATCTTCAAACTCTTCTTGATAAGTTTTTGTTCTTTGGCTGTGTTGGGTCTTCGTTGCTCTGCGTGGACTTTCTCTTGTTGCGGTAGCTTCTCTTGTTGTGGAGCACAGGCTCTAGGGCACTTGGGCTTCAGGAGTTGTGGCGAATAGGCTTAGTTGCCCCAGGGCATGTGGAATCTTCCCAGACCAGGGATAGAACCTATGTCGCCTGCGTTGGCAGATGGATTCTTTACTACTGGACCACCAGAGAAGTCGGATAAGATTTTTATTAAGAAATAAAGCCCTTTAATTCTCAGTGGTCCTAGTGTTTTAGATTATGATGTGGTAATTAAATATTGCTGTTTAATGGCCCTACAAGGGATTCTTTAATGTTTTCATTTTAAAAATTGTAAAGGTCATGGAATAATCATATTTCCCCACATTGTTTTTTAAGGTCACTTTACACAGTTTCAGCTTACATGGTCATTTTTACAGTCCTGCACTGCCTTGCAGAGTGAGAGCTGATTGTATGTACTCTTTTGAACTTTGCTTTAAAATTTCTTTAAAGTCAATTTCATTGCAGTATTATATATATGTATGTGTGTGTGTGTGTGTGTGTGTGTGTATAATGTACCTTTTACAATTATACCACCAAGGTGGATTTTGACAGATAGTTACACCTGTGTGACCACTGCTATAATCAAAATATAGAACATTTCTATAACATTAGAAAGTTCCTTCATGCTCCTTCAAAATCAGATCCTCACATCCCCGGCTCCAGGCCAATACTGATCTGCTTCCTGTCACTGCAATCCAGAATTTTATCTAAATGGAATCCTACAACTTGTACTCATTTGTATCTGCCTTCTTTTGCTCAACATATTTTTGGAATTCATTCATATTGTTGCATGTACCAGTAGCTTGTTCGTTTTTATTGCTGAGCAGTATTGTGTTGTGTAGGCTTCCCTGATGGCTCAGTGGTAAAGAATCTCCCTGCCAATGTAGGAGATGTGGGTTTGATCCCTGGATGGGAAAGATCACCTGGAGAAAGGGATGGCACCCACTTCCGTATTCTTGCCTGGAAAATTCCATGGACAGAGGAGCATGATGAGCTAGCATCTGGGAGGTCGCAGAGTCAGACACGACTGAGCATGCACACATATGCACGTTGTATTATGTAAATATCACAATTTGTGTATCCACTCACCTGTTGATGGACATTTGGGTGGTTCTCTGGTGGTGTTCTGGATTAAGGTTATATGAACATTTATTGTACAAGTCTTTTTGTATGTGGCACAGAGGTCTTCCCAGGTGGCACAGAGGTAAAGAATCTGCCTGCCAGTGTAGAAGACACAAGAAACACAGGTTTGATCCTTGGATCAGGAAGATCCCCTGGAATAGGAAATGGCAACCCATTCCAGTGTTCTTGCCTGGAAAATTCCATGGACAGAAGAGCCTGACAGGCTACAGTCCGTGGGGTTGCAAAGAGTCAGACATGGCTAAGCATAGCACAGCAACCTCTTTTCGTAGGCATTTTTTTGTAAAAAAAAAAAAATATATATATATATATGTGTGTGTGCGCGTGTGTGTTATTTCTTGGATAAATAACTAAAAGCATGATTGCTGGGTCATATAATACAGAAGGTTTATATTTAGCTTTAGAAGTTTAGAAACTGGCTTTCAAAGCAGTGATATCACTTTACATTCACATCAGAAGTGTAAGAGAGTTCCACATGCTTCATATCGTCACCGATGCTTCCTATTGCCAGACTTTTAAATTTTAGCCACTGTAGTGGGTGTGTAGTACTCTATCATTGTGACTTTGTTTTCCTGTTGAATAAAGATAGTGAACATATTTTCATGTGTTTATTAGCTATTTTTCCTTTTTTAAAAGATTAGTTAATTTTTGGTTGTGCTGGGTCTTTGTTGCTGTGCCCGCGCTTTCTCTCCTTGCAGAGAGTGGACGCTACTCCAGCTGCAGTGTGGGCTTCTCCTTGCAGTGGATTCTCTGTTTGCAGAGCACGGGCTCTTGGTCTCACAGGCTTCAGTAGTTGCAGCATGTGGGCTCTGTGGTTGCGGCTTGCTGGCTCTAGGTTGAGGGGGCTTCAGTAGTTGCAGGGGCTCATCAGTCGTGGCTCGCAGACCCTAGAGCATGCGGGCTTCAGTCGTTGAGACTCATGGGCCCTAGAGCTTGGGCTCAGTAGTTGTGGCACACGGGCTTAGTTGCTGCACGGTATGTAGAATCCTCCCAGAACAGGGATCGAACCCATGTCTCCTGCATTAGCAGGTGGACTCCCACCCACTGTGCCACCAGGGAAGTCCCTTTATTAGCTATTTGCATGTTTTCTTCTTGAAGACTGTTCGGATCTTTTGTTCATCACTATCTGAGTTGTCTTCTTAAAATTGACTTATGAAAGTTTTCAAAAATATATTCTGTATCTGAGTTTTTTAGCACATGTTTTGTGGCTATTGTGATTTGTCTTAAAGGCTGACTTTTCATTTTCTTAGTATCTTTTGAAGAGTCAAAGTTGTAATTTTGATAAAACCCAGTTTATCAATTTCTTTCTTTTATAATTGTATTACTTATGTTCTGTTTAAGAAGTCTTTGGCTCTTGAAAGTTCTTATTATTTTCTCCTGTATTTTCCTTCAGAAATTTTATAGTTTTATCATTTATAGTTTGGTCTACAATTCATTTCATGTTTATGCTTGTATATGGTGTGAAGTAAGAGTAAAGTTTCATATTTTTCCCAAGGGATAGTGAGTTGTCCCTTTGAAAACTTTTGCTGAGAACACTGTCAGTTCCCCATTAAATAATCTTGGCACCTTCCTTAAAAATCATTTGACCATAGATTTCTGGAATCTCTTGTTCTAATGTATATATATTTGTAGCATTGTAATAAAGCCTTGAAATCAGGTAGTATTCTCCAATTTTGTTTTCCTTTTCAAAATTGTTTTTGCTATTCTAGATATTTTAATTTTATATAATAAATTTTGTTATCATCCTGTCACTTTAAAAAAAAAGCTTCTGGATTTTGATTAGGGTTTCATTGAATCTATAGCTTCAATTTGGGAAAAAGTAGCTATTAAATTTTTCAATCCATGAACATAAAATGTCTCTTAAGAATTCTTTCGTATTTCTAAGCAGTATTTTGTGTTTTTCAGTGTGCAGATCATCTTATGTTCTGTTTTTTTTTAATTGAATTATAGATGATTTATAATGTTGTGCCAGTCTCTGCTGTACAGGAAAGTGGCTGTTATACACACATATGCATTCTTTTTTATACTCTTTTGGGATAAACCATAATGGAAATTGGATATAGTTTCCTGTACTACACAGTAGGACCTTGTTTATCTATTTTAAATGTAATAGTTTGCACCTACCAATCGCAAACTCCTAATCCATCCCTCTCCCTCCTCCCATCCCCCTTGGCAACCACAAGTCTGATCTCTACGTCTGTGAGTCTGTTTCTGTTTTGTAGATAGGTTCATTTGTGCCATATTTTAGGTTCCACATAGAAGTGATATCATATGATATCATCCTTCTGACTTACTTCACTTAGTATGCTAATCTCTAGTTGCATTCATGTTGCTGAAAATGATATTATTTCTTTTTATGGCTGAGTAGTATTCCATTGTATATATTTACCACATCTTTATCCATTCATCTATCAGTACATATTTAGGTTATTTCCATGTTTTGGCTGTTGTGAATAGTGCTGCTACGAATATAAGGATACATGTGTCATTTTGAATGGTGGTATTTCCCTGGTGGCTCAGATGCTGAAGATTCTGCCTGTAATGTGGAAGATCTGGGTTTGATCCCTGGGTTGGAAAGATCTCGTGAAGAAAGAAACGGCAATCCACTTCAGTATTCTTGCCTGGAGAATTCCATGGATAAAGGAGCCTGGTGGGCTGTAGTCCATGGCGGTCACAAAATGTCCAACACGACTGTGCAACTTTCACTTTGTCTGGATATATGCTGATGGGTGGGATTGCTGGATCATATGGTAATTCTATTTTTAGTTCTCTGAGAAACATCAATACTGTTTTCCATAGTGGCTGCACCAAGTTACATTCCTACCAACAGTATAGGAGGGTTCCCTTTTCTCCTCACCCTCTCCAGCATGTATTATTTGTAGACTTTTAAATGATGGCCATTCCGACCGGTGTGATGTGTGGTACCTTATTTGTAGTTTTGATTTGCATTTCTCTAATAATTAGTCACATTGAGCATCTTTTCATGTGCCTACTGACCATCTGTATATCTTCTTTGAAGAAATGTCTATTTTTTTTGATTGGGGTTTCTGTTTTTTGTTGTTAAGTTGTATGAACTGTTTGTACATTTTAGCAATTAAGCGCTTGTCAACTGCATCATTTGCAAGTATCTTCTCCCATTCCATAGGTTGTCTTTTTTTTTTTTTTTATGGTTTCCCTTCTATGCAAGCGCTTGTAAGTTTGATTAAGTCCCATTTGTTTATTGTTGTTTTGGAAGACAGACCTAAAAAAACATTGGTATGATTTATGTCAGAGAATGTTTGCCTATGCTCTTTTCTAATTTTATGGTGTCATGTCTTATGTTTAAGTCTTTAAGTCATTTTAAGTTTATTTTTGTGCATGATGTGAGGGCGTGTCCTAACTTCATTGATTTTACATGCAGTTTTCCAACTTTCCCAGCACCACTTGCTAAAAAGACTGTCTTTTTTCCTGTTTTATATTCTTGCCTCCTTTGTTGAAAACTATACATTTTTATGTTTATTTCTGGTCTCTCTATTCTGTTCCACATGTCTGTTTTTGTACCAGTACCACATTCTTTTGATTACTGTAACTTTGTAGTATGGTCTGAAGTTGAGGAGGGTTATGCCTCCTGCTTTGTTTTTTCCTCAGATCTGCTTTGGCAGTTCTGGGTCTTTTATGGTTCTGTTTAGGTTTGGGATTATTTTTTCTAGTTCTGTGGAAAATGTCATGGATAAGTTGATAGGGGTCACATTAAATCGGTAGACTGATTTGGGGAGTATTGCCATTTTAACAATATTAATTCTTCCAATCTAAGAGAATGGGTTGTCTTTCCATTTCTTTGAATCCTTTTTAATTTCCTTTATTAATGTTTTATAGTTCTCAGTGTTCAAGTCTTTTGCCTCCTTGGTCACATTTATTCCTAGGTTTTATTTTTATTATTCTAAAAAGTTTTTTTTTACATTCCCTATCCAGTATTTCATCATTAGTGTAAAGAAATGCAACTGATTTCTGAATGTCAGTCATCATCTTATGTTTTGATGAATTCATTGCTATGCATTTAATGCATTTAATGTTTTCTGCTATTCTAGATGGCATTTTAAAATTTCATTTTCTAATTGATAATTGCTGTATATAGAATTACAATTAATTTTTGTATATTGACCTTTTGTCCTGAGTGCTCAATAAGTGGCCTAATTAGATCTACAATTTTTTTGGTAAATTCTTTAGGTTTCTCTACATATACAAATATGTTTTCTGCAAATAAAGACAAAGCGAGGATGTCGACTTGCACTTGTTCTATTGCATTGATTAATACTTTGAGGGCAAAATTAAATATAAATGGTTGGAGTGGAAATCCTTGTTTTGGTTCTGATCTTTTCTGAGGAAAAGCGTTTACTCTTTCCTCATTAAGACTCCATGAACTTAGATTGAGGAAGTTCCCTCTATTTCTAGTTTGTTGAGAGTTTATCATTGAGTGTTAAATTTTTGTCAAATTTTTTCATCTGTTGAACTGATCGTATAACTTTTCTATTTAACTCTGTTTAATACTGATTTTGAATGGTTAATATTATTGTTTTAAAATGTTTAATCATATATTAATTGAATGCATTAATATTAATAAAATATAATATAAATATATTAATCACATATTGATTTTGAATGTTTAATCAACTTTGCATTTTTAGAATATACTCAACTTGGTCATCATAGTCTAGTCTTTTCTTTATTGCTGGACTCAATATAGTAATACTATGTATATTTTTTCATGAATGTTTATGAAATATACTGATCTGTAGTTTACTCATAATTTCTTTGTCTGATTTTTTTAGGGTAACAACTTTTGGTTTCATTGATTTTTTTTTATTCTCTACATGTCCATTTCATTAATTTCTACTCATCTTTATTATTTCCTATTTTTTTTTAATTTAACTGCTTAAGGTTGTAGCTAGGATCATTGGCTTTTCTTTTTTTAAAAATATAAGTATTTAAATAAATTTTCTCTGATCTTTAGCTGCAGCCTACTGATTTTGGATTTGACATTTCCATTATAGTTCAGTTCATAATATTTTATAATACATCCTGCAATTTCTTATTTGACCCATGATTTATTTAAAAGTGTGTGGTTTAATTTCCAAGTATTTTGCTGCTGCTAAGTCACTTTAGTTGTGTCCAACTCTGTGTGACACCATGGACTTGCAGCCTACCAGGCTCCTCTGTCCATGGGATTTTCCAGGCAAGAGTACTGGAGAGGGTTCCCATTGCTTTCGCCATCCACGTATTTTAGGATTGCCCAAATAACTTTTCATCATCAGTTTACTCTATCTTGATTGATCTTCCTTGAACACGTGAAAACTGTGTGTATTCTGCTGTTAAGTTATCTGGGTCAAATTGGTTGATTGTGTCGTTCAGGCCTTCTGTATCTTTACTGATTTTTGTGTACTCTATCACTGACAGAGGAGACGTGAAATCTCTAACTAAAAATGTAGATTTCTCTTTCTCTGTTCAAGTATATCAGTTTTGATTCATTTGTTGTTTCATCTATTAAGCTGTATTATTTGGTACATATACTTTTCTTAACATTTTATTTATATATTGGACATGCAGCATGTGGGATCTTAGTTCCCCAACCAGGGATTGAATCCATTCCACCTCCATTGGAAGCTCAGAGTCTTAACCACTGGACCACCAGGGAAGTCCCAAGTACATGTACTTTTAAAAGCTTTTATTTAAAAATCATTATAGACGCACAGGAAGTTGCAAAGACAGTACAGAGAGGTCCCAAGTATTCATCACCCAGCTTCTTCTAATAGTATGTTTCTTTTTAGTTTATCAAAGCCAGGAAATTAACATTGCTATAATCTACATACCTTATTCAAATTTCAGCAATTTTTACATGTACTCATTTGTGTATGTATATGTATAGTTCTATGCAAATTTATCATCTCCATGCATTTATGTAACTACCACCACAATCAAATACGGAATTATTCCATCACTGCAAAGAACTGCCTCATATTGCCCTAACCCCCAGTGACAACTAATCAGTTTACCATTCCTATAATTTTATCATTCTATATATACCATTATATAAATGTTAGCATATACTATGTAACATTTTGAGATTAACTTTTTTTTTTTTACTCAACATAATGCTCTTAAGCTCTTTCAATGTTGTTGCAGGTATCAGTGTTTCTTTTTAATGCTGAGTAGTATCCCAATGGGATAAACCACAGTTAACTTTGCCTCTTGGAAGACATCTAGGTTGTTTCCAGTTGGGGGTTATTACAAATAAAGCTGCTATGAACATTGTGTACAAGCTTTTGTGATACGTTATATTTCTGTAGCATATATGCCCAGAAGTGCAATTGCTGTATCAGATGGTAAGCCTATGTTTAGTTTCCAGAGGATTTTGCCATTAGAGTCCCAACAGCAATTTATGAGAGATCCAGTTTTCCCCATATTTTTTACCAGCATTTGATATTGTCACTGTTTTTCTATTTTATCTGTTTTAGTAAGTGTATGATATTTCTTGGTTTTAATTTCTGTATTGGCTAATAATATTTAATCTTTTCCTATGCTTATTTGCCATCAATTTAGTGAGAAGCCTGTTTTTGTGTTTTGCCAATTTTCTATTTGGATATTTTTATTACTGTTGAATTTTGAGAATTATTTTTATATTCTAGATGTGAACTTTTGTCAGATACATGATTTGGAAATATTGTCTTCCAGCCTATAGCTTATTTTTTCATCATCTTCCTAGGCTCTTCCTAAAGCAAAAGTTTGAAATTTCAATGATGTGCAATTTATCTTATGGATCATGCTTTTGGTGTCATATCTAAGAACTGTTCACATACCCTAAGTCCTGAAGATTTTTTTCTCCTATGTTTTCCTCTAACATAGGCATTTAGGTATTTATGCAAGAAATGAAAAACATATTTTGTCTTTTAGATTGAAAATTGATTCTTTTCTTTTTTTGGTCAAGCTATGTGGTTTCTGGGATCTTAGTTCCCCAAACAGGGATGGAACCCATACCCCCTTCAGTGGAAGCATGGAATCCTAACCCCTGGACCACCAGGGAATTCCTGAGAGTCACTTTTTTTAACTATGAATGACCATTGGTCTCAGTACCATTTGTTGAAAAAACTACCTTCCTACATTGAATCTCTTGCGCCTTTGTCAAAAATCACTTGACCTTGGGACTTTCCTGGGATCCAGTGCTTTCACCACTGTGGCCCAGGTTCGATCCCTGGTCAGGAACTAAGATCTCACAAGCCTCAGAGCCAAAACAAAACAAACCACTTGGCCGAACAAAGTTGAAGGGAGGGGTATGCTGGGATTTAAGAAAGATGTCTTTTATTCCTCAGGAAATGGAAGTATGAAAGAGTTGGTAGGAACCATGTTAAGACCACAGAGGAGGCAGGCAGCCTTAGTGTGAAGTTACACCATGAAGAATACCACTGTATGTTAAATAGAGGAAGGAAAGAAATCGGTCTTTGTGACATATTTATGCTGCTGGATCAAACTAATCATGACACCTACTTACTCCTGGACTTGAGTTATGTAAGCCAATAAATCTTTATGGCTTAAAAAAAAAATTGGCCTTACTTTTGTAGGTCTGTTTCTCAGTTCTCTATTTCGTTTTATTGAACTGTGTGTCTTGATTACTGCGACTATTTTGTAAGTCTTAAAGTGGGTTAGATTAATTCTTCCAACTTCTTTTTCAAGATTGTTTTAGCTATTCTAGGGCCTATGCCTTTACATATAATTTTGGGATATGCTTGTTTATATTACAAAAAACATTTGCTTGTATTTTGATAGTCACAACTTAAAGTGGGGGGAACTGACATCTTTACTGAGTCTTCCAGTCCATAAATACTGTGTGTCTTTCTCTCCATTTGTTTACTCTGATTTCTTTCATCAGTGTTTAAAAAGTTTCAGCCTACAAGTTCTGTGCATATTCTGTTAGTTATTCCTAAGAATTTTACTTTTTGAGTAGTTGTTAATGTGTCAGGTTTTTAATTTCAGTTCCACGTGTTCAATGACAGTATATAGAAATAGAATACATTTTTATATGTTGATCTTGTATCCTACAGTCTTGCTGAAGTCACTTTCTGGTTCTAGGAGTTTTCTTGTAGATTCCTTGGAATTTTCCTATGTAGACAATCATATTATCTGCAAGAAGCACAGTATTACTTCTTTGTTTCAATCTGTATGTCTTTTCTTTCTTTTTCTAGCCTACTGCACTGTCTATCTAGAACTTCTAGTATGTTAAAAAATAATGACAGACATCTTTGTCTTACCGGGGGGAATTTAGCCTTTTAAGTATAGTATTTGTTTTAGGTTTGTGTGGTTGCTCTTTATTACTCTAGGAAGAGCTCCCCTATTCCTTACTTTCTGGGGGTGTTTTTTCCCATAAACGGGTATTAAATTTTGTCACATGCTTTTTCTGCATCAGTGTGTATGATCATGTGGTTTTTCTTCTTTGGCCTATTGATAAAGTGAATTATATTAACTCAAATATTGACTCAGCCTTGCATCCCTGAAATAAACTCCACTTGGTCATAAAGTGTAATTATTTTGGCATATTGCTGAATTCTATTTGCTAATAATTTTTAAAGAGTTTTTGTACCTATATTCATGAGGAGTATTGTTTTGTAGTTTTCTCTTTTCGTGCTTTCTTTGTTTGCTTTTGATATCAGGGTAATAGTTACTTCATTAAAGGAAATGGAGAGTGTTTTCTGTTTTCTCAGAGACTGGGCAGAATTCATGTCCATTCTTCTTTAAAAATTTGGTAGAATTTTAGGGTGGGTTACTTAAAGTGACTCAGACTTCATGCAAATGAGAGAAAAGTTTTCATTGAAATACTTGGATTTCAGGGTCTGGATGGTTAGGAAATTAGGGAAAATCATATGCAGACCCCATAGCATGCTCAAGTATGCCTGCTTTGAGCAGAGATTTGGTTTGTGTGTGTGTATGTGTGTGTGGCTAAGAGGAAAACAGAGAAGTCAGACAGTATGCCCATTAAACTATTGTATCTATTGTATATTGATTATATGGCTTTCCTCATACTTGGAGAGAAACTTCTAAGACCTGTTTTTCCCCAAATTCTAGTTATCATTCTTGTCCATAAGTGTCATTTCTGATGTCAATGACTTCAAAAGGTCATTTATTTTATCTGAATGAAAATAGTGGCATTAAGATTGTGGAAATTATGTAAAACCTGAAATAGTGTCTAATAGCAGCTGAGGATTGTAAAGCACCTTGACGTTATTACTCATACGAGCCAAACCTCTTATTTTCTGTTTAGCTGTGCATATTTAAAGGGTTGAAAATCATTTCTTTGACTACATTTTTTCACATAACTTTAGCATTTTCTAGATAATAACCATGACTGGATATTTCAGTTGAATAAAAGCAGTTGTAATCTGCCTTTTGTTTTTTAAGATCACTGGAAACTTGAATTTGATAAAAAATTTTATAATTTTGTGCTACTTGAAGTTTCTAAAATTATATTGTATGAAACATGTATTGTGTAAATATTTGATGCTGGTTTCATGAAATGATGCTTCTGAAATCAAAGCTTTTCTTACAACATGAAGTTGCAGAAACCTCAGTGTGTATACTCAGATATATAAATGGTTGCCTCCATAGATTGTCTACTTTTTAAAACTGGAAGTACAGAATTTTCTTCTGGAGCCTATTATACAGAGTGAAGTAAGCCAGAAAGAAAAACACCAATACAGTATACTAATGCATATATATGGAATTTAGAAAGATGGTAACAATAACCCTGTATACAAGACAGCAAAAGAGACACTGATGTATAGAACAGTCTTTTGGACTCTGTGGGAGAGGGAGAGGGTGGGATGATTTGGGAGAATGGCATTGAAACATGTATAATATCATATATGAAACGAGTCGCCAGTCCAGGTTTGATGCACGATACTGGATGCTTGGGGTTGGTACACGGGGACGACCCAGACGGATGGTATGGGGAGGGAGGAGGGAGGACGGTTCAGGATGGGGTTCACGTGTATACCTGTGGCGGATTCATGTTGATATATGGCAAAACCAATACAATATTGTAAAGTTAAAAAATAAAAAAAAATTAAAAAATAAAATTAGAAAAAAAAAAAACAAAAAAAAAACTGTGTGTTCCTCAGAGTTGTAGCTGGAGAAAGTATGCTGTTGGAGAATCAGTTAGTGTGGGACAAGTTGATTAAAGAGCGTCGATACTGCAACATGACTTTGTGCCAAGACAGAGCAATTTCGTTGCATTCCTCCAAGTGGGGTCAGAGCTCTACTTCTTGTTTAATTAGACTCCAAAACAAGGTCTAAAAATTGAATGCAGTTAGAGATTGCCCCCAAATCTAGTACATACTGTATTATACCACTTATACGTTGATTGCCTTTTCTCAATTGCTTCAAACATAACACTGTCACTTGAGCTTGAATCAGACTTGAATGAATTAATTACTGTTGAAAAAAGATGCCCTGTGGAATTAGCTCTTTTTGATTAAAGCCTCATTTGACTTAAGTGGTGAAAGCTCATTTATTTTTGTTTCAAATGCTACCTATAGTTGTTATCAGCACTTGTATTCTGCAGCTTGCTTTCCTAGGATTGGGAATTTGGGACTTGACGTGTAGTAAATCAGTAAGTGTACATTTTGCTTATTGGTATGCTGTGATCCAAGGGAATCTGAAATGTCTTACCAAAATAAAGCTTACATTTTTTCTTACACTGGATAAAATTTTTAAAAAAATTTGGTAGAATTCTCCAGACAACCATCTGGGCCTAGAGATTTCTTTTGGGGGATTTTAAGCTCTGAATTCAGTTTCTCTACTAGCTATAGAACTATTTAGATAATCCAGCATGCTATGATTTATGGGGTCGCAAAGAGTTGGACACAACTGAGTGACTGAACTGAACTGATATTATACTGGGTAGCTTGTGGCATCTTTTAGTTTTGAGTAATTGGTCCATCTCATCCAGATTGTCAAGTTTATGTGTAAACAGTTGTTCGTAATATCCCCTTATTTTCTTTCTAATGTCTGTGAGGTCTGTAGTGATACCCATTGTTTTGTTGTGGATATTGGTCTTGCTAGAGTTTGTCAGTTTTGTTTAGCAATTTTATTGATTTTCAAAGAACCAGCTTTTTGTGCCATCGGTTTTCTCGATTTTTCTATTTTCAGTTCTATTGATTTATATTTTTCTTTTAAAACAGTTCTATTGAGATATAATTTACATATCACAAGCTTCACTCACTTTGAGGGTGACAAGTTAGACCAGTTTTAGTACTTTGTACTGCTGTACAACCATCTGCACTATCCAGTTTAAGAACATTTCCTTTGTGTCTGTTGGCAGGGAATTCTCACTCCCACACTGCACGCACCATGTGGCATGTGGGATCTTAGTTCCTCAACCAGGGATTGAACCTGTGCTCCCTGCAGTAGAAGTGCAGAGTCTTGACTGCTGGACTGACAAAAGAAGTCTCAAAATGTCTCAAAAGAAGTCCCAAAATATGTAGTTTTTTGTGTGTTGGCTTTTTTCACTTGACATAATATTTTTGAGGTCCATCCATATTGTAGTATGTATCAACACTTTATTCCTTTTATTGTGAATAGTATTTCATTGTATGGATATACCACATTCTGTTCATCCATTTATCCATTGATGGATATTTGAGTTGATTCCAGTTTGGGGCTATTGTGAAAAATGTTACTGTGAACATTTGCTACAAAGCTTTGTATAAATACATGTTTTAATTTATCTTGGATACATACCTTGGAGTTCAATTTGATTGATTTTTGCTATTGAATTTAGTATTTTTCACTTTGTTTGCTTTGTGTTTATTTAGCTCTTTTTCTCATTTCTTGACCTGAGATCATAGGTTATTGATTTGAGAATTTTTATCTTTATTTAGTGCTGTATATTTCCCTCTCAGGAATGCTTTAGTTGCACCCTATAAATTTTGATATGTTGTATTTTCATTTTCATTCAGTTGGTAAATTTTTAAATTTTCTTTGAGACTTACTCTTTAACCCATGGATTATTCAGAACTGTGTTTTACATCCAAATGTCTGATTTTCTTATTGACTTTCTGTTACTGAATTTTAGTTTAATTCCAGGGTGTTCAAAGCATATATTATGAGTGATTTCAAATCTTTTTAAATTGTTGAGCTTTGTTTTCAGGTCCTGGATATGATCAGAATGTTCCATGGGTTCTTGAATAGAATATGTATTCTGTTTTAGGGTGGAATGTTCTGTTAGTGTCGATTAGACTCTGTTAGTTGATGGTGTTATTCACTTTTTCAATATCTTAGTTAGTAATTCTAATAATTATTGAAAAAGAATTTTATCAATTGTTTACCTATATGTTCTTGTTCGCAGTTCCATCAGTTGTCAAATTGTTGAAGTCTCTACATATATTTTGGTGAATTTGTCTATTTTACCTTTCAGTTACGAGTTTCTGCTTCATGTGTTTTGAAGTTCTTTGGTTTGGTACATACACGTTTAGGATGGCTGTGTCTTCTTGGTGGACTGACCCTCTTATTATGTAATGTCCATCTTTGTCCCTTTTAATTTTCTCTGGGTAAATAGACATGTGAGATTTTAAAATTTTCTTGATACTTGATACATTGTCCTTTTTGTCATTTTGAAATGTCTCAGTTTATCTCTGCTAACACATACTATTTTAAGGTCTACTTTTTTCTCATAGCCACTCAAGTTTTCTTATAGTTAGCATTGCATAGTATATCTTTTTCCATTCTTGTCAATCCCAACTCCTGATTCATCCCTCCCACATTTCCCTTTTGGTAATCCTAAATTTGTTTTTGAAGTCTGTGAGTCTGTTTCTGTTTTGAATGTAAGTTCATTTGTATCATTTTTTTTTTAGATTCCACATATAAATTATATGATATTTATCTTTTTCAGATTTACCTTACTTAGTATGATAATCTCTAGGTCCATCCATGTTGCTGCAAATGGCATTATTTAATTTTTTATGACTCATATTCCATACCACATCTTCCTTATCCATTCTTCCACCAGTGGACCTTGAGGTTGTTTCTATGTCCTGGTTATTGTAAATAGTGCTGCAGTGAACATTAGGGTACATGTATCCATGAGGTTTTGATATAGCAGTCTGCGTGTATTTATAGACACACACGCACATGAGATTGTTTTAAGTTGCTGGTCTCTTAATTTCAGATGCATTTCTAATATCCTGCATTTATACTCTCCTTTTCTCATGATTGCTGTTTTTCTTCATCCTTCAACATTATTTCTTTAAATATATTTTATTTCTGATTGCTGGTTTTGATAATCATATGTGTGGATGATTTCCTTTATTTCATGTATGCTTGCCTTTATCAGTAAGCTGCTTTCCCATTCTTCAATTTTCTTGTTTCTATTTGTGGCCTTTTCTTTTGCACCAAGAGAAGTTCCTTTAGCATGTGTTGTAAAGCTTATTTACTGGTGCTAAATTCTGTCAGCTTTTGCTGTCTATGAAGTTTTTGATTTCTCTTGTCAGGTCTGAAGAACAGTCCTGCTGGGTGGAGTATTCTGGTTACAATATTTTTCCCTTTTATTTCTTTAAATATATCATGCCACTTCCTTCTGGCCTACAGAGTTTCTGCTGAAAAATCAGTGGATAACCTAACGGGGGTTCCCTTGTATGTTATTTGTTGGTTTTCCCTTGTTGCTTTTAATATTTTCCCTTTGTCTTTAATTTTTGTGAGTTTGATTAATATGTGTCTTGGCATGTTCCTCCTTGGGTGTATGCTGTATGGGACTCTCTGTTCTTCCTGGACTTGAGTGAGTGTCTCCTTTCCCATGTTAGGGAAGTTTTCAGCTTATAGTCTCTTCAACTATTTTCTTGGACCCTTTGTCTCTTTTCCTTCTGAGACTCCTATAATGTGAATGTTGGTGTGTTTAATGTTATCTCAGAGGTTTCTGAGACTGTCCTCATTTCTTTTCATTGTTTTTTCTTTATTCTGTTCCATGGCAGTGATTTCTAACCATCTATCTTTCAGAGCACTTTATTCATTCCTCTGCCTCATGTATTCTTCTGTTGATTCCTTCTAGTGTATTTTTTTTCATTTCAGTTATTGTTTTGTTTATCTCATTTTGTTTGTTTTTTAGATCTTCTGATTCATGGGGTTGCAAAAAGTCGGATACGACTGAGTAACTGAACTGAATTCTTTGTTAAAAATTTCTTGTATTTTCTCAGTCTGTGAGTCTATTCTTCTTCTGAGATCTTGGATCATCTTTACTGTCATTAATCTGAATTCTTTCTCAATAAGACTGCTTTCTCTACTTCACTTAGTTCTTCTGGAGTTTTATTTTGTTCCTTCATCTGGAACATACTTCTCTGTTATCTCATTTTGTCTAACTTTCTGTGGTTGTCTTCTTTCCACAGGCTGCAGGATCATAGTTCCTCTTACTTCTGGTGTCTGCCCCATGGTGGGGGGAGTTGGGTCTTGTCTCTGTGGTGGGAAGGGCTGTATCAGGGGGTGTGTTTAGCAGTGGCTATGAGCTCAGGAGCCTGAGCTGCTGCTGATGGGGCTGTGTTCCCCCAGCTGGATGTTTGGCCCGAGGCATCCCAGCACTGGAGCTTTTAGGCTGTTGGTCAGCTCTTGGTGCCAAAATAGCAACCTCTGGGGGAGTCCATGCCAATCAGTATTTCCTGGGGCCTCTGCCACCAGTGTTCTTGCCCCAACAGTGAGCCAAAGCCAACCCCACCTCCCCAGGAGACCTTCCAATATCTATGGGTAGGTTCCAATATCTATGGGTAGGTCTAGCCCAGTCTTCTGTGGAATCACTGCTTTGTGCTGGGTCCCTGTGCATGTCGTATCTGTGTGCATCCACAAGAGTGGAATCTCTTTCCCTCAGTCCTGTGAAGCTCCTGTACTCAAGCCCTGCTGTCCTTCAAAACCAAATGCTCTGGAGGCTCCTCCTCCCGCTCCCAGACCCTCAGACTGGGGAGCCTCATGTGGAGCTTAGAACTCTCACTCCTTTGGGTGATCCTCTGCAATACAGTCTTTTTTTCTTTTTTTTTTTAGTTTGTGGGTCGCCCCGCTGGCCAGTATGGGATTTCTTTTTTTTGGCAGTGTCATGCAGTTTATGGAATCTCAATTCCCTGACTAGGGATTGAACCCAGGCCACAGAAGTGAAAGCACCAAATCCTAACCTCTGGGCAACCGAGAGGACTCCCTGTAGGATTTCTTGAAAGTGCCCCTCCTAACAGTTTGTTGTGGCTTCTTTGTCTTTGGATATAAAAACTCATTTTTGGTAGATCCAGCCTTTTCTGTCGACGGTTGTTCAGCAGTTGTTTGTGATTTTGGTGTTTACGTGAGAGAAGGTGAGTTCAAGTTCTTCTGCTCCAGGATTGAGGGGCTGCTTTTAATTCATGTTCTTCTGCTCCAGGATTGAGGGGCTGCTTTTAGTCTGGATGCTTGCTGCTGCTTTTCTCAGTGTGTGCTGGCTGTTATCCCCTTGATGTGTGTGGCAGGTATGGCGGCCCTGTACATGTTCCTGATATAGCAGGTGGATGGCAGTAATTGGTGCCTGTTGGCCAATTAATTAATTCCTTCATTGATTGTTTCCTGTCTTCTTTTATATTATTGTTTAGTATTCTGTTTTGTCTCAGATACTAGTTTATTTGGTATCCTCCTTGATTTTCAAGTGTTTTTCTAAGGTTTACACTATACATCTTTAACTTATGTTAATAAATATAATAGAATTTGAGCAATATTATGCCAGTGTAACAGTTTACTTCCATTTCCCTCCTTTTCTTTTTTTGGTGCCATTGTTGCCCTATGTTTTACTACTGCACTATTTTAAGCCCCCACACTGTTACTTTTGCTTTAAATAATTAATTATCTTTTAAAGAAATTTAAAAATGAAAAGTCTTTAATATGCAACTTGCATTTTTATCATTTCTGTCATTGATTCCTTACATAGATCCATGTTTCCATTGGTGTCACTTTTTCTTTTGACTAAAGAACTTCCTTTAATGTTTCTTGCAGTATAGATCTGGTTGCAGATTTTACAGGTTTTTATTTGAACAAAATCTTTATTTCACCGTAATTTTTGTAAAGTACTTTTGGTGGATATAGAATTCTGGGTTGCCAATTTATTTCTTTTAATACTTTAAAGATATAGTTCCTCCCTCTTCTGCCTTGCAATTTTTTTCTTTCAGTACTTTAAAGATACAGTTCTTCTTTCTTCTGCCTTGCACTATTTTTGACGCAGAGTCTGAGATCTTTCTTTTGTTCTCTTTAATTTCCACTGGCTGCTTCTAAATTACTCTCTTTATCAATGGATTTCAGAAATTTGATTATGATGAACCTTGGTGTGTTTTTCTTTATTGTGTTTTCTTTATAGTGAATTTTTTGTGGTGTATTTAATCCTACTTCTTGATTCTGTGGGTCTATAATTTCCTATGAATTTAGGAAGTTTGGGGCTATATTCAAATACTATTTATCCCCACCCCCCACACACATATACAAAATTAGAGAACTCAGACTCCACTTATATTAGGCCACTTGATATTTTCCCACAGCATCCTGAAGGGCTTTTTCAGTCATTTTCCCTCTGAAAATTGCCTCCAGGTTAAAAAAAAAAAGATTCTGGGGCTCATCTCAATGCTTCCCTTCTCTCAGTCTTGCACTCCTTTTGTGCCAATGTCTAAAAACATTTTTCTACATATTTTTATAAATTTTCTATTTGCTTAAAGTCATATAGCTAGTTCCACATTGTCAGAAGAGCTTTTCACTTTGCTTTTTGCATTAACAATATATTCTGGAAGTCATTCTATATCATTTTACAAAGATCTTTTTTTGCGCTTCACAAAACTCGATTGTATGTGTTCATATCATAGTCTATTCTTATTCAACTAAGGTTTTCCATTTAAGTAGTTTCCAGTCTTTTTGCAGTTATAAATAACACTGTAGTGAATAACCTGGTGCATATGTATTTTCATAATTTTTGAGGTGTATATTTAGGGTAAATTTCTAACACTGTGATTGCTAAGTCATAGAGTAAGTACATATGTGATTCTGTTAGATATAACTATTTCCCTACATAAAGATTGTACCATTTTGCATTCCAGTAGATGAGAATGCTAATTTTTCCATAGCCTCATCTACAGAATATGTTGCCAACCTTTTTAATTTTTGCTAATCTGATCAGTTTTTTTAAATCTCAAAATCACTTTGATTAGAATAGGTCTCATTACTGTTGAAGTTAAATACCTTTTCATATGTTTAAGAGCCAGTTTATTTCTTTTAAAAATTGTCTGCTCATTTTTTAATCTCATTTTTCTATTAGATTTTTTGAGTGTTTTGTCCTAAAATTTTAAAAAGTTTTTTATACGTTTAGTGATATTAGCCCTTTGCCCAAGAAATAAGTTGTAAATATTTTCTCCCAGTATGTCATTTTCTTTCAATTTTGTTTATGGTATTTTTGTATAGGAACATTTCCCCCCTGCATTTTTATGTAATCAAATGAGTCAGTCTTTTCCTATATGCATTTAGGTTTTCAGTAATAGTTAGAAAGCCTTGTCCCACACTCAGGTTATAGAAAAATCCATTAGTTTTCTTTTAGTATTTGTATGTTTTTGTTTGTACATTTAGATCCTTGATCTATATGGACTTTATTCTTGTGTGTGCTGAGGTATGGAACTAATTTTATCTTTTTTTTCTCCCCTAAATGGCTATCCAGTGTCCCAGTACTTTTTATTAAAAACTTCACACATGTCTCAGTGATTTGAGACTACATCTTGATTATGTACTAAGCTTCTGTATTGCCAGAAAGTTTTAAAGATCAGAAAGTTACACTTCTTTCTCACTCAGTTATCATTATATATTGAAGTCAATTACTTTGTTTAGAAAAAATAACTCATACAAGACTACCTGTTTCAAAAAATGTGTAATAATTTTGGTAACAATATACTAGCATACTGGGGGAAAATTAAACAAATTTCATCTCTCTAAAGACTTAAGTCTTCTTGGGATATTTTCATGTGGACAAATTTCTTGGCACATTTAAGTTCTGTGGTATAATAAACAGTAATCATACTAATGTGATCAAGACTAGAAGAGGTCATTCAAATTGAAGGAGAGGTAGACCTGTTTGTTTTCCCTTAAACTTTGATTTCTAAATCACTGATAGTAGTTCCAAACCATTAATGAAATGCTTTCTTATTCTTAAGGTTCATAGATCATCTTTTCAAATCAAATATGCAAAATATTTTTCACATAAACTTCAGATGAACATCACAGAAATATTAAGGCTAAACCATTCAGCGTCCTCCAAATCCTTGAATATCCCACCTGTCCGAATTGTGATACATGTTGATCTATTGATTATCTGTTCTTACATAATTGCTCCTTAAATTATCCCTTAATTTGACCTTGAGGATGTTCCTCAAATAGGCAAATTAGATTGAATTCAAAGATTACTAGATGGTCCAGTGATTAAGACTTTGCCTTCCAGTGCAGGGGGGCCGGGTTCAGTCCCTGGTCAGAGAGTTAAGGTCCCACATGCCTCAGGGGCAAAAAAGTGAAAATTGCTCAGTTGTGTCCAGCTCTTTGCCACCCCATGGATTGTAGCCTGCCAGGCTCCTCTCTCCGTGGAATTCTTCAGGCCAGAATACTGGAGTGGGTAGCCATTCCCTTCTCTAGGGAATCTTCCCAACTCAGGGATGGAACCCAGGTCTCCCACATTGCATGCAGATTCTTTACCATCTGAGCCACCAGGGAAGGCCCAGGGGCAAAAAACTAAAATATAAAAAAGAAGCAATATTGAAACAAATTCAATAAACTTTTAAAATGGTCCATAACCAAAAAAATCTTTAAAAAAGTTAAATTGATTGTGGCAATCATTAAAAAAAAAAAAGAAAGATTGTTGTTCAGTTGCTAAGTCATGTCCGACTCTTTGCAACCCCATGGACTGCAGCACGCCAGGCTTCCCTGTCCTTCACTGTCTCCCCGAGTTTGCTCAGACTCATGTCCATTGAGTTGGTGATGCCATCCAACCATCCCCTCCTCTATCACCCCCTTCTCCTCCTGCCCTCAGTTTTTCCCGGCATCAGGGTCTTTTCCAATGAGTTGGCTCTTTTCATCAGATGGCCACAGTATTGGAGCTTCAGCAACAGTCCTTCCAATGAATATTCAGGTTGATTTCCTTTAGGATTGACTGGTTTGATCTCCTTGCAGTCCAGGGAACTCTCAGGAGTCTTCTCCAGCTCCACAATTTGAAAGCATCAATTCTTCAGCAGTCAGCCTTCTTTATGGTTCCAACTTTCACATCTATACATGACTACTGGAAAAACTATAGCTTTGACTAGACAGACTTTTGTTGGCAAAGTGATGTCTCTGCTTTTAACATGCTGTCTAGGTTTGTCATAGCTTTTCTTCCAAGGAGCAAACATCTTTTAATTTCATGGCTGCAATCACCATCTGCAGTGATTTTGGAGGCCAAGAAAATAAAGTCTGTCATGATTTCCATGTTTCCCCATCTATTTGCCATGAAGTGATGGGACTGAATGCTCTGATCTTAGTTTTTTGAATGTTGAGCTGTAAGCCAGTTTTTCACTCATCTTTTTCACCTTCATCAAGAGGCCCTTTAGTTCCTCTTCACTTTCTGCCATAAGGGTGGTGTCATCTGCATATCTGAGGTTATTGATATTTCTCTTGGCAATCTTTCTTTCATCTTGTCATTCATCCAGTCCAGCATTTCACATGATGTACTCTGCATATAAGTTCAATAAGCAGGGTGACAATATACAGCCTTGATGTAATCCTTTCCCAGTTTTGAACCAGTTGTTGTTCCATGTCTGGTTCTAACTGTTGCTTCTTGACCTGGTTACAGGTTTCTCAGGAGGCAGGTAAGGTGGTCTCTTATTCCCGTCTCTAAGAATTTTCCAGATTGTTGTGATCCACACAGTCAAAGGTTTCAGTATAGTCACTGAAGTGGAAGTAGATGTTTTTCTGGATTTCTCTTGCTTTTTCTAGGAACCAAATTGTTGGCAAATTGATCTGTGGTTCCTCTGCCTTTTCTAAACCCCACTTGTACATATGGAAATTCTCAGTTCACATACAGTTGAAGCCTAGCTTGAAGGATTTTGAGCATTACCTTACTAGCATGTGAAATGAGCAAGATCGTGCAGTAGTTTGAGCGTTCTTTGGCATTGCTCTTCTTTGGGATTGGAATGAAAACTGACATTTTCCAGCCCTGTGGCCACTGCTGAGTTTTCTAAATTTGGTTGCATTCTAAGGGCAGCACGTTCACAACATCATCTTTTAGGATTTGAACTAGCTTAGCTAGTATTCCATCACCTCCACTAGTTTTGTTCATAGTAGTCCTTCCTAAGGCCTACTTGACTTCACACTGCAGGATGTCTGGCTTGAGGTGAGTGACCACACCATCGTGGTTATCCAGGTCATTAAGACCTTTTCTGTACAGTTCTTCTGTGTAGTCTTGCCACCTCTTCTTAATCTTTTTTGCTTCTGTTAGGTCCATATCATTTCTGACCTTTATTGTGCCCATCTTTGTATGAAATGTCCCCTTTCTATCTCTAATTTTCTTGAAGACATCTCTAGTGTTTCCCATTCTGTTGTTTTCCTCTATTTCTTTGCATTGTTCACTTAAAAATGCCTTTTTATCTCTCCTTACTATTCTCTGGAACTCTGCATTCAGATGGGTATATCTTTTCTTTTCTCTACCTTTCGCTTCACTTTTCTCGGCTATTTGTAAGGCCTCCTCAGACAACCATTTTGCCTTGTTGCATTTCTTAATTTTGGAAATGGTTTTGGTCACCACCTATTGTACAGTGTTACAAATCTCTGTCCATAGTTCTTCAGGCACTCTGTCTATCAGATCCTAAAGCCTTGAATCTATTTGTCACTTCCACTGTATAATCATAAGGGATTTGATTTAGGTCATACCAGAATGATCAAGTGGTTTTCCGTACCTTCTTCAATTTAAGCCTGAATTTTGCAATAAGGAGCTCATGATCTGAACCACAGTCAGCTCTCTGTCTTTTTTTTTTTTTTTTGCTGATCATGTGGAGCTTCGGCTGCAAAGAATATAATCAATCGGATTTCGGTATGACCATCTGATGTCCATGTGTAGAGTCATTTCTTGCGTTGTTGGAAGAGGGTGTTTGCTATGACCAGTGCATTCTCTTGGCAAAACTGTTAGCCTTTGCCCTGCTTCATTTTGTACTCCAAGGCCAAACTTGCCTGTTATTCCAGGTATCTCTTGACTTCCTACTTTTGCATTCGTCTCCTGTGATGAAAAGGACATCTTTTGGTGTTAGTTTTAGGAGGTCTTGTAGGTCTTCATAGAACCATTCAACTTCAGTTTCTTCAGCATTAGTGGTTGGGGCATAAACTTGGATTACTGTAATGTTGAATGGTTTGCCTTGGAAACAAACTGAGACCATTTAGTAATTTTTGAGGTCACGCCCAAGTGCTGCATTTCAGACTCTTTTGTTGACTATGAGGGTTAATAGTAAAAAAAAAAAAAAGATTACAAGATGATATTTGGGTTTTTAGAGGATAATACCTATGTTTTTCCTTGAATTCATTAATTTAATAGTACCATGAGTAAGTTTTTCTGATATTGATCCTTTTAGAGTAAATAATATTAGGTAGTTACCTAATACGGAGAAGGCAATGGCACCCCACTCCAGTACTCTTGCCTGGAAAATCTCATGGACAGAGGAGCCTGGTAGGCTGCAGTCCATGGGGTCGCTAGGAGTCGGATACAACTGAGTGACTTCACTTTCACTTTTCACTTTCATGCATTGGAGAAGGAAATGGCAACGCACTCCAACATTCTTGCCTGGGGAATCCCAGGCACGGGGAAGCCTGGTGGACTGCCGTCTCTGGGGTCGCACAGAGTTGGACACGACTGAAGCAACTTAGCAGTTACCTAATATTTTAAAACATAATATTAGGCAATACTTCTCTGTGCCAGGCAAGGCCATTTTCATGGATATGTGAACTGTGCAGTCATACTGGTCCCCATCCTTTGAAGAGCCCAGCATTTGGTTTAATGCTCTGCTGTCAACATTTTGAAACTGTAGTCATTTTTATTTTTTAATTTAAAAAATTTTTATTATATTTTTTGACTGCACTGGGTCCTTTTATACATGGGCCTTCTCTAGTCACAGTGAGCCGTTACTCTTTGCTGTGGTGCTTGGGCTTCTTACTGCAGTGGCTTCTGTTGCAGAGCACGGGCTCAGTAGCTGTGGTACATGGGCTTAGTTGACCCCCCCGCATGTAGAATCTTCCTGGACCAGGGATTGAACCCATGTTCCCTCCATTGGCAGGTTGATTCTCAACCATTGGACCACCAGGGAAGCCCTGTAGTAATGTTTTTTCTTAATATATCTATTTTATTGAAGTATAGTTGACTTACAATGTTTCAGGTGCACAGCAAGGTGATTCTTGACACGTATATTATTTTTGAAATTACTTTCCATTATAGGTTATTACAAGATATTGACTATAGTTCCCTATGCTATATAGTAAACTTTTGTTGCTTGTTATATATCTTTTAAAATTAGAAATCTAGCATTCTACTCATACTAAGTCAAACAAGTGGATTCAAAGTGTCATAAATTTTTGTTAGGCAAAAATTAATAAATTTTCTAAAATACATATATTATACATATTATTTATGTGTATACAAAAGCTTTTCTACTGCATCTTGATAGAGGCTTGAGAAAGAGCATAAAAAAGCGATGGAGAAATTGGAAAACATAAGCTAAATGAAATGATAGCACTGAATACTGAATATGAAATAGAAAAAGCAAAACAAACTAGATAAAAGTTAAAGATCATCATATCGTCCAGTTGTTTTTAAACATGGCTGCTCATTAGAAACATATCTGGAGCTCTGGAGAAAAAGCAATACCTGGGCATTTATATTTTTCAAAAAATTTCAAGATAATTCTGGTATGCATCTGGATTTTAAAGTGATTACAGGTTTTGCTATTAAATAGTAGTTTTGGTGATATAGGGTTCTTTTATTTTTCTTTTCACCAATCATGATACAGTGGTATTATGTGAGTAATAGTTACATAATCATAATAGTGAAAGATGTTTATCAGTTTTCACAATTGTCAGACAAAAAATAAAAGATAATTACAATTGCAAGTCATAATGGGAACATGATAAACCTAACAATATAAAATAATTACATACAATTTGGGGGGGTCAAGCAGAGTGATATGGTAAGTGGAGTGCATACATGCACATTTTCATCCACCAGCCAGTCTATGTCTTTTGGTTGGTGTGTTTAATCTATTTACATTTAAGGTAATTATCCATATGTAGATCCTATTACCATTTTCTTACTTGTTTGGGGTTTATTCTCTGTAGGTCTTTTCCTTCTTTTGTGTTTCCTGCCTAGAGAAGTTCCTTTAGCATTCATTGTAAAAGCTGGTTTGGTGGTGCTGAATTCTCTTGACTTTTGCTTGTCTGGAAAGTTTTTTATTTCTCCATCATATGTGAATGAGAGTCTTGCTGGGTAGCGTGTTCTTGGTTGTAGGTTCTTCCCTTTCATTACTTTCAATATATCGTGCCATTCCCTTCTGGCTTGTAGAGTTTCTGTTGAAAAATCAGCTGATAGCCTGATGGAAGTTTCCTTGTATGTTATTTGTCTTTTTGTTGTTGTTGTTGTTGTTGCTTTTAATATTTTATCTTTGTCTTTAATTTTTGTCAGTTTGATTACTATAAGTCTTGGTGTGTTCCTCCTTGGGTTTATACTGCTTGGGATTCTCTGTGCTTCCTGGACTTGGTTGACTATTTCCTTTCCCATGTTAGGGAAATTGAAAGTCGCTTAGTCATGTCCAACTCTTTGTGACCCCATGGACTGTACAGTGTGTGGAATTCTCCAGGCCAGAATACCAACTGGGTAGCTTTTCTCTTCTCCAGGGGATCTTCCCAACCCAGGGATTGAACCCAGATCTCATGCATTGCAGGTGGATTCTTTATCAGCTGAGCTACAAGGGAAGCCCACGAATACTGGAGTGGGTAGCCTATCCCTTCTACAGGGGATCTTCCCGACCCAGGAATCGAACCTGGGTCTCCTGCATTGCAGGTGGATCCTTTACCAACTGACCTATCAGGGAAGCCCAATTCCCATGTTAGGGAAGTTTCAGCTATTATCTCTTCAAATGTTTTCTCAGGTTCTTTCTTTCTTCTCCTTCTGGGACTCCTATAATGTGAATGTTGGTATGTTTAATGTTGTCCCGACAGTCTCTTAGGCTGTCTTCATTTCTTTTCATCCTATTTTCTGTATTCTGTTCTATGGCAGTGATTTCCACCATCCTATTCTCTAGGTCATTTATGCATTCATCTGCCTTAGTTATTCTGCTATTGATTCCTTTTAGTGTATTGTTCATCTCTGTTTATTTGTTCTTTAGTTCTTGTAGGTCTTTGGTAAACATCTTCTCCATTGTTTTCCTGAGATCCTGAATCATCTTTACTAACAATATTCTGAGTTCTTTTTCTGGAAGGTTGTGTGTCTCTACTTTATTTCGTTTTTCTGGGGTTTTGTCTTGTCCCTTCATCTGGGACATAACTTTGTGTTTTTCCATTGTGATTAACTTTCTGTAATATGACTTTTGTTTTAGTTGCTGTGGGACTGTGCTTCTTGCTTCTTCTGTCTGCCCTCTGATGGATGAGGCTAAGAGGCTTGTGTAAGCTTCCTAATGGGAGGGACTGGCGATGGGAAAAACGGGGTCTTGCTCTGGTGGACAGGGCTTTGCTCAGTAAAACTTTAATCCAATTATCTGCTGATGGATGGGGTTGCACTCCCTCGCTGATGGTTGTTTGGCCTGAGGCGACCCAGCCCTGGGGTTAATGGTTGGGTTAATGGTGAACTCCAAGAGGGTTTATGCCAAGGGGGACTTTCCCAGCCTGATGCTGCCTGTACCCCAACCCCGTGGTGAGCCCCTTCCAGTCCATGCCTCCACAGGAGACCCTCCAACACTAGCAGGTAGTTTTGGTTCTGTCTCCTGTGGAGTCACTGCTCCTCTCCTATGGGTCTTGTTGCGTGCAAGATTTTGTTTGTGCCCTCCAAGACTGGAGTCTGTGTTTCCCCCAGTCCTGTGAAAGTCCTATAATCAAATCCCATTGGCTTTCAAAGCCAGATTCCCTGGGGATCCCCAGGCTGGGAAGCCTGACATGGGGTTCAGAACCTACACAGCAATGGGAGAACTTCTTTGGTATTATTTTTCTCCAATTTGTGGGTCACCCACTGACGGGGTATGGGATATGATTTTATCGTGATTGGGCCCCTCCTATCATCTGGCTGCAGCATCTTCTTTGTCTTTGGACGTGCAGTATCTTTTTTTGGTGGGTTCTAGTACCCTCCTGTCAGTGGTGGTTCAACAGGTAGTTGCACTTTCCTCCTGTAGTAATTTTTAAACAAGGAGTTCCCTTGTTTTCATTTTGCACTGGTCCTGCAAATTATGTAGCCAGTCCTGGTACCAAGCAATGTATTTAGTAAGGAGAGTATATAATTTAATAGATATTTTTGAAACATTCATTAGGTTTCCACATGTGAAATGGAGTTTAGGGAAAGTGAAAGAGGAAGTAATAAGACCAGAGGGGAAGCTGACAGCATTTAAGGTGGTAGTGGTAAAGGGGAAAGTAATCAATAGATTCAAAGTATAGTTTGGAGGTAGTAAGGATTGACATGAACTGGTAATGAATAAATGCAGGAATATAGAGAAAGATGTTAAGAATGACCTGAGAATTTATTTTTTATTTTTTTACTTTGCCTGCATGTGTCTTCCTTGAGCCCTGAGGGCGTTCTCTAGTTGTGGCAAGTGGGCTGAGTTGCCTGGTAGCATGTGAGATTTTAGTTCCTGGGCCAGGGATTGAATCCACTTCCCCTGTGTTGCAATACAGATTCTCAAGCATTGGACTACCAGGAAGTCCCAAGAATGACCTGAGAATTTATTTTTGGGGGGCATGTTTGCTTTTTCTTTCCCTGTTCCCCCACACACACCCTTAAACCTAAGGAAGCAGGTTCTGAGAAGACAGTACAGTGGCCTTGGCCTCCGGGGATCCAAGGGCCACATGTGTGGCCCAAAGGAAAGTGGCAGGAGAGGTGGGCCAGGGTGCGCTGGGTGGGTGGTGGTAGCAGTAACAGGAGTATCGACACATTGCAGTTTGTGTGGGCGTGCTGGACTGGTTCAACCACAGTGTTCTTCGGGCAACCAGCCAGCAAAATCCACATCTTCCACCTCAGACCACTTGGTCAAGGCATGGTTCATGAGCATCTTCAGGTCTGCTAGCTCGGAAGTCCTGGGTGAACATGCCTGTTGGGCAGCTTGGGAGAAAGGCTCATTGATGATGTAGTCCAGCTGCTCAAAGATCGCCATGGCTGGCTGGCTGTCCATCCTGTGACTGCTGATGGGGCTTCCAGGGTGACCTGAGAATTTCTGACTAGAAGTGGCCCTTATTAGATGAGGAAAGTTGGAGAGAAAACATTTTTTGAGGCTGTGGTTAAGAGTTGGGTTTGACACTATGCTAAGTGAAAGAAGCCAGATACAAAGGCTGTGCATTTGTTTTTCTATTGCAGTATAGTTGATTTGCAGTGTTGTGTTCATTTCTGTGCACAACAGAGTGACTCAGTTTTACACGTATACATTCTTTTTTGTATTCTTTTCTATTATGGTTTGTCTCAGGAGATTGGATATAGTTCCCTGTGCTGTACACATAGGACATTATTGTTGATCCATTCTAAATGTAGTAGTTTGCATCTGCCAACCCCAAACTCCATATGGTCCCTATCCCTCCTCCCTCCCCCTTGGCAACCACTAGTCTGCTCTCTATGTCTGCAAGTCTGTTTCTGCTTTGTAGATAAGTTCATTCATGTCTTATTTTTTATTTGTTTTTATTTGATATGCGAGATCTTAGTTCCCCAATCAGGGATCAAACTCACGTCCCTTGCATTGGGAGTGCAGAGTCTTAACCACTAGACCACCAGGAAAGTCCCATTTGTGCTGCATTGTAGATTCCACATATAAGTGACATCATAAGGTATTTGTCTTTCTCTGACTTACTTCAATTATTATGAAAATTTCTAGTTGCATCCCTGTTGCTGCAGATGACATTACTGTGTTCTTTTTTATGGCCAAGTAATATTCTATTGTATACATGTACCACATCTTCTTTATCCATTCTTCTGTTGATGGACATTTCGGTTGTTCGCATGTCTTGACTATTGTGAATAGTGCTGCTGTATCTTTTTAAATTAGTTTTGTCTGAATATATGCCCAGGAGTGGAATTGCTGGGTCATAATGGTCACAATTTTAATTTTCTGAGAAATCTCTTTACTGTTTTCCATAGTGGCTACACCAACTTACATTCCTGCCAACAGTGTGTTATTTGTAGACTTTTTAAAAAATTTATTTATTTATGGCTTCTCTGGGTCTTCTTTAGAGTGCGTGGGCTTCTCGTTGTGACAGCTTCTCTTGTTGCAGAGCACTGGCTCTAGAGCACAGACTCAGTCATTGCAGTGCTTGGGCTTAGTTGCTCCTTGGTTTTTGGGATCCCCCCAGACCAGAGGTTGAACCTGTGTGCCCTGCATTGTCAGGCGGATTCTTAACCACTAGACCACCAGGGAAGTCCTGTAGACTTTTTAATCATGGTCATTTTGACGTGTGTGACTTGGTATTTCATCTATAATTCCTTTTTTGTGTGTGAAATTTCTAGAGAAAGCAAAACTATATAATACGTAGATCAGTGGCTATCTGAAGCTTTGGATGGGAACAAGAATTGACTGCAGACAGGCATAAAGGATTTTGGGGGTTGACGGCAGTATTCTAAAAGTGGATTGTCGTGTTGGTTTTGTAACTATATTAAATTGCTAAAATCACTGATCATCCATGTGAGCTCTATGATAAGTACGGAGTTGTGAAAAGATTAACACAAAAGATTGAGAGGACTTCCTTGGCAGTCCAGTGGTTAAGACTTTGCACTTCCAATGCAGGGGCTGTGGGTTCCATCCCTTGTGGGGGAACTAAGATCCCACATGCTGCATTGTGTGGCGAAAAAATAAATATTAATAAAGATATAATAGAATATAATTTGTAATCTTTATTCTTAAAAAAGAAAAGATTGATATAGCTGTGATTATGTCAGGGAGTACTATTGTTATTCCCATTTTATAGATAAAAATTAAAAGCTTCAGGACTTCCCTGGTGGCTCAGGGGTAAAAAATCTACCTACCAGTGGAGAAGACATGGGGTTGGATCCCTGATCTGGGAGGATCCCACATGCCGCGGAGCAACTAAGCCCATGCACCACAACTACTGCGCCTGTACTCCAGAGCTGGGAGCCACAACTACGGAAGCTTGCATGCCCTGAAGCCTGTGCTGTGCAACAGGAGAGGCCACCCCAATGACAAGGCCTCACACTGCAACTAGAGAGTAGCCCCCTCTTGCCACAACTAGAGTAAAAACCTGTGCAGCAACAAATACCCAGCACAGCCAAAAATACATAAATAAAATTTAAAAAATAAAGGCTTCATGGTTATAGAGCTACTAAGTATAATATGCAGTATTGGAACTTGAGTCTTTTTTGACACTAAGGCATACTCTTGACTACTGTAATATATTCACTTTCTATTTTAAAATTGTTTGCTGCATCTTGTTGATCCGAGGCTCTCTTGGAATCATAAAACAGAGAGGAAAAAAAGATAGAGACTGGAAAATTCTATCGATCCTGTACACCAGTACTTCCATTTTCACTGGATGTAGGTGACAGCAAGTTTTTTGTCCGGTGTGAGTTACGTGACCACACCTTACTTGGTTCTTTGGCAAACTATGTTTTCTCTTTCAAGTCATTAAGTTAAACAGTTTAATTAGGGCCACTGGTAGCTTAAAAGGCAGAGACTGTATCTTCCAAAAATGTTCTCTCCTAAGGAAAATGGATACACACAAATGAATATATATAATCTTTACTGCTTTTTATGATTACCATTAGCATAAAGATTACTATATTGATTAGCATTAAGTATGGGGAAATGTTGGTCAAAGGGTAAAATTTTTAGTTATAAAATGAATAATTTGTGGAATCTGATGTACAACATGGTGACTATAGTTAACAATATTGTAGTGTAACTTGAAATTTGTTAAGAGTAAATCTTAAGTGTTCTTACCACACACATTAAAAAGTGGTAACTAGATGAGGTGGTGGATGTGTTAACTATATTGTGTTGATCATCTCACAATATATATATATCAAATCATGTTGTACCCCTTTTAAATTCATATAATTTGGTCAATTATACTTCCATAAAGCTGGAAAAAATGAAGCATTAAGTGCCTGCTGTGCTAGTCACTGAGGAGGTAAGTGATAATCAAAAGAGGCATGGCCTCTGCCTTCTTGCAGCTTTATTTAGTCACATCTTAGTGGGAGAAGCAGGCATTATTCTTAAGCACTATAGAATTATAAAATTTTAAATTGTTCTAGGTTCAACAAAGGAAAATATAAGGTTGTCTGAGGGAGTATAACAGAGGATCCTGATTTTAACTAGGGTTGAAGAGAAGACCTCTATTAGGAAATTACATTTAAACTGAGACCTGAAAGATCAGTAGAAATAACCAAAGGGAAGGAAAGGAAAAAAAAAACTTTCCTGGTAGAGGAGCAGCCTGCGTGGAGAGCTTCGTTGCTGACCACACAGCAGCGTAATAGAATATCCAGGGGAAAGCTTGAGAACTTGGATACTAGGCAAAAGATGCTCCTGAGGAGCTGTGAGCTGGAGAATCTTCTGATCCAATTAAAAATTTAAGAACATCACTCTGGCTACTGTGAACAGTGGATCCAAGGAGGGTTCAGTTCTGTTGCTCAGTCGTGTCTGACTCTTTGTGACCCTGTGGACTGCAGCACACCAGGCCTCCCTGTCCATCACCAACTCCCCAAGTTTACTCAAACTCATGTCCATTGAGTCTCCTCCTGCCTTTAATCTTTCCCAGCATCAGGGTCTTTTCAAATGAGTCAGTTCTTCACATCAGGTGGCCAAAGTATTGGAGTTTCATCTTCAACATCAGTCCTTCCAGTGAATATTCAGGACTGATTTCCTTTAGGATAGACTGGTTGGAGAATGGAATGGCAAACCACTTCAGTATTCTTGCCTTGAGAACCCCATGAACAGTATGAAAAGGAGGGTTTTGTTGGCTAATGAAGAGGTCTTAGGAAAACTATGGGATTTATTGTTCAAGGGAAAACTATTTCAGCTTTTAAAAGCTAGTTTTTGAACACCAGAATGTCAGTTAAGTTGTGAATGGGGGCAAATGTTTGATAAATCAGTACATCTGAAAAACCCACTAGATCAGTGCTTCTCAAACTTTAATGTACGTTCATATCACCCTGGCATTTTGTTAAAATGCAGTTCTGACTCAGTAGGTCTGGAGCAGGAACATTTCTAACAAGCTCCCATGTGATATCCATGCTCTTGGTCTTTGGCTAACTCTTCGAGTAGCAAGTGACTGGGCTACTATATATGAACTAAATTCTATGTTCTAATTGTCTAATACCTATCAGCCTTCGTAGTTGTTTGGATAGTTGTCAATTTTGAGTATTTAAAAACTGGAGGTTTTAAAAGATGAATTAAAGTATTGACATAGGTCAAATATGGCTTTTCATCTCTTCTATAAATATCCTATATATACTTACTTCCTATATACTTATTTAACCTGTCCTCTGCTGCTTGGCCTCAAGTTTCAGTTAAACTTCAGAAAGGACTATGTGCAATTAATGTGTACAGAAATAATATGTGTTTCTTTACGTCTAGTATTTAATGGGAGATGTAGATCATTGACTTACTCTGATGCCAGGATTTTATCTGCCTTATTGATTTAATAAGATAGGAACACAGGAACCCTTAGAGGGTAATTTGTTTTCAAAGGATGTATGACTGGGTTCTAACTTATACTTGACTCTCTTATTCATTATCCTAGTCATTACTGTTTTGTTTGATTACAATCTTAAATGCAGAAAAATTCAGACTCTTCATTCCCTGGCTAAAGGTTTTGTATTTTGGATATCCCAATAATTTTATAAAGGTCCCAGGTGGTAAATAAAACCTGGTCATTTTTCATTTTCTTTTTTTTGCGTGGGGGGGGGGAGTGAAGAGATATTATCCTTTATTAGCAATGTAGCGTCTCTTTGTGGCATGCCTCATGATCTTGAGAAACTGATCAAGTAAAGAGAAACTTCAGAAATTATGCTTTCTGACTGAGATTATGCTTGTTGGGACAAATAGGATAGAAAAATTTCGCATGCTCCCTCGTTAAGAAATAAGAACTAAGCAATTACATTCAATTGAAAAAGATATCTGAATTATGTTTTTAAATTTCACAAAACAAAGTTAAACCAAACAGTGGTAGCTCCTGTAGATTTTTCTCTACTGGGGAAGTCACCGGAATGCTACAGTCGCATTTGTTAAGAAAGAAAACTAAAATTGTTATTAACACCTCAAAAAAAATGCTAAATGCCTCTCTACTAGTAGAGGCCAGCTAGGTGAGTTTTACCTAGTCCTCCAGTAAACCAGGGAATGTTATGTCGTTTTTTGGTTAGGTTTGAACCCCGTTTTAGGGATTAAAGATAGCGGTTAAAATGTTTAACAGGGCTTTGTTCGGCTTTTAGACTTGCAGGAAGGCCAGCTTCATCACCCCGTAGTTGGCTTTCCAGCTAAGGTGGGTTTCGGATGTGCAGCTTCTGCCAAGGAGCTCTGGCTGTAAACTCTGGAAGGAAGCCAAAAGGAAAGAAGTTCCCGGCGCTAGTGCTTGTCCCGCTCAGAGGGTCCGGCGCTGGCGCATTTTTCGTGCAGTTATTGGCTGGGACTCTGCGTGCCGCTGTCGGCCAATGGAGACGCTGGAGATCTGGCCCCGGCCCGTCCCCTCTCGGCGCCGCGGGATGAGGCCGAGACTGAACAGCCGGCGAGCAAATCAGCGGCATCCAGAAAGCCATGTCCGACTCGGAGCCCAGCGCCCGAGCGCTAACCCGCTGAAAGTTTCTCGGGAAAGAAGCCGGGACGATCTGGACCCTGCTAAGAGGAACTGTCTTTGAGTGAGATGGTCCCAGAGGCCTGGAGGGGCGGACTGGTAAGCACCGGGAGAGTGGTGGGAGTTTTGCTGCTTCTGGGTGCCTTGCACAAGGCTTCCGCCGCCGTCATTCGCTATGAGATTCTGGAGGAAAGAGAGAAGGGTTTCGTGGTGGGCAACGTGGTCAGGGACCTTGACTTGGATCTCGGCAGCCTGTCAGCTCGCAGGCTCCGGGTGGTGTCCGGAGCTAGCCGAAGATTCTTTGAGGTGAACTGGGAGACCGGAGAGATGTTCGTGAACGACCGCCTGGATCGAGAGGAGCTATGTGGGACCCTGCCCTCCTGTACCATAACTCTGGAGTTGGTAGTGGAGAGGCCGCTAGAGTTGTTCAGCGCGGAAGTGGTGATCCAAGACATCAACGACAACAATCCCTCTTTTCCTACTCGGGAAATGAAATTGGAGATTAGCGAGGCCGTGGCGCCAGGAACGCGCTTTCCGCTCGAGAGCGCGCACGATCCCGATGTGGGAAGCAACTCTTTACAAACCTACGAGCTGAGCCGAAACGAGTACTTTGCGCTTCGAGTGCAGACTCGGGAAGACAGCACTAAGTACGCGGAGCTGGTCCTGGAGCGCGCCCTGGACCGGGAGCGAGAACCAGATCTCCAGCTGGTGCTGACGGCGTTGGACGGAGGAACTCCAGCTCGCTCGGCCAGCCTTCCTATTCGAATCGTTGTGCTGGACGCGAATGACAATACACCCACCTTCAACCAGTCCTTGTACCGGGCGCGTGTCCTGGAGGATGCACCCCCCGGCACTCGCGTGGTGCAAGTCCGTGCAACGGATCTGGATGAAGGCCCCAACGGCGAAATCATTTACTCCTTCGGCAGCCACAACCGTGCTGGCGTGCGGGAACTATTCTCCTTGGACCTTGTTACCGGGGTGCTGACAGTCAAGGGTCGACTGGACTTCGAAGACGCCAAACTCCATGAGATTTACATACAGGCCAAAGACAAGGGCGCCAATCCCGAAGGAGCACACTGTAAAGTTTTGGTAGAGATTGTGGACGTAAATGACAACGCTCCGGAGATCACAGTCACCTCCGTGTACAGCCCAGTCCCCGAGGACGCCCCTCTCGGAACTGTCATTGCTTTGCTCAGTGTGACTGATCTGGATGCTGGGGAGAACGGGCTGGTGACATGCGAGGTTCCACCAGGTCTCCCGTTTAGCCTTACATCTTCTCTCAAGAATTACTTTACTTTGAAAACCAGCGCAGCCCTGGATCGGGAGACCGTGCCAGAATACAACCTCAGCATCACGGCTCGAGACGCGGGAACCCCTTCCCTCTCAGCCCTCACGACAGTGCGGGTGCAAGTGTCCGACATCAACGACAACCCTCCACAATCTTCCCAGTCTTCCTACAATGTTTACGTTGAGGAAAATAACCTGCCTGGTGTTCCAATACTAAACCTAAGTGTCTGGGACCCCGACGCCCCGCAGAATGCTCGCCTTTCCTTCTTTCTCTTAGAGCAAGGAGCTGAAACAGGCCTAGTGGGTCGCTATTTTACGATAAATCGTGACAGTGGCATCGTGTCATCCTTAGTGCCCCTGGACCATGAGGATCGGCGTGAGTTTGAGTTAACAGCTCATATCAGCGATGGGGGCACTCCTGTCCTGGCTACCAACATCAGTGTGAATGTATTTGTCACTGATCGCAATGACAATGCCCCCCAGGTCCTATACCCCCGGCCTGGCCAGAGCTCAGTGGAGATGCTGCCTCGAGGTACTGCTGCTGGCTACCTGGTCACACGGGTGGTGGGCTGGGACCCAGATGCAGGGCACAACGCCTGGCTCTCCTACAGCCTCTTGGGAGCCCCTAACCAGAGCCTTTTTGCTGTGGGACTTCACACGGGTCAAATCACCACTGCCCGCCCAGTCCAGGATACAGATTCACCCAGGCAGACTCTCACGGTATTGATCAGAGACAATGGGGAGCCATCGCTGTCCACTACTGCGACCCTGACTGTGTCAGTAACTGAAGAATCTCCTGAAGCCCTGGCTGAGTTCCCCGCTGGCTCTGCTCCCAGGGAGCAGAATAAAAATCTCACCTTTTATCTACTTCTCTCTCTAATCCTGGTGTCCGTCGGGTTCGCAGTCACAGTATTAGGAGTGATCATATTCAAAGTTTACAAATGGAAGCAGTCCAGGGACCTATACCGAGCCCCGGTGAGCTCCCTGTATCGAACACCGGGGCCCTCTCTGCACGCGGATGCTGTGCGGGGAGGCCTGATGGCCCCACACCTTTACCATCAGGTGTACCTCACCACTGACTCGAGACGCAGTGACCCACTGCTGAAGAAACCTGGTGCTGCAAGCCCACTGGCCAGCCGCCAGAACACTCTGCGGAGCCTTGATCCAGTGTTCTATAGGCAAGTGTTGGGTGCAGAGAGCTCCCCTCCTGGACAGGTAAGGGTTAGCAAGTCACCCTGGAATGATATTAATGCTTTTTGATTCCTGCATCACTTTTAGGAACGTATGTAGCCATCTTCATTTTCAGTCATCAAGATGTTTTCCTAATGATGCATCCACATTTTTACTTGGCTTTTCCCAGATTGAATATCGTGCCTTTTCGGGGAAGGAGATGGCCCAGCTAGAGTGTGGTTTGTGGTCCCACACAGTGTGGAGTTAATTCACTCATCTGTGGACACAATTCACACCCTCAGCATTCACTTGCCATAGCAACTAACCAATCCTACTAAAGGGCCATTAAGCTTTAACTCACCATCTCAGCACTCAGAGCTTAGCTTGGTATCATTTGCATTGAGTACAAGTTAATGGAAACCTCTAGCCAGTGGCAGCTGCTAGGAGTATAAAAACTACCTCATCTGTCTATCTTTCAAATGATTGCCACATCTGCATTAAAACTAATGGTTTGCTGATAATTTTCCTTTGACTGCACAGATCCTCTTCCTCATTCTCAGATGGCTTTCTATGAAAGAAATAAAATTCTAGAGTCCTTTAAATTTTATTTCAAGGACACAACAGGAAATTATGTGGACATTACTTACATGTGCATTATAGAAAATTTGGAAAATATGGAAAAATATAAGAAAAATTAAAACTAATTTTATTCCCAAACCCAAAGGTAACCACCATTCATTGTAAAAGTAATATTTATTTTTAAAATAAATTCAGAAGGACATAAAGTACAAAATGAAAGTTCTTTTTGCCCTAAGTGTTAATTCCTATCCTTTCACCATTATTATTATTATTTTGGTATAAATGTAGTGTGACAGGCAGATTCATACCCTGAGAAAAAAGATAAAGCTTTCATTTATTCAGGATAGCGTCCAGGCCTTTGTTTTGAAGTGCAACTTAAACACACTTCTATTTGTGGGAGAACGACTATAACTTTGTTACTAATAAGTATATTATTGCTATCAACCTTTGGGTCTGGCAGTTAGACATAGAAAGCTCCACCACTTATCATCCATGAGTCCATGGCCACGTTAAATTTTCTAGACCCATTTTTAGTATGTGGAAAAGAAGTAGCAAGAGTTTTATAAGATTAGTGCATGATACAATATATGCACGGTGTTTGTTGTGTCATAGTTCCAAAAAATTCTTTAGGTACTAACCTGGAGACACTTCAAGATGACAAAGCAGAGGCATATATGGAAAGGCTAAGGAAGGATGAAAGCCGGAGAGAAGCAGCTGCTGCTTTTCTGGTCAGACTGGAAAACAACTGGCATTTTCCTTTGAATGATGCTCTCAAACGTGGTTGCACACCAGAATTACCTAGGGACCTTTTAAAAATCCTGAAGCCCAGGCCACATCCCAGATGAATTAAAGCAGTCTCTTGGAATGGGACACAGGCATTGGTATTTTTTGAAGGTCCTCAAGTGATTCCAGTGTGAAGACAAATTTGAAAAGCATTGCCCTAAGACATGCCTGTCCATCAATTAGCATGTTTTTGAAACTAAGTGTTATTTTGAAGTTCACAGAACCAGCAGCCAGCCTTGTTTTGCCAGGCTGAACTTTAAAAAATTCTATAATGTTATTTCTCAACCTTAAATTATTATATAGAATAGCTCTAGGAAAGCACTGTAGGGAAAATGTGAGATATTTCAGTCATCTAAGGAGAAAAATCTTCCTCAACCACTAGCACCTGGGCAACTATTTCTTTAAAAATTTAGAGCTCAGCAATGGGAATGGTGTTTCTTTTAGGGGTGAAAACATTTTCCTCTAATTATACTGTAGTGTTTGCATCATTTTAGTATATGTGAATATACTAAAAACCGTTAAATTGTACTTTTTAAAGGGGTGAATTGTATGGTGTAATGGATAAATTATGTAGCTCAATACAACTGTGTTAAAAATCTAGAGATGGAAGAATTACATACTTGGCATAAAAAGGTCAAGTCTAGGATATATAGGATTCGGGCTTTATGATCCTCCAGTTCAAGTATTAATAATATAGATATGTTTGTTTTGGTGTCAACTTGCAAATAAAAGGGATTGAGATCTATAAGAGGTCTAGTTCTTAGATATTAAAGCCAGCAAAAAGGGTCAGTTGATGGCTACAGGGATGACAAACTGTTAGGAAAATGATTTAAGATGTTACAGAAAGAGGTTTTCTTTCTTTCTAGACAGACTAGAGGTGAAAGTGGGGAGACCCTAATACTGCACTTGATAGACTTTACACAAGTCTCCTAACATTTCTGAGCTTGTGTTCTCAAATATAAACTCTTCCAAAATGGTGTGAGAATGAAAAGTAATGTATGTAAAATGTATAAATATAAAATACTCATAAAGTACAAGCATTCAATAGATACTTGTTGAACTAACAAGTGATAATAGCACTAATTCACTGTGTATTGGTGAATGTACCATACACTTTAAAAGATGAAAAGGCACAGTCCCTGCTCCTGTGGCACACGGAGTACCATAGGAGACAGACATGCACACACACCCACAACAATGGTAAGGGAGATCTGTATAATACAGGAAGCAATGGGAGCAAAGGAAAGGAAACGCCCCAGTCAGCCTGGGGAAATCAGGAAGAATTCATACAGGTGATGATGCTTGATCCGAGAATGAAAGTTGAGTAGTAGTTTATCAGATAATAAAAGAGAAAGGCGAGTAGAGAGGGACCCTTGCAGGAAATTACATGCAGAGGGATAATGTTTTTTTTATTATTGCTGAACCTTAAAGTGTATTTGCAAAACAACTTTTGCAGGAGATAAAGTGAAGCAAGTAGGCAGGAGTTAAATCTTGAGTTACCTTTAGGCTGTGCCAAGGATTTTTTATTTTATTCTATACCCATGATAGTCATTGCAGAATTTTGAACTGATATAATGTCGTCAGAGTTTTTGTTTGTTTGTTTTGGAGTGATTATTCTGGTAGCCATAAATGAAATGTGTGTGAGTGTGCTTAGTTACTCAGTCATGTTCGACTCTTTGCAACCCCATGAACTGTAACCCGCTAGGCTCCTCTGTGCATGGAATTGTCCAGGCAAGAATGGTGAAATGAGTTGCCATAATGGATTGGGGATATTGGGACTGGAGACTAAAGAAGATTTGAATGTGTACTCAGTCATGTCTGACTCTTTGCCACCCCATGGACCGTAGCCCACCAGGCTCCTTTGTCCATGGGATTTTCCAGGCAAGATTACTGGAGTGAGTTGCCATTTCCTCTTCCAGGGGATATTCCCGTTCCAGGGATTGAACCCATGTCTCCTGCATTTGCAGGCAGATTCTTTACCACTCACTGAGCCACCTGGGGAAGCCCTATATTGTAACATGGGGCTATTATATTACATGGGGCTATTATATTACATTTAGAACATTTAGATGGCTATTATAGTATTTGAGAAGATTGAGAAATGCTTGAACCAGCACAATGACAAGTATAGATTGAGGGACATAACTATAGTGAAATTATCAGCACTTATTCATTGACATGATAAAGGGAAGATGGAAGAGGAATGAGTCAAGAATGATCCTCCTTATCCCTCCCCACTGGCAGCTTCGGGGGAAGATGGTGTCATTCTACTGAGATAGTGAATCCTGGCATAAACACCTTATAAGTCCGACGGATTTACACCTGTCATTCCCATGGAAGAAGGTTTAGGTGTTTGGGGCTGAAAGAACACAGAAAGCAGATACCTCCCTTTGAGACCAAAATGTTGGTTGCTGGCCTCACCATCGAAAGGATATTCATGAAGATCAAGGGTTTGGGAAAACACCTGGGAGGATAACCTCTGGTTTTGCTACTGGTTTTGGAAATCCCATGGTCAGAGGAGCCTGGCAGGCCATGGGGTCACCAAGAGTCAGATATGACTTAACTAAACACTACCACCAACAATAATTGGCAGCCTAGGTGAGGATTCAGATGAATTTTTAAAAAATCTCACATGCAAATCGGGATAGATTTTTCTCTTTGTGTTCTGGTGTGTTTGTGACTCCAGTTAGAGTTTGCAGGTAACTACAGTGTGAATTGAACAATCTTTCTGCATTTGTGCAAGGTGGTAGCCAGGCTCCAGGGAGGGTGAGATCAAGTCTCCCTTGCCAAAAGGCCCCCTAGGGCTCAGTGAAAAACTTGGCTCTTTTGAAACAGTCACAGTTGGTAATTAACAACATATCAAGCATACCATGGTGTCAAATAAAGGAGATTTGTAGGCACTGGTTCTGTTGGTAGCTGATCTCAATCATTCAAGAAAGCTATTAAATCTGTGAACATTAGCATTCTGCCAGGTAATGAGATTTAGTCCTTAGCGTCTCCCAAACAAGCTGATTCTTTACTGATTTGGAACATCTCCCTCTCCTGACTTCTCCCCCTCTCCTTCATTCCTTCCATACTGTCCTTGAAATTAATGAATGGCAATTTAGTATATCACCAGTGACTATCCGAGTAAGAGAGATTTGGTTTCTGCTGCGCCTTCTGTTACAACAGAAATGTGTACTGCATAAATTTAATAGGCTGCATTAATGTGTAAGCCTTTTCTGCAAAGAGATGGATATGTTTCTGAATAATATGCAGAGGGGCAGGGTTTTTTGTATAAAGCAGTGCTTCTAATTAGCTGTTGCTATAATACAATCAGAATGAGGCAGAAGCTACTCCTTTAAAATATTATTGGTGAATGACAACACTGGCTTGAACAAAGTGACCAGTCTCAAATGGCTACTCACTTTCTGGGCTGCAGGTTGCTAGGGCTCTCAGGCTGTCGCTGTTTTCCCTGCCGAAAAGGGGCGGGGTGAGGTGGGGTGGGGATTGGTGAATTAGGGAAACAAAAACAAAAACATATATGTTGTCTGCCTCTCTATAGAGGTAATAACCCATGGGGGGAAAATGCTGTTGAGCGGGAGGAAGGCGAAAAGATAGGTGGGTTTTTGTGGTTTTTTCCCCCTTCTTCCAATACTGCGTCGCATTAACCCTGCTGCTATTGGGACGTTCTCTGCTTAGCCTATTGGCTGAGCCCAGGAGTCGCTGTCTGCCAATCGGATAGAGGAAGGCAGACAAATCTACCCCGCCACCAGCAAAAAACGGCGCGTAACCCTTGCGGCGCCGGCCCAGCCGCGCCAGAGCTGGCGTGGGGAAAGGGAGATAGGTGTCTCCAGCTGCTGTGGCTGTTGGGGCGGGTCAGCTTCTGGGGCTTCTCAGGACCAGATAGAGAACTAGCGGGCAGCAGCAATGCTCGGCAAGGTGAGAGGCTGGGTACAAATCTGCCGGGGGGCTACCCTTTTGTTCCTTTTTTGCCACCTGGGTTACGTTGGTGGGCAGATCCGATACCCGGTCCCAGAGGAGTCACAGGAAGGGACTTTTGTGGGGAATGTCGCCCAAGATTTCCTGCTGGATACCGAGAGCTTGGCAGCTCGCAGGCTGCAGGTCGCTGGAGAGGTGAACCAAAGACACTTCCGTGTGGATTTGGACAGCGGTGCCCTGCTCATCAAGAATCCAATCGATCGAGAGGCACTGTGTGGGCTCAGTGCCAGCTGTATTGTGCCCCTGGAGTTTGTAACAGAAGGGCCTTTGGAAATGTACCGAGCAGAGGTAGAAATTGTGGATGTGAATGATCACGCCCCCCGATTCCCTCGGCAGCAGCTGGACTTGGAAATTGGGGAGGCAGCTCCTCCAGGACAGCGTTTCCCCTTGGAAAAGGCTCAGGATGCAGATGTGGGGAGCAACTCCATCAGCAGCTATAGACTAAGCTCCAATGAACACTTTGCCCTAGATGTCAAGAAGCGCAGCGACGGCAGCCTGGTCCCAGAGCTGCTCCTGGAGAAACCTTTGGATCGGGAAAAGCAGTCAGACTACCGCCTAGTGCTGACTGCTGTGGATGGCGGGAACCCCCCGAGATCTGGCACGGCAGAGCTGCGGGTGTCAGTGCTGGACGTGAATGACAACGCCCCAGCCTTCCAGCAATCCAGCTATAGGATTAGCGTCTTGGAGAGCGCGCCAGCCGGCATGCTGCTCATCCAGCTCAATGCCTCCGACCCAGACCTGGGTCCCAGTGGTAACGTCACCTTTTCTTTCAGTGGTCACACCCCTGATCGTGTGAGAAGCCTCTTCAGCCTGCACCCCACTAATGGAAAGCTTACTCTTCAAGGACCCCTAGACTTTGAGAGCGAGAATTACTACGAATTTGATGTGCGGGCTCGAGATGGGGGCTCTCCAGCCATGGAGCAACATTGCAGCCTTCGGGTGGATCTCCTAGATGTGAATGACAACGCCCCCCACATCACAGTGACCTCAGAGCTGGGGACTCTCCCCGAGAGTGCAGAGCCTGGCACTGTGGTGGCACTCATCAGTGTGCAGGACCCTGACTCAGGTTCAAATGGGGACGTGAGCCTCCGTATTCCCGACCATTTGCCCTTCGCCCTCAAGTCCGCCTTCAGGAACCAGTTCTCCCTGGTGACTGCTGGGCCCTTGGACCGAGAGGCCAAATCCAGCTATGATATCATGGTCACTGCTTCTGATGCCGGGAGCCCTCCTCTGAGTACCCACAGGACCATTTTCCTTAACATTTCGGATGTGAATGATAACCCACCCTCTTTCTTCCAGAGGTCACATGAGGTGTTTGTTCCAGAGAACAATCGCCCAGGGGACCTTCTCTGCTCCCTTGCGGCCTCTGATCCTGACTCTGGCTTGAATGCACTTATCTCCTACTCTCTCCTTGAGCCCAGAAATCGAGATGTGTCAGCATCCTCCTTCATCTCCCTGAACCCCCAGACGGGAGCTGTTCATGCTACTCGATCCTTTGACTATGAGCAAACACAGACACTGCAGTTTGAGGTGCAAGCCCGGGATCGGGGCAACCCGCCCCTTAGTAGCACTGTGACTGTTCGTCTGTTTGTGCTGGACCTCAATGACAATGCCCCAGCTGTACTCCGCCCTAGGGCTCGGCCTGGTTCCTTATGTCCCCAAGCACTGCCTCCATCAGTTGGTGCTGGCCACCTAGTCACAAAGGTGACCGCTGTGGACTTGGATTCAGGTTACAATGCTTGGGTTTCGTATCAGCTCCTGGAGGCCCCAGATCCCAGCCTGTTTGCAGTCTCCCGCTATGCCGGGGAGGTGCGGACAGCTGTTCCCATCCCAGCTGATCTCCCACCGCAGAAGCTGGTCATTGTGGTAAAGGACAGTGGTAGCCCACCACTCTCTACCTCCGTCACTCTCCTGGTGTCCTTGGAAGAAGACACTCATCCAGTTGTCCCTGATCTTCGAGAGTCTTCGGCTCCAAGGGAAGGAGAATCCCGCTTGACCCTCTACTTGGCTGTATCTCTGGTGGCAATTTGCTTTGTTTCCTTTGGCTCATTCGTGGCGCTCATCTCGAAGTGCCTGCGTGGGGCTGCCTGTGGAATGACCTGCTTTCCTGCTGGCACCTGTGCCTGTCTCACCCGGTCTCGAAGGAGGGAGGGGCTTCCTCCTTCCAATGGGATCCTCCGAATCCAGCTAGGGTCAGATGATCCTATCAAGTTTGTTGATGTGGGCGGCCACTCTCATGGTTGTACACCCTTGGCTTCTGCACCCACTCGGAGTGATAGCTTCATGATGGTGAAGTCACCCAGTGCACCTATGGCAGGGGAGCCCGTTCGCCCAAGCTGCCCACCCTCTGATCTTCTCTATGGGCTAGAGGTGAGACCTTTGCAGGCTCAGCCAATGCTTGAGGGTTATTCAGATGCAGGCGTGTGGCTGGGCCATGTCCCAGAGAATATATTGGTCTCTCTGTAAGAGCCTGTAGTGATGTTGCCACTTCTGTGAGTGGTAACTGTGTGGTAGATGATGTGCTTTTTGTGAATTAACCAGAAAGTTTTCATAGATTAATACTTCGGGTGGATTATGCCCTTGTCTGAGAGTAAGAAATGAAATGAGTGATCAAGAGATGGGGTGTTGTGGAAACACGCTGCTGGAATGTGGAGCATATGGAAGGCTCTTGTGTACGAGGTGCACCTAAACCCAGGTAGTGACTTTCTCTTCTCTTCCTGAATGAGGGGCCAGGGTCTGGAATACCTTAATTCTAGGTTACCATTCCCCAGTGGACTGAGGGAAACTTACATCTTTGCTCCATAGTGTCATCTACTCCCTCACCCACTGTGAAAGGGACTCTCTGCTTGAAATGTTGTTGTTGTTTTGTGTTCAGCCGCTAAGTTCCATCTGACTCTTTGCGGCCCTGGACTGTAGCCCACCAGGCTCCTCTGTCCATGGGATTTCCCAGGCAAGAATACTGGAGTGGGTTGCCTTCTCCAGGGGATCTTTCCAACCCAGGGATCGAACCCACATCTCCTGCATTGGTAGGTGGATTCTTTACCACTGAGCCAGCAGGGAACCCATCTTGAAACATAAGAGGAAAGAGCCAAGGGATTAGAGAGGCAACAAGGTGGAAGCAAGGGTCTTTTTGTCCGAGGTATTCAGGTCTCCCAATCAAGTCCCCATTGGGATCGGAGCTAGGTGCAGTCGATTGGGGCAGAGGAACATTACCTCTTTGGGAGGGGGAAGGCAGTAAGTGAAATCACTAAGTATCAAAACCTGTCTTGCTGCTGAGGAATTCATAGAGACAGCCAATCTGGGAGTCTTTAAGTAGAGTTCTTCTGAATTGATGAAACCATAAAGCCTTGAGGCCATGCCTAGATTCTAGCCACCTTCCTTGGGTGACCTGGATCAGTCCTAGAAGTGTTCTCATCCCCCACCGCAAGCTGTGATGCCCATTCCATAGCTCATGTGGAATCTCAGAAAAAGTGAATCCTTTATAGCATTGAGATTGACATTGAGATTCCTCAAGGTACTGCTGGAGAGTCCAAGCAAGACTCTGAAGGGTCCTAACAAATCTTTTCTTTCACTCTGGCAGTGTTTGGCAGGATGGGATAGGGAGGGGGTAACACGTGGGCTTTGCTTCCTGGAGAAGGACAACATTTTGATGGTTCAAGTGAAATAGTGGGAGTTTCTGAAGTTACACAGGAAGTTGCTGGGACAGAACCCTGAGAAGTTTTGTACCACTTTGTCTTCCCTGTTGAGCGCCATCTGAGCTGTCAAACTTTGCTGCCAAGGGAACTGAATCAACCTGCAGCACGAAATAAGTGGGGAGGTAGGAGGCTTCTGTGAAACGGATTTGCAGCGCCCGTTCCTAAGGTTTCCAGGACTGAGGAGACTTTATAATTGGTTGAGAGCAGACAGACTTTTGGGCCAATCAGACTTAAGAGCCGAGGTGGGGGATCTGATCTTCTTGCCCGCCTCTCCTCCCCCAGCTCCCCAGCTCCACTCAGATTCAATTCCCCTCCCCCCCCAACCCACCCCCGCCATTTGGTGACTAAGAAGAACTGCTGCAGGCAGACAAACCTCGGAGCAGTTTTTAAGAGGCTGGAAGGAGACATAAGAGATTTCATCTGCTACATTCCAAGCCCTGGGTCTACCTTGGAGACAGGACAGCACAGAGTCAGTGTCCAGGAAGGGACTTCTGGGTCATGGGGCCCAAGACACCCCCACAGCTCGCTGGGAAATGGCAAGTGCTGTGCATGTTGTCCTTGTGCTGCTGGGGCTGGGTGTCTGGGCAGCTTCGTTACTCTGTGGTGGAGGAGTCTGAGCCAGGGACGCTGGTGGGGAACGTTGCTCAGGATCTAGGCTTAAAGGTGGCAGATCTGTTGAGCCGCCGGCTGCGGTTGGGCACTGAGGAGAATGGGCAATATTTTTCCCTGAGCTTGATGAGTGGTGCTCTGGCAGTGAATCAGAAAATTGACCGAGAGAGCCTGTGTGCAGCCAGCACCAGCTGCCTGCTGCCAGTACAGGTGGTGACCGAACACCCCCTGGAACTAATCCGTGTAGAGGTGGAAATCCTGGATCTCAATGACAACTCTCCGAGCTTTGCCACCCCTGAGCGAGAGATACGCATCTCAGAGTCAGCTGCACTGGGGGTACGGTTCCCACTGGATAGTGCCCAGGATCCCGACGTGGGCACCAATACTGTGAGCTTCTATACTTTAAGCCCCAGCAGCCACTTTTCTCTGAATGTGAAGACCCTAAAAGATGGGAAGCTGTTCCCAGAACTGGTGCTGGAGCAGCAGCTAGACCGTGAAACCCAGGCAAGACATCAGCTGGTGCTCACTGCTGTGGATGGGGGCATCCCAGCCCACTCAGGGACCACCCTTATCTCTGTCACTGTGCTGGATATCAATGATAACGCTCCAACCTTCCAGTCCTCAGTTCTACGTGTGGGACTCCCAGAGAATGCACCCGTGGGCACACTGCTGCTGCGCCTCAACGCCACTGATCCAGACGAGGGCACCAATGGCCAACTAGACTATTCTTTTGGAGACCATACGTCTGAGGCAGTGCGGAACCTCTTTGGCCTAGACCCTAGCAGTGGAGCAATCCATGTGTTGGGTCCTATTGACTTCGAGGAGTCAAGTTTTTATGAAATTCATGCAAGAGCCCGTGACCAGGGACAGCCAGCCATGGAAGGCCACTGTGTGATTCAAGTGGATGTGGGGGATGCCAATGACAATGCCCCAGAGGTACTACTGGCCTCTTTGGTCAACCCTGTCCTGGAGAGCACACCAGTGGGCACAGTAGTGGGATTGTTTAATGTGCGGGACCGAGACTCAGGGAGAAATGGTGAAGTGAGCCTTGATCTCTCTCCAGACCTGCCATTTCAGATTAAGCCTTCTGAGAACCACTACTCACTCCTAACCAGCCAGCCTTTGGACCGTGAGGCTACATCCCACTATATCATTGAGCTGCTGGCCCATGATGCGGGCTCACCTCCCTTGCACACACATCTCACCATCAGGCTCAACATTTCAGATGTAAACGACAACGCACCCTACTTCACCCAGCAGCTCTACACGGCTTACATCCCAGAAAACCGGCCTCCAGGCTCCCTTCTGTGCACCGTGGCTGCCTCCGATCCAGACACTGGGGATAACGCCCGCCTTACCTACTCTATTGTAGGGAACCAGATTCAGGGCTCCCCAGCCTCCTCCTTTGTGTATGTCAACCCCGAGGATGGGCGGATCTTTGCCCAGCGTACTTTTGACTACGAACTGCTGCAGATGCTGCAGATTGTGGTGGGCGTTCGAGACTCTGGCTCTCCCCCATTGCACGCCAACACCTCTCTCCACGTGTTTGTCCTGGACCAGAATGATAATGCCCCAACTGTGCTGCACCCTAGACCGGGTCGGGAATTCTCACTCCCCCAGCGTCTCCCTCGCTCTGCCCCTCCTGGCTCCTTGGTCACCAAGGTGACAGCCGTAGATGCTGATGCAGGCCACAATGCCTGGCTCTCCTATTCACTGTTGCCACAGTCCACAGCCCCAGGGCTGTTCCTGGTGTCTGCACACACTGGTGAGGTGCGAACAGCCCGGGCCTTACTGGAGAATGACGCTGACACCCAGCAGGTGGTGGTCCTGGTGAGGGACAATGGTGACCCTTCACTCTCCTCCACAGCCACAGTGCTGCTGGTTCTGGAAGATGAGGACCCTGAGGAAATGCCCAAATCCAGGGACTTCCTCACACACCCTCCTGAGCGTTCAGACCTTACCCTTTACCTCATTGTGGCTCTTGCGGCCACCAGCCTCTTATCCTTAGTCACCTTCACCTTTCTGTCAGCTAAGTGCCTTCGGGGGGACGGGGATGGGGGTGGGAGTCAGTGCTGCGGGCGCCAGGACTCGCCCTCCCGGGAGTTCTATAAGCAGTCCAGCCCCAACCTACAGGTGAGCTCAGACGGCACACTCAAGTATATGGAGGTGACGCTGCGGCCCACAGACTCGCACAGCCATTGCTACAGGACGTGCTTTTCACCAGCCTCTGATGGCAGTGACTTCACTTTTCTAAGGCCCCTCAGCGTTCAGCAGCCCTCAGCTTTTGCGCCGGAGCCCGACGCCTTCCAGTCCCGCTCTAACACGCTGCCAGAGCGGAGCCAGGTGAGGGCTCTGCGCTACCCCTGGGGGCGGAAATGGAGACGCCACCCACCCACATCAGGGACTTTGAACTTGGCATCTGCTCCCTCTGGTGGGGCTTCACTCTGATGTCTGTCAAATGTCGGGACTGGATGGATTGTGCTGAAGCAGAGGTGTGGCCGAGGCAGGGATGGGGTGCTGTGCCTGGGGAGGTGATGGCGACTGTGGGTGAGGGGGGAGAGAGGATAGGGCAGACAGAAAAGCATGGGGTCTGGCGATCACTCTGGTGTTTTCCATCAGATCCAGGTCTGGGTAGAGGCAGCCACAGATCCCTTTCTGCAGCCAACCTCCTAGGCTCCAATGCAGGCACGCTCTGCTGGTCTTGAGGTTTCTTCTTAGGTTTCTTCCCACTCTCTTGACCGGTGACTTCACTGTGATTCACAACCCTCTTTATTCCCACATCAAACCAACACGTCTGTGGTTGGCCCATGTGCCACGCACAGCCCACAGGCTCCCCACCCTGCACCTGCGCACACCCCTCGCACCTGGCCGTCCTCGTCCTCATACGCCGCCTTTAACTGCCAGCCGATTGCAAAGGGCTGTCCCGACAGCTCACAGCTTCCCTCCCACCTTGCTGCCAGCCTCAGAGGTTTTAACCTGAGGGAAATACCAGGTCTTGGCCGCCCCACTTATCCCCTCCCCGGCCTGTACTGGTCGCCTCCTGGTGGGCCTCTTGGTGGCCCAAGTCGCTAGTGCTGCAGCCACTGGGGGCGCTCTAGGTGCGGGGCGGGCGGGACTCTGTGACCCATGGGCTGGTGGGTCAGTCTGGGCCCAGACACTGAGCAGAGGTTGGTGGGCACCTCCAGCCCAAAAGCCTCGCTCAGGAAGGCCACAATGCCCTGTGGCTCAAGGGGCGGCAGGGCCGGCCTGGGACAAGTGAACAGACCTCTGTAGGACAGGCCGCCTCGGCCCTCTGTGGCACCACCGACCCGTCCTATGGCTGGAAGTGGGAACCTGGAGCACCTGGGTTCTGGACACTAAGACATAGGTGTTTGGCGCCGTCGTGCCCACATGGGCCCAGCGATCTACCGTCAGGGCTTTGTGTGCTCAGTTGCTTCAGTTGTGTCTGATTCTTTGCCACCCTATGGATTGTAGCCCACCAGACTCCTCTGACCATGTGATTTTTCCAGGTGAGAATACTAGAGTGGGTTGCCATTTCCTTCTCCATGTCAGGGACTTTGGAGGTGACCAAAGCTTCCTTCATAGTTCAGTCAGTAAAGAATCTGCCTGCAACGCAGGAGACCCAGGTTCGATTCCTGCATCGGGAAGATCCCCTGGAGAAGGAAATGGCAGTCCACTCCAGTATTCTTGCCTGGAAAATCCCAGATAGAGGAGCCTGACTGTAGTCCATTGGGTCGCAAGAGTCAGACACAACTTAGCAACTAAACCACCATAAACCGCCACCAAAGTATCTAAGACTTTGGCAAGCCCTTCCTTCCCCTGCTGTTGGAAAACCATGACCTCTGCCAGAAACCAGCAGGGTGCTTTCATATTTGGGGAAATGTTTGTTGTAAAATAACGTAATTTTCTATAACTCCAGGAGCTTTTAGTCAAAATATGTCTGTACTCCATTCTGCCCCTACCGAATCAATTATATTTTGGAGCAACACCACCATGGGATTCTGATAGCTGATTGAGAGAACCTTACTATGGATTTCCTCTAAGAACCAAAGCATCTCCTTTGCTCTTCCCCACACTTATGCTGGGTAGGTACTAGCACTCCTCATCCTCCCTTACAACTGAGTTTCACAGAGGTCAAGTGACTTGCTCAAGTTCACATGGTAAGTGATAGACAAAGATCTAATCTAGATTTGTTTAACTCCAGAATCTCTGCTTTCAGTCACTTGGTACTTCTAAAGGTGGAGAACAGGAGGGATGGTTTACACCTGCTGGGACGAGGCAAAGGTGAACATTCTTTCCCCTTTTAGGGTGTTGCTTGTGGAGAAAAGTCTGCTGGGGCTCCTTATCCCTGAGCAGCCCTAACTGGACAAACCTGGACCCGCTGTCCTTATGTAGTCTGTGGGTTCTCCTCGGTCCTGTCCTCCGGTCTGTCATGGCTCCTGCATCTCGGTTTAAATTGTGCTGTGTCGAAGAATACTGTGACTGCGAGCTGGGCATCCCTGTGCCCTTCCCATGGCATCTGCAGAATGGTGCTGGTGACTCCTGTGGTACCTGGAATGCTAAGTTTCTGGGTTTCCTCACATCACTGCCACCTGTGAGACTTAAGAGTGTGTCATTTGGCAGCCCTGAGTCTTCCTTCTCCCCAGTGTAATTGGAGATGCTCACACCTCTCCTCTCCTGGGAGTGAGTGTGAGAATTAACTACCAGAGTAGTCCAGAATGGCGAGGAAACAGCTCTAGGAGTGCTCTATGAGAGTGTGTGATGGGGTAACACACCCTCTGGCAAGGCTGGGAGGAACTTGGAAGTGAGGTGGCTGGCTCAAGTCCCACACCTTCATCCAGGTGGGGGATGGCTACAGATCTGTGCCTTGGGAGCCCTGGAGATTGACTTGGCTCTGCTTGGAGGCTGTGGGAGCTTGATCTCTGCTGGGCTCCATCCCAGCAGTTCTCTCCGTCCCAGACAGAGCAGCCTTGTTCTCTCCTCCTCAGTCACAGCCATTGTCTGGCACAGAATTCTGGGGGTGAGAGGTGTCCTGGGGCTTGGATGCCCTGCAAAGGCCCAGTCTGGCGTGACTCCTAAATTAATAATGTATTTAGCTGTGGGAAGGGATCCTTGAGAGAGAGAGGGTCTGAAGGAGGTGTCCTTCTGAATGTGTAAAGGCCCAGCCTGGCATGAAAAGGGTTACCAGGAACAGCAGCCATCTTGCTGCAGAGGGTGCTTTGTTCCCAGCTGAGGAGCTGAATGAAATTCTTTCTAGGGCTGGTGGAATTCTCATCCAAAAGCCTCCCCTGCTACTTTGAGGACCCTTCTCTGTGAGCGCATGCACACACACACACACCCCGGTACCCCTTGAACCTCAGCTCAGGAGTTCTGAGGTGGGGGGCAGGGAAGAAGGGGCACTTTGCTTAGGGAAGGAACCTGGGTTTGTTCACTGTGATTGGATAAATGTCATTTTACTTCTTTGGGATCTCAGACCTCTGAGACCTGAGGGTATAATTTATCTTTGAAAATGAGCCCTCCCCACCCTCACCTTAGCCCTTTTGGGTACTCAGCCTCTTTCCCTCTGTTTTCTCCACAGCAAGCCCCACCCAACACGGATTGGCGATTCTCTCAGGCCCAGAGACCCGGCACCAGCGGGTAGGTGACTGCCTCTCCAGCCCACCCTCTTCTCTGCGGCACTTTCCTCAGTGCTGACGTGGGAGGAGATGGGGGGAGAGAAGGGGAGGGCTCAGCTTTGGCTACAAACGGCTTCCTCCCTCAGTTCCAGATTTCAGGAAGGTTTTGGGGTATTGGGGGCTGGTGCACAAACCCCAGAAGGAAGAGGCTCCTAATGTGGCTGTTTTGGGAACACACATTCATCCCATTCCCTTAGCCCCACCACACAAACCTTTTCTTGTGTCTTGGGGGCTCTGTGGGAGCTAAGCATGGTTATAAGGTTGGTCTCTGGGTGGAAAGGAGGCTTTTTATACCTATCTGGCTCCGTCCCCCTGGCCCAGATTTGGCTGCCCTCTATCCTGACTGGGGTTCAGGCAGAGGAATCTGGGACAGAAGGAGGAGAGGAGAAACTGTCAGTAGTCAGAGGCTCCTCCAGAGCCTGCAAGAAGGAGCTGAGGCTGAGGGGAGGGAAGCCAGGTGGCTGCAGGTGGGGCTGAGGCGGGAGAGCAGCCTTGGAGGGACAGGTCGCCCAGGCCCCTGGCCCTGCCTTCTCCGCTTGCAGGCCTCTGGTCTCTCCACTCTCAATCATCCTCAGCTCAGAGCCCATCTTAGTCTGCCTCTCCCTCCTCCTCGTCTCTCTCTCTTTCTGTCTTTATTGCTGTGTCTCGGTCCCTACCGTTCGTGTCCACCTGCACTGATCTGTGCCTTTCGCTGCGCCTGCTATGGCTAGGTGCTCAATAAATGTAGAATCAATGAATAAATGTGACTCCTCCTTAGTCTCAGTCTCTGTTTCTCCTTTTCTCTCTGTCTCTGCCTTCTTCTCACTGTCCCTGACTTCTCTTCTGCCTCTTCTCCTTTGATCACTTCCTAGTGTTCTTCTGTCTCCAATCTGTATTTCTCACTATTTTTGCTTTCCTCTCTGTTCTCAGCCTGTGTTTCTTTGTTTCTGTATATCTAAGTCTCTTTTCTGTCTCTTTTTGCCTCATTCTCTGTTGCTCTTTCTTTATCTCTAGGTCTTTTATCCTGACTTTTACTCTGCGTCCCTCTCCCTGTCTGTCATTTCTTAAAACTTGTGGGCAAGCCAGCACACACATAGGCGCCTGTACTCGCCAGGCGCCCTCCCTCCCCTGCCCCTCACACACAGAGCCTTTGATCCCTGCTGTCCCCAGTACACCCTCCCTTCCAGGCTGCCCCAGCTGCCCAGATCAATCTGGTATGAATTCCTGCTAAGACAGGAACACCCTGGGGCAGGGGTGGAGTGGGGGAGGACTTCAGCAAAAGACCTGCAGTTGGTCTGAGGGGAGAGGGGTGGGCTCTGGGCCAGGCCTCCCTGTTAGAAGTCGGGAGCCTGGTGGAGTCCAATAGGCCCAGAAGATGGGGGTGGGGGGGGGGCAAGCTTGGGCTGCCTTCCCAGCTCCTTGCTAGCTGGACACTTGCTGCCCACGTTCCATCCAAATGCTACAGGTGCTGAGTCCTCTGCCACCAGAGCCCAGGACACCTTGGTGCAAGGTGGAGACTCAGGTCCCGGGCTTCTGAATCCTGCCTCTGGTATCGTGGTCTCAGACAGTTCCTGGCTGAGGCCCCTACAAGGCAGCAAACCTGACGATTTGGACTGCACTTGCCCTCCTCTTGACCCCCGCTGTCTCCTTTCTCCCTGCTGGTCTTGCCAGCCTTCCTGCAGGTTATCCATTAGGTCATTCGTTTATTCGTTCATGTATTTATTTATTCAACAAATATTTATTGAGCATCTACTATGAACCAGGCCCTTTGCTGAACACTAGTGTGTAACAGTGAACAAGCAGATACGATCCCTGTACTCATAGGCTTCCATGCCAGCAGGGAAGACAGAAAATTGACAACAAATTACACTAAAAACATTTCTAGTTAAAAATCACAGTAAGTTCTAAGACAGTTGTGTGAGTGTAATGAGGGAGGAGGAAGGAGAAGTGGCGTTTTGGCTGAGGTGATGAGAAATACAGGGCAGTTTGTGTTTCCTTGGCCCTCCACCACCCCAGGCCGCGTGCTAGCCCTGAAGCAGAGCTCACTGCTGCCTTGGCAGCCTCAGCAGTGGATTAGGATGTGCCCTCTGGGGCACTTACCCCACCCTCAAGTCCCTTTTCATTATATGAGAGACTTGGTAGCCTAACTACAGGTGGGAGCTCTTGAGATGGAGGAGAAGGCTCAGGAATTCTCCCTTCCTCGGGTAGCTTGAAGGGGACAGAATCAACAATTCTGATTGAGCTGCAACAGGGGCCCAGACAAAATCATTGTTAGGGGCCTGGTTCAACAACTGTGATTTCCCTCTGTCATTCATCCAGTAAATAGTAACAGGTGGTGTTTTAGGTATAGGAGATATAAGATAGACATAATCTCTGCCCTCAGGGAGTTTATAGTGTGTTGAGGGAGACAAATATTAATCAAATAATTACTCAAAAAAAAATGAGAGATTCCAGCTATCCTAAGTGCTATGAAGAGCATACAGTAGGTCTTGAGAGTATACAATAGGGATGTGACCTAGCCAGGGGGCAGGAGGACATCAGGAAGAAATGAGGTTGAGAATCAACCAGCTGAAAGAAAGGGGAAGAGCATTCCAGGTGGAGGAAAGAGCATTTGCCAAGGCCCTGTGGTGAGCCCTCTCATGATCAACAGAGTGGTGGGAGTTTTTCCCTGCTGCCATTCTGATGAGTCGAGGGGAGCGAGAGGATGAAGAAGGGCGGTTTCTCTCATTCAGGTGAACCCTGGTTCTGGCCCATCTCGGCCACTGGCACACCAGGTTCAGAGCAGGACTAGTGTTGAGTTCTTCAGTAAACCTGGTTCAGGTTCAAGCCAGTGCTGTGGCACCTTGCCTGGACAAAAGGGAGTTTTCTGAAGTCCTTGCCTGCCAGGGGCTCCTCTTTTCTTCCACCATCTATGCTCAGGTTGTCTCCTTGGCTTCTAGTCCCACCAGCTGTTGTCTCAAGCCTGAGCCCAGCAAGCCAGTTCTCCTTTTCTCAGGCTGTGCCCCAGGCCCCTCCCCGCCGCTGTTCCCAGCCTCTGCCCAGAGGAGACTCTCCACTTGGCTTCCCCTGGTCCCCACACTGTTCTGCTTTGATGGCACCACACTGCCCTTCCCCTTCTATTCTGCCTTCCGCAGGGGACACTATCTTTCCCTCTGTTTGGGCAGCCATTCAACAAACAAACCAATAGCAATTTACTTTTTTCTGCTCATAATCCTTGCTCATTATAGAAACATGAGAGAAATAGAGAAAACAGTTTTTAAAATCACTAATAATTTTACAATCCAGGGAAACCACCACTAACTTTTTTAATACAGAGAATTTCAAACCTAGGCAAGAGTAGAGACACTGGTGTAATGAGCCTCTCTGGCCTCACTGTCCATCTTCAACTAACCCTCTGACTTGTTTCGCGTCTCCCTCCTCCCACCGAATTATTTTAAATCACAGCCATCGTATTTCATCAGTCTTCACTATCTTTCACAGATGATTCATTTTTTAAACACATAAACACTAAAAATAATTGATTAACAGTAATAATAATATTAATTAATATCATCAAATATTTAGTCTGTATTCAGATTTCCCCAGTTATATATTGCTGTTAACCTGTTTGTGTGCTTATCCAAATTAAGGTCCACATTTTATAATTGGTTGAGAGTCTGATGTCTTAAGCTCTCTTAATATTTTTAAATGTGTTTCAAACTTTTTTCTTGGTACACTTAGCATGCGCAAGCGGCTGCTCTTGCTTTTTCTGCTCTTGCTTCTTTTGTTTCTGCCGCTGCTGCTTTTTAAAATCTGATCATCTAGACAAACTGATCACAAACTTGTTCACAGGATATCACCACATTTTAATCCCAGTCAAGTAGTATATTTCTCACTAGTTTTGTTTGTTTTTGTTAGTAATTGAGGTCATACTGTCCATCAATATTGTAGCCTGTTTTTTTTTTTCTATTTGCACCACATCATAAGAAAAGTTCTTCATAAGTCATTTAATTATTGCATAATAGCCTCTCTAATGGGTAAACATTTTAGCTGATACAGACAGGCTTTTACTACATTAAAAAGATACACATGCACTTAGATTGAACACAGTTAAGCCCAGGCTAAGGTCAGGGGTGACTTCCCCATATTTCTCCTTGTTTTGAGTAGGATGCAGGGAGCATTCAACCACAGACTGGCCTCTGGGGTTGTCCCTCACACACACACCCCCAGCACACCAGAATACAAACTCCTTAGGGCAAGATCATATCGTCTCTTAAATCCTAGGGCCTGTCACAGGCACTGACACTTGGAAAATGGTCAGTTAGATGTAGTCCGTCTCCTTCACTATTATTTTTCACTGTTCCCCAAATCCTGGAAGAGTTCCTATCCCTGCTGAAGCCCAGTATGTTGTTATGTATAAGATCGTAGGCTTTGGAGTCACATTAGGCCAGTTTTGTGTGATTTCACAACAGCTGCCTATTGCCAGCTGTGTGATTTTGGGAAAGTCTCTCAACCTCTCTGAGCCCCGGTTTCATCCGCTGGGAAATAAGGATAATAACACTTACCTGTGGGTGTTTGTTGGGCTGAAATAGACAATATGTATATAATTTAGTCAGCCCAGTACCCAGAAATAAGAAGCTGTCAGTAAACGGCTCAATAAGAACTCTCTTTCTACTCATCTCCTGCCCATGTGCTTGGCCTCCAGCCTTCAGTCATTTCCTAAGAACCTTCCTTCCAGCCCCGCCCAGTCCATCATTGTTCCAGGCCCACCTTTCCACTCACCTTCATTCCCTCAACACCATCACCCACCAGCACAGGGTGTCTGACCCTGTTGTCCGCTCCAAGCCCCCTGCTGCTCGTCCCATCTGCTCTCCCCACTGTATCCACATTAGGCCCTTTGTCTCAGCCTGAGCCCTCCTGCCTCAGCCCTGCCCCCTCAGGCGAGCCCAGAGAGAGCTCAGTCTGCCTGCAAGTGAGGACTCCTGGGTTGTCATGGAGACAGAGGTGGCTGAGGCTCCATCACTGGGCTCTTGCCCTCCCAGAGGTGCCCCCCATCCCTCAGTCTTCTCATGGGAGCAGCAGTGATCTTCTTTTTTTTAATGCCAAGAACTTAATGGTTCATTAGTCACTCAATAATATTACAAATATTTAAAAATTACTTAATATAAAGAGTTGGCAGCAAACTATTCTATTACAGAGTTAAATTACCAGTACAACAGACTGGAGATTTAGACATCTGGAAGATAACAGTAAAAGAAACTAAAATATTTTAATAAAAAATTCAAGTTGGAGGAGTTTACCTACCTTAACAGTGATCTTTAAATACTTAATTGACAACCCCCTTTTATATACCTCAGAGATTTCCCAGAGCTCTTAGGATAAGAACACAATCTCCAGTGTACACTTTGTAGCCCCACCACCACGTCCCGTAGCAGCCACACTGGCTTTGTTAGAGCTTTGAGCTCGCTGAGCTCTGCCCAGCCTCAGAGGCTGGGGCGTTTTGCTCCTTTTGCTTGGAAAGCTCTTCCAACACTACCCTTCTCCTAGTTGACTTTACTGTATCGCTCGAGTTTTTACTTTGAAATGGCTCAAACCTCTTAAAGTTGAAAGAATAGTATGATGAACATCCAGATACTCTTTTAAACTTAGATTCATCAGTCGTTAAAATTTTGTACATTTATTTTCTCTTTTCTCTCTCGCAACATGCACACACACACACCCTCTGAACCATTTGAGAGTTGCAAACCTAAAAACATTCGAAATACTTCAGTATCTCTCTCCTGATAACAATAACATTCTCATACATAACCACAAAAGAATGCTCACATTTGAAGACTTTAACATTAATGCAGTAATACACAGTCCACTAGCAGATTTTCATAAACGTTCCCCAAATGTCCTTTTAACCTGGTTTTTTTTTTAATGCCAGAATTCAATCAAGGAGCGTAAATTGCATTGGCTTGTTACCTCTCTTTCATCTCCTTTAATCTAAAACAGCCTCCTTGCCTTTTGAAGGTTTTGTGCGTGTGTGTGTGTGATGACATAGACATGTTTTAAAGACTCCAGGCCAGTTGTCTTTCCAAACATCCCAGAGTCTGTGTTCGGGGATCATTTTCTCACAGTGGGGTCAGGTCACGCAGTCTGGTAGGAATACTGTTGGGGGGACGCTGCTGTTTGTGCTGGGAGTCATATGTTGTCGGTTTGTCTCATGGTCAGTGATGCTCAGTTTGTTCACCGGGTTAAAGCGGTGCCCCCAGATCTCCGTGTTACAAAGGTGCTTTCACAGTGCTGGTGACTAGCCAGTGATCTGTGGGTGATATTTAAGTATTCACTGCTATCTTGCCTGAATCGGTCTTTACATCGGCAGTTACAGAGCGTTGATTTTCTATCCTCGACTTTTCTTTGACTGTCATTCTCCAGATCACCTGGATGGTTTCTTCAGATTTAAACTCCCTGTCTTTTCTTTGGGGAAGCCTGCACTGACTGGCTCCCTAACCCCGATGAGGTCAGTACTCTTACATCCCTGCTCTCTGCCTCCGTGGCACTTGTCACAATTACAATTCAGTGATAGTGTAATTATTTACTATCAGCCTGTCAGTGGATTCTGAACACCGGGTTATTTCAATCATGTTCACAGCTACAAACCCAGCACCCAGCCCCGTGTCTGGTACACAATAATTGCTCAATAAATACTGGTTGAATAAGTGAACCCAGAGTTCCAGCTCTTGCCACTCTGCAGAGGGAGAAATGACCTGCCTGCCTTCTCCTCCAGCCCTAACTCTACCTTTGCTGTGACAGCAAAGAGGGCGCCACTCGGCAGCTGGTCTGGGCCTTAGACGCATCCGCTGCCTGAGTTGCGAGTTCCAGATCAGGAAAAAACCACAAGCAAGGACAGACCTCGGAAAAAGCATAAAGCTGTTCTTGACTCTGCTCGGCCAGGCCACCGGGACAAACACACACACTTTTACACTCTGCCCTCCCCCACCCCAACTTGCCTGCCTTCAGGGCCTGCCCTCCAGCCCCTCCCCTGGTGCAAAATGCTTCTTACCTCATAGTGGCCTAACTTTCTCAGTAGGGCTCTCCTCATTAATTCAGGCAACAAGCATTCCCTGAGGAATTTCAGTGTTCCAGACAGTGCAGAGGTCAACTAATAGACTGTGTCAGGCTGCTTCCGCTTCCCCTCGAAAATGGAAATCATCTGAGCCTTGGAAATTCTCTTAAAAGCATAGGAGTAAAATTACTATGGGAAAAAATCCAGGTCGGGGTACCATTCCTTAGAGTTCAGGCTAACGTTTTTAACAATTATGAATCACCTTGTGTTTTTCTCAGTGTTTAGAGCATCTAAAGTTGTTAACTAGGTTCTTCAGTAGGAAACAGGCACAGCCCTGTTCCCAAAGCTCGAGGAACTGGGCCTGTGGTGGAGCGGATTGGGTGGGTGGGTAGGGGGGGGACAGTGGCAGTCCCAGTGGGCCTAGAGCTGCCACAGAGCAGGCAGTGGGCGGGAACACGGCAGAGGCACCTAACCCCGCCTGGGTGGGCTCAGGGCTCCCCTCTGACAAACTTATTTGCTTCATGTTGCCAAGGCAGAGGTAGGAAGCTTGCATTCTAGGGAGCAGTATCTGACCAAAAGGAGCTGGTAAGAGAGAGTGAGGAGTCAGGAATGGGACTCAGAAAGGGTTCACGATAGAATGCTGGGAGTGGGGTTCTTGGGAAATAGGAAGGGCTGGTTCTCAGGCGCCTGTGGATTTTATCCTGAGGCCTGAGTGAACCCCCAAAGCATATCAGGGTTGAGTTTTAGCAGCTTCTCCCCCAGCCTCTGCCTTTGGGTTCTGTCTAGGTTCTCAGGCCTTTCCCTAGCTCTGGCACGTTCTCTCCTGTTTCCCACCCTCCACTGTCCTCTGGAGAGGGTCTGCTCTCCCTTACTGTGAGCCACTGCTCCCTCGCGGGGGTCAGGGGGCAAGCTGCAGTGCGTCCTGCCCGCTCCCTCCAAGGGCCATGGTGTCTGAAACGACAGGTAGAAAGCTGGTTTGGGGGACTGGCAGGTGGGGTCTGGCTTCTGAAGTATTGTGTAAGCTCCCTCCTACCTTGCTGAAAGGGGCAGGTCTTGGGCGAGAGCTGGGGTTGGGCACTAGATCTGGGGGCCCTGAGTGGGGACAGAAAGGGGCGGGGTGGGGTGGCTTGGGAGAGCACGCTCACCAGCCCACTCTTCCCACAGATCCCAAAATGGTGATGAAACCGGCACCTGGCCCAACAATCAGTTCGACACAGAGATGCTACAAGCCATGATCTTGGCCTCCGCCAGTGGTAAGTTGTGCCAACACGTGTGGAGTGGGAGACCTGGGGTCCTGGGATGCATCCCACAGCACCGTGCCCCGAGACTGGCTTCCAGCCTATACGTCAGCTGGTCTAAACAGCCCTTAATTCCAGGATAAAGACAGGTTAGAGAGTAGCTGAGGGAGGGAGTGAACAAGGAAAGATCCTTGGAGGAGAAGTAGGGAGCAGTGTTTACAAGTGTTGCCCCGGAAGGGACACCTATAGGTTGGGTCCTAGCTCTGCCACTTGCCATCTTTGTGCCTTTGATCAATTAATCTCTCTAAACTTCAGTTTCCTCAATCAAGAAAGTGGGAACAGAGACCTCAAAGGGTTGCTGTGAGGATTCAGTGAAACGATATGGCAAAGCACGGAGTACTGGGGCCTGCAGCCTGCTCCGTACCCGCCCTGAAGCCAGGGAAGTGGGTGTGGATACTCCCAGTAGGAAACACACGCCGGACCTGTGGGACCCCTTCTCTTTTTTCTTTGTTGCCCCCACTTCCAGAGCAGGATTTTGGTTTTCCCACAAGGTAACAAAGACCTTCAACGATAGAGATTCAGGTGATGCTACTCCTCAGGGATGACAGCCAAGAGTCCTGGGCATGGAGGGTGAATGACATCATTAGTACCGAAGAGCGCAGGCTCTGGAGGCAGGCCGGCCTGGATTCCAGTCCTGGCACCACCGCTTGGCTGCGAGTCCTCCAGCAAGTGACTCGTGCCCTCTGGGCTGCGGTCTCACTAACTGTAACATCGGTACAGGAACAACAGCTCTCACTGTAGTGTCACAGGGGCCTCGGGACAGGATTGGCAGAGAGGAAGGGCACAGGGGTGAAAGTACGCGCAAGTCCGCAGTGGTGAAAATTGATAGATGGTGGTCTCTTTTGACCCATGGTGGGATAGAAGGTAGAATTAGAATAATGCCTGTTAATAAGCACTAGCTTCTGGAGCGACTAACCCTGGGCTTACATGGAGGCTGGCGGAGGACTCAGGCACTGGCCTCACTCAGTGAGCTGAGAGCCCCACTGTCCAGTGTCTCTGGAGGCCTGGTTAGTGGAGAATCAGGTAAAGCCACAGCAGTCATCGCTGCCGTCGTGCCTGCATGCTGCCCCAGCTCACGCTCAGCAAGCTTGGTGGGCCTCATGTCGGTGGATCTTCTCACAACTCTGCAAGGCAGGTCTGAGTCCTTCCATTTGACAGATGAGGGGACTGAGAAGCTGCTTGCTCGAAGACCCCCATCTTGAGCTGCAGACTGGAGATTCTAACCCAGTTTGCTCCTAAGTTCATGCCCTGTCTGCTCCAGTAACCACCTCTGCCTTTCCATCCAGCCTCAGTTTCCCTTTTAGGCGAACAGGTTTCTCTCAATGCTGCATTATTCTCCCAGATTGGGGTTCCAGATAAAATACAGGATGGCCAGTTAAATTTTAACAACAAATAGTATTTTAGCATAAGTAGGTCCCAAATGTTAGAACTGGGACATAACTGTACTAAAAAAAAAAAAAAAAAAAAAAAAAATTTACATGAAATTCACATTTAACTGATCATCCTTTATTTTCATTTGTTTAATCTGACAAGGCTTCCCTGGATGTCTGTGAGGCCGTGGGGGCCAGGCCCATGGCTGATGAAGAGGAAGGGAGCAGCGGCAGGGGCACCAGCCTTCTGGGAAGACAGGGCTGGCCTAGGTTCAGGGGGTGGGGAGGGGCAGTGGGGCGGGGGCTGCTGTAATTCTAGAGAGGCCAGACCCTGAGTATGAGAGAGGCAGGTGGTGGGGTCTGAGAAGACGCCAAGTTGGACTCTTGAGGGAAGTAAACAGACAGTAAGGTATATTTAGCCGTTGTGGCTTTAAACCCTAAAGCCAGGAAGCAGCCTTTTTAGCCTAAATCCAGATTTTAAAAACAGAAACGGAGTCAGTATTTATAGCCCCAGACCCTCCCAGGAGGTCCCTGGGGTCACCGCAGGCTGCCTGCCCTGTCAGGGTTCCACCCTCCAGCCCACACAGGGCCTGACCCAGGAGTAAACCCTGGCCCTGGGGGATGGACCCTGGGGGTGGAGGTGGCAGGGTCAGGCCCTACTCTCACTTCACACCCGATTCCTGGCCCTGGAGCCAGAGAGGTTCCTGGAGTCCAGCCCGGCCAGGCCTGTGGGGCCGCTGAGGGCAAGTGAGTGGGGAGAATAAGTACCTTGGGAGGCTTTTTACATAAACATTTGAGGAGAAGGTGTGCTCTCCAGGAGGCTGTGGTCTGTGGCTCCCGCCCTGATGCCCTGATGAGTGAGCAGGCCTTCCGGGCTGTTCGGAGCTTCTGCCTTCAGCCCCTGCGTGGGGACGACGGCAGGGCAGAGGGGGAACGCTGGGGCTGGGAGCCGTTTCCCTGAGGTGAGGTTGGAGTGGGAGAGGGGAGTGGAGGTGGGCAGTGCCTTAACCTCCTCCAGGCCAGAGGACCCCCAGCTTCTTGCTGCTCTTCAGAGTCTGTTTCTCCTTGTGCTCAGGGAAGATCCCAGTTCCTGCCCAAACTAAGTCTTGCAGGGTAGAAGGGGGCGCCCTTCTGCAGACTTGATTCTGCAGAAGATGAAAGCCTGCAGTCCAACTTAGGTTGGGGTCAGACAGGACCTCGGTCAAGGTCATATGGCTGGCTCTTAGTGGCAGAGCTGACCGGACAGAACTCCAGGCCGGCCTGTTTCTGTGTTACACCCTGGGTTTCCCAATCTTCTTCTCTCCTGGCTAGCCCCACCTCAGTGCATCCCATAACGCAGGCCGACATCAGGTCTGTGCTTCTAGGGAGGGGGTGGCAGGGGCAGGCTTTGTCATTTTTGTCTGCTCGGGTGCTTCTTAGAGATCCTGGGTGTGTTGTAGGATGTGGGTGGGCCTAGCTTCCAGTTATCCAATCCCACCCTTCCTATCTTTCTATTTCTGCCTCCCTTCCCCCTTTTGGTGCCCATCTCTTCCCCCCTCTCTCTCTCACTGGCGCCTCTGACGTCTCCCCTCTTTGCCCCTAAATCACTTGGGAACCCTGGCTCTTGAAGCCAGATCTGGGCCCCTCCCCCCAGCACTTATATTCCCAGGCAGCGGGGAGGGGCGGGGTGGTGGAGGACCGGCTCCCTCCTGGAGTTAATTAGAGAAAATGTAGAAATGTCAGTGGAATGAAAGGGCTAGGGGAAGGAGAGAAGAAAGTGGGCTCTGCTCCCTCCCACCCAGCCCATTTCCCCGCCCCCTGAAGGCCCCAGACGTAGGGATTTGGGACTTGAAATGGAGGTTGTGGAAACCTGAGCCTGGAATGAGGAGGCGGAAAGACTGGGGCTCCTCTCTCCTTTGCTTTCCCTTGCGTCCCTCCCCCTCTGATGCTGTTCTATGAAAATATTTCCTGTCTCTCTATTTCTCAATCCCTGGTTGATGTCCCAGGATTACTCAGCCTCTCTGGCTTTAGTCACTCTCCCTGTGCACTTCCAGGGTCTAGGGTGGGGGTAGAGGAAGGCCAGGTCGGGGAGCCCTTCTGCTGGACAGGTCTGGGTTGGGCATGTCTGGTGCTTTAACTCTCTAGCTGCCAGAGGACTCCAACAGGAGCCCCCCTGAACTCAGCGGAGTCATCAAAACCCTGTGTTGTTCTTTTTTTTTTTTTTAACCCCCTGGAGGTAGGGGGCATGGAGGGGAGAAGCCGTGACACCCGGTATGGTGACGGTGACCGTGATGAGGCTGATGGTGATTTTGGCAACAGCAAACCTTTAGTGAGCTCTCTCCAAGTGCCCAGGCACTGCGTGAAGCACTTTCTCCTGGAATCCTCACAAAACCTCAGTGAAGTAGGGTCTTCTGTATTTCTCTCCCTTCAACATGCCACACATCACCTGGAGCCACGTGTCACCTGGATACGGTGTTCAAATGCAGATTCTGAAAGGCTGTGATTCTGTCAAGCTCCCAGGGAACTTGCAGTCCTCGGGACCCCAGTTTCTCCTTGTGCAGAGCAGGAAGCCAGGCTCTGTGATGTCACCTACTCTGCCATTGTGAGCCTGGGGCCACATTGGACCTAAGACAGTTGGTCAGTCATCATCTTCTCAGCCTCTCCCCTTCTTCACCCTCAGAGTAGTGATGAGGTTCAGGCCTCTGCTGGTGGTGACCATACCCTACAGCTACACCTAGGATGTACTTAGGCCTCACCCCCACCCCTTCCCACCCCCCCGTCCTGGCTGGTGTGGCCTTGGGCAAGTCTTTTACCTCCTCTGACCCTGACTTCTCTCACCTCTATAGCAGGGTACTAGCACACACCTCCCTGGAGTGTTGCGTGCAGGTTAGACCATCATGCACACGCAGCATCTAGCAAGGTTCCTGGCACAGAGTAGGCATCTGTTCTGAAATGAATCCCTGGAGGAGCCCCCACCCCTCACTCAAAACAGAATGACTCAGTGCCCACTCTGTGCTTGGCACTGGGTGAAACAGGCTAGGAACCTGCAGGAACCGTGGAGGTCTAGCATGGAGACCAGAGAGGCTGCCCGGAGAAAGGCTGGGGCAGGGGCTCAAGAGCCAAGTCTCAGCCTGGAGAGAGATGATGGCTAGCGTGTTTGATGCCCTCACCAGGCAGCGGGCACTGTTCCAGGTGCTTGATGTATGTAATCTCAGTTACAAGGTGCTTGTAATCCTGGTTAGCCTTCACCAAACCAGAGGAGGTAGGTACCGTTATTCTCATTTTGCAATTCAGAAATCTGAGGAGAGACAGGGAGGTTAAGGCAGGCTTGGCTAGTAGGTAAAAGAGCTGGGAAAACAAACCTAGGTGGCCACTCTGGAGCCTCTTAGTTCTACCCTTGTGGGTCAGGATGGCATGTCCACTGCTCTCCCTGCTGGTGCTAGAAGAGAGGGACTTGGGGACCCTGAGGTTTAGCCCCTGACCTTCCCTTGTCTCTGCAGAAGCCGCTGATGGGAGCTCCACCCTGGGAGGGGGCGCCGGCACCATGGGCTTGAGTGCCCGCTACGGGCCCCAGTTCACCCTGCAGCATGTGCCCGACTACCGGCAGAATGTCTACATCCCTGGCAGCAACGCCACTCTGACCAACGCAGCTGGCAAGCGTGACGGCAAGGCCCCGGCAGGGGGCAATGGCAACAAGAAGAAGTCGGGCAAGAAGGAAAAGAAGTAACATGGAGGCCAGGCCCGAAGCCACAGGGCAGCCTCCCTCCCCAACCAGTCCAGCCTCTCCCTACCTGTGCCCAAGCCTCGGATTTCAGGGCTCACCCCCAGGAAACTGGTAGGGGCCCAGGCCATGCTCCCCTTGGGAAATGGAAACAAGTGCCCGGTCAACACCCCCCTCCCTGCCCCCAGGGGATTGAATATGCAAAGGGAGTTCTGCTGGGAACCCCCATCCAATCACTTGCTGTGCCCATGGGGGTAGTGGGGTTTGTGTAGACACCATTTATCACACCCCCTTCAGTTACAGCTGAACTCCTCCATCTTACAAATTCAATCAGGCCCATCCCCGACCTCCCTCCTGCCTACACCACCCTTCTCTTTCTTAAGGTGGTTGGGGTGTTGAGGTACCCGGTGACCTAAAAAGGCTCATAGTTCTGAAGAGTTGGAAGGGCATCATGACTTCTTGACCTCTCCTTCAATTCTCAAACTTCCCCCAAAAGCATGGTTTGGTGCCAGTCCCTTCGCCTCCTTCCAGAACCTGAGACCAAGCTCAAGTTTTTGGGAGACATGGTCACCATTCCCATGGTACTGATGCTTGCTGGATTTAGGGAGGGCATTCTGCTACCATGCCTCTTCCCAACACCCTGGGGACCAGCCTTCTGTTCTGTTTGTCATCATTTGATGTTCCCACTGCATGCTGTGACTTCCCCCTCCCCAAACAAGAGACCCCACTGCATGTTCTGAGACAGTGTGGGGTGCTGAGATAAAGAAGGGTGTGGGTGTGGATGGGGGGTGGACAAAGCTTGGTCCTGTCAGTTAACAGGGTCTTGCAGGAGGCTCTGTATGCCCCAGGATATGGACCAGATCCCCAGGTTCCAGCCAGAAGCCATGCCCCAGGCTGGACCCTCATCTCTCATGTACAGGGCAGCCTGGCAGCCAGCGGTGGGCTGAGCTTCCAGAACCGGTGGGTTTGAACTGGCCTTGTGGTCCAAGGCAGCTCTGAACAGGATTGGGACAGGTCCCCTGGAGAGGTCAGAGGGGCCTCTGTGGGTGCTGGGTACTCCAGAGGTGCTTCTGTGGAAGGATCCGTGTGGCCCCAGTAGGGACGGAGGGGCCCGCTCGGCTATTTTTGGTCCCTGGGTTGGGAAGGACGGGAGCTAGAGCAGGGACCAAGTGGACAGAAAGTGTCAGCCTGAGATCAGGGCTTCTCCACAGGGCGCCCCCTGCCCCAGCGGCCCCAGCCCTTCACCTTGCCAGGTGCCATTCCTTCTCTGTGAAGGCCACTGCCCAGGCCCCCAGTCCGCCCCCCTCGTGGCTAGAGCCTGGTTAAAGTCCCCCAGTGCCTCCTTGTGCATAGATCTTCCTCTGCTCACCCCTCTGCCCCCAGGGTCCCGCTCAACCAGCGGGGCTTCTCGAGAACCCCACTCCGGCCCTTACTTAGTATAGGAACCCCCTCCCTCTTTCGGCTGGTGTAGAATAACCAATAGTGTATAGTGCGGCGTATTTTTCCGTGATGGCGAGCGGGCGGCGGGCTCCGCGCAGCCGTCTGTCCCCGAACCCGCCCGCGGCGGCCCGTGCTGTGTTTTGTGCTGTGTCCACGCGCTGCGGCGACCCCCTTCCCGCGTACTGACTCCTCTAAGCGCTTCTCTTTGCATAGTCACGTAGCTCCCGACCCCACCCCCTTCCTGTGTCTCACGCGTTTTATACTCTAATATTTATATGGCTTTTTTTCTTTGAAAAATTAAAAGGTTTCTTCTGAAAGGTGGGCTGTTTCTGTGTAAGAGATGGGGGCTCCTGGCGTGTATGGATAAAGTGATGAGCTCAGAGTAGTATAGAAGAGCGGGATCGGGAGGCGATGATTGCGTTGCGTCTCGGTTTTGTGTCACTGCCTGAGTATCTGTGTATAATTGTTAAATGCGGCTGTGTATGCGTGCAGCACGATTGTGCACATATAATGGGTGTCTGGTTGACCGTAATGGTGCCTGTGGGACTGTACGCTGTGTGTGTAACCGGCTTGCGGGTCCGCAGTGGAGGAGGGATTTCTGAGCGCGACGTGGCAGTGCGCAGTTGTCTGTCTGCCGCTGTCTCCAGGCAGAAGAGCAGACCCGTGCGAGGGGGCGGCGCGCGCTGAACACAGAGCTGGAGCGGGGGCCGTGGACGCTTCCCGAGTTCCGCCCCTTCCCTGCTCAAGTGACCACCCTGAGCGCCCTCCCGGCTGCGAGGGAGGAGGGTGGACTCTCCTTTGCCCGCCCTCTTCCACCCCCGCCCCTCCCCCCACCTCAGGGGGCTTGGAAATGCCGCGAGGGTGGGAGGGAGGGAATGCCAGAGGCCCAGTGTACAGCTTGCCCCTGTTTTCCCATCTGGAATTCACATTCTAGGTTACACTTTTTGTAGCAAAGCCATGGAAACGCAGGGTTCGCCGCTTCCTTGCGTGTGTGCAGGAAAGGGGGAGGGGGGCGTCCAGGGGACAGAGGGCACACCGGACATCGGATTGACATCGGATTACCCGCAGACCAAACGGCCTCCCTCCTTTCTCCGCGCTTTCACTACTGGCCTAGCCCACCTCCCGCCGCCTCCAAGGAAAGACGGATTGGAGGTTGCTGCTGCCAAAGCTGCAGGCAACAGAGTGGGAGGAAAGGCCACAAGGCGCGGAAGGATAGAAAGACCCACTATGGTTATGAGGTCGGGTCGGTGAGGGTGAGGGCATGCCCAGCGGCAGGGTGGGGGTGGCTGTCTCTGGACATCCTGTGTACTCCTGGAGCGGGGTCAAGCGTCTGCCAGCGTCTGCCAGCGCCTGAAGTCCGTTGTCATGGAAACCGAGCCTTCCACATAAGCTTCTGGGGGCGGCCTTCTTGCGGGGGAGGAAGGGTGGTGTGCGCGGCCTGAGATGCAAGCAGGGTGTTGTTTCTGACAGCCAGGCTGCAGAGGGCGGGGTGTCGCCCTGGTTGTATTCCAGGTGCGGCAGGAGACTGGCAGAGCAGAGCGTGTGAGCAGCTGTGGTTGGTCCCCTCATTGGTGCGTGTGCCTGTGCGGCCTAAGCCAGAAATGCACGGCCTCCGTGGGTAGGGAGGAAGAACGCAGGGAGCCCACCTCCACATCCCCAGACATCCTGGAGAGATAGCTGCCCAGGCTGCAGGGCTACCTAATGAGGCTTTTAGTTCCAGAGCTGCCCAAATGGTCTCGTGTCCTCTCCAAGCCCCGCCTTATTATCTATCCTGGTCTGGTCTGTAAGGTTTCTTTGTGCAGGCCACTGCGTGCTCAAACAAGTCTGAGTATCAAGACATCTGTCTTTTGACCTCTACTGGGCAGGCTCAGGTTCCCACCCCAGGGTAAGCCCTAGCCGGGAAGGTGGTCTGTGGCCACCAAGTGTGTCCACAGGGAGGGGAATGTGGGAGAATGGCAGTCACAGGCTTCCCTTAGCAAGAGAGGCCCAGGTACTGCCAGGAAATGGCAGGTGAGGTCTGGAGTCATGGGGAGGTGGGGGTGGGGTCCCAGAAAAGGGTTCTGAGCTAACAGGCAGCAATGCAGAAGGGCAGGGGCTGAACTGGGGCCCCACTCCCTTACAGAGGCAGCCAGCCCTGCACTCAGCCAGCACTCGAAGGTGCCGCCACCCTTCTGATGATTGTCCAGTCAGTCACAGGCTTGAGGCAGGACAACCGGGGAGGAGCCTGGATGACAGTGAAGAATGCAGAAATTCACAAAGGAAGCTGTAAGGCAGTACTGTTTCAATGCTTTATTAACAGTTGGAAACAAACCCAACAAACTGGAGGTGATGACATCCCAGAAGCCCAAGAGGCGAGGGAAACAGGTTTGCATTTTGTCCCTTTATTATTATTATTAAATGCATCTTAGCAAAATTAGATTAAAAAAGAAAGGGTCAAAGCCCCAGATGTCAGCAGGGAGGAGGGAACTGAGGGGAGTAGCAGGCCCCCCCCCCCACCATAGTCCTCCCAGCACTAGCTCAGGGGGGCTGCTGGTGCCCCTTTGCACACAGGCTCTAGCAACCAGAACCCTTCTGCCCAGCCTCAAGGCCTCCCTGGGGGCGCCTGAGGTCTCCTAAGCTCCCCTTGCTCTAAGAACTATGCTTTAGGGCCAGGCCTTTCCAGTGCCATTCTCGCCCCCTACCTGGGGGTGGTGGGAAGCTGAGAGGAGCACAGGAGGGCAAAGTGTTACCTTTAGCCAGAGAATCTGAGATTCCTGTGGCTGTGCCCACTGAAACATGTGGCCTTCCCACTGCTGAAGAGAGAACAGGGTGGGGCGTCCCTGGGCCCACTTCTCCAGAGCGTCCAGTTAGCATCTGCACATTTGGCTTGATAAATATATTAAATTTATAAAAACTCTTTGTTGTTTGAGAGCTCCTATTACGCTTAGGCCTGGTCCAGCTCAACCAGAGAAGAGCCGCCTCTGGCCCCTGAGTCAGATGTTGGGGGTGAGAGTCTGCACTGGCCTCGAGGGCCCAGAGGCTTCAGGGCTGAGTGGAGGTCCAGGGGCCTTGCTCAGAATTGAGGCTTGTGGTGAGAAATCCCAGGGACTCTGGAACCTGCCATCAAAGCCTCTTATATTATGGAGGGGAAAGGAGGAAGGCTTATTTTTCTTAAAAAAAAAAAAAAAAATTCATATAAAAATAGATCCATTTGCAAAACAATTTCTCAACCAGGAGGCTCCACCTCCCCTTTCCTTGGAGACAGAGGGTAAGGTGTGGGGATGGTCACAGGACAGCCCACACTTTCAGATGAGACCAAAGCTCTGGGGAGGGCGTGAGGAGGGCCCGTGGCTCAGCCGCTGGGGGCTGGTACGGGGGAGGGTTGAGAGAGGCCAGGGCAGGTGCACAGCATGGCAGCAGGCTGGGGGCGGCTCCGCCCCACCCTGCCCTGCCCGCCTGCCCGCCCCCAGGCCCTGGCCTAGGCAGGTCCTCCTTGTCTGGGGAGGTCTTTCTCAAATGGTGGGGTGGGAGGGGGATCTGCTCCCCACTTCCTTGGAAGCACCTCCCAGTGCCTCCCCACCAATAACAGACAACAGGAGCCGGGGCAGGCAGAGCAGAGCTGGGGGATGGAGCCCAGAGGTTCCTAAGCCCATGTTGCTCTCAGGACCAGAGAACACACAACAGAAAAGCACAAACCCAGCACAATTGACCTAGGCAAAGCCCACTGGAGAGGCAGGGGCAGAGAGAGCAGGTGGGCCTTGTCTGAGATGAGGCCCCGGAGAACAGTGGAGACACTTGGGGTTAAGGCAGCAAACACGGAGCCTGTTTTGGTAACAAGAGCCAGGACTGCCCCGGTTGGGCTTGGGCCCCCCACACTGCCCTTTCCTTCTGGCCTCCAGGCAGCTGAAGCTGTGTGCGATGGGCAGAGAGCAGCATGCCGGAGAGTAAGGTGGGGTCAGGGTGATGGGAGCGGCCAGGGTGATGGGAGCGGCCACCGCAGAGGAACACCTCCGCAACCCTTCAGGCACATGCTGCAGGCGGGACAGTCGGGGGCTCTACCGAGGAGCTGCCGTGGCCCCAGGACCTGGCTTAGCTTGCACGGCCGAGCAACTCTGTGGTCTCCTCAAGGATGGTGGGGACTTCCTCACTCTTAGGCAACTTGGCAGGAACACAGGTCATGGCATCCTCCTTGGTCAGCTCTGAGACTAGCTGAGATGTGGCTGCACACGCTGCCTTCCTGACGCCTGCAAGAGAACACACAAGCCATCCCGTCCACAGAAGGCCAGTTTCCAATCCCTCTCCATCTCTATGGCAGATACTCGGCCAGAAGCCATGCACACGCATTGGCCGGGTCAGTTCAGAGGCCCTTCTTGTACAGGATGGGGAGAGAGCCAAGGACACATGGAAGATACCTTTGTGGGGGCAGGAGTGGGGGCAGAGCACGGTACAAGCGGGAGAGCAAGTCTGGCTCTCAGATTCCTTGTGACAAGCAGTAAAAGAGTGTAAATACAGCTCTGCGGACAGAGCGGGGCTCAAGTATCAGCAGGGAGAGGGATAAGTACTCAAAATCTGTTTTCTCATTGGAGAGTCATTGGATGTAAACAGACTCAAGCTTAGTAAACAATAGTAGTATTTTGTTTTCTTGGCAGTCCTCATGGAAGCTCCTAGGCCAAAATCACTGTCAGCCAGCCCAGGGCAGGGAAGGCTGTGTGGCGGCCAGAGGGGCTCCTGCAGAGAGGAGCAGCAGCCATGCACTGTCACACATGAGGCCACCCCACCTGTGTTCAACCCTCCGGCTTGGGCCATGCCCACGCAGCGAGCTCTTGTCCAGCTCTTCAAGGGCAGCAGTGGTGATCCAAAGGCCAAGGGCAGGCGTGCAGTGTGTGTGGGTGTGTGAAGGGAGAAGGGTGAGGGAAGGTATGTCGGGGAGGCCAGGAGGAACCCTACAGAGACCTCAGCCTGACAGGCTAAGGGCTAGTGAAGCTTCAGTGGCCACCCTAAATAGGAAGAGAAGAACCTGTCCCTCCACAAGTTCCTGTCCTAACTGCTGGGAGTTGCCCCAGACACTCATTAATTCATAGACTCCATGTTCCTGGTCCTGTATTCTCAAGTGGAAAGCCAATCCTTGGGACCGAGCCTGTCTCTAGCTGTCTGCCACTTCCCGGGCCTCAGAGCGGCCCAGAGAGACTGTGGGGCACAAAGAGCAGCCTGCCTGGGGTCAGAGAAGCCAGAGACAAAGGCCACAGATGCTGTAATTCCCATTCTATGAAATGTCTAGAATGGGCAAATCCAGAGACAGTAGATGTGTGGTTGCAAGGGCCTGGGGGAGGAGTTAAAGGGGGTGTGACTGCTAATGGGCATGGGGTCTTTTTTGGGGGCGATGAAATGTTCTGGAATTAGTGGTGATGGCTGCACAACCTTGTGAGTATACTGAAACCACAGCTGTATACTTTAAAAGGGTGCATTTTAGGAATGTGATTGACACATCAATTAAAATAACAAAAAACCCAGCTCTGGGTCACAGGAAGCTGGGTGGAGAAAGCAGCGCCTAAACCTTGAAGAAGCAGACAGAGGACAGAAGGCCACACTCTCGAGTGTAGGACAGGGCAGCGGCGGGTGCGAGCAGGAAGGAAGAGGTCCTGAAGAGCCAGTGAAGCAAGCGTCCACCCTGCCTTCTTGGGACCAGCAAAAAGCTTGAGGTGGGATGGAAGCCAAACAGGGTCGGGGGCCCGGGCTTTCCCCAGGGCTGTCGGCCTCTGCAGAAGCGTGACCCAGAGTCTACGCACAGGTAAGAGGGAGCACACGGCAAGCCCATGGGTTACCAATTTATAGATCTCCTCCTCCTCCTCCCAGGGACTGGGATTGTCTAGTAAGAGGAGAAAGACGAGTGAAGAGCCTGGCTGGCAGGCACAGGCGGAGGCACGCGGTGGAGACCACAGGGTTTCACGTCGCTTGTGGTGCTGCCTCGGGCTGAGCAGGGAGGGAAGGGGCCCATGGGGGTGCGACCAGGATGGTCTTCTACCTCCAGCAAAATCTGCTTCACACCTGCTTGGGTTTTGCTCTTTTTTGAAATACTCCCTCCTCTAGGACCCTACTTCTCATGTCTGGAAAGGTGGTGGCTGATTCTTCGAATTCAGTCACCAGCAGTTGAGAAAATATTCCAATTATATTTGTTTGTATGTGACTCAAGGGCTAAGTACATGTTAAAATACTACTTCCTGACTCTGGACCCAGGGAAAAGGAACTACAGGAGCATTCACCTTGGACAACGTGGGCAAAGTCAGAATTCAAGTGGGAAGTATCTTTAGCTGTTTCTCTCTTGGGTTTCTTCCTCTCAACTCAGAAGATAACAGTTTGTACCTAGTCAAGCATGTCTCTATATTCTTCTAGATTAAAAAAGCTGCTGATGCATTACAGATTCATAAAAATGGAGTGGAAGGTAAGTCGGGAAAGACCAAAATTTCCCTTTTAAGCCTAGAAAGTGGGGATACCTGACGTGGCCTAAGGTCAGAACAAGAAAACTCCTGTGGGAACTGGGAACAGGATCAAGGAATCCTGGCCGCCACCCCAGCTTCAGGGCCACAGCTTGACCCTCCAGCAGATGCCCTCCGAGCCTTTCCCTAACTTGCGTACTTGTTGAGACTATTGAAAAGTAGCTGCAGAAGCATTTTTTGCTTCTGTGGGACCAGGGAGCCCTAACCTTGAGACACTGGTCAAAGCTCTCTGAGGCCAGATCCCTACACGTTAGGGCTGAGCCAGATAAAAACACCAGCAAAATCAGGCATAGATGAATTAGAAAAAGGTATTTATAAAACAACAGGCTAGGAACTGCTACTCCGGAGGAAGCACTCTTGTTAACGAGCTTCCTTAGGGAAGAGGAAACTGGGGCAGGTGCGCAGTCGTCGCCCCTGAAGAGCTCAGCCCTGTCTGAAGCACTAATTCCTGTCCTATTTTTATTAATACACAAGTGGAGGGAGATATAAGTGGTGGTAGAGGAAACACTCTGAAGTTCTAGACATGTGGACATCGGAAATTTCCCTGAACCGATTTCACCACATCCAGGATCTCCTTGGCAGAAGGAGAGTGTAAGAGTATTTCTGGCCCACACAGAGGGCTCACCATCATTTCCTGCTCCTCACACAGGCCTTGTGGAAAGAGTCCTGGACCTGGATTCATAAAAGCAGGCTCCGGTTCTGGCTCTACCAGCAGATCTTGGCAAGACCTTATCTGGGTTTCAAGCCCTGTTACCTAAGAGAAGGTGAGCTGCTAAACACTGGAGATCTTTAGAGCTGGTCCCAACTCTAAGGTTCTATCCGTGTAGGGGGAGCTTAGCAGGAAGCTGGGAAGTGGCAGGGGGAAGGAAAGGCAGACGGAGATGAATTTCTTTCTTCCCTTCACTTTTATCCCAGTGAGCAGATGGCCTGTATATAAGAAGCCACAGTTCAGACATGGAGATAAAGTTGAGTCACTAAAACCAGAAGCTGACTCAGACAGCCTGAAATATCTGCTGTAATACAATCACATGGATTCTTCCCCCTGACACTCACAGCATTGTTCTCCCACGCCCTGCAGATCACAGCAGTTTACATGTCAGTTTTAATGAACCAGCCCTGATAGTCACTCTCCTCTTCCAGTTCCTCAATGGGTCTTTGTACACTGGTCGCTCCCTTGGGTCTCCAGAGACCAGAAGATTTTTTAAAACATTCCTTTAAATCCTAGGGCAGAGGCTAGTGTCTTTGACTATGGACAGCTGCCTCTCTGGGATTGAGGAGGGCTGCAAGGCAGACCTGTGTGACAGCACTCTGGCTTTCTGGCGCAGGGCAGCCAGTTGGCAGCAGTAGTCAGAGACAGCCAAGCAAAGGGTGAACCAGCTATGTCCAGTAGCCACTCAGGGAAACCCCGTCACCAAAGCCTTTACAGTTTTACAGTGTGGTCTTCTGCGTCCAACCTTTCTTTTCTCCTCTTAACCCAACTCTCCTCTTAGACATGAAGAAACTGAGTCCCAGAAACTTGTCTCGAGTAATCTAGACAGCATCAGTTAGATCTGACATTGGGTCTTCTGACCCCGTCTAGACCTGTGCTCTCGGTGCTCAACTGTGCTGCCTGGCCTTATGTTTCATGGCTCCAAGCCACTTACTCGGAAGTGAATGTACCAATGTCTACAGGGCTTATCAGAGTAACAAGAAATGTTTCCCTTGAGAGCTTCTCCCAGATATGTCCAGTGTGTTTAGTGACCCCAGAGCCCAGAAAGATAAGGATGGAGCCAATTCTAAAAGCACGTAGTTGTCATTTTCACCTAAGTCTCCCCCTCCTCCTTTTTGCACTGGGAAACAGTACTTTGACTAATTCAGGTCTTCTGCTGACAGGTTAGGTTTTACCAAAATCCCTGCTGCTTCAGCCTGTAAGTCCTGGTTTCCCACCTGGGAAGAAGTGGGCAATGGGGCATCCCCAGGAGAGGGAAGCCATTGATGTCTGGTTCCCTGTGTTCAGGAAGCATCTGGGATTCTGGTTCAGTTCCACTGGAAGAAAATGAAAAGGGAATTCCCCACCTCAAGTCTGATGAAGGCTGGCAGTTAGCTAACAGGATGGAGGAAAACAGGGAGAGGTGGTGTGTTTTTGTTTATCTGGAAACGCTTAATGTCAGGCCACATCACCTTATATGGTGGGGAGGAAACAATGTCACAAGACTCTCTAAAGACTAAACGCAAAAAATACTACTAGTTCACACTCTACCACACCCAGATCTAGAAGACCAAACATACATCTCCAAAGATCTAAACCCACCATACTCACCTCTCCTCCTCTAGAGAGGCTGTACGCAGAGGATGCCAGCAAACAGAGTTCTAACTAGACATTCTTCTGTTTGGGAAGGTTTTGAAGTCATACAGAAGGGCCCTCAGTAGGGAATTTCCCTCTGGGTATTCAGCATATTGGCAGAAACAGGCAGGCATTCTCATAGTGATCCAGTGTTTGGGCCAGGGCACTGTGTGGGCCGAGCACACTCCATGCCCTGGATCGTAAGGTCCTCTTAACAGGCTAAGGCAGGTGCCATCGGGCCTACAGATGCCACTGTTAATAGCTCAGCAGTGGCCAAAGCAAACCGCACAACCTGTACAACAGCCTCAAAGTTCCTATCACACAGGCCTACAGAACGCATCGGCCAGGGAATAGGGAACAAAGCTTAAGGCCGCCTTTTCTGTAGTGCCCACCCTTCAACCTAGGAAGGAAGCCCACATTCCCAGTCCCAAAGGGGGCCTTCACCAGACTGTGCAGTGCAGGTTGTGAGGAGGAGCTCTGGACCTACCTTCTTCTGAAACAGTCTCTGCCCACTTTCCTCAAAGGCAATTTATCTGTTGATCCTTCCCCACACTAATGCCTGGATCATTTGTCCTATCCCCATAATTCTTCTTAGAGGCTCTGGCTCAACGTAATCCACTTAAATCTTCCAAAAGGCAGGCGAGGGGGACGGTAAACAGGGACGGTGAGAACGGTACAGCCTGACTAGCCCTCGGGAAAAAAGGAGGTTCTCAGACACGGCACGAGCTTCGGTCAAGATGCTCCTCCACATCCTTATTTAACACATCTGGAGAGAATGACACCCAGCCTTCTCTCTATAGGATTCTGTACTATTATCCTCTGTGTCTTCTGTTTGTGAAACTGAGAGTAAGGACGCTTATTTTCCTTGTATTCCTATATCTAATGTATGGTTTTGAATTTACATCAATTTTTTGTTACCCAGATGCCTACCCAAATCTGTGTCTTGCACAATGCTTAGCCTACATTTATGCCTCAAGAATGAAGAGAAATGTAAGAATAACCAAATGTAGTATGTTGTCAGTCCCGCAAATCCTAGTTCTCCACGTCAGTCCTTTCTAACAATTAGAAGAGGACTGGATAATCCACTCTACGTGCAAGGACATTGTGGGGAAGTTTATAAACCCTCAGAACATCACCACCTGCTCTTAGCCTAAAATGAGCAGGAGCAGAGCGGCTTCACCGCCTTCCTTCAGCACCCAGGCTGGGCTCCATTTGCTGACTTACCCTGACGGGGTCCTCTCTTCCGTCGGAATGCTGCGCCTGACTGCAGGGCTTCCAGAAGACTGTCCATCACACCTGTCTCATCACCCTCTGTCATGAACAAAGATGGAGATGTAAGCTTTTCAGCCTGAGCAGCATCCATGGGTTGAGCCCCACACAAAAAAATGCATTTCCACTGTATGTATAGCTTGCCCTCGTCCACAGTTTCTGGGGGCTCAGCACACAGCGGGCTCAATCTCAGGTTTCACAGTCCATGTTTACTTGTGTCTGTTTGCAAATGGTTAAAACATTAGGTTTCACTGGCTACCAGCCACTGCAGACCCTGGATAATGTTCCTGCAGTGCCGCCGCCCTTCCCATCCCCATCAAAACCAGCACAGAGAACTGCCCGACTCCAAGACTGGGGTGAGTACAGAGGCTGGGATTATGAAGTTAATAAGGAACTAGGTCACTCTCTTTATCCTACATAAACCCCTCATGGAAAGCCTGGTTCCAGTTTCAGAGCAGGGCTGAGGAGAGACCACCTCTCAAGAGTGCATTTTACTTAAGTACTGCCCCCAGTGGCTGCATCTTCCTGAAGTCAGCTCAGAATCTAATAAGAGGAGCTGCTGGTTGGAATACAAAGAGTTAATGTAGAATCCTTATTCCAGCTCGGCTCTGTTTCCATGGCAACAGCTAAGGGTGGTGAAATCTTAAACTGAAATCCCTAGGAGCCAGCAGGCTGCCAGCCGTAAAGCTGGGCTCACTGCTCCCAGCGCCACCTGCTGGCTGAACGCCACCAGTGCAGCTGACCTACATTCCAACCTCATTTATTTGCCCTGGGGACGTGGTCCAGGGCAGGGTCCCCTGTGCTGACTGATGATGTGTGCAGCCTTCATCCCACAAATCAGCTGGACTCCACCTTTCCCTATTACATCCTAAACAATAACTAGGCACAAACCCTAGAGGCTTGGGGAGAAAGGGGGGAAAGGTGAAGCATATACCTCATGTGGGCTTGTTTATTATTAGAGCAAAGTTTGTGGCTTACATACAACTGGAGTAAGGGCAGGGGAACTGCTTCCCAAAAAAATATAAAGAAAAAATAGAAATGCAGGGTGCTTCAGGTCCCTAATCATACCACAACAGGAGTGGCCAAAGTCAAGTCCCTGTGAGCAAAAATGCTAGAGCCCCTCACCCCTTGTGCTCAGCACAGCACTGATTCTTGCCAGACCCAGCAGCCCGGAGAACCTCTTTACTTAGATGGCTTGTAGCCCCTTGGGGTCAAGAAGGGTGGCATCAGCTCAGGGCCATGTAATGGATGCTGAATTTCCGCTGCCCACAGAGAGAGCAGCCAGAGAGCGCAGGGAGTCGGCAGCAGGAAAGAAGCAGAAACAGGAAACAGAGGGCCAGTAATTGAGGCCATATGTTTCAACAAAGACATGCTTCTGAGAGTGAAATACAAAGTCCACTGAAGAAAGAAGGTGGCCAGCTCCCCTGCCCCCTTTGCAGAAATTCAGTCCATTTACAGTCTGATAGGTGGGCACAACTGTGTGAAAGTCCTGGGGACACAACACTTGGTGAAATAAGCAGAAAGGGAAGACAAACCATTAAAAGACAGGAGCAGGGCCAGAAAAACAATCTGAGGGAAAGAGCACAAGATGTTGTAGAGGGTATGAAAACCGGACAGGGAAATTTTTGGACAAGCAGAAGGCAAGTATACATATTACAGCAACGCTAAGTCACTTGAGAGACGAGACATAGTGCAGGACAGCAAAGGAGGGAAAAGACAGAGTGGAGCGCTGGAGCGTGTGTGTTCAGAGCCACGGTTAAAGTCCAGCGTCAGGACCGTGGAGGCAGAAGGCTGCCAGCAGCGTCTGCCAGGAGCTGTGCTCAGACATGAGCTGTGCTCTGGCCTCTAGATTCTAGACAGAGCAGCCTTCCAACTGATCCTGTCTCAGCCCATCGGCCCTTTGCTTCTCACCAGCATTCATGTCTATGAGTTGCTCTCTCTTCTGCTGCTTCTCCAACCGCTCCTTCTCTGCTTTTTCCTTGGCCAGCTTTGCTCGCCGCATCTTCTCCTCTGTCTCCCGCCGCTTCTGGTTCTCCTTGACAGCTTGCTAGGGGGAGAGGGGAATGAACACATGGGCACGAAGGCACTTACACATGTGCACACCCACCACCAACCAACATGAACCCAGTGGAAAGTGAGAAAGGTGGACAGAAGCGCCACTTCGCAGGCCTCCCTGCTGGCTACTGCTGCTTTTCAGTCACTCAGTCGTGTCTGACTCTTCCGACCCCATGGACTGTAGGCTGGTCAGGCTCTTCTGTCCATAGGACTTCCCACACAAGAATACTAGAGTGGGTTGCCATTCCCTTCTGCAGGGGATCTTCCCGACCCAGGGATTGAACTCTCGTCTCCTGCTTAGCAGGCAGATTCTTTACCACTGAGCCACCAAGGAAGGCCATCCCTGCTTACCACAAACATATTCTTAAAATTGTGCAGATCCATGAAGAATTCTTCCACAGACACCTTCTTGGGGTCAAAGAGGAAGTACTCGCCCAGCTCCTTGTAGAGCGTCTCCATGTTAGAGTGCATCATCCGCAGCTTGTTGTACTGTTCCTGTGCATCCTTCACAAAGCTGTGCAGCAGCAAGTCAAGAACCAACACCAGGAAGCAGACCAGCTTCTCCAGCCCTGGGAACACTCACACGTGCGTACTGCTATCTGTACACATGGATGCGTAACACAGCACTGTTCATATTAGCAAAACCCAGAAGCAACTGAAACATCCAAACAGGGAAATAGTACACCATTGACTGGTATTCCTACAGAACAGGGGCTGGCAAGTCAACAAAGAGACTGTTCTGCATCTACTGCTGTGGAAACGGGGCCAAAACATATTAAATGCTAAGGCAATACAATGCAGTTTTCATGAAAATAAATTCATCAGGTTGCAAATCAGAAGTCCAGTGGCAGTAGTCATCTTTGGGAAGGGGCGGGGAAGGGATATGTTGTGTGCGTGTGATGGGGCGGGGAGCAAGGTCTCAAAGGAGACTTAGACTTTATCTGCAAGGCTTGATGCAAAACACAACGAGAGTGCTTTCAAGAACTCTGTTCTTAGCGAAACACATTTTCTGAAGAGGAAGAATTGTATGCCGTCAGTTTATCCTGTCGCCCTCCATGGGAAGTTCTTTCTTTTCCTAGGTGGCAACTCCCTCCTTTCAAGAAAGGATATGGTCATTTTTTCAACAAACTTGTCTTTCTCATCTGTGGCAGCTGGGAAATTCTGAATATCACGTTCCACGTCGGAAATCTGTTTCTTCATCTGATCTAGGTTCTTTTGCAAGTTTTCAGCAGAAACTAAAGTAGACACAGAAACAGACAGCAAGAGCTCACTACCTCTAGCCTCAAGACCCTACTCTGTCCTTCAGGGCACAGCTATGGTCTATACTTAATTATTTTAGTTCTCTTATGTACTCTCCAATTGTTTCACACATTTTTCCAGTGAAACTAAAATTACTTTATGATTAAACCTCCAACCTTCATAATACTAAGAAGAGAAGAGAGGCTTCATTTAATTTAACAACAATCTATGAAATCCCTCAGGATCTTGTTCTCATTTATTTTAGAGAACAGGGTTTGAGAGGAAGGAGACATACAGAGAAATACAAAGAGAGGGCAGAAATCTGTTCCCATTTCTACGAAATGCTGCTTTTTCTTTGCCTAGTCCCAGAATGGTGAGGCCTGGTTTTTGTTATTCCAGTCTATGCTTTCTGAATAAGAAAAGCTGTTGACTTAAACTACAAACACCTACCTTTCCTCCAGTTGCTTCCTGGTGTCTGATGTTTCCCTAAAGGGGAAGAGTGCTTCCCGTTCACACACGTGGAGCTTTCCTACTTCCTCTTCTGCCCCATACCCCTCCCTGTGGCTTAGACACTACACCAGCATCCTCCCATTCCCCCTTACAACTGTCTAAACTGAAAATGATCTAAAATCTAGATTGATTCTTTCCCTGCCCTGAGCAGAGATTTCTGGGGCTTGGAACCCCCTTCTAGCTTCATCCCAATCTGCCTCACCTCGGCTGGCTTTCTCCACGTGGGCAAGCTCGTCTGGGAACTTCAGGACCTCGGGATGATCATTCTCACACAACTCAGCCAAGAAGTGCAACAATGTCATCTTCTGATCTGTGGACTTGGTGTCTCGAAGCTTGGAGGGGAAAAGGGGAAGAGGGTGAGTCCTGACACCCAAGGCCACCTAGACCAACAGCAGTCTGCCATACTGGGCTCCTGGAGGCCACGGCCTCCCTTCCATTGTCCCGCTCACCTTACAAAGGAAGCTGATGTTGAAGCCAAAAGCACCAGCATTCCTGGAGCCAGCATTCATATAGTTTCCAACAAGCAAGGTTATCTCCAGGAGGCTAGAGAAGTTCTCGCTCTTTCGCACCTCCTCACACGCGGCAGTCACTGAGACGATCTCGGGTTTGATGTTCTCCACCTGCTCCCCGAACTGCAGCTTGAAGAGGATGGCGTTGAGGCGAGGCCGCAGGCGGGGTACTGCACCCATCTGTGGAGAGACAAGGAGTCCACTACAGCCAGCAGAGAGAGAGAAGAGGAAGGAAAGGATACAGGCCTACGCCTCCTATAGCAGGATCTGAGTTACAGCATAGGGAGGAGAAAGAAAGATGGGTTCAAAATGGACAAGAGGCTGGAAGCAAGTATCCCGATGCTCTTGTGGAAGAGGGGGTCAGAGAAAAGCCTGAGCCAGAGGCCTCACTCACCACCACACCAAACTGCTCTGACTCAGCCAAATCATCATATTCGTCCTTCAGTTCAGAAAGCATTTTTAACTGCTCTGGCTCTGGCATCTGCTTAATGAGGTTCTGAAAGAGAGAAGGGATTGTCTCAGTTAGAGCGGGGTGAGCCGACAATGCAAGCCTCCTGTCAGGCCCTCACTCTGCCTGAGGACCACTAAGAAGGAAACATGGGCTGGGGTCAGGTGGTTGGGGAGGCATCCAGTGAGACGGCAGGACTTTTGAAAAATACACCAGAAATAACCTGATTACCAGAGGGATGGAAGCTTATCCAAAGCTAGCATTCTTTAAGTCAATGATACTTAAGAGAGTCCTCATGGTCTAAGCAGAGAGGAGACAGACTGGTGCTGAGTGATGCAGAGAGCCAGCGCCAGGAAGAGCCTGCTCCTTACCTGGATCATGGACTCAGTGAGAACAGCCTCATTCACCTCCAGGATGACATTCTTAATCTCATGATAAGGCATGCGGAAGGAACCCAAAAAGATTGCTGCCAGGAAATGAGATACAAAGACATGTTTTTCTCAGTCTCTTCTGCCTTCCAGCCCATCCTACGTTGGACAATTTTCCTAGGAATACTCTTGAAGTCACGATCAGAAACCTCCACCAGCTCCTCACTGCCTGTATAGTTAATATCCAAGTTTCTGAGCCCAGTGTTTCAGGTTCCCACCTCCCAGTTTTCCCCTGTGAGAATCCCCACATTTGTATCACTCACACACCAGCCACACTGTTCCAAGCACCACATTCTACAAACACTGTGACTGACTCCTTGTCTTTGCTCACACAGGAAATCTTTGATCTATCTATATACATCAAAAACATTCACCCCATTCTATTTTAGTTCCTCATTCCCTGACTCTATCCTCAGAGCTGCCACTGCCTTGAAATGCTCTGATTTTTAAACTGCCATATCCCACACCCTAACAAACACTTCTCATCCTTCCAGCTCTCACTTACTAGTTCCCAAATTGACTCTTCAACCTCATTGGCGTGCTCTTGCGTGCACACACTCTCTCACGATAGAGACGACCATTCCATTTTCTCTGAATGTCTCAGTTCTAGCTGGCTTTCCCTGTTTAACCCAGACCCTGTGGGGTGCCCTTTCACTCCAGCCCTATTACTACTACAATTCTTACTCTCTGGTTTCTCCTCCTTCCAGTCCCTGGTTAACCCAGCCATCTCATCTTCTTCCCTTACACCTGGGCTGATGGACACCACAGATCAGATTCTATGAAGTGGCCCTGATGATGGCCAGGAACCCTCTGCGTGTCCCCAGTCCATGATCTCTTGCCAGCTCCTCCATAAAAAATGGCCCTGTTCTCCCAAATGTCCCACCACTTCCTTATTTGTTCTAAAAAGATCTTGCTTCTTTTTAATGTGGAAAATTGAAGGTACTGGTCAAATTACTTGCTAAGCTTTCTCTTATGGCACTTAAAAACTGAGCACTGGGGCTGTCAGCTGGAACCAGAAAAGCTGGAACTAGGAAAGGCTTGAGTAAGGACTATTTTGGAATCATCTAGAAGAAAATGCGCACTTACACTTCTCTAAGTTTAGCAGAACTATATCCATGCACCCAGCCTTTTCTCACGTTTCAACAGCACAGGTGGCCCTAAGGGCCTCTTCCTTCAGCATATACAGACAGCCTTCCACATCCATGGATACAGAGGGCAGACTGTTCCACACAGTTTTATACAAAGGACTTGAGTACTTGTGGACTGTGGTATTGCTGGAGGTCCTAGAACCCCACAGATATCAGGGACAACTGTACACATAATCAAGCCTTTTCTATCTCAAACAAAGAAACAAACAAAAAACACCAGTCTATTCTCTCTTCCACATTCTCATTAACTCTTCTGTCCCCACAAAGTCTGGAAAAATGACAATCATTTGTTGAGTGCATATTCCATGTAAGACCTAGTATCATAAACACAATCTACACATATGATCTCATTTAACCCTATTTATAATAATGTGTAAGTTTGTATTATTAGCCGCATTTGACAGAAAAGGAAACTAATACTTAAGAACTTAACCCACCTGTCCAAGGTCACACTGCTACCAAGGACTGGAGCCAGGACTTAAATACAAATGGAGTCCAGAGTTCTGTTCGTACCACTGATGCTATACTGAAATGATTCCTGCCCAGGTCACTGCCTTTCCTAATGCCAGATCTTGATTTTATTCGACTGCTACTTCCACTTTTAGGACTGTGTCAGACTATTTTCCTTGCTGCTCCTTTCCAGTTTTTTTGAGGACTCCCCTTTTTGTTACTTGTCTCCTCAATGTTAATGACCTTCAAAGTAAATTAATGGTTTTAACTCTGACTCATATGCTATCCTCCTAAATTCATATCTCCAGTCAGACCTTCCGCCTGATATACCCAAATGCCTAATACACTCCTGGAAAGTCCCACAGGAATCTTAAATTCTGTCCTAAAATTATATCAATCATTTCTACCCACCACCATTAAGCCTCTCATTCACGTCCACCACTTCTCCCACAAAAGACAGGAAAATCCAGCAGGAGCAGATTCTACTTCCATAAAGGGTTCCACTCTCTATAGAGGGATCTTAACCCAAGAAAACATCTTTCTCCTCTCTATCAATCACTAAGTTCCATTAATTCTCTCTTTTTAGTATCTTCTGCCTTCATATCCATTCTTACAACTTCAGTTTCAGCCCTGATCACCTCTCATCTAGTTTAAAGCAATAACATAACACATCTTCCCGTCTCCCCGTCTCCTAGCAATCCAGCCTCAAAAATCACTGCTGAAGTAGTCCTCCCCAAAATTACAGAGGGCTGTATCTCTCACGTTTTTTAATTAAAATCCCTCCAATAACTTCCATAGTTTTCAGGACAAAGTACATACCTCTTAGCCTAAGCCTACCAAGACGTCTGTATCATCTAGCCTATTTCTTGAAAACTTCTTCAACCACCACTCCCCCACAAATGGCCTTTACTCAGCTGCTCTCAACTACTGCACTTCCTGAACTGGGACAATGCTACCTCATGCCTCTGTGCCTTCACACACGCTGATCCCTATGCCTGAAATGAGACAAGCCAGCCCTCACCCTTCCTTTAGTCTGCTGTTAACAGTTTTAACTCATTTAGAATGACCTCGAGGCTGAGCTCCCTCCAGCACTCCTCCCACTTGGTCCAGACCTTGCCCAGTGCTCTAATAATCATCCATGCACACCTCCATCACAGCACTCACCAAATTGTGCTATTACCATATTTACTTTTTCATCTCCACCAGACATATGGCTCATGAGGATGACCTTATTCAGTTTTGCCTCCCCGCCATATAAGAGGTATTTAATAATCACTGAATCACTGAACAATATACTTCCTAGACCATCCTAAACTCAATTCTCTTCCTAAATTTTGTTTTCCATATTGATATCATTCAACTGGAAATAACAATGTACTACCCACAGTCTTTTATCATTTTCTAAAATAAAAATCACTCATTTTTATGTTGCTAGAGATAATCTTGAGAAGAGCAACTATTATGCCTCACATCACTTTAGTTCCCATAAAAAGACTTACCTACAGATACTACTTAGTGATATTTGTTCTCAATGATCTAATATTATATAGTCAAGAATGATGTAAAAGCTTACTGTTCTCATTATATTACTGACTTAACGAGGACACATACCTAGAAGTTAACTGTGTGATCTTGGCTAAGTCATAACATCTGAACTTTAGTTTTCTCACTTGGTAAAATGGGGACAATAGCCACGTCACCCCACTATGAGTGGCTTTTATGGAATACATACCCTTTCGTCTCTGAACACATGCCTAGTATGTGCCTAATAGAGCCTGAAAGCTGGGAGACCCTCAAATATTTGTTGAACGAATATTTAAATCTTTATTACTCAACATAAAGTCAGGAGATCGACAGTTAAAGTGAACAAAAAAATGAACATTCATCCTGATCATTAAATACAACCTATAACAACTCTGCAGAGGACTTTTGATCTGAAATTTGCCAGCAAACAGAATTATGAGTATAAGGAGCAAGTTCAGAACAGAAGTCTTTGAAGCTACTGATCCTACTCTGAGAAGCACAGGATTTACATTATTTGTTCTAACCACAAAGTTATTTTACATTTAACTGAAGTCATGCCAGTACCCACCTATAAAGGAAATACTTAAAAGAAAATGAGAAAGAAGGAAATATGCGATGGGTAGAAAATTTCTGTTAGATTTTCTATGGATGCAATGGAAATACTTAGGGCTCTGAAATAAAACCTGAGGCTTAACTCTCAGACCGGTCTCTTATTCGCTATGTGACGAGGCAAATTCCTTACAGTCCTATTGCCTTTATTTTCTTACCATAAAACTAGATACTAACAACCATGTGGTACTATTGAAGGGAGTAGATATCAGATATTTACTATGCAATACCAAGTATATAGCAAGAATTATTAAGTTTCATATCAAGGGACCCTGGATCCACCAGAATTAGGCTCTTAGAAGAACTCCTTCACATTTCAAATTGCTGGGATCGCAGTTACTCACAGAGATTCTGGGCTGTCTTGGAATCCAACACCTTTAACTCTTTCACTTTTTTCTTTTGCAGAGATTTCTTTTCTTCTCCACCTTCCTGATCCTTCTTGGCTAGTGAGGGAAAGATTAGAAAAGTCTGATTAAGGACAGGCCACATCTATCCCAAAAGGAACTACTGCCCCATTCTAGAGAGGCCTTCACTTCTCTATCTGTAATGGTCTTCCTATTAAAGTTCCTCAAAGCTAACCTCCTCTTTAACCACCCAATCTTCTGTTAGTGACTTCCCTCTCTAGCCGAAATAAATATGCCACTTTCATTTCTTTAATAGTTAATAATACTTTCTCACCCAGAGTCTATCTACTTGTAGGGAACAGCAAACATTCTTTCTGTAGAAGACCAAATAGTAAGTATTTTAGGCTTTGCAGACTACTGTGGTCTGTCTCAACAGCTCAACTCTGCCACTACAGCAGGAAAGCTGTCAGAGACAATACATAAATCAATGGGCATGACTATGTCTCCAATGAAATTTTATTTACAAAAACAAGTGGTCCACTTAAGAGTTATGGTTTGCCAGTCCCTGTACTAGAGTCTTCCACTAGCATTATCCTTTTGTGCTATTGTTACTTCTCTTTCAAGACCTATCTTGATCATGAATTCCCTATAAACATTTTCTTGATTTCCCCAAATGGTTATGATTTCTCCCTGAATCCCCACTGTATCTGATACATCTTTACAGCAAGTCCTCTCACTGACTTTGTTACAAGCAAACATAGTCTCTCCTTCACAAGAGAAAGACTTTGTTATTCTTCTCTGAAAATATTGCATAAAAATATATTGCTAGTAAGATCTTCAATATCATGTTCATACACACACAGAAGGTATACTGTATACTTCTTCTACACTCTTCTCAGATTATCCAAAGCCAGTGTATTCTTCCCTGATAGATGGAGTCACTCTCTGCATTGATGAGCTAATTTTCCTGGTATTTGTTACTTAGATTTCATTCAACAATTAATAATTCAATGTTCATGATATTTCACATGTATCATCTTGATCTTTTTAAATCCTGTGTTTCTTTTTAAGTGTGCATACCTTCCCACCCCATTTGGATTTTGAACTTCAAGAGCATGGGCAAAATAATCCTTCACTGTATCACTCCCTCAGCACTTGGCACGACAGCTAGCTAGTAACATTCTCTCAAAAATGATGTACACTGCCTGCTGAGAAGGACTGAGGAGCAGGTAGAAAGGAAAACAGGACTGGGCAGACAGTTGTAAAATATTTTGTCAACTTTTCAGAAAGCTGTATGAGACTATCTTGGTAAGGAGTATCAAGAAAGTGACAAAGCGAATTGCTTCTGAGGAGAAGAGCAGGGTGTTTGACTATGGACATGGGAGGAATACTATTCAACACAAACCCTATTATACTATTTGAGTTTTAAACCATTGAAAAGTATTACCTGGTATAAATAAATAAGAAAACAAATGAAAAGAAAGTTATATGGCAAATGATACAAAGAACTATTAATAAAAAACACATCCTTTGGCCTGATACTTCTAACTGAAGAAGGAAAAATGCTAAATAGATGAAGATTAGTTATTTAAATAAAGACTTATTGAGTACCCATATGTGCCAGGCTCTGTTCCGGGCACCAGGAATACAACAAAATATAGAAAAACTCCTGCCTTCATGGAACTTATATTCTAACAAAGAGAAACAGACAATAAATCAGCTAATAGATAAAATAGTACATAGGTGGTCATAAGTGCTATGAAAAGAAAACCAAGTAGGGAAGAGAACTGGGGGTTTAGATGAGGGGATGAATTATAACTTGAGTGGGGTGACCAGGGAAGGTTTTAGTGAGAATGTCACATGACCGTAAAAACCTTTTATAAGGTGAGAAACCAAAGCAATTCAGGCAGCAGGAACAACAAATGCAAAAGCCTGATGGAAAGAAGAAAAACAAAAACCTCATTACTGGTGGAGTGGATGGAATGAGGGGGAGAGCTGGAGTGAAGTCAGAAAGGATCTAAAGACAGATCATATAAAAATGAAAATCAGAGGTAGTCAGATAAAAATTTAGACTTAAAACACCCAGACTGTATCATAAAAACTTAGAAGCAGAGCAGCAAAGTGCAAGTAAATCTCTCATTTATACAGTAAAATGAAAGACAGAGATCACTGCTGATGTTGAAAAATAGAAAAATAGACTTGTGTTGCTTGGTGATAAGATAAAAATAAAATACAACTATATGTAGAATTCAAGACAAGTACTAGAAGTAATGAAGAACTGCTAATGAACAATTTAGTAAAGATGACAGATAAAAGACAAGAATACCAACTTCCAGTTTCACCAAAATGGAGTATCCCCATGTGGAGGAAATACTATTATGTCTAAAAATTGGGGAAGGTATAGGGGCCAAAATTGAAATACAGTTTCTATACTTCACACGGACTGGTAAGACACAAATCATTAGAGTGGGATAAGTACATAATAATGCCATACCGAGAGCAACACCTAAGCAAACTGTATAAAGTGATATACTCAGGCATTAAAAATATATCAAAATGGAATCAAAAATATTTTTTTAAAAACCCACAGAAAAGTAAGGAAAAAGAGGAAACATACAGAAAACACAGTGGCAGACTTAAGCCATAACATATCAGTAGTTACCTTTAATATAAAGATCTAAACCCCAGGCACCTCACCCTCCACCTCAGTAAAGGCAGAAGCGCAGGGATGGCCTGTGGCCCCCTACCCATGACTCTTCTTACTCCTTTAACGTGTGCCTAAGGCACGCTGTGTCAGGACCTGCCAGCAATGAAACCTTGTGTTTTGGGGTTCTCTGATGCGTGTTGCTGAGGTGCATCTTGCAATCATAGTAAGAACCACAAAGGCTGGTCCAGCCACAACACTGGCCCACGTGATTGCCCCCAGACATGCCCAAGTAACAGCACTGCTAAGCTGAGACCTACACAAAACACAGGCAGAGTAGATTAACAAAAGACACAATAATATGTTGTCTGTAAGAAATTTTCTTCAAATACAAAGGCTGAATGTAAAAGGCTAAAAACAGATATACCATGCAAGCATAAACAAACAAAAAAAAAGTACAGTGGCTATACGCTATCCAATGAATAGACTTCGGAGCAAAGAAAATAGCTGGAGACAATGAGGGACGTTACATGATGATTAAAGGATCACTGCCTTGTCATGGTGAAGGGACGTGTCTAACTCAGTGAAGCTACGAGCTATGAGTCATGCTATGCAGGGCCACCCAAGACGGATGGGTCATAGTGGACGGTTCTGACAAAATGTGATCCACCGGGGGAGCGAATGGCAAACCAACCCAGAATTCTTGCCGACAGATGAGCCCCCCAGGTCAGGAAGTGTCCAACATGCTACCGAGGAAGAACAGAGAATAACTACTAATAGCTCCAAAAAGAATAAAGCACCTGGGCCAAAGTGGAAACGATGCTCAGTTATGGATGTATCTGGTGATGACAGTAAAATCCAATTAATTCAATGATGATAGTAAAGAACAGTATATTACACAGGAACCTGGAATGTTAGGTCCATGAATCAAGGTAAATTGGATGTGGCCAAGCAGGAGATGGCAAGAGTAAACACCAACATCTTAGCAATCAGTGAACTAAAATGGATGATGGGTGAATTTGATTCAGATAACTGTTATATCTACTACTGTGGGCAGAAATCCCACAGAAGAAATGCAGTAGCCCTCATAGTCAACAAAAGAACCTGAAATGCAGTACTTGGGTGTAACCTCAAAAATGACACAACGATCTCAGTTCGTTTCCAAGGCAAATCATTGAACATCACAGTAATCCAGGTCTATGCTGCTACCACCGATGCCAAAGAAGCTGATCAGTTCTATGAAGATCTACAAGACATCCTAGAACTAACACGAAGAAAAAGATGTCCTATTCATCATAGGAGACTGGAATGCAAAAGTAAGAAGTCAAGAGATACCTGGAATAAACAGGTAAGTTTGGGCTTGGAATACAAAATGAAGCAGGGCAAAGGCTAACAGAATTTTTCCAGGAGAACTGGTCATAGCAAACACCCTTTTTCAACAACACAAGAGACAACTTACAAATGGACATCACCAAATAGTCAATACCAAAATCAGATTGATTACATTCTTTGTAGTTGAAGATGGAAAAGCTCTATACAGTCAGCAGGAACAAGACCTGTTCAAGACTGTGGCTCAGATCATGAGCTTCTCATAGCAAAATTCAGGCTTAAAGAAAGTAGAGAAAACCACTTGGCCAGTCAGGTATGATCTAAGTCAAATTCCCTATGTTACACAGTGGAAGTGAACTAGATTTAGTAAACAGAATGCCTGAAGAACTATGGACAGAGGTTCATAATATTGTACAGGAGGCAGTCAACAAAACCATCCCAAAGAGAGGGGAGAAGGCAAAGTGATTGTCTGAGGAAGCTTTACAAATAGCTGAGAAAAGAGAAGTGAAAAGCAAAGGGCAAAAGGGAAAGGTATACCCAACTGCATGCAGAGTTCCAGAGAACAATAAGGAGAGACAAGAAGGACTTTTTCAATGAGCAATGCACAGAAATAGAGGAAAACAACAGAAGAGCAAAGACTAGAGATCTCTTTAAGAAAATTGGAGATATCAAAGAAACATTTCATCCCAAGATTGACACAATGAAGGACAGAAATGGTAAAGACCTAACAGAAGCAGAACAGATCAAGAAGAGATGGCATGAGTACACAGAAGAACTGTACAAAAAAAGATCTTAATGACCCGGATAACCATGAGACTGCGGTCCACTCACCCAGAGCCAGACATTCTGGAGTGTGAAGTCAAGTGGGCCTTAGGAAGCATTGCTACCAAAAAGCTAGTGGAGATGATGGAATTCCAGCAGAGATGGAATTTAAAATCCTAAAAGATGATGCTATTAAAGGGCTGCACTCAATATGTCAGCAAATTTGGAAAACCCAGCAGTGGTCACATGGCTAGGAAAGGTCAATCTTCATCCCAATTCCTAAGAAGGGCAGTACCAAAGAATGTTCAAACTACCAGACAATTGCACTCATCTCACATGCTAGTAAGGTTATGCTCAAAATTCTCCAAGCTAGGCTTCAACAGTACATGAACCAAGAACTTCCAGATGTTCAAGCTGGGTTTAGAAAATGTAGAGGAACCAGAGATCAAATTGCCAATATTAGCTGGATCACAGAGAAAGCAAGGGAATTTCAGAAAAACATCTACCTCTGTTTCATTGACTAAAGCCTTTGACAGTGTGGATCATAACAAACTGTGAACAACTCTGAAAGAGATGGGAATACCAGACCATCTTACCTGTCTCCTGAGAAACCTGTATGTGGGCCAAGAAGCAACAGTTAGAACCTTATATGGAACAACTGACTGGTTCAAAATTGAAAAAGGAGTATGACAAGGGTGTTTGTTTATTTTTTTAAGAGTGTTTATTGTCACCCTGTTTACTTAACTTATATACAAGAGCACATCATGCAACATGCCAGGCTGGATGAGTGGCAAGCTGGAATCAAGACTGCTGGGAGAAATGCCAACAATCTTAGACATGCAGATGATACCCTTTTAATGGCAGAAAGCAAAGAGGAACTAAAGAACCTTTTGATGAGAGTGAATGGAGAGAGTGAAAAAGCCAACTTAAAACTCAGTATTAAAAAAACTAAGATCATGACATCTGGTCCCATCACTTCATGGCAAATAGAAGGGGGAAAAGTGGAAGCAGTGACATATTTCTTCTTCCTGTGTTCTAAAATCACAGCAGATTGTGACTGCAGCCATGAAATTAGATGATTGCTCCTTGGCAGGAAATCTATGACAAACCTAGACAATGTCTTAAAAAGCAAAGACATCACTTTGCCGACAGAGGTCTGTATAGTCAAGGCTATGGACTTTACAGCAGTCATGTACAGATGTGAGAGTGGGACCATAAAGGAGGCAGAGCGCCAAAGCATTGATGCTTTCTAAGTGTGGTACTGGAGAAGACTCTTGAGAGTCCCTTGGACAACAAGGAGATCAAATCAGCCAATCTTAAGGAAAATCAACCCTTAATACTCATTCGAAGGACTGATGCTGAAGCTGAAGTTCTAACACTTTGGCTACCTAATGCGAACAGCCAACTCCCTGGAAAAGACCCTGATGCTGGGAAACATGGAAGGCAAAAAAAGAGGGTGACAGAGGATGAGATGGTTGGATGGCATCACTGATTCAATGGACAAGAATGTGGGCAAACTCCAGGAGATGGTGAGGGACAGGGAAGTCCGGCATGCTGCAGTCTATGGGGTGGCAAAGAGCAGGACGTGACTTGGCAACAGAACAACCATCACCACCAGGAAGACATAATAACTCTAAATGTGTAATGTACCAAACAACAGAGCCATTTGTAAGAAACAAAGACTGCTAAGAGATGAAATGAGAAAACCAGCATAGCCAAGCCATGATAATACTTCAAGATATTAATATCCTATCTCAGTAATGGCTGGAACTCTATACAGAAAATCATCAAAGATATAGAAGTGAACAGTAAAATCAATCAACAGGCTCTAATTGATATATTCATATATAGAACACTTTACCCAACAATAGCAGAATAAATTCTTTTAAGGTGCTCACTGAATATCTACCAAGAAAAATATCTACTTGGGCCATAAAATAAACCTCAACAAATTTAAAGGATTAAAATCATAGATCATGTTCTCTGACCATAAAGGTATCAAACTGTTAATATAAATAACAGAAAGATACAGAAAATATTCAAACAGTTGGAAACTAAAGAACCACTTCTAAATAATTTGTGGGTCCAAAGAGAAAGTCTCAAGATAAAACTTAAAAATACATTAGAAATGAATGAAAATGAAAGTCTGACATTATCAAAATGTATGGGGCATAGCTGAAGCAATGCTGAGAGGGAAATTGACTTGCTAAGTTTACATTACATGGTTGTCTGGAGCTATTTGTAAGGAGGCCTTACAAATAGCTGACAAAAGAAGAGAAGTGAAAGGCAAAGGAGAAAAGGAAAGATTTACCCATTTGAATGCAGAGTTCCAAAGAATAGCAAGGAGAGATAAGAAAGCCTTCCTCAGTGATCAGTGCAAAGAAATAAAGGAAAACAACAGAATGAGAAAGACTAGAGATCTCTTCAAGAAAATGAGAGATACCAAGGAAACATTTCATGCGAAGATGAGTACAATAAAGGACAGAAATGGTATGGACCTAACAGAAGCAGAAGATATTAAGAACAGGTGCTAAGAATGCACAGAAGAACTAAACAAAAAAGATCATGACAGAGATAACCACGATGGTGTGATCACTTACCTAGAGCCAGACATCCTGGAATGCAAAGTCAAGTGGGCCTTAGGAAACATCACTTCAAACAAAGCTAGTGGAGATGATGGAATTCCAGTTGAGCTATTTCAAATCGTAAAAGATGATGCTGTGAAAGTGCTGCACTCAATATGCCAGCAAATCTGGAAAACTCAGCAGTGGCCACAGGACTGGAAAAGGTCAGTTTTCATTCCATTTCCAAAGAAAGGCAATGCCAAAGAATGCTCAAACTACCGCACAATTGCATTCATCTCACATGCTAGTCAAGTAATGCTCAAAATTCTCCAAGCCAGGCTTCAATAGTACATGAACTGTGAACTTCCAGATGTTCAGGCTGGATTTAGAAAAGGAAGAGGAACCAGAGATCAAACTGTCAACATCCACTGGATCATAGAAAAAACAAGAGAATGTCAAAAAACCATCTACTTTTGCTTTTATTGACTACACCAAAGCCTTTGACTGTGTGGATCACAACAAACTGGAAAATTCTTAAAGAGATGGATATATCAGACCACCTGACCTGCCTCCTGAGAAATCTGTATGCAGGTCAAGAAGCAACAGTTAGAACTGGACATGGAACAACAGACTGGTTCCAAATTGGGAAAGAAGTACGTCAAGGCTCTATATTGTCACCCTGCTTATTTAACTTATATGCAGAGTACATCATGTGAATTGCCAGGCTGGATTAAGCACAAACTGGAATCAAGATTGCCAGTAAAAATATCAATAACCTCAGATATGCAGATGACACCACCCTTATGGCAGAAAGCGAAGAACTATTAAACAGCCTCTTGATGAAAGTGAAAGAAGAGAGTAAAAAAGTTAGCTTAAAACTCAACATTCAGGAAACCAACATCATGGCACCCAGTCCAAATAGATGGGGAAAAAATGGAAACAGTGACAGACTTATTTTTTGGGCTTCAAAATCACTGCAGATGATAACTGCAGCCATGAAATTAAAAGATGCTTTCTCCTTGCAAGAAAAGCTATGACCAATCTAGACAGCATATTAAAAAGTGGAGACATTACTTTACCAACAAAAGTCTGTCTAGTCAAAGCTATGATTTTTTCCAGTAGTCATGTATGGATGTGAGAGCTTTCTATAAAGAAAGCTGAGCACTGAAGAACTGATGCTTTTGAACTGTGGTGTTGGAGAAGACGCTTGAGAGTCCCTTGGACTGCAAGGAGATCAAACTAATCAATCCTGAAGGAAATCAGTTCTGAATATTCACTGGAAAGACTGATGCTGAAGCTGAAACTCCAATACTTTGGCCACCTGATGTGAAGAACCAACTCACTGGAAAAGACCCTGATGCTGGGAAAGACTGAAGGCGGGAGGAGAAGGGGACGATAGAGTATGAGATGGATGGATGGCATCACTGATTCAATGGACATGAGTTTGAATAGGCTCCAGGAGTTGGTGATGGACAGGGAGGCCTGGCGTGCTGCGATTCATGGGGTCGCAAAGAGTCGGACGCGACTGAGCAACTGAACTGAACTGAACTGAACAATGAACTACAGGTCTAGATAGAAACTCTGAAATGATTAACCTTCTAAAAGAAATCATAGGGAGTTTCCTGGAAGTTCAGGGGTTAGAACTCAATGCTTTCACTGCCATGGCCTGGGTTCAATCCCTAGCTGAGGAACTAAGCTCGTGCAAGCCTTGTGGCATAGCAAAAAAGGGGGAAAAAAAAAAAAAAAAAAGAAATTGGAAAAGTTTTCACCACTTTGGAGGGGGCAAAGATCTCTCAGAAACAAAAAGTACAAATCACGTGGTAGGAAGAAACCTAAGGTGGCTTCCTGGGATTTTCTTGGAGTTCTAAGAAAGTAGGAGTTCCCTTCTAATGCACATACCCTGTATAACTCCCTTGAATGTGAGTGGCTTGACCTATTCTGGGGAGCCCTTTAAAACAAAGGTTTAGATCTCAGAGAGAAGAGAAGTCAGAGAGATTTGAAACTGAAGCAGATGCTCTCCTGTCATTCTTACAAAAGTTGCTGCCATGCTCTGAAGAAGGCCATATGGCAGGAAATGGTGGGCAGCCTCTGCAAGCTGAGAAGAGTCAATGGCTGATGGCCAGCCAGAGGAAAGGAACCTGTGTCCTACAATTATAAGGAACTGGATTCAGTCAAATACTATGTGAGTGTGGCAGAGGACACTGGGCTCCAGAAGGCAATCAGCCCAGTCAGAACACTGACTTCAGTTTCGTGTGACCTTGAGCAGAGAGAATCTAGCTAACTTGGATTCCAGACCCATGCAAACTGTGAGATAATAAATCTATGTTGTTTAAAACCATTAAGTTTGTGGTAACTTGTTACACAGCAATAGAAAATTATATAAAACATAAAATAAAAAATTGATAAAGTGGACTATCAAAATTTAAAACTTTTATTCTTTGAAAGACACTGTTAAGAAATAAAGACATGTGACACACTGAGAGAAAATGGCCTGCACAGCAGCTCCTTGACTAGGAATTGAACCTGTGTCCCTTGCATTGGAAGCATGGAGTCTTAACCAATGGACTGCCAGGGAAGCCCCTGCAAAACACATTTTTGATAAAGGACTAGCATTCAGAACAAATACAAAAAAGTCTCATAAGTTAACCATAAGAAAATAAACACCCCAATTTTTAAAAATAAGCAAAAGACATTGGACACATCAGCAGAGAGGATACACAGATGAAATGGTAAGTAAGCTCAGAGAAGGTGCTCAACATCATTAACTCATTGGGAATATGAACTAAGAATTAAATTAATTAGGGATTAAAACTATAATGCTCAAGCTATTATAATCATTAAAATGGAAAAACAAACAAACTGATAAATACTAAGTGCTGGCAAGGATGCAAAGCACCTGCAACTTTCATAATTGATAGTGGAAATCAAAAAAATGGTATAACCACTTTGGAAGGTAAGCTGAAAACAGTCTGGCAGTTTCTTATACAGTTAAACATACATTCATTGTAACATATGACCCAACAATTCCATTCCTAGGCATTTGTCCAAAAAAATAAAAACATGTATGTTCAGACAATATCTTGCATGTAAATGTTTCTATTGGCTTTATTCATAATTGCCAAAAACTGGATTCAACCCAAATGTCCATCACCAGTGAATGAACATAAAGAAACACTACTCAGCAATAAAAGGGAATGATCATGCATGCAAACAACATGGACAAATCTCAAATACATGATGCTAGGTGAAAGAGTTCAAAAACTCCTTAGTATATGATTTCATATATATGACATTCTGAAAAAGAAAAAACTGTAGGGAAAAGAAAACACATCAGCTGCTGCCAGGGCTTAGTGGTGAGGAGAAGGGGATGAACAAATGGGGAGGAAGAAACTTTAAGAGTGATGAAACTGTTCTCTATCTGCCTGTATACATTTGTCAAAACTCACAGAACTGTACAAATAAAAAGGATAAATCTTACTATATGCAAATAATACCTCAACAAACCTAATTAAACACATTGCATCTTCAAAGCCAATAAAATGCTACAATAACTCTAGGAGTGATAAAATGAACAAATGAAGTTCTTAATAAGAAATAATAATAAACAGACAAGATTCTAGAAAAAGATATGAAACACATTACATGCTAAAGTAAAAACTGAGATCAGTTAAAAAAGTATAGTCTAGGACTTCCCAAGTGGCTTTAGTGGTAAAGAACCCGCCTGCCAATGCAGGAGACACAAGAGTTGGGTCTCGTCGATCCCTGGGAGGAGGGCATGACAACCCACTCTGGTATTCTTGCCTGGGGAATCCTATGGACAGAGGAGCCTGGCAGGCTACAGTCCATGGGGTTGCAAAGAGTTAGACATGGCTAAAGCAAATTAGCATGCACACACACACACACACACACACACAGTATATAAATAGATATAGTGTATATCTAGAGTCCTCAGGACAAGCTGCTGAGCACATGTCATTGATTTTTTAAAAAGTATAGTCTAATATAGGAATTGGTAAACTTTTTCTTAAATTACTAGAAAATAAACATATGGCTCTATGGGACACATCACCAGAGAGGATACACAGATAGTAAGTAAGCTCAGAGAAGGTGCTCAACATCATTAACTCATTAGGAATATGAATTTTCTAACTGCAATTTCTGTTGCAATTACTCAGCTCTGCTTGTATAATATTAAAGAAGTCAGAGACAATATGTAATCAAGTAGGCATGGCCGTGTTTCAATAAAACTTTCTTAACAAAAGTGGGTTGGCCATAGTTTTCTGACTACTGATCTCATCAATAGTGTTGGAACAACTGGTTCTCCATTTTAAAGGAAAATAACTAAGATCTTAACTTTATACTATAACAAAAACAAACTGCAAATACATTAAACAGCTAAATGTTAAAAACAGAAATACAGGGGCTTCCCTGGTGGGTCGGTGGTAAAGAATTTATCTGCCAATGCAGGAGACATAGGTTCGATCCCTGATTCGGGAAGATGCCAGGTGCCTCAGAGCAACTGAGCCTGTGCACCATAACTACTGAGCCTGTGCTCTAGAGCCTGGGAATTGCAGCTGTTGGGCCCATGTGCTGCAACTACTAAAGCCCACGGGTTCTAGAGCCCATGCTCCTCAACTCTTAAGAGAAGCCACCACAATGAGAAGCCCTCGCACCATACTAGAGAGTAGCCTCTACTCTCTGCAACCAGAGAAAGCCCAAGCAGCAACAAAAATCCAGCACAGCCAAAAATAAAAATAAATCAATTCATTAAAAAAAAAAAAGAAATGCATTGTAATTCTGAATAAAAGAAAACTTCCCTAAGAATAATGCAAAATCAGGATGATATTAAGGAAAAGACAGACTGATTTCAGTATATAAAATTTTTGTTTTTCAATGTAGTAAAATTCATCAGAAAAAATATGAAAAGAAATGAAAATTTCCATTTCCAGTATTAGAGGTCAAGTCTTCATGGAAAAATACCCAAAAATGCTGGTACGGTATTTAAAAATCACCTTGAAGCACAGAAGAGCTAAGAAGATGGTGATGAACTGCTCCAGAGAAGTAAGCAGATCACTGGAGCACTGTTTGTATTATTCTGAGCTCTGTGCAGCAAGGGTGCACAGGGGTCAAGATCCAGTTCCTGAGCCATAGGGCAAACTCCTGTTGGCTATCTATTTGTATCAACCTAGAGGGGTGGGATGGGGAGGGAGATGGGAGGGAGGTTCAAAAGGGAGGCGATATACATATACCTATGGCTGATTCATGTTGAAATTTGACAGAAAACAACAAAATTCTGTAAAGCAATTAATTATCCTTCAATAAAAAAAAAAAAAAAAAGATCCAGTTCCTTCCTAATGTGGGGAATCTCATACAAGACTCCTCTTTTGTTGGGAACCCAAAAGATTATATCCTCAGAGATAAAAGTGAACACAACAGGTTTGCAGTTGGGAGTCCTAGAAAACCTACACTCTACGAACAGGGTGAACCAGAGGTAGATCAAGCCTTTCCAAAACCACAACCAAGACTTGGCATAGGGCACTCCCTGACTGGTTTTCTGCCCACACACCTATTTGTCTACAGAGGAAAACACAACAGGAACAGATTTATGTATGATCCAGACACTGGATCTAGCCAATGAGAATTGACAAGTCAGCCTTTTAGGGCTTCCCTGGTGGCTCAGACAGTAAAGAATCTGCCTGCAATGCAGGAAAACCTGCTTCAACCCCTGGATCAGGAAGACTCCTTGGAGAAGGGAATGGCTACCCACTCCAGTGTTCTTGCCTGGAGAATTCCATGGACAGAGAAGCCTGGCGGGCTATAGTCCGTGGAGTCACAAAGAGTCAGACACAATAACAGCTAACATGTTCAAGAATACAGAGGAAAAAAATGAAAATAGATGAAGATGAAGAAGTTTGTCAGAGAACTAAAATTTACTAAAAATATAAATGAATGGACATTCTAGAACTAAATAAAATTAAGAGCTCAGTCATGTATGGATGTGAGAGTTGGACTATGAAGAAAGCTGAGCACCAAAGAATTGATGCTTTTGAACTGTGGTGTTGGAGAAGACGCTTGAGAGTCCCTTGGACTGCAAGGAGATCCAACCAGTCCATTCTAAAGGAGATCAGCCCTGGGATTTCTTTGGAAGGAATGATGCTAAAGCTGAAACTCCAGTACTTTGGCCACCTCATGGAAAGAGTTGACTCACTGGAAAAGACTCCGATGCTGGGAGGGATTGGGGGCAGGAGGAGAAGGGGATGACAGAGGATGAGATGGCTGGATGGCATCACTGACTCGATGGACATGAGTCTGGGTGAACTCTGGGAGTTGGTGATGAGCAGGGAGGCCTGGTGTGCTGCGATTCATGGGGTCACAAAGAGTCGGACACGACTGAGCGACTGAACTGAACTGAACTGAACTGAAAGAAAGAAAGAATGCATTGGAGAAGGAAATGGCAACCCACTCCAGTGTTCTTGCCTGGAGAATCCCAGAGATGGGGGAGCCTGGTGGGCTGCTGTCTATGGGGTCGCACAGAGTCGGACACGACTGAAGTGACTTAGCACAGCATAGCAAAGAAAGAAAGAAAAGAAAGTGAAGTCACTCAGTTGTGTCCGACTCTTTGCAACCGCATGGACTGTAGCCTACCAGGCTCCTCCGTCCATGGAATTTTCCAGGCAAGAGTACTGGAATGGGGTGCCATTAGACGGGTTTAACTAGAAACACAGTAGAAGTTGATGAATTGAAAGATCAATATACAAACTAGAGCCAAGAGATAAAAGATGAAAAGTAACAAAAAGAGTGTAAGGGACATGTGAAGATGTCCAACATATGAGTAACTGGAGGCCCAGGAAGGGAAGAGAGGACTGGACAGAGCAATTAATAATACAGTGCTATAAAGTTGGGCTTCCCATGTGGCGCCAGTGGTAAACAACCCACCTGTCAATGAAGGAGACATAAGAAAGGTGAGTTCGATCTAAAATTTTGTTAAGAGGACAGATTTCATGTTAAGTGTTCTTAGAAGAAAATGAAAATAAAGGGACATAAGAAATCTTTTGGAGGTGATGGATATGTTTATTACCTTGATTGTAGTGATGATATCACAGGTATATGCATATGCCCAAACTCATCAAAATGTATACATTAATTAAGTGCAATTTTTTGTATATTAAATACACCCAAATAAAGCTGGAGGCTGGAGAGGGAGTTTGAGGGAGAATGGATACATGTATATGTACGGCTGAGTCTCTTTGCTGTCTACCTGAAACTATAATAACATTGTTAATCAGTTATACGCCAATATAAAATAAAAAGTTTTTTAAAAAAACCTAGAGGCTAGAGAAAGGGGAGAAACATGACTTGGAGCATAGGAAGAGTCCCACAATTTCAGTCTTAAACAGATGCCTTAGATAGGTACACAGAGAAAGTAAAATATTAAAAATAATAAAACCAAAAGAAACAAGCCCCATGACACATACACATAAAATGGAATGTTAAATATGAAATTATTGGCACCAAATCTGAAAGCAAAGTAAAATGCCAATAATTAAAGGACAAGAACAACTAGACAGAAGCAATATTTGAAGAGAAAATTGCTGCTAATTTTCTAAAAGTGATGAAAGACTGCAATACACAGAACCAAAAGCTTGGAGAATCCCAAGTATAAATACAAAGAAAACCACATGATGGCACATCACAGTAAAACTTCTAAAAGCCAGAAAAAAAAAATTCTCCCAAAGTGGCAGGAGGTAAAACATGTTATCCTCAAAGGAACAAAAAAACAGACAGTGGAGGGCTGTTTTTTGTGTGTGCGTTTTCTTTTTAAGGAAAAACAAAAAATATCCTTCAAAAATACAAGTGAAATAAAGATATATCCATATAAAAACAGAGACTTCATTACCACTAGACTAAAATAAATAATAAAAGGGACATGCATTTATTCAAGCAGAAAAAAAAAGTATTCCCAAAAGGAAATACAGAAATGTAGGTAGGAAGGAAAAACACTACAAAGGATATATATATACATACAATAGTATGTATTATAGCCTATTATACAGATATATATATATATACACACACAATAGTATTCACTATTTAAGTGAATACTGATACGATAAAATAATTGTAAATGTTTATAGGATTTAAAAAATAATGTTTAAAATATTTTTAAAAGAATTAAAATGAGCTTCTGCACAACAAAGGAAACTATAAGCAAGGTGAAAAGACAGCCTTCAGAATGGGAGAAAATAATAGCAAATGAAGCAACTGACAAACAACTAATCTCAAAAATATACAAGCAACTCCTACAGCTCAATTCCAGAAAAATAAATGACCCAATCAAAAAATGGGCCAAAGAACTAAATAGACATTTCTCCAAAGAAGACACACAGATGACTAACAAACACATGAAAAGATGCTCAACATCACTCATGATCAGAGAAATGCAAATCAAAACCACTATGAGGTACCATTTCACGCCAGTCAGAATGGCTGCGATCCCAAAGTCTACAAGTAATAAATGCTGGAGAGGGTGTGGAGGAAAGGGAACCCTCTTACACTGTTGGTGGGAATGCAAACTAGTACAGCCACTATGGAGAACAGTGTGGAGATTCCTTAAAAAACTGGAAATAGAACTGCCTTATGATCCAGCAATCCCACTGCTGGGCATACACACTGAGGAAACCAGAATTGAAAGAGACACATGTACCCCAATGTTCATCGCAGCACTGTTTATAATAGCCAGGACATGGAAGCAACCTAGATGTCCATCAGCAGATGAATGGATAAGAAAGCTATGGTACATATACACAATGGAGCATTACTCAGCCATTAAAAAGAATACATTTGAATCAGTTCTAATGAGGTGGATGAAACTGGAGCCTATTATACAGAGTGAAGTAAGCCAGAAAGAAAAACACCAATACAGTATACTAACGCATATATATGGAATTTAGAAAGATGGTAACAATAACCCTGTATACGAGACTGCAAAAGAGACACTGATGTATAGAACAGTCTTTTGGACTCTGTGGAAGAGGGAGAGGGTGGGATGATTTGGGAGAATGGCATTGAAACATGTATAATATCATACATGAAACAAGTCGCCAGTCCAGGTTCGATGCACGATACTGGATGCTTGGGGCTGGTGCACTGGGACGACCCAGAGGGATGGTATGGGGAGGGAGGAGAGTTCAGGATGGGGAACACATGTATACCTATGGCGGATTCATTTCGATATATGGCAAAACCACTACAATATTGTAAAGTTAAAAAATAAAATTAAAAAAAATTAAAATGCAAGACATGCATAATTCAAAAAATGTGTGTTTAAAGTATTATAAGTTCCAACATTACTTGGAATGTGGTAAAAGTTCTAATTTATATTAGGTTGTAGTAAGTTAAGCATGCATGTTGTAATTTCTAAGGTACACACTAAAAGGATAATAAAAAATGTATAAATAAGAATAAGGGAAATGTGAAAAAATAAAGTTTTAAATGAATCAATAAGAACAGAAAAAAAGGAGGCAAACTGGAAAAATCAAACAGAAACAAATAGCAATTTGGTATATATCAATTCAAGTGAATTAAATACTTTGCAATGAAAAGACTAATGTCATCAGACTGGATTTATGAAACATACACACAAAGTATGTACTGTCAAGGGACACACTTTAAATAAAGACACAGAAGTCTTAGGACAAAACAGTGGAAGAAAATATACTAACCAAAAGAAAGCTGATGTACCTAGTATCCGATGAAAATTTTGTCTCTAATAATTCTACTGCCTTGAATGCTGTATATTTCATAGTGATAAAGGGTCAATCCACAAGGAAAATATAATAGTTCTAAATCTAAATACATCTAATAATTTACTTTCAAAATATATAAAGTAAAAATTGAACTAAAAGAAGAAAAGGGTAAATTCATAACTGCAGCAGAAGAATTAATACCCTTTGTATAGTAACTAATGAAACAAGCAGACAAAACTTGGAAGGGATTTGGAAAATCTGAACACATCTAACAAACTTGAGCTAGTTGCTATATTAGAACAATGCACCCAACAATGACAAATTACACCTTTTTTTCATATGCATATGGAGAAGGCAATGGCACCCCACTCCAGTACTCTTGCCTGGAAAATCCCATGGACTGAGGAGCCTGGTAGGCTGCAGTCCATGGGGTCGCTAAGAGTCAGACACGACTGAGCGACTTCACTTCACTTTCACTTTTCATATGCATATAGAACATTTACCAACATTACCAACATTTACCACATGCTGCTGAACAACCATCAACAGGAGAATGTTGGAACCCACCAAAAAGAGAAACCCCACATCCAAGGACAAAGGAGAAACCAAGAGTGTAGGAAGGGGCACAATCATGTTTAAAATCAATCCTAATACCCTCCAGAGACACTTAGAGGGCACAAACAAAAACTTGTGTACACCAGGACCCAGGGAAAGGAGCAGTGATCCCCACAAGAGACTGAGCCAGACCTGCCTGTGAGTGTTTGAGAAGCTCCTGCGGAGGCATGGGTCAGCAGTGGCCTGTGGCGGGGACAGAGACTCTGGCAGCAGCAGACCTGGGAGGCGCGGCCTGTGGCATAAGTCCTTCTGGAGGGGGTCCTCATTAGCCCCACTACAGAGCCGATGGGAAAGAAGTTCTTGCACTGTTGCAAAAGTTCTAGGCTCCACAACAGACTTTCCAACCTGGATCCTGGACTTCCTGGATCCAGGAAAGGGACTGAGAATCCCCAGGGAATCTGACTTTGAAGGTCAGTGGGATTTAATTACAGAACTTCCACAGGACAGGAGGAACAAGACTCTTGGAGGGCACAAACAAAACCTGATGCACACCAGGACCCAGGAGAAAGGAGCAGTGACCCCACAAGAGACTGAGCCAGACTTGCCTGTGAGCGTTTGGGAGTCTCCAGCAGAGGTGTGGGTCAACAGTGAGCTGCAGTGGGGTCAGGGGCACTGAATACAACAGTCCTAGGCCTAAGTCCCTTCGGAGGAAGTTGCCATTACCCCTACCACAGTTTGTCCTTAGGCCAAACTACAGGAAGAGAACACAGCCCCACCCATCAGCAGAAAACTGAATTAAAGGTATACTGACTATGGCCCTGATCATCAGAGCAAGACCCAGTTTTCCCCACAGCCAGTCCCTTCCATCAGGAAGCTTACACAAAGCTCTTAACTTCATCCGAGGACAGACAGAATGAAAACCACAACCACAGAAAGCTAACCAAATGATCACATGGATCACAGTTTTGTGTAACTTAATGAAACTGAGAGAGCTAATTCTTAGGTAGCATGATAAGGAGTGCAGGGCCCTCAAGGAGAAAGGGGTCTGAGGCCCTCAAGGAGGAGAAAGGGTTTGGGACTCTCAAGGAGGAGAAAAGGACAAACATTTTTTTCTACATTCCTTCATCTTAGTCACATAAGAGGTCATTTTAAGCCCAGAGATAATGACTATGCAACAAAACAACTAATCTTGCTCAAGAAAATATGACACTGAAAGATGAACTCCCCAGGTCAGTAGGTGCCCAAATGCTACTAGGGAAGAGTGGAGAAATAACTCCAGAAAGAATGAAGAGACGGAGCCAAGGCAAAAACAACGCCCAATTGTGGATGTGACTGGAGATGGAAGTAAAGTCCGATGCTATAAAGAACAATATTGCATAGGAACCTGGAATGTTAGGTCCATGAATCAAGGTATTGGAAGTGGTCAAACAGGAGATGGCAAGTGTGAACGTCTACATTCTAGGAATCAGCAAACTAAAATGGACTGGAATGAGAGAATTTAATTCAGATGACCAATATATCTACTACTGTGGGCAAGAATCCATCAGAAGAAATGGAGTAGTCCTCATAGTCAACAAGAGTATCTGAAATGCAGTACTTGGGTTCAATCTCAGAAACAACAGAAGGATCTCTGTTTGTTTCCAAGGCAAACCATTCAGTATCACAGTAATCCAAGCCTATGCCCCTACCAGTAATGCTGAAGAAGCTGAAGTTGAATGGTTCTATGAAGACCTACAAGACTTTCTAGAAATAACACCCAAAAAAGAATGTCCTTTTCATCATAGGGGACTGGAATGCAAAAGTAGGAAGTCAAGAGATACCTGGATTAACAGGCAAATTTAGTCTTCTAGTACAAAATGAAGCAGGGCAAAGGCTAACAGAGTTTTGCCAAGAGAATGTACTGGTCATAGCAAATGCCCTCTTCCAACAACACAAGAGGCAACTCTACACATGGACATCACCAGATGGTCAATACAGAAATCAAACTGATTATATTCTTTATAGCCAAAGATGGAGAAGCTCTACACGGTCAGCAAAAACAAGATTGGCAGCTGACTGTGTCTCAGATCATGAATCCTTATTGCGAAATTCAGGCTCAAATTGAAGAAAGTAGGGAAAACCACTAGACCATTCAGGTACGACCTAAAGAAAATCCCCTATGATTATACAATGGAAGTGACAAATAGATTCAAGTGATTAGATCTGACAGACAAAGTGCCTGAAGAACTATAGGCAGAGGTTCCTGACACTGTACAGGAGGCAGTGATCAAGACCATCTCCAAGAAAAAGAAATGCAAAATGGCAGAATAGTTGTCTGAGGAGGCCTTACAAATAGCTGAGAAAAGAAGAGAAGCGAAAGGCAAAGGGGAAAAGGAAAGACATACCCATTTGAATGCAGAGTTCCAAAGAATAGCAAGGAGAGATAAGAAAACCTTTTAAAGTGATCAATGCAAAGAAATAGAGGAAAACGATAGAATGGGAAAGACTAGAGATCTCTTCAAGAAAATGAGAGATACCAAAGGAACATTTCATGCAAAGATTGGTGCAGTAAAGGACATAAATGGTGTGGTCCTAACAGAAGCAGAAGATGCTAAAAAGAGGTGGCAAGAATACACAAAAGAACCAAAAAGGTCTTAATGACCTGGATAACCATGAGGGTGTGATCACTCACCAAGAGCCTGGAGTGGGGAGTCAAGTGGGCCTTAGGAAGCATTACTATGAACAAAGCTAGTGGAGGTGATGGAATTTCAGTTGAGTTATTTCAAATCCTAAAAGATAATGCTATCAAAGTGCTGCACTCAATATGCCAGCAAATATTGGAAATATTTGGAAAACTCAGCAGTGGCCACAGGACTGGAAAAGGTCAGTTTTCATTCCAATCCCAAAAAAAGGCAATGCCAAAGAATGCTCAAACTACCGCACAATCTTGCTCATTTCACATGCTAGCAGTGTAATGCTCAAAATATTTCAAGTTAGGCTTTAACAGTAAGTGAACTGAGAACTTCCAGATATACAAGCTGGGTTTAGAAAAGGCAGAGGAACCAGAGGTGAAACTGTCAACATCTGTTGGGATCACAAAAAAAAGCAAGGGAATTTCAGAAAAACATGTACTTCTGCTTCACTGACTATGCTAAAGCCTTTGACTATATGGATCACAACAAACTGTGGAAAATTCTTAAAGAGATGGGAATACCAGACCACCTTACCTGCCTCCTGAGAAACCTGTATTCAGGCCAAGAAGCAATGTTTAGAACTAGATATGGAACAATGAACTGCCTCAAAATTGGGAAAGGAGTACGTCAAAGCTGTATATTGTCACCTCTCACTTAACTTATATACATCTGGACTGGATGAAGCTCAAGCTGGAATCAAAATTGTTGGGAGAAATATCAATAACCTCAGATATGCAGATGATACCACCCTTACAGAAGAAAACAAAGAGGAACTAAAGAGCCTCTTGATGAAGGTGAAAGAGGTGAGTGAAAAGCTGGCTTAAAACTCAACATTAAAAAAACTAAGATCATGGCAAACAGATGGGGGGAAAAAATGGAAACAATGACAGACTTTATTTTTGTGAGCTGCAAAATCACTGCAGATGGTGACTGCAGCCATTAAATTAAAAGATGCTTGCTCCTTGGAAGAAAAGCTATGACAAACCTAGACAGCATATTAAAAAGCAGAGACATCATTTTGCCAACAAAGGTCTGCCTAGTCAAAGCTACGGCTTTTCCAGTAGTCATGTAAGGATGTGAGAGTTGGATCTCAAGAAGGCTGAGAGCCGAAGAATGGATGCTTTCGAACTGTGGTGCTGGAGAAGACTCTTTAGAGTCCCTCGGACAGCAAGGACATCAAACCAGTCAATCCTAAAAGAAATCAACCCTAAATATTCACTGGACGGACTGATGCTGCAACTGAAGTTCCAATACTTTGGCTACCTGATGTGAAGAGATGATTCATTGGAAAAGACCCTGATGCTGGGAAAGACAGAGGGCAAGAGGAAAAGGGGGGGTGACAGAGGTGAGGTGGTTGGATAACATCATTGACTCAATGGATTTGAGTTTGAGCAAACTCTGAGAGATAGTGAAGGACAGGAAAGCCTAGTGTGCTGCAGTCTACGGGGTCACAAAGAGTTGGACACGAATGAGCGACTGAACAATGACAACAACCACATGTTCAGCAAACACAGAAATTTCAAATCATTTGAAGTATGTTCTCTGATCAGACTAGTATTAGGTTAGAAATCAGTAAAAGGATAACTACAAAGTTCCCAATTGTTTGGCTATTCTATAAATACCCAAATAACGGGAGTCCGATAAGAAATTAGAAAGTATTTTTAACAGAATGAAATCAACATATTACATAGAACAGATGGGACTAACAGAAAACACAAAATAAGATGGTAGATTTAAATCCCTGTAAGCTTAAATGGTAAAGAATCTGCCTGCGAGGCAGGAGACCAGTGTTCAATCCCTGAGCTGGAAAGTTCCTCCGGAGAAGGAAATGGCAATCCATTGCAGTATTCTTGCCTGGAGAATTCCATGGACAGAGAAGCCTGGCGGGCTACAGTCCATGGGGACACAAAGAGTCAGACACAACTGAGCAACTAACACACACACACACACACAGATTTAAATCCAAATAATTCAACAATTATGTCAAATGTAGAGAGACTATATGCTCCACTTGAGACTGATACTATAGATGATGAAGGTACATTAATATTAGACAACACAGTCTTCCAGCAACACAAAGCATCAAGAAGATAAACAAGGACATACTAGAATAGTAAGGGTTTAGTTTGTCAGGAAAATATAAGAATTTTGAATTTGTAAGCACCTAATAACAATATATATTTATATATTAAGATATATAAAGCAATAGAAAAAGGATAGTCTTAATTTATTCATGAGAATACATTAGACAAATCCAAACTGAGAGACATTTTACAAACCAACTGGGCAAAGTTATGAAAAATAAAGATCAAGAACTACAACAAGTCTGACTCCATTTTTGGTTTAAGTGTTAACAGCTTTTAAGCCTTACCTCTCCCACTTCCCCTAGCGTCCCACATCTGGGCACAAGAACTGGAAGCCTCAGTGCCCAGGTACCAGTGGAGATTCAAACTATTCAGGGACCCTGTGCAGGAACTCTCAGCCTGGCCGTACTCTAAGTAGAATAAAAACTCAGGCCAGTCTCCTCTTAGCCTTTCAAGCCATTTCAAACATGTTTGAGAGGACTATCCTCCTCTTCTCAGAGACCTCAATTATGTTAATAAACCTTTTCATACCCTCTTGATATGTTTGGGGAGTGTCATCATTCTTAACATCCAAACCAAATTATGAGTAGGGGTCCATACGCCTTTGCAGGTGACTACAACAGAAATTATTCCCAATTAAAGAAGACTAAAGGACAACTCATTGGAAAAGACTGATGCTGGGAGGGATTGGGGGCAGGAGGAGAAGGGGACGACAGAGGATGAGATGGCTGGATGGCATCACCGACTCGATAGATGTGAGTTTGAGTGAACTCTGGGAGTTGGTGATGGATAGGGAGGCCTGGCGTGCTGCAATTCATGGGGTTGCAAAGAGTCGGACACGACTGAGAGACTGAACTAAACTGAACTGAACTGAAAGGACAACTGAATGCAACACATGATCCATTAATTTTTTCTGTAAAGGATGTCACCGTGACAATTGGCAAAATCTAAAGGTCAGATTTAAAAACACTATTACATTAATGTTAATTTCCTAATTTTGATGTGGTTATGGATCTACCATTAGGAAATGCACACTGAAGGATAAAGAGGCAACCAATCTGTATGCTTCAGGAAAAAATGACAACACACACACACACACACACAGATAAGGCAAATGTGGTAAAATGTTAACATTAGGAATGTGCAAGAAGGTTTTTGTTTTATTCTAGCAATTTTTCTATAAGTCTGAAATTATGTTGATAAATTAAAAGAAAAATATAAAGCAAAACCCGACAGAATTACAATGTTACATTCACAAAGTGGGATGTTTTAACCATTTCTCTAAGTAACTAATAAAACAAGCAAACAAAAAGCTACAGAAAATTTAAGCAACACAATTAACAACCAGGACCTAATGGAGATACACAGAACAGTTGATGCAACTGAAGAATACATACATTCATTTCAAGTCAATATAGAACATTTATAATATTTAACAGTATTCCCAGTCATAAAGGAAAACTTTACAAATTTTTAAGACTAAATCACAAGAGTACTGACTAGTTGAAACAAAGTGAAAGTTGCTCAGTTGTGCCCAACTCTTTATGACCCCATGGACTATATATATATAGTCCATGGAACTCTCCAGGCCAGAATACTGGAGTGCGTAGCCTTTCCCTTCTCCAGGGGATCGTCCCAACCCAGGGACTGAACCCAAGTCTCTTGCGTTGCAGGCAGATTCTTTACCAGCTGAGCCACAAGGAAAATCCAAGAATACTACAGTGGGTAGCCTATGCCTTTTCTAGTGGATCTTCTGGACCCACGAATCGAACCAGGGTCTCCTGCATTGCAAGTGGAGTCTTTATCAACTGAGCTATGAGGGAAGCCCAATTAGGCCTCACCTAATGTTCTGTATTATCGAGGTGGTACACTTTAGCCACCATGGACAATGCTATCAAGTGTGCTGGGAAGGCAGGAAGGCTCTCTGCATGTGGAAAAGCTCCAACTCCTCTCCTTCAGACGTTGCAACAGTAACAACCAGACAACCAAGGCATATGGACCAGTCCAACAGGTAATGCTATGAGAAATAAATTACCTCAAGGGATGAAGTTACCTCAGCAATTACTTTCCTTTTTGTTCCCCCTAATCAAAGCTATTGTTTTTCCAGTAGTTATGTATGGATGTGAGAGCTGGACCATAAAGAAGGCTGAGCGCCAAAGAACTGATGCTTTTGAACTGTGGTGATGGAAAGATTCTTGAGTCCCTTGGACACCAAAGAAATCAAACCAGTAAATCGTAAGGGAAATCAACCCGAATATTCCATTGGAAGGACTAGTGCTGCAGCTGAAGTTCCAATACTTTGGCCACCTGATGCGAAGAGCCAACTCCTTGGAAAACACCCTGATGTTGGGGAAGATTGAGGGCAAGAGGCAAAGGGGGTGACAGAGGATGAGATGGCTGGATGGCATCACTGACTCAAAGGACATGAGTTTGAGCAAGCTCCGGGAGATAGTGAAGGAGAGGGAAGCCTGGCGTGCTGCAGTCCATGGGCTCGCAAAGAGATGGACATGATTTAGCAACTGAACAACAACAATATATATGAAAAAAAGAGACTGAAAACTAATGATTTAACCAACCACTTCAAGAAATTAGAACAGTAAAATAAACACTAAAGAAAACTTTTTAAAGAAAATAAAGGTAAAAGCAGAAATTAACGAGCACAGAGATTAACAAAGTCAGTAGTTCTTTGTTTTTTAAAGAAAATTTTAAAAATCTCTGGTGAGACTGATCAGTATTTAAAAATGAGAGAGAGCAATTAGGCACTCAACATCAGGAACAACAACAACAAAAAAAAGAGAACTGAATTAAATATGCTTTGCATATTATAATGAATAATTTCATACAAAATGTATGTGAGAATTTATATGAAATGGACAAATTTCTAGAAAAACATAACTTACCAAAACTGACTCAACAAGAGAAAACCTGATCAGTCCTTTTAACTATGAATGATATTAAACTGGTAGTCAACATTTCCTAGGAGACTAGATGACTTTGCCAGCTGATTATTTCAAACAGTCAAGGAATAAATAATTCCCCTAATCTTATGCAAAAATTCTTCCATAGTTTAGAAAAAGGAAGTATTCCTCAACTCACACTATGAGGTTAGCATAATCTTTAATAGCAAAATGTGAAAGAACAAAAAATCATAGGTTACTTTTACTCATAAACCTAGGCACAAAATTTGTAAAATACCAGCAAACTGAACTAAGCAATATAAAATAAAAAGGATAATAAATAATGCCCAAATTGGATTTATTTTAGGAATGCAAGATTAGTGTTAACAGAAACCAATTATTATGCTTCACCACAATTACACACTGAAAGAGAAAATTATGTGATAATCCTATCAGCATAAAAAAGCATTTGATCAAATTCAATACCCATTCATGATAAATATGCTCAGCAAACTAGGAATACAAGATAATTTCCTCAATATGACAGAGTACTTACTGAAAGTTGAAAGCAAAAACCATGCTTAAAGGTAAAATGTTGAAAACTTTGTCTTTGAGATCAGGAGTAAGACAAGAATATTCAACGTTATCTATCACTTCGTTCAAAAACACTGAGATGTCTGGTGCGTGGTCTGATTCAGTGCAGTAAGGCAAGAAAAAACAATCTTAAGAATTAGAAAGGAAGAAATAACACTCTCATCTTAAGATAATGATTTTATTGTTATTTAGTTGCTAAGTTGTATCCGACTCTTTGTGACCCCCATGAACTGTAGCCTCTGTCCCAGGCTCCTCTGGCCATGGGATTTTCCAGGCGAGAATACTGGAGTGGGTAGCCATTTCCTTCTCCAGGGGGTCTTCCCATCCCAGGGATCAAACCATGGTCTCCTGCATTGCAGGCAGATTCTTTACTGCCTGAGCTACCAGGGAAGCTCCAAAAAAATCTACAGATAAAGAAAATTTAAATACCATATAAAAATATGAAGTTTTTTTCCTAATATTTTTCCTAATATTAAATTTATTAGGAATAAATTTAATAAAAGTTGTGTAAGACCTCTATACAGAAACAATACAGCTTTACTGAAAAACATTTAAAATGACAAATGAATGTAGACTTTAAGATTCATAGATTAAAAGACTTGATAACAAGATGCCAATTCTTCCTAGATTGATTTATATAGTCAGTAGAATAAAAATCTCAACAGGTTTCTTTTTTTAAGTTGACAAGGTGATTCTAAAAAAGAGCTTGTACATTCTTGGAAAAGCAGCAAAAGACAGGAGATTACTAATACATTTTATAGAACCATAATAATCAAGATTGTATGGTACTGGCATTGGAATAGACAAAATGATCAACCAGAAGGAGAGCACAGTTCAGAAAACAGACCTAGGCATAAAAGGCACTTGATATATAACACAGAGTATGTCCAAAGGAGATCAGTCCTGGGTGTTCATCAGAAGGACTGATGCTGAGGCTGAAACTCCAATACTTTGGCCACCTCATGCGAAGAGTTGACTCATTGGAAAAGACCCTGATGCTGGGAGGGATTGGGGGCAGGAGGAGAAGGGGACGACAGAGGATGAGATGGCTGGATGGCATCACCAACTCGATGCACATGAGTTTGGGTGAACTCCGGGAGTTGGTGATGGACAGGGAGGCCTGGCGTGCTGTGATTCATGGGGTCGCAAAGAGTTGGACACGAGTGAGCAACTGAACTAAACTGAACTAACTGAGCATGTCAGATATCCCAATTAATGGGAGTGGAGCTAAGGGTCCATATAAAAAAGAAATTGTACCCATACGCAAATAAATCAAACACAAATCAATTAAAAACCTCAATGTGAAAGGAAAAACTATAGGATTAATTATCTTGATGACTAAAGGATTTCTTAAATAAGACACAGCACACATTACTCATAAAGGAAAAGACTGGTAAATCTAAGCACTTCATATAAAGAACTTTCATTAAGACACTGTTCAAAAAAAAAGAGAAAAGCCACAAAGTCAGAGAAGATGTTTGTGACAAAGGACCAATATCTAGGCTATACAAATAATTTATTTTGTATTGGAACAGCACTATTTTGCAATCCTAATGAACAAACAGATCTATGTACTAACAATCAGCAGCCATTAACATCACAGAAGGGAGAGCCACAGATTACGTGCCTTCTGAAGAGGAACCTAACACCTATTACAAAGAAGTTTTGGTGAAAAACAAACAAATGGAGTTGGTTCTGACTAAGCTTCTAGATCCAACTGCTAATTTACAGCAAATACAGGGTACAGAAACTATACATTATACTATGGGAATACAATTGCAAAGCTGCTATTATGGTAAACACTACAGGACAAATGATACAGTTTTTTTACAATGAATGAATTTCAAGGGGGAAAGAAGAGAAATAGGAAAACCCAATAAGATTTAAGAGATGAAGATATTAAAAAAAAAAAAAGGGTAAAACTAAGCTACAGTGTTTAGGAATATAAACTTGGGTGATAAAACTTAAAAAAAAAAAAAAGTTAGAGACCATACATGTTATTGGGATTATGGTTTCTTTTAGAGGGAAGAGGTACATGAATTTTCCTAGGAGTTTCCTGTAAAGTTCCTATCTCCTGACATGTGGCATTTCAAGGGTATTGACATTATAATAATTCATTAAGTTGCACATCTGTTTTATGTAGCTTTCTATATTTTTTTATACTTAATAAAAAATTAAAATATGAAAAGAAGATCTAAAAATTAGATAATGATAAGTTGGTGGAGAGGAAAGGGTAGTAATATAACTATTAAATTCTCATTTTCCTAATAGGGAGGCAACAGATAAAAATCTTCAATTTACTAAAAAACAGAGGCAAAAGCACAGTATTTAAATAGGTATTACTATACAATACAGAAGATTGTCCATGAGACCAATAAAATTTTTTTTGAAGAGGGGTTTAATATTCAGGTAAGAAATAAAGTATGACCCAAGGTTATAGTAGGGATGGAGACAGAAATAAGATGAATTTGAGAATTACCTAATAAAAAGAATCAAATAGGCTTGATGTAACCAAATACTGAACTCTGGTTATATACATGCTTCAAAGTGTTATGACTTAGCAATTCTGAAGGCACTTATTAATGTGTACTGTAAGAATGAGCAAACACTAAAAACATTACTAAATAGGTTGTGGCTAACGAGAGCCAGCTAAAAGGCATCTATGCTGTGAGGAGTCAGGGCGGTGGTTACTCTGAGTCAAGGAGGGAGGAGTAAGGTATCATTTGTAGCTGGAAATGGGTAAGATGAGTTTCCCAAGTCTTAGTAATATTCTGTTTCTTGACTGGGTGTCAATTACACAAATTAAAATTTCATTTTTAATTTCGTGAAAATTCATCAACCCATACATATATGATCTATACACTTCAAGCTAGAGCAAAAGACAGACACAAACACTTCTGATTACAACAATATAAACATATATATACAGTGTAAGCAAAGACTACAGAGGAATGTAGACAAATTTAAATGGTTCCATTTGTTAATGTACTGAGACAATGTAAATGTCTAAATATTTAAAACTGTCATCCACCAGGGAACTGTGAAAAACGCTAAATAAACATGGGTCCGGACACGACCTATAACATTTTCACATCCTTGGATAGCTGGCCCTGAAAGAGGTAGAGATCCACTGACAACCAACAGGAAAGATACAGTCAAAATGTAAAACCCATAGAATACTCCAATTAGTTGCCGTCTCAGACTGTTATAGGAATGATGCATTAATTCAGGATACAAGCATGACAGTATCGTACAACCTTCTCAATGACTCCAGCCCCTATTTTTGCCACATCAAGGATGGGAAACCTAGAACAAAGTCCTCATGTCTCAAACGAAAAATGACATCAAAAGCTAATTTCAATTTAGAGAACTGTGTAAAATTCATGTGGGACAAACACAGAAATGGATATAGACAGCACTTCAGCAGAGAGGGAAGGAAAAGAATCTTATTTGCAAATGGATGTGCTTCTCTGCTGACAAGAGCAGAAGAGACACCCTTTATCACTCAGGAGACTCCAGGAGAAAGTGTGTTAGTGCCAGGGTCTGTGTTTTGAGCTGCTGCAACCTTGACCTCTAGAAGATTCTTAGCACTTTGGCTAATGGGTACTACAGCTTCCAAACCAGGCGCTCAGCCAACCTAGTCTCCAAGGACCAGACTTTTTGAGTGCCCTGCCAGCCCTGCCAAGAAGTCAGCTCCTGAAACATCCCTTCTGTAACCTGTGCTCTTGCCCAAAGCAAGGGAACAGACTGCCTGCTGTGGCTGCTGAAAGTCAGAGTCACTGACCCATTTCCAAAAGGGGAAAAAGAGCATCAGGAGTCAAGAGATTTCATCTCATCATCTGCATCTAGGCCCGTCTCTGGGGTTATCTCTGACAAGGTCATAGGGATGCTATAATCCTGAAGCTGCAGAAGAATTTTCACACGTGCCCATCCCCTACACAACAGTATTTTTTTCTTTCTGTAGGGCAGTCTATGAAGTATTCCTAACTAATTAAGTCTGATCAGGGAGAAAGGCTACAATGAAGTAGAAAGGAAGTGTCTGGGAGATAAAGTGATCTGGGATCACCGTAGGGATGCAGCTATTACAGAGCAGGTAAATTTGGTGTCCCAAAGCTTAAAACCTCTCCTTTAATTCCCCAGAAAGAGCATGGTCCACTTCAACCATGTTCTCTGTTGAGAGCAACCTGTGAACTTCTCTGAAGACTTTGGGTAGGTAACAGACTATCATGTCAGGAGTCACAAGCCACTGTCCTAGTAAAAGCCTCCGCCCCTCTCCCTCTTCGGGCTGCAGAGCACTGCGCCTTCACTTCCTCTGCCAGCACCTCTGGGGAAATCCAAACGATGGGAGGCTCTGCTGTGTGAGGAAGACATGTTTGGCTCTGAACCTTCTCAGTCCCAATCTGAGACAGCCTCCCTCACTCCTTAAGAAATGAAGTCCATACACACACTGCAAGATGAGAAAATAGACAAAGCCAGCTAGAGAGGAAACCCAGAGACACCAACAAATTGCAATGTAGATTTTGTCTGGCTCTAATTCAAATGAACAAACTTAAAATACTACTTTAACAACACTGAGTGGATATGTGTTGATTAATTAAAGAATTTTTCAGATGTGGAAATATGATTCTCTTTCTTAAAAAGTTCTTATTTTTTGATACACATTCTCAACTAAGGATATTAAATGATATGACTAATGAGAATATGCTTTAGAATAACTGGAGTGGTGAGGAGGCTGATGCAGGTACATGAAACAAGACTAGCCATGAGTTAAGTTTTCAAACTGGGTGATGGAGACAGGTATTCATACTATTCTCTTCATATATGTGTGTGTGTACACACATGTATACATATGTATCAAACATGTGTGGGGAGAGGGGTTACATTTTCAAAAATAAAAGTGTTTTTTTTAAGTCACACTGTTTCTCTAGAGTCACCAGAGAATCTGATTCTCCTCAGACAAGTGAGTGAAAAGGGTATCTTTTCTTCTTAGCTGATTCTTTAATTTGAGGATACCCAGCCTAAACATCTCTGCAGTAAAACCACTGAAACCCAGGCTTAAGATTCTTGATAAGCCAAAGGGGATGTACTGCCTGCCATCTCAAAACCAGCACCCTGCCATGGCTAGTTGGTGTCCAGCAGCCAGGCATCACTGTTCTTTGCTCAGCTGGCAGGGACTTGAGCATCTATTGCTCAGCATGCAGGCAGCCTGCAGCAAGGTAAGTCCCTGATGAGCAAGTGCTGAGTAAAGATCTGAAGCCCTGCCTCAGCCTGCTCCCTCCCTCCCCCATCCAGGCTCCTCCCTTGCAGAATTCTTTTTTTTTTCTGCGTCACAAACACAAAATGGAGTTAGCTGGGAGCAAAAACAATCTGTCTAAAATGGCTGAATGCAGCAGGGAGTGCCAGGCAATAAAGCGAAGGGAAAGGGCACCCCCTGCTGTCCAATACAGGGACCCTATTTTTCTTTTATCACTATTTTTGCATATGTCAAAACAATCAATCCTACAGAGTCCAAGCTAATTTTGTCATGAATCTTGATACCTATATTGAATTCTAAATTTTGGAGAGTAGAAATTGAGGCTAAGAAGGGAAAATAATTCTCAGTTTCTCAAGACAGAGCAGAGGCACAAGGTCAGCAGCCCAAGTCCCAGTTGTTATTTGGTTATGATTAGTAACAGTTCCTAAGAGCCCTTAGAATGGAAGGGAGGTCCGTCTCCATGCAGTATTCCCCAAATTCAGGATAAGCTAATGGCCCCCGGTGTCCAACTATAGCCATCACTTCCCCAGGAATTCCTGCTGTGGACTTCTCTCAATGAAGACCACAAACAGGAAACGGAGGAGTGGTGAGTTGCCTGACATCCTGGCAACTAAGTTCCCAAGAGTCGCAGGTGGGAGTGACTAAGCGGGGTAGGAAAAAGGATTTGGGGGAAATACTGCTGAGAACACAAGACTGGCTCTAAAGCCAGTTACACCTGAAGGGATGAAAGATTCAGGCAGATGTATAAAACAACTCCACCTATCCTTAATTCTCACTCACTGACTCAGGACCACATACTACATGCTCTGCCCAGGATGAAGCCTGAGGCATCTGTCCCTATTCTATGGGGAACACCCTCCATAATCTTATGCTACAGCTCCTTTGAGTAAACTGAATACTTTAGGACTAAAGGACAGCACATGAGAAAGATGGGAAAAGCAGATGTATGTTGAGAAATCCATGGAGCCAAGGCACCAATGGTTTTCACTACTTAAATGAGGCAGCACAAACATGTGAGTTTATCCAATGTCCATAAAGTGAGATAACAGCAATACATAACACACATGAGCACAGACTCATAATAGGACATTTTAAAAAATGGACTCTGGTACCACTGCAGTTCTCTCGAAAAAAAAAAAAAATTGGGTCTTTATAGAAGAGGCGTAGGTCTCTTCAGCATATCTGAAAGATTAGAATACTGTGTTAGATCTCTAGGAAACAATAACAGGCTTTCTGTGAGGATAACACAGCTATGGCATCACCAAGTCTACCTGGCATACAATAAACTATGTCTCCTCAGCTCTGCAAGAACTCTTTGATTCTGGGAAGAGGACAGAGCAAGAGAAGCCTATCATGTGCTAAAGTAAGGTGCCCGTGGGCAGGACTTCTACTTTACATTCCCCTTCACTGTGATATGAGGGAAATTGAGCACCCTCAAAGTCACTCAGAGGTATACACCACTGTGGGGAGGATAGTGGGGAGACAGATAAACAGCATGCCAGTCGAACAGCTGTTTATCCCTGCCCAAAGGTAACCAAATTTCTATCACTGACCTCTTAGCCAAAACAAATACCCATCTGCTAAATCACACAGAACTAGATAGTCACAGATGTGCAAGCTGTAAAGAAGAATGGAGCAAACTCGCAGAAATGGATAAACCTGAAGGTCAAGAACGAGGCCAGATAGAATTCCAAATCTATAAGAACCTAGTGCTGAGAGTTAGCTATCAGGGGGCACACAGAAGTGTGAAAGGGTGGCAGAAAAGCAGTGTTCAGAATCTGGGCACTTTACAAGCAATCTGCTCATTCAGACAATAATACAGTCATTGAGCTTCTCACAGATACTTTCCCAGCACACCCAGGACAGTGACTCAGTAAGGGAGTGCTAACAACCAGAGCAGCTTCAGAAATGTGGACGGGTAGGGGCTCAAAGGATGGGCACTGTACCAAGCAAGTCAGCAAAAGGGTAGGACAGGTTTATGCAAGGGAACAGGAGGGCGAGAGGGCAGGAGAAAAGGCATCAAATTAAGGTACTAGGAATAAAAACTTCTCCTTTCTTAAAAAAATAAATCAGGACCTAAATAAGGGGTTGACATATTTTTATACTCTCTTTTAACCTGTATGTTCCCTTCCATCTCCTTTTCTCTCCTGAGAGTCATTTGTTAAAGAAATCAGGACACTGGTCATGATGAAAGGTGAAGAGCACTGGCACAGGGCCAGGATGGTACCCAGGAGTGGGCACCTCAGCTTTTTCTGACATTCCTGCCTTCTTGCCCCTCCTGTCAGTAATGCTAAATTTCAGAGCCCAAAAGACCTGGGGTAAAATCCTGGCTTGGTATTTACTTGCTATGAGCTCTCAGTAAACAAAGGACATATGCATATCTGTCAGTTATAAAATGAAGATGATACCTATTTGGCAGCATTGTTTCAATAATCAGAAAGAATAGGTGATAAGCCTCTGTCACAGTATCTGACATTAAATACATATTCTAGGATAAGATGGAATGAGAAGACAAAATAGCTTCATCGTTTTCTAGGTGCTGGGAGCAGTTTTAGTCTTTGCCCTGCCTCACCCCCTCTTACCGCTGCCCTCAACCTAAATACAGAGTAAACTGCAGACTTGAAGCCATTCTCTGTAACAAAGGATCCTAGAAATATCCTCCATTTTATTTTGGGTTTTGGGAGGGGAAGTAACAGAGTAAAAGCATAACAAAGAGAACAGATGGAATGAACACCCAGCCCCCAGCCTGAATCTGCAGATGCAGCTGCTGGTTTTCGTCACACTGCTGTTTTTTTCCTTTCTTTGTTCCTAAGGTGGAAGCCAGGATAGGGTGGGGAAGAGGGGGGAGAAGGGGTGGGGATGGGGACAGGACCGTCATCAGTTACAGAAAGTCACCTGATAGTCTCCTCCAATCCCTGGTCTCTGACCTCACAATGTGGAACCTGAGCCAAAATGGCTCAACTGCGCACACCCCGTGGCTGAAAAGAAAAATGCAAGCAGAGCAGAAGGAAAGCAAGCCGAATAGGAAAAGGGGGATTTGGAAGGATTTGAGCAATTTTTCTCGCAAAGAAGAAATTTAAACACACAGACAGGCAGACAGAAGAGTGTCTAATCTTCTCATCTAACAGATCCAAGAGAAAAAAATCACGACTTTTAGAACAGAACTGGAATCACTGTGGGATTGGGAGAGAATGGCCATCCCATCTTGCAGATGAGGGGCTACCAATGCCCTTCTGTTGACTCGGGTTCTGGGGTTCCCTTACCCAGGGGAGTGCACAAAAGAACAGTCATTTAAAAGTTGTAGTCTGACTTTTCAAAGAGAAGCAGGCTAGGATTACTAGGGAGAATGAAGTAAAAGATGCTGTTACCTGCTCCACAGAACTGGATAATAGAGCTCTGATGTCTTTGCAAGGATTCATTTATTAGGTCCAAATACTTCTAGAAACCTCATTTTCACACATCCTGGCCACTAGCAAATTTCCTTTTTAACCCTTTTGTCTCCTATTATAAAAATAAGTTGACCATAGTATAGACAAGTTGAAATGAAAAAAACCCAGCACCCTAACAAAATCTATTACAGTATTCTGGTATATTTCCTTTCAGACTTTTATTTCTGCATTTTTTCCCCCATAAAACACAATTGCAGTAAGGGTTGTATATGACTGTTTCCTGCTTCTTCCCACGTAACACTCTATCATGAGCATTCTTCCATGTTGCTCCAAAGGCGATGGGCCAGAGTCATAAAATGGGACAGCTATAGGGTATTAAGTTCTACAGGAATTTTCTCCAGAACAAGAACTACATAGGAAGGCCACGCCCTTTCATGGCTAGTGACACAAAGCTCTGCTCCTGCTCCAGTGAAGTAGATGGAGGTCTGGAGGGCTCATAGCCGAAATTCTCCAGAAATTCTCAAGTCTCTCTTCCCCACACCATATTGGCTGTAAGGCTATAATATAAACTGTTGTGTCCTCAGAGTTGGTGTGGGTAACTAACTGTTCCGTTGTTACATGAATTTACGCAAGAAAAGCAGGGAGAACAAAATAACACATGGGCACACTAAGATGCAGTGAGATCAAATGGGTCACTGCAGGGACTGTTTCCAAAAACAGACGGATTACTTCATTACTGTACATATTTCTGTCTTACTGTAGTGTTTTATTATAAAAGTGACAACTAAAAGGTTTTAAATTTATAATTTTTCTAAATGAGATAGATCTCTACGTACTAATAAGAAAAATCTCCAGGATACAGAAGCAAGGTATAGAAGAGTACAGATAGCACTTTTGGTAAAGGGAGAGAAGATAAAAATCTGTATTAGTATGTGCTACAAAGGCAGTTTTCAAAAACACTTAAAGAAACTAATAAAATGGCTACTTCTTGGGAGTTCCCTGGCAGTCCAGAGGTCAGGACTCAGTGCTTTCACTGCCGTCGCCCAGTTTCAATCCCTGCTCAGACAACTAGGATCCCACAAGCTGTGCAATTCAGCCAGGGACAGAGAAGGTTGGGATGGATGAATACTAGGAAGGGAATGAGACTTTTAAAAATATCATCTTGACTTCTGAAGTACCTATATTGTTTGCATAGAAAATGAGGTAATACAGAAGCAGAAATGAAAGCCCCAGAAGAAACATCCTATAGTGAAGACACCCTTGGTACTCCCTGAAAACTAGTATGTCCTTATGTTTGGAGGGACATTTGTCTCCTACCAGCAGAAAACCAAGTTCAGACCCAATGACTCGCAAGGACCACAGGGGATCCTCCGAACAGTGCTTTTCTCTTGAGGCACCAGTGCCAGGCTCCAGCAAGAAGCCCAGGAGCACCAATCGCTCTTCTGCAAAACCCACCCAAAGCCCAGCTCTGCTCTGACACTTCCCTGAGAACCCGTTCCTCTTACTAAACACACCTCCAATCTCTACCGACTCCAGGTGTCCATGGTGAGAGAATAACCAAACGTGAGTAAGAGTTATTCCCAGTCAGATGCAACACCCTTCCATCATGAGCTGGACCCCTTCCAGCCCCTCACAACTCCACCTCTGCCGTATGGGCTGAGAGAGCACTCAGCACCTGCCCTCCACCCACCCTCTCCAGGCCAGTCAGTTTCTCAGTGCTCCCAGCTACTTCACTGACTCCAGAGAACTTCTTGAGAGCCTTCCCTTCTAAGATGCCTGTTGAGATCTGGCTGGGAAGATGGCAAGAAAAGAAGTTTGTAAAAGCAAGTGTGGTAGCAGTTAATAGAAAATATCATACTGTTTCCTAACTAATCTGCATGACCTCCATAAAAACAAGGGTAATTGTACAATATTCACTCTGACAGAGACATCAAAAATGTTATTACCAGAAGAAGTAAAAGGCAGCTTTCAGACTATGGCAGAGAATGGAAGACAGTGAGCAGAAAATGGAAAAAGAAATAAACACTGAGGTAATGGATTGAGCCATATTAATGTATCTATAACAAAATTATATGAGGAGCTTGTTAAAAACATACCCTTCTACAGTCCCCGTAACTCAGAATCTCTGCAGGTATAGAGCCCAGGTATTTACATCCTCACGTAATCTTTATGTGCACTCAAGTTTGGGAATTACTGGGAGAAACAGATATTCAAAGATAGGGACTAACTGCTCTAAGATGATAGGAGCTGAAGCAATATTCATCCCATACAGGATGGCTTAAGTCTCAGACAGTGCCACACAAAAGGACATTTTGTCAGCAATCAAATCTGGAATCTGTAGGCAATGGGAGATGGGACCTTGAGTTTAAAAGCTACAGTTGCACTCTGTGTCTAGAATAGTAACAGAGGCACACACTAAAGTCTGAATAGCTAGAGAGAAGCTCTAACACTGGGATTATTTTAAGATAATCAGAAGTTAATAAATGACAGAAGGGTTGACTATATACAAAAACCTTTTTGCACCAGCAAATTCTACCCAAGGCAGGCTAGGGGAATTCCCTGAAGTAAATTAATTTAGTACAGTATCTCTGGGAAATGATCAGTAAATAATCAGGGGGTAGTTCTATTACGTGCTTGAAGTACCTATTCAGTAGAAACTGAGACAAAGATGATATTATGAATGTGTACATAATGGGATTACAAATATATACATATAATGAACTACCAAAATGGTAAAATATCAATATAAGCCTTTCTTTAAGTCTCTGAAAGGAAGGCTGTTTTCATGAAGCTATCAAACTAAAACGAAAACAAAACCAAAAACATTCTCCAGCCTCTGGGTCCCCAGAGAACAGTAACATTCCTCCTCCAGGAATATAAGCGGCAATGCGACAAGATCCTTTTCTTAAAGGGCAAGCTACAGCTTCCTGTCTTCATTTTTACTTACAGTCCTCCAAGTGAATTTCCTGACCGGTAGAGGGCAGCATACCAGGCAGAGCGTATTTGAATACAACAGAGGTTGCCGCTCTCTAACGTGACTGCATCACTACCAGACGTAACAATGACACAGCTAAAATAGAAGAGTTCCATGTGCCATCTGGTGGCGAAAAAGGAGAAGTGCACACTGCAGATAAAACATATCAAATTCCTCTAGTTGAGAAGGAATTAAAGGTAATTAGCTTTATCTGATGACATCCTTCCTCAAATCTCCACGAGTAAGTCTTCTGTGGAATCTGTATCAACAGCCTTCATGCATAAGTGTTAAAGTTTTACACCAGTTTAGCTCTCTATCCCCAAATACCTGTTGTAAGCAAGGAGCAACTCCTAATGCCTGGCCCCACTGTATGGAATAAGAAGCATAACTCAGGACAAAACAAGCAAACCACACAAGAAACTGAAAGGCTGTCAAAACAAGAGTGAGATGTAGACAGCACCAAAGAAAGCTTATCCAAGAAAAAAAGAAAAGTACAGTATGAGAACCATAAGTTTAGAACTGAAAGGTATCTTTATCTATCTCATTTTACAGGTGAGGAAAGAGTCAAGGTAGGAAAAATAACCTCTGGTTCAATCTCATTAGTGATCAGATAACAAGGTAACACTTTTGCCTTATCAGAAATTAGCCAGTTTGGAAGGAAGTATAAAGTGGTACAATTCTACACCTAGTAATTTGGGTCCAGAAATTTTATTTTTAATAATTTACTATGCAGAAATACAAGTATGCAGGGATAAATAGAAAATGTTTCTAGCAGCATTGCCTGTTATATAAAAATTAGTAATTTAAATTCTCAATAAAGGATCATCTTGTACTATTTTATCTGACAGAATTCAACCATCCATTAGAAATAATGAGGTAGAATATGAAAAAAAAAATATATATATATGTATAACTGAATCACTTTGCTGTAGACCAGAAACACAGCATTATAAATCAACTTATAAATTAAAAAAAAGAAAAATAATGAGGTAGATCTGTATCTAATGATATCAAAAGATGCTGAAACATGTCACGCAAAATACAGAGTAGTATATACCAAATGGGATATACACATCTCATTAAAAATATGTATATTCCCTCACATTTCTATAATGTTATCTTAATTCCTCTGCCCCTTAATTTTCCAGTAAGGTTCTATTTGAAAAGTTCCCACATTTTCTTCTCTGAACTAAAGAAGAAAAGAATTTTGCCTATTCCTTTATTAGAATAACATATACATATGAAAGGTACCTGGCTGGTCACTCTGAGAGGTGAGAAGGAGAATTTATACTTTCAGTGTGTTCTATACATTTGTTGAAGTGAGGATATCATGTTAGGCCAGAAACTGGCTTTAGACAGGAACACAGTCACAGAGGAAGACACAGAAAGTAGGTAAAAGGAATGGTGGGAGTCTGTGTAACTTCTGATTGTTTCAATTTTTTCAGTGAAGTAGGAGAGTAGGGAACTGAATGGACTAGAAATGTTTAATATCTGATTGCCTAGTAAGGCCAAGCAACATTGCAAATTGAGCAGAGGAGAGGCAGGAAAAAGAACAGCCAGTGAGGCAGGAGAAAGAGACTGTGCTGTCCTGAGAGCCAAGCAAGTAAAGCGTATCAAGGAGAGCAGGTTGCATCCTTTTCTCCAGTGTGTTTGCTTACACAGCTACAGGTGCAGGATGGAGAGACGCAATCAACCAGGACTGTGATCCTGCCAACCAAGCATGATGAAATGTGAGAAAGAGGGAAGGATTATTATAATTTTGATGATAATTTTACCTGAGGTGAGTGAAACCTTCTAGGAGGTGAGGGATGGTGAAAAAAGGATAAATGAAGTGGCTTCCTAGTGGGTTCAGGACTTCCCTGGTGGCTCAGACAGTAAAGCATTTGCCTACAATGCGAGAGAGCAGGGTTCGATGCCTGGGTCGGGAAGATCCTCTGGAGAAGGAAATGGCAACCCACTCTAGTACTCTTGCCTGGAAAAGCCCATGGACGGAGGAGCGTGGTAGGCTACAGTCCACGGGGTCACAAAGAGTCGGACATGACTGAGTGACTTCACTTTCACTTTCTTTCCTAGTGGGGTTGGAAGATTGCTGGGGTTAGGGTACCAAAGACAGTGAGGTAAAAAGATGGAAGGTGGTGCTATTAGGAAACACCCTCTCATCCTTTTTCTGTTTCTAAACTTATATCCACAGAACCCTGTTTTTAATTTGGGGACCATATCTTGGGTTCTCTAAAACCAAACTACTTCAGCATTTTATTTTATGCTCTTCCTATGGTTCAATCTCTCTTCACTTAGCTTTCTATCTAGTTTTTACTACACTGATGGATACATATATATATTTTGGGACATGAATTGTATCTTACTGCTACTGCTACTGCTAAGTAACTTCAGTCCTGTCTGACTCTGTGTGATCCCACAGACAGCAGCCACCAGGCTCCCCCGTCCCTGGGATTCTCCAGGCAAGAGTACTGGAGTCGGTTGCCATTTCCTTCTCCGATGCATGAAAGTGAAAAGTGAAAGTGAAGTCGCTCAGTTGTGTCCGACTCTTAGCGACCCCATGGACTGCAGCCTACCAGGCTCCTCCATCCATGGGATTCTCCAGGCAAAGTACTGGAGTGGGGTGCCATTGCATTCTCCAGAATTGTATCTTACACAAGAAAAAAAAGAAAAAGAAGGTGGGTAGTTTGAAATTGAGATTGCAGAGGGGCTGCAGTTCTGGTAATGATGGTGTACTTCAGATGGGTGAGATGGGGTGGAGTACAGATCACTGGAAAAGAAGAGTGTAAGGAAATGTGAGGCCAGAATACTGACAGGGTCATGACCCTTCTGTATAGAAACTGCTAAGAATTAAGACAGAAGGAGTCCTGGAGTACTGCAGAGGAGGGATAACCTGGGGTGTTAGTAGATGACAGCAAAGAGAGAAACTGGGTGATTATGATTCCATGTAATGAGATTCAAAATTATGGGTTTTTAGGAAAGAAAAAGATGGACTGATCTGAAAGTGGCAACGAAGAACAAAAGGGGACATCGATCCTATACACTGGGGTGAGGAGTATGAGAGGAATGAAACAACACATGAGAGGGCAAGAGGGAAAGCAGTGTTGAAGGAAAGCCAAGCTGCTGTTAGAGCAACAGAGTAAAGTTGATGACACAGGAGATTCTGTTAGCAATGGGCCATGAATTCCAGAGGGCACAGTGGACGCATGTCAAGAGCTCAGATGAGATGGGAGGAGGAGGCGGAATAGGAGACACACAGAACCTGAGAGGGATTCGAGTATGAGAGATGAGGACAGCCTGGGATTCTGGGACTTCCTGTGGTGGGTGACATAAACCAACATAAATGACACAATATTAGATTCAGTGGGTTCAAGGCAAACAGTGACGGCAAGGTTTGGAGTACAGTGCGTGTGTGCTGTGGTTCTTTTACACTACTGATGATGGACGATCACAACCCAGAGAAGGTGTAGTACTTATTCCACAGGCAGGAGTCCTTATAACCCTAGGTGATACAGGTAGATTTATGTCTTTAAATCACAGGGGAGTATTATCTGATATTACAGAACTTCCCAACTGCTCTGTGCTAACAGTCTGACCCTGCTCAAAATCCAAGACAAATTAGCAATTAAAAGACACATGTTCACTTGAACAGCACTGCTGGTCCTAATCCTATACTCCTGAGAGGGTAGGGAATTCATGAAACGAGATACCTTTCTGTGGAAAGACTCACTGTGTAAGGTAGAGCATGATGAGCTCTTAGAAAACCTTATATCTAGAGGTTCAAGTTCCAGAGGCTGTAAAGATTCACTAGAATGTTTTCTGATAAAGATCCGACTGGGTGGGTGCCACCTAGTGGACAGAAGAGGCTCACAGGGAACAGACCCTGAGGCCCCTTTAGGGAAAGATGGGGTTGCATCCCCAACCCAGGCACCTGACACAGCCTGCAGCCGGAAGCAAGCAGGCTCTAGAAGAGCAGCAGACCGATGAACCCACCACTTGTTATCAACAGTTCCGACCTGGACTACAGCACAAACCTAGGAATCTGGACTCACATAGTCAAACCCTAATTAGAATACTGTTATTTATGAAATCCTCAGCTTTTTGTCAGCATCTTAATTTCAAAATTAAGAGCTTTTTCAAAATTACTGTCACTAACCACTTGTAGAACTGCTCTGATGCTCACTATTCTGGAAATGCACCTCACACTTTAACAGGGCAAGGGCTGATGCCACATACTGTCCACCACACACCTACTAAGGATGATTAGCCTGTGGATCTTGTAAGTCCAGAAGTTTTTTTGGAAGGAAGAAATAAACCTAAAAAGAAAAACATCACTGTACTCAGAACATCAGTTTTCACTTACCAGCCTACATTTTAAGAGGCTATACTTTTAATGGGAACATGATTATCTACAAGAGAGTAAGAGAAGAAAAGCAGAATGAAAAACTAAAACTAGTTACCTTGTATATACAAATAATGACCTGAGGCTACCACGGTGATGAAAATGTTCCCAAAGAAAAGATGAAAAATAATAAAATTTAACTACTGAACATGTTCTCAGGAATTCAAGAAGGAGATTCAATAAAGAAACTATAATAAAAGATTCCTTGCTGATCACCCTAAGGAAGTGAGAGAGTGAAAAAGGACTAGATGTTTTGCAGCACTGCCTATCAAATCAAAATTCAAAACATTCTCTGTCAAGGAATAAATCAACTAAGTAAATCCCTGATTTACAGAAAGTCAGATCAGAAACAAAAGAATTATCCTTAGGAGAAAAATCCATAAAGGATTCTATCGACTGAGTGACTTCACTTTCACTTTTCACTTGCTTGCATTGGAGAAGGAAATGGCAACCCACTCCAGTGTTCTTGCCTGGAGAATCCCAGGGACGGGGGAGCTTGGTGGGCTGCTGTCTCTGGGGTTGCACAGAGTTGGACATGACTGAAGCGACTTAGCAGCAGCAGCAGCAGTATCAATTTGGGGACCAATTCCTCACTCTTAGCTCTTGTCTTAGTTAACAGCACACATCTTCCTGAACCTTAATGAAGTAATGGCTGGAGACCTCTGACTACAAGAGGCAGATGTCAAGAGTGAGGTGGATGTTGTCTTTAATGGTCATTCCTGGAGGAGCCAGTCACTATATGAGAGGTTTCAGGTATCACTAAAATGTAAGAGGAATACAGCCCGACTTAACAAACAGCAGAGAGTTGTATTTAGCAAGTGAGAGAGGAAACAATGTAATATTATGAAAACCTTGTGTCCAAATGACTTCCTCATCAAGACTGGCAACTGCTGGGCTGAAATCATCTAAGCAAGACATCTACTGTACTAGACACGCATGCTGTACTTCTCCAGCTGGATTAGTTTGACTAGAGTTGAATATACTGTAATCAGAAAATGGCTTCTCTTCTTCAACCCTAAATATCTGATACCTTACTTTCCCTAATCGAATGTTGCTCCTTTTTTGTATTCATAAGAGTCACTTCCAATTCAAGAATACTGGTGCCATGATGAACGAGGTGGTAGCAAAAGCCATCATATCCTCCTCTTCAAACTTTCATGTGGATCTCAGCCTTCTGAAGCTCTTAAGAGCAGGAACATACACATCTGGAAAGCAGGGGGCTACAGCAGGACTTTGGAGTCCCAGTCTGGAGTCTGAATCCTGCCTCTGGCAGTTACCATAGAGCCTTGAAAAAATTATTTAACCAATATCTCTACTTCTTCATCTGGAAGATGAAATAGAGTGGTAATGGTGACTGAGATGGTAAAGAATCTGCCTGCAATGCAAGAGACTGGGATTTGATCCCTGAGTCAGGAAGATCCCCTGGAGCAGGGAATGGCTACCCACTCCAGTATTCTTGCCTGGAGAATGCCTTGGACAGAGAGGAACCTGGCAGGCTACAGTCCACGGGGTCGCAAAGAATCAGCCACAACTGAGTGACTAACACTACTACTACTACTACTACTACTACTACTACTGAGTGTTTACCTATCATTTAATTATAGCATCAATATTAAGACTGTGAATGAGAGACTTGGTTACTGAAACTGGTTACCTACTGAAAAAAGGATTAAGAATGAAGGTATTCTGCAATGTCATGCTAGAGATGCTCAAAGAACCAGAAACCTTGCCTTCACACTGAGGACTCTAGTTCCTCTGAGTCCTCACCTCTGAAGTTTCTATAGCTTGAAATTCTTTACCTGATGAAAACCTAAACTCTAAGAATCCTAGTCTTTTTTACTAAAATGTTTTTGGGGGGCCAGGTTGAAAGAAATGGGGTTCCTGGGAAGAGTCTGTATTAAGTTTGCCAACCAGAGCACCAAGAAAGGGAGGCTCAAAACTGCTCAGGAAAGGCAGAGCAGGTGAGGTCCCTGGATCACAGTGCATGCCGAGGCACTGGATCCACATACAGCACCTCCACCGGCTACTTGGATGTCAAAGCAACTATCCTGTCCCCAAGAAACACACATTAGAACCAGCCCTGACATTCAAATACTGCTTACATCACCACAGATGTGCAGAATAAGTCAAAGGGAAGGAAAGCAAGAAAATGTAGAAGGAAAAAAAAAAAATCAAAGTCAGTAAAACACTGAAAATCCAAAGAAGAAATAATTTTTAAAGGAAGAAGTATTTGTTTTGGGTAGGAAGATAATTGGAAACATAGAGATCTAGTGTGGTTGATGAAAAGTAGGAAAGTTTCATTGCTGGGAGTGCTGCAGATAACTGTTAAGAGTTGGGTAAACTATAAGTACTTGTTTGGCAGGAAAAAAAAATCTCTCCCAGGAATTTCTTAAAGTGATCAAAATTTAGGCTGTTTAGAAAATTGCTCATGTTTTAATAATTTTCAAGACTATTCTCTCTGCTGCTGCTGCTGCTAAGTCACTTCAGTCATGTCCGACTCTGTGCAACCCCATAGACAGCAGCCCACCAAGCTCCGCCGCCCCTGGGATTCTCCAGGCAAGAATACTGGAGTGGGTTACCATTTCCTTCTCCAATGCATGAAAGTGAAAAGTGAAAGTGAAGTCGCTCAGTTGTGTCCGACTCTTCGAGACCCCATGGACTGCAGCCTACCAGGCTCCTCCGTGCATGGGATTTTCCAGGCAAGAGTACTGGATTGGGTTGCCATTGCCTTCTCCGACCCTCTCTAGTGCTTCCTAATAAAAAAGACTGGGAAATTAAGACAGGGTGACAATTTAACACCTGAAAGTCCTAACTATAAAGATATTTAAAGACTAGCTAGAACTGTCCTTAGTCAAAGTAACAACAAACTATTAATGATGATTATTACTGCATGAAAATCAAAACTGACACTAAATTGACTAATTCATACTTATTCTTTTCAGATTAAGATACAGCTTTTTCTAAGAATAATTTAAGGGGGTGGGGAAGCCAAAGCTGTCAGGAAGTTAGAATCATCAGTGACTACAAAGTAGTTTCCAGGGCAGAAACTGAGACTAAAGGAACACTGAAAAGTTTGGTTACACTATTGAAAAATAATAAAAGATGAGTAAGGTCTTGCTTAGGTATTTAAAAAACATTATATACCAATTCATAGTGGGAATGTAACGCCGAGGAAAACCACTAAACTGAAGAAAAGTCTGCTGCAATCAATAGCAATACAAATGTACAGAATAAAAGAAGGACGGTGACGGAGCAGGGAGGAAAAGGGACCCCGTCATTTGCAGTGGCACTCAGGGACGCTACCAGAAAGAAAGTGACAGAGATTGTAGATTCTGTGAACTTACAAATTAGCAAATTTGATGTTGATTTTCATTGTCAACCAGTCTTTGTTGATATTCTAGAGTAGTACAAGTCCTTATCACAGCGTTTTTAACCAAGAGGGTGGAAGTAATTTTCTGGGCTGAACTTTAGTTCAGAAGGGGATAAAGCTCTTACAGGAAAAGATAACTTTGCCCTGAATGCTAGGGCAGCAAGACAGGCCTAAGCACTGTGATCTTTGACTCCCAGATACACACATATACCTAAGGGCTGCCAGCAGCATGGGTTGTTTTGGGTTTTTGTTTTTGTTTTGGCCCTGCCATGCTTTCCTGGTGGCTCAGACGATAAAAAATCTGCCTGCAAGGAAGGGACCTGGGTTCAATCTCTGGGTCAGAAATTTCCCCCAGAGAAGTGAATGGATGCCCACTCCAGTATTTTTGCCTGGAGAATCCCATGGACAGAGGAGCCTGCCAGGCTACAGTCCATGGGGTAGCAAAGAGTTGGACATGACTGAACAATTAACAGAGGTATGCCATGTAGCATGTGGGATGATGCCCCAACGAGGGATCAAACCTGGGCCTCTGCAGTGAAAGCACCGAATCCTAATCACTAGGCACCAGGGTACTCTCTCCATTAGGTTTCTTATTAGAACAAAGTGCAGCCTAGTCTCATCAGATCACTTAAGGAAAAAGGTAGTAATTGTCTTTAAAAATGCTTATTTACTGGTGAAGGGGAATGCTCTGACTGGTGAAGGGGAATGCTTTAAAGTTGCACTCAATTGTTATCACTAGGATCAAAATAAACCTCTAAATAAACAAAAAAGCTGGTAGAAGTTGGAAATACAAAATTATTAGGTTCTAACTGTCATTAGGCATGACAGTATTTTTCAAATACTGCATCCCTCTGGGGAAATAACTACAATGCCCCATCACAAAACAGCATGAAACCACAAAAATTAGGAAGTGAAGAAAGAAGAGGCCAAAAGAGATCGGCTCTTCTAAAATAAAAGGGAAGATACAAAGGTGAAGATGAAAAGCAAGAATTTATATGAAAAGACAGACCAGAAGTCAGGATCCCTGGATCTGGTCATACAACCTTTGGCAAGCACTTAACTAATCAGTCTATGAACACTATGGAATGGAGATGACATACACCCTGCCTATCTCATAAGGTTTCTTTGCAGGTTTAACAGGGTAAAACATGCTCAATAACTTTCAAATTTGTAAAATACAACACAAATGTGAAGTAACAGCATTATCATTTAAGCTGTCCCTCACCTTCCAAAGAAAGAACAAGTATATGGTAGCTTTGATTTAAAATAATTTTCGTCCTTGTCAGTTAACATCAGAGTTACTGGTCCTTCTGGACTCTTAAAAAAACTAGCAAAAGAGAAATCAGTCCCCAGTTTCTAGTCTTAGTTTTCAAAGAGAAATTCCTTTACATCTGTTTCACTGTTTTCTCTAATATTCAAGAGACCCAACTACATGGCTCTTCGGTACTCTTACCTTTTGAAGCTGCAGGAGCAAATGGCCAGGAAGGAGAAAGCATCAGATATTGGAAAGAAATGAAAAAAAAAAAAAAAAGGGATCATGTATGGTTCCCTGTTATTGTACAAAGACAGTTGCTCAGCCACTGGACCTACTAATACTAAGGACTCTGCCCAACTCTGATCAACTATGTATATAGGTTTGAGGGTGGTGCCTTAAAGGCAGTGCCAGAATCATTTCAAGATGGGCCCAGCCTGAGCTCTGTGATGTTAATCTCACATCCCCACATGCTCCACTGACATAAAATACCTACATGCACAAAAACTGGGGGACAAAACACCTACATGCAACAGTTCTCTTTGCCAACTCCAGCATCCCCAGAATATAAAACCAAACTTACTTTCTTCTGAATAGGAACCCCCCAGCTCTCTTCAATCCTCAACCAGGGAAGGGAAAGAAATGGGAGACCACCTTAATGAACTTTCTAAGTCCTAGTCTGGTCCCTAGTCTTAAGTTGGCCCTTTGCCAGAAAGAGGAAAGGACTCACTCTTAGTCTGGGCAGAAAAGGTACTGGTAAGTTTGGCGAAAAGTTCACTGTTCTCAAATCGGTCCTCCTTCACCTTTGTCCAGAAGCAGTCCTGGGAAAGGTCCTCAGCGACAAACTGTAGACACAGGCAGGTGTTAAGAGTTACTAAGCCGAGCTCTGTACTTCCCATCCTAGAAAACTGACTGAATGCGAAAGCAGCAGCTGGCTGGTTACTGTCAACATCTTACTAGAGTAAAACTAACCTGGGACGCAGAGAACAGCTATGCTCTTTGTGGTAGACCAGATGATGATGCCAGCTTGTGTGTTTATTGGTGTTTATTTAGAAACTAGACTCAGATATGCTGCTTATCCTCCTTCTAACCCCCAATCCTCTACTTTTAGAAGCAATATGGCTTTATTTTACATCTTCCCTTGCTTTACATTACACTTTCCCCATCAGTGTGGCTAATTACCAAATTCATTCATTTTATGAACAAATCCCTAAGTTCCTTTATTTTCACTTGGTTTCCAAAAGCAAAGGACTGATGTAGAATCTTAAGGGTCTCAAACACATACCATATGTGTGCAATCATATCCTGTGTAACTCATTTACTGGGTGGGCAGAGGTGGTAGGGGGCTGTATCCATAAATCTATGAGTTTTGGATCAGTAAAATTATCAGTACCTTGTAGATCAGTGAAATGACTATTATCGAACTGTGCAGTATCATGGCACTCATATCCTCAGTGAAAAGGGCAAAAAACATTAACTGTAGGATAAGTTTAGGTTTTCTAGCAGAGTACAGGCTCCAAGAACTCTCCCAAGTGATATCTGGCATACAGGATATGTCTATTATCTGCTGAATAAACATATGCATGAGTGGAACTTGAAGACACACAGACGTGAACCATAAGAAAGGGGAGTCCAATTATGCACAAAACACAGAGTAGGAAGCTGAAGGGTTTTTTTTTTTTTTAATCTACTAATGAAGAGATGGACAGAAATTCTCACCTTGGACCAGTTTGGCCTACGGAGCTGCACCTCTGGCTTGTAAAGTTTCTTTGGGGTTAATCCATATGGCAGAACTGGGGCTGCAGGAACTCCAAAAGGGAGAGGTGGAGGAATGCCAGGGCCTCCAGGAAATGGAGGGGGTGGAGGGATTCCACCAGGAAAAGGGGGAGGGGGAGGTAACATTCCTGGTCCTCCGGGCAAGGGAGGAGGGGGTGGGGGGAGACCAGGACCTCCAGGCAGGGGAGGAGGGGGTGGGGGGAGGCCAAGACTTCCAGGAAGGAGAGGAGGGGGTGGGGGGAGGCCAGGACCTCCAGGAAGGAGAGGAGGGGGTGGGGGGAGGACAGGACCTCCAGGCAGGGGAGGAGGGGGTGGGGGGAGGACAGGACCTCCAGGCAGGGGAGGAGGTGGGGGGATGCTAATACCTCCAGGCAAAGGGGGAGGAGGTGGGGGGATGCTAACACCTACAGGCAAAGAGGGAGGAGGAGGTGGGGGGATGCTACCACCTCCAGGCAAAGGGGGAGGAGGGGGGATGCTAGGACCCCCAGGTGGGGGGATGAAAACACACCCAGGTAAAGGAGGAGGAGGAGGTGGTGGAGGAGGACTGACCCTGGCCTCAGGAAGAGGGGGTGTGGGGACTGATAAAGGGGGTATAACGGGCCCAGAGTCACCAGGTAAAGGAGGGGCAGGGGTAACAGTAGCACTGCTAGGAGGGGCTACAGCAGTAACTGCAGCAGAGAGAGAAGCCACTTCTTTCTTGGCGTCTTCCAGTTCCTTGGACAGCTTGGCGACCTGCAGAAATACCACCAAGAAGAATATGTCTCACTCCACTTCAGGGACCACTGGAAAGAACCTAAGAAATTACTTGATCCAAACATCTCATTTTACACATGAAGGGAGTGAAAATAGTTAGTTGATAGGCTCTACCTAAAGTCACAGACTTACTTAGCAACAGAGACAAAACTAGAATTCAGGTATTCATGTTCTTAGTTCAGTATGCTTTGCATTAAGAAGGCAACTTCAAAGTTTATGTTAAACTCTCCCTTTGATTAGAAATTGCAAAGATCAAGTAAACTAAATATTCTAGTTATATAATTAACATATGTGTTATAAATGTAGTAATATAACCACATAAAGTGATCAAGTTATCAGGTATCACAGATCATATAAATATCTATAACTGCAGAGAGAGTATGTAGGCATAGATCTATCCAGAGATGACTAAAGTAAGAGAAAATTAGTAAATAGCATCGTTTATTTAGTATTTACTGCTAAATTTACTAGAAAATTTCTAAATTACTAGAAATATTATCTTTATCTCTGGGTAGTTCTGTGACTCATTTTATTCTTTGTGTTGTTATGTATTCTCCAAATTGTCTATCTTATGTATTACTTATCCCCAAAACAGTTCATGATTTAAAGAATATGCGTCACCCAACTAGATTACCTATTAGTATCTGAACTCTTCCAAGTTGTAAGATGACAGAGTCCTGCTCCAACACAGGCTCACCCTGAAGCTGCTGATGGCAGTCACAGGTCACTCTGCCTTCCCTGTTAGGACATTACCTCTCCTGTGAGCTGAGACACTTCTGCTTCCAGGTCCTGTTTCTCCGTGGCAATTTTTTGCTTTTCAGAATCCAATGCATCCTTTTCTCCCTGAATATCCTGGAGCTTCTGCTCAAAGTCACTTTCCATCTTTTTCATTTCCACCTGGAGCTCATGTCGAGCTGTTAACTCGGAGTCCAGCTAGAAGAGAAAGAAATCAGGTTCTCCATCTCAGCAAAAGCCCAGTGTTATTCCCCATAATTTACTGTTTTGTGTTAATCCTTGATCTGTTGAGCTCACTGACCCAAGGAATGCCTGGGAAAACAGGCCACCATGATTTTGACCTTAAAATCAAGGTTAAATGAGGGGGAAGCCAGGGATTATTTCCATAGACTATCTATAATTGGGAGTGATTTTTTAAAAAAGCCACCACCACCAAGATTTTAAGGACATTTAACCACGATAGCTAAGGTGCACAATCCCAACAGTCTCAAGGATCAAAGTTATCAACAACAGGAGTCCTTAATCAAAGAGAAAAAGAATTCAGACATATTCCAGTTCCTATTATTCTATGGCTAAGAGCCCTGAGACTTCAAGCAAACCCAAGTGCTGACAACATTATATGAGAGTGCCACCTGTCTTCCTCCTGCTCGGGGGCCCATGAACTATGCAAACTCACAACTGACCAGCTCTTCATGATCACATCTATACCATGATCACACTTTCTCCACTGAGTAACCTACACCAGAAAGGTTTCCCCAAGGAACTGCTATTGTGTGCTGAACGCTTCCAAAGTATCATGGGTAACTGTGTCACATGTTGGAAAAATCAAAACCTTTAAACAAAGAAAGATATAGCTCAATTATTTTTGATCTCTCATACATACCTTTTTTTCCAGCTCTGTAGCTTTGGCTTCTGATTTCTCCACCTTTGTTTTATCAATCATTTGGTCTAAAAAGAAGGCAAAGAGTCAGGAAGTCAAGTTCCCAATTCTCCTCTGCCCCTCTCACTAAGCCCTTCCATATAAACAAAAGGAGCAAAGATTTCCCTTTGGTTATTTTTCTTATCCTTCTTAATGTTCTGTATGAGACAAAGAAATGGAACTTTCAGCTAAGTTCAACATATAATTTCTGAGTGCCTGTTACACAGTATGGCCACCATGCTGGGTGGCACAGAGAATACCTAGAAGTAGTACTTATGAATCTCTGGGGCCAGCAGGAGTTAGAGACAATACCTGAAGTCCCTTCAAAAGGTGGGGAGGTGTATGAGAAGGGAAAAATTTTTAGAATTTCCTGGAAATAAACTAAAGGCCTGTATATTCCTAGCATAGATATTGTTATATCACCAAAGAGAGAGTAAAAATGGAAATACCCATGGGCTAGAAAAGTACCTTCTCTGAAATCTTCACTGAAAGAAAGATGGAAAATGAAAGGTGGAAGCAATGTTTCATGGAACCAAATAGATGAATACACTTACCAATCAGTCCCTCAATGTCAATCTGGAGGTGCCGGCACTTGAAGTCAGGATCAGCCCCATTCTTATGCAGAACTATCTGAGAAATACATTCTTCAATCAACTTATAGTACTGCGGTCTACAGAAGAAACAAAACAAGATTACTAATGGAAAACCAAAATATAATTTTGGTATTCAGGATCAAGAAAGGTAAATTGCTTAGACAACAGAAGGACCTGAAGATAAATGTCCTGGAAAAGACTTTTTCATAAAATTAACAGAGTACTGCTGCCATGCTAAGAAATCCCCTTCTTCCGCATCAGCTATGCACATTTACTTCAGAGAGTCAAAACTTCTTGCCATCTGTCTCCCAGTATAAATCCTTTTCCATCTAAAATTCAAGCTAGACCCTGCCTGTGACAGAGAGTACTACTGCTGAATCTCTAGTCTATGGTTGAACCTCATGTTCCAGAACTTTATACTGCTGCCTTTCTTGGCTATGGCCTTCACCCCACTGTGAAAGAGGGCAGTTCACTTGGATTTTGCTCTCTCCATTTAGGTTCAGATTAATCTTCCCAAAGGTATACCATCTCACCTGGCCTCATAGTCATTTCGGACTAAGAGTAAGTGCTGCAGGATGGACAGGAAGTGCTGCTCTGCTTTTGAATCCTTCACTGTGTTTAAGAGAATCTGGAAGACTTCACTGAAGTCAGTGGAAAAGGAAAAGAGGCTAAGGAAAGCATATACTTAGAAAATATGTCTGACAGGTAGCTTGACAACTCTCGAAAAGGAACAAGATGCCACTTCTGTTCTAACAGCTGTTCCTCCTGTACACCCTGCCCTAAACTTTAAGCTGTGTAAAATTCCTTTGGACAGAGGACCAATGAGTCAGTGGTACTATACACAGAGACAAAATGCCTAGTACTTGGCTTGAAAATCAAGCAATAGCCAGAAAGAAAAAGGTAAGTGCCTCAAAGTCACTTGTGGAAAATATCGATAGGTAACCAAATTATTCCCCATGTCAGTCACAGGGGCACATACAAGTTACAGCCCTATTCCCTGATTTGCCTATGTCCTTCCAAAACCAGTTCCACATCTTAATAAGCTAAGCTATTGTGTTCTAGGAGATCTATACTAACTATAATGGCTGCTTCCATGCTGAGCAACCCTCAGATGACCTTTCCCAACTTCTCTAGTCCATGCTGAGGTAAATAAATCCACAGCAATCAAAAGACAGCTACCTTATCTACTAAGAAGACAGGCCCTCTTCTGATCATCAACTCTACACCACTCCATACAGGGATCTATAACTGAAAACAACTGAATTGTCTGTCTTCAACCCAGTCAGTAAAAGGATATTCCATCTCCATTCGAATGTCATCCAGCCGTCCCTTCAGGTCATAGGAATCTTCTTCTCCTTGTTCATCAAATACATTAAGCTGCACTCTCATATCTTCATTTTCAATCTCTCGAAGGTCCTGTCAATGTCAGAAATATAGGTCAGGGAACCCAGAAGTGCCTGATGCTGGCTAGAAACCCAAACCTTTCACGCTGTTTTTTTTGGTTTGTCTGGCCACGCTGCATGACCTGCCGTGGTTCCCCAACCAGGAACTGAACCCAGGCCACAGCAGTGAAAGTGCTGAATCCTAACCAGTAGACTACCAGGGAACTCCCTCGACCTGGTTTTTAAACTGAAAATGGAAGTTATCCCAGGGATGGCGGGGCTATAGGAGCAGGAGGAACCAGCCCAGCCTTTCTAACGAAGAGCTGCCTCTCACCTGCAACACTTGGTGCAGCCCCAAGCGCATCAGTTCACTTCGGATGTGAACTCGGAAGTCAAGTTCTTCAGCAGGTGTGATGAGAGCATTGATGAGCTGTAGGCATCCCACCTAAGATAAGAAAATTCAGCAGCTGTGTCAATGTTAACTCCTACAGATCAAGATCCATTCTCTTTACATGCATTCTGAGGCCCCCAAATATAACCTAGAAGATGCAGTACAAAAACGACAAAAATGATTTTCTGTTACAGCAAAATAACCTGGTTTAAACACAGGTCCAGAGAGCTCAGAGGTCTAAAGAATTCTGGGGATTTGAAAGTGTAATTTGTTCTAGGCCTTGGTTTTCCTAGCTTGTAAATAAATACCATGCCTTTTTTCCATCTCATAATGAGGAAAACAGTTCTTTCTCTGCTTTTTAGAGAGAAGAGTAACCATTTTCCCTTCAGAAAGAACTCTGAAATATAAAATACATTGTTGGTAACCACTCCATGTGTTCTTTTAAAAGGTCAAATGAACTTCAGTCTTTCTGTCTTGAATTCTACTTGTAGGCCATTTCACAGGTATACATGCCTTGAGAGCAATGGAGGTCCCACTTTTTAATCCATCCAGCAGCGGCTGAAAACGTTCCACCTCATCCATTTCAGCTCTTTCTGTCATCGCCTCCAAAACCCTTTCATTCCTGCCCAAGAGTGAGGAAAGGGAGAGAACTAGTCAGGTGCTCTGATCAGGGAGATTACACAGGGGCACAGATCAGTTAGGAAACAGACAATATCAACATTCTGGATTTCTCATATTCTTCTTATTATCATATAGAGCAGAGGCCAGATCACCAGGAAACTAAGCACCATCTCTTCAGAAAAATGCACTCCCTAAAAATCCAGCCCTAGACTCCTATCCATATTTACCAAATTAAGACCCCTGTTCTAGGGCGTATAAACTGGACAACTCTTGGAGAGGCATTTAACAGTAACAGTTTTTAATGCCGATAACATTGGCCTACTTCTAGAAAATCTACCCAACATAACTACATAAATATGAAATAATATATATATATATTGTACAAAAAATACATGTATGTGTGCTCAGTCATGTCCAACTCTTTGCAGTCCCATGGACTGTAGCCCACCAGGCTCCTCCATCCATGGAATTTTCCAGGCAAGAATACTGGAGCAGGTTGCCATTTCCTACTCCAGGGTATCTTCCCGACCCAGGGGGAAGTGTCTCTAGCATCTCCTCATTGGCAGGTGGATTCTTTACCACTTAGCACCTCCTTTCCTTAATTCTAAGATACCATCTTTTGGAGTGGCATGTATGTTATAACTTAGTATATTTGTCTACACTAGAAAATGATCCATGAGACTGCACCACACCATTAACAGTGGTCACCTCTGCAGGACAGGGTTTGCCAAAGGGATGACATTGTTGAATTGTACTTCATATACTTCTGTGTTGTTCGGATTTTTAAAATAACCTTGTGTTACTTCTGAATTTTAAAAAATGTAAAAAGAAACCCTTGTCCTAGACAATACAGACATTACTGGAGATCTAGGAGGCATTCTGCTGTACCTTTGATAACCAGCAGTACATGCAGAACAGCCTCCATCTCTTAAAAAACATTCATAAATATTAAGATTCACAGTGTTCATGTAAGAAATGTAGTCTTACCTAATATTAAACAGTAAGTGGACACCCAAGCAACTCAATATTCCTTAAGACTAAGGAAGATGATAAAAAAGAAAAAAGAGAAACCATTCCAGGCACATACATGTCCTCTGGCTGTGGCAGGATGCAGAGGGCAGACAGCAGCTTCGCAGCGTCAATCATCATGTTGGGAACCACAGGATCCATGGCTCTGACGAGCAGCAGAATTCCTTCTTCTGTCTCCAACATGGTCTTGATTCCAAACTGGGAGGACAAAAACAGAAAAGGGAGGCTTAAAGATGAGAGCACCTAACCAGGGTCAAGTTTACGAGTTGTTATGGGTTGAATGGCGTTCCTCCCAAAATCCGTATGTTGAAGCCCTAACCCCTAGTATCTGAGATTGTAACCTTATTTAGAAATAGGGTCACAGGCAGATGTAGTCAGTTAGATTACCATTAGGTCAGACTAGAGTAGCTGCTGCTGCTGCTAAGTCGCTTCAGTCATGTCTGACTCTGTGTGACCCCATAGACGACAGCCCACTAGGCTCCCCCGTCCCTGGGATTCTCCAGGCAAGAACACTGGAGTGGGTTGCCATTTCCTTCTCCAATGCATGAAAGTGAAAAGTGAAAGTGAAGTCGCTCAGTCGTGTCCAACTCTTCGCAACCCCATGGACTGCAGCCCACCAGGCTCCTCCGCCCATGGGATTTTCCAGGCAAGAGTACTGGAGTGGGGTGCCATCACCTTCTCCAGACTAGAGTAGGGTGGGTCCTTAACCCAATATAACTATTGTCTTTATAAAAAGAGGAAATGTAGGCAAACAGTGAGAACACCATGTGAACTCAAAGACAGAGACTGGGTGATGCATATAAAGTCAAGCAATCTCAAAGCTTGCCAGCAAGACACCAGAAGCTAGGAGAGAAGCATGGGACACACCCTCCCTTGCAGCCTTCAGAAGAAACCAATCTTGTTGACACCTTGATCTTGGACTTACAGCCTTTAGAGTTGTGAGGTAAATGAACTTCTGTTGTTTAAGACACCTGGTTGGTAGTACTGTGTTTTAGCAACCCTAGCAAACTAACAATAGGATAGAACACGTTTCCCAAAATAGCTAAACAGAAATGAGCATAGAAAAAATAATTTTCTAGCAGACACAACAAGTAATGTTCAAAATTCGCCAAGCCAGGCTTCAATAATACGTGAATCGTGAACTTCCAGATGTTCAAGCTGGTTTTAGAAAAGGCAGAGGAACCAGAGATCAAAATGCCAACATCCGTTGGATCACTGAAAAACCAAGAGAGTTCCAGAAAAATATCTATTTCTGCTTTATTGACTATGCCAAAGCCTTTGACTCTGTGGATCACAATAAACTGTGGAAAATTCTGAAAGAGATGGGAATACCAGACCACCTGACCTGCCTCTTGAGAAATCTGTATGCAGGTTAGGAAGCAAGTTATAACTGGACATGGAACAACAGACTGCTTCCAAATAGGAAAAGGAGTTCGTCAAGGCTGTATATTGTCACCCTGCTTCTTTGACTTATATGCAGAGTACATCATGAGAAACACTGGGCTGGATGAAACACAAGCTGGAATCAAGACTGCCAGGAGAAATATCAATAACCTCAGATATGCAGATGACACCACTCTAATGGCAGGAAGTGAAGAAGAACTAAAGAGCCTCTTGATGAAAGTGAAAGAGGAGAGGGAAAAAGTTGGCTTAAAGCTCAACATTCAGAAAACAAAAATCATGGCATCCGGGCCCATCACTTCATGGCAAATAGATGGAGAAACAGTGGAAACAGTGGCAGACTATTTTCTTGGGCTCCAAAGTCACTGCAGATGGTGACTGCAGCCATGAAATTAAAAGACGCTTACTCCTTGGAAGGAAAGTTATGACCAACCTAGACAGCATATTAAAAAGCAGACACATTACTTTGCCAACAAAATCTGTCTAGTCAAGGCTATGGTTTTTCCAGTAGTCATGTATGGATGTGAGAGCTGGACTATAAAGAAAGCTGAGTGCAGAAGAATTGATGCTTTTGAATTGTGGTGTTGAGGAAGACTCTTGAGAGTCCCTTGGACTGCAAGGAGATCCAACCAGTCCATCCTAAAGGAAATCAGTCCTGAATATTCATTGGAAGGACTGATGTTGAAGCTGAAACTCCAATACTTTGGCCACCTGATGCAAAGAGCTGACTCATTGGAAAAGACCCTGACGCTGGGAAAGATTGATGGCAGGAGGAGAAGGGGACGACAGAGGATGAGATAACTGGATGGCATCACCGACCCAGTGGACATGAGTTTGAGTAAACTCCGGGAGTTGGTGATGGACAGGGAAGTGCTGCAGTTCATGAGGTTGCAAAGGGTTGGACACGACTGAGCAACTGAACTGAACTGAGCAGACACAACAGAATTCTATGTCTTCCAAGAATAAAAACTGACTCTTATGTTTCTTTTTCAATGCCCCAGAAGCCAACGGAGTAATTATAGTAAAATTAAACAGTCAGGAAGACAGATTTGCACTCAGGAACAAATCATTGAAGGCTCCCTAGGTTTAAATACTAAACAGGAAAAAAAAAGAAAGGAAATATTCTACAGTAGGAACATACAGGGGACAAAACAATAAAGCAGAGAATAAAGTAAACCCTTCAAAGATTATTAACTGCAGGTCAGGAAATTCAATAATTAACAAAAGTATAAACAGAAGAAGAAAATTAAGCCTTTCCTCTGAAACAGACATTACAACTGAGGAAAAAGATACATAAGAGTATGTGTATGTGGTAATCAAAAGTTATGATACTAAAAGGGAAAGCTACAAGCCTTGAATCTTGTATTTCTAGGTCCTTCTTTTTTGAGTTTGCCAACAGAAGAGCAAGAACAGGGGTCATGATGGGAGTCAGAAAGAGAATGGGAACATCTTACCTTGTTATTCATAAAAGCTTTCAAGCAGCGAATGATCTCATGCTTGTTACGGCTGTCATAGCCTCTGTGTGTAGAAGACATAATTAGTGAAGTCCCTTTATTCTACACCTCTCTCCCACTGACTTTTCAATTATAAACAAGGGTCTTATAAATACTCCCAACTAGTAGCTAAGTAAATTCTAGCACATAGCATTTTGTCCTGAAACACTGGCAAAAAGAGATAGCTGAAAAAAAGAACCACTGGCTAATCCTCTCATTAACCAAGAATTTAGTATTATATTAAAATCTCCCCTTTAACTCCTAGTAGGCTCCTAAGGGCTAAATTCTATCACAATAGCATCCCATCTATTACTGCTTGCCTCATCTACACCAAAGGTTTCAAGTCTGTACTTTCAGGAAGGCCCAGGACCTGTGTTTTGCTTTGGAAAGATCCCAGGAAGTAGAGAAACCATACTGGGTCAGGTTGGCTTCAAGAAAGCCTAACCTAAGTCAGTACAAGAATTGTTTCAACCCTGAAGACTATCATAAAGTTAGTCTCAAACTGATCACACGTATTTCCAAATGAGATATGACCCAGACCAGACGGGAGAGCTTTGGACTAATCAGACCCTATTTCCAGACTGGATAAGAATCTTTGTTGGGAGACTCACAATCATATGTGGTATATACTGAGAAATTTAAGTTCCTCTTCCTTTTCCTGTACCTATAATCATTATTCATCCTCCAGTAACCGCCACAATAAACCCCATTCTCAGCTAACATATAATGTCCTAGTCCTAACTTATTTCCTCCTTTACAGTGAATAGCCAATTCCTCTACTACCCTCCACCTAGAAGATGACAAGACTTGGAAGTCCTCACCCAGCAGTCTCCTCCTTCTCATCATGAAGTCGTTTAAGGATGTCCAATAAGGAGGCCAGGCCCTCAGCACCAAATGTTTGGACCCAACTGTTAGGAACAAAGACAATGCAATATCAAATCAATATATTCTTATCCACCAAAATAAAGTGTATCCTGGCAACTTCTTACTCCCAATCCAGAACACTGTCATACTTCCCTGATTCCTTGGATTTCTAATCCCCACTAGTGAATTCTACAGTGGGCTCTTACTCCTATTTCCACCTGAGAATCCTCACCTGACAGGGTTGTTGTTGAGGGAGACACGTAGGGACTCCAGGCAGCTGAGCAGAGACATATCCCGCAAGCCTGACCTCAACTCCTGAATGTACATCATGGCTGACCTAGAGCTCTCCTTCTGGCTCATGCCCTGCAAAGAAGCAAATAGAGGTCAGCAAACATTGGACTCAGTCATAAATTGGACTGGTATTAGTTAATACCATTTAAACAGTATGAGGGCAGACATCCATCATACATAGCACAGAACCATGAGATTCAGAATTTCCTTCCCATTACCCATCATACTTTATGATGATTGAATTAGGCAGAAGTATATAAGAAAAGTAACTCAAATGAGTGTAAAAAATAAGTAAGTTTACATACAAGAATGAAATGGAACTGACGTGGACATAAAATGTTCTATGAAAGTAGCAAAACAAACATGGCCAAGATAAGGGCACAGTCTCCCATGTCATGGGTACCTGCCCCAGGACTCACAGCCTTGGAGGTGTGCAAGTACTGGGACACCATCTCTCTCTTGATGATAATGTCCTTCTCCCTCAAAGGTTGCTGTTTCTCCTCGTTCAGGTTCATATCCAGCTAGTGGCAGGAGAAAAAAGGGGGAAAATTGCTTTGAATTCCTTACAAGTTTGAGTGTTTAATATTTAGTATACTTAGTGAAGAGATGAACACACTAAATGCTTACTGAATAAAGAAATCTTCCTGACCCCTAGAGACTTAAGCTATTATAGATGATGGGAATTCCTCAGGGATAAATATGCTTAACATTTTAGTATAAATCCCAACAGACATTTTTATATACATACACTTAAATTTTCTCCTAACAAAAATGGACTCTCAATACAGAGGGAAAACTTACTTTGTATTATTGAAAGAAAAACAAACAAAGCATTAATATTTTCTGCACCTGGGATGGACTTTAGTAATTTCTTCAGGCTGAAGCACTGGACCACTGGCACCATTCAAACACCAGCAAAATCTGTGCCACTCTAGGCCTAAACACCAATTATTCCTGGTTAACTAAGTCCCTGGACAAACTCCTCCATGAAGAACAAACTGGAAGCTGACAAATTCCCTCAACAGACATAATATGGAGTGTGTTATCAGGAGAAAGGCTCTGCTTGAGCCTGTTACATATAAAACCATCTGTTTGACCCTCCTATCTCTGTGAGCAGAAGTTCAACCCTAACAAGTCCAGAATATTATTTAAAATGGAAATGTACAGGAGGGAAAAAGTGGAAATATTCAATTTCTTCTCCATGTGTATGTGTGTGATGTGTGAAGGAATCACCACCACCAAACCGTAATAGCAATCTGACTTTTTTCTGACTCAATTTCTGGTGCTTTCTTCCTCCTTTTATAGATAAACTGAACAGAAAATTGCAAAATAGTGGCCCTGAGGCTGAATCAGGCTGAAAGATGAAGTATTCTTTGTCTTCTAAAATTTCTAAGTATGCTTTGTCTTCTAAAAATTTCAACATTTTAAATTTGAGAGACTTCATAAAAAATGTGAATTTCTAGCACCAAGGGATACAATCAGCAAATTTAAGATTATAGAAAACTGTAAAAGTCAAACAGCTTCTTCAAGAAACTTTTTATAGCAATAGGAAGGATAAAAGAAAGAAAATCTGTAGTTCAAACGAAACTTAGGAGAATATTACAATGGACCCTATCTGGAATCGTGGCTTGAATAAACAAAAAAAATTTTTTCATGACCTTATTAGGGAAATATGAATGCTGGCTATTTGTTTTTTAAAAAACAATTTTTGTTGTTTTTTTTAAAAGGTACAGATTTCTGGCTTCTTGAAAAATAGAAACATCTGGCACTACTGGGCTAGCATTCCCAACAGGAATGCTACAAAACCTGCAAGTGAATTGTGGCTGGCTTTTAACAAAAACACCAAATGTTCTTCATTTCACTGTAGTCTCCTTTCCTTTTTATCATCTCTTATGTAGCCTTTGGGGGATTCCCTAGTGGCTCAGATGGTAAAGCGTCTGCCCGCAATGTGGGAAACCCAGGTTCGATCCCTGGGTCGGGAAGATCCCCCGGAGAAGGAAATGGCAACCCACTCCAGTATTCTTGCCTAGAAAATCCCATGGATGGAGGATATAGTCCATGGGGTCGCAAAAAGTCGGACACGACTGAGCAACTTCACTTTCACTATGTAGCCCTAACTTATTTATGCTACCTCCCCTTGCCCTGAAGACATCCACATTTGCAATCCAAAGCCCCTAAGAGATTGTCTTGAAAGATCATACTCTTAGACTCCTAACACACTTGGATTATTATGAGACAAACTGAAAGCTTCAGTGAAAAGCAATAGTAGTAGTACTGGTTGAGGGTTTACTACCACAGGTGCCAGGCCCTGTATTAAGGGTTTTAAACCCATGCTTTTAACTTAGTTAGACTTGCCACTAGTCTCTAATTGAAGCTGAGATTGTAAATGCAAGTTAATCCATAGGTCCCATGAAACCATATAAGCATGTACTCAAAACTTTGCAACACTTAGCACTAGTGGACATTCACTAAGTGTTCTCACTCAGGGCGGCAAAGTCAGTGTCATCCATGCACAGTTTATTACTGAACTGACCTCAGCCCCAATCTTTAAAGGTCTTCTAGTGATTATAACATCAGAATTCTCTTTCCAGATTTACCACTAAACAGAAGACCTTGGGCAAATGATGCCTCTCCACGTCTCCAAAGTTTCTGCTTTGTAGAGATTTTGTTGTGAATGTTTTAAATCTTTATCAACTCTGGCTGTCATCACACTACCACATGAGTTGGCCCATTCACTCTATATCTTTGTGGCTTAAGTGCTGCTGGGCTAAAGGAGACTAACAAAGTGGTCAGTGATCAGATATTTCTAAGCCTAATTCACAGATTCCAATCTACGGACTGTTGCCTGTATATTTAGTCCCTTCATCAATGGAGCTGCTATTAAGTTCTCTGTTAAACCTAGAGGGGTTTTTTTTTGTAACTAAGGGCTAGTTAAGGAGGGCTGTGCATGAAAAAGGGCCCAATATGCCTATAAATGGAGAAGGAAATGGCAACCCACTCCAGTATTCTTGCCTGGGCAATCCCATAGACAGAGAAGCCTGGCAGGTACAGTTCAGGAGGTCTCAAAGAGTCAGACACGACTTAGTGACTGAACAACAAACATGCCCATAAAAGCATTTTCAAGAAGAAGCAATGTTTTGAGGTGGGGAACTTACCAGCATCTGTTCAAAGAGTACTAGAACTTGCTCATCTGAAACATCTTGCAATGACTGTGCTGTGGGATCATCCCCATAAAATGCAGAAGAATTTCTATGAGCAGAATTGGGCTTTTCTTTCTCCTTCTTACTTCTTATGCTGGTAAATCTCTCCAGCTGAGGAAGAGAAACAAGTATTAGCAGTGACCCATTTTTATTTACACAACAAACCATACCTCAAACAGCCTCTAGCCTCTTATTCACCCATGGTTTCTTTGGTTTGTGGGCAGTTCCAAGGCTCTTCTGACATGACAAAGAGAAATCAGTCTTTCTTGTATCTAATTTACTACACTGACTCTGTACTCTCACCTTCATCCAAAGATAAGAGGAATGAAATACTAAAATTTGGAACCTGTCTAAAAAAGAGAACTTTGCTCTTTAGCTCCTTTGCCATTTCTAAGCCCTCGAGCAACAGAGAACTGAAAGTATCTCACATGTGGCGTGCTCAGTAAAATGCCCTCTGTTTCCCTCTAGCTATCCAGTAACAACTGTGGCCAGATCCTCAGAGGACCTCTCCCTTCGAGAGATAAGTCTGATCATGATTTTGATACAAGTTATATACAAGAAACAAGGAAATGCCTTAAAACCAGGAACCATTGTTATTTCTTTCTTCTGTACACTCCATAACACTTGTGTTATGCAAGCCGCAAAAGTTCAACATACATTCTCCAAAATCCTCTTCACAAAGAAAATAATCTGTTGTACTTCAGGCTTCAGGGCTATATATGCCATCTCTCTGTCAACCAACCTCAATCATTCCTCAAACCACAAGGACAGGTGTTCAATTCAAAAAGAGCTACCGATAAACTGCAGCTTATCGGCATGACCTGTTTGAAAATAACAGTTAGTATCTGCAAGCATTCTGGGGGTTCCAATGATATGGCATCCAGACAGCAAGTGGCATCCAGACAGCAAGTCAGCTCGGAGTTTAAAGAACATGCCTAACCTTGGAAGTCAGTGAATGTGCCAGGGAAATGCATGCAATAAATCAAACAGAGCAAAGAGTTAGAGAAAAGCTTTGGGAGGCCCTGAGAGTAGAACCCATATCACATTTATAAGTTATAGAAAGTCAAAGTTATTGCAACTGGCAAATACCATAGTGTAGGAAATGAGCCATGCACATGCTGAACAAAATTTCCTTACCTCATCTGCCATGAGTCTCTTCAGAGTCTAGGAACAGGAAAAAGGAAGGAGAAGAGAGGGAAGAGAAATCAGTGAAATGCCAGGAAACTTCCTAAACACCAGATGGACTGGGAAAAAAAAGAGGAGAAAACAAGTTGAAAGGATCTAGGCTCCTTCCTACAAGCTAGATTTCTGGCATACTCCTTAGCACATTCCCTTAGGTAAGGGGCAGGAGGAGTTTTAAGGTCACTAAAAGAGGTGGAGAACTAAAAAAACTCTAAATCAGATGACCAATAAACCTATGAAATGTGTTCAACTTCATTAGTAAACAAGGAAATGCAGGCCAAAACCACAACAAGATTATCATTTTACACTCAAGACTGGCAAAAATATTCATGTGTGTCTAGTCACAGAGTAGCAGGAGCTCTCACACACTGTTGGTGTAATGTAAATTGTTACGGCCACTTTGGAAAACACAATGGAAAACAGAATCTAGTAAAGTGAAAATATGCAGCTATATCACAACTCAACACAACAGTTTCTATAAATCTACCTTTCCTTCAGAAAGTTGCACTTACATAGCAGGCTGAGTATAACAAGAATGTTCACAGCAACACTGTAATATCTAAAACAGAGGACAATCCAAACAGCCACCTGGAGTAGAATGGGTAAACTGGTATCATGGTACAGTGGAAAATAATTACATGCAGAAAGTGAATGAACATATAGCTACTCACAAATATAAAAGTGAATGTATTATTTCTTTTACATTGAGATTAAAAACATGCAAAATTAAATTATATTATCTAGGATGTACAATCATAAAGAGAATGATTACCACAAATGGCAAAACAGTGGTTACCTGGGGTGGGTGGAAGAATAATGACTGTAGAAAGGGATGGGGGCTTCAGGGGTGCTTACAATAATATTCTATTTCTTGATATGGATGATGGATACATGGATGTTCTGTTTATAACTTTTCTGTATGTTTTATATTCTCTTCTCTTCTGTATGTGTACTGTACTTTACCCAAAAAAGTCTGATTCAAGCAGGTACAGGAAAGCAGGAATTCTTCATTCTAATACGTAGTTTTAAACCAGGGATTTCCCTGGAGGTCCAGTGGTTAAGACTCTGCCTTCCAATGCAGGGGATATGGGTTCAATTCCTGGTTGGGGACCAAGATGCCGCATGCCACTGAGTGCGGCCAAAAACATTTTTTAATCTTATTTTTGCTGTTCTTAGAAGAGTATAATAAATGCCTCTTGAGTAACATTCTTCAACTAATGAAAAACTATTTGACACTGCCACAAAATTATTCTACTAACCTTTTTACAGACAAGAAAAATCTATGTCATTATACCCATGTGCCCGATGTCAAGAGTTTGGTTAAATCCCATGTAAACTGTGAATTTTAACTTTGCCCTCCACAGTCCAGAGGAGGTCAACCTCCTGCTGATGGAATGCTAATCACTCACCCAAAACCCTAAGAACTTTGCTCAATGTCCATGGAATCTGAAGCTACCTTGTGTGTGCACTGCTCACTGGGCAGCCAAGGCAGAAGGATCACGAGGCAGAGACCGCAACACCAGGGAGACTCACAGTTCCTTTTGTCATCGCTCTGGGTCGCCTGACACAGAGGCAAAACAAGCCACACAAAGGCTGAGTGTTTATAGTCAGGTTGCCACTACCAAGGTTACACTTCCTTGTTCCTAGAGCAAGTGCTTCCAGTCCAGAACCTTGTCCTCCAAACTCAAAACGTTCCATCAGAACCAAACAACAACCGAAACAATTCTGGGAGGGATATAACATAGATAACAGAACCTGGGTCTAATGAATCAGTGCCAGCTGGACTCTTCATAGCTTCAGGTTAAGTTAAAGAACAGGAAACCAGCAACTTGTTTTTTCTGTCTGCAGACTCATTTCTCTTCCCTCCATCCTAGTGGTATGATCTGTCGTTTGATTTACTGTAATAGCCTCCTAACTCATGTCCCTTCCTTCACTCTCATCTGCCCAACACAAAATCCACGCTCTACACTAAATCCAAGAGTGCTGCTGCTGCTGCTAAGTCGCTTTAGTCGTGTCCGACTCTGTGTGACACCATAGACAGCAGCCTACTAGGCTCCTCTGTCCCTGCGATTCTCCAGGCAAGAACACTGAAGTGGGTTGCCCTTTCTTTCTCCAATGAGTAATTGTTCTAAAATGTTGAGCTGTCTGGGTTATTTCTCATTTAAAACCTTGCAATAGTTCCCTACTGCCCTTGGGTTAAGATCTGAATTCCTTAGCATCACATAGGACACTTCTGACTTCTTTGTCTTGACTCATCTCTCAACAAGCCCTCTACCTCAAACCCTATCTTCTGGGCATCCTGAACTCATTGCAGATCCACAGACAGATCACGCTGTCTCACCACTGCAAACTTTCTCTAGGCTGCTGCTTCCCTCTGTGGAGACTGTGCTTTCAAGACTAGCTCCAACAGGCCCTATGGGATGACACCACCTCTAACTGGAAAGGTGCCTCTCCTTGTCCTTCTGCAGAAATAGGTACTTGCCTGCCTCACAGCACTACAAGTGGATTACAACTGTATTTTGATTGTCTGTCTCCTCTAGCTATTTCCAGACTAAGTTCCTTCAGGGCAGAGCCTAAGACTCAATCATTGTATCTCCTATGAACAAAGACCATAATTTGGGGCTGCTCTCCTAAAATCCCAATCCCTGGAGATTTGTTCCACCTTTTCATTGCATCGGTGAAGAAACTGAAGCCCAGACAGATGGAGTAAATCACTGAGGTCATATAAGGGCAAGCTGGGTATGGAACTCTGGTCTCCAGATAGCCCTAAACCTTTGCATTCCCCAAATTCTTGTCTTGTTCCCATTTAATGCCCACTAACTGTTGCTTTTAGACACACAAAAGTAAACATCTGTTTTCTTAAAAAGGAAGAAACCAGTCTCCTTAGATTTCCTTGGTGCATCATTAGAAACAGGTTAATTCCTTTAAAAAAAGTATCCATGTTTTAGTGCTCGATTTGAGTAAGGACAGCAAAACTGATCCATGTATTTTCTTAACTACTCCCAACAGAGGGCAGCATCTACCAGCAAAGTGAATCACAGTATAGGCAAAATTCTGTTTCAGAACCCAACAGAACACCCAAACTGTAAGCTCAGCTCTATTACTGAAATGGAACCTGCTGCTACAGTATATTAAGCGTGTATTAATTTACTTATTTAATGTTACATGTGTTTTCCTTGAGGATCTTACAGTTTACAAATGGTAAGCTTTGTGAGGTTTTTTCCCTAATTGTATCATTAACTGTTTTGTGAATTTTCTAAGATACATAACATGCTTTGTGGATTCTCTGAGGTAGTTAACATGAGGTTCCTAGCTCATGAAAAGTAAGAATGACTAAAAATAGTGGAGTCCTAGAAGACAAACGCTACTGGAGCTGTATTTATGCATTATGCCCCAGAAGTTCAAGCTTTGTGATGATCTCTAATGATCCCACCTATTTCTTTATGCCTCTATGCTCATCTTTTCCCTTGTTTGCTATCAATTATTTTCTGCCTTCAAACTACAAACCCTTACTGCACTAAATATTTCATCTTCCTGCCCCTCCTACCAAGTCTTCTACTGAAGCTATATACTAAAACCTTTAACTACAAATACAGATACTGAAGTAAGCATAAATACAGAATGAAAAAATTTTAACATATCAAAATCTGCTCATGAATAATACATCCAGGTAAAAGACAGTAAGCTGAATTAAATTTCCCCCCTTTTTGAAATCTTTCTACATCTACAGAAAAGGAATTTTTATGGGAAAAAACAAAAGGAAGGAGCCTACAGGGTTGGGAAGAACAAGAAAAGCATAATTATAACCAAACTTTTGAAGCTGGGACTAAGACTCAACAGATCTAAGAAAAATGAGCCCTAAACCTGATGAAGGAAAAGCTAATAACTATCCAGACTGTACTTAGGAATCCTAAACAGGCTCAGGAATTAGCAGTACCAGGTATAATACTTACAGAAATGAGCAGATGGAGGAGAGGGAAGCCAAAAATAAGATTGGTTTGAAGGCTGTTTAAGAAGCAGTTACATAGCTCAGCTGGTAAAGAATCCGCCTGCCATGCAGGAAAACCCGGTTGGATTCCTGGGTCGGGAAGATCTGCTGGAAAAGGGATAAGCTACCCACTCCAGTTTTCTTGGGCTTCCCTTGTGGCTCAGCTGGTAAAGAATCTGACTGAAATGCGGGAGACCTGGGTTTGATCCCTGGGTTGGGAAGATCTCCTGGAGAAGGGAAAGGCTACCCACTCCAGTATTCTGGCCTGGAGAATTTCATGGACTGTATAGTCCATGGGGTCGCAAAGAGTTGGACACAACTGAGTGACTTTCACTTTTCACTTATAGAAGCAGTTGGACCTGTAGATCCTCCCATTATCCCCAAAGCACCTCCCCTCATGCCATCAGGAGACTACCCTCCCTTGCTGCTGCTGCTGCTGCTGCTGCTGCGTCGCTTCAGTCGTGTCCGACTCTGTGCGACCCCATAGAGGGCAGCCCACCAGGCTCCTGCATCCCTGGGATTCTCCAGGCAAGAACACTGGAGCAGGTTGCCATTTCCTTCTCCAATGCATGAAAGTGAAAAGTGAAAGTCAAGTAGCTCAGTCGTGTCGACTCTTCGCGACCCCATGGACTGCAGCCCACCAGGCTCCTCTGTCCGTGGGATTTTCCAGGCAAGAGTACTGGAGTGGGTTGCCATTGCCTTCTCCAACCTCCCTTACTCCAGCATAAATCTGGAAATTTATTCTTAGAAGAGGGTAAAACACAGATCTCTGGCTCGGGGGATGCCAGGCACAGTTGTGGGCAGAAATCCTGTACCAAAAAGACAAGTAGTTAATCTATGTGTACTGTATATGCTGAGACACCCAGCACCTTCCCCTTTCTAGTTTCTCAGGACTCTAGCACCCCAAAATCCTTACCCTTGAGACAGAAGGTTGGAAGAGCCTTCTCTGGGGAACTGAAAAACCACCTTAAACTACTGACATAGTCCAAGCAGGTCACCATAGAGCTATGTAGTCCAATATGGTAGCTACCAGCCACAAGTAAATACTAAGTATTTATTTTATTTTTAATGGAAGGATAATTACTTTACAATATTGTGATGGTTTCTGTCATACATGAACATGAATCAGCCATAGGTATACATATGTCTCCTCCCTCTTGAACCTTCTTCCCACCTCCCTCCCCATCCCACTAGGTTATCACAGAGCACTAGCTTTGGGTTCCCTGCTTCATCCAGCAAACTCCCACTGGCTATTTATTTTATATATGGTGCTGTATGTTTCAATGCTTCCCTGGTGGCTCAGATGGTAAAGAATCTCCCTGCAATGTGGCAGACCTGGGTTTGATCCCTGGTTTGAAATGATCTCCTGGAGAAGGGAATACCCTGGAGAAGTCCATGGGGTCACAAAGAGTAAGACACGACTAAGAGACTAACACACACACATAGTGGTTGTACCAATGAACATTCCCACCAACAGTGCAAGAGCGTTCCCTTTTCTCGACACCCTCTCCAGCATTTATTGCTTGTAGATTTTTTGATGATGGCCATTCTGACTGGCTCCAGTACTCTTGCCTGGAAAATCCCATGGGCGGAGGAGCCAGTCCATGGGGTCGCGAAGAGTCAGACACGACTGAGCGACTTCGTTTTTACTTTGCACTTTCATGCATTGGAGAAGGAAATGGCAACCCACTCCAGTGTTCTTGCCTGGAAAATCCCAGGGACGGGCGAGCCTGGTGGGCTGCTGTCTATGGGGTCACACAGAATCGGACATGATTGAAGCGACTTAGCAGCAGCAGCCTTCTGACTGGTGTAAAGTGATACCTCATTGTAGTTTTGATTTGCTTGTCTCTAATAATGAGCAATGTTGAGCATCTTTTCATGTGTTTAGCCATCTATATGTCTTCTTTGGAGAAATGTTTGTTTAGGTCTTCTGCCCATTTTTTGATTGGGTTGTTTTCCTCATGTTGAGCTATATGAGCTGTTTATATATGCTGGAGATTAATCCTTTGTCAGTTGTTTCGTTTGCAACTATTTTCTCCCATTCTGAGGGTTGTCTTTTAATCTCGTTTATTGTTTCCTTTGCTGTGCAAAAGCTTTTAAGTTTAATTAAGTCCCATTTGTTTATTTTTATTTCCATTACTCTACGAGGTGGGTCAAAGAGGATCTTGCTGTGGTGTATGTCAAAGAGTGTACTGTCTTTGTTTTCCTCTAAAAGCTTCACAGTTTTTGGCCTTCATTTAAGTCTTTAATCCATTTTGAGTTATTTTTTGTGTATATAGTGTTAGCAAGTATTCTAGTTTCACTCTTTTACATATAGTTGTCCAGTTTTCCCAGCACCACTTATTAAAGAGGCTGTTTTTTCTCCATTTGTTAAAGATAAGGTGCCCACAGGTGCATGGGTTTATCTCCGGGTTTTCTATCTTGTTCACCACTGAGCATTTCTAATGTGCCTAGTGCAACTGAAACAGGAATTTTAAATTTTATTTAATTAAAAAAAAATTTAAATTAAAAACTAGTATGTTATTGTTAAACTTAAGTATGTTTGGAATATGCTAGGTATGTGAATCTACCTTTCACTTGTAAATTTTATGAAATCTAAATACATATCAAGTATATCCACCAAAATTTAGCATTCAAATTGAGATGTGCTGTAAGATATAAAATAAACTGCAGTTCAATAACTTCATATAAAAAACAAGGTAAAAACATCATTAACAATTAATATGTATCTATTATACATCGAAACAATATTTTAGATATACAAGGTTAAAAAACATTATTAAAGTTAATTTCACATGATTCTTTTCACTTTTTTCTTTTTGCCTTTTTCTGTGGCTACTGGAAAATCTACAATTACATATGTGACTCACATTATATTACATTTATATTGAACAGGGCAAGCCTACAATAAACTGCACAGCTAACAAGCTCTACCCATGGATCCAGTTTCCAATGAATTTTTTAGTCCCTCATTTTTTTTTTTTTTAGTCCCTCATTTTTGAACATGGAAAACCAAGGATTATTAAACACATAAGGAAAAATACAAATGTGAGAGAGGAAAAAAGCAATTCCTTATATAGAGACTATGCAAAAAGAAAGAATAGAAAAAAACTAATATCTATAAGGGAGAACATAATGCTGGGTTTTTTTGTGGGTTTTTTTTTTTTTTTTTTTTTTGGCTACGCAATGCAGCATGCAAGATCACAGTTCCCTGATCAGGGATCGAATGGTGCCCCACTGTGGAAGCATGGAGTCTTAACCACTGGAGCCTAAGTGAAAGTGAAAGTTGCTCACTTGTGTCTGACTCTGTGGAATATACAGTCCGTGGAATTCTCCAGGCGAGAATACTGGAGTGGGTTGCCTTTCCCTTCTCCAGGGGATGTTCCCAACCCAGGGATTGAACCCAAGTGGATTCTTTACCAGCTGAGCCACCAGGGAAGCCCAAGAATATTGGAGTGGGTAGCCTATCTCTTCTCCAGTGGATATTCCCGACCCAGGAATTGAACTGAGGTTTCCTGCATTACAGGTGGATTCTTTACCAGCTGAGCTACCAGGGAAGCCCATTGGAGCCTAGGAAGTCCTCATAATGCCATTTTAAGAAGAAATATTCAGAGAAAAAAAGAACCCTTAGAAGCTGAACACATGAAAACAGAAACTTAACAGAAAACTCAAGAAAGGCTGAAAGCTAAGAACTTGAGGAAATCTCCCCAAAGTAGAGCAAAAAGACAGAGATGGGAAACTGAGAGTAAAGATAAGAAAATTAGATCTGTTTGGCAAGTACAATACCCAAAGAACAGGAGAAAACAGAGGACCAAGCTATCGAGGAAATAATTCAAGAATATTTCCTAGCACTGAATGTAACTTGGTACAGCCACTATGGACTATGGAGATTCCTCAAAAGACTAAAAACAGAGTTGCCATATGATCCAGCAATCCCATCCCTGAGCATATATGCAGAAAACTGTAATTTAAAAAGATACATGCACCCCTATGTTCATAAACAGCACTGTTCACAATAACCACGACAAGGCAACAACCCAAATGTCCATCATCAGATGAAAAAAGAAGATATGGTTCATATATACAATGCAATATTACATGGCAATAAAAAAAGAACAAAATAATGCTATTTGCAGTAACATGCATAAACCATAACTGAAAAAAATGTAAAAAAAGAATGCACACGTGTATATCTGAATCACTTTGCTGTACAGCAGAAACTTATACAACATTGTAAATCAACTATACGTTAATGTAAAAAAATATTTCCCAGTACTGAAGGATGTCTCCATCACAAAAGACACATCACCACACAAAGGCATACCATGGTGAAATTCCAAAACACTAGGAAAACAAAGAAAATTTTACAATTTGAAAGAAGGGGGACTTCCCTTGCCATCCAGTGGTTGAGACTTCATGCTTTCACTGCAGAGTAGTGTAAGTTTGATCCCTGGTTGGGGAACTAAGATTCCAAATGCCACACAGTGGAGGGCAGGGGGAGATGTGAGACAAAAAGAAGGGAGGAAAACTGGTCAAAAGCATCAGAGAAGCTTTGAATTTCTTAAACTACTAATATATACAAAAAGCTAAACAACAAAAAAGGCAGTTTATAAAAAAATTTTTCTAACTTAGAATTCTATACCCAAAATATTAATCAAATGTGAGTTCAGAATAGACATTTTTCAGACATTAAAGTCTTCAGCAAATGTATCCAAGTGCACCTTAGGAAGCAACTGTAGGATACACTCCACCAAAATATGGCAGCAAACCAAGAAAGTGACAGACCTGAAATACAGGAAACAGGAGGTCTAACATCTGAACTCTATGCCCTTTTTCTGTCTGGAGGGAAAAGTTAAAGATTCAGGGAATTGGGTAGAAGTGAATCGGTGCAAAGATTTCAGGATCTTTATGGTGACCCCCTACATTCCCCATGGCTTGACCCACTGACACCCTCAGAAAGAGCCCTTGTAAACACTCGGAGAATCTAAGGTCAGATTGTGCCTCCAAGATGGTCTTGTTTATTTTCTCTTGGGAGCCTCGATCTCACAGTGGCAATACTGTCATTTAAACATAGTCTAGATTTCTGCTGGTAACTCAATTTCTATAATAATATTTCATTTATATGCAAACAATTATTGATAGAAGCACAAAATATTTTTAAAGGGGCAGAAAAACAATTTATTCAATAGGAATTTTTTGTTCAATAGAATTAAATGAGCAAATAAATTTCTGAAGGTCATTAGTTGGTACAGGAAAAGACCTTAAACTGCATTTAATAAAAATTCAATTTCTCTAAAAGAGTCTCAGTATTATCAAATCTTACTTAAATTAACACAAATTGCTCAAAGGTGCACTGCATTTGTAATAGCATCAAAATAAATATATTTGGCTGGGTACTGCTCTGCATTAAGACCATCAATCAAAATAAAAATGAAAAGCTGTCCCCTCACTTTCCTTCCAGAGTGTAATTCAAAGCTCTGATTCAGTCACCACATCCTAATGTAATAAGTGGTAAGATAAATCTTTTGGTTACCATCTACAGGAAGCAAGAAACTTCCTAGACACTTTACAGTTTGGTTTCTCAAAGAAACCAAAAATTAAAGTCAAGATCCCAAAGTATGCCCCTTGAGGCCAAACTAATTTATGACCGAATGAATTTGAAACATACCCTGATCAATTAGTATCATAATAAATGCAAATGAAATCTAAAACTCCTTTTCTATAACTGGATTTGTTGTGGTGGTGGTGGTAGCTGAATCTATTAATACTTCAGCTTTTTAAGAGTTGGTCAATTGGACTAAATTTGCCAGTCTTTTGGACAGAGGTTCCCTCTGTTTGCCTAGTAACAGAATTGGACTTATTATAAATTAAAGGATATAAGAAAATTCATCCAAGGCACTGATTCACTTCTACCCAAGTCCCTGAATCTTTAACTTTTCCCTCCAGTCAGAAAAAGGGCATAGAATTCTCAATTAAGGATAGTCTCTCACATAGCCAAACAAAAGGTAATCACGTAGTGTCCATAGAAGAAGAGAAGTTAGCAGAGATCTATTAAGAGAATATGATTAAGCATTATTCTGATCACAGAGTACATTACACAGCAAAGAGTGTTTCTAATTTCTACCAATGTGCTTCACAAGGACAGTCAATCATGGACAATTACCTCATGAACCATGTGGCTAGCACAGGAGTAATATAAGCCTACAAGAGCAAGTCCATATTTTAGTACTTTCTAAAGATTTTGTTCAGGCTACCTTATCGGGAACAACTATATCTGAGCTCTTGGCTAAGGGAAAACACCACAGCTGAATGCCCCTTGGCCCCTACTCTGTGATGATTCTTTGGAGGTCCAGGATTCCTAGGAACTACAGGTTTTTCTCATAAAACCCACAATCACAATGCAGTTCACTGCCTCAATATACTTAATTCCCAGCTCTCCCTCTTCTGACATCCACACCTGCTCATGGGCTAATTCAGAGTGAGGGAAATGTTTAGTGTGGAAGAATTCTAGGACTTCCCTCAAGATTTCTAGCCTGAGGTACATAATCTGTATAATCATCAGAACTGTAAATATGATAGGCTATCACTCTTGTGATTAGGTTATATTTGCCAAACCGACTTTTAAGAGGGCTTCCCTTGTGGGTCAGTCGGTAAAGAATCCGCCTGCAATGTGGGACACCTGGGTTCCATCCCTGGGTTGGGAAGATCCCCTGGAGGAGCGCATGGCAACCCACTCCAGTAGTCTTGCCAGGAGAATCCCCAAGGACAGACTTTTAAGAAGGAGAAATTATCTGTGTGGGTCTGACCCAATTATACAAGTCCTTTAAATCTAGAGTGAAGAGTGAGAAACACAAGGTTCAACACGCCATTTCTGGTCTGAGCCTAAGAGGCCAAACGGCAGGGATTACAGACAGCCTCTAGAACTAAGAGACAGCGAAGAAACAGGGAAGTCAGGCCTACCACTGCAAGAGACTGAATTCTTCCAACCTGAATGCACTTGGAAGGTTTTCCTCCAGCAACTACAGATGAGGAATGGCCCGGCTGACACCTTAATTTCAGCCTTGTGACACTGAGAACACAGCCACACGATCCATGCTGGACTTCTGACCAACGGAACTGTGAGCTAACAAGTGGGTTTTATTTTAAGCTATTGAGTTTGTCATATTAAAGCAGGCAACCAATACGTTAAGCAAACTGACAAAATTTATCTAGAACTTTAGCTAAAGGAAAAAGATCATGAGTCCTAATTTTTACTTCTGGCATCCTAAATCACTGCAAGTATGATTCTGAGTGAATCACATTAATTCCTCATGCTTCAGTTCCCCTATTTATTAAAAACAAAACAAAACCAGACACACTTCTAGGAACCATTCAGTTCAGTTCAGTCGCTCAGTCGTGTCCGACTCTTCACGACCCCATGGACTGCAGCACGCCAGGCCTCCTTAGGAACCATTAAGGTCATAAAATGTACTAGTGAGAACATTCTATAAAAATAATCGTGCTGCTATTACTACAGAAAAACTTCTAGAAAAATATACACGTGAAGACTGTACCAGTTGACACAGCACTCCTACAAATATCAAAAGGAAATCGTTATTCCTCATCTATAAATAGTACACTTAGCCATAGTCAGTCATACCACAAAAAGATCTAAAGGACTCAGTCAAGCCAGGCTCTAAATACTTTTGTATCAGGTCCTTCTTCAGACCATTTATTGTAGCTGTTTTTGTGGACCGAACTGTAAGTTGCTTGGAGGCAGAAATCCATGTTTGGTTCATTTGACATGTCTCAGTTCAGTTCAGTTGCTCAGTCATGTCCGACTCTTTGCGACCCCACGAACTGCAGCACGCCAGGCCTCCCTGTCCATCACCAACTCCTGGAGTTTACTCAAACTCATGTCCATTGAGTTGGTGATGCCATCCAACTATTTCATCCTCTGTCATCCCCTTCTCCTCCCACCTTCAATCTTTCCCAGCATCAGGGTCTTTTCAAATGAGTCAGTTCTTTGCATCAGGTGGCCAAATTATTGGAGTTTCAGCTTCAACATCTGTCCTTCCAATGAATATTCAGGACTGATTTCCTTTAGGATGGACTGGTTGGATCTCCTTGCAGTCCAAGGGACTCTCTAGAGTCTTCTCCAATACCACAGTTCAAAAGCATCAATTCTTCAGTGCTCAGCTTTCTTTATAGTCCAACTTTCACATCCATACATGACTACTGGAAAAACCATAGCCTTGACTAGATGGACTTTTGTTGGCAAAGTAATGTCTCTGCTTTTTAATATGCTGTCTAGGTTGGTCATAACTTTTCTTCCAAGGAGTAAGTGTCTTTTTATTTCATGGCTGCAGTCACCATCTGCAGTGATTCTGGTGACTGCAGATTTTGGTCTGCCACTGTTTCTACTGTTTCTCCATCTATTTGCCATGAAGTGATGGGCCCGGATGCCATGATCTTTGTTTTCTGAATGTTGAGCTTTAAGCCAACTTTTTCACTCTCCTCTTTCACTTTCACCAAGAGGCTCTTTAGTTCTTCTTTACTTTCTGCTATAAGGGTGGTGTCATCTACATATTTGAGGTTATTGATATTTCTCCCAGCAATCTTGATTCCAGCTTGTGTTTCATCCATCCCAGAGTTTCTCATGATGTACTCTGCATATAAGTTAAATAAGCAGGGTGACAATATACAGACTTGACGTACTCCTTTTCCTATTTGGAACCAGTCTGTTGTTCCATGTCCAGTTCTAACTGTTGCTTCCTGACCTGCGTACAGATTTCTCAAGAGGTGGATCAGGTGGTCTGGTATTCCCACCTCTTGAAGAATTTTCCACAGTTTATTGTGATCCACACAGTCAAAGGCTTTGGCATAGTCAATAAAGCAGAAATAGATGTTTTTCTGGAACTCTCTTGCTTTTTCAATGATCCAGCAGATGTTGGCACTTTGGTCTCTGGTTTGCCTGCCTTATCTAAATCCAGCTTGAACATCTGGAAGTTCATGGTTCACATATTGTTGAAGCCTGGGTTGGAGAATTTTGAGCATTACTTTGCTAGCATGTGAGATGAGTGCAACTATGCGATAGTTTGAACATTCTTTGGCATCACTGGCCTTTCTTTGGGATTGGAATGAAAACTGACTTTTTCCAGTCCTGTGGCCACTGCTGAGTTTTCCAAATTTGCTGGCATATTGAGTGCAGCACTTTCACAGCATCATCTTTTAGGATTTGAAATAGCTCAACTGGAATTCCATCACCTCCACTAGCTTTGTTCGTAGTGATGCTTTCTAAGGCCCACTTGACTTCACATTCCAGGATGTCTAGCTCTAGGTGAGTGATCACACCACTGTGATTATCTGGGTCGTGAAGATCTTTTTTGTATGGTTCTTCTGTGTATTCTTGCCATTTGACATGTCTAATACTTTATAAATATTTTAAAAATTATCATCACTCTAGATTTAGGAGTATCATTCTAAGCCCAGTAAATTAATTTATTCATTACTTTATTCAAATGAACAAACAAAGGAAAAGTTTCAAGTCAAGGTTTATGACAGTACCTTATGATTGTTGTAGACAGCTCAGACCAAACTTTTGAGAATAATGTCTTTCCCTATGAATAAGGCCGGGGGACCCTGAGTGGAGAGGAAATAGGAACCCATTCCAGTATTCTTGCTTGGGAAATTCTGTGGACAGAGGAGCCTGGCAGACTACAGTCCAGGGGGTCAAACAGGACGTAGTGACTAAACAACAAAGAAACAAAGACATAGGCTACCTAGGAGTCAAATGGGAAATAAGTCTCACTGTAGCCAACAATAGTTTCCTTCCAAGTCCAAATACATCTACCCAGGAAGTAACAGGTAAGGTATCTGTCACTCAGAATCAAAGCGAACAGAGAGAAAGGTCTGGCTCTGATTCATTTTATCCTAGTACAGGACTGACATTGTTTCTTAGGATAGCAAGGTAATGGATCATAACATAAACTTGAATTCAGTTACCAAAGAATCCTATTCCATCTTTGCCACAAGATTTGCTACGTTTCCACTAAAGGACAGAAAAGGTAATGTAAGCTTTTCTTTTTATCCACCACAATTTCAGTCTTCCTATCTCTAGGACTATGTTGTCTCACAGGGTTTCTGTGGAGAGTAATAAAATAGATGTAAAGCACTTTGTTTTGCAAAGTGCTTGGTAAAAAGTATATAATTTATGATGACGGAACCAATGAAACTCCCTTCAATTCCCACTTCTTATAAAGAAGTCAATTAGAACTAGAGAGAAGGAAATAATGGATACCTTCAAATGTAGGAAACCTTCCTTTCCATTTTCAAATCACAGCCCAAAGACGGCACTGAATGAGTCAATACCTCATCGACCATTTACAGAGAAACAAACTAGATTTTGACATCATTACTTTCTGGTGCCAAAAGACTCAACAGTTGTGTAGAACTGAAGTACCCACTTGGAAAAAGAAAATCAAAGGAAAACGGTATATCTGAGGAAAGGAAGTCTATAAAAGAGAAGCACAAAACGATGAGAAACTGAAAAACATGAACTATAAAGCTAATTTACCTTTATAAAGTTAAATGTGCTTCAGGGAAAGAAAACTGAAGATTATCTAGCAGACCCCAGGAATGAGATGGCACACTCCCATTCTCCGTGATTGCTAAGGAAAACGTGCTGAAGGAGTAAGTAAGCCTCTAGCAGCTCATCCACTTAGTTCCACACTGCCTGGGCAGCCCCACAGCTAAACTCAGTACTGTCAGAATTCATACAAGAGACAACAAAGGAAACACAGTAGAGAAGAGTCCAAGATCTTTTATTCCTAATTAAAAGATTTCTTTCAGTCTACCCCTGCCTTCCAGAATAAGTATGTTTCCTGATACAAACCAGGGAGCCTGGAAAGATTCTAAGCAGTAGCCCATGTGAAGCACAAGTGAGAAATGCCATATAAAAAACATTAGGTACCTATATTCCATTCCTTTTTTCAATAATTTACTTATAAACTGGAAGCAATTTACTTAGAAATTAAAGCAACAAACTCAATTTCCCTCATAACCATCTAAAACTGATGAGAATCTGCTTTCCAAAAAAACCACATTTCCCAACTATAATTAAAATGAGGGGGAAGAAGAGAAGTCACTCAGTCGTGTCCGACTCTTTGCGACCCCATGGACTGTAGCCCACCAGCCTCCTCAATCCATGGGATTTTCCAGGCATGAATACTGGAGTGGGTTGCCATTTCCTTCTCCAGGGGATCTTCCCAACCCAGGGATTGAACCCTGGTCTCCCACATTGTAGGCAGACGCTTTACCATCCAAGCTACCAGGGGGAAAACTATCTTAATATTAGAATCAATCCTCTGATAGATAGGTCCAGTATATTTTAATAGTTCTCGAACTGTCCAACAAGGCAAGTCTCTTGAGGAAAAGGAGAAGGTAACCTTTTGCCTCCAGCTTAGCTCGTCCTGAAGCCTGGGACTGGCAGAGCCTGCATCCTAGATAGCTGATAGCCTCCAGGAAGGACAGTCCACTCAGGTTTCACTATTCCAGCTCAGCAGAACAGGTGGAAACCAGACTGGGAACATTGCATTCTTCCCCGATGTCCATCCAAAACAAACTGCCACCCCCTTGCACTACAAAGAACTCAGGGGTTGCGAAAACAAGCTGCCAACAGAGCAAGTACTCAGGTTCTAAAGTCCTAGTTTACTACTGTTTAGTCGAGGCTATGGTTTTTCAGTGGTCATGTATGGACATGAGAGTTGGACTATAAAGAAAGCTGAGCGGCGAAGAATTGATGCTTTTGAACTGTGGTGTTGGAGAAGACTCTTGAGAGTCCCTTGGGCTGCAAGGAGATCCAACCAGTCCATCCTAAAGGAAATCGGTCCTAAATATTCATTGGAAGGACTCATGCAGAAGCTGAAACTCCGCATAATTTGGCCACCCAATGCGAACAGTTGACTCATTGGAAAAGACTCTGATGCTAGGAAAGATTGAAGGCAGGAGGAGAAGGGGACGACAGAGGATGAAATAGTTGGATGGCATCACCAACTCAATGGACATGAGTTTGGGTAAACTCCAGGAGTTGGTGATGGACAGGTAGGCCTGGCGTGCTGCAGTCCATGGAGTCGCAAAGAGTCAGACATGACTGAGCAACTGAACTGAACTGAGTTTCCTACCATACCAATGTGTCATATGGCGTGGCAGACACGCCCATCTCCCTTGCTGTCAGGAAGGAGGTGCACACAGTCTGTCATCATCTGAAGGTTCTGATAAAACTTCCAAATACATAAATAGAAAGCAATAAATAATGTTAACCTATATTTCCAAAGTTTTGACATATTTCTCAAGATCCAAATACTGATACTTGTTCTTTACTTTCTTATTAGATCTCTTTATTGCCTTAGCTTAGACAAGCTAAGGAAAAAAGGGGGTGTTGTTCATTCATTTGGAAACAGTCAATGACTCAGGAATGCTGTTTTCCAATCTCCGTAGCAACGGTCTTCTCCTCCCATGTTGTGATGTGAGAAGCAGAACATCTACTCTTCCTTCATGGGTGAGCCTGTGAATGACACACCCAAAGGCCTGGTAGACAGGAAGTTCCTGCAGCTGACACTGTTGCTACATACAGGCAATGAGTATGAGGCCACCTTGTTTTAAATGCCACTCTCAAATCCTTCATTTCTAAGTGATGGTTACCCCTCTTTTCCTTTATCCTCACATCATTCCTGCTCAATCCTTCCTGAATGATGTGACGATAGAAGTCATCAGGGCCTACTGATAATAAGCTTAACTAATCCAAAAATTAAACTACTCAAAAAGCCAGACTTGATCTTACGAAACCACAGTAAACATTTACTGGCCTGTTAGAAATCTAGAACTAAGATTTTGAGAAAATTTGGGGAAGGGAGTGGGGAGACAGCATGAGGTGAAATCTCATTACTCCTCTGTAATGAGAAATATTGGTATAATCAAGAGTTAAAACAAGAACTTTCTAATACTTTCAGCACCTGTACTTGTGTGGAACTATGTTCTAACACAAACACATTACAGAATTTCATGCCAAAGTACTCAGGCTCTAAAGAGACTTCCATGCATTAATATCATGTACTTTTCTCTTTGGATCTAATTATTAAAAAATAAGTATGATTTCTGGAAAACAAGAGAGGGGATTGTTTTACTTCATTTTTATACACATCTATACTGTCTTAGAAAATTATAATAATGAAAATCACTTTTATAATGAAAATACATTTCCAAGGAATTTCCTGGCAGTCCAGTGGTTAGGACTCTGCTTTCACTGCTGGGTGAACAGGTTTGATTCCTGGTTGGGGCAATTAAGATCCCACAAGCTGTGTGGTGTGGTTAGGAAAAACAAATTTCCACTTCAAACAAAAGTAGCAATTTTCAAAGATGAGAAAGCTGAAAAATATTTATGACATTGTTTTACAAGAAGAAAACATGTAGAAACTGGAACTGCAATATTGTAAAAAATATCTGTGCATAAAAATAATGACTAAAATGTTCAAATACTAAGTGAAATAAAAATTTAAAAATTGAGGGTTCTTAGACTTTGCTATTTTGAAAATGTATGTAAAAGTCATTTCAAAAGAAAAGTATAAAAAATCATAGCACAGCCTTTAAAGGCAAAGCAGAGCAACATCATCCAATTTTCATATTTAAAATGCCCACGAGCATTTACTCTTTTCCAGTAGTACTTTGCTTAAGGATACAATCTGGCAGGGCACAGTTAATAAACTTTAGTTACAAAATGCAATATGAGAAAGAATAATGAACAGTTAGTGGAGTCTAAAAGCGAACTCACCTAATTACATGACCTTGGGCAACTTAATACCTCTAGGCCTCAGTGGCCTTCTCATGTTAAGATGAGGAGGCTAGGTCAGATCACGTTTAGGGTCTCTTCAGGAACCCTTAAAAGCAGTGCTTAGTTACCCCTGCTCTTTTGAGGGCAGCCCGATGTCTGCTGCTTGCTGAATAGGACATATCCTACAGTGGCTTCTCACTGCTTCTTCTTGTGGTTTCAATCACAGGAAACAGACGTCACCCATGGGCCTAGAAGTAAGTAACGAACAAACCCTGGCGGATGCAAAGAGCTGCCAACTAAAGCCAACTCCCATCTTTTTAAAATACCAGAATCAAGAAATCACTAGAAGCCTCTATGCCTGGGGAGCCTGACACACATCTTTCACAAAAACTAACAAAACTAAAAATATCTCTTTAGGCCCCATAAAAGCAAGATGAAATAATTTTAGAAGAGTCCAAAACAACTTTGCTTCTAAGGCCAAATGAAGGAACTGAAGGAACTCCATTGTTATGGGCAGAAATATGTGACTTTGGAGAAAAAAACAAAGGCAATCTTACTGCTAGCAGCATTTTTTTGTGGAGATCCAGACATATCCTAGGGACTTGAAGTCTCATCTTCATCTTCTTTATTCTATGTAGACCTTTAATATTCTACATAAAGCTATGAAAGACTACTGTACTAACAGATTCAATAATACAGGGACTTAGCAATTGTTCACTTTAACTGTATGTTAAAGACCCTGGGATCGAACCCGGGTCTCCTGCATTGCAGGCAGATTCTTTACCATCTGAGCTACGAGGGAAGCCCCAAATATATGTTATCAATCCCAAGACCATTGGGCCAAATACTGCTCTCATTTATAATGATAAAAGTTGAAGTCCTGTTCTGTGTGAAATAATGCTGAGATTTTTAATCCTATAGACATGTCCCTTCATTAAACACAAGACAAAACCTAAGATACTATCTCTAGAGAAAAATTAAAATCTTTTCTCAACAGAGTTCTTCTGGTCTGGTATAGTCATATCAGTGATTCTCTTTGCCTTACCATTACCTTGGTGAGAGGACTAATGTTTTCAAAATTGTCATTAGATCACAGAAATGGAGAACCTTAAAAGTAATCCCAAGATTCAGAAGACTAACAGTAAAACTAAAATACATAACAGGATATTGTTAACATGAACTAAACACCATCACTGCTCTTAGGTACCTTACAAGCTAGATGGGAGGTATGATCCACCCTCCCCAAAAGAGATCTCGATATCATATTCTCTCTCTCTCCATATATAGTGCCTTCACAAAAGACTAAAGAACATTTCAAATTAGCATGCGATAAAAACCTACACTGCACTGTGCTGGAGTATGTTTAGAAGAAAATGAAAGGACCCAAAGATAGGCTCAGATTGTTCCCTCAATGACAGTTCCCACCTGAGCCTACAATTTGACTCCAGATGAAGACAGTTTTGTCTTTAAAAATCTAGAATGATCACTGAAAGTCTGAGAAGCTGGATTATTATAATGGAAAAGGAATGGAAATCAAACAAACAACTATCTAAACTCCATCTAGGCAGCAGAAGAGATTTGCTGGAACCTTAAGACTAATGTATTCAAGTTCTTCACCATCACATATTCACAAGGCCAAAAACTGCATCAACATGCATCATGACATGTTACCAAATGCAAATTTTCAGTCCTGCTTTCTATAGGTTTCTACAGAAAGAGAACCTAAAAGCTCCTCCCAGGGATAAAATAATCTCTACGAAGTGGCTTTCTTTAAACGATTCATCTCCCACCCATCCTCTTGGTGGCTATAACCAGGCCATTTCTTTTTACTACAGCCACACACTCAAACCTGAGCCTGTGTTCACACCACTCCCCACCCCATGAAACCCCTTCCCCCTCTCCTCTACCAATCCTTGATTTCCAGGGCTGACCATGTTCCCCGTCTTCTATGACACTAACTAGCATTGCCCGCAACTATATTCTAAATTATTCATGCAGAGTTTGGGATATTAGCATAGATCTTTGAAATCATTCATGCTATTAATAATTCTCTCATTTTACAAGAAAAGCCCAAGAAAAGAGGAGTCACTTGCCCAGAGTTCACATGGTTAATTAGTAGCAGTCAGACTAAGTAGAAATATATGGAAAGAATATGTCACTGGGAATGAGAGATGGGGGTTCTAGTCCTAGCTGTGAATTTGGACAGATCACTTCTCTAGGCCCACATTTCTTCATCTATAAGAGATATGAATTAAATAACTTTTAACCATCCTTTTCACCTCCAGCATTCTAAGATTCTGAAACCTAGGTCTTCTGACTCTCAGTTCAGTAATCTTTCCACTTAATTCCTTAATTTCTCTGAATTTCTACAACTTTTGAACAGCTACAGACTATAGCACACTGAGCACAGGAAAACAAAAGGTTTATAACACCACATATGCAGTGAAAATGCTTTCAGGATTAACAGAATCTCAAAGGCCCCCACTCCTATGCTCATGGCCTTTGAGCTTTTCCTGTCCATTCTTCTACAGCCATGGATGAGATTACAACCTCTTAAAACGCATGGACTGAACCTGTTAGGTCAACCACATGACTTCTTGATCTTCCGACTTTTGGATCTAGGGTAGATTCACACAAACAAGGAAACTGTATTCTCTACTCTTTGCCACAAATCATACAGAAAATCCTAGTTTCCAGGTACCTGGACCTCTGTGGCAATGTCTTAATTATTAACCAATTGCTAGGTCTAGAGAATAAACTTCAGCAGTTCCCAGACTCAGGAGAGACCCTGGAGTTGGTAACCATTTGCAATCCTTATGGTCAAGTTTCAGGGCCAGTTCTAAAATATAGAAAAGACAACTAGAGAGCTGGTCTAGCAGCAGCTTCCTCCTCCCTGTACGTCACCACTACTTGTTGCTCTTGACAGTAATTCCTGACAAGTGATGCTGCTAGAGCTGTTCTATTTACAAAAGAAACAAGGTTACATTTTAAAAATAATAATTTAGACAACTTTTTAATAACCTGGAGAAAGATAGGTTTTGCATGCACTATAACAGCTACTTATACATGCTTAAGAAAAGAAAGATTTAATTAAGATTCCTGACATGGTTTAAAGTCTAAATTATTAAATGCAAAAAGCAGTTAGGTATTTAGCCACAGCACTTTGTTAACCTAGACCCAATACTTCTTTCCCACTAACTGAACTGAAGCAAAGTCTAGTTTTAATAAACCACAGTAGTCAAAGGGCTCAAAAGATATACCATCAAAATTTTCTATGAAATTCCTAACAGTGAATTCCTTTGACACTACACAGTGAAAAAACTGGACACTTATAAGCTGTCAACACAAAGCAGTAAATAAAAACATGGTTTTGTGTGTGTGTTTTATTTTTTAATCGGCTAGACCTAGCTTTGAATTCCAGTTCTATGACCTAAAGCAAGTTGCTTGATCACATTGAGTTTCAGTTTAATTACCTATAAAGTGGGAATAACAACAGTACCTACTTTATGAGGTTGATGTAGATCAATGAGATAATGAGTCTAGAGCTCTTCAGGGCAGCACTAGGGCCAAGTAAGTATAACAGACAAGTGCTATTATTATTGTTACTCTTACTGTTATTATTACTCCCTCTCCTTCCGGTCTGCAGTGAAGTAATCTTCCTATCTATAAAGATGCTGAACAATCATTAATATTTATAGATAGGAAGATTGGCATTATACAACCTGTAACACACTGAGTACAGGAAAACAAAAGGTTTCTAATACCACATAAGAAATGCAAATGCTTTCAGGATAAATAGAATCTCAAAGGTCCGCAATCCTAAAAGAATTGGAAATGGTCTGTCTTGTCTACAGGTGAAAATTTACACCCCAAAGAAAACATGTGGAATATAACTCATATTTCCACAGTGATAAGAGGAGAATTTGAGTTAAATCTTTAAAACTTTTAGGAAAAATACCTTAGTGACTGTGATTTTAGCAAAGATTTTTGAAATATGATACAAAAAGCAAAAATAATTAATTGGACTTCAGTCCAAAAAGGAGGGGATGCATTATATGTATGGCTGATTCATTTTGCTGTACAGCAGAAACTAAACAACACTGTAAAGCAACTGTACTCCAATAAAAAGTAATTTAAAAAGAAAAAATTAATTGGTCTTCATCAAAACTAAACATTTTTGTTTTTCAAAATATACTGTTAAGAAAGTGAAAAGGCAAGTAACAGGAGGAATATATCCAACAAAGGACTTGTATTTAGACTGTAATAAAAAGTTTTAAGTGGGCAAAATTTTTGAACAGATACTTCAAGGAAGATATACAGAGAGCAAGGAAACACATGAAAAGATGCTGCTGCTACTGCTGCTGCTGCGAAGTCGCTTCAGTCGTGTCCGACTCTGTGCGACCCCATAGACAGCAGCCCACCAGGCTCCCCCGTCCCTGGGATTCTCCAGGCAAGAACACTGGAGTGGGTTGCCATTTCCTTCTCCAATGCATGAAAGTGTAAAGTGAAAGTGAAGTTCCTCAGTCGTGTCCTACTCTTAGCGACCCCATGGACTGTAGCCCAATAGGCTCCTCCATCCATGGGATTTTCCAGGCAAGAGTACTGGAGTGGGGTGCCATCGCCTTCTCCAAGTCATTCCACTCCTAGGTATTTACAAAGAAAAATAAAGGCGTATGCCCAGACAAAAACTTGTACATGAATGTTCCCAGCAAAACAATACAGAACCAAAACAGGAAACAATCCAAACAACAAAGCTCCAAAACTGGAAACAATTCAAATGTCTATACAGTAAATAAATAAATTATAGTAGGGGCTTCCCTGGTAGCTCAGTGGTAGAGAAGCTGCCTGCCAATGCAGGAGACACAGGTTCGATCTCTGATACAGGAAGATCCCACATTCGGCGGAGCAACTAAGCCAGTGCACCACAACTACTGAGGTTGTGCTCTGGAGCCTGGCAGCTACAACTATTGAGCCCAGATGCCGCAACTACGGAAGCCCGAGTACCCTGGATCCCATGCTGTGCAACAAGAGAAGGCACCACAATGAGAAACCTGTGCACCACAACTAAAGAGAAGCCTGGGCAGCAACGAAGACCCAGCACAGCCAAAATAAATAAATAAAATTATAAAAAAATAAATTACGGTAAACCCATACAATGTAATACTACTCTGCAATAAAAAAATAAGAATGAGCTATTAATATAGCTAACATAAATACATTATGCTGAAAGAAGCCAAAAGAAAGGGTTCATATTGTGTATAATGCCATTTATATAAGCTCCTAGAAAATACAATCTACAGTTAAAGAAAGCAAATCAGTGGTTAGTTACCTGAGCACTGGGGCACAAGGAGGGGTGAGAAGAAGAAATTACAATGAGGCAGAAGGAACTGTTGAGGGTGTAGAATATATTCGTCATCTTGACTATGGTAATAGCTTCACAAATTGTGCACTAAATATATGTAGTTTATTATATGTTAATTATACACCAATAAAAAAAGATGGTTAGGGTTAACAGCCAGAAAGGTGAAGACCCCGAATAAAGTATGAGCTACTCTAGGGAGAGGGAAAAAAAAATGAGGGCTATCTTTTTACTTGAACCTTGAGTTCTAACATATTTTTAAAAAGGCAGCTATATCTGAGATATAAGCCTACTACCTTGGTTTTCTGTAACCTTTAGGATCAAAGACAGTTTATACATCAATCTCTGCTGGATCCTTAAAGTATGCTAAGTCTTAAAAGAAAATGAAAATCCTGTTGCTTTCAAACAGTATTACTCCTAAAACAGGGAATAAGTCACAATCAGAAACCTAGAAAAATCACCTAGGACACCATAAACTCTACCTGTATCTGCTACCCTGACAAAATGCCAAAGCAGCTACTGCCTAAAGACTACTTATAATCACAACCAAGGATAAAATTTCCCATCTTCCATATAACATTGCTTCCACACACGAATGCAACGTGTTTCTCTTAGTTCAGTTCATTATGACAATTCTTTCTTGTGTCCCCTTATCCATCTCATCCCCCTTCTTGGAGGGAAGAAATTTAAGCAACTATTTAAAGGACAAATTGATACTCCCTAATTGTCACAGAACTATGCAACAGAGTCACTTTCTTCAATCTTTTCTCTCTCAGTCTCAGAGTTTCTAGCATATCTCTTCCTTTTACATGATCACTTTTCTTCCAAGATCCTGAAATTTACTAAAGGAAATGTAGAATCCAAAAATCTATGCTTTTTTCCTCCTCCAGTTATTTATTCAATTTTCAACCTACAACTGTAAGAAGGGATTGCTGCTGCACTGAGTGGGTGTTTGGGCTTGATGACATTTAAAGTCCCTTCCAACTCTAAAATTTTAAGACTACCATTCATAGCAAGCTTTAATAATGAATGAAGTAAGAATCTCAAAGTTCAAAGAACAATGATTCACCCAGAGTTATCCTGTAATCAGTGGTAAAATTCCTTAAAATACTGGTCTCAGTTTCCCTTTTCCTTCAGTAACTTTACTCTCTTAAAAGAGTTCTTCGATTAGAAAAATTGTTTGGAAAAAAAGGAAAAATTGTTAAAAAAAAAAAAAAGCAGGTAGATAACAAGATATGTTCATAGTGATTAAAATATTCTTTACTTTTCAATTTTAGCTTTGAAGTTTTAAGAAATTTTAGCATCAACATCTTTTACTACTACTGATTCCCCAAAGGCCTGGCTATCCAAAGGACTAGAATCAGTTCTTATAGCAGCTGGGCAATATTAAAAAACAAAGAGGGAGGGAATGACAGACAGCAGGGCAGGGAGAGAGGGTTGGCATGGTCTCACCTAACCCTAATCAGGGACAACCAATCAATGGTGCTCTGCTGGTTAGCAAGAGGTGATTTTTTTCCCTACTGCTTTCAAATAAAAGTGATAAAGAATAGAAGGTTCAACACAATAAAGAAAAACACAAGGTTTGTTTGAATACTGGGATGTTTTGGGTAGTCATGAATGATTTCAACTGAGACACAAAATGAGAGAAAACACCACCTGCATGTACAAACTTTGTTTCTCTACAATACCGAATATTTCTTGTTAATAAACATGCTTTTAACCTGTTCTTCTAATTCGCACCTTATCTTTTAAGCCTCTATTACATTTCACTGAAAATATAATACTCTCCAAGAATAACCTGGCAATCCATTTACAAAATACACTGAGCACCCCAGGGGTAACAAAAGGTGATTTTACCATGCAAGGAATACGATTAGTCTATTCTGACCTGTATGCCCATCAACAAAGTTAAATCATTCTTCACTTGTTACTATTTTCTTAGCTTTTAAAAATAAATTTACAACAATTTAAAACAATTTACAGGTCATAAAAGTTTCAACTCTTTTTATAAAAATATCCCAACATTTAACAACTCTCTCAAGAGATTTAAATGCTGAGGCATTCCCTCAGTTTCACTCCTATGAAGGAGGATTTCCTTAGAGACAAGTGAAAGTAACATTATCCAGTGATCCTTGGGCTGTGTCTTTAAAGACTAGGCAGGCAGAGGGCAAATTTTTAAGGTATCATGCTGTCATCTCAAACTCTCAATAACATTCCTGTAGGTTCCCCTCCCTCTTTTTAAACTAGGTAATCCCTGTGTTTATCAACTTTCAAAAAACACAAGTGACCTGTATAAAGTTTTGAGCAACCTTTTGGATCAAAGTTAGTATCTTTATGAGGAAAGAAGCATGAACAACTCCACTTCTTTTATAATCTTCACCTTTCCTAATATCTGTTTAAAATTCTGCCTAGCATCCTTCATCCTTGCTCTCATTTTGGATGGACAGGGATCTACAACTAAACGAACTTTCACTCTCACTTTGCTTTTGGAAACTGCAACATGGTAAAAATTTAACATAGGTGTGCAACAATAAACAAGATTTAAAAAATTACATACCTTGTACTGTCTCTAATCCCACACTAAGCATGTTTTACAAAGTTAGGCTCCTAGCTGAATCAAGATGCAATAGTCTTTCTTAAAACAGATCAATTCTTGATTGTATGAGAAGACATGCAGTCTACAAAATGCAGAAAAGCTTTGCAGCCTCCTAACATCCTGGTTATACTTACTCTCCTTACACATATTTCAGAAATCAGTCTATCTGACACCCACGCTCATCACTGCTAAAAAGTAAGAAAACACTCTGTTCATTTAGCATTTTTATCTTCCTTTGTCTTAAGGGCTTCCAGAAGGAACTGAAATAATGCTGGACGAGGGATAAGCTCATGGCCCAGAGACAGACTGAAGAACCAAGGAATGGAACACCAGACAGCCTGGCTTCACCACACACGTTTGCATCTCAAACAACCACATGTTTTAAAAAGATGATCCTCACCACTTTTTCAACTTAGGCTCCTTGTGTCCTTTCCACACAAGCTACCTCAGAGAGTAAAGAGCAAACTTTTGGTAAATTGTGAGTTCTGTATTCTCATCAGTTGATCTGCACTTAGAACCCGCATAAGCTTGGAAAGGTATACAGCAGCTAAAGGGATTAGTAACTCTTCAGATGCAAACAAATAATCTTCAGGCACACTCAGTTCAAACGAGTGCAGTGTTATAAAATGTATTCTTAATGGAGTTCCCGAGGACACACACTAGAAAAGGTGGAGTAGGCGAAACCTCTGACTTCACTTTTAGCCTACAGTTCAAGAAAACTAAGCCATGGGTAACAAATGCAAACCAGCAATCTCGCCCACTCTACCACCCCCATATACATACACAGACACAAAGAGAAGTGGATTGCAACGCTCCTCCTAAGCTCTCATTTCCACACAGTTCTTACATAAAAAGCAATGAGAAAGACAGACTATGGTAAAGCCTTGAGGTAAGGTACAGTTGGGAATAAAGGGGTTAAAACAGCACTACTTTCCTGGAAACCTACCAATCCCTCAGCCAGGAATGCAATTCTCACTACCTGTGTGTGTACGTATTTTCTAAAAATTCAGCAGATTAAGAGTTAAGAAAAACACCTCGAAAGAAAAAGAGAACTTGGTTCAGCTCCACCCTCCCTAAAGCAAATACCAACTCTGAGCCAAATCCACTCAGCATACACAAAACTCCATGGACATTCCAAGAAACAGGTGAAAAGAAGTTGAATTTCCTCAGGTATCTCACCTTTCAGCCCCAAATACTTAGCAGAATTCACAAATTAGTGAAACTCTTGTTAGATAAAACAAGCACACATAAAATTCCATTTAGAACTTGAAAAACATTTACAAGTCACAAAGGTCACTATAAATCAGCAAAAATAGCTGGAATTCGGGTGAATAAGGTCAAAAAGTACCCATGGAAACAAAAGCAAAACAAAAGGATACAGAAATAGAAGATACACGGGCCCTAAAGCTTAAGACTTAGCAGGAAAGCTCCCTGCCTAGAGTGTCATGCTTATCCTAAAGAAACCTAGGAGAACGTTGCTTTGATCACCCGTGAGGGAAGGCTGTCACTACTATTAAACCCACATTTCTGGGGGGAAAAAAGACAGTCACCAGATAAAAACAGGCACTGACTTGACAGCCTACAGTCACTGGAAAGGACAGCCCAGAAGCACCTGTCTTGATGGAAATAGGTAGGAAGAGATGAGTCACTATTTTAAATCTGTTCAGTACTCTCTACATCTCAACCCTCTATGTCCCAAAGCAACATTATCTTCCTGTTTTCATCACTTTCTCAGTTTTCTTCCCAAACTTGTGGAGTTGCGTCAGAATGCTAATGGGTGGAGATAAGAGAAAGAGGGAAAGTTAGAAACCATTTGGTTAGTAGAAAGAGACAATGGGGCGGCGGAGTTAATTACGTGGGAGAGAAGACTACAAAAGTAGTTAGAAACGGTTATCCAAGACGCCCTATCTTGGACAGCGCCCCCTATCTTTCCCTGGATAGAGTAAAAACAAAGATTCAGTGTGGGCAAAGATAATAAGATAAGCACGGTGTTACACGAATACCAATATTCTTTCAGATTGGAAGAAACTGGCACCTGAGGAAAGCCTGACTCTTCAACAGATTGGGAAAAAGGTTCTCAGTACCTTTGGGGCACAGGAGGTAGCGGGAGAGCTGAGGAGATTATCATGAAAATGCACAGAAGACAATATAATCAGGTACTCAAAAACTTCTGGACCTTTTTAGTCCAACTTCTTCCCCGTGGGGGAGGGTGATCACCACTCTTAAGTCAAGAAGGGCATACTCTTGAGAGAAGTTCCAATCCCCTGACAAGTGCCCGATTAGCAAGAGGGCAGAGACAGGTTCTCTGGATGGGGAAATACTGGAAAGTCAACTACCGTCATACCCAACGACCTGGAACTGGGCAGGAACCCATTTCTGCAGTCACAAGGACAAACGTCCAAGGGAAGAGGGAAGGTAGGGCCCAAGTCAGGTAACATTCCTGAGGGGAAGGATTATCAGGTGACACCGGGCTGAGGGCCCAGAGAGGGGACTGGGCGGGAGCAAAGTTAGCAGGTGAAAGGGATCAAGCTTGGGGAAGGAAGTGACCTTTGGAGAAGCAAATAAGAAGATACCAAAAAGGGGGGGAAGGGTAATAAGAGAAAATGGACCCAGAAAAGCACTGAGGCTAGAGATAGAGAAGGCGTGTTCGGGTAACGGAGGAAGAAGAAAGGAAGTGGGGCTGAGAGGGAAGAGATAGGGCTGAGACTGTGCAGGGCTACGCGGGGTAAGGGCAGAACATGAGGGCGGGAAGAAGGGGGGTGAAGAAAGCCCCGAGGTTGCCAGGGCAAGAGCCGGGTGGGACTCCGGGGATCCCCGAGGTCCCACAGCGGTCAGAGGTCGGCTTCGGAGCCCAGCATCGAGCAAAACGAGGAAGGGAGGCGCGGGGGCGGCTCCCTAGAAACGGGCGTGCACCCCTAGGGCCAGCTGCGGGGGGTCTCTGGGGTCCTGAGGGCAGTTAAGGGGCCAGCCTGAGGGAACCAGGTGGGAGAGACACTCACAAATTTCTTGGATTTGCCGCCGTCGCCGCCTGCCGAAGGCAGCTCGTCCGGGTTCCGGCCCTTCTTCTTGTCCCGGGTCCCCCGGCCGGGTCCCAGGCCCCCGCCGGGCGGCTCCATGTCCAGGTTTGCGTTGCTAGTGACCCCACGCCCACGCCGCTCCCGCCCGCAGCTCCAAGCCCGCCGCTGCCGCCGCCGCCGCCCAGCAGCTTCTCAGTTCGCCGCCGCGCCCCGCCTCATTAGCATGCCGGGCTGCGCGCGCCTCATGAATATACAACGGCGACGCCTCGCTCCCGCCTGCCTGCCCCACTTCCGCCCGGACCCGCAGCCCCTACCAACGAGGGAAGGGAGAGGGTGGAGGAAAGCCGCGGAAGCGCACTACCTGCCTGGCGGGCCTAACCATTTGGACTCACGTGGGGGGTGGTGAGTGGGCGGTCTCTCTGGGACAGCGCCGCCTGCCGGTTGGAGTGGCGCAGGCCTCCCTGCTCCCACGCAGTGCCCACGTGGCTGTGAAGCCTGGACCCTCTCACACCCCAGAGTGTGATATTATTATGAACCAAAAAAATTGTATGAGAGAGACTTATCCTGGCAGAAAATTTAATGCCAGGCTTTCCAGGATAATAGTTTTTATGTGTTCGATACCCATGGAGCACACGAAAAACTAAAGTGATAGCTACCATTTATGTGCCAAGAACAGAGCTTGGTTCAGGGCCAGTGCTAGAGCAAACTCTACTAGCTCTGGAGTTCAGTTACCTAGTTCTAAATCCCAGGTCTACTACGTTCCATGTTCCTAATCTGGGAAAACTAGTTATTGCCACTGCTGTGCCTGAAACTTAATAATAGTTAACCATTTACCATACACTTGTTCTATGCCAGACCCTTAGCAAAAATACGACCTGTATTTTCTTACTGAATCTCCACAATGGCATGTGACAGATTCCACTAGTCTCACCATTTTAAGGACAGGAAATTTGACAATTGAAGTGACTTGCCCAAGGACGCATAATTGACAAAAAAAACTAAACCCAGGTTCGTCTGATTGCCAAGCCCTGTGTTTAAAGAGCATTCCCTACTGACATGAAGAACTGACTCACTGGAAAAGACCCTGATGCTGGGAAAAACTGAAGGCAGAAGAAGGGGATGACAGAGGATGAGATGGTTGGATGGCATTACCAACTCAATTAACGTGAGTTTGAGTAGGCTCTGGGAGTTGGTGATGGACAGGGAAGCCTGGCGTGCTGTAGTCCATGGGGTCTCAAAGAGTTGGACATGACTGAGCGACTGAACTCAACTGAATTAACATAAACCTGAGTGAAAAGAACAGGCATTCTCCAAAAGTGTGTTCTTTGCTCTACTATCTTGATTCTTCCCTCACCAATTTCCCCTATTCACCCCACTACATCTGGTCCTTTGTGTGAAAAGCATGTGGCACCCAGTAGGCCTTCAAAATCTGGACTTAATTATCGTGCTCACAACCAGCAAAAGACTTCAACTGCATGTTCCTGGAGGACAGCCAGTGACTCACTAGGGAGCTGCCAGCGCTCAATCTAGGGTGTGGTATGTTACAAGGAGTCTGCCAAAATGGCTGGCTCCTAAATCTGACCTTCAGCTTTTACCTTGCACTTTCTAAATGCCTGATGGAAAGTTGCATAGGACTGCCCAGCCCACACTTCAAACTCAATTTGTTCAAAACAGTCCCAAACAGCTACTTACTTTCTAAGCTAGAGTGTTGAGAAACAGACAGGATCAAAGCATGGAAGGAGTGATCCAGGTATCACTCTTCTTTCCCATACCATTGTCTACATCTACTAAAGCATTTCTCTCCCTTCCTACTGGACTGTAAACTCCAGGGAAGAGTCCAAATTTGTGGCTACTATAGTATCCAGCATCATTCTTCACATAAACAATGAAGATAATGAGCAACTGCTTATATCAGGCACTGTGTTAAGTACCTGACATGTTTCCTCAGTGTATCTTAACTAGCATCACCAATCCAAACACCAGGACTAAAAACCTGAAGTCATCCTCTATTCCCTCTCTTAAGCTACTAATCTTCCCAGGTTTGTCTAACTCTTAATTAAAATGCTCTATTAATGCCCTATATATGAGTAAGATAATCCATGTAAAATCCATATGCACTGGTACTAATGTAAGTGTTAACTATGTTAACTATGATTTTTACTATATACATCATCATCCCATTTCCTCTCTTCATACACACGCAGCTAGTAAAAAGAATACTCCTAGAAAGGCAAAAGGTACAAAAAATACCAACTTAGTTTATTGGGTAAAAAGAGTGGTAAAATGGACATAAAACCAAAAGTCAGAACAAGACATTTTCACATCCTCCCCCATCTCAAAACCGTACTTCCCATCATCTGGGTTAGGATGTTAAGGAGCCAGAGCCCCCTAAAATCCTTTACTCTTCATCTGCACTGGAAGCAAGGCCTGTAGTAGGAGAACCCAGGAGAGGAGGAGGTCAAAGGCAACCTTACTCCTGTCTGCCCCTTCACTCCTAAAGTCTCCGGATTGGAGGGAAGTAGGGAAGGAATAAGTGAGCCAAAAGGGCTAGGACTGGCCTCCAGGGCCCAGGCCCAGGCCCAGGCTGTCCTAGAGATGGATATCCTTGTCCCTATTCAATCCTTAATAGGTACCATTCTCAGGCCTTGAGGGAGAGAAGAAAGGGGACAGTTGATTCAAGAACCAGATGTGGTCTCCAAACCCTCCCCCAGGGTTGGTAAAAGCTCTGAAAGTAACCTGACCAGGGGTGGGAAAACCACACTTTTTCCCTCCCACCCAACCAAGAGATAAAAAGGAATTCCTGGGGACATAGCAAGCCCAGCTCCTCTTAAATCTCCACGTCGCTTTCCTTGTCATTGTCATGATCTCCATCATAGAATTCATTGGGCGCCTCTGGCCTACAAAGCAAGGGAAGAGAGAAAGAGAGGTCAGGCTCCCACTCTCCAAGTTCCGTCTTCTCCCACGTAGGCACCCTGTCTGGAGCCACTTCTTAGGCCCCCACTGTCAGGGAACCACTCCTCTCCTTCTGTTGGTAGAGACTGCTTGCTATTCATTCATCCACTCACATAGTCAATAAACATTTCCTGACAGACTACTCTGTGCCAGACACTGTCATAAGCCTTAGCGAGACAGGAGAGAATAAACCAGATGACATTTCTGCCTATCCTCAAAAAACTTACCTAATAAATGAGGCTGACAATAACTAACAGAGTAAAAACAAAAACACGGTAATTTCAGATGGTGGAAAGCACTATGAATAAAATGAAATAAAGGGACGTGACTAAGAGTTATGAGAGGAAAAGGGTAAAATTTCAGACAGGATTATTAGGAACAGTTGTTCTGACAAGGTAAGACCTGAAGACTAAGAAGCTGGACAGGCAAATATCTCAGGAAGACCACTTCAAGCTGTAAGAAAACCAAGTACAGAAGTTATAAGGTTATAAAGAAGACAGGTGAGAGAAGTGAGAGAAGGAGGTCAAGACAGCTATAAGAAAGAGAGTCATTAGAAATGAGACCAGGGACGAGGGTAAGGGCCAGTATGCAGGGCCTTTTAAAGTCATCGTCAGAAATTTGGACTTTCTTCTAAGCGCAATAGAAAGGAGCACTTTTAGTAGAGGAGTTGCTGCTGCTGCCGCTGCTGCTAAGTCACTTCAGTCGTGTCTGACTGTGTGTGACCCCATAGACGGCAGCCCACTAGGCTCCCCCATCCCTGGGATTCTCCAGGCAAGGACACTGGAGTGGGTTGCCATTTCCTTCTCCAGTGCATGAAAGTGAAAAGTGAAAGGGAAGTCACTCAGTCGTGTCCGACTCCTAGCGACCCCATGGACTGCAGCCTACCAGGCTCCTTCGTCCATGGGATTTTCCAGGCAAGAGTACTGGAGTGGGGTGCCATAGCCTTCTCCAAGGAGAGGAATGACATACTGTACACCTGTATGTAGTGGGTGAAGGGATATGAAAGCGATACAAGGCCCGATATGTACCCAATTCTGATGTCTTTTTGGAAAACTATTCTCTGGGAGAATATGAATAACTAAGTTATCTTGCCCACAGCTGTTAACTGTGAAAGAAGGGAGAAAGTCATCAAAGAGAAGTGGGGAACAAAATCAGGAAAGACTCCCTCTGCCTGGAGAGCAGAGTCTCAGTTACCTCTAAGTGTGCAAGGGTAAAAGGTGAGGAGTCAGAGACTCGGGTTTGAATCTCAGCCCTGGTATTTAACTAGCTGTGAGAACTTTGGAAAGCTACTTAACCTCTCTGAACCTTAGATTCCTCTTCTGTTAATTTAAGAATAGCACCTCTCAGGGTTGTCGGATGGCAAGAGAATGAAGACTTGATGGCATTGTATCATGTATAATTTAATATAAATATCATATCCTATATAGCTGATATGCTACAAGCATCAAAGATAAGGAACTCAGTGGGTAGTCCAACAGTAACAGGGCTTAGGACAGGAAGAGGCCAGAGGCTTCTGCTGGCTGTTGAGAACAGGCTGTATAATGCAAAGACAAGGCCCAGATACCAGCCTGGAATCACAGATGAAAAAAACAAACTTTTCCAAAAGGAAGAAACTGAAAAACAGATTTTTAAGAAGATCAATTTCCAGAAGTCAAGCCTCAGAGACCTGGAGAAGCTGAGATGGAGATGAGGGGTCAAAAATGATCCCTGAGGCCAGATATTCAGATACATCCTCAACCAAGAGAGGAAATGAAGGGGTGCACATGGAGGAGAAGGGTTGGAGTGGTCCCAAGAGTCTAAGCTGTAAAGCCCAGGTCCAGCGGAGAGATCTGGAAGTATGAACTCTTAAGACAGAGAGAAAATTCTGGAAAGGACTGAGAAGCCCATCAGACTCTGCAGCAGAGTCGACTCAGACTTCTTAACAGTGCGTGGGAGCAGGACCAGGTGTCCTGCAAACATCCAGCTGTGGTTATCCCCAGTCACATAAGGAAATCTGTTCTCTATTAAATGCATCTGTTTCTGCACTTCTGGGTTCTCTTGTCTTTTTCCTTCATTTTTCAGAAAAGCTTGTTTCAGCTTTTGTGGTTTTTTTAAGTCTATTCTGGTTGTTTTTTCCCCTAATTCAGTGCATCTGTAAATATTTTAATATGTATCTCAGGAAGGTAAAGATATTTAGAAAAACACACATACACACAATACAACTATCACACCTGAAAAAATTAACAGAGGAAAGAAATCTAAGGGCCTTACAACAGCAGTATATGTACAGTGACCTGTCCAGCTTGGAATCTGGAAGGAGTTAGTAAAATGCTGGCAAGAATATAAACTGTTATAGACTGTCTGGAAGGCAGTTTGGCAACAAATAAAAAAAAACTTTACTGCACACAGCCTTTGACCTAGCAACAACAAGTCCAGGAATCTAACCCATTCAAGCACTCAAAGATGTATATTTACGGGGATTCACTGCTACATTCTTTGTAATAGTGAAAAAAAACAGGAAATAATGTAAATGTCTGTCAATGGCACTTGGTTAAATTATGCTATGTCCACACAATGGAATATTATACAACTAATTAAATAATGAAGCAGATTTTTATATATATTGGCACAGAAAGATACACTGGTAAAAAAAAACTTGGAAATTGTAGAACATGTACAGAATGATCCAACTTTTATTTAAAAAAAAAAAGGCCGCACAACACTGAAAATGAGTGTATGTGTGCCCTTGTGTTTATATATAAATGTTGAACAGTGCAATTGTAATCTACAGAAACTGGAACATGGACTTAGAACTGGACACGGAACATGAAACTTAGAACTGGACATGGAACAACAGACTGGTTCCAACTCAGGAAAGGAGTACGTCAAGGCTATATATGGTCACCCTGCTTATTTTACTTATATGCAGAGTACATCGTGAGAAACGCTGGGCTGAAGGAAGCACAAGCTGGAATCAAGATTGTTGGGAGAAATATCAATAACCTCAGATATGCAGATGACACCACCACCCTGATGGCAGAAATTGAAGAAGAACTAAAGAGCCTCTTGATGAAAGTGAAAGAGGAGAGTGAAAAAGTTGGCTTAAAGCTCAACATTCAGAAAACTTAGATCATGGCATCTGGTCCCATCACTTCATGACAAATAGATGGGGAAACAGTGAAAACAGTGAGAGACTTTATTTTGGGGGGCTCCAAAATCACTGCAGATGGTGACTGCAGCCATGAAATTAAAAGATGCTTACTCCTTGGAAGAAAAGTTATGACCAACCTAGACAGCATATTAAAAAGCAGAGACATTACTTTGCCAACAAAGGTCCATCTAGTCAAGGCTACGGTTTTTCCACTAGTCATGTATGGATGTGACAGCTGGACTATAAAGAAAGCTGAGCGCAGAAGAATTGATGGTTTTGAACTGTGGTGTTGGAGAAGACTCTTGAGAGTGCCCTGGACTGCAAGGAGATCCAACCAGTCCATCCTAAAGGAAATCAGTCCTGAATATTCATTGGAAGGACTGATGTTGAAGCTGAAACTCCAATACTTTGGCCACCTGATGTGAAGAGCTGACTCACTGGAAAAGACCCTGATGCTGGGAAAGATTGAAGGCAGGAGGAAAAGGGGATGACAGAGGATGAGATGGTTGGATGGCATTACCGACTCAATGGACATGAGTTTGAGTAAACTCTGGCAGTTAGTGATGGACAGGGAGGCCTGGTGAGCTGCAGTCCATGGGGTCACAAAGAGTCAGACACGACTGAGCAACTGAACTGAACTGAAAAGTTTTATAATAAATGTATGTCACTTACATCATTAAATCAGGGCAAAAAAAAAAAGTATGGGATGGTTGTATACTGAAGAAGGTAAACTGAGGACAATTAGACTAATGCTGTCTAACTTACTTTTTCCCTCTTAACTTCCCCCAAAGCTTGCTGGAATTCCCTGCTCTTATGTCCCTGCTCCAGACCTGCTGTAGTTTTCCTCGGGACCCCTCTCCTCCGCATCAGCCTCATCGGTCCTGTCGTAGGTTAGGAGGTCTGCCGGCACATCGTGAATCTGGACGCTAGGTGCATGGTTCAGCATCTTCAGGTTTTCAAAGATTGTCTGGCGGATCTGGTCCAGATACTGGTTGGGGATGAGGAATAGACAATGAGCAGCTCCCAGTGACTCCCAGGATGTCAATGCTTGTAGCTGCCTTTTGTCCCTGCAGTCCTAGCTGCAGTCCCATTTTGCATCTTAGTTGGAATCCCCCAGCTGGTAACTGTCCCTCCTCCCAACCCTGACTGCCTGTGCTTTCACCGGGGCTGCCTCCTAGCTGATAACAGAGATAGTGATGGCTGAGATTCTCTTCCCTGGTTTCTCTGATTTCCCACATCCTGGACCTTTCCTGGGCTCCTCCACCCTTGTGCTCAGCTTCTCCAAGCTGCTGACCTGGCGTGAATTCTGATTCTCGATGCGGGTGCTGACATCCGGATGGAGCGTGAAGTCCGGGGCAAAGTACTCGAAGTATTCTTGGGGAAAAAGCAGGAGACATGATGGCTCCCATAGACACAGGCAGGTCCCAAGAGTTGCCTATCTCCTTCCTTTCCATCCAAAACCCCCATATAACATCTGCTCAACCTTTTTCCCCGCTCTGGGCCCAGGGGTTTAGTCTGCAGAACTCTGAGAAAGTCAAACTTCCCACCCACTTTCAAACCAGGCCATTCTATGGTCTTGTGAGAATGGCCTTCTTGCTATGGGGGCATGGTCCCCCTTGCATGTGTGGGATGGTCCTTACCGCTATAGGGAAGCTCTTCACTAATGGCCTCTTCTACCAGCAGCGATGTCTCATATGTCCTGAAACCAACCAGCAGAGCAGGGCAGGCTGAGCAAGTGGGCTGAAAGGTCCGCTGGCCATCTCTCAGGGAGAGCCCCTAGCTCACACTGTACAAGGGAGAGGAGGAAAAATGGGGGCATGCTCACCAGCAGCGGGCAACATTCCGGACAGTGTAGCCACCACCACCTAGCACCAGTAGAGGGATATTGAAGCTCTTGACATATTCAACGCATTCCCTGTTAAAAGAAACCAGAGTAATGGGGTGGAGGAAGTTACCAAAAGCCAGAGAACACACTTCTAGAGACTAACTGGAAAGGGGCACAAGGAAACTAGAAATGTTCTGTATCTTGATCTTGGTAGTGAAAATCATTGAGTTATATCCCTGAGATATGTGCACTTTATTGTCTGCACATTGTGTCTCAGTGAAATTTAAAACAGAGTGCACTCTCACCTCTGTCCTGCTCAGCACCCACCCTGGCACCCCACCTGTTAATCAACTAGTCTCACCAATGTACCAGCAAGTGCTGTCAGTTTAGCCACCAAAATATAACTCACATCACCTACCTCTCTCCACTGCCACCTCCTCCAACTTAGCCCCCTATGACAACACCAAGAGCTCCCTAACTGGTCTTCCCACTTCCACTCCTATGTGCCCAGCCTCACCCCAAACCTTTCTCCATTCAGCACTCAGAGCAGTTGGCTTTTTTTTTTTTTGGCTGTGCCACAAGGCATGTGAGATCTTACTTCCCCAACTAGGGGTCAAGCCCATGCCTCCTGCAGTGGAAGTGCAGAGTCCTAACCACTGAACTGACAGGGAAAGCTGGATCATGTCACTTCCCTGGTTAAAACCTGTCAACAGTTTCCTAACACATCTGAAATATAATCCAGACTCCTTAGCAAGGTCTAAAGGCTCTGCACGACCCCAATGCTGCCGACTTCTCAGACATCACCTCAAACCACCTCCAGCCTGCTGTGTTCCACCTGACTGATTTTACTTCATCTCCTCCACGATACCCCTCTGCCCTGTCTCAGTGTGTCTGCATGTGCTCTTCTCACCGCTTGGGATGGACCACTCTCTGTTCCTCTTACGGCTCACTCCTTTTAGGCTCCAGGTCTCAGCTCAGAATTTTGGAAAATTCTTTCCAAATCATGGTATCTAAAGTAGATTCTCCACTGTTATCCCGTATCTTAGCTTTCTATCTTTTTCTTCCATAGAATCTATAACAATCTGCCTATCTTGTTTGCTTACTTATAGTTTTGCCTGTTTCCTAGGCTGAACCGTAAACTCCATGGGAGTTCCCTGACTGCTTCCCCATCTCCTAGTACAATGCCTGGAACACAACAGGTGCTTAATAAAAACCTAATGTGAATTTTGCCAACTGGGGAACACTGCTCAAGATGATACTTCTGGTTCAAAGTACAACATGTAGCTATTTTTGAGTCCCAAAAGGAGGTGAGGCCTGTTTCCCAGCTACCCCTGTTCCATGGATTGAGGCCCAAGGCCACTTGAAAACCTGGAGGAGTGGAAGAAGAGCAGTTCTCACCCGTGTCCTCGAATGCTGAGGTTGAAGCAGCCCAATCGATCACAGCCCAGAGAGTCAGCTCCACACTGCAAAAATCAAAACCCCAGGTAGCTGCAGTAAGAGAACTACTCAGAATGTCACCAATGTCCTTCACTTCCCTTCCCCCACCAGCCTAGGGATTCTCCTCTTTCCTGCTCTCTTCCCTCAAGCCTGAGTGCCTGAGGAGGCACGGACAGTATTACCTGGAGCACAATGCACGTGGGTTGGTAGAAGTCCACCACCTGGTTGATAACTGGCTGGAAAAGGTGCTTGTAACCTGGGAGAGGGCCAAAGATGGGCACCTGGCACCCCAAGGGGATGGGGAGACAGGGAACAAAAGGAAAAAGGGGGTTCAGAGAGCGTGTAGCCCAGGGAAGGGGCAACCCAAAGGGACAACCATTGGTTCCGAACTTCTGGGTGGGAAAGTTCATGAGACTTCTGGAGGGACTGATGGAAGCTAATGACCTTTTTCCCAGAAAAATGCACATACACACAATATGTTGCATACAATTTCCGGGGAGTTCATGGTCCCTCTGAAGGCCATTCATCCTGAAGGACACCTGGCCCAACAGTAGACAATACCAGGCAGAAGAGGTTAACTCAAGGAGGGAGAGAGAGAAGGAGCCTAGTGAGCAGGAAGAAGACATTAGTACGTACTCTGATCATCAATGCCGTCCCGCAGGGGTACGTTGAGGCAGTAGTAGCGGCCACTCTCTGCTCCAACTTCATACATGTCACCTGTGGGGGACAGGGGGGTGGGGGCGCCAGCTGCTTCAACCCCACCATGTACTCTGAGGTCCTCTCACTCCATCTATGTACATCCGCCACATACACCCTCAAACAGTAGTCTTGCAGCTTGCATTCATTCAGCAGATACTCTCAGAGGGCCTACTATGAGCCAAGCTGTGAACTAGGTATGGGGATACAGCAGGAAAAAGAACTAACAAAATAAATGAAATCCCACCAAGCTCATATTCTTGGGAGGTAGACATGATTAGGTGGGAGACAGTAAACAAAACAAAACCCCACAATAAATTCAAACAGCAATCAGTGCTTGAAAAGAAAAAAGCAGAGTGATGTGACAGAGTAACAGGGTGATCAGGAAAGGTTTCTCCAAGGAGGAGACTGAACTGAACTGAACTGAACTGAGACCTGAGCCTGTGGAGGAGGCAGTCATGGTAAGAGCTGAGGAGTATGAAGGGGACAGGCATTCCTATTTCCATACCTGTGCCAGGGAAGAAGTAGTTTCCATATTTGTGGAAAGATACTGTCATGACTCGGTCAGTGAGGTAGAAGGCTTCCTGAACCCCATCGCCGTGGTGGATGTCAATATCAATGTAGAGCACCCGAGGGTGGTACCTGGGGTGAAGGCAAAGCCAGCGTCTGAGGCAGAGGTGAACCCCAGGAAGACAAGCCCCCAACCCACTCCTCCCAAACACAAGGCCAGAAATTATGAAGAGTCTACTTTGGCCCAAGTCACCTGAAACCTAATACTACCAGTTCCCTAAGGGCAACCCTGGGGCTCCAGCCTGGAGGCAGGGACAGGAGAGGGATGTGCAGAGAAGGCTGAAATGTGAGCAGGCAGCGGGGAATCTGCAGCAGAGCACAGGAAGAGGCAGCCTGAGAAAAGCATCAAGAACTTGGGAGAAGCTAGTGTGGGGCTTGAGGTCAGGGTCAGGGCCAGGACAGTCTCAGACCTCAGCCAAGAGCCTCGTAAGTGGCCCCATCTCCTCCCGGGCTACTTACTTGAGCAGCTCCAGGATGCCAATCACAATGTCATTAACATAGCAGAAGCCAGAAGCCTATGGTAAGATAGTATAGTGGTATTACAAAGAGGAACAATTCCTCCACCCAGCTGCCCCCCGACTGCCATCCTGACCTCCTACCCTAGCAGAGCTGTTGTCTGCCCCATTACCTCCTCACTCACCTCAAACTTCTTGGCGTGGTGCAGACCACCAGCCCAGTTAATGGCAATATCACAGATCTGAAAGACAAACACCCAACTCATAGTCCTTCTCCTGCCCACCCCCAAAGCTGAGAGCTCAGGATCATGGTTAAGGCCTGGGATTCAGGGACCCACAGGAAGGGGGAAACAGGACTCAGGGTACAGCTACCTTGTTGTTCAGCTGGGTTGCTCCTTGCAGAGATGCGCCTGTGTAACGGGAGCAGAACTCAAACAGCCCGGGAAACACGGGGCTGCAGGAAGAAGAGCAAGTCGGAGCCCTTTTTCCTCTGTCCACTTCCTTCCTTCACCTTTCTCCCCAGCCCAAAGCCCTTTAGTCTCCTTTCTTCAATAACCCCGTCTGCCCCTCCTACATATGTACCCAAGTTATCTGCAAATTTATTCAACAAATATTTTGGACCAAACCACATACTGAGACTTGTTCAAGGCACTGGAGGGGAAGTAGAGAAGCGCAGTGACAGTAGTGCCAATTGCACCAAGAGCATTCCCAGGGCCCAAGGCTGTGGCCTGAGGGTGGACCTTACATTCCCAGCCCTATAAAGTGAACTCAAAACTAGCAGGAGCAATAACACAAAAAAACAAGGAAGCTCCCAAGACAGCATGTGCCTCAACGACCCAATGAGCAGGGTAGTGTGTGCGGGACAGACCTCTGGGGCTGGTGTGGTCAAGAAAGCCTTCATGGCATGAAGCTTTGTGGTGGCTTGAAGGCTGCGAAGGCCCTGGAGAGGCTGACTGGAGAACAAAGGGTATTCTGAGAAGACACCCTGTGCAGCAGAGATGTGGGGATAAGGTTGGGAAGGCGCTCAGTGCCAGCCTAAGGAGTCGGCCTCAATCCTCCAGCTGAGGCTGCTTCTATTGGTAGGCTCTTTCGGGGAAACCAATTGGTGTAGTGTTTAAAAACCTAGCCTCTGGACCTGATCCCGCCACTGCCACTGTCCAGGCTAAGTTATCAAAATCTCCTCAAATTTCAATGTATGTACTTAATGCTTACCATCATGAAAAGGACTATTACATCTCAGGGTTGGTGTAAGAATTAAGTGGATATACCAGGAATCCTCAGCACAGCAGAGTAAATTACTCAAGAAACTGTAGCTATTGTAGGAAATTATAGGATCAACAGCCTCATTTCTTCAAAAAATAAATTCAAGGAATTCCCTGGCAATCTAGTGGTTAGGACTCCATGTTTTCAATGCTGGGGGCCTGGGTTCGATCCCTGGTCAGGGAACTAAGGTCCTGCAAGCCAAGGCATGGCAAAAATAAATAAATAAATTCAAAGGCGAGAAGGAAACATTAAGGGTTAAAAGTCTTACGAGATGGAGCCACCAAATACAATATGTGGACCTTGTTTAAATCCTAATTTAAATAAATCAACTGCAAACAAGAAAAAAATGTGAGAAAATTGGAGAAATTTAAGTACTAACTGCATATTTGATGATATGAATTACTGTTGATTTTTCAGGTGTGATGATACTATGTGTTTTTTTAAAGAGTATCATTTGGAGATATAGAGTAACATATTTATAGACAAAAGGGAGTGACATCTCAAATTAGCTTTAAAATAACCTAACGGGCGGGGACACAGCTGAAGCAAGATTAGCCATCTGCTCTAAGTGTTGCAGCTCGGTGATGGATAGATGGGGGTTCACTGTACTATTCTACTTGCAGAAATGTTTAAAATTTTCCCTAATAAATAAAAAGTTTAAAAATGAATGGAGCAGATGGCAGCTGTTGTGGCCACTCTCTTTTAGTGGATGCAGACTAGAATGGAAGCAAGGATCATGGCTTATCTTTGTTGGCCACCTTTTCCCCACAAGACCTAACTCTGAGCTGACTTCTCATATGAAATAAGCTCAATATAAATGTGGTCGTACCTAAACACTCTCTTGCTTTTTAAAACCCTCCAATGACTTCTCCCTACTCCAGAAGTTAAAAACCCCAATTCATAATAGGGCTGTTTATTTTTTAAAGGCCCTACCTATCTCTTTAGACACAATTCAGATCACCCTTCAGATTTTGGGTGGCCTTTTTTCTGTTCCCTAAATAAGTCACACTCTGTCCTGATGCAGACCCTTAGGGCATGTTGTCCCTACTTCCCATTCCTCCCCTCATCCTCCATCCTCCCAGCTATCTTTCACCTAATTACTTCCTACTTTTTTTAGAACTCAGCCCAATCTTCATTACTTCCTCTAGGAAGCTGCCACTGACCCGCCCCAGCCCAGGCTAGATAATTCTCCCATGTCTGCCCTCTCATAGTCTGTCATGTACCGCTCCTCTAGAGGACTTAGCATAAGGTTTAAAATTGTATTGCTTTGTTTATCATTGCATCCCTAGCACTTAGCACAGGGCCTGGCCTAGAGCCAATAACCAATCAATATTTGTTGAATAAGCAAACAAGTAAATGATGATTCATTGACAAGTATCCCCTCCTCCCCACCCCTACATATCTTCCCACTGCTGCCATAAGACCTCACTTGAGTATTCTCACTGAAATGCCTGGCATCAAGGTGCCTGGCATCAAAGGTCCCAGTTCTCCCCTTACCAGTCATCGCCCACATTGAAGGCATTAAGGCTCTTGGTAAAGCCTTGCATATTGGTGGGGCTGACTCTCTGCAGGAAGTCAATGTAGTCCTCAGAGTGGAAGCGGCACATGTCATGCTGGGAGGCCTGGTATGGCTTGAAGACCTTGAGAGGGAAACACAAGAAAAGTCAGGCAGGGTCAGTCCTACTCATCCAGCTGAGACTGACCACAATGAGCCCAGCCCTGGGGACTATCCAAAACCACACACAGCAGTCCCCTCGCCCCCTCCCCCCAATCCTTGTTATTCTATGAGACCAAGGTCCATGAAGAAGGGAGACTCTGATTAGCTTGGGAGTTTCTTATGATCAAGCCCTCTAAAGACCACTGGGCCTGCCTTTTCCTTCCTAACTCCAGCCCAGCCTTTTCTCCCTTCTCAAACCTTAACTCCCTTCATCTGCCCTGTTCCCTGGCTCTCCTATTCCTGATTCTCTTCATACTCATCTCCCCTGGATGCTGACTCGGTCCTCTCTCTCCTCTGAGTTCTTCTTAATTTTGGAATCAAATAATATGGGACACACAACAACCTTCTAATTAAAACTCAAGATGCCCAGGTGCTAAGCCAGAGATTTATTATGTCTTGAGAGGGTTACACACTTTATAAATTGGACAAGAGCAAAAAATTTTCCCTCCCCAGAAAATGCTCATAGGCACACATAGGCAAACAATTTCAAGAGTCAGAGATTCAGGCATTAACATCACCTCAGTCGTTTCTATGATCAATTCACTAGTCTGTGGCTCAGCGCGAGCAGTGGACACTCATTCATACTACTGGCTAATTCCCCTTGCAATGCATAAGGGCCGTATGTTATGATCCCATATCACACTGTTATAAATTCCAAGCCAGGGACAGACAGGATGTGTATACAGGGGGAGATGGAGGGATGAGTAGTAATTAAGTGGAACTCTGTGTGTGGGCGGGGGTATTCTAGATTGAAAAGGGAAAATCCAGGACACCTCCTACTGTCCTCCACACACATACACATTTACACACAGGGCTGCGAAGTCCTCCCTAGAACTCTAGCTTGGCGGTGGAGAGAGATGGCAGAGGAAAAGGGGTGGGAAATGAGGGTAAACCTCACATCCAAAGCCAGCCGCTTTCCCTTCTCTGAGGCCACAGAACTGTCCTAAGATGCAAGGGAGGGAAATACTCTGTGTCTGCAAACCAGCTCCACTCCACCCTAACCGTAGGCCAAAGTTTGGTCCACTTGAGGTCAGAAGGTGGCCGACCTAAAAACTAACTTTCATTAAGTCAGTGGATGCACCCACCAACACTCTGCATATGGGGGTGCTCCTGGTTCCTTCTATCCACCTCCCCCCTGCCAGGGGTGGGTCACTATTGATGCATTCAGTGCAGCCTACCTATCCCTAAGGCCGCAGATCGTCCCCACCCTCAATCCCCAGCAGAAGCCGTGAGACTCACGATCATCTTCTTATAGAGGCCGTAGTGCAGGACCAGACTATGAGTCAATGCCAAGCGATGGGGCTTCATAGGGTGACCAGCCCCTGGGGGTGGGAGAAGAGAGTTCGTCAGTACCCATCCCTGGAGTTGTAGGCCCGGCTTCGAAACCTCCGCGTCCCGAAATCCCTCGAGTGCAATGTTACTCCCTCACCGTAGTGGAAGTTGCCCACGTCGGGGTCGTAGAAATAGGCCACAGTCTTGGCCATGGTGCCGGCGGGACCAGGCCCCGCGCCTCCGCCGCCAGCCTGGCCGCCTGCCCCACCCCCGGCCTTGCGTGCTGCGTAAGCACGCTGCCTGCCTCTGCGGAACCAGGAAACCCAAGCCCGACTCCCCTAGACCACGCCCAGGCCACGCCTCCTGCGGAGTTCCGCCCTCAGCTTGCTCCGCCCTTCTAGGTCTGGGGCGTGAGAGTCTGGGCTTGGCCGGAGGACAGTAGCATCGGTCCTAGGATGACAGGGCCATTTCCTTCCCGGCGGGGGTCAAATCCTCGGGAAGCCGAGCCATCCTGTCCAGCTACCTGTCCCAAGCGGGGCGCAGGCCGTGTCGCCTCTCTAGGAGGCTCCGGAGAACCGGCCACGCTGACCCTCTCAGGTGCAGAAAGCCAGCTTCCCCCGGCCCGCTGGGGAAGATTCCCAGCTACACTTCCAGCCGGGGCATCTGAGGGCTGGAGCCAAGCCAGGCGTGCCCGATAGACCGGTGGAGAGCGCTCTCGCCTGACTGCCCGTCCTCCTCACCCGGACCCAGACTCGGCACCGCACCGTCGCCGGGCGGCAGTGGGGGGGCTGCGCAGTCACGCGCGCACCACACTTGCGCTCAGAAGCGCGCAAGGCTCTCTCTCTCCGCCCCGCACACCTGGGCTCCGCCCCCTGGTCCCTGGCCGGCGGTCGAAGGCTTTTGGAGATCCAGAGCGGCTGCGGCAGCGCCCCCCTTTTCCTTCCCTTTCCACGGCTGGAGTTGTCCGGAGCCTGTCGCCGGTCCCAACCAGCCCTCATCCCTTTCCATCCTTCCCTCCCCCCACCCCTGCCGCGGCACGGGTATCTGCAGCCGCAGCCCGGAGCCCTTGAGGCGGCGAAGGGGGGAGGGGAAGGAAGCAAGGGATGAGCGCCGGGAGGGCGTCGGGGGCCCTGAGCCGGACTAGGACGCCCCTGGAACCGGAGCCGGAGCCGGAGCCAGAACCAAACCACCGGTACCGGGTGGGCCAGGTGGTCAGGACGGGAGAACCCGAAAGGCGGGAGGGGGTGTGTGTGAGACAGTACAGGAAGGGGAAGGGGCTACGGAGGCCTGACTCAGGCCCGCGCAGAAGAGATGTGGACGCTGACTCAGGCGCTATCCTTGTGCCGGCCGCCTGAGAATTCCGTCCCATCTCGCTCTGCAGTGTCCTTGGGAGGGACGAAAGCTCAGGACAAGCTGGAAAGGGGGAGCTCTGAGCGTCGGGGAAGCGGGACCAGGGTCGTGGAAGAGGGTCTGCGCAGCCGCCGTCTGACACCCCTGGCCCGGACCAGCACCCCCGGCATGGACAGCTCCTTGGTTGGGTAGGGGGTGGGGCCAGACCTTAGAGGCTTGTCTGTCTCGAATCCTGAGGACGGCATTCCTAACCCTCCCTCCATCCTTAGCTGCAGCCCCCTAACTCCAGGAGCCGCCCTGGCCCGTGCTCACCCGCCAGGGCCTCATGTCGGAACCACAGCCTGACCTGGAACCGCCCCAACATGGGCTGTACATGCTCTTCCTGCTTGTGCTGGTCTTCTTCCTCATGGGCCTTGTAGGCTTCATGATCTGCCACGTGCTCAAGAAGAAGGGCTACCGCTGCCGCACCTCGAGGGGCTCGGAGCCTGATGACGCCCAGCTCCAGCCCCGTGAGTGAACAGCCTAGAACCTGGCTCAATCACCTTCCTCCCTCACCCATCTCCCCACACCACTTCCTGGCCAACAGACCCAGGCTAAATCCCGACCAAGATAGGAGGCCTAGTAATGCTTTCTTGAGTCAGCAAGTGGGGTGCCACCACCCTGAAAGCAGGGCTAGAGAAGGCACCATGGGTGGGAAGCACCCACTGGTAGTAGTCTTGGACTCCCACTGATTTTCCCTTCTTTTCTGCCCTGGCCCTTGAAATGCTAAGGTACAACATGATGCAGTTTGGTAAAGGGGTAGGTCTTAAGCAATAAGCCACAGAAGCCACCAGGTAACGTACCTTCAAAGTTGATCCATTTCCCGCTGCCTCACCAACTTCTTTCATCCTTCAGCTGAGGACGATGACATGAATGAGGACACAGTAGAGAGGATTGTTCGCTGCATCATCCAAAATGAAGGTGGGTGTAGGTTGTCCCCTTGTCCCCCACCTCCTCGACTTTCTCTTGCCCTTGCCTTTGCCTCCACTGACCCCTTCTTTTCCTTCTCCCCTCAGCCAACGCTGAGGCCCTGAAGGAGATGCTGGGGGACAGTGAAGGAGAAGGGACAGTGCAGCTGTCCAGGTGAGCTGGAAACATGGGCCAGTATGATTTAGCTTGCCTTGGAGAGTATCCTCGCCTCAAGCACATTCCTCTCCCAGTCTCCTTGCATGATTAGGGTGACAAGGGAGAGTAAGGCTGAATAACATACAGGAAGAAGAAAGTTTGGTAAAAATCCTGAATCCTCCAAACCACATCTGTCCTTTAGATGTCATCAAGCCTAGACCTTCATCCCTTATGCCACTCCCCTGGGTTAAACATTGCCCACTTTTTAGCCCTGGGAGGGAAAACAACACATGGTCAGTAACATCTTCATATTCAGTTTATTAGATAAAGACAATAAAAGAATGGTGCAGCCTGGGGAAAGTGGGGCATCTGGGGGGGTTTAAGGAGCATGCTGAAAGAACGGGAACAAACAGAACAGGAAGAAAAAAGGGAATGTTCCCCCCTGCTCCCTTCCTCCCTACTGTCCAGCGTGGATGTCACCTCCAGCCTGCAAGATGGAGCCCCCTCCCATCATCACACAGTGCACCTGGGCTCCTCAGCCCCGTGCATCCACTGCAGCCGCAACAAGAGACCCCCACTTGTCCGTCAGGGACGTTCCAAGGAAGGAAAGAGTCGCCCCCGGCCTGGGGAGACCACCGTGTTTTCTGTGGGCAGGTGGGTATATAGAGTACCCCAGCGACAGGGAGGTTGAGGTGGGGGTCCAGTGCTCAGGCATTTGACTCCAAAGGTGGGCCCTGGCTCGCTCTTCCTGGACTGGGAGCTACAGCAGGATTCAGGCTGCACAATGTGCCCCACAACCTGAGGCCATCTCCCCTGCCTTAGATCAGAAGGACATGGCTCTCAAACCCAGGATGTCCCTGACCAGAGGGAAGGGCCAAGCAGTCTTTGAGAGGTGGCCCTAAGCCCCAGTGTCCCCTCCCCTCCCAGGTTCCGGGTAACGCACATTGAGAAGCGCTATGGGCTGCATGAGCATCGTGATGGCTCTCCCACGGACAGGAGCTGGGGGTCTGGTGGCGGGCAGGACCCAGGAGGCGGCCAAGGGCCTGGGGGAGGGCAACCCAGGACAGGGATGCCTGCCATCGAAAGCCTTCCCCCTGAGAGGCCGCAGCCCCCAGCCCTCGCCAGCACCCCCATGCAGAATGGAGGACTCAGGGACAGCAGCCGAGTCCCTCGTGCACTTGAGGGGAATCCTGGAGCCTCTGCAGAGCCGATGCTCGGGGCTGGAGGGAGGGGCCCAAGCCCAGGGCCGGCCAGAAAAGAAGCAAACGGACAGCCAAGCAAACAGGACACCTCAGATCACCAGGTATGAAGACATGGCCAGCGCTGCAATGGGCTGAGCTCTTACTGCCCCTGCTCTGCGAGGCCACTGGTATGACTCACCTCCTGTTCTCTCATTGTCCACCCCTCCTCTCTCTCAGGTGTCCCCACCACGGGGAGCAGGGGGTGTGTGAGGTGAGTCTGCCTGGGCCCCAAGTCAATCTCATCCTCCCAACCTCTATATGAAACTACCTCAGCCCATCGGTTCCCTGAATCCCCGGGGTCAACCGCAGGCTCAGCCTTTGGTATATATTCCTTGGTTCGGTGGTGGGGAGTTGCCATGTGCTCCAGCGGGTAGGAAAGGTCCCGCAGCCTCTGGGGAAAAGTGGGGGCTCCGCTTGAATAGGAGGCAACAGTCATCCTTCCTTTCCTCCAAGCTGCCTCCTTCACTGTGCTGACGGACTACCAGCTGGCAGGCCAGGGAGTGGGTGGGCATGAAGCCCCTCCTCTCCTCTGGACAGCACTGCCCCCCAGCTGAGGGACCCACTCTTCTTCCACCTGGAGTTGCACAGTCTCAGGCTGGGGGGACCTGGGGAAAAGCCCCATCCCTGGCCCTCAGCCTCTTCCCCTTCCCCTGCCTGCCCACAGGCCGCCTGACCCACCTTCCCCATCACCTCACTCCATATGCTAAAGCGTGGCGGCTGGGAGCAGGCCCCTGCCCTTGGTGGGCCCTTAAAGCAATAGCACCTTAGGCCCTCTGCCCTCTTGGCACAAGAGGCCCAGGCCCTGGCTCGGGCTTTGTGCCCTTTATTCACTGTCAATAAATCCGCTCAGACCATTACAGCTGCTTCACATACTGGCTCCAGCTCCTTCTGACAGGCCTATCCCTGTCCCAGGCCCCAACCCCAGTGGCTCTGGCATCTGGAGTGGGGTGGTTCACAGAACCAGGGTGGAGACAGAAATAAGCCAGAGCCACTCAAGACTTTGAGGAACAAATTCCAGTCCCAGAGATTTCAGGGTAGTTCACCACCCTAGAGATGGGGTGGTAGCAGAAGAGAAAGGGGGTAGTTTCAGCCCTAGAGATGGCTGAAAGATCATGGGGAAAAAGGAGTGGGTTCCAGCCCCAGAAATGGGGAGAGAAGTAGTGTCTAACCCTGAAGGTGAGAATGGAAATCAGGGAGATTCCAGCATTTGACTGTGTCGCTTTGGATCACCATGGGGAGGGGCAGTCTGATAGCACGGAGATGGGGCAGCAGCATCACTGGGGGATGGAGATTCCCCCCTGGCTTCAGGTGAGGGGATCTGGGTGGCCAGGATCCGGGGCTTTAGCCGGAGGGGGAGGTGGTGGACGCATCTGTAGGAAACACACAGTCAGTGCTCCCGAGGCTTCCCTTGGGGATATCCCATCCATTCCCTCCACTCTGCAGATAAAACAGGACAAATTGGAGTGACCCCTCTTCCAAGGGAGGGGCCCTTACCGGCCTGAGTCGAGGTGCCATCATGTCCAGGGACCCAGGGCAGTCCAGGTCTGGATCTGGAAATAAGAGCCACAAGTCAGCCTTCTGACTTTATTTTGTTCACTTCTGTATCTCCAGCACTTAGGACCATGAAAGTCACTCAGTTGTGTCCAACTCTTTGCGACCCCATGAGCTATACAGTCCATGGAATTCTCCAGGCCAGAATACTGGAGTGGACAGCTGTTCCCTTCTCCAGGGAATCTTCCCAACCCAGGGATTGAACTCAGGTCTCCCACATTGCAGGCAGATTCTTTACCAGTTGAGCCACCAGGGAAGCCCAAGAATACTGGAGTGGGTAGCCTATCCCTTCTCCAGGGAATCTTCCAGACCCAGGAATCGAACCAGGGTTCCTGCATTGCAGGTGGATCCTTTACCAGCTGAGCTACTAGGACCATGGCACTCTGTAAATATTTTCTGATTTAACAAATAGTCACTAACCTGGGTCATAACATCCATCAATCCATCCAACCTCAACACTTACTGGGCACCTGCTGTATATTCAGCCCTACTAAAGGTACCAGAGTAGGGGAGGTGGGATCAGAGCACCCCCACCCCAATGGCTGTCAGCGACTGAATAATGAAACACCAACAAACACAATGAATGATCACTAAAGGATTCAAAGTAAACTAAGGGTGCTGGAGAAGTAGGGTGCAGAAAATGGTAACAGGGGCTCCAGGGTCAGGGAGAGAGGTACAGAGAAGAAAGTGGAAATACCTTTTAGAAGAGATGGTTTTGGAAAAGATGGACGAGGCAAATGATGATGCAAACCAGATGTTTGCAGGATTCAAGAACACTAAGGATGTGTATTGGGAAAACACTGTGGGAGAAACTGGCTAATTTTAATAATAATGAGAAACAGTTACTAATTGCATGCTTGCTATGTGCCCAGCACAAAGCTGGGTACCCTACAGACATCTCTTTAACTGTCAAAACTCAATGAGGGAGGAACCTTCCTCCTCCCTCTGTAAAGGCCCAGACAGGTTAAATCACATGCTAGGAAGTCTGGGCAGAGTTTGACCAATGGGCCTGGCTCCAAAGCCCAAACTCTTCTACCATCAAGCCTCAGAGAGCCTGAGGGAGGAGGTTCCTGAGGGCAGGCAGAGGGGCCAAGTATAATCCAAGAGTCCCAGACTTCCTGTCTCTTACCCTCCCAGGGGCCCAGCTCCTTCTACTCACCACCGGGCAGGACAGGTGCAGGGGATCCATCCACAGCAGAGGTGGGTGCAGGAGGGGAGAAGCTGGGAGGGGAAGGGGATGGCAGCATCTGGGAATGAGAGGGCAAAGGCTTATTCCTGGCATGTGGGAAGGTTTCACCAGCTATTCCTCCCATCCCATCTTCAGTTCCTGCCCCATCACTTCCCAAGCTAGAAAGCAGCCAAATGCTTGTATATGGGTAGGGTTGTAGGTGATACACATTTCAACAGCCCATATGTATTGACACTTAATATGTCCCAGGCATTTTGCTGGCACTTCACATGCACTAAAAATTTATTCATTCCTCACCACCACCCCATGAAGGAAGTATGTCAGAGGTGAGACTCAGATTAAACCATCTATCCCAAATCACGGATCTAGTTAGTGACAAAATCTTGCTAGAACAATAGGTACCATATATCAAAGCACCTCCTAGGGGCCATTGGGCTAACGTTTTACCTCCATTATCTCACATCAGGAAAGCTAGTCTCCTGGAAAAGATATCATTATCCCCCTTCTACATGCATGTGAAGAAACAAGCTCAGAGAGACCTAATCATTGCCTAAAGTAATCGAATAGGAATCTGAACTTAAATCCAGCTCTAAAACAGGACAACCAAACTCTTATGAAGACTGCCTTGCTTTCCCTTTCCTCTGTGCCAAAGGAGATGGGGACTCCAAGCCACTATACAGGGAATGGGGTATTAAGATGAATATGGGACCTCCGTGAATGGGAGGGTCAACCAGAGATCCCTGGAGACCCAGGGAAAAGGAAGGCTCACCTGCTCAGGGTCTGAGAGTTCAGATGGCCCCGGGGGGCCAAGTAGCTCCTCCACCAGCAGGGAGGGGAAGACCCCAACATGGCCCCCAAATTCTCCCCTCCAGAAGCCGTCATCCACTCCATCCTGGGCCCGGGGCAGCAGGCGGATGAGCGCCCCCTCAGGGAAGCTCAGCTCCTCGGCGCTCTGTCCAGTGTAGCTGTACAGTGCACGAGCCAGGAATGCTGTAGAAGCCCAGGAGAGATGGTGAGGGGAGGAGGTAGGCAGCGTGCCCTGGACCATGACACCCCAGGGCCACAACGACTCAGCAATTCTTGTCCCTTTCTTACCTGTGGGCTCTGCCCCCAAAGGGTTGTCGCTGTCACGGCTGCTCTCAGGGAAGGAGAGGTCCGCGAAGTTGAGATAGCGCTCAGGGACAAAGCCTACCTCACCGTGCTGGTTCCGAGCCTGCTCTCCCAGCAATGTGAACAGAAAGTGGGCTTGCCTCAGCTGTCCATGGCCCTGGCCCTTCTCCACTCAGGCTTCCAGCTTTTCTGGCTGGGTCTTTATGGGCCACAGAGAAGTCCCTCCCACTGCTCCCTTGCCAAGGTCTGAGCCCCAGGTCCCTACCCACCTTGACCCATTCGTCGGCATCTCCTTCCTCTATGACCTCCAGCCACTCGCCCTCTGTGATGGTCAGCTCGTCCTCACGTCCTGCCTGGGCCCCACAAAGAAGAGTTCAGGACTGGTTGTCCCCTAGCCCTCTGGTCTGAGGTCCTTACCCCCATTCACACCTGATAGCCAAACACCACATGGGCAGGGCAGGGAAGGGGCCTGGTGGCCAGGGCTGGGGGGGCAGGCTCCTCAAAGAGCTCCCCAGTCTCCTCACATTCCTCAAAGTCAGACAGCTCTGCATCCTCAGCCTGTAGGGGCAGAGAACAGACATCACTGTGAGGGCTGGTCTCAAGTACCCTCTGTGTCTCCCACTCCTCCATCCTTCCGTTAACCTTGTGGATCCTCCTCCAAGACAGTACCACCCAACCGCTCACCCTGGATCACAGGGAGTCGTCACAGAGCAGGAAAACACTAATGATAATCACAGAGTTACAGTAGTGAGCGCTTACTGTGTGCCAGGCACAGTGCTATGTATCTTATGTACCTTGTCTTGTTTAAGCTTCTTAATGGCATGCATACTCAGTCGTGCCAACTCTTTGCAACCCCATAGACTATAGCCTGCAGGGCTCCTCTGTCCATGGAATTTTCTCAGGCAAGAATAATGGAGTGGGTTGCCATTTCCTACTCCAGGGGATCTTCCCGACCCAGGGATCAACCCATATCTCCTGCACCTCCTGCATGGGCAGGTGGGTTCTTTACCACTGGTGGCACCAGAGAAGCCAAGTTTCTTAATAACCCTGTGTTATTTTGTGGAACTACCAACCTCATTTTACTTATGAGGAAATTGATGCTCAGAAAGCTTAAATCACTTTCCAAGATCACACAGCTAGTAAATGGAGTGTCTGGTATCAAACTGCTTAAGCCTGCTCTCAGGACCTTAGTTCATAACCACCATTCTATACTCACAGTAGAAGTTAACTGAGAACTCTCTCAGTTACAAACCATGCCAAGAATTAAAAACGTAAGTGATTCCATTCAAGCCTCACAACAGCCTGTTGAGTTACGTACCACTGTGATTCCTGCTTCATAAGGTCTGCTTTCCGCTAGGGCTCTTTACTCTCCCAGGTGTGTAAGGCTAGGGAGTGGAGGGAGCTCACCGTGGGAGAGAAGTCCCTCTGGGACAGCCGGGCCTCGCTGAGCCGTCGCTCCTGCTCCACCTCATCCTGGGCCTGGGTCATGGCTGGCTTCAGCCAGTGCTGCACATCCAGGCCAGCCCCCTGCAGCAGGGCCAGCCGGGCAGCCCCCTTCACCTGGCTCACCTGACATGGGGAAGAGGGATCAAGAAGACCCAGGTGATGGCTGGGTCTGCCTTTGGGAAGTGAGTGGAGCCTCCCCAGATATGTCCACCCTCTACAAGCTCCTGCTTGCAGTCTCCCCACCATCAGATGGAGTGGAGGAGGCCGGAGGAGGTGTGATCTCAGTGGCCCTAAACCCCCGGCGTGGTGCCTCACCTGGGCCCGTCGGATGTTCTCCCTTACTTCCTGCAGCCGCTGTTCTATGCCTGGAGCCTCTCGCTCTGGAGCCTGCTGCCGCCTCTGCTCCAGCCGCTGCAGCACCTGGTTGGGAAGGTGGAGGACAGGGGAGGGTGGAGATACCATGGGGCACAACTTAGAACAACCTGGTAGTTAGCTAGTTGCTTCACACGCATTCTGTCATTTAATCTTCCCTGGGATGTGGGTGGTATTATTAGCCCCATTTTAATGACAAGGAAACTGAGGTCCAAAGAGCTGAAGTCACTCAATACTCTCTTACTCAGGGTTATATAACTAGAAAGCAACAGAGCAGGATTTGAGTCCAGGTGAGTCTTGCTCCCAAGACTATGCTCTTAATTACTGTGCCACACTGTCAGCTTGAATTACTCTTCCCTTCCCTCCTGCCTACAGCCCCATGACATCCCTCAGTGACTGGGACCCCCATCTCTCAGCATTTCTTGTCCACCCACGACACCTGCACCCCCACCTCACCCGATGTCCATGATGCTGGATCTTATAGTCTCGGGCAGCTCGGCTCGTCCAGCGTTGAACTTCTTTCTCCAGGCCACTCTGCCCTGCCACACCTCCTGCACCCCCTTCCAGCTCCAGGACACACACCTGAATGAATAGGGAGCTGTGAGGACTGCCTGACGCTGCTCCTTTACACCTCCTCCCTGCAGTTCCCTCCTTGTCTCCTCCCCACAAACAGGTGGGAGCACACACCTATGACTGCGGACACAGGTGTGCTTCTGTGTGGACACACAAACACAGTCCTGGAAATGGGATCCAGGTTGAGGAGAAGAGGGAGAATGAAAAACACAGTGAAGTGAAAAGAGAGAAGGGTGGGATAGAGTGTTAATCTGTGTCCTGGTGGGAAGGAGGTGAACTGGGGTTCTGAAACCCTCTCTCCATGGTTTAACAGTGTCTAAGTAAATTCCACGGGCTTCTCTGGGGGCTCAGTGGTAAAGAATCTGCCTATCCATGCAGGAGGAGATGTGGGTTTGATCCCTGAGTTGGGATGACCCCCTGGAGAAGGAAATGGCAACCCACTCCAGTATTCTTGCCTGGGAAATCCCCTGGACAGAGGAGCCTGGTGGGCTACAGTCCATGGGGTCACAAAAGAGTCAGACATGACTGAGCAACTAAAGAACAACAAAGTTAATACTAGGATGTGAATAATGGGAGAGAGGTCTAAACCACAGTCCCCTTTACAACTGGCCTGGATCCACCTAGCACAAAGGTCTCACCTGATCATTCCCTGCTGGCTGAAACTGCTGAGGTGGGGTGGGGGAAAACACTCCAGGTTCCTGAAGAAAAAGCTCCAGATCCTGCTCCCAGCTTACCTTGGGGATTGGAAAAAATCAAAGTCAGCCATTCACTGGCTCCCTCTCCAAGCCTGTCCCCAGCCTTTCTTGGAAGAGGAAGGACAAGGTGAGAAGGAAATGGGCAGACATGTGGTGGGGTGGTCTGTACTGGGAGAGAAGGGAAAAGAGGATCTCTGGAGGGCTCCAATAGGGCACAGCCCTCACCTGGGAGGTCGCTTGCCTTCCGTGGCGAGCATGCTCCAGGGCTATCTCTGCAGCTTCCAGCTCCGTGCGGCTCAGTGAGGTCAGCGGGTCCCTCAGGTGTTCTAACAGCTCACTGACCAGAGCCTGGAGAGAGTCCCAAGATGCTGACGCTACCCTCCCCCCAAGCGGGCTCTCTGTCCAGGTTTGGGTGGGAGATGGGCGTGAGGTATGGGAAATGGGAAGGAATGAGATTTTTATTGCCTCTAAAAACAGACCCTCTTGTGTACATAGCACTTAACAGTTTAAAAAGCATTTTCACATTCATTCTCTCCCTTGAGCCCCATTAGTCTTATAAAGTAGTCTGAGCAGGGGTTATTCCTGTTGAGGAAACAGGAGTTCAGAAGGGTTAAGTGTTCTGCACAATGTCACGCAGCCAGCTAGAAGCAGAAGCCAGGAATGTCTCTTCTGCCCATTCTAAGCAGGCTAGATCCCCCGCCCTACTCAGCCTGTCGGTGATGGGAAGCAGGGAGAGGCTCTCCCTGAGGAGAGGCAGGGGTATCTAGGCTGAGACTAGCCTTGAGCAGGGCCGGCAGTTCTTCCTGGTAGTAGTGGTCAAGGTGGGCATTGGTGGCCACCAAGTTGAGCAGGTACTCATTGCGGGCTGCTCTCAGCTGCTGGGAGTACTGGGCCGACTGGGCAGACAGCTAGGAGAGGAACATAGGTGTCAACTGGGAGCTCTAGACTCTTGGGGTTCTTCCAAGGCCAACCCAGATCCAGAAAGAATTTTCACATTATTGAGATAACTGGCAAACTATACTAAAAATTTTACATACTCACAACTCCTGATCAAAATCCTCTAGTGGAAACTGCATACATTTAGAAGAAAACCCCAACTACTCCTTACCATGGTCTACCAGGGCCAACATGAGCTGGCCCCAGCACCTTCTCTCTTTCCACAGTGCTCGTCCCCCTGCTCACAGTGCTCCAGCCACACTGGCCTTCTCTCAGTTCCTTGAGCCTACAAAGTTATTCTCACCTCAGAGCCTTTGCACTTATCACTGCCTCTCCCTAGAATGTTCTTCTCCTACATCTTTGCACAGTTGGTTCCTTCTTGACACTCAGCCCACCTGTTTAAGGAAGCTTTCCCTCTAAATTGGAGAAGGCAATGGCACCCCACTTCAGCACTCTTGCCTGGAAAATCCCATGGACGGAGCAGCCTGATGGGCTGCAGTCCACAGGGTCGCTACAAGTCGGACACAACTGAGCGACTTCACTTTCACTTTTCACTTTCATGCACTGGAGGAGGAAATGGCAACCCTCTCCAGTACTCTTGCCTGGAGTATCCCATGGATGGGGAAGCCTGGTGGGCTGCCATCTATGGGGTCGCACAGAGTTGGACACGACTGAAGTGACTTAGCAGCAGTAGCAGCCCTCTAAATTACACTCCCCTGTTATGTTTTATCAAAGGACCTTCTTTTCTTTTCATTTATTCTGAGTCTTTGTTTATTTACTATCTGTCCCCCCTAATCAGGCTGTGAAAGCAGGAACTCTACTGATAGTGTTCCCCACTGTATCCCCCGTGTTTCGAACAATGCCTAGTACATAAAAGTCCTCAATAAGTGCATAAAAAAGGAACAAAAAACAAAGGTACTATGTCTATTTTATAGATGAAAATGAGTCTCGGAGAGAACAAGTTTACCAAGGTCATGCACCAAGGAAGTACAGTAGCCTGGATTCATCCCAGTCCCTCTGACTTATGCCCCTGGGTTCCAAACCACTAGACTAATCTGTCCACCTCTCCCTGTCCCCACTCATGCCCACATCCTCTGAACCTTGGTGCTGAGTTTCTGAAGACTGGTCCGAGTGTGAAAGAGGCCATGGTCACTTCGGTTAAGCCTGTGCAGGCAAAGGAAAGGAGTGGAGGTCAGACCCAGCCATGGTGCCTTGGCTCTACACCCTGTCCCCAGGCTTCTCAGCTCCCCATCAGCCCACCTGGCCTGGACATCAGCCGCCTTCTCCTGGGCCAAGGCCCACACACGTTCCCGCTGCCCATACAGCTTTCGGCTTTGGCTCAGCTCCCGGACAGACTGCAGCACCTCAGCCTGTGCCCTCTGGAGGTTCTCTGCTCCCTAGGGGCGTGGACACAGGAAGTCCTGATCCAGACCACCTCCATCCCTGAGTTAGCCCTTCCTTCACCCCATCCACTGAACCATACCTTCCGAAGCACCTGCTCCTTAGCACTCCGCCCCGTGCCCCCAGCCAGGTCACGGTATCGGTCAGATGCCTGGAGCCGGGCTTGGCCCCCAGCCACGGTGGCATCTAGCAGGCAGCGCCAGGCACCGAACACCATCCTGCCTCTCCCCAGAGAAAGACTGTGTTAAGGAGGGGAGCACTCCAAAGCTTCACGAGACACCCCCCTCCCAGCACCATGGGAGACAGACAGCTTTCCCATCCCCCTCGTCTGGGAGCCCATCAATCGATCAGCCCATTATCTCAGCCACAAGGATCCCTCATGCCCTCCACCGCCATCCAGTGTCCTTGCTGGGTCAGCTGCTCTCCTCCTGCTGTATCAGCTCCACCTACAGCTCACGTGCCCTCCCCACAGGTTCCTGGGGTTGAGTGCCTCATTCCTTCTTGGCTCCCAGTTCCTCCCACCCCACCCCACTGTGGGACTCACCTGCTGTCCATCTCCCCACTCCGGTGTCCTTCCCTCTTCAAGAATGGCCCAGCCAGTTTCTGGAGTGCCTGGTGGGAAAACCATCACAGACCCAATTCCCTTTCAAAGACCCCATGTATGAGAACACAGGGCCAGAATATGATAATACCCCTCACTTTGCTAAGAGCTTTACATGCATTAACTTATTCCATCCTTGCAAGAACCCTGCGTGAAGGTACAATTATTGTTATTCCCATTTTACAGAGAAAGAAATTGAGGCCCAGAAAGTTAAGTAACTTATCCAAGGTCACACAACTTAATAGTACCACAGCAGGGACTTGACACACACGTGCCTGATTCTAGGCACATGCTCTTGACCAGAACAGGAGTATGTGTGGAGCCACACTGCTGGTGGTGTAAAAGAGGCCAGAATAAAAGGAAAGGTCCAGAGAAAAGAGTCCCATACCTGCCCATACTCCCGTTCAATGGCTGCCCTCTGCTTGCTGTAGGACCTGTGGAGATTGGGGAGGGTGGGGTGGGGGTGGTGTTACTGTTTGGTCCATTTCTCCCACCCTCCATCCTCTCTTCAGCGTGGGCAGGAAGGAGTGGGGAGTCAGGCCTAGAGTGACTACACTGACACTGAAGAGCGAGTCCTTGAGATCACCTCGGGCAGCCGCAGCACAGGACAACCACACCTCAGTGCTCAGAGCCTCAGCAGTATCTTCCCCACCCCTGGAGAACCATCTGTGGGCTTGGAGGTGAGGACGCATGGGGGCCTGGGTACAGAGTCCGCCAGCCTTCCAACAGGTCTGGGGTGGCGGGGGCAGGGGGGGGGGCGGCTTCTGCACAAAGCTTGATTGTGGGGGTGGCGGGGCAGTGTGGGGGTGGCGGGGCGGTGTGGAGTGAAGGGCTTTGAGGGAGGGTCCCAGTGTGTTTATATGTGTTGGAGTGGGCAGGATAATTCCTATCCGGTATGAGAGAGGCCTAAGGTGAAGGACTTGAATGGGCAGGTTGGAGAGCTCTTCACCCCCGCCCACACCGACAGCTGTAGTATGTTGGAGAAGGGGCGGAGCATGTGACAGAGAAAGTGGGGGTATGTGGAGGGGGTCAGGGGTTACCTGATATCCTCCAGTAGGTCTGCCTCTCTCTGCTGCCGGGTCTGAAGGATGCTCAGCTGCTCCAGGAAGCGAAGCTTCACCTCCTGGGCCGGCTTCACCTGTAGGGGTAAAAAGAAGATGAAGACCCCTGGCGCGGGGACCTGAAAAACACTCCGCGCTGGGAGCGGTGAGGGGGCGGGGCCAAGGAGGAGCTGGGATGTTTCCTCGGTTACTTCTGGGTTGGCCTTTGACCCCTGCCTACTCTTCGACCCCCCCCGCCCGGGCGGGTCTAGTGCCCGCTTGGTCCCCATCACTCCCCCAGCCCGCCAGGAGTCCCCGTTTCCAGGCCAAGCGCACTTTTCGGGGCGGCGGCTGCATCTCCGCTCCGGCCCAGGCAGCGACTCGACTCCGGAACTCGAGGAAGCCCCGCCCACATGCAAGCCCCGCCCCTGTCCGGCTCCGCCCTCGCCCCGCCCACGCCTGGTCAGTCTACTTGCTGCGCGGCAGAGCGCGAGGGGGCCGCAGAGAAACTGAACCTCCGTTACTGCTGCGAATACCCCGGAAAGGGTCCGCGCCGCCCGGTGGACCCCGCGTCCGCTGGACAGTAGGGGGAAACCTCAGGTTTCTGTGTCAAGACGCCTGGGTTCTATTTCTAGTAGGGAGCTGCTGACTCAGCCCATAATCATTTCTAATCATTCATTTACATATGCAGATCTCCAATCCTGACGTGACGGCTGAAGGACGGCGAGGAACTCAATCTATGACCAGGAAAACTGAATCACTGGATGCCTCATTGAAGATGCGTCTGATGAGGGAAACAGGGCTGGTCCAAGGCCTTTTCCCAATTCCCACTGAACTGGAAAAGCCGGCGTGTAAGCGAGGATGAGAAAGACGCCTGTAGCCAGGAAGGAACCAGTACCAGAGGAAAAGACAGGTACATCCTGGGCCAATGGAGAAGAAACAACCAGCGGGCATGAGCTGGGAGATGAACGTGGGGACCTGTGGCCTAGAAAGCCTCTATCACCTTTAGGTTCTGCACCCCTGCTCCACCCCACCCCTGCACTGCCTTCTGGAGATGTGCACACCCTTTCCTCATCCTTCTCACCTTTACGTGGCTCACACCTCCTCACCACACCCGACTTGGAAAAGGCAGGTATCTGTGGCCCAAATTCCGGATTCGTATTTCCAACAGCTCACCTCCATGAAGATCACCTCAGGAGATCTAAATAGGTACCTCAAACTTTTAAAACAGCTCCTTCCACCTGATCCTTCCCCAGTCACCTCTCCCAGTTAACATACTAAATGGAACCATTCTCCATACAGTGAGGAAAGTCAGAAACCCAGAGTCTATGTGCCTTCCCTTCTACCCCCACATTCCATCCATCAGTTCAGTTCGTTGCTCAGTTGTGTCTGATTCTTTGAGACCCCATGGACTACAGCACACCAGGCTTCCCTGTCCATCACCAACTCCCGAAACTTACTCAAACTCATGTCCATTGAGTCAGTGATGCCATCCAACTATCTCATCCTCTGTTGTTCCCTTCTCTTCCTACCTTCAATCTTTCCCAGCAACAAGGTCTTTTCAAATGAGTCAGCTTTTCACATCAGGTGGCCAAAGTATTGGAGTTTCAGCTTCAGCATCAGTCCTTCCAATGAATATTCAGGACTGATTTCCTTTAGGATGGACTGGTTGGATCTCCTTGCAGTCCAAGGGACTCTCAAGAGTCTTCTCCAGCACCACAGTTCAAAACCATCAATTCTTCGACGCTCAACTTTCTTTATAGTCCAGCTGTCACATCCATACATGACTACTGGAAAAACCATAGCTTTGACTAGATGGACCTTTATTGGCAAAGTAATGTCTGCTTTTTAATATGCTGTCTAGGTTGGTCATAGCTTTTCTTCCAAGGAGGAAGTGTCTTTTAATTTCATGGTTGCAATTACCATCTGCAGTGATTTTGGAACCCCCCCCAAAATAAAGTCTGTCACTCTTTCCATTGTTTCCCCATCTATTTGCCATAAAGTGATGGGACCAGATGCCATGATCTTAGTTTCCTGAATGTTGAGTTTTAAGCTAACTTTTTCACTCTCCTCTTTCACTTTCATCAAGGGGCTCTTTAGTTCTTCTTCACTTTCTGCCATAAGGGTGGTGTCATCTGCAGATCTGAGGTATTGATATTTCCATCCATCAGGAAGTCTTAAATGTTCTATCTCCCACTTAATAACTTCTCTGATTTTCTAGAACCAACAGCCTGGTCCAAGCCCCCATTATCAGTCTCCCATATGGTCTGGTACCTGGTCTCTTTCAGTCTTCCCCCCAACAACCCATTGTTCAGAAAACAGCCTGAGTGATCAATCTTTTTTTAAAAAGGAGAAAATTTCATCCCTCTTCCCTAAAACTCTTCGATTGCTTCAGAATAAAATCATGGCCTACAAGACTGTGCACGATCAGGTCCCTCCCCATCTTTCCCCTCAGCCCATACTGTGGTGTCACTCCAGTCTCCTTGCTCTTCCCCCAATATCCCAAGTCCCTTCCCATTGCAGAGCCTTCATACCTACTGCCTTTCCATTCCTTCTGGAGTGCTCCTTCTCCCAGCATTCCACATGCCTGGCTTCTTATTCTTACATTTCAGCTCTTCACAGAAACCCTTCCACCCAGCCCAGTGCACATCACTTCGGTTTAGTTGTTTCACAGCACTGATTGTGTGTGTGCATCTTCTGTTTTCCCTCTACAGTGGAAGCTCCATTAAAGCAAGGACCCCATCTCTTTTGTTCACACTATATCCCAAATACCTGGCCCAATTAGGTGTTCAGTATATACATGTTGAATAACTGAATGAATGAATGGCAGCCTTTTTGTTTCAAGGTTTATTAACAGTGACCCATCCTTTTTGGCTCCTCTTTGACCCACCTCCCAACCCTAATCAACCTCCCACTCTAGGGCTTCACTGTAGTTTCTGAATGTTAAAGATGGGGTAGGATAAACTTGGAGATCATTCAAATTTGTGCCTTCCAGGGACTTCGCTGGCAGTCAGGTGGTTAAGACTTCATGCTTCCACTGCAGGGGGATGCCAGTTTGATCCCTGGTCAGGGAACTAAGATCCCGCATGCCAAGTGGTGTGGCCAAAAAAAAAAAAAAAAGTTTGCCTTCCAAATCTTTTTACTGTTAATGCATAAAACAATTCTTTTCAAACTCCAAATCTCTCACAGAATCCCTACATATCAAATACATAAAGCAGGAAGTGCCCTTCTTGAGGGAAACTATGTGGGCCTTACAGTTCTGAGAAACAGTTTGACATTCATTGTTCTGCTTATTTCAGTTACTTCATGGTACAGGTGAGTCAGCGGAGGCCAAGCGCGGCGCCATGACCTGCCTCTTTTCTGAACCGGATGCTGTCTCGGGAGCTCCTGGCCCTGTGCTCCTTCCACAGCACCAGACTGGACTCTGTAGAGTCTTTCCAGCCAGGGCAGACGTGCCCCGGCAGTGTCTGCCATGGGGAGAGCTTGGGTCTTTGATTACCTACCCCTCAGACTGCTGTCCCAGAGTCATGTGAGGGGCTGGCTGCGGGGTAGACTGGAAGTGCAGGGAGTTTGGGTGGGGAAGCCAGGTGTCTGTGTAGGAAGGCCATTGGGGCTCGGGGGCTGGGGGCTGGAGGGTTGAGAAGGGCTGCCCAGGCCTGTGGTGGTCTCTCCCTTCCTCAGGATGAGGCTGCTCAGCTCCTGGAGTAGCTGCTCCTCCAGGGAGCCATGTGTCTGGGGGCTGCTCTTGGAAGGGGGGCCTGGAGGGGGCTCAGGTGGCCTCTCCTCCCAGGCCTGGGGGCCTGCTTTGTACAGAAGATATTGATCAAAGGACCTCTGGCTGGGGAGGGCGGTCTCCGGCTTGGCTGTCCGCTCCCGTGGGGTAGAGAAGGAGGTGGAGATGTCCTCGGTCAGCTCGGGGAAGGCCCCCACTTCCTCATACACCGGCTCCTCATACACAGGTTCCTCCAGTTCTTCCTGCTCCTCCACAGACCCCTGGGATGACTTCATTGGCTGGATGAGAATGGGGTCACCAGAGGCAGGCACAGATTAGAGTTCCAAGATTATTAATCGCTAACATTTATTGAGCTCTTCCTCTTGACCAGATGCTGCAAAAATACTTTTGCATGTATGATGTCAAAAACAGCCCTGTATAATGGATACACTGCAGGTGAGTGAGCTGAGGTACGGAAGAGTTAAATAAGTTGCCCAGGATCACACAGTAGGTAAATGGTGGAGCTGGGGCTTGAACCCAGGTCTGTCTGACTCCAAAATGCATTCTCTTAACCACTTCCTTCTACTTCTCAAATCCTGTGACCACTTCCCCCTTTCTTCACTGCATCCTACCATCCCTTGTTTTCCTCATTCCTTCAGGTCGCAACACTCTCTGTCCACCCGCACACACACTCACGTATGGCCTGCATCGGGCAAATACAGAGAGCACATGGGCTCAAGCAGCACAGAGCATAGGGCTGACAGGCACAGAACTGGAGCAGGCACAATACTCACAAAGAACATGGACAGGGTCCTCCGGTTGTGAAGTCGCCGCTGGGCACAGGTAGGGTGGGGAGGCAAGGAGGGAGAGACACAGAGACACAGTGAGGCCTGGCAGCAGGAGCTTCAGGTGGAGAATTGGGGCACAGAGAAGGCAGAGGGGGCACCAGGCTGGCAGACATGCCATTTCCTCCTGCAGTGTGCACAGGGCATGGGCAGGGACGGCTAGGGGAACCTCACCAGGGTCTGATTGGCAGATAGGAGGGTGGCCCCACTGTCATCCCCACGGATGGGCAGCAAAGGCATGGTGCCAAACTTCTGACGGGCGAGGTCAGAGGAGGAATGGCGTCGTAAGACCACTGGCTGCTGGTCATCGTGCTGGAGAGAGGGCGGGGGAGGCACCGGTGGGCATGGGAGGTGCTGAGGGTAGAGCTGGGCCCACAGACCTGGCTCTCAGCTCCCTCCTTCCCCTCACCTGGGCTTTGAGGATGCTGGTGGTCCAGTCCCACATCTCGTCCTCGTCTGTGCAGGACAGGTAGCTGGGGGTGATCAGAGTGGGATCACCAGGAGGGAAAGGGTCACAACTAGAGAGGTGGAGGATAGGAAAGGCCAGAGGACGGGGAGCCTGGCTGGGAGGTACTCACAGGTGCATCTTCTCCAGCATCAATGTGAAGCCCCACCTGAGAAGCAAAGGAGACCAGTGATGTGGGTGATCAGAAAGCCAGAGGGGTGGTGGCATTTCATGCCTCTAGAAGGGTGGACTGGGGGGGAAAAACTCACGGGGTGGGAGGCTTGAACTTTTTGCGGATTCCAAGGTAGACCTTGGCATCTTCCAAAGGCCACTCTCGTTCCGGTTTAGAGCTCTGACAACATGAAGGCCAGCAGTGAGGTTGAGAGGTGAGAGAGAAGGATCATGGTTAAGGAGGTCAATAAACCATGGAAGCACTGGAGTTGTATGAAGTCAAAGGGTCAGAGAGGTCAAAGGGCCAGGGAAGCAATGAGACTGATGGAAAAATGGGCTGTGGAGTGACAGGGTCGAGCAGTCAGGGCTCCTCCCACATAGCCATCCAGCCTCCCTCGGCATTCGCCCAGGGCCCACCTTCTTCTCCTTGAGCAGCAGCAGGCAACGGCCACGCAGCAGAAAGAACCTCTCCTGGAAGCGGTTTCCCAGCAAGCGGGGGGGCTCCTCCCGACACCGCAGCAGCCCCACCCGTGGGCTCTCACGCCGGATACCTGGGCACACGTGGGCAGGGCAGGGCTAGGTGGAGGGTCCCTGGGAGAGGCCTGGGGCAGGGGGTGGTGGTGGTGCTGGGCTGAAGAAGGAGGCTCACCTGTGAAGAGGCAGCCAGCATGGGCCAGAGAGACTTTTCTCAGGAGCAGGGAGGCCGAGCAGGGCTCTGGAAGTTGGCACCATTGGAGGGCCTGCTCAAGGACCCTTTCCTTGGGGTGCAGTGGCCGCTCTAGGGGGCAAGATGAGGGTAGGTGTCAACCAGATATCCGTCCACAGCCTGGCGCCCCCTCCTCCTCGCCCACCAGTCACTCATTCATTCGTCCAGCCAGCCACAGGCATAATTTAGCACTGACTGTGCCAGGCACCCGGCTGCCCTGGGGATACAGTAGGGAGCCTGAAACACCCAGCCTGCCTTCACAAAGCCCACAGCCTGGTAAGGGAGCAGAGAGTAACAGATAAGTAAATCAGGTGAAGACAAACCAATATTCTGAAGGAAACAATAAAAAGCTGAGAGAGAGAAACAGGGCAGCTACTGAGATGATAGGGTGACCAGGCAAAGCCTTTCAGAGGAAGCATTTGAAGATGAGACACAGAGCCTGAAGGATTGGGAAGAATAAGCCATTCAGAGATGGGGGAAGAGGACTCCAGGGACGATGAAATGCAGCACCAAAGGCCCTGAGTTAGGAAAGATGTGCTTGAACTTAACAGCCAGCACGGCTGAAGCAAGGAAAACATGTCATTTGAGATGAAGTCTGAAAAATAAGTGAGTGCCAGATATTCAGGGTCTTGTAGGCTAGAATAAAGGGTTTGGATTTTATTTTAAGTGCAATGGGAAGCCATTGGAAGGTTTTAACCACGGGAATGGCATGATGTAATTTATGCTTGAACATGCTCATTGACTGCTGTGTGGAAAATGGCTTGTTGGAAGGCAAGAAGGGACACTGGCCAGTTGTGCCCTTTATGGAGCTGTACATTTTCGTGGTTAGTGTTGGGGTGCAGAAAGATCATGGTGACTTCAACTAAAGTGGTAGCAATGGAGATGGAGAGGTGGTATATTTAGAAAGATACTTTTAGACTCAAGAGGATTAGTTAGCCGGTAGGTATGAAGATGAAGGAACTGAAGGAGTCCCAGAGGAGTCCCAAGTGTCTGGCCTCGATAACTGAGTGAATGCTGATTCAATGACTGAGTAGGGAAAACTAGGAAATGGCTTGAGCTTTTTGTCAGGGGAGGGGGTTGGGAATTGAATTTGGTCTTAGAATTTTTTATTCACTTTTTTTTTTTTTGGTTGTACACGTGGCATGTGGGACCACTGGTTCCCCAACCAGAGATCAAACCTGCATCCCCTCCAGTGGAAGTGTGGAGTCTTAACCACCGGACTGCCAGGGAAGTCAGGTCTTGGACATTTAAAATATGACATGTTACAAGATGTACAAGTGCAGGAGTCAAGCAGGCAGCTGGCTATGTGAGTCTGGAGCTCAGAGGAGGGGTCTGGACCACACATAAACATTTGGGGCCAACTTATTAGTGGTATTTAGAGGCACAAGAATGGATAAGGCTCACCCAAGGAAACACACAGAGAAAGGAAGAGGGTTGAGGATTGAGCCCCAAGTCCCTCCAGCATTTGGAGGCTGGGCAAAGTAGACAGAGACGCCTCCTCTGAGGTGAAAGAGAAACCAAGGGTGTTTGGGGCCCACGAAAGACAAGAGTACAGAGAGTATTGAGAAAGGGTGAGTAGGAACTTCTCTGGTGGTCCAGCAGCTGAGACTCCGCACTCCCGATGCAGGGGGTCTGGGTTCGATCCCTGGTCAGGGAATAGATCCCACATGTCGCAACTAAAAATCCCACTTGATGCAACTAAGACTTGGCACAGCCAAACAAATAAATACAAAAAGGAAAAAAAAAAAGAAAGCCTGAGAGGACAGCTGCTCATCTGGTAACCCAGAAGTCTTGGTGACTTTCACCCCGAACACATGTGCCTGCGCACATGCGCTGTCATACGCACCAAGCTCCCCGTGCTCTCGAATCTCAAACGTCACCCACAAGTCCGTCCCAGCTGCCGTCCCCCGAATCTCCAATACTTGGTTGGTCAGCTCCTCAGCAGTCAGTGTTGGGGATACCTGGGGTCAGGGCAAGAGCAGAGGACCCATGCAGGTCAGGCCACTGCCCCTGCTGCCCACCATCCTCTCATCTCTCCTCCTGTCCCCTCAGGACTCACCTTCAGGGTGACACAGTTGTCTGGGAGCTGCTGCTCTATGAAGACCTCCATGATGAGGTCTCCAGCCTGGGACAGCTGAGGGGAGGAGTAAAGAAATGAGGAGGACACAGTACAAAGAATCAAGGTCAGAGGACTCCTTAGGTTGTCTCATGAGTGCTTCCCCTACAGAGGCCTCCTCTGAACCCTCACCCCAAACATCCCTCAGACCCTTTAAAGAGAAGAAACTCCAGGCGTGGTGGCACTGTGTGCGGTAGCGCTTGGGAAGACAGGTTGGAGTCTGGGTTCCAACTCTGCCACTCGCTACAGTACAACCTTGGATAAGTGACCCTTCAAACCTCAGTTTCTTTGAAAAAATGGGACCACCTACCTCTTAGAGTTGTGTGGCACTAAAGTGAGATTACAAGTGCTTGGAATATAATTCGTCCCCAGATGTTAGCTACAGCATTTATTAGTCTTCTCACCTCTTTGTCTAACTTAGCTAACCCTTCGTTGGATCTCTACACCTGGAACTAAAGTGCTTCTGCCACCCTTCTGTAATGAAGAACCCTCAGGGTAGAATAAATGGAGCAAATCCTAAACCAACCACCTCTCCCCAAGGCGCTCCTCTCCTTGGGTTTCCTGTGGCCTAGAAGCAGAAGGTCACCTTCCTATCTCGATGTCCCCTCCTGGCCCACTCAGAAGTCTAGGGTCAGGACAAGTTACCTGCACATCCTTCCAAGTGGTGATAAGACTGACCTCCAAGTCAATCTGGGCTACCTGGTCAGGGTCAATCTGTGGAAGAGCCAAAAGGGTGTGTGTCTGTGGGTGTCTGTGTGTCGGTGTGTGTGTGTATTAGCGGGAGGCTGCCGGGAAAGAGGGTAAGTCCAGAGACATGTGCAAGACCAGAGCCCCTGGAGGAGAGGGGGAGAGGCCAGAAGAGCCGAGAGCTAAGGGGCAAGGATGTTAGGAGTGTGGTTACAGGAGACGGGGCCCAGGGCTCTGGGATGGGGTTCCTGATGCAGAGGGCCTTTGGAGGGTAAGGTTAGGGGTTTGTTGGGACAAGCAGGATCCAGCATCCAGGGAGAGGGACCATAGGTCAGGGGTCGGGAAAGCTTACATCAAAGACAGAGATGTAGCCATCGATGAGCTCCTGCAGCACGCGCACCTCGTGCTCCCCCCGCCCATCTGTCTGGAACACGCTGGGCGCGAACAGCAATGCCAGGTTTCGCGTGCACATCTGGTTCAGAGAAGCGCACTTCTGCACCCTGTGGAGGGGTGTGAGGGTCTCAGGTGGGTACAGCAGTCATTTGGTAAACACTTATTGAGTCCCTGCTATATGCCTGGGCTAAGCACTTGGGCTACAGCAGTGAGTTAGACACAACCCTGCCCTCAAGGAGCTCCAGTCTAGGGGAGAGACAGACTTACACATAGGAGTCAGCAAACTTTTTATGTAAGTTTATAGATAGTAAATATTTTAGGCTTTCATGCTGTACCATCTGTCACAACCCCTCAATTCTGCTCTGGTGGTGTGAAAGGAACCATGGGATATATATAGAAGAATGGGTATGACTTTACATTTTATGTACAAAACTTTATTTACAAAAATAAGCAATAAGCTGGATTTGGCCCAGAGGCCATAATTATCCAGTCTGTAATCAGTACCATACAACTGAGACTCATCCTAGAATCATCTAAAAAATCTGTCTCTCCCAATAGACTGGTAAAGGTAGACTTGCATCTTATTCCTCTTTGTGTCTCCAACATCTAATCCTTTGCTGCCAAAGAATATTAAATAAAACAAAATAATGCCAATTGTTCACCATTTCTGAATGCTTACTACATATATGCCAGGTGCTGTGGTAAGTTTACAACGAGTACATCATTTAAATCTCATATAACCTATGAGGTGGATGGTTGTGGTGATGGTTTAGTTGCTGAGTCATGTCTGACTCCTTGCGACCCCCTGGACTGTGGCTCACCAAGCTCCTCTGTCCATGGGATTTCCCAGGCAAGAACACTGGAGTGTGTTGCCATGCCCTACTACAGGGAATCTTCCCAGACCACGGATTGAACCCTGGTCTCCTGCATTAGCAGGAGCATTCTTTACCGCTGAGCCATCAGGGAAGCCCATGAGGTGGATACTATACCTTATACCATCTTCCTGTTACAAATGAGGAAACTGAGGCTCAAAGAAAACTGTTAATTTATCCAAAGTCATGTGCTAGAATAACGGAGTCAGATTGAGGCCTAGGTCTGTCTGACCCCAAAGTCCATCCTGTGAACCTTTATGCTGTTACACCTTCACTGAACAATTGTCTATGGGGTGGATATGTGAATGTGAGTGATTGGACAGAGGTAACGAAGGATCGGGGGGAAGCCTGCAGGGGTCTGGCTGTACTGACCGATAGAGATGCCCAATGAGGGTGGCCAGTGTGCGGCGGTTGACCCGTGGCAGGCAGCCAATCACTTCTTTGTATTTCTCCAGGCGCTGGTTCTTCTGGGGCAGCTCTGGGGATGTGATGGGCAAGGGGTGGTGAGAGTCGGGGAAAGAAGAGCAGAGGGATTTTTAGAGAAACAAACCCAGGATGGATGTGTCTCTGCCCCTTCCCACCTTTCCCTGAGCTGAGTCCCTGGGTGATCAGCCAATTGTGGCAGGAGTGTTGGGGTGAGGGCTGCCTAATCCCACAAGGGTGCCTTATAGATTCTGGGGGGGCAGGGCGTGGAGTTCCTGGCTGGGTCTCCGTTGCCCATGAGGCTCTTGTACCCACCAGCAGCCTCCCTCCAGCGAGGCAGCAACCGCGCAGAGGTCACAGGATCATCAAGCTCTCGAAAGAAGCGTTTGAGTGTGTCGGTGACATCCTCCACAAAGTGCTCCCCTGGCCGAAGCTTCACGGACCGGGCATCCCGCCGGAACTCAGCCAGCAGCTTCAGGCTGCGGGCGCGGGCACCCCCTTTCCGGTATACGCCCTCCAGCCGGAGCCCTGTGAACAGCCAGCATCTCAGCTTACCGCTGCCCAAGACCTGCTATCACTCACCCAGTGCCCTGTCTGTGACCCACCCCCCCATACTGTACCTGGCTATTGGGGGTAGGATGGTCAGACAGAAATCAGCCTCTCTGGCCTTGCTTCTCAGGTCCCTACTCCAGCCCTCGCCTTCAGAAGGTCCATCCCTAACCATGCCATCACACTGCAGCTCCCTTCTCTCCTCACAACTTTGATCTTTAAATAGCACCCTATGAAATCACATTATACTCAGGATATGTTATTCACAGGTTTTGAATTTATGAATTCATCTACCTCCTGAAATGTATTTGGAACCCCCAAATCAATACCTGTGGCACTCTGCAGTCACTTGTGAACATGCACAAATGGAGAAAATTTTCAGTTGCCTGATGAACATTTTCCCAGCTAAGGCCTCAAGCAGTAAACAAGTGTCATTCTAATGGTATATTTAGAGACACATATTTTTGCATTCTTGTTCTTCTTTGGGGAGGGGGGTGGAATCTCACTGTTTAAAATGGCCCCCAATTTAGGGCTGAAGTGCGGTCTAGTGTTCCTAAGTACCAGAAGGCTGTGATGTGCCTTGTGGAGAAAACACATGTGTCAGATAAGCTTTGTTCAGGCATGAGTTATAGTACTGCTGGCAGCAAGTTCAAAGTTAACGAATCAACTGTATAGTAAATAGAGTGTCTTTAAAGCAGACTCATGGATACAGAAAACAAACTAGTGGTGACCAGTATGGAGAGGGAATAGGGAAGGAGCAGTATACTGTTTGATATAAAATAAACTGTAAGAATATATTGTATAACACAGGGAAAACAGAAAATATTTTAGAATAACTATAAATGGAGCACAATCTTCAAAAATAGTGAATCACTATATTGTACCCCTATAATTTACCAAATATTTTACATCAACCATACTTCAATTAAAAAATAATAAAATAAAAAAATTTAAAAGAGGAAAGCTTGGACCTATACTCAATATCTTATAATAACCTATAATGGAAAAGAATCTGAAAAAGAATATAGGTATTATATATTTATACACACACACACACACACACACACACAACTGAATTACTTGGTCGTACACCTGAAACTAACACATTGTGAAATAATTCAATTTAAAAAGAGAGGAAAAGAGATGAAAACTTAAGAAACATTAAAAGTGTCTTCAAACAGAAGCACACATAAAACAATGTTACATATTCATCAACTGATGAAAATACGACCAGAATTTCCCAGGAACTTAACTCTGTATTTCCACTGGGGCAACACTTCAGCATTCATTGATCCAGTGTTTTCAGTGACTTTATAACTGCCATGAATCATGAGAACTGAGTGTATTTGTTTCCTTAATTATTACCCATCATTCCCACAAGGCTCTGAGCTTCACAGAACCTTCCCCGTTCACTGCCCCACCCGCCGTGGCTGGCACAGGGGAGCAGCTCAATAAATATGTGTTGAATGAAGCGTGGTGGTGCAAGATCTGTGGAGCAGCAGGGAAGAACACCCACACTTTCTCCAGGGCTTTTCACTGGGCCTCTGACTTCAATCCTCCTAGGAACACGTGTGAGGCTGAGAAGCGGATGGGGTCTATTAAGTTTGGGGAGTCAGTACATAAGGCTACTGCAAAGGCGTGGAGGATGTCTTTAACCACTGACTCTCCATTGTCTGTGTAGTAAACACAACTATTTGTAGGCGCATGGATGTCCTTTTTCCCCTTTACTGTCCTCCTTAGTTTTCTGAGAATTTTCTTCTCAAGAGTCCAGCCTTCTAAAGAGGGTTTGCTGGAGGAAAAGAATTAATTTGATCCTTACTCGATAAAGAGAAAAAAGCAGAGGCCAAAACTCACAAAGAATTCTGGGAACCCCTTGCAGAGTTCATCCTTTATGGCTGGAAAACCCTCCCACACAGAATAATTCTACTCAGACCCTCAACGATTTTGCTGCTCAGCTTGGCTCTTGCCAAATAGCTGCACTCTCTCTGTTCTCCATAGCTCTGCATCTCCAGTCACATCTGAGGGCCCCGCTCCTTCCATGCCCACACCCCCACAGTAAGAGTAGCTATGGAACACTTCAGTTCAGTTCAGTTGCTCAGTCATGTCTGACTCTTTGTGACCCCATGGACTGCAGCACCCCAGTCCTCCCTGTCCATCACCAACTCCCAGAGCTTACTCAAACTCATGTCCATTGAGTCAGTGATGCCATACAACCATCTCATCCTCTGTCGTCCCCTTCTCCTCCTGCCTTCAATCTTTCCCAGCATCAGGGTCTTTTCAAATGAGTCAGTTCTTCACATCAGGTGGCCAAAGTATTGGAGTTTCAGCTTCAACATCAGTTCTTCCAATGAATATTGGGGACCGATTTCCTTTAGGATGGACTGGTTGGATCTTCTTGAAGTCCAAGTGACTCTCAAAAGTCTTCTCCAACACCACAGTTCAAAAGCATCAATTCTTCGGCGCTCAGCTTTCTTTATAGTCCCACCCTCTCATCCATCCATGACCACTGGAAAAACCATAGCTTTGACTAGGCAGACCTTTGTTGGCAAAGTAATGTCTCTGCTTTTTAATATGCTGTCTAGGTTAGTCATAACTTTCCTTCCAAGGAGTAAGCGTCTTTTAATTTCATGGCTGCAGTCACCATCTGCAGTGATTTTGGAGCTCCCAAAAATAAAGTCTCTCACTGTTTCCCCATGTATTTGGCATGAAGTGATGAGACCCGGATGCCATGATCTTAGTTTTCTGAATGTTGAGCTTTAAGCCAACTTTTTCACTCTCCTCTTTCACCTTCATCAAGAGGCTCTTTAGTTCTTCGCTTTCTGCCATAAGGGTGGTGTCATCTGCATATCTGAGGTTACTGATATTTCTCCTGGCAATCTTGATTCCAGCTTGTGCTTCATCCAGCCCAGTGTTTCTCATGATGTACTCTGCATATAAGTTAAATAAGCAGGGTGACAATATACAGCCTTGATGTGCTCCTTTTCCTATTTGAAACCAGTCTGTTGTTCCATGTCCAGTTCTAACTGTTTCTTCCTGATCTGCAGATTTCTCAAGAGGCAGGTCAGGTGGTCTGGTATTCCCATCTCTTTCAGAATTTGCCACAATTTATTGTGGTCCACACAGTCAAAGGCTTTGGCATAGTCAATAAAGCAGAAATAGATGTTTTTCTGGAATTCTCTTGCTTTTTCAATGATCTAGTGGACATTGGCAGTTTGATTTCTGGTTCCTCTGCCTTTTCTAAAACCAGCTTGAGCATCTGGAAGTTCATGGTTCACGTACTGTTGAAGCCTGGCTTGGAGAATTTTGAGCATTACTTTTCTAGCGTGTGAGATGAGTGCAACTGTGCTATAGTTGGAGCATTCTTTGGCATTGCCTTTCTTTGGGATTGGAATGAAAACTGACCTTTTCCAGTCCTGTGGCCACTGCTGAGTTTTCCAAATTTGCTGGCATATTGAGTGCAGCACTTTCACAGCATCATCTTTTAGGATTTGAAATAGCTCAACTGGAATTCCATCACCTCCACTAGCTTTGTTCATAGTGAGTGTTTCTAAGGCCCACTTGCCTTCACATTCCAGGATATCTGACTCTAAGTGAGTGATCACACCATCATGATTATCTGGGTCATGAAGATCTTTTTTGTACAGTTCTTCTGTGTATTCTTGCCACCTCTTCTAAATATCTTCTGCTTCTGTTAGGTCCATACCATTTCTGTCCTTTATTGAGCCCATGTTTGCATGAAATGTCCCTTGGTATCTCTAATTTTCTTGAAGAGATCTCTAGTCTTTCCCATTCTATTGTTTTCCTCTATTTCTTTGCACTGATCACTGAGGAAGCCTTTCTTATCTCTCTTTGCTATTCTTTGGGACTCTGCATTCAAATGGGTATATCTTTCCTTTTCTCCTTTGCTTTTTGCTTCTCTTTTTTCCATAGCTATTTGTAAGGCCATCTCAGACAGCCATTTTGCTTTTTTGCATTTCTTTTTCTTGGGGATGGTCTTGATCCCTGTCTCCTATACAATGTCACGAACCTCTGTCCATAGTTCATCAGGCACTCTATCAGATCTAGTCCCTTAAATCTATTTCTCACTTAACCACCTATAGGTCCTAAATGCATCACATGTGCTCTTTATCACCACTATCCTGGAACATGAGACTGTGAGGAGCCCCATTTTCTTTCTTTTTATTTTTTGGCCATACCATACGGCATGTGGGATCTTCCTTGACCAGGGATCGAACCTGTACCCCCTGCATTGGGAATGTGGAGTCTTAACCACTGGAACTGCCAGGGAAGTCCAACAGCCCCATTTTATTTTTTAAAATCTATTTAATTATTATTAAAGTTTTCAGCTGTACTGTGCGACATGTGGGATGTTAGTGGCATGTGGGATCTTTGTTTTCTGACCAGGTGTTGAACCTGTTCCCCCTGCATTGGGAGCCTGGATTCCTAACCATTTAACCAGCAGGGAAGTCCTGGCCCACTTTAAAGATGAGGGAACTGAGGCTCAGAAAGGCAGAGCAGCTTGTCACTGTCAGGTTGCAGTCTCTGGAGGCAAAGTTTTTGAAGGCAAGTCACATGCACACATCTCCCTCCTCAATCCCATCTAACCTGCAGTGCCCATGTTCCCCATCCCTCACTAGCTCAGTGTCAGCCAGTACCCACTCACCATGCTGAGTGACAAAACTGATGCAGGCATCCACGATGATGGGGATGTCACCCCGGCTCATCTGCTGCTCCTGCAGCCCTGTGCCTCCCCCACCGGCTGCCCCCTCAATGGCCGCGTTCCATGCTGAGAAGTCTAGCCGGCCCTCTGCCTGTAGATACAGTGTCCTGAGACCCGAGAGATCTGAGTCAGAGCCAGCTCCAGGGGAGTCCTCAAGCTAAGAGGCCCAGGAGCACAAGGATCATACTTCCCAGAGACACCAGCAGGGGGCAGCAACACCCAACCCAGACAGGGCCCCTGACTAGGGAAGTGACTTTGAGGAAGTGGGCAGTGGTCCAGCAGGCCTGGGTGGAAGGTGTGAACTGTGCTCTAGGAAGCGGGCCGAGTCAAGGGTAGGGGCAAGACTTACCTTCCTGTCTCCACCAAAACCAAATGCTCTTTCTTGTCCGGGGTGTCAGCTGCTGAGACCACACCTTGGAGGAGAATCATGGGACATTATCATTGTCGTCTTCATCATAGTGATTAATATTCATTAAGTATTTAAGGTATGTAGGTTCCATGCTAGGAGGTTTACAATCAATACTGCCTTAAACCTTTTGAGTTACATACTATTATCCCCACTTCAGGTTCAGACGGTAAAGAATCTGCCAGCAATGAAGGATACCCGTTTCACATAAACTCAGAGATGTTAAGTAACATGCCTCAGATTACTTGTTATGGCAAAGCTGAGCTTGAACTCAAGTTTCTTGTCTCCAGATCTTTAAATCACTATCCTACACTGTTCCTCTTTTAGGAGGAAAAGAGAATTCCCAGTCCCTTCTCTCAGTCCCCAACCAGCAAGCAAGCGACTCCAAATAATGATAATAACACACATAACATATAACATTTATTGAATACCTGTAAGATGCCTCCTGCCAGGTTCTGTGATAAGTGTTTTACATGCATTGCCTTATATGAAACTCATTACAACCCTACTATTGAGCCTAATGTGAAGATGAGGCAACTAAAGCACAGAGGTTAAGTAACTTGTCTAAGGTCACACAGCCAGCAAGTGATGGTGGGGTGGCGGGGTCTAAATCTGGGCAATTTGACTTTAGAACTTCTGCCTGAATCCACTATTCCTCCTATCTCCCATAGGGACCCTAAATATATGAAGGTCCACTACCCCACCCCTCATAGCCACCCTTCATCCCTGCCCCAGCCTTGCTCACTGATCTCCTGTAGCCGGCGCAGATGCACCATGTCTTCAGGGGCTGGGGGCCCAGGGCCTGATGCCGGGCACAGGAAGAGGTGGTCTCCACGAAGAAGGCCGAACCCAGACATCCAGAGGCCAGGGGCCAGGGTTGCATGGGAGGGGGACCGCAGCCACAGGCGACCCAGCCGCAGCAGCCCAGGGCCCAACAGCTGGTGACAGCTCAGTGGAGAGAACCACTGTGAAGAGGAGGACAATGGAAAGGAGGAGGGTAGGGAAAGGGACAAGGGGTGGGCAGAGAAGTAAGAGTGAGAGGGATAAGGGGAGGCAGAGGAAGACATGGAGAGAAAGCCAAGGAAAGAGGGGAATGAAAGGGATGGGGAGAGAGTAAAGGAAAGACCGGTGCAGGAGACAGGAGATGGATGGAGAAAAACAAGAAAGAAATGCAGTTTAATTCGATTTGCTCCAGCCAACACAGAGAAGACGCCTGTGCGGCAGGCAGTGTTATACCCTTAATTGGGATGTAGGGAAAGACATGCTGGGTAGCTGCATGCTGTGACAGAAGTCACGAGGCCCCAGGAAGTCCCACCCCCAGGGGGCCAGGCAGAGGCTTCATGGAGAAAGGACTATTTGAGGTGTAACTCAAAGCAGTGCTTCTCAAGCTACTTGTGCTGAAGGAACAGGGAGTTTAAAATTTTTTTACCAATCTGTCACTAACCAACACTTTGATTAAAAAACAACAAAACGAATTACTAGAAAAGTGAAATGAAAAAGGAATGACATATAAAATATAAGCCCCCAATTTTTAAAAATTAGACTCCACACATAAAATTATTCTGTCACATTGCTATGAAAGATTCTAAATAGTGACTCTCAAGCTCTATACTTAACCTGTCACAGGCTGTAAGAGAATTCCTCAGCCAGGACCAGGTAATGGACCACACTTGGGGTAGCACTGCCTTAAAGGATTTTTGAAAAGTGGTGGCTCAGTGGTGGTGAACCTTGACTGGGAAATGGACAGAGAAGCCTGGCGGGCTACAGTCCATGGGTTCTCAAAAGAGTCAAACACGACTTAGCAAATAAACAAGAGATAATAGGAGGAGACTTGGAGGGCCGTATCAGAGCCCTTAGAGGATATGAAGACAGCTTATTGGTGTGAGGAGTTCTGAGTGGGGTCAGAAGCTAGAGCAGGGGAGCGCTTCCTACAGAGTAGTGTCAAATACACAGACTACCTGGTGAGGCCAGAGGGAGGCCCTTGAACCTCACCCAGGGCAAGTCACTGGCCACCTGCAGGGGTGCCGCTCGGAAGAGTAAGGCGAGGAAGACAGCCAGAAGGGGTTAGGGAGGAACTGCAGGCTGCCAGAGCTCATAACTTTCTAAGAAGCTGTGGTGGGGCGGGGAGGTGGCACGCCAGGGTGATGAGCTGAAGGTGGAGCAGGGCTGGGGGGAAAGCTGTTTAAGGATGGGAGCGATTATCACTGTCATCGCCATTACTACTTCAACACCCACAGATGGAGGGCTTGCGGCGTGCCAGGCAGTGTGGGCCTCACGTGTCACTTAATCCTCAACCCCAGGGGGTAGATCTTTGACACCCACTCTACCCATATGGAAGAGCTCACACATGTGAGTCGGAGGACTCAAATCCCAGGATATCTGACTCCAGGGATCTAGATTTAATGCCAGGGATCTAATTTAATGCCGGGGTGGGGTGCAGGATGGAGAGAGTGCCTTGCCTGGGCATGGAGAAGCTGGGTCAGATAAAGGCAGCTTTGCCTGTGGACTTGGAGATCTGAGCCTGGGGGAGGGGGCGGGAGTCAGGTGGCAGCCTCTCTGAGGAAAGAGGCCAGCACAGTGCAGTCTGGCCTGTGAGCTTTGCAGACAGAGGCCTGACTTCCGTCCTGTGCTCTGCTGCCTTCTAGCTCTGTGACCTTGACTGAGTGGCTTCAAAACCTCTGAGTTCTAGGTGTGAAATATTGATAATCCTTACCTCTAAGTGTTGAGAAAATTAAATGAGATATTGAGTGGGCAGCATTTAACACAGGACCCGGCACAGAGTAAGTGCTCAGTCAACCTCAGCTGTTAGTGGCAGGGGTGGGCATGGCTGCAGGAATAGGAGGGGACAGGATGGGGGCGGGGGGTACAGGGAACCCACGAGCTGTAGGGGAGGGGTCTCAGCTGTCTTACCTTGCCCAGGGCACTGGTCCAGGCCTCCAGACTGTCAGCTCCTTCTGTGCCAAAATGCTGAATCCTCCCCCCGGTGAGGATGAGCTCGAAGGAGAAGGGGAACCTGGAGAGATGAGGCCCGGGAGGAGGGATGGCGTGAGTGAGGGGGCTGGCAGGCTCAGGATCAGGAGGGGAAAAGGGAAGTTCAGGGAACAGGGTGGGTGTTACCTGTCGAGGTCACCTGGGTCAGTGGGTGGGGGGTTCACACCCAAACATACAACATCCTGGGGCTGGATGAGGTGGAGGGGTTCAGGGCTGCTCTCCGACACAAACATTTCCAGAGCCGCACCCAGGACACACCACAGTCGGGGGGGAGCTAAGAGGGAAAGTGGCGGTCAGCAGGCAGCAGACCTCTGTCCCCACTGTCAGAATTCCCATTTGCCAGATATTATTCTGTGCCAAACCCTCTACCTACGTAGGATCTCCTGTAGTTGTCACAACGCTATGAGGGGAGTTTTACACTCAATCCTGTCTTGCAGATGGGGAAACTGAGGCTCAGAGTTGAAGTACTTGCCCAAGTCACATGGGGAGAAAGCAGCAGAGCTGCGATTTGAGCCGCCACGGTGTGACTTCAAAGCACAGCCTCTCAACCATCACCCAATGCTGCCCCTCCCCACCCCTGCCACGGTCCCTCTGACCCCAGCACCCCTGTCCACTTCAGGGCGTGTCCTATCCCAGTCCTCTCCTCCTTATCCCTCTAGGGAACACTCCCAACCATCCTGGCTTCTGCCCATCCCCTCCCATCCCTTGGCTCCCCTCTCACCATCTCGGCCCCTGCGAGGGGGTGGGGGTCCAGCTTTGTTGCTGATGGGACCACAGTACAGGAAGCTGCTGTAAGTGGCAGGCACCACCACTTCATTGTACACGCCAGGGGAGGGGTCTGCAAGGGAAAGGAGAAGTGGTCACGTCAGGCCAGTGCAATGGAACCCCCTGACCCCCTTGGGGAAGTGCTTGATTCGAAGAAGACAGTGGGACCCAACTCCATCGGCAGCATGGCCTAGTAGAGCTCAGTGGTGCTGGACCCCTCACCATCCAGATCAGAGAAGAAGGTGGCAGGCAGTGATGAGGCTTCTAAGCCAGCCCTTGCCCACTGCCTGTCTCCACCAGCCAGCGAACAAGTAAGCTCTGGGTGGAAGGCTTAGGCAGGAGCCTTCCTGTAAGTGTCTTGGCCCCTGTGGCATGACTACTGGAGACCAGCCTGTGTAAGATGACCATTTCTATGATCAGACTTCCCTTGGGCAGGTGAGAACTGACCTATGGGTTGACCCGACCTATGGGTTGACCCTGACAGGGATAGGCCAGCACTAACACCTCAAGCATCCAGATCCACTCCAGACAGTGGTCATTAGTGGTCATTTCAAATACGAAGAAATAGAGCCTAGAGGACTTGGAGGGTTGAGAAACTGCCCAAGTTGGGCCATTGTGATGGGCTAGCTGACAGGTAATTGGGGGCCCCCGCCAGAAGAACCAAGGCACAGGTCAAGGCTGAGAATTCTTGCAGGGAGAGAGAGGAAGCCTTGTGGGGATTACCTGGGGGCAGGAGACTAGGGAAGCTGCCATCGAGGGCTGAGGGGGTCCAGGGCTCCTCTCCCTCAAAAGCCTCGACACAGAGGAGCTGGGTCATGTTCTTCAGGAGGTTGGGTCCTGCCACAGCTGCACATAGTGCCTACAGGGAGAAAAGGCCTCTGTCAACCCCAGCACACAACCTGGGAGTCCTGGGGACAGTCCTCCTGTCTCCAAAACAGCCCCACTCCAAGTTTAGGTGTTTCAACTCAGAGACCCATCAGCCCCGGCCTTCCCTCCTACCTGGAGAAGCTGGCTGTGATCTGGATACTGAGGGTGGGGCTTCCGGAAGAGACCAAGCCGGTACTTCCGAGAGATGAACTCTCCCCGAGGGCCAGGGGTGGTATCTGGGTGCAGCCCCTCACCTGGGGGGAGTGACCCTGCCCAGAAGCGGTTGGCGCGATCGTTTCCCAGGACAATGAACAACTGCAGGGTTACGGGGGCAGAGGCAAGTGACAGAAACTTGTATCCCCAGGCATTCCAATCCTGTCCCCAGGCTGGACCCAAGGCCTTTTCACACATGCTCCTTCCACCCCAGCCCACACCCCCAGACACACTTTTTCCCTCTGCAGACTTCTCACCTGCACTATCTCATTACTCCACACACTTGTGTCCAGCTTCAGGCTCTGCACCTTGGAGATCCCAGAACCCAGGGCCCGGTGCTGACCTGTTAGGGTGTGAAGGGCATGGGCACCCTGAGCCCTCCTGCCCCGAGCCCCTGAGCCCCTCCCCGTTTCAGCTAAAGGCCCCAGTCCTCACCTGCGCACTGCTTGCAGATGACCACTCCCAGGTTGACCGCAGCCCAGTCTGGGCGGGAGGCACCACAGTCCGCGCAGTGTCGGTTTGCCCGATTGGACCAGATCTTCTCAGCCACCTCGTAGTCAGACAGGGTCTCGGTTACTGCTTCCTGCAGAGCGGCCGCCCAGCTCTGCCGAGCCCCCCCAGACTCGGCTGTGAAGCTGAGGGGTGGACAGCCAGTCCGTGGGCCTGGACACCCAGCCCCCTACCCGCCCCACCACCCGGGGCATTCCTGCAGCAGCCCCCACAGCCATACGTGGGCCAGCCCAGCCCCTCCTGACATCCTTGACCCTGTTCACTGGACTCCCATCGGGACACACCCACTGACATCCTAAGGAGGAGGCCTTGGGGCCTCTGCACCCCAGTGTCCCCCCTCAAGGTCTCTCCCCCGGCCTTGCCTCCTGCCAGTCTGGGCCCCACCTGAAGCAGCGATGTGGTGTGAGCAGGTCGAAGCTGCGACTCTTGGTCTCCCGCACACTGCAGCCTTGTAGTTCAATGAAGCAGATCCCGATGCCCAAAGAGAAGGCCTGGCAGAGTCGGGGGTGGGGGGCAGTGGGCAGGCACAGTGAGGTCCAAGTGGGCTAGGTCAGGCCCCTCGGCCCTGGCCCGGCCCTGCTCACCTGCTCACTCTTGTACAGGGCCAGCTCTCCGGGGCTCAACGCAGCAAACACCTTGGCCTTGTGCCCACGTAGCTCCAGCATGCCCGTGCGGAGGGGTCGAGGTGGCTGCGGGGGCCGGGGGTGGCCCAGGAGGCGCTGCTCCTTCAGGCAGGACTGCAGCGTGGAGCACCACATGTCCCGCTGAGCTGGCGGGGGACGGGGAAGCAGGTAAAGTGGGCTGTGAGCTCACCTGGCCTCCTCAGCCCTGCTCTGAACCCAGGGGGCCCTGGCCCTCACCCTCACTCTCTGTGCGGAACACGAACACCCTCTGGCCGGTGATGACCTGGAACTTGTTGTCCTTGCTGCTGCGGGTCATCTCGATGGCCGTCAGAGGGATCACACCCTTAGGGAAGGGGTCCTGGAGGGACAGACAGCCCATTGGCCCCTGGGGACAGGAACTCAGCCATGTGCACTGACCCCCGGGGGCCAGCACCAACGTTTAATGAGATTCGGCACTCATCCCGCAAGCAGGGGGGTACAGCTGCGAACTGCGCTCCTTTTGACCCTGACAACAGTCACGTGGTGCCTGCCTCCCCACCACAGGGGAATCGGCCTTCCAATCCTGAGCCTCTCTCAGCTCTCCCTCTCCCTTTCCCCAGGCCCCATGAAGCATCTCCCAGACCTACCTTATCACTGCCAAAGTACATCAGACTCCTCCCGTTGAACTGCACAAAGCGCCTCTGAAAGACGTAGTTTCTGGGGAAGGGAGAGGCTGAGATCAGTAACTGGTGGAGGCTGCACCCCAGGGGTCCTAGGATCTGGGAGCACTTGAGACCCGACCTCCACCACCAGCCAGCCTCCCGTGCCCCGCTCCCCTTCCCAGCAGCCCCACCCCTGAGGGGAGAGCTTGTCTAGCCAGCCACTGAGCAGAGGCGTGGGGCGGTCTGCCGTGGAGGAGAAGCTGGCATAGGGTGAAATGAGGTCATCATTGGTCTCTGTGTCCAGGGTGGGCAGGGAGAGGGTGGAGTCCCCAGGCAGCTCAAGGCTGGCATAACCAGCATCCTCACGTGCTTCCAATTCCGGCCTGCTGAGCCTTGTGGGGGCCAAGACAGAGGGGAACACACTTTAGAGCCAGTTCCCTGGACAGCCCCACCCACAGCACCTACTGGAATGCCCGGCAGGTACCAGATCTGCTTTTTAAACAGGGGAACAGGGCGGCTGGGAACCCAAAACACGAGCATGGATCTTCTTCCCAGGGCACACTAGGACTTTTCTTTTGAAAAATGTCAGTCCTTTGCCTCTGCCATTAGTATTACTTGGTGGAAAAGTTGGGAATAACTAACACAGATGACTTTCTGCCACAGCTGCCTATCTCATCAATAAGTCTGATTGGTTCTTTCTCCAAAAAGTTCTTGCCTTTCTCTCCCTGGACCAAGTTCCCAATAGATCTCACTGAAGTGAAGGGAATTGTCTAACCAGTCACTTGCTTCCATTCTCGCCCTTCCACCAAGGATGCAAATAAGATCATTTCATGCACCTGCAGGAACCTCTACAATGACTTCCCGTTAACACCTATCAAAATTCCTTACCAGTGGATGCAAGACTGTGTACAGAGAGACCCAGGGCAACTCTGACAACCTCATCCTGCATTGCCTTTGCCTTGCTCACTACAGTCCAGCCACATTCTCTTCCCTAGTTCAGAGTCTTTGCCATACTGTTCCCTCTGCCTGGAACACACTTCCCTAGGCTGCTTCTTTCTATCCTTCAGGTATTCCTTCCCAGAAAGTCCTCTATTATTCTGTTACTTTCCAGTGGTTCCTTACCTCAGCTGTACAAATCACTTGGGAAATTTAAACATATCTGCATATGAACCCCATGTGCATACGTGCGTGCTCAGTCATGTCCAGCTCTTTGTGACCTCATGGACTAGAGCCCGCCAGCCTCCTCTGTCCATGGGATTTTCCAGGCAAGAATACTGGCATGGATTGACATTTCCTACTCCACGGGATCTTTCCAATCCAGGGATTGAACCCGAGTCTCCTGCATTGGCAGGTGGATTCTTTACCACGTAGCTACCGGGGAAGCCCTGTGTGAGCCCCATGCCAGACACTTAAATTTGAGTCATTGGGAACAAGGCCCAGGCATCTGTCATTTTCAAAGTTCCCCAGGCTGTAGTGCAGCTTGGGTTAAGGACCTCCACCCTACCCTACTTGTTTCCTACTTAATTGAGAAATTGAAGCAACCAGAGGATAATCCCCGCAGACTCCCAGCGGCCCATCTGCCCCATTCCACATACACACAGTTTTCCTCCTGGTACTATGATAAACACCACTGTCTAAAGCTGATCTGTCCTTTGGGCACTTGGTTCCAGTCCTCTCACCTACACAAGGACATCACTCCAGACTTTGTCCCTTTTCTCTCTCCTATATCCACTAGTTTTCCCTCTCTATCAGATCATCCCTATTCACCTATGAATATACACAGCATTCCATGCTATTAAAGCCCCTTTCTTGACTTCACTTCCACTATCTATAACCACTCAAACTCTCTGCTCTTCTTTGCAGAAAAACTTCTCAAAAATGTTGTCTTCATATTTCCAGTTCCTCTCCTTTGTTCTCTCTTGAGCCCACACAAATCAAGCCTTCACTCCCAGCACTTGTCAAGGTCCCAAGTAACCTCCGTGTCACCAATTCCAGAGGTCAATTCTCAGTGCTCATCTTACCCGACCTTCAGTAGCATTGGATACATCTGACCTGACCTCTTCCTCCACCTTATATCTTTTCTTCCGTTAGCTCCTGTGGCATCAACTTCTCCTGATTCTCCTCCTACTTCACTAAGCTTTTTTTTTTAGCCTGTTTTGCTGATTCTTCCTTCTATCCCCAATCTCTCAATCCTGGAGTATGCCAGGACCTTATCTTGGTCCTCCGCTTTACCTATACTCACTCACAGCTACATACACCCATCTAAATGCTGACAACACACAAACCTAGATCTCCTGTTCAGACCTCTCCCCCAGACTCCAGACTTGTATATCCAACAGCCTATTTACCACCTCTTCTTGGGCATATAATACACATCTCAAATTCAACACATCAAAACCTGAACTCCGAATCTGTCTTACTCCTGTGTTACGCATAGTCTTCCCCATTTCAGACCACAACTCCATGAACTTTCAGTTGCTCAGAAGAGCACTATCAAACGGTCTTTGAAATTTGGTTGTTTTATAGTTTTAGCACAGCTCACACCAGACTAGCCACATTTCAAGTGTTCAGCAGTCACACGTGGTTACTGGCTACCACACCGGACAGTGCAGGCTCAGACGGAAACCCTTGAAGTCTTTCTTGACTCCTCTTTTTCTGTCACAATTCAATTTACTAGGACAGTTTGTCTTCAAGATATAACCCAAACCAACCACTCCTCACCCTTCCCACTCTCATAGCAGTGGCCTGAGATTTCTCACCTAGATCACAGTAAGAACCTCCAAACTAGTCTCTCTGCTTCTGCTTTTGCCCCTACAGATCATTGCCAACACAGCAGCCAGAGGGATTCTTAAAATGTAAGTCAAAACCCTTCCAATAGCTCGCTTCCCATTTCACTTAAGAGTAAAAGTGAAAGTCCCGATATGGCTCCTTTTGCCTCTCTGACAGCGTCTGCCCCAGCTCTTCCCACCCTGGCTCCCTCTGTCCCAGCCCTGCTGACCTTGTCATCGCTCCTGGATCCCCTGGTTACATGGCCTTCTCAAAGTCTCTACTCTGGCCACACTTCCCACCTGCAGCATTCTTCTCCTAGAAGGACTAACTCCCTCACTTCTTTCAAGTTTTAGCTCAAACATCATCTTCTTAACACTCTGGCAACTCCTGGTGAAAAACTGCAATCCTTTCCCCCCCTCACCCCATCCAGCCCTCTTACCCTGTTCAATTTTTTTTCATGGCACTTATCACCTTTTACTGGAGAAGGGCATGGCAACCCACTCCAGTATTCCTGCCTGGAGAATTCCATGGACTGAGGAACCTGGAGGGCTACAGTCCATGGGGTCGCAAAGAGTCGGACATGACTGAGCGACTAGCACTTTCACTTTCACTATTACCTTTCAACATAGGAATAACTCGTTTATTACATCTATTGTTAATTGACTAATTTCCGACAAGGGCAGGGATTTATGATCTATCCCAAGTATTTACAACAATATCTGACATTCAGTAGGTGCTCAAAAAATATTGTTAAATGAAAGAAAGGCACTTCTCCATATTTTAAGTCATATATCCATTTCTTTGTCTACCTATTTTATTTCTTATCTGTTCCCACTGAGTCACAGGCTGCCTAATGGGAGACTGGGTCTGTCTGTCATATTCATCCTAAATCTCAATAACCCAGTTGGCACACAGTGGACACTCAACACACATTTGATGACCAATGGGAAACACGGCCGCCACCAGCTCAACCCGCTCCTCTTCCTGCCATAGTCACTCTATGCCACTCACCTGTGTTCAGCCCTTTCCTGACAGACACCTCGGCCTTCTCTTCTGTCAGGGGCCCCTGGGACCCCCACAGGCTGGACACCATAGTACAGGCAACCAGGGTCCATGATGTGCACTGGCAGGTGGAGAAACGGGGGAGACAGGGAAGAGGTCAGGTGAGAGTCCTGAAGGGCACTGCTCCTTTCCCCCAACCCATGATAGCCAACCTACCTGTGCCCGTTGTGGGCCTGAGGGCAGGGGTGGGGGCAGCTGTCTGAGAGCTGTCTGGGGCCCTAAGGAGAGAGGTCTAGTGGTCATTCAGGGAGAGAGAAGGAAGGACAAGCCCTCATGCCCTGCTCCTCCCTGCCCCCAGCATTGGATCCCAGGGAGCCGACCCCACTCACATGTCCTGAGCTGTCTGGGCCCCGCCTCTTAAGTCCAAGCCAAAGTAGATGGCATTGGGCATCATCTCCACAGTATTTGAGGCCGACGGCTGCTCGGAGGAGGACCTCGGAGGGACAGTAGGGGACCTCGGACTCAGACTGGGCTCTGGGCTCTTGGATGTCTCTGGTCTCCAGACGGCTGGACCCAACCCAGGCCTCTGGGTGGTGGCGGAGCCACCGAGTCCACCAAATACTGTCCTGGGCTTAGGCACAGGCTTGGTGGGCTGGGCTGGGGGTGCTGGGCTGTGCGAAGGCTCCATGGCACTTTCAGGCTGGGGATCCGGGGGGCCCTCGGCAGTGCCCGCCTGCAGCAGGCGCAGGATGCGCTTCCGGTGCCCCGTGGCGTTGATGCCCAGCTGCCTCAGCTCCCCGTGGCCCAGGCCACGGGCCGCACCCGCCGTAGCCAGACCCTGCTGCCGGAACGCGTCTGCATACTGCTCCAGGTGCACCAAGGCCAGCCACACAGCGATGTCCAGGTCCTGAGGGGCAGCCATGGGGGCTCAGGCCATTGCTGGGGGAGGGGCAGGGTGAAGGGAGGGCTCAGGCTGAGATTCCCCCTCCCTGTCCCAACATCTGAGGCTTGGACAGAGGCCACCAGACTCCAGTCTTCCTCCAGAGAAAATGACCAGAAGCCTGTGATCCGGAGGCAGAGCCAACCCCAAACATTGGAAAGGGCCTCCCCATTATAGGAGCAGCCCTTCATTTGCAGAGGAGGAAACTGAGGCGAGGGAGGGGAGGAGGCCTGCCCCAGGCTCATGGCAAGCTGGCTTCTTGGTGAGAGTGTTGGCCCCTTAGCTCCTGCCCACGCAGTGTCTGGGTCAAAGCTCTGCATATACTCAAGTCAGCAAGCCTGGGACAAGATGCCAGAACCCTGCAGGGGTGGGGATGACAGGGGCTGGTGGGGAGGAGGGGCCCACGATGAAGCTGCTATGACACAGAGGAGAGGGGAGGAGGAGAGGGGAGGCGAACCTCCCACTCCCACTGGTTCCAGGGCTGAGTACAGGCTCCGGCCATCCGGCCATCCTGATCCTGGTCGTTCCCAGTTCCTCCTCCCCTTCCACCTATTGTCTCTGCTCAGACTTCCTTCCTGTCCCTCCAGCTCTGGCCGCCCCCACATCCTGCCTGCCTTGGTCAGGCTGTCCAGAGAGCTCTAGGCAGTACCAACATCTGGGCAGAGGCCACTTGGGGAGTGAGGATGGGGCAGAGAACTAACTGGGCCAGAGAGATGAGGGACCGGGGGTACACCAGGGTCTCCACCCAGCACCCACCTGCAGCATCTTCTCCCATGTGTGTGCAAACTGGAACACCCACCCTGCAGGAACTCACACTGCGAAATGACATCCCCCTACCTCTGCTTTCTCCAAGCCTTCCTTTGCCCTGTCCATGCCTTTGGACTCAAGTCTCTGAGGCTCTGTCCCATTCCACCACCTTGACGTGGACCCTGATCTAGTTAGTACCTAGACCTCTCTTGGATCCTGTCTCCGTGAGTTTTTTGTCTACCCTGTCCCTGTCCCCACCCCATTCCATCTCCATCTCTATGTCTAAATCCATCTCGGTCCCTTCCTTGTTTTGCTGTCATTAAGCCTCTCCTTGCCTCTGTCTCCATTTCAACTAGATCTTCAGTTTTAGCTGTGTCTGGCCAACTCTGACTCTTAGGTTTCTGTCTCTGCATCTGCCCGTACTTCTCTCTCCCAGTTTCTCTCCTGCGGGGTCCTTCTTACCAGGACTGCCTCTCGCCCCAGCATCAGTTCTGGCCTCTCTCCGCCTCTCTGTGGCGGAGCCCCCTCCCCAAGCTAGGGCCCGGGTGCTGCACCTCCCGTCCTGACTCAGAGTCCAGTTTCCCGGTGACTCAGGCCCGACTCGAGGGCACGGGACTGAGAACTAGGAGGTGAGCAGGGCAGGAGTGCGGGGGGTGGGAGCCAGGGGGGGCGGGCAGGGCAGTACAGGGCAGCTCCGGCTACTACGAGGGAGGGGGCAAGGAGGGAGGGGGCAGAGGCCGGCAACCGGAGGGAGGGGCTGATCGCGGCGGGGAGGGGGAGAGGGGAGGGCCGCGGGCGCGGAGTGGGGCCAGGGATCCCACAGAGGCCCTCGAGGTGATGGGGAGGAGTCTGGGAGGCAAGAGCCGGGGGGCGCGGGGGTCCTCACCTCACTACGCGGCCGCCGTCCGCTCCCCGGTACCCACCCGCCGCGCCGTCCGAGGCTCCGGGTCGCGCCGCGCCGACCCCGCCTCCCCTCAGCCCTCCCCCGACGGAGCCCCGCCCCGCCCCTGTCGTCGGTTCCCTCCGCGGGGGCCCCGGCCACTCCTTGTGCAAGCGGCGGTCTTCAAAAGGTTTGGGCTCCTTACCCAACCGTTGTGCTTATCTCGCAGCCTAACCAGCTCAGCCCCTTTAGGGGCCCAGAAAGGGCGGGGGGGGGGGGGGGGCCGGAACAGGGTTGGAGGCCGAGTCAGCCTTAAAGAGCGGGACAAAGAGGCAGAGACTAGACGGAACTGGGGACAAGGGTAGAACAAGAGAGAAGAGAGTGCTGCGAGGGACAGCTTTGCATCCCCGCCGCCGTTCCCTCCCCGTCCGTCTTGTCAAAAGGGGAGGGAAAGCATCGGACCCTAAGTCCCCAGGGCACCACCTCTCCCACGCCCAGCAGGGTGGCTGGACTCTGGTACCCAGTTAACGGGGAACAGAAGCTGACATCCACAAGTCACGGATGGATATCCACAGCCTTCCAAGCTGGCAAACCTTCAGAAGCCCCGCCATCTGACTTCGGGGAAAGAGGCCCGAGGCCCAGCAGAGGAGCCCTCAACTGCTTCTCCCTCTTCAAGCGCCTGGTGTAGGTTTCTTCCCAGGCATGCAGGGTAGCAAGGCAACATCCTTACTCCCAAACCAGGCTTTGCGGCTGCCCTTTATGAAGATAAGGGTGGTGCCCTGTCAGCACGGTTACCCAGCAAGCAGCCTTTTCATCCTGGGGTGAAGCCCCTTCTTCCCACCTCCCTATTGCAATTTGGAGGGGAGTGGTAAGAAGAAGGCCTGAGGATAACCTGCTCCTCTCCCTTCTCGGCGTCTTGTCTGGAGCCCCAGCCTTGGAGCCTGTCCCCAGGGCCTGAGGCACTTCCCCCTCAGAGCTGGGCTGGCCTTTAGCTGTGCGTGGTGTTGGGGGGGGGTGGCGGGGGACACCCGCTGGCCGGCTTTGCTTTCCTGTTTGTATGAGAGGAAGTTGGCTGTGAGTCAGCAGACACAGGAACTGTCTGTCAGTAGCTAGGGGAAGACCCCTGCCACCCGGGGAAGGTGAAGGGAATGTGGGGAAGTGCCCCCTCCTCTCCCAGTTGCCCCAGCTTGGAACTGGGCAGCCATTTCCAGCATCCTGGAGCCCTTCTAGCTGAGAAGGAGAATGATGACAATACTTAAAATGGCCATAATAATGGCTACCAATTATTGAGCACTGACTAGGCCCCAGGCCCTGTGCAAACACTGCTTTGCAAATTTTGATTCATTCTCACCACAACCCTTAAGATAGGGAATTTTACCCCCTCAATTTTACAAATAAGAAGAGTTTTCTGAATGCCTTTGTACTGGATGGGTAACTGGGGGGGGCCAGGAGAAGGCTCTTCATAGAATTCCAACTATAAGGAGTGAAAATTGACCAAGGGCTTTGGCTGGTTCTCTCTGAAATCTATCAGCTTCTACTCTAATGCCAGCTTCCCCCTGGGAAGCTCCCAGCCAGTGACCCAGCTCAGTGGAGATCCTAAGACAGGGCTAGTCTTGGGAGATAGGTGGCTCCCCTGACAGCGGACATTGACTAGAGATTTCCCCCTAGGATATTTCCTCTCAACCTTCCTTCCTTCCCTCTCTTTCATAGATCTCCCAGCTAGCTCCTGGCTCCCTTCCTCTTTCACAGGCATTTGCTTTACTCAAATCCTTGCACATTTCATCCTGCCTTGGCAGCTTCTTCTTGGAGGATTCAGAGTAACTCAACAAGAGAGGAGAGTTGGGTAAATTAGTTCAGGGCACAGGGAGCTTGAGGGATGGGTGCCGGGGGTCCTGGTCAGGACCCAGATATAGGAGTTTTGAGCCCATTTTTGTGTATGTCAGGCTCCCCTTTGACAATCTGGCAAAATGTATGGACCCAGCCTCAGAAGAATGTTTTTAAAATGCATAAGATGAAATATGTAGGATTACAAAGGAAACCAATTATATTGAAATACACTTATAAAATGATTTTAAGTGATATAATAATATATGTGCTTCTGTATTAATGCTTTAAATAAGATCTAGCAGTAGGTTGATGCCTCACATAATTTTGAAGCAGTGATGAGCATAAATGATATTTCAAAATATCTGCAATGCTGCAATCTGATACAAAAATATATATGATTTCTACTGGTGACAAAGTCATAGTTATGGCTAATAGGACTGGTTTGTAATTCCTGTTATAAATGAAGGACGGACGTGCTACATTTCAGCTAGAGATTAGTGAAAATAATGTAATTTTTTTCCCATCCAAGTTCAGTGACTCCAAGTTAAGAACACTTGAGTCAGAAGGTCAGGGCAGAGCTGCAGAGACCCAGCTCCCTCAGACCCCACTTCCCTTCTCTGACTCAACCCTTTGGGGCCAGTGGAGCATCTGGCGCTTGGGTGATATCTTCCTTTCCTCTTTCTCCCTGGCTCTTCTCAGTTTCTCTGATCTCTGTCTCTGTCTCTGTGTGCCTCTGTGTCTCTCTGTGGCCTCACAGTCTATCATTGAGGGGACAGGACAGACTCAGGGGATTCCTGTAGCCTGGGCACAGTGTAGCAAGGAGAGCTCTTTAATTCCAGGGTCACTGGGAGCTGAAAGAGGGGGTGTCCCTGAGCCTCGGAGTTCTGGGGGGAAGTGTGGGTGTTTCCTTCCCCACCCCCTTTCCCATTCTTAGCCTTCTTAGGGGCAGAAATAGGCCAAGACAGAGGTGAGTAGTGAGAATGAAGGCAGGAAATGAAGGCATCCCAGGCTCCTGAAGACAAGGGTTGATGCCTCTGTGATCCTGGACTTGGGTCCAAGGGATCTTTTCCCAAGCTCCTCTCTGTGGAGCTGCAGTCCGGAACTGAGAGGTCGAGGCTGTCCTCTACCCGCCTCCAGCTCCCCAGGAGAGCACTAACCAGCTGACCAGGTATGGGGTGAGGGCACCGGGGCTCTGGAGTGAGCCTGCAGCTGGTGTCAGCCCCGACCTTCATGAATGGGCAACGGGAGATCAAGGGCCTCACAGAAGAGGAGCATGGGCTTCTGGGGTTGATATTTCCTCTGAATACTTAAGAATGGGGGAAGCACCAAGTCAGCTCTCTCCTTGTCGGAGTGCACACCCTCCAAGATGATTGGGACCAAGGGTCAGAGAAATCAGGGACAGAGAATGGTCACAGAATGTCCTGGAAGAGCTGAAGGCATCCTGGGAGAGAGCAGGGGGAATGGTAGTGTGCAGGATGAGCCAGCTCTTAGGAATGAAAGTGAGACAGGATGGTGGCTCTTGTCCCTTGAAGGGGATCCTGCCCGGCGGGGGGCTGGGGGGGGGAGTTTCTTGGATCCCTGCTCCTTAGCCAGACCTCCTTCATTCTCATTGCCCAAGGAGTCTACCTACAGCAAGATCGGCAAATCCAGGCAGTGCCAGGGAACTCACTTTATACTCCAGGGACAGCCATGGCTGGCAGTCTGGGCTGAGTTGCCTTTGCCTTTTGGGGTATCATCTGTGGTACTACTTGGAAAGAACCCTCTCCAAACTTTAACGCCAGACTCCCACAAGTTCACCCTGGCAAGAGGGACTGTGTTACCAACCATCATCGTCTGATCTGCCTGCTCTGGTCTAATCCAAACATAAGCTGCAGGGCTCACACGACCCAGAGTATACATGGAGCTACGGTTTTATCAATAATGTACAGTCCAGAAACCAAAAAGAATGAATGGGTTCTCCAGTGTTTCATCTCTCAAATAACCTTATAACATACAGCAACACTTTCGTGTGCTTCACAAACCTCAGTTGTCTGGGTCCTCTCCTTGATAACCTATCTCCCCAAAAACCTTCTCATAGCCAGCCCTGTCTGTCTCTCTGCCGTGGTCTTTTTTGTGCAGTTTGATTCAACCTCTCTGGCATTTTGAAGGGAGAGAGGAGTAAGAATGAACCATGACATTAGTGAACCTTAATCCTAACACGTGGGATAAAGGGGCACTAGTGAGCAGAGGAAGGGGCAGAACCAAGCAGGGGTGGTGGTATGGAAGGGAACTTTCTAATAGCCCTTCCCATGTCTCTGCTCCTCCCCACCCACACCATAGACTGACTACTACAACCCCCATCACTTAGGAGACTATTTTGCCCACTGGAAGGGGATGGTATGATGTAGTAATGAAGAGCAAAGCCTCTAAAGTCAAATCCTGACCACACCTCTACCAGCTCTGGGACCTGAGCAAGTTACTCACATCTCAGTGCTTCAGTTTCCTTTTCTGCAAAGTGGGGATAGTAATAGTGCCTTCCTCATAGGATTGTTGTAAAGATTTATCCATAGAAATATATAGATAATATGTGCAAAGGGCATGAAACACGATTAAGTGTTCATAAACACTCCCCATTCTTTGTCACTATTTTCACCAGTCACTTCCACAGTGACTCCAGAATACAACCAGCTTACTTGTTACCCCGTCGCCCTGGTACATCCCATGATCTTGTTTTAATCAATCATCCTGTGGCATCCATTGTCAAATTAGGGCACGTTGTATTTGTCCTACTTCTGCCATCCCCCAGGGTCCCTGGTTGTCATCTTGTCAGTTCCACCAATTTGGCTATTCCTCATCCAATTTCCTGTCACCCCCGATCACCTCCATTGTCTTCAATGGCCTCCAGATCTCACTCCCGTTCCATGTGGTAGAGGGCACAACCTCACCCACATTTAGGTCAGTCGGGCTGGGGGTGGGCTCTGAGGGGCATGTTTTTCGCAGGAGGAAACACTCCCCTTCGATTATTTCATTTATTTCTCACATTTCTCCCCATGCTTAGATATCTGTCATATTTTTATTGAGCATCTCTTATGAACCAACTGCTGCTCAAGGGTTTAAAGATTGTTGGGGGTCTATGGTTGGCCACCCCAAACTATGCCTCAATGACATATTGATTCTTTTGAATTAAAGTTACCTAAGAAACAGCCAATGCAAGAGGGACACCCTGACTTTCCTTTCTGTCTCTCTGGAAGCAGGAAATCCATCTCTCATTGGAAAGGTGCCCTCCCTGCATCTGGAGGTGGAAGGGCGCCCTTATCACCAAAGATAGAAGGTCAGGCCAAGAAGCCTGAATAAACAAATCTTGTTACTTCTTTAATTTACTGCCCCAAGACCAAATGCTATTTAAATTCTTCACTAATTGGGTACCCCAAACCCAAGTTTCTTTGTCCTGTCAATCTCATACATTTATTGTTTCTTTCTCTATAAACTACAAAAGCTACCTGCTTTGGCTACTTCTTAGGTCCCATTTCTATGAGACCTCCATGTACATGAATTAAAATTTCTTTTTTCTCCTGTTAATCTCTCTTGTGTCAATTTTATTGTTAGTCCAGCCACAAGAACTCAAGAGGGGTAGAAGGGGAAATTTTCCCTCCCCAACTAGGTATAACAATGAGCACAAACAGACTGCAGAGTGTGGTCTACTAGGGGAGTGAGACAGTTATCAAAGAACCCCAAATAAATGTATTAGTACACACTAAAATGGGTGTTCTGGACGGAGCACTATAACAACTTGTAACAGAGGAAGCTGACCTGGTCTGGGGTTCTGCAAAGGCCTGTCCAGAAAGCTGTGCTTAAGCTGAGATCAGAAAGAAGGTTAGGAGTTAATTGGGGGTGGGAGGGAGGGTCTGTCAGGCAGAGGAATCACAATGGGATGCAAGCCTCGTGAGGAATAGAGACTTAGCAAAGACCCAGGGAGTTTGAGGCCACCCAAGATTAAGGGACCTCAGGAGCCAGGCTGTGAAGAAGACTCTTGTTCTTGGTTGGGCTCTGGTCTCCATTCTCAGAAGAGTTTAGACAGGTGATGCATTTTTGGGAAGATGGCTGCAGGGAGACCGCTGAGGATGAGTGCAGTCCTCCCCACCCCCAGTTCTGGCCTGAGGACTGTGCCATCTCCCTTACCCACACACTCCGCTCCACACAGCCCCTCCCCAGTGCCCTCCTCACATTTTTGTGAGGATGAGGTCATCGTGGGGGAGGGGAGGGAGTTCCAGGCTTCTGAGCCTCCTTTATCCTGGAGGCCCAGGGCAGCCCTGGGAGGGGGAGGGGAGGAATAAACACAGAAGAGCTCCCATCCACCCCCATCCCCACCCCTGGAACTAGAGCCCCATTCCTTCCACCCTAGGCTGTTGATGTGAGCTGTATCTACAAGGAGGTATTTCAATGCAGTTTCACTGCCAGACAGCTGAAGAAGGGCATCTAGTCCTGCACTTTTAGCACTGGCTCCCCTCGGGACCTCGGGCAGGTCACCCCCTCACAGCTCTCAGTTTCCCAATGTGTACACTTTGTGGGCAGGGATCTCATGTTCAGCATAGTGACTACAGTTAAGAATACTGTACCTAATCCTGGAAATTTGCTAAGGGAGATCTTAAATGTTCTCACCACACAAAAAAATGGTAACTATGTGAAGTGGTAGATGTGTTAACTAAATGTCATTGTGGTAATCATTCCACAATACATATAAACGTATATCAAACGATTGCACTGTATACTTGAAATTCATACGATTCTGTCAATAAAGCTGGAAAACAATTTTTTTATGGATCCAGCTTCCTTGCAGTGGAAGCACGGAGTCTTAATCACTGGACTGCCGGGGAAGTCCCAAAGCTGGAAAGAAAATATAAGGTTAATGGGCAGCTGTGGTGTCCAAAAAAAACCTTCTACAATGATGGGCATGTTCTGGATCTGTGCTGTCCAACATGGTGGCCACTAGCCACATGTGGCCACTGAGACACTGGCATATGGCCGGTGAGTCGGAGGAGCTGAGTGACTTCATTTTATTGTAATTAATTTATACTTAAATAGCCACATGTAGCTAGTGGCTACCACACTGGACAGCACAGGCATACCTTAAACTTTGCAGGAGTTCCCTGGTGGCCTAGGGGTTAGGATTCTGGGCTTCTACTGCCATGGCCCAGGTTCAGTCCCTGGTCAGGGAACTAAGATCCTGCAAGCCATGCAAAGCGGCAAAACTTTTATGAGAATTCTCCTTCGATGGCCCCCTCTAGTCCCATTTATGCGGCCCAGGCGGGCAGGGCTGACTGCCTGGGGCTCAGGTCCCAGGTCTACCTGCCGCTCTTTCTGCCTTTAATAAGCAGAAAAATAGGGTCTGTCCTGGAGGTAGAATGACTGGGAAGACCCCAGAAACTAGCAGAACACAGTCTTTCTTTAAAAAAAAAAAAAGAAATATAGTTTATATACAATATTATATAAGTTATAGGTGTACAATATAGTGATTTGCAAATTTTAAAAGTTATAATCCATTTATAGTTGTTATAAAATAACGGCAGTACTTCAAGCAGAACAGTTTTAAGCCTGGACTTCTGCCCCAGCCTGGAGTACTTCTCACACATCTAAAGAAAGGGAGGGTGAGGCCAGAGCTGACATTAGGGACATTTGGTCTCTTAGTCTCTGCTTGAACTTCCTCCTGCCCTGCCTCCCTGAAAACCACCAGATTGCCACTGGGACGGTCCCTCCTGGGGCACATAACACCACTGTAGTTTAAAGCTGTGCTCTGGAGATGGGGTCGTGCCAGAAACCTGCAGTGTTTATAAACTGGGGGGTGTGGAGGAGCCAGAGGAGAGGGAGGGATCTCAGGTAGGAGGGAGGTCGCTCAGCCCTCATTCAGCCCCTCTGCTTGCACTAGCAAAGGGAGTGGTCACTGTTCGCTGCTCTGGACCTTCTGCTTGAGGCTGCCTTCCCGCCACCCCCGCCCCCCGCCCCCAGCACTACCTACTTGCTTCTGCAGTTTTTACTGTCCACATCATCCGAGAATCAGACACTCCCCCTCCCAAGAATGTGCAGGGGACTCAGAGGACCTCGCCTGCAGCTCTGTGGGGATGGGCATGTCCGCCAGATGCAAATATTGTCCTCCCTTCTCACCTCAGGGCTCCAGCCACTCCTTCCCCAAAGCTCCCTGCATAGACCTGTTTACAGAAGACAACTCTCACTGGGACTCAGTTTCCTTTTTTTTCCATTTGGCAATAATTGAGCCTTGGATAAATCTCATTGGCTATGATACTGCCACTGCACAAAGCTGGGGGGACTCAGCGTTCTACCCTCTCTGCTCTCCCTCCTTCATTTCTCAGGTGCCCACCCCCTCTGTCAACAAACCCCAACTGGAAAGACCTTGGTTGGTTCCTGCCCTCCCTTCCCTTCTCCATTCTTTGTCTCCATTTCTTTGGCTTTGGCAGCAGGACTAGAGTGGTCAGGCAGGCTCTAGCAGTGACCATGGCGTGGGACACATGAGGGGAGACTGCTCTCATACACCGCTCATCTTAGGTCTTCTAGAAGCAGTTTGTGGCCAGGATTCAGGTGAAACCCAGGGGGCCAAGGGTGAGACAAAGGAGGACAGGGGGCAGAAAAGATGTGCAGGCGGGGAGGAGCACTGCCCTGAGATCCTGGCTGCGTTTCACGGTGAACATGCAACATGCATGGGGCTTCAGCTGAAGGCTATGAGGAGACTCACACTTTGGAGTGGCCCACGGTTCCTACCCACAACCTAGCCCTGCCCCGCCGAGTGTCAAGGTGCACCCCAAGCTTCTGGGTTCTGTTGTCCAGCCCCGGATTGGCACTCGGCAACTGCACAGCGTGGCCTTTCGTCTAAACCTAAAAGCAGAGGGGCAGCATCAGAGAGAGCAAGGAGGTAATCAAGGCATTTGAGAAGAAAGGTTTGTGTCTCCAGGCGGCCCACCGCTGGAGCTGCTGAGATCCCCTTGAGCCTTCTGGTTTTACCTGACTTACCTACTGCAACACGGTGCCTCCATTTTCTTTCATGAGAACAAAGTTGTCATCACCTTCCTTTTCCTCAAAGGGAGGTACAGTCCACTGTAAACAAGTCCCCTTTAAGATAGTGCTAGATGGGATCTCAAGGAAGATACAGGCGAGAGGGTTAAGAAGCAAGCCGGGGACCCACAGCCATATCTGGTCCTGAGTCCAAACTGATGATGTCATCTCTTGCTCCCGCTCCCCTCAACTAGCCCTTTGCCCATCTGGGCTACTAGCCTGATGATATCATACAGACTCTTGTCCCAGAAAGGTCTGATTCTTTGATTATCTGCCCTTTTGGGATTTTCATTTCTGAGGTTGTCCATTGTCAATTAGCACTGATGGGACAGTCTAAGAGATGCCCATGAATCCCCTGACTGGGTCCGGGGGAACCCTGCCCTGCCTTCATTGTATCTATGTGTGTTCTATCTAAAGCCACACTTCCTCCTGGCAACCAGGATCAATAACCTTGAACAGTACAGTGATGCCCTTTTTGGCTATTGGTCCGCTGGTACAGGGGCTTCCCTGATGGCTCAGTGGGTAAAGAATCTGCCTGCAGTGCAGGAGATGCGGGTTCAATCCCTGGGTGGGGAAGATCCCCTAGAGAAGGAACTTGCAACTCAGTCCAGTATTCTTGCCTGGGAAATCCCATGGACAGAGGGGCCTGGAGGGCTACAGTCCATGGGGTCACAAAAAGTCAGACACAACTGAACAACTGGGTGTGCATGCACACCCCCAGTGTGAGGAGCTTCAGGTGGTTGGGTTTAGTGGAAACATTACTGTGTTCCCTGGTGTAAGTTCTCCCTTTCTGGGAACCAGGACCTCTAACTGGCACAGCCTGAAGTTCGGGGGACAAGAAGGAAAAGTTGTGCACATCTGAGAGTGAGATAGTCCACTTCCACGTGGGTTCTGAGACCTGTAATTTCCAGGTAGAGGGGACACAGTGCTATTCAAAGCAAGTACCCTGTCAAGGTCCAAACCCACAGGTGTTGTACCGCTGCTGGCATCTTCTGAGCATTCAACAGGTTGCTCCGATGTTCTGCCAGGCCGACTGCTTGTGGGTGCTGTGGTACAAGTGCATAAGAGTGATGAATCTGCTGATCAGCATCCCATGATTACCTCATACCATATATTAAAAAAAAAAGGGGGATGAAAGCCCTAAATGTAATAACTGAAAGTGTAAAAGTCTTAGCTGGCCCCACTACTGTACCTTCTCTGTGGAGGCTCCGTAGACAAGGAAGACAAGTGTGAATCCTGAGCACTCACTGGTTCCAGGAAGGATGAATGACAGTCTGCTTCAGGGTGGAAGGAAGGGGTTCAGGGCAATCCTCCTGCCATCATGGCTTGGCTGGCTCTTCTATGCCACGCGCTTGGGGTGGGTCTTGTAGTAGGTGGGTCTTGCAGTAGGTGGGTCGAGCCTCCTGCGTGGTAGAAGCAGCTCAGCCTTGGTGAGGGGAGCCCGTGTTGTCTGGTATACACAGCAAGCTCATCTCTGGCCCACAGATACTCTGTCCAAGGGCTGTGGTGCAGGCACTTGGGGTGGGCAGGAAGAGAGGCCCCGCCTCATGAACCATTCTATTTGCCTGGTTCAGAGCCTCCCAGCAAAGGATGCCCTGCAGCGTGTTTACCTAAGTCCAGAAGTGTGCACACATGATGCCCCCTCCCAGGGTCTGTCCATCTACTGTTCCCCCATCCTGTTTGCTATCTATCCTGGTCTTGTTCATTCCAGGCTCCTGACCAACCGGCCAAGACATTCATTTCCCAGGAATCAGGGAATATCCACACCTCCATCCATCTCTTCTTCTGGACCAAATGTACCCTTCAAAGCTTTGCACATTGGGTGGGACTTCCCTTCCTTTCCCTATTGATAGCTTAAAAAAATTATCTATATATATTTATAATATATACATGTATGCTGCTGCTGCTGCTAAGGCACATCAGTTGTGTCTGACTCTGTGCGACTCCACAAACAGCAGCCCACCAGGCATCCCCGTCCCTGGGATTCTCCAGGCAAGAACACTGGAGTGGGTTGCCACGTCCTTCTCCAATGCATGAAAGTGAAAAGTGAAAGTGAAGTTGCTCAGTCATGGCCGACTCTTCACGACCCCATGGACTGCAGCCTACCAGGCTCCTCCAGCCATGGGATTCTCCAGGCAAGAGTACTGGAGTGGGTAGCCAGTGCCTCCTCCATATACATGTATATATTATATATAATATATTTATATATTTACCTAATTTCTTGCCAGCACGCATTGTACTTAGTTCCCTGACCAGGGATCAAAACTGTGCCCCCTACAGTGGAAGCACAGAGTGCTAACCACTGGACCACCAGGAAAATCCCCATGGATGCTCTTTGGGGTCACCCTGAGAGAGGCATGACGTGGCCGCAGTCCACTTCCAGCTCTCAACAGCATATCACAGTGACCCTCTGTGAATCAGGCCTGTGTCCCGTCCTTGTCTATCAGTTGGGCACAGGGAATCTGAGAAGCCACACGAGGTTTGTGACCTAATATCCCCCTCCATCCTATCTGTCTGTGCTTTCCTCTCCATTCCTGACTCATTGGGGAGCACCCCCTCAGCTCTCTGGCCTCCAAATTTGCTTCACACCCTTGACAGGCCAGGTCAGATGGGGCCTTCTATGCCTTGGGGGGTAGGGCTGTCTCCCCAAGGCTCAGCATCCTCTAGGCAGTAATGCTATGATAATATCACCAGCAATAGCTCCCCCACTGCCAGGCAATGTGCTCGCAAGGAAGGCCAGGACAAGAGGGGAAAGAATGAGGGGCCTAAGAGGGTGCCTCAGTGTCCTCAAGTTTTGTGCCCTTAAATTTTGTGTCCCAGGGACCTCACTTGCTTTTCCCTAGTCCTGATCCCACTAATAAGCTCTTAACGTATATTCACCCCTGTCAGTCCCACAAGTAAAGATTATCATCCCCCTTTGACGGATGAGGTAACTGATTCAGAGGTTAATTTGCAAAAGTCACAATATTAGTACTGGCACAGCCATGTTCTTCTGATTTTAAGGCTTAAGCTCCTCATCATTTAGCTATATTGGTCTATCTTAGCCTCACCTGAGCCCGAGAGGAAGCTCCCTGCTGGCAATCCTCTGGAAAGTTGTAATTCCCAGGCAGGCTGCAGGACCGTGGTCCACACTGTGCCTCTTGCACAGGGGCAAAATTGATACTCATTTTCTGCAGGCCATTAGAGGAAGGGGCAGATGGTGACTGCAGCCATGAAATTAAAAGACACTTGTTCCTCGGAAGAAAAGCTATGACCAACCTAGACAGCATATTAAAAAGCAGAGACATTACTTTGCTGACAAATGTCCATCTGGTCAAAGCTATGGTTTTTCCAGTAGTCATGTATGGATGTGAGAGTTAGACAATAAAGAAAAATAATCGCAGAAGAAATAATGCTTTTGAACTGTGGTGTGTTGGAGAAGACTCTTGAGAGGTCCTTCAACTGCAAGGAGATCTAACCAGTCCATCCTAAAGGAAATCAGTCCTGAATATTCATTGGAAAGACTGATGCTGAAGCTGAAACTCCAACACTTTGGCCATCTGATGCGAAGACCTGATTCGTTTGAAAAGACCCTGATGGTGGGAAAGATTGAAGGCGGGAGGAGAAGGGGACGACAAAGGATGAAATGGTTGGATGGCATCACCGACTCGATAGACATTAGTTTAAGCAAGTTCCGGGAGTTGGTGATGGAGAGGGAAGCCTGGCGTGCAGCAGTGCAGGGGTCGCAAAGAGTCGGACACTACTGAGCGATTGAACTGAACTGAGGATGGAAGGGGAGCCTTCTTAAATATTTCCACTAGATGGCGCCCCAACACAGAACCACTGAGCTCCAGCAGCTGAGTGGGCAGCCGCCCCAGCCGGGAGACAACAGGGCCAGGCCCTCCCCTGTCCTCCTGCCAGCCTTTCCGAGACCTAGGGCTGGGGGTTCCAACTCAGGCCTCAGCCTAGGCCTTCCTCTTGAGCGCTACTCACTAATTTAGGTCCCGCACCCTCCTCTGTTCTCTCCGATTTCTAAATGTGCTATCCCTTCTGCACTGCCCTCAGGGGAAGGACTCAGGGCACAGGGGAGAGAATCTTCCTGCTTTCCCCTAGAAACTGTCTCTTCGCTGTGCCCAGCACCTCCCATTGCTTCCACAGCACTGCCTTTTTCCTCTTTCCCTTCCCCGAATTCCCCAGGCCCTCCTCCTCACTCCCACCCTCTTAGCTTCTGCCAGTCTTCCTAGGCAGGGACCATTAGGGCCGATCCCACAGATTTGGTGATGCAAATGCATGCAAATATATGCAAATCGCCATGTAAAGGAGGCTTGCCACTGTGGTTCTAAGTGGCTGTCACAGCTTCTCTGACACCTGTTCTGAGAGACAGCTGCCCTGCCCCCTCCTGCTCAAGCATCTCTGTGTTATTTGCCCCCTTCTTCAAGACTATGGCTTCCAGCCCCAGTTCCTTCAGACACCCTGGATACAAAGGACCCTTGGAATCTTTTCTCCAAACCCCCTAGAGGGAGCAAGGAGAAAAGCACATGTTGTTGGGCCCAGGCTTTGGCATCTGAAAATTACATCATTTCCTGGCTGTGTGACCTGGGAAAAGAAGTATGACTTCTCTGAGCCTTGGTTTCATCAGTAGAGTGGGAATAATGATGGTACTCAAGTCAAAAGGCTGTTGTATGGATTCCACACTATGCAAAATATAAAATGCTTAGGACAGTGCCTTTGAACATATGAAGTGCGTCTGCTGTTAACGTTATGAGCATCACTGACCCTGCTGGTCATCGTATCCTGCAGGCTTGGGCTTGGAAACAGGTCTGCAGACGAACACAGGTGGGCTCATCCCTGTGTGTGCATGTGCACACACATGCATGCACAGCTGACAGCCTCATGCTCTGGCGGGACACATGCTCGGGTACACACACATTCAGAAGCACACACAGGAGGAGGCTGTGGGAGGTGGAGTCTGAGTCATCGAGACCAGAGCTGTGGGTGGTGCTTTTGTCCTGATTTCCGGGGCTCCATGCTCCATTTCGAACAAGGAAACGTATGGGGGAAGGCACAGCCACCCCTGAAACTGAAGGACCCATTGTGTGGGCCCCTCTCTTGCATCAGCCCCCTCCCTGGACCTGCTGTCATCCTGGTTCCTACCCGGTACTGCGTCATCTGGGCTTTTCCTCCCCCCGACCTCGCGCTCGGCGTCACTAAGTCCCCACAGGTGGGGCAGGGCAGGCCCACTGGGGCTGTGATGTCATAACACAGGCCCTGGGTGACATCATTGAACAGTAGGTGCCTACTCCCTGGAGCTCGCTTCTGTGCATAGTGGGGAAGGAGAGCTGGGGGAGGCAGCATATGGTGGGAGTAAAGAGCCCTTAATTGGGAAGGAAATAGACCCAAGTTCAAGTGAGCTCTGGTTCTGTGTGACTTTTTATAGTTTCCTGAACCTCTCGGGTCTCAATTTCTTTATCAGTATAATGAGGTCAGTTATACCTAACTCAGAGTGTTTGGGGGACTTTTCAGCAGAATAATGCACATAAACATGTCCTTCATTCAGGACTGAGTATTCATATGTAGCCTTCATTCTGGATGATGCTTATTGAAAGTGAGAGGAGATCCTCTGGGCAACTCCACCCCCAGCAGTTTCATCTCATTCCCTGGGGCTGCCCTTCTTCCCACACCACTCAGTCCAGGAGTGGAGAAGGTGGTACATGGTACATGGGGTCTCAGAGGGCTGCCTCCTAGTTCCACTGGGTATCAACAAGCAGCTGCGTGTGATTCAGGAGACATGTTTGACCAGCCTTTCTTCTCTGATGGGAGATGATTGGTCAGGATGGGACAGTTTTGGAAGTCCTTTCCTTGAAAGGTCTGCCATTTCCTGTGTACCTACTGCATGCTAGGCGCCTGCCTGTTGCTGCTCCATGGGAGCTCTTTTCACCTTTATAATAGCCCAGTGTTATACCAGGGTCTCCCGTGTCAAAGACAGGAAGATAAGGGGTGAGTTGCCCAAGGATACAAGTAGGTAAACAGAGAAACTGGGATTCACAGTGTCCCCCATTCCAGGTTCTCTACCTTACTATGTACATCAGTGGTTTTGATTGACTTGTGTGGACTCTAGGGACATGACATTAGGCAGGGGAGGGGTCTCTATTTCTCAGATCAGTCTCTCTCTTTTTTGCCCACAATACGAGGCTTGCGGGATCTTAATTCCCCAACTAGGATGGAACCCAGGCCCACAGCAGTGAAAATTCTGAGTCCTAACCACTGGACCGCCAGAGAATTCCCTCAGGCCAGTCCCTTGAGAGCCTTGTGGGCGATGGCAGAGCTGGTGTGAGTGAGTTAATCTATCGGAAGTGCCCCCAGGAGTCGTGCTCTTGGCTCCCAGCCAGTGGCTACATGACATCAGAGAAGGGACACAGGTGCATGGGACACAGGTGCCAGGAGACAGGCGGTGGGGTGTGAGCAGCCTAGACACCGGCTGAAGCCTCAGTCCTGTGCCAGTGGGTGGGTGGGCGGGGAGGGGAAGCAGCAGATGGACAGGGTCGGGGTGGGGGCAGGGATGCTGAGTCTGCTCTGAAGCCCAAGGTGACTCGGGAATCTGCCAGGAAGAGGAAAATGTGAAGGAGAGGAAAGGACAGGAGGGGAGGTGAGCTGTAGTGCAGGAGACACTAAGGCAGCCCCGGGGAAGGATGGCTGGGATGGGGAGATTGACAGAGAACGGTTAGATGTGCAGGCTCTGGGGTCCACAACACAGGCTCTTAGCCAGTCCAATGGCAAGGACTGTCCTTTAGTTTTCTCAGCTGCAAACCAAGGCACAAATAGCACCTACCCTTGGAACCTCTAGTCCTCCACTGCTAGAACCTGAACTTCAACTTGGCCCAGCTGCCAGGCAGCCATCCACAAGCACCTTAATCACTGTTGGGCCCAGGAATGGCAGCTTCCAAGGGCTCCTGGGGTTGGCTTTCCACCCCAGTCTAAGCACACACTCCATTTTTTCCCCCAGTTAATGGTCACCTTTTCCTCTAGCCTCAGGTCTTTAGGCTCCAAGAATACTCATTGGAAAGATGAAATGAACAGTACATGTCAAGTGTCTGGTACATTGTTCAATAATTACACTGTAGTTGATTTAATGTCTGCAAATATTTTTGGCACATCCAACCCATGCTTAGTATTTAAAACTCAGCCCCTACCCTCATGATCTCACAGATCAGTGGGTGAAGAGTTCAAAGTGGCGATGAGTGTAACCAAGGTAACTTCAGGGGTGTTCCCAAGCCAAAACCCAGAGGAAAAGGTGGCCAGTGCTTGGAGGAGAAAAAATGTGTGTGTTTAGGCTGGGTGGGGGAGCCAGCCCCTAGGGCCTTCTGAAGCAGGCAGGCCCTTCCTGGTCCCAACAGTGATTAAGGTCCCTGTGGCTGGTTACTCAGCAGCCAGGCCGGAAGAAAAAGCCTGTAATTAACAAGCTGGCACTCACACAACCACATGTCAGCATGCCCAAGCACTGGGATAGCTGTCTGTCAGTCATAGCTGCTGCTGGAATTTTTTAGACAGCTGGGCTCAAGCCGGGAAATGAATATAAGTTACATTTCTATGCATCGTTGTTCGTGATGGTAAAAAAAAATTAATCAGTGACATAGCTGTGACACATACTCATTTAAGAGTCTACAGAGAAATGTTCATTTGTCAGAGGCAGCAAAGAAGAGATTATGTGTCAGCTGGGGAGGGGTGAAATATTTATACAATGGCTGGTAAACACCGGTGTGTAAGGGGGTCAATTGATTGTGTCAGTGGCCACATGACAAATGCATCATTGAACAGCCATAGGCACTACCCCTGTGCCAGGGGGCTCAATTCTGATGACAAATACACAACTTGTTACTGTTAATGTTCCCCACCGACCACCCACTCGGCCCTCCTTGCTGGCTGGGTGAACACAGACTGCTAGGAAGCAGAACTCCCATGGAAGCTGCCTACCCCCAACTTCATTAACTTGAACTCCAAGTTGGTAAATTACTCCCCAAATGCCAAAACAGCTGCAAAAAACCATTTCTTTATGTGTGTGCTGTTTTTTTTTTTTTTTTTAATTTCATGTTTCTGAATTTCAGAAGGCCTAGAAAATGATTGGCCTTGCTCCCTGCCTCCGCCAAGGTGGTAGACCCATACTCCCAATACAGACCTCGCCCTGCCCCAGGCTCCATATCTTGTGTGCTGATTTGTCCAGCCTGTGGCTGATTTGTCCTCCTTCCCAGTCCTCAAAGCTGAGGCCAAGGCCCAATTTGTTCCCCAGTTGAAGTCAGAGATTCCCATCCCCTTGCAGGCACAGTGGTTTTTCTGAGCCTGGACCCTTCCTGCAACCTGCCATTGCCTAAGGGGACAGTAGTCTGGTTGAAACACCTGTTAATCCCCAGACAGAGCGCCCCAGCCTCTTGCCCCTCTCCATGGGCAGTCTACCTGAGATTGGCCATCTAGTTTCCCAGAAGGAGAAGCACATCATATCAGCAATGACCACGGCCAGTTTTTGAGCCCTGATCATGTGGCAGGGCTCATGTCAAGCACTGTATAGGAGTTATTCCTTTGAATCTTAACACAACCCTTGAGATAGGTCTGATTATTGGTTCAGGTATATAGGCAAGGAAACCAAAATTCAGAGAAGTAGCTTGTCTAAGGCCCAGAGCTGCAGAAATGGAGGCGGGATTCCAACTAGGCAGGACTCTGGAGCACAGGCTTATCGGTCCTTGATCACCTGTCTGACCATGTCGGAGCTATGGGTTTCACTGTTAATACCTGAAAAATCGTAATCCCTTCGCTGAAACAATTCAGATTCTATGAGATTAATCTATAACTCTAGAAGATGATAAACTTCTGGAGGCAGGGGGCTAGATCCCAGACTGTTTACAGCATTCAGTCCAGAAAAACGTGGCTGATTCTTTTTTTTTTTTTTTTTTTACCTTTGGCTATGCTGGGTCTTCATTGCTGCAAGGGGTTTTCTCTAGTTTCAGCAATGGGGACTACTTTCTAGTTGCAGTGGGTGGGCTTCTCATTGCTGTGATTTCTCCTGTTGCAGAGGTCGGGCTGCAGGGCTCATGGGCTTCAGCAGTTGCGGTTCCTGGACTCTAGAGCACAGGTTCTATAGTCGTGGTGCACCAGCTTAGTTGTTCCACAGCATGTGGGATCAGACTGGATCAGGGATTGAACCCCTGTCTCCTGCATCAACAGGTAGATTCTTTATCACTGAGCCACCAGGGAAGCCCCAAAACGTGGCTAATTCTAACTCTCATCTTAACTGGGGCAGGTAGAGTCACTCCTAATCCTTGAAATGTCCCCCGCCATCCCAACTCTGAAACATGTGGCTTGTCATCCCCCCAGGGACTAAGAAAGGCCCCCTCCCCTCCCCTGCACCCGCTCCCAGCCTCAAGCCTGTTACCAGTTGCTGTGATGCCCTTACTATTCCTATAACAACATCCAACATCATCATTTGATTTGGGATGGGATGACACCCTGAGAAAACAGTTGCAGATGAAATTTCACACGTATCTGTAAATGTGGAGATTACAGATAAGCACATTTGCAACTTGTTTTTACTTTTTAAAATGAGATTCCTCCCTTACAAAGTGGTACTCCTCCTTGGATTTCTCACTGCAAAACTGCTAATAATGATAATACTAATGATAGAGATAATAACATAGGTTGCATTTATTGAGTATTTATTATATGCTGAGTGTGTCATGTATTATTTGTATAATCCTCACAGCAATTCCATTTTATAGAGGAGAAAACTGAGAACCAGAGAGATGGCATGATTTGCCCCAGGACACATGGCAGTAGGAGCTGGGAGTAGGACTTCAGAGGACCACCTGCAGAGCCCCAGGACTCTCACCCGTTAAGGCCTGAGTTCACTCCCACTAAAGCACAGTAGTGACTGCACCCAGCCCAGAGCACCACCGCCGCCCGCACCCCCCAACACTGTAGTCACATTGAAGGTCTCTAGCTCCCCACTGGTCTTGCTCTGTTTTGCCTCTGGGCCTATGCACATGATGTACCCATTTTCTAAAATGTCCTTCCTTCTGCTTGCTCTCAAATGAGTACCTGATCGGGGACCACTTGCGGGGGAAGCTTTGGCTCTCACATCTTACCCCATCCACAAACTGCCCTCCTACCCCTGGCCTCCGAAGTATCCCCAGGCTCAGCCAAGAGTCCGCTGGAAGGACACTCCCACATCCCCACAGCCTGTAAGCCCAATTCCAAAGGTCCTAGACCAGAAGGGACCTGGGAACACATGTCCCCAGGGCCAGCCCCACCCTCCACACAGCCTCCATAGCATCCCCGCCCCCCTTTTTTTTGATGTGGACCATTTTTTAAAGCCTTTATTGAATTTGTTACAATACTGCTTCTGTTTCATGTTTTGGTTTTTTGAACACAAGGTATGTGGGATCTTACTTCCCTGACCAGAGATTCAACCAGTACCTCCTGCACTGGAAAGCTAAGTCTTAACCACTGGACCGCCAGGGAGGGCCCATAGCACACTTAACAGACCTGACAGGGTCACTACCCTGCCACAGGCCCCTCTCCAGCACTGCATGAGCCTTAACTCTCTTCTGTCCTCTAGCCAAGCTGCTACACTTACAGCATCTCTGAACAGGTGCTGCTCTCTCTTGCCTCTGGCTCTTTCTGCTTGCAACATTCTTCCTTCTCTGCTGCCTGCTCCCAACTCATCTTTCAAAATTCATCTTGGGTGCCCCTTCCTCCAGGGAGCCTTCCCAGGTTTCCCCAGCCAGGGCTAGATCCTCCAGAGCAGGAGATTGACCCACTGTCCACTGTGGAATTCATAATGCCATGCACACAGGAGGGACTCAGTGGATGTCTGTCAAATGAATGTGCGAGTGAATGTGAATTGGGAATGCAGAAAGCCATAGAAAAAGGAGATCTCTAGTAGTCCTGGACTCCAAGGAAGAGGTTCTGAAGTTTTGGGGTCTGAGAAGGAGCCTTAGGTAACCCAAGGAGAGCCTAAGAATAGGGATTAAGGTCAGATTGGTCAAAGAGACCAGTGTTATGTCCTGAAGAATCTATGTGACACAAGACTGTTACTTAACTTCTCTGATCGTTGGCCTCCTCACCTGTAACATGGGCAAAAGAGCTGAGAGGGTTTGTTCTGTAGAGGCTATTCCAGGCTCCTGGGCAAAGGGATAATTAAGAGCCACAAATTATTAGGAACCTGCGTTCTAGGCTCTGACCTCCACACGCTGTGTGACCTCGGACAAGACTCTTTCCTCTCTGAGGTTTGGTTTTCTCCTCTGCAAAATAAGGACATTCATATTCTTCCTAGTAACTACCCAATAGGATTATTGTTTGAGATCATATGAGATAATATATGTGAAAAGGCTTTGAAATGCATGCAGGGCTGTATAAATGCAGGGATTCTGCTTATCTACAGGCAGTTTGTAGGGGCTTAATTATTAGTCAGCATGCCCAGGCACTGAAGCTTTGGAGCAGCCCTGCAGATGCTTCCTTGGTAGCCCCTGCATGGGAAGGGCCCCCTGGAGAAACTGAGGCTGGGTGGTCAGTGTGTGTCCAGTGGTCTTTGGCAGTGGAGGGTGGGGTGGGGAAGCAGCACTGAGAGGGGACAATGGTCCCACCTGGCTTTGGGCCTCTATCCCCCTGTTCAGAAGTCAGAGTCTGCACAAAGGGAACAGGAAGTCCTTGGCTCCAGGTGTGAAGTGCTTCAGATGCTGCCACGGGCTGCTCTTCTGGGTTTGCTCCTGGCAGCTCCTCAGGCTGGAGGAGCTGGAGACAGGCAGCAGCTGGCAAGGCAGTGACTCGGCATTTGCTAGTCTGGGCTGGCTGGTGAGGGGAGAGAGGCGCCCAGCCTCACTGTGTCTGCAGACTCAGAGCTGGGGTCTTTGGAGTGGGGAAGGGAAGTGGGCCCAGGGTGCCCAGGGCCAAGCCTACCCTCAGGAGCTCAGAGCGGACCCTACTTTTCCTCAGAGAGAGCAAATCAAAGCTGAGAGGGCCCAGCCAGAAGGGTGTCCCCAGGAGCCAGGGCATGGCCTGGAAGTGAATGGTTACGGAAGAAGGAGAGGGAAGGAAGAGGGGCTGGAGACCAAAAACCTGGTCCTAATATACCAGAAGTCATTCCTTTGAAGCTAGGGAAGGAGGGTGAGTCAGGGTGAAGACAAGGAAGATAGAAAGGGACTAAAACTGAAGGGCTCAAGTCCTGGTACCATCTCTCCATTTATTAACTCAAAATATTTCTTGAGCACCTATGACATGCTGGGTAATGAAGACAGAGCAGTAAACAAGCAAGAGCTGTCCTCGCCCTTGTAGAGTTTAGTCCGTTTCCCAGGGGAGGTACAGGTGGCTTTCGGAGGGGAAACAAGAGTCTCTATCCAGCCTCTGCAGCGGGAAGTCTTTTCTTGAGAAGTGAAGCTTGAGCTGAGGCCAGAAAGAGCCAGTTGGGATGTGGATGGATTCAACTCAGTTCAACAAATAGTTTCTGCTCATCCACTTTTAGCCCAAGTCTCTGTTATCAGGGGGTTAGAGTCTGAATCGAAAAGTGTTCCAGGAAGAAGGAAGTGCACATGTGAGGGCAGAGACAAGAGGTACCAAGTATAGCATAGGAGCTGCAGGGAGTTTGGCGTGCAGAGGGCAGGAGAGGTGAGCGGCAAGGTGGGACCAGAAGACACCACCAGGCCATCCAGGGCATCGGGAGCTTGTCCCAGGACCATGAATGAAATGAAAACAATGAAAATGCTCAGATTTGTGTGCTTAAAGGCCACTCTCAAGAACCTACTGGTGCCAGGGCAGACAGAAAATCACGTGTGGGAGCTTCTATTCCACAATGCCTGCTATCGGGCTGAGTATGAAGGCAGGGGTGGGAGAGGTGTATCTGTCTAAACAGCTGTCAGTGTGTGTCTGTCTGTCTGTCTGTCACTGACCCAGTATGGGAGCGACTAAATACGTATGTCTGCCTCACGCCTCCTCACACCTGTATTAGCAATGGTGAGCTGGCCATGGATCAACAATAGTCCTCACGTGGGCCTGGCGCCTCTGTCCATTTGTGTTTCACCAGAGCTCTGTCCAGGGAGCAGAGCCAGCACTCCCACTTCCATTTTGCATGTGATGATATTAATAGCCATAGCTGACACGACTGTGTGTTTACTGTGTGAAAACCATGTGCATACACTGCCTCATTAAATATCCTCAGAATATTCTCCTCACCTCCATTTTACAGAAAAACAATTACCCAAGGGCACACGGCTTGGAAATAGCAGAGGTGGGGTCAGAGCCCTGTTATCCTGATCTTCTGTCCCTGTCCCGGGCCATCTTAGCCTCTTCTGCCTCCTTGCATCCACAGATGCAAGAGCTACAGAGCTACCAAGTGAGCAGTAACCTGGCCCTGTGGAAGCAGCCCCATCTCTTGAGCTCAAATGGTGAACGTTGCCCCTTCATCCCCACACCTTTATACCCTGGCTGCACCCCATTTTGCAGGGCAGTGCCCCTGAAATCCTGAGCATCTGCCATCTGAATGCAGGTCCCTGCCCACTGGTGCACCCCTTAATCTTTCCAGAGTGGAGGCTCCTCCCACCTCTGTCTCAGAGCCTCACTTGGTCAGAACAGCCAGCGGAGGCAGGATCGATGTGCAGAGAACTCAGTAATAATCCCCGCGCAGGCAGCCAGGCTTCTGTATAAAGACAGATTAAAAACTCATCGGGTTAAGATGAGAAAATAATTCAGCCTGTTGGCCACAGTGGGAAAGCCTGGGGCTGCAGGTGCTGGTGGTGGCACGTGGGAGGGGGTGCCAGGGAACGGAGCGGCGCCCAAGAATGGTCTTGGGAATCTACACCCCCCCAACACACCTTAGTTTCTCCCCCAGAGCCACCATCCTTTGCTGCCTGCCTTGAAGCTAAGGCTGACAAATTCTACTCCCCAGGGAGCAGTGAGGGGAAGGCAGGCGGGGGGAAGCTGAGAGCACTTGCTGCCTGGTTCCACACCCTGGTTTATTTCCTCCACAGCACTCATTATTTTGCTTATTTATTTGTTTACTTGTGTACTGTCTATCTCCTCACCTAGACCATAAGCCCCAGGAGGCCAGGGACCCATTGATCTCCTGTACTGAAGTATCCCCCCAGTTGTTGCTGTTGTTTAGTCGCTAAGTCGTGTCCACTCTGCCACCCCATGGACTATAGCCCACGAGGCTCCTCTGTCCACAGGATTTCACAGGCAAGAATACTGGAGTGGGTTGTAGGGACTTCTTAATGGGGACTATGGAATGAAAGAATGCATAGACTTGAATCTTGCCTCTTGCCACCGAGATTTAGAGGTGTAACCTCGCTGGGCCTCCATTCCCTTAACTGAAAAATGGGCACAGTGGTATCCTCCAAAGAGCTCAGCCCAGCAACGGGGCTCCTAGGAAGCTCTTTCTGATGGATTTTGTTAAACTGATTAGGGAAGAAAATAGAAGCCTTTTCTGACATGAGAGGCGCCATCAGGGGGCGCCCTTGTGCAAGGCGCTGGGCGTGCTGCGCCCTCCGCAGGCTCCTGGGTGAGCGCATCCGAGGCCGCCCCCACACCCGCGCCCGCATCTTTGGAGAGTTACCTCCTCCCCTCTCAGTCCAGTTCACACGCCCACCCCCACTCCAGCGTGCGTCCCGGCTCCCGGGACCGTCTACGGCGCCCTGTGCCCCCTCCCCCACACCCGGCCCAGACTCCTTCCGCCCACGCGGCTCCATATGCTGGGAAGAGCCTCCTACTCCCCATCTGTCGATTCACTTCCTAGCCCGGTTCCCCCGCTCCGCCGCCGTCCCCTCCTCCGGGAAGCCGGTCGTGGTTGAGGGAAGGAGAGCCGAGGTCTCCCGACAACTGCCTTCTTCTGCCCACTCCCCCAACGACCCAGAAATGGCTTTGGGAAAATGCTGATGCCCTGTGCAGACGACCCCTAGGGCCAAGCTCTGAGTCTGGGGTCACGATGTGCCAACAGATGCAAGGGAGAGCTCTGTGCGCGCCTGAGACCGGTGGGCAAACTTGTCGAGGCGGGTAGTGAAAGCGCCAGGAAGGACCCTCTTGGGTCAGGCCCTCTGGCGGGGGAACAGACTGCTCCTCAGGTCCCCGTCACACGCAGGTGCCAAATCCTGGGGTCACGGCTTCGGAGCAGAAAGCTAAGGGACAGGGACGGGTGCACAGCCAGGGAGGGAGCCACGGTCTCCCGGGGCGTACCCACTGCCTCTGGAGCTTTGTGCGGGGGCGCACAGCCTGCTTTTCTTGCCTGAAGGAGGGGACTGGTTTCATTTCGCAGATTGATTATTGCTGTATAGTGTGTGTGTGTGTGGTGTGTTTGGGCGTTGTTAGTTTTTTTTTTTTTTTTAATGTACCTTGCTTGTCTAATGAATGTTTGATTGCACCTACATCCGGAGGCTGTTTTAATGAAAGGTGAAGGCTCTGCGAGCGAAATAAATAAATAAAGGATCGTTCCCCATCCCTCGGGCACCCCCCTCCTTCCTAACAACAACCCTCCATCCACAGCTGTCTTCTGAAGCGCATGCCCTCACGGAAGAATTCTGTTCCTGTTTGAATGTTGCCATGTAAATGATGCTGCTCTCCAGAGGAAATCACATCCTTCAGTCGGTCACTCTCAAGACTTCTATTGAGGGTGCAAAGGGGGAGATGAATGAGCAGAGGGAAGCTCTGAGGGAGCAGGGGGAGGCCCTCCTCTCTGGCCTGAAAGCTGGGATCTGCTCACTGCTTGAGCCCCTTGCCCACAGTGTGCCAGTTTGGGGGCTGAGGGCAGTGGGCTCACAGAAAGCAGGCACCAGTTACTGCCAGTGTCATCAGTTCAATTCATCAGCTATTAGTTTAGCATCCAAGTCCTTTTGACCCTGGGGAGTTTACTTAACCTCTGAGATCCACAGTTACCTCACTTGGAAAATGGAGATAATAAACATGTTTATCTCAAAAATGTGTTGGGAGGATTAAGTGAGATAGTGCGTGTAATGTGCTTAGTATTGTGCCTCGTGCACAGTAAGCACTCCATAATGTCAGCTCTTATTATCTCCTGAAGATAGGGGCTTCAGTTCAGTTCAGTGGTTCATTTGTGTGACCCCACGGACTGCAGCACGCCAGGCTTCCCTGTCTATCCCTAACTCCTGGAACTACTCAAACTCATGACCATTGCATTGGTGATGCCATCCAACCATCTCATCCTCTATCTGTCCCCTTCTCCTCCTGCCTTCAATCTTTCCCAGCATCAGGGTCTTTTCCAATGAGTCAGCTCTTTGCATCAGGTAGCCAAAGTATTGGAGTTTCAGCTTCAACATCAATCCTTCCAATGAATACTCAGGACTGATCTCCTTTAGGATGGACTGGTTGGATCTCCTTGCAGTCCAGGGCACTCTCAAGAGTCTTCTCCAACACCACAGTTCAAAACCATCAATTCTTCTGCACTCAGCTTTCTTTATAGTCCAGCTGTCACATCCATACATGACTAGTGGAAAAACCGTAGCCTTGACTAGATGGACCTTTGTTGGCAAAGTACTGTCTCTGCTTTTTAATATGCTGTCTAGGTTGATCATAGCTTTTCTTCCAAGGAGCAAGCGTCTTTTAATTTCATGGCTGCAGTCACCATCTGCAGTGATTTTGGAGCCTCCAAAAATAAAGTCAGCCACTGTTTCCCCATCTATTTCCCATGAAGTGATGGGACCAGATGCCATGATCTTAGTTTTCTGAACATTGAGCTTTAAGCCAACTTTTTCACTCTCCTCTTGCACTTTCATCAAGAGGCTCTTTAGTTCTTCTTCGCTTTCTGCCATAAGGGTGGTATCATCTGCATATCTGAGGTTATTGATATTTCTCCTGGTAATCTTGATGCCAGCTTGTGCTTCATTCAGCCCAGCGTTTCTCAAGATGTACTCTGCATATAAGTTAAATAAGCACGGTGACAATATACAGCCTTGACGTACTCCTTTTTCCTATTTGGAACCAGTCTGTTGTTCCATGTCCAGTTCTAACTGTTGCTTCCTGACCTGCATACAGATTTCTCAAGAGGCAGGTCAGATGGTCTGGTATTCTCATCTCTTTCAGAATTTTTCACAGTTTATTGTGATCCACACAGTCGGAGGTAAACATTCAATAACTGTTAAACAGTAGTATTTATTTTTGCCCAAGATTAGACCACAGCATGGGGAGGTGAGTGGTGAGGGTGAGTGTTCAGATCATGAAGGACCTTATAATCTGTGTTAAGGGATTGGGATAAACTGAAGAGCCATGGGGAAGTAGTGGCATGACCAGATCAAATCTGTAGTCGTCCATGGCGTCCTTCCTGACTCCTCTCTTTCACCCCCACATCTAACTCATTACAGTATGTTGTTGGTTCTACCTTCATAAGTTGTCCACCATCTGACCACTTCTTACCACTTCCACAGCCACCTCCCCGGTCCAAGCCATCATCATCTCTTCCTGCATGGCTGCAGTTGCTTCCTAACTGGTCCCCCTGCTTCTACTCTTGTCCCCCTGCAGTGTATTATCCATCCAACAGCTAGAGGGATCCTGTACCACAAATCATGTCACTCCTCTGCTCAAACCCTCCAATAGCTCATCTTACTCAAAACCAAAATCTTTAAGATGGCCTACAAACCCTGCCTATAAACCCAGGTGATGTGGTTGCCTGCTACATCTCTCCCTCTTCTCTTACTCCTTTAGCCTTGCTGGTGGCTGTGCACTTCCTCAAACATGAACTTGCCGAGTGTAATCTCACCTGAGGATTTTGCAATTGTTGTTCCACTGCCTGGAACAGCCCTGGGTGGCAACTAGGGTCACTCTGTCACTTCTTCTAGAAGACTGCTCCCCTTCCTGTCTTGTATAATCCCAAGCCTCTCTACTGCCCAAGCACTTCCTTGTTTCCCTCTGCTTTTTTTCTTTCTATGAAGGTTCAACACTCTCTAGATGCTCTGTATTTATTTGCTCATTTCTTATTGATCCCTCAGCTCTCTATTGGAATACAAACTCCATGAGAGCAAGGGCTTTGTTTAGTTCATTGCTGAACCTCCAGCATCTAGAACAGTGACTTGGCACAGAGTAAGATCTTGAAACTATTGCGTGAATGAACACATGCATGCATAAATGAGTGGGTAGCAAGGAAAGACCATTCTGATGCAATGCATAGAAGAATGGGGGGAGGATGGGACAATAATGGAGGTAAAGAGGGGGATCTTTGCAATCCTCTGGGTGTGGGGTGGTGGGGGGTGGACAGCCAACTCCCATGGGCCAAGGCGGCAGAGCTGAGGAGTGGTCAAAGACTTAGGTGGCCTGGGCAGGGCCTGGGGACTGTCTGTCTGTGAAAGAAAGGATGAGGTACAGCATGGTGATATCACCCCCGTTTCTGGCTTGGGCATCTCGGTGAAGAGTGGTTCCAGTGACTGGGCTGGTGAGAGGGGAGTGGGTCAGGGTGAGGGGTTTTGATGTGAGCCTATCTGGGCATTGGTTGCCTTATTTGTAGAGTGGGGTGGATTCTACACCCCCACTTTCTCCACAGTGGGGTGGCTGTGGAAACAGAGATAAAAACAATAGAAGCCTTTTGTGTGAGTGCCCAGTGGGGTCCCAGATGTGCAAGAGCGTTATTATTATTAAAGTCGATTTTGGAGATCTGACAGGCAAGTGAGATGAGAACCTGGGGCAGAACCTAATCAAATGCCAGCCTAGGTGGAAGCAAATGCCAGCAAGCACGATTCCGTCGATACACGCAGTGGGTGGTTAGAAAGAGGAGAGAACACTGTGGCCTGAGCTATCCGAGGCTGTTTGGAGGGGGGACTAGGCTGGATCCTGGAGTGAGGAGAGGGGTGCAAGAGCAGAGATTGGGGTTCAGCCAGAGGCCAGTGAGTGGAGAGGCTGCAGGGTAGCATGGTGATCTTGGGGTACACAGGGACCCTCGGGCATAGGATAACCACCACTGGACTCTCTCCTTCCCACCTCCACCTCCAAATGAGGGAACAGTGGCCATCCTCAGGCCAGGGAAGGAGAAGGCAAACCCTGGGTGATCGGGCAGAGACTCCCTGAGTGTGGCTGGTGGAGGTCTGTCTCTGCTACGTCATCTGACCACTTTGTTTGCTCATGTGCATTCAGGAGCCATGTACAGTGGGCAACACGGAGTGTCACTCTCTAGTTTATTGAGCACCTATTAGGTGCTGAGGAGCCAGTTGTGACCTTGTGTATTTGGTCCCTGCTTTCTGAGCATTGGGGATTTAGCAGGCCAGAGTTCAGTAGGCACCTTCCAGAGCCCTGGGAGTTAGGCCATCATCTTCCTCATTTTGCAGATGAGAGGCTCTCAGATGTTAAGATCACTCAACTGAAACATGGTTGAACCGAAACTCAAATCCAGGCCATTTGGGTCCAGAGCCGATTTGTAACCACTCCCCACACTGCCTATGGTCAGGAAGTCTGTGATCGGGGTTTGCAGGTGGCGGGGAACAGGCATATACAATGCTGCCACAGATCCCTATGACCTTGGACTTCTGAGGGGTTACCAGAGAGAACTTAGGGAACTGGGAGGAAAGAAGGAGCCCCTTAGAGCTAAAAAAAAAAAAAAAAAAGGATTTTGGAGGGATGCCCACTGCAGACAGCGGACAAAGATTTATTTATTTTTTTCTTTCATTCATTTGTTCTATCAATATTCATTTCATGCCTACTATGTGCCTGGTGCTGCGTGAGATAGCAGCAGGTAAGAGATTTGTCGATGATTTCACTAAACAACCTACTGTGTGTCAGGCACTCCTGCTAAACTGTGAAGGCACAATAGGAACAAAAAAGTAAAAATTTCCCGCCCTCCTAGGGCTTATATTTTAGTGCAGAAACAGAAAATAAACTAGATAAATTAGCTTAAAATACATATATAGAATGATAGATAGTGATAGATGGTAAAGAGAAAAAAATGAATGGTTATATGAAGTTGAAATTTTAGACACAGTGGCCAGGAAGGACCTCAGTGACATGAGGTGAGAAAGGCAGGCTGGGTTCAGGGCATGCGTGCAAGGTCTATTGGCCCTCGTAAAAAAAATATATATGTATATATATATTTTTTTTAATTGAAAATATTATGGGAGGTCAGTGGAATTTTTCTATTTTTGTTTTTTATTTTGCTTTAGTGTGCAAGATTTTATTAAGCTGTTCCCTTGGGATCAGCACCTGTGGAAAGATGCTGGCTCAGACAGGGGGAGAGGAGGACCTGGGATCCGGCCAAGGACAGCCTTGACCAGCACGATGGTGAGCTCGGCAGCTGATGGCCCTTCAGAGCTGGGCTGAAGATGTCCTTCATGACCTACATCAGTCAATTCTTGAATGTGGAAACCCCAGAAAGGGACACGACCTTGAACCCTGTTCTCTGCTGCTGAGGCAGTCCCTGGAGGGGCTGAGAGCTGGTGGCTGTCTGCCCACAGCACCCCAGCACCTGGAGCAACCAGCCCATCTCTGAAGGGAGGTCTGGCTGGCTGTTCTTGTTGTTCATGCCATATATTCAGGCCTTTGTCTTTCCCTCATCCTGGTATTTATTCATAGAGGGTTTTATCCATCAATGATGTCATCTGATTCATGTAATTTTTTTTAAAGGCAGCGCTGGTTTTCATGTGTGGCAAACAGACAGAAGACGGGCACGGGGCAAGGTAGGGAGGTAAGTTTGGAGGCTGAGGTGGCTAGGAGTGCCGACAGGCCCCCCTGTGAAGCAGGGGAAGGAGAGGCTCCACATAGCTTGGCTGGGCTCTGGGCAGATGTTCTTCACCCCCCACAAAACCCGTAACAAATCACCTGGTGGCCTGAGTGCTGTCCCAAGACCATCCTGCATCTTGATGGTGGTGGGGCTAGGTCTTCAGGAGGCCAAGTGAGCTGTGGCCAGGCTAGAATTCCTTGAATCCAGAACCCCAGCTCTGTAGACACCTATTTCCCAGCTTCTTCATTCCACACCTCCCCACCCCTTTCTTTCTCTTGTTTTCCTTCTCTCTGTTTGGTAGGTGAGTTTCCTTTGAAGAAAATTTTCCCTTTCTCTTAGCTGACTGACAAGGGGGAAGTGTCCACACAGATGCAGGCAGCTGGCAAGCTCTCACTCCCCACCCTCCAGCCCCTGGGCCTGGTGTGAGGATGTCAGGAACAGCCACCCAAGAGGAGGAACCAATGGGCAAACAGGGGAGGGGAAGGTGGAGTCAGGGGAGCCTCCTGCCTGGAGCGGAAGGGGTTGAGGCATGGAGGGCTAGATTCCCTTGGGCAGCCTTTGGGAGGATAATAGGGTTGATCTGGCTTTTGGTTTCTGCTTGGGTGTGGGATGCCTGGTCCCCAGCCTTGCAGAGGGCCTGAGTGACTGGTTGATCTAGGCAGCTATTGTTCACCATCACCAGAAATAGGAGCAAGCTGCTTGTCCCGCCCTGGCCCACCCTCTGCAGTCCTAGGGAATGTCAAACTGTGTCAGGGCAGGACAGACCCCTCCAAAGTGATGAACCCAGACGCAGGCTGACCCGTTCTCAAGCTTTCAAGTTCTCAAGTATTTGTTCCCACTTGCAAGAATGTTTCCCCTGAGCTCATACAGAGCTGGCTTGTTTGCCTCCAACCATCTATCAATTCACATCTCAGGCCCTCTCAGGCCACCCTAAGGTAGTCTTCCCACACCTTCCCTATACCCTCACTTGTTTTGTTTTGTTTCCTTAAACAGCACATATCACCATCTGAAATTATATCTTTTAATGGTTTATTACTAATTCCTTGAATGTTTCCTAGGACTGAATTATAAACTCCATGAGGCAGGAACCCTCAATTGTCTTTTTCATCCCTGTCTGCCTGGCACATTAGTAAACACTTAATAAATCATTTGTAAAATGAATGAATTAAGTTAATGCATTCTCCTATCCCTCATCCCCAAAATGGACAAGGAGAAAATCATATCCATGTAAACATATGTATGACTGTGGAGGAACAGTCCCCCTAAATAGGCTGGGCACAACCCCAAGATGTCAGGCCCATGAGCCCAGAGAGTGACTGAGTGTATATGTGTGTGTGTCCGTGTTGATGAGGAGAAAGAAAAACCACCAGTTGCAAGCTGAAGCTCCTGTTGCATCAGATTCCAGAGCCCTGGTCAAAGGCCAGCTTCTTCGGGGAGCAAGAAAGAGGAAGAGGGGAAGGATTCTGAAGTTCCCCCCACCGCCCAGGGGAGCTCTGGGGCTCTTTGTAAGGCCTCAGGCTGCCAGCTGGGGGCGCCCAATCAAGTGTGAGGGCATCGCTGAAATTTCCAGATGGTCTGAACCCCAGCTGCCCCTCCTACCAGAGACGTGTCAGTGTGAAGAGGGAGAATTTGCTCTATGAAGTGTGACCCGGGGTTGGTGATGAATACCAGAAATGGTAGGATCAGCTAGAATAACATGTCACACGGTGGGCTGCGTTCAGGAATGCTGGATTGGGTAACTGGCAAATTGAAAGGCGGCTTCATACTATAATGGTTAAAGAAAAAGGGAATTATCTCATGCCTTTCTTTTCGTCTATCAAGGTGTCAGCGTATGCTAATTACCTGGCAGAGACTTCAACTGGAAGAGGAAGAACAACTATTATATTTCTGAGGGAAGATTTATCTTGTGTTACTGGTGCCAGGTGGAGGAGGAGGTGGGGGTGTTAGGGGGTCAGAGAGGCAAAGTGCTCCTTGTCTCCCATAACTGAAATCCCTTTGAACTGAGGCTCCTCTCCTCAGATTAGAAATAATCAGCCTTGTTGGAAGAGGCTTTGCTCTGAGCCCATGGGCAAGGGAAGGGGCAGGGTGGGCAGGGGACTCCAGTGCCCTCAGAGATGGTGGGAGGGGTCTGGCCAGGTGCAGCTGACTGCACATGGCACGTGAGACTCCTCCATTCACTCACTGATTGATTATTCATTGATTGATTACATTAATGGGGAGTAGAGGATAGGGGGTAAGAAACACGGGCTTGGGGCCAGGCAACCCCGAGCTTTGAATCCTGGCTCCACCACCTCCTCACTGTGGTTGATGACACATCACTCCATCTTTCAGAGCCTCTGTTTCCTCAACTGTGGGAAAAATAATGCCTGCTTTCTATGGTTACTATCACAACTAAATGGGGTCGTGTGAGTGAGATGCTCAGTGCAGCTCAATTATAGCAGCTGTGGAGGTGACTTCAACAAATACTTTCTGAGCACCTAACTGTGGTTCAAGGCACTGGGAAAATAAAGATGAATCAGATAGACAGGGCTCTGCCCTCAGGGAGCTTATCACAAAACGGGGTACCAGAAAGTGGGGAAAGTGGGCAGGTGGGGGGAGAGGAATAGCCCTCAAACCTAAGGCTATGATTGCATCGGCTGTAATGCTAACAACACTTAGCTTGAACTGAATGCTTGACATGGATGAACTCAAAGGGAGATTTAGTGGGTAGGTGGTGGAGGCCAAAGAAGGGGTCTGGGAGCTGAAAGAGACAGGGGAGGAACTGAATGCAGAAGGAGTGGGTCAGGGCCTGATACCTCCAAGGGGCCAGTCCTCAGGGGCTGAGGGGCCCTGGGGCCCGAGGAGCTGACATCTGTTGATCTCCTGTCTATGTTGAATCCTAGCCAGCCCTAAATGCCTCTGTTCAGCGGCTATGGAGCCAGTGAGCTGGAAAGAGGCAGCCTGGTGTCTGTGCGAGTGTGCAGGCTGTGGCAGCTGAGAGATCTGGGTTCAAACGACACCTCAGACTCTTATCAACCGGGTGGACCTGCGCCAGTTTCTTAGCGTTACTGTGCCTCAGCTAAATAAAGATACTAAGCCTGAACCGTGGGGTTGTTGGGCAGAATAATAAGGCATTCAAACACCTGGCACACAGTAGGTATCCCCAATAGCAGAGGTGATTGCTAAAATTGGCCATTCTTGCCAACTGTGTCTGGTTCCATGCCAGCCTCAACCCCTGTGGCCTGGAGAGGCATTTAGTGCTCTGGGGGTGGCAGAGAAAGGAACGGGGGTGCCACCAGGCGGGTTGTGTGGCAGGCAGCGACTTGGAGCAGGTAATGGCTGTCAAGGACCAGCAAATCACAGGTGTCTCAGGAACAACAGGAGTTACACTCAGACACCAAAGAACAAACATGCAGCACAAGACGTTTTGCCAAAGCAAAGCTGTTTTGATCGTTCCCGGATGTGACATGTATCGCATGAGGAAAGAGAGCCCCTTGCACTGAGGCTGCCTAATTGACAGCCTGTAGCTCCACACAGAGGAGTGGCCCTGGGGGATGGGGATGGGGGTGGTGCGGGGGGATGGGGCCAAGCAGCCTACTTTCACACCTCCCTGCCCCCACCCCCCACCCCAGACAAGCCTTTAGCAGCCTAGGCACTCAGCTGAGCTGTCACTAGGGGCGGAGGCTCAGTATTAACCGTGCCTCTAGATCCGGCCACTGCCTCCACCTCTCCAGCCCCATCCTGCATCACTCCTGGAAGCCACGTCTGTGCCAGTCTAATTGAATGTCTCAACTTTGCCAAATGCACCAGGCTTTCTCTGGCCTCCAGGCCTTTGCATATGCTGTTATGTCCGCCTTGATTCCTCTTCTCTCCAGCCCCCTCGTCCACCTGGTCAGTGCTGGCAAGTGCCTCCTTAGTAACAAAAATAATAGCAGCTTACATTTATTGAGCACTTCTCTGTGCTAAGGGCTTCAGTGTTATCTTATTTCATCCTCACAACAACCTACGAGGTAAAAATAATCCTAGTTGACATGTGGTAGATGCTTACTGTTGGCCAGGCACTGTCCTAAACGCCTTATATGTATTAACTTACATCATTCTTAACAACCCCGTGGGGTAAATTACCATTATTACTCCTATTTTGCACACGAGGACACAGGCACAGAGTGGTCAAGTGACTCACTCAAGGTCACCAGCAAGGAGTGGAAGAGCCCGGGTTCTTGCTCAGGCATTCATTACCATGACATATTCCTTAGGACTCAGCCTGGATGCCACCTCTTCCCAGAGGCCTTCTTGCTCCCTGAATGGGTCAGGAGCTTGCTGTGGGCTTTTATGTTCTCTGTACACGAAACACCCTCTCCCTCCCCACCCTTAGAATCATCTGCTGCCCTGTGAAGTTTGCTCACCTCACCTGGTGACTTCTGGAAACTCCTGACAACCAGGAATGTCTGCCTGTTTCACTGCTGTGTCCTACAAGCCTAGCCCAGTGCCTGGCACATACCAGGGGCTCCACAGACATTTACAGACCGTGTGCCTGCATCCTTCTCTGGCTTCCCCTTTCAATCACAAGGACTGCAAAACTCCACCATATGCCTTAACCAGGGTTCAAAAAATTCAATCACATATAATCTGGGTTCTTGTCTGAACTGGCAAGACTTCTGCTGTACACAACTGACCCTACACAGAGTGGAGGGAGTTCCATATAATCACAGGACAGTCACTTCCCGACACCCTCATTCACTTTGGAGCACAATGACAGAGCACAGGACAGGAGCCCCACACCCTCCCTCCGTCATATTATATCTAAATTTCATTTCTCCTACGGAAACTTAGGAAAGGTGTTGCCATACCAATTCTGCGTCCAACCTTGGCCACGGGGTCTGATGGCCAAGAAGCTGACAGAGGAGCTGGGGAGCCAGAGGGGCCCACAGAAAGTGAGGGGCTCTGGCTTCATTCCACACATACTTGCGGCCCTGAAACCATCACTAACCAGCACATGCCAGCAAACTCACACAGGTGTTTACTTTCCCACTGCCCGAGAGTAACTAGTCATTGGCTAATACCTTTTGTGATGAGGCAGAGATAACAAGCTTGGCCCTGCTTTGTGAGGGGTTGCCAAAAAAAATGGAGCAGATGAACAGAGAAGAGTGAGATTCCTGAGGGCCTGCAGGTCTGGGCAGGTCCAGGCAGGCTCCTTGGAGGAGGTGGCATTTGGTCTGGCTCTGCCCTCTTTTGACCTTTCTCCTGTGATGATAGGGAGCTCAGAAATGTCCTGGGCCTCAGCCAGGATTTACCCTTTGAGCCCGTGACCATTTAGGGGGAGGTTATGACAACCTTCAGGGAATGGGAAAAGGTCCCCATCACCGCCCCACCCCCCAAAGGTATGTGGCCTGCCCAGCCCCAGCCGGGAGGTGTGGGAGCCTTCCTTTCCTCCCCAATGAAATGTAGATAATGATAATACCTTCTTCCCAGGCCTGTGGTGAAGATCAAATGAGAGAAGGCAGAGGAAAGCATCTCATATGCTATAAAAGGCTCTGACAAATGCTCATTATTTCTCCCTATTCTTCTCCTGGAATTTATCAAATACTTTATGGGCCCTGGAGGTATTTTTTTGCCTCCATTCTGCGTGGCTCTTGTGGCCCACAGTTCTCCTCTCCTCTCCTGCTGTACTTTAGGGGAGGCAGGGTAGTACAGGGGTTCAGCAGGGAGGGCAGCAGGCTGGTCTGGTTTGAGTGATAGCCCCACCTCTTCCCTGAGGTGTGACCCAGGGCAAGTTACACAACCTCTCTGAGCCCTTCAGCTTCCTCCTGCATAAAAATGGATGTAAACATGGAATTTAACTCAAAAGGTTGATGTGAAGATTAAATGAGGGGACTTCCTTTGTGGTCCAGTGGCTAAGAATCCATGCTCCCAATGCAGAGGCCTCAGGTTTGATTGCTGGTCGGGAAACTAGATCCTGCATGCAGAAAATAAAAAATATCCTGAATGCTGCAGTCAAGGTCGAACCAAGACCTGGTGCGACTAAATAAATAAAGTATTGAAGTTTTTTAAAAAAGATTAAATGAGATAATTTGTGCCAAGTTCTTAGGAGGATGTTTAAGAAACATCTGCTGTGTTGTAGCAGTTTTTCTCTCTGGTAGGTGGGACTACACCTTGGCTCTTTGAGAGGTAGGCTTCCCAGGTGGCGCTAGTGGTAAAGAATCCGCCTACCAGTTCAGGAGACTCAAGAGACAGTGGTTCAATCCCTAGGTCGGGAAGATCCTCTGGAGTAGGAAATGGCAGCCCACTCCAGTAATCTTGCCTGGAGAATTCTGTGGACAGAGGAGCCTGGAAGTCTACAGTCCATGGGGCCGCAAAGAGTCGGACACAACTGAGCAACTGAACACACACACCCATGGGAAAAAGACCCCAGGCACAATTTTCACAGGCTTCCTTATCTCCTGTGAAGAGACACTTCCTGTACTCAGGAAGAGGGTAGCTGAAGAAGCAGATCTCACTCACATTGCAGTGAGGAAGATACTTATTTGTTCCCTCACTCAATTGTTTGCTCAGTTGGTCAGTTGTTACCTATTTGTCAGGGTCTCCCAGTGCAGATTGTGTGCTGGGTTCTGGGGTGTGCGGCTGGGGGCCCTTGAGGTCTCTGTGTCTCTCAGATATGTCTCCCTACCTCCTATCATTTGGCCTCAGTCTCCGCATCTGGTGGTCAAGGGGTTGCTCAAGCTGGTCTCCATGTACCTGGCACACACCAGCATTCCAAATTTCTGAGCCAGAATGGACAAATGCTGAGTGACACCCCCGTCCCTGCTCCCAGCCCACATGCTCACTCGGGGCTCAGGCATCGACCGGCCCAGAGCTCATTAGCGACCGTGCAGCCATCGCCACATGTCACAGGCTCTTAAAGTCTCCATTACTGAGGGCCCTTGCTCATCTGTATTTTTAGTCTGCATCTGGAGGAGACGACTGGCATCTCCTACGGTTATATACATCAGGTTCAGTGGTTTCGACAACTCCTCAGGCCTCTGGGCACCTGGAGATGGGGGTGGGGGTGTGGCGCGCACAGATCTGCTCCCAGAAAAGAAGCTGGTGGAAGACATGAGGGTGGGATGGGGCCAGGGTCCTCCCCTCCCTATAATCCTACAGCTTCCAGTATGACAATGTAGAGGGACCCCAGACATCTAGGTTGCTCTGGGACAGGGGAGGGGACAAATAGCTCTTTGGTGACACCAGAGTGAGGGCAGTGATGCCAACTTAGGAACAAACCCCAGGCCAGTTGCACGTCCCCAGGGACCAGCCACTGGCTCTGACTGCAGACAGGTGGGGCAGAGCACACAGAAGCCAGCCAGCAGCGTGTTGCTATCCTTCACGGATAGTAGAGGTTTCTGTCTGCCTACAGGAGACAGAGCTGCCCCAGCAGCCAGCCCAGCCCAGGGGAGCCCGGGTCCCTCTGTCATCAGATACAGAGTGCATTTCACAGAAAGAGGCCTCTGAGATGAACGTCCTCTGGTGAGGTCACCAGGAAGAGAGAAACAGGTTACAGCTTGCCTGGGTGGAGCTGGGGGTACAGTATGGAAGGGAGTGGGGAGGAATCACACAGTGGGGGGTGGGAGGTGGTCTCCACTCTTGAGATGGGGATGGGCTGCCCATGTCAGAAGCACCAGAGACTGGACTTCCAGGAAGAATAAAAGTCTCCTCGAGGACACAATTTAAATCCTTCCTGCCCCAACAGCCATCTACCCTAAGACTTACTAATAAAATCAGATAATAATAATAATGAACAGTTATTACTCTATTACTCTGAACCAGACAGTGGACTGAGTGGTCTCCTTGAATTTCCTGATTAACTTCTGACAATCTACTGCTGCTTTGCATTAAGCCAGGAAGTATTATGATTATTCCCATCTTATAGATGAGGAAACCGAAGGTCAGACAGGCTAAGTAGCTCACCCCCATTCACACGGCTGGTAGGTGCTAAACACAGAATTTCAATCCAGAGTCCTGTCTCAGCCTTCATTGTATAAGTAGCCTCCAGATGCTGAGGAAAGAATGAAGTAAGTGACATCTCACTGACAGACAACATGATGGGGAGAACGTTGATGGGAAGTTTCTGGCTCTGCTGCCAGACTGTGGTTCTGACAAATCCGTTTTCCTCCGGGCCTCAATTAGGGGCTGGATGGAGTTGGGGATGGATCAACACCACGTTACACATCTGTTCTGAGCTCCCATCTGACTATGACAAGATGATTAATAACAACAATAATAATATTAGCAAATGTTCTTGGAGCATTTACTCAGTTCTGGGCATATTACATGTGCTGGTTCATTTAATCCTTACCCTTCTCCTTAAACAGGTAAGAGAGTAAAGCTCAGAAAGGCTGAGGAACCTGCCAAAAGCCACACAGCCAGTGGGATTTGTGATGTGGTATGCTCTTAACCACTCCCCGCTCCTGTACTCCTGTGGAGAGCTCTGCGGTGCCTGAATGTTTTCAGAAGGTGGGGCTCCAGGCACCCTTTGTCAGTGCTGGACGGAGTTGGGGGGCAGGGCCCACAGTATCCTCAGAAAGCCCTGGGTGTTCCTGTTAGCAAGGTGAGAGCGGCAACTTCCTTTCTTTCACACTCAGGGACCCTGCCTCTCTCTATCCCATCCCCTTTCACCATCCCCTTCTCCCCAGGTGCACTGAGAGCTTCCCAAACACAGAAAAGCTCCTGAGAGAGGAGAAAGAGGAAGTCTGCAACAGTTTTGCCCCACCCAAGAGGGGCCGAGGGGAGACACCAGGCTCAGGGACCCGGAACGCTGGGCTCTGTGAATTTACCATACCAGGGCAGGGCTGCCAGCCACAGTTGTGCAGTACGCAACCCTTTGGGTAGTTGTCCGTTCTGTGGACACAGGTACTTGATACCTTCCTGCGTGCTAGGAATGCCTGACCTAGTCCCTAATCTCACAGAAGATGCTGTCCCGTAGGCGTCAGAACTAGGAATTACCTCATGGTGTGGCCAATATGGTGATGGGGAGGAGCAGGGGCTGCAAGAATTTATAGCAGAGGTCCCAAGACTCAATGTGGTAAGTCAAAGAAGGCTTCCTGGAAGAAGTGACTTCTGAACCGAGACCTGAGTGATGAATAGGAATGGCCTACTAGAAGGGGAAAGAGTGTTCCAGACACAAGGAAGAATACTACCAACCAATAACACAAGGTGATACTGGCTGTAACACTAATGTGAACAAAGCATTGGGAGTCTTTATTGATTCAGTCAATCATTCACACATTAAAACAAGTATTCACTGAGGAGATGGAGAATAGTTACACTTGGGAGTTGGAAAAGTTGGAGCATTGAATGGGGCCTTGAAGGATAAGTAAGAGTTTTCTGCAGGGAGAAGAGGAAAGCATCCAGAGAGAAAGCCATCTGAGCAAAGGTGTGCAGTTGATTGTGCAGAATGTTGCTGCAGGACATGGGGGTTTAGAGTACCTTCCCCAGCTTCCCAGGGCGGCTCTTTGTCTCTCAAACTGAACCTTGTTATTTACTCATTTTTAACATGACATCATCAGAGGTGCAGATAGGCATGTTGGATAGATGAACGCATGAGTGCAGGAATAAATGGCTGGGTGGAGAATTAATGCATGCATGAATGAAGGAATTTAAGAAAGAATGAATAATAATAGCGGACGTGTATATAGCACATTCCAGGCACCCGGCATTGCTCTAAGTGCTTTACATTTATTAAATCACTAAATCCTCACACAACCCCAGGAGGTGGGTACCGTTATTATCTGCACTTTACAAAAGAGAAAAGTAAGGCATGAAAGGTTAAGTAATGTACCAAAGGCCACATAGCTAGGGAGTAGGGGGTGCCAGGGTTTGAACTGAACTGTCTGGCTCCAGAGGATGCTACAGAGCCCCAGGAGCAAACGTTGGGAGTTTGCAGTTCCTCAGTCATCTTTCTTGCTCCATGGGGGCTTCTTGGCTAAGCCTCCTCCAGAAATGGGCTGTTTCTTTCCTTGGGGCAGACCGAGGTCTGGGTGGCTCTGGACTGGCTGCCTGCGACAGGAAGTGCCTGCTGGCCTTCTCTAGGCAGCTGCACCGTTCTGAGGACAGGCTGGTCCTCCTGGGCCCGCTGCATGAGCAAGCAGGGACCGTGGCCTCCTCAGCAGACCTCGCCCAGCTCCAGGAGTACCTCAGTGATCACAGAGAGCAGGAAGCTGAAAGTTTGCCTTTCAGGTTGATTGTATTAGCATTTCGGAAGAGTCCCCTTCCTGTGAAGTGCATTAGCGATTCACTCGGGCTGGGCTTTCACACGGGCAGGCTCCCTGTGAAGTGCCTCAGATTTCCTAGGAATCCTCTGAGACATTTTGACATTCTGACTGTCACTGCCAACGTGGGCTGCGAAGGAATTAATTGACATGGATGAAACCCTCAATTTCCAAGGGCTGTGTAATAAAATAAAGGTTATTGTATTATTACAGATTCCACCACTAATGAAAAAGGGCTAAAGACCATAATCACAACTGGGTACGCTCAGTGGAGACTTACCTCGATTTCCACAGTCAGCCATCCTGAACTTTAGGGAATAATAATTTTAATAGTTATTGTTTATGGAGAACTTATGATATGTTCAGCACTTCACTAAATGATCTATACATATGATGTATTCCCACAACAACCCTAAAAAGGAGGTGCTATTTCCATTTCGCAAATGGAGAAACTGAGGCATGGAGAGGTATAGTGAACACGGTTTATAAGTTGTAGAGGAACAGTAGACAACCTTGAGGATAAACCACATTCTATTTTCCTAGGAATGAGGGGGAATGAAATACTTGGGCAGGTAGGGTTAAAATATTGGCCAAGTATAGGGCATTCTGGGTGGAAGAGTATTAGAGGTATTGTGCACATTTTCCAGATTCTGAGAGAAGAGCACCTTTTCCCTCAAGGGGAAAAGAAGGGCCATTTCCCTCAGACCACAGAAGGCCCCCCTACCTATACAAAAGGGATCCATCCATCCATGCATCCAACCTCTTCCAGCCACTCATCCATCCATTTATCTGTCCATTAATTCACTCATCCAGTTATCCATCATCCATCCACCCACCTACCTTCCCATCCATCCAGTTAGTCGTTCATGCTTTTACGTACTTATTTAAGTCAGGGTGTCTCTGCCTTTCCCAAGCTCCTGTCAGGGAGGAGGTGTTCTCCTCTTCCTGCTATGACTCAGGTAACAGGAAGGGGAGAAGAAGCAGACAAAGAGCCAGAGCTCCAAAATTCGTAAGGTCTCTTCAACTTTTTCTTCCCTGGTCTCTCTGTATGTAAAATGGGGATAGTATTTGCAGGCTATTGTGAATTTAAAGCTAGCAAGTATGTGACACGCTTTGAAAATATAACCCACTGCGTGAGTCTGTCACATCATCATTCTCACTGCTGGTGCAACACGCACTCTAAAATCAAACATCCTTAAGTTTGAGAAGTCAGCATCAGTAAAATGATCCATTTCTGATTTTACCTTACAGAAATTCTATAAAATTTGCAAATATGAAATTACCTAATTCATGCAGCTACTCAGTTTTATAATAATCAGATCTATTCTATGCCCTCCTGGGGCTACAGGAAGTATTGGGAAGAAGGGATTGGAAAGGGACTTGGTTATAAGAACTACTTGCTCATGAAACACAGGCCTGTCTTTCCTGGCTTAATGGATAGAACTCTCCAAAATTACTGTACATCAGGATGATTCTTCAAGGCGTACTCCCTGTTGGTTACAAGTAGAGGAGAGGGAATACTGTAAGGAATTGTGTGCTTGGGAACCCAGGGAAAGATGAACAGTCAAGCTTCAAGATCAGTAGGAGCTGCAGGAAATATAGGCCTTAAAGACACGTGCATCAGTCAGCCAACATTAAGTTATGCTGCAGTGACGAACAATCCCCAAATCTCAGAGGCTTGTGACACATGTTTTTTTCTCCTTTATATCAAATGTCTGTGTGGGCCAGCTGCAGCTGTTTTCCATGTTTTCTTCACTCTAGAGCCTAAGCAGACAGAGGAGCACACTGGGTCTTAAAACTTCCCCTCATATTTTATTGGTCAAAGCAAATCTCATGGCCAAACCTGACAACAATGGAAAGACTATTCCGTCTTCAGAAAGGGCACCCAAGGGAGGGATAGCAAATATTTTGAACAATAAAGCAACTTTCCCTATATTGTAGCTGAACTAGAGGGTAATTTGAACCTCTGAGTGGCTTGGCAGGAGGGACATTCACAGGAAGAGATGGCAGTTTAGCCTCCTTCGTGTGTCCACCTCTTCTCCTCTCACCATCCCTGACTCTGCACCTTTTCTACGTCTTGTGAGAGTCCTGTTTCCTCATGCCTTTGGCTCCTTCTTCATGGTGTCTTTGTCCTTTCTTCCTTATGACCATTTACCTTCTAATCTTGACATAAATTAGCTAGAGCTTTTAGGTTCTGGTGCCAGAAACCCAAATCAAACTAGTTTAATCAAAAGGAAAAAAAAGAAGAAAAAGAAAAGAAGAAAAAAAAAATTCACTGGCTCATATAACCAAAAAATCAGAGGTAGAAGTTGACTTTTAAAGCCCGTGCCTCCTGCAGTGGAAATGCAGAGTCTTCACCACTGGACCATCAGGGAAGTCCCCCCAACTAACACGGAGGTGCTATCATCAGAAAAATGTAAAATGAGTGCTGGGCAGACAGAAACAGCACCTGTCCATCACGGTCTTTATGGTTACCTATTTAGACTCCTTGAAGAGAAACTCTGCTTGACCCATCTCATCTTTTTCCTCCCACCAGGCTCCAGGTGGGGTTCCTGGCTTGTGGATCATCTGCCAGATTGCTGATAATGATAAATCTGTTGTGGCAACAGAGGTGGATCCTTTATGGCTGCCCTTTTGGTAGCCTTGGTGGGCAGAGCAGATAGCATGATTCACGTGTCCTCAAAGCCCTCTATCCACTTGCTGTAGTTGGTGGGGTTTATGAGGAATCCTGGGGGGAACTCAGCAGACTGGGTTCTCCAGGCCTGGGAAATGGACTAGGGCAGAGGTAGGGACTGGCTATGGTCTCTGTATATACGCTCTCTAGCCCAGCATCTGACAGACTGCCTCTGCAAAATGGCACAAGGACCCTAGCTGGGTCATCTTCACTGAGCCAAAGGCAAAACAATTATTTAACTTTACTGGAGACGCTCAGTAGGGATGGATCAGAGTGTTTGTTAACTCCAAACTCCAATAAATGTTGATAAGTAATGCTATTAAAAATGTATTATTACTCTGACACTTTGTTATAACATCTTTCCTCTTTCTTTTTCCCCATGTAACATTTACTTTAAAGGGCCCCAGCCAAAAGCTAAACACCAATAAAACTGCTCCGAGTTTTCCAGAACATCTTCATTTACGAAATACTCAAAGACTCAGCACTCAGGGAAAAGCCATGGAGCTATTTCACTGTTTTGTAAACCTTGCAAAATCTGTAGTTTCTGTGGTGGCGGCCTAACTGTATGTTGAATTTGAAATTTTGAAGCTTCAATTGCTTAAAAATATTGTAACTGCTTCTCAAACAGGAAAATTGCATTTAGATTTCCCTCTGTGTTTAACCTCAGACTGGCAAGAGATAGTCTTCAAATTTCTCCAGCAAATGAAAATCACTTTAGGATTGAGATTGCATATGGATAGTTCCTACCATGAGGAAAAGAAAATCTTCAGGAACAAATACAGTTATACATTCTGTGCTGGGCTCATAATGTGGGGAAATAGATGACCATTTTGTTCTATAATCCATAGCATGAAGGATCTGGGACAAAGACAAGGAAGATGTCCTTGAATATAAGGTTTAGTCACATCTGAACTGTTACTAAGGGAAATTGCAGTGTCCTGCACTCAATTTTCTTACAGCCAGCCTCCTGCACAATTGTATAATCCCTTCAGCACTTTTCATGTCAAAATTCCCTTCCTCCCACTGAGGATCTAATGTTCTGCCACCAACTCCTCAAATCAGTCTTGCAACTCATTCAAACTAAAGTGTGATTGGCTGCATCTTAAAGGGGACCGATGGGAAGACAGAGGTGCTTCACTCAAAGCAATGAATCAATACTGGTGAAATTTTAGAGCAACAATCAATTAGGTAGATAATTGTATAGGGGACTTTCTTGTCGACCCATAAAACTGATATAACCTGTGACAAATACATCCACTTTCCTTTCTCCTTCCCTCTCTCTTTGCCTTCCTCCCATCTAATCAACAAACTTTTCTGGGATGCCTCTCTATTCCATTCTCTATGCTTAGTGTTGACATACTGAAATGGGAACTTCTTATAATAAAGGGAGCTGAACTTAGGAAATAATAATCATATCCTATAACTGCAATTTCCATTTATCGAGGGAGTGCATATTACATGCTGGGGACAATGCTAAGAGCTTTTTCGGAATAGCATTTAATCTTCAGGACAACCCAGTGAGATAGGTACTATTACTCCCTTTACACAGACGAGAAAAGAGAGGCACCGATTTTTTTTTGGATCCAAGGTCACACTCACTAAGTGTGGTCTAGTATATGTGTGTGAGCATTCTGACTTCAGAGCTTTTTGTGCCAGAAGAGATTATATTTAAACGAGCCTACAGGGTGGGCTTTGATGGGACAAGGTCCCTGATGTGCTCTGTGCTACCTAAGGACATGTATCGAGGGTCAGTGAGCAGGACTGGCCCCTTGCTGAGTGGACATGAGCTCCAGGAGGAGGGTCCCAGCAGGATGCTCCCCCTTTGTTCCTCTCCACCCAAAGGGGCCCCCCTCCTCCCATGAGCAGACACCAGAAGCTGGCCGTGCCCCAGGCGTGGCTCTGGTCAGGAAGAGAGACTCTTTTGTGAGCTGCTGGCCTGGTCTCTGTTAATATCAATTAGCGTTCCTCCCTGCTCGGCTACGGGCCGGCTGGAATCTGTGATTCCCGCCGGCTAGGGGTTCTGGCCTAGAAACTTTCAGGATGTGGGGCGGAAGTCAGAGTCTGAGGGAGAGACTGTGTCATTAAATGGGGAGGAAATGGGGTTTCACAGAGGCGTGTGGGGCCCCGCGGCCACAGCAGGGCAGGGGCCAGACAAAGAGCCAGAGGAGAGAAGGCGCCATCTGGGTCAGCCCTCGCCCCTCCCCCACCAGTCCTGGTGGAGACTTGGAGACTGTTCTTGAGAACGGGGAGAAGGGAGCGCGTGGGCTCTGACGTCCCTGAGCTTGTGAGGGACTCTGAGGAGAGTCCGGAGAAGGGAGCGCATGGGGTCTGACGTCCCTAGGCTTTTGAGGGACACTGAGGAGAGTCCTTCTAGGAGCTCAGTGATCCAGGGTTCTGAGTACCCTACTCTACTTTCAGGCAAGCCGGAAATGTGGCCTCTTAATCCCCAGTTGGCCTTGATCTGTGCCGGTGGTGGGGTAAACGAGAGAATCAAGTTAGCAAACTGAGTCCTGGTGAAAACTGGACAGGGGGCCGCCAAGGAAGACCTGGTTGCCCCTTTATGAGGCTGTCACTGGGCTCCTAGATGGGCATGCCTGAGGGAGCCCTGAGAACTGTGGCCAGGGAGCTGGCTGGTGCGCTGGCCCTGCGTCAACTTGCCGCAGCTTTCTCCTAACTGCCTAGCCCTTCACACTTCCCTCTCTTGTCCTCTGGGTCCCCCGTGCCATCCCCTCCATCTGTCCTTTTTGTCTCATCACGGGCTTCCTCTGGCCTTTCTCTCTCCGTGGAGTCTGCTCGGCTGGCCATCCATCCATCGGGGTGATTACGCTCCCATTTCAGCCCTCGTGCGGGCTGGACGATCCGCACCACATGACTACTTCCTGCGGGAGTCAGTCCCAGGTCACTGCAGAGCAAGCAACCGTGGATGATACCCACGAGTGTTCATCTCTCCCTGGCTCCCGACTCCAGCTCCACCTTCCTGCCCAACTGCTCGCCAGTGACTCATCCAGCTGCCACAGGGGAATGGTTTTCCAGAACCCTATCCTAGAGGTTCAAAAAATCACTGCATCTTCCAAACACAGAGCTTGTCCCACTGTCTCCTCCTTCCCTCGGGGGGCCTTTCTGAGCTCGGGCCACATTTCCCACCCTCGAGCTCTCAACCCCTCTCCTCTTCCTGATGGTCTCCACTTTATTCTTAGTGGATTCTCCAAACTCTTGTGATAACAGCTACTTTCTGGCCCCACATCCCCAGGAGATGGAGGGTGAGGGAGGAGGCCTGTAGGGTGACAGAGGCCTTGTACTGAGTTGGCCATAGAATCCCTTTGGGTTTTTCCATAACATCTTATGCAATATTTGCTTCTCCAGCTCCAGACTCAATCCTTTTCAGTCTCTGCAGGATGAGAGAACAAATGATCATTTCTCTCAGGACCCAGATGGGCTCCCCACCGTCCCTGGCGAGGGCAGGCACTGCTCCCCCATCCCCTTCCCAGCTAAGCCTCCCCTCCCTGCTGCCTGACCATTTCCTCAGGGGACCTTGGATGCCAGGCCTCAAAGACTGGGAAGGAGCTTTGAGAGCCAGAGACACCATTTCGTTTTACCCATTGGCCACTGCCCCCACCCTGTCACCGGTGGCTGACAGGGGCTGCTTTGCCAACAAAGGTGTCACCAAAGCTTTCTGCCAGCTTGTCACTTACCTCTCCCAGGGAAGGAGTGGGTGGAGGGACCAGTGATCGAGCTTGACCCTGCCCTTCCAGCAGGTGCTGCTGCTCCCCTCAGCTTCTCAGCAAGGAGAGGAGCCCCCTGCCAGGCTAGGCTGCTTCCGTGTTCCCATGGCTTGGGTTACAGTCAGCACATCCCTGCCTACCCTGAGCCCCCTGAGGTCTGGGTCACAAGACTCTAGTGAAATTACAGCCTGCACCTTGCAGGAAGAGACTGGTGCCATGCAAACTGGAGGTCTCAGCCTGGCATGGGGCTGCTGGCATCTGGGTATCCCTTCCATATTCCAACCCAACAGGGCAGGTTCCTCCCCTCAGACTGACCCCTTGAACAGGCCCCTGGGCCTTTACACATGCTGTGTCCCCTCCCATGCTCTCATTTCCTCTCCCCTCTCTCTTCTCTGTCTAAATCCTGTCCATGCTGGAGGGCTGCTCAGCCTCCACCTCCCCTAGGGAGCCTCCCTTGACTCCTCCAGCCCACAGCAAGAGCTCCTTCCTCTGAGTCCTCTTAGTTCACAAAACAGAACTAAATTCTATCGTACCTCTCGTCACATATTGGTCTTGTTTTTCTAATTATCCTGTCAGTCCCTTGAGGATGGGAGACCATGGTTGACCCCTTTTTGCCTCTCCCAGTGCACTAGAGAAGGGTTAGATTCTTTTGGAACTCTGCCATTAGTGGCTGCCTAATTGGAACCTGCTGGATTTGTGTGTGTGTGTATAGTTTTCATGTGTTTTCGTGTATGCTTGATTTACATGTTTGTGTACATATGTAGAGTGTGTGTGTTCATGCACATAAATATGTTTCTCATATATGTACTACATGTACACATGGTTTAATTCATTCAACAAGCATTACTGAGACCCTGCCACAGCTGGGCACTGTGCCAGGTGCTAGGGTTACAACAGGGAGTACAGAAATAGACTGCCCCAGGCCCTCGGAGCTGGGAGGCGAGATCGTTAAAGAAGCAATACCAAAATATGAGCTAAGTGTCATGATAGGGGAGCGCATGGTGGAGGTGCCAGTCTAGGGATATAGGTCTAGGGAGACAGGTCAGGGAAGGACTCACAGAGAAAGGAAAAAATTAGCTAAGACTTAGAGTCTGTTGAGGGTTAAATTGCATCCCCCAAAAGATATGCTCAAGTCCTAACTCCCAGTTCCTGTGGATGTGACCTGATTTGGAAACTGAGTCTTTGTTGATGTCATCAAAGTAAGATGACGTCAGACTGGATTGGAATAGGCCCTCAACCCATGACTGCTGTCCTCATCAGAAGAGGGAAATGTGAACACAGGTGTGGGAAGAACACAGTGTGACTACAGAGGCATAAACTTAGGTGATATGTCTATAAGTCAAAGGATGCCAAAGATTGCAACAACCAGAAGCCAGAAGAGAGGTGTGAACAGATTGTCTCTCAGAGTTCCCAAAAAGGAACCACCCTTACCAACACCTTAATTTCAGACCTCTGACCTCCAGAACTATGAATCACCTAGTATGTGGTGCTTTGCTATGGAATCCCTTGGAAAGAGTTAATCAGACGGTTTACTAGGCCAACAAAGAATCTCCCAGGGGAGGAAAAGAAGGGAAGAGTGATTCCATTGCAAGGAACAAACTGCACAAAAGCATGGCAGAGAGACATAGAAAGTTCAGTAAGGTTGAAATGTTCCCTGGGAGGTGGGAATGGGAGGTTACACATGAGATCGTGTATGTGTGCACATATGGTTTGCATGGATATGGTTGTGTGCATATGAATAGTTAGTGTGTTCATGTATGTGCTTTTTGGAGTTTTACATGTTTCCTCCAACTTTTGTGGTTTGTGTGTTTTTCCACACTCTTGTACAGTTTATGTGTTTGTGCTTTGCGTGTCAGTGCCTGTGTGTGGGTGGTGTGCACGTTTGCATTGAACCCAAGGCAGTGAGTTTGTGCCTGGTCAGAGGAAGTTCTGAATCTATGCAAAGCCCAGGTTTTTTGACTATGTGGTGGACGGCAAAACCCTGGTCAAAGTGTGCGATGACACCAGGAGCTCAGAGCTTACTTGTCCTGGTTTGAAAAGAACTTCCGAAGGGAGGGAGGATGGTACCTGGACTTCACTGATTAGCAAAGGGCCTATGTGGGGCAGAACTGCTGAGTCCTCCAGTTTGAGAGCTGGGGGTGATATTGGAGATGGTTCGGATTCTCCCCCAGCCCCATTGGCACTACTCCTGGAGATTCCACAAGATCCAACCTATGAAAGGGCACAAACTGCACAAAAGCATGGCAGAGAGACATAATTCTGCCAAATCTCCATCTTCCTGGAAAACATCTTCTCAGGGGAACCCCAACCACTGGACAAGGACTGCTGCTAACGTCAGGAATCAGGGGAAAGCCTACCCCTATTCCAGACCCTCCTGATAGTACATGCAAAAGGTGGTGTATGTGTGCATTTGTCTAGAGAGAGGCGTGTGGCTTTCATCACAGCCAGAGGATCTCTGACCCAGGAAATCTAAGAACCATTTCTTGAGTCTAGGCTGACATTGAGGCTGTGAGTGTGCGCGTGGTATGTGCAGGTGTGTGCAAGCATGCGGAACTCTCAACCTGCTTCCTCTCTGAGAATATGGTTGGATCAGGATGTCAAGTGCAGCCTGAGGCCCTGCCAGCTGCTGCCATGGTCAGAACACAAGGGGCTGTCCTTGACTGGGCTGCTAGAACAGACGGAGCCAGTGTTAAGGACAAGCAGGGAGGGGTGGAGGCGGCTGCTTTCGGCAGGAGGTTTGTAACCTAGAGGAGCACCCTGAGATCAGCTGTCTGAATAAGCAGCCCTTCGACAGTTTACATTTAGAATGAAGCCTTGGAAGTGCAGCCCAGTAGATGTGTGGATGGGGATGGGAGGAGAGGGCGCTTAGGGAGAGCTGTGAATGTTCTGCAGAAGGAACTGGGGCTGTTCAGGACCTTGGTCAGTACCCTCAGGGTTCTTGCAACACCAGCTTCCTCTGCTTGTTTCCCGTCTGCCCTGTGTTAACACCCCTAGGTGGAGATCCTGAGTACAGTGGCCCTACATGTAAAGTTCAATATAGAGTTGGGGGCCTCCTTGGGGCTACAGAAGTTTCTAAGAAGTTGGATAGGGAGAAGGAACACCCCTCATGGGGAACTAGAGTTGAGGGGAGGAGGGAGAGGAAGTGTCTTGGCTTGGGTTGTGTTCCTTGTCCTCCCTGCCTGAGGCACTGGGCTGAGCCATGCTGGGCTTTGCCATCCCTGCCCAACTAAACTTTCTTTCTGCTGTGAGCTCCCCAAACATTCTAGGGTTGGAGGCTTCCCTGAGGCTGTTCTCTGAGGCCTCTCACATCCCTTTCCTCTGCTGCACCACTCCTTCCCTGTGCCTGCCTCCACCATCACAACACCCACTCTGTTCTCCTGTTGTGTCCGGCAGGATTTCATTGCTAGTGCTGTGTCAAGGACCCACTGGCTTGCATATGTGATGGCTCTCTTGTCCCTTCTTTCCAAGTAGCTTCTTTCCAAACTTTCTAGGAGCGATTAATTAACCTCATCATGTCCTTTCTGAGGAGCCCAGTGTAGGGAGGGAGGGAGGTTAAGCAGCTTATCCTTGCGGAGAGTCGAGCGGACATGTGGACCCTGCTGGGGGCGAGTCTCTCTCAGAGCTCCCTCCTCCTCCCTACTTGGGAGCAGGCTGCAGAGTGAGGCCAGCTCCAGGAAGAAGTGGGGGTCCCCATCTGCTCTCAGCCCTGGTGGAATTTCCAGACAGCCTGACAAGTGCCTTTATAATCTGCTCCCTCCAGTTGTTTCCACCCTTTCCCACTCCTCTCCAAGCAACTTCTGGTGCAAACGACTTGGGGAGGAATGCAAATGAGTGTAGAGGAGCACAGCCTTGGGTGGAAGCAATAACCTTTCCCCTGGATGCTGTGTCTGCCCTACTGGTGCGGCAAATGACATGGAAATGCATGGAAATGCAGGGTGTCTGCATGCAAATGTGCCCAAGCATCCTGGTCACTCCACTGACGGCCCCTGGGGAGTCCCAGGCAGTCTGATCACTTGCAGCCCAAGGGGTGGGGACCACAATACAGGGGCACCAAATGAAGGCACACTGGGCCCACCTCAGCCAGTCTTGATGCCAGTGGAGAAGGTCCCTCCCCCTGCTCTGCGCCCCTAGCTAGGCCCTGGGTGCACTTAGATATGACACCTGGGGAGAGAGGGGGCCCAGGCTGTGGCTTGGGGGACACACCGAGACACAATGTGGGGCATTAATTGTGTGCCTACTGACACCAGGGCCTGAGCTAGACACACTAAGCACATTCACTCATGTGGTCTTTCTGACTCCCCAAGAAGTTCTTAAGGAAACGGAGATTTCATAACGCAGGCACTTGGCCCAAGATCATACAGTGAGTAAATTGGGAAGTCAAAACTAGACTGAGACTTTTATAATCTGAGCAAAACTTTAAAATGTACATCAGAGAGTGTCATCCCCCTACCTAAGTCATTCCCACAAATTCCCAGTGTCTCCAGCATAAAATTCGTTTTCTAAAAAAAAAAAAGAAAGCCATTTCCTTTCTGTGGTTGCTCAGACCCTGCACATCTCATCTCATCCCTCACCTGCACTCCACCGCCATCACTCACCCCAGCTGCCAGCTTCATCTCTGTTCCTCTCTCACAGGCGCTCATTCTCTTCTCAAGACTCCTGCTGTTCCTCCTGTTTGGAACACTTTCCCCCCAGATCTTCACGAGTGCCTCCTTCTCATTCTTTTGGTCAAGTGCCACCTCTCTGGAGAGGCCTTCCCTAACTACCCAGGCAACAGTGTGCCCTATCCTTTCCTCTCTATCCCTTCACCCCGATTTTGTTTACTTCACAGTACTTAATAGCATCTGAAATTATTTATTGAACAATATTGAACTCGAGAACATCACTGTGCAGGCTGTTCACCTTTGTATTCCCAGGGCCTAGTGCTTAGTAAGTGCTCAATAAATGTTCGATGAACAACCGGCCTCAGAAAAGCTTCCCTGGGCCCCGAGGGTGGAGCTAGAGGAAAGAGAGGCACACTGGACAGAGAACTGAATTGTGGACCATACTGAGGCCTGATCACAGAGACTCTGGGCTTCATAGAAGAGAGGTCACCTGTCTGTCCATGAGCTGTTCTCTCCGCAGACGGAGTAATGTGGACACATTTCCTCAGACTTTGTGTAAAGCCAGGCAGAAGGGACAAGGCTGCCTGGCATCCCGGGACCAGAGATGGGTGCCCTTGGGGTCCCATCACGCTCCTAGACATTCCAGATCTTGGGTGAGCTTCAGAGTTGTTCAGGAGCCCATTCACCAACCCTGGGGGGTGTGTGACAGGCATTGCCTGGCAGGGAGGGAGAGACTGCTGCTCAAAGAACCTGATCTTTTGCATTTGCTGACATTCTTGGATTTGGCATTTACAACCTCAGGGCTCTATTCCGAGGAGGCCTTTTGCATTTGATGTAAATATTATGGTGATGAGAGGCGACATGGAGAATACCCTGTAGGAAATGTAATTCCACCCCCACCAGGCTGCTTTGGGTTGTTATTCAGGGGATTGATTCCTCTGAGTTCTCGGGTTAACCCTGAAAAGCTCCCACATCTCATAGGCAGCAGGGTCTGGGAGTAGCACATTAATTATTTTTCTGATTTGCAGAGGTGCTTTCGATGGGAAGCAGTGGGGGTAAGTAAGGAGCAGGTGGTACTGCAGCCTCCTGGAAGAGACTTGGGCCATCCTCGGCTCTAGGAGATCCAGGACTGTAATGAGCAGTATACTCCCCAGAAGTCAGTTGCTTTCCCAGTCGCCTCCTCAATGATTCTCTTTCTACCTGACACCCAGCAAGGTTCAGTCCTGGATCTACATGTCTCTCTACCTGGCCACCTCCAGTAGTGTGGCCCTTGCTGCCCTACTCCTGCATTCTTCTCAAATTCCCAGGGAAATGATGTTTGTAATTCCACATGCAGTCATGGCTGGGGGCTAGGACTGGAGCAGCCGCCCTCAGATGGTCAACAGGATCGAGGAGAGGCATGGCCCTTTTACACTGATATTTCTTTGATATGCTGCATGGCCATGACAATTTTGTATGGTGCAATGGGAAAGACTCCAGATTTGAGATCCAAAGACTTGGATTTAATCTACTTCCATCTCATACTTAAACTGAGCTACCTGGGCAAATCACTTCACCATGGAGTCTCTATTTCCCAGTCTATAGAAATGGGATAAGGCACCTGATTTAAGATTGCCATGAAGAAAGCTTTTGACTTAAGAAGAAGGCTCAATATTTATATGATAAATGAATGAGTGAATGATGTGGAAAGATTTTAGGATTTGAATTCAAAGAGCTTGGATTGGCAACCCAGGTTTAGCACTTACTTTCTGTGTGATATGGGACACATGACTTCACCTCTCTGAACCTTGGTTTCTCTCAGTAAAAAATAGGATAGTACCTAGCCCCCAGCCTTATTGCAGAATAGACAGTTAATATTAAAATACCTCATAAACTGTAGGGCACTGTGCTCACTCTCATTTAATATTACTTCCTACAGAGCCCTGGGGGAAGAACTATGAGGGCTCCCAAGATACGCAGAATCCTTGGACCTAGCCCTAGAGGAACTGTGATGGATTTGAAGGGGAGAATGCACAAAGCAGGGAGCAGAGCTACACTGAGAGTACCACACAGTCATTGACTGCACACATATTTACAGAGGACAAGGCATGCTTTCATAGGATTATTGGCGGTTTTAGGTTCAGCCTCCTGGCAGGGCCTTGAAGGTCAAGGTAAGGCCCCCAGATTGACTGTTCTGTGAGATGAGGTCTCAGAAAGCTCCTATGCCATCTATGTTCCTGAATTCCCTTGTGGGATGGCCTCTGGCTCACTAAGTCACTTTCCTCAGTTACTCTGAGGGAGAAATATGCAGAGTTCATTGTAGGGAGAGCATTAGAATCAGCCATTCAAAGAGTGGCCCTTCCCCACATGTCGGTGGGTGCATTGCTGAGAATCCCATCTCATGGAGGAGCAAAGGCTCCAGCAACTCTTCCTGGGAGCAGGCAAGTGAGTTGCAAGGTGATTTCGCTGCTGTGGTAATCTCCCTTTAGACACAGGCTGTCCTCGAGGGCAAAAATAGCAGCTTTAGAGGCAGGAGAGAATTGTGACATCATCCTCAGGTTCAGCCAGCAAACCCCTCTCCAGCCAGCTGATCCTGCTTGCCCCTTGGAGACTAGGGGGTGACTGTGGTGTCTCTGAGCCCCTTCTAGCATCCTGGCTCCAGTTCTGGGATCTGTCTGTGAACATAAATGGCCCCTGCTCAGTTGTTTCAGTGAATGAAGAGGGGTACACTCAGCAGCACACTGTGACTGGGTGCACGTCCCCCTCCACTTCCCCAAAGCTGAGTGTTGCAGACCTACAGGGGCTCCACAACCTCTGGGCCAGGAGCACATGGGCTGGGCTGGGGACAGTGAGGATGGCACTCAGCCCGGAGGCTGAGCTCAGGGGAAGACATTCTGCAGTCCTTGGGAAGTGGGAGGGAGGGTGAAGGAGTTTGCGCATAGCTCTGTGTGTGTGTGTGTGTGTGTGAGAGAGAGAGAGAGAGAGCACATGTGTGCATGTGTGTGTGTGTGTGTCCTGCAAAAGAAGATGGCAGGCAGGAATGGGGACTCCATACCCTTTACTGATTAGAAGGGTTTTGAAATTGATAAATTACTTTGTATTGTGGCAAAATGATTTGACCAGATTTCAAATGTCTCAGAGAAGGGAAGCTTCTCTTGGGCCAAGTATTGATTGCATTTAATAGAGCTGGGACTTTCTCACTTAAAAACAACAAAATAAACATCTAAGAGAAGGCACTAATTCACCTCTCTCTCTTTCTCTCTCTGTCATCCTTCCCTCTTTTCCTTCTCTCTAAAAAGAGGAAGGGATCCAGAGACCCACCAAATGCTGGAGTGAGGGTGAGGTCAGGGGACACAACGCTGATGTTGGAACCATTGAGTTCCTTTGGGGCAGATTGATGGTGGGGGCTTAGGAGAACAGGGGACCCTGGGTTGGTCCCATTCTTCACAGATTGATTTTTGCCAAGCAGCAACTGTCGCAGACTTTGATAAATCACTAACCCAAGTGATGAATGCCCTGAGGCTGGGTGAGGTAGGAGAAGGGATGCTAGTTTGGGAGGCAGCCCAGAGAAGGAGAATGGCGAGGATGGAGGGCTAGTGGGCAGAGGGAGCCAGCAGAGCTAACTCTGAGTTCTAGAAATTCTGTGAGATAGTCCCAGATAGCTAATCTTGGCCTTGTCTCTCAACAGGACTTGACCACAATCATTAACTCAACAGTGCTTCAAAATTCATTTTCAGTCTGTCTTTCGTCTGTCTCTTACTGTCTGTCTCACTGTCTACCTCTTTATCTGGCTTCCAAATGGACTCTGATGGTTTCCTCCCAGGAGAGGATTCCTGTGGACCTGCTGGAAAATGGAGAGGAGTGGGGGCAGCTAATACCAATAGGAGCTCGGCAGTGGGAAGTAGAAGAGGGGTGAGGTGGCCTGGTACAGAGGGTGGAGGGGAGGGACCTGGCGCCAGCAGAGAGAGGGAGGGGCTAGGGGAAATGAAAATACATTTGTAGAGCAGCTCTGGCCAGAGAGAGGCTGGTTTCCAGGGTGTCTTATTTCTCATGGAGGGAAAGGTCACATCATGAGGTTCTCCCATCCTTCTCTTCAAAGCTGTGAGAGCAGAGATTAGCCTTGATTGGGCTTCCTGAGGAATAGCAAGAAATGCAGAGAGGGAGAGAGACCAAACCAGAGCTGAAGAACTGATCTCGCATCACAGCCAGAGGCTGCCTTGGAGACAGCCCAGCTCATAGACCACAAATCTATATCTGCTCTGGGTGACTTTGGACATGACACTTAGCCTCACCCCATTTTCATCTATAAAATGGGATCATATAATAGATTTGAATGAAGTTTATATTAATTAAGATCATATCTTTAAATAACTTAGGGCCTTGCCCATAGCAAGCATTCAATAAATGTTAGCTTTTATTAACCAGTATTATTACTCTCGGAGAAGGCAATGGCACCCCACTCCAGTACTCTTGCCTGGAAAATCCCATGGACAGAGGAGCCTGGTAGGCTGCAGTCCATGGGGTCGCGAAGAGTCAGACACGACTGAGCGACTTCACTTTCACTTTTCACTTTCATGCATTGGAGAAGGAAATGGCAACCCACTCCAGTATTCTTGTCTGGAGAATCCCAGGGATGGGGGAGCCTGGTGGGCTGCATCTATGGGGTCTCACAGAGTCAGACACAACTGAAGCGACTTAGCAGCAGCAGCAGCATTATTACTCTCCCTAGTAGCAGCATGGCAGATTCTGAAGTCATGAAAACTCAAAATTTGTCAGCCATCCTGAAGTAAAGAGAAGGGACTCCTGGCTCCACCTGGGGGTGGAAAACTACACAAATTGCTGATCTACAGGCCAAGCCATGTTCTATACTGTCCCTACTATCAGTGCTGATGCACCATGGACTGAGGCTCCACTACATTCTTTATAAAGGCAGCTGGAATTTAGCCCTTGAAATGCCTGCCAGGCCCCTGGCGCACCCTTGCTTTGCCCATACTAGTTGGGCTTGGCTCTTCACCCCACCATTCAGGTTGCCTCTCCCAGGCTCCCAGTCCCAGCCCTGTCCATGGTGCTAACTCGTATACCAGCCCAAGACTTGACCCACAGTGCAGAACTTCTCACTTTAACCATCTCCTCTTGTCCCCAACTTTAACATCTCTGATGATCTCCCCAGCCACCAGGAATGAATTCTGAGCTCACATTCTGGAACTCTGCCAGGAAGAAGGAATCGGCGTTAGCATAAAGAATCACACAAAAGGCCGCAGGTAATTATGTCTCTTTTAAGCTGCTAACAGGATTGGCCGTTTGATAAATGGGAGGATTTGAGGCTGTTTTGTCACTGACAAGCTGTTGTAAGATCATATTGGAAGCTGAAGACAGTTTATCTTCATGTGTGTGGTGGAGAAGGGGAATTCTTGGTGGATTTTACACCCTCTTCAAATTAATGTGATTTCCTAGGCCAGTCTGGTGCACAGGAGTGAGTGATCTTTATGACTCATCCCCTGATTAGATTACCTGGCTCAGCAGCCACCTCCAGCCCCTCTGAGTGTCTTCACACTCCCAAGGACCCTCCCTACTCCATCCCTCCATCTCCCCCTGACCTCCTCGCTCTCCTCCTCTAGTCTTGCTCTCAGGTCCAGCTGCTGAGCAAGCCCATGGCTCAATTATTGCTGGCTAGCTTGAGAGGCAGAGGGATCTGGTTTCTTCTGTTTCTCTGGAGGCAGCAGAAGAGAGGGAGGAGGGTGGGAAGCAGAGGGAGGCAAAGGGAGAGGGAGGGAGGGAAACAGAGGAGGAGAGAAGAAATGAGACAAAGAGGGAGTTTAACCAGAAAAACAGAGAGCCAGGCTGAGATAAAGAAAAGAAAGAAAGAAGAGGGACAAACACAGGAGCAAGGGAGAGGAAGGGTTTTTTCTTTCATTTCCAGCACCTTATTCTCCATAAGCACCAAGGTAGCCACCTTCCCTAAATTAAGCAGATTCTTTAGAAATTTTTTTCAGGTAACTCTATTTTATTTCATTTAAGGTAATGCTATTTTGTTATCTTCATAGCTCTTGCCACTATTATCTTGCTTATTTATTTATTTACTTCTATAATAATTGTCCTCACTCCTAAATTAGAAGACCAGTGAGGGTCAGGGTCATGGCCACCGTGTTCTTGTCAGGACTCCAGCACCTAGCACACAATGGGTCCTCGGTGCATGTTTACTGACTACATGATGTGCAGGTCTGAGGCGGGCAGGGATGGCTGTGAAGGGAAGAGTCCAGGGTCCAGGGTTGAATCACCAAGGATGCCTTCACTGGCTGAATACTTTGGCAGTTCTGTGGACAGAATTAGGTAATGTCCAAGACAGAGCTTTTAAAAGTGTGGTCTTCCCTGGTGGTCCAGTGGCTAAGAATTCACCTGCCAGTGCAGGGGATGAGGGTGCGATTCCTGGTCCAGGAGTATCCCATATGCTCTGGGACAACTAAGCCCACATGCCACAACTACCAAGCCCACATACGTGCAGCCCACACTCCACAAGAGAAACCACTACAATGAGAAACCTGTGCACCACAGCTGGAGAGTAGTCCCTGTTCACCACAACTAGATAAAATTCTACACAGTGACATAGACCCAGTGCGACCAAAAGTAAACAAATAAATAATAATCATAAATAAATAAAATGTGGTCCATAAAACACTTGATCAGGGCCCCCTGGAAACCTGCATCTTCACAGGCATTTCCCATGATTCTGAGGCAGTGTGTCTGAAGTTCACAATATGAGAAACACTGTTTTGGGGAATGGGTGGGCTGGGGGCTTCTGCTCCAGGGAGATCTGAAAAGAACCAGAGATCTTGGCTTTTCAGTGCATGTCTGAGTATGTGTTGGAAGAGTAGTGGTTCGAATACCTACAGTGGAATGAAGAAGCCAACACCAATTATTTCCAGCCATGTGGCACCTCATTTTACATACATACTGGGAGCTACTTGGGAAGGAGTACCCAAATTCAGTGGAAGGAAAGGGAGGGCTCAGCCAGCTAGGGACAGTTCCCCCACCTGACCCAGTGTCCTAAAGGAAGAGGACAGCAACAGATGTGAAAAGGAGAAAGAGCCCTCCCTGCCCTGTGCCTAGGGGGCCTCTGCTCCACACCCATGGACATCTCTGCAGTTGGTAAGTCATGCCTCATTTCCCAGGCAAGCTGTGTGCCCACCCCTGAGCCCCAGGCCAGCCTCTCCACCTCTTCAGGCACCCCCACCCCAGACTGATCAACAATGTATGCTCCAGGATTGATTGACTGCTCCCCCAGAACATACCCTCCTCCACACACAATCACACACACACAAACACCCTCACATCCCCCAGATGTCACAGCCCCATCATACAAGACACAGCCAAGGCCTGAACAAGACACCTGAGATACAGCAGTGGGTGCTCAGAGGTGAAGGATAGTGTGCAAGAGGAGTGGGACATTCTGGATGTGTTCATGCTGGACCTCCATCTGGGCCTGGAATGGGGGGAGGAGGATGGAAGACAAGGGCCAGCTGGTTTCAAAGGATAGCCCATGTGATGCCACTTCTGCCCAATAAAATCAAAGCACATAGACAAAGCTAACACCACCTCCCATCCCCTCTATGCTCCAGCAACTCTGGCTTCCTTCATGCCTCAAACACGGCCTGCTCTCTCCTGCCTCAGTAGCACTCATGCTTCCCTCTCTGCCCACAATGCTGTTTCATACTCTTTCACCCCATTTATCTGGTAACTCCTACTTCTCTTCCTTGGTGGATCTTTCCAGATCCTCTGGTTTCTGTGCTATCACATCCATATATTGTTCACTGTTTGCAACACTCAGCCCTCTGGTCACTACATATTCAGTGTCTATCTTCCTCATTAGATTGTGAACTCCATGGCAGGAGGGTCCACACCTGGTGTCTTGTCCTCTGGTGTATCTCTGGTACCATCCATGGTGCCTGGCACGTGGCGGGCACTCAGCCAGGAAGGCTATGACTTAGATAGGGTCGTTTATTTTAACAAATGTTTCCTGAGCATCAGCACCATCCATGGTGCCTGGCTCATGGTGGGCACTCAGCCAGGAAGGCTATGGCTTAGATAGGGTCATTTATTTTAGCAAATGGTTCCTGAGTTTCAGTGAATGGTTCCTGAGCATCAGGCGTGGGGCTAGATTCTGAGGATGCAGAGGCACGCAGAAAGGCACTCTCCCTTCTCACAGAGGCTGCAATCCAGTGGTGACATGGATAGTTGTCAAGTAATCACACAAGTTGCTATAAAACTGTAACCGTGACAGGTGTTTTAGAGGCTCATAGTGCCAACAAGAGTACATAAAAGGGGGATTTGGTCAAGTCCAGGAGGTCAGGGAAGCTTTCTGAGAGGATGCTATTTTTCTGATTTACAGAAAGTTGTATAGAGCAACAGTGGAGTAAAGAGTGTGTGAAGAGCTAGAACAGCATGTGCAAAGGCCCGGAGGCAGGAAGGAGCATGGCTTCTATATAAAACTAAAAATCCAGAAGGTCTGAAGTGTGTGAATGGGGAGACTGGAAAGCAGACAGAAGCCAGATCATGCAGGGGCCTTGTCAGGTGAGGTAGGGAATTTATTTCTTCACCTAAGAGCAAAGGGTTCAAACACTGAGGAGTTGAAACAGCAGGGGGGTGGGGTTAGGCAGCAGTGATATAATCAGAATTGCATTTTGAAAAGGTCATCAGACTTCAGTCGAAGAAGAAAGGGAGGGGCTCAAGCAGAGGCAAAGAGACCAATAAGTGTTGCAGCCATCTGGGCTCAAACAAGGAAGGTGCGGGACTGAGAATAGTGGACAGTTTCTGAAAGGTTTCAAGCCACACCACAGGTTGGGTGGCAAAACCAGGACTAGTATCCATCCTGAGCTCCTGCACCTTCTTGTAACCATTGACCTCCTTCTGGGATGTCCACTGGGCCACCGTCAGAAGCAGTTCCCAGGCCTCCCCCCAGAAGTATCCCCTGCCCTCTGCCCCCTAGATTCCCACATTCTGTACCATATTCCCTTAGGGGTGCCCATATGTGTCCTCTTCCAAGCTGGAAGACTCTGGCTGGATATTCATTTGGAGCTGGGTTTCTCTCAGAGCCCCAAGGTGCTTTGCATTCTGGGAATTGTAGTTCTAGAGCAGGAAGGCTGGGTCTGCTCCTGACAGTGGGTCTGGCAGGCAGCCTGGTTGCCATGGTTGCAGCTGGGCTGGAGCCACCGAACCATTTCATCCACAGCTCTGCTGGCTCTGAGAGCCTCCCAGCAAGAAAGCCTGGGCTCTGGGGAGGAGGAGGAGAGAGGAGGAGAAAGAGAGAAGGAAAGGGAGGGTGGGGAGGGCCAGGTGGGCCTGTGGAGCAGGCCCAGGCTAAGCTTTGCCTGCTCTGGGGCTTGCGAACTGAGTTGGAGAGAAGTCACCAGCACATGCTCAGAGCAGGACTCCCCGCCCACTGGGAGCTCTGTTCTCTTCAGTCAATCAGACCTTGTAATTCAGCTCTGTGAATGCAGAAGCCTGCATTAGGCAGAGAAAGGAGGAAGCAGTTCCCTCCCCAGGGGAACACAGAGCCTAGGTAGAAAGGCAAGAAGGTCCAAAATAATTAGTTAGGAGGAAATAGTCCTGTCCGTTTTCCTTCCAAAATGTCCCCAGGATCCGTTCCTTTCTCTCTGCCCCTTGGCCACAGTCCTGGTTCATTCCATCTCTCCCCGAGAAGGCTTTCTAAACACAAATATGGTCCTGTCACACCCCTGCTTAAAATTCCTCAATGGCTCCCCTTTGCCCACGACTGGATCAAGTCCAAATTCTCTAGTAGGACTATTCATGGCCTTGTAAATTCTGGGCTGAGGCTCCCAGTCCAGTTTCTCCTTCTGTGTCCCCTCTGCTTCAGCCATGCAGAAGTTGTCTTGTTCTTCTTTCCTACCCACTGCCTTTGCACATGCTCTCTTCTGCCTGCAATGCCCTACCCTCCCTCCCCAGCCTCTGAGCCGACCAAACACGGCTGAACCTCCTCCTCCTCGATGAAGTCTTCCAAATCCTTCTCCACCAGGGGAAGAATTAATGGCCTGGTGCTCTGAGCTCCCAGAGCACTTTGTACATCCCTCTCAAGCACTTATCACCCGTGATGTGATGATTGTCTCTGTAGCCGTCTCTCCCTCTCTCTCTCTCCCTCATCTGAGCTATCTCAGAGGGCCCCAGCACCCAGCACCCAGCACCATGTCTGGCACAAGGTAGGCACTTGATAAACAGTGAATGGGATTGAATTCACCCAAGGAAGGCTATTTGGGCTGTCGCCACTCTCCTGCCCTCCCACTCTGGGCTTACTGTCTTTCCTGGGTCCCATCCCCCACCTCACACCTCCCCTGGGCCATTCACACTTCACACACTGTTGCAGGACTGGCAGGTCCTATTGAGCGGCACCTTCTATTCTGGGCAAGGGTGGCACAGGCAGCTGTACGTGGAGGCTGCAAGCTTCGCCATATCACTGGGAATGTGTATCAAATCATACCTGGGTCTCCAGAGAGAAGGCACCTGTGCCCTAAATGGAACCGTGATTTATGGACCCAGCTCCAGGATCTGAAAAACCAATTAGGCTTCCCTGCTTCTCCACCTGGAGGCAGGATAATTCCAGGAAAGTCGTTCCTCCTGGGCAGAGGCTCCACCACCATTCAGCTCTGCACTCTACCCCACCCTTATCACGGACCCCAAGTCAGTAGCTCCAAGCCTCCAGGGCCAGCTTTTCTTGCATTAAAATCCTACTCTACCACTTAACATCTGGGAAGCATTCTCCTGCTCTCCATCCTTTCTGAGTCTCAGTTCCCCATCATCATAAGAGGATAAAAATTGCCTGCCTAGATTATCCATCCATATATGTGTCTATCCATCCACCCACTCACATATTCCCTTCTGCGAAGATTTATTAGGTGCCTGCTGTGGGTCAGGTGCTGTGTTAATCACTAAGGATGCACAAATGAATCAGAAAGACATGGTCTCTGCCTTCAGGGAGCTTACAGTCTGTGGGGAACAGCAACCCCAAGGTGCTTCGAGGAAGCAATACAGACTATTTGGTACAGTCTGGGCCTGATCTAGGACCTCAGTATTCATTTCCTCAATGATTATTTTCTGTTTACCTGGGACATGGCAGGCCTGGAGGATGAGTCCAAACACTGACAGGCCCTCCCTGCATTGGCTCCTGTTCTCAGTGCAGATGGGCAGACATGGCCCAGAGAGCACTCAGCACTCACTGTCCGGTACAACTGTGAGAGGGCCAAGAGAGAGGACATTGAAAACAGAGGGTCCAAACACCCCAGGGCCCCAGGGAAGACCCCTTGAGACAGCAAGGCAGGCTACTTTGTAGAGGCAAAAACAAATTGATGGAGCCTCAGTAGGACTGCCTAGACTGGGGCAAGAGGCAGCCTCCCTGGTTAGGGTGTGGGGGGCGAGGGATGGAGCGAGGGGCAGGAGGGCCAGTCACATAGGAACTGGGGAGGGCAGTGGCTCCCAGAGTATGCGGAGGCCACTGCGTCGCTGCCTCCACCCACACCCCACCATTCAGCAGGACATTTAATCCCTCTGTTCTGGAGGTGGCAGGAAGAGCCAGGTCTAGGTGTCAGTCCAGTGAGGGAGTGGGAAGGGCAGAGGCCGACGTGGCAGCTGGCGTAAGCTGTTCTCCTGACTGCAGCCCCTGATGCCGGGCCCATGACCCCAACCTGCTCCTTCAGCCCTTCTCTGCTCCCTTGGCTGCTGGAAATTGGTGTTTGACTTAATGGGGTGAAGTTTCCAGGCTTGGAGGAAGAAAGGAAATAAGAGGGAATGGGAAGATGGGTGGAGATTCATCAGTAATCCTCAGTGTTTCCAAAGAAAAAGTCACCAGCTTGCTCCATGAGCCTGGGTCTCAGTCCCCCATCTATACAATTGAGCTGGACTAACCCTAAGAGCTCCTTGGCAGTCTGTTCCTTTTGCTGTTGGGAACAGGGAGCCGGTGGAGGGAGCCTCTGCAGAGAAAGGCTGGCTCCACCCTCTGCCAAGGGATCCAGATCAGCATTTGTTGACATTTTCCAGGGTGCCCTCAGTGCTGGTGACATTTCAGAGACTTTCTCCCTAACAGGGCTGCAGGATGGGAGGCTAACTAACCACAGAGCCCCCTGCTTCAGGCTCAGACTGGCTCAGGCCACAAGCTCCCAGGCATGAGCCTCACATTCCAAAGAGCAGTGAAGTTCCATCTTCTGGGTTGGTCTTGAGCTGGTGCAGGCCTAGGTCCCACCCTGAATATGCTGAGTCAGGGGAGAGTGAGGCTGCTCTGGGCTCAGAACTTTTCTCAACAAACCTCAACGTCTGTATTTGTGAAATGGAGTCCATGGTTCCTGCTTCCCTTGAAGGATGATTGTGGGGTCCAACTACTTAAATGTGAGAAAAGGGAAGTGTTTCATAAACCGAAGGTTATTGTGCAAGTGTGAAGGGCTCCAAAGGGAGCATTAAGTCCTAGAGTGGGCTCAGGGGAAGGCAGGGCAAATGGAGCTTAGGAGGGATTAACTGGGTGCAAAGGCTGGCGGAACCAGGTCAGATTCTGGCCATTTCACATATGGAGAGAGCTACTTGGTGGGGAGAGGCTGGCAGAGGAGACACAGGGAACCTTCTTTGCCCCAGTTGGTGCTGACCCATGGCCATAAAGGGCCGGGAGGGGGGTGCTCAGAACCAGCACTCGCAAGGAGTAGGCCCAAAGTCTCTCTCACTCGAGTCACTCTTCAGTCTCAGGCCTGGGAGGGAGACCAGCCTGAGAGGCCAGGTCAGGGTGGTGCTCAAGTGCCCGGATTTTGGAGTCAGAAGAACTAATCATGGCTCTTTTGATCACAAGCTGTGTGGCCTTGGGTGAATACCACTTTGAGCCTCATTTTCCTTATCTATAAAGTGGGGCTTGGGGTAGTAATAGTGCACAGCTAGCGGGCTGTTGAGTGGATCAGAGGCATTGACATCGGTAAAGCACTTAGCATGGGCTTTCTTATAACAGGTGCAAAGTTGCTTTGCTGGAACTATCGTTAGTCGCATCAGCTCTCATACCCATGCTGGGCCTTACCAAGAGCCTTTTCCACCTCTGGCCAACCTAGTCTAGAAAGAGGGGAAACCCCTCTCCCACAGATTTTCGTGCATTTAAATGTGCACCAGGTACCTACTGTGCACCCAGTTCAGTATGGTGGGAAAGACGACAAAAACTTGATGAAAATTTACCAGTTGTGAGAGCTTGACTGGCTCTCTTCCCCGGCCCCAGTCTCAGTTTTCTTATCTTTAAAAGTGGAAGTTATCAGACAAGGGTTGCGGATTGATATTTAAAACTACAGGGGGACACTGTTGATGGGGACATTGGCATTTGCTTGGTGCCAGAGTAACCCACAGACACTATTTTCTTAAAGCAAGGTGCAGAGAGAACCATAACTTTCATTGGCTGGTGTTCATCTGAGCATTTCTAATGGTGGATGAATGAGACATTATGTGTCTTCCGATATGGTATGAAGTGAAGTGTATGACATCACCTCACATGTGTTCTAGCCAGAAACATTTAACTTGAATCATTCTAGCCTTCAGATCTAACTTCTAGTTTATAGGAAACACTGAAAGTAACCAGCACAAGAAAGTAACAGACATCTGGAAGGAGGGATATTCTGTAGGAAAACTGACTTGGCTGTTTCATGAGTCAGTGGCCCAAAAAAAAGGGCAACTGCACGGTCTTAAACAATTTAATGCACATAATGATCGGATGCCATGCGTGGCCCAGTATTGGATTCTGATAAGCCAACCATAAAGGAGTTCTTGAGGTGGGGGAAATTGGGGAGATTCGTATATGGTCTGGATATTAAAACAGATGAAAATTTATTTACTAAAATGGAAAGCTAGAGATTGGTGTCTGCAAAAAAAAGGTGAGCATGAAGCAGTCTGTATGTATAATATGATCATATTTTGGCAGAAAGACACTTATAAGTAAGAAAAAGATCTGAAGGAGGAACATTAAGGTGTGAATAGTGGTAGGAATGTGATGTTTTTATTTTTATTTCTTTGCTTTCTGTGTTTTTAAATTTTCCACAATACACATGTATTGCTTCTGTAATAATGAAGTGTTATTTAATAAACAAAGTGGGAACAATAACAGTGTGTACCTTGTATGGCTGTAATGATGCTGTGAGATAATGCTGTGAAACACAGGGCTTGGTAAGTACATACTCAGTAGTTAGCTGCTGCTAAGATGTTTATGCTGGTCCCCTCTTACCCACCATTAGGCAGATCTGGCTTACTGGGGATGCTCTCCCTGTCCCCAGACCCTGGCACATAGCAGGGCAGTGCTGGTGTTTGCTGTACAAATCACTTCCTTTGGTCCAGATTTTGTTGGACATTGAGGGAAGCTTGATGGGATTTATGGTCTTGTGCTCACATAGGTAGAGGTCTCTCAGAGCCCACCCCCACCTTCTCTCCTAAACTCCTGGGGCGTGCTAGGTCCTTACAACAAGCAGGAGGGGACCCTTTGCCAGTGTAATAAAGCTGCAGTGATCTGATCCAAAAGGAACAGCCAGTGGTGCCTGCCTTTCCCCCAGCCATATTCACCAAACCAACCAAGTCTATTACTGACATCACCTCCGAAAGCTTCCACCCTTCTTATTGTCCTAAGCCCTGGGGATGGACTTTGGGCAGGAGGTTGGATCTGAGGATGTTCTGCAAATGCAGATTGGGACTGAAGCTAGGTCTAATATAGGTGCCAGTTCTTTCTCTGGGTCTGAGCCTAGTTTCCCAGAGAGAGCCTCAGAGCTGGAAGTAGGCTGCAGCTGTCTCCACGTCCAAGGCCTGAGGATTCAGTCTAGGTCTGAAGCTAGCTGCCACTTAGGAGCTGGGTTTTAAGGCCTGAGAGGTACTTGCTAGGTCTGAAACTTGCTGTTTATTGAAAGTTGAAACTAAATTCTGTCCTTGATGAGGGCTAGGGTGGCCTCTGCCTTGGGGACAAGAGCTAGGCTATTTCCCTACCTATCAAGGACTCTGTAGTCAGAGAAGGAGCCTGGGAGGGGATGGTCTCACCAGGCAGGGTGTGGGAAGGGGGCTCTTAGAGAAGGAGGAGTGACATCCTCTGAGGCTCCTCTCTGGTGTCCATAGATCCCTGAAGGGATGGAGGAAGAGAGAGAGAAATGCCCACTCAGGTGTGCGGGTGGGGCCTCCCTGGGGCATGGACAGAGATGCAGTGTGGAGGACAGGGAGCCAGCATGGAGGAAATGCTACTGAGGACTTAGCGTCACCAAGGGGGGTCCCTGGCTGCTGTAGAGAGAGCCTTCATGAGTGGAAAGCGCCCCATTACCCCCAGCTCCACCTCTTAGAGCCAGCAGGGCTCCCTGCTCATTAGACCGACATCTCCTCCTTAATAAAAAATACATGAATAAATAAATGATAACAGCCATAACTGCTTTCCACTCTTTTCTGTTTCCCCAGCTCCTTTCTTCCAGGCTCAGTCCTGAGGACCCCCCCAGGTTTGCTCCCTCCGTAAGTGCTGGCCATCCCTCCCTCCCACTGGCTGCAGGCATCCTTCTGCTCAGGAGGGCACAGGAGAGGGGACATGGAGGATACCACTCTTAGGGATGCTGAACAGATCTCCTGCACCCCTAAACTTCTCTTGGAGGGGTGATGGACAGGAGAAGTCTGGCAAGTGGTCTCCTCTCTCAGCTTTCAGGGAGGAGGCAGCAGCAGCTGAGCCTTTAGGGCCAGGGCTGAGGATGGCCCCCAATACCATTGGGACCCCAAGTCAGGGATGGGGAGGAAATAGAGGTAAGAGAAGGAACTGGAAGGTGGGACAGTTGGAAGATGGTTGCAGGCTCGAACAGGAGCTGGCATTTGCACAGGATGGGAGAGGAGGTCTTGACCCACATTCAAGTAACTAGATGGAAGATTGCCTTTCTTAGAAGGAACAACAAAAGTCACATTTTCTTCTTTCTGGCAGTCCACGTTAACCCCTTTATGTTTTCCCCCTATTCCCCATTTTCTGCCTCTGTTGTCTCTCCACTGCCCTCTCTTTCACCATGTCTCCTTCCTTACCTACATCAGTGTGCCTTGGAGATGTGTGAGTCAGTGTGACCCACTCCTCAAGGTTAAGGGGAAGTAATACTGTCATGACCTGGTGGTTCAGGACCATGGAGAGCATCCTACCACGGAAAGGTCCTGTCCTAAAACCGAGACCTTGGGCTGCCTATAAGAGAACTGGTGAGATGGAGGTAAGGAAGAGGTGGTGGGGAAAGGTATGAACATAGGTGAGGGTCATCTGGTCCTCTTATGGTGAGTGACTCCGACCTGGCACTTAGAATTGTTGCTGTCCTAGACCAAAGGCCCCCACTCCCCCCACCAAGAAGAGGGGGAGGAGCAGGAGCAGCCTGTGCTCTGGGCTGTGCAGTTCTGAATGGAGCACAGCCCTTGTTAGGAAGCTCTGGGAACCTTTGTGTGTAGAGTGCAAAACTAAACACATGAACAGATATGGTTTGGGGTTTTTAATTATTTTCTTGATAAATTACACATAACACAAAAATTACCATCTTAACCATTTTTAAGTGTACAGTTTGGTGAAATTCAATACATTCAGAGTATCTGTTTTCTTCAAGAGAATGGAGTGACCCTGGGGCAGGTGTTAGGGAGGCTCTGTGGGGGGTGTGATGTGTGCATGAGAGAAGAGAATAGTTACAACTCTACAGGGGAGGGGGTGCCCAAGGGTAGGGGAAGTAGGAGCTAGGGGCCAGGGTCCTGTTGGACCAGTTCATTCAGGCAGCTTGCAGGGTGGGAGTGGGGGGTCAGGCAGAGACTTTCCCTGGCTCCAGCTCAGGACTAATGGGACCCAAGAGCCTCCTCTTTCCTTCAGCAGCTCCCTCTGGATGGAGCCAGAAGCCAGATTTTGGGAGCAGTCCAGATGTTCAGGGGAGATTCAGGGAAATGGAGCAGATGGGCCTTGGGATTCCTGTGGGGGCTGGGTGGGGGGAGGGCAGCAGCTGGAGGACATGAGGGGGCGCGTGCTAGAGCCGAGGCTGGCTCCAATGTGCACGGGAGCATGTGCCACAGGCTGTGCCTAGGATGTGGGTCTGAGGCAGAGTAGGCTAGGTCAAATGGCCCTTGGTGCTCTCCATGTGCTGGCTACAAAGATCTGCCCTAAGCTGCTGCTAGCTGTGGCAAGGCTGGGGGCGTGTCCCGTGTCTGCCACGTGCTGTGCCAGGATATGGAATTGAGCAAGAAAGACCTTGCTGCTGTCCTTGAAGAGCTCAGCCTATCCCCCAATGCCTTTGGCTTGGCCCCAGGGGACCCATCCCTCCTCCCTGAGTCCAGAGTGGCCACTCCTCATGGACTGGAGGAGGGATGTTTTGTACAAAGGCTTGAGTGAGATGGCCTAAGTGGTCCCCTCACTTTTTATGCCAGGAGCCCACAGCTCATCTTCCCACCCAGAGCCTGTCTCTGGCCACATCATCCACTGGTCCTGCAGTTCTGTGGTCCTTGGGAAGATGTGGAACAAGGCAAAGGGCCAGAATCTAGAACTGGGGTCTGCTCCTGCCTGCCCCATGGACTCGAGGGCTCAGTGGCTTTTATTACCCTCCACTGCCTTGCTGCATCTGGCTATGATCCTCTCACTATCCCGACACTAGCCTGGGAGAATGGTCACGAGCCCCATTGGTAGATGAGCACACCAAGACGCAGAGAAGTAAAACCACCTGTTGAAGGCACACCTTTCCCACAGAGCCAGGATTGGCACCTACGTTTGCATGACTCTGTGTTTCTACAATTCCTCCTCTAGGAAGAACGGTTGGCTCTGCATTCCAGCTAGTTGTGTAGTCCTGGACAAGCATGTGCCTTTTCCTCGCTAGACCTCTATGTCTTCATTTATAAATTGAAAAGGTTTGAATAGAATCATCTTGAAGAGCCTGTCCCATTATGCAGGCCTGTGACTTCACCCTCAGCTCTGAGAAAGGGGGCAGTGGGGACAGACTGGGTACTGATGGTACTCTAGCTGAGGGCAAGACAGAGACCAGTCCCCACACCCTCCAGACCCTTGGGTCAGCCCAGGATATGCCACGATGCTCTGCAGGGCGGGCTCCTCTGCAGGCTACACTGGAGGAGCTGGGGTGGAGTCTGTGGGCAGCGAGTCCCTGAGTCCCCTCTGCCTGTAGGGGTGGTAGAGCAGAGGGAGACCTGGGGCAGAGAGCGGGGCTGGCTGGGCAGGCCAGAGCCTGGCGGGCAGAGCAGAACGAGGCTCAAAGCTCCAGGGCTTTACAAATGGATTTTGCTGAAATGGAAATTTCCACCCATCCCTGAAATGAGCCTGGCAGCGAGGCCAGGTCTGTCGGGGCTGCAGCAGCTGGGGACGCCGACAGGGACAAGAGCCAAACTCTTGAAGCCCCTCGGATCCGTGCAGCCCTCCCTCCCCTCACCACCGACACCCACTTCTCTGCCCAGCTCAGGCCCTCTGGAGGACCTCACGCCTTTCATGCCCTTCTCACTTTCCCCCTCAACCACCTCACACCTGACACTGCCCCCAACCTTCCACTGGTCCTCACCTGCCTTTTCACCCCTCTTGCCCTTCACGCCTTGCCCCCCACCTCACACGCCTACACAGCTGACACTCTCTCCACCTCCTGCTTATCCTCACACTGCCCTCTCACCCAGACCTCCTCATCCCCCTCACACCTCAGCACTGCCGCACTCCGCACACACACTGTCTCTCACACACCTGACACGCCCCTCCCCTCCTGTTCCCCTCCTCCCGTGTCACCCCTCCCTGGCTCACCCCTACACTGTTCACACACTTTTCCCCCACTTCTCATCCCCTTATCCACTTTCTGGAACCCCCTCCTGCTCTGGACAGATACCCCCTCACCTCCCATGTCACTCCACCAGCCACACCCCTGGCCTGTCCCTAGCCCCCTTCTCTCCTCAGCACAGCCCTCTATCAATGGCCATTAGGGTCAAATATCCCTCGTGAGGAGCTGGGCTTTCAAGTCAGACTCCTAACTCAGCCACCCTGGCTGGGTGAACCAGCATCTTACCTCATTTCTCTGAGATTCTGTTTCCTTATCCGTAAGATGGGGTCGACAACTTCCCTCACCTCTTGGGCCTGCTGTGCCCACTGAGTGTTTGCAAAGTCCTTTCCTCGTGCGCAGGGAGTGGGGGGCGCACCATAGGAGTGTTGATCTTGCTTGTCATTTTTGTGATTAACTGATATCTTGTGCCGGGCCCATTGCTGGATGGTGCTGGGTGGGACGGTGTGGGTCGAGTATGTGTGAGAACTCAAGAACTGGTGAAAGTACCAGAAAGTATTGGCAAGGGGTGGGGAGGGGAAGGTCAGGGATGAACATGATCAAGCAGGCCCAGGGCGTGGGGGGGGGAGGATGCAGAGGAAGGGGATCAGCGCTAACTAGGCTACTAGGCAGCAGCCAGCTCTAAAGATGCTGCCCATGGGCAGGACTCCCCCCTCTCCAGGTCCACCCCAGACAGAGGGAACCTGAGACAGTCTGAGGGGCTTGGACATCCTTTCCTCCCCAGGCCTCTGCTGGTCACAGCCACTGGGGGGCAACTCTAGTCCCCGGACAAAGGGATGTGGAGGGTGGGGAGGGGGAGGGGATGCTGCCTTCTCATCACTCAAGAAGCTCTCATAGGAGTCGGAGGGGAAGATGACAGGGGACTGGCTGGGATGGAGAAGGTCCATGGAGGGGTTTCACTGACTCCCTGCTGGGTGGGTGGGGAGAGTAGGGAAAATGTCAGTGGAAGGGGACAGAGTGTAGAAGCCAAACGCGGGAGCAGGAGAGGCATGGGGTTCGACCTGCTGGGACTCCTCTGGGGGACTTCTTGTTCCAGGTGCTCAAGGCCTGACAGGGGACAGGGGTCTGGCCTGGCCCCTGAGGGATCTGTGAAGCTGGAGCAGGATTGAGTGAGGAAGGCCCTGCGGCTGAACGAACGGGAATCACGGTCAGAGAGCTGGCCACAGGAGCCAGTGTGGAGTGGGAAGGTGGGTGAGAGGAGTCTGGCCAGAGGTGGGGGTCCAAAAGCACACAGGGGCATGTGTACAGGGGCTCCGACCCCCTCCCCCTGTGCAGGGTCCTTGGAATAGTTATATGCCCTCATTCTCTAATTATGCATTGCTTAGTACTCACTATGAGCTAAACAGAGCTCTGAGCTGCTCCAGGCTTCTTCCTGCCCTAGTCTCAAGGGCTGGGGACCAGGCTCAGGACCTGGGCTGAGCCAGGCCACTGGGTGGAGAGAAACAAGTAGAGGGTGGGGGCGGAGGTGTGGGTGAAGGGGTAGACATAGGGGCAGTCACGAGTGTCCAGTGCAATGAGAAGTGACTTGGAGGGTCTGGGGCCTGGAGGCAGGAGGAAAGACAGGGAGATGGAGCTTCCCCAGGGTGGGAAGAGGGACAAGGACAAGGAGCCTGGACGCGGGGAGCTGAGGAAAGGTGGAGACTTGTCAAGACCAGAGAAGGTGAGAGGGGCCGGGCTGGCTGTGGCTCCAGTAGGGCAGCCGGTGTCTCCACCAGGGGGCGCTGCCTGTGAGCAAGGCGCGCGCACACCGGGCTCTGCACTTGAGGGCTTGCTCCTCTGAAACTGGGTCTGCGTTGCTGTCGTGAACACCCAGCGCTGCGGGGGAGGGTAGGAAACACAGGGGATTGAATTACCTTTCAAGTCTAAAGCCTAGATTCCTCCAGGCCTGGCAGGTGGGCGTGTGCACACATTCCAGAGAGCATTGTGGTGCTGGCTGTCCCTAGAGATCCACAGGCTCGCTCCAGCTCCAGCTCCGTTCAGTGCCAGTTTCCTTTCTACAGGAGAGAGAAGGGCTGTGACCCTGGGGCTGGCAGAGTCAAGGAATGGGGGAGACAGCTGGCCTGGCCCCAGGCTGCAGCCCCTCAGACAGGACTGGGAGGTCTTGGTTAGAACCCTGACTCTACCAGGTTCTAGTCACTCGTGACCTTGGCACCTGACTTAACCTCCCTGGTTTCTTCATCTGAAAAGAAGATAATAATGATAATAGTGCCATGAGCCAGCCTCTGTGCCAGGCACTGTGTTAAGCATTTTAGTTTTTCAGACCCTCACGGAGCCCTGTAAGGTAGGCACTGGGAATCTCTCCCATTTTACAGATGAGGAAACAGAGTCTAGGAGAGGCTAAGTGATTTTCCTAAAGTCACACAGCTTGTAAGAAACAAAGCTGGGACTCTGTCTGACCGCATAGCCTTACCCTGAATGATGTATGATATCCATATGTCAGGGCTGCTGTGAGGAATTAGTGAGATAATGCACATAAAGAAGTATTGTAGCCCAGTGCCTGGCACAGGGTGAGTGCTGAAGAAATATTAATAGTAAATGTAATTGTTGTTAGTATTTATTCACCTGCACGGGTGCTCAGAGGTTTCATTTCATGCTCCTCTGGTGTCAGGGGGCTCCAGAGAGGATGGAGAAGCGCTCTGTGGGGATGGGGTCTGGGAAGGCAGCTGCAGGAAGTCTGTAGGGGCAGGGGGCAGGCAGGCTGTGGTGGGAAGTGGGGGTTGGCATCAAAAAGCAGGGGAGGGCAGTGCAAGTGGAGTACAGGAAACGGAAGTAAGTGACTATGTATTTAAGATTTTGCTCCGGTGATGGTCTCATTGGCCAGACTTCTGGTTTTCACAGGCATCCCTGGGGAATGGAAGTCAGACAGCATTAGTTCAGCAGCTCTAACACCATTTATCCTGGGCTCGCTGGCACTCGATGGATCTCAGGGGCTCAGGTCACTGCCCTGCCGAATAGGGCCAGAGAGTAGCAGGTCTGCCCCTGGAGCTCCCTGGGAAGGGCGTAGGAGTCCCTTCTGGTTATGGCCACTCCCCTCTCACCTGCTCAGAGCTATAAGCAAGGGTGGCTTGCCTCCTCCACACCCTCTACCTCCCCATCCTGACCTTCCCTCCTAGGTACAAGGGTATGAGATTATAAGGAACTGAAGAGGACATTGAGTAGACCTCCCCCATGCCTCTCCCCTCCATAGCTACCCAGAGAAGAGATCCAATGGTGAGTGGCCCACCTGGCGGCTGCCTGGGGCACCCATCTCTAAGGGGCGCTAAAGCTTCACTGGTCACAATGAATCCAAGCGTATTTATGAGAAACAAGCCTGGGGTGGGGGTGGCGGTGGCAGGAACACTTTGACAAGCTGTTGGGCACTGAGGTCAGATCCCCACAGGGTGTTCAAGCTACAGTTGTTCATTAAACTCCTTTTGTAGGAGGGGGTCCTGGAGAACCGAAGGGTTTCTGTGCAGCTTGGAGGGACTGGCGAGGTTAGGGCCAAAGCTGAATTCACACTGACAGAAGAGAGGCTAAGGGCTGCAGTGAGGTGGGGGTGTGGGGCGAGGGGCGCTTCCTGCCAAGTCCCTGCACAGCTTCTCCTCCAAATAAATATTGAACAAATATTGAGAGAGTGTGGGTTTGAAGAGGCACCAAATTTTCTAGTCTGACCTTGGCTTTCTCATTTTCCAGTCCAGCCCAGGTGCAAAAGTGGCGCAACAATGATCCCTTTCCTGTCTTGGGTGGTGACTGCATCTTGTGCGCTGGTTTATTCTTTCATCCGCTCACTCACCAGATACTTCTAAGCATCTACTGCGTGCCAGGCGCTGTCCCAGGCACTGGGGCTACAGCAGCAAACTGCTTCCTCTCTTCCGCTGCTCTCCGCCCCGTGAGCCACGAGAGCCGCTGGGATCCAGAACCTTTCGGGTGCCTCGGATGGATTGTCGTGGGAGTGGGATCAGATGAGGTCTCAAGCTTAGTCTCTGTCCCCAAGAGAACAGCATCTCTTTAGGTGACAAGGAACGGTGGGAGAGGTAGCTTCTTTGTGCCTGCCCCCAGCCTAGCACTAGTTTTTCATGCCCTCAGGACTTGGTGTGAGCTTATAAATTCATGCTGTGTCCAGGGCGATGTGTGTGTGTGTGTGTTTCTCCCTGAGCAGAGTTCCAGGCTGGGCAGCTGGAGTGGGGTGGGGTGGCAGAGGGGAACAGCAGAGAATGCCAGGCTCCTCCCTCATCCCCTACTGTAGACCCCTCCCAGGTCTCTCTGCTGGGTCAGGCTGCCTACAGGAACTGGGCAGCTAAACAGGAGGCTAAGTTGGCCCTGGTTTCTCTCAGTCACCTGAAGTGGTGGGGGTGGGGGAGTTGGCCTTGCTGGAAGGCCAAGAGGCAGGAGGGACCCCAGACTGGAGGCTTGAAAGCCATCCTCCCTGAGAAATGTAAGACATTCTTAGAGCATTTGTTCCCCTCCCCCGCCACTACCACCAAGACTTAGCTGCCTGGGTTTCTGGGCATTACTCCAGTACTAAAAGGTATGAAGGGGCCCGGGTCATGACAGCCCTGTCCCCATCTTACATGGCTTGAGGGAAGCGGGGGAGGAACCCCTGAAGTCAGGTCTTCTGCTCCTTAGACTACAGTCCTGACCTGGACTCTTCCCTGGGGTCACAGACGGATAAGAATGCTCACTGAGACTCTGGGGGAAAGCAGCAGATCCCCCCAACAAACCCTGGATCCTGGGCCTGTGGCTGCTGCAGCAGAGGGAGACTGTGGGAGGCAGGGGGTGTCATGGGGGAAATTGGGGGTTGGGCCTCACGTGCCAAGAAATGGGGAGCTGTGTCTGCATAGGCATCCCCCCCCCTCCACAACACTGTCTGACAGAACTAGCTGCGTCCTTGCCGTCTCTATTTTTAGTCAGAACTGGAAGGAAGGGAAGTTCGGGGGCCAAGCCACCAGCCCCGGCTCCCGCTGGCAGCACCCACAGCACGTGGTGTGGGGGCGCCTGGGAGCCCCGAGTCTCAGCTCCTCAGGGAGGCAGGATGGTGCTCCCTCCCACCTGCGGCACAGGCTTGAGAACTGAGGGATGAGACAAGGGACCAGATCGATCTGTTTTGGGGCTGGGAGGGGGGTTGTTGCCTCCTTTCCGGGGCTGAACACATGGTCTGCACTAGGCTTTGGGCACAGAGCGAGAAGGTGGAAAAGAAGAAAGACCCAGTTTGGTCTCCTGAAATAGGACTTAGGTCACACTGAGGTGCTTCCTTTTGTGGGTTCTTCGAATGGGGCCCTTGCTTCCTCCCTCAAAGTTTAAACATCTCGACTCTATCAGAAGCCGGTTGGGGCTGGCTCTTCCTCAGGAGGGGAACTTGTATGAGGTGTGAGTTCATAGATTTCCCCTAACCTAAGAGCACAGAGGGAGAGCAGAGGGGGAGGAGTTTTTTCAGCCTCCACCTCCCCAGCAGAAAGACTCCCTGGATGAAACTGCACAGCTGCTAAGGCCATTACTTGTGCACCCAGGAAAGGCAGTTCAAATGGCAGTAGAGTTTAGGTGTTTGGACCTGGGTTCGAGTTCTGGCTCCTCCACCTACCAACTGTGTGATATTGAGAAAGTGGCTAAACCTCTCTGAATCTGTTTTCCCCTCTGTAAAATAGGGATAATCATAGTACCTTCTCTGTAGAATTATCTCATGTTGAGGTAACATGAGAAAATGTATATGCAAGTGTTCAACTATTAATATTATTGATGAAAATGTAAAAGAAGAGCCCAAAATCTTCTCTATAATCACTGCAGATGGTGACTGCAGCCATGAAATTAAAAGACGCTTGCTCCTTGGAAGAAAAGCTGTGACCAACCTAGACAGCATACTAAAGGGCAGAGACATTCCTTTGCCAACAAAGGTCCGTCTAGTCAAAGCTATGGTTTTTCCAGTAGTCATGTATGGATGTGAAAGCTGGACTATAAAGAAAGCTGAGCGAAGAAAAATTGATGTTTTTGAACTGTGGTGTTGGAGATGACTCTTGAGAGTCCCTTGAACTGCAAGGAGATCCAACCAGTCAATCCTAAAGGAAATCAGTCCTGAATATTCATTGGAAAGACTGATGCTGAAGCTGAAGCTCCAATACTTTGGCCACCTGATGTGAAGAACTGACTCACTGGAAAAGACCCTGATGCTGGGAAGATTGAAGGCAGGAGGAGAAGGGGACAGATAAAGGATGAGATGGTTGGATGGCCTCATCAACTTGGTGGACATGAGTTCAAGTAAGCTCCGGGAGTTGACGATGGACAGGGAAGCCTGGTGTGTTGCAGTCCATGGGGTCACAAAGAATCGGACATGACTGAACCCCACTATGTGGCTGGTCTTAGGCTCACATTTGCAGAGATTTCCTCTCAGATTAGACTGACTTTGCTCACCCCATCACTGTCCCCTACAGCCCTAGGCCTCTCATTCCCAGGCAAAAAGCAGAAGTGTAGCCCACCCTTTAGCTGCAGAGCTGGAAAAGCTGTTTCCTTCAGTCATGCTGCAGTCCCAAGAGCTCCCCAACCCCATCATCCCACCCTTGCCCCCAGTCCACTCTGGCTACACACACAGAATCTGGGTGGAGGAATGGCTTAGGCACCTTGTCAAAGATGGGGTGGGGGAGAGAAGGTTGCAGGGCACCTCAGACAAACCTACCAATGGGGAGAAGGCAGAAATGAAAGAGTGAAAACTTGCCCCACAAATACATTTTGTAAGAGTTTCTGCAGGTGGTAAAAACTTTGGAGGAACAGCTGGATGTGGAATACAGATAAGCTTCAGGGGTCTGAACCTCCTGAAAATGTGTTCCAATAGAAAATGCAGAGCTTTCAGCAGATTTTCCAAAAGATATAGGACCCCAGGTGGGTGAGGAACCACTATGGACTCTGGTCCAGAAGTCAGAAGACCTGGACATCTGTCTGCCTTTCATTCCTGGAGCAGAGACCTTCCTCCTCAATTTCCCCACTTGCTCCACAAGGGGTTAACTAGCTGAGGTCTATGGTCCAGTGGGGGCACTCCAGGGCTCTGTGAAATCTGGTGAGCAGTGACAGAATAACCAGAACCGGGCCTGGGAGACAGGCTCCCAGGAAAGTGGAAGGGGGCCCCTCTCCTACCCCTTCCCAGGAGCCGACTTGGTCCATCAGCCAACATGTCAGCCAGCCAGCCGACAGAAACTGAGCTGCATCCCTCCACCAACCCAGGAGGCTGTTGCCATGGCAACTTCATATTTATCCACTTTAGCTCCTAATTAAGGGGAAAAGCATATAACATATTGGATGTCAAGGAGGCTTTGTGAGCCTCAATTTAGCGGCCGTGCCTGGATGTCAAACTCAAGCGTGATTGCTGTTAATCACCTTCCAAATTACCTAGACAGGTCACAAAGGGAAAGGTCCCCAGCAGTGGGGGCAGCTGGGCCCAGGGGAGATGAGGTTTTGAGGGGGCAGAAAGGGAGATCTGTTTGGCATCATGACCTAGGGGGCTGCTGGGTGAATGCTGGCTCCATGGGTGTCCGATTATAAACCATCTGGGGACATGGCTAGGTCTGTTCCCACTGACCCTGAGTCAGGGGTCTCCACCCTGGAGACACAAATCAAGGCCCTTGGTCTGAAGAGAGGGACTGACCGATTGATGAACCAAGAAGCATGTAAGGACCATCTGGTGGTCTCTGATGTCAGAAGGAAGATTGACAGATGCCCAGGACGGGTAAGTGCAGGCTGACCTGATGTCCGGATGGATGGATGACTGTCACATGGCAGATGGAAGGGCCGATGGGAATCTGCTTAGGAGGAACTGGCTGGATGGCTGGACTCAGCAGTGCATCTGTGATCTCCCAAGGGAATGTCTGGCCTCTCTACCCCAAGGTTAGGCATGCTCTCAGGCGCTAGTTAGAGCAAGCCCGCTGTGGCACTTCTGTCCATTGGAGCTGTGACCAGAGCCACGTTCTTGGGAGAAACTTCAGCAGGCCCCTGGGGATGTGGGAGGCAGGGAGTAGAGATTAATAGAGCAAGGTTTGGAGTGGGGGCACCGAGGGGAGGATGTCAGCAAAGTGGTTAAGAGCATGAGTTACAGGGTCGGGCAGACCTGGGGTAGAGTCTCAGCTGGGCTACTTACAACTGTGTGATTATGACCAAGTCACTTAACCTCTCTATGCTTTGGTTTTCTCATCTGTCGGGTGAGGAGGCAATTCATACCTTGTAGGGCTTTGCAAGGGTTTAACAAGATGATAAATATAAGGAGCTCAGTGCCTGGCACATGGTAGATTCTCACTAGAGGAAATGGCAACCCACTCCAGTATTCTTGCCTAGAGAATCCCAGGGACAGAGGAGTCTGGTGAGCTGCCGTCTATGGGGTCGCACTGAGTCAGACACGACTGAAGCGACTTAGCAGCAGCAGCAGCAAAAGAGACAGGCCTGGAGAGGAGGGGCAGGCAGACGGTGTCCAAGGGCTGGGCCTGGAAGCAGGTGAAGGAGCCCTTCCCTTCCATCCCCTTTTGGTCAAGAAAGGGGCCCTGATGAAGGTGATGAAGGTAGGGGACAGGCTGGGGGCTGAGCAAGGGTGTGGGGACTGTTGGAACCCACTGGGTCTGTGTGGGAGGTTTTTCAGCCACAGAGGAGGCGACAGGTGGGCAACAGGGAAGGAGGCTCTTGTCCTCAAAATCTGGATGTTACCTAAGGGCCAGAAAGGCCCTGAGTGCAGTCTGAACCTGGAGGTCATTAGAACTGCGCAGGATGAGTCTACAAGATCTGCCTGGGCTCCCCCCAGAACTCTTGGCTGAGAATGTCAGAGGTGGAGCCTGGGAAGCTGGTTTTACAACACTCCCAGGAGAATGTGAGAATCAGCCAGGTCTGAGACCTACTGGTTAAAACCAGACGCCACTGTGGGTCAGAGCTGGGAAGAACTGGAATAATAGGTGGACAAGCCCTCCCCCATCACCATCAAGGTTCTGCATAAAAATTGTGTTCAAAAAGAAAACATTCTACAGCTGTTTTGAAAAACATCTATTATGGTAATAATAATAATTACAGCAAACATTTATTGATTGTTTACTGTGAGCCAGGCACTATGGGGAGGACTTCACATGGATTATCTCTTTTAATCTTCTCAACGGCTGTTGAGGTAGGTCATCTCATTCATACAGATGAGGACACTAAGTTTCTGAAAGGCTGTCCAAGGTCACAGAGTTTGTTAGTGGTGGATTCAGGATTCAGTCCTGGGTGGTCTGAATCCATGCCTGGGATACCTTCTTATTCCACAGTTGAAAAACAGGAAGGCCAGAGAGGTGAAGTAACTCTCCCAAGGTCACACAGCAAATTCAAGACAGAGGAGGGATTAGAACCCAGAAGATCTTCTCTTCCTTCAGCTCTCCATCCACACCCTTCAGACACATCTTAGAGAGAAAAGTTAAGGACAGGCTGGCCTGGCGGACGATCTCCGCTTTGTCCCCCTCTCCAGGCAGAGTCCCAGAAATAGCAGGTGGAATGAAAGGGGGTTGGAAGGTTCCTGACTTGAAGGAGGAGACTCTTGGGACATGGTGACCACAGCCAGGGCACCCTTCCTGGCCTGGTAGGAGGAGCTGCCATGGCCTGGTTTCTGCAGATGTGGCTGCAGGCGTCCTGCTGAATGGAAGGCTATTAAGGGAAAATGCTTTGCAAGAAGCTGAGCAGCTGGGAGGGGAGACGGTCAGAGCCCTGAATGGGGGGCTTTGTCCCCTCAGTTAACTGGCCGGCTCTGGCTCCTGGGGTCTGTGTCTGGGGGAGTGGCTAGTGGAGAGACCAAGGGGACTGACTGCCCAGAAGGCTCCGCCCCCTCTCCTGTCCTCCGGTGCTTGGTCCTCTCCCCAGCGCTGTCCCACCTCCAGGCTGGCCTGGTGGTTCAGAACAGGCTTTGGGGACTGATAGCTGGGCCATGTTCATTTTACTGAAATCTTTGTGCCTCAGTTTCCTTGTTCATAAAATGGAACTAGTAAGAGTATCTTGTAATGTTAGGAAAATTGAGCAAGAAAATGGGGTGAACATTTTGGTCACGCTGGCTCTTGCAGATCTCTCTGCAAGAGAGTCCCTCCTCCTGATTTCTGTCCATCCCAGGCCCTCCCAGGTGTGGGACACCTCTCGTGGGTCCCACCTGACCTTCTCCCCTACCCACCAACCAGGCAGGGGCTCTGGAAGAGCTCCTGGTGGAAAAGAGGCCGTGTGCAGAGAGAAGGGAAAGCGTTAAGCCTTGTCCAGTCTCCAGAGGAAAAGCTTTGAAGACACAATGCAAACTCCAGCCTGTGTGATGAGCCATTATTGCCGACAGCTCTGTTTCCACCCTGGACACTCTTGAAGCCCTAAATCTGCCTTTTCTCTCGCACCCAGGCCTTTGCTGGGGCTGTTTGCTCCGCTCGGAACTCTCTCTCTCCCCTTTCCCTGGCTGCCTCTTATCTGGTCCTCCCCATCGTAACTTAGACCATCTCTCCTCCCTTCCCTTAGGCCAGGGTCCTCCTGTGTGCCCCCATGCTTGTACTGACAAGCCCCTGCCCCTCTCGACTACAAACTCTGTGAGGTTAATGACCTCGACATGTTCACTTATCTACCAAACCGCAGCACAAGGCCTGCCCAGGATAGTGAAGTGAAGTCGCCCAGTCCTGTCCGACTCTTTGCGACCCCATGGACTGTAGCCTACCAGGCTCCTCTCTCCATGGGATTTTCCAGGCAATAGTCCTGGAGTGGATTGCCATTTCCTTCTCCAGGGGATCTTCCCAACCCAGGGATTGAACCCAGGTCTCCCGCATTGTAGACAGATGCTTTACCATCTGAGCCTCCAGGGAAGCCACCCAGGATAGTCAATCTACAAATATTTGTTAGATGAAGGTGTAAATAAGTGAATGAATGAGTAACTTGATTCCCTGGCCCAGGCTTGGGGAGGGGGAATGGAGAATGTTTGATGAGACGAAGAGAAAGGGGAGTGGGTGCTTCAGACAGGACTGTAAACAGTATCGAACATTCTCTACCCAGGAGAAGAACTCAAGCCATCCTCCTCTCTTGGCACTTGGTCCTGAAGTTAGGCCACCAATGTCTGTAGCCGTATCATCAACAGAGCAGAGCCATATCATCAGTGTTTATTGAGGACCTACTATGTGTCAGCTATTCTTGACACTTCACACACACACACACACACGCACACTTTTTGTTTGTTGCCTCACTGAATTTTTAAAGCAGCTCTATGAGACAGGTCCCATAAGTATCTGTATTTTACAAAATAGAAAACTGAGGTTCAGAGAAGTGAAGACAGCCTGTCCGAGGTCACAGAGCTAGCAAATGGTGGAGCTGAAAGTGTGGTCAATTCCCAGGCACATCTGTTTGTTCCTAGAGCTGGAGTTCTTAACCACTGGGCTATCTTGTCTCTCTGGAGGATGGAGTGGAAGTCATCATCCCACCTCCCAGGAAGTGGAAGTTGCTGGGAAACAAAGCTGGAGAAAGTTCAGATCAAATATTTAGTTCATGTTTGGTGAGCAACTGCGGTACATCGGCCCGGCAGGAAGTGCAGAGTTGGCGGCCAGCCTGGCCACCAGCTCCCCATCTGAGCAGACAGACAGACAGACCCCAGGAAGAGGGGCGGGCGATGACAGCGGGCTGGGGGGTGCCAGCCCATGCGGTGGTGATGGCTGGCATTTGTCACCGGGTGGCTCGAGGGTGGACGGTTGTGGGCCCTGGGAACAGGGCACGGGTACATGGAGTTGTTCTTAGAGGGGCTGTTTGGAAGGCTTTGCACATTGAAGGCTTAATCACTCAGCTTTTGCCAAGCTCAGACTGTGGCTCCTTGGCACTCAAGCCACTAAGAGGGATGTCTTTTCTGCCCATCCCCAGAGAGGAAGTTTTCCTGCTTCTTAAGGCTCAGCCGAACATCTAACTTGCTCATTCTCTCCCAGTGGCTGCAGGAGTCCAAGCTTTCAGAGTGCCCTTCTCTCGTGACAGATGTGGGATGGAAATGTCATCCTTTTAGCAGAGTGCAGAGCCCCTCAGTCTGTTGGAGGCCCTGGGGGCTGCCCTCCCTGATTGTGCAGCTGGCTGGAAGCAGGCGACCCATTAGGCTCAGTCTTCGGCTGTGTAGAAATTACCCAGTGAGGTGTGAGGAGTGGCAGTGGTGGGGCTGCTCTGCAGAGTGCCAACCTCGCCATTCCTCCAGAGAAGCATGGCTCCTCAGCTAGGGCTCCTCATCCCTGCTTAAGTCCTGGTGTCATCCGGTTGCTCAGGAGGGGCCCAGACTCTTGCACTCAGAGCTGGGACTTCGAGCTTTCTGAGAGGAGTGGCACTGCCCCAGAGTCCCTATAGCTGGGGGGCTCAGCTCTAGGCAGCAGCCCTCTAACCCACATTCAGCCTCACCCAGGTACCATGGGACCAGGCCAGGGGCCAGGCATAATGCCAGCAAGAGGGACTGGCATCGGCTGCAGTTAGGAAGTCATCTTGAACTGGAGAAAGGGTCAGGGCAGGTAAGACACAAGGACTGGACAGGAAGCTGTGGGTGGACTCCCATCTGAAATGGGTATTAGAGGAAGGATACAACTGGGGGGCAGGCGTGGAGTTAAGGCAGGTTGATATGACAGGTTGGGGTTGGAGTTGGAAATGGATTGAGGATTATTATTGCTATTCAGGTAAGAACTGGGAGTGGACTTTGGCTTGATTTTGGTATTGGGGTGGGATCGGGAATGAAGTTATAGTTGGGGTGAGCTGAGGTTGGAGATAGGTGAGGTTGTGGCTGAAGTGCAGTTTTGACATTGGTGTGAGTCAGAACTGGGGTTAGAGTAAAAGGACATTTGGCTCGGAACTAGACCTGGAAGTGACTGGGAAAGGGTGGGAAGCGAGTTGACTCTTCACCTGCCTGAGTGTGCACTTTCTGAGAAGGCGGAAAACCCAAAGTGGGCCACTGGGACTGTCTCAAAAGATGGTGGTTTAGTCAGTAAGTCATGTCCAACTCTTTGCGATCCTATGGACTGTAGCCCTCCAGGTTCCTCTGTCCATGGAACTTCCCAGGCAAGATTATTGGAGTGGGTTGCCATTTCCTTCTCCAGCGGATCTTCTCAACCCAGGAATCGAACCCACATCTCCTGCATTGCAGGCGGATTCTTTACTGCTAGGCCACCAGGGAAGCTCCATCTCAAAAGGCACCTGCCACCAACCATCTGTCTCATCCACTTACCTCCACTTTCCCCTCCTTGCCCTCATCTCCTTCAACTGTCATCTCTTGCTGTTGGCTCAGGCAAGGCTCACGTGTCACCTCCTTCCTGATCACAGCAGATGTGACCAAGACCTGTGCTGTGTTCTTTTCCAGGCAGCTGTTTATTGCAGAGGCCTCCAATCATTCTGGGTAGGGCTCTGTCAGCTGGGTCCTCATCCTGGGGGTGAGTGGGGACATGATGTGCTCCCCCAACACTCCTTCCTGGCCCTTGGCCAGGGCCCTGACCCCTCTCCTTCTTTCTACAGAGGCCCCAGCCCCTGCACGCCCCCTCTCATTTCTCAGGGTGACAACCTGACATCCTCTGGCACTCAGTGCTGGGGTCAGGCTTTTAGAGCTGTCATTGGGGAGACCGTGGCCCCTCGCTTACTGGTTCCCTTGCCCCAGTGTCCCTTCATGCAGAAACACGCATCGGGGCATGAAACAGAGGACGACTGTGGCACTGTGGTGCCTTTTAAATGCAGGCAATTAGTGGCTAAATAAAATATAGAACAGGCGTCTCCACCTGCTTCTGGCAGGGATTCACTGAACACTGCCTGGGTTAGGGACCCTGGGAATGGATTGCAGGAATGGAAGCTGGTGGTCCCCTGCACCTGGTCTGGAGCCTCTTGCTGGGACATGGTTGAAGAGAACTGGGGCCCATGGACTCCTAATAACTTCTCAGCCTTGGCAGAGGGTTGGGGAGTGCAGGGAAGCTGTGCAGGTCTCTTGTGAGCTGACAGGGAGAGTCCTGCAGAAGAGAGAAAAGCAGAGGAGAGTGGCTTTGGAGCATGACACACCTGGATGTGCATGCTGGGCCTGTCATTGACCAGCTGTGTGAACTTGGGCCGATTGCTCCTCTTTTCCAAGCCTCAGTTGCTTTGGTTGTAAAATGGGAATGACCATAGTCATAGCAACCTCTTAGCAATGCTTCTAGATTTATATGAGGTCATAAGCGCTCCATGCCTCTCGATAAAAGAGCCTTCCCAGAAGGGAGTGAGGCTGAGGCCAGAAGAGGGTAGAGACACTGCTGGGAGGTCTTGTATGGATGGGAGGACAGGCCATGGAAGGGAACTGGGGGCCCAGGGCAAGTCTAGCAGATCTTGCTCCAGGACCAGGGGATTTCCTCACTGATGCCCCTCTTGGGCAATCCAGAGAGAAACAGGTGACTATAGACTCTGACCATGAGAGGAAGAACTTAGACTTGGTGACTCTGGGAGGATGTCCCCCATTCAGCCCTCCTCTTCCCTACCCTCTTATTGGGATGCTGTGCATAGATAGGTCTTTCCAGGTGGCACTAGTGGGAAAGAACCTGCCTGCCAATGCAGGAGACTTAAGAGATACTGGTTCAATCCCTAGGTGGGGAAGATCCCCTGGAGAAGGAAATGGCAACCCACTCCAGTATCCTTGCCTGGAGAATCCCATGGACAGAGGAGCCTGGCAGGCTACAGTCCACAGGGTCGCTACAGATCAGACACAACTGAAGCAACTTAGCACACACATACATAGATAATCACCTTGGGTGATTTATTCTGTGTCCTGAAGCCTCAGTTTACCCTTCAGAACAGCTTTAACAGCACCACGCTCCTGGAGCCCAGGGTGCCCTTAACAAGCACACTAGCCTTGCAGACCTCTGGCACCCACTCTCCTTCCCCCATTGGTCTCACCCATACTGCTCCCATACTGAGCAGTGCCTCTTAGGGGGCCTCTCAGGGGAAGGGATCAGGGACATACAGCAGTTTGGCAGACGACAGTTGGGGGACAGAAGAGACTGGGCTAGTAGCCGGGGTGGCCAGTCATTTGGCTCCTGCTCCCACATGGACTGCCATCCTAAGCACAGCTCAGCCCTTTTCTTTAAATAAAAAGAATGACGTCATCCTCGTGCTTAGCTGCTGAGCTAGAGGGAGGTGATCTGAGACACCGTGGAGGGGAAGCATGAGATGCTGGGGCTGGGGGTGGGGAAGCCAAGGGGCAGATGAAGAACAGGTACCAAGCCCCCTCTGGGGACACACACACGTGTGTTTGTTTCCCCTGGAGTCTACCCACGTATATGTGTTGGAAAACTGCAGAATCACAAAATGTTAGAGCAAAGATGGAACTTAATGGTACTGCTAGAAAAGCAGAGGCTCATGGACAATGTGGGGGAATTAGACAGATATAGACAAGACCCTTCGTGTTTCTGAGCCCCAGTTTCCTCATCTGTGAAAGGGGGAGGCCTTGCAAGCACTTTGTGTGAAAGGATGGGGAGAGATAATGGAAGAAAGTAGGGGCACAGATAAATGGTGTCTATTGTGAATATGATTGGGCAGAAGTGATGCTGACAGCAAGAGAGCATTGGGCTGGTGTTACAGGACTCCCTCTGGACCCTTCCTATCAGGAGTCTGGGCCTGGGCTCTGCCAGGTTGGGAGGGCATGGTCCCTATTGTCTCCCAGGCTCACCTGTCAGCACCTCCTCTCTGGTCTTGTGGGGGGCCTGGGAACTGCCTCTGTTCTTCCCCTTTGGGGTGACACTCTGGATCCTTCTGTGGAAGTTCTGGGTTCTGTTTTCCCTGAGCATCTGTAAGGTCTCCCCTCGGGGTTAGCTCAGGCTCCTGGCAGCTCCTTCCCCCCTGAGCTCTGACTCCTGGCTGACAGTTCCGGGCCCTCTCAGGGTACCTTTCCTCTCCCTCCTCTCCTCTTCCTCCCCCACTCTCACAAGTACTTTCCTTTTGCTCATCCTGCTCCCTCTTCTCTGCGTGCCCCCCTCAGTCCCTGTCTCTATTTCTGTCTTTCCCTGTCCCTGTCTCTGATGTCGGAGTCTATCCAGTCTGTAACCCTGCCTCTCCGGCCCTGTTTCCCTGTCCCATCCCATCTCTGATATGAACTCTCTTGCAGTCTCTGTCTACAATCTTGCTTTCTGTCTCTCACATTGTATTTTTTCTGCTCCTTAAAAAGTAAGTCCCTGTCTTAAGCAAAACCCTGAGGGGCCAGGTCCAGGCCGGTTATCCAGAAGGAAATGGGCCCCCAGCCCTCCTCCCCCACCCCCTGTGGGGTGCAGCCCTGACTTTCTGTACTTCCTGAGCACGGGTGTGTGTGTGGGCCGAGGGCAGAAGGCCCATCTTGCCTGTCATCTGGAGAGACGTGTGTGCGAAATGTTAGCTCTATGGCTCTGATTCAGCTCCCGGGCGGCTGGCTGCAGAACACGATGACGGAAGGGGGTGATGGGGACCCGGAAAAGGGAGCTGGGCTGAAGATGGATCCCTGAGACTTCTGCAGAGGACCTGGGACCTTCTAGAGAAGACCCTGGGTGCGATAATGGAGGGCCTAGGTGGAGGGTGCAGCCCCATTGGATGCAATGATGTGGCCTAGATCGGATAAAAATGAAGAAGTTTCAGTGTAGGACTCGGGCAGGAGGAGGGGATGCTGGGTGTGATGAAGGAACCCCCGGGTGGGGCCTGGGTGGGGGCAATGATGGAACATGGGAGAGAGTTCAAGGGATGGTAAATGCGGGTGGAGGGGGTACGGGAGGGCTCAGAGGGAAGCATTAAATAAGAGGCATGGATGTGGTGAAAGTCCATGGGGGCGCCCCCTAGAGCCCTCCATCTGCTTGCCCCTCTCCTGTCTCCCCACAGGCACCTCATGCTGGTCTCTCTCTCCCCTCACTCACTTTGCTGCTTCCAGCACTCACCTCTCAGTTCCTAGGTCTCCCCCTTGCCTCTCCCCTGAAGCCCTTTCTGTTTAGGACATCTTCCCTGTAGATCCTGGAATCTCTAGAATCTCTAAGGGCTGGTGTGTGGTCCCGCAGGTGACAGACTGTATTTCAGGGCTGACCCTGCAGAGAGCTGTCTGTCTGCCTATCTATCTAGTCCAGAAAGAAGAGTTCCAGTTCCCCCTTGCCCTGGTCTGGAATGGTCAGCAGTTCTCACTTAAGAAGGAGCTGGTGGTGTAGCTCCTAGGCCTGGGGTCTGTGAGCTGGATGTGCTGCTGCTGAGGATCGGAGCAGGGACGGAGTCTCCAGCACAGTCTAGCCAGGACTGCTGGAATCCTAACGTGTGCTCAGGGCCTGCGTGTGTCCAGGCCAGAGACAGCTCATAGAGTCGAGTCAAGGCCAAACTCACCTACTGCTTCCCTGCCCCCACCCCCAGGACTTCCAGCCCAAGTCTGTATCCACAGGGGCCTGGAGGGGGCCCATGACAGCCTCCAGTTTAGGCGAGAGGAGGCCAATTTCAAAATACATTGTGATAACCATAGTAATATTGGCAAAAGCCATCACTCATTTGGAGCTAGTCTGTGGGGAAGCTCTGTACATTTTTAATTCAAATAAAATCCTCATAGCTATGGGGTGGACATTATTTTTACCCCTACTTCTCAGAGAAAGAAACAGGCTCAGAGAGGTTAAGTTACCTGCTTGGATTTTCCTACCAGGGCCCACTTGCCTCCACAGTTTGTGCTCTGAACCCCCTTAGATCCTGAGCATCCCCCACAGATGACTTCCTGCCTCAGGAGCCTGGGTGGTGTGAGTGATGGAGGGGACCACGGATCACCAACATTCCAGGGAACCCACTCCTTTGGGGGTGCAGTTGTGGGAGGGCTCATGGCTCCTCCCTCAGGGCCTGGGAGGCCTGGGACCACCTTACAGAGCCAAAAAAACACCTCCAAGCCTGCGTGGGCCTGAAGATCCCCTGCCTCCACTGACACCCCCGGAAAGCTGCTAATTGGTTACACTTGTAGCCAGTGGGGGTGGGGGTGACCCAAATGAGGCTACTGGCTTGGGCTGTGGACAGGAGCATGGGCTGGGAGTGGGGGGCTATCCAGGGTCTACTGCTGCCTTATCGGCCCTGCCTTGGGAGCAGCAGGACCCCCTGCTAGGAGGGTGCAGAGAGTGCAGAGGGTGCAGAGACCCTCCCCCACTTCTCTGTGTGGGTGCACTGGGCTGCTGTGTTCCTGTGGCGCCGGTGGGTGCGTGACGATGGCAGCTCCCACCCGGCAGAGCCGTGAACAGAAGGGGCGAGCTGCCGGCAGCTTTAAATAGCTCCTTGCTGTATCTCGCTTGCTGAAGCCCCACCCCCACCCCCAAGTCTGGCTGCCCCAGGGAGGGGCTGCATGAGCCCCAGAAACGAGGCCAAGACAGAGGGACTCGCACCTCCACAGCTCAGAAACACCCTCCGGTCATGGAAACACCTGCCAAAGAACACCTGTTCATCGCTGTACTTGAGAGGCACAGCCCAGTGTTTTCTTGAGTAGGGGTCCAGGAAACCTCTGAAGGGACGATGAGTCATCAGGAGACTGGCTCTGCCAGGCCTGCATCTTGGCTGCAAGGATGAGCAGGAAGGTCCTCAATCAGGCCCTGCATTAAGAGGGGTGCATTAGTCCAGATGAGGGCTTAGGCACTCGGACTCGGAATAGCAGCCCACCTCCCCCTGCTCCTATGTGCAGTCAGCGGTGACCACTTTGGTCACCAGCTCACCTCCTTGCCTTGGGCTTCATCTGTCTGTGCACACACCTGATCCTGCAATCTTATCCCTTATCACTCTCCTCAATCCACTGACCTCACTTCAGGCATTTGGACCTTCTTTCTGCTCCAGCTCATTGCCACCTCAGGGCCTTTGCATTTGCCCAGATGATTTGAAGAATAAGTTGTAGTTTATTAGGCAAGGAGTTTGGTAGTAGGGCTTCCCTGGTAGCTCAACTGGTAAAGAATCCACCTGCAATGCAGGAGACCCCAGTTCGATTCTTGGGTCAGGAAGTTCCCTGGAGAAGGGGTAGGCTACCCACTCCAGTATTTTTGGGCTTCCCTGGTGGATCAGTCAGTAAAGAATTTGCCTGCAATGTGGGAGATCTAACTTCAATCCCTGGGTTAGGAAGATTCCCTGGAGGAGGGCATGGCAACCCACTCCAGTATTCTTGCCTGGAGAATCCCCATGGACGGAGGAACCTTGTGGGCTACAGTCTATGGGGTCACAAAGAGTCAGACATGACTGAGCAACTAAGCACACAGCAAGCACAGGGGAGCATTGTAGACTGTGGGAACAGCATGTGCAAATATCCTGTGCCCAAAGAGATGCTCAAATAGGAGGGACTGAAGGGAGACAGAGGTGGCTACGTGATGTGAAATGAGGCTAGAGAAGTGGGCAGTGGCCCCACTGTGCAGGATCCTGCAGACCACATTATGGCTGTTTGTCTTTATCCGGGGTCCTCAAAGGGCTTTAAATCACATGATCATATTTGCATTTTGAAAAAATTACTCTGGTGGCCTATGAAATAAAGATTTGCAAGTGATGACAAAAAGATTTAGAAATCATACTAGAAGAGGGATGGCAAATTTATGCCATACTTATCACAATTCCCTGTTCTCATACCCAAAGCAGACAGCGCTAGTCAATTACAGCAGTGGTTCTCAAAGTGGTTCTCAGATAGGCAGCATTAGCATCACCAGGGAATTAGGTAGAAATGCAAATGATCAGACCTCACACCAGGCCGCTTGTATAGGAGACTCCAGGGGTGGAAGGCAGCAATCTGTGTTTTAATAAGTCCTCCAGGTGATTCTGATGCAGGCTGAAATTTGAGAACCACTGAACTAGAACACTCTTTGATACTAAGCCCCATGCAGCATCAAAAACCTCCTCAACACTCACTCTAAGCAGTCGCTAGCCATCGGTCCCAGAGCCACTGTGAGGCTAATTGCACAGAGCCCTGGGCTGTGGGCTACTCAAAGGAAGCTGCACAGACTCAGCTCTGGAACTCAAGAACCTGAGACCCCGACAAAGCAAGCCCTAAATGTAGGCCAGCAGCTAAGTGTGCTGGGAGGAGAGCACTGGACACAGAATCCGGAGTTTTGGCCTCAAGCCCCTGCTCAGCCTCTGCTGGGTGGTGGCACAAGCAAGCCTCCCTGACTCAGGTTCCTGGCGTGTTTTAAAGGCAGTGTGGCTCTGAGCAGCCGCCTCTTCTCCTGCAGCCTGAAGCCAGAGGGAACTGGAATTCGTGTGTGTCCCTAGGGAAAGCCCCTATAAATCTGCCTCCCCACTGGGGCCTGCAGGGAGCTGGGCGGCGGCAGAGACATCACCCACAGCTTGTAAGAGGCAGCACATGACTCAGCTCTGGGAGGGAGGCATCCATCACCCTGGGCAGCCGGTGAGAGGAGAGAACCAGGGAGGAACAGCGTGGGAGTGAGGGAGCAAAGAAAGGCAGAGGCAGAGCTCTTAGCCCCTTGCCAGCTCCACCACTTTCTCAGGCCTGGGACCCATGAGTAGACAGGGGGACTCAGCCCAGAGAGGGGGAAACCCAAGAAGGAAAGAGAGTGAGATGAGGGTTGGGGGTCAGATTCTCTGCAACCCTTCAGGATACAGAAAATGTGGTCCTGAACTGCCTACAAACCTTGAGGCTAATTTCAAAAACTCCTCCCCCGCATGACTTATCTGGCTTCTTCTCAGCTCAAATGTCACTTCAGCAGAGAGGCCTTCCCAGATCAGCCATCTGTCCCCTACCTCCCTATCACCTTTTCATTGTCCTCAGAGCTCCATCGAGCTCCATCACTCCCTGTAATCACTGTATTCATGTGTGTTCTGGCTAATGGTCATCTCTCCACATCCTCCTAGGCTGGGAGCTGCCCAAGGGCCAAAGTCTCCCTATTTTGCTCATGGCTCTCCCACTGGGGTCTAGAACGGCGCCTGGCACAGAACCACAACTTACTATGTGCTAGGAACTGTTTTACATGATTTACATACATTATTTCATCATGTGCCAGCCTTTGAAATAAGCAATATAATTGTTTCTCATTTTTCAGATGGAAACACTATGGACAGAAAGATAAGTGACTTACTCACAGGTCACACAGCTAGGAGGTGGCAGACCCAAGTCTGACTTCAGAGTGCAGAATATTTGGAACGTGGGAGCAAGGGGGTGGTTGGAAACATTGGGGGCTGGGAGGAGTATTGAACCAAACTACCGATAAGAAAACATTAGCCCAGAACAAGGGGGTTCCGTCTGAAGCTGGAATTACTTAATTTAGGCTTTCTAAAGGGAAGTCCTGCTTTACACAGCTGCTGTCCAACTTCTGGAATTTGTTACCCCCAAGGGGTCTGCACAAGCCAAAAATAGAAAGGAGTTCAGAAAGGGTTGCACAAAATTAATGGATGATGGGTCCCCAGTGGTAATTAAAGGAAGTGAGAGCTGCTGGGGGTTTGGGCTTAGACATTTGAGGTCAGCATCACTGTTCTTGGACTGACATGGTCTCCCCTAAATGGGTCCCTGGTGCTCCAGCAGAGAGTGGTAGGCTGGGAAGCGTTTGAGAGGTACATGATCTCGACTTCCTAGCCCACTCCTACAGGACCTGGCCTGGCCAACCCCTTACCCCCTACCCCCAGGCTCAGCTGAGCTCTTAGGGGCCAGGTGTCCTGGCTAGCTGAGTCATTCACCTGCCCAGGATGGGTAATTTGCATATATTCTGGTTTTCTGAGTACCTATTTTCTTTGCTACCTTTTTTTTTTTAAGAAAAAGCTATTTTTGCAAGGTGTTCATTACTTCCTAATTATTCATACTCCTTCCATTTATTTGTCTTGTTAAATTCAAAACTCAAGAGCAGCTCACTTTCTTGTTTCAGATTCCTAGTGAACTTCAGGCCCACACCCCTTCCTTCCAGTTAGCCTAGGGTGGGAGAGGCCCCCATGCCCCCTCCTCCCTGGGCCCTGGGCATCCCCACTCCCTAGAGACTTCCCTCCAACTAGTGCCTCCAACTAGTTTCCCTTTGGAAACCCCACCCTCACTATTCTGCTGTCTTGGCCTCCACATCTCTCCTTGTCTCCTCCACCCACAGTATCTCCCTTCTCTGCTCTTCTCCCCTCTTCCTCACTTCTCTCAGTCTGCCCAGCCTCCCTCTGCTTCCCCCCTCTTCCCCTTTCCTCTGCTCCCCTACCTGCCTTCTTAATCCTCCCTTCCCACTGCAATACCCTCATACCCTCAGAGTCCCCAGGGTTACTCTCCTCCCACTCCCCCTTCTAGAAATATCACCCACAAGCCCAAATTACGCTGCGTTGCCGGCTGCTCCAGCAGGTGGGTGCTGTGGTCCTTGGCTGAGAGCCAGTCGTTCATCCCCCCAGCCCTGCATAGTACTCCTTAAATTGCTTAATCCCTGAAAAATCACTTCCTCAAATCCCAGTAACTGTGGCTCCCGGAGGGGTGGGGCAGTCAGCCCCTAGGATTCCCAGTCTCTGGCCCTGAGCTGAGGCCAGCAACTCTCAACAGATCCCACTCCCAGGACTACTTTATGGAGGCCCTGGCAGGGGCGGTGGTCCCCTCTTACACCTCTCAGACTCCTTTGGCAGGGGGTCCTGTGGCCATCTAGGGGCAGGTGGATATAGTGGGGCAGTTGATAGCTGGACCTGAGTCTCCTCTCCACAAGCAGCAGCCCGGGACCTGACTTCTGCCTGGGCCTCTTCTGGCTTCTGCTGCAGCAGCCTTCTAGCCGGTGATGGGGTCCGAATGCTCCCATAGGTACCCTGTGTGTGTGTCCACATGGCCAAACCCACACAGCAGCACACGCATCCGCCTCACACATCTCTACACGCTCTGTACCTTAGAGCAGGGCCTCTCATCCTCAGGGGCACCAGAATCACTGAGGAGGCTTGTCAGAGTGCTAGGCTCCACCTCCAGGTTTGGGATTCAGTAGGTCTGAGGTGGAGCCTGAGAATGTGCATTCAAGCAAAAGCCAGATGCTGCTGACACTGCGGGTACAACTCTTTGAGAAGTGCTGCCCTAGGGATGTCCACCTGTCCACAGGAGGGTTTTACAAAGATGGTTTTGTAAGATCGCATGGGCAAGGTGGCTGGAGAGAACTGGGAGTGATGAGCTGAGTTTGGGGATTACTCAGTCCAAGAACACAGATTTCCAATATCATCCTCTCTCACCGCCTCTGCTTCTTGATGTTTCTCCATCTCTCTCTGCATTTCTGTGTATCTCTTTCTCAGTCTCTCCGCCTGCCCTGAGGCCTCCTAGCCCCAGAGAGGTCCTGCAGCTCCAGGTGGCTTCCCAGTAACTCTGCACACAAAAGCTCATCCATCTCCATCACCCCACAAGTGAGTGGCAGGCAGGTGAGAGAAGAAGATGACAGAAGAACAGCCTCAGTTCCCTGCTAACAGGGAGCTCGCTCACCATGAGAACACAGCCAATTATTCCCTCTGTTCTGGGGGATAATCATTAATGCCACAGGAAATTCTAAACAAGCGATTAAATCATTACTGGAGAAGGTGCAGCGAGCCTGGGCCACATTAAGCCTCCCTTGTGCTTCTGGTCTAGGGAAGTCTTACCTTGGAGGTAAGAAGCAGGGAGACAGGCATTGACCCCACCCCTGCAGCATCACCAGCAGACAGTGTGGCAGGGCCAGCTCCCAAACCACCTTTGCCCTCTGAGCTGCACGCACACTACTGTCCCCAGACCCCATCCTGACCCACCCACAGTGGAAGCTCTATTCCAGCGCTGTTCATGACCTCATGCCTTCTAAAACTTTGCCCAACTGAGGCATCTGTTCAGTCAATGGACAAATATTTACTGAGCACCTACTATGTGCCAGGCAGTATTCTAGGACCTGGGGAGATACTGGTCAACAAGACAGATGAGGTCCCTTTCCTCATGGAGCTCACAGTCAAGTGAGGAAGGCACATAATCAGAATGTGAATAAGTAGGCAAGAAAATGATCATCAATTGTGGCAAGAACCCAGGAGGAAATAAACAGGATACTATGGGTGCTGTGAGTGGAGGACCGACCTGGAGGATCTTAGAGGCCACCCACACTTTGACAGGCCTCTGCCTTGGGTCGGCTGGCAGTCTATGCCTGTCTCTGGGCCTGCAGATCATGTCTTATGTGAACATCTGCAACAACTGAGCAGCCCTCTTCCTACCCTGAGTCCCCAGCATGCTATCTTTGGAACGATAATAAGTATCTATCACAGCTACTGTTTTTTAGCACTTACTATGTGCCAGGCATTGCGCTAAGCAATTTATGATCATTACATCATTTCATCTGCAGATCAGTAATAATGTTATGAAGCAGATGTTTTTAATCCCCATTTTACAGACCAGGAAATAGAGACCTGAAACATCTGTACCCTTTGGTCAAGTCACACAGTCAGTGACTAGGTGGTGAAACAGAAGTCTGACCGAGTCCTGAGCGGAGGCGTTTAACCCCCACCTCATCCTACCTCCCAGGAGAAACATGAGAGGTTTGTGTGGGCTTTGCAGGATTGATTTCAAGGCTGGGAGACCTCCCAGCCTGGGGTCCCTGTGGAGACGGAGCTACAGTGGGCTAGTCACTAGTTCCTAAAATGTGCCAAGAAGGGCTCCAAGTCTCCAAAATGCAGCCCCAAGAGGGGAAACAGGATGGACCCCCTTTACTCAGCTGCAGGATCCCTTTTGCTCAGTGACCCTAGGACAGTCCCCCTTGGCTGCCCCAGCCCAAAGGTCTCTGTAGAACCCAGAGAGACCATGGACCCTACTTCCCCGGGTGCCCCCCAGGCCCTTGCAGCCTTGGGAGTCACCCCCAACATCCCACTCCATAAGTAGTCCTCGGGTCCTCCACCCTCCTGCCCCTGGGGCCCAGGCTGCATTCCGCAGGGACGGTGGGGCAGCCAGAGGCAGACAGGACCGGAGCCTGGGTCTGCGGTGACTAATCGGCTGGTGCTTGGGAGGCCATGGTGAATTATTCACATGGATTCTGTGAATTATTCAAGTTGTTATTATTTATTTTTCAGATGCGCCTGCGGCAGAGCCTCCAGGCCCATGTTCAAAGGATGACATAAGTCCTGACTCTTGATCGCCTGTGCCTGTGGAGAACGAGTCAGGCCTCTCTCCAGCCTCAACCAGGAGTCCCAGAGAGCAGGCTGAGGGCAGGGAGCAGCTGCCTTCAGGGCAGACTCCTGCAGAGCCCCAATCCTAATGCCAATTATAGAACTAATAGTTACCACTTACCGAGTCTCACAGTCCCGGCCCTGTGTTCTCCATTGCAGGCTCAAGTGAACACAATAACTCTGGGAAGATGCTTATCAACCCCATCTAGCAGATGATGGAACTGAGGCTCAGAGATATGATGTCCCTTGTCCAAGGCCACTAGTTAATAACTGGGATTCCGGCCCAGGTCTGTGTACTCTAAAGCCAGTGGCTGCCACATTGCACATTGTCTTGGGTGTCATACTCGACTATTTCCTACAAAAACTCTTTGCTGCTCCAACTGCACACCCACCCCCACTACAGGCTTTAAACCATGCTGAGGGCAGGACATGCCCAGTACCTCTAAAGCTCTCAGAGAAGCCTTGGTATCTCCATGGCAACAGGATCCTGAGCAGCCAGAAGTGAGCGTGGTCTACCTCTGAGGAGCAGAGCTGCCCTTTGCCTGCAAATGTTCCAGGCTCTGAGCGAGTGTGACTCAGAGTTCCGCCAGCCTCCCTGCCTCCTTCAAATAACTCTCCTGCTGTCTAACCTCCATCCCTCTGGCTGCAGCTCTGATCCCATTTGCTGAACAATCCCCTCCCTGTCTCCCCTAGCTGCCATCTGGAGGAGGCAAAGTGGACATGTGGACTCAGCCCTGGGGAGGCTCTGACGGCCCCTTGTCAAGGTGACCAGTGTCTCACAGAGACAACCTCCTGCCCTGGAAGGAAAGCTTTGTCTTCCTGCTACCCCATTCATTCATTCACTCACTCATTCATTCAATACATCCTTATGGCATGCCCACTATGTGCCAGGGACTGCTCCAGGTGCCAGGACCTGACAGGACTTTCCTGTCAGGCCTCTGTCCCCCAAGCTGTCTCTCCTGACATGAAGGAAGCAGAATCTCAGGCAAAGTGGATCTAAGCCTACCTCTACCAGCCCCTGACTCTCCAGGTGACCTTGGGCCAGCAGCTCCCCACTCTGCCTTTCTCCTTTAAAATAAGGGAGCGGGTCCAGAATCTTATTTCGAAGGCCTTGCCAGTCCCGCTTTTCTCAGGTGTCAGTAACTCAATAACAAAGCCATCATCAGTTCCATCCTACAGCTGTGAGAGTCAGCACTCTGCATGGGCTTCCTCTCAGGTGGACTTAACGACCCTCCCTCTCTTCCCAGTTCCATGCATTTTAAAGAGGAGTCTAGGGACAGCTCTGCTGCTAATGGTGAATTTCAGTTGCCAGAGAGGCTTGGGGGCTGGAGGGGAGACGAAACAAACATTTGCAGAATGCCTTTGCCTTCTTCACAAATGTTCTTTAATAATCTTTGCAGAGGTGGATACGCCTATCCTCATTTTACAGACAAGGGAACTGGACCTCACAGCTGCTAAGTAGCAGGGTTGGGATGTGAATTCAGGCCCACGCTGGCCCATGCTCTTGCTGCAGCACCAGGCTGTATCCCTGGCGTCAGATGGGCCCTGGGGACAGAGGGTGGCTTCCTCTTCCAAAGCCTGTGTTGGAACTGGGAGAGGAGATCTCATCACTGAAATGACTTTCAGGGAGTTGGGTGCCACTGATTTCTCCCTTCTCCACCAACAGAGGAGAGGAGAACCTTGGGCTCAGTTGTGCTGAGTCATTCAGGGCCTAGGAAACCCAGGTTTATATTTACCCCAAAGCAGCCACCTCAGCAGGTTTGGGGCTGTCAGTTCAGTCGCTCAGTCGTGTCTGACTCTTGATGGACTGCAGCACGCCAGGCTTCCCTGTCCATCAAAAACTTCCAAGGCTTGGTCAAACTCAAGTCCATCAAGTCAGTGATGTCATCCAACTATCTCATCCTCTGTTGTCTCCTCCTCCTGCCTTGGGGCCATACTTCCTCTTTATCTCAGAGTACCTGGATTCATTCCCTGGCCAGGCAGGCAGATAGGGAGGGACCATGGGGCTGGAACACAGTGGCTGGGGCACCCCCACCTTAAGCCCAGTCAATGACCTGGTAGGCTGGACACTGGTCTCTGCCTCAGCCCAGCCTGACATCAGCCTGGGCCTTCCCTGAGTGTGCATAGACCACCAGCCTCTGAATCCAGGGGCTTGTTAACACTGCCAGGCTACATACTCCTCCAGACATCCAGAACAGGGATCCTGCTGGAGATATGTGACACCAGCTGTTAACTAAGCTTCCCCCTGAAGCTCAGAGGTGCTGGGCTGTGAAACCTAGCCTCTGGAGCAATCTTGAGTGAGTTATAATCCTGACACTGACACTTACTAGTTAAGGAGTCTGGGGTGAGGTACACCATCTCTCTGAGCTCAGTATCCCTATTTGTAAAATAGCCTCTTCATGGGGTTATTATGAGGGTTACACTAGCTGATGTAAAGTGATGAATAAAGGCCAGTCAGGATGAGCTTGGCAACCCCCCGTCCCCCTTCCCCCATGCCCCCAAGTGAGGCTGGGCCTGGGGGCTGCAGTTCTGGTAGGACTGAATTTACCAGCTGGCTCTCAGCTCCTCACAGCTGCAGTGTATCTAGTGGCAGTTTCTAAACAGAACTTACCCTCCAGACCACAGACACATTTTCCTGTTGGTCCCTCTTAAGGCTCCGGCAGGAAGCCTGCTCTGCAGACCTTTTTCTTGGACACACCAGGGTGGTGGGGTCCCTGGGCTCAGAGAGAGCTGCCTTGTGGTCTTAGGGGCAAAAGATTTGGCTGTGGTCTGGGGCCCATGGGTGACCCCAACTCCATCCTGGGAACTACCATTAGGGAGAACCTACTTCCAAGGCAGCTGATGTTTCCTACTGAACTTCCTCTTAGGCCTGGTGAGGTTAAGTACTGCCATTCTGTTTATAGATGGCAGACCAGGGACTTGGTCTTTGCCTAAAGTCATTGAGCTTCTTTTTTTAAATTTTATTTTTTAAATATTTTTAAACTATTATGTATTGGGGTATAGCTGATTATGTTAATCAGCTGTTAATGTTGTGATAGTTTTAGGTAAACAGCAAGGGACCCAGCCATACATGCACATGTATCCATTCTCCCCAAAATGCCCCTCTCATTTAAGCTGCCACACAACACTGAGCAGAGTTCCCTGTGCTATACAGTAGGTCCTTGTTGGCTATCCGTGTTAAATCTAGCAGTGTGTACATGTCCATCCCAAACTCAACTATCCCTTCCCCCCATCCCTCCCCACAACAACCATAAGTTTGTTCTCCAAGTCTGTAAGTCTTAAAGTTATTAAAATTCTAAATGGAGGATCTGGGATTTGAACTCAGGTCTGTATGATTCCAAATTTTGTGTGTATACCAGTATGTGACACCACCCCTCTAAACCTCCATCATGGTGATGGTTTACTAAACACTTAATAAAGGCCATGTTCTGAGCTATGCACTCCACATGTTTGGGTTTTTTTTTTATTTTTTTGTGTTGGGGTATAGTTGATTAACTATATTGTGATAGTTTCAGGTGAACAGAAAAGGGACTCAGCCATACATACACATGTATGCATTCTCCCCCAAACTCCCCTCCCATCTAGGCTGCCACATTCCCCATGTTTTTTGTTTTGTTTTGTTTGTACTTTCACCTCTGAGATAGACTCTGTTATTATTATTTCTATCATATAGGGAAGGAAACAGCCACTCAGAAAGACTGAGGATATAAGTTGGTTGGCTTGGTTCTTTCATTGTTACACTGGGTTCCTTGGATAATATCCTGCCCCATTAATCTTCATGATTGAGCTTCGCCTCCGTGGCCCTCCTCTGCCTCAATAGCATCCGTGTCCCTACCCTTCCTTCTATTTGGAGATCTCCTTACCTATCTGTGGCCTCATCCTGGCCTCTATGACCCTTAGCTAGGACCTGCAGAGATGGGCTCCCACCCTCATCGCCAACACAACTAACTGCCCATCCCTGCTGCCTCCCAGCCCACAGGGAATCCCCCCTAATTGCATCTCAAGTTGGGAGACTATTAGCCTGTGATTGCATCCCCAGTGCCTGCCTTGGCCCCTGGGTACCCACTCTCAGCTTCCACAGGCGTCTGAGGTGACGTAAATCCCCAGTCCAATCTGAGCCTCCCCAATACCCCCAGCACCCAGTCCTAGGGAGCTTCTCTCCAGGGAGCTGGGTCCCCTCACAGTGGGGTGGCAGGAAGGGGCTCCCAGCCAGTCAAGTGTAGCACATGCACGTTTGTGCAAACACCATTGATGCTGCTGCTGTGCCATCCTCAGACAGAGCCCCTTCCCAACATGTCTCCCCACCCCCACTTCCTGCAGAGCTGCCTCCACTTCCTCCAGGATCCCACTGTGGGAGGGCAGGAGTCTGAGGCTTAGGACTCCTGAGTTCTCTTCCTGGCTGAACCAGTCCCTCTCTGTGACCTTCAGCAAGTCTATTCCGCTTTTTGGGCCTCAAAAACACGAGGTTGTCCTGGTGATCTCCAACTAGCTTCTAGCCAGAAAGATAATACCATTTTGATAATTCCTGGGGTTTTCCTTCCACTAATATTTAAGGAATACTGGGCACGGTGCCAGGCATTGAGGATTCTAAGAAGGCAAGTTCCTGGCCTCACAGAGCTCACAGCCTCCTGAGTGATCAAAACCAGGATGGGGGAAGCACAGGCTGTGGTGGGGACAGAGGAGGCCAGTGGTGCCCTGGGGTACCCAAAGGAGGAAGCTTTTCTAGCTTGGAGGTGGGATCTGAGAAACCATGCTCCAGGGTTTCTGATACCTAAAGAATGAAAAAGAAGGGTAGGGTGGAGGGGGCGGGCTGGACCAGCCCAGGGAACAGCAGTAGGAAGAGGCCTGGAAGCTTTAGGGGAAGGGTGTTAACTTAAGAGGCTAGAGTGTGGATGGAGACCCTGTCAGTAACGACTCTGAGGGCACTGAGGAGCTATAGAAAAATGTGGGGCAGGAGAGTAATGTGACTGCCATATGGGGGAAGGATGGGGGCCAAGGGGGTGAGGGCGGGAACCCTTCCAGGAGGCTTCTAACCATCTGTCTTCCCTCCTGACTTGGGAACACACTCTTCCTGTCCCCACTGGAAAGGGAGGCAAGGCTTTCCTTCTTCCTCTCCTCTTTTCCTAGACATTCCCCATCTCCTCTCTTCCCTGAGACACACAAACATGCACATACACGCCTGTTGCAGATGGGGAGATGACGCAGAGCCCTGTGCCCTAGGAAGAAGCCAGAAGGGAAGGAGTCTGCAGATTTGATGCTCAGCTGAAGCTCCAGCAGGGAGAGCACAGTGTCACTCAGAGCACAGCAATGTCCCTCCCCTGAGCCCTAAGGGGTCAATCTCTGCCTCAGCCACGGAGAATGGAGCTGAGGGGTATATTTTCTCCCCTCTTCTCCTCTGTGTGTGTGTGTGTGTGTGTGTGTGTGTCTGTGTGTGTCTGTGTGTGTCTGTGGAGTGTGTGAAGCACAAGGAAAGCGCCGTCAGCCCTGCCATGGAGCCACCACAGAGAAGTGTGCTCCAGGGCCACTCCAGGCTCAAAAGGGATTTCAGAAGGATTCAGAGGTCAGGGGCACCAGTGGCACAGAACCTGCCTGCCAACGCAGGGGACGCATGTTCCACCCCTGGGTCGGAAAGATTCCTTGGAGAACAAAATGGCAACCCATTGCAGTATGCTTGCCTGGAGAATCCCATGGACAAGAGGAGCCTGGAGGCCTACAGCCTATAAGGTCACAAAGAGTCGGAAACGACTGAACATGCGCACACAGGCACGCACGCAGACGCGCACACAAGTAGAGAATTAAACTTCCCGCCATAGGCTCTGTGGAGCCGGGCATCCTGGGGCCCCAGCTGCACAGAGTTGGGGCACACTCTGGGCTCCGCTCCTCGGCCTCCCTCTAGCAACCCAGGGCTCCCTCAGGCATCTTCCCAGACAGGCACCTGGGCCACGTGAAGCCTCCACCTTGGGGCCCACACATGTGGGGGACCATTCTCCCCTCAGCCCTTATGGCTCTGTCAGGTGCCCACTGTGGGTGTGGGTGCTCAAGCCAAACTTCAGCAGCCTGTCATCTCCTCCACTCTGTCAGTCAGTGCCAGGCCTGGCCAGCACGGTCTCTGGAAGGCACATTTCTGCTTTTCTCCATTTCCCCAGCCTTCAGCAGTCCAGACCCCAACCCTCCCCTCACCCATCTCTTCACGTCCACCCTTGCCCCTCTCCCAGCTCCCTCCCACGTTGCAGCGACAGATGTTTCTAGAGAACAGTCAGCGCACTACTCTCCTCGGTGTCCTTAAACAGTGGTTCCACACCCTTGGGGATAAAACCAGACTCCCCTTTGTGGCTTCGAAGACTGGGTTTACCACTTTGGCCTTGGGTCCTGACCACCCCCTCCCCTCCACCCCAAAGTTCTCTCCTCTCCTGCCTTCAGCAGTTCTCACCTCAGTTTCTTCACAGACGGTTTCACAGACAGTTTCCATGCTCAGAGGCCCCTCTCACTCACTCTCTCCAGGCAAATCCCTCCTCATTCCTCTGGTCTCAGCTTCCGCCAGAGCCTCTGACCATCACATAGACACCCGTTTCGGGTTCCAAAGCCCCCAGAACTTCACCTGCCACAACTCTGACCACAATGGATTATAAATGCCTGGTTAATGTACTCATGTCCTGCGCTTCACTGAATCAATAAGAATAATGTGTACTCCACATGGATGACGGCAGGAGTGAGGTGAGAGATGAGGTGGTATCAGGGTGCAGGGTTCAAGTGCCAAAGACACTATGACAGACCAGGACTACACTGGAGCCCAGCCCATATCAGGCACTATGCTAAGCAGTATCTCATTCTCCCCATGACTGTGAAGATGGGCATTATTACATTATTGCCCCATTTTACAGAAAGGAAACAGGCTGAGAAAGATTAATTTATCCAAGGTCAAACAGCCAGAAGGTGGTACAGGCTGGATCTTCCCAGGTGCTGAAGTGATGGGTTTGAAGGAATGCCCTTGTGGGGTATAAAATGCCAGTGACTTGAAAAGGATGTTTCAAGTTTCAAAAGATTGAAAAGCCCTCAATCCCTCCACAGTCCTAGAGAAGAGATGACCAGAGCACCCTGCTTCCCCACACCAAAAGTTCGGCTTCTCTGGCCGTGGGATGCAGAGGACCTGAATTCCTAGGGGGAAACTGTGTCACCTCACCCTGGAACCTTTCAGGAAGTGTAAGAGAAGCAAGTCCATCAGATCCCACCTCTCACATTCATGTCTCTTTCAGAAGCAGGAGAAGTCTAGGAAGTCTGGAGTACATCCTCTCATCTTCAGGACAGAAGGTAAGGTGCTGAATTTAATAGCAAAGCGAATTTGGTTTGAGAGGAAATGAGATTTCTTTGTCAAGGTGAGTGTGTCTGGGAGAGCTGGGAATGGGGTGGAGTGGGGGAGGGGGCTGGGGCATTTTGGGGGGGCTGCAAAAGGGGGAGTACGGATCTGGAATTATTAGAATGTTGATTATGTCCTCTTGATTGTTAATGAAATTCTTCACCTTGGATTTCTGGACCAGGGGAAAGCTCCCAGAGCTCATTTTCCCACTGATGAGAGCACAAGAGAGGGCAGGAGGGGGCAAAGGACTCTCAGCTTAGGGAGAAATTAAATTCTGCCTAAACAAATGGGACTGGACAAGCCTGGCCACTGCCATTTGGAGTCAGAACCCAGGGCTGACCCGAGGTCGCTTGTGGAAGCTCTGTGGAGACCCCTGGGTGGGGAGAGGCTCAAAGATCTGACTCAGGCAGCAGAGTGCAGCTCCAAGAATAATAACAGCTAACATTATTGAGTGCCTTCCACGAGGCCCACACTAAGTAATGTGCCTGTACTGTTACCCTGAATCTGCCCAGCAGCCCTTGGAGGTGGGTACTATGATTGACCCCATTTTGTAGATGAGCACGCTGAGGAACAGAGAGGACAAAAGCTGGTCCAAGGTCCTGTAGATGGTGCATGGAGGTACCTGGCACCAGCCCATCTGGCACCAATGCCTGTCCTTCGAGATCTGAAGGATGCCCACCTCTACCCCTACTTCACCACCTCTCTGAACCTCAGCTTTCCCCTCTGTAATATGGGCCAATCATAGTGGTCACCACAAAGGGCTGGTGTTAGGAGTCAATGAAATAAAAAATTAAAAACAGCTAAGCCCAGAAACGGTATTCTCTTTGGAGCCTTGCTCTATGCCTCGCTAGGTGGTGAGGTGTCCCTTCTTACCATACTGGCTGAGCACCAATGACATGGAGGCACTGGTCCAGGTGCAAGGATGTAACAGACAGCAAAAGGGACAAAAGTCCCTGCTCTTGTGGAGCATTCATTTAGTGAGAGAAAGCAGACCCCAGAAAAGATAAATTAGTAAGTTAAAATGCTTGTTAGAAAAAAGAAATATGGGACTTCCCTGGTGGTCCATTGGTTAAAAATCCACCTTGGAATACAGAGGACAAGGTTCCATCCCTGATCTGGGAACTGAGATCCCACATGCCGCTGTGTAGCAGGGAAGGAGGGTAGCCAAGCTGCAGAGAAGCCTGTGCCCGAAAGATCCTGAGTGCAGCAACTAAGACTCTAAAATAAGTATTTTTAAAAGAAAAGAAATGCAATAGAACAAAACCAAGCAGTAAGAGGAAGGGACAGCATCCTTCTGGGGGGACTGTAATTAAAATAGGGGGGTCAGAGGAGGTCTTACTGCCTCAGCCGCCACCAAAGTGAGTTGGAGCAAAGACTCAAAGGAAGTATGGGAGTGAGCAAGCACCCATCCGGGGGAACAGCATTCCAGGGAGGGGGAACAGCAACTGCAAAGTACAAAGGTTCTGGGGTGGGTCTATACCTGGTGTGTTCTAGGAATAGCAAACAGGCCAGAGGAGCTACCTTAGCAAAGACAGGAATGGGGGAAGTGCAGATTGCGTGGGCCTTGTTGATCTTTGTAAGGACTAGCTTTTATCTGAACGAGATGAGAATCCACCAGAGGGTTTTAGGCATGATCTGATTTATGTTTTAAAAGTATCACTCTGTCTGTGGTGCCAAGAACAGACTGTTAGGGTCAAGAGCAGGAGCAGAGAGAAACATTAGGAGGCTATTGCAATAATCTGGGTGCGGGTAGATGGTGGTTGCGTACAGGGAGCAGTGGAGGTGGTGATAAGAGTTCTGGGCGTTTTGTGCCAGTAAAGCCAATAGGATGAGCTCAAGGATAAAATGTGGGAAGTGTGAGAGAAAGGGGATCACAGATGATTCCAAGGGTTTGCCTTCTTCATCTGTCAGTTCCCTGGAGGCCCATCCCCTGCTTTTAAAGATCCAGCTCCATCCTCCCTGACCTCCTGCACGTCTCTAGACTCCCTCAGCTCACAGGGCTTTATTCAAAGCACTGCTTCCCACCCTGGCTCCTTCTACCAATACCCAGCTTTGCCTTACAGAGCCCAGAGGACCTCAGTGCATACAACCTGACCAAGAGTATACATCTACCTCACAGCCTTCTGTGTTCTTCAGCCCTTACCTGGCTCAGGAGCTCCCATCACATCTGCTGTCTTCTCTTGCTCCTTGGAACTCACCCTACTCCCTGCCCCACCTGCTCTTCCCTCTCAACCAGGCTGCTTCCCTCACTTCCCCAAGATCTCAGTTGCAGCATCACCACCCCTAGGAAGCCTTCTCTGACCTGCCAGTCTAGCTGGAATAAGCCCCCATTCCAGCCCAAGCCTTTACCATAGTGGGAAGTTCATCTTGACTTGTGTGATTGTTTTCTGAAAGCCTGTCTCCCCACCTGACTGTAACCTCCACAAGGGCAGGGGTCCACCTGTTTCCTCAGGGGCAGGCAATTCACCAAAAGACACATTCAGTGGGTTTGACATGGAGTCTCGGACTTCTGGTAAATTAACCTTCATTGACCTAAAGCCTCCAGCTGCTAGGTAAATGCCGGCATACAGCAGGTGCTTGACACGTATTTATTGAAGGAATGAATCAGTCTGTGAATCAAAGTTCTATAAGACCTTGGACATGTGACAAATTTTCTGAGCCTCAGTTTCATTGTATGTGAGGATGGGAATAAGAGTACTTACTTCCTAGAGACTTCCCTGGTGGCCCAGCAGTTTAGACACCACGCTCCCAATGCAGGGGGCCCAGGTTCCATCCCTCGTCAGGGAACTAGATCCCACATGCCTCAGCTAAGACTGCTGCTGCTCCTGTCCGACTCTGTGCGACCCCATAGACGGCAGCCCACCAGGCTCCCCCATCCCTGGCATTCTCTAGCCAAGAACACTGCAGCCCAAAACATAAAAAAAATGAGTATCTACTTCCTGAGTTGTTGTGAGAATTGAAAAACATAAGGTGTGTGCAATGCCTCACACTAGTAGCTGTTCAATAATTGTTCCTCCTACGCGGGTTCAGACAATTACCACCTGACAACTCCCCCAGTCTTCCCTCCCCCACCCCTATTCCGTCCTCCTTTCCCCAGCTGCCTCCCCCTCCTAAGGACTCCCGGTTGTGAAATCACCATCACCTCCAAACACTCCTCTCCTTCCCCAAGATCCCCAAATTCGACACTGGTTACGTATTGATCCTGTTTAACTTTCCCAATGGATGATAAACACAAAATTAAAATGACTTCCTGGAATATTAATGTAGTAAATGGCCCTATTAAAAGAAAGAAAATACAGCTGAGAAAATTCACTTTGATGTAGCATTTCTGCAGGAGGCTCATTTATCTGCAGCTCAGACTCTAGAAATGAGATTCTGAAGGTTTCTCTGATGTCTCTTATTTTTCCCTCACCCAGAATTTAAACAGAAAATAGAATCACAAGCTGGTGTCATAAAAACGTGGGCCTTTTCCCTTCTCAACCAAAAAGCAAATGAAAACAAGGCCAGGTAGATGTCAGTCTCTGCAAACACTGTCTTGCAGACTGCAGCTGCCCTCCTCAATTTCTCCTGCATCCTGCCCACCTGGCCCTGGCCCACACTGCCAGGCTAACTTCTGAGGGTCAGAACGGGTGTTCAGAGGTCTGCAGGGCTGCTGCTGAAATTAGGAAAGGGGACTCAGGGCCACAGGAGGCTGTGTCTCACGGGGGTAAATGCGCAGGTTTTGATGGACATGAAATCTTGGCTCTGTCGTTTATTAGCTATTATGTTCTTAGACAAAGTACTTTACCTTTCTGAGCCTCAACTCCCTCATCTGTAAAATGGGGATTCTAGTGCCTAGTTACAGGGCAGTTATAAAGCTTTAATGAGATAAAATATCTAGCATGTGGTAGGTTGCTCAGGGTTGCTATGATTTGTCACTATTATTACAGATAGTAATCTGTGTTGTTATTATATTCAGGCCCAGGCTGAGATGTCACCTCCTCCAAAAATCTTCCCCAATCCCTAGACTGAACCATTTGCCTCCTCTGGGTGGCAGTAGCCCTGAGCTTCCCCCATCCCCATGCTGGTTCCTCCCCTGCCTCTCACAGCAGCCTATGGCTCCATGAGGGCTGGCTGGGGTCTTGCTCATGACTGCATCCCAGGGGAACGTGGCAGAACTTGAACATCTTGGAGTCAGAGCCAACACACTGGAGGGTGATGTCCGTATACCCTCTTCACGTGGTCTGCAGATCTGTGCCATGGCACTGGGTGCTTCCACGCAGCCATGGGAACTCAGAGTGCCCATCGTGGAGATGGTTGTCTATGCAGACATCCCTTGTCTGCATCTTCCTTGGGTCTCATGTGCACTCTCTAGAGCCCACTCCTTCCTCCCTGGCTTTAGGGAGGTGCTCAGACCAAGGTCCTCTGGAATTAACTCTCTCTCCCACTTCTTTGCTCTGTCTCCCTGCTTCCCCCTCTCCTCAGCAACTTCTGCTGAGATCCCAGGTCTCCCTCACCTGGATTTGGCCCTGTGGGCAGATGGAGGAGGCTATCTGTCCTCTGCCTAGGCTGAGCCTCCCTTAGTGTCCCTGCATAAGCCTAGGTTAGGCCCTCAACATCCCTGGCTGGGCAAAGCCATGTCTCTGCCACCTTAAATCCAGGTTCTTCTGGCTCAGGGCCCCTATGTTGGGTCCGGGGGAGTATCTCCACTCCTGCCAGGCATCCAGAGCCCTGTCTGCTTTTTTTTTTTAATTAAAAAAAAATTTATTAGAGTATAGTTGATTTACAATGTTTTGTTAGTTTCAGGTGTACAGCAAAGTGATTCAGTTATATGTATACATATATTCATTCTTTTTTCAGATTCGTTACTCATATAGGTTATTACAGAATACTGTGTAGAGTTGCCTGTACTATGCTGCTGCTGCTGCTGCTAAGTCGCTTCAGTCGTGTCCGACTCTGTGCGACCCCATAGACGGAAGCCCACCAGGCTCCCCCGTCCCTGGGATTCTCCAGGCAAGAACACTGGAATGGGGTGCCATTGCTTTCTCTGACCTGTACTATATAGAAGGTCCTTATTGGTTATCTACTTTATATACAGTAGTGAGTGAAGTGTGTGAAAGTTGCTCAGTTGTGTCCGACTCTTTGCAACTCCATGGACTACAGTCCATGGAATTCTCTAGGCCGAAATACCTGAGTGGGTAGCCGTTCCCTTCTCCAGGGGATATTCCTGATCCAGGAATCAAACTGGGGTCTCCTGCATTGCAGGCAGATTCTTTACCAACTGAGCTACCAGGGAAGTGTTTATGTTAATCCCAAGCTCCTAATTTATCCCTTCCTACTACATTTCTCTTTTGGTAACAATAAGTTTGGTTTTAAAATCTGTGAGTCTGTTCCTGTTTTGTAAATAAGTTTATTTGTATCATTTTCAAAATTAGATTCCACATGTAAGTGATATCATAATGATATTTATTTTTCTCTGATTTACTTCAGTTAGTATGATAATCTCTAGGTCCATCCATGTTGCTAAAAATTATATTATTTTGTTCTTTTTATGGCTGAGTAATATTCCATTGTTTATATATACCACATCTTTATCCATTCCTCTACTGATGGACATTTAGGCTGCTTCCATGTCTTTGCTATTGTAAATAGTGCTTCAGTGGACCTTGGGGTGCATGTATATTTTCAAATTACGATTTTTTCTGGATATATATTCAGGAGTGGGATTGCTGGATCATATGGTAGATCTATTTTTAATTTTTTAAGGACCCTTCATGCTGTTCTCCATAGTGGCTGTACCAAATGACATTACCACCAACAGTATAGGAGGGTTCCCTTTTCTCCACACCCTCTCCAGTATTTATTGTTTGTAGACTTTTTGATGATGACCTTTCTGACCAGTGTGAGGTGATACTTTATTGTAGCTTAGATTTGCATTTCTCTGATAATTAGTGATGTTAAACATCTTTTCAAGTGCTTTTTGGCCATCTGTATGTCTTCTTTGGATAAATGTCTATTTAGATCTTCTGTTCATTTTTTGAGTTTGGTTTTTTTTTTTTTTTTTTTTTTGACATAGAGCTGCATGAGCTCTTTTTTATTTTTGAAATACCTATCTGCTCTCGAACCATTCACATTCTAACATTCTAGACACAGGTCCAGTCCTTCTCTCTCTGATACGCACATACAAACAAACACACAGACACATCCATTTGTGTGTCACACAACCAGCACTCTGATACTCAGTCACACAATCACTGTTGTCATAGGCACAGGGCTCAAGAAAGAAGAGGAGCCCCTGTGGACAAGGGGTGGAGGCGGGGGTCTGTGGAAGATCAGCTTGCCTGCTGGGGGCACTGTCCTCTGGAGACCCCTCCCCAGCCAGCCCACGGCCCCCTAGCAGGAAAATGAGAAGCTGGAGCAGAGGGGTTAATTTGGGGAAAAGCAGCAGCTGCTTGAAACAGTGAGGGCGGGCCCCAGGGCAAGACCTGTTCCTGCTGAGATAATGATTGTAAAGGATGCTGGGGTGGGGGCCACCCACACACCCCCAAGCCAGCACACTCCCAACCGCCTTCACGCTCAGGAAGTTATCAGTTTGGGCATGTACTTGTGTGTGTGCGTGTACATGCACACACACAACAGAAAGAAGCATTCTAACCATCTGTGCATCAGACACAGTCCCTTACACAATTATATGAGCACTGCCCTTACTCTCCGTGTTTGAGTATAAACCTATATGGAGACACAAGCTACAGGCTGCCCTGGCCCTCAGAAGCCAGGGACACACACAAACACATATACAGACACATACACCGCCACAGCTTTCCAGTCTGCGTGTCAGGGTCTGACAGTGTGCCAAAGTGACCCCATCACTTTTCAAGGTCAGAGAATGGCTTCTTGTAAGAATGAGCAGAGAGTTAGGGACCAGAATGGGGAGGGCGCTCTGTCATAGCTTGAGGGACTGGCCAGGACAGCCTCTACATCTCCTTGGGTCTTCTTACTCCTAAAGGCTGTACCTCCCATAACACCAAACAATAAAGCACAGCCAGATCCCATATTACATATGATTTGTGTATAACCATATGAGTTGAGCAGCTTTGCAGTTGGCGTAATGTTCCATTTTGGAGACTTATATTAAGCATTCATTACTTGTGATTTCTTCTGTTCATATATGAGGTCATTGACATTTTTCAGCAAACCTTCAAAAGTCTTTGGGCCTTTGGGTCTTGGCCTTTGGTGCATGATTGGAAACAGAGCCCTGTGGGAAGGGATAATGGGCCTGGTGTAGGGGGCAAATTACCACTGGTCTAGCCCCTGTTCAGTGACAGTAGGCATGGATAGGCTAGGGACCACCCCTCCAAGAGGGTATCCTCTGGGGGTGGGGGGACCAATTTGATCCTCACCAGTTACTATCTCTTAGAGCCAATAAAAGGGCTGAGTGAGGACTGTGGGCCCAGAACTGCCACATTGAGACCCCAGACCACGCCTGGACAGCTCTGTGAATGCAGACACCAACCCAAAAGAACATTTAGATACAGGTCCCAACACATGCTTGGACAGATGCACACCCTCACCACCTGGAGACATGCCCCAACAGATGTGCATTACCCCAGCACCTAGGCACACACCTGGACAGACACATTCTCCCTAATGGATTGGCCCATAGACTGACTCTGGTAGCTCCCCACCCGCCAAAATACAAAGACCCTCCTAGAGTGGCACAGAGGTTCTCCTGGGCAGAGTCATCTGTGAACAACCCAACATGGTACTCAAGTCCACACAGCAAGACATACTCAGGCACATAACTACAGATACCCACATCTGACCATCTTCCCTCACCTTTCCTCTCACACCTACCCACACTTGCTCCCTGGCCCGTCATGGGGAAACAGAGCATCCCAGCCCCACAGAGCCCAAGGGGCCTGATTAACAGGAAATTCTACGAATGCCAATTAGAGCAAAGTTTACTGAACAAATTGTTTGCAGTTGTGCCCTGCAACCATCATGAATTTTAATCTTGCATTGATTTGCAGTCATGGGAGGTTTGCAGATGCCAGGACCCTCTATGCTTCCTGCTCCTCCCTCCACCCCATGTGGGAGGAGTCATCACTCAGACTCAGGAGCCCTGGGGGCAGTTATCAGTCTCTGGGGCTCCAGAGACATCAGCCTGGGGCCAGCAACCCCAGCCTAGACTGAAGAGACCAAAGATACCTAGAAGATGGGCAAGAGTTTTGGAGATGCACTGGAGAAGGAAATGGCAACCCACTCCAGTGTTCTTGCCTGGAGAATCCCAGGGACGGCGGAGCCTGGTGGGCTACCGTCTATGGGGTCACACAGAGTCGGACACGACTGAAGTGACTTAGCAGCAGCAGCAGCAGCAGCAGGGTATACCCATATGATGTGAATAAAGAGGACCATAAGTTTTAAGGACCCCAGTAATCTGGGAAGGAACTGGAGGTCTGGGAGCTTCTGAGGCTGGATACAGAAGCAAGGCCATAGATAGGGATATAGACACAATTGTGGCTGAGATACAGAGATGGGAGCAGATGTTGTAATAGTTCCAATACCACCTCAACTAACATGTGTCCAGTATGTATACAACCTCAGTCCAAATGCCCTCTTTCAAAATAAATTTGACCTTGCCCTCCTCTCCTTTCCACCAAATCTTTTCCCAAACCATTGCATGTTTTCCCAATGCTTTAAAGAAAAATCGTTGCCTGATCTGCACCACTCACCTCCCTATCTTACACTTCTCTCTCTTCTCCAGCCACTATCAGCCCTCTTGAAGGAGCCATGTTCCCTTCTAGCCACAGGGCATTCTGTTCCTTTATCTGGAGGAGTTTACCTAATTAACAGCTATTCATCTTTGAGGTCTCTAGAGTCCCTGGTGGCTCAGTAGGTAAAGAATCTGCTTGCAATGCAGGAGACCTGGGTTCAATCCCTGGGTTGGGAAGATCCCCTGGAGAAGGGAATGGCAACCCCCCCTCTCCACCAATATTCTTGCCTGGAGAATTCCATGGACAGAGGAGTCTGGCAAGCTACAGTTCATGGGATCACAAAGAGGCGGACACGACTGAGCAACTAACCCACACTCCTCAAGGAATCTTCTTTGACCCTCTACCTGGGTCAAGCCTCCTGTCATTAAATCCTTTCATAGCCCTTTCATCATTAGAGTACAAGCTCCAGGAGGGTAGGAAATGTATCTGTATTTGCTCACTCCTGTATCCCCTGTACTTAGTACAGGGCCTGCCATATAGTTAGATTTTGACATAAATAATTATGTTACAAACCACTCCAAAAATTTAGGGTTCTACAACAAGGAGTTTTCCCTGCAGGCTGACTGGGTTTTGATGGATCTGGGCTGGGCCCAGTTGAGTTTGGTTCCAAATCATGGACTGGGTGCAGGTCTGCTCTGCAAGTCTCTCATTCATTTTGGACCAGCTACTACTTGAGGCATCATCTTCTGCAAAAGGCAGGAATGCAAGAGAGTGTGCCTAACCACGCCCCCTTGGCCAGAGCAGGTCCTGAGGCCTTGGAGGGGGTGCGCATATACGGTCAAGGGAGTGAAAAACTGGGACCAATGGAAACTACCACCTGCTTCATGAATAAAGTTGAGTACTAACTCTGTGCTAGGCATTGTGGTAAGCACTTTATATGCATTAACTCATTTAATTCTTGAATCAACTCTGTAAATACCATTAACCCCATTAAAAATTTTTAATTGAATAAAAACCTGCACAAAGTAAACAATTCAAACAGCACCAATTATATTCAATGAAAAGTAACTCTTCTTTCTACTTCCCCCCATCCCCATTCCCCACAGAATTGTTCTGTGGGCTTTCTGATATAGTATGTGTATCCAAGCACACACACACATGCATGAGAGATCCCTGTTTAAAAATTCAGCTTGGTGCATATTGTATTAAAACTGTTCTGCATCATGGGTTTCTTCTGTTCTGCATTTTTGTTTTCAACAAATAATATGTCTTGGAACTCCTTCCTTATCAAGATTCTTGATCTGATCTACATTATCGTTTACTTGTCTCCATCTTGCAGATGAGGAAACTGAGGCTTAAGTTAAGTGAAACTTGTCCAAGGCATTACAGCTCAAAAGAGTAGGACCGTGAATGAAGTTTAAGTGTGCCTGACTTCAGAGCCTGTGTTCATAGCTGCTCTGTTCTACTATGTCAGTAGCAGTACCCATGGCATCCCGAGCATGGCCAGGGTAGACCCAGAAAAATCTCTGGTCTCCGGCTACGGGCACTTTCAGAGAAGGATGGCAGTGGGGACCCTCATGGTGCTCGGCCCACCAGTCAGCCAAGGAACCCACCAGCACTGGATCCAAAGAGTTGGGACCTTGGCCCCAGGCTTCACCCTCAGACAACCCATCCCTCTTGCCATCCCAGCACTAGCTCTAGGCACTGGGTCAATCCTCATCTTCCCATCCATTGCACCAGCAAGAGGCAAATGCCTACAGCAGGGAAATTGGGGCCCTGGGGCCATTCTTACCTCTGTATCTAACTTTACTTCTTTGGGCAAGCCCCTTCCCCATCTCTGAAAGGGGAGAACAGTTCACCCCTCTCCTTTCAGAGGGAAGCAGGAAGGCCCTGCTGAAAACCTGGAGTGAATGCAGTTCTGATTGGAGGAATGTGGGGTATGGGTGCTATTGCCTGGGCTCTGATCCCTATGACTGGACTGGGTTCACTCACAACCCAGCCTTTCCACAGAGGGGGCCCCGTGCTATAGGAGATAGAACAGATCAGAAGCTTGAATCCTGCCTCTGCCACTTATTGACTCTGGGGCCTTGGGTTCTGCTAATAATAGTTATAATATATTGAACTCTTGGGAATTCCAGTGATTAGAGCTCTCCATTCTCACTACTCAAGGGCCTGGGGTTCAATTCCTGGTCAGAAAACTAAGACCCCACAAGTCACATGGTTTGGCCAGGAGTGGGATATATATATATATATGACTCTTATTATGTTCCAAATGCGGGTAAACCTGCTTCATTTAACTCTCCTGAGAATCCTATGAAGTAAATACCATCCCAATCTACACACACAACAAATGAAGCTCAAAGAAGTATAAAGGACTTCCACAAGGCCTGGAAGTAGAAAAGCAAAATACTTCGCTTTTCTGAATCATGGTTTCCTCTTCTGTAAAGTGGGTACAGTAGTATCCCTCTCTCATGGTTGTGGATTAGGAAAACAAATGTGAGCCAACTAAATTGGTTTCTCTGCAGACCTGCAGTAGGTGCTCAGTAAATATGAATTTCCTTCCCCATCCTCTTGGAGCTGGAGACTGGATTGGAAGAGTACTTTGGAATCCCAGGGATGCTTTAAAAATGACAGATCCTAGGTCCTACCCTCAGACACTCTGATGTAAGTGTAAGTTAGCCAGGATTCCCTGGGTGGCTGCTGGGTCCAGCACCATGAGGATCCCCATCTTTCTCTGAGATCACCCCCCAGTTGGAGACCAGGGTGCAGCCTGGGATTCCTGAGATTCCCAAGGTGGTTCTAATGTTCAGCCAGCGTTGAAAACAGTTGTATTCTAGACCCTAAGTGGGTAGAGGGGGACATCATGGGAAGCCCCCTGACCTATTAGCTCCTGAAACAGCCTGCTCACTGTTCTTACTACTTCTGCTCTCCTCCTCCTCCTCCCTAATCCATTCGTCAGTCAACTGCCAGAGAGATGATTAAAAACTTAAATTAGATTGCTCTCCTTCAGTAACTTCCCACTCCGCTTAAATATGAAAAAATAAAAAATAAAAAAAATCCCCCTACCTTCCAAGACCCAACCCATCAGCCTTGTAGACCTGGTTCCCACTGTCCCCTCTGCCCTCACTCCCCAATCTGTTCCTGCCCATTCCCACTTGCCTTTAGGTCTTATATCACCCAGTAGTTCCACAGAGAGGTTTCCCCTGGCCATCCTTCTAGAGTTGGCCCCCTTAGTTTTGCTTTCCTGGAAATAGTTAAATGCATGATGGAAGGCATAGGTCGCTTTTAAAATCATTTCTTTCTTTATGTGTTTAAAGCCTGTCTCCCTCAGTAGACTCTCTAAGTTCCATGAGGACAGGGTTCATGTCTCTTTCTATTTGTTTTTCTCTAGTGCCTTACATGGGCTTCCTTGATGGCTCAGACGGTTAAGAATCTGCTGCAATGCGGGAGTCCTGGGTTCAACCCCTCAGTTGGGAAGATCCCCTGGAGGAGGGCATGGCAACCCACTCCAGTATTCTTGCCTGGAGAATCCCCATGGACAGAGGAGCCGGACAGAGGAGCCTGGCAGGGGAGCCCATGGCTACAGTCCATGGGGTTGCCAAGAGTCGGACACGACTGAACAATTAAGCACACACACAGTGCCTTACATAGGGTCTGGCACCGAGTTGGTGCTTAATAAATATTCATTGGAGAGATGCAATGGATGGATATACCAGCTCCATAGCACCTTGGAGGGCTGAGTATTTTGGAATTTCTTAATTGTTTAAGAAATATGTATATATAACTCCCATGTAATGAGTACCGGTGTGGCTTCCCAGGTGGCTCAGTGGTAAAGAATCTACCTGCCAAGGCAGTAGATGTGGATTCTATCCCTGGATCAGGAAGATCCCCTGGAGAAGGAAATGGCAATCCACTCCAGTATTCTTGCCTGGAAAATCCCATGGACAAGAGGAGCCTGGTGGGCTATAGTCCATGGGGTCCCAAAGAGTCAGACACGACTGAGCGACTGAGCACGCAGGCACTGTGAGTGCCTACTGTGTCTCATTGGATGGGAAGACTATGGGGAAGGCGACGGGGGTCTCCCCATCTTGTGTTCTCTCTTCACCCTGAAAAGCTTCTGTGCTGCCCCTCCAGCTCACTGTCCTATTTATACTATCCCTCTTCCCTGCCTTTCAGACTCTGGTCTGCACATAACTTCCACCTCCAGTGTCCTCCTTTGGGCTCCTCAGCAGGGGACCACCCCCCTCACCTGCCCATAGTCACAGCAGAGGAATCCCAGGATTTCTTTAAAGACTGGGTGCACCAAGTATCCTTGTCAGAGCCCCGGTGGAGACTCAGGGCGAGGTGCCAGCTAGAGGAGCAGGAGGGGATGCAGCCAGCCAGCACTTCGAGCATCAGTTAAAGTGCAGGAGGGGAAGATCAGAGCAGTGAAGGGGATTAGAATGAAAGCCACAGTCTGGTGGGCCTGGGGTAGGGAGGGAACAAAGAGCAAAGACCATCATACTGTGTCCTTAGACCCTGCTTCATCCTTCCCACCCAAATCTCCAGCCTGCCAACTGCCTCTGAGTCCTGCCCATGTTGCCTGGTATTTGAGAGAGGCTGGGCCGCTAGAAGAAGCTCAGAGGAAGGGTAGCCATATAAAGGGTTCTAAGCACCCAGTTTCAAAGAGTAGGGAGGGGGGCTTCCCTACCCCCAAAACAATTCTACAACACCAGCTAGGGATCCTGTAATTCAATTCAATTCTGACACTATCAGGAAATACCATCAGATTCCACAGGCCAAGGGCTCAGTCCTGCAAGACTGAGATCCCCGCCCCCACTTCAGCCACCAATGGAAAGTCAAAGTTGTCACCTGGTCTACAGATGAAAGGTTCCAGTGAACGCCTCCTCCAGTTCAATTACTTTGCTAGAGCAGCTCACAAAACTCAGAGAAACATTTTATTTGCTAGATTACTTTTTTTTTTGGCCACATTGCATGGCTTGTGGGAATCTCAGTTCCCCAACCAGGGATTGAACCCAGGCCATGGCAGTGAAAGCTCAGAGCCCTCACCTCTAGACCCCCAGGGAACTCCCTAGATCACCATTTTTCAAATAAAATGCTCAGTAACAGCCAGATGAAGAGATGCATAGAGTAATGTATGGGGAGGAAGCATGTAGTTCCCATGCTCTTTGCAAGCAAGCCACTTTCCCCAAATCTCCCCATGTTCCCCAACCTGGAAAACTCTCTGAACCTTTCCTTTGGGTTTATGTGGAGGCTTCATTACATAGGCATGGTTGATTAAATCATTGGTCGTTGGTGATTGAACTCAATTTCCAGCCTTTCCTCCCTGGAAGTTACAGGGTAGGGGGAGTTTTAAGGGGAGTATTAAAAATTCCAAACTTATGATCACATGGTTAGGTCTCCTGGCAACCAGCCCCATCTTTAGGTGACCAAGGGCCTCTCCAAAAGTCACCTCTTCAACATAACAAAAATATCTTTATGACTGCCACCAAGGATTTTATGAGCTCTGTGCCAGAAACAGGACAAAGACCAAATATATATTTCTTATTGTAAATCACACTATCACACCACGTCACCAGCACCTGCATTGCCTCCTCCTCATCTTCACCATCTTCATGACTGACAGTGCCAGGCACTCTACACACATCCTTTCAATGTGGCAGTTATGTGATTAGCCCAAGGTCACTGTGCTGTCTGATTTCAGAGCCCAGCTCTTAACCACAATGCTATGCTTGGTTATAGCCTAGTGAGTGAAGTTGCTCAGTCATGTCCGACTCTTTGCAACCCCGTGGACTGTAGCCCACCAGGCTCCTCCATCCATGGGACTCTCCAGGCAAGAATACTGGAGTGGGTTGCCATTTCCTTCTCTAGGGGATCTTCCTGACCCAGGGGTCGAACCCAGGTCTCCCTCATTGCAGGCAGACGCTTTAACATCTGAGCCACCAGAGAAGCCAGTTATAGCCTAGAACCATCACCAATTCCTAATCCCAAAAGAACAGCCTCCACTAAGGTGGGGTCTACATGCCTTCTTTTAAAGATAATGGCAGAACAACTGAGCCCTCCCATCATTTTGATAGTAGATTTCCCTTCCCATTTAGTGAAGGTGCTGTAGTTACTGGGACCACCTTTGGCAAGAAGAAATCTAAAGGAAGACAGAATCATAAGATGTCAGTCTGGCAAAGACCTGATGGCACACCTCTCAGGTCCCAAGTGAAAAATAAAGAAAAAGGTCCACAGAGGCTTCCCACAGCCGTTGGAAAGCAGCCATCTACATTTGCAGTTCGGTTTTTCTTGATATTTCTGCCCATGTTCTCACGCTGGAGCTGGGTCTTTTGCAACCGGCCTACTTGCTGCTTTGTTAGATTTCCATTTTGAATTTCAGCTCTCTTATCCACAAGCCCCTGGGAGCCTCCTGCTTCCTCTCATTTCTTGTGACTTTAAAAAAAAACTCTCCTTGCCTGAGCTCCCTCCCATTGGATTTTGTCCTTTGCAGCTGGGTCTGTCTCCCTCCCTCTCTTCCTTCTTCTCTTCCTTCTCCCACCCAGACATCTTCCTCTTCCTCATTCAGCAGGGGGAGCAGGACCATCGAAGTCCCCCCCACCCCATCCCCCGGCTCCAAGTGCCCCGAACCCAGCAGTGGCCACATGCCCACTCTCCCTGGTCTCAGGGGCGAGGGGTGTGGGGGTTCTCTGGCTGTACTGCAGTGCCTCTAGCTGCAGCCTCCCCCACTCTCTCAGGGTTGCTAGAAGATTATTAGATAATTTTCAAATTTGTAAAGCGCCTTAAGCTCCTCGGAGGAAAGGTGGTATATGAGTGTAATAACAATAACAATCCTATCTGTCAGAGCCATTGAGAAAATGAATCTTGTTATCCTCAGGAACCAGCGGTAGGAACCTCAGCAAGAAACAAGAAAATAAAGCGTGGAGTGAGGTCTCCTGACCAATCAGAGGAGGGGAAAGTGCCACCCAGGGGCTGGGAGACCCTCCCCTCCTCCCCATAGCTCAGTGCTGGTGGGAAGGGGCTCTCAGAAAGTTACCCAAATTGCCTCTGATGCTTCACCAATTAAAATGACTTTAGGACAAGTTGAAATCAACTTAGGGAGCAAAGCATTCTGATTTCTGAAACTCTCTGAAGGCAGCAGGGAAGACAAGTGTCTGAGCAGGCTGTCACTCACTCAGGAGTAATGATGGGAAAATCCATCCCAGTAACGTGATTGAGTTTGGTGAATTAGTGAGGATGTTTACACTGCATGCTGGAAGCCAGAGTGGGGCTGGCTGGGCGGTTGGGTTTTTGACGTGTGTGGCAGCTTCACTCCTAATGAGGTTCTCGGACTCATCACTCGTCCTGGCTGGACTCACTGTCGCTGACTTCAAGTCAGTCTGTCTCACTTTTCAAGCAAGTGGCTGGATGCTGGATGGGCTCTGGAGGCAGATGGAACTGGGTTTAACTTCTGGCTCTGACACCACCAGCCCTGTGACCTTGGGCAGAGCTCTGCACTGCTCTGAGCCTCAGTTTTCCCATAAATCTGTAAAAATCTGTGTGCTGATAGCACCCAATTCATGATGCTGTCGTAAAGGGAAATGAGATGAGCTACCTTTTTAGTTTTTTATTCATCTCACCAAGCCCAGCATGGTCATAGAAAGAAAAGACAGTTGGGTTTCTTCTGTTGGGTTATTCTTCTGGAATATTCATTCCTCTCAGAACCAAGAGGAGACAAGGAAGATAGTCCATTTTGGCACACGTAAGTCCTGACGCTGCATTTTGATGGCTGTGTAGTCTCAACCAGCCTTGGTTGTCAACAACCAGGTTGTAGTCTCAACCTCTCTGAGCCTTGATTTTCTCATCTATAAAATGGGGACAACAATACAACCTCTCTGTGGGTTTCTGAACATCCCTTCTAAGTTCTGAGCAGATACTTGTCAGTTTGCAAGTGGAGTCAAAAGTCTAGGAAGGGAGGACGAGAACAGGTTGCCTTTGCCAGTCACCATGGCTACCTGATGGAGGAAGGGGAGGCAGAGGACCACTAGGGTATATTGTGAACCTCGTGTAGGGAGCCATAGTTAGGAGGGGCCCCTGGAATTCAAAGGCCAGGCTTGCTGGGAACTCACCAGAAGAAATTACAAGGGGCTGCCTGGAGAATCCCAGGGACGGGGAAGCCTGGTGGGCTGCCATCTATGGGGTCGCATAGAGTCGGACACGACTGAAGCGACTTAGCAGCAGCAGCACAGCATGAAAGACTGAAGTCAGATTGCAAACAGCCTTCCAGACAATCAGGCAACAACAAGCCTACTCTTTCCTCGGGTCTTTGATTGTGCCTGAACAAAATCTCACCCGAGAGAGAAGGGGGAGGAATGCATTCCTGGGAGGAATGCATTCCTGGAAGGAATGCAGAAGGATGGACAGGGCAACCCTGAAGATGCTCCCCAACAGCCCGAGAAGGAGGTCATGGTTGTCCAGCAGGCTGCCCCCAGGCCTCTTTGAGCTGCATCCTCTGGAGGCCGGCCTTGTCAGAACCTCCCATGACCTTGAAGGGAAGTCACTGGGCCTTCTCCAGAGCTAGGGCCGTGTCCTCACAGACATGGCCCAGGTCAGCGCCAGGCCACAGCTCTATTATTTAAGGGTTTCATAAAAGAGTGAACCTCCGGGCCTGGAAGAATGGCCGGGATCCTGACTCTTCCTGCACAGGAAATGTAGCAGCTGTGCCCAAGCCCTGGCTCGGCCTGCTGAGGACTCAAAGCCCCTGCAGAAGTTTCCCAGCCGGAGGGCCCCCTGCTGTGGCCGGGCTGCTGACACCTGGGCCCAGACTGGGAATGTCCTTTTCCAGCCTGAGCTGAGACCCACCCACCACCAGGCCCACGGCTTATGGACTCTGCAGTGATTTTATTGTAATTTCCTCGTTGTCGAAGTTAATAGCATTAGTTTGTTAATTACTGTATATTTTAAAAGTAAGAGGAAAAGGAATTCCCACTGGAGACTTGTTCTTGGCTGAAACGCTATGATGTGAGGGAAGGGAGAATGTGCATGGGGTAATGAGCTTGCTCGGCTGCTTTTTGCTGCTCTTGACAGGGCCCGGGCTGAGGGGAGGCCTTCCCTCCTCGGCAGCACCACCTCTCAGCCTCCAACCTCCTCCGACTGAGCCCCCTACCCCCTAGACCTACGCTCTGATCAGAGTGAGGCACCAGGCCCAAGGGGGAGGGGTGGCTACTGCACCGAGGGCCTGGGGCTGAGGGAGCTGGACCAGAGGGAGAAGTCCCTAAGGAGACTGCAGGTGACAGGGGCAATTGATTGAGTAGGGTGAAGATTAAATGAAAACAGAGCTGGAATTTGGGGAGGGGCTCTCAAGTTTCAATTCAGAAGGAGGCCAGTCCTAGAGGGAGAAGAGAGGTGAAGATAGCACAGCTCTAGGAAGAGGCAGGGTTGCTCACAGAAACCTGGCTGAACGGGCAAGTGGGGCCTGACACTTGGTCCCCACGCTGCTGGCTGAGCCGGAGACCTGGAGGGGCTGCATCAGCTCAGAGGAAGGGTGCCTTTTGGTAAGTCCTCTGACTGCTGGGGTTCAGTGTGTGCTAGCCGGGGCCCTGAGTGCTCAGGCTTCTCCCATTTTTCCACCTGGAGTCGTTATCAGGGACTGAAACTGGGACCAGCCACAGGAACCCAGAAGGAGTTGTCGAGGATGAAAAGCAGATAAGGAGAGAGAAGAGAGAGGGAGGGAGATGTAAAGACAGAGAAGGATGGGGGCTGAGCAAGAACTTCATACCATCTAGAGGAGCTGATTAAAATCCTGGAAGAAAATGTGATGGGAAGACTCTCTGTCTTCCTATTGAGACATTTAACCTAAAAGAAATGAGTTAAATAATTTATACAGAGAACAAGTGAAATTTGCTTTGATCAAATTAAAAAATATGACTCTGGAAATAAAGTGTCCGCCACGTCCCTTCCAGGCAGCAGAAAGAGCTGCCGAGAAACAAAATGACAAAGACATAAAAATAACTAACCCTAACCCGGCGAATATTAGTGCCATATTTTTTGGGAGATTACATGGCATCACTGTGGGCCACGCAGAGAAATCCTCTCTAAGCACCAACAGGAGAGGTTTTGCTCATTGAGGAAGCCCCATAAAAACCAGAAAATGGATCAAATTTTCCTTTGCAAAAGCCAGCCGACTTCACTCAGGGGTTGGCCCAGAAACCACAAGGGATCAAGTTAAATTTCCCATTCGTGCCTTTCAGAAAAAGAAGAAAGTTGCTTACCTCCCCTCTTCAACTCTGTGTTTCTGGAAGCCAACCCCTTGTTCCTCTCCTGTTTACCCTTCACATAACACTCACACTCTAAAGAAGCATCCCATTTAAACTCCAAGACTCCTGCTGCTGCTGCTGCTAAGTCACTTCAATAGTGTCCAACTCTGTGCGACCCTGTAGACGGCAGCCCACTAGGCTCCTCTGTCCCTGGGATTCTCCAGGCAAGAATACTGGAGTGGGTTGCGATTTCCTTCTCCAATGCATAAAAGTGAAAATGAAAGTGAAGTCGCTCAGTCCTGCCTGACTCTTAGCGACCCCATGGACTGCAGCCTACCAGGCTCCTCCGTCCATGGGATTTTCCAGGCAAGAGTACTGAAGTGGGTTGCCATTGCCCTCTCCGCCGAGACTCCTGAGCAAGGGGTAAGCATGGTTCCCTTTAAACTTAATCTGCCTGAGCCTTAGTTTACCACTTTTTAAAATGGGCCTACAGCCCCTGCACAGATTTGCAATGGGGATTAAAGGAGATGATAGAGCTTGGCCGGTGGGGGCAGTCAGTAAGTGCAAGGGATTATCTCTTCCTCTTTGACCTGATAAAGTGTCCAGTAAGTGCAGAGCCCCCCACTTGACCTACACCTCCAAATAGACAGCACACACCAGACATGGTTAGTCCAATTCTGGAGAGTTTAGCCTCAGGGACACCAGTCTGTCTGTCTTTGGGGGACCAAGGGGCCAAGAAGACACTTAGTTCCAATATCTGGAGAGATCTGAGGTTAGCCCTCTAGGGCTGCAGTTTCCTGCTGAATTTAAATGCTTTGGACAGTATCCGGTTCAGATTCTGACTTCACCACTTGCTTGATCTGCATGATCATAGCCATGTTAACCTAATCCCTTTATTTGTCTTTTTCATCTGCAAAATGGAAATAATTTTAAAATGGATCTCATAGGATTGAATGAGATAAGGGGTATAAAGGGCATGCTTAGCATGTAGTAAAAGTTCAATATATATTATTTTTCACAATGACCTTGGGAGAGACATTCAAAGTCAGAGTGAATTTTCTTCCCAAGCCTTCAGTTATGGTTTCTGATCCCCAGATGGGAGGAGCTAAGACACTGGCCTGCTCTGGTCTCTCCATAGGAAGGGCTGTGGTCCGCTTTAGGACCACCTTGAAAGTCTCTGACCCACCCTGATGGCACAGGGCAGGGGAACCAAGAAGAAGAGGGAAGTCGCCCCACTGACACAGGAGGCCTGGGGGACTGTCTGGCTGTGAAACTGGAGGTATCAGGGGGCTGGAACGGCAGCCTTCATGTTCCCAAAGGTCTGTCACTTCCCAGGGGGGTCTGACAGTGAATATAGGCTCTTACTGAAGTGCTCTTGAATAATAGGAGTTTTGCAGCAGTAAGAGTTTGCCTCCTCCTGAGGTAGTGATTTCCCGGTCCCTGGAGTAGGGAGTGGAAACAGAGGCACCTGTGGAGGCAACCTGGCCTCAGGAGCAGGGAAGACCATTTACTCTCTCTGTGCCAGTCATTTCTGTATCTAGCTGGGGGTAGCATAGAGGGGCAGTGAGCATCCCCCAGGACAGCCCTGAACAGTCCGTGTGTAGCTCTAAGAGGGTGTCAAGCAGGTTCAAGGTCAGAAACCACCAACCTGTGGGGTCTTGGGGTTTTTTGTGTTCCTCCTTTTCCTTCTCTTAAGGAGATCTCTTCCCTTTTCCCACCCCAGCCCACAGAGAACCTCTGAGAAAAGCAAAGACCATATGGGAATAGAGTCTGTACATATTGTGGGGCTGTTGGTTGAATGGTGTGAAGGTAAAGGAGGGAGAAGCAGGTGATGTAGGTGTGGTGTGTGTGTGTGTGTGTGTGCGCGAGGGAGAGAGGGAGAAGGAGGGATGGGAAAAGAGGAAGAAGCAGAGACAGAAAACAGAAATCTACAAAGAGGGAGAAGATAGGAAAGAACAGATACAGAAAAAGAGAGAAATACTGAGAGGGAGGAACAGAAATGAGAGAGAGAAGATTCAGAGCAAGAGGCAAGTCCGAGAGTGGAAGCAGCCCCATGCCCGAAGCTGTGGTCGCCTCTCTGCTCCATGACGTGAAGCGGAGTGGGATTGGGGGTAGGCCTGGGAAACACGCGTGTGTGCACACAGGCCAGGCCACAGAACCACCATGTCAGGGCAAGTATGTCAGCCCTGGGATGGGGATGAGCCGGCTTTTATCTCCTCCGGCTGCGCAGGATTTACAAGCTTTTGAAATGCAGGATTAATAAGAAGAGGCCAGTGTTTTAATCTATAATGGAACAGAAAGTATCATTATTGTTAAATAATGCACAGCCTGTCGTTTATTAAGAATTAATGGTTTATCGAGTGCTCAGGTTGCTACAGCCTCCTCTGCCCTCCCAGGACCGGGCTCCTAGCCACTGGCCTGGCCACACAACTGTGCCCCCCAGAGCCCAACTGGCTGCGGGCAGGCTGGAAGGACCGCAGCCCATCAGTGCAGGGCCGCCGAGGCTCTGTGCTCTTGTGCCCAGGCTTCTCTGAGGCCTTCTGGGCTCAGCTAGGGGTGGGATCAGGCCATTAAAGTCAGGAAGACATGATGGGGAGGAATTCCCCTCGAGTCTTCATCCTGGATCCACTTACCTCTTCTGGGGAGACAAAAACATGTCCTCATCACGTGAGGCTTCCCCCATCCATCCTCTTTTTCTAGGCCTGTGACATTCAATTTCCACCTCTCACACTGAGTCCTCTCAAAGTGGTGATGATACAGACACTAGAGATGCAGGAAGTCCCTTCCTGCCTTCAGCCCTTTGGAACCTGGAGGAAGGGATCACACAATCACCTGGAGAAGCAGGCACCTGCAGAGGCAGCCTGGCCCCAGGAGCAGGGAAGAGCGTTTACTCCCTCTATGCCAGTCATTTCTGTGTCTGCCTCATCACCCTAGGAGGTGTCATTTCTCCTTTTTATAGATGGGAAGACTGAGGTTTGGAGGAGTGAAGTCATCTGTCCAAGGCCACGTCACATATTCTATTTTATTGCAAAGCCATTTCCACTCTAGACCTGGAGTGTCAGTACTGAGCTCCCCTCTCATGTGAAAATGGGAGACCTGGGGACAGCACTGCAAGAACTGCTAGAGGGTCTGTCACAGGGAGAGAGCTGTGACTGTAGTAAGGCCCCAAGCAACAGCACAGCCCTCAGGAAAAGTGACTCAAGGAGCCAGTGAGTGGCTGAGGCAGGACTGGCAACCCACGAGCTTGATGCCCAACTCGGCATCACAGCTGGACTCCCTCCTTGAGCCTCTGTGACAGACTCCCTGTCTTTCCCTGCTACCAGTCTGTGTGGATTGGGCCTCTGGCCAGAGGTACCCATGTCCAGACACAGAAACTGACCGTGTGTCCACCACATCTGAGGCTGGGATCAGAGCTGTGTGACCTTGGGAAAGTTAGTCAGCTTCTCTGAACCTCTGTCAAATGGTAATAGCACCTGCCTCAAAGGATTATTGAAAGTACTAAATGAGAAGTACTCAGTGTTGATACCGGGTAGTAAGAGAAGCATTGGTGTCAGTCATTCATTCCAGCGCAGGCATGCTCCCAGCTTCTAAAGCCCACCAGTTTCCACTTCATTCATGCAGACCACAAACATGTTTTGAGCACCAACTATGTAACAAGCATATACTCACTTAGCACCTATTCTGGCCAGGCTGTGTGCCAGGGATAAGTGGTGAACAAGCCAGAAACTATGCCTAGACCCAGACATTCCCCATCTCACCCTTCACTGCCTGTTCCATCTCCTCGCATTTCACTCTTTTCCATCTCACTCAATCCCAGCTGCCACTCCAATCTCTCATCACTACCTGCTACCTTCAACCCCATCCGCTTTCCACCTGGCACCCTCTAGCAGCTCTCCCTCTATCCCCATCCTGGCCTCACCTCTATCCCCAATATCTGCCATCCTCCACCCTCCGTTTCCTCCCTTCAGCTCATTCCTTCTTCCCCTTAGCCTCATCCCCAACTCCTTCCTCATCCTCTTCATCATCTTTTCCTCCATCCACAACCTCAACTCCCCTCCCATCTCGTCTTCATCTCACCCCATCTCCTTCCTGATTCCCATTCTAGTCTTTCACTGCCAGCCCTGCCTCGGGACTCCTCGTTCAGGGTCTGTGGTCCGGATGGGGGAGGAGACACTGCCTCCAGAGGCCACTGCAGAAAGGTGTGCTCCAGGGGCTGAACCCCCAGTTTCCCTAGGGCTAGAACAGCCCCAGAACGTGCTGTGGGTCAAGTCCCCTCAATCAGCTGGAGTGGGAAGGGCCCTGGCTGGGCAGCAAGCCATGTCCTCACTCCCCACCCCCACCCTTCCCTCTCTCTGGGCGGGCCACCATGCTGGGACCTCGGCCCACAGCCCGGCTCCTCACGCGGCTCCCGTTTTATTAACCTGCCTGTCGCTGCTCTCACCACTGAATAGGGCCTATGGAGGGGGGGTGCTGGCAAGGGGGGCCTTAGGCTTTGCTGGGGATCACCATGGAAACAGCAGCCTCGGCCAATCAGAGGGCCAGCAGCACCAAGTGCAGCAGGCAGCTCGGTCTTGGAAGCCTCGTGCAGCCTGCAGGCTGACTCCTGCCTGACAGGCCCTCGCAGCTCCAGCAGAGGGAGAGAAGGAAAAAAGGGGGGCACAACCCTGGGGGAAGAGGCATAGGCTGGAGTGGTGGGAGTATGAGGCCAGAGGATGCTGAGGGCCCGATTAGAAGAGGAGAAATGGGGGAGGGGATTGAAGCCTCCTGGGTAGGGGTTTGGAGGAGGAACCTCAGAGGCCTGGGGCAGAGGCTGAGTTTCTCCCCAACTGCAGTCTTGGTCTCAGCCCAGTTTCTCAGCCTCGGCAGAACTGACATTTGGGACCAGGTATATCTTTATTGTGGGGGACGCAGTTCTGAGCATTCTAGGATATTGAGCTGCGTCCTTGGCTTCTACCCACTAGAAGTGAGTGGCTTCCCCTCACCATCCAATCCTAACAACTGAAAATGCCTCCAGATGCTGCCCAGTGTCTCTTGGTTGGGGGCAGGGGCGGGGGGTGTACATAATCGTCCTCGGTTGAGAATCACTGGCCTAAGCCCTCACAGGGTAGTGGTTATCATTTATGCAACTTGCTCCCTCTAAGCTTACTTCCCAGAGGGAAAGCAGGAAGGAGGAGGAAGAGGGAAATAGTGGGGATGAGAGAAAGGAAGAGGAGGAAGGAGCCTGGGGCAGGGTTCCTGGTGGGTGGGAGAGCCTTGGGGAAATAGGGATGTAGGAGAGAGTGCCGCCTCACCTCAGGCTGCCAATTTACATTACAGGGATTAAAAAATAAATAAAGTAAGAGCTCTAAATGCCTTTCCTTGTTGAAGTTCCTTCTGCTGGGTGCACCGTCTCTGTCCTTCACCAGTCAGGAATCTTATCTTTCCTTCAAACTCTTAATTGGTACCACATCCAGGAAGCCGTCCCTGATTATCTCAGCAGATTAATTTTTCTTTTCTCTAACACTCCTTGCCACGTTGCTTCTTTTTCCACATTACCATTCACATGGTTCATCCTAATAACAGTAGTTACCTTTGTGGAAGATTTCCTGTGTGCCAAACGCTGCACTAAAGGATTAAACACGTTCTCCCCACAGCTCCACGGGCTGGCTACTATTAACATCACCATTTTACAGACGAAGAAACTGAGGCTTATGTAAAATAACTTGCCTAAGGTCACCCAATTAGTAGAAGCACAGTGAGGACTTAAACCCAGGTTTTCACGACTCCAGGGCCGGCAGTACCTGCCGCTGGAGGCTGTGCAAGCATCCATCTCCCCTGTTACATTTGGACTCGCTTGTGATGCCCAGCACAGGGCTGGTGAGTGGTGGGTGCTTAAGAGCTGTTTGGATTGGTTGGTGGTCTCTGGAAAGGTCTGAGTAGGCAGCTGGGCATCAAGCCCGAGGAGGCTGGGATGGAACTGGCTGTGGCAGGGTGCTGGGTGCCTCCTGAAGGCCCTCAGGTCTTGCTGTGGCCTGAATTCACTGGGTCAACCCCATGCAAGGCAAGTGTCCTGGGGCCACATCCCAGCCACACTGCTCACTGGGCTGCCTGAGGTCTCAGAACTGACCTGTCCCGTAATTCCTAGGGATGCTGCACCATGGCCCCCCCTAGTGGCCAGAGGGTCACGGTGGCAGGTGGTGGGAGTGAGTGTGCAGTTCGAGTGCTCATACACAGTCCAGGCTTCTCTCTGAGCCCCATTCCCAGGCTCCAAGGCCAGCCTTGGGGAGTTGGAGACAGAGGCCTCAGATGACCATATGCTCATGGAACCTGACCCCTGACTCCAGCATGGAGGACAAAGCAAAGCCCCATTCCCCTCAGAAAAAGAGCCCCTCTCCCTCCTGCCTCATCTGAAGCAAAGTGGGTAGTGTTGGCAGAGGACTTCCATCTCAGCCTCTCCCACAGTGTAGATTCCACCCCCGTGCCTGCCTTACATTCAGCAAGAGAGGGTTTGAGGCAGAGAGGTGTCTGCCAGGAAGCATCGCGTGATGCTGCTTCCCTCTCAGGTTAAGGTTTTGATCTGGAATCCAGGAGCTGGAGTCCCAGGGGGCTCACATCAGAACTACTCCCCTACCCAAGACATGCATCCGCCATCCTCCTCCCGCAGGAACCTGCAACACTGGTACCTCAGCTTTGAAGGCAGGGCTTCTGACAAGCTGCTGTTGCCATGGCAACCCCATCTCAGGCTGCCCTACCCAGTGCTTCTCTCCACCCACCTCCCTCCACCCTGAACCCACATCACCTTCATTCATAGAATGAGAATGGCTTAACATCAGCAGAGTGGACACCCCTCTGTCTCGCCCACTCCTCTCTCTCTTTCCTCTCATTCAACCGAGATCCATGAGCCAGGGAGAGAAATAACTGAATGAGTGGGAGTTGGGGTGGGAGTGAGGCTGGACTAGTGTGGGTGGAAGGGTAGGATAGGAATGGGAAGGAGCCATGGCTCAGCCCCCACCCCCAGCCTGTGGGCCCCCAAGGCTTGGGCCTTGGCTCTTCCTGTTCCCAGTTCTGTCTTAGTTCACCGACCTATGTCTATCTCGGCTCCGGGTCTGTGATGATCCAGGGCCCAGACAGGCTGCGTGATGGCCCCAGAGCAACACAGGGCCAGGTCTCAGCCTCCAGGCTCAGGTTTTCTCTCCAGGACCAACTAAACTATAGCTCAGAGGCCAGATGCAATGGCTCAGCCCTGGAACTCAGCCCAGGAGCACCAAGACTGCTCCTGACCTGGCGTCTCTTCCTGTGTAAGACATTGCCTAGCAGGATTGTGGAGGGGTGGAGGGATTCCAGTTTACAGCGGGATTAGAGGAAGGGCTAGAGGGGAGCCTCAGACCCCAGCCCTGGTTAAACAATGTGACTCTTTGGTTTCTGAGTGTTGGCAGGTGCTACTGGAAAGTCAGGCCAGGCCAGCTCAGAGCAGGCATCAGTCCCATCCCTGCAGGAGGCCTTGAGCATGGTCAGCAACTCAGCCTCAGAATCAGCCAGCCTGGGTTTGAATTATAATACCCTCATTTATTCACTGTGTGATACTTACCTTTTCTGAGCCTTGATTTCCTTATCTAAAAAAGAGATAGTAATTATATACAGGCGCAGTCATCCCTCAGTATCCATGGAAGATTGGTTCCAGGAGCCCCTGCAGATACCAAAATCTGAGGATGCTCAATTCCCTTATATAAAATGGCATGGTATAGTGAATACAGCCAGCTCTCCATATCCTCAGAAGTAAAACCCATGGTAGGGAAGGTTGTCTGTACGAGGCTAACATCTATGAACTCTACATCCCTTTCGGACACCATACTTTAGGTGCATTATCTCATTTAATTCTCATAAAAGCCCAGTGACATAGATATCATTATTGTTATGTGTCTTTTACAGAGGAGAAACTGAGGCTCAGGGAGGTTAAGGTGAATCACCTGTCAGGAGGGCAGGGCTTTATATCCAGGCAGCATGAGATAATGTATGCAATAAATAGGGAGTCTTATTAGTAAGAGTCTGTGACTGAAAATGGGGCGGTGCCTCTTGCTTCCATTACTCTGAGGATGCACAACCTTCTCCAGCAACTAAGATGGCATACTGCTGGAAGAGGCTTGAGGGTGGGGAGTCACGGAGGAGCCTAAGCTTGGTGAGGTTGGGGATGAGATGGATATAGGAAGGGAGACTAGCTCTGGTCCAAGGAATGTCTGAACTGGCAGAACTGTGAGACCATCTCTAGGTCAACCCCTCAATCTAGAGGACAGCAAGCATGTGAAATCTCAAGGAGGAAGTGACTTGTCCAAGGTCACCTGGTAAATGGACAGCTCTACCTCCCTCCTCGGGGCTTCCCTGCTGGCTCAATGGTAAAGAATCTGCCTGCCAGTGCAGGAGATGTATGTTCGATCCCTGGGTCGGAAAGATACGCTGGAGAAGGAAATGGCAACCTACTCCAGTATTCTTGTCTGGGACATCCCATGGACAGAGAAACTTGGTGGTCTACAGTCCGTGGGCCGTTGAGAAAGAGTCAGAGGACTTAGCAGCTAAACAACAACAAACAAACTTCCCCGCCTCAATCCTTTGTCGCCTTTGGTCAACACATTAAGGTCAAGGTCAATAGCCTCGGAGGCTTAGGGTCCCTTGGGAAGGGTCAGGAGGAGTGGAAGCGAGCAATTCTTTCTCCTTGGGGTACTACCCTGGAACTCAAAGCCACCCAGTCAGATCTGCAGCTTCCCTGCATTTGACTCGCCCCTAGCTCCTCTAGCTTCCACCCTTCCCTGAAAGGGTCCCCCACTCCCGAGCAGCCTGCCCCTCTAAAAACCTCCAAACAGTGGGGCTTAACCATCCCCCCCACCTCCCACCTTGAGTGAATGTGCTGAACAAACAGCATTGTTCCCCATACAATGGATACAAAGAACTTGGGAATTCACAGAATGGTCCTGAATTTCAGCTTCCTTCCCCTCCAAGCCCCAGAGAGATCTATTGTCTGTAAACTCCACTTAAAATATGCACCGTTGCTCCAGCTGAGGATCCACTTAAGACGTTCGGAAGAGCCTCCCCCACTCCCACCCCCTTCCCCAGCCCTTTCAGAGCCCGGCCGGGAGGATGGGAAGAACAGCCACCGAGAAGGAAGCTGGAAATGACCCAGCCCCCACAGTATTCCTGAGTGCTTGGGGCCCCCATTTTACAGCTGAAAGGACTGATTAGCAGTGCGGTTGAGGGACCTGGTTCCCTGGTAGACCCCAATCAGAGTACTTTGTCTTCAGGGGAGATTTCAGGGGCCCCCTCTCTCTTCTCCTGCCTGCTTACAACAAACCTCCAAGGACAGGGAGCTCACTAGCTTATAAGACACCTGTTCCACTCCTGAAATTTCTCATTATTATAAGACCTTCCTTAGAAGGAGCTTCACTTACCTCCTGGTAACAGCCCAGTCCTCCACATCCTGGCTCCCATATTAATGTGGTCTTCCTCTGGTGTGTGACAGGACTCCTAGGATTTGAAAGCTGCCCTTGCAGCCCCCTAAAGTTGTCTTTCTCCTGAGCACTTTTCCCCCACGCCCCATTAGCCCATGGTTTTCAGTCCCTCCCCCATCCGATTCCCCTCTTGTCTATGCTCATCCTATTCCCCTCGTGGGTGTGTCCCTGAGGACTTATACTGGTGGGGCCCAGAGCTGACCCCAGAAGCCATAAGTATTTATTCAACAAGTATTTAGTAAGTGCCTTCCAGGTACCAAGCACTGTGCTAATAGCTGGGGAGACAGACAAGATCCCAACTCTCCTGAGGTTCGTAATAGTGGTGGGGAACTCAGATACTAACATCAGATAAGCACAAGAATTAATGCATAATTACTAAGTAAGATAAGGGATATGACTAAAGGAACTTGATAATGTGAAAACATCTAAAAAAGGAACCCGATTAATTGTGGAAGGGTGGACCACCATAGGCTTCCTGGCATCCAAAGGAAATAGGCTTTAACTAGAGAAAGAGGGTAAGGAAGAGCATTCAAAGTGGTGGGCACAGATTGTGCAAAGGACCTGTGGCAAGAAGCTTGTCTTATTCAAGGAACTGAAGAAGCCAGTGGGATTGGAGGCCTATTGGGGGTGAGGATAGGAGGAGTGTGTGGCGGGGAGGGAGTATAGGCCTCATTGAGGAGTTGAACTTGATTCTAAGAGCATCGAAAAGATATGTGTACATGTAATAAGGAGCCCCCACCACATGCCTTATCACTCTCTATCCCTTGTCTTATTTTTTTTATAGCACTTTCACAATCTGAAATTAAATTATCTCCTCCCATGTTTCCTCTTGCTCTCTTCTTTCTCTAGAAAGTAAACTCCATATGGGCAGGAATTTTGTCTGTCTTGTCACTGCTGCATTATAGCATCTGATCCTGCTAGCACATAGTGGGCCCTCAGTAGATAATCAGTGAACAAATAAATGAATTACTGAATGTATTTCAAAATAAAAGGACCAGTGTTTACCTGCATGTGTGCACGCTAAGTTGCTTCAGTCATGTCCTACTCTTTGTGACCCTATGGACTGGAACCTGCCAGGCTCCTCTGTCCATGGGATTCTCAGGCAAAATTACTAGAGTGGGTTGTCATGCCCCCCTCCAGAGGATTTTCCTGACTCAGGGATCAAACCCCACACCCACCCCTCCACCCCTTCTCTTATGTCTCCTGCATTACAGGCAGATTCTTTATCCCTGAGCCACAGGGGAAGCCCAGTGTTTATCCACAGAGACATATATATGTAAATGTATAGGTATTTATGAGCAAGTGCATATGGACCTGCATGAACCACCTCTCAAGGGGCCTCTTAGACAATCCAGAGTCATGGCCTGAACAGTTCATTGTTCTGTTTCAGCTGATCAGTACCCACCCCTCTGACTGGATGGCAACATATACAAACACACATGTCTCAGATCAGCTAGTTAATCAAAGATGAGGGTGGAATTTTAAGTACCCTATGGAAGGGCCCGGAAAGAGATTGATCCATGTGGCTTGGAAGTGGTAGAGCTCCTCATGGACTCCATCTCTTCCCACGCCACCTCACCTCCTCCTGGGGTCCCAGCCCACCTCCATTGATCCGTGTATGCTGTTCTACTGGCAGGGGGATAGGGGTGGAGGTGAGGGTGTGTGTGTGTGTGTGTGTGTGTGTGTGTGAGTCTGAACCAGGTGTTTTGTGGTCCTAGAACAGAAGACTTAGCATTTAGTGAGATTTACATGATTTGGGAATTTGACTCATTGGACAACTTTTTAAACAAGCATTTATTGACTTACTGAGTATCCACTAAGTGCAAAGTATGACTAGGGACTGCCATATGCATCCATAAAGCTGATTCGGGGCAGACTGTGAAAAACTACTTAGGTGGAAACCTTAGGATTCGAAGTTCTGTGCTCCCAGAGTACTCATGGGCTGGGGGTACTCAGCCCCCATAGAGGGCAGGCACAGTTAATTCCCGGTTGGGGAGTTCTGGAATAGCTTATTGGAGTATTACTTAAAATAATGACCGCATAGAGTACTTACTACATATTAGGCTCTTTTTACCTGGATTTTCCCACTTATTCTTCACTATAAGCCCCTCTGTGTGTGTGTGTGTTTGCACGTGCTCTTGATTGCTATTATTATCCCATTTACAGATGGAGAGACTAAGGCTCAGGGTTATCCAACTTTTGAACAGCTGTTAATGGCTGGGTGGATTTTCAAGCTCAGGAAGAGGGTCCACAGCTCCTGCTCCGAGCCATAATGGTGGGCTTAGCTATGCCTAAAGCAAAGGTAGGACATGGGTGGGCAGATAGAAGTCCATTCTAGGAAGAGGACGCAGCTTGAACAAAAGCTGGTCTACAGTGCTGCCAGATTTGTCTATTTTTTAAAATCTCTGGTAGCCTAAGATCCTAGGAGATAGAAAAAATAGCTATTCTGACTTTTTCCTCTCCCTGGCCTTTAGCAAACTAGCCCTGAAATGGATTCCTGTCCTAAGGTGTGCTTTTCTCTAGTCCCCAAACAGAATTTTATGCAAGAGTGGACCCAGAGATTGGGGGACAGTGCTTTTGGTGAATTGATCTTCCTACTCTGGCTAGGGATGGGGGCCACTTGGGGACACTCTCTGGGCCAAGCTGGTCCTCTGCCCATCTGCATCCCTGCCTCCTGACTCATTTCGTTCCAACCAATAGACTCGTAGCATGCAAATTTAATGAATAGGCAAAGAAATGATAGGCTCATTTCCCCCTGATGTAATAATGCCACTATTCAAGTAACTCCTATGTACCCTACCCCCACCTCAATTCAGGGCATTTGATCATGTTTCTGGCAAGAATCCCCCACTCCTCTATTTCCCCTTTTCCCATTCTGAGTTAGCAAATCACTTTAAAATGCCCGACTCATCTCCCAAGGGATGGGATATGTGGAAGACCAGGAAGCCAGCACCCTTGGGCTCAAACCACTGTAGTCCTCCTGGGAGGCCCCGTATGCCTCTGCTGGCTGTGAGTAGCATCAAATCCAGGATAACAGAGCCCATTTACTAAGAGATTTTGTGAGAATCCATGTCCAAAGGCTTCCTGAAACCAAACCCCAGCATATCGGCTGTTCCTTTCAGCCCCTAATTTAGTAATTCTATTGAGAAAAAGAGATTGTGGGTTTTTTTATTTGGTGTGATTTATTCTTTATCATATAAATAATAATAATTTACACAAAGCTCTTCCCCAAACAGAAGAGAATCTGTACATAAAAATAAACAAAAATTAAACTGAGCTGGGCCTGGTGCCCAGAAAACCAGCCAATTCCAAACACAACCAAGGGGAAAATCTCCTCTAGGTCCTGGGAGCTCTGGGGCTTTGGCTGGAATTCTGGGTGGAGGCTCTGGTCCGGGAAGTCAGTGCCCTCCCTTCCCTTGATCCTGGGTAGGACGATGGCACCCCTGGCAGCTAACATCCGGGGAGAACCAACCAGCAGACTCTTTGGGCTGAGAGGTAGGTGGAATTTGGACCCAAAGGAATAATCAATTTTTAAAACTCCTGGGCAGTGTTGCTTGCTGTTGGCATCCAGGGACTGTAAGAGCTACTGTGACTGGGAAGATGGGATACTGGCCAACACCCAAAGTGGGTGGAAGCTGCCTGTGCTTCCATCTTTCCCTTGTAGCTCATTAGAGGCATGGGTTGAGCAGAATATTTTCTGATCTTCTGTTCCCTTGGAGCTCTGACCCCCCCATCCCTGGAGGCTTGTTATTTCTATAGATATTGAAAGATGACAAGCAATCTCCTTGGCCATTGATTAATTTCCCTCAACAGACACACTGGCTGTTCGCAACTTCTCTCTCCCACCTTTTATTTCCAGAAAAGTCTCTAAGAGAGAGACTGCCTTTCTGTATTCTGGCTTTGTATCTTTAGTTGAGGGCGTATACGTGGCTGGAGGAGACTGTAAGCTCTCTTCTCTCATCCTGTCTCATCTCATGGCAGGAGTTAGGTTCGCATTGGTCCCTAGGGACACAGTCCTTTGCAATTATGGATTTATACCTGGTGAAGGTGGTACTGATGCTAATATGATAATGCTGAAGATGATGTTGGCAAAGATGACAGGGAAGATAGAGGAAGGGGGAGTGCAGTAACAACACGGAGCCTGCCCTGTATCTCCGGGGATTATCTGGCTTAGGCTGAAATAAGAAATGAGAAAATGAGAACTGGGAAGCTGGCAGTAATGGCTATGGAGATGATGAACATGGAGAACAGGAGAAAGGGAAAGTGAGGGTACGTTATGAAGCTCCAGGTAAGGAATAGCAACTCAGGGGAGGGGTGAGGATCCCAGGAGCAGACATTCTGGTTTTAGATTCCAACTAACATTTATAACACAGTCACTTACACTTATAGCTTAGATTAGTTATTCAACCTCGCTGAGTCTCAGCTTCCTCATCTGTCAAATGAGGATCGTAATATTAATAGTGCCTGTCTTAGAGGGTTGCTGAAACTGCATGTAAAATGTCAGCTCATGGTAAACACTGTGTGAGCATGTGTGGTGTAAGGGCAGACAGGGGTGACAGCTATATCCACAGTCAGGGAAGCAGAGCACAGCAGGCGGCCTTGGACTATTCTAGAGACCTTGGTCAGTCTCTACCACTTACTCACTGTGACTCTCTCTGTCTAGGCCTTGCTTGCCTTGAGACTGAAAGAGGAATTGGAGTGAATAATAGTCAGACCTCAGAAGTCCCCTGGAGCAGTGAAACTTTCTATGTGTGACCCATTCATGGGAACATCCAGGCCCAGACAAGACCCTACAGGTATGCAGGTCCGGGTGCACCCTCGACAGACATGCCTGTCCCTGAGGTCAGACAGAGGCGGGCGCTGGACAGGTTGGATCAGACTCCCTTCAGAGGGAAGGGAAAGGTGAGAGGTCAGCTCTAGCCTACGGGAGGGGCTGCAACCTGCCCTTTGCTCCAAAGCAGCTTCCAGGCCCCAGAGCACAGACCTGAAGGGGGCTGTGCTGCAGATTTCAGTTATCCTGTGATGGACAGAAGCAGCCCTTCCCAGTTCTGCCCCTTGTTCATATTCCCCACCAGTCTCTTCCTCCCCCTAGAGCTGGAGGACAGAAATAGAAAACAAAAGGCACTCGTGTGCAGTGCCTAAGAATTCTTCGCAGACTCCTCATGCTGGGCTTGCTCTCAGAAGGCCAGAGCCGTCTAAGTCTTCAGGACCAACAGGTGGCTCAGAGACCGCAGGGGAGAATCAGCCACAGGAAATTCTCCCTCATTCCTGCCCCAGAGGGAGCCCCCACTTCCAGCTAATTGGTCCCTGACAGTGAGGGCTGGGGCAGTGGACTTGACCTTCTGTGTCTAGGAGCCTTCGCCAGTCCCTCCCTCTCCCCACTATCAGCCACTTATCCTCCTGCAGGAGGGAGAAGAGACCTGCCATGTCCTGGGTTCCAGTCCTTGCATCATCACTCATGTCATGGACTCTGGTCCTGACATGATTTGCATCCAGGAACCAGGCCTGCATGGTGGGGACTGCCCTCCAGCCTACCCCTTGTCTCACTGGCCTTTGGAACACAGGTATGACTGCATTTGATTGGTGGTTAGAAGACAAAATACAAATACTAACAATTCATCTATTGAGCTCTGGCTATGTGCTGGGCTTTATGCTAGATGTTCCACATAAGTCATCTCCCTGAATCCTCATTTACAGATGAGAAAACAAACTCAGAGAGGTTAGGTCACTTGCTCAAAGTCACACAGAAAGCATCGGAGTCTAGATTCACAGAGTTCCTGATGCCAAAGTGTGCCCTTACCCACAAAGCTATGCACCACCCGCCGGGGTGGACATGAGGTAACCCTCCTGACCCTGAGTAACCAAGGAGTACTGAGAACAGTGTGAAAAGCCAAAGGGTGACCACTCTGTGGCCTCAGATCCATGTGTCCACCCATGATCATGTCCACTTGAAACTGTCCAGGGAGCCTCCCAGGAAAGCTGGAGCAGAGCCCAGCACTGCCCAGATAGCTCCAGGAGGCTGCCAAGTTTCTGCTGAATCAGCAAACCACCTCTATAGGCCCTCACCATGAGAACTCCCCCCAGTACCTCTCCCCAGCCCCTGTCCATTAAGTTGTTTCTCCTCCTACCTCCAAAATGTTCCCTGCAGCAGCCCCCGCCCCACTTGCCTCCTCCTGTAGACCCAGCTTTGTCTGGTTATACCGTCCAGCCTGCAAATCTTCCAGTTGGGCTTCTCTTTGGGGAGTCACAGCTTCTGAGACATCTCTGCATCTTGCCTGTCCTTCTATAAATCAAATGAGGACCCGGTCCCCTCCCAGCTCCTCTGGACCCCCTCCTCCCCGCAACTTCTCCCTGCTTACCAGCTGCACAATGCAGGCAGGGGAAGGGGGTGGACTGGCAGAAACCAGCTTGTTTCTGAGGCTGGAAAACAGAACTGTAGGAAATTAACAGGCTGAGAAATGTCTGCTGGGCTTGTGTTTGTTTTGCACCCTCAGTCTTTCTGCAGCTCCCTCCTCCTGCCCCGGCCACTTCAATCTGGCTCCCCCACCCCCACCACTCAGCGTGGGTGCCTGGGGCTTGGGGTTGTGTATCTGAGGCTTTGCAGGAAGGTATGTCTTGGTGTGTGAGTGTGTGTGTGTGTGTGTGTGTGCGTCTGTGTGTGTGTCTGTGTGTGTGTGTGTTTAGAGATGGCAGGCCTGCCCCTCCTTCTCAGGCAGCTTAGCCAGAAATGCCAGTGGCAGAGACAATTGTGCGGGTGGGGATGCTGAGCTCAGAGCCGGCAGAGCCCGCGGGCAGGCAGAGAAGCACCACACAAGAAATTGATTCCATTAAAAAGTAATCTTAAATTTAATAAAAGTTATGATTTGATTATAGTCACAGAACCTACAGGCAAGAGGGAAGGCGGGTGGATTCTAGTGATGGATAAACAGAAAGGAAAAAAAAACAGAAGGGAGGGGGGATGGAGAAGAGAGAGAGAGATGCTAAGGTTTGGATGGATGAGAGGAGGGAAAGACCTGGGGGTGGGGAATGAGACCATTTTCTCTCCCTCGGATGGAAGAAAAAAGCCTGTGGCTGGTTTCCAAAGAGGAAGCAGAGTGAGGAGTGAGTGAAGAGATTCAAGGAGCTCTCAGGAGATAGCACTAGGAGGAGGTCGCGGGCATGGAGCCCAGGCCTGGGAGAGGTGGGTGTGTAGGACTGAGGGCTTGGGCCCTGGGCAGTAGGCGAGGGACACAGAGCACCAATTTAACAGTCAAACAGGCAGTCCTGGGTTTAGATCCCATGTCAGCCTCTTCCTTGCAGCATGACTTAACATTCAGACACTCAGCTTCCTCCTCTGTGAAATAGAGCCACAGAGATAGCACCTACCTCTCAAGGGGGTTGTGAGGATGAACAAAATTATGGGAAGGACAGTTCCCTTCCCATCCCTGCCCCACGGGGGTCCTTGCCCCAGCTCTGGCCCCTCCCATTTATTGACAAGCACTGGTCAGTCCTACTCCTCCCTGTCACCCTTTTTGCAGTGATGGGGACTGAGTGGTCTTCGTCCTCGCATCTCAATGAGGAGAGCTGGTTTTCCTGTGTGAAGTCTTGGTCCTATGCCCATCTCTATAGAGCACGAATAAGGGCATGGGCACAACAGGAAAGCCACTCGCTCTAGGACCCACCTCCACAATGGGCTAAGGGACCATTTGACCTTTTGGAGGATGCATTTCCCTACCTAACCCCCCACCCCGCCCAGTCCATTCAACACAGAATCATGCTTGAAGCCAAAACTCTCCCAACCCCTAGAGTGAGACTACTTAGGCCCAGCCCTCAGCCCCCATAATCAACTCCTGTTACGCACAGCATTTGGCTCTCAGGCAAGCCTCCTGTTAGTTCCTTCCAGCATGCTGCAGCCCTGTCTCCTGGCTGGGCAGAGGGAGCTAGGGGCCTACAGGGTCAGCACCAGCGCACCAGCACCGGTGAGTGGGGCCTGGGCAGGAAGCCAGATCATCACAGGGAGATGTTAAGGGAGGCAAGAGCCAGAGATCTCAGCTACCCTGGAGTCCAGAAATTGGGAACCAGGAAATAGAGTCACGGTAACAGGAGTCTCCAGGGGACACAAGAAATCATTCTGAGGATAATGTGACCAGTTCTGCTCAGTCATCTCCTCCCCTTCCAGGCTGTTTTTTTAGCGAAGTAGCTCCACTTGAATTTGCTCCAGCCCTTTGGTATAAAGACACCTGCTGATCAAGACATTGAGGAAAATAGGACTGGTGGTATTAATGTCTCCATTTTACTGATGAAGAAATTGAGGTCAGAAAGGGTAACCTATTTCCCCCAGACCACACAGCTTGTAATAGATGAATCTGGGACTGAAAACCAAGTGTTCAGACTCCAATTACAGAGTACAACCTTACCAGGCCCCCACAACCTCCCTGACCAAGCCATCGCTCATCCCAGCTGCACCTGTGGGGCCCTCATCGCCATGCCTGTCACCACTCTGCTCAGATCAGGCTCTTTTTTGGGGGCACATGGCATGTGGGATCTTAGTCCCCTGCCCAGAAATGGAACGCACGTCACTTGCATTGTGAGGCAGATTCTTAACCACTGGAGCGCTGGGGAATCCCAGCTTTGCCTCTTTTGGCACAGTCGCCCCCTGGGCCCTGTCACAGCAGCCTTGGGCTCACATCCTCATCCTCTTCCAGAAGGGCAGCCCAGTCTTGGAGTCTTAGTCCCATGTGATCTCCAGGAGGAAGAAACCATAGCCCTGAAGGTCGAGGGAGGGTCACAGTGGCCTGAAGCTGAGGGCCTCTGAGCATGGCCAGGGACCCCACTGGACCTATAGACACAATCTGGCTGTCACCTCAAAGGATGGCCATGCCCACCAACTTTCCAGACCCCCTCCACAGGGCCACCCTGTCACTGAATGGAAGTGGAGGGCCTGGCTCCCGAGCCGGGATCTCCAGCAGGCAGCCCTGACATTTTCCTCAGCCACACATGTCGGCTCTCCAGGACAGAGATCTCACCTTGCCGTCCAACTGGAGTCCTGTCTGCTGTGCATGTTCTTGTTCTGTTCCGTGTCTATGCTGAGAGCAATCCAGTCACGCCCTAAAATAAAATCCACCCACCCCACTCTTTTTCTTCCATGAGAACATGAGGGCAGTGGCTGGGGTGAAAGGATCACTTAGTGAAAGGTCCTCCAGGGGATGGCCCCCAGGCTGTGTTCTCCAAAGCAGATCCTTTTGCTTTACTTGAAATGGTCCCTAATTCCCAGAATTGCCTGGGTGACCTATAGAAGGAATCACTGGAGTCCTGACTCTGTCCTAACACTCTTCATAGGTCACTTCTCTAGCCTCTCCCCAGAGCTGTCCTCCCACAATGAATGCAGAAGGGGTCCAGACAGGGAAAGGGTGCTACCTCGGCCAAGAGCCTACTGTGTACCAGGCTAACGCTAGTAGCTTGACCTACAGGAAGCCAGTTGATCCATGCAACAGCCTGTAAGGCAGTGCTTAATGGTCCCCACTTTGCAGTTATGGAAACTGAAGCTCAGATAGGTTAAGTGACTTATCCAGGGTCACACAGGAAGAAGACCGGAGAGCTAGGGTTTGAAACTAAACACTCGAAAGCTCATGCTCTTTCCACCCCAGGTGCCTTTCATCCCTGGTTCAGCCCCTTCTCAGGAAAAAGGTCTCCACTTCAACTTGGCAGTACCTTTCAAAATGAAAAATTCATACACACTTTGAGCCAGCAATCTCTCTTCTAGGAATGAATCCTCAAGAAACACTTATACGTGTGCACAAGGTATATTAGGTGTTCACTGCACAAAACATGTGAGATGTTCTTGTTTGCAACAGTAAAAAAGTCAGATACAACCTCAGTGACCATCAGTAAGGGAGTGGATAAATAAACAGAATTACCATGCTGCTGTAGGAAAGGATGAAGCAGATCTTAACTGGAAAGCATGGAAATTTCTCTAAAACAGAGTTAACAGGGAGAATGACAACTGCTTGAATATTGTATGTATTTTTATATATTGAATTTTGTATGTACGCATATACTACATAAATGTATTTTTAGGTCATTTTTTTAAAAAGCATTGATCATTTCCCAATGAGGGGAAGTGGGAGAAATGGAGAAGAGTAAAGAGAGAAGTAACTCCCAGGCACCAGGCAACAGACCCTCCACCCTGTCTGTCTCTCTTTAGGGCCGTGTCCTCCCTCTCACCACTGCGAGGCAGACATTGGTGTGTCTGGGACAAGGGAAGGGAGTTCCTTATCAGCACAGGGCATGATTTCCTCCCACCATGCCCATCTACACCTGGCACCTCCTGAAGCAGCACAGACAAGACTCAAGGTTGGTGGTCCCCAGTAGGTCATCCCATTAGGTTATAATCAATGGGGTTTCAGCATATCATGCAGTAACAGCAAGGAAAGCTGTGATCACCCACCCTGGGCTGCATCTGGCACATGTCGGAGCCAGGCAACCTGGACCATGGATGAGTCAAGCTTGTGACTTAGTTCCTCCTTCTGTTTCTCTTGTTTATCACTTAGTATCCTGTAAATCAGATGAAATCTGGGGATGCCTGATAAGGAATGGGTGGGGGAGGGGCAATGCTGAACACAAGTGATAAGCAGGGATTGGTTGCATGTTTTCATTTGTCTTTAAAGCTCTGTCTTGGAATGAAGCTTGTTAAAAGTCTTAAGAGCTATTAATAGGGACGTCCGTTGCAACTGGCTTCTGACTGTCAAAACAAATGCTAACTGCCCTTGCCTTCCCCCCTCCCCCCCTCCCCTGCCACCCTCTGTTGACCCAACCCTGTGCAGGCTGGGGGCTCAGGTGGACTTCTGTTAGTACCCAGATAGACGGTCTATGTAGCAGGAAAACAGCTTTCACCCCACCTCAGATTAACCCACCTGCAGATTCGTCTTCAGCTGTGCTTTCTTTCCAATAAACTCTGGTATTCCTGTTTCAAGGTTGAATGTCAGTTCGGTAATCCTAATGGACCAGCCCTACCCCTGCTTCACTTTTCTTTGCTCTCCTATCAGACTTGGTCCTCATTCCTACAACTGTCTCTGTCAGTCATTCTGTCCTCCTGTTTCTCTAAGCTGCCTTAGTCTCTTTGATGCACATCCAACACAGTTTGGCTTAAGTTTTACTTACATAACTGAAAAGTCTAAAGTTAGGCTTCAGGTATAGCTGGATCCAAGCACTTAGACAATGTCATGTGGCATCTGTCTCTCTTCAGCTCTTGGCTCTCCTCTCCTTTGTGTTGGCTTTACTCTTTAATAGCCACTCGCCAAGCGTTTTAAGCAGCTCTAGGCTTAAACTTACCAACATGGACAAATCCAATGGAAAGAAAACACTCCTTTTCCATTGGTTCCACAAAAAGACCCAGTGCTGATCTCACTGGATCAGCTGTTACCAAGACATGTGACCCAGGGATGGATGGCACAGATGGGCCAGCTCCAGTCATAGGCCACCCTAAGATCTCATGGACAGAAGTAGGGAAGCGGTGGTTCCTAGGAAAAATCTAGGAGTGCTGAGCAGCAGAAGGGAGATGGAAAGTAGTATGCAAATCAGTGTGACACTGACTTGGGCGGGGTCTTCACTTCTCTGGTCTTCTCTTAGTTTCCTTGTGTGGTAAACTGGGTGTGGTGTCCACAGCGGATCCCCTGCTCCTGGACATTTTCTCAGCCTGGGTTCTTTTCAGAACCTTGGGCAGGTGATCTGCAGGAAAGCAGCTCCCAGATCTTTTGGTGTCACCTCTACTGTCACCACTCCCTTCCCCATTTCTGCTCCTGGTGGAGACTATGGTGGAGAGCAGTACAGGGAGGGGAAAAAGAGGAAGAGACAGGCTAGAAAAGGAAGACAAGGGAAAAACAACAGAGACAGAGACTGGGAGGGAGGCAGAAGTTCAGTAGCAAACCTCTAAGGCTGTGCTGATGCTGGGCACTTTGGCCTACCTCCCTGCCCCCCGCCACCCACACCCCCAGCCTGGAAGTGGTGCATCATGGCTTAGCGGTGCCAGCACCTGGCCGGGCTAAGCTCCAAGCCCCCACTACTTTGTCAGGGTATCATTATCCCCATTCTGCAGCTCTTGTCACCTGGAGGTTCTTTCTTCTCCTCTGGCCCACACACCAAACCTGCACAGGCGCCTCTGTGATGGTCTCCTAACTGCCATCTCCTCCAAGGCCCTCTCCACAGCACAGTCAGTGCCTTGCTCCTGTGGGGGCCATCCCCGCCCCAAGACCATTTTCCCCTTCTTTGCCTCCCTCTGACTACATTCTCTACTCTTTGTCTACAGAGAGCCAGGGTCTCTGCTTCAGAGAGCCTTCTGTCCTCCCCGGGTGGACTAAGATGGAAGGGGCCAGAGGTCAGAGGTGATATAACCGGGGACTGGGCACATCCGGTCAACTGATCACCCAGTAAGAACTGAGCACTCATTCAGTGTCCAGTGTGAGATCCCTCCATGGTCTTCTCCACAGCTTCAAGTTGGCTGATCTTACCCCATACTAAGGATCCACTTTCCCTGGGTCCCTTGTCTTTGTCTAGGATGTATCGTACAACTTTCACTTGGATTTTAGGAGACAACAAAGGGCCCTGAGACCCTTGAACAGGTCTCTTCACCTTTGGGTTGCTCCAGAATGAAGAGATTGAAACTAGATCAGGGATGTAAATTCTGGCGCCCATGCTACCACTTCTAATTCAGTGCCCATGGCAGACATTGCTAATCAATAATGACACTCTCTTCTCAGGACACTTTCCAGGTAGCTGCTATTCATCATTTAGCATTAACTTGAAACTCCTTTGCCACTCCTGGACTGGCTGATCTCTAAGGGCTATTCCAACACTGACAGTCAAGGATTCTTTTGGCCTGGTTGAATCGATATCATCTCCCCCATTTCCCATTTCTCCCTCCAGCTCATTCTTTTGATTGTCCCATCCCTCTCTCTCTCCCATCTTGCCTTATGTCTAAGTTCCTGCTGCTGAGTCCATGTATACCCGAGATGATGTCTGGGTCTCCAAGGTTCTGTTTACTGTCACTCAACTTCAGTCTCTTTGAAAGTTACATTTTCCAGGCAGTCACACTTACACATGTTGGGCGGTTCTGTGGCATTGGCTCAGGGGAGGGAGGCAATGATAGAGACACCAGAGGCAGTCAGAGGAGAAGCAGGAGTGACATCCAGAGAAATATTAAGAAAGAGATAACAGGGTGGGCAGATAGAGGGGCTAGAGTTAAATTTCTGTCTCAAGGCCATATGGGTGGGAGTGGGGAGAGGGGAGTTTAAAGGGAGTTTATCTTGGACCCCCAAGGTCAAGTAGGAGGGAGGATCAGGTAGAACCTAAAAGCAAAGGACAAAGAGGACACATAAATTAGTAGCTCAGCTGACAAACAGGAAAAGGGAAAGGGGATTCTTTGGTGGGAAGGACTATCAAGAATTATAATAATGAGATGGTATTTTAGTGGGTGCTTTATGAACATAAAAGCATCCCCTAGTTATTGATCAGAAGAGTTTGATACAGGAAGGTGAGTGCTGGCCAACAGCCAACTGGAGGGTTAAAGCAAAGCCTGACCCAAGTCGCAGGACACTCCCATCAGAATTGCTTGGAGCAGTTTTGGAATTTCAGGAAATGCTGCCAACTTTACCAGAGGGACCTGTGTACTTGTGCGACAGGCGCACGGGCCAGTCATTCAGGAGCCTAGTGACTACAAGAAAGCCACTTAGCTGTAGGCCTGGGTTCAAATCCCAGCTCGTTCACGTACTAGGAGACTTTCGCCTCAGTTTTCTCATCTGTAAGATGAGAATGAGTAGCATCTAACTTATAGGTCATGGAAAATATTAAATGCCTGTAAAGTGCTCAGCACAGTATCAGGTTTGAGATTGATAATAGCCAGGAGATGATAAGCTGGTAATGCTAGCAATAGTATTACCATGGGTGATGCATCTCAGGGGCCCCATGAGGGACCCTCTAATCCACTTACTGTATATATATATGCTGGGTGCTGGCCTAAGTGTTTACCTGTATCACTGACTTTAATCGTGGGATTCTCCCAGGCACTGGTACACCATCAAATTCCCATGTGACAGATACATTTTGTTTGAACCCAAAAGGCTGCAATTCAAAATGCTTGCTCTCTGGTTTCGCTTGTGGGTGGTAGAGGAAGAGCTGGATAGATCCTTTGGGTCTGAGAAGAGGGGCTCCTTTTCTTTAGGGGGAAAACAGAGGTATAGGGAAAAGCACCACGGCCAGGCAAGAGGCTGGGAAAGGGCCCCAAGATGCTCAGCAGAGAGAGGGGCAGATTCTCCAGTCTTTGTCTCCTTCCCTGTTGTGCTGTGGGTGAGCCCTGTTGAGGCTGCGGCCCCGCCCAGCCTCCCTCTGAAGGAAGCGATCAGGCCAGTGGGGCCCCTGCCTGTGAGGCTGCTGCAGGAGTCGGACTGGCTGGGGTTAACAAGGGTGAGTCGGCTGTCAGGATGCCATTTACTAGCATGACCTGGGGCTGGGTCAGCTCTTGAGCAATCTGTGCCTCGGTTTCCTTGCCGATAAATTAGGGATGATAAAAATTAGCTCCCGACAGGATTAAGTAAGAATGTAGCATGTGTAGTATTAATTATTTGGCCCAGGGCTTCTGAGGTGGCACAGTGGGTAAGAATCTGCCTGCCAATGTAGGAGTAGTGGGTTCGATCCCTGGGTGGTCAGGAAGATCCCCTGGAGAAGGGAATGGCTACCCACTCCAGTATTCTTGCCTGGAGAATTCCAAAGACAGAGCAGCCTCGTGGGCTACAGTCCATGGGGTCGCAAACAGTCAGACATGACTGAGCATGCACACATGACACATGACTGTTTAGCCCAGGTTGGACACACAGTAAGTGCTTAAAAAAATGTGAGCTATTAATCTTCCACTTAATTACTATTATGGCTTGTGACATCCTCAAATGTTTATTTTTACTGCTTGTGACTGCCTCAGATTGGGCAGTTACACCAATTCCAGCCAGGAGGTCCATGAGGGCCAGTGAGGGAGTGGGTCTTAGTCAAGTCTGGTATGATTTGGTCCCAGTCTGTCTGCCACCCATAGTCCTGACTCCAGATGATTCCATAGGGGAAGGCAGCCCCCCACCTCACCAAGCAATTGCTGAGGAAGTAGGCGGGGAGCAATCACTTGTGAAGACAGACAGGAGCGGCCACAGGGAGACCTGACCCTTTCTGTTAGGGACCTTAGTTCAAGAGCCCCACCCAGAGGAGTGTTCTCCACCCACCTCCCCACATCCATCCCCCACTCCTACCTTCTTTCTCATCGGGAACACACTGTGTTACTGTGTTTACCTGGGAAGGTGGGGGCTGCTGTGTCTGGGTATTTCTCTGGACACGGTCCTTCCTTGTCCCCACCCGGCGGATGCCTGGCCTGGATTGTATATTTCCGGAGCTGCCTACTTGAAACACAGGCTTATATTTTTAGAAAATTACAAATGCAGGGGGCTGGGAGGAGAGGCTTGGGGCCCCAGAACTGGGGTGAAGGGGAGAAACTCAGGGGTCTGAATATGAATATGATGACTCTGAAACAAGAGTGAAGGGAGGCGTGAAGGGGAATAAGTGAGATGGTGGGAAAACCGAGGTGAGGAAGTAGGGGGGGATCCCACACTCCCAGCACCCTGAGCAGGGATCAGAGTCTTTACCCATTTAGGCTGGGGAGCTCGGGTGGGTGGAGGGGGAAGGGTCAAGGGTCACCTCTCTGGCATGTAGCTGGATCCCCAGGGAGGCTGAGGAGCCTGGGAAAGAGACTGAGCCAGCGGCTCCCCTCCCCACTCCCTGAGGCCTTGGGGACTGGGAGAGCAGCTTCCTGCACAGACAGCTCCTCAGTCTCCTGGGCTGGGGACGTCTTAACCCTTCTGCTGCCAGTATCAGGGAAAGCAGAGAGGAACACAGATGTATACCCAGGTAGCCCAAATGCTGTTTTGTGCCTGCCTTCCTCATGATGCCTTGCTTAATAGGCATCTCTGCATCTCTGGAGTCCCAACCCCAAAGCCCCAGATGGCCTGAAGTGGCAAGAATTCAGCTAATTGTCTTCTCCCAGAGCCCAGAAAGAGGGACATGGGGGCACTTCCCCCTAGGGATAGTTGGCACAGCGTCTTTTCCTTCACTGGTGGGTGTTAGGGGATGTCATACAGAACTTCCAGCTCAGAAGGTAAAGAAGTCCTCATTCTGCTGTAAAGGCTTCCCAGGTTGCTCGATAGTATAGAATCTGCCTACCAATGAAGGAGACATGGGTCAGGAAGATCCCACAGAGTAGGAAATGGCAACCCACTCCTGTATTCTTGCCTGAAAAACCCCATGGAGAGAGGAGCCTGGTAGGCTACAGTCCATGGGGCTGAAAAGAGTTGCACACAACTGAGTGACTGAGTACATGCTACTGTGAATGGGAGGCCCCGGGCTGAGGGGAAACTTAAGAGTCAGGAGTCCTGGTTCGCTTGCCCACATGTGACCTTGGGGAGTTATTTAACTCTCTGGGCTTCAGCTGTAGCCTGTGCAAAATGAGGAAATCAGACCAGAGATGACCTGGTGTCATAAGGGGCACACCCTTCTCTGGGCCTTCATTCCCTGGTGTCCCCTGACCAATGCAGCTCCACATCCCTGGACACTGAACTTCAAGGCTTTCTTCTCCACCTGCTCCATGGAGACAGGAAAACGTTTGCTTTTTCCACCCCTAAATAAGCATGCCTAGCACAGTGCCTTGCACAATTCTTCTAACAGGCTTGTGACCGATGAGTAAATAGATGAACCAGCCACCCTTGATTTAGGGTTAGGATGTCTCTTTCTCTTTCCATTGTCTCCTCAAGAGCACTAGACTAGAAGCAGAAGGACCTGGCCTGGGTTCAAGTTCTGACTGTTACTCACCAACTATGAAGCTTCAGGCAGGTCACCTTGCCCCTCCAAACCTTGATTTCTTTTCTCTGCAAAGTAGGGATTAGAAATAAAACATCTACCTTATGGACTTGTCAGGATAAATCCAGAAAGCCTTTGTAAATTCTAAAGCAAAAGAATTATATACAAAAAAAAAAAAAAATCAAGAAGTATGACCATCAGTTACATTCTTGTTAATCCTTCACCCAGTTCAGGGGTAGTACAAAGTATGGTGGTTTTGAGGTTGAGGAGTCTTGATAGTCGTGTGACTTTGGGCAAGTTTCTAAACCTCTGAAAGCTTCCATTTTCTCATCTGCAAAATGGAGATTCTAATAGTACCTACAGTAAAGGGTTGTTGTAGGTATAAAAGAGAGACTACATATAAATGGTTTCCCCAGTGCCTGGTGCATAGCAAATTCCACGAATAATAGCTGTTATTATTTCAGCACTGGTCTCCAACAATTCCTCCAGCTGCTTCAGCCCTGCCCTCCCACCTGCAGGAGGTGAGGGTCTCACCCATACCTTGCTTGCCTGACACAGACATTCCCAAACTCATTTGATGAAAACGTATCCTGCAGAAGCTGCCTACCCCAAAACCCTCAGAGGAGGCAGAGCAGGAGTGGGTGCTGCTGACGGGAGGCCAGAGAATGAGGGCACTGTGCAGGGCTGTGTGGCGGCCAGGGCCGGGGAACGGAGGGTCAGAGGCTGTCCCTGCACCCTCGCCGGCCGACCAGGATTGAGGCCTCCTCCGCTTGCCAGGCTGGGCCTCATTGATGTTGGGAGCTGCTTATCAGGTTAGCGTGGAGCCGCTGTCTCTGGCTGTCTCTGCGTATTACCCGACCCATCCGTCCCGGCCCTCCTGCGTGCTCTGCCTGCCCCCAGCTCTGCCTGCGCTAACTAGCTAATTGGATCTTGGCTAACCTGGTTATGAGCCAAGTCAGCCCAGCTCCTCTGCCTCCAGAAGCACAGGTGGGGGCAGGGCAGAGCAGCTGTGCATGAGTGTGTGAGCGTGTGTGTGTGTGTGTGTGTCTGTGTGTAGGAGCCTGTCTTGGCGCCCTTGTTCTAATCTTCCTGGGATTCCCTGGGCCCACTGAGATTGGATCTTAGGCGCCCGAGGTGAGCTCAGAGCACCCCAATCCGCTGTAAGTGGTTGAGGGCATGAGGGCATACGCCCTATTCCAAAACTCAGCTCTGCCACTGTCACCATCTAGATGAATTCGGGGCAGCTGAGCCTCAACTTCCTCCTCTGTCAGCTGTATTATGGAATAATAAAATGTGCCACCTTGAGTGGCTTTGAGGACTAAGAGAAAACAGAAGACACATTCTAGTGCTTGGAGCTTAGTAGGCACTCTGGGAATGATAACTGTGATGTGTGACCACATTGTCATCATCATCGTCATTAGGCACGCTGGGTTCCTGCCACTTCCCCCATCCTGTGGTGGGGGTGGGGGGGATCTCAGGGTGGGGGGCGGGAAAGGCTTTCATTCACAGCTCCTGGCAGGTGTTTCCTCCGAGGCAAGACTCCAATCTCCTCAATTGTTCCTTATGCAAATATCATGCTAATGATCACGTCAGAACACCCTAGAGCTCAGGGAAGGTGAAGGAAGGACTGATTCCCCAGGTTTCACTTTGGCCATTCCTTCTCCTTCCTCCCCCAAGGAGGAGCAAGTGCTGATCTCCACCAGTCCTCAGGGCAGAGAGAGGCAGAAAGATCCCGATTGAGAGAGAAACAAAGAAAGGCCCCAGTCTTGGTGGGAGATGGACAGCCTCATCATCGCCATAATCACCAACATCAAAAAGGCCTTTGGAAACGTCAGATTCTTCCCCGCCCTGTGCAGGCTACTCTGCAATTATGGAGGCGCAGCCCCCTGGCCCTGGGGAGCTGGGGCGGGGGTGGGGAGGAGTTGGGGGGAGGGGAGGAGTTGGGGGGAGGGGAGGAGGAGGGGAGAGAGCTAGGGTTTGCTAAAAGGCAAGGAGCTGTTCCCTCATTGTCCTCGAAGGCAGGGGATTTGCTCAGGCCTCTCCCAGTGCCCCAGTGCCCCAGCTCCAGGCTGAGGCCAGGCTCACAATCAAGTGGGGAGACTGGAGATAAAGAAAGTGATCCTGAGGCAGCCACAGTGGGCCCTGCCCTGTTCTGCTTTCACTTTCTGACCAGCGATGGGCCAGTCACCTCATAGTCTTTTCCCCTCAATGTTAAATGGGCATGATAATCCCTGCTTCTTTACATTCCGGTGAGAATTAAATGAGATGCTGTAGGCCTCACCCAAGGATGATCGTAACTGGCAAGTAGAGTGAGAGCTAAGTAAAAGCAAATGCCCATCCCCACTCGTGGCCCACAGTAGGGGGTCTGACAGAACCAGCCTCATTCTGTACCTGGCAGCGTGACACAGGGTCTCCACTGAGCATTTACCCTGCCCTCTGGGTTAATGTTGGACAAGATTTGCAGTTGAACCTTAGCCTTCTGGCACTGTCCTCTGTTAGAACAGAGATGGAAGGGAAGTATACCTGTGCAGGCAAAAGTACTGCTGAGGCCAGTGTGGAACCAGCCTCTTCCCTGAGGGAACTCCCAGCACATACTGCCTTTCTTTTGCTGAGATGTCAGACCTGTAGGCAGCTCTACCAACCATGACCCCTCCTGACCCTGTTGTGAGGACCCCTGGCCCTTGGAACCTACTTCAGGCACACCTGGCCCTCAAGACTTAGAAGGTACTCAGGGACTTACCTGGTGGTCCAGTCATTAAGAATTCCCCTTGCAATGCAGGGGCCACGGGTTTGATGCCTGGTCAGGGAACTAAGATCCCATGTGCCTCAAGCAACTAAGTTTGTATGTGAACCTACTGAGCCTGCACAGCACAACTAGAGAGTCCCTGAGCCACAACCAAAGATCCCACATGATGCAATAAAGAGCCCACAGCCACAACTAAAAGGCAAATAAATAAAAATTAAAACAAATATGTCTCCTTAAAAAAAAAAAAAAAGACACAGTAGGCACTCAATATATACAAATTGGGTGGAATGAGGAGAAAGCCATGAGAACACTGCCAAGTAAGTAACCAATTGTGCAAGTGCAAGCCACTGTAATTAGACCAAGGAGGATGGCCAGTTATTAATATCAGACGCGTGGCAGGGTTAACAGCCTTGGAGGGTGGCTGTAAGGACGAGAGAGGCACCTGCTACGCCCTCAAGGCCTCCCCTCCCTTTTTGGCCTTCTGAAGACGGCTGAACGGCTCCCAGTGCCCTCCCTGCTCAGGGTTTCCCTGCCTTCATGGTGCCTTCCAAGATGGTCTCTGTCTTGATCTCCCCCCCACCCCACCCCCGCACCATTAAGGTCCCTGCCTCTCCCATTCCTCCTCCCTCCTAGAATCGCCCCCACCCCAGCCTTCTATCTATACCTCTATTATGATGCCTATCAGGATGGAGCCCAATTACAGTTCTTTATGCCCAAGCCTTATCTCTTCTGTGGGATTCTAAACTCCCCAGGGCAGGATTTATCCAGTGGTGTCCATTGCTGCATTCCCAGTGGGGGAGGGCAGCCCCTGGCCTGTAAAGGATGCTTAATAAATCCATGTTGAAATAGAAAATTAGAGTGAGGAGGAGAAGGGGAGTTGAAAAGAAGGGAGAGAAAGACCTGAGAGAGGGAGAAGAAAGGAGAGGGGTGAAGGGAGGAGAAAGGGAGGAAGGGAGAGGGGACAATGAGGCAGCTGTGGTGTTCTCTGACGGGGGATGCAGCCTAGCCCTCTTTTGGTGCTTATAGTCTGCTTGGAAACACAGGTGGCCGCACAAAGGGTGAGGCCCCAGTGCTCCTGCCGTACTGCAGGCTCCCGTGTCCCTGCCCTGGACCTGCTTCTCTGTCCTGTCAGTCTAGGCTCCCCTCACTACCTGGCTCCCCTTGGCAGCCTGGCTCTGAGGAGGTGCTCCTTGGTGCCATCCAGCGGGAAGGGGCTGGGCAGAAACCACCCCAAGCCAGGGAGCACGGCCAGGAAGGAGTCGGCAAGGCAGATGCCGCCCCTCTCCTGCTGCCTTGATTAGAGAAATTGAGATGTTAATAATATTCCGAGATGCAAGGTGCTAATTAAAGTTAATTACTGTTTCCTTGTGAAGTAACCTCTCCTCATGTTTACCAGGAGCAAGGCTGCCAGCCGCTCCCCTGGCTCGTGCCAATCACGGTGCCCGCTGCTTAATGTCCCCACATCCTCACAGGTACCCTCAGCTGCCCCAGTCCAGCAATCTGAGGTTCCCAGGCCCTGCCTCTTGGCACAGTACCAGACTAGCTCTGCCAAGGCGCATAGGGGCACATGGGCAGGAGTGTCATGTGGGGCCTTTGAGGCTGGCACCCTGTCCTTTGCCTTCTCCCCTCCTGCAGAGTCTTGCCCTGTCTCTTTCCAGTTCCTAGGCCTACAGCAAGTTACTTCACCTCTTAGAATCTCAGTTTTCACATCTGTAAATGGGGCTAATAATTCCTACCTTGTACAGTTGTTGTGAGGATCAAATGAGACTGCCTGTAAAATGCTCACCACAATCACAGGACTGGGATTTAATAAGCTCTCAATTAAGGTTAACTGTGATTGCTGTTGTCTTTGTTAATAATCATCTCCCTCCCAAATCCCTCTCCTGTGTGGTCTGACTGCAGGATTGGCAGTGGGTGAGTTGTAGACACATCCTCTACGTATACCAGGGACATCACCTCAGGGACACTCCATGCGCTCCCCACACCGACACCCTTGGGAAGCACACCCTGCCTTGTGGAGGGCCTCCCCATCCCTGCCCCTTCCCCATACAGCTTTTTCTCAGGGCTCAGTCCCTGGTCTCAGCCTCACCCAGGGCAGTAGAGAGCAGAAGCGGGGAAGCTGATAGGGCTCTCTCAGGGATAGAGTTCTGCAAAGCCGTGTGTGTGTGTGTGTGTGTGTGTGTGTGTGTGTGTGTGTGTGTGTTTCCACCCTTGCGTTCCAGGCCACCCTCTTGGGATACAAGTCAGGTTGCCATGACAACCACTGCAGGTGCACAGCACCTCCAATCTTTTCTGCTTCCCCCTCCACAGCCACTCTGACCAATGCTGGGGGAGACACCATCTATCTGATGGGAGTCTCCCCATCCCCACCCCAGGCTACCATCCCTGTCCCTTTCCTGCCTTCTCAGGAAGCCACAGCCTCAGGAAGGGGCCCAGGGCTAAGGAAGAGCCCTGGGAAAGGATTCCTCCTTCAAGCCCAGGTTCCTCTGTGGGCTTAGTGCTAAGAGTTAATATTGCTGTCACCTTTGATTTGGGCAGATGGAGGCTTCTGAAGCTTGGGTAATCAGAGTCAGGACCCCCTACTGATTTTCTATACCTCCCTCTCTCCTGCCCTGGGAGGATTGCTGGCTCTTTCTCTGAGGGCGGCACTGGTCAGCCCAGCCTGGGGCATTTCCTGTTTATGGGCTTAGAAGGGCAAAGGGAGGGGCTCTCAGACTGGGCATCTGGCCCAGATTTCAGATGAGGGTGAGTTGGAGGGACACTGATGGTACCAGCAGGCCCTGGGAAACTCCCATGGCTCAGCTATTCCTGGTAGATTTCTGTGTTCCACCTACTCTGACCCCAAACCGAATTCCAAGTGTAGCCTTGCTGAGGGTAGAGCCTGTCCTTAGCTTTCTATTCCAGACTTGATCTCTTTCTGCCCAAGTACCTGCCTCTAGCCCCTCTGGAGGCCTGGATCCCTTCCCCCAAAGCCCATGCCTCATGGCTCCAGCTCCATCTACCTCCACCCTAGCCCCCTCCTTACAGCCCTCTTCCCCAGTCTCTCTCTCATCCCCATCCCACCCACCTTCCACACCTCCTTTCCCCTCTCCACCACAACCCTCTCACCTATATCCCTGTTCACCTCTCACCACCCTCGCTCTGCCTCCTTTTCTTGCTCAGGCTGCAGAAACCCCAAGCAGATTTCCTCCCATTCATTTGTTCTTTCAGCAAACATTTTTGAGGGCTGACAAATAAGTTAAACAAGATTTTTGCCTCCTGCAAGCAAGCTTTTATTCTAGTGAGAAGAGGCCGAAATTGAAAAAGTAAACACAGAAATGAAATAATGACAGATTGGGCAAGGTCAAGGAAAAGGATAAAGGAGAACCTGTGACAGAGATCACAAGGGCACCTTCTAATCCCCCTCTTAGATATGGAGTCAGGAAAAGGATCATGGAGAGCAGCCGACAGGGGCCACCTGGAGGCAGAGATTTGGCAGAGGCTGTCCCTCAGCTCCTCTTTAAGCAGTAGACAGGGGAGCTACTAGATCCTGCTGCTCTCCACCCATTCCCCACCTGCTCTCATAGATACCTTGCTCTTCAGTCAACCATGACAGACAGAGACAGGAAATCAGAGAGACCTCCTCCCTGCCAGCCCTGCCCCTGCCCCCGCCCCACCAGCTTTTGCCAACAGCAGCTCTCCTGATGGCAAGGGCATCAGTCCTGGGGCATCTAGAGGGGGAAACTGAGATACAGGTAAGAAAAACATGACCTTGTCAAAATAGTTTGTTTAGCCTCAAGCCTGAACAAACTACCACAGCTGTAAGAAATAAAATATGCACATACCAAGACACGTATCTGGCCAGGAAAGGGTTCACTATGGGCAGTTTCCCGTGAGGTGTGGGCACTGAGCATGTGGAACGGCTCCAAGCCACGTGGAGTCCAGGGCACGTTCACAAACACAGCTCGAGGACTTTGCCCTTCCCAGTGCTGCAGCCCCATGAAATATTTAGGCTTCTGGACTAAGCTTATCCCTTCTTGTCCCCCTCAGCAAGTGCACTTCCCCTACATCATTTATGGCTGTCCCTTTTCCTCTTCTTGGAGTCCTGCAGAGGAGGGAAAACCAGTCTCCAGACTGGAGGAGGGTACGTCCTGAACCCCGCATCCTGGCCCCGTGGGCGGGGGCAGGAATCAAGCCTAACCTTCTATTCCCTATCCCCTCCCCACCCCATAACAGGGACAGCCACCCGCAGATAGAGAGCAAGGCAGTGGGGTTGAGTCTAGGAGCTGAGAGGTAATTTGGGGGCCACAATAAGAGGGAAGAAGAACAAGAAAAGGAAAATGCACACGTTATGGTTCCTAAAGGGCCCCAGGAAAGGAAAAGAGCTGGGGACTGATGATGATAAGAGCTGTGTTCATTGAGCTTTTACAACTTACTGTTCTAAGCAGCTCACATACATTATCCTTTTAAATCTACACTACAAAGTTAGGATCTATTATCGCCATCTCAATAGCTAGAGAAACTGATGCTCAGAGAGGTTGAGTTACTTGTCCAAGGCAATTCAGACAGTTCAACGTCAGAGGTCAAGCTCCACATGCTCCAGAAAGGTGATGAGACTTGGTTAGGGGTGGGAAGTGGGAATAGAGTTGCATATGTGTGTGTGTGTGTGTCCATGTGTGGGGAGTCATACTGGGGTAGTGTCTGCTGTCTTCCCTCTTACTCCCAAAAGATGAGGCTGCTCTCAATATAATCCCATCCCTTTGCTCCTCCTCTACTCCAAAGTGGATCTGTCCCAGTCAGCACTCCTAATGGCAAACGTTGTTGGCCAGAGATTGGGAGACCCTGAGCAAAGGGGAAAATGAAGGCGAGGAGACAGAGGAGGAGGAAGAGCTAGAGGAAGAGACAGACACTAAGCAGAAAGCAGGTGTGTGTGAGGGAACATGAGTGACAGATGGGTGGGGGGATTAGCATGACCCACAGCTTGGACAGTTAGAGCCCAGCCCATCCACTGGATGGTGACAGAATGGATGGAAGGTGATAGAAGGAACTCCCGCTCCACTCCCCACCCCCACGGGGCTCCCTCTCCTCCCACCCTTCCCCCTTCACACCCCAGCTTCTCTTCCCCTCCCCCACTGTCTTCTACCGAACAATTCTAATTAGACTAAGTGACTAAGAGGTGGTTTCAGCCTGAACAGCCAATTAGGCTGGGGAGAAGGGAATGAAGCTCCCCCAAGTCTCCCATCCCTCCCCCTTCATCTGCCCTTTACTCAGACCAAGTATTCTGTGCCCCAAACTCCCGACTTGCTCAGATTCTCCTGATCCTGCTCCTCCCTCACTGGCCACTGGGCCCCAGTTACCTGTGTCCAGACAGCTGTCAGTCCATTGCTTAGTGCCCACCTTGAGGCCCTCCATTCTCAGGCACCGAGAGTCCATTCAAGTCTTCCTGGTAGGAGATGCAAGGAGAAAGAGGGGCCTCCTTGGAAGGCTATCTTCCTGAGTCTCTTTATTTATAATGTTGCTCCTCTCTCTCTCTTTCTTCTTCCTCTGGCACTTATTTCTAACATCCATGGACCAGGCCTACTGGTTGCCATGGAGACACAATGTGCAGCTGGATGGTAAGCGGGTGAGAGGAGCTGTGTGCACTCTGCAGCACGGGTGGCTGTGTGTGATACATATCCATGTGCGAGGAAGCTTTCCTCAAGGGCTCCCTGAAGTGAGACCCTGGCTGAGGGGGAGACTCCAGAGGGCCCCAATGACCTTCAGCCTCTGCAGGTCAGACACTATATGATGTTCAATCCAAGCCTTTGATCAAAAGATTCTGGAGGGGCCCCAAACTGCCCCACCTGTCCAAGGAGAGGATTGGGAACCCCAGAAAGGAACAGGAGTGGGCAGAGACCTTTCCTGTATAGAACAGCTGGAGAGAAGATTAAGCTGTGCAGATGGACAGGCTGCTAAGAGGCCAAAAGCACCCCACCCCAACACACTCTAGGGGATAGGGGTGGGGAGGTTGGCCAGCAAGCTGGAAATTCCCCTCCATTTACTTCACCCCATGTTTATCCAGAAGGTTCTAAGAAGTGAGAGACCTCAGTTCCTGCCCACAGAAAGCTTAGCATCTTAGATGAATCAGGCTAACTTCCTTATCATCTCCCATCTCGGGGTGTTGGCAGCTGCAATTTTCTGTACTGGAATACTCTGTTTTGAGCTCTGAAACGTAAGGTTCCCTTAGAGAAGCTTCCTGGGCCGCACAGAGTAAGGCAGCCCCCTCCTCTCCCCTACCTCGTTATCCTCCTTCATGTCCCACTGTTTCCTTCACAGCACTTTAACACAGTCTATAATTATCTCATTTGTTTGTTTATTGTCTGTCTTCTCCACTGGAATGGAAGTTCTAAGAGACAGTAGGGACCAGGCCTGTCTAAATGAGTGCAGCTGGCACAGAGCCTGCCCCACAGTAGGTGCTAAATATGTGTTAAATACAAGAGTGGACACATTATTTCATTGAAGTCCCCAAATAATCCTCTGTGATGGTAAGCATTATTAGCTCCATTTTACAGATGAAGAAGCCAAGACTCAGTCACGTGCCCAAGCTCATACCACAGGAAGTGCTACAGATAGATTTCTAATGTAGATCTGATTCCAGGCATGATGGAAGGACGTGGGGACTGAATTTCCTAACATACACTGTGTTGTGGTTCCTCTTTCCCACTATCTGTGGGTATATGCCTCCACCTCTACCCCAGGCATCTCCAGAAACCTGGGCAGAGAAGGCAAGAGGACAGTTTTAGAATCTGTAAAGAACACAAATCTGATCTCTCCTTTTAGAAGCTTAGAATCCCTGAATGACTCCCTTGCCCTCCTTAGGTTGACCAGCAGGCCCTGTCAGTTCTGGCCCCTGTCTTTTCCAATCTCTCTGGCCCTCCTGAACCACTTCATCTTCTCCTGCTGTACCTTCAGGCCCTTGCACACATGGCTCCATAGCCTGGGAGGCAGACCCCTTCCTCATGGGCTCTTCCCCATCTGCCCTTCAAAACTCAGCTCTGTCCCAACCTCTTCCACGAAGCCTGCTGCAAGGTGCTGGAAAAGGCACCTCCTTTGGCTCTCCAGCCTGAATTTATGGCTCAGGGCAGGGCTGAACATATGATGTGGTCATTGTTTACCTGTCTGCCTCTCCCAAAGAGACCTTGAAATGTCTGTAGCATGAATGAACCAACCAGCGACAGGATTCTAGCACCCAAGTCCCTTAACCCTGACATCATTTCCAGGGCTTGGCCTCAACAGAAGGAGCGCCTCACCCCTCACTGTCTGGCCAGCTCAGAGGCAGAGATGACATGGGGTCCTCTTGCTGACTCAGTGCCGCCTCTGATCAGGAAGTGAGGCCTCGAGGTTAGGTGCAGGTCTCCCTGGCCTAACTGGCAGAGGGAGGGTAGGAGATTCTGTAACTGGAGGAAGGTGGGATCACAGGGTTGCGCACTGAGCCAGGGAGCTGATCTCACCCTTGGTGGATTCAGAGGCTGCCAGAGGGACCTCTGCTCTTCCTTTCAGGGTGTCCACCCCCCACCCCACTGCCAGGCTTGCTTGAGCGCAACTGATCAGACCTGATCTTGGTGGTGTCTTCACTCTGCCCCCTCCCATTCTTCCCCTCATCTTCAGCACAGCAGATCCAACCACTTGTCTCCGACTGTAGCGAGGGAGGCGACACTAGCGAGGGGGCGTGGGGTGGGTCCAAGCCCTGAGAAGGCCGGAGTAAGGGAACGGATAAAGGAGCCCCCACGACCCGCGCCGTACCCGCGGTCGATCCGGGTTTACAAGGAGGCTCATCCAGGATTAGTCCCTGCGCTCGACTAATCCCAGCAGCTGAACCGACCCCGGGGTCCGGGAGTCAGGCCCACGCTGCGAGAGCTGGGGGTGGTGGGATGGGGAAGTGTGCAAACGGACTGAGCGGAAGCGCACGCGGGGGGAGGGGAGCCCCGGCAGGCGGGGCCACGAAACCGGCTGATCAGGTCTCTGTTCTTCGACTTCTTCCGAGCTGGTGTTTACCAGGGAGCCGAACGGAGGAGGCCTGGCCACTCGGCACGGAAGCGGGGCCAGGGGGGGAGGGGAGCGCATTCGGGGCCAGAGGCTGAGACCTTATCGGGTCCCCATACATAAGACTTCCAACCCTCGTTCCTGAGCATGCGACGGAGCGACAGACAGGTGTCCCCTGCCCCTTCTCTCATCCAGTTCTGTGATTCAAACTGCTAAATGAGGGGTAGCGGGAATGGATACGTGCCCTACGGAAGACGGCAGCATAGAGTAACCCTCCGCAGCGCGGCGCGCCCTCCAGCCTAAGGCCTAGCTTACACCTTAACTCCGGTGGGAATGGGTTGCTGGGAGCGGATCGAGCCCAGTGGATGGCTTTGGAGTACGAAGTAGATCTGCCATCAGTTTCCGTCCTCTTGTCCCCATCCCTGCGTGGCGCCGATTAATGCCATTATGGATCTCGATCCTTCTTCTCCCGTCCGCGCCCCCCGACCCTCTCCAAGGTCGCTACCCCAGATTTAGCCTCCACTTTCCCCGGGACGCCGACCCAAGGGGCTGGAAGAAGCCAAGTGGGGTCCGGTTTTCACACTTTTATTGTAAAGCTCGGGAATAATTACACGGGTCTTTCATTGACAGCTCAGCAAACAAACCGGAAACGAACCGAACCGGAGGGGTAGGGGCGGTGCCTGCGCATGCTCGCGGCGGGGGGCGGGGGGCGGTCAGAGAAAGAGAAAGACAAGAGAGACAGAAATCATTACAAATCAACGGGATTGTGCTCGCAGCGCCAGGGACAGGGGTGGAGTAGGGGCGGAGCGGGGGCCCTTCCCGGGAGGAGCGAGGCGGTGGGAAGTGGCACGAACCAAGAGAAACACGACCCCAGTGTGGGCACCCGACGCGCCCAAAACCCCCCTCCCTGATCCCCACCCCCCCCAACACACGAGAGAGACACGGCCCCCCTCCCCACTCAGATAACCCGAGGAGACACAGTCTCCCCCTCCCCACGGGCAGACACACTGCCCGGAAACCCCATGGGCGAGACACAGTCCCCCCTCCCAGAGAAGTCCCACGTGGAGACGCCCCCTAAGAGGCTTTCTCTTGGCCAACACAAGCCAACCCAACACCAGGAGACAGCCCCCGTCCAGGGAAGAAATGGCTCCAGAGGCTGGGCCCTCAGGAGATAGAGGTATCCCAGAGCCCCTAGGAGAAAAGACAACTTAGAGCTGCCCAGTCTCATCCCAAGTGCTGCAGGTCAGAGACACCCCGGAGGAGAGGTACGGGGAGGGCCAGAAACATCTCTTCCCAGACATGCTTCAGAGATAGCCCCCTTCCCTGGGAAGAGAGATGGCCCAAGACTGACATGCCTTAAATACTCCCAGGAACCCTGGGAGGAAAACAGGCTCCCCAGAGAGCCTGGGTAGGGGGGAGACATGCTCCCATGGTCACCGGAGGGAATACATATCCCTCTAGAGACTCCCAAGGGGAGAGATAGGGCCTAGGGAGCCCCCAGAGGTGAGGGATGCCCCAGAGAGTCTCCCCGGGGGAAGTGAGACACGCTTCAGGGACCCTAGGAGAGAAGTATGTCCCCATATACCCTCCCCCAACCAAGAGACATGCTCTGAAGTAGGGGGTGAGGACAGACTAGGTCCCCTCTAGGAAGACACTGACTGGGTCAGGCTGGGTTTGAGCGGGGTCTCCTCTGGCCAAATGTCGCCTATTTGTACATAAAACTGTACGCGACACAAGCCATTGGGGAAGGGCTTCACGGACCTAGGGCCAACTGGAGTGGTCCCCAGTGCTGTCACCCACCCCCTGCCCACCTTTGGTTTCACCTCTCCAGTGCCCAGGTGGTGACAGACTCAGTGCCCCGACCCCAACCAGGGGGCTAGGGGCTCTGCCTTCGCCTGTGGGAAGGGCTTCTCTGTGCTTCTCAGCCCTCCTGGCCACCTGGGCCACTCTCTTCCTTCTGGCTTCTCCATTGTGCAAAGTGCTCCTCTGCCCTTCCACTTAGTGCTCAGGGGCCTCCAAGACCAGGGCAGGGTGCCCAGGCCACCAGGGGCTTCCAAGGGGAGTCTGCCGACCCCAGGAATGCCTCCTGTCTGGACCACCCTCTCCACCAAGCAAATGGGCCGCATACAATCTTGCCAGAATCTTGAACTCCAGGACCCAGGACAGCCCTCAAAGCCACTGACCCACCAGCTGGGCAACTCATGTTACCAACTCCTCCAGTATTGCACCTGCCCCGTTTGTGCAGGGGGAAGGGGCTGTCTCTTTAACCAGCCCCAGCCCGCCTCCTGGGCCTCCCAGAGGGAAAGGAGCCTTTGGCCAATCCCTGGACCTGGTTGCTGCCACCCCAGCCCACTGTACACCCTGCCCTCCATAGAAGGGCTGTGGATGCTGGGGCCACCAGCCTAACAATGTTCTCCTTCCCAGCACTGTTACCCCAAGCCAAGTTAGGGGCAAGGAGCAGAGAATAAGGTGATTCTTCAGCCCCCTGGCTTTCAGGGGTGGAGGTGGGGTCTCTGGGGATACAGGAGTTAAGACCCCAGCAACACAGCTCCCAAAGGCACCAGACGACCCAGCAGCCTGTACCCACCCCTCCCACCCTTGGGCCGACCCCCCCAAGCTTAGACGAAGTCAAGCAAGGGCCATACCCTGAGTCTCCAGCCTCTCAGCCTGGGCCCCTGGGGAGCTGGAGAGGTATGGGCCAAGGCGGTGGGGTTTCTGGAAGGAAGGGGGACTGAGGCTTTGAGATGGCCACAGTGGGAGACGGAGGCTCTGCAGGATGCCCCTCACACCCTGGCCCCCTGAGGTGAAGAAAAGAATCCCACCTCATCATGGCTGACTGGGCTTCTCTGCCCCCCAATCTCCCCACCCCCATGGGACCCCTGACCCTGGCAAAGGGAAGCCCAACTGGAAGAAGGGGGCCTGGAGCCCAGGGTGCCCTGAGGCGCCCTTCCCACCCCCTGAGATCAAGGCAATGGTGGTTTTACAGGCTGACGGGTCAGTCATGGCAGGGGCTGGGGGTGGGGGGCAGAGAGGGGGAAGGGTGCAGGTACCCCCTACTGGGGGCAGCGACCAGCCACCCCCTGAACAAACCTTCCTGCTCCCAACTCACCCGACCAGGCCAGAGGCACAGTCATCCCACCCCTGTCCAGCTGCCCCCCACAGCCTCAGGGCCCCTCTGTGATGCTCATCTGGATGTGGGGGCCAGCCTGAGCGGGGATTCCCCCCACCAGGGCACAGCGTAACAGTTCCAAAAAAATAGAGATTTGTTTCTTAAAAAAAATTAAATAAAAGCCCAGCTCTGCTGATAGGCGAATGTTACCCTCACCCCCGCCCACCCTTTGTTTCCCTGGCCTGCACCCCCATCCCACCATGGCCCCAGGGGTATTTACAACATGGAACAGTAGAGGCCTGGGGTGGGGGGCACTGCGGCAGGGAGGAGGGGGCATAGGGCAGGTCCCCCCCAGAGGGGTCCCCCAAGACAACACAACATCAACAAGAAAAGTTGCAAATCAGGCAGAAATGGGGACATCATTCCAAGGTCCTTATATACAGACACTGCATGACCAGTGGGGAAGGGGGGGCCCCCAGATGGGACCAGGCATGGGCATGTGGCAGGCAGGTGGGCCGGCCCAGGAGCAGTACAGGAAGACAAGGCCTCTGCCCCACTCTCACCCCCATCCCCACCCCACCTTTGGTAACAACAGCCCTTCGGGGAGCCCCTGGCGGTTGAATTTCCTCTGGGAGTTCCCAGGGAGGGGGGCTCCCCAGTTCAGCCCTGCTGCAGGGCTGGAATGGGGGCATCCTATCCCCGCCCTGGTTGGCCATCCGGGAAACAATGAGTTAAAAGTGTGCTACCCGCCCTTGACTCCACCATCTGCCCAAAGTAAGGGGGTGCTCCCTGGAAGTCGAGGGAAGGGAGCCTAGTCATCGGAGAGGAGCCCTCTTGGGCATCAGCTGGGAGGAGCCCCTTAAAGGGGAAGAGGGGGCTCCCTAGGGTCTGGAGGATGAAGTGAGGGGAGAGGACCTGGACCCTGCATGGGGGAAGGGCCAGCGTGGTCATGAGGCCAGTACCCCATCCCCCACTCAGGGCCCTGGCCAGGAAGTCCACGCTGGAGGAGTCAGGAGTGGGGACCCTGGAATGGGCCCACCTGGGAGCTGGCCGGCGACTGGGGAAGGGATGGCCGGCCGGCCAGAAGGGGGCTCACAGGTAGATCTCGCGCTTGGCCGTCTGGGCAGATGCCGGTGTGGCTGCAGGTGGGAAGTCCGAGGTCTGGGTCAGGGGGATTTCCTCCAAGGTGGCCGAGTCCTTGCAGGAATCATGGCTACTGTGGGAGAAGGCACTGTAGGAGGGCAGGAGGCGCACGGGGGCCGTTTTGGTGTTCCGGTCTTCCGGGGGGCTGGGGCTGCCGGCGCCCGCAGGCTCCTGCCCTCCTCGGTCCTGGTAAGGCACGAAGGTGGAGAGTTTGAGGGCGCTGCTCTTGGTCCGGCGGCTGGGAGACGACTGGCCTGGCATCCAGCATGTGTCGGAGTGGCCAAACTCACTGCACTCGCGGGTACAGGTGCCCGTCATGGCGACATCAGGCAGAGGGCGCAGGTCTGCAGGGAAGAAAGGGGAGGGTCCTCAGGCAGGGCAGCCTCCGAGGGCTCTGCTCCATGGCCTCCCAACAGCACCTCCACTCTGTCTTGGAACAAGAGTGCATACCCCTTCCTGCCCACCAAGCTCACAGGCACACACACCCTCCCACCATCCACGGCGTGTGCACTCTCACACACAGCCTATCCTTAAATAGACACCTCCCTTCTTCCACCCTCACCCATCCTCCAGCTCTCCTCTCACACACCCACTGTATCTGCCCTCAGACAGGTGCACACATAACCCATCTATGCACTCTGTCATCTACCTCCAGACAGGCTGACACATGCACATCTACCCTCAGATAGGGATGAGGAAACCCCTATCCTCATTACAGACACAATCTCTTTCTCCCTTGTCGCCCCCTTCCCCCCACACACCCATAGCCTTCCCCTCAGATAGGCATGGACACACAAATCTACACTGGGCATCTCCATCCTCAGACAGAGGTGGGCACATATCTTCCTTCTGAGCCCCCTTAAGCCTCACCATGCCCCCAGCTGTCCTGAAACCCCACCCCAGCACAGCAAGGCCCCGCTACAAAGCCAGGGGTTCCCATAGAAGCACACACTCACATAGCCACAAGCACGCTCATGCAGCCCCACCCCACCTTACTCTGGCCCCTACAGCAACCACCACCCCTGGCCTTGCCCCGGCTCCCTGCCCAGAACACCCACGGGAACAGGAGTTGGTCGCCTGACATCAGCAGTAGCCGGTGTGGTTGCTGGGCAGCCGGGGTCTCTATGGGAACGGCTGGGCCTGGAGCACTTCCTGTCACAGTTGCCCCCGTCCTGCCCTCTCTTGGGGACAGCACCAGGCGGTGACCTCCCCCCCCCCCCCCCCGCCAGGGACATGACTGAGCAGCGCCACCTGGGGTGGGGGCTCCCCTGGCACCACCCACCCTGGTTTGGTCTCCTGCCAGTGCAAAGTGAGAAGGGGACAGCTCTGTCGTTAACCCTCAAAGCACCCAGGCTCTTTAGCTCAGGGCAGAGTGGGGACCCAACATGGCATGGAGCAGAGCACAGGCACTGGGTGGGCGGGGCTGGGTGCTGGGCCGAGTCCCACAGACCCCAGACCCCAGAGTAGCTCCCACATACCTGGCAGTCCGCCTCAGGGCCTGCTCCTGCCAGCCGGCTCTGCGCGGGCACAAAAAGGACGAGACGGGCGTGAGATCGCGCATGGATGGGCAGGGTGGGGAGAGAGGACACCCTGAGACCTGGGGCCTGGGAGGTCAGATAAGAACCTGTGCCCGCGGGGCAAGGTGTGGAACCTTTCATCTTTTGGGGGGCTTCGGGACTTCGGCCTGAGGGAGGGGGCGAGACCTGAGGAAAGCTCCAAGCTGGAGAGTCTGTCTATCCCAAGGGCAAGCTGATTTAGGCTCCCCGCTGTGGGCTACCACAGATGCCTTCACACACACACGCACTGCACCCATACATTCTGACAACACATCCCCCATCTGTCCCCATACTGCTCCTGCCCAGACCTCACTTCTGCCATCACTCTCCAAGCTTCTCCCAGACAAGACTTTCCCCTCCCCAGCCCCACCACCCCTCTCCTCAGCCAAACCATCTCCTGCTCCCCCGGGGACCATCACACCCTTCTCTGGGCTCCTTAGAGCATCCAGGGTCCCTTGAGCATCCTCAAGGCCCTCTGACTCTCATTACATCAAAAGATTGCCTCAAGGCTCCCTCACCACTGTCTGAGCCCTCTAGCCCCCATTCTTGGGGTCCCTGTTCCCAGGAAGCAATATAGAGTAGTACTAAATGCAAAGTCTTTGGAATCAGAGAAGCCTGGGTTTGAATCCTTCCCAGCTTTGTCACTTCCTGTATATGACTTTGGGTAAGTGACTCAACCTCTCTGAGCCTCAGTTTTCTCCACTGTAAAGTGGGCACAATAAAGATCTCAGATCAGAGTGGTTATGCAGATTCAACGAATATATGCCAGAAAGCACTCTGCACAGTGATCACTGCTGACCACAGAAACGCTCAAGAGATGGAGGCTGTTTTGTAAGGTCTTGTCATCATTTTCAGGCTTCTACTCATTCCTGGGGTGCCTGACCATGCCAACGCCCCTCACCGTTCTCGGGGTGCTCCATCTCTCCTATGCTGCCATCAGGGGTGGTGCGCTCATAGTGATCCTCAGGCAGAGCCAGGGGACCCAGTCGGGGCCCTGACGACGACTTGCTGGATGGCGTCTCGGACTCCTCCAGGCCACTATCGTAGTAACTATGCTGGGACGGGTCCTGGAGCTCCTGGGCCTGGCTGGTGGCGGAGAAGGTGACGCGGCGGTGAGGTAACTGTGGGGAGAGGAAGTGTCACTGCTGGCCGGCCAGCCTGCCCCACGGGCCCACCACCACACCAGGCTGCAGCCCCAGCCAGGCCTACCCCCAGAGCTTCTAGTCCTCTAGGCCTCAGCAGCAACCAAGAAGAGGCCCAGCCCCCCAGCACAGCACAGCCCCCCAGCAAGCAGACACCTTCATAGAGGACTGCCCTTCATTCTAGGACATCTCCCAGGACAGCCAGGACCACACACTGGAAGTCCTAACACAGCACAGGCCCCAGTGTTACGATAGCCCCCAGGCCAGCAACGATAAGCCTAATCCAGTACAACCACTTGTTAGAGCACAGCTTCCCAGTATTGGCACAGCCTCTCTCATTCCAGACAGCCAACACCAAAATAGCACAATACCAGCCAACTCCCCTAATTCCAGCATAGCCTCTAAACACCAGCAAGCCTCCAGTTTCTAGAACAGCTCCCTGAAAGCAGGACACACTCCTCATTCCAAAACAGCTTACCAATACCAGAACAGTTCCCTAATTTCCAAATAGCAGCTTCCAGACTCCAGCTCCTCACCTGTTTCATTGCTCCATAACTTCCTACTGCCTCCATCCAGTGGGGTTGCTAACCGCTTTCTGAGCTTCTGTTCCCTCGCCCCTGGTCTGCAATGCCCCCTGGTTTGTAATGCCATAGGCAGGACTCCCTGCTAAGTCCTCCTCTCCTACTCAGCCCCTGTCCCCACTTGTTCCCCTTCAGAGAGGCCTGGGAGTGGAAAAAGGTGGGAAGGAAGAAGGAAAAGGAGCCTGATAACAAACCAGGGCACCTTGGGGGTGGGGTGGCAGAACAATGGAAACTCCCCAGCCCTCCACATCAGGAAACAGTATTAACTGAAGAGGGCAGGGCCCAGGAGGACCTGGGCATAGGAGGGGGAGGCGGCATCCATCAGGGATTCAGAAGACTGGCTTCAGATGGAGACTCCTTCTAGGAAACAGGAAGGAGCTTCTGGGAGGGGCTGCCGGCTTGGTGGAGTCAGGATTTAGACTGGGAGCTGGGGTCGGGGGAGTGCAAAAGTGACAGGCTGCTTCCAGCCAGCAGCTCCGTCTGTCTGCCATGGGTTAATGATCATCCCAGGAACCTGGCAACCTCAGCCTGGAACTTGGCACAACCAACCAATCACCTAGATACCCACCTGGGACTGCCACTGGTTCTCCTGCCAACTAGAAATTAGGAGTTGTGGAGGGTGAAGACCAAGGGCCCCTGGAGGCCAGGGGTGGGAGCAGCCCATGCCCAGGCCCCTGCTGATGAGTCTCCAGGTTCCCTCTAATCCTCTGACTTTGTGCTGCTTTGTTCTTAAAACTCTCAATAGGAGATTATTGAGATGGACGGTGGTCCAGGTTTGCAGACCCACCCTCCTGATACCCTACACAATTTGTGTCCCATTCAAGGCCGCTGGGGTGGGGGAGGGCATCAGCACAGGGAGCTGCCTGCCTACCTTGCCTCCCACTCCATCTTCAGGCACAGGCAACCCTTCTCGAGATCCATGTCGGGATCCAAAACACTGAAAGGTCTGGGTGATAACAGACAAGATCTCCCAAACTGACCTGACGATAGGTTCCAGGAGCTCTGGGAGGCACAGAGTAGCCTGCCTACACAGTTTTCTTTTTAGACATTAGCCAGCAGCCCTCCGTCCCTGCAGAACCTGCGCCTGGTAATCCAAGGCTGCAGTCCTGCCTCCTGGAATACACATTACTTGGTCTTTTTCTATGATGCTTTTCTTTAAAATGGAGGGTTGGGTCATACTCAATACTAAATATTCCCTATAGTTCTATGACTATCAAATTTTAAAAAGTCTAGGGACTTCCTGGCAGTCCATTGGTTAAGATCCCACACTTCCACTGCAGGAGGCACAGGTTCAGTCCCTGGTTGAGGAACTAAGATCCCACATGCCGTGCAGTGTGGCCAATAAATAAATAAATCTTAAAAGCCTATGTCCAAAATCTGTCTCAAACACCCTAGTCCAGAAGTTCTAGACACTTCCTGGATATTTCTAGTTGGTGTCCCCATGGACCCTTCAGATTCAACATGCCTGAAACCAAATTCTTTTTCTTCAGTCAGCTTCTGCATGGGCAATGATCTTACCATTATCCCCCTTATCCAGACTCAGAAGGATGGTATCTATCTGGAAATCTTGGTAGCTCTCCCCTCACTCCCCACCCCTACCCCATATCCAATTATTCCTTGAGTCCTGTGGTCTTTTCTCCAGAACGTCAGCCTGATCCATCCATCCATTATTCCCTTCGCCACCATCCTTGCCTAGACCTTAGGGGTTCAGTCCTGTACCTTCACCTCTACCAACTTAAATCCACCATACACTCCAGTGAACTTTCTAAAACTAAGTTCACCCCAAATTCAAGAGCTTTCAGGGGCTCCTATTTCCTCTTAAGGAACTTTTGACAAGGCATCTATGTCCTCTATAGCCTACACCTTCCAATCTCCTGTCTCAGCTCCCCACTCCATCCTCCATTCCGTTCAGAGTCCCCTCTCTGCCCTCTCACTGCCTCCAGCTTGGTGACACTCACTCCTGCCTCAGGGACTGGCTCAGCCTCCCGTCCATCTCCTGCTCCTCACTTCATGAAGAGCTGGTTCAGGTGCACATTCCCCTCTCAGGAGCCCACTCCCATGTCTTCTCATACTACATGCCTCAAAGAAAGGGAGGGGACACCATGGTCAAATAAATGTGGAAAACCCAGAGTTATACAAAGCTTAACAGTTTCTCCCTTCTTGCAGAACTTTGTAGAGCCTTTATTAGGTTAATCTGAACTTAGTCAAAAAGTGCATAATGGAAAATAGCAGACTCTGGCAATCAGATCTCGTGATGATTTGAATTTGACTCCATTGCTACCTGGTTTTCATTTCTGTAAAATGACCTACTCACAAAGAGTTATGAGCGTTGAATGAGCTAATTCACATAAAATGCTTAGCATGGTACGTTGCACCTGGTAAGGACTCAAAAAAAAAAAAAGAAAGCGAGTAGTGGCAGAACAAGTTGGGAAAAGCTTTTCTACGTGGCATTCTCACTGGCGAGAAGCAACACCAAGATTCTCAACTGCCTCATCTTTTCACTTGTATGTCTTGTAGAAATATGACCATTTTTCCCTCAGGGTCTAGCACAGTGCTGAGCACACAGTAGGGATTCAGCCTATGTGTTTTGATGATAACAGCGGTATCATGACTTGGTTATGTTCAAATGTGCAGTGTGGCTCCATCCCTGGGTTGGTCTGGAGCTGAGTAAAGGATAATCCCTCAGACTTCGGAAAAGAAAAAGAGATGAAAGAGCTACAGGAACAGAAGAATGAGGGAGAGGCAGCGGCAGCAAGGAGAGGAACAAGAGAGAAAGGATGATTGGTCAGGAGCTGCCGGAGGCCACCCGAGAGATGCTTATTCGTCCAGGAGAAATGAGATGAAACCAGATTTCACTTCCCCATGCCCCACTCCTCCAAAACCCCCAGGATTTTTACTTTGGGGGTGCTCCAGGGCATTGGGGAGTTTGTGGACAGAATCAGAATAGAGAGCTGGCGCCTTGGACCTCCTGGGAGTGTCTCAAGCCTCTTCAGTCACCATGGACACAGGTTGCCTCTGGCCTCAGAGACTCCCCCAGGACCTGAGTCCCCTCACTCTGACTTTAGCCTCCTCCTTGGGCACAGCCAGCGACAGGGCAGACCCAGGAGAGCAAGAAGTGAGAGATGGAGAGAGAGAGAGTGAATGACAGCTAGCAGCTAAGGGTGGCCAGAGCAAGGAGCTGAAGGAAGGGAAGGGAGAGGGCCATCTAGAGTGCCTCAGCCCGGGTCAGCAGTGGGGACACAGAGCAGGTCGGCCCACGGCACTGGAGGATTCCCTCCCCTCTCCCTGGGCCCGCCCTCCCGGCAGCCCAGGCTGGTGACCCTGGTGGGAAGACAGGGCAAAACAGGCTGATTGCTGGGTGTTGAGTGGTACTGGGATGAAGAGGCTGGGAAAGGGACTTGGGAAGATCTTGCCTCTAGGGAAGTTGCCTAGTATAATTAAAAGGTTCTGTGCCTTCACCTGAGGCAGCCAGACTGTACTCCACCTACCCCTACCAGCTGCTCTGGTCTGAGCTCTATTGGGAACTGCTCAGTCTGCACAGAGGGGAAAGGTCAAGTCTTAGTCAGTGGAGAAAGGTCAGGACTTGGGTGTCTCTCCACCCGCTTTCTTGATGAAGGGCATCATTCCCAGGGAGGCCTCACAAACATGAGGGGAGGTGGACTTCCCTGGTAGTACAGTGGGCAAGACTCTGTGCTCTCAATGCAAGGGGCCCCGGATTTGACTCCTGCTCAGGGAACTAGATCCCACATGCTACAACTAAGACCTGGCCCAGCCTAAAGAAATAAATATTGTTTAAAAAAAAAAACAAAAAACCACGAGGAGAGGGATACACTGCTGGACAGCTCTATTTGAAGGGTGCTTCACCCAGACATGGACTCGGTCATGGTCATGGGTTGGTGTGGGGGAAGGTGATCAATTAAGATACGGTTGGCAGAGAGGTGCAGGTCTGGGACATGGGGAGGGACAAAGAGCAGGGATGGGGACACTGAGGCAGGACCTCCAGACAAAGGTTTGTTTCCAGTCTCTCTCACTTCTTCTCTCACTTCCAGGAAAATAAGAAACCAAAACTCCAAAAATAGAGAACTTTATTATCAGGGGGAAGTGTTTGGGATGGGGGAAGAGGAATGGGGGGCCCAGCCCAGGAGTCTGGGGTGGGGAAGAGGGTAACACGCAGTACACAGAGAAGGCACAAAGGGGGGCCCCCCTCCCTGACAGAGTCCCCACCTGGTTACCCACCAGGGCCCAGGTCTCCCTGTGTCCCCTTCAGAGAAGCACCCATGGCTGGTCTCAGACAGAGATCCAGGTTTGAAGGAGACTTAGTCTCCATTTCCCTCCACGCTTCTGCCTCCAAACCCTTCTGCTCCCCTGCCCATCAGCCCCCACCTGCAGCACCCAGCATCTTGTCCTGTCCCAGGATGTAACAAACCACAGGCCTCTCCCCGTGGGGAGGGGCAGTGGGTGGGGGGACACAGAACGCACCCTCCATTTTCACTGGGCCCAGCCCTCCAAGCCTGGGTGAGGCAGCAGGGTCATTGCCGGTCCCAGCATTCCCTGACCTTTGGTTCCACCTCCCACCATTGCCTTGGGCTGGTGAGCAGAGCAGGTTCAAGACACCAGCTCTGTCACTCCCACACCTCGGTCCAGATGGCCCCATGGTAGGGGTGGGGTGGGGGCTGGGGCGTGCTGAGCCTCAAGGGCTGGCCTACCTGCTTGCTGGGGTATTTGGGGGGGTTGGTGCGGTAGCTGTAGTCGGAGTACTGCTCAGAGCCCGTGGACGTCGTGTCCCCGGTGCCCACGAACGTGTTTGCAGGCGGCAGTTCCTGCACCACCTGGTGCTTCTTGGAGGCGGAGGGCGACTGGGGCTGCAACTGGATGGAAGGCAGTGGGGAATTAGAGCGATAGTGGCGACCCAGGTCAGGGCTGCCTGGTGGGTAGTTGAGGGGCAGGTGGATGCGTGGACTGTCCCCGGGGGCGTCGCTCATCAGGTTGAACTTGAGAGACTTCTGCAGGCCGGTCTCATCCTCATCCTCCACCGGTTTCACAGGCTTGGGAGACTTGCTCTTCTTGCCCTTGCTTTTGTTGCCCTTGGAAACTTTGCTGCTGGGCTTGGGGGCGTACAGGTCCTTGGTCTCCTTCTTGCCAGCCTGGTAGCCACTCTTGGCCTCCCGTTGCCGGCAGTAGCGCACGAGCACAGCCAGGGCGATGAGCAAGGCCACGGCCACGACACCAGCCACCACGCCAAAGAGGATGTTGCCGCGCTGCTTGGAGCGCTCGTATTCTGGGTCCCCGGCGATGTCGATGTCCAGCGGCGTGTCCAAGCTGTGGCCCAGTAGGGTCTCGAGCAGCGTGCGGTTTGCCAGAGTCTCGTTGACATACAGGTGGACCAAGGCTGTGCCGTAGCGTGGGGGCTTGCCGCGGTCACTGACCTTCACGACTAAGCGGTGCAGCCCGTGGTGGCGGCGCTCAATCTCCTTCTCCAGGGTGATGGCACCAGAATGTGACCCAATCTGGAAAAGTCCATAAGGGTTGCCACCAGCGATGCTGTAGGTCAGCTCAGCATTGACACCAGAGTCAATGTCCTCAGCTGTCACCTGGCTGACCGTCTCACCCAGACGGGTCTGGGGGGTCAGCAGCCGGTGCGAGGTGTTGGAAGGGGCAGTGATAAAAGGCGCGTTGTCGTTCTCATCCAGCACGTTGATGGTGACACCAACGTAAGCTGAGCGAGGTGGGACACCACCGTCCACAGCTTTCAGCTGGAAGGTATAGGTGCTTTGCTGCTCCCGATCGAAGCTCAGGCTGGAGAGTATGGTGCCCGTGCCATTCTGGATAACAAAGTCACCATTGTCCTGCTCCACCGTGAGCTGCACCCGTGCGTTCTCCCCCTTGTCCCCATCAATGACAGTCACCATGCCCACTGGACTCAGTGCCGGCATGTTCTCCATCACCGAGAAGTTGTAGCCACTCAGCATGAACTTGGGGTCGTTGTCATTGCAGTCCAGCACGTTGACGAGGACGGTGGCTGTGCCCTGGAGACTAGGGCTGCCCCGGTCGGCTGCCACCACCTTCAACTCATAGCTTTCCCTCTGTTCCCTATCCAGGGATGTCTTCACCCGGATCTCTCCAGTTTCAGGTGAGATGGTGAAGAGGCCCTTGGCAGCTGGCTCAGGCTCCAGAGAGTAAACCAGCTCAGCATTGGAGCCCGAGTCGGCGTCACTGGCAGTGACCTCAGCAACCACTTCACCCGGCTTGTTGTTTTCTGGGAAAGCGACCTCAGTGACGCTCTGGGTGAAGACAGGCGCATTGTCATTGACGTCCACCACCTGCACCTTGAGGGAATTGGTGCTGGAGAGTGGCGGGTTGCCAGAGTCCACGGCCACAATCTCGATGGTGTAGTCTTTGACCTTCTCATAGTCGAGCGGGGTGGTGGTTTGCAGGAAGTACTTCTTCTTGCTGTCACTTCCCGTCTCGCTGGCCTGGCGGAGTTGGAAGGGCACATCACCTGCTACCACACAGGTGACAGCCGCATTCTCTCCCTCGTCTCTATCAGATACCTGCACCAGGGCCACAGCTGTCTCTTCCGCCACATCCTCTGAGATGTTGGCCATCCCGTCCTGGTGCGTCACCAGCCCTATGCCACGGATCTCAATGGTGGGTGCATTGTCGTTCATGTCCTTCACACTCACCACCACCTGGGCTCGGGCACTCTTGGGGTTGGTGCCACGGTCCTTGGCAAGCACCGAGAAACGCAGGGTGCTCAGGTCCTCACGGTCCACGGGGCCCTGCACAGTGATAAGTCCGGTGTTCCTGTCCAGTCGCAGAAGGCGTCTCACGACTTCAGGTGCCTGGTGGAAAGTGTAGTCGATTTCTGCGTTGGCACCTTGGTCTGAGTCGTTGGCCTTCACCTACAGGGCAGGGGTAGAAACGAGGGAAACAGGGCTGGGTTAGCTTGGGGATAACAAATTAAGGGACACCAGGGCTGCCTTTCCAGGGAGCACAGCAGACATGACTAATCTAATAAGGCAGCCTTTCCAAAAGCAGCGCGTGTGAGCCCTGCCCTTTCCCAGTTCCTGACACTGTAGCTGATATTACTGATCTATTTTCCTGAAGAGCACAGATAACAGCCCACAAATCCTCGATGGTGCTGCAGGCTTACTACTAGAGATGGGACAGGGCAGAACTGAACTCTACTTATCATTTCTATACTAGTCCACCCAAACGTGGGGATGAGGATCCAGCTAGCAAGCAGGGTAGCCCTTCCACCCAATTTAACTGACCTTCAACCCTTCTGAAGAGCTGGGAATGTGTGAGTAGTAGAGCTGGTGTGTATGTATGGCATATGTGTATAACAGGCATGCATGAACATACACGTGTTGTGACTATGTGAGAAGGTATGTGTGTTTGTGTACGTGTGTGTTTGTACATGAATGGAGACCCACATGCCCACCTGGAGGCCACAGGTGAGGGGACTGCTTTTTTTGAAAACAGCCAGATAGGGATGTGGGTCAGAGGGAGCCCGCCAAGCCAGGCCACTACCCTTGTCAAACCGGGGAAACCTGTTTCAAGTCTCTTCCCCTCCCAGGTCTGGTGCTGGCTAGGCACCAACTTGAGGAATCCAGCCGAGCCTGCGGCCAAGAAGGAGGGACTGGTGCAGGCCACAGAGCCTGCTGGCAGCAGGCTGGGCTCCCAGCATCAAACAACGAACTGCCTGTCCCTCTGCAGCGGGCACGCCCTCCTGCGCTGAGGCCGACGCGCACCCGGCCCAAGTCTACACAAACACGGGTGGTGACGGAGCAACAGGAGCCAGGTGGGAATGGCCATGAGGGAGCACCGGTCAGGCAGAAACATGCGACCTAGAGTTAGGTCACAGCCCAGCAGAATGCGTTGGCAGTGTGTGTGGGGAGATGAGAACAGATGGGTGCAACTAGGCAGTCTCTGCAGAGCAGAGCAACAGAGTCTTATGTTCAAATCCCAGGTCCACTGCTTCCCAATAACGTGACCTTGGGCCAGTGATTTAACATCCCCAAGCCTCAGTTTACAAATGTGTAAAAGGAGGATAATAATAGAACCTATTTCACAAGGTAGTGATGAGGATTAAATGGGATGATATTGGTAAAAATGTCTAACACTGCCTGGCATGTGCCAAGGGCTCCCTAAACACCATGTATGTCTCTTTTTGTTCATCCATTCAGCCGTCCACCCGTTCACCTCTGAAAATCAGTGCTGACACTCTATGGGCCACTGCTAGTGTCTTTCCTTCCCATCAGGATTTTTTTCTGACAGTAAAGACACGTGGGTCAGGATTCCCAGCTGCTTGATCTCTGCTCACTCCTCTAACAGTTTCTATTCGCCCCTCCATCCCCTCAGCCTGTCACCGACTTTTCATTATGATTCCCACTGTCTGCTTCCCTGTCTCTAGCTTGGTCACCCACCTCCTTATCCGCCTTTTGTGTCAGCTTACCTCTCTCTCTGACTCTTGAATTCTGTCTCTCTCTCCCATCTTGCTCAGTTCTTCAGCCTCTTTCCCACTGCTGGTTCTCTCCTATCCTCTCTTTTCTGCTCTATCTACCTGTAGCCTCGTCTATGCCCCATTGTCCTGCTTCATCCAACTTCTTGACTCTTATACCCGTGGGCTCTAAAGTCAAACTGTTGGACGTGGCCGAGGTGGGATCTGAATACATCAGATGGGTGACATGAGGAAAGTTTCCTAATCTCTGTGGGCTCAGTTCCCCATCTGTAAAATGGGATAATGCTTACTTTGTACTGTGGGGATTAAATGATATAACACACAGAATGTATTCAGAACAGCGCCCAGCACCTAGGCTATGATTAGTCACCATCCCCGACTGTCTGTCTCCCTTCTCTCTGTCTTTCTTCTACAGATTCCAGTCCACCAGCCACTAAATAAAGGTCCAAACTCCCCCTGTGCCCTGCTTCAGTTTGGGAATGTAGAAGAAATGGTTTCCCAGAACAGCTAACGGTGTGCAGGGCAGTCTGAGCCCTCCTTAGCTCCCTCACATCAAAGACAGACAACTTCAGCCCATGGGGAAGGAGAAAGGCTCTGGGGCTGGCAGGAGGCCAGGGCTGAGATGACAGCACGAGATACACCCACCTGTCTGCAGGGACGCTTTCTTTGCTCCCTCCCAGGCCCTGGCCCCGCCAAGCTGCCCAGCCCGTGGGGCAGTTCCCACGGAAAGGGGTGCTGAGAACTGCAACAGAGGCCACCAACCCCCCAACTGTGCCCAGCACCCCATACCCATGGGTGCCCAGTGCCTAGGGGAGGAGACAGATGTATAGATATCTGAGCACAGTTTCTAGAATTCTGAGGACTCACCTGGCTAAAATGACTTCATTTGACTGTCAGGGATGGGCAAAGGTAGGCTGTGGCTTTCAGCCTCGGGAAACTCTCATCTGGCTAACGGGCCCCTGGTTGGGAAGATATTCCCATCTCTGGAGAGAATCTACTTGGACAAAAGGCGATTCATTTGTTCAGCTCGCTTGGCTGGGGAGGAGAATGTCATTTGACTTGGGAGGGGGTTTCACTTTGCAGAGGTTTCTCCAACTTGACTCCGCCTCAGGGACGGGGGATCACTGTTCTTATGCTGTGTCACTGTCACGTAAATAGCTTGACAGAGGAAAGTCACTCCCCTGCTGGGGTGTGGTAGGAAAGTCTCACCAAGCAGGGGCTGGGAAAAGAGATCTCGCTGCAGTATTTTGACCGTTTTGCCCTTAAGTGAAGGGAATTCTCATGAGGTTGGGGTGGGCTTCCATTTCTAAATGGAAGTCAGCCACGGGGTAGAGCAGGGAAGACGTAGGGTAGAGTAGACCCAGGGTAGAGTGGGTCACCCTGACAGACGGAGGGGCCTCTCACCTGGATGACTGAGTGGCCTATGGGGCTGTTCTCAGACAGCTCAGCCTCGTAGGACGGCCGCTCGAACTTGGGGGCATTGTCATTGGTGTCGAGCACGGTGACCCGAAGCAGGGCGCTGCTGGCACGTGGGGGGTTGCCACCATCCTGCACCTTGATGGTGAGGTCGTAAGAATCCAGGCGTTCCCGGTCCAGGTTGCCCATCACGATGAGCTGCGGCTGCTTCCCCTCCTGGTCCTCTGCCACCTGCAGCCCAAATAGCTCCTGGGCCTCGGGCCCCACCTGCAGCTCATATGACGCCACACCGTTGGGGCCAGCATCTCGATCCGAAGCCACCGGGATGGAGAAGAGTGAGCCGATGTTGGTGTTCTCGGGGATGGGCAGCGTGATGACTGGCGAGGCGAAGTTGGGCGTGTTGTCATTGATGTCCTGAACCTCTATCTGGCCCTCCAGCAGCCGGGGGCTGCCATTCTGCACAAGGTCCGTGATAGACACCTCAAACTCCAGGATGCAGGGCTCACCAGGGAGCTGGTTCTGGCATTCACGGAGCCCCTCACGGTCGATAGAGGTCTCGGTGGTAAAGATGTCGCCCGTCTTGCCATCCACCCGCAGGTACGGGGCGCCCACCTCTAGTTTGTACAGGTGGCCCACGTCGGGAAAACCGTAGTCAGCGGCGAGGCTCCCGATGAGGGTATTGGGCGGCTGTTCCTCAGCCACCTTGTACACCACCCGAGTGGCATGGCCCGGGGACGGAGCCAGCAGCAGCAGCAGTGCTAGCAGCAGGGTGGGCAGCAGCAGACGTCGCTCCCCGGGGCCTGGGCTGTGCCTCAGGGGCCCCATTGGGGCAGGCTCCAGAATCAGGAGGGCTGTAAGGGGGAGAGACAGAACAGAGTGGTCAGCTGGGAGGAGAGCCCAGGCTCTGAGGGCTGCCCAGAGCCGCCCCCAACTCCCCCTCTCCCACCCACACACTGATCTCCAGGAGAGAGAATACTGATTCCAGGACCCAGAACCCGGAGTCTCACCCACAGCCCAGCGTAGCAGCGGTGTCTGCTCCAGCTGGAGGAGCCGGTAGGCGCCGGAACAGGTCTAGAGCAGTTCCCGCCCCTGGAATGCCCGGACCTACCTGACACTCCCTCCCTCCCTGCTCTCTGCCCAACACCTCCTTCTCACCAGCATCCTGCCTTAGTCACCCATGCTAATTACCCTGATACTGAGATAGGGAGAGACAGCAAGTGCAAGGGCGAGACCTGGAGCCCCCCACCCCCTGCCGTGAACACAGTAGGAGAGAGACGCAGGAACCCTCACATTCCCCAGACCCCAATCATCACCACCGCCCACGCTGAGGGCCGCTCAAGTTGGCTGCAGGCAGAAGGGATGACGTCACATTCCTATCCCTTCTGAGATGCCAAGTCAGTGTGCGCATGTGAGGTAGGACATCTCAAATGCCCTTCTGACACTAATCACCCTGCTAACCAGGGTGCCCACCCCTACAAAGGGCCAGCTTGAACAGGGCCCCAACTGAGGCTTGCAAACAAGGTTGAGGAATAGGGGGTTCTCCCTCCCCGACCTCCTTGCAAACACACATGCCCCTGAGCATGGACACCTGTGTGTGCACACACAGCTCCTCCGCCTTCACTCTCCACGGGGGCGGTGGGGAGGAGAGACATGGGCAGGTACGTGGAAGATAGCAGACGTCAATACTGGGGTCAGGGCAGTCAGTGGTCAGAGCTGACTAGCCCTGGAACTGGCATTGGGAGCCGCCCTGGCCTGTCCTTAGAAACTAGGAGTCCAGCAGGTCTAACTGGGATTGGGCTGCCTATGACACGAGCAGCCTTGCCCAGACCACTTCCCACACGTCTGTTCAGTCTCCCAGTGTGTATCTGGCCCCTGCCTCACACCTGGCCCCTCCCGGCCTTAACCGGTCCAGCCCCATCTCGCATCTGCCTCTCCCTGCCCACCCCCAAATCCTTCCAGTGAGAGGCCTGTATGCCCCAGCCAACCACAATCTGCACCGCAGTCACGACAGCAGCTTGCTGCTCCTGCTGGTCTCCTCAGCTTTGAGCTGTGTGTCAGCAGACTCCAGCTCAGTACCAGCCTCGACTACCTCCTCTTCTCCAGCACCACCACGCCACAACCAGCCCTGCTTTGCAAATCCAAAGTCTTTGGCCTGGCATCTTCAACAGAGGCTCAGGCTGGATCTCCTGTCCCCAGCTCCTTGCCTGCCCCCGGAATAGGTGCCCCGCACCTGGAAATCCTACTCAGGCCCTGTCACAGGCCACACCCACCCCACTGAAGGCAGCCGCTGGTCACCCGGGAAGCCTTCCCAGCCTCTTCAGCCCACAGTGACCTCTCCTTCCTCCAACTCACAGCCACTTATTGTGTGTACCAATCCCTCGGCAATGAATCACCGTGCAGCCGGGGACACCGCCCGCCTGTGTTATTCAGTCCCCATATTGTGCACCTAGTCCTGTGTTCTCCACCTCCCCAAGCATGCTGAAGGAAGGGACAGGGCTCCCCGCATTCATCCCCTTCCCAGAGCTGGGCTCACTACAGTGCTCATTCATGCTTTCAGGGAACATTTATTGGGTACTTAAAATGTTCCAGGCTCTATGGAACACAGTGGAACACACTGCTCTATGGGCAGTGGAACACAGCAGTGAACAAGACAGAGGCAGACTGTCGTTGTGGAGCTGACCATTCTAACTCAAGACTAGTTGTCACTTTTGTTGGGTTGTACCCATTTGACAGGTATAGGGCAGCAGGATGGAGACAGCAGGGACCGTGACATCAGGCAGTCTGAGGCAGACCCCAGCTGCCCACGTCCTGACCATGTGAGCTGCAGCAGTTGATTTAGAGCCTCGGTTTCCTTGTCAGTAAAATGGGAATATTACTACCTCTTTCCTAGGGAGTTTGAGATCATGTGGGCTGAATGCCTAGCGCATGGGCACTCAACAAACGCTCCCTCAAAGCACTTACAGTTGTAGTTAGGTAGCTGTTTGGGGAATAATTTGTGAATGGTTTGTCTTTCTGTGAGCAGAAACTAAGAGAGCCTCTGCTTTGTTTACTCGTATATCCATCCTGAGGGCCTCGCCCTGGACCCTGCACACAGTTGCTGCTGCTGCTGTTTAGTCACTAAGTCATGTCCAACTCTTTTGCATGCCCATGGACTGTAGCCCGCCAGGCTCCTCTGTCCACGGCATTTCCCAAGCAGGAATACCAGAGTGGGTTGCCATTTCCTTCTCCAGGGGATCTTCCTGACTCAGGGACTGAACCCGGGTCTCCTGCATTGGCAGGTGGATTCTCTACCACTGAGCCACCAGGGAAGCCCCTCCGCACAGCACAGTGGGTGCTCAGCCTCAGCTTATGAATGACTGCGATTATTTTAGCTAACCTATCCTGGAACTTGGTGTGTGTTCACTGCTCGTCCTCATCCACTTTCTCCACTCCATTGAAGACCCCCCGGGCTCTGATCTAACCCTTCTTGTGTAGGTTAGATCTCAGCAAATGGTCATTGAATGCAGATTCCTTGCACAAGCACAGCCCCTCCCTGGTCGTTTCTCCCACTAATAGGCTCAACACATGTGAGGCTGTTATCAGATGAGTAGTGTGTGTTTGTTCCCAGCTGCAATCTTAATCTCTTTAAAGGAGAGAGGAATTTATCTGACACTCGATTTGGATCCATCCTTCAGCCATTTCCCCTCTCCGCATGGACCTGGCACTGGGCTCATCTTACCACCAAGCCCCAACCCAAACACACCTATCTCCAAAGAACCTCACTCCCTTCTGGGCACCTTATTCTGTCCTCCCTTGCACAGCACACACACAATATGGGATCACTGTGAGCACCAACTCCAAGTCTTGGCTGGGTGGGGCTTAAACCTGACAAAGAGGAGAAATAAAGCAGTGACGGCCTGCCTCCACTCACTCTCTCCAGATCAACCTTTTAGAGTCACATCCCCCTTAGTGAATTTTATGAAACTACATGGCAGATTTTTCCAAGAAGAACGAATGTTCACAAATTTTGGCTACAACTTCAGAGGTCCGTGGTCTGGCAGTGTCAGGGTGACTTTGATTTGTAGCTGCTCTAAGAGCTACAGATTAAGCACTATTCTTGGGGGCTTCCTTCCCCATCTCAGGTCACAACCAGGGGGGCTCTGACCCCTCAGGCCTCCCAGGCAGCACAAACATAGCGTGTTTGTGACACATTCTCCCCACCTCCCGCCTGCCTCCTAATACTCATACACATTCTCTCACTCACGCTGTCACCCTTGCTCTGTCGCTCAGTCGTGTACGACTCTTTGCGACCCCATGGGCTATAGCCCTCCAGGCTCCTCTGTCCATGGAATTTTTCAAGCAAGAATACTGGAGCCGGTTGCCATTTCCTTCTCCGGGGAATCTTCCCCACCCAGGGATCAAACCCACGACTCTTGCGTCTCCTGCACTGGCAGGCAGATTCTGTGACACTGAGCCACCAGGGAAGCCCCCCTGTCACCCTTAGGAGTCAGGAAAGGATTGTGGCATCTAACTTCTGATTGGGAGGAACACTAAAAAGGAATATCCAAGGCAAAGATGGTTGGGGGCAGGGGGAGTTTCCAGGGGTTGGGAGAGGCTTGCCCAGAGTAGGATCAAGAGCTGAAGAAGGCTAGGCTCTTTAAGTACCTGAAGAGTCCCTTTAAAATGAGTACAATCTGGCCCCACCCTTAGGAATTCTGATTCTGGAAGAGGGGCCTGGAGAAACCCCCCAGGCAGCAAGGTGGAGGCAGCAAGGGTCTGGAACCTTCTGGGAACAACCTTGAGGTACTCTAGGTCTTTGGAATTAAGAATGAAGTATAATTTCTGTCATCACCTTTACCATCATCATCTCTAACACTCCCAGAGATTCTACTACATTTACATCCATTTCCCATTTAATCCTCCCAATCCTCTGAAATGGGTCCTGTTTATTATTACATGGCTTCCCTTGGTACAGATGATAAAACTGAGGCTCAGAAAGAATAACTGCCTTAGGTCATAGAAATAGTAAGCTGAAAAGTTAAAGTGAAGTTGCTCAGTCGTGTCTGACTCTTTGCAACCCCATGGACTGTAGCCTACCAGGCTCCTCCGTCCATGGAATTTTCCAGGCAAGAGTACTGGAGTGGGTTGGCATTTCCTTCTCCACGGGATCTTCCCTACCCAGGGATTGAACCTGGGTCATCAGCATTGCAGGCAGACACTTTACCAACTGAGCCACTAGAGAAGCCCCTAGTAAGCTGAAGAGTTGGGATTTGAGAAATAAGAATGCCTTCCCACATGAGTTGAGAAAAGGCTGGATGGAGGAAGAGAAATCAACAGAAATCACTGGTTGCTATGTACCCCCCCTCCCCCAACACACACACACACACAATCCCTGGGTTGCCAAACCTGCAGGGCAAGGAGTGAAAGAGAAAGAGAGGGTCTAGGGTTCAAGGACGGAAGGACGCCAGGCCTCCCTGGATGCAGGGAGAGAGAACAGAACAGCCAGGAGTGGCAGTGAGGCAGCCCTTCCTACTCCTGCTCCCACCATCCCTGAACTTTGTCCTGGTGGTTGGTTACAGGGAGTCATTAGTCCCAGACGGCAGCCTCTGAAGCCATTAGTGCCTTATCTGCCCTTGCCCAGGCACTGGCTGCCTTCCCGGCAGGGGTGTCCCCACCTCCACCTGGTGACACTGGGAACCCAGGACCCTGAGCAGTCAGAGCCTCAGGAGGGTCAGTGACTCATTCTTCTCAGGCTCCACGAGCACAGTGAAGTGGGAGGGCAGAGGCCAGGGAAGGCCAAGGAAAATGCCATCTGTGTCAACATCTGGGCAGGAAGGACGGCTGTGGGGGTCACCTGGAACCTTCATTGCCAGCCCACCTCGGGGACCAGGGGCCATTTCCTCCTGAATGCTGTGGCCAGAGAGGAAACACACATGGGCAGATGTCACAGCCCCAGAGGCCAGGTCAGCTGTGACCCCCACCCCTGCAGTGTAACAAACAGCCACCACCACTGCGGGCACAAAACACTGAAGGACAAAGCAAACATCTGGGAGAGGAGGGCAAGCAAGCTGGGCTGTATGGGGTGGAGCTGCTCACAGGCTTCCCACAGTGAATAAGTGCACAGCCCTCAGCTCCTCTCCCTTCTCTTTTACAACCCTCTATTAGCCTCTGTGGGGTTTCCAGGCACCTGCATTCTTGAGTCAGATTGTCAGAGTTCAAACCCTTGTTCCACCACTTGCTAGCTGTGTGACCTTGGCCAAGTGACTTTACCTCTCTGAAGATATTTCTATATTGTGGAATGGAAATAATCCTGCCTCTTGAAATTATTTGGGAGGATTAAATGAGAGCTGATACATTAAGGTCTATTGTAAAGGAGCGATATCTTTCTACCTAAATGGAGCATTTCATTTCCAGCATCAGACACACAGTAGGTGCTCACTGGTTTCATCAATAAGGGAACAAATCCCTTGCCAGCTGGGAAGACCTATGAAGGCAAGGGTAGTTGTGTATCTTACTACAGTATTGCATCCTCATCACCCACCATGGGCCTTGGCAGACAGTAGGAGCTCAATACATGGTTGAAAGAATCTCTGCAGCACCAACTATGCTTTCTTATGGTAGGGGCAGCCCTCACCCCATGTGAGGATCTCCTCCTTCCCCATTTCCTCTCTCCAGCCCTGACTCCTGCTCAGCTCCTCCCTCCATCCTCCCAGACCCTCTCCTGACCCTTCCACCCACACTCCGAAGCAGTTAGCTCACCATCTCTACCTAGCCCAGGTCCCGTGACCAAGTAGCCACAGCAGTAGAACCTCTGCCAGCAAGACGCCCCTTTCCAGCTGAAATCCCTTTTGGGGGTGGGGACTGGGTGGGAGGGAAGGGGAGAAACTAAATGCAGCCAGAACTGAAACCAGACCTGCTCCCCTGCCATCCTGCTCGGCAGTCTCTGGAGGCCCTTCTCATCCCTCTCTCCTCGATCCACTCCATGCCCTGGTCTAGTTATAATTACAGATCTCAATCCTCCGAGACCCCCACATCAAGCAAGTAACACTTGCCCCACCCCTAATCCACACACACCTAGACCTCTGGCTGTCACAAACACCTTCTGGGCGCCCTCTTTCCAGGCAGCTACCAAGGGTTAGCTCAAAGCAGGTAATGGAAGGCCCTCGGCGTCTTCCGGCACGACATCCTGGACTCAGCCGGACAGGCCGGAGCAGGCAGACCCCAACCTACACCGCTGCGGTCAGCGGGCGCTCGCGGCACACACCCTGCGTTCGGGGCATCTCCTCCCAGAGGACACTGGAGAGTGTCGGGGGTGGGACAGCGGCAGTTCTTCCAGCATCCTCGGGATCGCTCGGCCCCACCCCACCCCCACCCTCACCCCCGCGGCGCCGGGCCTCCCCGAGCTCGAGGCGAGACGTGAGTGCGGCGCCGGGAGAATGCGCCTCACCAGCGGGCCCCAGGCGCCCCCTGTCCCAGGGGCCGCCGCGGGGAATCCCTCCTCCTCCGCACTCCCGGTCTCAGCCTACGGACCCCCACAAGCCGGCGTCGCCGAGAGCCGCGCCGCGGGCGCCGGGAGGGGGCAGGGAAGGAGCCGGCGCCGGAATCACAAAGCGGCGAGCCCGGCCCGGAGGAGAAATTTTCGTAAAACCGAGCCTCTTGCGGACAGCAGAAAAGGGGGCTTTACCCTACTCTCAATCATGAAAGATGTCAGAGCCGCTCCGAATATTTCCTGCTAGAAGGAATGGTCGCCGGCCACTGCTGAGAAACAGAGGCCAGAAGTCTGGGCTCCCGAGGGTAGGTGGGGGGAAGGAGTGCGAGTCCTTGTCGCCTGCCAATTCTGCTCCTGCGCGTGCCGCGCGTGCCCTCCTGGTCCCAGGGCCTCGCCCGCGCACACGACTCTGGCCTGCAGCCGGGACCTGGCGCAAGGGACGCCCAGGTGTGAGAGAGACACAGGTGTGTGGGACCCAGGTCTACTGGGGATCCAGGTGGTTCGGAGAACGCAACTGAATGGTCCGAAGAGGGTCGCAAACACTGCCCAAGGTTGGCACCCTTTGCAAAAGGGCCTAGTGCCCCGGAGCTTTGGGGAGGCGGGGTGGCGCGGCCTGCCAGGTCCAGCTTGTTCCGGGAATACCCAGCCGGCCGGCCCGGGAGTGGGGGTGGGGGAGGCGCCGGCGGGGAAGCTGGTCCGGCCAGCCCGCCCCTAGGGTTCCCGCCGCCGATATTTACACTGCCTGTATCGTGATAAGGGGAAGGGGCGCTAGGGGCTCTCCCAGCGGCCCGGCAGCTTCCCAGGACGGAATCTGGCCTCTGAGGGAGAGGGACAGAGCGCGTGTGTTTGTGTGTATACCCCGCAAGGTGTAATATGATATTGTTGGTGGAAGGTGTGTGTGGAATCCAGTGTTAAGATGTGGGAAGCAATAAACTGTGTTTGTGACCGTGAAGCGCTGTTGTGGGTGCCACTTGCTGTGTTAGGGTGTATGCCTTCAAGGCGTGTGCGGAAACACTGGGTTCTGTGTTTATGGGTGCAATCGAGGGGTGCAAGCAAGACGCGTTGTGTACCTGTGTTCTGGCCAAGGAGTGTAACATAATTTATGTTAGGGTGTGTTCCTTAAAGGAATGTGTTTGTGACTGGGTTTTGAGTGTTCATCTGGCGAACTGTGGCCGTGACACTCCTGTTTTAGAGCACGAGATTGCGTTTGTGTGTCCAAGTCGCCGAATGTCACCCTCGGTTGTGTTCTATTGCTTTGTCGGACCACAGGTTGTGTGTCCGTGCCGCTGAGCGTGCAGGCGCTGAAGCGGATTCTCAGCTAGTGACGGTGCCCCAGCGGGCGCTGGTGTGCGGGAGGTATGCCTGTGTGCACATATGTATGTATGTGTGTACATATGTCCGTGGTCTGGCCCTCCGGGTGCCCGCGGGGAGCTGGACGCGCCTGAGTGATCCGAGCCGGTCGCCCAACAAGTGTGTGTGCTTGTGGATGAGGGTCCTTGCTTGCTACGTCCTCGGGGAATGCCCCCCCAACTGGGGGCTGCGCTCTTGCCCCAAACCATCTCCATCTCTCGCGCTCCCGGAGCCCCCTTATCCTCGCAGCTCCAAGCGCACCGGGGTGCAGGGCGCCTAGGCTGGGGTCCAGTCCAGCACTCCCTCTCCTCGCTCGGCTTCTTGCGGCGGACCTTGGAGGCCAGGGTGCCCCGGCCGCAACCCCCACTCCGAGCTTCCAAACGCCCCCACTTCCACCCCGGCACGCGGAGCACCGACTGGGCCCCCGTGGCCTCGCTCGGCCGAGCGCCCCTCCCTCGGCTCCCGCCGGCCATGGCCGCTCACGGGCGGGAGCCACCGCCGCCTCCACCGCCACCGATCCTTACCCGACTCTGGGCAGCGCCGGCCGCGGGCCCTGCAGTCCATGAGCCGCCACCGGCCCCGGCCCGGGCTGCGACTCGGCACGGCTCGGGCTGGCGCTGCGGTTCAGGCTTGGCTCCGGCTGGCTTTGCGCGCAGCAGCCCCGGCGGCTTCGCGTCCGCGCCGCGCTCCCGCTCCCGGAGTGTGTGAGGCGGCGGCGGCGGCGGCAGCGGCGGTGGCGGCGGCGGAGCCAGCAGCGAGCGGAGCGCACAGCCGGGCCCGCCCCCTCCCTCCCCCTCCCTCTTGGCCCGCCCGCCCGCCTCCCGCCCGCCTCCCTGTCCCCCTCCCCCCGCTCCGTGGCCGGGAGGTGGAGCTCGGGACCGCTCTGGTTCTGCTGGGAGGGGACCCCAGCACCGCTCCGCAAAGCCGGGACCCCTTTTGCTATCTCCTCGCTACCCGAGGCCCGTATACGTAGATTGTCCCCCTCCCAGGCTCTTCAGTTTACACTTATCCCACCCGTGCCCCCATCTGGAACCCCTCCCGAATTCCTTTCCCAACCTCATTCAAACACCTGTCCTTTACTCTGCCCCCCTGGGAAGTCGAGGCACGGGAAATGTCTCCCGATGCCTTCTCTGGGCATCTGCTCCTCCAGATCCACGTTCTTCCTGCCCAGACCCCCAGAGCACCCCGAGTGGCCCTCCCTTCCCACTGCGCTCTGGGGAAGTCCACCCCTCCCCCTCTGGCCGAAGCCGCAGAGCGGTCAGCGTCGGTGGCCGCAGCAAGTCTTGGGGGTGGGGCTACGGAGGGGACCGTGGAAGGGGGAGGGTAATGGGACCCGGAGGCTCCCCTAGAATGAGGACTGGGGAAATATGCAAGTGTGAGGATGAGGTGACGCGCCTCAGCTCGGGCTGTTAAAGGATCCCCCAATCACCTGTCCTCTGGGCGGCATGGAGCTGTGGCCCCAACACATTTACCAGTGACAAACATATTCACACTGAGTCACACGGGTCCCTACCCCGCGAAGCCGCGCGGTGTCACGGCCTGTATCACACGCCCTCGCAGTGCCACACTCTGTTACACTCACACTCACCGACTCACACACGGTGGCACACGCAGTGTCTCACACACTCGATAACTCAGTTTCTCCCACTCAGTTTTGGCTCTCTGGCGCCATCTAGAGGTGGCTGAGCTGCCTGGGAATTCCTTTTCCTTCGCTCAGTGTTTGGTACCCGAGGCTCTTAAGTACCCCAGTCCAATACGATCTCCAGCCTTTCGCCATGGATAAGCCAACGCAGAGGGTTGAAGTTCAGAAGAGTGAGAAAGACTGTGTTCCTGGCAAGGACTGTCACTGGATGTGGAAAGGTCTAATACGGGATGACCGATATCTGCGTCTCTATTTGCCTTGGCCTCTGACTCCTCCTCCCTATCCAACCGCATTTTCCCATCCCTATCATTCTTCTACCCCTTGTCTCTTTCCCCTGCTATCTCCCCTTCTGACACCTAGATTCTCGGTGGAGCCCTCCTCAGGGTAAGGGTGGGCTTCTCCGGCCAGCTAAGGGCTGGCCAAGATCTCTCCGAGAGCAGCCCCCTCTCCATTGGACTCCCTTTCTGGCCTGGGCCCTGCTCTAGTCTGCACCCCTAGCCCTCAGCCCTAGAATCCCAGGTGGGGGGCTCTGGGTGGGAAATGAGGTGAGTTAGTGGCAGGCAAATCTGTCCTTTAGGTGGTTTCTCTCTGTCCCTTGCAAAACTCACACTCTCCCCATCATTGAGCACAGCTCCAAGGGAGGAATCAGTGGCCCAGAGACAAGAAATCTTCCACAGAGGAGCTGCCCCAGCCTCCCTGCCCCCAGCATGTGCCTGCTGCCCGCTGCAGCAAACCCTCCCCGGTCTGCTTGCTGGGAGCCATTCAAAGGCTCCTCTGTTCTCCTCCCTTGCTCAGGGCTGAGCAAGATAGGCAGCCGCAGAGCTGGGCAGGAAATGCTAATCTCCCAGATGTTCTCCTCCGTCCTCCCTACTCTACCACCATCAAGCCCAAATCCTGCACCAAGTGGTGGGAGCAGAACTGGGCCGGCGCAAAGCCAGGGTGTGTCTACTCTTCTCCCTGCTCTCTCTCCCTTCCTAACCCTCTGCCAGGCTGGGCACTCTGGGGGACCTGAGCCTGGGACAGTGTAGAAATGAAGATGAGGCTGTTTTCCCAAAGAAGGAGGGCAGGCAGAGGGCAGAGACCGGGAGGTTACATTTGAGGAGAGAAGCCAGGTTCCTGGCCCCATACCAAACTGGGAGGAGGACCTGACTGACAAGTAGGATATGGGGTCAAGTTCTAAACTGATGGTGCCTGAGATTCCAGCTGAGACTATGGCTGGGGATTGGACCCTGGGTGATGCTTGGTGTGGAAGTGGTTGGGATGCTTGGGGCCTAAGGCTCTTGCTGTGATATGTATGTGCCTGGGATGGACTGTGACTAAGAAAGTTAGGATGGTGTAGATCCTGGCATTGTAACAAAAAAATTGTTGCCACTGATAGCAGCTGGGACACTGTTGTGATGCTGTGATGCTGGTGTGCCTAGGCTATCTCCAGAACAATCAGATTATGAGAGAGGCTGTCGTGTGTGTTCATGTGGAAAGGAGGGCTGTAACTGAAATGCTGTAAGCCTTGAAGCTGAAGATGAGAGGCTGGCATACCTGAGACTGGCTATAGCTGAGAAGCTGTTCTCTGTTCATATGACGTAGGTAGAACTGTAGCTGGATCCGTTGCTTAGGTCCTAGGAGATGAGAGGCTGTTGCTAGGAGCCTGTACCTGAGAGGAAGGCTGTTACCTGGGATAAGAGCAGAGCTACTGTTGTGTATAGGACTGTAGCTGGGATGCTATTGGTCCTGAAACTATAGCTGTGATGACAGCATACTGGGGATTGGCTATAGCTAAGATGCTGTTGCCCAGGCTTGTGGCTGGTCTATTATTGTGTGCGGGACTCTAGCTGGGATGCTGTTATGCCTGCAGCCATAGCTCTGAAGCTCAAATGTAGCTGGGAGGCCATTTCCTGGTAATATAGCTGGACCACTCTTGTGTGGGGGATGGAGCCCAGACTCCGTTGCCTAGGAGATGAGAAGCTGTTCCCTGGGAAGCTGTTCTGGGAAGCAGGATGCTACCTGAGATGGGAGCTGATCTTCTGTTGGAGCTGATCTACTGTTGTACTTGGGACGGCTCCCAAGTGGCTGTTTCGTCTGTGGCTGGCTGGGTGGGGGAAGGCGAATGAGTTCTGCCTTGAGGTCTGGGAGATGCCAGGAGCCCAAAGCTGGGCGGGGGCTGCTGCTCTGGGAGGCTTCAGCAGCTGCTTTGCTGTGAAGCTGGGAAGCCTGTTTTCATTACTGTTTTAACTCTTTTTTTAACCTTGTTTTTCTCTCGGCTGCACTTTTGCTCACTCATTAATTTTGGTATTTTTCTCACGGTGCCTCAGCCCCTGTCACGGCTGCCATGGCAACAGGAGACAGTTTGCACAGTGCCAAAATATCTGATCAAAAAATAACCAAAATAAGCAAACACCAAAACGACTGTTCTGGGGGCTCCGGCCGAGGGAGAGCCAATGGCTCAAGTCCAGGAAACTCTAGGCTCCCAAGGGACCCTTTTTCTTCCCCAGGGAAGCTTTGCTAAACCTTCTGATAACCTCAGAGGCCTCTTCCCAAGGGAATCCCCCCCAACAAATTCTCCCAGGACTCTAAGATTTCCAATGGTCCCTGCCCAAGAGGTATTGAGAAGATGTGAGGACTGGGGTTCACTTCCCAGGAGCTGAGTCAAGCCTCTATGAAGCTCCCTCCCTGCCCTCACCATACATGTCTGCACTACTCCATCCACCCCTCTTCTGGCCCTCCTTCCTTCCTCAGGCTTCTTTTACTTTCTCTCCTCCCAACCCCTGCTTGGTCACCTCCACTCTCTTCTTTTCATACCCCAGCATCCTGACAGGTTGGATAGAGGGGAGGAAGCTGCAGCCTCCAGACCCACCCCCAACTCTTCAACGGAGATATGAGGAGAGATGCCACAAAAGCACCTGACACTCCTAGGCTCTGGCCACCTCCAGCTCCAGCTGCCTACAGGAAATTCCTGAACAGCCCTGAATACCCACACCCACTCTGGTTTCCCCCCAATAGCATTCTAGTTTCCTGGGGACTTCCTTCTCTCAAGTGGGCATGTCCCCAGGAGAAGTAGAACAATAAAGCCTCAGGTGGAAAAGGCAGGGGCAAAACTCTTGGTACTACCTGTTTCACTTCTTCACCCACTAATTACCCCTCTGATGGGGCTTGTCTAGATTTCTAGACCTCTAAGAACCGGAGCAACAAGAAGGTGCCTTTCAACTCTGCCTGAGTCACATCACAAAATTATATTTCTGGCTTCTCTTCTTCGAGCCCCTCCAGCAGTGAAAATCTCACTCCCAACAGGTCTTTGTCCCCCTCTGAGAGCTAGAACTCATCTTCTGCTCCTTATGTTCAATTCCTATAGCCCTCTCCCCACCAACAGCAATAGTGGCCTTGGCCTCCTGGCAGAGCCTTCCTGGGCCTGTTACCATAGAAACCAGATAGTCTGTGCAGTGTGAGATGGGGAGGGGAGACAGGAGCAGGGAGGAGGGACCAGACCTCAGGGACAGCCATAGAAGAAGGGACCTGGACACTGAGAGGAGGACACTGCCCCATCCTAAGGGAGGAGGGACCTTGATTTGGAGAGGGGAGAGAGAATCTTTGTAGGTTCTGTCCCTACACAGCTTTCTCTGTTGCCTCCCAAGGAGGCACACAACTGTCTCCTTGCCTGGCACAAAGAAGGGGAGTTCCTCTTTCCCCACACCCCTAAAATCCTTCTTTACCAGGAACTTTCTGATCTGGGATGATTCTCTTTCCCAGGAGGCACCAGTCTTAGTCTAAGACCAGGATCATAGAATACCTTCCCTCCCCCAAGAGCTACGCAATCGCCCCAGACCAGTGACTCTGTGCTCTGAAGGCTGGGCAGCCCTGGGACCCAGTGGCCGCTGCTGACCCCTTGGCGTGCGGCTCTGAAAGGCCCCATTCATCTCTGGGGGCTGAAGGCACCATTGTCCCTGGCAGGGGGTGGTGGAATCAGTGGGGGGTCTCGACTCAGAAGGAAGGAATGTGTCTGGAGAAGTTGCCCCCAGGGCTCCAGTCTCCAGGTCCCCACCACATCTCCATCGGGACCCCCTCACGACCCCAAGCCCTCTCCCCTACTGCTCCCGGCAGCCTTCGCGGTTCTCCTAAGGGTGGGAATTGCCGCGGTTTTGGGTAGAAGCCTCGCCCCAACTCTCTGGCTCTCTCTGGAGAAATATTTCTGGGGCTGGGAGCTGTCCAGCACCTCGGGTCCTGACGGACCAACGATTCGCCTAGGTGCCATCACACCAGAAGGGGCTCAGGGCCAGACTCAGCTGGCTGGGAGCTTGGGAGTTCTCCTCCACCTAGGCTAACACTGCAAACCACACCTAGCCTGGGTGGGCATGGGTGCAGCTCTGGACATGGGCATCCATGGGTGCTGAGAACTGACCCAAGGGGCAACTTGACTCCTGCCCTATCTGAGGAGAATTGAAGGGTCAAGTGCCACCAGGCCACTCCCCTGGAATGCTGTCTCTGATAGAGTTAAATAAAAAACTGGGAGAGCTCAGGCCCTGCCTCCCTTCCCCCCATCTCTGCCTTGCCTCTGTTTCTGTTTTCCTAACTCTCTCCACCCTCCTCCTCTCTTTCCCTCCCTGCTGGGTTGGGGGCTGCTGAATTATCATTTCCCAGCTCTGCTAATGTGCTCCCTGCTGCGGGGAGGGATCATAATTCTGGGAGATGATTAAGTTTCAAATTGTTTTTCTGTGTGTTGTTGAAGATGAGGCTTTAATATGGTCCCTCCCCAGATAGGGAAACTGGCCTGGCCCCAGCTGCTTTCCCTATCCTCCTTTGCCAGCCCTCTCCTCTCTGATAGACCAGGTCTGGGCACATGTCCCTTTGTGTGCCCTCTGAACTTATGCAGGGGGATGGGGGGTGGGGTGGTGGACCTACCTTTGACTCAAACAGGAATACATATAATGTGGTGGTGAGAAATACTGGTTTTGAAGTCAGACAAGTCAGGATTCAAGTCCTAACTCTGCCACTTACTATCTGTGTGATCTTGGATGAGTTAAACTGCCTGAGCCTCAGTTTCTTCATCTATAAAATGAAGATACTTTAACAGTTGCCTCATAGAGAGCTTTGTGTGTTTAAATCCATAATGCATGTCAAATGCTTAGCAGAGTGCCTGGCTCACGGTAAAACTTGATGAATATTAGTGGTTGTAAGTACGCACATACCCCATCCTGTGTGATCCTGCCTCCTCCATCCTTCCTAACTTTGTTCTTCAGTTTAGTAAATGTATATGTAATGCCTGCTATTTTCCAGGCACTGTGCAATAGAAATCAAGTATTCAGGAGTGAGGAGGTTGGTTTTCTTGCTTATCTCCCCTTAAGTACCCCTTCATTCGCTTCCTTTCCTCTTTTCAATTTAAGTTCACTCCCAGTTTACTCTCCCACATACTTCCAGCTCTTCCTTTATTATTCCTACTTCATTCGTTCTCTGCAGTCTTATCACTTCACCTTGATTCTTATCCTTCTCACACACACACACACACACACACACACACCTTTTATCTTCTACATGATTCTCCATCCCATTTGGGGCCATCATACTAAATAAAGGTGGCTGAATTTTCAAGCTAGGAGAGAGAATCCTGAGTCATGCTCTGTGTGTGTGTGTGCATGCGTGTGTGTTTGTATCTAAGGATCACACACATTGAGTGTGCATTCAGTGGTGGATCTGTAACAGACTTCTGAACTCATACATTTGAACTGTGTACTTATTTGCCTTCTATCCCCTTTGTACAAGGCTTACAGCCCTTGAAATATGTCTATTTCTTTTCCTACTATCTACCTACTTTGCCCCGCCAAGAAGTCATTCCACAACTCTTTGAGGGCTTGATTCAGTGCAGGAAACAGAAACTACTCTAGGTGTTTTAAACTGAAGGGAATTTAATATAGGGAATTGAGTCCTTACAAAAATATGTTTAAAGATTTGTGGAGTGGACTCCTAGAAGCTGTACCAAGAGGGCTAGGACATATTCCATAATCAGAAATGGGGACTCAAAAGGCCACCATCGGTACTATTGAATTAAAGAACACACTGCCAAAGCTTTGCCATCTAGGAATTAGGAAGAAGAGACCAGGAAGCTGGAATGACTGTTGCAGGAGAACTGCACCTCTCCAGAATCCTGCTTACCAGCAGAAAGCCCAAAATAGTAGAAAGGAGGCCTTTCCCACTTTTCTGCCTTCCAGTCACACAAGTGCACTTAACTGTAAGGGAGTCAGGGAAATGTAGTCTAGCTTTCTAGTCTCTAGAACACAGTAGAAGAAAGCAACAGTAGAGGATGCATGCCCACTGACCCTGTTCAACACTAATTTGGACCTTGCCCTTTAGCAGTTCACAGACTAGAGGAGAAAACATCAGGATCAATGCAGGCTAAAAAGATAAGCCGGAAAGTATCTGTGACAGACCAAATTTCAGCCGCATGGGACCTTAATGGTCTTAAACTGAGTCCAGACCTACTTTGGAGCTCAGGCTCTGCTAATCACTGGAGGAATAAAACTGAGGTGAGCGCACGAGGGAGAGGTGGGGAAAAAAGAGACCATGACCTGGTGTCCACAATAGTTCTCATCTTCTAGACGGGGCTCTACGCAATAATCCAGGACCCTAAGTGAGATCCCAAGAAAACAGAACCCATGCTCCGTGGTAGACCCTCCCTCATACTGGCTGGGTTGGGTTTATGTGACCCTGTGTGGCTCATCTATCACTTACCTCAAGCCATCAGTCTAAAATGAGCCCTCAGGATCACCTCTGGGAGAAGAGAAGTCCAGAGGGAAGGCTAAAGTGGGCCCGACTTTCAAGCAGGAGGGCCTGAACCCAGGCATGTTTTCCTGGGGAATATCCAGGAACTGGCACCTTCTAGCAGTATGTATCTGCTTCCTCCTGCAATTCCAGATGTTTTGGCATCTTTCCTCTTCTTTGACTCTAGGAACCAGGAGCTGAGTCTAGGTGCTTCTAGGACAAGATCCCAAATAAACCCCAAGTTTATAAATGGTGTCAGTTTCTATCTTCTGAGTAAGTATGAAAGTCTAAGGATAAGGGATAGGCTGGCATTTCTTCATGGGCTTAAAATTGTTGTTCAGTCACTAAGTCGTATCTGACTCTTTGTGACCCCATGAACTGCAGCACACAAGGCTTCCCTGTCCTTCACTATCTCCCTGAGTTTGCTCAAACTTTTGTCCATTGAGTTAGTGATGCAATCTAACCATCTCATCCTCTGCTGCCCCCTTCTCCTCTTGCCCTCAATCTTTCCCAGCATCAGAATCTTTTCCAGTGAGTCGGCTCTTCACATCAGGTGGCTAAAATATTGGAGCTTTGGCATCAGTCCTTCCAATGAATATTTAGGGTTGATTTTCTTTAGGATTGACTGGTTTGATCTCTTTGCAGTCCATGGTCCACTGGAGAAGGGAATGGCAAACCACTTCAGTATTCTTGCCTCGAGAACTCCATGAACAGTGTGAATAGGGCTTAAAATGGAAGGTAGTATATCCCGGTGGGTAAAAACTTGGCCTCTAGAGTCCTGTCCTGACTCAACTGCTTTCTAGTTTGGCCCTAGGTGACCTTGGGCCAATGACATAATCTCTCTGAGCTTGTTCCCCATCTGTAAAAGGGAATAATACATACTTGCCTCTCAAGACGGTTGGAGAACTAATTGAAATAATTATATATGTAACTATTGTTAAGTGCTTGATTCAGTTCTTGACACATAGTAAGCTTTCAGTAAATGCCAGCTGTTAGTATTTTGTTATTATTATTGATGTCGTACTTTCTCAGACAATACAATACAAAAAGCTTCCATTTTATTTACCAGGAGATATCTAGAAGAGGGGCATCCTCATACAAGGCTTGCTCTAGAAGTACGAGTTCTTAGTCATGATTGGGAAAAGTAGGGAGCCAGACCAGGCAGGATGCCCCTCTTTCTTCCAGCTGAGAAGTCTCTGTCAGCTTAAATCCTAGGGCTGTCCCTGTGTGGACCCATTCAGACATCTTAACATCACCCAGGGAAGTGGACCTGATGTCACTCTGGCAGGTTAGGAAAGGCAAGACTAGTAATATTGACAGGCCCAGGATTTTAAAAGTTTGGAATTATCTGCTCTGACCTTTTGTGCCCCCTTTCCTCCTTTCCTTTCCTCAAACCCTCCAACTCCATTTGAATTTTATTGAACATCTACTATGTACCAGCAACATGTTAGGCACTGGGGGTACAGTGAAGATCAGAGAAAAAGACAGCCCCTAACCTCCTGGGGGCTCTCAGTTTTATTGCAGCCACAAACTATGCAACTATAATGACACAAATAATCATTTAATTACAGTTATAGTGGATGTATTTAAGGAAAATGACAGAGAGTAATGAGAGTGGATGATGGAGGAACGTAACCTCCCTTGTTAGTCTAGAGGAAGAGGGAGCAGCAGGGAAGGCCAGAGCAGACCTGAAGAATGAGTAAGAGTCAGCCAGCCAGGCAGGGGGAAGTGCCCTGGGCAAAGGGAGTTCCTGCCAAAATGTTAGATGATAACTTTATGGTGTGTTGCCTTCACCAGAGGTATTTGATTCTTGACTGGGGACTCCCAGAGGGATAAATATTTAATGGTGGGGTTTTTGAGAGACATGTGACCAGCTGATAGGGTAAGGAGGCCTTCTCAGCAGCATTCGAACCACACCATGTGGCCAGGAAGCCTATCTCTGGGTATGCGTTCTGTGTTGGAATGTAAATGCTTGTTTGAGACTGTGAATGTAGGTGCAGGTGTGTATGAATAAATGCAGAGCTATAAGTAATAATTTTGACATCTGGGCCATGCAGCAGAAACATATCTTTAAATCCAGGGATATGCCAATTCATGGGGGAGATGCAGGAGAACCAAGAAGGAAAACTTCCCCTGCATGCACATAGAGCCCCCACCAGTTAAACCCCGCACCCTTGACCTTGGACATCTCAGATCATCCATCTCTGCCAAGTGTCAGGGGCAGACTAAGCAGCCCTGCTAGTGAAGCATTGGTATTGAAGGTGGGGGAGGAGGAGAGGCTTTAAAATTTGCACAGTCTTTTAGAAAATTGATATTTAGAACATCAGCATCCTCCATATTTTTGTTCCTGGGCCCTCGCTGAGTGCCACGTGCTCAGTTGTGTCCAACTCTTTGCAACCCCATGGACCATAGCCTGCCAGCCTCTTTAGTCCATGAAATTTTCCATGCAAGAATATTGGAGTGGGTTGCCATTTCCTCCTTCAGGGGATCTTCCAGACCCAGGGATAGAACCCTCATCTCCTGTGTCTCCTGCATTGCAGGAAGATTCTTGACCTGCTGAGCCATTGGGGAAGCCCCTGGTGAGTGAGCATACCTTTATTGAGACTTTGAATGTATGCATACATCTATATGTGTGTGAATGCTGACTGTACGTGCTTATGTGGGTATGAATAGGTGTTTGGGACCAGTGTCAACTGTGATAACTAAGAGTCTGGGGCCGGCAGGCATGTTCCTGTGTTCTTCCTCTCCCATTATGCCTGTCTCCACTGATCTCATGAGATGCAGAGGCTAGGATTATCTGCTGGTCAGGGCCGAGTCCTTTCATATTCATGGACCGAAAATGTACTGACCACAAGGCAAGCAGAAATAATATGCTCACCTTCACCTCCATCCCATAAAGCAAGTGGAACCTGGGCCCTTTGCAGTGAATGAGCTTCAATAATTCATCCCAGCTGCGGGTGTGGTATTGACATAAAGCTAATTTAACACTGGGGAAGCCAAGGGAGGTGAGGAGCAATTATGCCTTCACCTGCAGCCTGGTCACTCTGCTAGCTCTCTGATGCTATGTTGGAAAGCAGAATCCTAGAGTGGGAAAAGGTGGGGGAGGTGACTTGTCCCTTTCCCTGCTTGTAGGCAGTTGACTTTTTGAGGCTGTTAAGATGATGTTCTATTTTCTTCTTGAGAATATTCTTGAATAGAGGCTTCCCATCCCCATTTCAGGACTTAAACTTCCCCAAAGTGACAGAGATGTTTCTTAGGTCAGACCAAGTTCTCCTGTATCTCTTTCTGAGGAATCAAAATCATTGGCACTTTCTATAGGGTGTGATGGGTTTTGGAGAAGTGAGGTTGAGGGTTTTGCTGGACAGAGAGGGAATCTATGGTTAATGTTTTAAATGACATCCAAAAACTCCATTTGATTTTCTTTCTCAAAAATAAAAAACACTCATTCAACATCCAAAAAATGCTCATTGAGTTCCTTTCTTCCTTTATTCAATAAATGCTTAGTAAGCACCTACAGGTACTAGAAGAACCAAACAGTCTGAATCCTTGCCTTCATGTGGGTTTATATGATAACAGGAGAGAGAAACATTAAACAGATACACACATGAATAAGTGCAAACTGTTGCTAATGCTATTTATTTGTATTCATTCACTCGTTCAAATACCAAGACAATGAGGGAGAGTAATAGGGAACAGCTTTGGAAGAAAAGGCCTCTCTGGAGCCCTGAAGGTTGAGTAGCCTGGGGAAGAGAGTGGGAAGAGTAAAGCAGGGGAGGGAAAGGCACGTGTTCAGTGCTTTGCTTCTTGCTGCAAGTAGATGGTGAAGCTTTCCTGGGGCCTGATGGGAGAAAAGGAATTGGAAAAGAAAGAGCTGAGTTCAAATTCTGCCTTTGCCACTTTATACTTAGGTGGCCTTGGGCAAGCTACTTCTCTCTTTCAAGTCTCAGTCACCTCTTCTATAAAATGGAGATGGTAACATTTCCCACTTTATAGGACTGTTGTGAAAAATTAAGTAAAATAATGTTCTAAAGTGCTTACCAGTGCTTGGCATATGGTAAGTGTCAATAAATTACTATTATTGCTATTATGATTATCCTCAAACGCTCCAAGTTCTTTATTACCCCCAGGCTTTGGCACAGTTTGTTCCCTCTGCCTGGATCACACCCCATTTCCTTTACTTGCTTATATGCATCTGTCAAGTAACAGCTGAAATGTATTTCCCTGGAAGGACTTTCCTGACCCTAGATCAATGGCTCTCAAACTTTAGTGCATGTAAGAATCGTGTGTGTGTGTGTGTGTGTGTGTGTGTGAGGATGGCTTATTACAAAGCAGATTCTCAGTCTGACAAAGTACCATGGTAATGTAAGATGAAACATCATGGGAAACTGAAACTGAATGAGAGATACACAGGAACTCTCTACTATCTTTGCAACTTTTCTGTAAATCTAAGATTATTCTAAAATATTAATTTAAAAGTTTATTTAAAAAAGATTCCTATGCAAGTCACAGCATAATGAGATAACACCACATACTATTAAAATGAGAGAGAGAGTAAGAAGTGCTGGCTAGGGTGTGGAGAAACAGAAACACTTGTGCACTGTTGGTAGGAATGTGAAATGGTACAGCCACTTTGGAAAATAGTATGACAGTTCCTCAAAAACTTAAAATAGAATTACCATGTTCCACCAATTCCAATTCTGGGTATAACCCTGAAAGAATTCAAAACAGGGTCTCAAAGAGATATTTATACACCCATGTTCACAGCAGCACTATTCACAGTGGAAGCAGGCCACATGTTCCTTGAAGGATGAATCACTAGATGAAAAGTGGTATATACATGCAATGGAATATTACTCAGCCTTAAAAAGGAAGGAAATTTTGACATATACTGATGTTCAAGCAGGTTTTAGAAAAGGCAGAGGAACCAGAGATCAAATTGCCAACATCCACTGGATCATGGAAAAAGCAAGAGAGTTCCAGAAAAACATCTATTTCTGCTTTATTGACTATACCAAAGCCTTTGACTGTGTGGATCACAATAAACTGTGGAAAATTCTTAAAGAGATGGGAATACCAGACCACCTGACCTGCCTCTTGAGAAATCTGTATGCAGGTCAGGAAGCAACAGTTAGAACTGGACATGGAACAACAGACTGGTTCCAAATAGGAAAAGGAGTACGTCAAGGCTGTATATTATCACCCTGCTTATTTAACTTATATGCAGAGTACATCATGAGAAACGCTGGACTGGAAGAAACACAAGCTGGAATCAAGATTGCTGGGAGAAATATCAATAACCTCAGATATGCAGATGACACCACCTTTACGGCAGAAAGTGAAGAGGAACTAAAAAGCCTCTTGATGAAAGTGAAAGTGGAGAGTGAAAAAGTTGGCTTAAAGCTCAACATTCAGAAAATGAAGATCATGACATCCGTCCCATCACTTCATGGGAAATAGATGGGGAAACAGTGGAAACAGTGTCAGACTTTATTTTTTTGGGCTCCAAAACCACTGCAGATGGTGACTGCAGCCATGAAATTAAAAGACACTTACTCCTTGGAAGGAAAGTTATGACCAACCTAGATAGCATATTCAAAAGCAGAGACATTACTTTGCCAACAAAGGTCCATCTGGTCAAGGCTATGGTTTTTCCTGTGGTCATGTATGGATGTGAGAGTTGGACTGTGAAGAAGGCTGAGTGCCGAAGAATTGATGCTTTTGAACTGTGGTGTTGGAGAAGACTCTTGAGAGTCCTTTGGACTGCAAGGAGATCCAACCAGTCCATTCTGAAGGATATCAGCCCTGGGATTTCTTTGGAGGGAATGATGCTGAAGCTGAAACTCCAGTACTTTGGCCACCTCATGCGAAGAGTTGACTCATTGGAAAAGACTCTGATGCTGGAAGGGATTGGGGGCAGGAGGAGAAGGGGACGACAGAGGATGAGATGGCTGGATGGCATCACTGACTCGATGGATGTGAGTCTGAGTGAACTCTGGGAGTTGGTGATGGACAGGGAGGCCTGGCGTGCTGGGATTCATGGGGTCACGAAGAGTCGGACACGACTGAGTGACTGAACTGAACAATATGGATGTAACTCGAGGACCTTAATGCTAAGTGAAATAAATCAGTGACAAAACAATGAATACTATATGATTCCATTTATACGAGGTATTTAGAGTAGTCAAATTTATACAGATGGAAAATAAAATAGAGTTACTAGGAGCTTGAAAAAAAGGAAACTGGAGGTTTTTTTTTAATGTGTTTAGAGTTTGTCTTACAAGATGAAAAAATTTTGGAGATAGGTTGCACAGGAATGTGAATATACTTAACACTCTTGAACTGTATACTTTTTTAAAAAGTTAAGACGGTAAATTTTATATTATGTATATTTTACCACAATTTAAAAAATTCAGATAGCAGATTCATAGGCCCCATCTTCAGAGGTTTTGACTCAGTGAAGAAATGGAAAAGCTGACCCTAAAATTCATATGGAATTACAAGGGACCCTGACTAGCCAAAATAATCTTGAAAAAGAACAAAGTTGGAAGATTCACATTTCCTGATTTCAAAACTTACCATAAAGCTACAATAATTAAAATAGTGTGGTACTGGCATAAGGATAGACATATAGATCAGTGGAATAGAATTGGGTTCAGAAATAGACTCATATAATCTATGGTTAATTGAGTTTTGACAAGAATGTCAAGAATATTTTATGGAGAAAGAATAGTTTCTTCAACACTTGGTGCAGAAAAAACCAGAGATCCTTATGCAAGAAGAAAGAAGAGAAGAGGGAAGAGAAGAAGAGAAGCTGGACCCCTACTTTACACTATACATAAAGATTAACTCAGTGTGGATCAAAGGCCTGAATATAAGAGCTAAAGCTATTACACTGTGAGAAGAATGCATAACAGCAAATCTTCATGACCTGGGTTTGGCAACGGTCTTACATGTGACACCAAAAACACAAGTAACAAAAGAAAAAATGGACATATTGGACATCATTGAATTTAAAACTTTTGTGCATTGAAAGACACCATTAAGAAAGTGGAAAGACATTTTTCAAGTTATATTTCCAATAAGGTTCTATATGGAACTCTTACAACTCAGCGAAGAAAAGACAAATAACCCAGTTTAAAAATGAGCAAAGGCCTTGAATAGACATTTTTCCAAAGGAGATTGTACAAGTAGCCAATAAGTACATGAAAAGATGCTCAACATCATTCATTAGTCAGGGAAACGGAAATCAAAACCACAATGAGATACCACTTTACATCCCCTAGAATGGCTGTACTAAAACCAACAGAGCAAGCAAACAAACGAACTCACCAAAACAAAAAACAACTGTTGGCAAGGATGTGATGACCTTGGAGCCCCTGTACATTTCTGGTGAGCATGTGAAATTGTGCAGCCACTGTGGAAAACAGTTTGGTGGTTCCCTAAAAAGCTAAACATAGAATTAGCATGTGACCCAACAATTCCACTTCTAGGTATATACCCAAGAAAATTGAAAACAGATACTCAAATACTTGTGCATGTATGTTCACAGCGACAATATTCACAATAGCCAAAATGTGGAAACAATCCAAATGCCCATCGATGGATGAATGGACAAACAAAATATAGTATATTCATCTAATGGAATATTATTCATCAATAAGAGGAAATGAAGTGCTGGCATATGCCACAACATGGAGGAACCTCAGGAATATTACAGGTTGAAGAAAACAGGCACAAAGTGTTATATGTCATATGTGTGTAATTTCATTCAGATGAAATATCCAAGATAGGTAAATTCATGGAAAGCAGGTTAGTGGTTGCCAAGAGATGGGGGGAGGGGAACATGAGGAATGACTGCTGGATGGGTGATGAAAATGTTTTGGAGCTAAATAGAAGTTATGATTGCACCACATTGTGAATATGCTAAATGCCACTGAAATGTATACTTTTAAAGCTATTGTTTGTTGTGTAAATTTTGCTCCGATGAAGAAAAAAGCAGATTCCTGGCCCCACCTTCAGAGTCTTTGACTCAGTAGATCTGGTATGAAGCCCAGGAATCTGAATTTTCTGCAAAGACCTTAGGTGCCTGATGCAGGTACAGGTAAATATTTTTGAGAAACCATCTTAAGTCTCCTGTTGACTATACTTTCCCACAGGACCTAAGCTTTTCCTTTTGTTCATTGCTTCATTGTTCAGTGGCTAAGTCATGTCAGACTCTTTCTGACCCTACAAACTGCGGCATGCCAGGCTTCCCTGTTCTTCATTATTTCCCAGAGTTTTCTCAAACTCATGTCCATTGAGTCAGTGATGCTATCTAGCCATCTCATTCTCTGCTGCCCCCTTCTCCCCTTGCCCTTGATCTTTCCCAGCATCAGGGTCTTTGCCAATGAGTCAGCTCTTCGCATCAGGTGGCCAAAGAATTGGAGCTTCAGCTTTAGCATCAGTCCTTCCAATGAGTATTCAGGGTTGATTTTCTTTAGGATTGACTGGTTTGATCTCCTTGCTGTTTAAGGGACTCTGAAGAGTCTTATCCAGCACCACAATTAGAAAACATCAATTCTTCGGCACTCAACCTTCTTTATGGTCCAGCTCTCACATCATACATGGCTACTGGAAAAACCATAGCTTTGACTATACGGACCTTTGTTGGCAAAGTGATGTCTCTGCTTTTTAATAACACTGTCCAGGTTTGTCATAGCTTTTCTTCCAAGGAACAAGCGTCTTTTAATTTCGTGACTGCAGTCACTGTCCACAGTGATTTTGGAGCCCAAGAAAATAAAACCTGTCACTGTTTCCACTTTTTCCACATCTATTTGCCATGAAATGATGAAAGTGAAAGAGGAAAGTGAAAAAGTTGGCTTAAAGCTCAACATTCAGAAAACTAAGATCATGGCATCCAGTCCCATCACTTCATGGCAGCGCATCCAATGTTTCAACTCCCGTCTCTCCATGAGTTTCACTGAGTGATGAAGTGTATCCTCCCTGGTGTGGAAACTAGCACACTCTGGTTGGGAAAGGCCTTCCCCAGGACCCAGATTGGGGTCCCCATGGGAAGGCACACAGCTAGGGAGCTCCTGGCCAAGCCTGGGGACAGCAATTTCGGTTCTGGGGCCCTCAGACATGGCATCTAGAGGTACACACCTCTGTTGGCATCTCTTGGCTGGAAGACTTAGCCAGGTTTTCCCGGCCTCCTGGCTGAGCCCAGTGCCTTTTGGCTGGGTGGCTGCCTCCGCGGTACCTTCAAGCATACTGTCAGCAGAGTGGCTTCCCTCGCTGTCACTCAGCTGGGCCTGAGCCATCCTGCTGTCTCCTGTGCAGACTTCTGAGGCCCCACCACACTGCAGGAAGCATGATGGAGTCCAGAAGGTGTAGGTGAGACATCCCAGAAGATGGCCAGAGCCTCACGCCTGGACCTCTCCGATGAGGCCTGCAAAATGCAGTTTTCTCTTCACTGCTCTTACCCCTCCCATCCAGGCTCCCTAGGGTTACCCTCCCCTCTGTGTCTTCTCTGAGGGGGCGAGTGAAGTTTCCCAGCTCTGCACTAAGCTTATGACTGTCAATTAACCCTAAATCACCAACCACCGCCCCCCACAGACTTATATTTACATACCAGATATCACAAAAATAGGAAGACAGTGTGTCTCAAAGGAAAAACCAGAGCGTTTAAAATTTTTATTACTGGCTAATTACGTGGCATTTCTCCAAGGCCCCCGATATTTCTCTCAACATGAAAAAAGTCACTTCCTTTAAGCACATACTATACACTAGGAAACAGAGCTTAATACTTCCATGCATTACCCCGTTCAATCCTCACAGGACCCTACCAGGTATACGATGCTTTAGAAGCTTAATTGTAGAATATAACAGATACACAGAAGATGTCTAAAACATGTATATGAACTCTTTGACACATACTTGTCCCCTATAATATATTAATATAATAACAATATTATAACATTGGTAGATCATGTATCATTATCACATATATCTGTGGTAAACATTCCCTTATTTTTCTTTATAGTTTTATTACCCATGTATGCTGCAGTCCATGGGGTCGCAAAGAGTCGGACACAACTGAGCGACTTCACTTTCACTTTTCGCTTTCATGCATTGGAGAAGGAAATGGCAACCCACTCCAGTGTTCTTGCCTGGAGAATCCCAGGGACGGGGGAGCCTGGTCTGCTGCTGTCTATGGGGTCACACGGAGTCTGAAGAGCGACTTAGCAGCAGCATGCATTCCTAGGGCTTTCCAGGTGGCGCTAGTAGTAAAGAACCTGCCTGCCAATGCAGGAGACATAAGAGTGGTGGCTTGGGAAGATCCCCTGGAGAAGGACATGGCAATCCACTCCTGTGTTCTTGCCTAGAGAAGCCCATGGGCAGAGGAGCCTGGCAGGTTATATATATAGTCCACTGGGTTGCAAAGAGTTGAACACTTCCGAAGCAACTTAGCACATGCATTACTAAATCGTATAGTTTTCTTTTGTTTCTTTTAAAACTATACATGAATGGAATAATACAATATATACCTTCTAAAGGTTTTTCCTTATCATGAATCTATGTAGAATTCATTTATGTTGTTTCACATATCTGAAGTTAACTAGTATTCATTGGTATATATTCCACTATATGAAATACCACAATTTATATTTCCATTCATTATAGATGGGCATTGGGGTTGTTTCTCCTTTTCAGACCACACAAACATTCTTGTACATGAGTTCTGGTGTACATGGGTCCATAATTCTCTAGAGCACATATATAATTAGTAATGGAATTGCTGCATCATAGAATATGAGTATCTTCAGCTGTGATGAACAATCCCAAAGATTGTTTTTCAAAGTGGTTGTGTTTCGTGTTGTGTTTATCCCTCTCATTTTACTGATGAGGACACGGATACTCAGGATCACTGGTTCCAAGTGGAGGGGAGCTAGGATTTATACCACGTCAATCTGACTTTGAAGGTCAGGCTCTTAACCAGCTCACTACCTACCCTCTGCTCTAATTAAGGTATACTCAACTGCTGTAACTAGAAAACCAGTAATAACTCAGTAGTTTAAAATATAAATCTCTCATATAATGGTCTGAAGGGAATGTTTCAGATCAGTAGGCAGTTCTGTTCTACAAGCCATTAAGAAATCTAGGTTACTCTAGGACTTTGTCATGAAATACGTGGTTGAGGCCAGATTGCTGCCATGTTCGAGATCCAGCTGGCGAGAGAGTGGAATCATGTGTAAGCCCTACTGGTCCAGTGCCTAAGACTCCACACTCCCAGTGCAGGGGCCCAGGTTCGATCCCTGATCAGAGCTAGATTCCCCACAGCTAAGCATTTGCATGCTGCAGCTAAAGATCCTGTATGTTACAACAAAGATTAAAGATTCCATGTGCTTCAACTAAGACCCAGCACAGCCAAATGAATAAATAAAGCAAGATTTTATGTACATGTAAGGTTTTATAAATTTGGCCTGAAAGTGCTCTATATCACTTCTTAGTCTCCTGGCTATACCTAGCTGTGATGGATGGTGGAAAATATAGACTGACCAGACAGACATATCCCAGCTCAAATCTGTTACCACGGACAGGGGGGAAGATGGATTTTGGTGGATAATTAGCCCCCTCACCACAATGTTTTGCCTCCCCTCCCCCCATTATTTCTAGAGTTGTTTCTTCCTTGCTTACCTTACTAATAATGTTCCTCTTCTTTTCTGTCTCATGGCAATCTCAAGGATAAATTCTGTAACCAAGTAGTAGGTTTCAGTTCAAGAAGAAGGTAATGGGGGCGGGGGTAGGGGGCTTGCCTGATAGCTCAGTTGGTAAAGAATCCTCTTGCAATGCAGTAGACCCGGGTTTGAGTCCTGGATCGGGAAGATCTGCTGAAGGGATAGGCTACCCATTCCAGTATTCTTGGGCTTCCCTGATGGCTCAGCTGGTGAAGAATCCACCTGCAATGCGGGAGATCTGGGTTTGATCCCTGGGTTGGGAAGATCCCATGGAGAAGGGAGCAGCTACCCACTCCAGTATTCTGGCCTGGAGAATTCCATGAACTATACAGTCCATGGGGTTGCAAAGAGTGATACTCGACTGAGTGACTTTCACTTTCAGGTAGTTGCTGAGCAAACTGAACAGAAGTGCCCTCGTATACCATCTCATTCTCTTTAATAATCTTATTTTGAGGGCTTACTTCAAGACACTGAGCACATACAGAGACATCCAGCATGTCTGTTTATCATATAAGGGAGTTTCAGAAAACAGCTCGTGTGGATGAAGAGTTAAGGACATGTGCACCTACAGAGTGAGCTTAGAACCAATCAATCACAGAGTCCCAGATATATAGCCATGTCCTGCCCTGCAGGGAGAGCCCCACAGAGCACATGCAGAGAAACTTGGACTGGATGGAATATACATAGGGAGGGAATGTCCTTCACAGTTCAGTTCAGTTCAGTCGCTCAGTCGTGTCCGACTCTTTGCGACCCCATAAATCGCAGCACGCCAGGCCTCCCTGTCCATCACCAACTCCCGGAGTTCACTCAGACTCAGGTCCATCAAGTCAGTGATGCCATCCAGCCATCTCATCCTCTGTCGTCCCCTTCTCCTCCTGCCCCCAATCCCTCCCAGCATCAGAGTCTTTTCCAGTGAGTCAACTCTTCGCATGAGGTGGCCAAAGTACTGGAGTTTCAGCTTTAGCATCATTCCTTCCAAAGAAATCCCAGGGCTGATCTCCTTCAGAATGGACTGGTTGGATCTCCTTGCAGTCCAAGGGACTCTCAAGAGTCTTCTCCAACACCACAGTTTAAAACATCAATTCTTCAGCGCTCAGCTTTCTTCACAGTCCAACTCTCACGTGCTAAGGAAAAATCTCACACTGAGTAATCCCTCCCTCTGAGCAATAAGGGGTCTTAAGGCGCTTGGTCTGTGGAAATTGTCATTTGTTACATTCAAAGGGTCTGTGAGTCTCCTGATACCTAGAAAGTGAATGAAGTCGCTCAGTCGTGTCCGACTCTTTGCGACCCCATGGACTGTAGCCTACCAGGCTCCTCTGTCCATGGGATTTTCCAGGCAATAGTACTGGAGTGGATTGCCATTTCCTTCTCCAGGGGATCCTGACCCAGGGATCGAACCTGGGTCTCCCGCATTGTAGACAGACACTTTACCATCTGAGCCACCTAGAGGCACCCTCAAATAGAAGGGGCTATAAGGAGGTGAGTTTTCTGTATCTATGGGGAAAGTCTGAATGGATTAGGTAGAAGACAGGATAAGATGACCTGTAGGTGCTGCCCAAATCAGGGCCTGTGTTCTAAGGTTAGATGGATATTGTTCTAAGATGTCAGACATCCTGAACCATAACTACTAATCTTTTCTTCTGCCTCATGGAAAAGAGGGTGCCCCCTTTCTGCTGCAAATGGCCTATCCTGAGAAAGCTGGAGGAACAGTGGGGCAAGAGTTGGGAGTGAGTAGGGTGAGGATCAGAAAGACAGGAATGTGTCCTGGCTCCAAGCTAGTCAGGCAAATCTCTTAACTACCCTCAGCATCAATGTCTCATCTGTAAAATGTAACTGTATCTGAGGAAGAAACAATAATCATCCCCATTTTACAGGCTCAGAGTAGTTTTACAGGCTCATTTTAGAGGCTCAGAGTAGTTAAGGTGCTCAAGAATTCACTATGCAAAGTGAAGTCAGGATTCAGACTCAGGCAGTCTGACTCTAGAAGTGAAGCTCAAAGAATCACTACTGGGGTGGGGTGTGCAGGGGCGGAGGTGGGGTGTAGAAAGAGATACTCTTTAATTAGTTTAATAAGACATCCACTGTGAGATGGAGAGTAAGTGTCTTGGCGTGAAGGGAGGGCAGTACTGTGTGTGGGCAGGAGGGAGAAGGAACAGACTGGAGTCTCTCCTGCCGTTTCTTTGTCGGGTTTGCAGGCACCAAGCAACAGCCATGTTAACGGGGGCCTAGGGCGCCTGCCCCGCCCCTTCAGAAGAGGACCTGCCGCTGCCTTCTCCACGGGGTGCCACTCACTCCCTTCCTCCTGGCAACCAAGGTTTGGAGGAGGGGGGAGGGGTACAGCGGTGGGCACAGTTTATGCTCCTCCAGAGCTTCCGAGCAAGATTTCCCCAAAAAGCCGTATTAAATAAATAAAAGGAAATTCAGCAGATGGAAACATAAATCAATGAAAACTCCCATATGAGTGCAAAGATTTATGTCAAAAAACAAAACATCAACATCTGGGAGCTGCCGCGTCTCCTCTTGGCTGCTCATTTGGAATGGATTCTCGCTGTCTCTTTCCGCCCCTTTCTAGCTCTGGAAGAGGACAGAGAGAAAAAATAAAACCCATTTTTAAAACAGTCATTTTTTAATCAGAAATGAACGCTGTTTTCTCCCTCAAGGGTGGAGGGAACGTGATCCGGACTACGGGGGGCATCGCCGGGAGAGAGGGCCCTCGGCAGGACGCCGAGGGGCGCCCCTCCTTCCCCACACCCCCGCGGCTCTCTGGGGTCCGATACCTCCAGATTTCACAGCTGCCGCGGCAACGCTAGCATACATACCAGTGCCCACCGCACTGCGGCCGCGCTCCACGACTCCAGGCGCCCGCGCGCCGACCCCTCACGTGGGTGAAGGAGGCCTGCGCAGAGGCGGCTGGGTGCCCGCCCCTACCCGCAGTCCGGCCCGCCGCCAGGGAGCTCATCTGCGGGCGAGCCTCTGCGTGAGTTCCTCCAGTTCCCGGGAGAAGGACTGGGAACATGCTGAGAATAAAATGCAGGCTTTGAGGATGAAGCGCACGGACTGAAGACGACGTTTAGCCCATTACGTTGAGCCACTCAGGGATTAAGAGGGCAAGCATTGGCATCCTGATGGTTCAAATCCCATATCGGTCACTGCCAACTGGTTGACCTTGAACAAGTTAACTTCTGAGCCAGGGTTTCATCATCTGTAAAATGGGAATAATATCACCACCCTCCTGGGGGACTGTGAAAAGTAAATGAGAAAACACACATAAAGTGCTCTATTCAGTACAAACACACATAAAATTGAATAAATGTTATCTATTATCATCATGATAAAGGCTTAGATTCTCACCATAACCTACAAGGCTCTGCATAATCCATGCTCCCAGCTTTCTGGCCTTGGAGAAGCCACTGACCACTCCATCCTAGTAGGCTCCAGTCACTAACTTTTGCACAGCAGCCTAGCTCCCTTGCACTTCGGGACCTTTGCACATGCTATTTCCTGTGCTTGGAAGGCTATTTTCCACCTTCCACTTCAACCCAGGCTGCCCATTCTTAGGGCTTCAGTTTACTTGTTACATCATCCAGGAAATTTCCTGATTCTCCATTACCACCCTCAAATGTAGTCTCTGCTTTTATACTCTCATAGCAGCCCAGGCTTCTTACTAGCAATGCTCCAGTTGTAATATATCATCATTTTGGTTATATCTTTAATGTCTGTCACTCCCTGGACAGTTCATACCATGAGGCCTGGAGTGCAACCTGTTCCATTCCTTGTGGAATCCCCAGCCCCCAGGACAGTGACTGATGTAGGCCCTCTATTTGTGGTGAAATGATGGGACTCTGAGACCAGAGAATCTTGAATCTTCTATATTGTTTTACCACTTCCTTCCAACAATAAATGTATTTATTGAGCAGCGCACCAAGGGCACAGATTCATACAATTCTGTTGCTGACCTACTAGAGCTCATAGTCTGATAGCAGAGATAGACATGTAAATAGAGGACAACACAGATAGGGTAGAGACAACAGAGTGTGTGGCGGGGATGGGGAAGACTGTGTCTACAAGGATAGGACCCTTGGTTCCAGGTGGTCTAAGTTGACTAAAGTTCATGCTTGACCTGCATTATCTTACTAAAACTCACAACTATTAGATAGGCTTATTATCATCCCTGTCTTCACCAATGGCTCAGCAGCTAAGAATCCTCTTGGAATGCAGGAGATGCAGGTTCAACCCCCGGGGTCCGGAACTGGAGGAGGAAGTGGCAACCCACTCCAGTATTCTTGAGTCAAAACTCCCATGGACAGAGGAGTCTGGTGGGCTACAGTCCAAAGGGTCGAAAAGAGTTGGACATGTTTGAGCGAGTGAGCAGTTATCATCCCTATTGTACAGATGAAGCATAGAGGTTAAACAGCTTGCCTGGGATCCCAAAGATAGCCATGGCAGAAGTGGCATTCAAAGAGGGGTGGCATTCTGCTTCAGGCCCAGAGCTCTTAACTACTTGGCCTTCTGCCTCAGAGCAAAGGGCTTTCAGTGAGGTTACTCTTCCTGCCCCACGACCCCAGTTCTGGTTCTGGACCAAGTGACAGTGGGGCACTGCCCCTCACCATGCTCCTGCTGGTAGAAATCCCGCCACCCAAGCAGCAGACAGGGAGGTGGGAGCACCAGGCTGAGGGGCACGTGAAAGCTGTACACCCTGTTCCACACAAGAGCTTAATGAGGAGTGTTCACAGGGCAGCAAAGGGGACGTGCAACAGCTCAGCTAAAAACAGGAGTGCCTCTGGCTTCTCTGCTGCCGAGCCCCAGCTCTGGAGGGAGGCCCCAGCCTAAGCCGGCTCAGTGCCCTGAGGGTGTTGTTCTCACCGTTCACACCCACCCCGAAGCTCCACTGATCCTGCTACTTCTCCTCTCATCACCCCCAGGGCTTTTTTTTTTAAAGGTTGGATTCACATCCTTCATTTGCTTTCTCAAAGGCAGCCCTGCCTGTTCTCCCAGATTCCAAGAATCAGCCAGCTTTTGGAGGGTTACAGGGGAACTGTTCTTCAGTCTTATCTGCTTGAGCCTGGTTGAGGCTAGGTCAGAATTCCTTCAAGGATCTGATGAGACCACTCCTCTTTTTCAGCTTGCCCCTCCTCCAGCTCTCAGAAAGCTGCATCTTTCAGCCAATGGCTCCTGCAAATTCTGACAGGAGGACCTGAGGTCACAGCAGGATATCCAATGGAAGAGACTAGCTGGTGATGTTGGGAAAGAGAACAAGGATAAGGCTGATAATAGCTGACATTTATCGATTCCTTTCTGTGTGCAGGGGTAAGCACTTCATGTGTGCTTGCCCAGTGAATCTTCACATCAGCGCTGTTAGGAAGGGACCCGTATTACCCCCATTTCACAGACAAGGAATTAAGGCTCAAAAATTCAAGTAACTTTGCCAAGTTCACTCAACTATAAAGTGGAGTTGGGGGTTACTTCCCTGGTGGTCCAGTGGTTAGGACTCTGTGCCCCCACTGCAGGAGGCATGGGTTCAATCCTTGGTCCAGGAACTAAGATCCCATATGCCTTGGGGCAACTAAGACCAGAAGCAGCCAAAAATAAATAAATAAAAACAAATAACAACAACACAGAAAGTGGTAGGGGATTCAAACCCAGGCCATTAGGACTCAGGAATTCACGCTCTTAACCACTCTACTCCTGTTTAGGAGTCAGCAGCCCAGAAGGATAGTCAAAGAAAGAGCAATGGACAGAGAACTGAAATGTGATCAATGCTGTTACTCAGTGTCAGGAGGAAGAAGCAATGGCAGAAACAGTAATCAGGAGGTAAACAAACACAGGAGATCCAGTACAAGGGAAGCTGGAGAGGAGACAGATTCAAGGACCTGACACAAAAGATGGCAATTTTTACAGGACTTGTGACTAGCTGGGTGTGGGTGTGTCTGACACTCTGGGGTGCAGATCATCCCAAAAGTCTCCTTCTGGAGATATCTAGAGAAAGAGAACTCAGTTCATTAACTCCAAGTCTTCAGTCCTGGGCTTTCCTGAGCTCCAGCTGCATCCTGTCTTTGGGGCTCCATTAAGCTGTCCCCCACTCCTCCATATTCTGATTAGACTTTTCTAAAAAGCTAGCTTCAACGAGTTTCTAATATTTGCAGTAAGACTCAAAAGTAATGTGGGGGTGGGCAGAGAAAGGAGCTGAATGAACCCTGAGTTCAAGGTTTATTCCTGAATGGTTAGGGGAAATGATACAGTTGACAGAAATAAGAAAGAGAGATGATGAAGCAGTTTGGTATGTGAGAGTTAAGGAGTGGATGGTCAACTGAGTCAAATGCTCTGGGTCAAGGAGGCTGACTGAGCAAGGGCCCACAGGTGGTTAATGAGGTGGTCTTTGATGACCCTGGTGACAGCTGTGTCAGAAGAACAGCGATGGAAGCTGGGGGGCAGCTGAAAAGTGAAGGAGTCAGGAAGGAATGGGAGGTGATGTGTGTGCTAATTAAGAAATCTGACAGTGGAGAGAATGAAATAGGAGCTGAAAAACACAGGAGGATCAAATAAAGGATGTTCTCCAAGATGGGAAAGGCCTGTGTATATTTCATAGAAAGAAAAAATAGATGAATGCTTGTCATGAGGGTCAGGATAATTATACAGACAAAGTTCTAGAAGAGATAGGAAGGGAATGGAACTAGGAACAAACACAGAGTTTAGCCTTAAGACAAAGAAAAGAGACAGACCTCTTCAAATGAGTCTGTATTCTTGTCATTTCCTTCGACTCACATTCATGCCTTACATTTATTTGGACAGTGTGAAGCTAAACATCCATATCTGTGCTCATAGCAGCTCTTCAAGTTAGAGCCTTCTTCATATCACCGTTTGTTGACCATGTGCCAGTCAATGATGTGTTACCTTGTGAGAAGGGTACAACTATCATTCCCATCTTACAGATGAGGAAACCAAGATAAAAGATTATAATTCACTTGACCAAGGTCACTTGGCTGGTAAGTAGGAGAGATGGATTGGAGGCCAGTCAGTCCCATTCCAGTGTTCTTCTGTGCTCTTCCTGAAATTTTAAGTTGAAAATGGTTGCCTCTAGGTAGTAGGGTGAGAGGGTAGAGAGCTGTGTGTGGCATGGGTCTGCAGGGTTTTGTTATAAGCTATATAAACACCGTTTTTTACTGGAGTAGGCTCTCCTTTAATAGACCATTTCTTAAGTGAGGGGTAGAATCCACTGAGCCTGGCACAGTCCCTGCTCTCAGCAGACGAACTCTTCCTTAACACAGTTCACACTTAGTTAGGTATGAACTGGTTGACGACCTGGCCAACCTCATGTCCAGATCCTACTGGGAATAGCAGGCTTTCTGTGACTTTTTGTTTGTTTTTCTAATACAAAATGAAAACAAAAAAACTTACACAAAGGAATGTCCCTTTAGTCCAATGGTTAAGACTCTGTGTTCCCAATGCCAGGGGCACAGGTTCGATCCCTGGTTGGGGAGCTAGGATCCCACATGCCACAAGGCATGGCCAAAAAAACCCCAACTTGCACAACACAAAGGAGTTTGCATTTTTTTAATAATACAAATTCCTACTAACAAAAAGCGAAAAGAACTGGTATTCGTGCTGAGGTGATGACTCAGCCTTCTCAGTGATGAGGGTGAGGTCATTGGCTAGAAGGGACAGGATGACGGTGAGGGCTTGACTTTCTTCAAACTGTCCCCCACACAGCAGCCAACAGCCTTTTAATATCCTATAAGCAGGCCTGATCATGCTTATCCTTCCTTCTTTGATGCTCTCCAGACAGAGTCGAGACATGGGGTAGGGGTGGGGACGATATAAAACTTTGTGATCTGATCTCACTTACCTCTCCAGAGTATAGGGCTATTGCTATCCCATACCACCCCTGCCCTAGCTATAGCCTATAGATCTTAAATTTTGCTCTCTTTGCCTCCCTGGGCCTTTACATCGGTTGTTTACCCTTCCTGACTTGTGTTTTCCCATCCCTTCTTCATCTGATTAGTTTCCATGCCTCATCATTCAGGTTCATCAGTTTAGAGGTCGGAGAAGGCAATGGCACCCCTCTCCAGTACTCTTGCCTGGAAAATCCCATGGACGGGGGAGCCTGGTAGGCTGCAGTCCGTGGGGTCTCGAACAGTCGGACACGACTGAGTGACTTCACTTTCACTGTTCACTTTCATGCATTGGAGAAGGAAATGGCAACCCACTCCAGTGTTCTTGCCTGGAGAATCCCAGGGACAGGGGAGCCTGGTGGGCTGCCATCTATGGGGTCACACAGAGTCAGACATGAGTGAAGTGACTTAGCAGCAGCAGTTTAGAGGTCACTGCCTCCAGGAAGTTTTCCTGACTTCCATACCTAGGTTATGAGCCTCCCCTGGGTGTTCCCATAGCACTCTGTACTTCCCCTACATTCCCTAATATCCATGCCCTTTTGTCTTCCCCTCAAACACTGATGCTCGGATGACCCTGTGAATTGTTTTAACCAACTGAGTGAAGAAGTGACCCTGGGCAGGTTCCAGGCCTAAGCCTGAAGAAGCCTGGCAGTTCCCACTTCTGTATATTTAGAAGCTCTGAGCCACTATTTATGAAGTTCAGCTACCCAGCTGGAGAGGCCCTGGGACTACATGAAGAAAGAGGCCTAGTTGAGTCTTCATATGACTCCAGTCCCAGCTGCCATCTGACTGCCACCTCACGACAGACCCCAAGTGAGACTAGCAAAATTGCCCAGCTGAGCCCAGTCAATTCACAGAACTGCAAGAGATGATAACATGATTGTTTTAAGCCACTAAATTTTGGAGAGTTTGCCGTGCTGCAATATATAACTAAAGGACAATTTGGGATTTTAATTGTCTATGAATTTGCTTACCCTGCCAGACTTCTGTCTCCATGAAGGCAGGGGTCACATCCAGTTTTTAAAAATTGTTATATACTCAGGACATTCCCCAACACAGAATAAGCTCTCATATACTTGATGAGTGCAAATTAAGAACGTCTGCAGAATGAAGGCAACAACAAATGTCTAGAACATTCACTGTGTTGACTATACAATGATATCAACAAAAGGTGATTAACTGGACATTTGGGCAGTAAGTTCCCAATGTAAGTGAGATAGCTTACCTTTGTAGAAGGATGTGCAGAGCTGCAAGGCAACACAGAGCAACCTTGGGAGCAGAAGAGAAAGGCTAATGGCTTGGGCCTGGAAGTTCAGGCCAAGGTAAAGGCAAGGGAACAAAAGTGTCATCCCCGATGGTACTCCCCTGGGCAGTGCTAAACAGGTGATCTGGCCTATCAGTGAGGACGACAGCTGCCCTCGCCAAGTACCCCTCACTCAAATGGTCTGTTAGTGTTCAAGGGCTTCTAGAGACAAGGGACACTGAAATACCATTCTACAAATAGGACTAGACATCATCTTCAAAATTTTTCAACTCACTTTAAACACGGAGGGCCTTCAGTGTATGTGGAATAAATACATTTCCACTCAAATCAATAAATCCCATGGCTGAGGTCTGGTGGTCTTATCTGAAGTAATCATCAGCACAAAGTGTCTAGTCAACTCAATGGGTATCTTTCGAACACCTTCTGTAGATTGACAGTTTGTGTCAAGCCTTATGTGGGACGCAAAATGGAAAAATGCCATCCCTGCCCTGAGGGAGAGAACAGGGGAGACTAGACTTACACAAATGAGATAATTAAATAACAGGACAACATATAATTATTGCTAAATTGTGTGGTAAGAAACTAAGTGCTACAGGAATTGGGAAAAGTGGAGAACAGCAAGGGCTCGAACAGTTGAGGAGTCGTCACTAAAGAACTAGAGGTGGCTGAGCCTTGAGGAATGAAACCAACTCCCCCTCCCCATCTCTCGCTGAAAGGAAGGAGGCAGAAGTTCTTAGGAGGAAGAAGAGACCCGAGCCAGCATGCTTGTTATTTTACTTTGATGCAGCAACACAAGGAATGTGAAAGGTGGCTGCCCCAAATTCCAAAGCACGTGTATTTCTGAAGTTTCCCAATATTAACACTTCTAGGCCTTCATCAGTTTCTTGTGCTTGCAATCCTTTGTCCCTTCTCCCTTCACCTGGTGAATTCTTACTCGTATTTAAAGGTCCAGCTCAAATGCACTACTTTTCTGAATTCTCCCATGGTATCCAATAATCCAGTGCTCATGCTTCTATTGGAACATATCTATGCCTTTGGCCTATTCACTTCCTCTACTGCTGCACTAATGCCAACTTTACACTTACTAGGCTTTTACTATCTGTTGGGAACTAAACATTTAAAATGTGTTATTTAAGCCTCACAACTGCATGAGGTATTATTTTTCCTATTTTATAGATCAAGAACCCGAGGCTTAAAGTGGTTAAGTAAACCACCCAAGAATACGAAACAGGAAGTAAGAAGGCTGGGATTCGAACCATTTGTGGAACTCCAGAAAGTGAAAGTGAAGTTGGTGAGTCCTGTCCCACTCTTTGGGACCCCATGGACTGTAACCTTCCAGGCTCCTCAGTCCATGGAGTTTTCCAGGCAAGAGTACTGGAGTGGGCTGCCTCAGAGGCCACTCTTAAAATACTAGACCATGTCTTCCTGGAGGCTATAAATACCTTTTACTCATCAGTCTTCTCAGATTCTAGGATGGTGGCTGACACATGGCTCAAAATTTGCCAAACAAATCAATATATCTGTCATAACACATGCCTGGGTCTAAAGGTAGGTACTCCCCACCACCCGCCCCCAGGTACTCTTTTACGTCAGACAGAGACTTCCACCAACCCAGAAGTCACCTGCCAGGGAGAGAGAAGGAGGGAGAAAGTGTGAGCAAGTTACATTTGAATTTGAGATCCTTTATTTCATGGATTCAACTGTGGGGAAAGAGGATTGATTCTTTGCCCAACAAAAGAATACACAGATAACACTGGCTTAGACTGAAGATAAGAGCTCTGATTAACAGGCGGCCAGGAGGGGGCCAGTCTCCTCTTTGAAAGCAGCAATTCAAACCAGAAATTTGTTCCTGTCAAACCAGGAAGGACCAGGTGAGATCACTCCATCTGACCCTACCATGGGGCAGACTGAGGCACTGACAAAGGAAGGGCTCGGCCAGAGGGTATACAGTGAGACAAAGCCGAGCCATAGCCGAATCGGAACCCCACGTGCAGTTTTTCATCTCCTATCAAGTCGAGCCGGGTCTGCAACTCCAAGCTGATGGCCTTGGGCAGAAAGCTCGGACTACTGTTTTTCTCCGTCGCACCCTAAGGCTCCTCTCCTCCACCCACTGGGTCTGGTGTCTCCCATCTCTAGCCTCGGGGCCTGGGGAAGATTGTTCCCCCTTGAGCCTCCACGGGGTCTGCGAGGTCGTCCAGCACCACAGAGGCCGCTCTCGCCCCGCTTCTCAACGGTCCTGTTTCTGAGGCGGTTCAGCTTCGCCACCTGCCACCCCGTGTCTCTGTGCGATCCCCCCATTCTTGTGCAGCCAGCAAATGACACCTCTTCCACAGAATACTGGGGCAACATCCCCGTGCCCTTGTCGCAGTTCACCTCTCCGCTACCCCCAAATACGCCTACACTCCCACTTCCTTTCGCTGATTGCCGTGCTTCCGGCTGGGATCCCCTCTAATTGGCTGGCAGCGAGCTTCCTAGGGGACTTGGCCACTCGGAGGGCGCCACAGCGGCCACTCTAGCCGCTGTCCCGTGGTTTGGCCTCCCTCTTTCGGCCGCGAGCTCTATGGTGCTGGCGACGACATGTGGCGGCTGCCGGGACTCCTGGGCCGAGGTAAGGGACGTCGGAGCCCCGGATCTTAAACGGCACCTGAGACGAAACTGAGGAGGGTGCGGCCAGGAGGATCGAGCCTAAAGCAATAGTGGGCGGTGCTAGAGCGGAGGAGAGGTAGTGTCGTAAGGGGCGGGGCTACAATCTGTGTCGGGGGGGCGGGGGGGGGTCTTTGGAATTTGAGGTGTGGGAGTGGTTAGTGGGAAGAAGGTGGAGCGTAGAGCCTAGGAGTTGGTGGAGTTATTGGAAGGGGAGGAGTCAAGTAGCCGGAGTTAGTGCGCAGAGTACAGGAAAGATGAGCAGCAGAGTGGGCGGAGCCAATGGAAAGACGCGAGATTTATAGAGACCAAGCGCTCCAAACTGTGAGCGAGAGTTTGTGTTTGAATGAATGGTCTTTTTAGAACAGTGGTTATCAGAAGGGCACTAGAAATCACCCAGGGAGCTTTTTCAAAATAGCTCAACCCTGAATGATCCTGGTTTGTTTGGTTCTGGGGTGGCACGCTGGAATCTGTTGTAGGCAAAAATTCTTACGTGTATCCTTGTTAAAGAAGCTCTGCAGAAGCAAGTGCCAGTGTTTCCTGGGTTCCTGGGGTGGGGCTCTGTCAAGGGTCAGAGGGAAGACTGGTGGATACGTCCTTGCCTCAATCCCGTTCATGTCAAAGTGACTGATCCTTGCCCTGTACAGCTCTTCCTCGTCTGCTGGGACCTGGCCTTCGTGGGGTGACCCCCAAGTCCTCGAGCCCAGATGGGCCCCAGGCTACCTCTTCCAACCTGCTGGTTCCTGTGCCCAGTTTTGACAGGTGAGATACTGCCATTCTGTCACCCATGTGCTCCCTGGCCTCCCTCTACCCTCACTTAGGCCAGAACTTGATAGCCTCTGTTACATCTAGGTCCAGCCACCACTGCCCTGGCCCAGGCACAAGCAGGGGCCCAAAGTCCCATGGATGGAAGGATGCCTTCCAGTGGATATCTGCTCGTGGCTCCCGGAACACATTGTGGGATGCCATATCATGGGTAAGGCTTCCCCAGTCCTTTCCTTGACCTTCATCGTGGATGAGAATGATCCTGTATGGAAGTGTAGCCTAGAAACAAGAGCTAGGGCATCAATGTGCCCACACTCAAAATTTGAGTAACCCATGGTGTTGGAGCATATTTGGGGAGCTATTGCTGATCCTGTTCCCCCTGCTCCCCTTGTCTGTAATCCTCCATTTATTCAGTAAAGATTTATTGAACACCTTCATTGAGCCAGGCATTTTTTGCTATGCCTTAGGGACATATCAGAGAACAAGGTAGATATGATTCTTCCCTTCATGATGCTTACAACTAAATATTACTAAATAGCTAACTTTTTATTTATTAATAGATTCTCTGTATATTATTTAATCCTTACAAAGCTTTACAGAGGAAATATAATATTCATTTTATAGATGGGGAAACTCAGGCTCTTAAAGTTTAGGTAACACTCTTAAGAGCACACAGCTATTAAGTAGAAGAACCAGATTTTACTCTGGAGCTCATGCTGTTAGCTACTATGGTCTGTACCTTGGTTGCTGTGTCTAGTATAGCTTGTGAAAGCACTCAGTACACATCCTGGCCTGTAACAGTTACTTAGTAAATATTTGTTGACTCTGATCTATAAAGACAGAGGTTTAGTAACATGAGCTGACAGGAGGTCTATCAGGGCAGAATCTTTGCCTCTCAGGTTCTGTTTTTAAGATACTCTAAATGAAGTTGGCACTCACATCATTCTCATGTCCATCATTTCTCATCCCTCTCACTTTCATGCTGTGTACTTTGGGCAGGAGGTTTGACCTCTCTGAGCCTCAGGTTTCTAATCTTTAATTTGGTGTCATCAGCAGAGCTGAGCTTGGAATGTCTTCACACCAAGGGCACTTCTCGCTGGGGAGCTGTGGCCTAGGGGCATAACACATCCTGGAGAGGGGGTGTTTTCCCATTGTGTCAATGATATGAACCCTAGGGTGATCCTGTAGTGAGTCCTTCTATAAACTGGGTCTGGATCTCAGGGGTCCTGATGTCACCCCTGAGCTCTGTCACTACTGCCCATGTGAAAAAGCCTGACCTTGTTTATTCAGTCACTCACTCATGCATCTATTCAACATTTATTTATTAGTGCTGTATCTATTAGGTGCCTGTATCTACTAGATTATATAGATAGATAGATAGATAGATAAGTCTATATCTACTAGACTATATCTATGGTCTATTAGGAATACATAGGTGAGCAAAACAGACATGGTTCCTGCCCTTGTAGTGCTTAGAGATTAACAGGAGAAACAGACCTTGATTGATAATTGCAGAGATGACTGTTTAAGTACCAGTGTGATCTGGGCTCCACAGGGGAAGTTTGGGTGCTTGTGAGAGTGTGTAGTGGGCAAGCGGTCACAGCCAGAAATCAGGAAAGGCTTCTCAAGGGAGTAACATTGGACTGCAGGAGTTGATCGATGGAGAGCTGTGTCCATTATATGCTGTCTTCCCCAGGGCACTCTGGCCGTGTTGGCCCTGCAGCTGGCGAGGCAGATCCACTTCCAGACATCCCTGCCAGCAGGACCTTGGCGAGTGGAGCGCTGCTCTTGGTGCAGTCCGTTGGACCGCTTCCTCTCATCTCCCTTGAGGCACCCTTGTTCCTGTGAGTTCTTGGTCCCAGGGACAGAATGGCTGGGCTGGGAGTTTCTCTGGGCCAGGAAGCATCTCTGGACACACCTCAGGAAAAGAGCCATCAGAGGCTCCTTGCCTTTCCTATCTGCAGTCAGAGGAAGGGGAATGGGAGGAAGTTCTATCCACCCAGGGTGTGGGCCACACCTGTCTCCAGGGTCCTCCCATGTCCTCCCCTCACCTTCCATGGAGGCAGCCGTGCAGGGGTCCAGGAGATTTTAGATTCTAGGTGTGGCTCCCTGCCCAGTTCTCAGCCAGTTAGGTTATTCTCTGGTTAGTCATTCATTAAAAAGTGAATCTTTGTGGTGGTGGCTTAGTTGCTAAGTTGTTTCCAACTTTTGCGACCCCATGGACTATAGCCCGCCAGGCTTATCTGTCCATGGGATTTTCCAGGCAAGAATACTGGAATGGGTTGCCATTACCTTCTCTAGGGGATCTTCCTGACTCAGGGATCAAGCTCTGGTCTCCTGTATTGCAAGCAGTACCCACCAGCAGTTGCTGGTGGATTCTTTACCAACTGAGCCACCTTATTGAATGGCTATCATGCGCCATGGAACAGAGGCAGTGCAGTGTCATGGTTACAGGTCTAGAGTCGCGCTGTCAGGATTCCAGCCCAGAACTGCTGAAACTAGTTTTGTGTCCCTGAACAAATTACTTAAAAAACAAAATTACTTATTTCTGGCCGTGTTTGGTATTAGTTGCAGTACTCAGTGCCCTAGAGCACGTGGGTTCTTAGTTCCCAGACCAGGGATCAAACATGTGTTCCCTGCATTGGAAGGTGGATTCTTAATCACTGGACCACCAGGGCAATCCCTGGATGAGTCACTTAACTTCCTGTGCTTCCGTTTCTTCACCTGTAAAATGAGGAAATAATAAAACACACCCCATAGGTTTCTTGGAAGGACTAAATGAGTCAATACATGTGGAGGACTTAGAACAGTGCCTGGCATGTAGTAAGCACTCAGTAAGTATCCCTTTAAGTTCTTGCCTTTATTATTATGACTACAATCATTATCAATATTACCATCAAACCAAGTGCTAAGTGCCAGGCTAGAAGAGTGAATAAAGTAGATGCCTCCCTGCGGCTGAAAGAATTCAAGCCAAGGAGAGATTTATGCTTGAGGGATGTGGGTATCAGCAGAAATGTGGGCCTCTTTCCACCCCAGTGGAGGGAAGCCAGCCAAGGAAATGGAGGAGGAGGCATGTGATGGACATATCTCAGGAGTTTCCAGATTCTTCCTTTGGTCCCTAAAATCTCAGGGAGAGCTCAGTCAGCCCCAGTAGAGTGAACCAATCCCCTTCTTTTTTTTTTTTTTTTAATTTTATTTATTTGGCTGTATCACATGTGGGCTCTTAGTTCCCCAACCGGGCGAACCGATGCCCCCTGCATTGGAAACACAGAGTCTTAACCCCTGGATGGCCAGGGAAGCCCTGAACTGATCCCCTTCTGATGTGACTGTTCTCACTGGCTCTTTCTAGCACTGCGGAGGCACATTCTGCCCAGCCCTGATAGCCCAGCTCCCAGGCACACTGGTCTCGGGGAATGCAGGCTGGGCCAGGATGAACCCTCCACTCAGCCTAAAAGCGTCTCTTCACCCAGCTCCTTGAGAGCAGCCAGGCATCAGGATCCCTCTGAGGAAGGTATGGCCCCAGCTACTAAAAGCAGAAGATCTGTGGTGGGGTGGGGTGGGGGTGGGGAATTGGGCAGATGGACTTTTGTTGCTGCATATGCCAGCTAAGGGAATTGTCATTCTTGTGAGTCCTCATGCTTTCTGGGGCAATTTGGAATTATTTTGGTTCTTGGCAGTGGTGCTGGCTGGAAGGCTGGGGGCACTGGGAGAGTGGGAGAAAAAAGAAATAACACCTTCCTCCTTTGCCCTTTCCCTTGCAGATCCCAGTGACATCAGCTGCCTGCATGCCAGCAGTAGCTTCAAGTGCAAGGCAAAGCCGGCCCAACCTCAGCCCACTGACGAAAAGCAGGTATTGTCCAGATGTGGCCACCTGGATCCCCATAACATTTCCCTAGGCAGGCAGCACTCCCAGGGAACTGTCCCATGATGAGTCTATGTTTCTTCCCCAGGAACAAGAGAAATCAAAGAGTCTTTCCCTCGAGGAGGCCGTGACTTCCATTCAGCAGCTCTTCCAGCTCAGTGTTTCCATCGCTTTCAACTTCCTAGGTAACTGGGTGGACCCTGCTTCAAGGAAGGCAGATGGGAAAATGGGAAAGATATGGGGTAGGTCAAATAAGGTCAGGGCAGCAAATGGCCTAATAATAACATAAATAAACATGCTGCTAAGTCACTTCAGTCGTGTCCGACTCTGTGCGACCCCATAGACGGCAGCCCACCAGGCTCCCCCGTCCCTGGGATTCTCCAGGCAAGAACACTGGAGCAGGTTGCCATTTCCTTCTCCAATGCATGAAAGTGAAAGTGAAATCACTCAGTCGAGTCCGACTCTTAGCAACTCCATGGACTGCAGCCTACCAGGCTCCTCTGTCCATGGGATTTTTCAGGCAAGAGTACTGGAGTGGGGTGCCATTGCCTTCTCCGAAATAAACATGAGAGAGTTTATTTTCTCCAAGGTATGTTGACCAAAGCTGGCATAATGGCTCAGTGGTGTCAGGGACCTATTCTTAGTCCAATAGTTCTACCATTCTTAAAACAGGCTAAAGGTCCCATTTGCCACATATGCAAATACTATCCAGCTGGAAGGGGAAAGGTGAGAAAGCTGAAGAACCACTCCTTCCCAACCTAGAAGTTGCACAGATTATTGTCCAGAATGAAGACTTGAAGTTATATCTAGTCTCAGAGGAGCCTGGGAAATGTAGTCATTAGCTGAACGACCATGTGCTTACCTGGAAATTCTGTTACTGTGTAAGAAGGAGAAAAATCTTGGAATGATACCTTGAATTTTCTGCCACACTTAGGCAAAGACAGTCTCCTGAGGTTTGGTGCAGGCCCTCAAGTGCCCTTACTTACCCACATCTGGAGACCCAGATACCTCTCAACATTTGTCCTATTCACCACAGTGACCTGGCTTGTTTCAGGCCTTCTCATGTGGAGACCCAGACCCCCAGCAGCATCTCTTGGAGTCTAATGAGCCTGTGGGTAAAAGGCTGGGATTCATTCAGTACAGATGTATTAAACAGTCACCTTTGCTAAGCCCTGTTTTAGTTGTTGGAGACACGGTGATTCACAAGACAAAGTCCTTACTCTCATGGAGCTGCTGTGTGAGCTGAGGAAGAGAAAAACAAAAATTGACAAACAAAAAAGAGAATTTCAGTTGATGATAAATCTTATGGAGAAAATTACACAGGAGGATGCATTAGTGACTTGGGCAAGGAGCAGCTCCGATTTGGAAGGCCTTGATCTGACTGAATCACAGATGGAAAGATCCTTGACCTGGCTGACAAAAATAAGCCAGTCTTGTTTCTGTTTGGAGAAAGCTTTCAAGCTGTGGGAATAGCAAGTGCAAAGGTCCTGAGGCAGGATTGAGTTTTGTTTGTTTAAAGGGAAAAAAGGGTGAATGTGGCTGGAGCTCAGGGATCACCAGGAGAGTAGAAAGAGATGAAATTAGAGAAACAGGCAGGGGCCAGATCAGATCAGACCTCTGAGCCACAGTGGGTGAGACAGAAAGCCACTGGAGGGCTTTTGTACTGCAGCAGGAAGCGGGGGCAGTGATGTGATCTGATCTACTTTTTCAAAGATCTCTCTGCCTGTGGGACTTCCCTGGTGGTCTAGTGAGGTAAAGACTCTGCGCTCCCAATTCAGGGAGCCTTCTTTCGATCCCTGGTCAGGGAACTAGATCCTGCATGATGTAAGTACAGCCAAATTAAAAAAAAAAAAAAAAAGAAAAAATTTCTGCCTGCTGTGTAGACAGATGTGGATCATAGGAATGCCAGAAGGGAAACAGGAAACTAGCTTGGAGCCGATGGTTAAACAAAATGTGATAGTGACTTGGTCTAGGTTAGAGGCAGAGGAGCCAGTGTGGGGAATGGAGACAGGGTAGGATCCTTCGCCCTCTGGAGTCTCCTCAAGGACAGAGGGCTCTGTGAACCCTTGACAGTGAGTTTTCAGGCAGCCAGGAGGTGACTCATTCACTGCTAGCTGAATGGAACCCAGCTTCCACCTCATTAGCTTTTTGTGATTTTTGATGGGCAGACAGTCTTCTGAGAATTTTCTTGCCCATTCCTTCCTTCATATACATATTCATTTATTCAGCAAGTGCTCAGCACTGTGGCAGAGCACAAAGGGAGTGTAAGCCATAATCATATTTTGCATTTGTATGGAGCTTTCACCCTATGCAGAGTTATTTCTTCTACATTCTTTTTCTGCTTCTGCCTCCGGGATTTTACAGTCTAATTGAAGAGACAGGGCTTGTACTCTCAAAACAGTTTAGTTCCTAGAAAAAGGCTTATATATGAAGTAAGTGCCAGAAGAGTGTTTAAAGCTTGAGTGTGGTCTGAAGATTCTAGAGCAGAAGCAGGTTGGGATGGCCTGATGATGGAGGCAGAAAAAGGCATCCCAGGCAGGAAAAACAGGCTTAGAGTTGAGAGTAGGCCGTGCCCAGCCTCTTCCCTGTTTTCCTTTTTGTTCGGATGATAAAAAGAACATGGGCTTTGGAGCTGGGCTCTCTTATATTATCTCTCACAGTTTTCTCGTAAAGTAGGATTAACAGTATCAGCTCTATCAGTTACCTTACATTGGTGACAAGCAGCCTAAACCCACTTTGGCTAACCTAAGCACAAAAGGAATCTATTGGGATCTATAGCTTCCTGCCAAGGAATCAGAAAGGACAGGAATCAGAGAGGCTCCAGAAATCTAGAGGGCAGTAACTGAGCATCAATGTCTGCAGAGTGCTGCCATCAGAATAACCTGCAGGGGCTGTTCTCCTGTTGCAACAGGAGAGATCAGATTCAAGATTCAGATTCAGATTCCTTAGAGAGGGTCTCATTGGTTGGGAAGAGCAGATGCACTGATTGACAGCACTGCGGGGAGGGCTGTTCCCAAAGGGAAATTAGGATGCTGTTCCCAAGAGAAGGATGGAGTACAGGATGGAAATACTCAGAGGATGGAAATACATACATGCAAAGTGTCTAGCACAAAAAAGAAAGGAAGGAGCCTCTGGGTATCTGACTGAGGATGTGGGGAAGTTCACAGAGGAAGCTGTGTTTACACCCTGTGCTTTCTTACAGGGACAGAGAACATGAAGAATGGGGACTACATGGCAGCCTTTTCTTACTTCCAGAAAGCAGCAGACCGCGGCTACAGCAAAGCACAGTACAATGTGGGCTTGTGTCACGAGCATGGCAGGGGCACCCCCAGGGACCCCAGCAAGGTACCGCACCTCCTCCTGCCCCCAGGCCCATTGCTGTGCTGCATTGCCCATAGTGACCTGCAGAAATGAGCAGAGGGCAGGGCTTGGGAAAGTCCAGCTTCTCTCTCCAAGCCTGGAGGGAAAAATAAATAAGTCTCCAGCTTCTCAGAATTTAAACTCCAAACACAGGAAGGCCAGGGGCCTTGTCTTTCTCCTTTGCAGCTATATCCTCATGACCTAGAATGTTACCTTGATGAATGGATTAATTAATTCTAAAAAGTAGGGTAGGCAAAGATGTTGTACATAAGAATGTTATTTCTTAGAATTGTATATGATGGCCCCAAAAAAAGGAAGCAATTTGAAGTTCCTTCAATAGAGAATTGGTTAGTAACATCTATGTTGGCCTTAAAAATGATGTACTATATCTATATTTATAGGGGAAGGTATTCATGGTGTATTACTTTTTTTAAACTAGCAGCTTTTTAAACAGTTTTATTTATTTTATTTCTTTATTTTTGTCTGTGTTGGGTCTTCATTGTTGCATGGGCTTGCCTCTAGTTGCAGAGACCGGGGGCTGCTCTTTGTTGCAGTACAACAAAGCCATCGTGGTGGCTTCTCTTGTTGCAGAACATGGGCTCTAGGGTGCATGGGCTTCAGTAATTGCAGCTCCAGGACTCTATAGAGTGCAGGCTCAATAGTTGTGGCGCATAGGCTTGGTTGATCTGCTGCATGTAGGATCTTCTCCGACCAGGGATCGAACCTATATTTCTTGCATTGGCAGGTGGATTCTTTATCACTGAACCACCAGGGTGTAGTGTTAAGTGAAAAAAGAATAGGTTACAAAATAGTGTAGTTCTCTCTATCCCTACATACACACACACACACACACACACACTTAGATATGTGTGTGTGAATACATATATAATGTGTGTATATATGTTAATGTTATAGCATATGGGGGAAGGCTGTACACTAAAATATTAACTGAGAATAATCTTCAGAAGGTAGGATTTCTTGGAATTTTGTTTCTATTTTTGACTTATTTGTATTTTCTGACTAATCTATTGATACAATGATTATATACTATTTAATTAAAATAATTTTTTAAACTTCATTCCAAAAAAAGGCAGCCTACAGAGTTCTCAGTTGACTGGCTATTTTTCCCTTCACCCCAGGCAGCCTTTTATTACCAGTTGGCTGCCAGCCAGGGCCACAACCTGGCTCAGTACCGCTATGCAAGGTGCCTGCTACAAGACCCAGGCTCCTCGTGGGACCCTGAGCGGCAGAGGGCAGTGTCCATGCTGAAGCGGGCTGCAGACTCAGGCTTACGAGAGGTGAGTGCCATTGGTAGGGTCTTTCCTGGGTACTTGGGGGCATGTGGAACTAGGCAGTAACCAGGATACCTTTTTCCTTCCTCCTTGACCACAGGCCCAAGCTTTCCTCGGGGTGCTTTTCACCAAGGAGCCCTACGTGGACGAGCGGAGAGCTGTGAAATATCTTTGGCTTGCAGCCAACAATGGGGTATGAGGTCTCCATATCCAGGCATGATGGGGATCAAATCGGATAGAGGAAGGGATTTGGGAATGGGTACCATGCTTAGAAGAAGGTTGATAGGAGCATTGGGCCGGCTTCAAGCCTTAACTCTCGCTAACTTACTGTGTGCCCCTTGGGCAGTGGTGTGCTGATGTCAGCTCACACCAGCGTACAAGAATTGTCATTAGCTTGAAATCAGCTGTGGGAGGAGCATTAGCACCACAGAATTGCCAAATTCTACATAGCAGGGCTTTTCCCCTTAGAGAGCTAGTTGTTAGACATTTACTAGCATACTACTGAGCTGGTCACTTGTTTTCCTCATCTCTAAGATTGGAGTAATAATGCCTGCCTGACCTGCCTACTGCTTCACAGGGTTGTCGTGAGGATCAGAATCTAACTGAGATAATAAGTGTGAAAGCACTTTGTAGAGCGCACACATAAAAGGTGTACCATCACAAGGAACTTAGTCCAGGGAAGTCAGAAGACACGTGAGGTGAAGACATTGAGCAGTTTGGGGGGTAGAGGATGTCTGGTTGTCTATGAAGTAGGGATTGGCATCCAGGTAGCATGACCTAGAGTCTGTTCCAGAGAGCATTAGCGTAAATAATAAAAGGAAAAAATGTTCAGATAGGTTCAGGAAATATTGAGTTAAACAGATATTTTTAATGCAGGAAATTTCAGAGCTTTATGTCACTGTGAATCACTGAAAAGACATCTGTGGGTCTGCTGTATCCTCAAGTGTCTCTGACCAGTGTATATATTTTTTGAGTTGTATCTTGAAGGACCAGGAGCCCTGAACTGAAGCCAGCAGTGGCCATGTACTAGAATTTCCCTGCATAAGGGCTGCTGCTCTTCTTTGCTTTCTGGCCAACATGGTGATGGCTTCAGTGAACTCTTGGGCATCAGAATACTTCTCCTTTTTCACTCTGTTCACTCTGTGTTGTCCAAAGTATCTGCGGTGGTGGCATGCATGCTCAGTCATGTCTGACTCTTTGTGACCTCATGGACTTGCCTGCCAGGTTCCTCTGTCCATGAGATTTTCCAGGCAAGAATACTGGAGTGGGTTGCCATTTCCTACTCCAGGGGATCTTCCCAACACAGGGATTGAACTCACCTCTCCTGCATTGGTAGACGAATTCTTTACCACTGAGCTACATGGGAAGCCCAAAGTATTTGTAGTAGCCGTCAAAAGGGGACCAATGTCATCAAACAGTACTAGCCTCTGTGCCTGCCTTTCCATGAAATAGCTGCAGAGCCTTCCTAGAGCTGGCGGGCCTCGGGACTGTATGAGGGACAATCCTGGGGACGCCCTGGCCTGTGTTAGTCACCCAGCAGGCCAGGTGGAAAAGTACACAAAGGGATGTTGTATAACATGTACATGCATAACAGCATGGGTGTTTTGACCTGACTGTGTTCTAACCTGGCCTGTAGCCATGAGTCTACCATATTTATTACATAGACTCTGGTCTACATGTTACAGAAACTTTCCAGAAATTTGACTTTAGAAGGCAGAAGAGAAATGGAACCATGATTGGGAGGCTGAATATAATGAAAATATTTATTACAGAGAGGGAGAGATTAACGATGTGGGCAATGACAAGTGTGATAACAATAACACTAATCTAGACACTTTCCATGTAAAGACACATTTAATCTTAACCACAGGGTTAATAAGGTTGGTGCTGTTATTAGTCCCACTTTACAGATGAGGAGACAGGCACAGAGACATAGACTGTCATGTCTGAGGTTACACAGCTGGGAAGTGGTGAAGCCAAGACTGGAATTCAGACATCTGGCTGTACAGACTGGGTTCCTAATCCCTACCTGATACTGCTAGTTCTCAGCAAGAGAGAGAGAGGACCCAGAGCCAAAGGGAAAGGGATAAAAGCATTTTAATCTTTCAAAGGAGGAGGAACACGTTCTCAGTAACATAGGCTTTGTAACCATTTGGGCAGAGATCAGGAAGGCATATAGGGCTTGCAGAAGCCCAGCCTCTACCCTCTACCAGGAGAAACAGCTCCTGGCTCTTTCAGGCAAACCTAGGGGCCTGACTCCTTGTGCTCCCATAGCAGGACTGAGTGCCTCTCGCAGACTTCGCTTCTGGACACTCTCAGTACCATCCTCAGCAAGTTTCCACACTGCTCTGGCTGGAATCGCTCTGGATGGAGGGATCCCTGTTTCCTCTGTTCTGGGCCTCTGGCTCTTCAGAGTTGAGACCCCTTGGTCCAGTGAGGGAGTCGGGGCTGGGCCTGACCCTGCGGGGGTGAAGCGCCAGCCTGCTGACTGCTGTGCCTTCCTCCTGCATTCCTCCCAGCATTTCAGTTCTCAGTCCTTCGTGTGTGTGCATCTGTGTGTCTGTCCATTTCTTCCTTTAGGACTCACAGAGCAGATACCACTTGGGAATTTGCTATGAGAAGGGCCTTGGGGTACAGAAGAGTCTGGGAGAGGCCATGAGATGCTACCAGCAGTCAGCAGCTCTGGGGAACACGGCTGCCCAGGAGAGGCTGCGGGCCCTCTTCTCCATGGAGGCAGCAGGTACAGACGAGAATCACAGTCATCAGGTCCCTCCCTGAGCTCAGTACCCTGCAACAGAGGAGCAGGTGACGATGGCCTTCTGTCTCTCTTACTTCCTGCTCCCGTGGTGGGTATGAGCCCAGCCTTTTGAGTTTGACAGATCAAACCTGACTTTTAACTCCTGCTCTGTCCCTGAACTTGGACTGCATGTTCTTGCACCTCTGTTTCTTCACCTCTGAAAACTCATTAGGTTGTTTGTGCCCTTTAAGAGTGGAGTCTCTGTTTCCCTCAGTCCTGTCGAAGTCCTGTAATCAAATCCCGCCAGCCTTCAAAGTCAGATTTCCTGGGGATCCCCAGTCCCTTTGCCAGTTTGCTGGGCTGGGAAGCCTGATGTAGGGCTCAGAACCTTCACAACAGTGGGAGAACTTCTGTGATAAAGTTATTTTCCAGTTTGTAGGCCACCCACCTGGAGGGTACGGGATTTAATTTTATTGTGATTGTGTCCCCTTCTGCCATCTCATTGCGACTTCTCCTTTGTCTTTGGATGTGGGATATCTTTTCTTGGTGGGTTCCCGCATCCTCCTGTTGATGATTGTTCAACAGCTAGTTATTGGTACTCTCACAGGAGGAGATGAGGGCACCTTCTTCTACTCTGCCATCTTGGAATCAATCTCTGGAGAGTCATTGAGGATTAGATGAGATCACAGCCAAGGGCTTAGCATAGCCTGGCGCATAGTAGGTGTTGAATACGTGGTGGCCTCTCAGATGACTCGTCAGGAGGGACGCTATCCTGAGGCTGCCTCCAGGCCCCGACTTACGGTCTAGGGCTCTGGGAGCCCTGCTCACCCCTGACTCAATTTGGCTGACCTGGTGAACAATGCCAGGGGGGGCAAGTCCTTTAAGAAACCCTTGCTCCAAAGTAGAAATCCAAGAACACAGGGTAAGAGTTGCTCTCCCCTCTCCTCGCAGCCCCAGGGCCCAGCGACCTAGCAGTGAGAGGACTGAAGTCGTTTTCCAGCCCCTCTCTCTGCAGCCTGAACAGGAGCCTGCTGGCAGGAGCCTCTTGCCTGCCACATGCCTCAAGCACAGGGAACCTTGGCCTCCTCTGTAGAAGCGGGCATCTTCGAACCAGCCCTGGAGCCCCCAGCAGGGCCATCCCCCAACACCCCTACCCCTTGGAAAGGAGTCTCGTCAGACTGGGTTTTGGCTAAGGTGAGATAAGATACGGTCACCAGGACCTCTCACTGGTGCTGGAGGGAGGGGCGGGCAGGAAGGAGGTGAGATGGCAACAAAAATAGGGTGTCAGTATCCCTTTCTGGGGTAGAAATTCCATGGGAGCTTAGGTTTTTGAGCCATTTCAAGTACATGGCTAATAGATGACTCTGATCACTTCTCATAGGCCCACAAATGAGCTGTGGATGCATTCACAGTCATTTCATCTATGCATAAAAGATTCCTTCATTGACCTGGGGAAAACTTTATACTGAAGGGGCCAGAGACCCTGGTCCTTGCCTTGGCCTTTGTCTTTGAGAAATCACTTCCCTTCCCCCTTGCCTGGCCTCAGTTTCCTCAGGCTCAGACTACATAATTTTTTGCCAGCTTCTGATGTGTGTGCCTCTGGTGGTTCACAAGAGGATTTTAGGTAGCATTCAAGCTAATATTTTTTTTATTTTAGTATTTGTATTGTTTATATCATAAAATGTGATTAGCATATTATAGTTTCACAGATATTAAAAAATAGTGAATCAAGTTCGAGAAAAACCTTGTGACATTGCATAAAGGGAGCACAGATCCAAAGGGGTGGTTCCATGAACGCCTACAGCTCAGGAAACGCTGAATCATGTCGCTTTTGTTCATTTCCACTAGATCCATGATTGTCTCCATTTCACCTTTGATTTGGAAGGAAGGAGCTTAGTGTCCAAAGGCCTGATGCAACTGTTTGACTTTTTCAGGCCTTCACACTTCACTCAGCCCTAAAGATGGAGCCTTCGAGTTCTCAGAGAGATACCACAACTTGAATCCCAAAGAAGAGGCCAGTTATCCACCTGCCTCCCCAAAGAACCTTAAGTACCTGACCAGCACAGTCAAGAAGAGGGAAGTGTATAAAGACCCAGGTTCTGGCCACATCCCCTCGAAGCAGTGGCCTGACTCGCTGTGTTGTTTCCTCAACTGTAGACCAAGGGCAGCGGTGTCTGCCCTCCTACCCGCCAGGGCTGAGGTGGGACATTTCACTGCGAAAGGACCTTGGTGCGCACTCAGGCCCCAGGAGGCAGAGTGATGCCCTGTTTCCATGGGTTTGTGAGTCATTAGGCCAGGACTAGAATCCTGCCTCTTGACCCCTGGCCCAGGGCTCTTTTGCACAGTTCTCACTGCAGTTTTATGTGAAAGCCTTATTATTGTCCTGCCGACAGGAGGGAGATTGAGTCCCAGGAGTCTTGGTACCAGAGAGTGTAGATTTCGAGATCCTCGTTTGTGAAAGGTTTGTGCCAGAAATGGATGGGAGTTTAATAAAAGAGATACTGGAGATTATCTCATCACTCTTGCCCTTGAGTATGTTGGGGAAAGCCAGGGAGATGGACAGGGGAAGCTGAAAGCCGAGGCTCCATCCTCATATCTAAACTCTCCATTAACCAATTTAAAGGGTCTTAAAAGCTTCTCCAAGAGAGAGACATAGAAAAAAATGATTTCTGAGTCAACGCTAATGACTCCAATTACTGAATTTGTGCATAGCTGTTCCCCGGCTTCTGGATGTTAGCCCAAGTTCAATAGCAGAGATGTGGTTGAGGGTGCAGGGTGGGAAGGACTGAGGACCAAGCCCCTAGGAACTGTTCAAATGGGAAAGACCACCCAGCATGGCTAGCTCCAAGTGGGGAGGATCTGAGGAGGGGAGTTCTCCACATTTCTCTCTCTGCCTGCCGCACCCCCCCCACCTCTAGTGGTCTCGCCACTGGAGCCCTAAGCTTCCTCCAGCTCCCACACCTCCCCTGCCCTCTACTCCCTTTCCAGGGCTGCCCTGAATACGGGCCTCACCCCCCTGGTCCCCTCCTGTGGCTTCCTCCCACAGATAGCTCCTTGGAACCAGGGACTTTTTCTTTGGTTTCCAGTATCCTCAGCACTTAGCATGAGGCCCCGTTGTTCAGGTAAGGGCTCAAGACACACACTGGTTAAAGCTCAGGGTTTTAAGCTGTGCAGCGCACTCATCTCTGCCAAAAAAAAAAAAAAAGGTCTGTGGTCAGATAAGTTTGGGAAATGCTGCACTAGACATCCCCTTTTTATAGATTCACAATATACATCAGCATATTCAAGGTTCCAAGAAGTCCTGCAGTAAAGAACTTGGTTAACCGAGTGCTCCCCTCATAGAGCTGGGCACAGAGCCCAGCTCCCCTCAGATAGCTGGTAAACCTTCCTGGGGCACCCCCTGTGTAAAGTGTCACTTCCTGCCTTCCCGTGGAGCCACGCTCCCCAGCCTCTTCCCCTCCTTTTGTCACTGGGGGTTCTCTGATTATCAGCTTCTCTGGTCATGCCTGGGGCCAAGGGGCAGTTCAGACAGTCTGGGGACCTTGGGCCTCCTGTAGTGATGGCCAGGTAGGGCTCTCCCTCCCCCTCGGTTGTGACAAATTAAGTGCTAATCCAATCTGGCATGCCAGATACAGAGGGGGGATATTTTTAAGCTCCCGTTGTGGAGAAGGAAGGATGGAGAGTCGTGAGAGGAATGTTGTCAAGGGACCAAAAATCCTCAGCTGTTCAGTCCCCGCGGTCTCTGTACAGCCCCAGGGGATGGGCTTCCTCGCAGCCCCTGGAACTGCTGTGCTTTTGCCATTAAAATTCCGCTATTAATGACTCACTGTCAGTGCCCTGAAAGGAAATGTGAGGGGAGGCTAGGGAGGTGGCCCGGTTAGCAGGGCCAACCTGGGTCCAGATGACCCAGCGTTGGAGCCCTGGTGCCCTCAGCAGTGAGCCCTTTGCCAAGGCTCTGCTGCCTCGGTTTCCTTATCTGGAGATGCTGTTTTCAGAGGGCCCTGCCACTGTGGCTTCCCTGGTGGCTCAGTCAGTAAAGAATTCGCCCACAGGGCAGGAGACCAGGGTTCGATCTCTGGGTTGGGAAGATCCCCTGGATAAGGGAATGGCTACCCACTCCAGTACTCTTGCCTAGAGAATTCCATGGACAGAGGAGCCTGGTGGGCTATATAGTCACGGGGTCACAAAGAGTCAGACCCGACTAACACTTTAACTTTCCACTGACACTGCGGACGCTGTGTGGTTCATTATATTTTCAGTGCAGGGCGTTTAGCAAATGTTCAGTAAATTTCATTCAGTGAATGAGTGATTCTATGCATTATCTTCTCTCCACCTGACATCAGCCAGTGCCAAGACTACCCAACACACAGGAATTGCTTTAAAATATTTAAATGAGTCTGTGTACCCCTCCCCCACTGCCGTTCCTAGTGCTACTTCTGACCCTTAGTAATTACTCATAAATACAAAATGTTTGTTGAATGAATGTTTCTGATCATGCCGCCCACCCCTGACCCACTATATTGTACCCACTCACTCAGCAGGGACTGGAAGATACTGACCTATTTTCTGGGCGCACACTGTGTGCCAGGCTGAGCCTGTGCTGAAACTCTTCCTCTCCCCTTCCTGTCTTGCTGTGTTGGGGATTCGGTTCTCTCCAGAGTCCCAAGGGTGGTAGTTGCCATATCCCTCTCATTTCAGTCAGAGGAGAGGTAGGGTCAGTGAGCTGCCAAGCTGAAGTTGGGTGACAGACAGGGAGGCCGCCCGTCAATCTCGAAACTGCCCCCGGGCTCCAAGTGAGCACTGCGTTGTGGCGCTCCTAGTGCTGGAGAATGGCTGACTATTGATAAAAAAAAACGTCCCCCTGCGCTTTCCAAATTAAGACGACATTTAACAGTGCTCGCTGGCTCGCCTGCTCCTTCAGTCTCCCGGGGGACAGAGCCCATCTTGGTGGAAGATGTTTGAGCATGTCCAAAGCTTCAGCTCTGACATCTCAGCTGATGTCAAGAAGTTTCTGTAACCTTTCCGTTCAGCACACTCAGTTCTGTCAGCATACGCACTGTCTCACTCTCAACTGTTTCTTGGGGGAAAGGGCTGGCATCAGCCCTTGGAGGGGGTGCCAGGTTTGGGCAAGAGCACCAAGGCTCACCAATATACACCCCAGCCCTGATCAAAGGTCGGTTGCCTCAGAAACAGCTCTACCTACGAGTTCTCCAGATTCTGTGGGGAATCAAGGATCACAGTGGTCCTTAATCTTATTTAGGTCACAGACCCCTTTGAGAATCAGATGAAAGCACTGTCTCCTTCTCATGGAAAAGTACGCATCCTCCCAATTTTGCATGCTATTCAGCAGGTCCTTAGATCCCAAAGCTCGACCAGGAGCCCCAGGTTAAGGACCCTTGATATATCAGAAAGAACATCATCTGAATTTCAGATGTAGATGCTAGCTCTGCCACAAGCCTGCTGTGTGGCTCTGGGCCAGTCAGTCCTTCCTGTCTTGCCATTTTTTTGGCAATAAAGCGTTCAGACTCCTTGTGATTAAAACTGCCTGTCTGTGGAGGTTTAGTGACTTGAGCAGCGCTGCTTACCTTTTTTATAGGTCACATGTTCCTTTGAAAATCTGATAACTCTGTATCTTCTGCCTAGAAAAAAAGCCTGTATACAAAATATTGCCAAGTATGCAGGGGTTCCTAGAACTACAGATTTAGGTCTTTTGAACTAGAGGGAGGCAGTGATCCAATCGTGAGCGATGGTTCCAGTTTCCTTAGGTCATCTCCTCTTCTCTTCTCTCCATCGCCCAACATCAGCTCTGCACTGAAAATCCGCTAGTGATTGGGGGTCAGCACTGTCTACTCCAGTGCTATGGTTTTCAGTCTGTTTTCACGTAATGGAACCTTTTTTTTTCTCTTTTCTAATGAAGTCTTATACCTGGAGCTCCAGTATAGAGAAAAGGGAATCCTGTAGCATTTCTGTACCCACTTTCATTTTTTTCTTCCATTCAGCAAGTATTCATCAAGTGTTGCCTTGGGCCAGGTGCCTTGCTGGTCAGATTGGAGACCCTACCTGCTTGGTGTCCCCCAGCCTCTTTCATTGGCTCGGGGAACCAAACAACTTGCAAATCACAGATCTTGTAAAGACGTTATTCTGCCCTGGAGTGAGATATCAGAGACCAAGAGACCCTGCTCCCGGAGCTCCAGAAGCACTTTGGGGGCCCCATTTTGTTCACCTGTAAAATGGGATAATGGAATAATGATGCCTCACTACATTCACTATATCACTATAGTGAATTCGCTATATATAGTGATTCACTATATCACTACATAGTGAAACCATCACTATATGGATGGTTTTCATTATTCCTGGATGGGAGTATGATTGGCACCTTTCAGTGAACAGTGAACATGTGTTCTGAGCTCCGGAAAAGGATGAAAGGAGAGGCACAGAAATTTTTTCTTTAGTATCAGGGAGAGCCTCCACATTGTTGAGAAGCTGAATAGACTGCTTGGAAACTTCCAGGAAAATTATAAGGCTGAACCTTGGGAAAATATTTGCTGTTTTTTTTCCATCCCCTCCTCCCCTGGAAGGTTTGCTGCTGTCAGTGTCGATTTCATAGACCCAGTTCACACACTGTCCTCTAGGGCCTGAATTCACTGCTGTGACAGAGGAAGATTTACTCACGATCAGTGGGTCTGGAAAGATGACTTCTGCACCTGAAGGGCTGCTTGCTAGGGAAGGACAGGAGTCTGCAGAGGCCCAGCCTGCATCAGGTCCGTGACAGTCCCCCTCACTCTGCGCTCGGAAGAGCAGAGATGTGCAGCCTGAGAGGCTTTGGAAATATTCTTTTCAATATTTTTCCTGAGGGGATTTCAGGCAAGCCCACTTCTGGCAAAAGCCCACCTGTGGTAGCTCTTCCTTTCTTTTCCTTGGCTGGCAGTCTAGGGCCAAAGTCGAGAGCATGGGTATTGGTGTTAGACAAGCCTAGTTCTAATTTCTGGCTCTGCCTCCTTTCTCTGCTTGATCTTGGGCAAGACACTCAGCCTCTCCCAAGTCTCATGGCCTTGTATGTGAAATGGGGATAATAACACCTCCCTTCCTCGGGTTGTGAGGAAATGAAATTAAATCCTATTGTAAAGACCCCTGTTAATACTCTATAAATACTCTTGCTTTTCTTAGCTTTAATTTTCACCTGGGAAGCAGATTATTTGATACTGTAGCAATAGGGGAGCAAGGGTCTAGTGTACCTATGTCCATCACCACTGACCTAACACTGTGCACCCTCCCATCCAGGCCCACAATGACACTCCAGCCAGCGACTGGATGACAAAGAACCCTCACCCTACTCTTCCCTCCTCCCCGTCCCTCCTGACAGGTGCAAACAGGGTAACTACCCACTGCATTTCCTTTATTAGTAGGTCAGAGGGCTTTGCCTGGTGCCCCAGGATCCAGTCCCCAACCCTCCAGGGTGCAACCAGGCCCTCCTTCCTGCTTGGGATGCTCCTTGGCATCTCTTTTGCAAAGAGGATGAACCCTCTGTGCTCTTCTTCCATGTGTTTTGCCAGCAAACACTTAGCCACAAACTGCCTCCCTCCTCCAAAAACTCCACAGGTAGAGCCAGCACTTAACATGGGGTTGCTTTGGTCAGCCAGCTCTTTGTCCTGGGGCTCCTGCCTCCTCTGTGGGGCAGCATCCGTCACCCTAAAGTTCTCAGCCCATCTCTGGTCAGTGAGTTCAAAGATTAGAGACACCAGTTCCTGTCCAAGAATCCTCAGGGCCTGGGCTTCCTAACATCTCCCAGGGTCCCCGGTTCCTGGATCCACTGGCCCCTGCTGCTGCTGCTGCCGCTGCTGGTCCTGCTCTCGGCCCCCTTGTTTCCAGCTAGGCCCGTGAGGCCTTCGGAGCCCGCGGCCCCGCTGGTGGCCAGGTCTAAACTGAGGGTCCTCCCGCAGACAGAGAGCCGCCGCAGCACCTCGGAGGCGGCCTCCACCGGCACGGCGGGGCGCTGCTCCAGCAGCATCTCCAGCAGCGAGCTCATCTCCGACAAGAAGGTGCTGGCCAGCCGCGTGCCTGTCGGGCTCAGCTCGGGCGCCTTGCCGAACGTCTGGAAGGTCCTGGGCTCCTCCGAGGTCGCAGCGTCCGGGGAGAACACGTTGTCACGGTAGTTGGTGGAGAGGGGCAAAGAAAGTCTTGCCATCCAGGCCGGGTCGGGGACGCTCAGCCGATCCAGGGCCAGGCCTGCAGGGGGCGAAGGGGACGCGGTGAGGGCGGAGCCCCGGGCAGGCGGGCGGGGCGCCAGACAAAGGAGGGAAGGGAAATGGCGGGGCGGCGGGGGGGGGGAGGGGGACAGATGGGGCGGCCGGAGAGGGGCGGGAAGGAAGAGGCCCTGACGAGGAAGCGCGCCGGGCAGGAAGGCAGCGACTAAGGTTCGGTCGTGAGCTGGAGTGAGGACGCGGCCGCGGGAGGAGGAAGGCCTAGAATTAGAAATTGGTCTCTTTCTAAAGCATCTCCCAGTCTCCGGGGGTGTTTCGGGTTTAGGTGGCCTCCATCCATCCCTGTACAGCCAGGATTTTCACTCCCTCAGGACAGACACCACTAGTTGAGGATGGGGCCGCTGGAGGGATTCCCCTTTTTAGCCAATGCTGTAGTTCCTGGCTTGCTGCTGCCTTCCTTTCCTATTCATAATATTAATAATAGTGACCGCTTATTAAGTATTTCTGTGCCAAGCAATTTACATAATTATCTCATTTAACCTCCACACACACCTTTGAAGTCAAGAGTATTTTATGGATGAGGAAACGAGTTCCGGGAAGTTCCGACATTCATCTACTAGGCACCCAAGCCCAGATTTGACCCCCGGGTCTGATGTTTGGAAGCCCCCTGTGATTGTACCACTGAGACCCACTGTCTGGAGAACTTGCCCTTCCTCTCTCCCTGGATGCTAGGTGCTCACCTGTGCTTCTGGCTTCCCTGGCCTGCTAAGGTCTGTACTGTCACCTGCTCTCAGCACCTCACGCTCTCCACACCGCGACCTTCGCCTCTCAAGCTGCGGGAAACGCTGTGAAGGGGCTGGCTGCTTAAGAGCTGTCCCAGGAAAGGGCCGGGGCAGTGACAAAGAGTCCCCCTGACCCCGAATCCCACCATCACACTTCTCCTTTTGCCATCTCTTCAACAGAAAATCCTGTCTTAGGAAACCAGTCCCAGGCCCAGTGATAGAGGCCAGGGCAGAGGAGACAAAGCATAGGCCTTGTGGTTAAGAATCTGTATCTTTAAAGAAAAAAAAAAAGTACAACATCTACTTTAACATGTATTTAATACTTGCTTAAGGTGAGCCGGTTTAAAATCTGTGCATAGAGTGAAAGACTGGAAAGGGATAAGTCAAAGTGTTTGCTGAAATTGCCCCGGGCAGAAATGATTTATTCCCTTTTTGTTTATCTACATTTGTCTCTATTAACCAAATATTACTTTTGTGATTTTGAAAAGTTATTCCAAAATACAGCTAAATGCTGTTTCTATTGATAAAGGAGTCTTGGTCTTGCCTTGTCAGTGTGGGGCTATGCAGGCTGTGAGGCAGGGTCAGCCCCTTTCCGACTAGTCCAGGCCACGCCCAGGGCTCAGTGAACGTTTATTGAATGACTGAATGAACATAAATATTAACCCTGGACATTTGGGAAATGTAAACCTTAGTTCCCTGAGACTCTGGGGTAATAAGGTTGGAACTCTTGGTGTTACCGAATCAGGCTTTTCCTTGTACAAGGATCAGAGGGCTTCAGAAGGAATGAAGCTTGGAATGAGAAAATCAGTAGAGTGTAGGAGAATGGCTGAAACATGATGGTGAATTCACTCCGAGGCAGGTGGGCACTGGGCAGACTGGGGTTTGATTTCCTAGCTTTGCATCTTATGAGCAGTGTGAACTTGGAAAACTTGCTTAATCTCTCTGAGGCTCTTTTTTTCTCTTATAAAGTGGTGAGATAGTAGCACTTATCTTGTAGGTGGCTATGAGGATGCAATGAGCTCATGCAGCCAGTAAAATATGATCATCATCACATCCTCCGGTGGGGCTTTTACCTGATGCAACTGAGACCCCAGTGTCAGGCCCATTCACCAGTAGCCCCATCACGGTCCAGCCCTATGGGCAGCTCAGGTTCTGCTACCGTTGCTGTGCTATTCGTTCTCCAACTTGTTACCATCCTCCTGTGTTCCTTGCCCTCTGTGCTATGAGGAATCAGGACCACATGGGAACTAAGCCCACAGGTTCCAGCACAAAGCTGGAGCATAGAGATATAACACCAGCACTGAGGTCATCTGAAATTTTCTAATGGCCAGATTTAAAAAGTAAAAAGAAAAGGTGAGATTAATTTATGTAAGTTTTTTGTATTTAATATCATTTTATCATGTAATCAATATTTTTAAAATTATTAATATGTTTTACATTCTTTTTTCATACTAAGTCTTCAGACTCTGGAGTGTGTTTTATACTTCTATCACATCTCAGCTGGTCCAGCCATTTTCACACATGGCTATTGGTTATTGGAATGGACCTCATAGCTCTACATTCTAGACAATGCAGTCCTATAAAGTTCTCTGTATTTGTGCTGTCCAAAGCAATATTCATTAGCCACATGTAGCACTGGAAATATGGCTGGTATGACTGAGGAACTGAATTTTTCATTTTACTTAATTTTAATTAGATTTCATTTTACTTAATTTTAATTTAGAGCCACACTGCCTGGGTTAATAACCATAGGCTACACAACCTTGGGAAAATTATTAAAACTCTGGTCCCTCAGTTTTTTTTTTTTTTCCTTTATGAAATGGGGATAATGAATAGTCCCAATCTCAGAAGATTTTCTCATGAGGCACTTAGAAGAGGGACTAGCACACAGAAAGCACTCAATAAATGTTAGCTATATTTTTTTAACCAAGGAAAGGGAAATCCCTGCCATGCTTTCAGCACACAGAATATGACCAGATGAGAAATAGATTATTAACTATGCAACAGAAAACCACAGCATAGATCAGACTTAGTGTGTGTTACTTGAAGGAGGCTGACTGATGTGTGTTGGGGGGAGGTGGGGGGTGGCCAGCAGATTCTTGAGTTCTCCTGGTAAAGGGGTCTTCAAACACATTAAGAAATGCAGATGAGTGGTTTAGGAGGTAAAGAGAGGTCCCCTAATGGTAGGTGGGCCCAGGTTGACTTCCCTTCCATCACTGATGAGCTAGGTGATTCTGGGCAGGCTGTGCTACCTTTCTGAGCCTCAGTTTGCTGATTTCTAAGTTAGAACTCCTAATGTCTACCTCAGAAGACTGTGTGGAAGCTTAACTTGAGATAATGCCTTCCAAGATGCTTCCTTAGTACCTGGCACACACCAAGAGCTCAGTAATTGTTCACTATTCTTTGATGACTTTTTAAATACATAATCAAAGACGAATCTGGTCTTTAAACAAATGAAGACCTGAAGCTCCGGGGGAAGTAAAAAGTGTTGCTGATAGTCTTCTCCAGAAATAGACTAGCTGTGTTTCCCTGCAGTGGATTGGAGCAGCCCTCTGAAGCCTGGGCACAGGAAGGGACTGTAGGGGCAGAAGTGGGGTCAGGGTGACCCTGGAAAGTCCCTACCTGTGTGGGGGTCCAGGAGGTTTGACAGCTCTTCTTCTAGCAGCTGCTTCACAGAGAGGTCCTCTTCAGGGTCCAGGGGTCCTTCCTCCTGGTCTGGTTCTGCCTGGCCACCAGCCCTGGCTCCTGGGCCATCTGTGTCTGGGATTGTACTCCTGCAGAGGAAGCCAACCCATTCCACCAGTGAGGAAATTCACACACAGATTCATTCATTCCTGCTTATGAATATTCTGCTATTCATGCCAGCATTCATTCATCTGCAAAGTGAACTAGGTTCCCAGCCCAGGCTTCAGAGTCAGACCAACCTGGGTTTCTTGATCCCAGCCCCCTTGCCTACTCTGAGTCTGTTTCTTCATCTGTAAAATTAGAGCAATAAATAACAACCACTTCACAGGGCATTGTGGGGGTAAAATGAGGTGTCGCAGGTAAAGGCCTTAGCACAGTGTTCTAAGCACTCAGCAAACAAAAGTGAGTGCACAGATATTATTCACCATTGTCCCTCCATTCCTTCTTGTTACCTGGTACTGAGTAGGAGTTTAGTAAACCTTGGTTGATCCAGAGCAGTCACCCTTCCATCTCTCTATCCCTCTAGCCAAGTATGAGTTCCAGTGGTGGCAGGGGTTTTTTTCTTAGTATTTATTTTTATTTACTTATTTGGCTATTCCAGGTCTTAATTGCAGCATGTGGTATCTAGTTTCCTGACTAGGGATCTAACCTGAGACCCCTGCGTTGGAAATATGGAGTCTGAGCCACTGGACCATCAGGGAGGTCTCCAAGGGCAAGGATTTTTGTCTGTGTCATTCCCTGCTCTCTCACCAGTGCTCTGAACAGAGGTTGGCACATAGTAGGTGCTTAATAAATACCTGGTGGACTGAATGACTGAATGTTCCCTCCTCCTTGTTTGAGGCTAAATCCCAGACCAGAAGAGCAGGTCAATAGAGGATGCAGCTGAGGTAAGGCATCCCAAAACTACTAAGAGTCTACTATGGGGTCTCTTGCTGTCTCCCTGGCCTCTCCCTCCCATGGCCCCTCTCTATCACTGAGGAGGCCAGTTCCTGGGACTACCTCAGCACAGTGGGTAGGCCTGGCTTCTCATCCCAGCATCTGGGAAGGCTCCCCAACAGCCTTTAAGGCCTGGGGTCCTTGCTGCTTTTTCTCTATGGCCATTTCAGCAGGAAGGTGGCAAGTTTGCAAGTAATGACAACAACTAATGTTTATTGAGCAATTACTCTGAGTCAGACATATGCTTTGCAAGGTATATTCCCCTTCTCGTCAAACCTTTCACTTCTGTAAGGGCTTCTCTTGTTATCATCCTCATTTTACAAATGAGAGAACCAAGACTTGTAAAGATTATGCATCTTGCCCAAGGTTCCCACAGGTTAAATGATGAAGTCAGATTTCAAAGGTAGGCTGAGGTGACTTTGGAGTATATGTGCTCACCCCTACTCTACAGTGTTTCTAGCTATTTTCGCCAAAAACCAACCAAACAAAATGACTATAAGTTGTCATAGCAAGAGCACTGAACTGGAAGTCAGTGTCCTGAGAGCCAGTCCCAGCTTTGCCACTCACTGGTTATTTGACCTTGAGCAAAGTCACTTTAAGGGAAAGGACTTAGCATTGTCTGTATACCTTCTTTGTTCCAGGCACTGGGCCACAGGCTTAGAACACTTGTGGTCACTAAATTCTTACCCCATCACTACAAGGAAGTGGCGACCTCCATCTCACAGATGAGAAACTGCAGGCCTGAGGCTTGATCTGACTTACTCAAGTTTACGTAGCTGGGTAGGATCAAACTACTTAGAGCCTCAGTTTCTCCATCTGTAACAAGAGGGAGTTAAATTAGTTGTCCTCTTGAGGTCTCTTTAATTCTAGGACAGCCCAAAGAAACACACCCACATACCCATATCCTTAGCCAGGAACCTTCATATTATATTTAAGGGTCAAGAGCAAGAAGGCTGAACGTTACAGATTTAAAGTCCATAGTCTAGTCCCTCTGAAGTCAGAGGACAGATAGAGCCTCAGGGATGAAGTCATTTCCTTATTGACTCTGGGTCCTGTAAATACTATTAATACAGTAGCTCCAGGACCAAGCTGTCCGGGTGGGGGGATGGATGCTGTTCACTGCAGTCTCCCAGGGGAGCAGCATCTGGAATGTGCTCACCCTTCCTTGCAGCACAGAGGCTGCAAGGGTGAGGGCAGGCTGGTGGGGAGGGGGCTTGAGAAACCAGAGTTGGGGCTACGTGCTGCTTACCTGCTGCTGCCGGGCTTGGCCAAGTACTTATTTCCCCGGTGGTTTGGTTTGGGCTGGAATTGGCCCTGATGCAGCAGGGACAGCAGCTGGGAGATTTGCTACAAGACAGGAAAAATCTGTTGACTCCACACAATTCCGACCCAGCACACTTCCTTACCGGATGTTTCCCTCAATGCCGGCGCTTTCTTTTTATAGTCTTTCCTCCAGCTTCAGATGTTTGTGGATCAGATGGGGGATGGTGAAGATGGTGACGGAGGCAGGGACGTGTGCAGGCAGGTTCCCTGCTTGGCTTTGTGTCAACTACAGATTCCCGGGACCTGGGTGTCTGAGAGAAAGAATAAGGGCCCTCTGGGGGCCCCCATGAGACCTCCTCCCGGTGGACACTGTGAGATGAGGGTGGAAAAGGCATTTCCTGACTATAAATGTATTATTACTTCAATAAGGATCATCTTAAAGTGTTATATCCCCCTCTTCAGCAGTATTCAAACACTCAGCCAGTGTTGGTGGGTCAGATTTATAAGAAGACAGAGGGTGTTTTGAATCATTTATTCATCCTTTCATTCACTCGACAAGTATTTAATGAGGGCCTGCTTGTGCCAGGGCCTGTGCTTGCTATGGGAGTAAGAATGAGATCACGGCCCAGTCGCTGCCCTCAGGGAACTCTCAGTCTGCCTGGGAGGACAGTCAGGGGAGACAGGGCGTGTGGGCTACTATGGGGGGTTACATCAGAGTTGGGAAAGGATAGAGGTCAAGTAGAGCAGATGAAAGCCCCTCACCCAACTTAGAGCAAGGAAGGAGTTGTGTGTGTGTGGGGTGTGGCTACAGGGGGAAGTCATTCACTTATTTAAACAAATGTTTTCTGAGTTCATACTGCATCACAGGCCCCTCTACTGAGACCTGGAGTTTCCACAGAGGGTTAGCAAGTGGAGAGAGGGTGAGAGTCTGGGTGAGGGGTGAAAGGAGTTTCAGTCAGAAGGTACTCAAGCTGAAAGGCCAGAGGAGACAGTGGAGTTTCAGAAAGGCTGGTGAATGGGACAGGGGTGGGTGAGATGTTCAGGGCTAGGCCCCACAGGCTCTTATGAGGGAGGCAATAGGCCAAGGCAGAGTCATTTCTAGTTTGTTGTGTGATGACAGGCAGGTTCTTAGATGTACTCAGATCTCAGTTTCCTCATCTCTAAAGTGAATCTAAAAATACTACCCAGCCTTCTTCTCAGGCTTGTCAGGATTAATTAGGTGGTTTTAAAGTTTAAAATGCTCCGCAGAGTCGAGGGGTTTGGGCTGTTACTCCTAGAAATGCTGTGTCTGCCTCTGGGGCCCAGCTCACCTCCCCCCTGAGGAGATCCCTCTGCCCTTTGGGCAGCTGTGACAGAAAGGGCCGACCTCAGAGGAGGTCTGGAAGGGGAGGTGGCTGGGACTGGGGTTTCACTGTGACTTGGGAGTGTCAGGGCCCCACTGCCCGCCTTGGGGCCGTTCCCACCTCCTGGCCCAGGCCCAGAAGCCCTCCTAAGGCACCTGCCACCCTTTTCTTGAGTGACAACCGATACTTCAGGGACACTCCCTGAGTGCCAGCCCCTAGGTGATGTGCGGTCATTCAGGGTCATTTCACAGCTAGAGTCAGACTCGAGTCAGACTCAGGTTCAAATCCTAAATCTTCCCCTGCTCCATCTCCCATCTGTGTGACCTTAAGGAATCCTGAGGCTCAGTTTCCTCAGCAGTAAAACAGGGGATAATAACAAGACCCAGGTCATGTGTTGGTTGTGGATATGAGGATTAAATGAGTGAAAGTCTATAAATCACTTAGTAATAGATCTCAGGATAACCACTTACTAACTGTCCAGTGGTATCTAATCTCATGTCATTCTTCAGTAACCCAAGGAAAAGGATGCTATTATACCCATTTTTCAGATGTGGCACCTGATGCACACAGGGGCTACCTAGCAATTAGAGGCAGGGCCGGATGGAATTTGAACCCAGATCTGACTCCACAGCAGCTCTATGCTATTGGAAAGACACCAAGCATTAGGCAAGCTGCCTCTTACCTTTAAGTCAAACTCACCTGGGTGCCCTTCTCTCTTTCAATAGGGTCACCCGCAGGGCCTGCTCTCTGCTGTCTCTGGCAACCACCAGCACCATATTTGACACAAAGAGCTTATTCAATAAACATTTGATGAATGAATAGGTGAATGAATGAATGGCTCTGGACAACACTTCTGGGGCTGCACAGAGCCAGGGCAGGACTCCTGAAAGAGCAGCTGGGCCGCCTCCAGGTGGCTTCCTGGGGAAGAGGTGGGGGAAGGAAGCCGTGTCCTTGCTCTGCAGGAAACATGAGCTGATGGCCTGGCTCACGACAGAAGTGTGCCTTGGGCACAGGGAAATGATCTGGGGTTCAGAGGAGTCGATATGGATGTGAGATCAGGCCCCATCCCAGAAAAAGCTTTCCCATTTGTGTCCAGTAAACCCTAGGTCACTGGACACAGCCATTCATCATCCCATTTAATCTTCAACCCCCTGGGAGGTAGACACAGGTAAGTTTGGTATCACAACTCCCATCTTATAGATGAAGAAAATAAGATAATGTTGCCCAGCTCCTAAAGTGACTGTGCTAAAATTGGAACCTAGATCTGCCTAACTCCCAAGTCCCAAGATTGTTTCCACTGCCCTACCCAGCAGGCCTAGCCGGCAAGCTCTGGGGTCTCAGGCAGCCCCTGAGACCCGGGGGCAGTAATGCCCATGCCATCTTGCTTCACAGGGAAAATTGCCCAAATGAGATGAAGGCAGGTACTGTTGCTCACTGCCTTTGCTGTGTGTCTGCTTGTGTCAGGTGCTCTGAGTAAGTGCTCAATAGGAATTAAGTGACAATTCTGTGAGGCAGATGCTCTTACTGCCATCCCTGCTTTATAGATAAGGAAACTAAAGCTCAGAGACAGCAAGTCATTTGTCCAGGACCACACAGCTAAATTCTTCTGACTCCAGAGCTGAACCACTGCACCCAATGCATCCTAAGGTGCTTGGTGAGCCTAAGGAATGAATGTGAGGGTAATGGGGTCTGATGCTGTTCATGGTGGTCCAGGGGTGACCAGAGAGAGAGGTACCTGAACAGGAGGCGAATCCACGGTGAGCTCCTCTACAGGGTTCCGCTCCGCAAAGGCGGCCACAGACAGCCGGACCAGGCTCCGCAGGATCTGACGGGGGCCTGACTCTTTCTCAGGGGCTACTTTACCATTGAGATTCCGCTGCCGCCTCAGGGTTGCAGAGGAGGCTGGTGGGCTCTGCGGGGCCTCCTCGCTGCCCTGGTCTCCAGGCACTCTTCCTGTGGGGCTGCCCGCAGCCTTCAGGAGCCTTGAGCGGGGCTGGCCTACAGCAGGCTGGGGCTCGGCAAGGTGCAGGTTCTCTCGGGAGGCGTTCCTCTGCCTGGGATGGTTGAAAAGGAGGTTGACAGTGTCCTGAAGCACCTCTCGGCTCTCGGCCAGTGTTCCCTGGTTGCCTTGGTTACGCAGAGTCCTGTACAGAGTCGGTGTGAGATGAAAGGGGGCCTGCAGGCAGGAGTCCCAACCTGCTTCCATCATTGCTTCCTCGCCCACATGCTTGGGGGGCTGCCCGACTTCACCAGGCTCATCCACCTGGCCCCTGAGCACAGGCACAAGTTGGATGTCTGCCTTCTGAATCTGTTTCTGGGGCCTCTTGGGCTGGTGACGGTAGGTGGACTCAGCCTCCCTACAGTTGTAGGCCCTGTTGTCCTTTTTCTCCGTCCGGCAGATAGACGTGATCAGAGCCAAGATTGACCCAAAGACAGCAAGCAGTACAACCAGGCAAATCACCGTGAGTACCGATGTGCTCAGGGCCCCTGGCTCACGGGCTGAATCCCTCAAGTGGTCCACACTGGTGACAAACAAGATCTGCAGCAGGGCTCGGGTCTGCAAGGAGGGGCTGCCTCGGTCTTCCACCACAATCTCCAGCTCCCACTCACTCCCAGTGAGGCTGCTGGCATTGGTGACGTTGATGAACAGCTGCCCCAGGTTGGGGCTTAGGACGAAGACACCGGCTTCATTCCCGCTCCGAATGGTGTAGAGAAGCTCTCCATTTGCCCCTGAGTCTGCATCTCTTGCTATGATAGTCACCAAAAGGAATGGCCGAGAGCTGGAGGTGGCCTGTAGTGGTATGTCAGTGCCTGCTGGGCCCAGGCCATTGGGATTCTCAATGGGCACTAGCAAATGACCTGTGGAGGCATTTACAAGCACCGAGAGGCTGGCTCTCCCATTGCTCAGTATGGGGTGAATCACCTCTGGGGCATTATCATTGGCATCTAGGAGGCTGACCCAAACAGAGACACTGGATGAGAGCTGGGGCTGCCCGCTGTCCTCTGCAATCACCAGGAACTCAAAGCTGGCCATCTGTTCATAGTCCAGTGACCTTTGAGCAGTGACCTCACCTGTGTCTGAGTCAATAGCTACCAAGTGAGAAACCGGGGAGTCCTGGATGCGGTATGAGATTTTCCCATTAACACCCAGGTCTGCATCATGGGCCTTGATGGTGATGAGGTGAAGAGAGGGTAGGTTGTTTTCCCGAGTGGAGACCTGGTACCTGCTTTTCTCAAACACAGGTGCATTGTCATTGGCATCACTGATCTGAATGCTGAGCTGTTTCTTGTCTGATAAGGGCTGGGGTCCTTGGTCTTGGGCCAACAGAGTGACGGTATATTGGGGCCACTGCTCTCTGTCCAGTGTGGCATTGGTTAGCAGCATGTATGTGTTACCGTTGGTCCTTTTCAGCCTGAAGTGGCCCAGCTCTTGGCTCAGCCAACAGTGGACCAGACCATTGTTTCCTGAGTCCAGGTCATTGGCCATGATGAGCGCAATGAAACTGTCCTTGGGAAGAGCTTCGGACACCAGCAATGGTTGGGAGGCCCACGTGATGTGGATGCTTGGGGCGTTGTCATTGACATCCAGAACCTTGATGAGAATCTTGCAGTGGGCTGGGATGGGATTGGGACCCAGATCCCTTGCCTGGACATCCACTTCATAGGCCGGATTCTTCTCGTAGTCTAGGTGCTGGAGCAGAGTCACCTGGCCTGTCTTGGCATCAATACTGAAGGTGTTCAGCACCTCCAGAGGCACGTGCTTACTGAGAAAGTATTCCACCTCCCCATTGGGGCCTTGGTCAGGGTCTGTGGCGGTCAGGTTTATGAGGAGAGTACCAGGGGCAGCGTCTTCTTGGATTTCTAGGGCCAGTGAGCTCTCAGCAAACACAGGGCTATTGTCATTGGAGTCCAGGACGCTGACCTTGACCAAGCTGGTGCCTGACTTGGGGGGATTCCCACTGTCATAGGCAGTTAACACCAGATCAAAATATGAGTGGATTTCCCGGTCCAGCTCCTTCACCACCACCAGTTCTGCGTGTTTTGTCTGATCGGGCCCCACAATGACATCCAGGGCGAAGTGCTCGCTGGGAGACAGGGTGTAGGAGTGCAGGGTGTTGGGGCCAGTGTCTGGATCCAGAGCTCTGTCCAGGGGGATCCGGGTGTGCAGAGAGGCGCTCTCGGAGATTTCCAGCTCCTGCTCACCTTTGGGAAACTGCGGCTGGTGGTCATTGATGTCCAGCACCTGGATCTCCACATGAATGAGCGCCCGCTCCCCTGTGGCCAGCACATCAAAGGACACCAGGCAGGGATCCTGCTGCCGGCAAAGCTGCTCCCGGTCCAACCGCCTCCCTGTGCTGAGCACGCCGTCCTCAGAGTCCACCTGGATGGGGAGTCCCTGGGGCAGCTGTAGGACCTGGAAGGCAGCCCCCGCTTGGCCAGGCTCCTCCTCCCGGCCCCGTTCCTGAGGCAGCTTCCCTATCACGGTGCCAGACGGTACCTCCTCTGCCACCTGATATCTCACAGTGAGAGTGGCCACCTCCTGACAATCCCCTGATAGGAACAAGTAGCCACCTGGCCCCAAAAGTCCCAGAAGTGACAGAAGTTGCATCATGCTTACCGCCAGAGTGCGCTAGATCCAGAAACCGCTAGAGTTCTTCAGGGGCTGGGCGAGTCCTCCAGTGTTTCCTGAGGGACTTGATTAGCCCCGTTCTCCTGCCCCCAGACCTGTTGGCACAGCCTCGTCCCATCGTTAGATAATGGAACTAACAGAAAGAAAGGCCATTTTCATCAGAAGAGATTTGAGAGGTGCAAGGACCGATGAGGTAAAATTGCCAGGGGAGCCCTGGTACAGGGGCACTGTGGGTCCCCGTCAGCCAGTGATGGACAAAAGTCGGTCCAAGAGGAACTTGACCCAGTGAAGCAGGATGTGGGGATCTGACTTCCAAACAGTTGCTGGGCCAGGGAAACAGAGAAGCAGCTTTTTCCTATGGAAACCCCACCTACAGGAAAAGGGAGGGCTGTGAGTTTCTATGCCAGTTAGAGAAAGAGAGTTTCCGTGAAGCTGAGTGGACTGCCGCTGAGGAGGATGCGGCCGGGGACAGGCCGGATGGGAAGGTGCTGTCCATGTGGCAAGGCAGCCGCTGAGGGGAGGGGAGCCCCTGCTGTGGCCAAGTAAGCAGAGAGCCCGAGCCCCTCCTGGAAGAGTCACGCCTCGGCCTCTCTTCCTTCCTTGTCTCTCCTTGTTTTCTTCATCTCCCGTTATTCCTCTCCCATTCCTCTTTTCCCACCCTTGTCTACCTCTCAGTCTTGACTCTGCCCCCATCACCCATTTTTGTCTCAAGGGAAGCAGAGCTGATTAAGAGAGTGGCCATCAGAGCTGAACTGCCTGGGTTCAAATTCTGACCCTGCAGGCTCCCAGCTGGGTCATGTGGGACAAGTCACTCAACCTCTCTGGGCCTCATCTTGAGAGTGCAGATGGGAATAAGAACAGTAGACCTCTCAGGCGGAAATCTTAGAGATGAAATGGAATGTGCGTGGAAAGCCTGGCCCAGAGTCATGAGCAATGACATTGTTATTGGAGGTGGGGGTTGTGATCTGCATGGTTTGGCCTGCGTTGGGACTGCCTCTGGCTCCTGCACTGGCCGTGGTAGTCCCTTGCCCACACAGACCAGACCGTAAAGGTGCCCGTGGCCTTGGCTCCTGAAGCACAATGACCTCTCTGACCCAACGGTGCGGCCTCCCTCCCCCTTCCCTTCTGGCTCCCCAGCCTCCCGGCCCATTGTTCTCCACATCTGGTCCAGCTTGAGCTCCTATCCTGGGGAATCCCCCAGCCTCCCACTCCTTGGTCTTGGAGGTTTTTATACCTTTCCCTCTCCCACACATTCCTCTCCCTTTCCCTCCCTTTCTCCAATTCTTCACTCCCCACTGCAGTTCTTGTCCAAGAGTCCTGTCACAGAGATGAGACCCAGGAGGGGGCCAAGGGGGCAACTGGCTTGGGTGGCCTTGAGGGGGCGTGCTCCTTCACATTTCCTCCTGCCGCTGCTGCCCCACCATTGTCCAGTCTTGCTCTTTACCTTGAGGTTGAGTCCAGAGGTTTGTAAAGCATTTGATGTGATGGGAGTTAAGGGCCAACTTTGCCTAGGTAGGTCCTTAGGGCTGGAGGTGCCTGTTGGGACAAAAGTGACTCCAGTCGGGCCACTGGCCTGGAGGCTTGTGGCCATTTGGATGGTGTGATGAGGACCTCCTTGGCCTAAGCATCACCTGTGCTCCCCTCTGTACTTTCTTTTCCACACCCTACCCCCTCATATTCTACTCCCTGGAGATTCCCAACAGCACAGGGTCTGAATTCAATGGGGGTATTCCCTGGCTCTGGAGACAGACAGAGCACTCACTAGCTTTGAGACGGCACAAGTCACATAACCTCTTTGGGCCTCAGTTTCCTTCTCTAGTAAAGCATGGCTATCCTGCATCCCCTGAGTTTCTGGTAAGGATTCAATGAGATGATACAAGTGAAGGCTCAGTGCAGCGCCTGGTACAGAGAAAGCACTCATTGCATGGGTCTAGTTTACCTGGTATTATTTGCCAGGCTTTATACCCTGAGTGCAAATGGTAAAGATGGTCTTGCATTTGTCCCTTCACTTTTTTCTCTGTCTTCTCCGCCAGAAGTCTCACTTCCCAGGGTGTCCTCAGCTTGAGCGCAGGCCAGGGCTACCTGTCCTGCAAAGAGAACCAGTGTGGGCCCCAGGTCCTCTGGTGGTAGCCTGTACAGTGGCCCCACTGCCTGACCCTCACTCATCCTGCTGTGTGCAAGGCAGCGAGCAGGACAGAGTGACCCCTAAGGGACTTGTAGTTTCAGGTCAGGGTGGGGAAATGAAAGAAGTGGGTCCAGTGGAGTGGCTCTGGAATCAGGTCCTCCCGGAAGCCCCTTAGATGCACCCGGAAGGATGTGGAGGAGTGAGACAAAGGAGGTGGGTGGGCAGCGGGGAGGCAAGGCAGGGGGAGGGAGCAGGATGGAAGAAGCCTGAGGTTGGTGAGCTGGCTCCTTATGGTCCTACAGGAGGGTCTGTGGACAGAGGAAGAGGAAGTTGGGCTGAGGATATCAGCGGGGGGCCTCCGGATGGTGGCGGGCCTGGGGCCCTATGCTAAGGACTTGGACCTTGTCCTGTAGGCTCTAGAGAGCTTTGGAAGGGCTCTGAGCTGCATGATGAAAACAGGAGCTACCTGCCAAGCCTTGTGCTGAGTGCTTTACATACATCATCCCACGCCACCCTCATAACAGGCCATGGGTGAAGAAGCTAAGCATTGAGGTTGGGTAACTTGCCCAGGGAAATTTGTATGCAGGTCAGGAAGCAACAGTTAGAACTGGACATGGAACAACAGACTGGTTCCAAATAGGAAAAGGAGTTCGTCAAGGCTGTATATTGTCACCCTGATTATTTAACTTATATGCAGAGTACATCATGAGAAACACTGGACTGGAAGAAACACAAGCTGGAATCAAGATTGCCGGGAGAAATATCAATAACCTCAGATATGCAGATGACACCACCCTTATGGCAGAAAGTGAAGAGGAACTCAAAAGCCTCTTGATGAAAGTGAAAGTGGAGAGTGAAAAAGTTGGCTTAAAGCTCAACATTCAGAAAACGAAGATCATGGCATCCGGTCCCATCACTTCATGGGAAATAGATGGGGAAACAGTGGAAACAGTGTCAGACTTTATTTTTCTGGACTCCAAAATCACTGCAGATGGTGACTGCAGCCATGAAATTAAAAGACGCTTACTCCTTGGAAGGAAAGTTATGACCAACCTAGATAGCATATTGAAAAGCAGAGACACTACTTTGCCAACAAAGGTCCGTCTAGTCAAGGCTATGGTTTTTCCTGTGGTCATGTAGGGATGTGAGAGTCGGACTGTGAAGAAGGCTGAGCGCCGAAGAATTGATGCTTTTGAACTGTGTTGTTGGAGAAGACTCTTGAGAGTCCCTTGGACTGCAAGGAGATCCAACCAGTCCATTCTGAAGGAGATCAGCCCTGGGATTTCTTTGGAAGGAATGATGCTAAAAGCTGAAACTCCAGTACTTTGGCCACCTCATGTGAAGAGTTGACTCATTGGAAAAGACTCTGATGCTGGAAGGGATTGGGGGCAGGAGGAGAAGGGGACGACAGAGGATGAGATGGCTGGATGGCATCACTGACTCGATGGACATAAGTCTGGGTGAACTCTGGGAGTTGGTGATGAACAGGGAGGCCTGGTGTGCTGTGATTCATGGGGTCGCAAAGAGTCGGACACGACTGAGTGACTGATCTGATCTGATCTGAACTTGCCCAGAATCATGTACATTTGCCTTCCAGAAAGCCCCACAGGCTGCACTCTGGGAAATGGATCAAAGAACAGAGAAGAGGGAGGAAAGAGCTAGGAGTAATGCAGGGGAGCGTTGGTGCAGGAAGCTCTGGTGTGGAGAATGTTTCCAGAACGCCATCTGGTGGCCAAAGGCAGAGAGGCAGGGAGGTGGGTGGCTGGAGTTCACAAATGTCCACAGCTCCAGGGAGAAGGCAATGGCACCCCACTCCAGGACTCTTACCTGGAAAATCCCACGGATGCAGGAGCCTGGTAGGCTGCAGTCCATGGGGTCGCTAAGAGTTGGACACGACTGAGCGACTTCACTTTCACTTTTCACTTTCATGCATTGGAGAAGGAAATGGCAACCCACTCCAGTATTCCTCCCTGGAGAATCCCAGGGACAGAGGAGCCTGGTGGGTTGCTGTCTATGGGGTCGCACAGAGGCGGACATGACTGAAGCGACTTAGCAGCAGCAGCAGCAGCAGCACAGCTCCAGACCCCTGTTCCTGTGCTGTGTGCAGCACAGCGGAAGGACCTATACCCAGGTGATAATCATTTCTCCTAGTGGGAAGCCAACTGTGGCCGAACACCCACAGAGGGGGATGATAGAATTCAAGATTTTACCTGAGGTTTCTTTTGGTGGGGGAATGCTGCTTAGTTCCTCATCCAGGGAGCGAACCTGTGCCCTCTGCATTGAAAGTACAGAGTCTTAACCACTGAACCACCAGGGAAGTCCCTTATTTGAGTATTCTTCAAAGGGCATGTTTGTGTGTGTGTGTGGCCTTGACTGGGACCCATGGATGCAAAAAATGGACTCAGGTCATGAAAACCTTTGGATTTCATAGGTGGTTTATTATTGTTCTGTTTGTTTTACTCATGTTGGGGGCAGGAAGCTAAGACAACACTTTAAGAATCCAAAGGCAGCAAAGGAAGCACCAGACCTTTTAAAGGCTATTGTCTCTAGGAATGAGGTCCCCGTTTAGTAATATTTCCTCCTCTTTTTTGGCTGCAGGGTCAGTTGATCTTCAGCAGCCACATGTCAAGGGGTAAAACTGGAATTTGTTTGGAAAGCCTACATCATCCTTAGTCTTAAAAATAGATTCAAAGAAGCAGAAGTTGTTTCAAATAGTTGTTTCAAATCCCTAAGTCTGAAATATTTTTAAAAAGAGAGCAGGCTTGGGCTTGGTGCTTGGAGGCCTTGTTCACCACCACCCTTTGGGTTGCTCACACTTGGGTCCATCGCTATAGGGAGAGGTTGGAGACTGAAGTGGGAAGGGTCAGGGATCAGAGGATCTCTTTAAATACCTGATGTCCTGAAGAATCTTGAGGGCTCAGACCAGCAGGGTGAGACTCTGACACTTAAGGGACTTGCAGACCAGTTGGATGAAGGCTAAGATCATTTCCCCACATTAGGAATGTCCTGCTGGGCTGGCTGCCCACCCCCAGGGCTCCCTGTGGATCTGCCTAGCCGCTGCTGTAACCACCACCAAATCAATGCACCACCAAAGCAGCATTGATGAAGCTGGGAGGCTTCATTCTCAAGACCTTTCTGGTTGGGGAGGTGACTGGACCACCTAAGAGTTGCCTCTTTTTTTTTTTTTTTTTTTCCAGCAAAATCTTATTGAAGTTGGAGGCATTCTAGCCTGGGCCATTGACTGGGAGACTCAAGGACTTGTTCTGGCTCACCTGTTCCTGCCCCACAGTTTGTGGTCTCTGTTGGGGGCAGATCACAGATGTCCAATCCCACCCATCTGGGTGGATTTCTGGGCCCACTGTAGAGAGAAGAATACTTGGCAGGGAGAAATTTGCTAAGAGAGGACTTTTCAGGAAGTGGAAAGGTTTTGTGTCTTGATCAAGAGTGGTATCTCTGAAAAGGGTCCACGTATCATAGTCACTTGAAAAGCTTTTCAAAATACCAGGAACAGGGCAACTCATACTTTCCTTTTTTCCGGACTGCCAAAGAGAATTTTATAATTGCCAGCTCTATTTCTCTCTCTTTGAAAATGCTTCATCTTTCAGATCATTTGGGACCAAGTTGGGGAAGTCGATTAGACCTTTTTGCTGGGAAGAGAGGCCTAATTGATCTGTGTAATAAAAGGGAAAATAGATGAGGGGGAGGGAAATTGGTGAAGGTTGAGGATATTGTGGAGGGGGTACTTTAGAGAACAGCCGAGGCTGTGAAGGAAGTAGGTTGATGATAAAGACTTTCTGATGGATAGTTGTAAACTGTGACTCTCCTTCATGGTTTTCAAGAAAAGTGCAAGAAAGGATTTATAATTTATTTTGTGCTTTAGTTACCACAACACAGCCCCCAAAACTAGACCACATAAATTCTGAGTTAATAAGGGTTACACTTATGTCTCTCTCCCTAATCTTCAGAGAAGAAGAGGGCTACCTCTAGCATGTAGGCTTCAATTCTGATATACTATAGGTCATCCTGGAATGTGAAGTCAAGTGGGCCTTAGAAAGCATCACTACGAACAAAGTTAGTGGAAGTGATGGAATTCCAGTTGAGCTCTTTCAAATCCTGAAAGATGATGCTGTGAAAGTGCTGCACTCAATATGCCAGCAAATTTGGAAAACTCAGCAGTGGCCACAGGACTGGAAAAGGTCAGTTTTCATTCCAATCCCAAAGAAAGGCAATGTCAAAGAATGCTCAAACTACCGCACAATTGCACTCACCTCACATGCTAGTAAAGTAATGCTCAAAATTCTCCAAGCCAGGCTTCAGCAATACGTGAACCATGAACTTCCAGATGTTCAAGCTGGTTTTAGAAAAGGCAGAGGAACCAGAGATCAAATTGCCAACATCCACTGGATCATGGAAAAAGCAAGAGAGTTCCAGAAAAACATCTATTTCTGCTTTATTGACTATACCAAAGCCTTTGACTGTGTGGATCACAATAAACTGTGGAAAATTCTGAAAGAGATGGGAATACCAGACCACCTGACCTGCCTCTTGAGAAATCTGTATGCAGGTCAGGAAGCAACAGTTAGAACTGGACATGGAACAACAAGACTGGTTCCAAATAGGAAAAGGAGTTCGTCAAGGCTGTATATTGTCACCCTGATTATTTAACTTATATGCAGAGTACATCATGAGAAACACTGGACTGGAAGAAACACAAGCTGGAATCAAGATTGCCGGGAGAAATATCAATAACCTCAGATATGCAGATGACACCACCCTTACGGCAGAAAGTGAAGAGGAACTCAAAAGCCTCTTGATGAAAGTGAAAGTGGAGAGTGAAAAAGTTGGCTTAAAGCTCAACGTTCAGAAAACGAAGATCATGGCATCCGGTCCCATCACTTCATGGGAAATAGATGGGGAAACAGTGTCAGACTTTATTTTTCTGGGCTCCAGAATCACTGCAGATGGTGACTGCAGCCATGAAATTAAAAGACGCTTACTCCTTGGAAGGAAAGTTATGACCAACCTAGATACAAAAGCAGAGACATTACTTTGCCAACAAAGGTCTGTCTAGTTCAAGGCTATGGTTTTTCCTGTGGTCATGTCTGGATGTGAGAGTTGGACTGTGAAGAAGGGTGAGTGCCAAAGAATTGATGCTTTTGACCTGTGGTGTTGGAGAAGACTCTTGAGAGTCCCTTGGACTGCAAGGAGATCCAACCAGTCCATTCTGAAGGAGATCAGCCCTGGGATTTCTTTGGAGGGAATGATGCTGAAGCTGCAACTCCAGTACTTTGGCCACCTCATATGAAGAGTTGACTCATTGGAAAAGACTCTGATGCTGGAAGGGATTGGGGCAGGAGGAGAAGGGGACGACAGAGGATGAGATGGCTGGATGGCATCACTGACTCGATGGATGTGAGTCTGAGTGAACTCTGGGAGTTGGTGATGGACAGGGAAGCCTGGCGTGCTGCAATTCATGGGGTCGGAAAGAGTCGGACACGACTGAGTGACTGAACTGAACTGATAGGTCATTCTACCACACACCCCTTCTCCACCCCAACCTCATTGAGAACCACTGACATAGAGCTTCTTAAACTTGTTATTTATTTTTTTAAATTTTTGGCTGTGTTGGGTCTCTGTTGCCGTGTGCAGGCTACTCATTATGGTGGCTTCTGTTGCTGCAGAGCACAGGCTCTAGGATGTGCAACTACAACTTCAGTAGTTGTAGCTCACGGGCTCACAGAGGTTCTTAGAAGCACTAACAGCCTGGTAAGGGCGAACTCTATAGCCATCAGGCCTTTCTCACCAAGCGTTCTCCTGGTCCCCACCTCTCTCCTATGTCTGTATCAGTGCTCAGCAGAAGCTCTGTGCACACTGGTTCTTCCATATTTCTGCAGGCTCTTCTGCCTGCTTCTTGGATTCTCCCTTTGGTTTGCCTTCCTTCTGACTCCCAGGTGTGGGCATGTCCACCAAATATTCTCTTCAGCCCTCTCTTCTAATTAGGGTTCTTAGCCCAGAAGTAGGTTGCCAGGTTTAACAAATAAAAGTATAGGGTGGGGGCGTCCCTGGGGGCTCAGTGGTAAAGAATCTGCCTGCCAATGCAGGAGACATGGGTTCGATCCCTGATCTGAGAAGATTCCACATGTGGTGGAGCAACTAAGTCCCTGTGCCACAACTACTGAGCCTGTGCTTTAGAGCCTGGGAGCCACAGCTACTGAAGCCCGAGCACCCTAGAGGCTGTGCTCAGCAACAACGTGGCCACCGCAATGAGAATCCCAAGCATCACAACGAGAGAGTAGCCCCCACTTGACGCAACTGGAGAAAAGCCCGTGCAGCAACGTGCACCCAGAACAACCAATAAATAAATTTAAAAAAGATATAGAGTGACTGTTAAATTTGAATTTCAGATAGTGAAAAAACTTAGTGTATTTTTATCTGGCAATCCTATCCAGACGTTAAGTATGACCTCACCACAAGTTCTTCTCTGTTTTCCTTTTTCCTCTTCTTTTTATTTTTAGAATTTTGGTTTACACAGTGAATTTGAAAATCTATCAGTAAACACAAAAATCAAACATATTGACTGGGAGCATCATCTGTGCATGAATATTCAGTGGCTGACTCTGTTGATTGGCCTTGTTATGTATTCAGCATTTCTGGGTGATTGTAGGATGTAACTGTTCTCACACTAAAAGAACCACCCCTGAGGAGGCCTGGATCACATTCATTAATTTATTTGGTCATCTGGTCATTCATTTATTGGGTGGAATTCAGCATGTTCTTCTCCATTTACAAGGTCAGGCTTTTTTGGCAAGGGAAGTAGCTAAATAGCTAAAGTTGACCCATATTTTCCTTTCCTCTAAACCACTGGTTTGGTTTTCTTTCTTCACATAGAATCCAATCAGCTTAATTCTCACCTTGCTTCAGAAAGATTCTTGCAGGAAGGAAAAGGAGTCTTCCCATCGTTACATAAATTCTCATGGGGCTCCCCTTTATAAGTTTGTGACAGCCAAGAGTTGAGCCCGGAGCTCCGAGAGAAACAGCCATACGCTGATTTATGATGGCAGCTGGTGCTAAATCTCACGCCTCTTTCCTTCTTACAGTGCCATGTGACCTTGGGGTTACAAAACTCTTTTCACTGTTATTCAGGGGAATAATAATAAAGTGCCAGGTTGCAAGTATAAACATGATCATTCTGTGCCTATTATTGTAAATCAAATTTTGCCTTGGATCAGAAGCACAGAAAACATTTTTATACTGTCAGCCACTGCAAGCCTTTTTAGGAGTCTGTTTTTATATAACCCTGGGATGACCTGAGGTATTGTTTGAGCTGTACTGACCAGGGAAGCTGGCCACATTGGTTAGTCTGGCTATTTTTCCTTACAGACCTGAGCACTTTCCTTGGGCAAAGTGTTAACCTGATTTAAGCATAGCATTAGGGTTAATAACATGGCTCAGGACTCCAATTGCCTGGGTTCAAAGCCTGGCTTTGTAATTTCCTATCTGTGTGACCATGGCAAACCACTTAACTTGTCTGTGATCAGTCTCCCTGGCTTTAAAATAGGGATGATGATGGTAATATGTTGCAGGGTTACTGTCACGTTTAGCTTACTCCATGCAGAACATTTAGAGTAGCGCATGGGACATGAATAGCACTCTACTTGTTAATTATTCATAATTATGCTTTTAGCTCTCAATTTTTATTTTTGAGTACAAAGCCCCTGTTTTAAAGAAACACCAATTTTTCAGATTTCCAGGTGATAGTAGTACATTTTTTGAGATCCACAGAGTGAGGAAGTATTTAACGACAGGAGATCAGCTGTGAAACTTCTGTACTGGGATGAGGCCTGCCACTATCCAGTCCTGTCCCAGAGTTGGGGCAAGACTTCCCTTCCACACTGCTGCCCTTCTATATGTCAAGGCTTGTTTCAGGAATGCTTGAGAGGGATGGCCATTGAAAAGGAGTCTGGCTCCCCCAGGCAGGTGGGGTGAGCTCAGCAAAGGCTCTGGACACCATTGGATGCCAGTGATGGATGAACCAGTGCAGGTCCTGATGGAAGGCCTGCTGGTCCCTGCAAGACCAGACATATTTTGTGACTCACTTTTGCTTCTCTACCCAATGGCAGGTTGTTGATCTCTGGTCTAGGTCACACAACCCATTCTCTTCTAGCCCTGGACTCCATCATCATCTAGTGTTCATGAGGACAGGGTATGGAGTTAGATCTCTTTCTCTCTCTCTGTGTTTTCATTCTACCTATCATGACATCATAAACTGTAATCCTGACTTCCCTGGGGCCTTCTCTTTTAATTCCTAAAGCCAGAATGGCTTTATTCTGTCTGTATTTCTGTTTCAACAAACCCTAATTCTTTTACAAGCTATATGAGAGGGTCAGACTGATGAGGAATTGGTCCTAATACTATAGGTCACCACTGAATAACACTGGTAAAATCATTTCACCCCTTAGCACCTTAATTTCCTCATTTGTAAAATGGGGAGATACAATTACTTTGGTCATGGGGTCCTGGGTGTTAAAATGAAACAATGCATGTAAAATGCTTAGCACAGCAGAGGATTAGGGATGTAGGGAAAGCTCAATTTAAACTAAATGATGCAAAACCAGGCACATTAAAACCAAAGCTACAAAAATCTTAGAGTCTAAAAAGAAAATTAAGTAAAAAACTCTCTTTATCCAAACCTGACCTCCAAAGTGGACTCTGCTTAGTCCACTTTAAACTTTCATCCAAACTTTTAACGCTGCTTTGAAATTCTTCTATTCCCTCTGTCCTGTGACCTCTGACATGAAGCCATGACATGATGTCACAATCACCTTTTACTTTGACTTTGTGAGAATTTCCTGACCTGGTTCTTTGTCTCCCTCGCTTTTAGCAGCTGGGAGATCTCTGGCTGCATTCATGGTCTCATCTCTGAGCACTCTACAGTAGGGTTTCACTCTTGGTTTTATTTCCTTTGGCTGAATATGAACAATATTAGTGGATGACTTCAAAGATTCTTCTTCCTTCCTTTGTCTTTTTAAGGAGTACATTTCTGGTTTTGATGTCCATTACAGAGATAGTTAGGTTTGTGCTCTGTAACAGTCAAGATTTATAGTGCAGAGGATTAAGACTGATTATTTGCATTTCAAAAATTTCCCTTCTGTGGCAGTCAGGAAGCCCCTCCAGTACCCAATTTTTTCCCACTTGACTTTTCCTTTCTCCTGCATGCAGGACCAGCAATGTAATTTGTGAAGCTCAGTGCAAAATGAAAATGCAGACCTCTTTTTTTCCAGAGTGGCTACTCCATTTTACATCCTCAGAATCAACTCCATTTTACATCCTCAGAATCAATATATGAGGATTCCAATTTCTTTGCCACTTCACCAACACTTGTTATAATCTGTCTTCTTTTTAAAAATTCTTTATTGAGATGTAATTGGCATACAACATTATATTAGTTTCAGGTGTATAACATAATGATCCAATATATGTATGTATTGAGAAATGATTTCTACAGTGAGTGTAGTTAATATCCAACACCATACATACAGATTTTTTTCTTGTAATGAAAACATTTAAGATTTATTCTCAGCAACTTTCATATATAGAGTATTATGTACTATATTCACCATGGTTTCCATAACATCCCAATGACCTATTTATTTTATAATTAGAAGTTTGTGTCTTCACCCACTTGCCACCTCTTGCCTCTGACAACCATCAAACAGTTCTCTGTATCATGAGATTAAAAAAAATTTTTTTTTCTTTTTATTACAGTGGTTCTAGTGAGTGTGACGTCTATAGGGTCGCACAGAGTCGGACACGACTGAAGTGACTTAGCAGCAGCAGCAGTGAGTGTGAAGTGGCTTCTAATTGTGGTTTTGATTTGTATTTCCCTGATGACTAGGCAATGCCAAAAAATGCTCAAACTACCACACAATTGCACTCATCTCACATGCTAGTAAAGTAATGTTCAAAATTCTCCAAGCCAGGCTTCAGCAATACGTGAACCATGAACTTCCTGATGTTCAAGCTGGTTTTAGAAAAGGCAGAGGAACCAGAGATCAAATTGCCAACATCCACTGGATCATGGAAAAAGCAAGAGAGTTCCAGAAAAGCATCTATTTCTGCTTTATTGACTAGGCCAAAGCCTTTGACTGTGTGGATCACAATAAACTGTGGAAAATTCTGAAAGAGATGGGAATACCAGACCACCTGACCTGCCTCTTGAGAAATCTGTATGCAGGTCAGGAAGCAACAGTTAGAACTGGACATGGAACAACAGACTGGTTCCAAATAGGAAAAGGAGTACGTCAAGGCTGTATATTGTCACCCTGTTTATTTAACTTATATGCAGAGTACATCATGAGAAACGCTGGACTGGAAGAAACACAAGCTGGAATCAAGATTGCCAGGAGAAATATCAATAACCTCAGATATGCAGATGACACCACCCTTATGGCAGAAAGTGAAGAGTAACTCAAAAGCCTCTTGATGAAAGTGAAAGTGGAGAGTGAAAAAGTTGGCTTAAAGCTCAATATTCAGAAAACGAAGATCATGGCATCTGGTCCCATCACTTCATGGGAAATAGATGGGGAAACATTGGAAACTGCCGAGGTCCAGCCCCGGCTGATCCAGGGAGTTTGAAGGGGAGATGGCGTTGGCAAATACACTGGCTTTAATTAGATATTAATTAGAGATATAAAGAGTAATAGAATGAGGATAGCTCAGCAGGAAAATTCAGTGGAGAAAAGAGGCTGACTAGCTTGGTTTACGCGGGAAACCAATAAAACTTCAAGACAAGAAGCTTGCACCACTTACGTAGGCCGCAGGCGTCCTTCCGTTCTCCCGAAGGAAAGGAGACACTGAGGCCTCCCCGGTCGGATCTTAGAAGCCCAGGCATAATTAGTAAGCATGGCGGGCTCCGCGCTCCAGATGGAAACTCAGCCAGAGTTTGAGAGAGAGAACGACATGAGGAGACCAGTATTTCGAGGAACTGATCCCACTTCTTTATTTTCCAGAGTCTGTTTTTATACACTGAGATGTTATACAAAAGTCACGCGGGGTCAGCAGTCCTGACTTTTATTAAAGTCAGGTGCTTCATACAAATGTATACAGAGGTCGTAGGGGTGTTACATCATCTTCTGGCCAGGGAGGCCTGCTGACAATTTATGACCCTCTCCTTGTGACAGCGGTCAGTCAACACTTATTTCTCCAGGGGTGATTATTCTTAAAATAGACACCACCCAAATAAAGTTACATTCCTATAGGGTGAGGGTGTAGTGGGTTTTAGTTAAGGAAAGAATTTACTTAGCCTAAGGTCTAACGTGATTTATAGCAAAGGTTAATACTTATTTATTCTATATATTCATTAATGTGTATAAGGGCAGGGGATGTGGAGACTTAGCAGTAAGCATTGGCTCAACAAATGAAAAGCCCTTCACCAATACAACTTCTAATCAGCCCACTATACTTATACTAATAGTTTTCTAACTTCTCTAAAGAACCTGTTTTTAGAAGGTTTAAAGCATCTCGTGCCTCTCACGGTTGGGAGGCTGTGAACAATCACATGTGGCCGGACAAGCCTGTCAGGCAGGCTAGAGAAGCTTCAGAGGAGTTTGTAAGTTTGGAACACTCCTGTCACGCCCAGGAATTATTATTAACTGGAGCTCTAACTTAACTCCTCCGAAAGAGGTGGTGGGGGACAGCCCCCCGTAAAGTCAGAGGTGTAGGTGAGAGCACAAAGTAGTAAAGTAGGCAGGCTCTGGTTATGGGGGTAGATGCTCGAGGATTTCCAGGCAGACTCCTGAGGCTCGATCCCACCTTTGCGTATGTCGAGCCTCCTTCCTCATTACCTTTGCCATGGGCGGAGTGCCTCACTCTGGCCCCCAACAGGAAACAGTGTCAGACTTTATTTTTCTGGGCTCCAAAATCACTGCAGATGGTGACTGCAGCCATGAAATTAAAAGACGCTTACTCCTTGGAAGGAAAGTTATGACCAACCTAGATAGCATAATTCAAAAGCAGAGACATTACTTTGCCAACAAAGGTTTGTCTAGTCAAGGCTATGGTTTTTCCTGTGGTCATGTATGGATGTGAGAGTTGGACTGTGAAGAAGGGTGAGCGCCAAAGAATTGATGCTTTTGACCTGTGGTGTTGGAGAAGACTCTTGAGAGTCCCTTGGACTGCAAGGAGATCCAACCAGTCCATTCTGAAGGAGATCAGCCCTGGGATTTCTTTGGAAGGAATGATGCTAAAGCTGACACTCCAGTACTTTGGCCACCTCATGTGAAGAGTTGACTCATTGGAAAAGACTCTGATGCTGGGAGGGATTGGGGGCAAGAGGAGAAGGGGACGACAGAGGATGAGATGGCTGGATGGCATCACTGACTCGATGGATGTGAGTCTGAGTGAACTCCGGGAGTTGGTGATGGACAGGGAGGCCTGGCGTGCTGCAATTCATGGGGTCGCAGAGTCGGACATGACTGAGCGACTGACCTGATCTGATCTGATCTGATCTGATGACTAATTCTAGTCAAGGCTATGGTTTTTCCTGTGGTCATGTATGGATGTGAGAGTTGGACTGTGAAGAAGGCTGAGTGCTGAAGAATTGATGCTTTTGAGCTGTGGTGTTGGAGAAGACTCTTGAGAGTCCCTTGGACTGCAAGGAGATCCAACCAGTCCATTCTGAAGGAGATCAGCCCTGGGATTTCTTTGGAAGGAATGATGCTAAAGCTGACACTCCAGTACTTTGGTCACCTCATGTGAAGAGTTGACTCATTGGAAAAGACTCTGATGCTGGGAGGGATTGGGGGCCAGAGGAGAAGGGGACGACAGAGGATGAGATGGCTGGATGGCATCACTGACTCGATGGATGTGAGTCTGAGTGAACTCCGGGAGTTGGTGATGGACAGGGAGGCCTGGCGTGCTGCCATTCATGGGGCTGCAAAAAGTCGGACACAACTGAGGGACTGAATTGAATTGATGACTAATTTAGACGAGTCTTTTTTCACATGCTTACTAAACATTTGTATATCCTCTTTGGAGAAATGTCTATTCACATCCTTTGCCCATTTTTAAATTGAGTTATTGGTCTTTCTGTTGTTGCGTTGTAGGAGTTCTTTATATATTCTGGCTTTTAAACCTTTGTCAGACATATGATTTTCAAATTTGTTCCCCTATTCTGTGGGTTGTCTTTTCTTGATAATGTCCTTTGAAACACAGAAGTTTTTAATTTTGATGAATCTATTTTTCTTTTATTTCTTGTGCTTTTGTTCCTAAGAACCTATTGCATAATCCAAGTTCATGATTTACTCCAACATTTTCTTCTAAGAGATTTTTTAGTTTTATTGCTTATATTTAGGTCTTTGATACATTTTGAGTTAATTTTTGCATATGGCACGAGGTAGGGGACATGTAATTTTAATTCCCACTCAGCTTATATGCTTTGGTAAATTCTTGAACCTTTCTCAATTTCCTCACTTTTAAAGCAGGAATAACAAATAGTATCTAAATTTTAAGGTTATAATGAAGTGAAAATTTACATAAAACCATGAGTACAGGACTTGAAGCATCCCTATGCTTAATAAACACTTAATAATCAGTAGTTATTACTGTTACAATATGACCAATGAGCGAATGCCTTCATAGTGGAGGTGCCAGAAAGATAGGTAGCATTTCTGAGACCGGAGTCCCGGGAGGAAGAAGAGGCTTGCCTTCTCTACTTGGGGGAGCAGGTCTATCCCAGGTAGTTTTCTGCCTCGTGATTTACCTCTAGTGATTGGTAAAAATTCTAATTCCGAGGCACATTCCCAGCAGGGGCCCCAGAATCTGCATTTGTGTCAACGTCTCCACAGGCATACTTAAGTGTGGTGGGCAGCGGTACGGTGACGGTGGTCGCGGCTGCAGCGCCTGTTTGACCTGCGGGGGGCGGCCGAGAGGCCGCGGCGGTCACGGCGTCTGCGCAGAACCCTTCTCTCGCCGAGGCCTCCCAGCCAGATCCGCCCGGCTCAGCTGACAGCTCCGAAGACGGAAGAGGCGGTCCGCCGGTTGAGCCGGGCGTCTCCAGGCGGGGCCAGCGAGTGGAGGTGAGGGGACCCGGAGCTAGGTTGGAGGACGGAACTTTCGAGCCCGGCGCGGTGAGGCAGCCGGAAGGTACGGTGGGAACTGCGCTTCAGGCGCGCGAGGCAGAGAAGGGCGGCCGGGCCGGGACTGCTTGCTTAGCGGGCTTTAACTCCCCGGACCGGGGACCCGGCCCGGTAAGGTCCCCGGGGTGCCCAGAGGAGAAAGGCCCTGCCCTTTCGGGACCCCTGGGCGGGCTCACACGCGCGCAGCGTCCTCCGTTTCCAAGCGCTGGGGCAGGTAGCAGGGCTCGGGGCAGGTAGCAGGGCTCGGGCCTGCCACCCAGCTGTAGGTGAGTCGCACAAACGACGACTCCATACGCCCCGCAGTGAGCCGTGGAGACACGGCAGCGGCGTGCTGACGCCCTCGCCTCCCGGCCATGGGTGAAACCTTCATGGTGTGGCCTGGGAGAATGAGTAGGATTTTCCCAGGCCCGAGGGAAACCCGGCGGAGGAGGGGCTTCCCTCACTTTTGTAGCGGTTTCCGGTTTGCCTAAAAGTCGTATTAAACTTGAATTCTCTCGTCTCCTGACACCGGGGTTTATTCTTGTTCCTGTGTTAACAGCTGAAGAAACAAGGTGATCTGAACCCCGTTTTATTTTTATATTAGCTCTGTGACCTTGAGCCCGCGTGGACTTAAAATGTCATTTTTCTGTGTATAGTGGAAATAGGAGTAGGACTTTCTTCATGGGGTTGTGGGAATCGAACGGGTTAGTGCATTTAAAGGGCTTACCACAATGCCTGACACATGGTAAGAGTTCACTCTTTTTGCTGTTATTGTGACGACCAACCCAACGTGCTCCTGGTGGGATGTGGCAGTGCAGTCCCTGAACCTTGATTTCTAGTCCCCCACTGCAGCAACCACATCTCACCCAAGTTCAGTTCTCACTTTTTCCAGTGTCTCACCTAAAGCACTGCTAGATTCTGAGAGCAATATACAGAGAGGCAAGACACTTGATCGTCGCCCTTAAGGAACTAATTTAGTCTTGTAGGAGAAGAAGCGCAAGTTCAGGGGAAAAACTGTAATGCAAGGTGGGGTGTGACAATGTCATAGGAAAGTTACAATAAAAAAATGGTTTTCTGAATTTTTAAAGAAAGACATGCTAATTGGAAGTTTTACATGGAATAGGGGTTTTGGAGGTGGGTCTTAAAGACTGAATGAATAGAAAAATTCATATCAGCAATTTTAATTAAGGGACTGGGACCTATAGCAGCTTCAGAAGCTGGGGTCTGGTGAGTTGGGTCATGAGGAGCTGCCAATGGGAAACAGCTTGGAGTCAAGTTTCTTAATCCTGGCTGCACATTAGAATAACATGGTGAACTTGGATGACCCATGTCTGAATTGCTCTGGGGTGCAGCCTGGGTATAAATTCTTTTCACCTCATTTATAATGTTTGAACAGGAAGAAACAAAAAGCTTAATTACATTATCACCATGTATTACAGCATTTACAGTTATGTAAGGTGATGTGAAAAGACTTAATATATAGTACATAATACATAGTAGTACTACTCGATAAATGTAAATTGATCCTAAATTTCATTGTTAGCTTATTTGGGAGTCACACATCTGAAAATATGGTGTTTTTTTTTTTTTTTTTTTAACAGTTTTAAGTAGTTCCTTTTATTTCATGGGGATATAGTCTACACCAATAAAGTTACAACTTCAGTTATTTCCAGCTATTATCACAAAGAAACGAATGAGGTAGGTTAAAATGTAGTTAATTTTCCTCATTTGAAGAGATTCTTAGAATTTTCTTAAATCTGCTCCAAGAAACAGTTTTAGAAAAAGAAAATCATCATTAATAAAGGTTTACTTGAATATTCATTCACCCAACTAGTATACAATGATCTAATTTCACATTAAACCAACAAGAACCTACTTACTTCTAAAAACTGCTGTTCATCTTCTAAAATTAATATAAAGTGTTAGCATAAGTTTGTATATATATTTAATTAAAATAGTAATATGCACTGTTACTCTAGAAGAAATAAACTTTATTTGGTGCAATTCATTGATTATTATATAGCCATGTCGCTCAGTCGTGTCGGACTTTTTGCGACCCCATGGACTGTTGCCTACCAGGCTTCTCTGTCCATGGGATTTTCCAGGCAATAGTACTGGAGTGGATTGCCATTTCCTTCTCCATGAAAATATGGTTTTAAAATTATTGTTTTATATTATATTTTTTGCATATTTTAAGGTATTCATAGCATTCTCCAGAACCCATCTATGGACCAATCTCCCTTTCTCCTTTATTCCCTGTTGAAGAAGCCTGGTAAAGCATTTAGAATAGGACTTAAATGTTTGTGTATGAGCACTTTTATTATTTTGTTTTTAAATACCCTGCTACCTTCCTTAAATTAACCTAACGTTGAGTGTCCCTGGCAGGATTAATTCGTTAGTGGGCAAAAGGACAAACTGGAGGGGTAGGAAATGAAGGAATAGAAGAAGTGGAAGAGGAAAAGAAAAACAAAAACAAGAAAACCCGCAGGAAGTGGTTTGTTATGGGGGCATGTTGTGCTGTCATCTCACATGACCTTGGTGTTCTCAGCTCCTCCCAGGGCTGAAGGCAGTCAGATAAGAAGGGCACTCTGATTATTGGGAACATGCAAATATCCTTTGAACCACATGGCTCAGTTAGGCTGACCTAGGTGATTAGTATGCAGCTGTAGATTAGAATTGACTGTGTGTTAGGATGTGCTTGATTTTAAGTGGTCGTTACGGAAATTCAGAATTTAAATTTGGAGAGGGTGCTAACACCATCTTTTGTATTTTTTTTCTGCAGATGGCAGGGTTTCTCTAGTATATCTAGTATGAGTTCTACATCTTGGCCTTTTATCCACCTTCAGCAGTCTCATCTCCATCATCTTAAGAATAAATGAGATTTGCATGAGTTCCAAACTTGGGGCTGAAATACAAACTCCAGTGCTGATATCCTTTTCTTCTAGTTGTTATTAACAGGTACTAACTGACCTTAAATAGAATATATCACTGTGTCTTAGGTAGGGACACAGCTTAAGCAGAACCATTATCATCTGCTAGAAAATGTACTTTTTGAAAATGGAATTATTTTAAATGAATTTGAGTTTTGCAGTGTCACTTTTTAATAACATGAAAAAGCATGTCCTAACTTTTCTTTGTGCATTCCAATTTAGAAAATATTTCAGCCAAGAGGGAGCATATTTGCACAGTTATAGTCTAGTATTTTAATCGATAGAATGGTAATTTTTGGTGGTTTTACTAATTTTCACAGATTCTCACTACATATTTTTTGCATGTTTGAATTATCTGACAGTGTGGTGTATCTTTCAGTTGCTGTAATTAAAAAGCATTTGTACAGTTTAATTATAGCATATTTTCACTGTTGGTGTTACCTAAAATAATGATAAATCTTAAAATTGATTTGGTATTATTTCAAAATTTTTATGTTATTTTGCTGCTTCCTCAGTTATCTGTCTTATATGTTATCATCCTTGTAACAGTCTCTAGAGTGGGGTGTCCTCAAGTAGGAGCAATTTTCTTCCCCCTCCCCAGTGGCAGGGGTGGTGGTGGATATTTGGTTATGTCTGGAGATGTTTGTGATTGTCACAACTCGTAAGGAAAAGGGATGCTGCTGGCATCTAGTAAGTTGAAGCCAGACATGCAGATTCATGTCCTCTAATGCACAGGACAGCCTCCCACGACAGTTGTCTGTTCCAAAATGTCAGTAGCACTGAGGCTGAGAAAACCTGCCATAGAGATTCCTGTGGATTTAAAAAATTCATTTATTTTTAAGAAGTATATCAAATATACTTTGACTGCTTTTGTGAGCAAGGCACTTTTCTAAGTTTAGAGAGCAAGTCAAAGTAGTTTGTGAATTGTCCTTGAAAAAATTTTTTATTGTGCTTTCTTTTCTCAGTTCAGTTCAGTTCAGTCGCTCAGTTGTGTCCGACTCTTTGTGACCCCATGAATCGCAGCACACCAGGCCTCCCTGTCCATCACCAACTCCCGGAGTTCACTCAAACTCATGTCCATCGAGTCGGTGATGCCATCCAGCCATCTCATCCTCTGTCGTTCCCTTCTCCTTCTGCCCCCAATCCCTCAACCCCAACCCCAACCCCAAAGCATGAGGGTCTTTTCCAATGAGTCAACTCTTTGCATGAGGTGGCCAAAGTATTGGAGTTTCAGCTTTAGCAGCAGTCCTTCCAATGAACACCCAGGACTAATCTCCTTTAGAATGGACTGGTTGGATCTCCTCGCAGTCCAAGGGACTCTCAAGAGTCTTCTCCAGCACCACAGTTCAAAAGCATCAATTCTTCAGCGCTCAGCTTTCTTCACAGTCCAACTCTCACATCCATACATGACCACTGGAAAAACCATAGCCTTGACTAGACGGACCTTTGTTGGCAAAGTCTCTGCTTTTTAATATGCTGTCTAGGTTGGTCATAACTTTCCTTCCAAGATGTAAGTGTCTTAATTTCATGGCTGCAGTCACCATCTGCAGTGATTTTGGAGCCCAAAAAATAAAGTCTGACACTGTTTCCACTGTTTCCCCATCTATTTCCCATGAAGTGATGGGACCGGATGCCATGATCTTCGTTTTCTGAATGTTGAGCTTTAAGCCAACTTTTTCACTCTCCTCTTTAACTTTCATCAAGAGGCCTTTTAGTTCATCTTTACTTTCTGCCATAAGGGTGGTGTCATCTGCATATCTGAGGTTATTGATATTTCTCCTGGCAATCTTGATTCCAGCTTGTGCTTCTTCCAGCCCAGCGTTTCTCATGATGTACTCTGCATATAAGTTAAATAATCAGGGTGACAATATACAGCCTTGACAATATACAGCCTTTTCCTATTTGGAACCAGTCTGTTGTTCCATGTCCAGTTCTAACTGTTGCTTCCTGACCTGCATATAGGTTTCTCAAGAGGCAGGTCAGGTGATCTGGTATTCCCATCTCTTTCAGAATTTTCCACAGTTTATTGTGATCCACACATATCATACCTAACTGAAAAAGTCAGCAATTATAAGAACCACAGCTGTCCTTTTTGAAAAAGGCTGTTACTGTGCTGTTCTACTGGAATATTAGACATGCCTGTCACTTTTAGTTAGATAGAAAAGTGAGAATATTGATTAATTCTTTGCAGTTGTTTTTGAGGAAATTTCTTTTGGGGGGAATGGGGTTGTTGCGGGGAGGGCTATTAGACTTTTCAAGACTCTGTGCCTTTTCTGTTCTTAACTGACTTGAATGATTATCTTCAGCTCCTCAGAAAATTAAATGTCGTCAGAAGACCGAGAAGCTCAGGAGGATGAATTGCTGGCCCTGGCAAGTATTTATGATGGAGATGAATTTAGAAAAGCAGAGTCTGTCCAAGGTGGAGAAACCAGGATCCATTTGGACTTACCACAAAATTTCAAGATATTTGTGAGCGGTTAGTTAATATTCTCTTAAACAGATTTTTTCTAGATAAAGGTTATTCTCAATTTCTTTGTGTACCCTAAGTTATTTATCATCTTGTGTTTATAGGCATTAGTGATAGATGGTAGTATTACAGATTTAATGCCTGTTTCTGTTTTAATTGAAAATAAAGGGTGAACAATTTTCAATTTAATTCTGCCTTTTTGATCACAAATATTATCCTGCATATTTCATGCTTCCTAATCATCTAACTAGCAGTTCATCAGCCATGAGTCATTGGCTGTTAAATAGAGGTAATAAAATAGAAAATGAAATAATATATGTGAAAACACTTAGAAAGGTTTGGTTGTTGTTAATACTATTTGATTTCTAGAATCTTTTCAACCACCATAAACACATGACACTACTACTCTGTGATCTTTTGCTTCAGAAAAAACTTAAAAACTAGTACTTTTGATACTGTATTCACAGAAGACATTATGAATACTTTCTCAATATGTTTCTAGTGTAACAGCTTTAAGTAAAGAAAGTAAGTGTGATAACTGAAAATGAAACTTTGATTGTGAGGGTGTTATGTGTTGTAGCTTGCCCTCAGCCTGAGATCATTGCATTGGCATAAATTCTCCCAACTCTGATTCATTGGAGTTGGCACATGCTTATCTAAGTAGGTCATGGCTTTTTGATAGAAATAATGTCTTTTTCTCTAGATTGTGTCTTTAATTATCTACTGTAAAAAACAACAAAAGAAAACATTGTGTATTACTTGCTCACTAGTGTTAGGAATTATACTCAGAAGTGTAGCAAGAATAAGTTGTGTATCTTCATTTTAAATTTCATGATGCTTAGTAGGTTTTTTTAAGGGCTTATAAGATTTTTTTAAGGTGGTGGCTCCAAAGTAAAATTAAGAACAGAAACTGCTTTGGGGGAGGATTTTTATCCCCTCAACCAAAGCATTACGTTTTTCTTGAGCACTGCTCAGCAGTAATGGACACTCAAGTGTTGACCAGCTGATCCTTTCTAATCTTTGTTTTTGGTTCAGGCAATTCAAATGAGTGTCTCCAGAATAGTGGCTTTGAATACACCATTTGCTTTCTGCCTCCACTTGTGCTGAACTTTGAACTGCCACCAGATTATCCATCCTCCTCCCCACCTTCATTCACACTTAGTGGCAAATGGCTGTCACCAACTCAGGTTAGACCCGAAACTTAATTTCTATCCATTTTTAGAAACTTAAAAAATCATCTTTAATTGAAGACTACCTTGATGATCTTGAATTCAGTGCATGAAGAACAAATGGGTTTGATGTTGTAATTTTTTCCCCTTCATGAATTGTAATGCTAATAAGTTGAAAATGTTTGGTGTTTTAGAAAGGAATGGCAATAATTAGAATGATTAATCATTTTGAATTGCAGTAGGAGTAATTTTTAATCAAGTATATTGTTTCTCTCCTTTTCTTGCTATTTTCCCATTTAATCTGTATTATGATGGAGACTATAGGTCCTCCTCATTTTCCTCAGATGTTGGTATTGCTTTTTATTGTTTTTATACATTCCTTAAATGAAAGATTTAATTGTAATTAGGACTAAAATTGAGCTAATGTAGTTATAATAAACATTCCTTAAGAACACATAAGAGCGCCTTTGTAAAAGTCTGTGTATTAGCAACAGTTGTTGACTGAGCTCACATAATGTGAATGCACACAAATAGAAATGCATATGATTCCTGTAGATATCTCATTAAGGCTTGAGATCTTATATTACGAGCTTTCATTTCCTCTGGGTCGTATATCCTTTTCTAGTAACAATGTCAGCTCTTGATTGAGACATAAATATGGCTTGAAGCTAAGATAATGTATTCTGGAATAGATAATGGATCAATAGCAGTTACTTTTCTAGAAGTCATGATGAAGATTGATAAGCTGATGTATTAAGACAAAAGCTGTCAGAGTTACTTGACCTCAAGGAACAGCTTGTCAGTTTTTCTTTTTTGGCTATGTAATTCTCATTCCCACCACTGTTCATTCATCACCAGGCTGATCCTTAGATGAGAGTGCATTTGTAAAATTGAACTTAGAGTTTAAAGACAAAGTTAAAATTTTTAAAAAAGAATAATACATGTAGAATAAAAAGGAGTTTCACCTTGCATTTAATATTTTTGTCAGAGGTAACACATGCAAGACAGTGGATTATTTACATTTAGATCACTGAGAGTTGATTAAATTATCTAGACATTTATAGTCCATTTCTCCAGAGAACTCTTGATACTTTATGTTGATGCATGTGTACACATGTACAGTTGCAGATTCCAACCAAATAGCATCTACTTAATGCTGGCTTTTAGGGTATAGAGAGAAGAGAGTTGCTCATTATTTTATGTTACATAGCTAAAATTACAGTAGGACTCTCTGTCAAATAAATTTTTGTCCATATAATTGGCATTTTAATCTATCTCTTAGGCTCCTTCTTCCTTCAATTCTTGTTTGTTACTGGGCCCTGATTCCTTGGCTTTATGAATTGCTCCTGTTGACAATGAAGTTGACTCATGGACCTGTTGCTCACTGAATTTGATTGATAGATAGAAGTGGGTTTAGTTTTCTAGTATTTTCCCTATTTCTCTTCCAATATATACAGACACACAGTGTCTTTCATGCTCTTCTCTTTCTGCTTCCCTCGTTCCTCACATGTATGTACATCTCAGATACCTCTTTAGAGAAGGGACTATAGAAGAAAAGAGGATGGAGGAGGATGACTTCTTCCTTGGATTTGGTGACTCAAACATTCAGAGCTTCCCTTTTAGTATTTATTACATTTTAAAGATTTCATCCAGTTTCTTACTGATCATGAAAGCACATGTATGCAAATGTGTAAAAGCATTTGTTGTCCAGTCTTGAACAGTCAGTGTTTAATTTTGTGCCCATATAGAGTTTAGTGAATAGCACTACGCAGTGTAAGGAGGAGAATGTGGTTCTTTTTTACTTCAAATGTCAAATTTACAAAATTTATTTGCATCTGGAAGGCTTATTCTTTGATGTTTACCTAAAAAGAAAAGCTGCTTATGAACCTGAGCTCTACTTAAAAATCTTCTTATATTTGCCTTTCAAATTGAACAGACCAGTTTTAAGGAGGAAAAGTCAAAATAGTTTAAATTTTGGTTGCTTAACTTAGGAAATGTGAGCTTTGCCTATGGCAGTCAAATCATGTTAAGGGCTTGTAATCATGTCCAGGTTCAGTATCAGTCTGCTTTCCTCTATTAACCAGGATCTGGTGTAAGCTCAGATTGCTTAGTTAAAATCAGCTTATAAATTGGAATAACAAGGACTCTGAGATTAGATTCTGTTAGTGATTTTTTGCACATAAGTTGGCTTCTTGATACAGTTGAAAGAATTAATTTTAAAGCTTGGATGGTATTTTTAAATTGTTTTTTGCTAATCTTTATTGTAGGGTACCAACAGGGCTAGTACTCCAAAGAAATAGAAATAGTTCTTTTTAAAACTAGATCTCTTCTCCTACGCGAGATAGATAGCAATACTAAAGTAAAGAAAAATAAAGAACAGAAAAGGTCCTCCATTTCAGTAGCCCATATGTAAACCTTGTTCTCTATCTGGTAGACTCTTAACTGTTTCTCTTGTTTTATGGGACTTCTTTTAGCTTCTGACCTTGTGTCTGTGGCTCATGTTGCTGAATAGTTTAAGAAGTACTTAGATAAGAACGCTGATGCTATTGTGCAGCACAGTTTATCACAGAAGTGAAAAGAATACTTTCTACTTCCTAACAGGAAATATAAAGGTCTAAATTAAAAAGATTTCAAGGGAAATTAGGAGTTGACAGCATCATCTTCCCAAACTCACCAGCATCCTCATGTGTTTTTCCCCTAGCTATCTGCTCTCTGCAAGCACTTAGACAACCTGTGGGAAGAACACCGTGGCAGCGTGGTCCTCTTTGCCTGGATGCAGTTTCTTAAGGAAGAGACCTTAGCGTACCTGAATATTGTCTCTCCTTTTGAACTCACGATGGGTTCTCAGAAAAAGGTTCAGAGAAGGATGGCTCAAGCTTCTTCCAACACAGAGCTAGATTTTGGAGGAGCCACTGGATCTGACATAGACCAAGAGGAAGTTGTGGACGAGAGAGCCGTGCAGGATGTGGAATCATTGTCGAGTCTGATCCAGGAAATCTTGGACTTTGATCAAGCTCAGCAGATAAAATGCTTTAATAGTAAATTGTTCCTGTGCAATATCTGTTTCTGTGAGAAACTGGGTAGTGAGTGCATGTACTTCTTGGAGTGCAGGCATGTGTACTGCAAAGCCTGTCTCAAGGACTACTTTGAAATCCAGATCAGAGATGGCCAAGTTCAATGCCTCAACTGCCCAGAACCCAAGTGTCCTTCAGTGGCCACTCCTGGTCAGGTAACTCTTCACTCCGCCGACAGCTGCTCCCTGATTCTCTCACAACTCTCCAAAGGGAGGCATTCTCTCAGGAACTTCTTGATAGGGCTCATCAGGACAGTCTGAGACTTTGGAACCAGCCCACCAGTTTTATTGTGTCCATGATCTTTATTTAAACAAATGTAAATGCTCCCTTTGCTGGCTTTGGAATGGGTGGTCCTTGGCAAGGATGAGCATTAAAAAAATAATTCTGGTGATTTACTCTGTATTATCTGCTAGGAGGGGGAACTACTACCCAGTCTGTGTGAGGTTGGGATCTGGAGGGCTTATCCCTTGGGATGATTAACCAAATGTTTACAGACTTTAAAGATAGCCTGCTTGGTTGTTTCTTCTTCTTCTTCTTTTTTTTTTTTTAAATCAGTTCCTTTGAGGAATACATGTACTCATTTAAAGTGTACATTTTGCTTAGTTTTGACAAATGGGTAGACCCAGGTAACCATCCTCTCAGTCAAGATACAGACTTCCCATACTAGCTTAGTTGGTAAAGAATCTGCCTGCAAAGCAGGAGACCCTGGTTTGATTCCTGGGTCATGAAGATCTTCTGGAAAAGGGATAGGCTACCCACTCCAGTATTCTTGGGCTTCCCTTGTGGCTCAGCTGGTAAAGAATTCACCTGCAGTGCGAGAGACCTGGGTTTGATCCCTGGGTTGGGAAGATCCCCTGGAGAAGGGAAAGGCTGCCCACTCCAGTGTTCTGGCCTGGAGAATTCCATGGATTGTACAGTCCATGGGGTCGCAAAGAGTCAGACACGACTGAGCCACTTTCACTCACTCACTCACTCATGCTTGGTTTGATTTTGAAGTGAGATAGAGGGTTTTATTTTGTGTGGTTTTTTTTTTTTTATATATAACTTTATTTATTTTAATTGGAGGCTAGTTACTTTACAATATTGTATTGGTTGTGCCATACATGACATGAATCCACCACGGGTGTACATGTGTTCCCTATCCTGAACCCCCCACCCACTTCCCTCCCCATCCCATCACTCTGGGTCATCCCAGTGCACCAGCCTGAGCACTCTGTATCATGCGTTGAACCTGGACTGGCTATTTGTTTCACATATGATAATATACATGTTTCAGTGCCATTCTCCCAAATCATCCCACCCTCATCCTCTTCCACAGAGTCCAAAAGACTGTTCTATACATCTGTGTCTCTTTTGCTGTCTCGCATACAGGGTTATCATTATTTTCTATTCATCTGGTTTTTATGCTTGCTTCCTAAAGATCTCCTTTAGGATCAGAACTGGTTGGGAAATCATCAAACTTAATGATGTTTTATATTTCCCTCCAGGTCAAAGAGCTAGTGGAAGCAGAGTTGTTTGCCCGTTATGACCGCCTTCTCCTCCAGTCCACCTTGGACCTGATGGCCGATGTGGTGTACTGCCCCCGCCCATCCTGCCAGCTGCCTGTAATGCAGGAGCCTGGCTGTACCATGGGCATCTGCTCCAGCTGCAATTTTGCCTTCTGTACCCTGTGCAGACTGACCTACCACGGGGTCTCTCCATGTAAGGTGACAGCAGGTAGGTTGTAACCGTGTGAACTCAGTCTCCCAGCCCTCCCCCACCGCCTAGAAAAGAGACTTATCACTTCAATTCTTAATTTGGAAGAATTGTATTCTTCTTTGTTGGTTCAACAGATATTTTTATGTCAGTTACTGCCTACATTCTGGGAATATAGCAGTGACCTAATGCCCTCATGGAACTTACATTCTAATGGGGGAGATAGGCAAACCAAATAAATAAGAATATTAGATAGTGGTAAATGCTGAAGAGGGAAAAAAAAAAAAAAAAAGTAAAGCAGAGACAAGCTATGAAGTGTTCTAAAGGGGAAGACGTTTGGGACTTTATTTAGAAAAACCCAGTGGAGGCAAAGTGGTTTGAGTAGACTTGAAGGAAGTAAGGAAACAAACCATGTAGATACCGAGGGGGAGCATTCCATGGAAGGAATGACAGAGTAATTTCTATCTATGAATATGGAATAATGTAGATCCTGGCAAATGCAGAGCATCTGAGCTATCACTGTTGTTTCCATGGTGCACACGTTTGATCAAGTGCTTTCTCAGTGAGCCCAGGAGGTCTCAGAATCTTCCTCAACACAGTACTTTAGAAAGCCACCCTCTATTGAGGTAGGCTCAGGAAGTGAAACCTGTTAGCCATTTCTGATTTAGATAAGGATTGAGAAATCAGGCTCTTGACATCAATTTTACTAGACTTTGGTGACTTAGTGTTTCTCAAATTAACAGGGCTGATGATAATAGCTACCTCATAAGGTTATCTTAAGTTTGAAATGACCTATTGTAGTGCTGCTCAGAGTTGTTATCGTTGTTATACTGGTCAGTGACAGGGTAAATACAGAAATTGAGAGTCAGGGTTTAAAACTTTTATAGCAATTTCATTATTGCTGGCCACTGACTAAATTTTATGTCAGTCAAATACAATAAAAATTTAGGCTTATTTTTTTGTCTTTGTATGCATTTTTATAATAATTAATTTGATTATATTTTGCAAAAGTATTGGTCCTTGACAGAGTGGGAGGAAAAAACTGGTTCTCCACTGAAGTTTGAGAATGGGCATTTTGCATGTGAAATGCAAAATGGTAACTTTTTAAAAAATTTGTATATTATTTATTATTAAAGTATAATTGATGTATAATTTGTGCTAATTTTTTCTGTACAGCAGTGTGATTCAGTTATACATATATGTACATTCTTTTTTATATTTATATTTTTTTCCATTATGATTTATCACAGGATGTTGAACATAGTTCCCTGTGCTATACAGTAGGACCTTGTTTATCCATTCATATATAACAGTTTGTGTAACCCCAGCCTCCCCAATCCATTCCACTCCTGGTTTTCTTGGCAACTACCAGTCTGTTCTCTATGTCTTCAAGTCTGTTCTTATTTTGTAGATAGGTTCCTTTGTGTCATATTTTGGATTCCACATATAAGTGGTATCATACGGTATTTGTCGTCTTCTTTATGACTTTACTAGTAGGATAATCTCTGGCTGCATCGATGTTACTGCAGATGGCTTTATTGCACTATTTGTTACGGCTGTGTAGTAGTCCTTTGTATATATGTACCACATCTTCCTTACTCATTCATCTGTTGATGGACATTTAGGTAGTTTCCATGTCTTGGGTATTATGAATAGTGCTGCTGTGAATATAGGAGTGCAGGTATGTTTTTGAATTATAGTTTTATATGTATATATACCCAGGAGTAGGATTGCTGGATCATTTGGTAATTCTATTTTTTTGTTTTCTAAGGAACATCCAAAGTGACTTCCATAGTGGCTGCACCTTTTACAGTCCCATCAACAGTGTAGGAGGATTCCCTTTTTTCCACACCCTCTCCAGCATTTGTTATTTGTAGATTTTTTAATGATGGCCGTTTTCACCAATGTGAGGTGGAACCTCATTGTACTTTTGATTTGTAGTTCTCTAATAATTAGTGGTATTGAACATTTTTTCTGTACCTGTTGGGCCATCTGTTTGTCTTCTTTGAAGAAAGTCTATTTATTAATAGTTATTTTGCCCATTTTTCCATTGAGTTGTTTGTTTTTGTTGTTGAACTGTTTTGTTGTATGAACTGTTGATATATTTTGGAAATTAAGCCCATGTCAGTTACATCATTTGCAAATACTTTCTCCCAAACCATCTCTTTTTAGTGGTGGTTTCCTCTGCTGAACAAAAGCTTATAAGTTTGATTAGGTCCCATTTATTTATTTTTGCTTTTATTTCTATTACCTTGGTCAGAAAATGTTTTGCCTCTGTTCTCTTCTGAAAGTTTTATGGTGTTATGCGTTAGATTTAAGTCTTCAAACCACAAAATGTTAACTATTAATGCCAGTATTGCTATAGTTACTGATTGTTAGCAGAGTGTCATCTCCAAGAAAGGACCCTGACAGGAGAATGAGTAAATGGAGTATTTCCAGTCACCTATTGCAGAGTCTTGTAGAGGTTATGGGCAGATGTGATGGAGAACTCACCAGAGTATAATATAAGCCTTTACTTGAGGCTTTGGTATCCTTATCATTGAGAGGCTGAAATACCTTCCACGTGTTTCACAATGTTTGGGGAATAAATCAAAGACAGACTTGGGGATTTCAGCAAAATTGGGAATCTCTTTCTTAGTCTCTATATGTTAGATACTACCATACAAAATATATGATACACTAATAATTTTATTATTTTGAGAACATTAGAGCAGGAACCTCTGTCCTTAAGATGTCTCGGAATATAAAAACACTTTAAACTAGTAGAGGAAATTCAAATGACAGGATTTAAAAAGACATGTCTGCTGCATCTCAGTAGAAGTGTTAAAGTCATGGGAATGAACAACACAGAGAAAGAATTCATAGGTGAAGGAAAAGTCCAGTTATAATTCTGCTCCAGAAGTTGTCTACTTCTAAATAATATGAGGAAGGTAAAATAATAAAAGAGCCAGAACATTGTTGAGAGAGGTCTTTAATTAATTGTGTTGAAAAGTTAAGGTAATAGAATTGTGAGCAAAAGCCTTTGTTGACAAATAAAGCCTTTGGAAATAGCTGCGCATTCCATTTGAGTTAAGTGATAAAGCAGTAGAAACCAGATTGATGAGTATTAAGCAGAGAAGTTGGTAGAAAGGACTTTTCCTTTATCTGTTGGTGGTAAATTTTATTCACTGGCTTTTTTCTTATATATGCAGAATTGAACCATTGGTCTTTGCCCTTAAATCAAAGGTGCTTTTGTTTAGTTTGGCAGGTCTTGTTATTAAATGGTGAATGATGCTGACTTTGTAGAAAATCAGCATCTGTTTCAACCTTTGCGTCATTTGATAAGTCAGCCTTTAAACTGTACTACTAGTTGTACTAGTTGCACAAAAATATCAACATTAATAAGTTAAAATCAAAGGAAAAAGGTAAGCTATTATTCTGTCACATTTAAGAAGTCCAGCTTTTCTACTTGGAGAATTCCTGTCTGTTCTTTGTCTTTCATGCATGTGTAATTTTTACCTAGTTACAGCCTAAATACATTTCTTGCTGGCTTCTGTAATGAGTATTTTAATTGAGTTGTAGCCATCCTAATTATAAGTTTTAATAACTAAATATTACATCATTAAGTGGTTCCACACATAATTATTCCCTTGGACATTTAATTTGTTTGCCATTGTTATATGCATCTCTTTGCGTATAATTTTACTTTGGATTAATTCCTTATGATAAAATCCCAGGAATAACATTATTGAATGGTCAAAGGTTATGATCATTTTTAATGGTTTTTTAATGAGCTTAACAAGTTGTATAAAAGTTAATTTTTCATTTCACCTTCTAGAGAAATTAATGGACTTACGAAATGAGTACCTGCAAGCAGATGAGGCCAATAAAAGATTTTTGGAACAGAGGTATGGTAAGAGGGTGATTCAGAAGGCACTGGAAGAGATGGAAAGTAAGGAGTGGCTAGAAAAGAACTCAAAGAGCTGCCCATGTTGTGGAACTCCCATTGAGGTAAAAGTTTGGGGACAAACTTGGAGGCCTCCCTACTTGCAAGCATGTTATGATTTCCTCAAGAAGCCTTTTAATTTTGAACTAATTAAGAAAACATATTTTGGTATTTATTAAACCTTCTTGGAAGATTCAAATTTACTACTAATTATTGTTATTGGTATTAAATATATGTAGACTTCCCTTTTCATACAGTGCTTCCATACAGTGATGGTTTTTCTCAGCTTGTATCTACCTCAAAATTGAATGAGTTATGAGGAGGCCATGTTAGAACTACAGTCAACTCAACTCATCTATATTATTTTTTTTTTTAAAAAGGCTGACCTCTCAAAACTATTTATCCTGGAATTTAACACATCTTTTTAACAAGTTCCTGCTTATGAAATACAGATATAAGTCAAAATAGATAAATCTATTGCTTCTTGACAAAACCTCAATATGTTTTGAAATCAAAATACATGTCTTTGCATTTGATTCTGTTGTTCCAATCCATTATATCTGAGCTAACCTGGATGATGATGCCCCAATTACTCCATTAAGGAAACTGGCCTTCTATTTAACCACTTTGACATGCCTCAGCTCTGATAGAATGGGAGACTTGGGTACCAAATGTTTACTAAGATTTATGTAAAAAGTTTAAATCCCACATATTAAAGCCAAACATCTTCATAATCAATCTAACTACATAATTCACATATACATGTTTGGTTTGTATTTACTGTTTATCAGAAGAGATTTTGCTTAGTATCTAAGTATTTCCTGTATTTCACTTGTAATGCCGAAGAGTTTAGGCATTAATATTTATCAGTGTGTGTTAACCTGTGTTTCTCAACCCTGCATTAGAAAAGGGAGACGATAAGGAGAGTGTTGCACCAAATCATTTTGTCAAGTGCATTTCTCTTTTGCTTTTACAGCCTTGATATTTTTCTCTCTTTCCCACCAGAAATTAGATGGATGTAACAAGATGACATGTACTGGCTGTATGCAATATTTCTGCTGGATTTGCATGGGTTCTCTTTCCAGAGCAAACCCTTATAAACATTTCACTGATCCTGCTTCCCCATGTTTTAACCGGTACGTATACACAGAACTCCTACTCTCAGCAGTTTTTTGGTACTTGATTTGCAGACCACAAGCCCAGTAAATTTTAGCTCTGTTTATTTAGAAAATTTTCTTATATTTTTTATATTTTCTTTCATATATTTTTCATATTTTTCTTTCATATATTTTTTCATATATGTTCCTCATATATGCATTTTCTTAAAAATGAGTTTTATGATGAAAATATACTATCTGAAGATTTTTCTTTAATTTATTATCATCCTCAACTTTTTTAGTGAAAAATTTCAAACATACAGAAGAGTTGAAAGGATAGGACTATGATATCTTTCACCAAAATGAACAATTGATAATATTTACCATATTTGTTTTCTAAATTTATTGCTTAACTACTTGACCATAAGTTGGAGATACGATGAGTCATCTCTATATACTTCCACACATCTTTCCTAAGATAAGAAAAGTTTTCTACATAACAGTAATACCTCAAAAAATTTAACAGTGGCATACTGTCATCTAATAAAATATTTAAGACTTATCGACTATTCCCCAAAATATCTTTTAAAGCTGTTTTATTATACCAGGATCTAATCAAGTTTAATTATTTTATTTGATTCTGTTTCATAATAGAGCAAAGTATTACCCACTTTTTGTTTGTCTGTATTGAGCGGAATGTCGACCTTCTGAAGAGTCCAGGCTGTTGTTTTATGTAACCTTACCTCCTGGAGTTTTGTTTCTCCATGGTGCCTTTTAGTTTGTTTCTCTTTGCTCTCTATTTTCTGTAAAGTGGAAGTTAGCTGTAGAATGGAGTTTGGCTAGATTTAGAGTAACATTTTTGACAGGAATACTTAACAAGAGGTGGTGTACTTCATGTTGTATCACGTCAGATCCATAACGTCAGGCTCTCTCACTATTAGCATGATCAGTTCTATCATTTGTTCCATTGTAAAGGTAAGGTTTTTATTTTGTTGTTAGTGAGTGATCTGTGGGATGATTCCTTGGCACAGTGTGAATATCCTATTCTCCACCAGCTTCAGTTTCAACATCAGTTGATAATCCTTGTTAATAGACATCTGTGGGGTACCTACAATCAGTTCTTGACGTTATGAAACTATGAGTTGAAGAAACCAGCTGTGCCTATGAACCACTGGAAATAAAAGTGTTGAAAATACAGATTTTAAGTAACATAAGAAGAGGAAAAGAAATTGGCAACTGTAAAACATTGTACTAGAGAGTAGAATTCTGGAGAGTATTCTGCTGGAGAGTACAAGCACGGTGAAGATGGAAAGGATGGGGTGATTAGTATGGAGTAAAGTTACAGTGTTTTGAAGGAGTGCAGCTTCTTGACTGTATGAATTTTTCAGTCTTGACTTATTCCCAATATTATATACACATTGAGTGTCAGTTTTTGTGATACCTGTCTCCCACTCTTGTTTCTCCTTGGCCCTTGAGAGTTGTCTGGATCCTTAAGAAAGGGTTGTTCCTATAAACTTTAAGGCAGCTTGTTTAGAGGGATTCACATTTCAGCCCTTCCCAGTAGAATAATTAAAGGAAAGGAAAAGATATTATCAGAATAGTGCAGAAAATATATTTGAAAAAAGGAAAGAAATTATATTCAGTTTCTATCAGGTATATTAAAATGTACTTTGTTTTATGCGTCCAGGTTGTTCCATGCTGTGGATGTTAATGGAGATATTTGGGAAGATGAGATTGAAGACTAGTTAACTTCTACTGCTCAAGATATGGAAGTGGAATGGTTTGCCCTAATCTTTTGTCAAGTATACAGAATAACTTTGCAGGATATTTAGGGTGCCGTTGATTCAGTCTTCCTATGTAGAAGATATGGAAGAACAAGGTTTTATTTTCACATGTTACTACTGATTAAGGCACATGTATACATTTTTTCATTGCAGCATAATTGAGGAAGTATTAAGCCAAAGGTTCAGAAAATGAAAACTAGAAAATATTAAATATTACAGTGTGCCCGAAGCTTTGAATAGTTAAAAGTTAAATATTTATTTTCTTCTCCAAGCTTTAGGGAAAGAGAGAGGGGTCAAGAGTTAAAGACCTTTTTATCTCTGAGAAGCATCCCTCTAAGACATTCTGTGGGAGCTCTGTCAGTAGTACTCCTAAAACCTGGGGTGGGTAGAAGCCTTACTAAAATTGTGCCGAGAGCCTGATCTTAGTTACTCCATATTACATTCTTTCCGACCTGAATTTCTGCTAATTTTGTTTGGAGGAAGCCCCTTACTCTCTAACCAATTGGATGGCCCAGTGTCATTTTGATCTGCTGCTTTTCAGAATAGAAATTTACAGATAATTTAAAAAATATTTTTTAGTATGTAAACACTGTAGGTCACCTGATATATTTATCAGTGGTCTATAGTCCACTGGTTTTGAGCCAGGTCTAGAATTTATTGATAGTGGCTTAGAAGAATTTCAGACCTTTTAAACTTCCCTGTTTCTTCTAGGCAGTAGAGCCTAGATTCAGAACGACTTGTCTTTGCTACCTTTTGTTCTACATTCTCTCCGGTTGACCCTTGCCCTACCTTTCATTGGTAAGGACAATTTTAATTTTAGCTCCAACAGCTCATATTTTTATTTCCCCTGCTGGGATAGGAGAAAACCTAATATATTCCCAAGCTGAACTTTTAATTATCTGCGTTTTGAGCACTGCACCACCATAGTTCCAGTGCTAAGTTTCTGAATTCTTTTTAAAAGGGCTTCTCTAATGCACTATGGAAATTTGTTTTCCTATCCTCTCTCTCTTTTTTTTTTTAGCATCAGCACTGTTTCAGGGGATGATTTTGGCTTGATACCTAGATCCCTGTTCTTGGGTTTGGTTGGCTTTTTGAAAAATTGCCTTCCTTTATGGTTTGGTGAGTGGGTTGGTAGCAAAATAAGATTTTGGGTAAAAAGGACAGAAGAATTCAGCTATAGCTGTGAACATGTTCTTTTTTCTACCTTGTCATTGAAAACTGGGGAATCACTTTTAACCATTTTATGTGTGTGTATCCAAAGAGCACGGACTGTTTCTGGATTGTCAATGAGGATGCTAAATCTTAAAAAAATAAAAATTATTTAAAAATTGTCTTATAATTAGAGCAGAGTTGCTGTCACCAAGGCAATTATCACATTTAAAAATGATATGGCATATAACACATATTCTTAAAGTGAGCAGAAGAAAGTCATGGAAAAGCGTCTCCTCTTTTACCTAAGCTTGTGACTGAACTTAGATTTTGGGGCCCATATTTTGTTTAATCTACATGGACTTCAGTTCAGCACATTTTATATAAGAACAAAAGTTAACTTAAAAAATAAGTTGAGGATAAGAAATGGAAATTAAAACAACTAATTATATATAGTACATACTTGAGAATAGTGGCTCTTCTCAATGACTGGGTAGGAGTTCATTTCATACCTTTCACTGGTAGCCTCTCAGAAGCTCTTAGGTTCATGGGCTAATTGATGTTGCTAGGGGTTATTTGGGGCTGTTGTACATTATGTTAATGATGTATTGAAAGTAGGAAAGACGTCTTAGTTTCGTGAAAGAAATGACAGGATTTTTCTCTATGATTTAAAAAAAAACACAACAGGTCCTTAGCCTCAAAGACTTGTTTGTTCAACTGAGTGTTTTTTCTTTAGGTACAAGATCTTCACCCTTTTATTTTCACAAAGACAGTAGGACTTATAAAGTCTTATTTTTATTTATTTATTTAATTTACTTATAATTTGCCAATCTGATAGGGCAAAATGGCACACAATTAAAAATTTTTTGCATACACATTGATAACTAATGAATATAATTTTTGGAAATTTTCATTCTATGAGTTGTTGTTAAGTTCCTTTGAATTTTTAAAAAATTTTTATTGGAATATAGTTGATTTACAATGTTGTATTAGTTTCAGGATGAAGGCCTTTTTTACAGTTGGGCTGAGATTTGCCATAAATTGACATGGACCTTATGAGTCCTTTTGATGGGAATGAGAGAGCAGAGGAGGATCCCTTTGAAGATTGCTAAAGCAAGTTTGAAGAGGGTGCATCCTTTGATTTTGTAGAAAAGGTTTGGATCTAGAACTGGTAAAACAACCTGCTAAATAACTTTTTAAGTCAATATAAAGCTTTTGTGACTTTTAAAGTTTGGGATTGAATCACCTTAAGAGCCTGCTTTTGTCACTTAAGGTAAATCTTTTCTTATTCATTTTTTCTAAAGTAAACGTTTTGTTTTACAATAGTTTTAGATTTCCACAAAAATTGCAAAGGTAGTACAGAGTTCCCGTCTACTCTACACCCATTTCCCTACTCTTTTTTTTTTTTTTTTTTAATGTGGACCATTTTTAAAGTCTTTATTGAATTTGTTACAATATTCCTTCTGTTTTATGTTTTGGTTTTTTGGCCTCAGGGCATGTGGAATTTTAGCTTCCCAACCAGGGGTTGAGCTTGTAAACCCAGCACTGGAAGGTGAGACATTTCCTTATTCTTAACATCTTATATCACTATGATACATTTGTCACAGTTAATGAACAGTGTTAGTAACTAGTCTCTCTACTTCTAATTTCCTTCGTTGTTTTTTTTTTTCCTAGAGACTTTTCTCTGTTCCAGGATCCCATTCAGGATACCACATATTACTTTTAGTCATCATGTCTCCTTAGACTCCTCTTGGCTATCACATTTTTATTAGTAATATTACATAAACATTGTATCTTGATGCACCTGTATTGGTCAGAAGCCAAAAATTTTTTCCCGAAGGCTAATTACCTGTTCCAGGTAGGCTCAGAAAATCAGTAAAATTCTTTTTTGATTGAGGTCTTTTTCTATTTTTTCTGAGGACACTGGCCATCTCTGGAGTTTTACTCTGTGTGCCTGTTATGGTCATTTTTCTGCTCAGCTTCATGAGGAAATCATTAAACATTGGACAAGTTGATCAGACATATGGGTCATCTGGACTCACAGAGGCTCTGCACTAGTGTGAGAAGATGAGCCCTGCCACCTCAGCTAAATACTGGATTCAATGAGTGAGCATCTAGTGGCTGCCCCCCTTCCTGTTGAGGAGATGGGTGAGAGAGAAAACAGTTGGCAGCCATATTCCCAGACCTATAGTATTGTCAGCAAGGTCATTTTTTAGTAGAAGAGGGTTCTCATTTTTTTTAAATTTTTATCTTTTATTTCTTTTTGGTTCTCATTTACATTAGATATTCATTAATATACCTACTTTTTATTTTTAAGAGAAAATTAATCAAATCTGATAATCATAAAGTCCTTCATGTGGTTGCCTGATTTAGAAGGGAATTTCAAAATTTGGACTGGAATTTTGGACAGCCTACCACATATTAATTTCTAAAGTAAGTCATAAGCATCACCAGCAGGTGGCAATAGTTCCCATGGTATAAATGCAATAACTGGTTATGACAGGGGTAGTATTTTGTTGTAGAAGCAGATGTATTTCTGGGATTTTAATTTTTCTCATTGTGTTTCATTACAGTTTGTTATACACCTTGTTAGGTAGATAACATCTGATGATACCAGCAAGGCAGGAACAGCAGTATTACCAAAGACTATAAGGCCATTTAAAACTGTACTTGAACCATAGTTGACCTCCAATTGTGATGTGACCTTACAGTGTCACCCCTGATAGTAGTGCTTGCCTGAAACCACTGAAGTGAAGAAATTAAATTATATATGAGTAAGTAAGACCAAGGAATTTTAAACTGTGGTGCCATCTCATATGGTGAGAGTAGCTAAGTAGTGTGTTCCCTGAACTTTGGCTCATTAAAAGTAAACATTGGCCTGCAGGCCAGGTTGAGAGGTTGTGGTCAGAAAGCTGTTTATAATATCAACTTTGAGCACCTATAGTCGAGTGTCTGCAAAATTACTCAACTAGCCTGAAGATTTACCACTCCAAATAGTACTGTATTTCTCTGAGCCAGAGGATGCTTTGAAGAGTATCATGTGCATTGAAAACTTAGTGAGATTCTGATGCCAAAGTTAAGTACAAAGCCAGCATAGTTATTTCTTTTCCTTGACTCTTTTTTATTTTCTTCATTGAATCAACAAACTAAACTAATATTAATATAACCTGCTGCTGCTGCTGCTGCTGCTAAGTCATTTCAGTCGTGTCCAACTCTTGTGCGGCCCCATAGATGGCATCCCACCAGGCTCCCCCGTCCCTGGGATACTCCAGGCAAGAACACTGGAGTGGGTTGCCATTTCCTTCTCCAGTGCATGAAAGTGAAAAGTGAAAGTGAAGTCGCTCAGTCATGTCCGACTCTTAGCGACCCTATGGACTACAGCCCACCAGGCTCCTCCATCCATGGGATTTTCCAGGCAAGAGTACTGGAGTGGGGTGCCATTGCCTTCTCCGTAATATAACCTAAATGCATATAAATTTAAGAGATGATTGTGTGTCTTAATGTCAATCCCATTCCAATACAAACTTGTTGTGTTTCCTAGTATTTGTTCACTCATTTAACGAATATATTAACACCTCAAAATTTTTTCTAGGGGCTGAGAATGTAGCTGTGATTAAAGCAGATATAAATCTCCCTGCCCTTGTAAAACTTAAATTCTGGTGGAAGGAAACAGACACTAAGCAAATTACATGATTTATCAGAAGATAGGCACCATGGAGAAAAGTTGGAAGAAGGAATAGGGGAGGCTATTAGGGGAGGCTGAGTGATGTTGGAATTTTAAAGAGTAGAGAGGAGTTCATCAGCATAGCCCTTGAACAAAGCCTTGGCAGTATGGAAGTGAACCTTGTGGACAATGTGAGAAGAGAGTCCAGGCAAAGAGAACAGCAGAAGCAAAGGCCCATGGGATAAGAGCATGTTAGAGGACTCCGAGAATGGCATGGTAGCCAACAAGGACTTAGGCAGACTGAGAAAGGGAGAGTATTAAGAGGTGGGATGGGACTAGGTGATGCTGCAGACTGCTTGGACCTCGGGTAAACTTTGGCTTCTACTCTGAGATGGAAGCCCTTGGAGGATTTTGAAGTGTGATAGTGTCTGGTATTGAGGGAACAGGGTGAGCAAGGGCAGAAACAGATTAATTAGGAAACGACTGCAGTAACTCAGGTGAGAAGTGCAGGTGCCTTGGACCAGTGTACCAGCACTTGGAATCTTGACAGATGTTCAGATTCTGTACTTCCTTGAAGGTAAAACTAACAGGATTTGCTGATAGATTGGACATAGAATGTGAGAAGATGAGACAACAGAGTCAATTTCTAGGTCTTTGTAAATAGGTGATATGGAGAAACCTATAGGTAGCTGAGGTTTGCCAGAGGACTAGGGCTGTGGGCAGATAAATTTGCTATGTCTGATGGTTATCTCAGTGGAGATGTTAGGTGGGCAGTTGGATATTCTGCTGTTCAAGAGAGAGATATAAATATGGGAGGCTGGAGATGTAAATATGGGAGTCAATGTATAGATGGTATTTAAAGCCGTAAGATTGGATGAAATTACCAAGAGAGTGAGTTTTAAGAGAGAAGAGGTCCAAAGACTGCATCTTATGACACTCGAAATGGTAAGAATTCAGGGTGATAAGGAGGAACCAGCAAAGGAGCCTGAGAGTGACCAGTGAAGTAAGAAAATCAGTAGAGTGTGATGTCCTGGAAGCCACGTCAGATGTGAAGGACAGAGTGGTCAGCTGTGTCAGATACTGCAAATAAATCAAGTAATATGAGCTCTGAGAATTGACTTGGAAATCCATTTAGAGGTCCATTGGTGACCTTGGCAAGTGCTGTTTTAATGGAGGGGATGAAAATCTGCAATGTGTTTGAGAAAGAATGGAATATCTTCACAGTAATAAAGAAAATGAACAGACTGAAAATCAACTTTTCTTAGCTCCACCAGAGAATTGAGGTCACAGGGTAAACTTCCACAAAAACTAGAAAGACAGGAAAATGCGGAAAATACAGGTCTGCTTCCCAAAGTAGAAGTTGCCGGAGGCAATAATTAGGCTTTAAATGAATTGCTAGGGGGCTGAGTGTGGATTAGTGAGAGTTTAAAACTATGGGGAGCAATTTGTAACACATACCATATAAATTATTGCAACTTAAAAAAAGAAACCTCCTGGGAGCTCACTTGAAGGGGACCCACCCATATGTGGGTTTTACCGCCAGGAGCTCAATCCTCTTGTCACTCTGAGGACTGGCAGAAGAATCTGCTTCTGTCAGGTGTTGGCTGGTGGGGGGCTGGGGGTGGGGGGTGGGCTGCAGGGAGTAGTAACTTTTGAAATAACCCCAGAGCTTTGTTTCCAGGACAGAAGACTGCCCTCAAGGAAAATTGCTGGTGTCCGAAGAGATGAAGCAAGCACCAGAACCAAACTCAGATGTGGCAGAAATTTTAGAATTATCAGAATGGGAATTTAAAACAACTAAGATTAATATGCTAAAGTCTCTGATAGAAAAAGTGGACAACGTGCAGGAACAGATGAAGAATATAAGCAAAAAATGGAAAACTCCAAAAAAGAATGGAAAAGAAATGCTAGATATAAAAACTATCAGAAATGAATGCTTTTGATGGGTTCATGGGTAGACTTAACACTGCTGAAAAAGGAACCTTGCACTTGAAGATATGTCAATAGAAAAACTGAAATTTAAAGAGGAAAAGGAATGAAAGACAAAAGATACAGAAAAGGTACAGAGTATCTAAGAACTGTGCTGTTGCTGCTGCTGAGTCACTTCAGTTGTATCCGACTCTGCGACCCCATAGACGGCAGCCCACCAGGCTCCCCCGTCCCTGGGATTCTCCAGGCAAGAACACTGGAGTGGGTTGCCATTTCCTTCTCCAATGCATGAAAGTGAAAAGTGAAAGTGAAGTCGCTCAGTCAGGTCCGACACTTAGCTGTGAGGCAGTTGCAAAAGGTGTGTAATGTGCATAATGGGAATATGAGAATAAAGAAAGAATTGGAGAGAGATTGAAGCCAGAGTATAGATAATTCCAGGAAGTTTCTTATTGCAAAGGGAATCACAATGAAGCTATTATAGGAGGGGACAAACAGGGTAAAGAGTTTTGTTTTTAAAGCTTGTTTTGTATTCTTGTAGGGGTGATTCAGGGGGAAAAAAAAGGACAGTTTGATGCTGTCGGTGTGAAAGGAGAGTCTTGCAGGAGCAATGCCCTCAAGGAGGCAAGAAAAGGGATCTAGTGTACAAATAGAGGGATTGGACAAGGGACAAACCACAGGAAGAGGGCAAACTGAGGGCAAGGCTAGCAGGTGGGTGTATGTGGTGGTGGGAACCTGTGGAAGTTCTTTACCACTTGCTTCTATTTTCAAGGTCAGAGAAAAGCTGGAGGAAGAGGGATTAGAGGCCTGAGACATTATGAATTAGGTCTCTTTAAGGAAACCGAAAGGACTAGGGGAAAATAGTTGTTAAGGGCACTCTTGAGGTCCAAATTACTGAGTTGTTTTATTTTTCCATTATTTCATAATCGAAGATTCTATCACAGTCCATTTATTGGAAACTTCTGCACCTTTCACTAGCATCTCATCACAGTAAGGATGTTAGTTCCCAGGAAAGAGGCATCAGAAAATATCCCAGAGAGGCATAGGGAATCAGGATTGCTACTTTACACTGGAGGGTCAGGGAAGATATCTCTGATAAATGACATTTGAGCAAAAGGCCTGAAGAAGTAAGGGAGTAAGCCATGGATATATCGACCAGGGTTGGGTGTAGATAGTGGGCTAGTCTCTTGTATCCATCTGCAGTTTCTAAACATGTATTTAATAGGAGGCATGACACCCATTTGTTGGCATGCTGCTGCTTTTTACTAAATGAAATTTTAAGCACATTCCATCCAACCCCTGAAATACAAATTATATATATACTATCTTTTCCTTTTTGTGTATCACACTAAGGGTTTTACAGATTGACCTTTTTCTACTTAGCTGTATTATTTATTTTTTAAAAAATTTTATTGGAGTACAGTTTACTTACAATGTTATGCTAGTTTCAGATGTGCAGCAAAGTAATTCAGTTGTACATGTATTCATTCTTTTTCAGATTCTTTTCCCATATAAGTTATTACAGAATGGTCAGTAGATTTCCCTGTGCTATATGTATGTCCTTGTTGGTTATCTATGTTATATATAGTAGTGTGTGTATATTAATTCAAGGCTCCTAATTTATCCCCTGACCCTTTTCATTGTGTTCATGGGGTTCTTGAGGCAAGAATACTGAAGCGGTTTGCTGTTTCATTGTCCAGTAGACCACATTTTGTCAGAACTCCCTACCATGACTTTGATGCTGGGAAAGATTGAGGGCAAGAGGAGAAGGGGGTGACAGAAGATGAGATGGTTGGATGGCATCACTGACTCATTGGACGTGAGTGAGCAAACTGGGAAATAGCGAAGGACAGGGAAGCCTGGCATACTGCAGTTCATGGTGTTGCAAAGAGTTGGACACAACTTAGTAACTGAACAAGAACCCCAACATTTCCCTTTGGGTAAATATAAGTTTGTTTTTGAAATCTCTGAGACTGTTTCTGTTTTATAAATAAGTTATTTGTCATTTAAAAAAATTAGATTCCACATATAAGTGATATCATGATATTTGTCTTTCTCTTTTACTTCCTTCACTAGTATGAAAATCTCTAGGCCCATCCATGTTGCTGCAAATGGCATTATTTTGTTCTTTTTATGGCTGAGTAATATTCCATTATATATATGTACCACACCTTCTTTATCCATTCCTCTGTCAATGGACATTTAGGTTGCTCCCATGTCTTGACTGTTGTTAAATAGTGCTGCAGTGAACATTGGGTTGCATGTATCTTTTTGAATTATGGTTTTCTCTGGATATATGCCCTGGAGTGGGATTGCTGGAATTTATGGTAATTCTGTTTTAATTTTTTAAGGAAGTTCCACACTGTTCTCCATAATGGTACCAATTGACATTCCCACCAACAATGCAGGAGGGTTCCCTTTTCTCCATAACCTCTCCAGCATTTATTGTTTGTAGACTTTTTGGTGATGGCCATTCTTAAAGCATCCTTGTTTTCTGGCAACAAAATATTCCAGGCCTACTGTGATCGCTGCCCAGAACATACATTAATGATTTCTTCTCTCCAAGAAGTCCTGAGTAGCATCAGAGGCCCAATCTGGCCCAGGAATATACATCCCACCTGATCTGCACGAGAGCTGGTTCAAGCATGATGGCACTGCTGCTGGGAAACACAGGCCTTGGAAAGACAGATTTTTTAAAAAAAATTTATTCTTACTATTTTTTAAATTTTTACTGGTGTTTATAGTTGATTTATAATGTGCTGTACAGCTGTATAATATCTGCTGTACAGCAAGTGAATCAGCTTTATATATATATATTTGTTGTTGTTCATTCATTAAGTCATGACTTTCTGTGACCTCATGGACTGTAGCACACCAGGCTCCTCTGTTTTCTGCTGTTTCTCAGAGTTTGCTCAAATTCATGTCCACTGAGTCAGTGATTTTATCTAATCATCTCATCCTTTGCTGCTCCTTCTTTTGTCTTGATTCTTTCTCAGCATCAGGGTCTATTCCAGTGAGTCAGCTCTTCGCATCAGGTGGCCAAAGCATTGGAGCTTCAGCTTCAGCAGCAGACGTTCCATTGAATAGTCAGGGTTGATTTCCTTTAGGATTGATTGGTTTGATGTCCTTGCAGTCCAGGGGACTCAAGAATCTTTTCCAGCACCACAGTTCCAAAGCATCGATTCTTTGGCACTCAGCCTTCTTTGTGGTCCAGCTCTCACATCCATACATGACTACTGGAAAAACCATAGCTTTGACTATATGGACCTTTGTCAGCAAAGTAATGTTTTTGCTTTTTAATATGCTGTCTAGGTTTGTCATAACTTTCCTTCCAAGGAGCAAGCATCTTTTAATTTCATGGCTGCAGTCATTGTCCACAGTGATTTTGAAGCCCAAGAAAATAGAATCCGTCATTGCTTCCAATTTTCCCCCTTCTATTTGCCATGAAGTGATGGGATCAAGATGCCATGACCTTAGTTTTTTTAATTTTGAGTTTCAAGCCAACTTTGTCAATCTTCTCTTTGACCTTCATCAAGAGGCTCTTTAATTCCTCTTCACTTTCTGTCAGTAGAGTAGTATCATCTGCATATTTGAGGTTGTTGATATTTCTGCCAGCAGTCTTGATTCCAGTTTGTGATTCATAAGTTAAATAAGCAGGGTGAGACTATACAGTCTTGATGTACTCCTTCTTCAATTTTGAACCAGTTTCATGTCTGCTTCTAACTGTTGCTTCTTGACCTGTGTATAGGTTTCTCAGGAGACAGATCAGGTGGTCTGGTATTCCCATCTTTTTAAGAGATTCCCACAGTTTGTTCTGATCCACACAGTCAAAAGCTTTAGTGTAATGAAGCAGAAGTAGGTATTTTTCTGGAATTCCCTTGCTTTCTCCATGAGCCAACAAACATTGGCAATTTGACCTCTGGTTCCACTGCCTCTTCAAAACCCAGCTTGTACAGCTGGAAGTTCTGTTATACTGTTGAAGCCTAGCTTGAAGGATTTGGAGCATAGTGCTGGCATGTCAAATGATTGCAACTGTATGGTAGTTTGAACATTCTTTGGCATTGTCCTTTGGGATTGGAATGAAAACTGACCTTTACCAGTCTTGTGGCCAATGCTGAGCTTTCCAAATTTGCAGAACCTTAACAGCATCATCTTTTAGGATTTTAAATAGCTCAGATGGAATTCCATCACATCCACTAGCTTTGTTCACAGTAATGGTTCCTAAGGCCCACCAGACTTCACACTCCAGGATGTCCAGCTCTGGATTAGTGACCACATCATCATGGTAATTTGGGTCATTAAGACCTTTCTTGTACAGTTTTTCTGTGTATTCTTGTCACCTCTTGTTAATCTCTTCTGCTTCTGTTAGGTCCTTCTGTTTATGTCCTTTATCGTGCCCATCCTTGATGAAATGTTCCCTTGGTATCTCCAAATTTTCTTACAGAGATCTTCAGTCCTTCCCATTCTGATATTTTCCTTTTTTTTTTTGCATTGCTCATTTAAAAAGACCTTCTTATCTCTTCTTGCTGTTCCCTGGAACTCTGCATTCAGTTGGGTATATCTTTCCCTTTCTCCCTTGCCTTTCGCTTTTCTTTCCTCAGCTATTTGTAAGGCCTCTTTAATCAGCCACTTTGCCTTCTTGTATTTCTTTTTCTTTGGGGTGGTTTTGGTCCTGCCTCCTGTACAATGTTATGAACCTCCATCCATAGTTCTTTGCACTCTACCAGATCTAACCCCTTGAATCTATTCATCACCTCCACTGTATAATCATAAGGGATTTTATTTAGGTCATACATGAATGCCCTAGTGGTTTTCCATACTCTTCAGTTTAAGCTTGCATTTTGCAATAAAGTCTCATGATCTGAGCAAGTCAGCTCCAGGTTTTGTTTTTGCTGACTGTATAGAACTTCTCCATCTTTGGCTGCAAAGAACATAATCAATTGGATTTCAGTATTGACCATCTGGTGATGTCCATGTGTAGAGTTGTCTCTTGGGTTCTTGGAAAAGGGTGTTTGCTATGACCATCGGGTTCTCTTGACAAAACTCTGTTAGCTTTTGCCCTGGTTCATTTGTACTCTAAGGCTAAACTTGATCGTTATTCCAGGTATCTCTTGACTTCCTACTTTTACATCCCAATCCCATGATGAAAAGAATATCTTTTTTGGTGTTAGTTCTAGAAAGTGTTGTAGGTCTTCAGAGAACCAGTCAGCTTCAACTTCTGCATCAGTGGTTGGGGCATAGACTTAGATTACTAGGATTTTGAATGGTTTGCCTTGGAAACTAACTGGTATCGTTTTGTCATTTTGGAGATTGCACCCAAATACTGCATTTTGGATTCTTTTGTTGACTATGAGGGCTATTCCATTTCTTCTAAGGGATTCTTGCCCACAGTAGTAGATATAATGGTCATCTGAATTAAATTCACCCATTCCCATCCATTTTAGTTCACTGATTCCTAAGATGTCAGTATTCAATATTGCCATCTCCTGCTTTATCACATGCAATTTACCTTGATTCATGGACTTAACATTCCAGGTTCCTGTGCAATATTGTTCTTTACAGCATAAGACTTGACTTTCACCACCAGACACATCCACAACATAGTGTCATTTCTCCTTTGGCCCAGCCATTTCATTCTTTTTGGTGCTATTCATAATTGCTCTTTGCTCTTCCTTAGTAGCATATTGGACACCTCCTGATCTGGGGTGGGAGGGTCATCTTCTGGTGTCATATCTTCTTGCCTTTTCATACTGTCCATGGGTTTCTCCATGGCGTGGGTTGCCGTTCCCTACTCCACTGGACCATGTTTTGTCTGAGCTGTTCACTATGATGCATCTGTCTTGAGTGGCCCCTGCACAGCATGGCTCATAGCTTCATTGAATTATGCAAGTCCCTTCACCACGACAAGGCTGTGATCCATGAAGGGGACATATACATCTACCCACTCTTTTAGACTTTTTTCCCATGACAGATTTTTTTAAGATCCTGAGTTCATACAGACATCTCCGTTTAGCATTCATCACTAAATCCTTTCTCATTTCATTCAGATTTTTTTCCTATTAACATGCCTACTTATAATGTAATCCCTTCTTTATGAAATAAACAAAATGTGGTATATCCATACAATGAGATACTCTTCAGCAATAAAAAGGAATGGACAGTTTGCTACATGTTATATGGATAAACATCAAAATACTATGCTTAGTGAAATAAGCCAGACCCAAAAGATGTCATGCTGTATGATTCTATTTATATACGAAATGTCCAACAAAGGTAAATCTATAGAGACAAAGCAGATGAGTGGTCACCTGGGCTGGGGTAGGATTAGGGAGCTGTGGGGGGTGATGGAAGGGGCCGTGGTGAGGAATTGTACAACTCCACAGACCTAATAAAAATCATTGAGTTTATATTTAAAACAAGTGACTTATATGGGCACATATATTAATAACAGTTGTTAAAAAAGTAAACCCTTCTTTCAACTGCTACCCATACCTCAGTTGGTTATGTTGACCCAAGATGTTCCATTGTATTGACTTTTAACTAAAAAAACCTTAAAACCTGTTTTCTGTACCTTGCAGTTGATACATCCCTCCTGGTCACAAGTTTGCCTTATTCTATTTAACAGCCATATATTCATTTTGATGTCAAGCAGAGCCAGAAGCTGACCATTTATTGCTCATCGCTCATCTGTTCATTCCTACCATTTTTTCACACAGGCACTTCATTTTTGTGAAATATTTTGGTTATTTTCCTCTCTGGTGTTCGAAGAAGAGATCAACAGTTGCTGTGACTGACTTCCTGCTGAGCTGCTATGAGGAGTGAGTGTGGTGCTTTACTCACTAGCTGTTCTCAAAACATAGAAATATCAACCCAGGCCAGCTTCTGACCTCTGGGGGAGGAAATCCACAAATGACACATTTTACTTGAAAATACTGGATTTAATAGAAAATATCACATTGTAAACAAGTTCATTGATCCATTAGCTTAAAACAGAATGGCAGTACAATCACGTATAAAAGCTAAAGGTAAAACACTGGTACCAAACACAGTGCTTAAAGAGAGGCCTGAGCCAGACTCTGAAAGATGTTTCCCAGAAAAGAGGTGGCAGCAGCTTTCAGCTGGCACAAAAACAGGGAGGAGGAGGCAGCATCAAAACCGTCAAGGCATAGAAGTTAGAGGAAAGCAGAGCAGTAGACTCATTTTGTGAACAAGGAACGAAGGAGAAAGGGGCAAAAGCAGTGTGTTTCCTGATGTTCTGGGAACATGAGGCCATGCCACAGGAGCCCAGGAGGGTTAGAAGGATAGGGTATTTTATGTGGGGAAAGGATATTAGGCGACTTCCAAAGTTGGTATATTTTTGGTGCTCAGCTCTTAGTGTAGAACATGTCACTTGTGTGTTTCTAAACTGAGCTGCTTGCCCTGGCCCCACAACCTTGGCTGAATACAGCTTTGAACTTGACAGTGTCTGTTGCCCCTGTGGACCTCCTTCATGTGTATGAGAGGTTCCACAGTGAGACTTTGGAACAAAACACAGGACTCCCGTGGGAAAAATGTTTCCGCCTTCCAGTGCTGGAAGGTCCCTGTGGGAGGGGAGTTTGACGTGGCTAGGTCCCTTGAAGCTCTGAGTTTATAGAAAGCCTTCTCTCTAGCCCCACCCACCCAAATCCTCTCTCAGAGTCCTCTGAGTTCAAGGAAGGGCCAACTGAAAGAGCAGGAAAAAAAAAATGGGGAAAGAAAGTAAGGGATAGTTTCCTTCCCATGGCCTCTGTTATTGACCAAAAGGACTGCTTCCTCATATTGATTTTAGACACAGAGTGTTTATTCCTTAATCTAAAACAGTGATTCTCAAATAAGGGGCAGCTCTCTTCAAGAGGGACTTTCAAGACTCTCCAGAGAGGTTCTATCCAATATATATAAGCCCTTAACTTCCTCCCCAGTTGAGAATCAGTGCACATGGTAGAACTTACTGATAGGAATGTAGTATACATATGAACAGTGTCAGACAGAACAAAAAGCTAAAAACCCCTAGTCAGTGGGGCAGACATCAGAATTATGGAGTGATTCCTTTTTTTTTTTCTGATTAAGAGTAAGTTACAAACAAGTAGCTAAACTCTATGACCAAACTCCATGCTGCATAGTCAAGAACAGTTTGTCCACTTATCTGGAGTAACCATACTAGATTAAAGAAATACAATTCTGTCATCCTAAAGACAATTTCCAGAAAGATCGGCCTGTCCCAATGAGGTACTTGATACCAGGATTAGCACAGGCTAATCACTGTATGGTTTCTTAGAAGACTGGCTTTTCTCTATTTCTTTCTCTTTGATACTGTACAAGGGGTCCACCAATTTGTTATGGACAAGCATTAAACCTACAAAAAATGAAAAACAAAAGTTGTTAATGCAGGTAGAGGCAGAGTTCCATTATCAACAGTAACGTCCAGGAGCTCTCAAATTTTGTCCTAGAACTGGTACTCATCATCATTTTTCTGTGGGCCCAAATGATAAACATCTTAAGAATAGGAAAAGAATTTGTTATTCCTATTGAATGCTAGAATCCATGGGACTTTTATAAATTCAGTCTCTAGGACAGTTGGCCATTTGTTCACCAAAGAACAAATTCTATTCGCCTGCTCAGTAAATGAGGATTTTCATGTTTGAAGCAGTGAGTGTCCTCTTTAAGTAGAAGAAAAAAGATCTTCATGACAGTTCAGTGCCTTGACTAGAAGGAAAAGGCCTGTATGAGATCTGAAAAGAGAAAAAATCTGAGGCTCAGTATCACTGCAAGGAGTTCACCAAATTGCCCTAGAACTCCAACTTTGATTTCATTCTTTTCTCCTCCTCAGAGCAAGCAGGTCTCCAAAAATGGACCCTTACAGTCATGGATGGAAAGAAAAAACTGTATTCTGAGAGGAGGGTTTGATTTTTTTTTTTTAAATCACAGTTGTGAATTACAGTGGTCAGAGCATGCAAGCTAGATCCACTCTTCACTCCTGGCACGTCTGAAGTTGGCTACCTACTCTCTGACCCACCTCACCCTCACCTTTGAAATACTTGACAGTCTTCACTTTCAACTCCAGGGTAGCGTCCTCGTCGCACACAAACACTGTGCGGGGATGCTGCTGGAAGGCAGACACGGTCCACATGTGGTTCACTCCCTCCTCGATGGCCTTGTACAGAGCAAACGCCTTGTGAGCACCTGTGATGAGGATCATCACCTGGGGATCAGAAGACAAGCCTGTGATGGAGGATAAGAAGCAGCAAAACTGGAAGTCCAGACACCTGAATTCTAGTCTGGCTGCCCAAAGTGATCGTAAGGACTACTGTTTTTATATGTCATTCTAAGTCGTTAGCATGGGGCACACTATGCTCCATGCTCTATGTGCTTTATCACACAAGTAGCCCGAAGTGGGGAGCATCATTATCCCTACACTCTAGGATAAGGAAGTAGGTTCTGTGATGGGGGTTTAAGTAGCCTGCCCCAGGTTGTTTCTAACCTAGAGTCCGTGCTCTTGACCACCACGTAATTGTGCCTTCTGGCACCTCTGATGATGTCTGTGAAAGTGCCCTGTGAACACATGTGCCGTGCACACCGAGGCCCACACCTTATCCCAACTGTTCTGACACTAGGTCCCAGGGCTTCTAGGGTGGGTGAGTTTTCAGTGACAAACTGAAAAAGAGGGGTCACAATCGGCACTGTCTACAAGGAGGCCTTGGAAGCAATGGTGAGAGTTATCTGTGTGGCTGCTAAGGTTGAATCCAAATAAGGCTGCCCCTTAATCTGGTCACTTTTCAGTTCAGAGTATTAGACCTGCTCATGTGACTTGGAGTCATGCTTTTTGTCTAAGTAAAACAGGCACAGACTCCCCTCAACGCTTAAAATATCAAGATGTCAAGTGTTGGAAAGTGATTATAAATAGCTCTCCATATACCCTTTCATTGTAATTCACTTGTATCATGGAGTTGTGAGCAGGATCTACTGTTCCTTGCTTGAAAGATGAAAAAACAGAGGCACAAAGAGAAATGTGACTTGGATGCCAGAATTCATTTTCAAAAAGAGAATTTCCAGATTTCCAGCCCCAGGTCCTTTCTGCATACTGCAGGAAGAGCCCTCAAACCACAGTATTTACCAAAACCAGCAAAATGATCTCCCTAGGTACTGATTCAAGGTTACCCAACAGAAATCTGCTGCCATTTCACAAAAGTTCATTTTAGACAGGGAATCTTTTTCACTGATTTACATGTTTGTTTACAGACTTGGGCAAGGAAAAGTTGAAGCTAAAATTTCTGTAGCTGCTTCTCACTGAATATATCAGAAATGAAGAGAAAAAGCTTCTAATGAAAGTAAGGAAACTGGAGCCACCAAAAAATTCTAATGATACCCAGATTTCTATGGAAAGACTTAACTAAATTCAGGTCAAGATACTATTTCTATCACACTTCACATTTATGAATCTCTACACACAGGGCTATAAGCACAAGCATCTTGTAGTTGCAGGGGGAGCTCCCTTCAAGCAGTGACTGACCACCACCAACTGCAGGGAACCAGAGGGTCCCCTCAGTACCTGGGCAGGTACAAATTCATATTCTGACATTAGTGATGCTGGGTAAGCAGAGACTAGGAGCCTGCAGCTTCCTGGGCAGTCACTGTCGAAAGGTTTCACCTCACACTGGGAAGAATGGTTACTTCCAGAGAAGGAGAACAGTGAAGGGTCTCAGTTGGGACTTTAGCCTTATTTATAATGTCTTCATTTTTAATAAAAGTGAATTCAGGTGGTACTTGTATAGTTAAAATTAGCAGCAAAAAGACAAGTCTAGCTCCGCCCCCACCCCCTCACCCCCTGGCCAATGAAAGGCCTGTGGATGCCTTGCACCCTTACCTCTCTAGCATCCATGACAGTGCCCACGCCCACCGTCAGGGCCATAGTGGGCACCTTGGCAAGATCTCCATCGAAGAACCTAGCATTGGCCAGGATGGTGTCCATGGCCAGCGTCTTCACACGGGTCCTAGATACCAGACTGGAGCCCGGCTCGTTGAAGGCAATGTGTCCGTCAGGGCCGATGCCTGCCCAAGAGAGATGGGGCAGCCCTGTCAATACCAGGGATCCAAGACTTCAAGAATGGACAATTCCTCCTTCCCCACTTAGGGTCTGAAAAAAATCCTTGAAGACCGTGTCTCTTACCTCATTCAATTAAGATACACTTTAAGCATCTGATCTTCCCCCCTTGTTTCTAGCTGAGGCATACACACACATTGTTAAATTGCTAACCCCCTCAGAAAGCTAAGGAGAGAGCAATTCAAAAAGCTTCTGCCCCCCAGATCATCCAAGTGTAACTTTTCTCTTGTCTGCCACTAGTCATGGGTCCCGCTGCTTGGACAGTCACACTGAATAAAACATACACAAGGCCTGGAAAGGGGCTGCCATGTTTATAATATCTCAAAACATGAGCATTCCTAGCCTCTTCCTCCCCACTTGGAAGTAAAGAAGGGTTAAATCTGGAGCAGTAAAAAACTTCAACTTCAGCCTCCCACCTCCGCCAGCTGTGGGTGACTCCAGAGGCCATGACAGACAGAAGTGTAAGAGGGCAACTCAGGGTAGGGAGACCCTAGGGCCCCACCCTCTCTCTGCTGCTCTGGCTGGCTGACCCAGGGCAAGTCACAAAACTTCTCTGGGGTTCAATCGCTATTTATAGTGTGCAGGGGTTGATGGTAGAATCTTTTAGAACTACATGAGTCTGATTTTTAATGTTTAACTGATCAGCCAGTTCCCGTGACTGATCCATAAAACTCCATCTAGGAAACAGAGGGAATCGGAGTCCAAATCCAAATACCTCACTTTAGATAAGACACTGAAGAAGAGGAGATGCCCCAGATCAGTTTCTGAGCAGCAGGGGCTCCCGCTCTGTGCCTTCCCTGCCACCTCAGGCGAACAAATGATCCCTGCCACTGGCACAGACAGGAAGCTGTTTGGGAGACAAGCATGGGTCTTGTCCTCTTCTCATGTGTTCCAGCCACCCTGGACACCTCCTGCAGTGTCGAGCTCACCTCCAACAAACAGCTCAATCCCGCCCGCAGCCTTGATCTTCTCTTCAAAGGCATCACACTCAGCCTGCAGGTCAGCTGCATTCCCATCCAGGATGTGAGTGTTTTCTGGGTGGATGTCAATGTGCTTGAAGAAGTTGTTCCACATGAAGGAGTGGTAGCTCTCTGGGTGGTCTCGAGGAAGGCCTATGGGGCCATGGCTGCACTCAGTCATGCCGGGCTGAGCCAGAGTCCGCCTCCCAAAGATGCCAGGATACCTCCTGACCCCCAGAGACACTTTCAGGGAAGAGCCTATCAGGGAGGCTGGGGCCCCAGCCCTCCCACCCCCAGCCACTCAGGATAGGCTGAGCTGGTATCCTTGTCTGCTCATGACCATGGGACTAGGCCCTCATTCTGATCTCCTTTCACAGGGAAATGGCCAGAGGCTGCAGGCTAGGGTCATTCTGGGCCTCTAGAGGTAGGCTAGCCTCCTGGGGGGTAACGACTGGGTCCATCTAGGGAAGGAAGCAAGCATACCCCTTACCCTATGCCTCCTACCCCACCATTCATTCCCAGTTACACCCTGCTCAGCCTGAACCCCAACCTGAACACCAGGGGGCTGGCGAGAATTAATTTCAGGGCTTCCCAAAAAGCATGTTTTTCAGTCAAGAAGAATGTTTAAAATGCATGTTTCAGGGGCTGGGTATGGAGAAGGAAATGGCAATCCACTCCAGTATTCTTGCCTGGAGAATCCCATGGACGGAGGAGCCTGGTAGGCTGCAGTCCATGGGGTTGCTAAGAGTCGGACACGACTGAGCGACTTCACTTTCACCTTTCACTTTCATGCATTGGAGAAGGAGATGGCAACCCACTCCAGTGTTCTTGCCTGGAGACTCCCAGGGATGGGGGAGCCTGGTGGGCTGCCATCTATGGGGTCACACAGAGTCGGACACGACTGAAGCAACTTAGCAGCAGCAGCAGGGATTAGGGGAGTGGGGAAATGGGTAGTTGATGTTTAATAGCTAGAGTTTTAGTTTTGCAAGATAAAGAGAGTTCTGGAAATTGGTTGCACAACAGTGTGAAAGTACTTAATGCCAAACTGTACACAGAAAGACAGTTAAGATGGTAAGTTTTATGTTATGTGTAGTTTACCACAATTAAAAAAAAAGAACCTTTCAAGTGAAACCATTACAAGATGATGGTAGGCAGTACAGAGGGTGACAGGAGTCCAAGGTGCCACTTTTAAGGACACCAGTCTCAGCTCCCCTCCCAGTATACTTGGCAGGAAGGGGACTAGAAGATGAACAGAAGAAAGTCCAAACACAGACAGTGGGGGGACATGCCCCAGCCATGGGACCCCAGATCCCATTTGCAGTCATTTTTTCCAGAAAGAAATTGCATGGAGCTAGGGAGGAGACAGAGGGGGCAATATGCTAAAGTTTATCAAGTGTCTGCTTCTGTAGAACAGAAGCTTCCACATCTGTTATATCACTTAATGCTTACAGCCCAAAAAGTCAGCTTCATTAGCTTCATGTCATAGCTGAAGAAACCAAGGCCTGGAGGATGTGGTATCACCAATTGAGCCTACCACCAAATGTCACTGGTTCCGAGATGTCCCCAATCCTCTCCTGGCTGATACTGTGAGGCGAGGAGTATGACTTTTCTGGAATCAGGTAAGACCGTGAAAGACAAAGACTCACCCACATATTCATCCATGTTGAAAGTCTTCACATATTTGAAGGACAGGTCTCCATTCTTATAGTATTCAATCAGTTTCTTGTAGCAGCCAAGTGGGGTACTCCCTGCAAGAGAGGCCACAGCAATGAACCCCCTTCATTGCCCCAGAGGGCAACCAGGAATGAATCAGGGATGCTTCACTAGGAATACCTGTCAGATCTGAAGTCCTACCCAATGCTCAATCCCAACTGCCATCCATTGAGTTGCTGGTTTAATAACCTATTTTCCCCCTAGACTGCAAGCTCCAGGAAGGCAGGGCTATGTTTGTCTTGTTCACTGCTGAATCCCTAGCACTTAAAGCACTGACGATTGAAATGACTGTGATTAGCACCTGAGTGAATGTCAGACTTAATTGCCAACACGATATTCCCTGAGCAACCAGTATGTGAGAGGTACATTATGGGCATGCGGAGAAGTGACAGACTCAGCAGCCACCCTGGAGGAGCTCACTGTCTAGGAGAGGGGACACATTACACCACATAATGTCAGCTGTGGTACAGGCTAGCCTGTGGGTTCGGGGAGACCTGCCCTTGGAGCAGCAAACTCGAGTGCAGTTTCATTAAAACGTCAGTCATAAACCCATAAAGAGGCAAGAGGACTACTGTAGATTAAGAAACTAGATATGCATGAAGCCTGACTGGACATTGGATTAATTTTTTAAAAACTACAAATAATAAATGGACAATTAGAGGGAAAATTAATATAGTTTGTATTAGATATTGTGAAATGATTTTTAATTCCCCTAGGTATGATAGTAGTATTGTGGTTATATAAGAGAATGTCTTTATTCTGAGGAGTTATGTGCTAAAAGACTTAGAGGTAAAAGACTTAGAGGATCTCTGGACCTTTCAAGTGGCTTATAAGGAGTGTGTATGTATGTATAGGCAGAACATGAGCCACAGGATATGAAAGTAAATATGCAAAATGTTAACAACTGGTGAATCCAGATAAACAGTACCTATTCTTTCAGCTTTTTTGAATATGTGAAACTGCTAAAAATAAAAAGATGGAAAGAAAAAAGCCCCACCCAAACCAAGTCATTCTTTTCAGAACCCACTAATGGCTTCTGAATAATACCCAGTCCTAACAAAGGCTCTGTATAACTTGGCCCCTGGCTGCCTCCCACCCACCTCAGGAATCCTGCTTCAAGCAGTTTCACCTCAGGGCCTTTGCACATGGGGTTTGTTCCCTTTGCCAACATTGCTACCCTACCAGTATCTGCACAGCCAACTCACCTCTTTAGGGCCTTTACTCAGAGACTTTCCCTGTCCCCATATCCAACACTAACTCCCACCCCTTCCTGAACATTCCCTATCACTTTCCCTGCTTCATTTTCTCCTTCCCTCTTATCACCATCCAGTCTACTCTGTATTTTGCTAATTCACTTGTTTATGATGTTTCTCCCACTATAAGCTTTAGGAAGGCAGGAATTTGTGTTCTTTTTATTCATTGCTGTATCTCTGGCATTGAAAACAGTTTGGCATATAGCAGGTATTCGAAAAATATCTGAATGAATGGCAGCAGCCCCATTCACACAAAATAACCAGCTTGTCTCTGTGACATGGTCTTAGCTATGCCTGAGCTACACAGCTTCCCTGTCCTCCCCCTGAACTTTGTCATGTCCATTTTCCAAACTTCTAGCCTTCCCATCAATCCTGTGTGTTGTTGTTGATCAGGCACTAAGTTGTGTCTGACTCTTCTCGACCCCATGGACTGTAGCACACCAGCCTCCTCTGTCCTCCACTATCTATTGGAGTTTGCTCAAATTCATGTCCATCGAGTCAGTGATGCTATCTAACCATCTCATCCTCTGACACCCTCTTCTCCTTTTGCCTTCAATCTTTCCCAGCATCAGGGTCTTTTCCAGTGAGTCAGCTCTTTGAATCAGATGGCCAAAGTACTGGAGCTTCAGCTTCAGCATCAGTCCTTTCAGTGACTATTCAGTGTTGATTTCCTTTAGGATTGACTGGTTTGATCCCGTGAGCTCCCCAATATCTAGCCAATAAATTCCTTTTCTTCTTAAATTAGCCAGAGTAGGTTTTGGTAGCTTCCACCCAAAACCCTGACTGGTGCTTCATCTAACAGGAGTATTCCAAGGAACCCACATGGAAATGCTGTGCTGGTTCAAGTGTGATAGTAAGAAAGGGGCCAGGTCTTCGACAGGCCTAATACCACTCTGAGGGGGCTGGATTTATTTTGCAAATGATGCGGCAATGGGGAGGGGTTTCAGCAGAAGCCCAGACTCCAGCCTAGCCTGACTGTACAGTTAGAAAACAGGATGTTAGTGCAGCCCTGTCCTAGTCTGAGATGTTAGTGGTTTCACAGGCACCTGCATATACTCTTCCCACAAACCTCTTGAGCAGAGATGGGGAAACTTCAGCCCACAGGCCAGATCTAGCGTACTACCTGTTTTTGTAGCATTCATAAATTAAAGAACAGTTTAAAAAACAAAAGAATATTATGATATATGAAAATTATATAAGCTCAAACTTCAGTGTTGGTAAAGTTTCACTGGCAGACAGCCATGCTCATTTATGTATTGTCTAGGACTGTTTTTGAGCTACAAGGACAGAGTTAAGTGATTGCAATCACTGGTTATATGGCCAGTGAAGTGTAAAATATTTATTATTTGGCTGTATATAGAAAAAGCTTGAAGACTCACCCAATAGTATATGGGCCACTGAGGCAAATCCACCCCATCTCTGAAATAATCAGAACATTTGCCTTGACGAGCTAGAATCAAAATATCCTCCGATAAAGGCAGCATTCTGATTTTTTCCCCAAAGAAATTGGAACTGTTTTTCACTTAGGTTCTATGTTTAATTAAGTCTTACAGAAATTGCTTTGAGTGATTCAATTCTCCCAAAGACGGTGCTTAGTTATTAGCACTATAGGTGCAGAGAAGAGAAATTACTTCATTACATAAAATGTATGTCTTAAGGTATTTGGACTTAATTCTGTTAAGGACACTTGGCTCCCAGGGCTGACTTAGAATATAGCCTAAAAATCAAAGTTTTTCGTGCCTAACCAAGATCCCTTCTACTCCAGGATTCTTCAGGAGCAGGCAGCAACAAAACAAACCCCAGAGGGAGCTTAGCTGCTGCTAAGTCGCTTCAGTTGTGTCCGACTCTGTGCGACCCCATAGACGACAGCCCACCAGGCTCCTCCATCCATGGGATTTTCCAGGCAAGAGTACTGGAGTGGGGTGCCATTGCCTTCTCCACCAGAGGAAGCTAGGTCCTCTGTTTTGTATGCCCAGCGCGCAGGGGTGTTGTTCATTCATAGGGGCAGTACCTCAGAGCCCTCCTTGCAGTTCCTTGTCTGAATGAGCCTACCTACCTGGACCCTTGAGAGCCCCTAATGCCTTTGCCCACTCTCCCCATCCCACAACGCACCAGTAGGGAGCCCCAGGGTGAAGTACTTGTCTGGCCCTGGGTTAAACTGGATGATGCGGTTCCTGATGTATTTGGCCGCCCACTCACTGGCCTGAGAATAGTGGTCCAGGATGATGAGCTTCATCGTGTCCTGCAGAAGCAGGCGACAGAAACAATTATTGGTAAGACATAAGGAGAAAGGGGTGGAGGTGGTTGTGATGGAGGGGTAAGCCCCTTTCTCTAGGCTGAGCCAGAAAGAGGAAGGCTCTTTCAGTTCACAGGAATATCAAAAAGCTGGGCCAAGTGCCTCCACCACCCAGCAGGAGGCGCTGCTGCGGGACAGACCTGGGGTCCAATCTCGGTTCCTCCATTTATCACTGCAGGACCTTGGTTAAGGACCCAAGTTCTTTGAGCCTGTTTTCTCTTAACTTGAAAATGGGGACAACAGCACCTACCTGAGAGATTTCATGATGGTGAATATTAAATGAGAAAATGCCTGTAAAGCACATAGTATTCAACATAATATGTTGGCTAGTATCTTGTAGCTCGACCCAGGCCCCCGTTCCCCTTCTTGACGACCCTCACCTGGCTAGATGCTATGCTCTACCCTTGAACAACTCCTCACTAAACAGGTCATGGGATCATCTTGGATCACTAGAGTAGGTGGCGGACTCGAGAGGTGTGTTCTCTTTCAGTACCAGAGAGGGGTGCTCCTACGGGCCGGCCTTGCTTTGTGAATCCTGTTTCCACCACAGAACGCCGGGTAAAGGCAATCGCTCAGGAATTAGGGCGTCTACTCCTCCCCCAGCACTGCGGTCAAATCAGAGTGGAAAGGCCCGAGACTGAGGTGGCTGGGTCTGCGATTCATGGGGTTTTCCCCCCACCCCAATGGCAATCCCATCGCCCTCCCAGGAAGGAGGTCCAGGCAGATTGCTGGGAATCCCGGCCCCGGGGTGCCGGAGGCTGGGCAGCACCCCGACCTCGCCCGCGAAGAGGGTCCCTGCGGACCCCGCTCCCCACTTACGCAGATGCCTCCCGCGGCGGCTGCAGCGACTGCACCGGCAGCCCCGCCCCGCGCGGGTCATGTGGCTGCAGGTCACGCGGTGGCGCGCTCGGTCGCCGGGGCTGATTCTTAGGGGCCGCGGCTCCGCGGAAGCGTCTGCCCCGCGGGCCAGGGGCCGCCCACTGTGCTTTGAGTTCCGGGGCTGAGTAGGCCGGGGTGGCGGCGGAGAGAGTGGGTGGGAAACGGGACCCGGAGACTGGTTTGGTGGAAGAGAGAGACGGGAGGGGGTCCCAGGTTGCTCCTAGGGATGCAGTCCCCCGGGCGGGGGTTCTGGGACCAGGTTTTCAGTTTTGGGGGTGAGGCCGGGGAGGAAGAGCAGAATCTCTTCCTCTAGGGCTGAGCTTGTCTCTGACCTTTATTTTTTTAGGTGTCATTTCTTTACCTAGATAGTACTGCTTTTTTTGTTTTCAATATAATTGGATTTTTTTCTACCTCTAGGGGGAAAAAAATCAATCTTTGCAGCAGTATAAACTAGAGAAAAACGTAAACTCTTGGTCTCCTCTATTCCTCCACCCTGAGATCATGTTAACAGTTTAGACTACATCCTCAGTGAATTTTCGTTAAGATCCTTATATTTTACAGAAATGAGAACATACCAAACGGGCCATCCCAAGGCAGCTGGGCGCCCATGTCTTGCAGTTCCCCTGACTCGGCTCGCCCTTTCCTTTTGGGCCCAGCTGCGGCTCCATCTTCTGGTGAGACCCTGATGAGCTGGGACTGTGCAGCGAACACAAGTTCTGGGTACTTGTTATTTGGCTTCACTGTTGGTGTAGGGTTTTTTGTTTGTTTGTTTTGCTTTATTTATTTATTTATTTTTAATTTAGTTAGAAATCTCATCTCAGACTGAGGATTGCAGATGTTTCTCAGTGAGGTTCCCACCCTATTCCAAATACTTCAGATAATAGGCTGCTGGTCAGTTGCCTTCAGAAAGGTCTAGGAAGTGACCTTAATTGGGCCTTAATCAGTCCTTAAAGAATCTGCCTGCAATGCAGAAGACCCAGGTTCAATCCCTGGATCAGGAAGATCCCCTGGAGAAGGAAATGGCAACCCACTCTAGTATTCTTGCCTGGAGAATCCCGTGAATAGAGGAGCCTGGCGGGCTATAGCCCATGGGATCGCAAGAGTCAGACACAGCTTACTGACTAAGCCACCACCACCACTCCAGAGTTACCCTTTCTGTAGGGAACCGGTGCGGGTGTCTGTTAACTCTGGAGACTCTGGAGTCCGCATGGGAACTAATCAAAAACGCCTGGGTTTGAATTCTGTTCTTGCCAATATCCACTTCTTGAGTGAGTGACTCAAGCCAATGACTCCCCTTCCCCAATTCTTAATTTTCTTCTCTGGAATTTGGGGATTGAGTGGAAATTTAGTAATACTGACCTCATGTGGCTATTGTGAGCATTAAATGAAATACAGTGAGCCCTCCATGTCCATTGTTCCACATGCACAAATTCAACCAAACTTGGATAGAAAATATTCGAAAAATAATTTCTAAAAGTTCCTAAAAAAGCAAAACTTGTTTTGCTGTGTGCCCGGCAACTGTTTACATAATATTTAGGTTGTCTTAGGGATTATAAATAATCTAGAGGTGATTAAAATATACAGGAGGTTGTATATAGGTTATATGCAAATACTGTGTCATTTTATGTAAAAGACTTGAGCTGGTGTGGATTTTGGTATTTGTGGGGGTCCTTGAAGCAATCCCCTGGGAAACCGATGGCTGACTATATTATCATAGATCCATGATACCCTTTATTTCCTCCTCCCCTCCTTCAGTTCAGTTCAGTTCAGTTCAGTCGCTCAGTTGTGTCCGACTCTTTGCTGCTGCTGCTAAGTCATGTCAGTCGTGTCCGACTCTGTGCAACCCCATGAATCGCAGCATGCCAGGCCTCCCTGTCCATCACCAACTCCCGGAGTCTACCCAAACCCATGTCCATCGAGTTGGTGATGCCATCCAGCCATCTCATCCTCTGTCATCCCCTTCTCCTCCTGCCCCAATCTTTCCCAGCATTAGGGTCTTTTCCAGTGAGTCAACTCTTCTCATGAGGTGGCCAAAGTATTGGAGTTTCAGCTTCAACATCAGTCCTTCCAATAAACACCCAGGTCTGATCTCCTTTAGGATGGACTGGTTGGATCTCCTTGCAGTCCAAGGGACTCTCAAGAGTCTTCTCCAACAACACAGTTCAAAAGCATCAATTCTTCAGCGCTCAGCTTTCATCACCATCCAATTCTGACATCCATACATGACTACTGGAAAAACCACAGCCTTGACTAGACGGACCTTTGTTGGCAAAGTAATGTCTCTGCTTTTAAATATGCCATCTAGGTTGGTCATAACTTTCCTTTGAAGGAGTAAGCGTCTTTTAATTTCATGGCTACAATCACCATATGCAGTGATTTCAGAGCCCCAAAAAATAAAGTCAGCCACTGTTTCCACTGTTTCCCTATCTATTTCCCATGAAGTGATGGGACCGGATGCCATGATCTTCATTTTCTGAACGTTGAGTTCTAAACCAACTTTTTCAATCTCCTCCTTCACTTTCATCAAGAGACTTTTTAGTTCCTCTTCACTTTCTGCCATAAGGGAGATGTCATTTGCATATCTGAGGTTACTGATATTTCTCCTGGCAATCTTGATTCCAGCTTGTGCTTCTTCCAGCCCAGCATTTCTCATGATGTACTCTGCATATAAGTTAAATAAGCAGGGTGATAATATATAGCCTTGACGTACTCCTTTTCCTATTTGGAACCAGTCTGTTGTTCCATGTCCAGTTCTAACTGTTGCTTCCTGACCTGCATACAGGTTTCTAAAGAGACAGGTCAGATGGTCTGGTATTCCCATCTCTTTCAGAATATTCCACAGTTTATTGTGATCCACACAGTCAAAGGCTTTGGTATAGTCAATAAAGCAGAAATAGATGTTTTTCTGGAACTCTCTTCCTTTTTCTATGATCCAGTGGATGTTGGCAATTTGATCTCTAGTTCCTCTGCCTTTTCTAAAACCAGCTTGAACATTTGAAAGTTCACGGTTCACATATTGCTGAAGCCTGGCTTGGAGAATTTTGAGCATTACTTTACTAGCGTGTGAGATGAGTGCAATTAAATACTCTCTAATCTAATCTTCTGCCCTCCTCGGACTCCTCCCACTCCATGCCTGGGTTTAAACTGTTACCCATACTCATCCTCCCATCCTCTTGTTTTAGAACTAAAGTTGTCTAATTAAAAGAATTGTGAGTACACCCCTTACCCCAATTTTTTTGTTTGTGAGTTCATCTATATAATCTTTGTTCCTTGTCATTCCTTCCTGTCATGAAGATAGTTGTGATGCCTGGAGCAGGGGAAGCTATATTATAACTGTGAGGCAACAAGCATGAAGCTAGACTGGAGGATAGAAAGAACTTAAGTCTTTGATATTTGACAAGTGCTAGGAGAAGGCAATGGCACCCCACTCCAGTACTCTTGCCTGCAAAATCCCATGGATGGAGGAGCCTGGTGGGCTGCAGTCCACGGGGTCGCTAAGAGTTGGACACGACTGAGCGACTTCACTTTCACTTTTCACTTTCATGCATTGGATAAGGAAATGACAACCCACTCCAGTATCTTGCCTGGAGAATCCCAGGGATGGGGGAGCCTGGTAGGCTGCCATCTGTGGGGTCACACAGAGTTGGACACGACTGAAGTAACTTAGCAGCAGCAGCAGACCTCCTACCGGAGAAGGCAATGGCACCCCACTCCAGTGCTCTTGACTGGAAACTCCCATGGACGGAGGAGCCTGGTAGGCTGCAATCCATGGGGTCCCTAAGCGTCAGATATGACTGAGGACTTCACTTTCACTTTCACTTTCATGCATTGGAGAAGGAAATGGTAACCTACTCCAGTGTTCTTGCCTGGAGAATCCCAGGGACGGAGGAGCCTGGTGAGCTGCCGTTTGTGGGGTTGCACAGAGTCAGACACGACTGAAGCGACTTAGCAGCAGCAGCAGCAGACCTCCTACTCCTGACTTCCTCTAAGGAAATAATAAATATCTCTGTGGGATATTTATTTAAGCCACTGCTGGTAGAGTTTTCTGTGACTTAAGATCAAAAACATGACCCACTGTTATAGCAGATGACTCAGGTCAGAAGAAAGAAGATACCTTTCTTGTGTATGAATCTTTCTTCTAATAAAATCCAGGAAAGTTTAGAGCTGTCAGTGAGGCATGTGGAACCAATAGAAAACAGACACAAAGCCCTGCTGACATCAGTTGAGCTGTCTAGATCTAACCATATCCGAAGCCAAATATACTCTGTTGGGTTTAAGTTGGGTGAATAACTGAATACAAAAATAAATATCTTTTTTCCCCTGAGATTAGTTATGGGATACTCTGGAAGAATATTGAGGTATCTATTGCTGCATAACAGATTATCCCAAAACTTAGTGGCTGAAAACAATAATTACAATAAGGGCTAAAAAGAAATGTGCTATCAAGTCATGAGACCTGGAGGAAACTTAAAATGTGTGTTATTGAAAAGACTATGTATTATAATATTCCTTTTATTTCTTTTTCTTTTCTGATTGCTGTGGCTAAAACTTCCAAAACTATGTTGAATCGTAGTGGTGAGAGTGGGCACCCTTGTCTTGTTCCTGACTTTAGGGGAAATGCTTTCAGTTTTTCACCATTAAGGATAATGTTTGCTGTGGGTTTATCATATATGGCTTTTATTATGTTGAGGTATGTTCCTTCTGTACCAGCTTTCTGGAAAGCTTTTATCATAAATGGGTGTTGAATTTTGTCAAAGGCTTTCTCAGCATCTATTGAGATAATCATATGGTTTTTATCTTTCAGTTTGTTAATGTGGTGTATCACATTGATTGATTTGCAAATACTGAAGAATCCTTGCATGCATCCCTGGGATAAAGCCCATTTGGTCATGATGTATGATCTTTTTAATATGCTGTTGGATTCTGTTTGCTAAAATTTTGTTGAGGATTTTTGCATATTTTAATATTCCAACCATATGACTTTCTGGAAAAGGCAGAAGTACGGAGACAATAAAAAAGATGTTTTCCAGGAATTAACAGGAAACAATGGAAACAACAGGGAGGCTGGGATGAATGGGTGGAGTACAGAGATTATAGGGTAGTGAAACTATTCTATATGACACTGTAGTGATGGATAGATGTCCTTCATTGTATTTTTGTCTAAACCCATGTAATGTACAAGAGTGAACTCTGATGTAAACTGGACTTTGGGTGATTATAATGTGTAGGTTCATCACTTGTAACAAGTGCACCACTTTGATCAGTAGTATATTGAATGAAGTCTCATGAGAGATCCTGAACCAGAATCACTCAGCTAAGTAAATCCTGAATTCCTGACCCAAGCTGCAAGGAAATAAACATTTGTTGTTTAAAACTGCTGCATTATAAAGTAATTTGTTATGCGGCAGTAGATATCTAACACACTCGGGAAAATTCCATAGGTGGGACAGATGTTGAGCAAGAGATCAACCAACCCCTGTTTTCTCTCCCCTGTGCCTGGAGGTGCATCGACCGACCCACCGATGACTCTCCATTCCTCAGGCCACACCTTCCCACATTGTGCTGCCTTCTGCTGTGTTTGTGAATCCCCTGCCAAGGCTTCTGCTGTTACTTGCTGTCTTCTCATTATCTGAGGCCATGTCTTAATCTCCATTTCCTATAGCTCTTTCTCACTTTCTTTCTGATCTCACTACTTTCTCACTGATCTTTGCATTTCCCATACCACCTAGCTCAGTACCTGGCATATAAAAGTCAAAGCCCCACATGTTTCAGAGCATTGGCTGTGGAGCCCAGTGGGTTCAGATACTAGATCAACCACTTATTAGCTGGGACGTTTTCTTAATCTCTGTGCCTCAGTTTCCTCAACTGTGAAGTAGGGAAACTTCTTCATAGGGTTGTCATGAGGTTTAAAATAGATTGTCACATGTAAAGCATTTGGAACTATGCCTGAACATGGCAGCTGCTCCATAAATATCACTTATTAGGTTGAATCATACAAAAATTGTCATTTATATGGATTAGAAACCAAATACTGTCCATTTTACATGGTTTAATCCCATATTATTATTGTTGTTGTTGTTCTTGCACCAGAGTTATATACAGAGAAACAGTCTGGTGACCAAAAGCAATTAGAATTGTTATTAAGGTCTCTAGAGGAATATCAAAGACAATCCAAATCAGAACTCAGAGCACCTTTTAAAATTCTCCTTGCCTCATTCCTTTTACTGCTAACCAGAAAACCTTTTTCCACTGCTCGTTCTAAATTCTTAACTAAAAAAATCTGCCCCAACACCCCATCACACATAACCAGCCAAAGCAGGTGACTGCCTCACCCTTCCTTCAACTTAACGTCCATTCTCCTTTTCCTTACAGTAAATTTCTCTGTCTTTTTTGATGCAGATACCAGAGTTTGGCTTCCCAGTTGTTCTCTTTTCCTCTCTCTCTCATTCCAAAAACCCACATATGATACTGCCAAAAACTGGCTTTCTAGAGAGCAGGTGAGAAGGGAGCGACTAAGAAGGCAAATGCAAAATTCTTTTTTCTCTGTTTTTAAAAAAATTATTTATGGTAAAAGCAGCATAACGTTTACCATCTTAATCATTTTTAAGTGTTCAGCTCGGTATGGTTAGTACACTCATGTTTTACAACTCGTCTCTACAGCTCTTTCATCTTGCAAAACTGAAACTGCATACCCATTAGACAACAGCTCCCCATTTCCTCCTGCCCTGAGCCCATGCAGCCACTACTTCTGTCTCTACCAATTCGTTTACTCTTGTTCCCTCATATACAAAGAATTATATGGCATTTGACTTTTTGCAACTGACTTATTTCACTTAGCATATGTTCTCAAGTTCCATCCACATTGTAGCATGTGTCAGAATGTCCTTCTGTTTAAAGGCTGAAAATTATTCCATTGTGTGTGTGTGTTGTGTATATACACATATATACATACATATCTTTTAATCTCTCCAGGTACACTAGGTTGCTCCTACCTCTTGGCTATTGTAGAATTCCTTTTAAGTGGAGAAATGTGGACAAGTTTAGTAATTTCAGGCTCCTTCACAAGGGGATGACAGTATAATAAGCTGCATGATCATGTGGTTCAGATATTAGATGAGAAAGCAGCTCAGAGTCCCAAGAGAGCCACATAGATCAAAGCTGCAGAGACCTGGGGCATATCCAGGAATGCAGGCCAGAGCCACTGTTTGACTTTGATTCCCAGCTCTACCACTTACTGATTGTAACTTCTGGGAAGTCACTTAATTTCTTTCTGCTTAATTGCTTCATCCATAAAATAGGAAAATAACACCTACCTTATGGTATGTACTATGAATGCCAAGAGTAGTTACCTCAGGGAGGAATAAATAATTTAATACATGTAAAGCACTTAGAACAGTGCCTGGCACTAATTAGCTGTGACTAAGGGATCGTTGTTATTATTACTAGAGTTTTGAGATGGGCATTGAAAAACAGTTAGGATTTGGTCACTGAAGAGGAGGAGGGTGGCATTATGGACAGAGATGATCAGAAATAGGAAGCCACAGAGGCTGAAGGAATAGTGTTTCCAGATTTAAGAAAAATAAACAGGATACCCAGTTAAATTTGAATCATTTCTACTTTCTTATGCATATATATTTTGAGATAAAAGAAAATCCTCCATGAGATATACTTATTCTAAAAGCTTTTTTTTGTTTTGGCTGCGCCATCTTTGTTGCTGTGTGGGGCTTTCTGCAGGAGCAGGGAGTGGGGGCTGCTTTCTAGCTGTGATGCACGGGCTTCTCGTCGTAGTGGGTTCTCTTATTGCAGAGCACAGACTTTAACTGCATGGGCTTGAGCAGGTGCAGCATGTGAGCTCTGTAGTTGTGGCTTTAGTGTTTTCTTGGTATGTGGAATCCTGGACCAGAGATCGAACCCATGTCCCCTGCATTTGTAGGCGGATTCTTACCTCCTGTACCACCAGATAAGTGTCTCTAAAAGCATATTTTTGTTTATCTGAAATAAATTGCATCTAAATTAGAGTCCTCTTTCTTTCTTTATATTTCCCCGGTGATTTGGATCTTAATAGCTCGTTGTTTTGCAGGATTTTCTTATAAAATTCCCAAAAGTGACAGTCTATGTATGTTTCATTTACATTTATAAAATTTTACATATTATTTTTGGCTGTCCTGGGTCTTCATTGCTGTGCTCTGGCTTTCTCTAGTTGCAGCAACCAGGGGCTACTCTTTCATTATGGTGCATCAGCTTCTCTTGTGGAGCATGGGCTCTAGGTGGTCTTGCTTCAGTTGTTGCAGAAAGCAGGCTTGGTTGCCCTGCAGCATGTGGGATTGACAGGCGGATTCTTAACCACTGGACCACCAGGGAAGTCCTATTTACATTTTAACGTGATTTCTGTAGTGGTCACAACCAAGTTAACTTGTCCTTGGCCATTGAACTTTTGCTAAGGAGAAATCATGCTCAGTGTAATGTAAACACAATTATAAATTTAGTTAAAATATCCAGCATTGAAGATAAAATTGTTGTTGTGTCAATAGAAATATGTATTTGGGTGAATCACAGCTTCATGATAAAAATGATGTGTTTACTAAATTAGCAATGATCTTGGAATTGCTTGTCACTCACATGTAATTTATTTGTTTTAAGAGGGAAGATAGTTTGAATTTTTTAAAGTTTTTAAAATTAAATTAATTCATGTTTTGGCTGTGCAGCTTATGGGTATCTTAGTTCCCTGACCTGCGATAGGACTCATGCCCCCTGCAGTAGAAGCATGGGGTCTTAACAACTGGACCACCAGAGAAGTCCTTCCCTTTATTTTATACTGGAGTATAGTTGATTTACAATGCTGTTAGTTTCAGGTGTATGATTTACAATGTTGTGTTAGTTTCAGTTGTAGAGAATAGTGGTTGAGTTATACATATACATATATTCATTCTTTTTCAGATTATTTTCCCATATAGGTAATTATAGAGTATTGAGTAGAGTTCCATGTGCTATACAATAGGTCCCTGTTGATTATGTTTTATATATAGTAGTGTGCACATGTTTGTTTGGTTTTGAAGTACAATTGATCTACAACACTGTGTTAGCTCCTGGTACACAACAATGTGATTTGATATTTCTGTATGTTACAAAATGATCACCACAATAACTCTAGTTACCATCTGTCACCATATAAAGATATTACATTATTATTGATTATATTTCCCACACTGTACATTTCATATCCATGATTATTATTTTGTAACTGGAAGTTTATACCTCTTAATCTTCCTCACCTGTATCTCTCATTCTCTCACCTCTCTCCCCTCTGGCAACTACCTTTTGTTCTTTGTGTCTATGACTCTGTTTGTTAAGTGTGTTCATTTCTTTTGATTTTAGATTCCAATTCTACATATAATTGAAATCATATAGTATTTGTTTTTCTCCATCTGAAGTAGCATAATGCCCTCCAAGTCCATCCATATGGTCACCAATGGCAAGATTTCATTCTTTTCTTATGCTTGAATAATATCCATTATATATACATATATACCACTTCTTCTTTATCCATTCATCTATCAGTAGGCACTTAGATTACTTATAGATCATTGTGGTTTTGGCTTGTATTATTAACTTTTTAATATATATGCAAAAACTACATATTTAATGTATATATTTGATGAATATGTATGGGCATATGTATTCCCTGGGGAACAGTCATCACAATTAATAGATGTATCCATCACCTCCAGAAATTTCCTGTGTCCCTTTGGTTTTAGTGTGTGTGTGTGTGTGTCTGTGTGTGTGACTAACTCAACTCAGTAAGACTGTCTGCAAAAAATTGCTACTGTTTTTGAAGTCCCATCTGGAAGGCAATTCTACTTGCAATTGCCTTATATACAAGCTTTTCTCATGAGAAAAATATTGCACAAAACAAAAATAATTTCTGCACTGTGATTCTTTGCATTTGGCTCTGCCATAAAAGAGGGCTTCCCGGGTGGTGCTAGTGGTAAAGAACCTTCCTACCAATGCAGGAGATATAGAGATGCCAGTTTGATCCCCGGCTGGGAAGGCCCCCTGGAGAAGGAAACTGGCAACTACTCCAGTATTCTTTCCTGGGAAATCCCATGGACAGAGGAGCTTGGTAGGTTACAGTCCAAGGGGTTGCAAATGGTCAGACGTGACTTAGGAACTAAACCATCACCACCACCACCATATACACAAAAATAGATATCTGACGATGTGTTAATATTCAAAATATATAAGGAACTCATATAACTTAATAGCAAAAAAGCCTGAAACAATCCCATTTTAAAAATGGGTAGAGGATCTGAATAGATTTTTTATAAATAAGATATACAGATCACCAACAGGTACATGAAAAGATACTCAATACCACTAAATCATCAGGAAATGCAAATCAAAACCACAATGAGGTATCATCTCACACCTGTCAGAATGACTATTATTGTAGGAAACAACAAATGTTACCGAGAATGTGGAGAAAAGGGAATCCTCATGCACTGTTTGTGGTAATGTAAATTGGTGCAACGATTATGGAAATCAGTATGGAAGTTCCTCAAAAAATAAAAAACAGAACTGCCATATGATCCCACAATTCCACTCCAAGGTATTTATTTGAAGAAAATGAAAACACTAATTTGAACACATGTATGCAACCCTGTGTTCACTGCAGCATTACTTAAAATAGGCAAGATATAGAAACAACCTGTGTGTCCATCAATGGATGAATAAAGATGATGCAGCATAGATTACACAATGGAACACTATTCAGTCATAAAAAGAATGAAATCTTGCCATTGGCAACAAAATGGATGGGCCTTGAGGGCATTATGCTAACTGAGATAAAACAAAGATAAAATAGCCCATGACACATACTTAAAACAACAAAAAACCAGGCTCACAGACAGAGCACAGATTGGTGGTTGCCACAGGTGAAGGAGTAAGGATTAAGAGAAATGGGTGAAAAGGGCCCAAAAGTACAAGTTTCTAGCAATAAAGTAAATAAGTCATGGAGATGTAATGTAAAGCCTGATGACTTTAAACTTTATCGCATATTTGAAAGTTGCTAAGAGTAAATCTGAAAAGCCCTCATCACAAAGAAAATTTTCTAACTGTATGGCGACACTTGCTGACTAGACTTGTGATCACTCTGCAATATTTATAAATAGCAAATATTATGTTGTTCACCTGAAACTAATGTTACATGTCTCTTACACCTCAAGAAAAAAATATTTCTGGAAGGTTGAAAAAATAAAAACCACTACAAGAATCAGAGATTGATAATCTCACAGCTGTGAGAGAGTACATCCGTCATTCACAGGTTCAAACTCTCACTATAAACAGCTGGATCCAACCCTTAAAAGGGCTGCAAAACTGCAAACTAACATACATTGAATTTAACGTCTGATGATTTTTTTTTTTTTAAGGTGAACTTCCTGTTTGCCTAAAAGTGGGAACTGCACTTTTAAGGCAAAGTCCCTCAGCAAAGCCGGAGCTGATTTTATGAAAGCGTCTGGGAAGCCCGGGAGCGGGGTCTGGTGGATTTTCAGAAGAGAAAGGATTTCAGGATGTAAGGACTTTGCAGCTGTGTTAATGTATCCGTGGAGCAAGGCTGCCTTTGGCCGGCTGACTTTCCAGAAAGGTCCTGGGAGTGAGACGCTTGCTGATTGGCTGTCGTCTAGGAGCATGGACACTGTCACTGATTGGCTGGCTTTTAGAGGCTTGGGTCGGCCTGGATTTGCTCACATAAAGAAGCATAGTTACTGAAGTGAGGGTGTCGCTGATTGGCTGGTTTTCAGGGGGAAAAAATCAGTTCTTTCTTACTCACGGTGGTTACTGTTCACGGCGTGGGACTATGGCCAAAGAACAGTGTTTTCCTTTCCTGAATGTGCAAATAAATACATTTAATTCTGAGTGACCCGTTTTATTTCCTTCCGCTAAACCTGCAGGAGATCATAAGAGGTTGCCTGAATCTTTATTTGTGGAGGTACGTTTTTCAGCTGGTGTTGCCATTTAAGTGATTCAAGCACCAATTACTGTGGAGGAAAAATAGCTCTGACGTATTTTGGTAATTTATTGAAAAAAGCTGAATACAAGACATTCAGGGTGTCCTAACAGTCAGTACAGGACACAGGACAAAGTAATGAACGTGTCCTGTCTGTATGCTGCTGCTGCTAAGTCGCTTCAGTCGTGTCCGACTCTGTGTGACCCCACAGACGGCAGCCCACCAGGCTCCCCCGCCCCTGGGATTCTCCAGGCAAGAACACTGGAGTGGGTTGCCATATCCTTCTCCAATGCATGAAAGTGAAAAGTGAAAGGGAAGTCGCTCAGTCGTGTCTGACTCTTAGCGACCCCATGGACTGCAGCCTACCAGGCTTCTCCATCCATGGGATTTTCCAGGCAAGAGTACTGGAGTGGGTTGCCATTGCCTTCTCCATAGGCAACTGTATAAGCAAAGTGCTAAGGGAAGAGGAGGAAGGCACACCTCAACAGAAGGAAGTTGAGTTCTCATTTCCTTCTAGGAAGGCATTCATTGTAGCCTGCTTGTTAAAGGAAAATACTGGAAACAGCCTAAATGTCAATCAGTCGTGAACTGGCTGGATAAATCTTTGGATACCTGTTAGATGGAATACATTGCAGCCATTAAAAAGAGATGGAGTTCCATGAACTAATATGAATACTATCATGATAGCTAATTTTTAAAAAGAAACCAAGATGTGATGATTAGTGTATCACTTTCTTAAATATTTGCAAGGATTCCTCAGAGAAGCCATTCAGACCTGTAGTTGTATTTCTGGGAAGATTTTTTTTTGTCTTTTGGAAAAATAATTTAATTTCCTTAATAAATGTTATGGTATTCAAAAAAGAAAACAAGATGGCAACTCCTTGTATGGTATCATTTGTGCTAGAGTATGCGTGGGCGTCATAGAAGGAGGAATAAATATATGTTCCTGTATGAGCAACCTATCTCTGGAAGGGTGTACAGGAAACAGTCATGATGATCTTGGAGGAGAAAAACTGAAAGGCTGAGAGGCTGAAGGGCAGGGAGCAGAAGAGGCTTCCTTTTCATGGCATATTCTTTTATATATTGCTGCTGCTCCTGCTAAGTCACTTCATTTTTCAAATGATTATTTTTAAAAAATCAAATGTATGCCCTAAGGCATGGATGAGAGGCACGGGTTTGATATGCTTAGGGTGTGGACAGGATGTTTTTTGAGCCTAATGACCCATCTGGACCAGGATGGATATCTGAAGTTGGCCAACCAGCTATGTGGGATGTCTCCCACAGCTCCAAATCGCCACATCACAGAGCACAGGAAATAGCCTGGTGCTGGGAGGGGAGCATTGTCATCCCATGTAGCAAATGACCAAGAAACAGAGCTAACAATAAAAGCACTAAATTACCCAGGCAGCCAAAGGGCACAGGGACCGCTCTAATGATTCTGTGTCGGGCTCACTTCCAGGAGGGAAGGGTCCTCCAGAACATATTTGGAATTTCATTGCTGGAGATCTCTTCGCTGGGAGTCAGTCTGTTCTGAGGAGAATAGTTCCTTTCCTGGCAGAAACATCTCTGTAGCATAAAATGTATTAGAGAGCAAGTATGATGAAAACTTTTGAAAATGGAGGGGTTGGAAGCAGTGAACTCACTTTAGCAGACCATCATCATCATTATAGCAGCTGATATTTACTGGGCATTTATCGTGTCCTAGGAATTGTTCAAGTGCTTTGCATGCATTATTATCTCACTTAGTCCTTAAAACAACCCAGCGAGGTAGATACCCTTATTCCAGTTTTACTGATGAGAAAACCAGCATCCAGAGGTTTAGAAATTCACCCAAGTTCATGACATAAGTAGTTGATCTGGGGTTTGAATTGAGGCTGTCTGTACTCCAGCTGTTTGACCAAACTTCCTCCAAAAGAGGACTTCTCCAACACATGAACAGCAGCAAGCATAAGTGCCATGGGAAACATTTGGTGTTCCTGAGTGCCCTCAGAGCTCCTGGAATATGATTTTTTTTTTAATTGAGGTAAAATTCACATAACAAAATTAACCGTGTTAAAGTGAACAATTCACTGGCATTCAGAACACTCATCTTGTTATGTAATCATCACCTCTATTTAGTTCCAAAACATTTTCATCCCCTCAAAAGGAAACTCCCTACCCATGAAGCAGTTTTTCTCCATTTCCTCCTCCCCTCAACGCTGAAAAGCCCCAACTCTTGTGTTCTATCTCTGTGAATTTATGTACTCTGGCTATTTCATATAAATCAAATCATACAGTATGTGACCTTTGGTGTGTGGTGTCTTTCCTGTACCTATATGTTCAAGCTTTATTCACGTTGAAACATGTCAGCGCTTCATTTCTCTTTATGGCTGAATAACAGATTCCATTGTATGCATCTGCCAGTTTGTTTACCATCCATCCATTGGTGGATATTTGGGCTGTTTCCTTCTTGTGGCTATAGTGCAGCTGTGAACGTGTGTGTGCATGTGCTCATTTGGGTAGGTGTTGTCAGGTCTTTGGGTATATACCTAGGAGTGGATTGCTGGGTCATATGGTAATCCTGCTTAGCTCTTAGAGGACCTGCCAAGTCATGGCGTGATGTTTTGAAATTAGAATATTTCCTTGGTATCTTGGAATTTCTCCTATCTAAGAAGAGGAGAGCTCCATTTTTGGGTGGATAAGGGAAACATAGTGTGGTGTAGTGGAGGGAAAACACAAGCCGATCTGGTTTTGAATCTCTGCTCTACCACTTATTGATAGTATCTACTTCCCTCATAGCTCAGTTGGTAAAGGATCTGCCCGCAATGCAGGAGACCCAGGTTCGATTCCTGGATCGGGAAGATGCCCTGGAGAAGGAAATGGCAATCCACTCCAATATTCTTGCCTGGAAAATCCCATGGACAGAGGAGCCTGGCGGGTTACAGTCAATGGGGTCCCAAGAGTAGGACACGACTTAGTGACTAAACCACCACCAAATGAGCTATAAGATTCTTTTTCCTTATCTTTAGAAATGGAGATGATCACATCATCCATCATTCATTCAGTGAATCCACTGAGGGCTTCTTGTGGGCCAGGCACTGGGGATAGAGTAAGCCATCATGAAGTTTACAAAATAAGGGATGGGAGTACCCAGAAGTGAATTATTTTGCAAAGGGAAGAATCTTTTTTTGTCATGAAAATAATCACTCCCTTTAGTCACAAGAAGTCAGTGAGCACATCCAGGTAGGCCTGCATCTTATTCCTCTCTATCCCCAGCAGCCAACACAGGGCTTACAGAGATAGGCCACTTAGGGTTCTAGGGTGGCAAGAAACAGTAACTCAGTGGCTTGGTATAATAAAGATTACTGGAAAAAGACTGGGATAGTTCCTGGAATGGAAATAATAGCTTAAACAGTCAGTCCTCTGGGAGGCTGGGAGAGGCCAGGCAGTGATGGGCAGCTCGGCACCAGCAGCTTGTAGCGGGGCCTCCCCTGAGGCTCTGCCTTGGACGATCCAGCTGCAACCCTTGTTGGTGTGGCAGAGTTCTACCTTACCACAGCAGCTTGAGCTTTGCAACCAGGGGTTTCCTTCACATCATAGTCATCAGAGGATTGAATTCTCATTAGGGCAATTTTCTAGCAAATGACAGTCAAATGTTTTGAGGATGGGTGTCTTTGTACAAAGTCACAGTTGGGGCTGACGGTGAAGATCAGCTTGGACTGCAAAGTAAAAAGGTTGGCTGGGAGGACAGGGAAGATAAAGTCAGCTGCAAAGCCACAGCTTTTTGTTTCTCCCACAGTCGGGCAGCAGCTGTGACATGCCGCAAGGACCTCTCTTGGGATGACTGCTGCTTTCTGACTTCTGACAAAAGGCAAAAGCAAAGGCCTGCTTTGTTATTCTCATCTCTTACTGAGAATAACTAACTGCTCTGAGCCCTCACCTCATGACAGCACTCCATCCCTAGTTAACCTCTGCTTTTCTTAATCCTGAGACCAAAACAGCAACCAGTCCAGAACTGATTCTCGCTTCTCCTCGACTCTCCTTGGAATCCTTGAGCTGGAACCCAAAACTCACACAGAAGAGCTGCAGTCCTTCCTGAGGTCCTCTGGATGCCCCACCTTGCTGCTTGGTGACCTCTGGCTGGTTAGCCAGGAACTATTATGTTTTGATTTTTTTTTTTAATTTTTTTAAATGATTTTATTTGTTTACTTTTGGCTGTGCTGGATCTTCATTGCTGCGTGGACTTTACTTGGAGCTAGCAGGGGCTGCTCTCTAGTTGTACACGGGCTTCTCATTGTGGTGGGTTCTCATGTTGGGGAGCACAGGCTCTAGGTGCACAGGCTTCGGCAGTTGCAGCACATGGGCACAGTAGTTGTGGCTCCCAGGCTCTAGAGCACCCGCTCGGTAATTGTGGTACACAGGCTTAGTTGCTCCTTGGCATGTGGGATCTTCCTGGATCAGCGATTGAACCTGTGTCTCCTGCATTGAAAGACGGATTCTTTACCACAGAGCCACCAGGGAAGCCCTGGAGTGATTTAGTAATGACTGTCAGAAGCTGGAATAGAGCACTGTGATGGGCAGCCCTACTAGAGCCACAGGATGGTCTACCTACTAGGATGGAGGGAGGAAGCTCCCCAGAGAAAAGACACTCTCATCAGGAAAAGGGGAAGGTATTTGGCATGCAGACCCAAGAGATGGCTCTTGGGGTAGGTGCTCAATGCAAATTACTATTAATAAGTTCATGTTTTTAGAGACACCATAGCAGATATCTTATAAATTAAGCATACTTGCTCTTCTGATAGTAACCCCAGCCCTGCCCAGGTTAATAACAATGTTATTAGAGATATAACAATGTCTAATAATGGTTGAATATTTGCTCAGTACTGGGCTCTCTTCTACTTCCTTTCATTCTTAAAGTGACCTCACGTCTACCTTATGGATCTCTGCAGTTTCTAGGATGCACTCTCTGTGCAGGGGGAGTTATCTGGCATGAATAACTGGTGCTAGGTTGTTTCCAGCTCTGAGTACACCTTGGTGACAACACTGGCCTGGCAGCGTCCCCTGTATTCCTTTGCATCTTGGTGGGAATGTGTGAAGTCAGAACTGGCTATAGACTCAACTCTTGCCCTCATTTAGTATAGGGGACTCAAACTCTACTCAGGCAGCAACAATGATAATAGCAACCATTAAAAATACTCATAAGCTGGTTTTACCACATACTGAGGACTATGCTAAGAGGTCTGCACATATCATTTTCTTTAATTGGATGAACAGTCCTGTGATGTACATGCTGCCTTATTTCTCAGATGTACCCACTCAGACCTGGAGACCTTCCTTGCTAAGATCATACAGTTAATGAATGACAGAGCCAGGACTTGAACCTGAGGCTGTCTAGAACTCGTGCTAAAACACAAGGCTACGTTGCTTGACTGACTTGTACTCATCTGTAAATACAGCCTCAGTTTTTCTTTTGTTCATGTTTACTTATATAAATATATGTTTAAATCAAGTAAAATACTTAGCATATGGCCTGGCTCAAGAGTCATTATTATTACAAACGGATGTGTTCTTGACAAGCATGCAAACAAAATCCTATTCTCTCTCTCTGTACCTTTGGCTTGTGATTCTCCTATTATCTTCATTATTCATTGAGGTTCAGTTTGCCATGGATCTTAAATGCTCTCCATCTCTCCCCTGAATGCCATCTGCCAAAGTTCTTACACTCTTAATCTGGCAAACAAACACTTACAAGTACCTGAAAAGTGAAAACATGTCTTAGAAAATTCTTTTGTGGAAGGAAGAATCCTGGGTCATGGGATAATAAGTCATTGTCCCCTAATTTTTCTGTTCATCATCTCAGGAATCATTCCCAGTATTTGGGGAGGAAAAGGGGAATAGAGACTATGATGGCTGTCCCACAGACTGGGTATAGCCCAGGGGAATCTCTGCCACTGAGAGTATCCAGAAGGGTTCAAGATATGGTCTCTAGCCATCGACACAGCTTTCATCGTGGACAGCGGAGCTAAAATACAGATCCCCAGGCCCCACTTGGACCCACAAAGGATGCATCTCTGAATACGGTGCCTGGGAGCCTGCATTTAGTGTGATTCTTAATGTAGAGTTATAGTCTTATTCAAATTCTAGAGGAAGGAACCTGGGCAGGGCTGGGGTTACTATGAGAAGAGCAAGTATGCTTAAAAAGTGTCTCGTGGATGGCTGTCATTTTAGGGGATCTCCTGATTTTATTCTCACTTGTCTTCCCTATACAACTTTTCATCATGGCTTCACTTGCCTTATTAACATTACCTTTCTACGCTGTGTTCTAAGATTCTGTCTCTGGAGAACATGATGGGGGAGCAATCACTCTTTCTGTTTCTTCCCCCAGATGTGTTTCTGCACCCTGAAAGCTGCTTTATAGGACCTAACATCTTTCCAGGCCCCTCACTCTTTTTCTCGTGTTTTCTGGTGCTTGCTGCTGCTGTTCCATTGTGGGGAGAGCAGGGAGGGTGCTCCTAATGTACAAAGACTCATTCCTCTTGTCAAGTTCAAAGGTGACATTTATATAAATCACTTCACATTTGAATCTGAGGTGCTGACATTTTGTGGCTAATTTAGTAAGGACTGGCTGGAGAGAATTAGAGCTGGTTTGTTTATCTTCTTAGCTGGCCTTCCCTTCCCTCCTTTCTGCATTTGTTTATTTCATGTTTCTAGCTGCTGTTGCAGATTTCATTTATCAGTCTGAGGTGACTTGGGGCATTAAGAGGAGGCTCTGGCAGCATTTTGGAAAGAAAGGAATAAACTCATGTAAGACACCTTGCTATACTCAACATCAATACAAACAGCTCAAATTAAAAAGTGAGCAAAGGACTTAGATGCACATTTCTCCAAGGAAGATATACAAATAGCCAATAAGCACATGAAAGATGATCAACATCACTAACCAGTAGGGAAATGCAAATCAAACTCACAGTGAAATACCAGCTCACACCCGTTAGGATGGTTACTTTAACAAAAAAACAGTGGTAAGTTTCAGTGAGAACGGGAAGAAATTAGAACTCTTGTGGTGGGAATGTAAAATGGTGCATTGCTATGGGAATACAGTATGGCAGTTCCTCAGAAAAATTAAAAATAGTATCACTGTATGAACTAGCAATTCCACCCTTTGGTGTATATCCCAAAGAGTTAAATGCAAAGATTTGAAATGATGGTTGGACACCCATGTTTGCAGCAGCATTATTCACCATGGTCAAAAGGTAGAAACTACTCAAGTGCCCATGGACAAACAAAATGTGGTATATACATATAATGGAATATTATTCAGTCTTGAAAAGGAAGGAAATTCTGACACATGCTATAACATGGATGAACCTTGAAGATATTATGCTAAGTGAAATAAGCCAGTCACAAAAAGATAAATATGTAATTCCATTTCTATTAGGTACTTAGACTTGTAAATCCATAGATAGAAAGTAGTATGGTGGTTGCCAGGGACCAGAGGAAGGGAGAAACAGAAAGTTATTTTTAGTGGGTATGAAATTTCAGTTTGGAAAGGTGGAAAAAGTTCTGGATAAGGATTCTGGTGATACTTGCCCACCAGTGTGACTGTACTTAATGCCACTGAACTAATTACTCTAAAATGATTAAAATGATAGAGTTTATGTATATTTTACCACCACAGCAAAGAAAGAAAAGAACAGGGACAATAAGTAAGGATACCTACGTAAAGCATAATAAATAACAGCCAGTATTTATTGAGCCTTTACTGGGTCCTGTGCACTAAGAACTTTACACATTTTGTTTCATTTAATCCTCACACAAACCTTTAAGGTAAATTCTTTGTAAATTTCTTAGCTGGAGAGACTAAGGCCCACAGGAACTACTGGTCGGTCATCTAATGAAAAGTAGGTTTAAAACCCAAATCTGGCCCAAGGGAAGCCTCTGGCATAAGTAACTTCTTAGAGTAGGGTTGTGGACATGGCACTGCTGTTTCTCCAGTGACGGTGCAAGGTGGTATGGCACCCCACTCCAGTACTCTTGCCTGGAGAATCCCATGGACAGAGGAGCCTGGTAGGCTGCAGTCCATGGGGTCACTAAGAGTCGGACAAGACTGAGCAACATCACTTTCACTTTTCACTTTCATGCATCGGAGAAGGAAGTGGCAACCCACTCCAGTGTTCTTTGCCTGGAGAATCCCGGGGATGGCGGAGCCTGGTGGGTTGCCGTCTATGGGGTCGCACAGAGTCGGACACAACTGAAGCGACTTAGCAGTAGCAGCAATAATAAGCCATGATGAGCATCTGCTCATATATCTATTGGCCATCAGTATGTCTTCTTTGAAGAAAGGTCTGTTTAGGTCTTTTGCTCATTTTGTTGTTTGGGTTGTTTGTTTTTTTGATATTTGGTGTGAACTGTTCTTATATTTTGGAAGTGAAGCCCCTTGTCAGTCCCATCATTTGCAAATATTTTCCTCTGTTCTGTGGGTTGTCTTTTCATTTCATTTATGGTTTCCTTTGCTGTGCAAAAGTTTCGAAGTTTGATTAGGTCCCACATTATTTTTGCTTTTATTTCTATTGCCTTGGGAGACTGACCTAAGAAAACATTGGTACGATTTACCTCAGAGAATGTTTTGCTTATGTTCTTTTCTAGAAGTTTTATGATGTTGTGTCTCTTATTTAAGTCCTTAAGCCATTTTGAGTTTATTTTTGTGTATGGTGTAAGAGTATGTTCTCAGTTCACTTGCATGCGGCCGCCCAGCTTTCCTAACACTACTTGCTGAAGAGACTATCTTTTCCCCATTGTATATTCTTGCCTCCTTGGTTTAAAATAAATTGACCATAGGTGTGGAAATCCCCTTACTTTTGAGCATTTAAGCTCTTGGCAATTTTTCACTGTTGTAAACTATGTTATAAAGGGCATCTTCGACCTAGAGAATACTTGCTTGGTGAAATAAGTCAGACAAAGACAAATACTATATGATATCACCTATATGTGGAACCTAAAAAAACAATACAGATGAGTCTATATACAAAGCAGAAACAGACTCACAGACATGGAAAGCAAACTTATGGTCACCAAAGGGGAAATGCAGGTGGGGAAGGGACAGATTAGGAGTATGGGATTCAGTTCAGTCCAGTTCAGTCGTTCATTCGTGTCCGACCCTTTGCGACCCTGTGAATCGCAGCATGCCAGGCCTCCCTGTCCATCACCAACTCCCGGAGTTCACCCAGACTCACATCCATCGAGTCAGTGATGCCATCCAGCCATCTCATCCTCTGTCGTCCCCTCTCTTCCCGCCCCCAATCCCTCCCAGCATCAGAGTCTTTTCCAATGAGTCAACTCTTCACATGAGGTGGCCAAAGTACTGGAGTTTCAGCTTTAGCATCATTCCCTCCAAAGAAATCCCAGGGCTGATCTCCTTCAGAATGGACTGGTTGGATCTCCTTGCAGTCCAAGGGACTCTCAAGAGTCTTCTCCAACACTACAGTTCAAAAGCATCAATTCCTCGGCGCTCACCCTTCTTCACAGTCCAACTCTCACATCCATACATGACCACTGGAAAAACCATAGCCTTGACTAGACGGACCTTTGTTGGCAAAGTAATGTCTCTGCTTTTGAATATGCTATCTAGGTTGGTCATAACTTTCCTTCCAAGGAGTAAGCGTCTTTTAATTTCATAGATGCAGTCACCATCTGCAGTGATTTTGGAGCCCCCAAAAATGAAGTCTGACACTGTTTCCACTGTTTCCCCATCTATTTCCCATGAAGTGATGGGACCGGATGCCATGATCTTCGTTTTCTGAATGTTGAGCTTTAAGTCAACTTTTTCACTCTCCACTTTCACTTTCATCAAGAGGCTTTTGAGTTCCTCTTCACTTTCTGCCATAAGGGTGGTGTCATCTGCATATCTGAGGTTATTGATATTTCTCCCGGCAATCTTGATTCCAGCTTGTGTTTCTTCCAGTCCAGCGTTTCTCATGATGTACTCTGCATGTAAGTTAAATAATCAGGGTGACAATATACAGCCTTGACATACTCCTTTTCCTATTTGGAACCAGTCTGTTGTTCCATGTCCAGTTCTAACTGTTGCTTCCTGACCTGCATACAGATTTCTCAAGAGGCAGGTCAGGTGGTCTGGTATTCCCATCTCTTTCAGAATTTTCCACAGTTTATTGTGATCCACACAGTCAAAGGCTTTGGCATAGTCAATAAAGCAGCAATAGATGTTTTTCTGGAACTCTCTTGCTTTTTCCATGATCCAGCGGATGTTGACAATTTGATCTCTGGTTCCTCTGCTTTTCTAAAACCAGCTTGAACATCAGGAAGTTCACGGTTCATGTATTGCTGAAGCCTGGCTTGGAGAATTTTGAGCATTACTTTACTAGCATGTGAGATGAGTGCAATTGTGCGGTAGTTTGAACATTCTTTGGCATTGCCTTTTTTTGGGATTGGAATGAAAACTGACCATTTCCAGTCTTGTGGCCACTGCTGAGTTTTCCAAATGTGCTGGCATATTGAGTGCAGCACTTTCACAGCATCACCTTTCAAGATTTGAAATAGCTCAACTGGAATTCCATCACCTCCACTAGCTTTGTTCATAGTGATGCTTTCTAAGGCCCACTTGACTTCACATTCCAGGATGTCTGGCTCTTAACAGATGCAAAGTACTGTACCTAAAATAGATAAGCAATAAGGATTTACTGTAAAGCACAGGGCTTTTCATTTTGGTTTGCTTTAGTTGCCAAATCATGTCTGACGCTTTTGTGATCCCATGAACTATAGCCTGCCAGGTTCCTCTGTCCATGGGATTTCCCAGGCAAGAATGCTCGAGTGGATTGCCATTTCCTTCACCAGGGTATCTTCCTGACCCAGGAATCAAACCTCCGTCTCCTGCTCAGGCACATTCTTTACCACTAAGCCACAAGAGAAGCCCCATAGCACAGTGAATTACACCCAGTATCTTCTAATAACCTATCAGTTCAGTTCAGTTCAGTCACTCAATCATGTCCGACTCTTTGTGACGCAATGGACTGCAGCACACCAGGCTTCCCTGTCCATCACCAACTTCCAGAGCTTTCTCAAACTCATGTCCATCAAGTCAGTGATGCCGTCCAACCATCTCATCCTCTGTCGTCCCCTTCTTCTCCTGCCTTCAGTCTTACCCAGCATCAGGGTCTTTTCTGATGAGTCAGTTCTTCGCATCAGGTGGCCAAAGTATTCTTCAGCATCAGTCTTTCCAGTGAATATTCAGGACTGATTTCTTTTAGGATGGACTGGTTGGACCTCCTAAGGGAGGACCTCTCTCCTCCCTTGAGAGTTCAAGGGACTCTCAAGAGTCTTCTCCAACACCACAATTCGAAATCATCAATTCTTTGGCACCCAGCTTTCTTTATGGTCCAACTTTCACATCTATATATGACTACTGGAAAAACCATAGCTTTGACTAGACGGACCTTTGTCAGCAAAGTACTGTCTCTACTTTTTTAATACACTGTCTAGGTTGGAGAAGGCAATGGCACCCCACTCCAGTACTCTTGCCTGGAAAATCCCATGGACAGAGGAGCCTGGTGGGCTGTAGTCCGTGGGGTCACTAAGAGTCGGACACAACTGAGTGACTTCACTTTTACTTTTCACTTTCATGCATTGGAGAAGGAAATGGCAACCTGCTCCAGTGTTCTTGCCTGGAGAATCCCAGGGTCCGGGGGAGCCTGGTGGGCTGCCATTTATGGGGTCTCACAGTCGGACACGACTGAAGCGACTTAGCAGCAGCAGCAGCAGCAGCTAGGTTGGTGATAGCTTTTCTTCCAAGGAGCAAGCATCTTTTAATTTCATGGCTGTGGTCACAATCTGCAGTGATTTTGGAGCCCCCCAAAATAAATTCTCTCATTGTTTCCATTGTTTCACCATCTATTTGTCATGAAGTGATGGGACTGGATGCCATGATCTTTGTTTTTGAATGTTGAGTTTTAAGACAACTTTTTTACTCTCCTCTTTCACTTTCATCAAGAGGCTGTTTAGTTTTTCTTCGCTTTCTACCATAAGGGTGGTTGTCATCCATGTATCTGAGGTTATTGATATTTCTCCTGGAAATCTTGATTCCAGCTAGTGCTTTATCCAGCCCAGCATTTCTCATGATGTACTCTGCATATAAGTTAAATAATCAGGGTGACAATATACAGCCTTGACATACTTCTTTCCCAATTTGGAACCAGTCTGTTGTTCCATGTCTGGTTCTAATTGTTGCTTCTTGATGTGCATACAGATTTCTCAGGAGGCTAGTCATGTGGTCTGGTATTCCCATCTCTTCAAGAATTTTCCACAGTTTGTTGTGATCCACACAGTCAAAGAGAAATCTGTACGCAGGTTGAGAGAAATCTGTTGCCAGGAGAAATATCAATAACCTCAGATATGCAGATGACACCACCCTTATGGCAGAAAGTGAAGAAGAACTGAAGAGCCTCTTGATGAAAGTAAAAGAGGAGAGTGAAAAAGTTGGCTTAAAGCTCAACATTCAGAAAACGAAGATCATGGCATCCGGTCCCATCACTTCATGGCAAATAGATGGGGAAACAGTGGCTGACTTTATTTTTCTGGGCTCCAAAATCACTGCAGATGGTGACTGCAGCCATGAAATTAAAAGACGCTTACTCCTTGGAAGGAAAGTTATGACCAACCTAGATAGCATATTCAAAAGCAGAGACATTACTTTGCCAACAAAGGTCCGTCTAGTCAAGGCTATGGTTTTTCCAGTAGTCATGTATGGATGTGAGAGTTGGACTATAAAAAAAGCTGAGCGCTGAAGAATTGATGCTTTTGAACTGTAGTGTTGGAGAAGACTCTTGAGAGTCCCCTGGACTGCAAGGAGATCCAACCAGTCCATCCTAAAGGAGATTAGTCCTGGGTGTTCCTTGGAGGGACTGATGTTGAAGCTGAAACTCCAATACTTTGGCCACCTGACGCGAAGAGCTGACTCATTGGAAAAGACTCTGATGCTGGGAAAGATTGAGGGCAGGAGGAGAAGGGGACGACAGAGGATGAGATGGTTGGATGGCATCACCAACTCAATGGACATGGGTTTGGGTGGACTCCGGGAGTTGGTGATGGACAGGGAGGCCTGGCGTGCTGTGATTCATGGGGTCACAAAGAGTCAGACACGACTGAGTGACTGAACTGAATTGAACACAGTCAAAGGCTTTGGCATAGTCAATAAAGCAGAAGTAGATTTTTTTTCTGGAACTCTCTTGCTTTTTCTATGATCCAGTGGATGTTGGCAGTTTGATCTCTGGTTCCTCTGCATTTTCTAAATCCAGCTTGAACATCTGGAAGTTCACGGTTCACGTACTGTTGTAGACTGGCTTGGAGAATTTTGAGCATTACTTAGCTAGTGTGTGAGATGAGTGCAATTGTACGGTAGTTTGAACATTCTTTGTTCAATTCAGGAAACACTGCCCTGGGGCTGAGAGGAATTCTTGGCCTCCAGTGATGGTTTACAGAGAGATGATGCTTCTCCAAGGGCTTTGGGGGTCAGAGTCTTAAATAAGTGGGACTGAAAACGTAAATTCTTTTGTCGCTTTGGCTTCGTCTCTTTAACCATGGAGTTGCTTGTTAAAAGACTGATATGCATGATTTTAAGGCTGTCAGCTTGTCACTCTAAGCAGCTCCCTCTCCACCCTTGACAACAAAAACTTGCTATCAATGAATGCCAGGTTGAAGGTTAGAGGAAAGAGAATCCTCTCTACAACTTACTCCTTCCTAGATCTAAAGTGCAGAAGGCACTGCTTCCCTAAGAATGCTGGATCATCTATAATGCAAAAGCACAGCCAGCTCACGTTCCTTTGGGGCGGAGAGAGAGAGCTGTTGGGTTCCCAAGGACTCTTGGGATACTTGGATACTCCAAGGATACTTGGAACAAGGACAAGACCAATGCTAACTCAAAGAGTCAGAGAGACCAGAGGGCTCTCAGGTTAGGTTAGGAATGGGGCTGGCAGAGCACTGTGCTTAGCTGCTCTTCATGCTGATAATCCACACCCGCAGTAGTCCCTATAGGTCTCCATCCATTTATGAGGGACATTTGCTCTGTGAAGGGAGAATAAGTGTCTGTAAGTAAATAGAAGGGCTTGTGCCTCCTGTCCACTCCTTTGGCCTGGACCTGAACACCCTAAGAGAGGGGGCTTATAGCAAGACACCGATGAAACAATCCAAGAGGCACTTTGCAAGATTCAGGGAAAAGCAGATCTATATGAAGATCCAGTAGTAGTCAGGGGCAGCCAATTCTACCCCCAAACCCTGGGAAGCACTCTACTCTGGGGCTGAGAAGAACTCTTGGCCTCCTGTGATAGTTTGCATAGAGACAATGCTTCTCCAAGGGCTTCAGGGGTCAGAGTCTTAAATAAGTGGGACTGAAAATTTTAAAAACACTTTATTCAATTAAAGGTTAACAAATGCAGTTGACACTCAAGAGGAGGAGAATTAAATTCTATCTTTTGAAGGGAAGAGGGTCATAAATTTGCGCATGTATTTTTCAATAGCAACAGCAAGGAAGTATATATCCTCCCAGCCTGTAACTCTCTAAAACATTACTGGGTATGAAGGGAATTAGTCAACAAGTGTTATTGTGATAACTGATTAATTATTTTGAGGGGGAAAAAACCCAGTAAAAGATTAGATCCCTACCTCACATTTTACACCCAAAGAAATTCCACATAGTTTAAATATTTAACTGTACAAAAGTATTAGGAAAAAATTCTGATGAAAACTGAAGTACAGAAAGATATTGAGTCATCACACAAAAACTTAGACCACACAAAAGAAATGATTGATGGATATGATCACATATGAAAATGAAATAGTTCAGAAGAGAAAAACAAATCAAAATACAAATGAAAGCAGGAAAGAAATATTTGCAACTTATGAGATAGACAGGAACTAAGAGCTCTTAGCATAAAGGGCTCTTACAAATTCACATGTGTGCCCACGTGTACACACACACACGCACACACACAGACTGCAAAACTGTCCCAGAAGCATGTCTCCTCTCCTGGGGGACTGGATTCTAAATGTGCAAGGAGACAATTGTGTCTGAAATGTCTCTGTTCTGCCCATAGGACATTACACGTGGTTAGTACTCAAGTGGATTCTGTTCATTTCAGCTGTTTATTGCAGTTTCAAAAATGTCTGCACCTCTTTCCTCTCCTCGCCCTTAAGAACACTCTTCTCACTCAGAAAAACCTCATTAAGATGCTTCCTGTGCTGTTTGTGACTCACAGCTGGAAAATGGCACCCGCAGTGCTTATTTCAGCAAGAAGCCTCCTCCAGGCATAGATTGGATTCCTGCAATGCCCAAAGAAAGAATTAAAACTGGAAATTCTTTGCAACCATTCAGCACCTCCTTCTTATGCGCTTACTATGTATCTGGAGCCATTTTTTTGGTGGTTGTGCTGGATCTTTCATTGCAACGAGGGCTTTCCTTAGATGTGGTGCATGGGCTTCTCCTTGCAGTGGCTTCTCTTGTTGGGGGGCACAGGCCCCAGCGTGCAGGGGCTCAGTAGTTGTGGCAGGGGCTTAGTTGCTCCAAGGCATGTTGAATCTTCCTGGACCGGCGATCAGACCCTTGTCCCCTGCATTGGCAGGCAGATTCTTATTCACGATGCCACTGGGGAAATGCTAATTTTTTTTTTTAAGTTTGTGCTCATAAGGGAGAGTTGCAGACAAGAGGAGGCCAGTCAAGAAGGGGCATGGGCGGGGGGAGAGCTGGTTTTAGTAGCTCTGCCGCTTCTTATCTGTATGACCAGACAGGCCTCTTATAAGCTCTGGGCCTCAGTTGCTCCCTGAGTAAAATGAGTAGGGGGACTAGGTGGTCCCCACAGGGTCTTCCAATTTTCACATCTAAGGATTCAGCTCATTTTCTCTTTTGAACGCGTAGGCCCTAATAGCCATTTAACTTTATTTGAGAGGTTTTGGAAGTCCCTTGAGAGTTTTTTTCAGATTTTGGAACCCACTGAGGGTAAAATAGAAAATGTTTTCAATTACTGAAGTTGTTCCTCCATTTTCTAAAAAAATATTCCGTTCCACTCATTTGGAAAAAGTAAAATTGCAACAGAAGGAAATAACCAAGGAGGCAGTAATCAGGTTAAGTGGTGGGTCTGCCCCAGTCTCCACGTGGGCTGCAGTGATATGTATTGCCCTGTAATTTGAAAAGTGCCTGTTGGCTTTCCAGGGAGGCAGTGTCCTCTGTTACCCCAGGAGACTGTCCAGACCAGGGCTGGCTCTTGACACAGAATCAGCTTTGGGGTTGTTGTCAGGTCCTTCCTCCCCGACGATGACCCATTTGCCTATGATCTTGGAATTTCCATGATGCCAGAAATGTCTAACACTAGCACCTCCCCTTTGAATGAAGGTCTTTGGCAGTGATTATTTTTGGTTGCCCAGCATGTCCCTCCCACCTCCTACCCTATTCATCTATTTCCCTATTCCCCTTCTGAACTGGCCACAGATGTAGGTGTGAAGCCAGTGTAGGCCAAATATTAGATTTCATTTTCCTGGACACATGATTGATCAGATGGAAATAATACACATGATGCTAGGAGAGAGTCCCTGTCTCTAGATCTAAACTGTCCCTGGGGCTGCTAAGCTGGGAGGATGGAAGTCTGAGTTGCTGGCAGCCATCATTCTTGCACACGGAAAGAACCTGGTGTGGAATGAGACCAGGCTGAGGCTGCAGAGTTGAGATATGGAGAGAGTATCATGGAAGGAGGGAACCAAAGAAGTAAGAGGGAGACTTAGAAAGCTGGGGTTGGGAATAACCTTTCTGTTAGGTTATTAGAGAGAGAGAGAGAGAGATTGACTGATTCACCTAGAAGCTGAGGCTTTGGTTCCTGTAACTCTCCCTTAGAGTCTGTAAGCTGCCTCACTATCTTCCCAGCTATACAAGTAAATAAATCATCTTTCTGCTTCAGATGTTTTGAATTTGGATGTGTCCTAAATAATGTATTATTGTATCACCGGGAAACTTTTCTTAAATTGTGAATATGTTATCCAGAGAGATGACACATTAAACCAGTAATGTAGGTTAGGTTTTTAGATGAGCTGTGACTAGTACTTGGAACAGATAACTTTTGACCAGAAAGATAAAGTAAGGGTATTGCTAGAGAAAGAAAGGTAGTGCTAGAAAAGGGCAGAATACTTGTACATTGCCGGGGGAGGAGGGGGGAGGAGGGGGAAGATAATGTGAAATGGTGCAGCCACAGTGGAAAAATTTGACACGTCCTCAAAAAATTGAACATATGTTACCTCATGAGCCAGCAGTTCTACTCCTATATATCTACTGAAGAGAAGTGAAAACGTAAGTCTTGCACAAAAACGCGTGCATGATTGTTCATAGTAGCATTATTCATAATAGCCAAAAAGGAGAAACAAACCAATTTCTATCAAGTGATGAATGGATAAAAAAAATATAGTATATCCATGCAATGAAATACTATTCAGCAATAAAAAGGAATGAAGTACTGATACATGCTACAACATGGATGGACTTTGAAAATATTATGCTAAGTTAAAGGAGCTTGTCACTAAAAGCCACATGTTACGTGATTCCATTTATATGAAATGTCTGAAATGGGCAAATCTATAGAGACAGAAAGTGGATTAATGGTTGCCAGAGGCCAGAGTACAATGTCTTGTATACTCTAAAAGGATGAATTACATCAATTAAAAAAAAAAGATTATTACCTCAGTTATTCTCATCCTTAAATCATACTATCCAGAGTTCATTTTGTGGTTTAGCTCTGATTCTCCCCAGACATCCCTCCTCCAGCTTCCCATCCCACCCTGAATCCTATGCAATATTTAGAACCCTTGGGACACTGCCTGATGTGAACAGGAGCTGGAGCTGACTCTCCTTTCAGGGAAGCTGGACTCTTTTCTCCTTGCTCAGTTATTTTGCAGGGGTACAAAACCAGTCTTATCAACTCAGAGGAGGTAGGCAGCAGTGGACTGAAACTAATTCACAATTTTGCTTAAATTTACTTGTCAAAGGAAGAAATATTCAATTTCATGCATACTCCCAATTCCCTTCACTGGGAGCAGATTTCCAGAAGGCAATTATGTAGAACAAAATGTAATGGGTAACAGGGGGTGCCTTGTGAATTATTCATAATCCGATAATGATTTTAACCCATTTTTAACGTGACTGGCGATTGGTGTTAGCTTCTGGAAAGTTCCCAAAGTAAGCAACAGAGGCTTCCTTTAGCTCCACTTATATAGCCATAAACCTACCTTTCCCCAAACCACCTAAATAATTAAAATGAAAAGAGGCCTGGGATCGCTTTTCCTCCTTAAGTCTTCAGAGCAAAGGGAAATGCTGCCTTACAGACTTCGTCTCACTCACCCGTCACTCCTTCTTAGAGACTTCTCAGGGAGGTTGGGTACCACATCATGCCTAGCAGATGGGCTGGCTCTGGGAAGGCACACCATACTAATTTGTTTTTGATTGTTTGAATGAATGAATGAATGGTGGAAAGAATGAGGTATTTGTAGTAAAGAAGTCTTGGGCTAAGTGGTTTTACTACTTATCAGCTGTATGATTTGAACAAGTTTCTTGCTCTCAGGGTTTTTTTTTAATCTGTAAAATGATGCCTGCTTTACTAGATTTTTGGAAGAATTTGAGAGCATAATATGTGCTCAATAAGCAATAGCTGTTACTATAGCTAGTCTTTATAGTAGCAGCAGTAGAACTTCCTTAAATCTGGTAAACAACGAGACAGTCAACCAAGTCCGGCTGTGTAGCAGAATCACCTAGGGATGTTTTTAAAAATATAAATTTCCAAATTCTACCTCTGGAGATTCTGATTCAGTGATAATGGGATGGGGTCGGGGGATATATTTTTTAGTCTTGTTTTGAAATTAAGCTAAAATTTATCTACAGTGAAATACAGATCTTCAGAGTATAATTGGATGGGTTTTGGCAAATGTGTAGATATAGAACATTTCCATGGTCCTGTGTGTGTGTTAGTCACTCAGTCGTGTCTGACTCTTTGAGACCCCATGAACTGTAGCCTGCCAGGCTTCTCTGTCCATGGAATTCTCCAGGCAAGAATACTGGAGTGAGTTGTCATTCCCTTTCCCAGAGGATCTTCCCAACCCAGGGATTGAACCCTGGTCTTCTGCATTGCAGGCAGATTCTTTTATCACTTGAGCTACAGGGAAGTCCTTCCATGGTCCTAGAAAGTTAAATCAATCCCCACCCTGCATAGATTCTGGTGTTCTGATTTCTATTACCAAGGGTGAGTTTTGCCTGTTCTTGAATATCAACAGAATCATACAGTATTCACTTTTTTGTATCCAGTTTCTTTTATTTTTCAGTGTTTTCCAGATCCATTCATGCTGTTGCATGGATCACATCAACAGTTCATTACTTTTTGTTGCTGAGTAGTATCTACCACGGAGAAGGTGATGGCACCCCACTCCAGTACTCTTGCCTGGAAAATCCCATGGACAGATGAGCCTGGTAGGCTGCAGTTCATGGGGTCGCGAAGAGTCGGACACGACTGAGCAACTTCACTTTCACTTTTCACTTCATGCATTGGAGAAGGAAATGGCAACCCACTCCAGTGTTCTTGCCTGGAGAATCCCAGGGACTGCGGAGCCTGGTGGGCTGCCGTCTCTGGGGTCACACAGAGTTGGACACGACTGAAGCGACTTAGCAGCAGCAGCAGCAGTATCTACCATGGGGCTTCCCCGATGGTTCAGCAGTACAGAATCCATCTCAATGCAGGAGACACAGGAGATGTTGGTTCGATCTCTGGGTCAGGAAGATCCCCTGGAGGAGGAAATGGCAACCCACTCTAGTATTCTTGCCTGGGAAATCCCATGGACAGGGGAGCCTGGCGGGCTACAGTTCACAGGGTAGCAAAGAGTTGGACACGACTGAGCAGGCGTGCATGCATGAGTATCCACCATATGGCAGTGTCTTGATTTGTTTCTCTCTTCACCTACTGAGGCGACTTTTAGGGTTGTTTTTGTCTATTATGTATAAAGCTGCTATAAATATGTTTTTGTCATGAGTAAACACCTAGGAGGATAATTGTTATGTAACAGCATTGAACTTCATTTTTACTTTATTTTTAAAAAATCCTTCAAGTGATTCTGATGATCAGCCACATTTGAGAACCCCTAAGGTGGCAAAGGCAATGGCACCCCACTCCAGTACTCTTGCCTGGCAAATCCCATGGACGGAGGAGCCTGATGGGCTGCAGTCTATGGGGTTGCACAGAGTTGGACACGACTGAAGCGACTTAGCAGAAGCAGCAGCAGCAAGATGGCAAAAAGATCAACCTGGGTGATTTGGCTGATGATCTGCTCAGCTTTTGTTTCTCTGTGCAGGTGTCAGAGACAACTTCTCTCACCAGGGAATCATCTTGTATTCCCCATCTTGGCTGCCTAGCTCTCCTCTCCCACACTTGCCAATTTCTTACCAGAGAAGAGAGTTCCCAGCCAAGGATCCCCTTGACTATGTCATCCAGTGTTCCAGGAAGCACTGAGGGTGTGAAGGAAGTCAGATGAGGGTGTGAAGGAAGTCAGATGAGGCTGCCAACCCACCAAAGACTTGCTCTAACCTTGGGATCGCTTGATCAGGATGAAAGGCCAACCCTTAAGCCCCTTGGGAGTGGGAGAGTTAGCCCCTTCCCTCTGGGCCACAGCAATCCCACCGCCTGACACAGGGGCAGGCGTGGGGCCGTTTGGCACTGAGGCCTTCAGTAAACCACATGGAACTCAAAGAGAAGTGCAGTGGCCAGGGCCCAGTATACTCTCAGACTCAGGAAGTTAGAGTTAAGAGTTGGGTGCTGTAAACCATGATAGGAGAAGAGAAGCTGTCAAAACAACAGCAATTTTGTTTCAAAGATCATGCTGACTGTTGGCTCAGGAATAATATATTTTCTCTTTCTGAAATTGCTTTTCCTTTGGGGGATTATTGGAATTTCACAATAGGGGTGAAGATATCAGGAACCAAAGTGATGCTCTAATCCAGTGTTTATGAAGGTGTTCCATGTGTTTGGAACTCAGGATGGTTTCAGGGATTTTACAGGTGAGTGTGATTAAAAATAAATATTTGTTTTAGCACATAGTCAAGAAAATAAAACTGGCACCATAAACATGTGGTTTCATGGATGTATTGCTTAGTGTGGAGCCAAGTTATTATTCAGAAATAAAGAGATTAAGTGTATAATAGGACGGGAGATACACAGGTGTGACAAAAAGTATGAAGGTGGAGATGAGTGTCTATGATTTAGAAAACGATCAAGCCATGCTTATGACAGATGAACAAAGCAAGATCCTGAGATGCCGATGACCTGCTCACCATCAGACTTCCTCAGAGCTAGGACAGATCACCCAAGTTGCCTGCTTTCTGCCCATTCCACTGACCTGCTCTTCTCTCTTGTAAGGAGGGAAAGTGATCTCAAGGCCATGTCTCTAGACCCTGGATTCAAAGTCAGATGCATTTCCAGAAACCTCCTTCAGTCTGCTCAGGCCACAAAGTCTGGAGGGGTCCATAATAAAACTAGGCTCTAGGAAACTGAGCTGATGAGAAGGAAGCAGCCTTCTACAGAATGAGCACCAGGATCTTGGTAACTCCTCATATGAACTCTCCAGGGGGGAGTACAGGAGAAAAGTGGCATGGGCAGCTGGTTTCCCCATCCCTGCCCCTCATCCTTCCAGAAGATTAAAAATAGCCTTTAAGTCAAGGCACTTGAGCACGAGGGCCCTTTGTGGGCAGTCTACCTCTGCACAGATTTTTTGAGGTCACAGGGAAGGCTCTGATTATTCATAGAAACAGCTTCAGGCAGCTGGAAACATGTAAGGCACATCTTCCCAGATGACTGTCATCTTTGAATCTTCACAAATCAAAAGAGAGCTGCAGAGGAGGCAAGTCGGCCAGCATTTACTGAGCCCCATGGCACTGAGGGTGAAAAGTGCAGGCCCTGGAAACTCAGGCATGGATTTGAACTTTTTCAGCTGGCAGTCTTACTGATAGTGGGAGAGAGGATCTGTTACTGCGTTGGTAGACTGGACTCGTGCTGGGGTCCTAGCCCAGACCAAGACCCTTTGTCCCATCCAGGAGGTTCTTTTTCTGATCAGATACGTGTAGCTGATAATGAAACTGATGCTGAGACTGGAGCAGCTCTAGCTTTATTCAGCAGCCAAAGAATGGAAAAGCAGAAACGTAGCTCACAAATCAACTTCTTACCCCATTTCTGGTGGAGCCACCAAATATGGGAGGGTCGAGGTAAAAGGGAGGGAATTGAAAAGAGTGGGGAATATTCATGAGTTATCTGAGAACAGGAGTGTGGTTTGGATCCAGAAGGCAGCTCTCCTTTTCAGCCCTCTACAGGCTTTTCAGTTGTTGTCATGGCAATTGTCGACTGTTGTGGCGCTGACAGATATGTCATTTAGCATGCTAATGTATTAAAATGAGAATATAGAGGCTCAAGGTCTACTGAAAGTCAAGTCTTCTGCCATCTTGGGCTTAGTTGGTTCTAACCAGTTGTTTTTTCCCTTTGTAGCTTCCTCCTGAACCTTAGATAAGAGGAAGGGGGAGTATGATTCTGGGGCAATAACCCTGGTAACAGAGCCATGTTACTGTTTCTCTTCCCTGAATGCGATCTTGTGTCCCTTGCTAAGGTGACCCCAACTTCTGCAGTCTGGGAGCCACTGGTCCTTCCTCTGTGTCCCCCTCTGGGTGTTGAGTAGTGTGTGACCTGCTAGCCCATCCCCGGAGGAAGTCTCAGGCATCCAAGCACATGACCCCATCTAACCTCTGTCACCTTAAAAAGATGCACACCATGAGAGTTGTGAGTTAAGTTTTATCTGGGACAAAATGAGGATTGCAGCCTGGGAGATGCACCTCAGATGGCTCTGAAAAACTGCTCCACAGCTGCAGTCCTCATTTTGCCCCCAAATAAAATTTAACTCATAACTCTCATGCTGTGCATCTTTTTTAAGATGTCACCTCAAACAAGGCCTAGTGGAATATACCGTATGTAAATTTTCCCAGTCAGCCTTACAAGAGCTCAGCACTGAGGAGGACAGGCCTTATCCTGGGGTCAAATCAGAGTCTGCAGGTGAACTCCTCTGCCCCCACCTCCAGTCCTTGCTCTGGTCCTTGGGGATGGGAGCCCTAAGCATTTGAGAGTGGATAAGTTAAACCAGTAACTGCAGTTCCAAAGCTTCTCCTGTCCTAGGTAGGCTCAGCATGGAGATTTTTTAGTTGAGCAAATTACCTTAGTGTGTTCTTAGGATATCCAGGGTTGGCTTGGGAACCTGATTTGAGTGGAAGCAGATAGCTGAACACCTCTGCAGTAGAAAGTAATAAGGAAATTGCAGGTGCCTGCTGTGAGCTCAGTGTGCGATGTGAGGTCAGGAGGGAGGGGAACCAGATAAGACCCTCAGACTGAGCTCTAAGGATAGAAGATGATGAGAATCGGACCACAGGTTGCTCTTATTCTGAGCAATGGGGTGTTAATCTCTGTTACCCTCTGACCTTCAGTAATACTTGCTGTCCCTGCCAGTGTTGATGGTGACTTACTCTCATGCATGAAGTGTGTGGGACTCCACATGAGGGCGACATGGGTGAGGCGGGCAGAGAAGCCCCCAGATCAGAGGGTTGCCTTAAGAGCTGTGACTGAACTGGGGCACAACCCACAAAGCTTCCTCTCTGAAATAGAGATGAGGCCATTAAAATATGAAATGGGGTGGGGTGAGGTGAGGGTGAGGGAGTGGAGCAGGGCACACACTGTGGTGGGTCTCACTTTGTAAGAGTGGTTTAGAAGACCCTGGGATGGTCTGCCTTCCCCCAACCACAGAGCACTAACCAGGAACTTAGGAGTCCCCTTGTCATACTCTGATCCCATCCTTGGCTTTCTCTGGTTAGACCAGGCCTGGGAACCTCTCACCTGGGGCAATGAGTCTCTGCTCTTGGTGTTTTGGTCTTGAAATGGAAGAGTGCTTGAGGTCAGGCTGTCTTCCATGACTGAGGCTGTGAAAAGTAAAACTCATAGGTATGTCAGCAGCCACACTTCCTGACTTGTGGGAAAAGCCACAGCAATGAGAAGGAAAGATGCTGATGTCCTGAAAGGACACAAAGTGAGAATGGAGTCCTGGTAACTGTTAGGCCTCAGATCTGCAGCTGTGTCACTACCTAAAGAACCCCTCTCCCTGAGGTTGGTCTTTGCCACTTCCATCCAGAAGTGCCCACTGGACACCAAATACCATCTGCCCACCCCCTCCTCTGGAGGGCCCCTCCCTCCACAAGTTGGGAGCTTAGATGAGGACAAAGGGAAACGTCCAGCCTAGGATTGGAGCCCCTCAGCTCCTGCATCACAGCTCCTGCTTCCACAAATTTTGTTTATTTGTTTACTTGTTTGCTTTATCATCCCTCTCCCCTGGGAAAAATCTAAAGTTCCATTTTGTCTTGTTTAACATGGTAACCCTATTGCTTAGAACGTAGTAGGTGCTCATGGCTCATTGAATGAATGAATGAAGAAATCAGACTTGAAGTCAAGCCACTGTAAACCCATACAAGATCACGATTGCAGCAGAAAGATCTTGGTGCCAGACAATTCAGTTGAAATTTGTGTCCAAGCTCTCTGAGCATCGACTGAGTGCATATGCTGGGGGCCAGGCTGGGTAATACAATCAGTGCTTCATAGACCACAGATAAAGAGCCAGAGGCCAAGTATGAAAAATGGGCTCTTGGGAGGAGGAGTCCTTTAATGCAGATTACAAAGGTTTCCAACAGGACTAGGGAACTGAAAGGCAGCTGTAATTAGAAAGCGTAGGCATTCAAAGCTGCCTGGAGGTCAGAGGGGCTGGGCTAGCAGGCTGGGGAGCTGGACAGGAAATGGACACGGAGGCACTGCAGTTCTGGGCTGACATAATTGGACAGAGATCAGCAGCCAGTTGCCATGGTAGCAGCCAATCTGAGGGGCTGCTTCTGTGGCTTGGAGTCAAGGTTTCTAAAGAAGGGGCTAAAAAAGCTGCCTTTGTTCCCACTCTGAGAGAGTTGCCGTCAAGATCCCTGTGGGCGTGATGTGACTTGGGGCCTGAGCCAACAAGTGCTGAGTGCTGGGGCCAGGATGGGGCCACGTGAGGACCCAAGGGGGTTGACTGGGGCCGGTGGAACTCACTGTGGTCATTTCCTGGAGCTGTTGGTACCTCCCAGTATAGAGTAGTAGCCACGACTTGGGTTTCAGCATCCGAGAGGGCAGTGGTCAGATGACGATTTGACCTTTTAGCAGCAGTGTGACTCCAGGAACAAGGGAGCCTCAGTTTCCTTACATGTAAAGAGAGACTATAGCACCTTTTTTCCAGGGCAGTTGTAAGGATTGAGAGAAGAGATGTATTCACACATTCAACGAGTGGCAGATACTATTATCATCCTTTTGACACATGACACAAACTGCTGCTCAGCAGCTTCTCCAAAGGCCATTTAGCTTCTGGGGAGTAAAAGCGAGGTTTTGCTTCTTTAGGGATACCAAAAAGGCAGCCAACAAAGCCTCAAAAACTCCAGGAGGTGACCAGTTAGACCAACAAAATGGTGTTTAAAAAGAAAACATTTTTAAAGCAGTCTTGAGAGCCGTGAGCCCTCACAGAGCCCTTGTCCTTTGTTCTTCTGGCCAATTTGTGGGCCTGGATGGGATACAAAGATGAGGCCATCCCTCCCTTCTCCTTCCCCTGCAGAAGAGAGAACACAGAGGAGGAGGCTCTGAGGGGAGGTGGGGGTAAGGGGCAGAGGAGGTGATTTGCTTAGAGACCAGGACAGACCAGAGGCAGACAGAACCAGGGCATGACTGTGGTCCAACCTCACCGCCACCCCCCTGGCCCCGCCTTCTCGCCCTCCTTAGAAGACATGCTGGGAGATGCAGACATCCCTGTTTGGACTCTGGCACAGTCCTCTGTTGCTATGGCAACTCAGTGGGCTCTCTGGTGGGTGGAGGAAGGCAGCCGCTGTGTGGTAATCAGCATTGGAGAAGGCAGCTCTGCCCTTTCCCTGAGGCAGTCGAGGCGTTTCTGAGTGATGGGGAGCCGTTCCCTCTGCCTTCTCCGGAAGCCGCCGGAGGCCCCCAAGACTTCAGGGCTGTCACTCCTGGCTCCCATCTACACCTGTCTCACAGGAAGGAACCAGGCTCCGGTGTGGAGAGAGAGCTCCCTGGGGACCCTACCCTTGGAGTGTGTCCATAGACCACACATTCTCCTGGAAATTTCCTCCTCATTTTCCTGGTTGATCTGTCCATCCATGTTTGTTCATTCATTCAATAAATATATATTTTGTGCCTACTGTGCCAGGGGAAGGGGGCAAAACAGTGAACAAGACATAGCACCTGCCCTCAGGAAGCTCACAGTTTTCTGGGGGGAAGACAGTAACAAATGAATACAGAGAGACTTGGAAGGTGGTAAACAGGGCAAGATGATACAGAGCAGTTGGAGGGGGTCAGCTGAGCTAGAGTGGGTGGTTAGGGAAGGTCTTTCTAAGCAGAAATTGTCAAGCTGAGAAAGATCCATGGAGTTGTCACAGGGTATGAGGAATGTTCCAGGGTTTTAGAGGAGGAGAAAGGAAGTGAATTGTGAGAGCAGCGGGGGATGGAGCTTGAGAGGCAGCTGCGGGATCACAGCCTTTCCCCAGAGCCTGGATTGTACTCTGAAGGCAACAGGAAGCTCTGATGGGTTTTAAGTAAGAGAGGGAAGTGATCTGACTTAGATTTTCAAATGGCTTTGCTAGCCTGCTACACAATGGAATGCAGGAAGGCAAGAGCAGAAGCCAGGGGTCCAGCAAGGATTGGCTGCAGTGGCCTCAGTGCATGGGGCTGGCCTTGGGGAGGGGTATGTATAGAGAAGCCCCAACAGGGCTTGCTGGGGGTTTGATGGGGGTGGGGAGAGGAGATAAGGGAAAGGTGAACTCACGGATGGACTCCCAGGTATCTGCCTTGAACTCCTGGCTGGGTGCAGGTGCCATCTGTGAAGAGGCATAGCAGAGGGCAAAGAGGGGGAAGGTTGTACTGAATCTCTGCCTTGTGGCCTGAAGGAAGAGCATTTAAGTTGCCCAAGTACCTCTTTTACCATTCTTCATGAAACCCCTGAGAACTAGTGCATTTCACGAGTAAGATCTTTAAGAAGTTAAACTGAAGGAAGCTTTTCTACAACTAATAGGAAAGAAAGTAATATTTAAAAAGCCAGCTGCTAGTTGATCCCTGGGTTGGGAAGTTCCCCTGGAGGAGGGCATGGCAACCCACTCCAGTATTCTTGCCTGGAGAGTCCCCATGGACAGAGGAGCTCGGCAGGTTACAGTCCATGGGGTCACAAAGAGTCTGACACAACTGAGTGACTAAGCACAGCACAGCACATGTCCCAGGGTGGTGGCAGAACTCAGGGCAGTAACAGCTCTTTTGAGCGGTAAAGGCCTCAATGCATCATTTCCCAGCATGAGAGATGGTGTCATGATGGATACCCAGATGCACATCCAGGGATTGTGCTAAGCGTTTCAAATACATTTTGGTGCAATCCCTGTCACATACTAAGAAACTGGAGCTGAGAGAGGCTGAGTACCGTGCCGAGGGCCAAATAGGCAGAGCCTGGATGTGAACAGATAGGGCCTGTCAACCACTCCACAAGACCAGGAGAGGTCAACTATGGGGCTGAATAAGAAAGCAGTAGGACTTGAGAAGCTGTTCTCAACAGCTGGATGGTGAAATTGAAAGAAATCTAGGGACATGGCAGAGGGCCTTTGGAGAGAGGAGGTGACTTGGCAAGTTGGCATGAGGCCAGGGCCTGAGAAGTTCAGTCAGCAGCTCCCCCAGGGAACAGTGGTCAAGGAGTTGTTCAGAAGAGTGGTGCCTGGTATTTGTTGTAATGTTTTCTGTTTGACATTGTCTTGTGACCCTTCTCCTTTACCCACAAACTGCAGAAGAACTTGGTATTTGGGAAACTAAAGAAGGAATAGCAGCAGTGATGAGCATGGAGAGAGGTATGAGAGCCGAGAGGCCAGGAGCAGATTCAGGAACAGGACAGGGACAGGAAGTAACCAGGGACACATAAGCAACCCTGGAACCCATAGAGATCCTGAGAAGGGAGGTGTCTTTGCCACAGGATGTGAAATGGGGAAAGCAGCCATTTTTATTTGTTATTGAAGGAAAAGATAATGTCTGAAGGCTAGAAGACTTGGGGAAATCAGGATGCTCATGATTTTATTACATCACAAGCTGAGGAGCAGAGCATCTCCAGAGAGATGCTCATGGCATGGAAACTTCCATCTGGGTCAGTACAATCAGCCACTGGCAGTTTGCTCACAGAGTCTGGTGATGGCAGCCTCTTGAAAGCAGTGTTAGTTGTATAGTTGTTCAGTCATGTCCAACTCTTGTGACGCTATGGACTGCAACATGCCAGGCTCCTCTGTCCATGGAACTCTCCAAGCAAGAATACAGGAGTAGATTGTCATTTCCTTCTCCAGGAAATTTTCCTGACCCAGGGGTCAAACCTGCTTCTCCTGCATTGGCAAGCAGAATCTTTACCACTGAGCCACCAGGGAAGCCCCAAAGTTAGTGTTAAAGCACATACCAATTTTTGCTCTCAATTGCCCTGTCTGAAGCCCCCCTCTCCCTCTCCCTTCATATTGGTTTATTCAACCAGATAATGGGAAGGAAGAGGAGCAGAGCCTGGTGGAGGAAAAGGTGAGGAAGGGGTTGTTCTTCTGACAAATCCTTTATGCTCCCCATTCTCTGCCCCTAATCCCTGATGACAGTGAAAATGGTGCTTTATTTTTTAGAGTTTGTATTAGTCTATGAATTTGCTTGCCTCTTTTTGCTTGTGAACATTGTATCAGTTTTAGGCCACACAATCTCCAAGAGTATGAACACAGCAGTCCTGTATAACCACGTCACTGCCTAGTGGAGATCGCTGAACTTTCTTTTTGGAGGGTAATTTGGGAGTATCTCTTAAAATTTTAAATGTGTATATATATGCTTTACCTAAAAAATTCCTCTTCTCTGTTTTAGAGAATTTGTCTTTACCTGTGCATAGTTTTCACATACAGCATTGGGTGTAATAACAAAAAATCAGAAACAGCCTAAATGTTTATTCAGAGAAAACCCATCCATAAAGTATGGTACACCCATTCAGTGGAATCAGAATGTGGTGATTACAGAGAACAATGTAGATCTGCATACCCGGAAAGGGAAATAGGCCAAAACAAAAATGTCAAATGAGAAAAGCAGGTTGTAGAGTACAGGATACATCCCCTGTAGGAAAACAGCAAAAACAACTTCCCCATAAAACAAAAGACACAAAATACCAAATTGGCTACAGTGGGTACTTCTGAGTAGAGAGTGGATATTGTTTAACATTTTTTCCTAGCAAAAAATATATTCATGTTGTTGCGATCCAGAGAAGGTCACCCCCAAATGTACCTCTATGGCATATTGATTCTTTTGAATTAAAATTACTTTAGAAACAGTCAGTGCAAGAGGGGCTTCCATGATAACTTAGTTGGTAAAGAATCCACCTGCAATGCATGAGACCCTGGTTCAATTCCTGGGTCAGGAAGATCTGCTAGAGAACGGATAGGCTACCCACTCTAGTATTCTTGGGCTTCCCTTGTGGCTCAGCTGGTAAAGAATTTGCCTGCAATGCAGGAGACCTGGGTTTGATCCCTGGGTTGGGAAGATCCCCTGGAGAAGGAAAAAGCTACCCACTCCAGTATTCTGGCCTGGAGAATTCCATAGACTATATAGTTCATGGGGTCGCCAAGAGTCAGACACAACTGAGCGACTTTCACTTTCAATGTAAGAGGGACACCCTAACTTTCCTGTTTTGTCTCCCTGGAAGCAGGAAATCCATCTCATGTGAAAGGTGCCCTCCCTGCATCTGGAGGTAGAAGGACGCCCTTATTACCAAAGATAGACGGTCAGGCTAAGAAGCCTGTATATACAAACCGTGTTACTCCTTTACTGCCCCAAGTCCAAACTGGCTCTTTAGATTCTTCACTAATTGATCACCCCAAACCTACTTTCTTTGTCCTGTCAGTTCCTTGCACATTATTGTTTGTCTAAAACCTATAAAAGCTGCCTGCTTTGGCCACTTCTCAGGTCCCATTTCTATGGGACCTCCATGTGCATGAATTGAAATTTGTTTCTTCTTCTCCCGTAATCTCTCTTGTGAATTTTATTTTTAGTCCAGCCACAAGAACTCAAGAGGGGTAGAAGGAGAAATTTCCCGCTCCCCAGTGGTATAGTTCCTGTGTAAATGAAAATGATGAAGATCTCTAAAAATAAACAAGTGTCCCTGAGTAAAGTGAAGAGGAGGGCTGGAGCAGTAACGTGACTGCTTTAGGTAATGACTCAATTTCTCCCAGTGCTTCTCAGAATACTCTTTCATTGATCCAGGAATCTTCTGGAGGTTGTGACAGAGCACCTCTTCAGGCAGGTCATTTCTTAGTTTCCTGTCCAAGTTTTTAGGATAATAAAATACTCATTTATTATTATTTTGCATTGTAGTTGATTTATATAACAGGATTGATGTTTTCAAAGCATAACTGAGAATGCTTCCCATTGTTGCCTGCCCAGGAAGCACACTGAATACCCAGCCATGCCAGTCCCTTGGTGGAGTGAGTCAGGACCTACATTAATATACATGAACAAGACGTATACCCTGCTGTGCATCAAATGGAGCCTATACTACTGTAATGTCCCAGTTTGAGTACCATAAACCATCTTACCTTGCAGGAGTGTGTGTGTATACACTCACACACACACTTCCACACACTCTCACAAGTAAGTACTCTTTCCATCAGGTACCAAGGACAACAGGAAGCTGTTAAAGGGTTTTGAGCAAAGGAGTGATCCAGTCAGACGTATGTTATTAAAAGATCTCAGCTTGCAGTGCAGAAAATGGAAGCGGTTACAGAGAGGCCAACGTGGGTGAGGGGAGAAAAGGTAGGAGGGGAGAAGAGGTGGGAGGGGAGATCCTTCTGCGGCCCAGGCTGGAAGTGTTGTGGGGATGATGCGTGAGCATGGTGAGATAACAAACGAGCTGTCATTTGTAAACGCCTTACACGGGGACTCACCTTGACCACCGTGTCAGCCCTCTGCAGCTCCACCCCACACTCTCCTCTGGGTAGAGATGACAGGTTCTCTTGAACAGCCAAGGAGAGGGGAAGAAGGTTGTGCGAGTTGCCTCAGCTCTTGCAGTGAGGAGAAAATGTGAGTCATGCTAGAGCCCGAGTGGCTCCGGATTGCAAACCTCTAATGTGTCACTGATGAAGGGGCTTGTGGAATTGATACACAGGTGAAGGTAGAGTGAGACAGAATTTGACACAGAGGGGCAGGATCATCCCCCCTTTTCCTTGCATTTATTTCGGTTCAACTCAGCTCTCTTCTTCAGAAGACAAGCTCTAATGGAGTCGCAGAGCGAGAGACATTTGAGACCCCAGCCTAAATAAGAGGGAGGATCCTGGGGCTTAGCCCTTCACCTCTTTGAATCTCAGCATCTATAAAATGGTGATGATCATCCCTCTTGTGGAATTTAATATGAACAAATTGCTAAATGCTCTCTGGTAACACAGAAAGCCACAGTCTCATAAAGTGGTGATGGTTCAGGCTGTGCTCCTAGTACCTCTCTGATGAGTGACCAGGAGGGCGAGTGGGTGGGGCTCTAGACTACTCCCTTCCCTGTTTCAGGGAGGGCAGCCCCACTCCAAAATATTGGAATGTCGAGACTTCGCTGGCTGGTGGTAGTTAAGGCTGGTTAAGTGGTTAAGACTTCTTGTTCTCAGGGGGCACAGGTTTGACCCCTGGGGGAACTAAGATCTCACATGCTGTGAGGTGCAGTCAAAAACAAACAAAAAAGATTAAAAAAATTGGAACATTGAATAAGATTTCATCTTCACAAAGAGTTCTGATGCTAAAACAGCTTCAAAACCTCTATTAAGAGCTTTCCTCACTGGGTAATTCAGGTGTGTGACCTGAACCCAGGGATGGCAAGCTAGTCAACAGCCATGTCTGAATCCTGTGCCTGAGGCAGACATCACTAATCAATCACAGGCCCTTTCCTGCTGAACCTTAATAAAGCCTCAGGACTATTTATAACATAACACTTCTAGCAGCCAGTTTCACAGTGGGCATATGAGACGAAATCAATTTTCCACTCTTTGACTTCATTGTAGGTAGACCTTGAGTGTTCAGTTGAATTGAGGGTACCAGATGCTCTAAAACTTCATTTGGATAAAGAAGTTTAAAACTTCTTTGAAATCTTTGGTTTTGTCTTAGTCAGTTTAGACTGCTAAATAGCTGCTTAGTCAAACTGAACAAGAGGCCATAGGCTGGGTGGCTTAAACAACAAAGATTTCTCAGTTCTGGAGGCTGTAAGTCTGAGACCAGGGTTCCAGCATGATTTGGTTCTGGTGAGGGCTCTCGTCTTGGCTTATAGATGGTGCCTTCTTGCTGTCTTCTCATACGGCAGAGAATAGGATTCTCAGGATTCTTCCTATAAGGACACTGATCCCATCATGAGGGCTCCACTCACGGGACTTCATTACTTCCCAAAGCACCCATCTCATTGGGGATTAGAGCTTCAACATATGAATTTGAGGGGGACAGAAACATTCAGTCTGTAGCAACTTTTGGACTTGGTTTTACCACAATGTATATTAGAAAATAAGGTCAGTTACTTTTGGTCAGTTACAGACTGCCCTTCATCCTAATATGCTGAACTCTCATGTTACATGCGCAAATCATACTCATCCTTTAAATCCTAATTCCAATGCCACCTAGTTACCTCCTCCATGAAGCTGAATATTCTTCTCTGATTTTACCACAGCATTCTTTCCGCTTTGTTCATGGTGTTTCATTCCTTAATTTTTTGTCTATAAATGCTGTACATTCCCATCTAGATAGAGAGTGCTACCTTCATTCACATTTGTATTGCTCCAGAGTAGCCCAGTAACCTAGTAAATATTTGCTGAAAGGACATATCAATGTAAAAAAATCTGAATACTACCTAAAGGGCTATTTCATTTTGTTAAACTACAAACTGAAGTGTCCTTGGGTTCTGTTGGTGAATTGAAAGAAGTTGCTAAAATGTAAATTCCAGGAAGATAAGTGATCTTTGTTTTGTTCATTCTTCACTGATGTCTAGAACAGTACTGGCATACAGTAGACCCTCAATATATTTTAGTTAAATGAGTAAAAGAATGAATGAATGAATGAATGAAACATGGTTTGAGACAATACTGTAGCCTGACATTGACTTCTCTTGTGTTTATCTCACATGAGGTAAGGTGTTAGATGATTAACAAGGTCTAGCCACTTTTGAGACCAGCTGGACAATTGCCTGGTTATTTGTACAGAAACTTGCACATTTCACATTTTTGTAGGTAAGAGTTGGAGGGCCACTCCTGTCTTCTGAGATGGACCACATTCGGCCTATGAAATGTTTCTCTCTCTAGATAAACTTGCCTTCACTTAAAAAAAAAAAGACTTGTGGGAGGGAGAGGTTATTGACATGTGACTTCCATCTCTAACTGGAAGTTATTATTCTTGCCTTGTGGAAATCTGAGTAGATGTGGTCCTTTTAAAGGATGAAAATATTCTGTTTTTTTCAATTTATATTTGTTATCAAAATAGCTCTTAAAAATTCTGTTACTTACCCTATGTTTGGCAAATGAAGATTTCCATCTTCCAGGGTCATCCTTTCAAGAGAGCAATCGTTGGATTTTCAGTCTCTCTTTTGCTCTATGAAACTGATAGTTTGCTCTCAAGCAAGACTGATAGTTTGCTGGCTTGCTTTACTGCTCGTTTTGCACATACTGTTGGAGAAATCCATGTTCAGACTGATGTGGCAGCATTCCCAATGTCCAGGCAAAATATTGATCAGAGAGATGTAATCCATTGTGTGGCACATTGTAGGTGCTTGAATAAACATCAAATCTTTGTATTTAGTTATGACAGATGTTGATCCGCTGCCTGCCCTCCACTGGAAATTACCAACATTAAATTCAGGATCTGAGCTTCCCTGGTGGCTCAGTGGTGAAAAATATGCCTGCCAATGCAAGAGATCATTGAACCTGGAAGATCCCACATGCCAAAGAGCAACTAAGCCCGCTCACCACAATTATTGAGCCTGTGCTCTAGAGCCTGGGAACTGCAACTACTGAAGCCCACACGCCTTAAAGCCCATGATCTGCAACAAGAAAAACCACCTCAACGAGACGCCTGCGTACCACAACAAAGAGCAGCCCCCAACTTGCTGCAACTAGAGAAGTCTGAGCAGCAACAAGACCCAGCACAGCCATAAATAAATTTAAAAAAATTCAGGATCTGAGAACATTACTGGTGTTGTCTCTCAGAGTTGAGTTGTCTGTTTCATGTGGGCATTAAACAGCCAACTGTGTTTTGCTTGTCTGGCCTAGTACTGCCAAATGGTTCAATTAAGCCATAAAACTAAAGACAGCTTAATCTGACTTTAATGTTTGTCATCAACAGGGGCTCAGTACTGTGCTAAAAAGGCCTGAGTAGAGATTTTATTGGGCCCTTCGCCTATTCAAACTAGTGTATAACCATTAACTAGTTAATCCAAATCGGTCTTCTGGGAGGCCTGGCAGAGCCATTATCTTTACATCTCTGGGAGCCACGTGGCTTTGCTTGAGGCTGTAGGGAGTAAGGTCAGAGCTGGTTTACCATGGAGGAGGCTTGGAGTTCAGTTCTTCTTTGCCAGAATTGGTCAACTGCACTCTCCCAATGCACTCAAAGGCATTGGCACATCTGTCTTTATTTTTCCCACAGAAGAGGAGTTTCCTTTTGCTACCTTCAAGCCCTGTCCACTGGTGACTCCAATTGTCCTCTTTTCTTGAATACCCTGCTTCAAAGATGCCTTTTGGTAAAAAGTGCTTGCCATTGAAAGCAAGACCTGATGGACTTCTATCTCAAAAACCATGCCAAATTCACGTGCAGACATCAACAGCTACAGCCTTGGAGTCAGGTAAACTGGGTTCAAATCTTGGCTGTATTACTTTGTAGCCATATCACTTCAAATAACATGCTCAGCCTTTCACAAACCTCACTTTCCTTCGCTGGAAAGTGGGGGTGTGTTAATAATATTACATAGGTATGGTGACATTGCAAAAATAAACGACATCGTGTGTGTAAGCATTTAGCACGTTGCTTGGTGTATGATAAGTGCTCGATGTATTGTTTCTCAGTTGCTCAGTCATGTCCAGCTCTTTGCAACACCGTGGACTGCACCATACCAGGCCTTCCTGTCCCTCACCATCTCCCGAAGTTTGCCCAAGTTCATGTCAGCTTGATGTGTAGTAGCTACCAAATTATGAGGCCACCATTACAAATTGCCTCCAGACAGAGAAATAAAAGACTTCTAAATCAGTCACATCTGGTCTTTTCAACAAAATGCACCTGAAAAATCTACAGATAGAAGAGAAGCCAACCTATCAAAGTGACATGGAGCAGACCTGACCTATTTACATACGTGTTGCCTAACACTTGGGGAGACACGTATGTAATGAAAGAGGGGTATTACAGTACCTAGATACAGCAAAGCGAAGAGAAAGCAGATCCCCTTTGGAGAGATACATTTATTATCTTTGGGTAGGCTGGGCTGAAGCATAGCTGAGCAACCAGTATTTTGACATTTATCTGTTTTCCTGATGCTTTATGGGTTCTATCTAAAACCCGTCTAATGACCTTCCTACCAAGGCTGAACAATTTGCTGATGGAGCTGCAGGTTGCTGTGGGCCTTTTGTGTGTGTGTGTTTGAGTGGCTTTAATTTCATTTCTGGAATAAAGGAAGTGCAAAGACATTAACTCTGAATCCATCAGAGAAAGAACTCTGTAATTGCAACTTGGCAGCAAAATGTGCTTGTGCTGTGTGCACTCTAAAAGCCAGTGATGATTAATCCTGCACATTTATCTGAGCCCAAGAGCAGACATGCAATCATGACAACCGCAGAAGGCAAGAGAAGGTTGTGCTTGATCATTACAGCCTTGGGCCTGCCGGATGGACATGGGTAGCAGCATCCACCAGATCTCAGCCAAGAAATCTGGACCTGCATGTCCACTGTGCTAGCCACCAGCCAGGTGTGGCTGTTTAGCACTTGTGGCTGATGTGAATTGAGACGTGCCTCAGTTGTAAAATAGGCCCTGGATTCAAAGACTTAGTATGTTAAAAAGAATGTAAACATCTTTGTATTATGTATGTTAAAGTAATCATATTTGGGGTGTGTTGCATTAAGTCATTATATTATTTAAATTAATCTCATCTGCTTCTTTGTACTTCTTTAATGTGTCTGCTAGAAAATTTTACATAGCGTGTGTGGTTTACCTTTGTGTCTGATATTGTATTTGTCTTGGGCACTGCTGCTCTACAGGTTAGGCAGATGCCTCTTGGGTTTGTCCCTGGCTCACAGTGATTCCCCTTTTTCCAAGTGACTACCTTTGTCTTGACCTCAGTTCAGTGGCCTCCTAGAAGCCCTGGTGCTGTTTCTGGACCTGACTCAAGTCTGTCAATCAGAGAGCTTCCCTGGGAAGCTGGACTAGGAGCTCATGATTGGAGCTATACCATGTAACATGAGTGGTCATGGTTTTCTGCCCTATGATTCAGAAGAGCAGATGGAGCTGATCTTCCAGGAAGAAGATAAGAATGAAACACATGTCCATGTTAGAGAGGTAGATGAAGAGTGAGGAGTCCTACTGATGTTTAAGACTCTGGATGCAGTACAGATTTGGTCCAACTGGATGTTCATCCCTGGGTCCTGTCATCCTGGATTCTTAGCATAAATGTCAACTTTTTTCACTCCTTCTAACTCAGTAGGCTTCTGACTACCAAAAGAGTCTGAATAAGTTATACTTCAATCTACTTTTTCTTAAAATTTAATTTTATTGTTTTTTATTGCAATGTAGTTGATTTACAGTGTTATGTTAATTACTGCTCTACAGCAGAGTGGGTCAGTTATACATATGTACATTTTTTTCTTAATGTTATTTTTCTGTTATGGTTTATCCCAGGATATTGAATATAATTCCCTGTACCATACAGTAAGATCTTGTTGTCTACCCATTCTATGTATAATAGTTTGTATCTGCTAATAACCAGTCTTCAGCTCCATCCCTCCCTCTCTCCTTTGCAGCCACTTGTCTGTTCTCTATGTGAGCCTGAATTTGTTTCATAGATAAGTTCATTTGACTTTTTCTCCATAATGCGAGACTCATAACTAACTACCTCAGAGCTTTCTTTTGATAAACCTCCCTCTGTCAGCAATGTTTCCCACCCCACCCCTCCCAGATCTCTAAAGAGTTGGCTCCTTACACATCAGATTTTACTTTCAAGGTCACCACCTGCAAGAGGCCTTCCCTGTATACCCAACCTGAGGAGATCTGGTAACTCTAGCACATCATCCTCTTTATTTTCATGACCATTTCTTCTATATTGTTCCTCTCCTGCTGCTCCTTCTAAAATGAAGGTACCTTAACAGCAGGAATGTCTTCATGTCTGTATTTCCAAGTGTCTAGAACAGTGCCTGGTACATTGCAGGCATTCAGTAATCATTTTTTAGGATTGTATTTTTTGATCAAATATTTATAAAGTGCTTCTTATGTGCCAGGCATCATTCTAAGAGCTTTGTTTTAGTCGCTAACATGTCCGTCTCTTTTGCGACTCCATGGACTGTAGCCTGCCAGGCTCCTCTCTCCATGGGATTTCTCAGACAAGAAGATGGGAGTCGGTTGCCATTTCCTTCTCCAGGGGATATTCCCAACTCAGAGACTGAACTTTCATCTCCTGCTTGGCAGGTGGATTCTTTACTACTGAGCCCCCAGGGAAGCCCACTAAGAACTTTAAAATGAACAAATAAAGCTCTTAGCTTTCTGTTATGAATTCATGCTCTCTGAAAGATTTCCAGTTCCCTCTTATTAGGAAGAAGATTGGAACTCGTCAAATAATATTAAGTTATGCCCATGTTTCAGGCACTGGGCTGAGTACTTGACAAACAGTATCTTGTCTGACTTCTCATAGTAACCCCATAAGATAGTATATTTGCTTGAGACTACATTTGGTTGTATATACCTAAATCCCGGCAATGGTGGCTTAACCCACTAAAGATTTGTTTTTCTAATGCAACATGAAATTTAGAGTATGAGGTCCAGGATTAGGACAGCATCTCTATGAAGTCGGCAAGGATCTGGTTTTTCCTGCTTTCTGGCTCTATCATTCTTAATGTGTGGCTCTTGTAGCTGGAAAGATGGCTACTGCTCCTCTAAATGTCATTTCCATGCTTTAGGTGGGAACAGAGGGAATATTCAAGGGCAGAGAATGTATATCAGATGAGTATCTCCCTTTTGATCAGGTATATGCAAATTTTCTTAGAAGTTCCTTGTAATATATAAGAAACATACGAGTACTGCTTATATCTCTTTGGTCAAACTGGGTCACATGGCTACCCCTAACTGCAAGGAAATCTGAGAAGTGAGTTTTTTTTGACTGTGCTGGGTCTTCATTGCTGTGCACAGGCTTTCTCTAGTTTCAATGAGTGGGGGCTACTCTCTAGTTGCCATACATGGGCTTCTCATTGAGGTCGCTTCTCTTGTTGCAGAGCACGGGCTCTAGGGCACACGGGTTTCAGTAGTAGTGGTGCTTTGCCTTAGTTGCCCCACAGAATGTGGAATATTCCTGGACCAGGGATTGAACGCACGTCCCTTGCATTGGCAGATGGAATCTCAACCACTAGACGACCAGTGAAGTCTGAGGTGAGCATTTTTAATTGGGCGCATTGCTGCCCTGGATAAAATCCAAGTTCTGTTGGTAAACAGAAAGAGAAGTAGATATTATGTAGTGAATTAGTTGTGTTGGCATGGCAAGGTTCTATTATTATATGCTCTGAAGAGTGACAGTCACACTTACTCTAGGTATTCTGTGTGTTCAAGGTAAATGGAAACACAAAATGTTCTGAAGTTTGTGTAGAATTTTGGGTGATTGGATTAGGGGAAAAGCATTTTATTTTACAGATGGAGAAACCAAGGTTATAAGTGGCAAAGTGTTTTGCTTAAGATATATCATCTAAAAAGATTGAAAGGAGAAAAAAGAGACATAGAACTAAGATTTAAACCCAGCACTGACTAATTCCTAATTTCTTAAAAATTAGGCTTTCTGATATTGAAATATAGTTAAATTGTGATTTTTCTGGAATTGAAAAAGCTATCTTTTCAAGGTAGATTTTCACAGTAAAACATTTATCATTGATTAAGCACTTACTGTCGGAGAAGGCGATGGCACCCCACTCCAGTACTCTTGCCTGGAGAATCCCATGGACGGAGGATCCTGGTAGGCTGCAGTCCATGGGGTTGCGAAGAGTCGGACATGACTGAGTGACTTCACTTTCACGCATTGGAGAAGGAAATGGCAACCCGCTCCAGTGTTCTTGCCTGGAGAATCCCAGGGACGGGAGAGCCTGGTGCGTTGCCGTCTATGGGGTCACACAGAGTCAGACATGACTAAAGTGACTTAGCAGCAGCAGAAGCACTTACTGTATGTGATTTTTAAATGCATTATCTCATTTTATGAGATATGTTTTTTTATAAATATTCTTAATCGTTGTAAAAAACAAAGTAACACACACCATAAAAGCCCCTTAAATCCCCAAAACAAAGCAGCCCAAGCAGTATGGAGAAAAATAAGGGAAAAAAATCTTAAGAAATCCCATCCCAGGACTTCCCTCTTGGTCAAGTGGCTAAGACTCCACACTCCCAATGTAGGGTGCTGGGGTTTGATCTCTGGTCAGGGAACTAGATCCCACATGCTGCTACTAAAGATCCCACATGCCACAGCTAAAATCTGGTGCAACCAAATAAATAAATGTTAAAAAAAAAAGAAAAAGAAATCTCAACCCCAGAAGAAACCAAGATTAGCATTTTGGTAAACATCTTCCCAGACATCTCTCTTTGCAGATTCACATATTAGATGTGTGTTTAAATACATGAGTGGGAGCAGACCATGTGTTTTCCTATAGATATAAATTGTCCCAGTTGATCATTCCAACAACCTCTAGTCAAAGCTATGGTTTTTCTAGTAGTCATGTGAGGATGTGGGAGTTGGACCATAAAGAAAGCTGAGTGCCGAAGAAATGATGCTTTTGAACTATGGTGTTGGAGAAGACTCTTGAGAGTCCCTTGGACTGCAAGGAGATCAAACCAGTCCATCCTAAAGGAAATCAGTCCTGAATAATCATTGGAAGGACTGAAGCTGAAGCTCCAATACTTTGGCCACCTGATGTGAAGAACTAACTCACTGGAAAAGACCCTGATGCTGGGAAAGACTGAAGGCAGGAGGAGAAGGGGACGACAGAGGATGGGATGGTTGGATGGCATCACTGACTCGATGGATATAAGTTTGAGCAAGCTCCGGGAGTTGGTGATGGACAGGGAAGCCTGGTGTGCTGCAGTCCATGGGGTCGCAAAGAGTCGGACACGACTGGACTGAGCAACTGAACTGAACTGAACTGATGGGTTGGGTATTATTATCTCCATTTCATAGGCTTAGGATAGTTAGGTGACATGCCCCAGGACACACAGTTAGCAAGTGGTAAAATAAGGTTAGTTTCAGTTTTACCTGAACCAACCACCCCCAATCCCTGGCAGAATCCCAAATCCCTCCCTGGCAGAATTAGAATTGGACAAAGCAAAAGTCTCTTTGCCTGAAGAATTTAAAAACTATAGATAGATAGATAATAGATACATTGCCATACTATCAAGGCACCTTGGTGATAGGAAAGCACAGCTGGCTCGGTAGACTCAGCAGTTGTCATGAATAACTCATTATGAATAAAATAAAGCATTTTCAGTGCCAGAGACTTCTGAGACATGTTAATCAGAAGTCGGTGTGAAGCAGTGCTGCACTGATGTCACCCAGAGTGACCCCACTGGCCCCATCAGGTGGCTGAGTCTTCTAGGATTGTCACCGTTTCCTGCTTATGATCTTTGCAAGTCATCTTCACTCTGGTGCATTACAGATGGCTTTTTTCATACCATTCCCCCACCCCCAGTTCTGCTGATGCTTTGCTTTGTAGTTGTATTTGCCAGATGTTTTGGACCAGGCTGAAATAATCTTTGGATCTATAGTTTGAGTGAATGAATGAAATAAGGGTCCCTCCTCTCTTTTTGCTGAATAGCTTTATCAACTGCCAAGAGGCCCACTGAAGTCATTAAAAGATGTTTTGCCATTAATAGGGTACTGATTAAATTATGACATGTCCATATGTTGGAAAACCATATGCAAAACGAATGGGGTGAATCAGGAAAGAATGCCAAGATGTATTATTTAGTAAGAAGGAAAAAAAAAGGTGCAGAACATAACATAGAGCATTATTTCTCTCCCTTTTTTTGGTAAATTTTTAAAAATGTGTGTATACATACAGATACTTTTTCTGAAAGGACTCATAAAAATTATTAATAGCTAATAGTTGTTACCACTAGCTTTGTTCGTAGTGATGCTTTGGACTGTGAAGAAGGCTGAGCGCCGAAGAATTGATGCTTTTGAACTGTGGTATTGGAGAAGACTCTTGCGAGTCCCTTGGACTGCAAGGAGATCCAACCAGTCCATTCTGAAGGAGATCAGCCCTGGGATTTCTTTGGAAGGAATGATGCTAAAGCTGAAACTCCAGTACTTTGGCCACCTCATGGAAAGAGCTGACTCATTGGAAAAGACTCTGATGCTGGGAGGGATTGGGGGCAGGAGGAGAAGGGGACGACAGAGGATGAGATGGCTGGATGGCATCACTGACTCGATGGACATGAGTCTCAGTGAACTCTGGGAGTTGGTGATGGACAGGGAGGCCTGGCATGCTGCGGTTCATGGGGTCACAAATAGTCGGACATGACTGAACAACTGAATTGAACTGAACTGAATAGTTGTTACCATTAGAAAAGCTGAACAGAAGTTATCACTTGTTATTCTATATTTTATATTTTCATACTTTTGTATTATTTTATACTTTAATATTTACAATCTTGAACCTTATACATGTATTACTAGTCTAATATTATAATAATTAGCTAATATCAACAGGAGTGATCTAGACAGTGAGAATAGGGGTCATTAAATGTTTTCTCCTCTGCACTTCTCCATGCTTAAAAAATATTCAAACTTATTTTTAAAAAAATCTCTCCAGACAGATTTCCTTTCTCCTTCCCTGGTCGCTCAGACAGTAAAGAATCTGCCTGCAATTTGGGAGACCTGGGTTTGATCCCTGGATTGGAAAAAGCCCCTGGAGGAGGGCATGGCAACCCACTCCGGTATTCTTGCTTGGAGAATCCCATGGACAGAGGAGCCTGATGGGCTACAATCCATGGGGTCACAAAGAGTTGGACATGACTGAGGGACTAACACTTTCATTAAAAGAATGGGAAAATTCATAAAACAATCCAAATGAACACAGTCTGAGAAGCAGTGTAACTGAATGCAGTTTGGGGAACAGATTTATTTATTTCTTTTCCAATTATTGTAATAAGTCAAGCAGGACAGCCAAAAAGTGCCAGTTAAGTTCAGTGGTGGTGGCTGCCCTAATCTTATGGGGGAGAACTTAGAGGCTGTGTCCGGCTTGGCTGTGATTGGTGAGCCATGGCTGTCCTGGGAGTGAGGGTGGGAGTCAGGAGGGCAGATTTCCCATGGGTGGATGTCGCTGAGGGACAAGTTCTCCTGAAGTTAGTTCTAGCCTCTTCCCAACACCCAGCATGCCAGCCCATCACAATGTACTCACCACAATGTGCCCCGCACAATGTGCCAACATCCCAGGGGGAGAATCTAGGTTTAATGGAAACATGAGAGAACACGAAACCCGATGGTGCACGAAATTAGTAGTGAACTCTGGGAAACATAAGTCACAGCTCTGTTTGTTTTAGGACAGGGTGAAAATCATCATTGTTTCACGCCAATAGGAGCTAAAGCCAGAGAAAACCTGAATACCAACTAATCAAAAGGGCCAACACCCCTCCTTTCAGATAGTGGCCCTGCCATACCCCTCATCTTTAGTGAGCTTCTTTGATCAAGAAGGAGATACAACTAGAGTGCTGTGTGGGCTGAGCCAGCGATTTCATCTCTAGGGTCTCCAGGTATGTGTGAGGCACCAGAGTAGCCCCCTCTGAAGAGGTAACATCTGAACTGATTGCCAGTAATACAAAGGAGCCATCCACTGATGCAGCGTGACTGCTTCTCCAACTTGAGGTACTGTGGGATTTTTCAGGCACTTCCAGGTCAACATGTCACCTCTGGCCTGGCAAGACTGCCAAGGTTTCACTAAGGGCAAAGAGGCATTTCCTGAAAGGGACTTTTTGGACTTTGCTGCAGCTTTTCTTCAGTGTGTCTGGTGGAGTACACGGCTGTCTGGACCATGAAGGTGCTTCTTGTGCTGCCTGCTGCCAGCACTGAGTAACTGGACTTAGTGCTGCTTAATATAGCAGCACTGAGTGGTCTGTTTATCCTGCTTCTCCCAGAGCTACAATTAGCCAGCACTGAGGGGTCAGGCAGCCCTGGGAGGAGGTTTGGGAGCTTACAAGGCTAGGTCTGTTCACCTCCAGAGGCACCTTTGGGATTTTGGCAAGTCGATTTGATTTCGTATTTAAACTCTTGTTCGCTTTTATTTTTGTTTCTCAGTACAAACAGCAAAGGATAACAACAACAACAACAAAATCCCTCTCCTTTCAAAACTGGCGGTTGAAAGATATGAGTCAGCAGGGTTGCTTGATTTTCTACTATGGGTGCCCCATCCCTTCCCGAAAATGCTAGAGATAATCCTGCATCTCCCCTGCCTTGGAGAGACCATCATTTGTCCCTTAGAGTTGGGTGAAGCCAGGGTCTCCAGGGGAGCATAAACAGCATGATGGGAGTAAGTGAATGGGACAAAGGCTAGAAATCTTATTTCTAGACGCACCTTCTCTCATTCTTTCTCTTAACAAATATAGTACATTTATGGTGCTCATAAATGTACATTTATCTCTTAACAAATATAGTACATTTATAGTGCTCCCACCACAAAGATGCAGCCCTTGTTTTTACGCACTTAAGAGTCTAGCGGAAGAGTGGTTCTGTTAATAAACTGTGTCTACCTTTGTTTTGCTTGTTTGATTTCTTTCCCCGAACCTTTCTATGGCAATCCTGCTCATGGCAGGTTTAATGGGCAAAACCTATTGAATGTTTAAGCTAGTTTAAAATTTGAACCTCTAGTACATAAATAAGTGAATGAAGGTACCTGGGTCCTGTTCCTGCAAAGAAAAGAACTTAAAAGCAGTAGTGTTAGTAAGTCTGTACACTGTACTTCAGCATCATCCCCATCTTTATCACCATATCCTTTTGAATCCACCTAGCCATGTCCTTCACCAGACTGCAGTTTTCTTAATTAATTTCTTAAATCTCCTTTGCTTAGTGGTGGTTCAGATTAGCATAGACTGACAAGATCAAGGCCTCTGCTAATGAAATTATATTTGGCTTTAAAGAAATGAGGCTAGGGAATTCCCTGGTGGTTTAGTGGTTAGGCCTCTGCACCTCCATGCAGGGTGCCTGGGTTTGATCCCTGGTCAGGGAACCTGAAAGCCAAAGGAAAGAAACAAGGCTCAGGGGAAATCAATTTTTTGATATCCTGAAAAGATGGTGCATGGGATTAGTATGACAAGAAAGTATAGGGCTTTATATGGCTTCCCTTTTAGTTCAGTTGGTAAAGAATCCGCCTGCAATGCAGGAGACCCCAGTTTGATTCCTGGGTGGGGAAGATCTGGTGGAGAAGGGATAGGCTCCCCACTCCAGTATTATTGGGCTTCCCCGGTGGCTCAGATGGTAAAGAATTTGCCTGCAATGCAGGAGACCTGGGTTTGATCCCTGGGTTGGGAAGATCTCCTTGAGAAGGGAAAGGTTACCCACTCCAGGATTCTGGCCTGGAGAATTCCATGGATTGTATAGTCCATGGGGTCACAAAGAGTCAAACATGACTGAACGACTTTCACTTTCACTTTAATAGGACTTTATACAGAAGATAATGCCCCTTTTAAAAGAAGTGCAGAGTTCACACACAAAAAATGAAAGTGAAGTCACTTAGTCGTGTCCGACTCTTTGTGACCCCATGGACTGTATGTAACCTGCCAGGCTCCTCCATCCATGGGATTTTCCAGTCAAGAATATTGGAGTGGGTTGCCATTTCCTTCTCCAGGTCATCTTCCTAACCCAGGGATTGAACCCGGGCCTTCCGCATTGCAGGCAGACTCTTTACCCTTTGAGCTACCAGGGAATCCCTTAGCAACATTATTCCTAATAGCCAAAAAGTGAAGATGATCAAAATGTCTATCAACTGATGAATGGATAAACCAACTGTGTTATGTCCATGCCATGGAATATTCACTAACAGTAAGAGATGAAGTAAGGATACACATGCTATAATATGAGTGAACTTTGAAAACATTATGCTAAGTGAAAGAAGCCAGTCACAAAAGGTCACATTTATGATCTATTTATATGAAATGTCCAGACTAGGCAGATCCATAAAGATGGAAAGTTGATCAGTGTTTGCTGGAGGCTGTGAGGGGTGGGGGAGAAGTGAGGAGTGACTGCTTACTAAGTACAGGGTTTCCTTTTGGGGTGGTGAAAATGTTTTGGAACTAGATAGATGTGATGGTTGCAGAACGTACATTTTAAAAAGTTAATTTCATGTTATATAAATATATCAATTTAAAAAACCTAAGTAGAAATATATGCTAAAATATGGATAAACTTTGAAAACATGCTAAGTGAAAGATGCCAGACATAAAGGGCCTTTTACTGTATGATTCCATTTGTATGGTTACATTTGTAATGAAATATCCAGAATAGGCAAATCCGTAGAGACAGCAAATAGATAATGGTTGCACAGGACTAGAGATCTGAGAATGTTGTAAAATTGTTCCACGCTGCAAATATCCTTAGAATCATTGACTTGTACATGTTAAATGGATGAAGTGTATGGTATGCGCATTGGATGTCAATAAAGCTGTTACATTTAAAAGGGCTGTATACATTTAAGCTTTTGAAAAATTGAATCATTTCAGGGATAATTAGGGTAGCTTGCTATCTATAGCTTGAAGAATCCTATCTCCTTAGTTTATCTAATTTGTGTGCTGAGTTTGTGAACTGAGTCTTCTAAAACGCAGGACTAACAATAAGCATTTGAAGAGATGACTGAAAAAAGAACCAGGGGTTCAGAAATAAGCATATGTATATAAGGGGATTTTGTACATGATAAAGGAGATGTTTTAAAAAAAAATTTTTCCAAATTTTATTTATTTTTTGGCCACATCATAGAACACCTGGGATCTAGTTCCCTGACCAGGGATGGTACCTACTCCCCCTGAGTTGGAAGTCTTAACCATTGAACTGCCAGGGAAGTCCCAAGGAGAATTTTTAAATGATTATTCAAAAAAATGGTATGAGATTTAGCTTGCCATTTAAAAATCACCACCAACAACAATAACTGAATTTCTACCGTATTCCTTGTTCCCAGGTAAATTAAACTAGATCAGATAGGTCTACGTTAAAAAGAAAACCACGAAGGTACTGGAAGAAAATATAGGTGAATGTATTCATGATCTTGGGGGTGAGAAAGATCTTCCTAAATTAAAGCAAGAAGTTTTTTTGTTTTTTTTTTTAAGGAGACATAGATTTGACTACATTTTTAAAAAACGCAAAGAACTTCAATACAGCAAATAGCCTTCCTCTCTCTTTTCTTTTACTCAGTCTGTTCAAATTGGATCAGTCCTTCAGGGTAGAGCTAAAATTCCCTCCCCTGTGGTATCTTTCCTAACCATTCTAGCACATACCATCATTTCTTCCTCTCCTGAACTCTTGTTAAATTTGATCAGAAATACAGGGGTGGAAAAAGGAGGTGGATGGGTTGTATCTTCAGAGCACTGTGTTGAGGATTCTGAGTTGTGTTGACCTTGGTGGGAGTGATGGAATTGATTGTCACTAACTGTCTGGGCCTGCAGTAGGTGGCATGAGTCACTGCATTTCGTCTACCTTTGAGTATCCCATTTTAAGTACCTAAAGCTCAGGGAGCCATATCTTGGACTTCTTGTTTTCTTAAGTCTTGACTTTTGCTACCATACTGCTTCTGTTTTATGTTTCAGTTATTGGTCGCAAGGCATGTGGGATCTTAGCTCCCTGACTAGGGATCAAACCCATGCCCCTTGTATTGGAAGGTGAAGTCTTAATCACTAGACTGCCAGGGAAATCTCCACACTTCTTGTTCTTGGTGATATATCTTTGTGTTGCTGCTGTTGTTACTGCTTTTATATTCCTGCAGAATCTCCCATGGAGCTGTGTACAAGAGTGCCCAACAAATACTGTAATAATGCTGTAAAAAAAAAAAATAGAGTATGATGGCATTCTGAAATCTGTCCTTTCCAGGAGCTGAGTGGTTCCCAAACACAGAAAATACCCCCAAGTGACCTCTAGTGTAAGGTGTGGGGGCCAGGAAGGTGGCATGGACTGGGTGTGCTGGTCAGAGCACATCTTTACTTTTTTATTTAAACAAAACCTGTTTACCTTCAACTATACCCACTGCATGTGGGCTTTGTATGTGGGCAGGAAATGAAAGGGTTTGTTGAAACAGAGAAAGCTGCCCATGAAGTAAGAATTAACAACCTATTTACTGAATAAATGAATACGTGAATAAAATAAAAGAAACTAAAACAGCTCTAACATGACAAGGTGTTCCATGGAGCTCAAGCATCACATGCTTCTGGCAAGAAGCTAGCAAACAGGTCTTTGTATTAAGACCAATTCCAGGTTAACGCAGCAGCAGAGACTCAGTTGGGAGGTCTGCCCACAGCTGAGCAAAGCTCTCTCCCTGTCTCCTCAGTTCTGCTGGTTGGTTGAAATTCATTCTTACTCCTTCCGGCCCCCTGCACCCTGTTTTAGCTGGCATCAGCCCAGCCTCAGGACTGCTTTTTTGCAATGATTGGTCTTAATCTCATCTCAGCACACAAGGAGTTAGCCATCGAAAGCACAGGCCAGGGAAACTCCCTGGGTCTCTGTGGCTGGAAAATCTGTCTCACCAGAGGTATTGCTAGAGAAGTCATTTCTTCCACGCACTGCAGATCTGAAGTTGCGGGGAACACAGGCAGAGGCCCATGATAGTCCCTGGTATTTGCAGGTCGCTGCTACTGCTGCTGCTGCTAAGTCGCTTCAGTCGTGTCTGACTCTGTGCGACCCCATAGACGGCAGCCCACTAGGCTCCTCTGTCCCTGGGATTCTCCAGGCAAGAACACTGGAGTGGGTTGCCATTTCCTTCTCCAATGCATGAAAGTGAAAAGTGAAAGTGAAGTCACTCAGTCGTGCCTGAATCTTAGCGACCCCATGGACTGCAGCCTATCAGGCTCCTCCCTCCATGAGATTTTCCAGGCAAGAGTACTGGAGTGGGGTGCCGTTGCCTTCACAAAGTACTTTTACATACATTGTCCCTTTTAGTTGATCTTCAGGAGGTAAAAGACTAAGCCAGAGACCCACACCTTTTTCCTTGAAATCTGTCTGTTTTAGAAGAGCAGTTTTTGCCGAAATTCATGTGAAAGGTTGTTTTCTCCTGCTTTCAAGACATTTTTGTCCCTTCCCCAATAAGGGAAATCTAGACTCCAGGTGGGAGGCAGGCTTCTGTTTAGGCAGCTGCTGGGTTAGTATGGAAGGGCTATACCTGGGGTAGTGATGTCTGTGTTTGGAAGGGAAAAGGGAGTGACATTTTTAGGCTGCAAGCCTCTTCTGGGAGAGTTGAGGACAGATCTATTTTTAGAGGCGTTCTCTGCCACCCACAAAGAACTCAAAAGGTAACCAAGCACCTGGCAGTTTTCCTGTGGGGAAAGTTGTTAAGGGCTGGAGAGCTTCTGCGTATTCTGAGTCATGAAGTTTGACTTCATCATCAATCTGATGCACAGAGAGAACAAAACGCCCCCCACCCCCAACCGCCCCCAGCCTTGTTTTGAATCATATTTGGTTGCATGATGACAGCACACTTGGAGATGGCACAAATTCTCAAATCACAAAAGACTGGGCCTCAGACTCACAGAGAGGCCAAGGTGATGTGTGTTAACTCCAAATGGTAGATAGTGTAGTTCCAACATGGAAGGAATCTTGTATTGGGTATCAGCTCTGCCACTTCCAGGCTATGTGATTATGGGCATGTGACTTAACCTCTCTGAACTTACTTTCCTCATCTGCAAAGTGAAGCATCAAGTCAAATGATTTCTAAAGTCCTTTTAGCCCCAGTCTTCTATGACACACACACAGGCAAGATAATTTTCAGGCAACTTGTTCCCTCATCCATAGAAAAGATGGATATAGACTCTACCTCATGTATTTACTGTGAGTGGAAAAAAAAGATCAGTTCAGTTCAGTTCAGTCACTCAGTCGTGTCCAACTCTTTGCGACCCCATGAATCGCAGCACGCCAGGCCTCCCTGTCCATCACCAACTCCCGGAGTTCACCCAGACTCACGTCCATCGAGTCAGTGATGCCATCCAGCCATCTTATCCTCTGTTGTCCCCTTCTCCTCCTGCCCCCAATCCCTCCCAGCATCAGAGTCTTTTCCAATGAGTCAGCTCTTCACATGAGGTGGCCAAAGTACTGGAGTTGCAGCTTCAGCATCATTCCCTCCAAAGAAATCCCAGGGCTGATCTCCTTCAGAATGGACTGGTTGGATCTCCTTGCAGTCCAAGGGACTCTCAAGAGTCTTCTCCAACAACACAGTTCAAAAGCATCAATTCTTCGGCACTTAGCTTTCTTCACAGTCCAACTCTCACATCCATACATGACCACAGGAAAATCCATAGCCTTGACTAGACGAACCTTTGTTGGCAAAGTAATGTCTCTGCTTTTTGAATATGCTATCTAGGTTGGATAGCATAAGTTTCCTTCCAAGGAGTAAGCGTCTTTTAATTTCATGGCTGCAGTCACCATCTGCAGTGATTTTGGAGCCCAAAAAAATAAAGTCTGACATCGTTTCCACTGTTTCCCCATCTATTTCCCATGAAGTGATGGGACCGGATGCCATGATCTTCGTTTTCTGAATGTTGAGCTTTAAGCCAACTTTTTCACTCTCCACTTTCACTTTCATCAAGAGGCTTTTGAGTTCCTCTTCACTTTCTGCCATAAGGGTCATCTGCATATCTGAGGTTTTTGATATTTCTCCCGGCAATCTTGATTCCAGCTTGTGTTTCTTCCAATCCAGCGTTTCTCATGATGTACTCTGCATATAAGTTAAATAAACAGGGTGACAATATACAGTCTTGACGTACTCCTTTTCCTATTTGGAACCAGTCTGTTGTTCCATGTCCAGTTCTAACTGTTGCTTCCTGACCTGCATACAGATTTCTCAAGAGGCAGGTCAGGTGGTCTGGTATTCCCATCTCTTTCAGAATTTTCCACAGTTTATTGTGATCCACACAGTCAAAGGCTTTGGCATAGTCAATAAAGCAGAAATAGATGTTTTTCTGGAACTCTCTTGCTTTTTCCATGATCCAGTGGATGTTGGCAATTTGATCTCTGGTTCCTCTGCCTTTTCTAAAACCAGCTTGAACATCAGGAAGTTCATGGTTCACATATTGCTGAAGCCTGGCTTGGAGAATTTTGAGCATTACTTTACTAGCGTGTGAGATGAGTGCAACTGTGCGGTAGTTTGAGCATCCTTTGGCATTGCCTTTCTTTGGGATTGGAATGAAAACTGACCTTTTCCCGTCCTGTGGCCACTGCTGAGTTTTCCAAATGTGCTGGCATATTGAGTGCAGCACTTTCACAGCAACATCTTTCAGGATTTGGAATAGCTCAACTGGAATTCCATCACCTCCACTAGCTTTGTTCGTAGTGATGCTTTCTAAGGCCCACTTGACTTCACATTCCAGGATGTCTGGCTCTAGGTGAGTGATCACACCATCGTGATTATCTGGGTCCTGAAGATCTTTTTTGTACAGTTCTTCTGTGTATTCTTGCCACCTCTTCTTAATATCTTCTGCTTCTGTTAGGTCCATACCATTTCTGTTCTTTATCGAGCCCATCTTTGCATGAAATGTTCCCTTGGTATCTCTAATTTTCTTGAAGAGATCTCTCATCTTTCCCATTCTGTTGTTTTCCTCTATTTCTTTGCATTGGTTGCTGAGGAAGGCTTTCTTATGTCTTCTTGCTATTCTTTGGAACTCTGCATTCAGATGCTTATATCTTTCCTTTTCTCCTTTGCTTTTCGCTTCTCTTCACAGCTATTTGTAAGGCTTCCCCAGACAGCCATTTTGCTTTTTTGCATTTCTTTTCCATGGGGATGATCTGGATCCCTGTCTCCTGTACAATGTCACGAACCTCAGTCCATAGTTCATCAGGCACTCTGTCTATCAGATCTAGGCCCTTAAATCTATTTCTCACTTCCACTGTATAATCATAAGGGATTTGATTTAGGTCATACCTGAATGGTCTAGTGGCTTTCCCTACTTTTTTCAATTTCAGTCTGAATTTGGCAATAAGGAGTTCATGATCTGAGCCACAGTCAGCTCCCGGTCTTGTTTTTGTTGACTGTATAGAGCTTCTCCATCTCTGGCTGCAAAGAATATAATCTATCTGATTTCGGCATTGACCATCTGGTGATGTCCATGTGTAGAGTCTTCTCTTGTGTTGTTGGAAGAGGGTGTTTGCTATGACCAGTGCATTTTCTTGGCAAAACTCTATTAGTCTTTGCCCCTCTTTATTCCGTATTCCAAGGCCAAATTTGCCTGTTTGGCAACAAACTCCAGGTGTTTCTTGACTTCCTACTTTTGCATTCCAGTTCCCTAAAATGAAAAGGACATCTTTTTGGGGTGTTAGTTCTAAAAGGTCTTGTAGGTCTTCATAGAACCATTCAACTTCAGCTTCTTCAGCATTACTGGTTGGGGCATAGACTTGGATTACTGTGATATTGAATGGTTTGCCTTGGAGACGAACAGAGATCATTCTGTCGTTTTTGAGATTGCATCCAAGTACTGCATTTCGGACTCTTTTGTTGACCATGATGGCTACTCCATTTCTTCTGAGGGATTCCTGCCCGCAGTAGTAGATATAATGGTCATCTGAGTTAAATTCACCCATTCCAGTCCATTTCAGTTCGCTGATTCCTAGAATGTCGACATTCACTCTTGCCATCTCTTGTTTGACCACTTCCAATTTGCCTTGATTCATGGACCTGACATTCCCGGTTCCTATGCAATATTGCTCTTTACAGCATCAGACCTTGCTTCTACCACCAGTCACATCCACAGCTGGGTATTGTTTTTGCTTTGGCTCCATCCCTTAATTCTTTCTGGAGTTATTTCTCCACTGATCTCCAGTAGCATATTGGGCACCTACTGACCTGGGGAGTTCCTCTTTCAGTATCCTATTATTTTGCCTTTTCATACTGTTCATGGGGTTCTCAAGGCAAGAATACTGAAGTGGTTTGCCATTCCCTTCTCCAGTGGACCACATTCTGTCAGATCTCTCCACCATGACCCGCCCGTCCTGGGTTCCCCTAGGGCATGGCTTAGTTTCATTGAGTTAGACAAGTCTGTGGTCCTAGTGTGATTAGATTGACTAGTTTTCTGTGAGTATGGTTTCAGTGTGTCTGCCCTCTCATGCTCTCTTGCAACACCTACCATCTTACTTGGGTTTCTCTTACCTTGGACGAGGGATATCTCCTCACCGCCGCCCTTCCTGACCTTCAATGCCCCCACGCCCGAGGCAAGGGGTGGAGGCTGGGAGGGCTAACCCCACGTCCAAGGAGCGGTGGCGGCGCGGGCACAAGAGGGCCTAGAGGAGCTATCCCACGTTGAAGGTCAGGAAGGGAAAACAAAGATAATAAATGTAAACGCTTGACAAACTCCCTAGCATAAAATCAATACTCAGTAAATGTTATTAAAGCAATGTTCATGTGAACAGTGACATCACAGGGAGTTTTGTTAGCCCAGTGGACAATAAAAAGTGTGCCTGAAGACTTTTTATGGTGACAAACAGCAGTGGGAATTTAAGCTGGTATTCTGGATGGCCTACAGATGAGTATACTGACCATATTTGCCAGTGGAATGACACTGGCTCAACAGGTAAAGCAAAGACTAGGTAAGAGAATATTTGGTGTTTCGAGAGTCAACCGCGAAGCTTCTGTTCCACCACCTGTAGACAGCCAGTTAGACCATTTAAAATCACAATCTGAGGTTTTGTGACCTGTTTTGTCATCGTCAATTCCGGAAAGGCTGTATTCCCAGGGTATCTGCCCACCTAGCACCACCATCCTACTGGAGCACTGCTGACACGAGGCAAGGATTTTGGCACACAAGGTGGCTTGTCTGTTCCATCTACAGGCTGTTGTTGCTGAAGATGTGGTGGTGCGGGCGAGACCCACGCAGGAATAATGTTAGAGAGGAGTTCCTGAATAATTTGGCCAGGATGTCAACACTGCTTAAAAACCAAGGTATTATTCCCAGGTCTGTATGTAATCTAATTTAGAACTAGAGATTCCCTCTTGTACTTTGCCTAAGGCCTGCTCTAAGTCGCCTGGGAAGTTTCCTCAAGACCTATAGGCACCAGCATGCAGGCCCACAAGCTGCTGCTGAGTTTAAACCAACATCAGTGTCTTCCAGAGGGACCGCCCCCCCCCCCCCACCGCCGCAGGTCGCTTCTCTTTTTTGTCATAATTAGCACACACTGTTTCTCCCCTGACACACCACAGGCATAAATATGAGCTTTAGTATTCCCCTTGTGTAATGGTGTTTCTTATGATACTCCCTAAACACAGTAAGGAAACTACTAGCCTGGGAAATGTGAGAAGCCCTTTTCTTACCCTCCCAATCAGCCTGAGGGTTAGAGATTTAAGCATTTCCCTAATCACCTTGTTCTTTTTTTCAAGGAACTAGTTCATGCAATTGGTTGGTACATTGTAAGATGAGGATCAGTCACTTGATTTCCTTGTGGATGCTTTGCTGTTCCTCATTCCTTTGCCACCCACAATGCCCCTAAATAAATTGTGAGCCATTTGTCAGGGGAGGGATCACTCCAAGATTTTGTGGGGTCACCTCCTATGGTTGCACAGACTGTATATTGCCCAAATGCAGGGTGGGGGTGTCAACTGCATAGAATACAATGGGATGGCCATTCCTGAAGTGGGGCAGTGCACAATTTGCACAGTCGAGTATAACAGTAAATACATGGACCAGCTGTAGCATCATTCATAGCAGGGAGGATTCCCAAAACTTAAAGCATATATTCTGTTCAGGACAGAAGGGTAGATCAGTTTAGCATCTTTGTAATTAAATATTAGTGAAGGCTCTTGGGAGAATTTTTCCATTGGTTTCAGTATCTTTTGTTTTGTTTAGCTCAGGTTTACTATCAACTGTATAACCAATGAAATCTTCACTATAATTGGATGCCAAACTAATGGTTCACCTATAAAATGTGTATTACTTCATTTTTGGGTCATCCTCATTCTTGATGTTATTTCAATCCTACAAGGGCCTACTATGCATCAGGCTCTGTTCACACAGAGACATCAGTGAACAAGAAGGCAAATTCTGTTTCATGTTGCTACTCTTGTCTTGCTTTTTCTTTCTCATCTACTCTAATCTATGAGTTCTTGCTATACCATAACCACTTAAATCCTTTTTAGATCAAGACAGTGTAAAAAATAAGTGAATACTGTAAATATTCATGTACCTAACAATAAGGCACTAAAATATACGAAGCAAAACTGACACAACTGAAAAGAGAGATAGACAATTCAGCAATAATATTTGAAAACTTCAGTAATCCACTTCTAATAATAGCTAGAACAACTAGGCAGAAGATTAACATGGAAATAGAGGGTCTGAATTAACTGTAAGCCAGCTAGACCTGACACCTGTAGAACACTCCACCCACCACCAGCAGAATATACATTCAAATAAACATGGAACATTCTCCAGGATAGATCATATGCCACAGTTAAGCAAATCTCAATACATTTAAAAGGATTGAAATAAGGCAAAGTATATTCTTCAACTACAGTGGAGTGAAATCAGCAATCAATAACAGAAAGAAATTTGGGAAATGCACTATTATAAGGAATTAAACCACACATTTCTAAGTAACCAATGAGTCCAAGAAATCACAAGAGAAATTAGAAAATCCTTAGAGATGAATGAAAATAAAGCCATAACATACCAAAACTTATTAGCTGTTAACTAAAATAAGTAAATAACCACTCTTAGCATTTCTTATGGAAAAGGAAATGGCAACCCATGCCAGTATTCTTGCCTGGAGAATCCCAGGGACGGAGGAGCCTGGTAGGCTACGGGTCCATGGGGTTGCTAAGAGTCGGACACGACTGAGCACCTTCACTTTCACTTTTCACTTTCATGTATTGGAGAAGGAAATGGCAACCCACTTAGGTATTCTTGTCTGGAGAATCCCAGGGACAGAGGAGTTTAGTGGGCTGCTGTCTGTGGGGTCTCGCAGAGTAGGACATGACTGAAGCGACTTAGAAGCAGCAGCAGCAGCATTTCTTAATATCATTTTGCTGCTGCTGCTGCTGCTAAGTTGCTTCAGTCGTGTCCGACTCTGTGTGACCCCATAGACGGCAGCCCACCAGGCTCCCCCGACCCTGGGATTCTCCAGGCAAGAACACTGGAGTGGGTTGCCATTTCCTTCTCCAATGCATGAAAGTGAAAAGGGAAAGTGAAGTCGCTCAGTCGTGTCCGACTCTTAGCGACCCCATGGACTGCAGCCTACCAGGCTCCTCCGTCCATGGGATTTTCTAGGCAAAAGTACTGGAGTGGGGTGCCATTGCCTTCTCCGAATATCATTTTAGAGAATAAATTAAAAACTATTCTTTTATAGTTTCAAGTTCTAGGCAGAAAGCCTCAGTACTTGCCCATATTAGTGCTAAATTAATATTTGTTGAATGAATCAATCAGTTGCATTCTAGCGGCCGGAAGGTAAACTAAGGAATCAAGAGTATATCTCATGTTAGATTCCTACTTGACTAACCGTTTTCTTCTGACTTACTTTTTTGCATAAGACATTTACTTTTTAAAAGCTTTTATAAATTCTCATCCTCTTCACTCTTTCCCTTTCTTCCCCATTAGGTCTTCTGCATTACTCTGTGATTTAAACTTCCTACTCAAGTTCTTAGCACAGAAACTTTTTTTTGTTCTACTGTAAGCTAGGGATTGGACAACTGCCTGATTGTTAAATTCAGTCCACCACCTGCTTTTGTATGACTTGCATTAAGAATAGGTTTTACATTTTTAAATAGTTGAAAAAAAATCAAAAGAAGAATATCTTGTATTTCATGTGAAAATAATAAGAAATTCAAATTTCGATGTCTGTCAACAAAGCTTTATTGGAATGTAGCCACACCAATTTGTCCAGTGTTGTCTATGACTGTGTTCATGATACAATGGCAAAGTGGAGTAGCTGTGACAGAAAGCTTGTCACAAAGCCCCAAATATTTATTAGCCCATATTACTATTATTTTGTGTACTCCTGTTCCTAAGCTTTTGTATCAGCATATTCATGACTTGCTATGCCTTTCCCTCTTCCCATCATGACTAATCCTTATTCTCATTCCTCATTCTCATTCGAAAATCTTTCTCCTCAATCCTTACCTTATTATCACACCTGGTTACACACTTCTCTTCCCCAACTCTTGGCATTGTTTAATATAGGCCAACACAACTTGAGATTTTTATATTTAAAAATATGTCTTGAATATGTGTTTCCTACCCTCTCTATCTCATTGTGAAGACTCCAAGGTTCTTCTATGTCCTGTATTTCCCTCCACACACAGAGCAGTGCTCAAGTTTAGTTGTCAGACAGATCTGAGTTTGCATTTTGGTTCCACAACACCTTAGCTGAGCAAGTGATGTACATTTCTTGAATCTCTTCATTTGCTGAGGGTTATGGACCTAACAGAAGCAGAAGATATTAAGAAGAGGTGGCAAGAATACACAGAAGAACTGTACAAAAAAGATCTTCAGGACCCAGATAATCACGATGGTGTGATCACTCACCTAGAGCCAGACATCCTGGAATGTGAAGTCAAGTGGGCCTTAGAAAGCATCACTACGAACAAAGCTAGTGGAGGTGATGGAATTCCAGTTGAGCTATTCCAAATCCTGAAAGATGTTGCTGTGAAAGTGCTGCACTCAATATGCCAGCACATTTGGAAAACTCAGCAGTGGCCACAGGACTGGAAAAGGTCAGTTTTCATTCCAATCCCAAAGAAAGGCAATGCCAAAGAATGCTCAAACTACCGCACAATTGCACTCATCTCACATGCTAGTAAAATAATGCTCAAAATTCTCCAAGCCAGGCTTCAGCAATACGTGAACCGTGAACTTCCTGATGTTCAAGCTGGTTTTAGAAAAGGCAGAGGAACCAGAGATCAAATTGCCAACATCTGCTGGATCATGGAAAAAGCAAGGGTGTTCCAGAAAAACATCTATTTCTGCTTTATTGACTATGCCAAAGCCTTTGACTGTGTGGATCACAATAAACTGTGGAAAATTCTGAAAGAGATGGGAATACCAGACCACCTGACCTGCCTCTTGAGAAATCTGTATGCAGGTCAGGAAGCAACAGGTAGAACTGGACATGGAACAACAGACTGGTTCCAAATAGGAAAAGGAGTACGTCAAGGCTGTATATTGTCACCCTGTTTATTTAACTTATATGCAGAGTACATCATGAGAAACGCTGGATTGGAAGAAACACAAGCTGGAATCAAGATTGCCGGGAGAAATATCAATAACCTCAGATATGCAGATGACACCACCCTTATGGCAGAAAGTGAAGAGGAACTCAAAAGCCTCTTGATGAAAGTGAAAGTGGAGAGTGAAAAAGTTGGCTTAAAGCTCAACATTCAGAAAACGAAGATCATGGCATCCGGTCCCATCACTTCATGGGAAATAGATGGGGAAACGGTGGAAACAGTGTCAGATTTTATTTTTTTGGGCTCCAAAATCACTGCAGATGGTGACTGCAGCCATGAAATTAAAAGACGCTTACTCCTTGGAAGGAAAGTTATGACCAACTTAGATAGCATATTCAAAAGCAGAGACATTACTTTGCCAACAAAGGTCCATCTAGTCAAGGCTATGGTTTTTCCTGTGGTCATATATGGATGTGAGTTGGACCGTGAAGAAGGCTGAATGCCGAAGAATTAATGCCTTTGAACTGTGGTGTTGGAGAAGACTCTTGAGAGTCCCTTGGACTGCAAGAAGATCCAACCAGTCCATTCTGAAGGAGATCAGCCCTGGGATTTCTTTGGAGGGAATGATGCTAAAGCTGAAACTCCAGTACTTTGGCCACCTCATGTGAAGAGCTGACTCATTGGAAAAGACTCTGATGCTGGGAGGGATTGGGGGCAGGAGGAGAAGGGGACGACAGAGGATGAGATGGCTGGATGGCATCACCGACTCGATGGACGTGAGTCTGGGTGAACTCCGGGAGTTGGTGATGGACAGGGAGGCCTGGCATGCTGCGATTCATGGGGTCGCAAAGAGTCGGACACGACTGAGTGACTGATCTGATCTGATCTGATCTAGCTATGAATGTTGATGATTGTTGATGTTTCATACATCAGAGATGATGTATGAAAAGGTCCAAAACCCAGGAGGTGCTCCACAAGCAGTAGTAATTATCAGTGAATAATTTCTTTATTTGCAATAGCAAGACAATACCTTTGCCCTTAAGGAAACTCATAGTGATGTAGTGAGAATGAAAAGAAATAGTAAGTCAGTAGAAATGGCAATGCATTGTCCTGCCGGAGCCCTGAAAAAATTAACTGGAGATATTCAAGGCCTGAAATGAGATATTAGACCAGTGAGACTTTGTTTAAAATTTAACAAACCCTTCTTGGTTACTCATTGAGCTCAGTACTGCCTTGGACAGGTCTCAGGTGAAAAACAGAAGACTATATCGTGGAGATTTTTGTTCAAATTGGGGTTCAGTTCAGTCGCTCAGTCGTGTCCGACTCTGCGACCCCATGAACCACAGCACACCAGGCCTCCCTGTCCAATTGGGGTAGGGAAACAGACATGAGCTGTGTTCTTACTTGTCCATAATCTTTCTTTTCTCTCTTAGGATGGATGATTCAGAACCAGCAGTTCACATAAAAAGTATTGCACATGGAAAGTATTACTGCTATTCTGTGGGGAAATAAGCTTCTAAGTGCAGCAATATGAAATTAATAACTTTCTGTGTGGAAACTCTCTTGACAACACCTCGAGATAAAGCCAAAGAGTGCAATTTTTACAGCCTTGGATTATCTTTTCTGTCTGCTCGGCTGGCAGCAGGCATGGATCGGTGAGTCAGAAATTCAGAGTTTTCCCTTCACTGTACAGTTTGCCTGCCAACTGCAGACTTTCTACAGCGGTGACTCAATTTCTCAATTCCCCAGCTCACCCAGCCATTGAATCAACACACATCACCTCAGTTTACTTACAAAAGGCTTCTTTTTTTTTTTTTTGCCACACTGTGCTCCTTTTATGGGAGTTTAGTTCCAGGGATCAAATCTGGGTCCTCGGCAGTGAGAGCATTGAGTCCTAACCCCTGGATCTCCAGGGAGTTCCCAGTTTACTTACAAAGGGCTTTGGGGGAACTCAGAGGAAAAAAAAAAACAAACGTCTTAATGGTTAACACAAAACATCTTGGTTCAGGATATCAGAAAAAGAGTAGGAAAGGGAGATTGGAAGCTGAATATCAACTCTTTTTTTTTTTTTCTTTTGAGAGAAAATATTCCTGTGAGAAAACCCAGTATTTACCTTACGATAATATGTATGTCCACATGCAGGGAGTATATATTAATAGCTGTTGAAGGAGAAAGTAATTTAGGAAAGAAATAGATGAGAAGGACAGCAACTTCTTTTCCACAAAAGCCACAAAAGTGCTGCAGACACGCATGAAGATGGCAGCTGTTGCTCCAATAGCCATATGTTTCAGCACAGACATCTTCTTTTTTTATTCCTTCTTACATGTAAATTTAGAAAATCTGGGCAAAGAAGTCTGGATTTCTACTTTCCATTGATGAGATTTTTTTTAAATTTCAAATTAGACTTTTTCCCCCCCTTATATAAGACCACAAGGTAGGATTATGTTTGGATTGATTCACTGTACATCATTACATTTGAAAGTTGTTTTTCCAGATAAAAAAGAACATTTGTGGGACAGACTAAGGAGCAGACCACTTGGAAACACTCAGATTGGCATTTTGTTGGATTTGGTCACTCTCCCACAGTGAAAATTTGTGAGACCAGTGCTTGGAAATAGGAACTGACTTCTTGGAGTTTGGATACTGGCAAGAGGCGCAAGAGATGCAGGTTCAATCCCTGGGTTGGGAAGATCCCCTGCAGAAGAAGGGAATGGCAACCCACTCCAGTATTGTTGGCCTGGTAAATCCCATGGACAGAGGAGCCTGGTGGGCTACAGTCCATGGGAGTAGCAAGAGTCAGACACGACTGAGCACACAAACAACTCACACGTGCACATGCACACACACAGAATTGGAAGTGAGGAAAAGAAATATACATAATTTTTGTTGATTGTGACTGGCTCCTACATACAGAGACCTCAGGGTAGGCTCAAAACACACAGTTGTGGTTTAAAACATGTAGTTACCTAAATTTGAATATTGGAAGATAAAACAATAGTGATAGTAGTGCCAACTCTAGACTGCCAACTTGGAAAGGCAATCAAGAAGAAATAGGAATAACAACAAGCTTCAGAGATCAAGTATTTTTCTGTGTTGGCCATGTGGGTAGAAGCAATTCCAGATGGCTGGGTATGATAGAAACAGCAGACCTCAAATGCCTGTTCCAGGATCAATAACTATACTGTGCTAGATGCTATGGGAGATACCAAAATATTTCAAAGATAAATAGTGTCATCTTTACAAAGTTTATAATTTGATTGTATGATAATGGTTAAGAAAGCTAGCTTGATGAGTTTATAACCCAACTTTACCCCTTACCAGCTCTGTGTTCTTGTGTAAAATATCTAATGTCTTCAAGCATAACTCCCCCCATCTGTGAAACATCAATAACTGTATCTCCTATATGGCCCTTCCGCTGCCTCCTTTCCGTTCTTCCACAAGGCAAACCTCTCACTTTCCTCACCGTCTTTGCATTTATGTTCCTCCTGGAAAGCTCTTCACAAGTCTACATCTTTGAAGTTTTGCCTTTCATGACACCTCCTCAGAGAGCTTTGGTTCAGAAAACATCGTGTCTATATCCACAGAGGCTGTTAAAACACTAAAGGACTACATAAAAATAGCGGATGCTATTATGATCACTCAGGGGTCAAGAAGTTTTCCAGGATTTAGGGTCAGCAAACTTTTTCGATAAAGGGCCAGATAGTAAGTAATTTAGGATTTGCAGGCCATAATAAACAAACGGGAGCGGCTGTGTTCCAAATAAAACAATTTATGGACACAGAAAGGTGAATTTCACATGCTTTCCACAGTCATTGAACCGGATTTAGCCTCTGCCCTGTAGTCAACTGACCCCTAGTCTACGGAGGATGGCAGACAAGAAGGAAGTGGATAAGAACTGAGATACTGCAGCCAGATAGATACTAGGGGTCAGATGGCTGCTGTGGGAGACTGTCAATCTCCCTGGGCACCAACGACCTCTAAAATGGGGCTGTGGCCTCTGTCTGGGGTGTGTGAGGAGGGTTCAAAGTAGCACGCAGAGAAAGCTTGGTGCTTAGAACCAGGCACCCATCACCAGCGTCGCCCTCTCTGCGGTGACCTGCAACCTGTTTTGGAAGGAACCGACTCCGACGCCTCAGCCTCGGGGAGCGGAACGACGGGCGGAGCCCACAGTGGGCAGCTGCACCGCCGGGCGAGGCCGGGCCTGACGGGCCGGGCTGCGCGAGTCGGGGGCGGGGCGGCGGCGCAGCGTCGTCGTCGTTGTCCCCGCCTCCTCCCCAGGGGCCGCGTCTGAGCCTCAGCGGCGGCGGCGGCGCTCACTACCCGAGGAGAGCGGCTGGCCTGGTAGCGGCGGCGGCCACCGAGACCCACCCGAGGCGCGTCCCAGTCGGCCTCCCGACGCCCCCAGGCCGCAGCGCCCGCGCCCCTTCAGCTTGCTCGCTCGTCCTCCTTCCCTGCAGCCGGCTGCGCCATGGCGTTGGCGTTGGCGGCTCTGGCGGCGGTGGAGCCAGCCTGCGGCAACCGGTACCAGCAGGTGAGCAGCGCCCAAGTGCCCCCCCCCCTCCCCCGGCCCTCCCCGACCCCGGCCCGGCCCTGCCCGCTGGCCGCTTCAGGCCTCTTCTCCGGCCCCGCCTGTAGCCAACTCGACTCCGCGGCTTGCCAGGCCGCGCTGGGCCTGGGCCGGCCGGGCGGGCCCCGGGCTTGGATTCGAGGCGGCCGCGGGCCGGGACCGTCCCTCCGCGACGCGGGGCGGGAGTCGGACGGTGGAAAAACCTCCGCCCTGCAGTGTTTTCCGCATTTCCCACGGCGGGCGGGTCGCCGAGTCAGAACCCGACACCCTCCGGAGGCTTTGACCTGAGGGCATTCAGTTTGCCTTTTTCCACGTTGAATTTGATGTCACTGGAAAAGGGGGGGAAAAAAAAACCACCAAACCAAAAACGTGAAATGTAAAGGAAATTAGGTGGAGAGAAGATTAAAATCGCTGCTGCTGCTGCCGACAGCTCTCCGCAGTGAGATGCGATTACTCAGGGTTTCAGAGCCTAGTCTGCTCGTCAAAACCCATTCCCCTCGCTTGCATTTAAAGACAGAAGTCAAAATGATACGAGGGACAAGTCCCAGTTCGCAGTAGATTTGGGAAACGCGATGTTTAACTAGTGATGCCCCTAAAATGTCGAACTACGTAACGTTGCAGGCTGCAGGGCGTGTGCTCGGCCGTGTGTTTTCCAAGCTTGGAAATGACGTTTAAAGAAATTGAATAGCATAGCTGGGGAGAAAATGTATAGAGGATGGGTGGATTATTATCTCGGGTATAATTTCTTAATTGAAGCCCTAGGGAAAAAAGCTGCTTGTTTTACTCGCCTATCTGTAGCCTGATTTCCCTCGGAAATTCGAGGGAGACATTTTGCAGGGTTTTTAGAGGTATTTAACACATCGTAATTGTGGGAATTGATCCAGGTGGCTAACTGATGTTGACTGGAACCGCAGGTATCTGCGTGCAGTTTTTTCAGATGCTTTCAGTTTAATTTGCATATAAATGGAATTGTGCTTTTATGAAATTAAATGTCCTATCATAGATGATCTACAGTTTTATGTTTTATAAGTGAGGAAAACCAATATGATTAAAACATGTAGATTAATCCTGGTGGGGCCAGTTGCTGGGTTTTTTTTGCTATCATCAGCTCTGTGTTGTAATTTCCTCCCTCCTACAGCCTGACTCCTCATATGACTAATTTTAAGAATTTAGCTTTTTGGTTTCATAAGCACGCTCAAATTGTGGCAATGCAGTCTAGTCCTTAGTTCTCTCACAGCCTGGGCTACGTGCTTTTTTGTATGACCTTGGGCAAGGCCCTGGGTTCCTCTCTGCTTTAGTAAAATACAAATGACAGGTATCACTTAACTGTCACCGAGGTGTTCACAGATCACATGTATCGCATATTGTGATCTAGTTCATTCTTTTCATCCTGCCTAGGATAAAGCAAACAAGCAAAAAGCTGAGGCTTTTCTTTGTACTGCCATCTTCTTGAGCTATTAGGTAATGTTGACATACTGCTAGAAACAAAAAATGGTGAAGTATTAAAATTACGTATTTCTTGGTGTAGTGGTTAATAGCTTTAAATATGCAAAATTGAGGTATCTTAAGGACAGGCCATCTTTTTTACTTAAAAAAAAATCATTGTTTTGAAGAAATCTTCAAAAATAGAATGAAAAAAAGAACTGACATTCCTAGAAAATATGCAAAATACGAAAGCCAAAAAAAAAAAAACACCCCAAAACAAAACCAAAACCCCACACCAAAAACCTATCACCTATAGATAACCAAAGTTAATATTTTGTGTATCTTTGTGTACTTACAGCTGTGTAAATATACACAAGGGTAGATCAGTGTACGTGTCCAGATAAGGAAAGTTAATATTGATTGAGCATTTACTCTGTGCCAGTCATGGTACTAAGTACTTTACATCCATTATTTCACTTAATCCTCACAGAACCCCTTTGAGACAGTGTTTGATGTTGTATAGATGACGTTAAATGACGAAGTCAAGACTCTCTGGAGGCACGGTAACTTGCTCAAGGTCACCGCTTCTAAGTAGTGATTACAAGGGTAAATACACATTCAACTACTTAAACACAGGCTTATGGCCCAAATATAAGCATGTACATTAGCAGATATATACATATACATTTGTATTGTCTTATGCACCCATACATACGTACACAGGCACATCTTTGTACATACATGGCAGTTTTATGGGCCTCTGATGATACTTTCACACACTTTGTGCATATGTGTACATCTGTGTTTACATACCCACATGTTCCGAAACACATTTGCCTTCTCAAGTTTTCATGTGTATGTATTGAGCACCTGTGTGTAAAAAGGCAGACACTATAGCTGTATAATGAGATGGGTTCATATTTTAACATCTGCATAGCATGCAGTTGTATGGCTAGACCATAATTTAATCAGTTGCCTATTGTTGGTCTCTAAGGGTGTTTATAATTTTTTTCAATCACTAAAGTTTCTTTTACATCTTCAACTATTTCCTTAGTATAAATTTCTAGTGGGTGGAAATGCTTGGTCAGAGAATATACATATTTAAAAGGCTTTCGAATTATGGAATGTTGTTGAATTGTCTAGGCAGCCTGATAGCATGGTACTTTTTGGTTGTCACAAAGGGACCTCTGACTTCTATTTCATATGGTTAGTCAAATTGAGCTGGTCTTCTAATGAAGTAAATGTAGGAGAAAACTATGATTCATTCGTAATTGCAACCAGTGGTTTTGCCTTTATGGTCTTTTGATTGGTAGAGCAATATGTCCCTAATTGGAATTTAGCATCACCCCAGACTACACAGATAGTTGGGGCTCATAAATTTCCTGTGGCTTTATTTTTTTCTCTTTTTGCGATTTGAAACATGAGCTTGTGTGTCCATACCTTCTGAAGCGCTGTTTCAGGAAGCTCTAGGGAGGCCTAGTGTTGAAAACCTTGTTGTGTGCTGCCCTCTCTGAGGCCATTTACCCTGTTCATCCATTCCAAGCTACGTTTGCCTCACTGTAGTAGATCATGGGCTATGTCGTGCATCTTCCCAAATACTTACTTCCTGATATGTTTAGAGATATTTGGATTTAAAACCAGTGAAAGTAGGCAATGATGACACTGCTGTATCTGCTTAAAAACAGGCTGCAGAATGTTTGTTTTAGATGACTCCCTGCCTGCTAAATAAGTGAGTTGCTTGTGGCATCACTCATAAGTGTGTATTGTAGTCTGCTGGCGTTGTGGATCGGCTTTGGGTACGTTCTTTCAGTATTGTGAAGGAAGGTTTTGAGAAATGAGGGAAAGAATTTCATCTCGGGCAGGCCAAACATTTTGAGAAATGAGGGAAAGAATTCCATCTCGGGCAGGCCAAACATTTTGCATGTTCAAGTGTAAAATGACGTCATGATTCTGGAGGAAGGGGTGAATGGTGCCTCTGTGGCTCTTTTTTTAATTTTTATTTTGTTTAGTATACTCACGTTGTGCAGCCTTAATTTCACCACCATCCATTTCCAGAAAATCCTTACCCCCTTAAACAGTAACTGTCTTATTTCCCCCTCCCCAGCCCCCTGACAGCCACCATCCTGCTTTCTATCAGTGAATTTGATCACTCTGAGTACCTCATATAGGTGGAGTCATACAGTATTTATCCTTTTGTGACGGGCTTATATCACTTAGCATAATGTCCTCAAGGTCCATCCACATTGTGTCATGTGTCAGAATTTCATTTCATTTTAAAGCTAAATAATATCCATTGTATGTGTATACTATATTTTATTTCATCTGTCAATACATTTTAGCCATTGTGAATAATGCTGCTGTGAATAATGGGTAAATAAGTTTCAAAAGAGTCCAAGCTTTGAGTTCTTTTAGATATATACGCAGAAGTGGAATTGTTGGTTTACATGGTATTGCTTCCTTGGTAGCTCAGCTGGTAAAGAATCCACCTGCAATGCAGGATACCCCAATTTGTTCCCTGGTTCAGGAAGGTCCCCTGGAGAAGGGATAGGCTACCACTCCACTTTACTTGGACTTCCTTGGTGGCTCAGATGGTAAAGAATATGCCTGCGACGCGGGAGACCTGGGTTCGATCCCTGGGTTGGGAAGATCTGCTGGAGAAGGGAAAGGCTACCCTCTCCAGTATTCTGGCCTGGAGAATTCCATGGACTGTACAGTCCATGGGGTCACAAAGACCTGGACTTGACTGGGTGACTTTCACTTTCACTATGGTATTGCTATTTTTAATTATTTGAGAAACTGCCATACTGTTTTCCATAGCAATGCACTGTTTTATATTCCCACCAGCAATGCATAAGAATTCCAGTTTTGTCACATTCTCATCAACATGTATGCTTTCTGTTTGTGTTTTGTTTTTGTTTTTGATAAAGCCTGGGTGTGAAGTGGCATCTCATAATGATTTTGGTTTGCATGTCCCTAATGATTAGTGAAACTGAACATCTTTTATGTGCTTGTTGGCCATTGGTACATATTGGAGAGATGTGTATTCAGATCCTTTGCCAATTTTTGAATTGGGCAAATTCAAACATTCAAATTTTTTAATTGTTGGCTTTTTGTTACTGAGTTGTAGGCGTAATTTATTTCTTTATTAAAATTGTAATTGGTTTACAATGCTGTGTTAGTTTAAGGTGTATAGCATAGTGGTTTGGTATTTTCTCAGATTATAGTCCATTATAGGTTATTACAAGATAATGAGTATAATTCCCTGTATATGTATATTCTTGTTGCTTATTTATTTTACATATAGTAGTTTGTATCTATTAATCTCATACCCCTAGTTTGTACTTCCTTCCCTTTCCCCTTTGGTAACTACAAGTTTGTTTTCTAAATCTGTGAGTCTGTTCGTTTTGCATATACGTTCTTTTTTATTATTTTTCAGATTCCACATGTAAGTGATATACAATATTTGTCTTTATCTGACTGACTTCACTAAGCATATTATTCTCTAGGTTCACCTACTTGCTGCAGATGGCAGTATTTCATTCTTTTTTGTGGTGGAATAATATTCCATTGTGTGTATATATTAAGAAGGTGTGGGGGGTGTGTGTGTGTGTTTGTATCTCACATCTTCTTAACCCAATAGTTGATGAGCACTTGGGTTGCTTCTAGGAGTAATTTGTTAGTATTTATTTATATTGTCAACTTTTTACTTTGTAAAATTTCAAGCATACAAAAATTTAGTGTAATAAAACTTATGCACCCATCACTCAGCTTCAACAATCAACAAATAGTTAACTTTTTCATTTATACTGTCTATTATTTTGTAGCAAATTCTAGAAATCATGTCATTTCATCCATTAATATTTCTGTGTGTAACTCTAAAAGGCAATGGTATGATATTTTAAGCATATATTATCACATGAGGAAATACGTCATGAAAGCACTTTTGTATAATTTGTCATGAATGCAGAACCAGCATTTGTGAGCGACAGGAGCTGCAAATCTTCAACTCTCCGTTGTATCTAACTCTCAGTGAAGTACTCTAGGAAAATCTGGCATTGCCTAAACTGATGCCACCCATTGGTTTCCCTGCATATAACTTCAAATTACTTTATCCTGAACACTACCAATATTACATTACTCTACATTAAATTAGATTATAAAATAAGCCTACCATGAGAGTAATATTGTATTTTGCTAATTAAAAGAGGAAAGACTTAGAGAAATTCAAGTGCCATTCTCTGATTTACTTGTTCTTAGGGCTTTAAAATGATTACTTCAGGTTCTTAATAATTTATTCTTATATTATCTTTGAACAGTATAACTTTTTAGTGGAACCATATTTTTATAGTAATGGATAATGCTTATTTAGATAAAACAACTTTTAACACTTTAATTAGAGATTGATGCAAAGAATCAACTTGGTGATCTCATCCTTATTCTCGTTACTTTTGCCAATATACCAGGTAGTTGGTGAATATCATGTATTGAATCTGTTGAATTTTACACAGTCCAGTTGTAATTAATTGCTTCTCATGGCTGTGTAGATAGATGTATAGTGTATGTTGTCGCCTTCACCAACTGAGTGTTAACAGACTTCACTTTGCACGTCCTGCTATTACAATTAGACTCATTTTTTTTCCTGAATAGCACAATTTAAAGTTTTAGATACTAGCTCTCAGTATTGATCAAATTTAAGAACATTTCTAGTGAAATATTTTCTTACTGTATTATATATTTTCCCCTAGCAGTTTAGTATAATCTTTGACAGTTTTTCTTTTAAATTTGTGTATTGCAGTATTATCAGTTGGTAGTTAATCAGTGGCTTGAATGTGATTTGGAGGTCTTTCTGGAGATTGGATAGTTTATGAATAGAAACATAAAGGTTGATGGGACTTCCCTGGTGGTCCAGTGGTTGAGAATCTGCCTTTCAATTCCGGGGCGCGTGTTGGATCCTTGGTTGGGGAACTAAGATCCTACATGCTGTAGAGTAACTTAGCCTGCACACCGAAATTCCTGAGCCTGCAGGCTACAACTAGAGCCCTTAGCGACAATGAAAGATCTCTCCCGATGCAGCGAGGATACCTCTTCCTGCAGCTAAGACCTCATGCAGCCAAATAAATCAAGTACAAAGGTTTAAGGAGTGGTTTCTGTTTAATAACAATTTCATTTTATTTGTCATTCAGTACTTAAATGTGGCAGTAACGTTGAACATTTCTTGTTACAGAATAGCACACAGATACATTCTTCATATTCTAGAGTCAAATAGTAACTTGTAAAGGAAAGCTTGACTTCCCTCCCATTCTTTTCCCCAGAGGCCTGACTGCTTTGCACGTTTGGTGTGTGTTCTTTAGGCTTTTTTCCTTTCCTTAAAAAAAAATGTTAAAAGTATTAAAAAAAATAAACTTTACTTTTTGTAACATTTTTAGATTTTCAGAAACATTGAAGGTAGTATAGTTTCTGTATACACCAGACCCAGTTTTCCCACTAACATATTAGTATGGTACATTTGTTGACAATTAATGAACCAATTGGAGAAGGCAATGGCGCCCCACTCCAGCACTCTTGCCTGGAAAATCCCATGGATGGAGGAGCCTGGTAGGCTGCAGTCCATGGGGTCGCTAAGAGTCGGACACGACTGAGTGACTTCACTTTCCCTTTTCACTTTCCTGCATGGGAGAAAGAAATGGCAACCCACTCCAGTGTTCTTGCCTGGAGAATCCCAGGGACGGGGGAGCCTGGTGGGCTGCCGTCTATGGGGTCGCACAGAGTCAGACACGACTGAAGTGACTTAGCAGCAGCAGCAGCAGCAGCAGCAGCAGCAATGAACCAATATTGATATGTTATTATTAACTAAGTGAAAGTGAAAGTGAAGTTGCTCAGTCGTGTCCGACTCTTTGCAACCCCATGGACGGTAACCTACCAGTCTCCTTGGTCCATGGGATTTTCCAGGCAAGAATACTGGAGTGGGCTGCCATTTCCTTCTCCAATTATTAACTAAAGTCCATACTTTATTAAGATTTTCAATTTTTATCTATGTCTTTTTTTCTGTTTCAGGAGTCTGTACAGATTCCACATTACATTAGGTCGTCATATCTCCATAGACTTCTCTTGGTTGTGACAGTTTCTTAAGTTTTCTTTGTTTTTGATGACCTTGACATTTTTAAGAAGTATTAGTCAGTTATTTGTAGGCTGTCCTTTCTTTGGGATTTGTTAGATGCTTTTCTCATGATTAGATTTGGGGAGGAAGCCACACAGAGGTAATCTGCTGTTTTCATCACATCATATCAAGAATGCATACTGTCAACATACTATCATCAACTTATCACGGTTGATGTTGACCTTGATCACCTGGCTAAAGTAGTGTTTGTCAAATCTCTCTACATAAAATGACTCCACCTTCCCCCTCCCCTTTTGTACTGTGCGTTTTGGAAGGAAGTCACTCTGTTCACTATGTACAGCTTATACTTAAGGATTGGGGAGTTAAGTTCCATCACCTCATTGAGGGTAATGTGTCTACATTAAGTTATTTGGAATTTTTCTGCATGGGACATTTGTCTCTTCTTCATTACTTTATTTATTCATTGATACTGGTATGGGCTCATTAATGTTATTCTTTGAATTATAAGCCAGCACTATTTTGTTAGGTTGTTCTAGCTTTTGCCATTAGGATCTCCTTCAGTTGGTACTTGTATCCCTTTGACAGAGCTCCATCTTTGTGGTTTTTAAAGCACTTCTTAACTTTTTGGCACCAGACTTACCATGTATAGTTCCTGAGCCATCCTGGAATCAGCTGTTTCTTCAAAGAACCCTGGTTCCTTTTATTGGAGAATGATGTTAGAAACCACGGTCTGTGTTCATTGCACCTGAAGACTCCTGTTTTTTTTGTTTTCTTTCCTTCCTTTTCATCCTTCCTTTACTCTTAGTGACGAGCACAGTTTTCTGTATATAGTAACTATTCATTAAATACCTATTGAATGACTTCAATCCCTGAGAATGTATTATGGTATGTAATATTAATTACATTAATTAAGAGAATAAGATAGTGGATAAATGGCATCATTTTGAGATGGAAGTGATCATGTCTTCCAGAGACTTGCAGGAAACTTCTGAGAAGATGGAGCTTGAGCTTGGCCTTGAAGGACGGGTAAGAGGTAGGTGGGGAGACCAGGACTTGGGAGAAGGGGGTAGAGATGGACTTTCATGATTTGTTGTTTACCTGGGGAACTTGTTTCACTTGCTAGAAAAATCACCTATCACCTTTTCTGGTCAGGAATCGTCCTCTTCCTCTACCTGGAATGCTGCCTTCTTCCCAGTGCCCCTCTCAGTTTAGGTAGTCTGTCCTAAGGGGAGTTTGAGTTCCTCCCCTCTCTCTGTTTGGTTAGTTTCCCATGAATACTAGATTCCCCTTTCATGACACATTTTGTAACCACATTTTAAACCTTTTTTCTGTTTATTAGGTTGATACAAAAGTTAATTGTAATTTTGCATTGTTGGACTTTGCTGTTTGATATTGGAATACATTCTTAAATGTGATTGTTATAAATCATTTTAATGTACATTTTGCACTTTATATTTTTTTGCTAATGATACTGCTTGCTGTTTATTTTGTATTTATTTTAGACTAGGAAAATGATGTTAGACAAAATGCAAATTCAAGCTATTTTCTTATTTGAGTTCAAAATGAGTCATAAAGTATTGGAGACAACTCACAACATCAGCAACATATTTGACCCAGAAACTGATAATGAATGTGCAGTGCAGTGATAGTTCAAGAAGTTTTGCAAAGGAGATGAGAGCCTTGAATATGAGGAGCATAGTTTCCAGCCGTCGGAAGTTGACAACGACCATCTGAGAGCAAGCACTGAAACTGATCCTCTTTCAACTACACGAGAAGTTGCCGAAGAGCTCAGTGTTGACCATTATATGGTTGTTCAACGTTTGAAGCCAATTGGGAAGGTGAAAAAGCTAGATAAGTGGGTGCCTCATGAGCTGATTGCAAATAAAAAAATTGTCCTTTTGAAGTATTGTCTTCTCTTATTGTACACAACAACAGCAAACCATTTTGCTATCAGATTGTGACTTGTGACAAAAAGGGATTTTATGCAACCAATGATAAACAGCTCAGTGGTTGGACCTAGAAGAAGTTTCAAAGCATTTCCCAGAGTCAAACTTGTACCCCAAGAAGGTCATGGTCACTATTTGGTGGTCTGCTGCTGGTGTGATCCACTACAGCTTTCTAAATCCCAGCAAAATGATTACATCTGAGAAGTATGCTTAGCAAATCGATGAAATGCACCAAAGAGTACAATGCCTGCAACCAGCATTGGTCAACAGATGCTGGGCCCAGCAAGGGCCCAGTTTTACCGCATGACAATGCCTGACTGCATGTCACACAGCCAATGCTCCTAATGAATGAATTGGGCTATGAAATTTTGCCTCGTCTGCCATATTCACTTGACCTCTTGTCAGCTGACTACCACTTCTTCAAGCATCTTGACAACTTTTTTGCAGAGAAAATGCTTCTACAAACAGCAGGAGGTAGAAAATGCATTCTGAGAGTTTGTCAAATCCCAAAGCACAGATTTTTACGCTACATGAATAAACAAACTTATTTTTCGTTGACAAAAATGTGCTGATTATAATGGTTCCTATTTTGATTAATAAAGGTGTGTTTGAACTTAGTTATCAGTTCAGTTCAGTTGCTCATGTCCAACTCTTTGTGACCCCATGGACTGCAGCATGCCAGGCTTCCCTGTCCATCACCAACTCCCGGCTTGCTCAAACTCATGTCCATTGAGTTGGTGATGCCATCCAACCATCTCATCCTCTGTCATCCCCTTCTTCTCCTGCCTTCAGTCTTTCTCAGCATCAGGGTCTTTTCCAGTGAGTCAGTTCTTCACATCACGTGGCCAAAGTATTGGAGTTTTGGCTTCAGCATTAGTCCTTCCAGTGAATATTCAGGACTGATTTCCTTTAGGATTGACTGATTTGATCTCCTTGCAGTCCAAGGGACTCTCAAGAGTCTTCTCCAACACCACAGTTCAAAAGCATCAATTCTGCAGCGCTCAGCTTTCTTTATAGTCCAACTCTCACATCCATACGTGACTACTGGAAAAACCATAGCATTGATTAGATGGATCTTTGTTGGCAAAGTAATGTCTCTGCTTTTTAATATGCTGTCTAGGTTTGTCATAGTTATAATGACATATAACTATATAGAACTTAGTTACAATAATTTAAAATTCCTACAGTCCCAACCTGCAATTACGTTTGTGTGTATGTGCTCAGTTGTGTCTGATTCTTTGCGACCCCGTGGACTGTAGCACACCAGGCTCCCTTGTCCATAGGTTTTTCCAGGCAAGAATATAGCCCTGCAGTTACATTTGCACCAACCTAAATATTTTGTTTTCGTATCTTACATACAGTTCTTCTTACATATAGGTTAGAATCAGATATTACAGGCTTGTTACAAAAAACAGCAGTCTCCTGCTTACTTTTGCCTGTTTCTTAGCTCTTTCTTTTGCTGTTTTGTTATTATTTGTGAAGGTAAAAACCATAAGATATTACTTCTTCATTTCAGTTTTCAGCATTTTAAAAATTGACCACTAGGAGATTTAAGGGTTTAGCTCTGGTTTACCACAACTGCATATGCTCCCATTTCCTTTCTCTATATCTTTCTAGTATCAGTTCAGTTCAGTTCAGTCGCTCAGTCATGTCCGACCCTTTGCAACCCCATGAATCGAAGTACGCCAGGCCTCCCTGTCCATCACCAACTCCCGGAGTTCACTCAGACTCATGTCCATCGAGTCAGTGATGCCACCCAGCCATCTCATCCTCTGTCGTCCCCTTCTCCTCCTGCCCCCAATCCCTTGCAGCATCAGAGTCTTTTCCAATGAGTCAGCTCTTTGCATGAGGTGGCCAAAGTACTGGAGTTTCAGCTTTAACATAATTCCTTCCAAACTGCAGATGGTGACTGCAGCCATGAAATTAAAAGACGCTTACTCCTTGGAAGGAAAGTTATGACCAACCTAGATAGCATATTCAAAAGCAGAGACTTTACTTTGCCAACAAAGGTCCATCTTTCTAGTATAGTTATAGCCATATTGTAGTTAGATCAATATTCAGTATTTACAGTATTTACAGTAATTTATTTTTTTTAATTTTATTTTTATTTTTAAACTTTACAAAATTGTATTAGTTTTGCCAAATACCAAAATGAATCCGCCACAGGTATACATGTGTTCCCCATCCTGAACCCTCCTCCCTCCTCCCTCTCCATACCATCCCTCTGGGTCATCCCAGCGCACTAGCCCTAAGCATCCAGTATCGTGCATTTAAAATAATAATGTTCACAGCTGAGATATATTGTATGCTGTGATTAGTTTTACTTGCTTAACAGTACCTTATTTTCCCTAAAGTTAACCACAATTTTTTTTGTTTGCCTAATTTTCTGAGTATATATCATAAATTGCTTATGGCATGAATCATCCTCAGACTCTCACTTAATCTTAATTTTTTGATATATTCAAACACATCAGGTATTTTATTGATTTCATTGTTGGGTGGGGGATGTGTGGCTCCTTTTGGGTTGTTTTTGGCTGCATGTGGGTATTAGTTCCCCAGCTAGGGATCAGATCCAGGCCTGTGCGGTGGAAGCATGGAGTCTTAACTGCTGGATTGCAAGGGAAGCCCCTCTTTCCTGTTTTTTGACCTGTACTATAAGACTGCTTTCAGGGTCTGCGGTTGAGTTGTCATCCTAAGACTTCCTTTTCCAATTTTTAGAATCGAAGTCCCCTGCCTTGATTCACACTTTTTTTTTTTTCTTGATTTATTGTCTCATTTCTATAGAACACACCCTCTAGTACTTTTCTGAGAAAGAATGCATGAGTTAAACTTTTTTGTTGTTGTTGAGACTTTGAACATCTAAGACTTTTTTTTTTAGTCTGTACCCTTACTTGATTTCTAGGCTTTTAGGTTGAAAATAGTTTCCTTTAGAATTTTGAAGCCATTTGTTCCATTGCCTTCTGGGTTCCACTATTAGGAAGACTGAAGCCAGTTGTGACATCTGATTCTTTAAATGTGACCTACTTTCTGTTTTTCTGGAAGCCTTTAGGAACTTCTTTTGTTCCCAGTGTTGTTAAATTTCACTGTGTACCTTGGTATAGATCTGTTTACGTCTGACGTGCCAGGCACTCAGTGAGCCCTTCCTTTTGGTCTAAAAGCTGATGTCCTTCAGTTCTGGGAAATTTTAAAAAGTATTTGGTTGACTTTTTTTTCTCTGCTTTTTTTCTCCCCCTTTCTCTCTTTGGATCTTGACTCTTTTATACTGATTCTTAAAATTTTTTTAATCTCATATTTTTTACTTTTTTCTCAGCTTTCTATGGGATAGTCTCAATTTTATAACTCTTAGATAAAATTTTAATATTTTTTTAAAATTTTCAAAACTCTTTAATTGCCCCTTCCCCCCCCTTTTTTTAAATTTAATTTTATTTTTAAACTTTACATAATTGTATTAGTTTCGCCAAATATCAAAATGAATCCGCCACAGGTATACCTGTGTTCCCCATCCTGAACCCTCCTCCCTCCCCATTCCATCCCTCTGGGTCGTCCCAGTGCACCAGCCCCAAGCATCCAGTATCATGCATCGAACCTGGACTGGCGACTTGTTTCATACATGATATTTTACATGTTTCAATGCCATTCTCCCAAATCTTCCCACCCTCTCCCTCTCTCACAGAGTCCATAAGACTGTTCTATACATCAGTGTCTCTTTTGCTGTCTCGTACACAGGGTTATTGTTACCATCTTTCTAAATTCCATATATATGCGTTAGTATACTGTATTGGTGTTTTTCTTTCTGGCTTGCTTCACTCTGTATAATAGGCTCCAGTTTCATCCACCTCATTAGAACTGATTCAAATGTATTCTTTTTAATGGCTGAGTAATACTCCATTGTGTATATGTACCACAGCTTTCTTATCCATTCATCTGCTGATGGACATCTAGATTGCTTCCATGTCCTGGCTATTATAAACAGTGCTGCGATGAACATTGGGGTACACGTGTCTCTTTCCCTTCTGGTTTCCTCGGTGTGTATGCCCAGCAGTGGGATTGCTGGATCATAAGGCAGTTCTATTTCCAGTTTTTTAAGGAATCTCCACACTGTTCTCCATAGTGGCTGTACTAGTTTGCATTCCCACCAACAGTGCAAGAGGGTTCCCTTTTCTCCACACCCTCTCCAGCATTTATTGCTTGTAGACTTTTGGATCGCAGCCATTCTGACTGGTGTGAAATGGTACCTCATAGTGGTTTTGATTTGCATTTCTCTGATAATGAGTGATGTTCCCCCCTTTTTTTTTTAGTAGCAGGAAATGGCAGCTCACTCCAGTATTCTTGCCTGGAGAATCCCATGGACAGAGAAGCCTGCCGGGCCACAGCCCATGGGATCACAAAGAGTCGGACACGACAGTGTCTGAGGACAGAGAATGGAGTTCAACATATAGTAGATGCTCAGTAAATGTTAGAATCTTTCCTTTAGTAGCACACTGTCCATGTTTTATGGTTTTAATTTTTTTCTCGTTTCTCTGAAATTATTGAAATGTTTTTCTTTTTAAAGTTTATGCTTTTCTGCATAGTTCTTTCATCTGTGTTGCGTTTATTCTCCTTGCTTTGGTCTTTTATGATCTTTGAGTTAGAAGTAGGTGATCTTTGCCTGCTTGGTTAAAAGTACACAGTTGGTAGAGCAGTTTGGAAGCTCACTATGGGTGATGGAGCTTCTTGACAGGCCTTATTACCTTTTAATCTAACTAGATTGTTTCTTTGAGTGACAGTGTTTTTCTCTCTTCTGTCTGTCCCCAGAGCTTAGGCCTGGCTGCTACTATTCTAAGAGCTGATTGGCAGAGGTAGACTAGGAGATCTCAAGGTTTAGTAACTAAGTCTCTCACTTAATCACTCCTTTCCGACAATCCACTCTTTATCCAAATCTCTGGTGTCTCCGGTCCAGACTTCTACTGCCTCACACTCTCCAGAGAGTAAACCTCCAGTCTCTTAATGGGGATTCTGGGAGCTGTGTGTTTAACTGGGTCTCCAACTTCTCTTTCTGCTTTTAAATCTCATTTTCACTCTTACTTTCTCTGGTACCTGCTGCCACCAGTTCTTAAGCCTTGAGAGGGTACAGTGCAAGAGAGGTTGCTTTCCTGCTTTCTGGTTTAGGATTCAGGTTTCTTGGGTCTGCTGTGTAAGTTCTCACCTATCCTGCTTCTAACTTGCAGGATTTTATTGCTGCTTCCTCTCCTGTTAGTAAAGTTTTGTTAAATTTGAGGCAAAAAAGAAATTAAAAAATGACTAACATTTACATTTGAGAGGGTTTTGGAAGGGATAAAGGGGCTTCTTTGGTGGCTCAGATGGTAAAGAACCTGCCTGCAGTGCAGGAGATGCAGGTTTGATCCCTGGGTCGGGAAGATCCCCTGGAGGAAGAAATAGCAACCCACTTCAGTATTCTTGCCTGGAGAATCCAGTGGACAGAAGAGCCTGGCGAGCTACAATCCATGGGGTTGCAGAGTTAGACATGACTGAGCGACTAACACTTGTGCTTTTTTTGAAGGGATAAGAGACAGATCTGTGTGTTCAATTTTTAACTGGAACCTTATGGTTGTAATTACTTGTTTTGATTATCTTTTCTATGATAAGTTTTTGATTTAATGAGGTCAAAAGCATCAGTCATGGCCTGATAAAGTCTTTGAGTGATGTTGATTATAAAATGCAAGCAGTTACACACTTGCATAGTAGAACATTCTGTGGTGAGGTAAAAGGAAAGATATGGAATGCTTAATGCATTTCCCTCTTGGTTCTCATTGTTCTTCCAAGAGAAGGGAAACTCCAGACGAGGCCTAAATTACAGCAAACTCTTTTCCCATCCATAATCTCTGCCCCATTGTGCTCTACTCTAAGCGTCATCATCTGATAGTAAGCAAGCATAACTGAGAGAACTCTGGTAGCTCATGAGGCCAGCAGAGCCAGGAAGGCTGCAGTTAGCATGAGTCTCTGGATTCTGAACATGTCTGTCACTTTCAGGGTTTGTGTATTTGACTATACTCTTTAATTTAGACTCCATTTTAATTTAATTCCATTTTTTGATATACCAATTGGTTGTTTTTAGAACAGAAGACTTTCTAGGAATTACAGTGTGATCAATTACCAATTTTCCTTCATATGTACCACAAACGTTTATTGAATACCTAGTTGTACCCAATACACTATGCTAAATATTTTATTTCCAAAGATTGGAGAGGTTATTTCTCCTTTGTTTCTTATTTTTGTTGCATGCATGGTAGGTTGCTTCAGTCATGTATGACTCTTTGTGACCCTATGGACCATAACCTGCCAGGCTCCTCTGTCCATGGGATTCTCCAAGCAGGAACACTGGAGTGCGTTGCCATGCCCTCCTCCAGGGGATCTTCCTGACCCAGGGATCAAACCTGTGTCTCCTGCATTGCAGGTGGATTTTTTACTGCTGAGCCACCTGGGAAGCCCCATATGGCTTAATACCTAGCTTTGTATTTATTTGGTGATTTGTAAAGTAATATGAATACTTTTCGAAGAAGGCGATGGCACCCCACTCCAGTACTCTTGCCTGGAAAATCCCATGGACGGAGGAGCCTGGTAGGCTGCAGTCCATGGGGTCGCTAAGAGTCGGACACGACTGAGCGACTTCACTTTCCCTTTTTACTTTCCTGCATTGGAGAAGGAAATGGCAACCCACTCCAGTGTTCTTGCCTGGAGAATCCCAGGGACGGGGGAGCCTGGTGGGCTGCCGTCTCTGGGGTCGCACAGAGTCGGACACGACTGACGCGACTTAGCAGCAGTAGCAGCATGAATACTTTTAAATAAATACAAACTAGTAAGTTAAAATGGCATTAAGATTAGCTGTCATTTCTTTAGGTAGGTTTCTGTTAAAGTTACACCTCCATGCCTGATTTAGTCAGCATGTGCTAATAAAGTATCCGTGCTGTGCCACTCCCTGTTAAGTGCTGGGGTGAATACAGTAGTGAACCATGCAAAGGTCCCAGTCTGCAGAGGGCTGACAGTCTACTCTATTAACTGTTAATCAAGCAAGGGTGCATGTTCCTGTGGTGCAGAAAGTGAGGTTCTGACAGCGGGTGTTTACAGAAAAATAAAGGTTTATTTACAGGTTTCAAGCGAGGAGAACTGGGTGGCTTATGCTCAAAAGATCCAAACTCCCTGATGGCTTTCAGGCAAGGCTTTTTAAAGATACGTGTTGGGTAGGAGGGTGGTTGGATATGTATGTGATTAGATCCTGGATCTCCTTCTGATTGGTTGGTGGTGAGGTAGCAGTGATATTTTGGGAATCTCAACCTTCTTGTTCCAATTGGTTTGGGGTCTACTACCACAGACTCTAATGTCATAGGCACTAAACTCTACTAGTTTCTGCAGAACAGCTCAAAGGTATGCATCAGATTGTTATCTATATTCCTTCAGGAGGAACTAGGAGTCCTTTGACTATTCTCCTAATCATTAAATGCTTGAGTCTGGTCTTTGGAACTTCGGGAAGATCTGGGAGACTAAAACCTTTCTACAAATAAGAAACAGGACGTAGAGAGGGGAAGATCTGGGAGACTAAAACCTTTCTACAAATAAGAAACAGGACGTAGAGAGGGGCTTTTGTATCTAGAAAGGCCCCACAGGGTCCCGCTTGTTCCATTCCCCCCATTTTTTTGATAGCCCTAAATTCTGAGAGGAATAGAGGCAGGATAAGAAAGTTTAGGAGAGAGATTAATCATAAACTGAGCAGAGGCACTCAGTTTTAGGGGGACTCAGTTTCATAAATCCTCTGCTAGTCTCCTTTTCTCAACCTTTCTGGAATTGTTAGTGTGATTTATCTGCAGAAACATGCACAAATCATAAGTGTGTCTTGTAGCTCAGTGAATTTTCACAAGCTAAACATGCACATTAGCTGGTACCCAGTTCAAGCAGCAGCATTACCAGCACTCCAAAAGCTCATTTCAAGTGCCCTTCCGGTTGTGCCCCTACCCACGGTAACGACTCAACTGGCAGATTAGATTTGCCTGGTTTTGATCTTTATTATATAAGGTGTAGTCACACAATAAAAGCTCTGTGTCTGGTTTCTCTTGCTCAGCATAATTATGTTTATGAGATTCACCTGTGATATTATATGTTGTTATAGTTTGTTCATTCATGTGACTGTGTGATATTCCATGGTGTGAAGTTAACATGATTTAGTAACCCATTCTGATGTTAATGGGCATTTGAGTAGTCTCCAGTATTATGAATAGTGTTTCTTTGAATAACCTGATAACATCTTTTGGTGAATGTATGTGCTTCTGTTGGGGTATATAACTAGAGTAGAATTGCTAGGTCATAGAGTATATATGAATTCATCTTTAGTAGATATTGCTAAACAGTTTTCTAAAGTGGTTCTACAATTTTACATTCCAAGTTTGAGAGTTCTGGTTATATATATGTGTGTGTATAAAATCTTAATGGAGACCAGAAGTGTTCTGTATGCCAAGTCCAGAATCCTTTCATTTCTGTTGTGAGTTTATAAGTAGGAACAAATAATTTTTTAAAATTGTTCTTGAAATCTAAATAGATGCCACTTATAATCCATATTCTTTTGGGACAAAGTTTTTTTCATAAAGCATTGCTTAATACATTAAATGATGAATGATTAAGAGTTCATTTTTTATTTCATAATGGTATTTTAGAGAGAAGACAACATGAGGATTTTAAAAACACAAAAGAATATTTACCATTCACGGACTAGATTTTATATAAATTATTTTAAATGTGTGCTTGGTTGCTCAGTCATCTCCTACTGTTTGTGACCCCATGGGCTATAGCCCGCCAGGCTCCTCTGTCCATGGGGATTCTCCAGGCAAGAATACTGGAGTGGGTTGCCATGCCCTCCTCCAGGGGATCTTCCCAATCCGGGGATCCAACTCAGCTCTCCCGCATTGCAGGTGGATTCTTTACTGTCTGAGCCACCAGGGAAGCCCATCTTAAAATGACTCTTGTCTAATTCCTATTTTCATATTGTTTATTCTGTAAACAAAAGATGAACTGTCCTGTCAAAGGCAAGGAAAACAGGCCAGGAGCTTAGTCTCCAATTCAACTTATCTTTGCTGGGACTTTTAATTCCTTCTCCTTTCTGGAGCTCTGAACTAAGAACCGAGTTTTCATATGGAACTAAAAAGTGGAGAAGAGGTAGGACTCAAGACATAATTGGATGCCACTTCTTAAAGGATGTTATGTTCAGAGGTAGAGGGGCTTACCTAATTGAAAGCTGTGTGATTGTTCCTTATTTCCCCAATCTTTATAAAATCATGAAGAGTAATAAGGAGTGGGGGGCACTTATCGCTAACCTGGAAGGCTCTTTCTTAGTTGTAGACTTTGTCTAAGCTAGGTGACCAGAAATATTGGACACCATTTACTTGACAGGGTCTTGATGAAGCCATCAGTGGTGAAAATATTTCAGTTGGATGTAAGATGTGGATCCCAGGGGTTGGCAGGTTGATGGCAGTTTTCTGGTGCCACCCAAAAATCTTACAATGTACTTCCCAGGTGGCGCTGGTGGTAAAGAACCTGCCTGCCAGTGCAGGAGACATAAGATGTGAGTTTCATCCCTGGGTGAGGAAGATCCCCTGGAGTAGGAAACGGCAACCCATATTAGTATATTTGCTTGGAGAATCCCACAGAGGAACCTGGTGGGCTACAGTGCATGGGGTTGCAAAGAGTTGGAACATGACAGCGCACAGAGAAGATATGGATCCCAGAGGTGGGCAGGTTGATGGCAGTTTTCTGGTGCCACCCAAAAATCTCACAGTGCCACTATCCTAGCCATAGTTGGCTAGTTTAGTGCCTTAATGAATGAGGAGTTATTTCTCCTAGTGCCTTGGCTTCTTAAGAAAGTTGAAGGGACTTCCGGGTGGTCCTGTGTTTGGGAATCTACCTTTAATGCAGGGGACTTGGTTCGATCCCTGGTCAGTGAACTAAGATCCCACATTATGCAGAGCAACTAGACCCGTGCCCAACAACTGCTGAGCAGGCACACTCTGAAACCTGTGCGCCACAACCAGGGAGAGTCTGTGCGCTGCAGCGAAGACCCTGTGTGCTGCAGCTAAATTAATTCATTTAAGAAAAGAATTGTTAAAAAGTTGAAGTTGGAGATGAGTGGCTACCATCTTGCCTTCCTCTTTTCTCTCTCCATGGTATGCCTTCACGTGTTACTTGGACCTCAGGTGAAAAATAGAAGAAAAGCCATCGAATTGATGATCATAGTTCATAGCATTTGCTCTCATTTGTAAGGACTAATGTAAATATTGACTTGGAATATTTTCTTTCTTTCCAACCAAATTGTATTCATCAGTTGTTTTTATACATGTTAGTGGTGATAACCACAAAAATCTTTAAATAGAAAGCTTTACAAACTGGTGGCCGTTCTAAGGAAATTTTACTGTGGTATTCTTTTCATCTGTTATTGCCATTGTCTTATTTAAAGCATTATCCTAATTACTTTGCTTTGCCTTTGCTTTGGTGAATTTTGATTTTTTATTTATGTTTTTATCTTCCTACTAAGAGGATTTGCATTTTGTGTTTTCCCTCTGCCATTAAATATGTTATGGATAGTCTAGATCTGGTGGTGATTTGTTTTTTAAATTATCTTCAGGTAAACAACAGAAAAAAATAATGTTTATTCTTTGCTCTTAAAAGACATTGTTGGTCAAACTCTCTTTTAATTTCCTGATCCTAGTATTTTTCTTTTCAGGGAAGGAACATATTAAGGGATTTTTTAAAAGCATGATTAGTTTGCAACTCAATGGGTTATTTTCCTTTGTTATTTTTATCCATTCACTTATAGGTGTACTGTGTTAAACTCTGAGGATATTGATGGGATCAGGACGCACCCCCTCCCCTTAGGGGACATAGACATTGATTTAGCAAGGAAGTACTCATTTGGAATAGTTGATTTTCAGTGTCCTTTTAAATAAATTATACATTATACAGGTTTTCAGTTTTAATATTAGAAAATACTCTTCCTTTTTTGAGTTGTAATCCACATGCCATATAGTTCATCTTTTTACAGTGTACAGGTCAGTGGTTTTTACCGTGTTCACAGGTTTTGCCACTGTTACTGCTGTCTAATTCCAGAACATTTGAATCACCCCCAAAAGAAACATAGTACTAGCAGTCAGTAACTCCACACTTTCCATTCCCTAGCACTTGGCATCTGCCAGCCTTTCTGTCTCTATTATATTTGCCTTTTCTGGAGAAATTATATAAATGAAGTCATACACTATGTGGTGTTTTGTGATTGGCTCCTTTTTCTTAGCATAATGTTTTCAAAGTTCACTCAGGTTTTAGAATGTATCAGTGCTTCATCATTTTTGTTTCTTGATTTCTTTTTTTGGTTAGGATTATTTATTTCTGTCCATCTTTTTGAAATTGTGTGTGTTAGTCTCTCAGTCGTGTCCGACTGTTTGCAACCCCATAGTCTGTAGCCCCCACCCCCCACCAGTCTACTCTGTCCATGGAATTTTCCAGGCAAGAATTTTGGAATGGGTTGCCATTTCTTTCTACAAGGATCTTCCCAACCCAGGGATTGAACCTGGGTGTCTTACATTGCAGGCAGATTCTTTACCATCTGAGCTACCAGGTAAGCCCTTCATTTTGAATGGATATACTAGATATTATTTATCCATTCATCATTTGATGAACAATTTGACTATTATAAATAACGCTGCTATGAACATTTATATACAAGTTTTTCTGTGAAGATATATTTTCAGTTCTCTTGAATATATGTCTTGGAGTGGAATTTGCTGGATCCTTTTTTAATTCTGTTTTTAACTTTATTTTGAGAAATAACCAAACTATTTTCCATCTTGTGTATGAGTGTTTTAATTTCTGTGCATATTCAGCCCATTTGATTTTGATTTTTTTTTCCCTTTTGTTTATGGCCATATGCTTGGGTGCAGTGTGATATCTTGTGGCTTTGATTTGCATTTCTTGATGACTAATAATGTTGAACATCTCATGTATACTGGCTATATATCTTCTTCAGAGAAATATCTTTTAAAATTAGATGGTCTTTTAATTATTGAATTTTGTTGTCAAAATTACCTTATATAAATATCATCCCCTAGTTAATAGTAAGTTAGTAGAAAACTATTCTTGAATGGATAGAATTTGGTGGTGGTGGAATAATTTATAGTCAGTATATTATATACAAATATAAGGTCTGCAAACTGGTGGTTGCCAGAGGGGAGGTGGATTGGGGGGCAGGTGATTAGATGAAGGCGATTAAGGGGTACAGAGTTCAAGTCATGGGGATATAATGATAGGGAATACAGTCAGTAGTAGTATAACAACTTTGAATGGTGACAGATGGTAATTAGATATCAGTGATCGTTTTGAAATGTATATGAATATTGAATTACTATAAAGTGTACCTGAAACTAATATATGATGTTGAATGTCAATTATACTTCAATTGAAAAAAAAACTAGTCTATATACAATAGAAAATTTTTACTTCTCACAAACTTTGTTTCTGAACAACAGAGTAAAATAGCACCCCCAGTGGTTTACCTAGAGAAATGTGCTTTTACTTTCTGGTAATTATACTGTCTCATTTGTTGGGATTTAAAGAGTATGCAAAAATAGTGGGTTGATCATTAGAGGTTTAAAATATTGCATTTTAAGGTAAATGTTTTAGAAGTTAACGCTAAAATTATAAGTGTAAATAGCATTTAAAGCTAAAGTTTAGGATTTTCTGAGACTGTTACTACTTAAAGGAGGTATCTAAACTTACCAGAATTTTCTTGCTGTTTAAATAGGATTCACCCAAGAAAAAAATGAGTCATGAAAATACTGTAACTTTATGGATTTATAGGATAAGTTCAGCATTATTTCCACATACTTGTTATGTTTGTGTAAATTATGAGGTATACTTTGATAGCTTTTCTCGTGGATTTACGAGTTTTGGGGTTGATCTTCTCTTTGATGTTTAGTAGAATTTTTTTTAAAAATTGTTCTTCCATTCTTAGTAGAGAGAATCCAAGAATGACTTTATGTGCCTTTAGGTACTGCCATCCTGTACAGTTGTAAATGTTGACCTTAGTTTGGCCTAATCTGAGTCCTTGCTCTTCTGTTGCTTAAAAACAGCTCATTTCTAAATTGAAGCTCATCTTTAAAACTACTGGGATTTCCCTGATGGCTCAGTTGATAAAGAATCTGCTTGCAATGCAAGAGACCTGGTTTTGATCCCTGGGTTGAGAAGGTCCCCTAGAGAAGGAAATGGCAACCAACTCCAATATTCTTGCCTGGAGAA